>NC_090921.1:1086905497-1089405497 GCF_040938575.1 Ambystoma mexicanum
TTTCTTTCCTCTTTGTTTTAGGAGCTCTGGATTCGAGGCGGGCGTGGCCAAAGACTGGATGCAGGCTGCAGGCACGGTGAGCGTTACGCTGCTGGATGCAGAATAACGCGAAGCGTGTGTTGCTGGTCGGGCGTGGTTTAAATAGCCTCAAAAGTAGTCCCAGTAAGAAGTCCCTAGAACCACACCCGAGTAAAAAATAGTCCCTGTAGAACAATAGTCCCTTTCAGGCTTCATGTTGGATTGGAGTCATTTGCAGCATGGTCTGCCTGAGGTAAGTAATGACTATGAACCTGGAGCCTTAGGTGCCAGGACTGATTTCTACTATGAGCCTGGCGCCTAAGGTGCCAGGACTGAACCCAGATAGCCCCTAGCCGGGGCTGCTGAGGTTTTGCTAAATGTCTAGATGCCTGCTCCCAGGGCTGATGGGCTTGGTCCAGATGCCTGGGGGTAGGCATCATGACAAGGAGCTCCTGCTCGGAATGTTTTTGAGTGTCCGAGCCGTCGATATTGAGCTTTAGTCAAAAGCCTTTAGACCTCATTCCTGCATGACCTGGGCTAAGAGGCAATAGAATGGATAATCCTCAATGAAGGGGAAATCAGAGCAGCCAAATATTTAATTCTGCTTCTTCTCATGGAGAACATCCGTTAATTCATATTTTAAATACAAGAACAACTTTTACCTGCACACCTTGGGCACTTCAATGGGGTCCACTATGGCCCAACTTATGCCAACTGCTTTATGCACAAATTCGAGAAAGAATGTATTTTGGACTGTGGTGTATGGCGCAACTATATCTCGCTATGGGAGTGTTACATCAATGACATTTTTGGAATCTGGATAGGAACCCAAGAAAGTCTTCAAGGATTCTTTGAATAACTCAACACCATTGACCCAAGGATCCAATTCACCAAAAATCTTCTGCTGAAGAGATACATTTCCTGGATGTATCATTAAAGCAACTGCAAGACAAATACCTAACAGTTTTTGCAAAGAAACAGACCGGAACACTCTTCTACACAGATTAAGCTTTCATCAGCCCAGCCTGATCCAAATTGTACCGACCTAACATCAAACGACGTATAATAGAATGCGTGGGTTTGACCATCGCAAAAGTGCGCTATGGCCACCTAGGTACAATGTAATGGCAGGCTGCGCAGCCTATTCCCTGGGGTCCACCCAAAAAGGCCCCAAGAAATTGGAACAAGTAAAGGGGTTGGTGTAGGCTAGTCGCGCTCCGCCTTATTGCTATTAGATTCTCGGGTAAATTCATATGTAAAAAATGAGCACATCATCAGCCATATACTGTTCCAGATAGTGGAAGTGATCATGAAACACAACACACATGAAAATCTCAGTAAATGTCTGGACCAGAGGGAGACCTACTGGATAGATCGCCTTGATTCCTCAGCCTACATCTGCTATCTGTGATCTCTACCACCATGTAATTCCTCAATGGAAGATGGACAACTTTCTAAGAACATATGCTTAGGAGCAATGGAACACTACCCATACGAAGCATTAATTGAGGCTAACGATATATATAGCTGTTTATAATACAGCAACATCTATCACCCTCTGTAGATCTTGGACCAGTTATGCCCACAGCGACTGTTTTCTTTTTCCCAGTCCTATTGACACTTTTTGGTCATCTCCTCATACTACCTAGATAGGGTTAGCCCCCTCTCCCCTAAAACGCAAATATGCTACATTTACTGTAACCTTAGCAGACAATGGGCCTCATTACGAGTCCGGCGGTAACCGCAGCGGTAAAACCGCCTGGTTACCGCCGGACTCGTATTACCATTCCGCCTCTGTGATTCCCGGATTTACCGGGGCATTACAACCCCGGTTTTCCGGGAATCACGGAGGCGGAATGGTGTTAATCCCATATCGGACTCGATGGGAATGGGGATCATGGAAACACCGGCAGCATCTCGTAATGCTGCCGGTGTTTCCTCGTCCGCCTGCAGGCGGTCGGTGTTAAACCCGCCAGGTTACACCTGGCGGGAACATCACCTCCCGCCTGCAGGAGTCAGGATCAGGCAGTCCGGAAACAACGGTGGCGGCGGGTTTACCGCCACCGTTCTTTCCGGACTGCCTGACCTGTAATGAGGCCCAATAACTGCAACATCCACCTGTTCATGGTTTATGCGTGGTGAATATATTTGCACATACTGAATTCTTGTAATACGGTGCCGATCTACCTCTGCGATACATTGCTAGCACCCTATATAGCTTTAAGAACAAGGAATGTAAGCGATCAGCAAGGCCGCCATCCCGTTGCCCCTGGTTACAGGGCCAGTGGGACGTGATGCGAAAGTAACGCTGCTTCATTCTCAACGCGCAGCGTCACGTCGCCTAGCAATGCCGAACCGAGGACAACATAGTAAGACGGCGCTCAACAATGCTTATGACCAAGATAAGATCCCCACAACGGACAGAATACAAGCTATGATACTTACTCTGGCATCACTATAGTGAGAGTTCACTTAGCATTCAATTTCAGGTCACCTAACCTCTTAGAGCGTACAGGTAAGTTTTTCCTTTTAAAAATGTTAAAGTGGAATGACACAGAGCGCATACCGCAAGGATTCTAAAATTGAGTTCTGTCCCCGATTTTTGAGGATAATTGTGCATATACCGGTCACGCGGCCGCCCATTCGTGTAACAACCTGTAGAAATTATTCGGTGCCTCATTATCAGGCATCCGCTCTCGCACTGATGTTTAGTACACACATACTAATTGTTTGCCTTAATCTTTTATGTCTTTTTTGACCTATTGACGGATTTAAATTGGATATAGTATGTAAACAATTATTTCCCTAATTTTGTGATTTGGACGAATGCACACATTGATAATACCAATTGCCACTTGGTATGAACACAATGTTTTTGCTTTTAGTTTATATGTTTTTGTGTTTTGTCATTTGGACCAATGGATATATTGTCATTCACTGATACATTATATAGTGCCCTAGCCCTGAAGACTGACTCAGTCCGAAATGCATTGCCAAACCAAAATGGTGACACTGATTATATGGATGCACTTTTACCTTTCAAGCAATTACAAAATTGAAAATATGCCCAAAAACGTTTTTTATATATGTGAAATACAAGCAGGAATAAACAGTACAGCTAGCAGCAGCTCTTCATGAGAGCAAGATGAGAGCATAGCTTGGACTAGAATTCCTTTCTAGTTCTTTTTCTTTTAACTCCATAACCATCCTCCGATGACTTCTTGGGATTAACAGCAGGGTTTTCCTGATCCTGTCCCCCTAATTACACCCTTCATACAGTAACCCATTTCTCCTAAAGAAAAAAAGGTACAGAGTCTGTGTTGAGTCCCCAGTCTGCCCAGAGGAGCTGCTGCTACATGCTGTGTTGCATTGGTCTTTTTCGTGGAGCTGCTGCTTTACCTCGGGACTCCTCCTTTAAAAAGGAAACGTGGATGCGGAGCGCCGCGCAGAGTCCGTGTTGAGTCCCCAGTAGGCCCAGTCCACCTCAGCCGCAGAGGCGGCAGGAGTCCCACAGGCTAAATGGTGGCTGACACAGGGCTACAAATTCGCCTAAAGACTCTCCACGCTCGTGGTCGCGACGAGCTGTCAAGTATCATCGTGCCTGCAGTATCAGCATCCTTAGTACCCAAAGACGCCACTGTGACTCTCTCCCCCTCCTGGTCCTCACTGCCCACGTCAGCCGGTCTGTCAGTTTCATCAATGCCTGGAGCCGTTGAGGTAAGAGCGGATACAATTGTATCAACTTCGCCTGCATCAACGTTGTTGACAGGGGAGTGCGCGCCCTGCTCAGCCTATAAAGTGCTGGGAAATGTTCAGTGTATTGAGCCCGCGTTTGATGTTACAATTGCAGACTCTCGTCTAAAGTCTTTAATTGACAGAGATGTGGGCGTGGAAACTAAATTGCCACTGCTTCAAAGTGACCCGCAAAATGAATGCTCTGAAATTAAAGCTTCCCAAATGTACAGGTGGCACAATTTAAGTCTGGCTGTGAAATTGATACAGCCTCTTTTCAATCGCCATTTGACATCACTGACACCAAACTTTTGGAGCTAAAATTACCCAGTGGCTTAGCAGAGCGCACACATTTTATATTTGTTCCTCCATTAATTACTTGTGGAATTAACCCTACTCTGACTGATGACCGCAATAATTTTCAGCAAGCCAGCGGTCTTGTAAAGTCAACAGCGCAGCTGCATGTGTGTAATTCAGAAGTTATTGGATTATTGCAAGCTAAACAAGCGCTTGAAGCGCCCAACATTCAACGAGCACCCATTGCTGGATTACAGAACGAAGATCTGTTCAACTCTGGCCAGGCGGTCACGGTTGACCTACAGGTAGCCTTAGCTCAAACCACACCTATCTCAATGGAGGATGAAGTTGCAAAGTGTGCGCCAGGGCCCAGTGAACAACCATCTTTCACGTCAGCACTTGAAAGCAATTCTGCCGAAACTGCCTTCACAAAAGCCAAATCGGCTACCTCTGATGACGCGGTGGTATGCCCCTTTGTGAGACCACAGCCACAAAACCTTTGGTTGACTAGCGTTGCTAAA
This sequence comes from Ambystoma mexicanum, assembly GCF_040938575.1. Taxonomy (NCBI): domain Eukaryota; kingdom Metazoa; phylum Chordata; class Amphibia; order Caudata; family Ambystomatidae; genus Ambystoma; species Ambystoma mexicanum. The sequence goes on from NC_090921.1 coordinate 1,086,910,066, forward strand.
GAGAGGTTTGGAATAGAACTGGCAGGTCGAGAAGCTCGGCTTACCGAACGACTTACTGCTGATTATCAGCTTGTGAAAGACAAACTGATTAACAGTTTTTCTAGCGCCTCACCAAGCACTAGTATTATCAAAGTTAAATTACCTTCCATATCGAGAAAGGAGTTCAACAATTACAGCTGTTAACCCACGACCCATTTAAATCTCGAACTAGCACGCTGCATCAAAAAGGAGTCTCATGTCAAGCGAATTCTGGGAAGACACCCACAGTCAACAAAAATCACAAAAGTTTAAATGATTCAAGCTCTAATTCACACAAACAACATGATTTAAATGCTACTAACAAGCCGACCACAAATGGAAGTCGGCAAATTCACCAAGAAGAAGTTTTCACCCAGGAGGCAGAGTCAGAAATCGTCAACAAAGCAAACTTATCAGTGGCGGCAGGGATTGAGATCCATAACAATGTATTGGCGGCAACATCGCTAGCCCTGATACCGTTCGTTAGATTGTATGAAACTCTAAGTGAAACAATGAAGGCCCAAAGCGCGCAGTTGCAAAATCTAACGAGCAAACTATCTTCACTTGAAGAAATCAATGCACACTTACTATTAAAAGTAGATCGTGAAGCTGAGATCTCATTCCAATGGCAAAATCGGCTAGGAGATCTTGCCATGAAAGATCACACTGATAAAACAGATCTAATGGAAGTCATCCTCGAAGCAATGAAATGGATTCGGCATTCTGAGAAAGCAAGAAAGGAGTCCATGGACCGCGGTCAGAAAGTGACACAACTTCCACAGTCAATGAGGAGAAACTCCAGTACCAGAAGAAAATTCTGTGGCGACACGAGCAAAAACTAAAGGCAATGGAATCAATGCATTAGACAGTAATTTAGCGATCTGCCAAATCACCAAACTGGCATGCCTGCCTACATCTATATCAGATTCGGAAGCCGCAACAAACTCTAATGATGGCACTGTGGAAACACAATCTTTGACCACCAACCCCATAACAAATAACAACCAATTCGATGCACCCCCCCTTGAAAGAAAAATTGAACACTTTCGGAATCTTCTCGGGGTCTGCAAAAACCCTTGGGTGCATACAACAGGCAAAAAACGGGGAAAAAACTGGGCAAACATTAACAAACAAAATGAATGCGCCCAGAAATAAATCCAAAGTGAGTAATAACAGGTTGAAAACAAAACAGTTTGTCAGGAATCTTTCCACTCCCCAAATGTTAGGTCTCTTTACTCGAAGCTCACAGAAACAGCGGTCCTGTGTTTCTGAAAAACTGTGTGGCGGTGGGAAAAAATCAGAATGAAAGGAGAAGGATAGATTCGGATCCTGGTTCTGACAGCCCTGACTTAAGTGTCACCGGCCTATGCGATCTATCTACTTATTCAGTTGATTCTGAAGATGTGACATCCTCCACTCAAGAACAAGACACACCACAACAACTTGTTGCAAGCACTCAGTTAAATGCCAAGAAAATGCTGAATGCGAAAATGGCAAAATACGTGGTCAGCAGTGCTGAAGCATACCGTTCTGCTCCAAGTGTCTCCTTCGAAAAAAACAAAAAGTCAAAAACAAAAAACTGATGGGAACGTTGACCTCAAAACGAGAGAGAATTAGACAAAGCTCAATCCAACGATGACTGCCGCACAATGGCGCAAACAAAATCTAACCAAATCAACAGAGCTGTCAAATCATAGTCAGAATAAGGGTCACATAAATTGGAGGATACGTCTTGAAAATATCTTTTCTGATGAAAATGAGGTGAATTTAAACCGTAGAAATGTAATGTGTCTTCTACATAACTTTCCCTCATTAAGAACAATAACTTATAGCAATTGTCGAATATATCACCGAAGACTCTCTTGACAAGGTCTACCTACATATAAACTCACAAGCAGTTGAGAACACGCTAATCATGGCTAAAGACCAGCTTTTGTCTTATGGCTTTGACTTGACATTGGATTCAAAAATAAAAAAGGAAACATCTGAGATGCAAGTGCTGGCGAATATGCAGTCTACGCACGAACAAAGACGTGAAGCCCTGAGAAAGCAATTCAACATAAAAGAAGGAGTATCCAGTAGAAGAAAAACACAACCTCCTATTCATAATGCCCTCTCTAAACCAGAACAACATCAAAAATCACGCAGAGCCTAACTATCGCAAACCAGTAAGGATGCTGTGAACGTATTGATATCCTGGAATACAAGAGGCTTCCTACATCTGTTCCATAACTTTCAACCATTCTTGGTTAATAACTTTGCAGTATGTCTTCAGGAGATGTGGTTGCTAGGAGGTTCCATCCAGAGACGTATATTCCATGCTTTTGAATCCAGCAGGAAAAAATCAATTTGGTCAACCTTACTCTGGTCTGGTAACTATGATAAACAATTCAAATGGTTGGGCGATCGTGCAATCTTTTATGCCAAACCTCTTCGTTCAAGGGACAGCTCTCCAGAGTATGAATGGTCACAAGGTGAAAGCTAAGCAATTGTTATTGCTTAATACGTATTGGAACACAGCAATGATTTCAACGTCCCAATTCATACAGTCAATAACAAAGCTGATTGATGAATGCATGGAAAAATATGTCGACCTCACTGTGATACTATGCAGTGATCTGAACATTTCCTGGTTCGATGATCTCAAAAATCCCTTCAAGTCAAAAATAAAACTCCCCACCACTGATGCTTGCAGAGGATACCAATTTCAATCAGCACTATTAGCGAGGAATTGTTGGATGCTAAATGGTCAAACAAAGGGAGACATCCCTCCAAATCATACCTGGCATCGTAATCACAGCAGGAAAATAATCGACTATGTATGGGCCTCAAATTCAATGTGTAATGAGATTGAATGTTTTAAGATCTTAGATTCCACCTTAGTAACCATAACCCGCTGGAACTGACCTGGTCATCGCCACTCAAAATCTCTGAAGCGAAATTCAGCCTGTCTCTGGAAATAAATCAAAGGGGTAACAGACTGAAAATGAATACCCGACAAATTAATATTTTGACGAACAACATGCGCTCAGATGTGGTATCTACAAAAGATAAGTTAAACTATACCTCACTGTTGTCGCAGTTTCGAATAAATTCTGTGCACCCAAATTTCTCTACATATACAAAGAAACACACATTTAGTGCATTGGTATCACAACAGAAAAAACAATTGCAGAAAGATCTCCGTCAATTGAAAAAAGGATCAGATCTCAACAAGGTGCTCTTAATGAAACATCGAAAGATGAAATATCGAAATTGGCTGAAAAGCTTCGCAACCATGAGAGATCAAGAGCGTGGCAAACTAATTCTAAAGCTGATTATGTGTCATCAGACAAAAGAAATATGTAATATAATAAACAATAAGACTGTATTTCAGAATGCAGAGATTCACAACGGAATATCAAAAGAAAGTTGGCAACAACATTTTGATAAGGTGTTTAATACCGACGAGAGTACACAAAGTGTTCAAGTTTCTTTATTGGCAAAATCTTTGAATGTAATTGAATCCAAACAAGATATTATAACAGCAGTTAAACATCTCAAAAACTCACGAGCGGCAGGTCCTGACGGCCTCACAAACGTGATGATAAAAGCAAATAATTAGCAGTGGGCAAGCTTCATTGAAGATTTGTTTGGACTGATAGCAACCATGAAGTTGCATCCACAGTCGTGGAACTCCACCATCATAATTCCATATCCAAGAAGGGCAATCGGGATGACCCGGTAAATTATCGTCCCATTTCCCTTCTCGATATAGTGGGAAAGATTTTTGCAACCTTTCTACAGCAAAAACTCTCTAAGTGGGCAATTGATTCAGGTCGTTTTGACATACGCCAGTCTGGATTCACCAAAGGAGTCGTCACCGAGTTGAACCTGATAATACTCAACATATTGAAATTAGAAGCGCTTAAACAGAAGAAAAATGTGTTTATTGCGTTCATTGATATGAAGCAAGCATTTGACTCGCTCAATCGCCACAAACTTTGGCTGAAACTGAAGAAATGGTCATGCCCTCTGGACTCATTGCATCCAATAATGGCACTCCATGAGAAGACCTCCATCAGAGTTTGCATAAATGAAGCAGGTGATCTCACAGAGGAAATAATGACTAACAAGGGAGTCAAACAGGGGTGTCCCTTGGCTGCACTCCTTTTTAAACTCTTTATCTCTGATGTCCCTGATCCTTCAACAAGTCCACTGCTTCCCTCCAAAATTAAATGGCCATCCCATCAGTTGGACTTTTTACGCCGATGATATTGTTCTGATGGACTCAACTCCCATTGGGCTTCAAAAACTCCTATCAGTGTTGCAAAACTACTTAAATGATAACACTTTGGAAATTAATGTCGATAAGACAAAGATCATGGTAATTAGGGGAATGACCAAAGAAAAAAATAAAAGATTTAGATGGACACTTGCTGACTCAAAAATTGTGCTTGTCCCAGTGATGCGATATTTAGGCATTCAGTTTTACACCTCAATCAAAGAACGTGAATGGATGGCAGATTTGAAACAATGAATGGTGATATTCTCGCTTCAAGGGGCAAAGCTGCATGCCGAATATGGCAAATTAACATTAAAACCAGTTACAACTTTTTATACTCAAAGTGATTCCATGAATCACATTTGGTGCCGAGGCTGGTTGGAACCTAAGCCATCATCAATGGTCTTCTCTCGAGGAGCAATTTTGGAAACGTGTTCTAAAATTACCCACGAGTGTTTCAATGATCTCTATAAGACATGAACTTGGGCTTGAGTCAATGTATGACATAGTCATATGGAAATCCTAGGCTGTGCTACGGAAGATGTCCTTGAAAGATCAAGCGCCCGCATATCACATTTTAGCACCAACAACATCTAATCAATATCATGGCATTCTGTTAATATGGGCCACTAAATTAAAAAGGATATTGGACTATGCTGACATAAAATGGGAAATTTTAATGTTTACTCCACAAATAGCCAAATAAAAACTGAGACAGTGGAATTGGATACAAAATTTAGGAAAAATGAATATGTTGAAATCTTTATTAGATATGGGACTTGTAGCAAACAGTCTGGACCATCTACCTAAATATCTTGCAAAGTTTCCGCCAAGAAAATATTGCAACCAATTCTTAAGATTTCGGTTGAATGTAAACAAAACAAAAGAGATCTTATGGTTCAGACGTGATACAAACACCGCTGATAATCTTTGTAGGTTTTGTAGAAACTCAATTGAATCTTCGAAACATCTGATTGGTGAATGCCAAAAACGAACGAACTCTAGATCTCGCTATCTTGGGAAATTTGCTCCTGCTGACGGTGACATTGATAAGTGGTGGTTTTGGGTACTTTCTGGAATCAATGTGCCACTGACATGTGCAGTTTGCAATTTCTTGTAGTTCAATTTGAACGATGAAATCTCCATTCCAATTGATGTTATTGGTTGTAGGCTAAATTGATGGTTTTTTTTGAATTGTGACGAAGATTTGTGTTGACTAGATGAAGTAGAATTGTAACTGAAGTTTGAATGCAAACTAATTGTTACAAATAAAAATTTTAAAAAGGTGCATTATGATGAAGACCATTTCCCCTCAGGCATAACCATTCCGAAGGCCACTGCTAGCTTTTAATCACTACACTGAGACAAGGCTAGATCTGGTAAGGTGGTGGTATCGCCCCCTGATTGGGATAGGGTTTGATCAGGTTACGGACTGTATAAAGGAGTGTAATGCTTTTTCTAAGATTCCCTGGGCAATGGGTGTCCCCGCCCGTGCAGTGTTTTTCTGACTGCCTGAGTGGTGTAGCACCACATGAATCACCCCTCAATAGTCTGGGTGTGCTATACCTGCAGCTCAGTCAAAGGAATACCACCAGGCAAACCCAGATTTAGCTGCCAATCTGAGGTAGCTTCCTTGTGGTGGAGAGACACTAATACCCACCTTTCCTGTCTGGGTATTTTGACCTCTTTGGTGCTGAAGAAGTCAAACCCAATAGATTGGGGATTGTCTCTTTTTGGTGGTTGAGGCACTGAACTAACATTGGTCCCAACCCTGTATCAGATTGTTCAAATCCCACTGCTGACACCTACAAGACATATAAGAGATGGACAAGAAGACATGTTTTCAGGAGTCTCAAGTTGGATAAAGTAAAGAAAAGGTCTCCACTATCCCTGCTTCTATGATGATGAAGGTTCTCCATCCTAGGAAATAACACAACGGTGTTCATCAGGATGTCTTGAACAAATAAACCTTGGCCTCTGTCCAAATATATGCTACCTTATGAAATGACCCTGCCACTACTCATCAAAAACATAACATAGCCTAAAGAAGTGTCCTTTATTCCCCCTTTTCTTTTGGTTTGTGTAGGATGCTGCGTGACCCCCTCCCAAATACCTCTCAAATTCTCCTCCTTCAGGCCTTCACCTGCTTGTACATTTCAAAACAGGTATTTTTTGGTTTCTATGAAAAGGGAACCTCCTGAGCCCCTCAACAAAGTCTAGCTTAGCTGGGAAAGTTCATGCCTTATATGTGATACTTGAACTCATAGATCCTTCACTGTTGTAGCTAGTGTCTCTTGCTCACCCCTCCAGGGTGTTTAAACTCCTTTCAAGCAATGGGCTTTCCTAGTCCATCATGGACCTTCTGACTTTCATGGTGAAGTTAATTGGTTGTGAATTCCCACCCTTCATGAGTGGCTTGAGTTCTCAGCCTGGACTGGGCTCTCTAGTCCTTCAGACCTATGGATATGGGGTACCAACTAGAGAATAAATAGACCTACATCCACCTCCTTTTTAACTTTTTTTGGTGGGTACCCTAATGTTCCACTTAATCCAGTGCTCCCTTAAATGCTCACATACCCATTTGGGTCTCAGCCATCTCCACACCCTAGGTCCATTACCTACTCCTTATTCCAAGGCCTACCCTATCTGGCCCAAAGAAACAATACGTCTGTTGTTTTTCTAATGGGGAATCCCAAAACCTTATGCTGCGCCCTCCATGATCCACACCCTCAAACAAGCCACACCTGCCTTACCAGATTCCTACCTCTGGAGATATACACGGAAGTGCGGCAGCCGGGCATGCAGTGCTCGTGCATGCGGCACAGGCACACCTTGCTCTGCAGTCCCACCCATGCCAACCCACCCAAGGCCAACTTTGAATCAAAATTAAAACAAATGTGATTGAGACATTGGTGGAGGATATTTTAACTAGAAGGACAAGATATGTATTATGCAGGGAGATGGGACAAGGGGGGTCAAGGACAGACTGTTGTTTTGCGTTGTTTCTGGAAAAGTTATAAATAAAGCATTACAAAAAATATTATAAGGACAAGATAACATTTAGTAAAAAGGTATTCCTTATTAGGTAACTTTTTATTTTAAAATGACAATCCGAATACAAACCAACAAGTAATGCAAGTTGACCACTTCTGCATTTGGACTAGTTTTTGTTGAGCACTGAAACATGCCTACAAAGGGCTGCCTAAGAGAAGGCCTGATGCCCATTTGGGCAAGTCTTACCTGGACTTTTGCAGACCTACTCCAAAAGCAGTACGTATGGCTCAGAGTCTCCTGAGGGCCTGCAGCCTACGGCCCGCAACGCACGCCACCTGCATTTGCTCCCACAGCTGCAGAGCAGGTGAGTTAAGCCCATCCTGGCTCTCCTAGCCCAGCTCACCCTCAGTCTTGCGCCAATAGCCCCGTGAGCCCCTCGCTGCCCCGGACCCCCTTCCCTGCCTCTACTTCCCTGTTCCACCCTCCTCCCGCCTCCCAACCCGCCCCAACAACGTGATTGGCTGATCCCACTGGTCTTAACTGAACCTCCCAGGACAGCCCTCTGCTCGGCGGCAGCCCCGTAGAAACCCAAGGACAAGGGCGGCTCCAACAGAGGCAGCTCCAAGAGGTGTCGGCGAGCATCCGCAGAGGAAGCCAGTGGCCAGCCGTCAACCATCAACTACGGGGACCAGTAAGGTAGGAGTGGCCCCTGGCCCAGGAGTAGAGCATCCACTGCCATTGAGCGAACTATACTAAGCAAGGAGACTGCTCCGCACTGCATCTCTCACCCTCTTCCCCAAATTAGTCAAAACTCAACCATTGTTCAATATCAGACCTATCCGGCCTGCCTGTCCTGTCTCCAAACTGCATTGTAGGATGTTTGGATTGCATTGATAGGCCTCCCTCTCACTATACAGGTCTCTCGTCAAGCTCTGGTTTTGTCTCCATTTGCACTGTGTGATATTTAGATTTCATTGACGGGCCTCTCTCCCACTATACAGGACTCTCAAATCTAGCTGGGGTTCTGTCTCCAATTACACTGTGTGATGTTTAGATTGCATTGATGGGCCTTGCTCCCACTATACAGATCTCGCAAATCTAGCTGGGGTTCTGTCTCCAACTGCACTGAGTGGTATTTGGATTGTATTGATGGGCCTTGCTCTCACTATACAGGTCTCTCAAATCTAGCTGGGGTTCTGTCTCCAATTGCACTGTGTGATATTAGACTGCATTAATAGGCCTCCAAACTGCATTGTATGCTATCCAGACTGCATTGATAGGCCTCTCTCCCACTATACAGGTCTCTCGGATCTAGCTGGGGTTCTGTCTCCAATTGCATTGTGTGATATTCAGATTGCATTGATAGACCTCTCTCCCACTATACAGGTCTCTCGGATCTAGCTTGGGTTCTGTCTCCAATTGCATTGTGTGATATTTGGATTGCGTTTGATAGGCCTCTCTCCCACTATACAGGTCTCTCAAATCTAGCAGGGGTTCTATCTCCAATTGCATTGGGCGATATTAGACTGCACTGACAGGTCTCCAAACTGCATTGTATGATAACTAGATTGCATTGATAGGCCTCTCTCCCACTATACAGGTCTCTCAAATCTAGCTGAAGTTCTGTCTCCAATTGCACTGTGTGAGATTTAGATTGTATTGATAGTCCTCTCTCCCACTATACAGGTCTCTCAAATCTAGCTGGGGTTCTATCTCCAATTGCACTGGGCAATATTAGACTGCACTGACAGGCCACCAAACTGCATTGTATGATAACTAGATTGCATTCATAGGCCTCTCTCCCACTATACAGGTCCCTCAAATCTAGCATGGGTTCTGTCTCCAATTGCACTGGGTGATATTAAAATTCATTGACAGGCCTCGGAACTGCACTGTACGATATCTAGATTGTATTGGATAGGCCCCTCCACCACTATACAGATCTCTCAAATCTAGCTGGGGTTCTGTTTCCAATTGCACTGTGTGATATCTATAGTGCATCAATTAGGTGCATCCGCCATTACACAGGTCTCTCAAACTTGCTGACCACCTCACTCTAAAGTGAGACGGAACCCGATAGGGAACCACTGTGAAGCGGCACCCCCAACTAGGGGCTCCCGTCTCATAAGGTGTAAATCCTAGCTACACCGCTCTAAGCCTCTCTTCAACTAGGAGATACCCTTCTCACACCCAGATAGCTAGGTCACTACAGTGAACCGCGTACAAGGAAACGGACACTAAAGAGAGCCCCTGATAACACCCAATATATACCCCTATCCCCCTCCCTAATCCTTCAAGACAGCGACTGAACGAGTCGGCAACATCAGCCGGAATACCACCTACAGACAGAGCCCGAATCAGTGGCAGACCGCCCTCCACACTGACTACTACACCACAAGACAACCTGACCAAAGCAGATCCAGCTGGAATCACCAAACAGACCAAACCACTATCAATCTTACAATGCCGTGTAAACGACCCATTCCGAAGGAAAGAACACGAGAAGAAGAAAGAACATACACCCCAGAACTGCAACAAAGAAAGACAAATGCAGAACGCACACCCACAGAGAGGAACAAAAATCGAACCAACACTGAGAAAAGAGAAAAATCCCTCTACTTAACTCCTTACCTTGCGGACAACTAGTCACCACAGCAAGCCAACACAACGCTAGAAGCAACAACATCAAATAACCTAACACAAACACGTAGAAAAAAGATGAACAACAAAAAATACAGCAAACACACAACTGATGCGATAACACCCTACATCACCAAAGCAAGAAGAATGTCAAATCGACAAACGCAACTCCCAGAAGACGAGCCCAATGAAAACAATAACCCAAGACAGAACATTGAGCAACTCTTTGAAGATGCCGACACCCCGAAAACCACAGTTCAACAAATGATTGACCAGGAAGGAAATCTCAACACCGATCAGAAGACGAACTCAACAAGAAAGTCCAAACCAAACAACACCTCCAAACTCCACTGCAATCTAATAAACGCAAGATCCATGTCCAAACACTCAACAGAGATCTTCGACCTACTCGACGACAACGGCATTGACATCCTGTTCATCACAGAAACATGGCTGTACGACAACTACAAAATCACACTCCAAAGTTGCCTTCCAACCGACTTTAAATGCCTTTAAATAAACAGAAAAAACAAAAAAGGAGGAGGCATCGCAATAGCATACAAAGAACACCTGAAGTTAAAAACGGACGAACCGCTCAACATCCTCAACTGCGAAACCATGGTAATACACCTAACAATGAGTCCAAAAACCAACATCACATTCATCTTGGTGTACAGACCACCGACATATGATGCAACCTTCGTCAACAACTTCATAGAGGCCATCACCAACTTAGCCATCAACCACGAACACCTAATCTTCCTGGGGGATTTCAACATTTGGTTTGAAGACAGTCACGCCAACTCCCATAACTCACTCACTGAACAACTCGCCACCATGAAACTACAACTATTAAAAGGGGCAACACACTCGGCAGGACACATCCTCGACGCAATTTTTGCAAATGGAAAAACTCATCACCACGGCACCTCTGATACAAATACTGTGGAGCGACCACCTCATCATCCCATTCATGATCACCATGCCAACCCAAGTACGCATCCAACCTCCTAAACTCGCAACCACCACCAAAAGAAACTGGAAACACGTCAAAGAAAGCAACCTATTCGAACAACTGGAACTAACCAAACCCTCAGCTACAGAACTAGAGCTAGCTGACCTAGATGAGAAAGTGGAACTAGTTCACAAATGGATTGCAGACACAATAAATAGGATCGCCCCAGAAAAACCATTCACCCCATCAAAAAAAAGAGGCAAAATGGTTCACCCCACTATTAAATACCATGAAAAAGGAAAACAAAAAAATGGAACTGGAATGGAGGAAAGAATACAACCCAGACAAAAAAACACTGTTGCAGAAACAAATCCGTGCATTCAAGAAGGAAATTCAAAAGGCGAAGAGAAGGCATTATGATGACAGAATCACCAATGCCACCAATGCACAAAAAGAAATGTTTAACATCGTTAAAGAGATCAGAAACCCACCAGGCTGTGATAACACCCCAAGAGAAACTTTGCAACGACCTGGCAGACCATTTCAAGAAAAAAATCAATGACATCCGACAAACCATACAAAAGAGACCAACCAACCACAACTTACAACCAAACGAACCTAACACAGAACCACAGCACAAACTCAAAAACGTTCCTGAAATATCAGCAGAGGCATTCGCATTGCTGTTAAAACACAGCAAAAAAGCTGGGTCACCCATGGATCCCTGTCCCCCGGACATCTACAAATCAATCCTTGCACAAGGAACGCCAGCAGAATACTACAGAAACCTTCTAAATCACTAGCAACAGGGACTGTGGCGAAGACCTTCAAACCAGCCTATATTAAGCCACTTCTAAAAAACACAAGCGACGACGCAGGAGAACTCTCCAACTACCGGCCAACCTCAAACATTCCCTACCCGGCAAAACTCCTGGAAACCTACGTATATAAACTTACCCAAGAGCACATAGAAAAACACCACCTACTAGACCAAGCTCAAGTAGGTTTCAGACCAGCAAGAGGAACGGAAACAGCACTTCTCTCCATATGGGATGACCTTAAAACTAACGCAGACTCAAACACAACCTCAGCCCTTATTCTACTCGACCTCTCTGCAGCCTCTGACACAGTTAGCCATGACACCCTGACCAAAAGACTAGAAGACATAGGCATAACAGACACAGCACTACTAGGACTAAATAATTCCTTGCAGACAGAACAGAAACTGTATGGATTAAACCCTTCAAATCCACTCCACGAGTTAACGACTGTGGAGTACCACAAGGATCCTCGCTATCACCACTATATTTCAACATCTACCAGACTCCGGTCATCAGAATCTTCAAAAAATACAACATTACTTGCTACAACTATGCCGATGATACTCAAATCATCTACAAAATCAAAGACCACGAAGAGGATCACTCAACTCTAATCAACTGTCTGAAAGAAGTCTTCAACTGGATGAATGCCAACAACCTAAAAATCAACCCAGGAAAAACCGAAATCATGATCATATCCAAAGACCAAGGGAATGAAACCGCCATCCCATGGCCAATGGAAATGGGAACTGCACCAACACCATCTAAGGTAGTAAAGAATCTGGGAGCTCTGATGGACAACATCCTAACCTTAGAACCACAAATAAACGCAACAGTGAAGAAATGTTTCTTCCTCCACACGGCAAGACGAATCATACCTTTCCTCTCCTTCATGCACAAAACACTCACTATCAAAGCCCTCATCATGTCAAGAATCGACTATGCAAAGCGCCTCTTCCTCGGAATACCAGAATACCTCCTGAAAAACTATAACGAATCCAAAATGCGGCAGCCAGACTACTCCTCAAACTATCCAGAAGAGATCACATCACTCCTGCCCTAAAAACACTACACTGCCTCCCAGTAAAACATGGCATCACCTTCAAAACCATGTGCATAACGCACAGGGCAATCAGAGGACAAGGAGCAGAATTCCTTCAGAAGAAAATCACAGTCTACAAACCAAAGAGGCCCCTCCGATCCAGCAACGAAATTCCGCCTGGAACTAAAACCATACCTTAAGAAAAAACTTGGAGGCACCTCCTTCTACCACTTAGCCGCAAAAACCTGGAACAACATCCCAAAAGAGATCAGAAACACAGAAGATCACCACAAGTTCAGAAAATTACTAAAAACCTGGCTCTTCAAGACCACAGACTCGAACAGAGAAAAAGGATGACTAAACTGGAAAGGATAACAACAGCCCCAGAACCGACAGGGAAGCTCCTGCAGTACCGGGACGGATGGCGCCAGAAAGACTGAAACACATGGAGACGGAGTCAACTACCCCAGACAATCCCACCATCAACCTCATCTCCCCGCCCCCTTAGTCGCCACCAGGCACCAAAGCGTCAATTGAATCGTCGAGATACTGACAATCACCACACTAGCTGAGTGGTGGATATTGGAAGGTGCTCTGACCCAAAAGTAGGAAGGGAGGACAGGTGGGGTGATGAGGGAGACTGGTTGAGGTGGGGAACAGATGTGAAAGGGACATTGAATGTGAGATGGGCCCAGATCAGATCAGTGGCACATCAGGAGAGACTACACAAGTCCAGCACCTCAATCCAGGATAGAGATGCCAACTAACCAATTCCACTAACAATTTCTCTCCTCTGCACACACCTCTCAAACTCCAAACAAATCCAACCACAAACCTACAGCACAACAAACCGCACAAACTTCACTACATTGCCACAACACAAACAAGAAAAAAAACATAGACTTCTACAACAGTACACGTCAACTACCGGCCACAAACACCCCAGGCCCAGCCAACGGACCCACCGGGCTGAGACCGTCAACAGCACATCACTGCTCTCTTGCACTTTTCCTGCTTTCTGCCACTAACTCACCCTCCCATCCTCTTTCAGAGCCGCCAGTGTGTGATAGTGCGCGGTACAAAAGTCCTTTAACATTAACATGTGCAGCCTCTGCATGGTCTGTGTAGTAATATATGCAGAAGGAAAGTTTCCACTCAAAGCTTTCTAAACTTCTTAGAGCTCCACTTACCTTACCCATCACAGCCTAGCGCATCTGTGTGCCTCCGGTAAATGCGATGTGTTTACAGGCTGCAAGATCCAATGCAACCCTGCGTCCTTTCTGTGGCCTTTAGGCAAGCACTTTCTACTGTAGTGGATATAGAATACATATGTTGCTGAGCTGCAAAGTGCCAAGACGTCTCGCTTTCCTCCCTGCAGTGATTGTAGTGGCGCATTTTCTTCAGAGTGTGACGGCGAAACTGGTTCTAGGGGGTGAGTTGGTGTACCACAGACGCCCAGGAGAAGAGGGGACCATAGTAACCCTGGCTGGCAAGTATTCAGGTGAGCGTGCAGAGCTTTCAACATGTTAAGGGGGTGGGGGGGCAGCTCTTAGTAATGGTATCCGTTATCCCCACAAAAACTGACCTCTTGCTGTTTCCAGCTGCTGTGCGTATTCTTTACCTCTCCTCTGCATTGTTTTTCATTTCATTCTTTATCCCACTTTACACAACTCCATGACTTTTTAATTAATATCCAGTATCTTATATTATGTAATTGATACCGTTGCATGCTTTTCTCGCCAAGTGTCCATGTTAATATGCTGGGCTCATCTGCCCTGCCCTCTCATTTACAATGAATGTTTTCTTTATCATTCAATTAATTATATCAGTTGGACTGGCCCAGCTGCCCCTCGTGCACCAGGATTTGCCCCAAATCTGCCCTGTGAGCACACAAGCCTCCATTACAAGCCACGAGGCTTGCCACCTTCCAAGATGGCCATCCGCCATCCACTCAGCCACTCATCCGGCCCCTTAGCTCTGCACGCGCTGTGATTGGCTCATTGCACGGATTTACAGCCAACCACAAGCCGGCAGGCTGGGAGCCGGCCCACGTCCTAAGGCACACGATCGAAGGCACAGTGCCTGTCTCTCGCCTGTCTACGCCAGCGAGCCCCTTACCCCTGCCAGACCGTCCTTCAAATAACAGGGTAAGCGTGCCGCTCTCCCCACAAGCTGGAAATTCACCTGTATACAGTGTCCTGAACTGCTCCCCAACTATCACGGAACCGCTGCACGTGCACCACCTAACTTTGCCACCGTTGCGCTCAGCATTTATTACATAATACGTCATAACTCGCAACTGCTCAACTTTGCAACCCACTATCCTTGTGTGACCGCTACTACCAACCACTGAGCTAGGCTCGTGCTCTGCATTAGCAGACGTATCCACCTCACTCTTGTCCCACTTCAGCTATTTCGTACCTAGACTCTGCCTGCCCTGATGTTTGCACAAGTGAAACTGTTGTGAAACTGTCTGGCTATAGCCTAACTGAAATTGCCCATTTTTGCACCCTGTTAGCAATTTCGAATCTAGCCTATGCCTGCCTTGCTGTATCCTAACTGAAATTGCCCATTCTCTGCATAATAACTAAGCAGCTTAGCCAACGCCGCATTTCTAACTATGCTCTCTTGGCTCATTGTCACCATGTTCCCTTTTTGCATCATGAACAATAGCATTCAATGTAGCAGTAACAGCTACATACCATACAATAACGGACTAGCTAAACTCGGCTGTCCTAGACACCATCCCATCCCATCCCCTTCCCTACACCCTTCCTGCCCACCCTTACACCATTCCCACACACCATTCACCATCACCACACTGCTAAAGCTAGCACCTCACCAGCTAACACCCCACCAAACATTACCAACATCACTAAAGATGACCACACTCCTACCAACCCTACTAAACCAATAGGATACCGCCCCACAACCAACCCTACCCTCCCTGACCGAATAGACTTGACGCTAGACTCCATACCACATCTAGTAAATTACCTGCCATACCCATGACCAAGGCCACTATCAAGAATAGAGCTATTGCCACCAACACGGCATCTCTAAAAGGAGCACTACTCAATGTCAGATCGCTAGTAGCTCACCCCACTGAAATCGCTGACATCATCCTCTCAGCAGACCTTGACTTCCTTGCTACTACAGAAACATGGCTACATGAAGCAGCAGGACCATACCTTACTCTTGCTATTCCCGACAACTACTCCATCCTCAGAGCGGACAGACCCAATGCTCGCGGAGGAGGTGTAGCAGTCATATAAAAATCCTCACTTGACCTCAGACCCATCACTCCCCCCCTCTAAAATCCTGCGAGCACCTCACCATCAAACTACAAACTACCCCTAAAAGCACAATTACTTTGCAACTAATATACAGACCCCTAGGCCCCACAGGTTCTTTCGAGGAAGACATTACCACCCTCATAGCAGAGAACTCTAAGCCCCACTCCCAAAATATAATTCTAGGAGACTTTAATCTAGGGTACAACGACCCTAACGACACTCCAGCCGCCTCCTTGGCGAACGCCCTATCTGAGCATGACTTTACTCAAGTCATTACACTACCTACCCACCAGAAAGGTAGAACCATTGATTGGGTCGCGGCCCATAACTGTAATATCACCTGCAAAGCCCCACAACCTCTTGCATGGACTGACCATTCCCTCATACTATTGGACATCAACCATAACAACCCTAACCCTAAGCAGCACCCTCACGCACCGGCCTGCCTGACTAGAAACAAGCGCAACATCACTGCGGAGGCCCTTACACCACTAATTCTCCCCCTCCTAAACACACTCCCAGCCACCGATGACCCTAACCTCCTAGTCAACGCCTATAATGATGCCCTCATTAATGCCATTGATGCCGTTGCCCCACTAAAGCTATAGCTCACCTGAACTCTTGGTACACACCGGAACTCAAAACTCTCAGAAAAAAGAAAGCCAAGATGGAAACCCTATGGAACACTAATCCCTCAGCAGAAAACAAATCTAATCTCATGACCCTCTCCACCCACTACAAGAAAGAGATAATCCGCACCAAAAAGGAAGCCTATAATGTTAGAATAAACAATGCACAATCCTCTGCTAACCATTCTGAAGGAATTGGAAAATCCCAACCCTCCGACCGACACTTGCGTGAAAGACAAGCCATGGTGCACTAGCATCCAAAGTGCCCTCGCCAACAAAATCATTGGTCTTCAAACTAAAATCGAGACCAAACGACTACAACTTTCCAACAGTCAAACGTTCATACCCAGCACAGCCCCGACCAATAATACCTCTGGCTTCACATTCAAAATGGTCACTATACCCGAAGTCCAAATAATTATAGCATCCCTCAAACCCTCTAACTGCAAAAGTGATAGCTGCCCCGCCCAGATCATCAAAGATGCTGTGAGAGACCTAGCCCCCTTCATCTCCAAAGTAATAAACCTTTCCTTCTCGACTAACTCTGTACCTAACAACCTGAAACAGTCATGGGTTCTCCCTCTTCTAAAGAAACAATCCCTTGACCCTGCCATTCCCACCAACTACAGGCCTATTACCACTGTCCCCTTTCTGCTAAACAGCCTTGACAGAGTGGCCTACCTGCAAATTCAAGACTACTTAGAGTCCAACCAACTGCTAGGCCTACGTCAATCTGGCTTTCGTCCTCAACATGAAACAGAAACCGCCCTTGTTGACCTCAAAAGTCAGACTGATGACATCAAGGACAAAAACAAAGCAGCTATCCTACTCCTCCTAGACCTCTCAGCAGCCTTGGACCTGGTTGACCACAAAATACTCTGCAACCACCTCTCATCTGCTGCCCACTTCTCCCCCTCTGCTGTCCTGTGGATACAATCCTTCTTAGCCAACAGAACCATGAGGGTCTTCTCACCTGTGGCTGCAGCAGACCCCATCCCCATCACCTGCGGTGTCCCACAAGGGTCCTGCGTCTCCACTACCCTCTATAATATCTTTACAAAACCCCTCTTTGATAAGTTGGACCATCTGGGTGTCACCTACACTAACTACGCAGATGACACCCAGATACTCCTCACCATTACTGGCAACTACAGTACAGACGCCACTAGGATTAACGAAATCTTCTCCATCATTCAGGCATGGATGGCCACACATGGCCTCTGCCTAAATGATGAGAAGACTGAGCTCCTCCTAGTCGGATCTCCTCACAACCTACAGAAACTTAGCCCTGAGTACTCCAATTTCATCATAAATGGCAACATCATCCCAGTCGTTAAAAACGTGAAAACCCTAGGCTTCTACCTTGACGCTAACACCAACCTCTCCAAACAAGTCAACATGACCGCCTCTGCCACCGCCTACACTGGGAAACTAATTAGGGCCTGCAGACCTTTCCTATCTACGAACAGCTGCCTCACTTTGGCCAGGGCCCTCATACAATTGAAGCTTGACTATTGCAACAGCCTCTACCTAGGTGCCAACCAAGCTATAATTAATAAACTTCAGATCCTACAAAACAATGCGCTGCGAGCAGCACTAAATATTCCCAGAAGAGAGCACATCTCCCACATAAGAATATCTTGCAAATGGCTATCCATTCAACAAAAAATTGACTTAAAAACCCTTTGCCTTACCTACAAAACCCTTAACCACTTAGCCCCCCCCTTATCTCACTAACAAACTTACTTTGAAACCTTGCACAAGAATCACTAGATCCTCCAATACCCTCTGCCTCACTGTGCCCAGATTCACCTCCAAAAGAGCGGAAGGCTCGAGCTTCACTGTCCTTGCCCCTCAACTCTGGAACACCCTGCCACTGAAAATCAAATCGACCAATTCCTTCCATCTGTTTAGGAAATTAGTCATTAGTTGGCTTCTAGAGAAACCAACCCCAAGATAGACTAAACACACTACAAACTGTATATACTGTACATATCGTAGAAATGTTTAACCGCGCGATCTAACTACCCTGCCTGTATATACTGTATATTGCATATTACCTCTACAATTGTATAACTGCACATATTATATATATTGTACCTATGTAACCTGCCCTTAAGCGCCCATTTACCCCTGGGTCTGGAGCGCTATATAAAATAAATAAACAAACAAACAATGTGGTCAGTCTATCTTATGCGCTGGCTGCCACTATTCCTCGTGCTCCATGTCCATTCACTAATTTTGCTTGTGTTGCATATTTTACTTTTTCTGTTTTCTTTGTCCATATTATACAATGGTTTAGTTTTGGCTATTGTGTGGTGCTCAAGTGCCACCTATAAGCCAAACCTATTGCATTGGAGTATAGATAGGAGGGTGTTGACATGTGAGGAGGGACACACAGCTTGTGGGTTTTGTTAGGTTATTTAACCACACATTAACTGACCATGGTCCTGCTAATCCCTAAAGCCATTCCCACCCACTATCTACCCATGCCCACACACAAAACATCCTCCCGGGATCTCCTTGAGCTCTTTCACGCAGTAGCATCACACATTGGCCTGCAATTGTTATTTCTAAGCAGTCTGCTGTGAGCTAATGGCTTTATTGTCACCGAACCTTTGGTAATGTTGCAATGAGTATCTTAACCAAGTGTGACTTCCCCCACTTGATTTATGGTGGTTCCTTGCACAGAAGTCCTGTTAAAAATAGGCCTTGTCAAAGACTAACTTTGGCATGTCTATAGGGGTTAGATGGGCATTTTTCAGGTACTGCTATTATATGGCCAGCTAATGACGCCCTTTTCCAGCTGTCACCATCTTATGGCCAAGTAGTAGAAGTATGGCAGTGACAAGCAAATGACTATCCCATGTCTGGACAAAAGATGTAAAATTGTAGATTTTGTCAATACTTGTTGCATTGGGAGGATAGCTCAGTGGCAGCATGCGCGTCTTGGAAGCAAGACGACACGAAGCAACACAGGTTCGATCCCCGGGTCCGCGCTTAGAAACCTCTGGGTGTTTAAGCGCGTTATAAATACGTAACTAAGACAAAACAAAAAAAAATAAAACACAATTAGCAACTAAGAAAAAACAAAGAATTCTTGCAACAGCGCCTCGATGCCTGCGGGCTGTGTGAGCGCTTTATAAATGTAAAAAAAAAAAGAAAAAAACAAATTGTATGTCTGCCGTGCCATCCTTGGTCCCTTTTGCTTTAAATAATGTATTTTCTTCCCGTGTCTGCTTACTCTCCTTGTCTTCATGTGTCTAGTCTTCCTTGGGATCCCTGTGTCTTGGTGTCTTCCACTTTCCCTTGTTGTCCAATCTCAATTCATCCAATATTCTCTGAGCTCTAACCACATCTGAACTCTTGCACTTCCGAACCATCCTGTATATTATTGTTTGTGCTCTCTCTCTTCCTTGGTCTCATTGACTGTCTTCCTCAGTCTTAAGTTGTTGTCGTCACCTCGTGCCTACTTTTCTGGCCAATATATTCATACATTACATTTATGTCCTTGCTCAATTTGGCAACTCCTCGGTTGCTCTGCCTTCCACACACACACTAGCTTTACTTGACCGTGTAGCCCAGTCTTCCTTCAACTCTTTGTCCCATTTCTCTCGTCTTATACAGACTAACTTGTGTTCTCTTTCACATTTCATTTTTCTCCATATCCAAAATGTTTTGTTCCCATTGCGTTTACTTTTATAAATCATTAATCCCGCCTTCTGCCTCACTTACATGGGCTCTTTTTCACTTTTTCTTTATTGAATTTACTTGCCTCCGCCTGTCCAGTTTATTCTCTTCCACTGTTTCTTGCTGTGCGCCTCCTGCTTTCATTCCTCCTTTCATTCAGCCGCATTACCTCTTGCTGTTCCAGTCTTCTAGTATTGGGGGACATAGGCTGAGACCGAGGCATGTCCATAGCTGGGCTTTACATTTCTATGAATTCCTGTCAGGTATTTAGGGGCTTATTCATGGAATTATTTGTGCCTAGAAACGGGGATTTGTGCGCCATTCTGTCCGCAAATCCCATTTGTTAAACAGGGATTTGCGGGCAGAATGGCGCACAAATCCCTGTTTTTCTGCGCAAATAATTCCATGAATAGCCCCTTAATGTTATATTCGAAAAGAAAAGTTTAAAAAAACAAAAGTGAGAAAGATTTTGAAATAATGAAGCAATATATTTTTTTTTTGTTTTTTTAATTTTATTGGTTTACATACAAACCTTTAAAATAAGATCATTCATTAGTCCTCATTACATCTCTTTACATCTCTTATTGTCCACCACATTAGACCTGTAAACGCTTTTCAATTATCGCCAAAAGGTTTGTCAGCAGCAGTATCAATTTCAGGTCTGTTCCATTGAACATGTGTTGCCACCACTCATCTGCGTTGAGGGATAGATGGCACTCGCCCCAGGTACCCAGAAGTCGGGTTCTCTCTGTACGTAAGTTTGGGTAGAACCAGGTGTTTTAGAGTTTCAGGTTCCTGAGCACAGCATCGACACATAGGGTTCAAGTTCGCGTTAGCTGACCATGCTCTCAAGCGTTCTTTGGTTTTAAACATGTTAAGCCGAAAGCACATGAACAACCTCCTTGCGTTTGGATCTGGAAATAATTCAATGTATTTTTGCAAACTGCTGAATGCCGAACCTACAGTGGCACTTCGCTCAGTAGCTTCGAGGCCCCTCTTTCGGAGCATGTCGACTCCCAGTCTAAGCGCCACAATTTTAATTTTGCTGCGTCCGGATTTCCCTGTAGCAGCTCTGGTTTGATGTCATACTCTGACATTAAGCTTTCACAGCGTTTCAACCACATGGCTAAAACACCTGGGGCTAATGAGCCGGCATTGTGAAAAATGGCAGATTGAGGAATTTGTTCGCAAGCTTTTGTTTTCCGGTATAAGGATAACAGACTCCAACATACTCGTGCGTGAATAGAGATTAGTGATAGTTCATACCTGATTGAAGCCGTCGAAGTGCCTTTCGCTATACGCAGAACTTTTGTCCAGAAGGTATTCTCAAGCGTTGACCACAACTCACATGAACAGCCCAAAGCATTTTCTGCCCCATATGTTCGGGCTGGTATTACTTTTTGTTGGTAAAATCGAAGGACTGCTTTAAGGGAAAACCTTCTGAATCTTTTCTTTAGCACTAGGGCTTGATTTGCCAGTTGTTTACATTTGCGTTTTGTCGCTGTTGTCCATGGATCGTCATTAAGACTAAAGCTAATGATCATTCCAAGGTGATATCAGAAGTTTTTCTTGTCCCATAAACCAAGATTGGCTCTTTGTCGTTCTTCTCCGACCACTTTTAGGATTTTTCAGCACAAGGATTTCACATTTCTTTGTGTTAATGAGTAAGTGGTTGTCGACCACATATTGCTGTACTGCGTTGATTTCTCTTTGCAGGCCAATTGGTGTTAAGGCCAGTAGTATGAGGTCGTCTGCATACAAGAGCCATGCATCTTTGGCGGGAAGGATCTTACGGCCTCGATAGAATTGCCGATGTCAGATATAAACAAACGAAATATAGCGGCTGCCAGAGGACAACCCTGTTTGACTCCCTTAAATGTTTAGATCGGTGGTGACAAAGTGCCGATTTGATCTAATCTTACTCTGACAGAGGTGCCGGTGTGTAGATCTTTTATTGCAGCCAAAAGGTCATCGGGACAGCCCCATGTACTCAGTTTTTTCCATAACAGTTTGCGATCTATCGTGTCGAAAGCGTAAGAGAAGTCAATGAAGGCAAGGTATACAACTGTTTTTGATCTGATTGCCTCAACTTTCAGTAAATTCAGCAGCAATAGATTCAGCGAACATCCGACGTGTTTTACAAAGCCGGTCTGTCTGATGTCGACATGATTTGATCGTGTATGTCAGATATCCTGAAGCACGGTTCCGTGTTGACCCGTCGTGAAGAATATATTTCTTCCTACCAATGTGATTCTCAGGAGTACGAAAGGACAGGCTGAGAAACTAATTGATCGGAAGATGGTGTATAGTCGTTGGGATCGGTAGAGTTGAGCAGACCGCAAACTTCACGATAGATGGAGAATCCAGGTTCCTTTCAACGACTGCAGAATATTACACTGATTAACAATCAAATACACCCCTTTCTGGATAAACGTTTAACAAATAATTAACCGACTAACCTGCAGAAAACGGGTTTTAACCAGAAGTGTTTCATGCAAGAATGTCCTCAATACTGGGGAAATCTGGAGACCATAAGAAGAGAAAATACAATCAGTACCAGATAGTGAGTTGTAGAGAATGGTAAGGAAAGTTAAGTTTCTTACCCTGGTTTCCCTGGAAGTGGTCGTCTCTGGCAAATCTCCTTCTCCTTTTCTGTACGAACTGTGTGATGGTATCTGCCCCCTGTCCGACGAACCAAATAATCCAATGGTGCAAGGAAGTCACTAGTCCAGCAACAACCTATTCCCGCCGGCACGAGGACGCCTAAAGGGTGCTCAGGAAGTCTCTAGTCCAGCACCTAGCCTATTCCCGCCGGCACGAGGACGCCTACAGCACCCTGGAGGAAAGGACAGGGAAGGAATAGGAGGGGAAGAGGAAGGAAGGAAAGAAAGAAGGTAAGAGGTCTCCCAACCTTCAAGGTCCGAAATCAACTTAACCAAACCACTAGGCAAGAATAACCAAAAAACAATCCGAGGTCAAAATACTAGAACAGGTAAGGGCAATCCGTGAGCATATCCAATAAACGTAATCCGAGATAAAAAAAAAACAAAAATTTCCAAGCGAGAAGAGCCACTGTCAATATGGGATCAGAAGCAGCGAGAAGTGGGCGCCGGATCATTAAGTACCTGAACTACCGGCAACAAGATGGTCACGTGATCCAGTACGTTTTCTATCACGTGGAAGACGCCGCGCCCACTGACGTAACCTCCATGGTAACTTCCACGTGAGGCGTCGGGAACTACGTTCCCGACGAAAATGTCTACCGCGAGTAGAGCGTGGATAATGCAAGCCCGCCTCCTGTCTGATATTCGAACGCGACAGGCGCTTTTGGCTACGAGAAGACAAGAGAACCGAAGGGGTATCACAAGACCTGAAGCGTTTTCTGACAGTATCCTCCCCCAAAGGACCCCCATGCCCCCGTGAGGCCAGAAACTGGGACACCAACAACGGGGCATGCACATTCTGCTCTGGTTCCCATGTCCGATCTTCCGGACCGTAACCTTTCCAATCCACTAAGAAATACCTGGTACCACGAGAAACCTTAGAATCAAGAATGGAATTGACTTCATACTCCTCTACCCCTTGAACCAATATCGGAGATGGAGAAGCCACTACCCTGGTACTGTCCACACAAGGCTTAACCATGGACACATGAAAGACCGGATGTATCTTCCAAGAGCACGGCAAATCTAACTTGACTACCAATGGACTCAAGACATCCTTTACAACATAAGGTCCGACAAAACGTGGCAACAAGCATCGTCGTCCTGGAATGCGTAAATTCTTTGTGGACAACCATACCCGCGAACCTGGAACGTAATTGGGTGCAGGACGGCGATTCCGATCAGCGTACTTCTTTGCCTGCTCTTGAGCTTGTTTCAGATGTTCCAGCACCCTATCACGGACCAGAGACAGATCCTTGATACAAGATTGAACTGCCGGGCAATCCGCAGGTAGTTTCCAATCAAGAGGTAGGGTGCGTGGGTGTTGCCCATATAAGGCATAAAATGGCGATGTTCCCGTAGATGAATGGCTGGAATTATTATAAGCGAATTCCGCTAATGGAAGAACGGCTAACCAGGATTCCTGATGTTGAAGGATGAGACACCTGAGATACTGCTCCATAGTAGCGTTCACCCGCTCTGTTTGACCATCCGTCTGGGGATGGAATGCTGTGGAACACCGTTCATCCACCCCTAATGAGAACATAAGATGCCTCCAGAAACGTGACGTGAACTGGGACCCTCTGTCAGAAACTACAATCTCAGGTAACCCAAAAAACCTGAAGACATGTCGCAAGAACAGCTCCGCCAGCTTAGCAGCTGATGGCAAACCTTGGCAAGGAACAAATAGAGACATTTTAGAAAAGCTGTCAACCACCACCCATATAGTATCAAAACCGTCGATCAAAGGCAACTCCACCACAAAATCCATGGTAATCATCGCCCATGGTCTGGCCGGCACTGGTAATGGCTGTAGTAACCCCATAGGTTTCGCCGAATGGGATTTACATTGGGCACAAATGGCGCAGGTCGAGATATATTGCGAGACATCTCTTCGCATAGAGGGCCACCAACACCAGCGTTTGAGGAGTTCGAGGGTTTTCTGTGAACCAGGGTGCGCTGCGATAGCAGCGTCATGACATAAGGAAATAGCTGCACACCGGGTATCCTGATCAGGCATAAAGACACGACCCTGGACATAAGGAAGACCATGCAAAATATCCATGTTATATTCTGCCAATTCTGCGGGCTCTTTATCAACCCAGGTCTGGAGCGTTGACTTCAAAGTGGGTTGTAGAACACAACTACAAACCACTTGTGTTGGTAATAACAATGACCCATCCTGTGGACGTGAAACATCATTCCCCAAGCTTCTGGATAGAGCGTCAGCCTTGGAATTTAGAACACCTGGGCGATAAGTCAACGTAAAGTTGTACATAGAAAAGAATTCATGCCAGCGGGCATGTCTCGCAGTGGTGCACGTCAAGGACTGCAAGGCCAACAGGTTTCTGTGGTCAGTAAAGACCTGGACCGGTACTTCCGTACCAAGAAGATGATGTCGCCAGACCATAAATGCGTCCCTAACAGCCAACAATTCCCGTTCAGTTACGGTATAATTGCGCTCATAGGGCGTTAACTTGCGTGAATGATAGGCGACTGGATGTAATTCCCCGGTATCAGCGCATGTCTGGGACAGGATAGCTCCTACCGCAACATCCGAAGCATCAGCTTCGACGACGAAAGGACGTTTGACATTTGGATGCAGCAAAACAGGAGCTGTAGTGAATGCGGCCTTTAAAGACTCAAACGCTATTTGGGCGTTATCGTTCCATAAATAAGGTTTCTTGTTACTGGTCAATTCGGTGAGGGGTGCAGCAATAGAAGAGAACTGTCTAATGAACCGCCTGTAAAAGTTAGAAAACCCCAGAAACGATTGCAACTCTTTCCTTGAAGTTGGTACAGGCCAGTTTAAGACCGCTTTTACCTTACTACTACTCATCTGCACTCCTTTGTTGGTGATGTCATATCCAAGGAACTCGACCTGATTTGCATGGAATACACATTTTTCTAACTTGACAAAAAGGTGATGCTCCCGCAAGCGTTGTAAGACTTCTGAAACATGACGTACATGATCTTCCATAGATGGAGAATAGATGAGTATATCATCTAGATAGACGATAACGAACCTGTCGATCATGTCACGCAGAACGTCGTTGATGAAATTCTGGAATGTGGCCGGGGCATTGCAAAGCCCGAATGGCATCACCAAATACTCGAATAGGCCATATCGGGTCTTGAAGGCGGTTTTCCATTCATCCCCTCGACGAATCCGGACCAAGTTGTAAGCACCCCTTAGATCCAATTTGGTGAAGAATTCTGAAGACCCTAACTGATCCAGTAAGACAGAAATCAGCGGAATCGGGTACTGATTTCGGATAGTACCTGCATTGAGCTCCCGATAATCAATACAAGGTCTTAAGTCACCCTCCTTCTTGGGTACAAAGAATAGCGGTGAAGCAAATGGAGAGTGAGAAGGCCGAATAAAACCTAACTCAAGGGCTTTATCCAAATATTCCTTAAGGACGACTTCTTCCTTTTGGGTAAGGGAATAAATACGTCCCGATGGTGTCTTAACATCTGGTTTGAGAACAATTGGGCAATCGTAGGGCCGATGAGGCGGCAGAATCTCCGCTTTCCCTTTGTCAAAAACATCCTTATAACTTGTGTATTCGACAGGCAATACGGTGTTAACAAGTGCTCCAATGGTAACCACAGAGTTCAACAAAGCCCGACTAGGAGCTTCAGGTGCTTCATACATAGACTCTACTGAATTGCATGATCGAAGACATTGCTGAGAACTGAAAGCGATAGCCCCGGTCTCCCAGTTAATGACCGGATTATGAAGCTTGAGCCATGGTAAACCCAGGATTAGTTTATATTGCGGTGCCATAATGACGTCAAATGTGATGGTTTCCGAATGCTCAACACCAATGGTTAACAGTAACGGAATGGTATGTTCAGTAACAAGCCCAGAAAGAAGGGTTGATCCGTCAACGGCATTGACTACCTCAGGAACACTCTTTGACAATAAGGGAATACCCCATTTCCGAACATATTGGGCATCAATGTAGTTACCAGTTGCCCCAGAGTCAAGAACAGCTGCAGAACTCCAAGGCGTGACCTGGTCATAACTCAACATAACGTCAATATAGAAGGGTGTGGACAACAAGGAACCCTGCATGGAAGAGCTCGGCGTAGGGGTTCCTTCTACGACCGGGCCTTGGCGTTTCCCGACTTGCGGGGTCTCTTTGGGCATGCACTGAGTAGATGATTAGCGGAACCGCAATAAAAGCACAAATTGTTCCGTCTGCGATGTTCTCTTTCTTCCGATGTTAACGGGCCCCTTACTGCCCCGATTTGCATAGGTTCGTCACCGCCAGAAACAGGAATTGGGGAAACGGTAGTATTGACCGGAATTACTCTCTTCTCCCCTTTTCTTTCGGCGCGTCGGGCATCAATCTGAAGTACTAGGTCCAAGAAATCAGGAAAGGACGTAGGAACCACCGGAACCGTGGCTATAGTATCTTTCAATGAGTCCGACAATCCTTTATAAAATAGGGCTGCCTTTTTATCTTCCGGCCAACCAGTTTCAGCAACCAACTGATTAAACTTAGCCAAATATGACAACAAAGGAGTATCCCCCTGACGGAGATTTAACAATTCCAGATCCGTGGCTTGAGTCTTGTAGCGAGTATCAAACACCCTAGTCATAGCACTGATCAATGCATCGCAGTCGAACAATAGCGGACTGCCTTGTTCTAACAAAGGATTAGCCCAAACAGCGGCCATACCACCGAGGTTTGATAAGACAAAGGCAGCTTTTGTAGTCGCATCAGGAAACGAGGTAGGCCGACACAAGAAATGCAACCTGCATTGGTTAATGAAAGTCCGAAAGGATTTAGGATCCCCAGTAAACCTTTCTGGGGGAGCAAGCGGGAACTGAGCGGCCATGTACACATGCGTAGAATCAGATCTGACCGAAGGCCCTGCCTGACCTGAAGTGGAAGCGGAGGCCAAAGATGGTGATCCTGTAACCACTTCCCTGATACCAGCTTGCATTTCGTCAATGCGCCGGTGGGTGTCAGCCTGGGCCGCCGTCATATCGGCACGTAGGTCGGCCACCAACTGAACCAAAACGGCCAACGGGTCATTCGCGGCATCCATGATAAGGCTTCTGATTCTGTCAGATATCCTGAAGCACGGTTCCGTGTTGACCCGTCGTGAAGAATATATTTCTTCCTACCAATGTGATTCTCAGGAGTACGAAAGGACAGGCTGAGAAACTAATTGATCGGAAGATGGTGTAGAGTCGTTGGGATCGGTAGAGTTGAGCGGACCGCAAACTTCACGATAGATGGAGAATCCAGGTTCCTTTCAACGACTGCAGAATATTACACTGATTAACAATCAAATACACCCCTTTCTGGATAAACGTTTAACAAATAATTAACCGACTAACCTGCAGAAAACGGGTTTTAACCAGAAGTGTTTCATGCAAGAATGTCCTCAATACTGGGGAAATCTGGAGACCATAAGAAGAGAAAATACAATCAGTACCAGATAGTGAGTTGTAGAGAATGGTAAGGAAAGTTAGGTTTCTTACCCTGGTTTCCCTGGAAGTGGTCGTCTCTGGCAAATCTCCTTCTCCTTTTCTGTACGAACTGTGTGATGGTATCTGCCCCCTGTCCGACGAACCAAATAATCCAATGGTGCAAGGAAGTCACTAGTCCAGCAACAACCTATTCCCGCCGGCACGAGGACGCCTAAAGGGTGCTCAGGAAGTCTCTAGTCCAGCACCTAGCCTATTCCCGCCGGCACGAGGACGCCTACAGCACCCTGGAGGAAAGGACAGGGAAGGAATAGGAGGGGAAGAGGAAGGAAGGAAAGAAAGAAGGTAAGAGGTCTCCCAACCTTCAAGGTCCGAAATCAACTTAACCAAACCACTAGGCAAGAATAACCAAAAAACAATCCGAGGTCAAAATACTAGAACAGGTAAGGGCAATCCGTGAGCATATCCAATAAACGTAATCCGAGATAAAAAAAAAACAAAAATTTCCAAGCGAGAAGAGCCACTGTCAATATGGGATCAGAAGCAGCGAGAAGTGGGCGCCGGATCATTAAGTACCTGAACTACCGGCAACAAGATGGTCACGTGACCCAGTACGTTTTCTATCACGTGGAAGACGCCGCGCCCACTGACGTAACCTCCATGGTAACTTCCACGTGAGGCGTCGGGAACTATGTTCCCGACGAAAATGTCTACCGCGAGTAGAGCGTGGATAATGCAAGCCCGCCTCCTGTCTGATATTCCAACGCGACAGGCGCTTTTGGCTACGAGAAGACAAGAGAACCGAAGGGGTATCACAAGACCTGAAGCGTTTTCTGACAGTGTAGCCCACTTGACTAACTTGACTTGTAGCATACTTGCGTAGATCTTTCCCAAGACGTTAAGTACGGCGATCGGTCGGTAGTTTTTTGGGCAAGTTCTATCTCCCTTTTTATACACCGGCACAATCACGGCCGATTTCCATGAGTTTGCCGTTTGATCTTGGTCGTTTACTCTCTGAAAAAGGGTCACACAAAGGTTGGCCCATAACTCCGGATGTTGCTTGAGCGTAAAGTTTGTCAGGCCATCTGGCCCAGGTGCACGCGAGTTGTTAGCTTTGTTAATTATGCTTACAATGTCGTCTTTGTGAAATGTTAAGGCCCATTTAGTTTTAATTGGAACAGGTAAGTCAGTTGTTTTTGAGTTCTTTTTATGTAGGTCGTTCAAGCGGGCAATCCATACTGGTTCTGGAGCCATAGATGCTTGAACGGTGGCATGGGGAGCTTGTGTGTCATTAATGATGTTCCAGAAGTCTCTAGTGTTCTTATTTTGTTGACTTTCTAACATACGCCGCTCTGAGTCTCTTAGCATCATTATGCATTTATGTGTTTTGATCCAATTTTTATAACGCTGTTTGGCGGCTTTCTTCGCTACAGCGCAGGAGGCCTTGTCGGCTGTCTGAGCTTGTCGAATAGTGCACCTCATCAGTCATTTCTGTTTCAGTATGTCTAGATCAAAACAATGGAGGCGTTTTATGTTTTGGGCCACCGTTATTTGTTTTGAAGTTGACCAGTAGGCCAACTTAGTTATTTTTTGGGGGGTGTTCACCCCCGACCCCTGTATTTTACCCATTGTAATGTACGCAAACAAAAATTAACCCTTTAGCCCCCAAAAATATGCATTCGATGGACATTTTTTAGATGGAAAAGTTTTGATGGAATGGCATTAGATACAATGGCATTAGATGCAATGACCAGATACCATATTCTGGTTATACCGGGATATCAGGCGGCGGAGACGGTTTGCCAGTATCCCGCCTGTAATACCGGTGGGATACCGTCAAACTCCTAATGAGGGGCATAGTTTTGGGGAAAGGCAAAGGAAGGGCCTGCAGGGCAAAAGGTTGGGTTTATGTGTGGTGTCTCTGTTTTACAATGTTAAAATAAAATGGATGATTTCAGGCAGTAACAGAACACAACATAAACAAATGACGCGCAAGAGAATACACATTTTGAAACTTAGATTTTCAAATGTAATGGTATAGCAAGGCACAAAGTATACACACATTTTTATTTTCAATCTTTAACTGTTAAAATACATTTCACACGTTCACTTTTAAACTAAATAAAGATGCATACTCTTCTTCAGCAGCTGTGTATTGTGTCTTGCAGCACAGAAATGGGTGGCAACCCTAAACGTTGGTTACGGTGGTGCCCATGCCAGCTACTACCACAAGGCTAATGAGCAGGTACAGCCCTTTCCTTTCCGGTCTTAGCTTCCTCTGTTCTGCTTTATTGTTTCCTGCTTTTGCCTTGAAAGTCACACTGATGACATCCTCTGAATCCACAGATCCAGGTCGGAGTGGAGTTTGAAGCGAACACCAGGTTGCAGGAGACCTCCTTCGCCTTTGGTTACCAGCTGGATATCCCTAAAGCCAATATGGTGTTCAGAGGTATGTTGGTAACAGAAGGGGCCCACAGGAACTTATGTGTTTCTATTCCTACAAAGGTCTTTTTCCTCGCTGTACGCCTTAGTCTAAGGGTGACTGTTTATACAGCCGTTTACAGGAGCCGTTTCGCCATTCAATCTAGCCGAGCTTGACTAATATATTTAATCTAGCACAGTTATGTTGCTCCATACATATTGTGTTCCTGTGAAATAAGTTATTTCAAGAATAGTATAAGGGACAAAGTACCCCTACTCTACTGTGTAAGGATATTGCAAGTCACCAATGGATTCTGTAGCTCAAAAGGCAAGGCCAACGATCAAGTTAAGCTGCACCCTTATCCCCTCTAATACTGGGTCTCTTTCTTATTCTAATGGCACAGTTTTTCCAGTTGTCGATGCATATAATTAATTTAGAACCTGTTTGATGTAGCTTCTAATGTGCTGCAAAAAATAATCTCAGCAGTTTAATACAATGAATATAAAAGTTATTTTGTGGCTTAAAATAAGTGCTAGCATGCAGACCGATACTTGCTTTCCTGTGTTATAAGCCCACAGTGCAGACAATAAGAACACTACAAACAGTTCCTTTTCAGTTAAAGGCTGCAAAGTGGCAGGTCTTTAAGTGCTCCAGTGGCAGCTGTAATACAGGTCTGAGCTAGCTCCAACAGCCAGCAGGCATTGTGACGTCACAACGGCAATATAGCACTAACAATGTATGTCCTGAGATTTTAACATCCCTTGGAATATACTTTGGAACAAAACAGATGAACATTGCTATGATTTATTACCTGATGTGTTGTCTTTATTAAATCACCCATTTAGTCAATCGTCTACAAGCTCTGCAGTTAATACTTTAGCCTGGGTAATTGCTGCTCATGGATTACTTACCTGTGCTGCTCCCATTTGCTTTATGGGTCCGACCATCTTGCCACCCATTGTTTCTGTCCCTTCTCTGCAGCCCTCTTTTTGTTACCCAGCAATGTTCTTTTACATCTGGTGAGATCTTAGTCACAGGTGTCCCCCTTTCTCACCTGTCTGTGTTCTTTCTTCGATAGAGTCTTCCTGCGCATAGTGCGGGTCTTGTATAACCCTGTGCAAATGTCCCCGGGTTCCAGCGTACGTTCAGCGTCCCGGGTCCTGGATCGTTCAGAATGTCCGGGAAGTCCTGGAAACAGCAAGGCGTGCACTCGGCAGCTAGTACTCAGAGGTCCGGGATGCAAGAGAGGGCAAAGGAAAGGGAAGAATGTGGAGCTAACAATTGGGGATCCGGAGCCAGGAAACAAGAGGTAATGAGAGCTAACTACGGCAGCGCACGTCTAGCCACAGTAAGCGGTAGCGTTGAGATGCGCAGAGCCACGGGGGCGTGTCTGCTTTTAGAACGTGATGCGTATGAGGCGGAAACTGGTACACAGCGTTCCGTGTTCGGTGGCCATGTTGGGAGTACTACTGAGTGTAAGCCTCTATGGGTCAGGGACCAGGATGTCCAGGAAGTCCAGAAGGGACGAGTCCGATGGTTCATGACAGCATGCCTCCTCCGAAGGCCTGTTCATCCGGGTTTGCCGGGGTGTATAAGGTGGTACCTTTTGAGTAATCTGGGGGCATTGAGGTTTGAGAATGTTTCCCAGGTGCGTTCACTGGGAGGGTACCCTTTCCATTCGACCAGATATTGTAGCTGACCACGTCTGTACCTGGAGTGGACCCTCTTCCAGGAGTCTGGTAGTTTGAGTCCGAAGGCCACTGGGTTAATAATTTCCTTTATGGAAAATGGACTATAGTACTGGGGCCAACTTATTGGGTCGTAAATGCTGAGGCAGTAGTTTCGAGGATAGCCAGACCTTATCACCTACTGCATAGGAAGGCCCTGGTCTTCTTTTGGAGTCTGCATAGAGCTTGGTAGTAGCTCGGGCCTTTTCGAGGTGTTCTTTGGCTTGCTTGTGTACATTGATGACGGTTTTCAATCCAGGAGTCGAGTGTAGGTACTGGTGTTGGATGTGGGAGCAAGGATGGTAGAAACAAAGGATGGAACCCTTGGCTACAGAAAAAAGGGCTGGTTTTGACAGCCGAGTGATCCGAATTGTTATAGGCAAATTCAGCCACAGGTATTAAGAGTGACCAATCGTCCTGGACCTTGGTGGTGAAACAATGAAGATATTGATCCAGTATTTGGTTCACACGTTCAGTAGATCCATTGGTCTGTGGATGATATCCTGAGGAGAGGGCACATTGGATTCCTAGTATACGGCATAGGTGTTTCCAGAATTGAGATACGTATTGAGGTCCCCTGTCTGATATGATTTTGGAAGAGAGCCCATGAAGTCGGAATATGTGTTCCAGGAAGATTCCAGCGAGTTCTGAGGAAGATGGTAGTTTATATAAGGGCGTAAAATGAGCCATGTGGGTGAATAAGTCAATGGTAACCATGATAGTTGTGTATCCCCTGAAAGGTGGCAATTCTACAATAAAGTCTTTAGCAATGAATTCCCAGGGCCTTGTTGGTAGTGTTGGTTGGAGTCGGAGACCCGCCGGTCTCTTGTTGTCATGCTTGTTTTGATTACCGATTGCGCAGGGTTGGATGTACCGTTGGACATCAACTTTCATTTTTGGCCACCAAAACTGTCTTTGTATCAAACGGAGAGTGTTGCTGATGCCATGATGTCCTGAATCAAGGGTATCGTGGCAGAGGTTCATGATCCTTTGTCGCAGTCTTTGTGTGGGAATAACCAGGCCATTATCCTTGAATAAATACCCATCCTTTGTTCTAAGATTCCATCGATTCTTTCCAGTAAATTCCTTCCAGATCTCGGAGGACTGGGTTTGAATTCGAATGTCTTCCAGGAGGCTGATTGCTTGGGCTACAGAAATTGTGTGGGGAAACATCTTGGGAAAGGATCGATCTTCAAGAGTTTCGTAGTCGGGACGTCGGGGTAAGGCATCAGCAATTATGTTGTGAGTTCCAGGGACATGTTGTATTTGGAACTGATACTGTGCGACGAAGAAGGCCCAGCGGGCTTGACGACTATTCCTACATTCCAAGGATTGTAGAACTTGAAGATTCCGATGGTCCGTACGGATCTGAACAGGATGTTTTGCCCCCAAGAGTAGATGACGCCAGTCGGTAAAGGCTTGACGGATGGCTAACAGTTCCTTTTCCAGGACAGAGTAATGAGTCTCGCTGGGAGTTAGGGTTCGCGAGAGATAAGCAATGGGGTGTTCTAACTTGTCCTCGAGTTCCTGCTTGAGAACTGCTCTGATGGCGAAGTTGGTGGCATCCGTCTCCACTATGAAAGGTCGATCAATGTCAGGTTGAGTCAAGATGGGGGCTTGTGTAAACTCCGATTTCAATCATTGGAAGGCTTTACCTTGGGCGGCTGACCAAAGAAAGGGAGTATCCTTCTTCAACAGTGTAATGATCGGTTGAACTATCTCCGAGATGGAAGGTATGAATTTCCGGTAAAAGTTGGCAAGCCCCAGGAAGGATTGAATCTGTTTCACGGTGGTTGGGACTGGCCAGGATAGTATGGCTTTTACCTTTGAGTGGTCCAACCCGATTCCTTCTGGACTAAGGACAAATCTTAGGTAGTGAACAGTAGAGACATGGAAAAGGCATTTCTCGGGTTTAGCCAGGAGTTTATGTTCACTTAACCGCTGTAGAACTGCCTTAACATGCTCTTCATGCTTGAGATGGTCCTTGGAGTATATCAGAATATCATCCAGGTAAACTTTGACGAAGATAAACAACATATCGGAGAACACCCGGTCCATGAAAAGTTGGAAGACCGCCTTGGCATTGGCGAGTCCGAAGGGCATAAGCAGGTATTCAAAATGTCCAAAGGGTGTTCTAAAGGCTGTTTTCCATTCGTCACCCTCGTTTATACGGATTAGATGGTAGGCACCTCTGAGATCCAATTTCGTGAAGACTACCGCACCTCTCACCGCTTCCAGGATATCCGAGATTAAGGGTAACGGGTAGCGGTCTTTGAGGGTACATTGGTTTAAACCACGATAATCAAGACAAGGCCTAAGCTCCTTGGTATCTTTCTTGGGAACAAAAAACAACGAAGCTTCCGCTGGAGATTTGGATGGTCGTATGGTGCCATTTTCTAGATTGGTATCCAAGTATTCTCAGAGGGCCCTTTTCTCTGGCTCGGATAGTATGAACATCCTTCCAAAAGGAATCACTGCTGAAGGTTCAGTATCAATAGCACAGTCTTCAGGTCTGTGAGGGGGTAGAGACTGAACAATAGCAGTTGAAAACACATCAGTGTAATCCTGATAGGCCCGAGGAACTTGGATAATATTTGAGACTGTGAATGGGACTTGCTGTTTTGTCGGCGCACCATCTGGGGATGTTGACGGGGAATCCAGGGATAGACAATGAGACATACAATGATCGGAACCAAGAAACAAGGATCCTGCTGCCCAGTTGATGTATGGGCTGTGCTTCTGCAACCAGGGCATACCCAGTACCATTGGATAATGGGCAGACTTTGATGTCAAATTTGATAACCTCTCGATGATGGTTTATGGAGAGCTGGATCTCTTTGGTTTGTAAGGTGATGGGTCCTGAAGAGAGGGGTCTTCCATCGATAGCTTCTACAGGCTGCATGATGCCTCGATTTTCATATGGAATGTGGTGGGTAGTGACCCAATCTTGATCTATAAATATCCCCATGGCCCCACAGTCCACCAATGCCAAAATGGGGTAAGTTTATTTCTTGGATGGCGATAGAAAGGCCTGCAAGATCACAAGATTGCTTTGACCAGGAGAGTTCAGGGATGGAATAGATGTGGAGCAAACCTCTCTCTCCCGAAGCTGTGCTCCATCTAGGATCGGGAGCTGGCGTTTCCCGAACGCGGTGGAGGAGCTAAGGGACATTCTCTTACAAGGTGTTTATCTGAGGCACAATACATACACAGCCCAGTGTGAATCCGTCCCATTCTTTCTTGCAGGGAGATGGGTCCACGGAAGGCCCCCAGTTGCATAGGTTCTGGGTCTGTAGTGGGGGCAGGAGTGGGCTCAGGTTTAGAGGAAGTTTCTATGGAGGCCTTTTGGCAAGGCATTTTAGTCTTCTTCTTTTCCGCCTTCCTTTCCTGGATACGGAAGTCTATTTGTAAAGAGAGATCCATAAGAGCCTGGAAGGAACCTGGGCGAGCTACCCTGGCTGGCTCATCTTTTATTTCCTCATTCAATCCTCTTCGAAAACAGGGTAAAGCAGGCCTCCGGCGACCAATCTGCATCCTTGGCCAATTGCTTAAAGTGTGTCACATAGGTCAGCATATCCTGGGAACCTTGTTGGAAATCCAGTAATCGTTCCTGGCCACTGTAGACCTGTTCTGGGCGGTCAAACATGGCCTTTAGAGCCTGTACGAACCCATCATAGTCATCCAGGAGGGTATCTCCAGAATTACCAAGTGCGTAGCCCAAGATAACGCATTCCCGGAAAGATGTGAAATCATAAAGCCCACCTTTGCCCTGGGGGTAGAGAAGTAATAGGGCTTAAAGGTAAAGTGGACTAAACACGAATCAAGGAATCCGCGAAGGTTTTTTGATGTACCATCATATTTATCCACTACTCCGCCCAGCAATACACTTACCTTGGTCACGGAATCACGTGACAGGACTAACTGTTTTAATGCGGCATTCTCGGCTTTGAGGTTCTGAACTTCTGTTGTTAACTCCTGCATGCCGCGCATGAGGTCTTGGACTACCACCTCCATGTCCGTATCCGTGTCGGTTTGTTGGCGTCTCAATCTGTCACAGGTTTCCCCTCTTCTCACCTGTCTGTGTTCTTTCTTCGATAGTCTTCCTGTGCACAGTGCGGGTCTTTGTATAACCCTGTGCGAATGTCCTCGGGTTCCAGCGTGCGTTCAGCATCCCGAGTCCTGGATCATTCAGAATGTCTGGGAAGTCCTGGAAACAGCGAAGCGTGCACTCGGAGGTCGGGGATGCAAGAGAGGGCAAAGGAAAGGGAAGAATGTAGAGGTAACAATTGGGGATCAGGAGCCAGGAAACAAGAGGTAACAAGAGCAAACTACAGCAGCACACGTCTAGCCACAGTAAGCGGTAGCGTTAAGACGCGCAGAGCCGCGGAGGCTTGTCTGCTTTATAGAACGTGATGCGTACGAGGCGGAAACTGGTACACAGCCTTCCGCGTTCGGTGGCCATGTTGGGAGTACTACTGAGTGTAAGCCTCTATGGGTCAGGGACCAGGAAGTCCAGAAGGGACGAATCCGATGGTTCATGACAATCTTTTAAAATGAGTTGTCTTCTTTTGCTGCTGCATTTTCTCCACCTATCCAGTCACCATTTCATAAGGGACTATGAATCTTGCCTTCATCCCTGGTGTTCGCACGATTCCAATTTCAATTTTAAACATATTTCTCGTTTTGTCCAGTCCTGAATTTTTAGTTTTTTACTTTGTAAGATGAAGAATGTTGTTCCCTCCCTCTGGTTGTCCTACCGCTGTACGAACCCCTGTTCCATCTCACCCATTTTCTACCGGGAAGAAGGGGGGAGCAAGAGCTATATGGGGCTTGGGTGGACTTCTCCAAAGCCTTTGACCAGGTTGATAGAGACAGACTCTGGTCAAAACTCAGAGACAAGGGCATACCTGAAGGAATTCTGGGCATGCTCATTGAGCTCCACAAGAACACAACGGTCAGAATCCACCTGGCGGAGGAGGATCATCTAACCGAACCAGTGGGGGTAGAGTGGGGAGTCCGCCGGGGTTGTCTGAGAGCACCTTTTTGCTTTAATTTTTACTTATACGGTATGGGAGAATATCTGGCCCCAGCAGCAATGGCAAGTGCGGTGCTACTTGGCACCAAAATCCAATGGCCTACGCGGATGATGTGGTTGTTTTAGACAAGACTGCAACAGGGCTACAACGTCTTTTGAATAAATTGCAGACCTATGCAGAGGAAAATTGTTTGGCAATAAATATGAATAAATCAAAAATCCTGGCCTTCAGACATAGGAATCAAAAGATCACATTCTCTCATTGGACGCTGGGAGGTCAACTTTTTCCCAGGGTGAAAGATCTAACCTACCTAGTATACAAAATCTATGCATCACCAGCTGTATGTAAGGTAGAACTGGAAATGTAGACGAAAATCAAACAACTATCAGCGAGGATGAAAAAAATTCTGCTAAAATATGGTAGATTTTTCCACCTCCCTCATCAATAACTATCAGGCAAAAGTCACTCCAATAATACTCTATGGGGTAGAGGCCAAACCCCTTATGTGGTATGGAAATTGGCACAGATGGGAGGGATGGTTGTGGAAAAATGTCCTGGGCCTGCCCATGTGCCTACCTATTTCAACATTAGGTTCGGATTAGGCCTAAGATCTTTGAAAGCTCAAGCAGGGTGGGAATTGATCTCCCTGTACCGACTCATATCATCATCAAAAGAAGATTCACTATATGGAGACATAAAAATCCACCTAATGAATAACAAATCAAAAATGTTAACAGATTTGGATTGTCAGATAAAGGAATGAATGGGAAAGATGGACAGTGACATCGAAACATTATTGGAAAATCCTGAGAAGGTAAAAAAACGATGGTACGAGTTGGACTGCATAAATACAATTGATGAAATCCAGTCAGCAGTGAATCCAAATCCACTGCAGAAAGTGGACAAAAAAACAGGGGTACCTAAACAAATATCTGTTAAAATTTCCAGATTGGAGAATCAGGAAAAAGTTTCTGAGACTAAGACTGAATGTAATCCACACTGGGGAAATCCTTGCAAAAAGAGGAATGGGAGACTCAGCAATCCAATTTTATGAGATCTGCAAAAACCCTGAGAGGCAGACTACTAGAAATGTATTACTAGACTGTGCAGGAACACTGCAACATAGGCTAGATGCCTTTGGGAAATTTGGGTTGGAGTCCCCTTTTTATATAGCAGAGATGTTCTGGGATAGGATGATCTTGGGGAATTCACAAGGACACAATTGCAGTGGTTAGATTGTTGGAAAACTGTAATATCCACTTTTGAAAAATGTATGAGTTTTTTGCGTATACTTTCTGTGTATTCATTTTTACTACCAAGTGTTGAAAGGTAACCATTTTAATTTTTGTAAAAGATTTTGTAAACCAAATAAAAAATAAATAAATAAATAATGCCTTCTTAAGGTCTTTCCAGATTCCTCTTTGGCACCACTGTGGACTGTTTTACACTCTTCAACTCATTAGTTTGCCTGTATACAAAAATTCAAGCTCATTACTCTCACCTTGATCTTTTAACTCCAGATTCACCTTCATTAACAATTCAGGATCTGTTGTATTACCCACCAGTACGCGGTTTTGGGTTAACCTTCAAATCTCTGGAGCGTTGAAAACAACCTTGAGTTCTGATATTCTGAGGCTGTTTTATGGAAACTAATTGTCTGCCCAGATTTAGTCTCGTGTGGCCTTGAACACCCTGCCTCCTGAAATCCATTTACCTCTTACTCTTCTATCTTTTCTCAAAGCTCTGAAAGTACATTTTCTTCTTTTGCCTATTGTGGTAGGACATGCACTAAGATATTGGACTGAAGGATTTTAAGTAAAAGTTTTTTTTATTAGTGATACAGTGATTGTGGTATGGTTGGAATACATGCCTCCCTAGGCTTAGGACACAAAATCCTCAATAATGATAGGGGTCTGTACAACCAAATTAGGTGGCTATACGATTGTCTATGCCCCACTCACCCTCCCGCCCCCCTGTTTGTATCAGGGTCCTCTCTTTATGCAGTCCTGGTCTGTGGCCGAGATACCCTTCTTGAAAACAAATGATCCATACGTATCTGCAACAGCAATTATAACCCACTCTTAAGCAGTCCTGAGCCAATGCTCCCCCTAGTCTAATCAGCAGAAGGTTCCAATGATTGCCTATCAAAAATGTTCAAACCTGTTCTTTAGAATGCCATCCCTATTCTTATAAAGTCTTTTGACTGGAGGCGGCCCCTTGGTCAACTAAGTCATAGTAGCTTTCAGGGTCAGAGAAAAGTAGCCCTTTTCTGTGGCCCCTCAGTGGTTCCAGGGGTTGTCTCCTTGTAGCCTTGAGCAGCTTCCTCCCTTATATCAGGGTCTGCATATCTTATATCAGACCTTTCAGTAGCTCCTTCAACTGAGCCTTCGGCTTTACGGAGCAGTCTTTCTGATGTCATGTCAGGCCCCACTTGGACCTGGCCTGCCACCTGCAGGTGAGGAGCACTGGTTCTCCCCCTTTGCTTAGGGTGCTTCTCAGTCAGACAGACAATATGTTTCTGGGCTCTATGAGCCAGCCTCTGCCTTGGGTTGCCAGTGGAGGTTATGGTGTCTCACCCTCTAGTTCACTCTAGGTGCGGTTTAGGTTTCTGTCCCCAAATGAAGACCTTCCTTATCTTGGTGAGTAGCAGCTTTCGCCAGCTCCTGTCTAGTTTTAGCCAGTTGGTCCACTTGCTCTGTGTGGTTTCTTCCTTTGTTTCAAGGGATCGAGATTATCCAGGTTGAACTTTTCCAGGATTTGGTCACCAGCCATCTTAAGAATGACTGGCTCTGAGGATGTATCTCCTCCAAGGTTCTCCCCCATACTGGGCTTCTCCTGCACTCTTTATATGTCAGGAATTGGCCTTGTTCTACCCCCTTTGACTCTTATAAGATGTTTTCTAGCCTGCTTGTAACCCTGTGTTTGGATTGGATCTGGAGGGAACTCCTCTCATTAATGCTACACCAGCTCATTGAGGCTTCAAAGGTAGATGCAACTGCCTTTCTATTCTGACCACAAGTCAATGTGAGTCTCCTGCCCCACCAACTGTTTGGATTTGTTGGAATGGAGATATGATGAGAGCGAGTCTTCCATTCCACTCCCTAGTCATCAGAGCTTCTAGTTGACTTGCAAGTGTGCTGAGGAGACCACGGTTTCATAGTCTGGCACTGTTCCCTCTCAGTATCTCCCCATCTGTTTTCAAGTAACAAGGGGCTTCAGCCTACATCGCAGTGGTTC
Organism: Ambystoma mexicanum; assembly: GCF_040938575.1. NCBI lineage: Eukaryota > Metazoa > Chordata > Amphibia > Caudata > Ambystomatidae > Ambystoma > Ambystoma mexicanum. The sequence goes on from NC_090921.1 coordinate 1,086,950,949, forward strand.
TCTTCTCCCTGTGACAGTCTCATCATAGAACCAGTGTATTGGATAGTTTCCCAGGCCCGAAACTTGGACTCAAAGGGTAAACTGCAATTTCCCTCATTACGGCCCAGTGCATCCTGGAGCTCATCGTCTGTCCCTCCTAAATTGGTCACATCTGAAAAGGCTAGGATATACCTTGCCTTGAGAGGAGTTTCTGGCCTGCAGAATCCCTCATGCTACAACATTGGGGACGAATAGCTGGTAGCTGCTGGTCCAGCTCCGTCCCTATCACTCTGATACCATCAAACCTGAGTATAGGAATGGGTGAGAATGCCCCTCACATTCTACAATTTTTGTTTTTTTATTTGTCAAATTTTTTTAAAATATGGTGTCTCACTGTGATGGTTTTTGAGTGTTTTTATTTTTGCTCTTATTATTTGTTCTGCTGTGTTTCCTGTGTGGTTGATTCTACTAATTTGTATGTATTTCTTGTACTTTTTTATAATTTGTATATGTTTTTATTGTAAAGTGCATTAATACCTTTGAATAAGATGGTTCTATACTAGCTTCTTAAAAAAAAAAAAAAAAAAAAACATATACAACCAGATACAGCTCTTGTTTGTACTAATGGCTGTTACTATGCATTTGATTTGTCTGAAGTAGTGGTACAATATTATTCAACAAGAGAGACATTGTGGTCATACTGTGCATTTGAAAATCTCATTCATCCAATAGTTGTATCCTAAAACCTCATTCCCCAAAACTGTATGCTTAAAGACCTCTTACATCAGTTCTTTTTCGAAAAATGCTAATTCTTGGGAGTATTGATTACTTATTGTCAGGACCAGAAAATATCTTTCAGCTCAAAACTATCGAATTTTATTTAATTGATTCTACTAGGATTTTGAATTTAGTATCGGAATTTGATTGTAATCTTCACTCTTTAGAAACAACTTGTTTACAATTTTGATTTTCCACAGTGATTTTCACATTAACATGTTTGAGACCTTAGTTACATATATATACTATAGGGAGGCTGGGTCAAAGGTTGCTGGAGAGCTGTGTTTGACAAGCTTGGGGAGAGGTGTGGTATTTAGAGGGGATAATTAGCTTGTGTTCACCCAGAGTGTGAGTGGCTAATTGATGTGTGCAGTAAATGGTGGAAGCAGAATGCTGAACATGTTAACGAGTGCAGCAAATAATCGGGAAGCCAAATATAGCATAGCAGAACAATGCACATCCAGACACGATAAGCCTTAAAGGCAGAACACAAAGTTATTGTAAATGAAGTGATCCAGCTTCTTGGAGGCATACACTTGTTTGATATAAGTCATTTTTAACACGCCCATACACAAGTGTTTCTAGGTGCGACAAGGCAAGGAAGGGGAAGGCAAAGGGGAGAAAAACAAACAATCTTACTAGGCCTTGTGTCATTCAGATCGTGCAAGTGCAAGGGAGAGGAGAAGTGCCAGGGGAAGGGAAAGGGAGAGTGCGATAACCAAAGCTCAAGTAAGCAATGCCGGGATGGCCGGTTCAAGTAAGTGCAAGGAGGCAGGGGAATGCACGGTTGCAAATGCAGTCCCTACAGCGCAGTAGGCCCGAAGGTAGAACATGGGGCTGCTGGTCGTGAAGGAGCATGGTCCCCATAAGGCTCAGAAGGAGACCAGGTAACCAGTTAGTGTAGCAGACAAGAACATCCGTAGGGGGGAGAGAAAAAGCAGAAGCGAAAAGGAAGGTCTTGATTTGCTTCCGGAATGTGAAGTGGTCCTGCTCAAGTTTGAGAGAGGCAGGGAGGCTGTTCCAAAGGGAGGCACCAGCCTAGAAGAGAGATCTACCCCCACTCTCTGCCTGGAGAAGTGGCTGACCCTTAGAGAGTTGGAGGTGGATGAGCGCAGGGCTCGAGAAGGAAAGTGCTTAGGAAGAGAGAGTTGATGTAGTGTGTTGATTCAGAGAATGAGTTTCCAAAGAAATGGAAATCATATATACTCATTACACTTTCTTGGTTTGTTGGGTTGCAGGCGGAGAGCTGTCACAAAGCTGGGTTGCAGGCGGAGAGCTGTCGCAAAGCTCACACTAATTTGTTCGGTGCTATATCCCGTGGGACATATTATTTTATTTGTGCCCATCAAGGCAACTTCTTTTGGTCAATGAACGGCATTTCAGAGACAATCAAGGCAGGACCCAAGATTCCTGGTTGTTTCCCCCAGAAGCCTACCCTAGTTACTCCATTGAGCCACACACACCTTACATATGACACACAATCATGGGCCAAAACGTAACTCCCATCCATGGAAGAATATGAACTAAGGAAGGGTAGGGAGGGGCTGTTAGGGTTTCTTGATCTATTCTATTGTATTCATAGGAGGAGTGTGGCTATTCCATTCTTCACCAGATGTAACATATGTGGGCTAGTATCTATTCTACTCATGTGGGATCTCCAGTTTGTGTCAAGTGAATCAAATCCCATTGCTGACACCATGAGCTGGGTCAGAAGGAGAGACAGACACAAAGTTGCAATATTTTCAACAACAGATGTCTTTTTTAAAAGGCCTTTCTGTCCCTATCCTAAAGAGTTTCCCTTCCTAGTAAACTAAAACTAAAGATCAGTCTGTGGTTCGTCATCAGAATTATGCAAACTGTCCTTGTGTCCAAAACGTATCTGACCCTCACACTAAAATAAACAATCAAATATGTAAGGTAAGTGTCTCTGTTTTGATTTAGCAAAAAGTGTGTAAAAATCAAATATGAAAATTCAACAAACAATCCTTTAATCCAGGAGGTGATTTCCATCCACTAGATTGTTTCAGGTGGAATAGCGAAAGTATCCTTTTCAACTAATGATTCCATACGAGTAGTGGAAATGTCTCTTTCACACAATACTTTCTTTAGGATGGTAAATGTTCCTTTTGTAGAACAATTGTCTTTCATACACTTTCTTATAGATGCAAAAAAGTGTCTTTGGAAGAAAAGCAAAAGTGTCTCCTTTACACAAAAACTTTTCAAGGATGGCAAGAATGACGAAAGTGACTTTTCAAACAATAATTCCTCAAGTTTAGTAGAAACTTCTCTTTTCACCCAACATTTCCTTGAGGATGGTTTCTTGGTGTACTCCCCTGCTAGGTATATTTCTCCCCAAGGCTTACTTCCTGGTTTGCTTCGTTCACCAAGACCTTTTACAAGGTTCTCTTTCTCATATTGAAAATGGATTACCGGGTATAACCCCATGCCAGAAATCCCCCCTCTGGGTGTTGTAGATTCCCCAGTATAATCCCCTGCCAAGTATCCTTCTCCCAAAGGTTCACTTCCTGATGTGCTTCTTTCACCAGGACTTTCTTCAATGTTCTCTTTCAGTATAACACAGTTGTACTCCTTCACTGTTTATACTGCTTTGACTTTAGGTACTACTTGTTCCAACTTTCCCCATATTGACATCTCATATATGGAGACGTGTACAAGTTCTGTCTGTTATCGTCTTCACTGGTTTTTATTTGCTTATGGCAATGCTTGTGCCACTTTTCACAGAATTGACATCTCATATATGGAGATTTGTACAAATTACGACTTTCAACTTCTTCATTAATGTTCACTAGCAGGTGATAACATCTACTCCAACTTTCCCCATATTAACTTCTCTTATATGAGGATTTGTGTGAATTCTGGCTTTCAAAGTTACTTGATTGGTATTCAAAATAAATGTTCAATTGTTCATACGAGGGGCCTGACACCTATGGGCAGACTCGGGGGTGTTCAGTGGCATTTGCGAATTGGGCCTTGTTGATGCACCAAAGTATTTACTTTCGGAAAGCTTCACCTACGTTGCAGACAGTCATTCAGGTCTCTCGCTGTCTCAGCGCTCCTCTGCCGGTAGAACTGTTGCTGCTCACTAAGACCTTGTCTCCAACAGCCCTGCTTCTGCTGTCGGTCTTCTAGTGGTCCCTTCAAGGCATTTGCTGTGGCTCTCCTGGTCTTGCCCCTCTCAAGTAAGTTGTGCTTCAAAGCGGGTGCTTGGAAGCACTTGCCTCTCTCAGCGTGTTCTGTTTCCCAGCGTCTGCTTCTGCCTCCGGTTCTGCTTCCCGCTTCGTCCGCTCCGCATCTCTCCTCTTCACCCCCACTTCTCAATTGCAGGTGTTCTCTATGTTTAAATGTGCAGAACAGCTGATGTCCATAATAACAACTAGTCTGCATGTTTAGCTTGGTGTTTCCTTCAATCAACATTGACTCCTTCCTCCTCTTCCTCGTCTCAGTATTTGAGGCTTTATGGGAGTTGGAGTCCATAGGAATTTTGGATCTTTTATAGTTGCATGTTTTTGGATCTTTGTTTAAATCATAAACATCATAGACAGGAGGTGTTAAGTGAGTATTGTGTATATGAGGTGTGAATAGTGGTTCTGTTCAGATTTTTTTGCAGGAAGGGTTTTTTGGATCTTACTAGAGGGACTTGAAAAATGACAACAAGCTATTAAGAATTCAGAAATTATGAGGTCTTCATCTTTGGGAAGGGAAGAATACCTCGTCTCTCCCGATGGGGTCATCACATCTCTCTGATGGCCTTCTCCTCCCATGTTATCCTCCATCAGCACCCTCGGGGTCAAGATCAGGTAGCAACTGCCATTCCTTGGCCACATGGGAGGAGATATTTGGCTGGGGATCAGTGATGACTCGACAGGAGTCAAAAGAAAAAAATAAACACAAGATTTTGGGTTTTTTCAGGTTGAGAGGAATGGCTGCTGGCTTCTGACCTCCCCAATGCAGATTTCCTGGGCTGCTCAGGTTGGCTGGTGGCTTTGTCCTCCGCCATCCTCCTGGTGCATGTCCAGCTCTGTCACACTGACACTGGCGGTCCTCCTTTTCCCCGGCCCCATCTCCTTAGATCTCCTTTGCATAGTTAAACTCTGCAGAGCCTGGTGAAAGTCTCTTGTAATTGCTTGATCCAGGGAGGCTCATCCTGGGGGCTGGTATATTCACTTCTGCTTAGTCTTCAAAGGTGATTGGGCACAAGTAAGGTGATAAGCCAAGTCAGCCATTACTGAAGGGTGTATAAGATCAGGGTAAACACCATTCCCTAGATACTCCAAAAGGTGTTAGTAATAGAGGAAGCAGCATGATGATCTAGATCCCTACAAAGGTCTCTGTCCACTAAGGGGAGGGGACGGGATGGGTAACTTCCAGAGGTTTCCTGCTTACCCTGTTCCCTAGGGGCTGTTAAGCATAGCAGGCTCCCCTCCCAAAGGGGGTGGCTCCCTGTTGGGGAGAGGTGGTGACCTCTCTGTATTTGTCACAGTTACCATTTGGGATGTTTCATTCTGCTTCAGTGCAGAGAGAGAAAATGGATTTCCTTGCTAGTCTGGTCCTTTGAAGGTGGCAACATTATTCCCTTAAAAGGAGAGGCTTCAATTTCTAAAATCCACATTTGGATCTGGATAGGGGGCTTGAATTACTCTCCTCATGTCTACCTCATGACAATGTGTCTCCTCAAGGGGTTTGGGCATCTCCTTTCCCTTGTATTAGTGCCTGGCATGAGAAGAGATGGTGGGGGCATGAGCGTCATGATGTCTATCCCTTGGGGGACTTGTGTAACTGTATGGTTGAAATGGTGTGAGCACTCGTGAGATTGCTCACTGCCTTTGTGCAGGGACCTATTGAAGGTTTTCTGGGGAGCCCCATATACCTCTTTCAGTCCAAGCAACCACTGGCTCGGGAAAAGTCTGGCCCCCTTTAACCACCCCCCCCACTCTGATCAGGCAGGGGGCTTTGTCATATCTTCCCTCTCCCATGGAACTCTCCAATGGAGCCTCAAAGTGGTAACAGTTTGAGAAGTCTGCATTCACATGTTTCCCTGCAGGCCAGTGAACCACAGAGACGATATATGTTTGTAAGGCCAGGAACCATCAGGTAACCCTGACGTTCATGACTTTTACCTTAGAGAGACAGGTTGGGGGGGGCTGGTTTGTGACGAGTGTAAAATGCTGGCCTCTCAGGTAGTACTTAAAATAATCTATAGCTCCCTAGATTGCAATTGCGTACCTTTTTCCTCTGGGGTGTAACTTCCTACTGATGATGAATAGGACCGGCTGTTTCAAGCCATTCCAATTTTGTGAGAGTTCTGACCGTACGCTGATTCGAGAGTCATCTGTTTGTAGTATGAATGGCTGGTTAAAGTCCAGTATTAAGAAGAGTTGTGGTTAACATGGTGAGTGCTTTAATCCCCAAAGGGCTTTCTCCGTACTATCGGTTCTCTGACTCTCTGTATGATACTTTCAGCTGATTAGTATGAGGTCTGGCAATGGTGTAGAAAACATGAAAACATTGACAATAGGAGCCTACATGGCCAGGAATGGTTGTAGCTCCTTCTTAGTGTTCGGGTCTTGAATGTTTTGGATACTGTTGACTTTATCCATTTGGGGCATCACTGTTCATCCACTTTCTTGGAATCCCAGACGATAATGCCAGGTGACATTTAGCAATGTTGGTGGTTGAACCCTGTGTCTCGGATGGCTTTGGCTATGCCATGTGTGCTTCCCAACTTTCAGTGTGGATGACAATGTCCTCTAAGTATTCAGTAGCAAACCTTTTATGAGGCTGCAGACTCATATCCATTAGTCTTTGAACAGTGACTAGTGCTCCATGCAACCCAAAAGGAAGTACTGTAAAATTATATAGAATCTTCGCCTGGTCCTTGGGTGCTAATGGGATCTGCCAATATACCTTTGTCATGTCAATTGTAGATCTGAACTTGGTTGACCCCACCATCTCACAATTACTTTGTCAATGCGTGAAATTTGGTATTTGTCGAAGCAGGATTTTGTCCACCTTGCGGATGTCAATATAGAAACTTCTAGTCCAGTTGAGTTTGTGCCCAAGGACAATTGGCAGGGCCCAGTGACTTCTGGAACGAACAATGAAGCCCAGGTGCAGCACTATCTGGACTTCAGCTTCCACAGCCTTCAGTCTAGCCTCCAGTAGTCGTTTAGTGATGGGGAAGGACAGCCTTCCCGGGAGGCATCTCAATTCAATGTACAAATCCATGTGCTCACCCTGGTGTCTTGACAAACACATTTGTGAGTTGCTGAAGGAAGTCTTGTAGTTCTTTATTTATTTGATCTGTTAGGATTTGAGGAATCAATCTGATCTGGCTTGGCAGTAGCTGTTTTTGTTAATCCGCCAGTATGTGGGCTATGTGGCATGCAGGAGTAAAGAGTTGGAAAAAGGAGTGGCATGTTAACAGCCACTGTTAACAATAATGAAAAGGTCTATCTCTAAAGGGTGTTGACTCCCTTCTCCTAGTGCAATGGGATCAGCCCGATGGACGTATTTCTGTAAGTCCCTGATAATAGTTTAACTTCTGCACTTGTAAAGAATACCAGGAGAATGACTCTCTTCTCCGTGTCCCACAGTTCTACAATTTCCATCTCCTCCTGGTCAATTTGATCAGCCTCCAAGCTGCTGTTTATTAACCTTTTGCCTTAGTTTCTGATTCAACAATGTATTTGAAAGAACCAGGAGAATGACTCCCTTCTCTTGGTTCAGCCATTGGCTACCCTTGGACAGTTTTCTGCAACAGTTTTCTTCAACCTTTACACTTCCATCCAGGCTTCTCCTAGGTCTTGTTTAAAAGTCAAACATTCTTGTTGTATCAAAAACACAGTTATGTCTCTTCTTTCTTTACCCTCCTCATGTTGATAAAAACCAGGGGACCTGTTCCTGTGATGGCCTTGACTTCTTCTGACACTCTGACAAAGGAGATTATTGTCATGGCATTCTTTAGCCTGGATGTCTCTTTTCGTGATCGAGTGTTGAGGGAGAGTACTCCAGATATGTTCTTCTCTTTCAGTCTCTTTAACACAACTGAGGCAAGGAAGATCACTTGATACTTCTGTCCCACCTCTGGATACGATGGAGAGTACTCCTGAGGCTTTCTTTCTTTTCAATGCTCTTGCTGAGGCAAGGGCGATTACTCCCAAGATGTTCTTTATTTTTGGTACTTCTAGTGCAAGTCCTGAGACAACAGAGATTTTTCCGAGGACTTTCCTTTCAATACACTTGATGCAATTACTGAGGCAAGGGAGAGTATCCTTGTGTCTTTTTCAGATTTGGTATTTCTAATACCAGGACTGAGATGAGGAATATTACTCCTGAGGCTTTTTTCCCATTTGGTACTTTTAATACAGTGACTGAAACGAGAGCGATTACTCCTGATGTCCTTTTTCACTTCAGTGTCCTTCCCCAACCCCTACTGGGTCTCCCCGTTACCTCTTTATTGCTGGAGCCACATTGCTGGTTCTTCTTGGGGTGTCTGGTCGATGCGTACCCAAGGTATGTTCTCTCTGCTTCTCTTTCTGCTACCTGCTGCCAAGCTTGGGCTCTGCGTGGTCCTCAGCCACATGGTATCTGTGTAATTAATGGACCAATTGGTCCACCTCCCTGAGGTCACGCCACACAAGTTGGTTTCCAGGTTCCAGTCAGGCCTGCTCGGTGTTGGCCTGAAAAAGACTCCTACAGTCTGCTGTCAGTGTCTTCCCAACTGGAGGTTCGCTTCCCTGACATTGCTTCTTGCTCCCAGGTTTGAACTTCCTGGGTCTGCCAGGCTTCACACATGCTTCGCATCTCATTGGGTCTTTCTCTGTTTTCATTCTACTCAGCTAGTTCCTCGCCAGCGGAGTGTCACAGTCCTTTGTGTCCATTGAGTATTCTTCATGCCTCCTTGAGGCCACCTCTTCTCAGTAGCTTCTGTATTTTCCAAAGGAGTAGTTTGTATAACTCCACCAATCTTCTTCTTCACAGTACTCCTTGAAGATGACTTCAAGGCAGACTGTATACCCATTTTAGTCTTCATTTCAGTCTTCCTGGTCTTAATGGTATCAATATTTACAGGAAGAAAGGAAGACCTATTACCATAGCATACGCTAGTGCTTTCAGATGGTTTCTCAGCAGACTTTATAGATTTCAGGCACTCGAGGGCAAGAAGGTTAGGGAGTTCCATCACGGAACAGGAGTCCTTGTCCCCATGAGGGGAATGTTGCATAGCAGGCTCACCTCCGGAGCCTCACAGGGAAGGGTTCCCCCCCCCCGGGGGAGAAGTGCCATGATCCCATGAATCGTCACAGCCATGTGTACTGGATTCTCTGATTTTTTATTTTTTTTCTCCAGACTTTCAGTCAATTCACGTGATAAACCTAAGTGGTCTTCCACTGATCATCTGATTTCAGCAACAGAATAAGAATGTATTTTGACAACAAAAAAATCATAGAATATTGTCTCATCATAAATCATGAAGAAAGTTTCTTAACGCAGTTCCATCCAGAGGTGTCCATCCACCCCTGCTTGAGTGTCCAAATGTTAACGCTTGCCTTTCTGCTCAGTTTGCTGGTTCCCAAACCCCGGTCGCTTCAGTAAGATGTTAGGCCTTCCATGGCCGAAATGCTCTGAGCTTCGACAGGTCTTGAGGTCTCCTCCAGTAGGTCAAGGCCCTGGGTGAGTCATCCCTGCATTGACCCACTGCACGGCTATCTCTGCACTTTACAATGAATAAAACTGAACATTTTATAAACATTGCTTCAGAAAGTCAAGCATTCTTGCTTTGGGGAATGTTTATATTTTTCCAAAAGGACAACGTTGTATGTGTCTTCAATGCTTTTTGATAACAGCTTAAGGACGTCAAGATTCATCATTTCAAAGCAAATCATATGCACTCGCTAAAAGACTGGATGAAGATATTTGCACACAGTACATTACTATCAGTTCATTATCACAGTAAACACACATTTATTTTTCAATGAATATCTGGTTCTGCGCTGAATGCCCAAACCCTGTACTTAATTACCTGGCAAAACACTATATTGGTAAGTTGGCAATTAATGTAAATACAAGGGTTTGTATTGTTTGGACGTTACTGCAAGCTGGTCTTTACTTACCTAATCACTTAAAATGTCACACTTATTTAGAAACCTATAGAAACTAGGACGCCTCGTGGTGGGATCAAGGGCTCTTTTCGCTCACTAGGCTTGGCATGAGAAACAATGTTGGGCAGCTGCATTTCTCTTGATACCTTCAGGGATTCTGCCTTTAGGTTTATCATTACATTTTTCACATATCTTGTTGCCATGAGATGCAATGTGGTGGCCATGCTTGCCCCTCTGCTCTATCTCCTATTATTCCAACATTGAATCCGCGTTACATGCCAACCTGCCTATGAATGCCTTCTCCACTCCATGTTGATGCAGTCGAGCACACAATCATTGTTGTCAATAAATGCCATTGCCACACTCTAGCGCCCACTACACTGACCGAATGCACTCTGCTGGAGCCCACTCTGATAGTTTGCAGGATCCTGGGTAGCTCTGCCAGTAAATGTTAATGGCAGCCTGTTATAACCCCTGCCAAACCAGTGCCACATTCATACACAGCTTTGCCACAGCCTCTTTTTCCTCAGAGGCACAGCCAGGCAGAGGTATACTGGTCAACACAAATGGGGCAGTCACATGCATTTCAAATAACTTGCTCAACTTCCTATTGGCCTTTGTGTCAGTGTTGTGTCATGATATGTACAGGTTGCGCTTTAGCCCAATACCGCTGAGCTCCAGGAAGCCCAGATTCTTTTAAACACCTACTGTAATGAAGCACATCTGTGAGAAACCAGCTATTGATATCACGTAATGTTATGGTGATTGGCTAACCCTGGGTGGTCTTTGGGGCTGGGGTAACTGTTGATCTCCTAAGAGCATTAACTGCTGTTCCACGCATCCTATGTTGTTCACCATTGATACTTTTGGCATAAAGTTACTTGCAATTTGTATGGTTTAGTTTCAGTGTGCAGTGGCCTAAAATATTATTTAAAGACTAGTCAGATTGCTTCTGTGGACACCTGCTTCTTTGGGACTGACGTACAGTAAATCCATTCCTCATTATGTGGTTCTATAGCATCCACATTCCATTTGCATCACATTGGGACCTCCTCCTCTTCCTTCTGCTGCGGCAACTTCATTATGTAGCTATAGTTTAGTGAGTTATTTGCAACATACAAGCTCAAGTGCCTGAATCCCAGGGGATCACTTGAATGATGGATTCAAGGCTAATGAATGGCAATAAGTGCACTATTAATGCTACTATATTAATATTCTTGCTCTTTAAGAGATTTGATACATTGGGGAGGCTGGGTGGATCCATACAGGCTTAGTAGATCAGGCATAGAGAGGCTAAAGGATAACCAAGTACCATCTGACAACTAAGTCCTGATGAAGCATCCCTGACCCTTGAGTTTTCATTTTTTGGGCTAACCATTTCACCAACAAGCAGACAACTTGTAATTGTCCCTCAATAACACATGATTGTTTTTCATTATTCCCTTAGGTTCCGTGGACAGCAACTGCTGTGTGGGGGGAGTGTTGGAGAAAAAGCTTCCCCCCTTACCAGTTACTCTGGCCTTGGGGGCCTTCATGAACCACTGGAAGAACAAATTCCACTGCGGCTTCAGCATCTTGGTGGGGTGAAAGATCGGACAATGCCCAGAAACTGTTCCCAGTCTTAATCTGCAACACGCCCCTGCCGCTATGCACCTTTTAGAAAACCTGGCGAGTGAAGTAGTCCATAGCTCTTATTATTCAGCTCCGACTCCCACTGCCCCTCAGCAGCACCATATATAGATATAGAGCATCTGCGACCACCCCCCTGAACCAAACAAAGTGGAGAAGCTTTAAGCAGAGAATGGACAAAACATTGTTTTATTCAAAGGGAAATATTAACTATACCGTCCAGTATCTGGGAATAAATAAACGGATGCTGCATCTTTCAAAGTGTCTACCACCAGTTCCTGTTGTGCTCAGTAGCCTTAAGGAGATGAACCTATGAAGACCTTGGTGTTCCCCAAGATAAGGTTCTGCTGCTCTGGACCCTACCGACGGCAGCCCCCAGTATCTGACTAGGAGGAAGACCACTCCAAAAGGAAGACTACCCAGAGGGGCATACCAATGGCTGAGGAAAGTGGGGGCCAAGTGAACCAGCGCTTTCTACGTGACAGTAATAACTCGGTTCATGATAAGTACAGCGAGCCATGTAACACGGTCAAGCATTGAGAACACCATGCAACATGGGCACAGACTAACTCCAGGGCGCACATCACACAGATCCTGTCAGAACCGGGAGAAAATAGTGAACAGAGATAAAAGGGATCCAAAGTGACAAGGAATTGAGATGAAAAGGAGCCATTTTGCTGCTTTACAAAGCAAACCGAGAAAGACAAATCTTCGGTGTATCCGAGGACTACTGGCATTTTTGGCAGTAGTTACTGCCTGCTTGTCATCAGTCATCAAACGGTCAATTAGCCGAAGATTTTTCTTTTTCTATTTATTTATTTATTTATTTATTTTGGGGACACACTCCACCTTCGGCACTCTTTTTGGATAGCTGAATTGAGTAAGCGCGCTTGCACGATCTTCTACTGGGTGGAAATTGCTGTTCTGTTTGCTTCATTACCTTTCTGCACACTCTTTTGTTCCACAGCCCAGCATAAAAAGGTCCTTGGCCTCTTCGAGATGATCCTCGGTGTCTTCTGTGGAGAGTGGTCTCAAAGATGTAATGTTCTTTGCTTCGGGGCATGTATGTTTTACATTGGCTATCTTTTTTATTGGACTGAGCAAATTAATTGAATTGTAGCAATGAAGATGAGCATTCAATACCATGCACGTCTCTTTTTTTAGATCCGCACCAGAACTGCACATGGTTGCACTTCAACGCCCCAAAGTGTTTACTTTTTCTTACAGAAGGAAAATCTGTTCAGGGCTGCACTTCCTGGAAAGGTGGCTTTGCAGTCTGCACTTCTGGAGAACTGGGCACATCCCTGTGCCAATGGGACCGAGTGCCGAAGCTTTTTTTGTGGGTTTCAAGCTTTGAGCAAAAAAGTGCTGTTACATGTACTCAAACTGCAACCGAACGGAAAAAGACACATGTAGATGCCCTGCTGCATGTGCCCAACTCTGCACGCACCTAATTTGCAACAGAGTGGGTGGGAAGGGGGGATGTACCATCCATTAACCTCTACTTTGTAGATATAAATACGGTGCGGCTGGTATGATATGATAGGTAATTTATAATGTGCTTAATACCCAGAGGTTTCAAGGCGAGCACTTTGCCCCCTGCGCTATCCTCCCGAGGACTGAAAGGTAATTGGCAGGCAATGCAAATGCGGTCCACAAGAACAATTGGACCATGCTGGTTCCTAAACAAGGAACACACCCCTTTAACTCTTTCTCCTTTCTCACTGGTCGTGACCCCTCTCCCCCACCTCCCAACCGAACATTTGGGACCCGGACAAATCTGCCGTGACCATTACAACTTTTTAAAACATCTTTTTCCAACTTTATGACATGGCTTTTAGTGAAAATTTCATGAATTAACTTTATTTTTAATACTTTGAGCTTTCCTATGTGCAACTTTTCTCTGCCAAGGACTTGCTTTTGGTGTTTGCTCCTTCGTTGTGATCCAGGATGCATTTGTGCACGTAATTTACGGCAACTCGAAATGGCACTGCTTGCATGTGCTTCTTCATGTAGCGCCAGGTGTGCAAAGTCTCTGATTAGGGCCATGTGCTGTACCTACAGCTCACACCTGTAAATATATCCCTTTGTGAATGGGCCTCATTGTGTTTAGGATGCTCATGCTTGGATCATAGCATCGTAGCCTGCAGAGGATATCTCAGGGAGCAGTGCCGATGTGCTTGTGTAGGGTGTCGCCCCTGAAACTGATCCCAATTGAAGCCTTGGAAACACCTGAAGCATCACTGGCTCTGTTGCTTCAAGGAACAGTATTTGTCATTGAAGCAAATGGTGAACTCAACGGAAATGGATGTAAATATTTTCGTTGAGGGAACCCTCTTTTGTACTCCTCAGAGGCAGAGCACGATTATCAGGAGTGTCTCTGATTGTCAATCAATGGCTGTGGTTAATAGTAAATGGAGGGTTTTCACTAGAGGAGCCCTTCTTGGAACAGCTTCTCACTGTGGATATTTCGAGCCATTGCAGAAAGCCGTGTGGCCTTTGATTAGTGGAAAAGATCGCACACTAAACAAACTTCAATCTCGAACCCAAAAGAAGGATCGAAACGTTTATTAGAAGCGTGCCTGTTCCACGCCAAAGTGAAACAGCACGGACTAAGTCTTTTCCCAAAAATCTCTATAGCAGTGATCCGCGAACTGAGGGGCTCCAGGTGTTCTGGCCTGCGACCCCCATGACCCCAAACTATTGACTAGGTTGTCTTGGGGTTGTGGGAGTATTAGTCCAAAACATCTGGAGAGCCAAAGTTTGCATACCCCTGCTCTGTAGGGTCTCTGTAAAAAGTGAGCAATTTTTGATGGCACAAGTAGAACTATAGTTGGCTTGTCAATAATAGCAGGTATTGTCCCCATACTTCCGTACTCAGCCTCATCTTCCCCAAGTTCTACTGAACAGTGTTATTGAACAACTTGGCCATAGTTTTTCCCTGTCTATGGCATTTATGAGTTTTACGTAACGATTCTCAGGTTTCTGAAGTAGTGAGCCCTAGTTATTACTTGTGGTCATTTCAGGACACTCCGACCACTATTCCTTATGGTAGGGACGGAATGTAGGAACAAAGCCATTGTGTTCCCTAAGCATTGCAATATACCATAATCCGAGGACATCATTTACGGAGGTCGTATGTAGGCGGCTCATCCTTTGCCCAGCAGGGTAAAGGGAAACTCTTTCTCAGTGGGGGATTATTTGGGACACGATGGACAGGAATACAATCGATGCATAGGGACATTCACAAAAAATATCCACCACATAATATAACTTTAAGTCAAAATGTTTTCAATATTTTCCTATCTTTAATTTGAAGTTGCTGTTGTGCTCTCATGCAAGCTCTTTATTGCTGAATGTAGAGTCGAGGCAAAAGAGTCTCTGAAAACCTCAAAACATTTTTTTCTGTGATACATTCAACACCAAAGTATCCATTCAAGTACCAAGAATTCTTCACATTATAGTTTATTAAAGACTATGTCCATAGTTACTTTTTTCACAGCCCAGAAGCATCTCTGGTCGCTGCATCTTTAAGGGGGCTGTTCATTGGTTGCATTTTGCCTCCACGATATGTTGTAGGATCGTAATGCTTTTTTAAAAATCAATTACAACTTTTCTTTTGAGGCTCCACCAATTCATTTCATAACAACAGTTTTTTGTGTGTATTGCTTCGTGTTTCTGTGCAAAACACATATTTTTGTTCTTCCAATTATTTCTTTTTATCATTTTTTTCCATATTCAAAGTGTTTCTGTATTACTTTACAAAGACAATTGAGAAAGGAGAAACAAAATTGAAAATCATTAAACCGTGACCAGCTATGTTTTCAGCAATCATCATATTAGATTGTCTGTATTGCTCCCCCTCTTAGCGTCCATTGGACACATTTATTTAGGTGCCAATCCACTATATGGAACTCGGAAGCAGTTCTCTGTGGTCATGTTAGGTTTAGATTTCATCTGCCAAGGAGTCACGTAAGTCCTTCACGACATCTTTGAAGTTTGTGCTGGTTGCCAAACAAAGTTTGAAACCTGCCAAACGGTAGCATGCTTCTCTTGCAGTGTTTGTAGAGCCCCCTTCCATTCTAGCTTTTTCGACACTTATTTTGTTCTTGGACATCTACATTTTTCCGCTTTCATGGAGGCATAGATTTAAAGGCATAATATGGACAAGAGCATTTTTATTTTGGATAGATACGGCAAGTATGTCAATTTTCTTGCATCTGACTAATCAGTAAAAAGTTGATAACAACATGCTTTCACTTGGAGACTTTAGAAGGCCTCAGGACGAAGCACTTTTCAGTAAAGAAGGATATTAAAAGAATATTTTATTAACTGCTCACAAGTTCGAGCAAATGCAATTAAACAATAACCCTTTGTTTACTGACTTAAATTCATGGGGCAGTTATGTATACTGAATAGCTTAGGTGCAACCCCCAACCAGAGAGATGACATTTCATGCATCACAGATCTTTGAGGTGCTGAGCTCTCCATCTATCACTCCCAGGCAATACTCTCTGATCACGTATTGTTCAGAGAGTTTGGAGGAGAACTGGATCATGTTGACAAAGCAAGACCTATTGGCACTACCCATGACGTCCTTTGTTTTAAATGACTGTGCGGGCTTAAATGTCAGTGAACTCAGTATATTGATGAATATGCACAGAGTGGATCACGCATAGATCCTCAATACTATAAATTAAAGTTTCATGCAACTGATCATTCTCAAACAGGTAATAACAATTTGGTCCTCTTTGAAGGGAGAGATATAATTAACATAAAATCTATACTTGTGCTGTTTGACATTTTGAGTGGACACAGTCCCCACCCTTAAAACACTGCTCATTGAATGGCCCTTTGCCTAAGTAATAGGACCTAAAAGTTTCTAAAGTTGTGCTTTGTTTCGTCACTTGCTCTGTCCATTTATCTATTTGTCCTTTTGGATATATAACATCAGAAATGCATCTGTTCCAGGGAAGCAAAATGGCCTAAAAGGAAACCAGAGACGTGCGCAATGCTTACGTCAGAAAACGCATCCCTTGACATTGAAAATTCTGAGGGCACAAATTCTCTTCATCTGGAAGATTTAAGCAACAATCTCACAGCAGGCTCCATTGGGAAGTTGTTCAGTGTTTAGAACTGAATAAACCGCAGCACCCTCTGACAAACTATTTGAAATGAACAAACACTGAAAACAGGGTGGGAAAGGACAAATACATATACAGACAAGCTGCCTAAGGCTATGACAACAGAAAAAACATCTGCTATCTACTAAAAGGATGCATGAAAATAATCAAGTAAATTGTTTCATGTAGTTTAAAGCTTTTCCAAGTTTTATCTACCAAAATAAACAGTACTGTGAGGAGTTTATATTCATCAAGTCACCACTGTAACACTTTCCACAAGTCCATCAAAACACTCTTCAACCCCACAAATATTTCTTAGAACCTCGCCTTAGAGCCACCTTTTCAGGAAATCCATATATAGAGAACCTAGAGAGAATATGAACACCTAGATACATCCTGGACTCTAAACACATTTATCAGTCATCAACCGAACGCAGCTACACCTAGCCATTATTTGACTTGATCCTGGGTGTTTTCGTCCCAGTTTGAGTTTGTTTTTTTCAGAAATATTCTAACAACTAATCACAGAATCCTGTTACGTGCATCCAGTCAGACTTTATTCCTGAATGCTGCAGAAAAAGTTACTTTCAAGTCACTTCTTTTCGGGTTACAGCAATTGGGCATTGCGGAGTGGAGCAGCAGTAGCCACCATACCTCTATCAGAGCTAGGTTTAGGTTTACCAGATTTGTTTCCTTTCATTTGCGTGTTGAGATGCAAGATGCTCCATTTTGAAATTAATTTTAGTTCTAAATCTGTTTTATTTTCCCAATCTCCTTTTTTTTCTCTTTAAACAATAACAAAGAGTACTTCTGACGTAAAGAGTAGCTAAGGGTCTTTCCGCTGGAGACAAAGGACCATGAAACAAGCACTGTCAAAGCCATCATGTTGGCTTTTCCTTTGCAACCTATTGGCTTTGACGATGCTCATTTGCGGAGCGGTTGTTAAGAGGGGTCACTCTCTTAAAACTTCATTCTTTTTGTTTTAGAACATTTTTATTCCCACTTTGCCTTTTTTCATTCATTTCTTGATGCATTGGATTGGTCAGCACTACGCTTGGAGTGATCGAAAGACATACAATGCAGAAACTCCACTAAATGTGTAGCTTAAGTACCTTCATAGTTGTGTTTGCCTGTTTACAGGCCAAGCCAAGTTGTTAGGCAAAACAGCAACAGCAGGCATGCCCACGTTCTCAGAGATGAACACACTAGTGTGGGCGCTAGGAACATACACGTTGTAAGCTTTTGTAAAGAAAAAACGTTTGAGAGGCTCCTAAGCACATCGCTGGCCCCCAAGGGAAAATACATTTCTAAGTGAAAAGGCAGGAGTAATTTCACACCCAGGTTACAGTGACTATAGTGGACTGGAGTTTTACAAACGCTGGTTCTCTGGTAACAGTCTCAATAAGGCTTCTCCAGCATGTACTGAAACAACAACCAGTGATTGGTGGCGCATTTCTTCCTCAATGTCACTGAAGATGAAATATCGTTACTCAATCTGAAGTAATTACGTCCTATCATGTGTACCAAACCTCCCATTCTGGCTACGTCAACAACTAGCCCATACAGCAGACCTGTTCCCGATCTGGAACTCAATATACCTATCATTCCTCCTTGGCCTTCCATATCAACGGCATGGGCGGGCTCAACTTCCAAAACACACACACAAATGCAAGCGCTTTCTTTCTCCATATATCTCTGTCTCTCACTCTCGTCATCCCTCCGTCCCCACCCCTTTTGGCACTTTGTACAACATTAATACCTATGTTTTTTTCTGTTATAAAAATACGTCAACAGACCTGGATGGGCATATCAGTTTCAATATATTGTGCGATCCATTACAAGTGTCTGCACTAATTAATTTATATTCAAAATGCCAATGTGACATTTATTGCCATTTGAAATATTTTTTTTTCCATTCAAACAAAATAAAAAACAGAATTCCACATCTAGAAAAGATTAGCAACTAAATGTCTGCGTTACAAAATGGGAACCAGTTGTGCCCAAATTATATACAACTATAAAACGTACATAAAACAAGACAAATGTACATCTTTATCACATTGAAAATACTTTTAAAGGGAGCTAATCCAACGTGATCACTCCAGCACCAATCAAAAAGCACTTTGGTTTTTCATATTTAACCACGGCCATGCTCAGGTAATTCTTAACCAAAGAATAGGTCAACCCATGAACAACCTGTGTAGAGCAACTTCTTTTAAAAGGAGGTGTTTATTAATCCTCCAGAAAGCATCTTTGCATCAGAACACAATCATTGAATATCTACCGCATCTGAAACAAGAGCAGATCAGAGCATACAAGACAATAGTCCAGAGTACAACACCAGGATTTAGGCCGCTCAGCAAAGACTAAAATAGTTGTTCATCTGTCTTCTACTCTCAATACCTATTTTAATAAAGAAAGGATGCCCCCTTTGAAAAAGAGGCGTGCATCCATGTACAGTGGGCCAGGCTAAGTCCTCATGCTCAGTGAGAAAGTGCCATGCATTGGCAGTTTTCCAATATGCATTACTCACTGAATCCGAAAAAACACCAATAGGTCTAACTTTTCCACCACCGGCAACTCCCTTTCAGTAAGAAAGAGTGAAAGATTATGCATAGGAATCTCTTTAAGGCATGTTTCATTTACATCTGTGTGTAAAAATATGTAAAAGGAAAGATTCTGCATGCGGCTCGTTCTTGGGTACCTCGTTTCCCCAGAGCCTACGAAGTAAAAAAAGTTACCAAAAAGGGATCATTTATTTTCTTCCTCCTTGGGACAGCCACTTCCCTCAGCACCATGTTGAACACAAAAAAGTGTGGCATTCGGAGCCCCAAAAGTGGTATATTTTTTTCTCCCCATGTGCTAACACATGATAACCTCTACAATTATTCCTGTCTGCCTTTGCATGTGCACTGAAAGATCCACCTCTGGAGCAAAATGTATTAGTGGCAAAGGAATGGGAACAATGTGAAAAAGGCTCGAAAGCAATTCTGCCTTCACAGCCAGGATTTTTCCAGACAGGGTAAAGCATTCTCTGGCCTAAGAATACCATTTTCGAATGGATTGTGTCCTCCCACGTATTCCTCATCTTATGATAACTCGTTGTCTCCAGCTTCGCTGCTTTGGAAAAAAAAATTCTCTCGGCAGAGGGCGCTGTGCTCGAGGTAGGGACGTCGATTGTCCCTCGACGGACTCTGTACTCTGTCGACGTCACCGATGGCATAAATAGCTCGAGCCGCGCCCGTTGCTTCAGTTCCGTTTTCCCGATCGTTTTGCTATCGAGAACGGCGCGCTTCAGATTTTCTGTGAAGAAAATGTCATCTTCGACTCCTTCTACACCCAAGACTGGGTTCAAGAAGTGTGTAGATTGTGGATCCAAAATGTCAATCACGGATCCCCACCGGTTTTGTCTCTGGTGTCTCGGGTTCCAGTCACTGAACCGACGACTGCGGATCCTGCCAATCCATGACCGAGAAGTGAGAGTAGACGTAAACTGTTGGTGGGGAGGGAAGCCTCTAAGAAGGCTACGTCTAAAAAACATAAGAAAGCAACTGATTCGAAGGAATCGGATCGCCATAGGCACTCCATGAGATCTCGATCTAGGAGTGGATCGAGGCACTCTTCGTCATCATCTAAAAAAATGAAGAGGAGACATAGATCTCCCTCATAATCATCTTCTTCAGAGTCGACCGAAGAAATTCGATGTCCGACAAAATCGGATTCTCCCAGTAAATGGGAAGAATTCCGTAAAAAGATGATGGAGGTTTTCGAGAACGCGGCCCGACCCCCTCGAAAGAACCTCGAAAAAGCCATACCCCTAAGGTCACTCCATTGGACGACAAAGGGAAGTCCAAGACTACAATGGTAAAAACCAGTAGTGTCGAGGATACTAAAAAAACTCGAGTCGACGCCAAGCCGTCGAAGACTCTTCGAGAGTCGAGCACTTCTCCGGTGCCATACAAAAAACACAAGTCGTCGAATGCTTCGACGACTTCATCAACGCCGTCGGCGTCGACCGTTTCGGCACCAAAACCAAAAACATCCTCGACGCCCGTGTTGAAGTCATCTTCGAAGTCATCAAAGGCTCCTTCGACAACTTCGAAGGATTTATCAATCCCTTTGACGCGTATGGTAGAAGAAGAAAGGAGATTCACTCCTTTGCCCAGGTCAGACTTTTTTAATTTATGAGGAATCTGGCTCAGAAGAAGACAAAGTTACTCCTTTTGGAGTTTCTTATGGCACAAAGCAAGTTCCTGAGGAACTTATTGACCAGGAATCTAGAATGAGAGACCTGAGTGATACTCTACATTCTGCCAGTGGAATTGACACCTCCCCAGAATTAGAGTTTGCCAGAACTGATCCTGCAGAGCATGCAGATGCTGGGTACAGGTGTCTTATGACCAGAGTAATAGAATATATGAGTTGGGGTAACACTTCACCCGTTTTTCAACAGGATGACATGACGGATATAATTGTCAGAGGTCCTCAAAAAGATCCAGTTCTCCCCTTTCACAGGGCTCTTCAGAGGACGGTGGAGAAAAACTGGGAAAAGCCGGAGAGCATTGCTGCTGCAGATAGTAATTTCCCCAAGAAATATAGACCAGCTCGTATGGATCCGAATACTTAAACAAGCATCCGACTCCAGAAAGTCTAGTCATTCAGGCAGCATCCACATCAAAGCAAACTGCACATCCCGTTATCCGTCCAGATAGAGAGGATAAAAAAGTTGATGCCTCGGCACGTAAAGTTTTCACGTCAGGCAGTATGGCCCTTAAATCGACAAATGTCACCTGTACCCTAGCCAGATTTACCCATACCGTGTGGGACTGTATTTCGGCAGTGGCTGATCATATTCCGGAAGGCGAGGAAAGGGAAGGCTTCCTGAATATAGTCAAAGACGGGAAGGAGGCAATGGGGGAATGTCTCCAGTTTGGACTGGATACTGCTGATAGTATCAGCAGGTCCATGGCTGCAAGCGTTGTGCTACGCAGATTTGCGTGGTTGAGAAAGTCGGGGTTTGCACCAGATGTGCAAGCCAGACTCCTTAACATGCCCTTTGATGGCTCAAGGCTGTTTGGCAGCAAGGCTGATGAAAGCCTAGAAAAACTTCAGACCTCGAAAGCGGCAGCTAAATCACTTAGCGCCTCTATGCGCCAGCCTCTAAAACCCTATTCCGGCTCATCTTCCTGGAGGGGTCGTTCTTTTCGATACTAATCCTCTTTTGGTGGAGGAAGAGGACAGGCTTTTCAAAGGGGAAAAAGAAACTTTCTTCGTGGAGCACGAGGAAGAGGTGCAAAATCAGCCTCAGGAGCGGCATCTGTACCCTCAGCCACTCCTGCAGCCGCCTCCAAATCCCTCTGAGACCTTGTTACACAAAACACCAGTGGGAGGCAGGATCTCTCAGCATCTGAAGGAATGGCGGGGCATTACCTCAGATGCTTGGGCACTGGAAACAGTAGCCCATGGTTACTGTCTCCCATTCCTAAAAAGGCCTCAGAAACATCCACCGGGAGCCAGCTCTGTAAAAATTCCAGATCTGCTCCTGTTGCAGGAAATTTTAACCCTGCTAGAGAAAGGTGCCATAGAACTGGTACCTGTAGCGGAGAGGAACAGGGGTTGGTACTCCCCATATTTTCTCATTCCAAAAAAGGACGGAGGACTGAGACCCATCTTGGACTTGAGAAACTTGAACAAGTTCCTCAGGAAGGACAAGTTCAAGATGGTGACTCTTTCTCAGATCCTTCAGGCTCTCCAACTCCAAGATTGGTTGGTATCATTGGACCTTCAGGATGCTTACTTTCATGTGCCAATCCATCCAAAGCACAGAAAGTACCTGAGGTTCGCGATTGGCAATTCTCATTATCAGTTTCGAGTTCTGCCTTTCGGGTTGACCTCCGCCCGAGGGTTTTCACCAAACTGTTGGCGGTTGTGGCAGCGAGTCTCAGGAGAGGAGGTATTCACATATGTCCCTACCTGGACGACTGGTTGATCAGAACAAGTTCTCCAGAACAAGCTCAGGAACATCTTTCGATCACCTGCCACTTCCTCCACAAATTGGGCTTCTCCCTCAATTTCAAGAAGTCCCACATGATACCATCACCGAAGCTCCAGTTTATCGGAGCAGTCTTGGACACTTCCTCGGGAAAAGCCTCGCCTCCCGAAGTGAGAGCTCTCCACATCCAGCAGATGGTAACAAAATTCCAGAATGCCCAACGTCTACCGACCTTCGATTTTCTCAGGTTGCTCGGCTTCATGGCATCCTGCATTTTCCTAGTACCAGAGGCCAGGTTGAGAATGAGATCCCGTCAGTGGGCATTCAGAACTCAGTGGTACCAGTTCTCAGGGAATATGTCGGATCTTCTGCAAGTCCCGAGCGCAGTTGCTCAGGATCTTCTATGGTGGGCTTGCAATGACAACATTCTCAAGGGAGAGTCTTTTTGGCAACCATGGCCGGAGATAACAGTAGTGACGGACGCCTCACTCACAGGGTGGGGAGCACACACCAACGATCTGACAATCAGCTGTCGTTGGTCTCCATCGGAGTCCAAACTGCACATCAACCTTTTGGAGCCAAGGGTAATCAGAATAGCACTGAAGGCCTTTCTGCCCTCTGTACAGGGAAAGAATGTCCTGATAATGACGGACAATATAGTGGCAATGTACTACCTCAACAAGAGAGGAGGTGTAGGGTCACTACCACTGTGCAGAGAGGCAATGCAGCTCTGGTTCTGGGCAATGAAAGAAGGAATCTCTCTATCGGCAATTCACCTAGCCGGAGAGAAGAACACGGCGGCAGACGCTCTGAGCAAGCAGAGTACAGTCTCCCACGAGTGGGAGTTGGCTCAGGAAGTCCTTCTGGAGATCTTCGCCCTTTGGGGAACCCCTCAAGTGGATCTGTTCGCCACTGCGATCAACCGGAAGTGCGATCAGTACTGCTCAAGGGAATTTCCTCCAAGAGGAGCTCTGGGAGACGCATTCGTAGTGGAGTGTAACTTTCTGCTGCTGTATGCGTTTCCCCCAGTCCCTGTGATTCCTCAAGTAATCAGGAGTTTGAGAAAGTTCAGGAAAACCATGATCCTAATTGCCCCGGATTGGGCCAGGAGGACATGGTACCCGGACCTTCTAGACATGTCCATCTGCCCTCCAATACGTCTTCCGAAAAGAGAGGATCTTCTCTCGCAAGAGGAAGGTCTTGTTCTCCATCCAGAGGTCAAGACACTCAACCTTCACGCATGGTTTCTGGGAGGTTGAGATACAAGGATTGGGATCTTCCAGATGACGTAATGGAAGTCTTGCTTTCGGCCAGAAGGCCAGCAACAAAATCTTTGTATCGATGTCGCTGGAACAGGTTTAGTAACTGGTGCAAAGATAAGGATGTGGACCCTTTTCAATGTGGCACTCCAGTAGTGCTCTCTTTTCTATTACATCTAGCCAATCTGGGGCTCCAGATAGGAGCAAACAAAGGATACCTTGCTGCGCTGTCCATTTGCAAGCGCACCTCGGAAGAGGTTTCATAATTCAAAATACCACTAATAATTCAATTCTTAAAAGGACTTACTAACGTATACCCTCCATTACCTTTTCAAGTCCCAACTTGGGACTTAAATTTAGTATTAAAATTCTTGACTTGCATACCTTTTGAGCCCCTGCACTCATGTCCATTGAGGCTTTTAACACTAAAAACTGTCCTTCTTGTGGCTCCATCATCAGCCCACACAGTTAGTGAACTTCAGGCTCTCTCATGCAGACCACATATACTATTTTTTTATAAGGATAAGGTAGTCCTTAAAGTTAAACCTTCATTCTTCCCAAAGGTAGTTTCGGACTTCCATTTGTCGCAAAAAAATAGTACTACCAACTTTTTATCCTCCTCCTCATTTGGGCAAGGAAGAGGAGAGACTGCACAGACTAGATCCCAAGAGGGCTCTTAGTTTTTACATCTCAAGGATGTCTAAATTGCGACAAGATGACCAACTATTTGTGGGTTATACTGGTCATAAACTAGGCTTATCTGTAACAAAACAGACCATATCCCGCTGGATCATCTTAGCCATAATTGAATGCTGCAGATTAGCGGGAAAAGACCCACCAGATGGGCTTCATGCCCATGGCAACTTCTGCAGCCCTAAAGAGGGGAGTCCCGGCAGCAGATATTTGTGCAGCTGCAACTTGGAAAACAATGCATACTTTTGACAAGCATTACTGCTTGGATACTGCCTCCTTCAGTGAGGGATTATTTGCCAAGGCAGTTCTGCATTCTGTTCACGAAAACTAAAACTAGTACTCCTGCCTCCAAAATTGTCACTGCTATGGGAGTCTATCATAAGATGAGGAATACGTGGGAGGACACAATCCATTCGAAGAACAAGTTACTTACCAACTGTAACGTTCTTTCGACTGGATGTTCCTCCCACGTAATTCCTCATCGACCCTCCCATCCTACCCCACAGTACAGTTTACGTTTTCTTACACTTTCCTCTCACAATGAGTGCATCAGTTATGGGGCACGCCTGGGTGCTCTTCCTATATGTTTAATCGAAAAAACAGAACTGAAGCAACGGGCGCGGCTCGAGCTATTTATACCATAGGTGACGTCGACAGAGTATGGAGTCCGTCGAGGTACAATCAATGCCATGACCTCGAGCACAGCGCCCTCTGGCGAGAGAATTTTTTTTTTCCAAAGCAGCAAAGCTGGAGACAACGAGTTATCATAAGATGAGGAATACGTGGGAGGAACATCCAGTCGAAAGAACGTTACAGTTGGTAAGTAACTTGTTCTTCTGCTTAACTTTGGATCATTAGACCTGATTCTGTGACACAGCTGCCCCCCCTAAAAAGAGCCCCATCACCTTCATGGAGTCCTGGGTCACTTTTAAACTTCATTCCTGAATTGGCTCTTTACATATAAGCACTCAAGTTTATATATCTTCACACAACATGAGTCCAATGAAAATGGTTACAAACAAGGAATCTCCAAATTCATACTTTCTTCGGCAGTTATTCTTTTATAAAGCTTAGGTTTGTGATAGTAGCAGCAAAGGCCTCTATGGCCAAAACAAACAAAAGGGGTGATAAAGTGTACTCCTGCCTCAAGCCTAAAGAACCTGAAAAATAATCTGTAATAGTAACATTCACAAATAACCCTGCTGTGCATGCAGTAGCTTTAACCACTGGCAAAAAACGGACCAAAATCCATTCAATGTAACACTGTAAACTAAAAAGGATTTTGGGGCGTGGCCGAGCCATGTGCCGGGGCAGACGCACTTGGAGATGGCTCCTTTGGGGGAGGGCATCCGGGGGAAGTTTTAGGCCCATGCCATGAAGTTTTACCTCAATGCAGAGCTGACGGGCAACTCCGGTAGCCAGGGCAACGTGGGAACCGCTGCGGACAGTAGAGGAGCGGCGTTTGGAGACTGGCGGCCGACCGCGCTACCCGAGCCAAGAAGGTTCCGGGGCAGGGTCACGAAAAGCGCAGGCCAGGCTGGGTTTGATGCCCTGGGTTCCTTCCATTGTTGACAGCCTTGCACACATACGGCTAGGGATGCACGACCCGGTTTGGAGCGGCAGTCCTGGCACTGTTCGCTGGCATCAGTGGAACGGTGGGGCCTATGACCCTCCTTCTTGAGCCCTGCCAGGTGCAGGACGGAATCTTGGCTTCAGTGGAGCTGAGAGTGTGGTTCTTCCAGTGACAAGAAAGCAGTGTTCCTCCTTGCTGGCGAGCCCCTGAGGCGGCAGAGAGGACACGAGTGCCGAGGAAAGGCTGGGGCAGGTGAGATCCCCACAAGAAAGTTGGTCCTTGGGCAGGTGGTGGGGGGCTGGTCCAGTGCCCCATCTTGCTTATCCCGGGGCTTATGGATGTGTGCCAGAGTCAGATGTGGTACTGGTCATGAGAGCCCACATCGAATTGAAGAGAGGGTCCAGCATTTCTGATAGTTGTCACATGAAAATGAGACTCTATTCCATCCTGTGTTAATCGAGCCCACCGGTCAGCCTGGGTGTTGAAGTGAGGATCCACAGGGTTGCCACATTATTGCTTTCACCATTGGGGCGGCCCTGGGAGACACAGCAGTCCCGGGTCCTTAGGATGGCTGGGAAGAAACCCAGAAGTGGCAAAGGGGGTGACATGCTGGCTTTTCTATACAGCCAGGAGAAGACCAGATCCAGAGAGGTGCTCACCAAATCCCAGGTACATGTGGAGGGCATGATGGGTGACCCAGGGCTCCCGATCATCAGGGCAGATCTGCGCCAAATGTTCATGGACATTAGGAAGGAGATCCAATGTGTCGTAGGTGAATTTACACAAAGTGTCGGAGATCCACAAGCGGGTCAAAGTTGCTGAAAGCCGAATCGATGAGTTGGTAACAGGTGCCTGTGAATTTTCCTGCGACATAGCTCAGCTAAAAGGCAGGGTGGAAGAGCTTGAATCGTCTCGTGAGCGCTTGCAGCTACTTTTGGGGGACCAGGAGAATTGATCCCGAAAGAATAACTTCAGACTTTGTGGAAAAACCTTGCAGGTCCCAGACACCAAGCTGGTTTCCTATGTAGCTGCAGTGTTCAGAGACTTGCTGCAGTGAACGGCAGAGGAAGAGCTGGAATTGGACTGCGCCCATCGGATGTATCGTTCGGCACAAATTTGCAACAACTGGAATCCTGACGTCCTGACCTGGATCAATTTTTACAGAATTAAGGACGACAAAATCTCATTACTCCAGGATGTAGTCCCGTCCACTCTTGCTAAGAGGCACTCTTAACAGGATCTCCCTCTGTGGTTACAGAGCAAGAAAATAAAATATTGCTGGGGGTTCCCGTGCAGAGTGACTTTTACATTGGAGGGGGAGAGAGGATCGATCACTTCGATGCAGGACCACATGCCTCTCATGAATTGGCCACCCTGTTTACCCTCGCTCTCTGACTAGCCTGAAGATGGAGTGTCAGCCGGCATGAGCCGCGTCCTAGGCGAATGTTGTGAGGTGTTGGGATCGAAAAAGAAATGATGGCCCGAGGGGCTGTTCAGGATCTGGACAGCCAGCGGTTACTTGACCGGAGAGTCGTGCAGCCTCCATTAAAAGTTCATTGTTCACAAGCCTGTTATTTTGAACAATTCTGCTTTGAAGTCTCTCCTTTTGCATGCACATCAAGCCGGATGGTGGCTCCAGCTCTCTTCATCTTTGGGGGTTTCCGAAGGAGGTTAATGCTGAGGAGGCTCCAGACTTCAGAGATAGAGGTGGCTATGCTCCAGAAAACTAATTTGCTCCCCGCGGATGAATTTCACATAAAGTATAAGGCATTCCCCAGGAAATCCTTTGCCTCGGCGAGGGTAAAGAAGAGGGGGATGGCCATTCTGATTGCCAGGGAGATCCCTTTTATCCTGGGGGGGGTTCTTAAGTGTCCATACGGGACATACCTCTTGGTAAAGGGTTCCCTGAAGGGACCGCCCGCAACATTGGCTTCATTGCATCTCCCCAATGAAAATCAACCTGAATATTTTGTCTCCCTACTCCCAGTCCTGGTGGAATTCATGGAGGGAGGGTTGCTTCTGGAGGGCGACTTCAATCTGGTCCCAGATCCGGCTGTGGACAAGACATTACCTCCCTCACTGGGAGACTATAGGCGCAGGAAATATATGTTGTCGACGCCTGCAGGCTCTTCCACGAGGGGACAGCAGAATTCACATTCTACTCGCATGTCCATAAATGTTTCTCTCGCATCGACCTCCAATTGGTATCAGCCTGTTTGATCCCCTACACCTCTGACGTGGTCACTGGCCCCCGATTATTCTCTGATCATGGTTTCACTTGACTTTAGGGTTGCTGGGTCTCATCCCCCCACAATGCGCGAATGGCAGCTTTATGACTCGCTTCTCTAGCACCTAGCAATTCAGAAGGAAGTGGCAGAAGTAATAACCAACTATTTCAGGGAGAATGACATGGATGGGTTATCACCAGGGGTGATATGGAATGCAATGAAAGCAGTGGTAAGGGGGAATTTATTAGCCACGCAGATGCATATTTTTCTGCCAGGACACGCAACAGGTTGCTGCTGGAATCTCAAGGGAGGGAGCAGGATATCGAGCATGTTACAATCCGGCGTTCACCTCGCCACACATATCGGCATCCACATCATGCCACCCTGGCCCTCCATGCACAAAGGGCTGCGTGGAAGCCCCTATTTAAACAAATCACAAAGAACAAGAAGGTTGTAGCGTTACATAAGCAGGTACGGCACTGTCATGCTCCTTTCTATAGCCAATGGAAGCTGCCGTGGAAAATAGCGGCTCCAAACTACATCACCCAGAAAACCTGAGTCAATACTGTAGTTTGGATGCCTCAGCCGGAGCCTCTGTTTCCTGCGGTGACACCTCCTTGTTGTTTTAAGCAGCGTCAGGCTTCAGAACACTGCTTCTGTTTAGAGTTATAGCCGGAAATCTTGAAGTTATGTCTTCATTGCTGTATTCCTTACCTGCTGTGTACCGACCTGGTTTGTTGAACGGACTTCTTTGGATTACCCTGCGTTTGTTTCCTACTGGTCTGTGTATCGATCCTTGCCTGTTTCACAGACTCCTCGGGAACGTTTTTGTCATTGATACCGCCCGCCTGTGCATCGGAATACTTGCCTGTTTCACAGACTCCTCTGGACACGTTTTTGTCATTGTTGCCACTCGCCTGAGCATCAGAATACTTGCCTGCCTCACGGACTCCTCTGGTAACGTTTTGTATTGGTTACTGCTCACCTGTGTACCAGTTTGCTACAATTGCTCACGGACTAGCTTACCTTTGCTTCTGCTGTTGTTCTCTGCTACCATAGCTCCTATTACTCTCCTGGCAGCTTCGACTAAATTAATTCCACTTCTCCTAGTGAATACTGATAAGACACTCTCTGTACCCAGTTCTGACTTTTGCTTTTACAGATTTCTGCCATATCGGAGTTGACTAGTGCACATGAGGACGCTCTGCGGCTGGTCACCATCCCGAAACCAGTGCGACCCTCGTGCCGCTCGGGTATAGCTTCCCTACTAACCATTCCTGTTTGTTGTTTTATACCTTATGAGGTGTTCTGTACTGATATCCGCAGTTCTACTCTAAATCCACTGGTAAGATCTAGCTTCTATATCTTTACACCTCATATCCCTGTCTGCCTAGATTAGAGCCTAATCTCCTTCTGTTCTTTAGGTCATTTCCAGTCTATATCACTGAATTAAGGGAGACTGCTAAGGTATTCCAAGTTGATAGAGGAGGTCTAGGGGAAGAGGATTTTGCCTTAGCTAATACTAACCTCTTATCCTTTTCTTTGCAGCTGGGTATGTGGCGTTGCGTTCTCCCCACTCTTTTGGGTAATCGGTCCCCTTGTCTGGTACAACCTCCAGCAAGTGGTCATATCATAAAAAAGAGCTATTCTCCTCACAGAGAGGGGACTCAGGTGGAGGCTCCAGCCCGAGTTCTTCAAGCAACTATCCAACCTCACACTCCTGGTCTCATGTCTCATGTACTCTCACCACCGGTGAGTAACAGAGCATGCCTGTGACCAATTTAGGGTGACTTTTCAGAGAGTCGAGACTGGCTAGATCTAACAGAGAAGCTCTGATGGCCTCCGAAACTGGCAACTCACTACTATGCATGAAGCAGCCATACTATTTTCAATCCAATAAAGCCAACAGGTTTCTAGCGTACAAGTTGAAGAAAGAAAACTAGGGGCTGGGTTCATTTGTCAGGGAGGATACTTGGAGGCGAAAAATCTTGAGTTATTCGCTGAGTTTTATGAATCATTGCTGGGGTTGGAAGGGCCAAGACTTTGAGCCCCAAACCCTGTTCCTGGCTGGATCCCCTCTTCCGCGACTCTTGGGGGAGTTGTGAGACAAACTGATGGAACCCATAACGCAGGAGGAGGTGGAGCGGGCAATTAGGTTTCTCCGCAAGTCAAAGTCCCAGGCCCCAACAGCTTCATGTCTGCCTCCTACAAGACCTTTAAGACTCAGCTGCTAGCTCCTCTTACCTCTTTGTTTAATTAATTTCTCGGGTCAGAAATGGTCACACAAATGATGGGCGAATCAGATCTCTCGTTATTACTTAAGTCAGTTAAGGATGCTGTCCTCTGCGGCTCCTACATCTCCAATTGCTGGATCTCTCTCCTTAAAATGAACGCCAAATATCTGTGAATGTCTTAGCCAGGTGCCTGATGGGTAGCCTCGTCTCCTTGATACATCTGGACCAGACGGGGCTCATCGCAGGAAAGAGCATGCATGACATCATCAGCAGGGCCAGCAACGCCATCGAACTAGGGAGATTGGGAGCGACCCCATGGACCTTGATGTTGCTGGACACCGACAAAGCCTTTGATAGGGTGGACTGGCGCTTTATCCGACTTAAGCTGCAAAGGTTTGGGTTCGGACCACACTATATGAACATGGTAATGGCCTGCTATGGGTCTCTTAGGACCAGAATCACCATCAATGGTCGATTCTTGTGCTTTATCCCCATCTCTAGGGAGACACCCCAGAGCTGCCCCCTGTCCCCCCTCTTTTTTGCATTTTTTGATGGAACCCTTGGCTGCCAGATTCTGCTCTAATCCACAGATTAGAAGCATTCTCTCTGGGGCTTTTGAACTCAAGGCGGCTTTATAGGCGGATGATATTCTGTTGATCTCACACGCGTGAATTCACTTACAGTCACGCTGGAGGGCTTTAAGATTGCCTCGGGTTTCATGGTCAACATGGGGATATCCATGGACCTGAATGTCTCTGAATCGATCAGTATTAGGGCCAGGAAGCAACGTGGAGCTTAATTACCTGGGGATAAAGTGGACTCCTTCATTTGTGGACCTATACAGGGCCTTGCTCAGAATTATGGCATAGGACCTGTCCAGATGGGATTCTCAGGGGAACTCTTGGATAGGGCGGAACACAGCAGTCAAAATGAACATAATCCCCAGATTTCCTTACCCGGCCTCAGCTCTGCCAGTTCTCATTCATGCAGCACGCTACTGACCACACATCGGAATATTATGAAGTTCATTTGGGTGCGTCATAAATCTCGGGTCAGCAGGTAGGCCATCCATGTAAACGAACATTAAGGGATCCTGGGGCTTCCAATCCTTCAGAGCTATATAACTGCAGCCAACAACTAAAGAATCTTCTCCTGGAGTGAAGATGGGGATGCCCTCTGGGTGCTTATGGAACAGTCTGTGATGGGCATCTGTCTGAGGGATCTTCCTTATATGAACGGGTCAGATAGGTTGGTTGGTGGCCCCGTTTTGCCCTCTACCAAGGCCTCATTGTTATATTGGGATAAGGCGATCAGGCAGTGAGGAGTTCAGGCTGGATACTTTTCTTCCACGAAAACGTGCAATGCTGCACAGAATCAACCCCTTGCTATGTTCCCTGTATAACGAAGTAAACACCTTCTCACAATCACTGATTGGATAGGGAAACCACTATTCAAAGGGAGTGGCAAGGTGCAGAAGTTTAGCTCAATAGTGATAAAAAGGCTAAGTACCGCCTTTACGATTTTCTCACCATTCCGCACAATAGGAATAAAGAATTTAAGATTACCAGCTAGCATAGCTATCTTTATGGGCTTTATAAAGTTGTACATTTTCCAAAGGTTTTCATTCAGTTTCCATGAGCTTTTCTCCAGACTAGGCCTCCAAGATAGTCAGGTCCACCTTTATTGA
Source organism: Ambystoma mexicanum (assembly GCF_040938575.1). Taxonomy (NCBI): domain Eukaryota; kingdom Metazoa; phylum Chordata; class Amphibia; order Caudata; family Ambystomatidae; genus Ambystoma; species Ambystoma mexicanum. The sequence continues at coordinate 1,086,983,242 of NC_090921.1, forward strand.
ACTGTGATCTGGAAAAAAGACTGGGATAAGCTCAGCAGCAGCAATTTTTACAGAGGGGTCAAGAAAATAAAATCTACATGGGACCTTGTGGGACCATTCCAGTTAATCCAGGTAAAAACTGGCATCTGTGGATTATGGATGAAAAATAAATCCATGTTTAACTCCATTTTGTATTGTATGTTTTAATGTTAGATAACTCATATTCAAGCTAACCAGTGAGGAAGAAATGATGGGCCTCATTAGAGTTGGCTGGTATTCCGGCAGTAAATCTGCCAGAATGTCACCCAACGGAATGACCGTTACCGCCACTTGGTCCATCGGAATTACCACCGGAGTACAAGTGGTGGTGGAGGAGTAAACCCCATTTTGTCAGAGTCCATTCAACTCTATTGGGCCTTTTTGGCGGAATTACCGCTGCAGTAATTCTGCTGATTTTTTCGGTGGACAGTGGGTGGATTTACCACCAGCATGATTGTTACCCAAAAACCTTTACATGCTTACACTCTCATTCTTCAGCAGAAGCATACATGGCGTGTGCGTTGGTACAATTTGTTTGTAAGAACAAAAACATGTGGTAATAGTAAGATTGTACCTTTTCCCATTGGTGACCTTATGCAATGAAACCTTTTTTCTATTCCTTTTTTAATTGGACATTTAGTTTTGCATTAGGGTGCTTTAAAACACTGTACAGGACCTTTCATAAAACTAGTTCGAGGGGATTGGGTCCTCCGAAGTATTCCATATCTATGACATGTAATCACCACAGCTGTGCTGCTTCGGAAACTTTTTCGGCGTCTGCGTCCTGCGTCGATGACGTCGATGCGGCGTCGTCGAGGACCTCCTCCGACGTCATCCGGTGTGATAAGTAGGACGCACGACGCCCATAGCCTCAGTTCCGTTTTTTCCGCGAACGTGTTGCTTCGTGTTTCTCTGTTTAAACGCCTCGACTCTTTGGAGTTCTGTTCTTCTCGGTTCTTCGAACCTGTTCGTTTGTGAAAATCCTTCTGAAGATGTCTACTTCGTCTTCGACCCCGCGTCTGGGTTTCAAGAAGTGCGGGGAGTGTGGGTCCAAGATGTCGGTGACGGACTCGCACGACGCCTGCCTCTGGTGCCTCGGGGAGGCCCACGACACGGATGACTGTATCGACTGCCAGTCGCTCACGTCCAAAGCCTTACGCGAACGTACAAAGAAGTTGTCGGTCGGTCGGGTGTCCAAGCCCCGGAAGTGGAAGTCTGCGGGGCTTTCGACGGATGATTCGAGGGGTGACTCTCCGTGTCATCGTCGGAAGTCTCGTGGGTCTCCTTCTAGGAGTCGGTCTCGCCACTCCTCTGCCTCTTCGAGGCATTCTTGGAAGCGCCGACATCGGTCGTCTTCCAGGTCCTCTTCGGAGGGCTCTGCCCGGCCCGTCGCTTACCCCTCAGGCCGTGCGACGCCGGAGGAATGGGCTTCCTTCGGGAAGCAGATGTTGGCGATTCTTGAGTCGCAGGGTACTCAGCCGTCCGCGCCCCCGAGTGGGGTCGGTCGTGTGAGGTCGAGAGACACCGCTCGCAGGAGTGGTCGGCACGAGTCACGGGAGAGGTCCCGTTCGGACAAGGGGACTCGTTCTCGACGTACCCGTTCCAGGTCCCGGTCCTCGACGCGTTCGAGACCGTGTGCACCTGTGAGGTCTTCGAAGAAGGCTTCGACGTCTGTGGCGTCGAGGGCGTCGACAGGCTTTCTCGAGGCTCTGGCTCCGAGTAAGTCGTCGATGCCGTCGACGCTCAGGTCGTCGAGGGACACGCTCGGGGCTCCGGCCTGGAGGGCTGTGTCGACGCCGCCGATTCTGGAGGCGCTGCATCTGACGTCGACGCCGATTTCCTCGACGTCGACCCTCTCGGCGCCGATGCCGGTTCTCTCGACGCTGGCGCCGATTCGCTCGACGCCATCGACGCCTTTCGTGTCGGAGGTACCCCAGGGCATGGGTGGACCCCCTAGGAAGGCTCTGGTTAAGAGCAAGCACTCTCGAGTGCCTTCTTTTCGCCACCTGGACTATATTTCAGAGGCGGATGAGGATTCTGATGGCCTGGTTCCTAGTCAGGTTCCGGATGACATTGTCTCGGGCCATAGTCAGTTTGACGAGTTGAGACAGTCACTGCATGATGCCAGTGGACTGGACACCTCTCCGGAGGTGGAGTTTTGTAGGCCTGAGCCTGGCTCTCATGCTGATTCCTCGTACCGGCGCCTTATGGCTAGGGTTTCTGAGTACTTGGGATGGTCTGCTCCCCCAGGGGAGTTTGTGCAGGATGATCTGACAGACATCCTTGATGTTGGTCCCCCAACTGACCCGGTTCTGCCGTTCCATATGGCTTTACAGAGAAGGGTGGCGGCGGCTTGGACTGCTCCAGAGAGTCTCCCGGCGGTGGGCAGATCCTTGTCGCAAAAATACCGTCCAGCCAGTGGCGACCCCTGCTACTTGACCAGGCACCCCACTCCGGAGAGTTTGGTGGTGCAGGCGGCCACGGCCCCGGCAAAGCAGGCGTCGTACCCCACCATCCCTCCTGATAGGGACGACAAACGTTTTGATGGCTGGGCGAAGAAAGTGTTTTCTTCTGGTGGTATGGCGCTTCAGGCGGCCAACTCCATTTGTGCCTTGTCACGTTTCACGCACACTCTGTGGAACTGTGTTGCGTTAGCGGCTGAACATGTTCCCGAAGGGGATGAACGGGATGGTTTCCTTGCTATGGTCCAGGATGGTAAGGATGCCATGTGTGAGTCCGTTCAGTCGGGTTTGGACTTAGCTGAATGCGTCAGTATGTCCATGGCGGCGAGCACCGTGATACGCAGGTTTGCGTGGTTGCGGAAGTCGGGGTTTGCGCCTGATGTGCAGTCCCGGCTCCTCAACATGCCCTTTGATGGTGAACACCTTTTTGGCAGCAAGGCTGACGAGAGCCTTGAGAGGTTGCAGACCTCAAAAGCTGCAGCGAAGTCGTTGGGCGCTGCAGTTCGCCAACCTCCGCCTTTTCGTCCTAGGGGACAGCAGTGGAGGGGTGGTTCCTTTCGCTATTACTCCTCCTTCAGTAAAGCGAGAGGAGCTGGCAGTCAAAGAGGCCAACGCAGGGGTACCAGAGGTGGACGACAGGGTACCCGTGGTGCCAAGGCCGCTCGGGCAGTTGCCTCTTTGCCCTCAGGTAACGCCGCAGCCGCTCCCACTCAGTCGTGAGGCCATGTCCCATGGTTCGCCGGTTGGGGGAAGGCTGGCGCAGCATCTTGTAGAGTGGCAAGCCATTACTTCAGATGTGTGGGTTCTGGAGATCATAACCCACGGCTACTGTCTTCCTTTTCGGCACAGGCCTCGCGACAATCCACCGGGGAACCTCTCTTTGCAGAGTCCGGATCCGCTCCTTGCGCAGGAAATTCAAGCCCTGCTGGAGAAAGGTGCCATAGAACTGGTGCCTGTAGTGGAGAGGAACAAGGGATGGTATTCCCCTTATTTTTTGGTTTCGAAGAAAGACGGGGGATTGAGACCCATCATGGACTTGCGCGGTTTGAACAAACTCCTCAGGAAGGACAAGTTCAAGATGGTTACTCTCTCTCAAGTCCTCCAGGCCCTTCAGCTTCAGGACTGGTTGGTGTCACTCGACCTCAAGGATGCTTACTTCCATGTGCCGATCCATCCCAAGCACAAGAAGTACCTGAGGTTCGCGGTTGGCGACTCGCACTTTCAGTTTCGGGTCCTGCCGTTCGGATTGACCTCCGCCCCGAGGGTTTTCACCAAGCTCATGGTGGTGGTGGCAGCGCATCTCAGGCAAGGGGGGATTCACGTCTACCCCTACCTGGACGATTGGTTGATCAGGGGGTGCTCTCCCGAGCAAGTCCTGGATCATCTATCGATCACCTGGGGGGCGTGGCTAGGAAGCCATGTGAAAGGACGTGTCTGTACGGGGGCTCCCGAAGATCCGCACATTATCCGACTAAAAACAGTGCAAGGACCGATGTAATTTGGCTGAGACTGATATGACTGCGTACATGAAACTCAGGTGAACGTGTGGATACGTTTCGATACGGGCCTGCACCGTGAGAGCGCAACAAAAAGCTAAAAGAAGATCTGGAGGCGAGAGTGCGATGAACGAGAAAATGGCCGCCGCTGCCGCCGAACGAAGGAACAAAGGGGTGCTTGATCTGGGTGCCTGATGGTCGCACTGGAGCGTGGTGGTGGTGTAGGTGCATGACGCGGGTGCATCGAGGTCATTAAGGACACCCAGTCCTGCGAGGCCGACGGCGTGGACCTGGGAAGGGAGCAGGGCCTGACCGAAGATACTTGGTAACCGGAGCGTGCGGTGTGACCGGGAACTGTGCCCCGGGCCCTTTGTGGCCTAAAGTGCGCCTCAGAGGGTGAGACGCGACCTGGCTTGGATAGGTGATAGACAAGATAGCCGGGGGAGCCGGAGGACAGAGGAACTTTGTGCCGGAGAAGTGGTGATAACAATGGGGCACCTGCAGAGCGCACTGTGATACCCTGCCCCAGATCCGAGCGGGGATAGAAGGACGGAAGACATGTCTAACAAGCCCCTGAGAGCGAAGACCAAACAGCACACGCTCGACGAATACGCTAAAACGCCTCCCGGCCCAGACGGAGCCAAAAGCAAAGACAAAACGCAAGCCAAGGAAATGGCCGCCGGGGGTGCGAACCACGAGGTCCTCGCTGCGATCGCAGACCTGAAAGCGACCTGGGAGACCAAGCTCCAGCTCGCTGTGGCTGAACTGAAGACCGCAATGGAACTCCAGGTTGGGGCAGTGCAGGACGACGTGAACCTCCTAAGGCAGGACGTGCGTACCCTGGCAGAGCGCACAGAGACTTTGGAGAAAGAATTGGGCCCTACCGCGGCGGACTGCGCTGTGCACAAGCGTGAACTCCATGCCCTGGTGCAACGCGTGGGCAACTTGGAGAGTAGGGCGGAGGAAGCAGAAGGGCGCACCCGGAGGAACAACATCCGTATCGTGGGCCTGCCGGAGGGAACTGAGGGCCACAATCCAGCGGAATTTATCGAAAACATGCTACTGCAGGAGATCAAAGGAGGCACCCTGTCGCAGGGTTTTGCGGTTGAGAGAGCGCACAGGGCCTTAACTAGGAAGCCACCACCGGGAAACCCGCCCAGGCCAGTGATAGCTAAGATCCTAAACTACCGGGACCGAGAAAGGATCCTTGAACACTTCCGCAAGGGAGGCACAATACAACGAGGAGCGGCGAATATAACGGCCTATCCCGATTACACCCTGCAGGTACAGCGCAGTCGCATGAACTTTGGAACAGTGAAGAGGAGATTGCGGGAAGCGGGGCTCAAATACATGTTGCTCTATCCGGCCAAACTGAAGGTTTTCTTTCAGAGCAAGCTTCTGTTCTTTGTCACCCCGGAGGATGCTATGGAGTGGTTGGATGCACAAACTGCCCTCAGGAGTCAGATGTTCAGACGGCCGGTGGAAAATAAAGGACGAGATAAGTAACGCTGTAGGCCCGGTCGGGTCATGAACATTGGGACTAGATTATAGTCATTGAACTCGCTTGAGAACATGCGCGCGTCAGGGGTTATGAAACATGGTCCTTGCGCGGCGAAGTTGAGGGGCCGCCTGAAGCCACCCTTTACACCCCATTTTTGTGTTTAGTTTAGTCACTGTTAGTGGGGTGACACCCTGTCGGGTTCTCTATTTGGGTATTCCAAGGAGGACCGAACACAGGGATGCCTGAGATCCAGGGATGGAGCTGGGCAGTTGTTGGGGGTAGGGGTTTGGGGGGGAGTTTTAGTTTTTGTATGAGCCTGGGGGTGAAACCGGGAGTGGGTGTTCGCAAAGTGGGGAGGGATTGCCTCGGATGGGGGGAGGAAACTACTGATAGGCCATGGGAGACCTCAGGATATTAACGTGGAACGTTAGGGGGCTGAACAGTTATCTCAAGCGAAATAAAGTCATGTTGTATCTTAAGAGGCAGAAGATAGACGTAGCCCTACTACAGGAGACACATCTAAAGCGAGAGAAACTGGAGCTGGTAGGGAGGAAGTGGAAGGGAACAGTGGTAGGATCAACGTACTCCGCCTATGCTAGAGGAGTGCTGGTGTGGGTGGCGCCACACGTCCCATTCAAGCTAATTGAGGAGGTTGTGGAGGAGGATGGGAGGTTGGTTATGGTGAGGGGGCTGGTAGAGAACAAAGTAGTGTGCATTGTAAACACATACGCGCCTAACCAGGAAACGGCGACATATTTCAGGACGCTGTGCACCAAGCTCAGTGTTGGGATGGGGGGAACGGTGATATGGGGTGGTGACTTTAATTGCGTGTTGAACCCCAGGGAGGATAGGTCGGATGACAAGATGGCTAAGCCCAGTCCGGCGGCTAAGGTATTGCAGACGCTGCTGGCGGATTTTGGCCTAGTGGATGTGTGGAGAGCGAAACACCCGAGCGCGAGACAATACTCGCACTATTCGGCTCCGCATCTACTGCACACGAGGCTTGATTACTTCTTCACTACGCCAGACATAGTCGCGGAGTGCGACCATATAGACTACAGGGCGAGGGTCCTCTCTGACCACTCGCCCCTGGTCATGAGATGGCAATTGTATTCCCCACGAGCGCGTATACCAACATGGCGCCTAAGGGCGGAGGCGCTCAAAGACCCCGCCTTCAGAGAGGATATTAGGGAAGAGATAACTGCTTATTTTGAGGTAAATAAAGGGAGCGTTAAGTCGGCTGGCAACTTATGGGAGGCCTTTAAGGTCGTAATGCGGGGGATCGCCATTGCGAAGTCTAAGGGATTGATGGGGGGAGTCCTGGCGGATTTGCATAGAGCTGAGACTGTGCTGGAGGATGAGTTGAAAGGTGGTGGGATAGATGCGGAGGCGGTCTCCAAATTGCAACAGGAGTGTGCGGAACATTGGGACAGGCTCTGTAATTTGAACTATAGAAAGTATATTGAGAGACTGCATGCGGGGGGAGATAAAACGGGCCGACTCTTAGCTTGGCTGTACAAGAGTGAGACCCCACGAACCCCGATCAGATTGGTAACCAATGTAAAGGGGGAGGAGGTAGACACCCAAGAAGGCGTGAACAGGGCATTCGTGGAATACTATAAGGTCTTATACGAAGATTGCGAGGGGGGCAGCCAGGAGGAGATAGACGAAGTGCTGGAAGATGTAGGCTTGCCCAAGGTCAGCGATGAGGAGCGGGAGGAGCTAGATGCTCCGATCACCCTGGAAGAGCTGAAGGAGATTGTGAGACAGTTGCCCACTAGTAAGGCCCCAGGGGCAGATGGGTTCCCCAGTGAATTTTATAAAGTTTATGCAGAGGAAGTGCTCCCGCCCATGCTGGAAATGCTCAATGAAGCGTACGAGATGGGACTGTTGCCGGAGTCACTTAGGGAGGCGATTATAATACCACTCCCCAAGCCAAATAAACCGGGACATGATTGTGGCTCCTACAGGCCCCTGTCGATGCTGAACCAAGATAGTAAGATCCTGACAGCTGTCCTGGCTACTAGAATGCGTAGAGTGATCGGCAAGTTGATCCACCCTGACCAGACGGGCTATGTCCCTAATAGGAACATCACTCACAACCACAGGCGCCTCCACAGGGTGGTCGAGTGGGGTGGTGGTGAGGACGGCGAAACAGCGATAGTGGCATTGGACGCGGTTAAGGCGTTCGACTCTGTTCGGTGGCCTTGGCTGCTAGCGGCTCTGAGAGGGTACGGGATGGGACCAGGTTATGTTAGGTGGGCCGAGATGTTATACAGTGCACCACTAGCCAGGGTCCGTACGGGTGCGGTGGTGTCAGAGAGATGGCAGTTGGGCAGAGGCACTAGGCAGGGGTGTCCCTGGTCCCCAATGTTGTACATCCTGGCCCTAGAACCCTTAGCGATTTACCTCCGGCAGCAATATGACCCGGTCGGCATCGATGTGGGAGGAGAGTGTCACCTTATATCCCTGTATGCAGATGATATGCTGTTATACCTAAGATACCCAGAAGAAAATTTGCAGTATGTCTTAGAGGTGATGGGGAGGTATGCCTGGTTGTCCGGTATAGCGGTAAACCCTCAGAAATCCACCCTATTTCCGCTGGGGGGCTATGTGGGGACTCCAGTGGAGAGGTTGCCAGTGTTGCAGATCCCGTGGGCGACGAGATCCTTTAGATACTTGGGAATTGATGTGTATCACACGACCGCGGAAGAGCACAAGCATAACACTGAACTTGCTGTGGGGAAGATCGAGAAATGTATGAGGTTCTGGGAAAGATTGCCACTAGCGATGATGGGCCGAGGAGCTATGCTTAAAATGGTAGTGCTGCCCAGGCTTCTGCATTATTTTAACAACATCCCCTACATGATTCCTAAGAAGTTTTTTGTGAGGCTACATAGTGTTTGCAGAGAATTCCTGTGGCACGGCATGCGCAACAGAGTCGCACTGTGGAAGCTGCAGAACTTCTATGATAAGGGCGGAATCAAGCTGCCGAACTTTGAGGCATATTATGTGGCAGCGCAGCTACAATATGTGTCCAGGTGGCTCTCTGATGACGAGACCCCTGAACACAGGCTGTTTGGGAGGGATTGCTCCCCTTTTTACTTGCGAGAGGTGATCTGGGTGGCTAATGCGTGCATGAGGGAGCGGCCTAGTATGCTAGCTTTGGGACGGAACATGTGGAAACGGGCCTGCCGGATGATGGGCAACCCTTTGCCGTGTGTGTTGCAGTTCCCATTGGTCGCACTGGCGAAGGGAGATGGGCAGCTCAGAGCAACCATTCGGACATACTGGGAGTCAGTGGGGTTGGTCACCATGGGAGATATTTGGCAGGATGGGACCATCTTGGAATTCGAAGATTTAGAGGCAGGGTTCGGACTGCACAGGGGTCAATATATGGCATATCACAGGATAGTGCAGGAGATCCGGAATAGGTGGCCCGAAACTACCCTGGCCGATGAACCGGATGCCACGGTGGAGATACTATATGAGACATCGGAGGGCGGGCATGAGGTCTCTAGGTTGTACGAGATGTTGATGACGAAGGTTGGGAGCGATTTAGAGCACTTGAGACTGGAATGGGAAACGGAGATGGGGGCCCCGATGGCAGATGGGTTGTGGGAGCGAGCCCTCGGGTATCATAAAAAAGTATCGAGAAACGCCAGGTTACAGCTTTATATAACGCACAGGGCATACCTGACCCCTTTGAGAATATCCAAATTTCGGGATGTTGGACGCCAGGCGTGCCCCAAGTGTGACGAGGAGAATGCAGACATGATACACATGTTTTGGGCGTGCCCAGTAATCGCAAGCTATTGGGGTGAAGTGGCGCAGAAGCTGGCAGAAAAGGGAGTTACGCTCATAGTGGATTCAGCCTGGGCCTGCTTACTGGGGGGATATCCCAGAGCGCGTAAACTTAGACATGTCGATAAATTGAAAGATCTGGCTTATGTGCTTGCTAAACGTAGGATTGCCATGGGTTGGAAGGAGTGTCATAAGCCACGAACGGTGGTCTGGTGGAGGGATCTCCAAAAATGGGCGGAGGCCGAGACGGCTGTGTGGCGGGATGCCAGTATTGCAGGGGAGGAGGAGGAAATGTGCTCTCTTGCGGCATGGAAACTGTTGATAGCTGAACTTTTTGGAACGGGGTCGGCTCCAATTGAATCTGAAAGCGATGACGCCCCCTCGTCCACAGCGGATACCAATGGCGAACACCATACAGGCTCATAGGGGGGAGGGATGGGGATTGCAGTGTTGTTTGTTGTTAAATGTGTTTATTTATGTTCAAGTTGTAATGTTGTGTGGTTTATAAATATAAAATAAAATATATTTAAAAAAAAAAAAATCTATCGATCACCTGTCGCTCCCTTCACAGGCTGGGCTTCTCCCTCAATTTAAAGAAGTCCCATTTGACGCCAACACAGCGGCTCCAGTACATCGGAGCAGTGCTCGACACTTCCCTGGGGCAGTGTTTTCCTCCCCAGGTGAGGGCTCTTCACATTCAGCAGATGGTGCACAAGTTTCAGCATGCCCAGACGCTCCCAGCGTTCGAGTTCTTGAGGTTGCTCGGCCTCATGGCATCCTGCATTCTTCTGGTGCCAGAGGCTCGCCTGCGGATGAGATCTTTGCAGTGGGCACTCAAGACGCAATGGTCGCAGTCCTCCGGCAGGATGTCGGACTCGATTCAGGTGCCGTCCTCGGTCGCCCGGGACCTTCTGTGGTGGGCCGTCGAAGGCAACTTGTTGAAGGGGGCTCCATTTTGGCTTCCCTGGCCGGAGGTGACGATCGTGACGGATGCATCCCTCACGGGATGGGGAGCTCATGCCAACGGGCTGACAGTCAGCGGTCATTGGTCTCCGTCGGAGTCCAGACTCCATATCAATCTGTTGGACCTGAGGGCCGTCAGGCTAGCCCTGAAGGCTTTTCTGCCGTCTGTGCGAGGGAAGAATGTCCTGATCCTGACGGACAACACAGTGGCCATGCACTACCTCAACAAAAAGGGGGGGGCAGGGTCACTTCCTCTGTGCAGAGAGGCGATGCAGCTCGAGTTCTGGGCCATCCAGCAGGAAGTTTCGATCTCTGCAGTTCATCTGGCCGGAGCCGAAAACGTGACGGCGGACGCTCTGAGCAGGCAGAGCGCGATCTCTCACGAGTGGGAGTTGGCTCAGGAGATTCTCCTGGAGATCTTCACCCTTTGGGGGACCCCTCAAGTGGATCTCTTCGCCTCCAGTGTCAACCGGAAGTGCGAAAGGTTTTGCTCGCGGGAATTTCCTCCAGAAGGAGCCTTAGGAGACGCGTTCGTGGTGGAGTGGTCCTTCCCGCTGCTGTACGCGTTTCCTCCAGTCCCCGTCATCCCGCAAGTGCTGCGGAGGTTACGGAAGTTCGGTTCCCGGATGATCCTCATTGCCCCGGCGTGGGCTCGGAGGACGTGGTACCCGGACCTTCTCGACTTATCCATCTGCCCTCCACGTCGTCTTCCCTACCGAGACGATCTGCTCTCATGGGAGGGGGGTCAGGTTCTCCATCCAGAGGTCAGATCCCTCAACCTTCACGCTTGGCTTCTGAAAGGTTGAGGTATAAGGATTGGGACCTCCCTGAGGACGTGATGGAGGTGTTGCTTTCGGCCCGAAGAACGGCAACAAAGTCTCTGTACCGTTGCCGTTGGCGTAAGTTCTGCGACTGGTGCAGGGTTCAGAATGTGGATCCTTTTGCATGTGACATCCCCATGGTTCTGTCCTTTTTACTTTCTTTGGCCCACAGGGGCTTGCAAGTGGGTACCGTTAAGGGTTACCTGGCGGCGCTGTCCATCTTTAAGCGCTCGTCTGAAGAGTGTTCTTACTTTAAAATCCCTTTGATTTCACAGTTCCTGAAAGGGCTCACTAATGTGTTCCCTCCGTCACCTTTCCTGGTGCCCGGTTGGGATTTAAACCTGGTTCTTAAGTTTCTTATGGGTGCTCCGTTTGAGCCTTTACATTTTTGCCCTTTAAGGCTGTTAACTCTGAAAACTGTGTTTTTAGTTGCGGTTACTTCCGCTCGCAGAGTGAGTGAGTTACAGGCACTTTCAGTTAAGCCTCCCTTCACTGTATTTCACAAGGACAGGGTTGTCCTTAGAGTTCGTCCTTCTTTTCTTCCGAAGGTAGTGACGGAATTTCATTTGGCCCAGAAGGTTGTTCTTCCGGCATTCTATCCTCCTCCGCATCCTGGTAAGGAAGAGGAGAGGCTCCATAGGCTTGATCCTAGGAGAGCTTTAAGCTTTTATGTTTCACGCATGTCCCGGGTCAGAGTGGATGATCAACTCTTTATTGGTTACGCTGGAAAGCGTTTGGGGCAAGCTGTGACGAAACAGACTTTGTCTCGCTGGATTATTTTGGCCATCTCGGAGTGCTACCGTTTGGCGGGTAAGGACCCACCGGCTGGCTTGCGGGCCCATTCTACCAGGGGTATGGCTGCGTCTACTGCCCTGCAGAGGGGTGTTCCTATTCGCAACATCTGTGATGCAGCCACCTGGGCTTCAGTACATACATTTGTACGTCACTATTCCCTTGATTCCGTCTGAGCACAGGATCTGGCCTTTGGCAAGGCGGTCCTTTGCTCTGCTATTTGATTGGCTATTCTACATTTTGATTCTAAATTCTTTCCCTCCTCCTTGCTTTGGTACTGCTTTGGGAGTCTGTCATAGATATGGAATACGTCGGAGGACCCAATCCCCTCGAAGAACAAGTTACTTTCTTACCTGGTAACGTTCTTTCGATGGGATGGTCCGAAGACGTATTCCATATCGCTCCCGCCCTGCCTTCCCCGCTACAGAATTTCTTTTGCGATTGCAGCTTACGTTCCGCAAGGCTTTGTGTCTGACTGGCAGTTGACTTATGTCACACGTTCTGGGGGAAAAAACTACAACTGAGGCTATGGGCGTCGTGCGTCCTACTTATCACATCGGATGACGTCGGACGTCGGAGGAGGTCCTCGACGACGGTGCATCGACGTCATCGACGCAGACGCCGAAAAAGTTTCCGAAGCAGCACAGCTGTGGTGATTACATGTCATAGATATGGAATACGTCGTCGGACCATCCCATCGAAAGAACGTTACCAGGTAAGAAAGTAACTTGTTCTTTTAATGCAGTATTGAGTGAATGCCATCCCCACGGCTCCCAAAATCTTTGTTGTAAAGTAATATTAGGGCTGTGCTTCTTGCGGGTGTCACATACCTGTATAACTTACCTTGTTCCCACCTGACTTCCGAGTGGGATTGTTATGATCGTGACTAAGTACAGCAGGGCAACGCGCAGAACCACCCTACTATGACCAGTGGCGGCTGGTGATTTTTTTTTTTTTACTGGGCGTAAATGTTTCTCAAAAATATGCGTGAGCGACCAAACCTATTTTTACAACAATCTTGCAGCACACCTTCTATGAAAAATTGAGTAATAACCCACAAATGTGCACGCGCATTTTCCAGTGCACGCTCATGAGGGCTGTGCATGTGCATGCCCATGCTGAATGCACGACCGTAGGCCAGTTTGCATCCATTTTTTAAAAGAAACTTTTATTTCGACAAAAGCCTTAAATCAACTGTGACTGCGTTCCTAAAATTCTCATATAAATGCATAAATGGATCACATAGTTAGGCAACACCCTTCACGACTATAATAAACTCCTGTTGATACTATCTCATTCAAACACACCCTTTCCACACTCTCATGTCCAGATTAAGTGAAAATGCTTTTCAATCCCTAGTTTTACTACCGTATACTTTCACAACCAGTCCTAATAACGGGCAAGACCTTTCTCCTTTCTTAATACATTATTGGGTGACTTCAAGATCAGAAATTAAATCAGTATTATTTACAACTATACTAAAATCATCCTGAACATTTCCTTAGTACACTCTAATTCATGCACACCTTTTGCACACGCACATACAAGAACATACTCATTTTGCTTTGCGCATAATGCCATGAATGATACCTGGAAAAAAAGTCCATACTGGCTCTAACAAGATATGCTAATCTCCCCACATTGTCAAATAACTGATCACTGGGTCTTCGAGCTTGTGATGTCTTGGCAGAGATGCTGGGTCGACGTGCTTTTAGGTTTGGTTCTTGTAGGTAGTGCAGTGGGAGAGACGGGTCACCTCCCAATCTGAGGAAACGATACTCGGAGGTGGTTGGGTACCCTCTCCCCACATCGGGGGCTCTCCTTCCAGTAATTCTGTGGTATGGATCAGTGCAAGCACTGAACCAGAAGGTCAATATGGCTCTGACAGGTATCCAAAGGAGCCAAATAAGGACACCAGTATCGCAGCAAGGTCAGTACCAGGGCAAGAGAGAGAATGCAGGCTAAGAGCGAGGATGCAGGTGGTAAGTGTAATGACCAGAAGACGAAGAAAGGCAGCAGAGAACAGGATCAAAGACAGAGTTGCAACCCAAGAGCAAGGCATACAGAAAGCAAGAAGCGAGGGGGCAGGCACAGAGAACCAGGCAGGAGGTACCAGACACAGAAGGTAGAGCACAGGGCACAGGACGGCCAGGGAACAAGCAGAGCGAGGGTGCTTGTCGAAGCGTCGAGACGCGCATTTATTGCCCGATCACGTTATGGTTGCCATGGGAACTGGGATGCACCATGCGTGCATGGCATTCCGTACGCAGCATCCCACATCTGCCTGTCTTCCATAGCTGGGTGGCACCTGCCCAACTCGAGAGGACTGCCTTGGAGACTGGCGGTACCTGGTGAATGACCATCAAGGATACAGGCAGCAGCTCGTGACAGGCATGGCACGGCCACGGCAGAAATGGTAAGGCATTACACACATAAGAACATACTCCTACTGGCTTTGCCCATAAAAATGCCATGCCACAGGAAGAAAGCACATCTAGACTGGTTGCATCGCTGTAGGTCAGTCTAGCCACATAATATACCATCATGTTTGCCCAGTAAAATATACCATGCCAAAACCAGTCCAGACATATTTTCTTACTATGGTATTAGGCATAGTAAGAAAATATGTCCAGACTGGCTTCACAAATGTAGGCCAGTGCAGTAGGCAATGTAAGAACAATTGTGATGTTAGCTTTACTCTTGATACCCAGTAGAAAATTCCATGTCACAGTAGGAACGCAGTGTATGCCAGTCTAGTCATGTAATAACCCATATCATGTTTGCTTTACCATTCAATAAAAAAAATGACATGCCAAAACCAGTCTATTAAGAAAATATGTCTAGACTGGCTGCACAGTGCCCCGATGTAAAGAACACCCACCTCCCCCATCAGAACGGGCATCAGGTCATTGCCCATAATTCCAGTAATATTAATATTACTGCAATAATGAGAAAAGACACTGTCATGTTATCTTTGCCAATTATGCCAGTAATATTTTTAAGGTTACTGGAATATAATGAGCAAAGACAACATGCCAAGACAACATGCGTGGCTTTCCCTGTTATTCCAGTAATATTTAAAATATTACTGGAATAATAGGCAATGGCAAAGTGAGTATCCTATAACGGCATCCCCTAATTCTGTGATGACCGACACTTGCCAGTCATCATCACACAGAAACTCCCCACCCACCCGCACGCACAAATACACGCACGCTCACACATAAATATATTTACACACCATTACAACACTTGCAAATAAACCTTCTCAAACATACTGTCGCTCTCTCTTTGGACCTTCTAACGAGTTGGACGGTATTCAGGTAGTACATCCACCAGAATACCGCCCAATGCAATTACTGTTACCGTCACTTAGTCCAGCGGTAATACAAGTGGCGGTGAAGTCCATAGGACTCAATGGGCCATTTTCGACATAATTACTGCAGCGGTAATTCTGCCACGATAATTCCACCGAGAATGGAATCCTCCAACTTCCGGGCGGTACGGTAATGCACCGGTAGCGGTATTACTGATGTATTTTTACCACACCACCCAACTCTTAATGAGGCTCTTTATCTCTCTTACGCACGCACGCACATATGCACACCCACAGAAATTCAGTATTTCAGTTCCTTTCGGGTAGCAGCAGTGAAATGTTCTCGACAGAGGCACGGGATCAGCAATAATACAGGGGTCAGCAGCCTACGCCCTCCTTCTCCCGTCTTTCTCGGGATGGGGCGGGGTCAGCACTCTGAGCTCACCCCCTCCTGAGGCAGATGTAGAGAGGGAGGGGTGAAGAGGCATTTAGATGTGCAGCACCCATGCAGGGAATTCAATGGTGTGATGTCAGATGATGTTGCCCTAATGTCTTTCATAGGGCTGCACATGAGATGGTACAGGACACTCCTGCCATGGTCCATGTGTAGCACTATGTAGGGCAATAGAAGTGGGAGAACCACCAATCTTTGTATTTGCAAAGAGTTTAAACATTTTCAGATTCTTTGTAAAAAACATTCTTTTTAGTTTACCTTTATAAATTCAAGAGAGGTGTGGTGCCTCGGAGCCTTCTATGAGTGGGCTGCCCCTGACTATGAACCAGTGAAATAGCACACCAGACTGGCGCTGGCACATTTGACATGGTGCGTGGACAGTGCAAGGCTATGGTTATGTGGGTGACAAGGTAATCTGACCAAGGCATAGAGTAGAAAGCAGACTGGATCTCGGGGGCAGGAGGGCAGGCAGAACAAAGAGTATAGGTGGAGTCAGAGTGACAACGGAACATACTGTTCCTACTAGCAGGAAACCACATCCAAAGGTTAGCTCCGCAGCTATTAAAGAGTGAGGCTAACAGAATTGGGTGAGGAATTTTGATAGTTTGTAAGACACTGCCCGTTGCATCTCATCTCCTTTATGCTGGCTTTTACTTCAGAATGATGCCTGTCACAGCATGACTGTTGACACAACGTCGCTAAGCAATTGCTGCAATGGGCAAGTCACAAAGGATGGAAGAGCCCCATTACAGATGTTGCGCCAACTCTACCATGGCGTGACCCCATGTGTACTTTTCATGTTTTCACCGGTTTCTGTTTTTCCACTGGACCAGTGCAGCACTGCTAGTGGCCACTACTGGGGATACATATGCTCGTTGCCAGGTGAGCAGGGATGGGGAGTATCCACTGTGGTGATCAACCCAACGGGCGTGACAGACTGCTCAGGGGCAACGTGTTTGGCTTGGAAGCAAAGCAGCGCAACACAGGTTTGAATCCCGATGATACGCTTAGAAACCAATCTCTGGTATTAAGGGCATTATAAAAGAATAATTATAGGTTCATGCGATTTTGTGGAGGGCAGGTGTGAAAGCGCAAGGCTCAAATGTTTTTAATTAACTCTTTAATGATATGTTCATGAATAAGGGTAAAAAATGTAAAATACAGGATATTTTCCTCCAGACCCGAGTATGTGTTCCAACCCACTTCAAGGAGTTAAAGTGGGTAGGTAGCTGGGAGCTTGGCTGTGGTCACTGTGCCAGCCTGTGGTTCTTTCCTTAACAGGTCTTCTTGCTCGGCCTCCTCTGTCTTTATTTTAGGGTCCTACAGAGAAACGATGTAAAACATTCCATTCCTTCCTCTGAGGTTCGACTCCCCTTTGCTCCTCTCTTGAATGGTAAGGATTCTAACGACTGGCTTCTCCGAAGCCCCACTCTATACTGATTGTCTCCCGCTTCCAACTCCATCCTGTATATTCTTTATGGAAGACACTGTTGCCTAGCAGTTAATAATGTATGGGCTGTTTCATCAATTTACAAGGAAGATACTCTTCCGACTGAAAAACAGAACAATCTTTTTCTCCCCATCATGGAGCTGCAAGAGAATTGCTACATTTTCCCTGTTTGATGAAACTGTATGTAGTTAATTGTTTTTTGAAAGTCTGGAGCCAGATTGGTGCACGGAAATCTATTTTGGTAAAGGGGATCTGACTTTCCAGTTCCATTCAACTATATTTGTGGACTAGGCTCAAAGTAGAGCAGTTCAGAAGAAGCTCAAGCTGGGAAAATGGAGAAAGAATCACAAGTGGTTAACCAATAGCTCTTTTTTGGATTTGATTTAGGAATGAACAGACTACCTCAGTGACAACATTTCAAAGAGGTAGCCAAGGTTTATTACTATTTTATAGCCAGAGCATGAATCTGTTTTCTTGTACGGCCAGGCAAAACGGAGACAAGTGATAACTGGTTAGTCTATGTAGGACTATCTATATATATAAAAGTCAAAAGTTGTGTGGGTTTGTGGTGCAAAGCGTTGTTCCATAATACAGTTGCACATTGTTTCACCAATCTACACCACATTTTGCATAGTTACCTGTTAGGACCCTTCGGCCATCACTGGCTACATGACATTTGGACATCCCACCACTTTCCCCGGATTGCACCAAAAGTCAGCGTTTTGTTGTGGTTTAGCGAAGCGTTCCTCATACAATTCCACACCGTTTCACCAATCTTCACCAAATTTCTCATACTTTCCTGTTATGACCCTCCAGAAATTACTGACTACATGATATTTGGAGACCACACCCCTTTCCCTGGATTTCAACAACAGTCAAAATGTGTTTGTGGCTTTTTGGCCTGCCGATCAAGCCATAAACCATGTTCATCGGAGAAGGGAAACAAAAGATGTATGAAAGGCGAATGGACCTGAGAGGCAAAGGTGAAGGCAGGTGGCATTCCAGGAGTTTCTAAATGTTTGCTGCATCATGTGAAATTACTTTTCACGAGGATTTATGCGAGATAGTGCCTGCTGATGAAGCTGTAAACCATGTTCACTGGGAAGGGAACCAAAAAATGTTGTTTCTAAAGAAGCCTCACAATGCCGTAAATCCGGTAAGGGAAACAAAAAATGTTGTTTCTCAACTGGTCCTGACATGATGAACACAACTCAAGGGCCCAATGGGGCCTCGAAAACCATGTTTAAAGGCCCTAGGATGCACGGTTTACGCGATAGTTCAACCTCAAAAAAACGGCACCATGCCGGGGTGAGGCGGAGCAGCAACCTACAGGATCATTCATTTTCAACCATTGATGAGTATGATCATGTCTTTCTACAGAACCTGTTCGGAGGACGAGTAATTTTGCTAGTAGATTATAATGCAATCCATGTGGGCCTCGACAACAACAGAAGGTCAAAAGATCATTACAATTAGCCCTTCGATGGTTGTGGAGGTTCTAGGTAAGTCATCGAAGGGCATGACTTTGAAGTGGTCGACCCAGGAGTTGACATAACTGGGAGCTGTCTAGCTCCTGATTGTAGCTCATAAGACACAGCACACATTGTGACTTACTACAAGAAGTGAGCACCAATAACATGGTGAGTTACCTCCTTACCCTAAGTGACAAGCAAGAGGAAGAGTAATGTGACTACTCCAACTGAGATATTGACAACACGTTCATTTTCTCTTCCCATCCTACTGCAGGTCTACAAAATAAATGGGCTGATTATATAGCAGTCTGGTCTTATGCAGCATCACAGTGACTCGTTGCACTAGAAGCTATGAATGTGTTTGGGGTCCTGATGAAAGTGGGATAGCAGTGATTGGTACCCCACTGAAACCGGTCAATCATTTGCTTGGAATCTCTAAACAACAATCGGACATCCTGGAGAAATCTACTTTTTATTATTATCATTATGTTTTTGTTTTAAAATTTTCACAAGTGAACAGATGAGGAGGGGGAATTAAAAATGGATTTGCAATCCCTTGCGTGCTCCTTGTTCCAGAATTCCCGGATTTTATTATAATATGGGATTTAGTTTCCTTTAACTGTTTGTTACACTATTATGAGATTATAGTCTGAAAGAAGTTAGGGCTAGTTTTCTCTGTCCCCTAACACTAGATAGGCGGCACACCAGCTCCCACTAGTGTAAAACACCACAAGAGGAATATCTAGCGGTGGTTGGAGGGCCAATTTAGCTAAATTCTATGGCTTTCTAAAAAATAATTTAAAGTAAGAAAAAGTCACCTTGACTTTCTTGTGTACCCTGCCTATGGGCCCTTGGTCCAGTTCGAGTGGCCCAATTGGTCAAATATTGGATTTTGTGTAGCTCATAAGAGCCTAGTGTGATGAACCCGATGTAGTCATTACTGATTTCCCAGCAGTGTTCTCCTCCCATGTGGCCAGGGGAGGGCAGCCGCTACCTGACCCTGGGGGCAGCTATATGAGGGAGTATAACATGTGGGATCAATCTCTGGGAAGATGTCATGGCTTTATCGGGTGAGACATGGTATCCCGCATTTTCTCTTGAAAATAACCCTCCCATATCTAATAACCTCATGGCCTATTGTTAAACACCCACTCCTTCTCCCATGAAGAATAGGGAGATCACCCGTTCAATATTCAGTCACCATTCAAGACTACTGAAAATGTTTATTCATGTTTTCCGAATCATTTCCCAAAACTGGACTTCCTTTCCCAGAATGACCAAAATACTGAGAAGAGGAAGAGGAATCTAGCAATGCAGAGAGAAGAAGGCCACAATCCCAGTGAGCGCTCTAGTGGTTGCTCCTACACATCTGTGACCGGGAGGTTTAAAAGGCAAGCGAAGCAGGGAATCGATTTCTGCAGATGGCGGAAGAGAGCTGTGTCTCTGTGATGTTCAAGATACCTAAAGGCAATTACTGCCGTGGTTGAGCCAGGCGGCCCACCAGCGAAGAAGGAAGCGGCTTCTGGGCGAGAAGGACACACTGCGGCAATGCCAGGATCTGGCCAGGGAATCCTGGGCTTTTGGAGGTGACAGAAGGAATTGCTTTACTTACCGGAGCCCGGGACGATGCAGACATGTCAAGTGACGGCTGCGAGGCTGCAGAAACCGAGAGGAAGCATTCGCGAGAAGGAAGCAGACGGAAAAGCTTCTCTGGTTGACCGTGGGAGAATCCAGGAACGTCAATGAGAGCCGGTGAGTCCACCCAGAGGCAGTGGAAACCCCGTGGCATATCGACAGCCATGCTAAATGAAAGCAATTGAATAACGAGCAAGTGAGAGAGAAAGAATGCATGCACTTAATATTAAAAGGGGATTACGTTACAAACAAAACCCTTACAAGCAGATGACTATAAATTGTGCAAACATAAGTGAAACCAGGACCGGATAGATATCTGGAAAACATATTTACAAACAAAGTATGTGAGCAAAGTATGTGGAAAGGCAGAGAGCCTGTGTGAACACAAGAAGCCCTGATTGGAGAGTATACCAGGCAATCACAAGTGTGAAAATACAAGAAGCCCTGGCAGGAGAGTATGCCAGGCAATCACAAGTGTGTGAAAACAAGAAGTCCTAGCAGGATAGTATACTAGGCAACCATAGCTGTGTGAAATTAAGAGATCCTGAGAGGGAACATCAGGGCTCGAAATTGGATTGAGTTAACCAGGTGTTCAAAAGAGACATAATTGCAAAGTCGGACAAGTTTGTACGTCAGTATTGTTGCGGCCCAAGAAAGTCACAAGGAACTGTTGAAAGTGAAACTACAGAGAACAAAGAGGAATCCAGGGGAAGGAACCACCCTCTGAAGTAAGGACCTTTATCCTTGAAGAATGTTTGTGTTGGAGCCATTTATTCTTCTTTTGTGAAGACTTTTCTAAAACTCCCATTAAAGACATATCCCCTTTCACCTCAGCGTTTAGTGTTTGTGTGAGGGTCAGAATCGAACTTGGACACAGGACATTTTTTGTTTTGGACATTCTGACACAGACATATCCTTATTTTTGGTTTAGGTAGGGAAATTCCTCTTGGAGCAGGTTCAGAGAGCCATAAGGCATCACAAGCGCCAAAGGACCAGGCGCGCGGCTTAGTGCGGGTTGCATCCGAGTGCCTGTGCGTGGCCCGGGAGGCGTGGGCTGCCCGGCACAGACGTCGGCTGTATTGCTGTAGCCAACCGAACCAGTGAGGGCAAGCAAGAATCCACCACCCATCCCAGGGATCGGGCGCGGCCTGAGGTACCGCTGCTCGTGGAGGACTCGACCCGGGGACGCCCGCTGAGGGAGAAGGGGGCCGGTGGAGTTGGCTGTGTGGGCAGAGCCTGATCCCTGCTGGAGGAAACAACGGAGGAAGGCCACACACCCCGGCTGTGGAGGGAGGGGACGCATACTCGATGGGCACTGGTGAGGCCTGGATGTGAAAGTGTAAGCTGCCTGACCTCAGATAACACTGCAGATCCAGGAGCGAAGGTGGAGCTTAGTATATTTGGCGGTCGGCACTGCCGGCATCGACCCTCGGCACGGCGGAACTAGCATGCAAGTCCCCTCCACTGCTGATCCTCTGTGAATCCTGGTATAGCCCAGCTGGCTTTCTGCCCAGCAGCACCGTGGGAGCCCTGTGGGTCCCCAGTGGTGAGGGCCTGGTGCGGGTGGTGCTGGTGTGTGGCGCTGGTGGCTGTCAGAGACATAGCTGCGGGGGCCCCTCAGTACCCATCTGGGAGGAGACTGAGCTCTGTAAATATTAGCTTGGGGTGCATTCCCCAGCTGCTGTGCGCGGGATCCCAGCAGGACAGCGGGGGAGCAGCGTGCACCAAAGCCTGCATACAGCTGAGGCCACGTGAAAGCCGAACCACTGTGGGAAATATTGCTTATGAACCTGGAGTGGCACACAGTGAAGTGGCTTTCAGTCTTCACAGACTGCGGATTTGGCCTACAGGTTTTACAATTGGCATATTTTTGGCAAGCTGCACGGATCTAAGTTATCACCTGAACAGAGATGGCACGGGTGGGGCTGGTGACCTAGCAAACCCAGCAATTGCGCCCCTCAGCGAGCTAGAGTCTTATTGGGGTGCTATGTGGAGACAACTGGTGTACAGGGGAGCAAACCCGAAACAGGGGCCACAACAGGAGGTGCACAAGTCCGTACACCGCACCCAGTAACAGAAAGCAGGAGCTGCGACAAGCCCAGTAAAGGGAATCGGGCCAGAGGCAATGCCAGCTGCTGCATTCCACCTTAACGGGCAGCTAAGTGAGGTGGCGGTCCGGCCTATAAAAGACTGGCATGAGCTTGGAGGTGGCCAATACCGTGCCGCCCCGTGGCCTGTAACTGGGCTAGTGGACAGGAGAGCGGTGACCCCCGGAAGATTTATGGCGAAAGGCAATAAGTGGCAGTCCCGCTTACCATTCCCTCAAAAGAAAGGGCCTCGTATGAATAGTGACAAGCAGGCGACCCCGCTCGAGGCATATACAATGATGGCCACTGTGTTCCCTGTCTGTGGTGTCGGCCTGTCCGAGCTGAGGCGCCCCTGCTTCGGAGCTGAGCATGGTGCTGGCCGAAATGCGCTCTGGCTTTGCCGCCATCAACACGAAACTGGACAGCTTGATGTATAAAGTGGATCGAATGCAAGAACCAAGAAATTGACAAAGAAAGCAGCAGAACATCCGAAGTGGAAACCAGGGTCGGAGCGCTCGAGGACACCAGTAGTGAGACAATGCAAGCAGTGCAGGAACTGCGCAGGGAGCCGAAAGCTATAAAGAACAACAATGAAGATTTGGAAGCAAGATCGAGAAGGAACAATATCAGAGCGGTTGGGATACCACAGATGATCCCGCAACAAAATATTGAAGTATTTATGGAATTCTTCATCAGAGACGTGCTGCAGAATCCTTCCTTGTCCTCCCAATTCTTGGTCGGAAGGGCCCATAGGATATCGCAAGTGGCCCCGAGACCAGGCCAAAATCCACACCCAATTATCGAGACCGGGACGCCAAGAGCGAGGGAACTTGGAGACCTCACATGCGAGAACGCTAAAGTGTCCTTCTATCCGGATTTTACCCCGGCGGCCCAGAAAGCCTGCATGTCCTTTTTGGCGGCGAAGAGGATACTGTGCGACTGGGCAGTACAATACTCTAAGCAATACCCCTCCAAACTGAGGGTTCAACATAATGGCATAGCCCACTTCTTCACTGACCCGGATGCCGTTCATGAGTTCATCGAATCCCTGCCAAAATGACCTAGCAGGCCCCACGACGGATGGGGCTAGAATGTACACTCACTAGGGGAAGTACACACGTACTGCTGTGACAAGTACTTATGCTGCCAGCTGGTTCAACAGAAGCAATAAGTGTGATGGCCCGATGGGTCTTGAGAAACATGCTAGGAATGTAATGAGCCAGCCCTGCTGCGAATGATATACGTTTTTTGGTTCAAGTCCTCCCTTTGAGGTCCAGGGAGGTGGAGGTTTCTTGGGAGGTGGTGTCCAGCACCCCCGGGCGGTAGCCCATGGTAAATTATTCAGTTGGTGATTTTGTGGGAGGATCCAGTCACTTCAGGTTGGGGGTGGGCAGGGTGGGTGGGGGGTGGCACGGATGGTAATCATCTGGAATGTAAGAGGGCTTAATAACCCACCTCAAAGGAAAGGAAATGAAGGGGGTTGCCAGGAACTGGGGAGATTGCAGATACTTTACTACATATTCGGCATACTCTGCGGGAGTGATGAAACTAGTGCACAAGCCATTGGGGTTAAGCGCTAGTGACACCTTAGTTGATCCCAACGGGAGGTATGTCACTGTTTCAGGATGCCTGGAAACCACGATACTCACGATGGTTAACACATATGGGCCAAACGTGGATGAACCTGCATTTTTCAATACTATGCTAGGACACTGCCAAAAATACTTGCATATCAATATTGTGTGAAACACTTTACGCCTCGAGGAGCACATTGCCGAAGGATGAGCATGAGGAGTATATTAGGGTAGCAGCTCTCCCACGGCTTAGTGTTGAGGCCACAGAGGCCCTAGCAGCTCCTATCACGGCAGACGAGATTCTTGGTGCGATATGTGCTCTGCCCTCCTCCAAAGCACCAGGCACGGACAGAATAACTGCTGAGTTTTACAAAGAGGGGGGGCCCGAGGTGGCCCAACATATGTTGGGGTTTGGGAGGAGGGATTTATGGTGGGACATCTCCCCCCCACAATGCAGGAGGCGGTGATAACGCTGATTCGAAAACCGGGAAAGGACCCTCTGGATTGTTCCTCATATCGCCCGATCTCCCTGTTGAATCTAGACACAAAATATAAAGTACTGGCGGATTGATTGCTCCCTCACATTACACAAATCATACATAGGGATCAATCTGGGTTTTTCTCAGGGAGGTCGACCTCCTTGAACCTCAGACGACTGTTCGCAATATTAGCCCAGATAGATCCTGCAACAAAGGCAGTAGCGGCACTAGTAGATATGGAAAAAGCATTTGATTCCGTCAAATGGAACTACCTGTTCGACATGTTGTCCCAGATAGGGGTCCCCGCATACTATCTGCAAGCGGTGCAGCTTCTAAACGCAGGTTCGAGTGCCCAGATAAGCATTGGTGCCACGCGGTCGATACTCTTCGAGCTAAGGCGTGGAACTTGACAAGGGTGCCCGCTTTCACCTCTACTTTTTGATGTCACAATTGAAGTGCTAGCGGCCGATTTTTGGAGATTCTATGGTCATAGGGGCATGGCGATGGGGGGGGAACAGTGAACTTATTTTGCAATATGCAGATGATGCGATTGTTTATTTTAAGAAACCAGACATCAACTTAGCCCCGCTAACACAGGAGGTCGCAGCCTTCCTCCGGACTCAGAATAAACCGTTCAAAATCCTCCCTATTCCCCCTGAACGAGGCCACTGTATGCCCTCCAAACAAGAGGATTATGGATGGGAACAGTCAGCAGTTATGTACTTAGGGGTGAGGGTCAGCAGGGAAGCCCAATCCCTGCTTAGGGATAATCATAAGATGTACCTACATACCTTAAAGGGCAGTGTGGACAGATGGTGTAGGCTCCCCCTTAGGCTCATGGGCAGAGTGGCCGTAGCTAAAATGATAGTGATACTCAAACTCCTTTACATGTTTCAGAACATTCCGGTATGGCCGGGGGTGAGCTATTTTTCGAGAAATGCGTTCCCAACTGATTAGGCTGGCTTGTCACCCTAAAAATCCACGTATTGGCTGGGAAATACTAACCCAACCATGGGAGAAGGGAGGAATATATGCTCCAGACATAGAAATGTACTTCTTAGCGGCACAACTATCTTTTGCTAAATTTTGGATGCCGGGTGCGCCGATGACTCTGCATGTCCGCCTAGAACGGAGGTCGGTGTATCCATGTTACCTCCAGGGAATGGTGATATCTGGTAAAATCGCAGATAAATGCAAATTTGACCTGGTGGCCTGTACGGTGCATGTATGGAGGCGAACTCTGGTAAGACTAGGGGTGGGGCACCCTTTTGACCCTGGCATCTCACTTTGGCATATCGACACTTTGGCAACGACCTGCGATGAGTCCATGGTACAAGACTGGGGGTTTGGGAGGGGGCGGGCATTGCCCGGTTGGAAGACATGTACCCGAACAGGGTGTTGGTCTATCTGGAAGAGATTGTAGATAAGATGGGAAGCAGCTTTCAACGCAAACGGCAGTATTTCAGGATGAAGGTCACTTTCAGAGCGTGGTCCCCGGTATTCCCAGAAGTGCCGCACACAACCCCGTTTTACAGTATATCAGAAGATCCCCCGGGTGCAATGGAGTGGTCTTCTCAATATATACGCTAATCCAAGCAGATTCGCTCTGGGAACCCCTGAAATGTAAAAGTAAGTGGGGAAAAAGACTCTGGAGTAGCCCTCCCGGACAAACAGTGGGTTATGATATGTGGTACTACACATACAGGCGCTTTCAGCTCCAGACTGCAGCAAATCCAGTACAAGACCCTTCATAGGGCATATATCTCTCCTGCACGTATACACCAATACGACAACACTAAACACACTAATTGCCCCAGATGCAAAGTAGACCCCGCGGACACTATACATATGCTATGGTCTTGCGCTAACCTGCGGCCCTACTGGGAGGATGTGATGGGGGTCATGACAGAGATGCTATGGCGGAGTGTTCCTTGTACACTGTTGTGTTGCATGTTTGGTTGGCTGCCTGGGGTACCAAAGCAACATTGTAAGCTGATTGCTACATGTATGATGGCTGCTAGAAGGTGCATTCTAATGAAATTGACAAGTGCAACCCCCCCCCGGGGTAAATACGTGGCTAAAAGACTTAATTTGGCTAAGCGACACGGACAGAGAATATATACAATTTCA
Source organism: Ambystoma mexicanum (assembly GCF_040938575.1). Classification (NCBI taxonomy): domain Eukaryota; kingdom Metazoa; phylum Chordata; class Amphibia; order Caudata; family Ambystomatidae; genus Ambystoma; species Ambystoma mexicanum. The sequence goes on from NC_090921.1 coordinate 1,087,009,696, forward strand.
GAATTTATTGTCTATTCTTCTGAGTCGTGATTCGGTTTCAGGTGTAGCCGGGGCTGCCCCCCATCTCGTCAGATTGTCGGATTAAGAAATGTGTGTATGAATCCCACATGCTTCTGTCATTGTATCGACTCTGAGTTAGTGACCCCCATCCGCTTTCCATATCGGTACAATATAGTATATCAGCCTTCCACTGTGAGATTGTAGGGCCCCATTTCCCCTTCCACAGCATTGCCACGCGTCTTTTAGCTAGTATAAGGAGTAAACCAACTGGTTTTCTAGTGTACTTGGGCACCATTTTAGTGTAGACTAGCAGCCCCATCACTTGATCGATGTCTATCGTCTGGCCAGTGACTCCGCTGATGGTTTCAAACACCTGTTCCCAGAAGTGTTGTATGACAGGGCAGCCACTTCTCCTCAACCTTTGGGTAATTTATATGGTCTCTTCCATATGTATCCCTGATCGGCACAAATTATAAGAGGTGCTTCAGGGGTTTCCTCACTTACTCAGAACAGAAGGTCTACAATATGCATAGCTAGAGCTCTAAGTCTTTCCCATGTGTTTGGGTAACTGCAGGGGCACAGTCCAGTTGGTACTTGCCTGGCTGTTCCAGATAATATGATTGATCAAGGCCTTTGTTGACACAGTACATAATAGTCAGCGGCTTTAGGGAGTTATAATTTTTAGATAGTTGAGCTGTAGGAATTGCTTTGGTGTACTTTGTATGTCAGGTCACTTATAACTTCAGTGACAGAGTATGGACCTCTATGTAGCTAGAATGTATCCTTGTCTAAAAAAATAATCCTGATAATTTTTACTACTTTCTTGCTTCACAAGTGTGTGTATCAGGAAAGACTTCATGCCTAGTTCCAATAGATCTCTTCAGAAAGGTTGAGTAACCAGATGTTGTTGTCTGGTGACACCTGTGCCTCCAATGGTTAGTCAATCAGGAAAATAAATTAATTCTCCTCTACAAAGTGAATGGCTCACGTCCTGACCCTTTTCACAGTTTTGACATGGCCTACATCCAGACTAAACTTTGAAACTTTCTTCCATGTGTCCTGAAATGTCTTATCTGGTACCACCGGAGAAATAATCTTTGCATCTTCTTTAATTAATTGGTAAAAACAATTAGTCTTGTTTCTTAATCATGGTATTTGGGGATTTTTCTTAGTGTCACATTCCCAAGGTCACTTTAGAAGTAACGAGCCTGAGCCTACCTCTACTTAGGTTCCTCAGATTTGTGGCAGGCCATAGGATGCAAGAAAAGGGCATGGTCAATGCCTATGAGGTAATACTGGAATACAGGAAACCACTAGCTAGAAACATGGATTCTTGGATGGAGACATAGTGACACTGTTCAATTCAAATCTAGGGACAAATTAAAGGGGTTCATCACCAAGTATTTCGGGTGTTCATCAGGTTGCACCACTGGCTGTGTTTAGATGGGTTGTGTACGAATTGTTCGTTTTACAATTGTTGGAATTACAATTGACCTTTTCACAATTGACCGAATTGTGAAGGTCCATTGTAACATATATGCGAGGGAAACCCCCCGCAACCCCTCACCCAACGTAAAACCCCCCCAAAACCATATATATATATATATATATATATATATATATATATATATATATATATATATATACACACACACACAGTCAATTGTGAAAAGGTCAATTGTGACCCTTTATAATAGGTATAATCGGTCAATTGTTCATTCGAACAATTGTAAACAAACAATTTGTGTAATACTTTTAGATCCCAGTATTTCAGGGCTTACCTTTGGATGATAGCATTCAAGGTTCAACTCCATAAGCTCTGGAATGTTTCTCTTTTCTTTGGCATACAGCATTGTACCTGCCAGATTGGCATATGGGTCGGCTGTCTGGAGTTTCCCAGAGAGCATGGGCCATCACGCTGGGCTCGAAACTTGTTTAAAGTAGCAATAGAAACGTTGATTCCTCCCTCTTATGAAATGCTGGTAGAAGTTGGGTGGAACTTCTATGTGCTTTTGCAAAAGCCGCCACAATTCTTGCATGGCCTCTGCTTGCTGGGTTGACATTGCTTAATTTGTTTTCACTAGAAGATCTTTGTCTGCTCGTGACTGCTCCTGTAGCAAATGCGTGTCTGTTGCTAGGCTTTGAAGTATTTGGTCCATAGTAGGGTTAGACTGCACCACTGTCAAGAATCTTACAGCTGACACCATCTGTGGTGAACAAGCATGAATAGAGACTACCGATTCAAATATTATAGTATTCAAACACTTGTATACGAGCGCAATGTAAATAAAATATCAATATCAATTATTATACCTTAAATAAGAATCCAAAAGTTAAAGTGGCATCCAACATCTTTTCCTTTAGACTCTTGTCTATACGTTACACAACTCTTGTAAGGGGGGGAAAGAGTGACAATTGACCAGGGTAGCAGCTTGCAGCCCAATCTGAGGTGTTCTGTTCAGGGAAGCGATTCAATGAGAGTAAACTCATCTCTCCCTCACTCTGCATGCTTAAATCCTTCTGGACTCCTCCAGTGAGTGATAAGGATCTCATTTAACACCGTGCATTTGTGCAAGAATAGGAGATGAAGGACTGGCATCTCTCCTATACATCTTTGAAACAGATGAGAGAGAAACACAGTAAGCATTACAGACAGTCAAAGAGTTTTTATTACAAATATCACAAAAAGTATGGACTGCCCTTTTAAGTAATGGTGAGAGAGAGGCAATTTGTTTGATCAGAGGCACTGGCCGGTGAAGGGGTTTGGGAAATGGTGCTAGGGCCACTTTCTGTCTCTTGCTTGCCTTCAGATGTCCACCCTAGCCCAAGTGTCCATAACCCCTATTTAGTGCTACCGACCGGTAAGCCCTTCTGTGTATGATCTTCTTTCACTACTGATGGTCTCCCTAAGTGCAGGCAATCTTACAATATCAGGGACTTCCTAACTGTCCCTGCACCAACCAGATGTCAGTGTTCTAAAGGGAAAATTGGGGACTGTGCCATACAGTCACTTGGTAAGATTAATCTGGTTCCACTGACGTCCACGATTACCTTGCCCTTCTACTTCACCTGCCTCCTCTTCTCGACACCCCCACCAATCTTCTGTCCCTCTGATTTTTCATCTAGTCTTCCTCCTGCCTCCACCCTTTGATGTTAACTCTTCTCCTTCTTCCCCCTCTACTAATACCACTTCCATTCCACTTACTACTACTCCTCCTCTACACTACTACTCTGCCTCCACCTACACCACTACACTACCGCTGCTCCTACTCCTACACTCCTCATCCTCCAACACCACTCCTCATCCCACACATGACTACTTCTCCGCCCACATTATTACCACTTTTCGCCCACATTATTACCACTCTCCTCCCACTACTACAACTCTTTTCCCACTACCACCACTCACCTCCCACTCCCACCACTACTTTCTTTTTCCCACTCCAACACAAACACCCTCCTTCAACCCAGCACAATTCAATTCTCATTCACTCCTTACACTGACTTGTGTTCCCAGCCACACAAACGTGCACACTTACACTGCAGTACCCTTGCATTCACTAAGTAAATGTCTCCCCTTTTTCCAATAAACTCCTCCCCACTCCGCCGCTCCTTCCTTCCTCCTGCTGGTCTCTTAGTCCACCTTCATTGATGAACTCACCCGGAAAATGCTCATTTTCTGTTTCCTATTCCCAGCTTTAAATGTCCCTGCCTTTTCTCTCTTTTACCAGCTTTCCCTATCCAATCCTGATCTATCTTCCGTTCTTGGTAGATGTATGTGCAAAGGGAAGTCTTTCCAAGGGAGCTAGGCCCCTCCCTGAGGCTGTTACATTTGTAAAAGTTTATTAACTAGGGGCTTAGCTCTGCCCACTTTCTCCACGCGGAGCCATATCGGTTCCGCCAACTCAGTTTCCCAGTCTATGTTTGGATTCTACCCAGTAAGTATAGTCTCTGGAGGTTGATCTGGCCTTGTCACACTACTTGCTGGAGAGCTTGTCACTGTTTTGCTTTGTTTATTGACATTTTATTCAATATTTCTTACTCAGATATTAAGGCTCTGAGTACCAACTCCCATTACTGCATTGCAAAAAAGCACTCACTTTCCCTGAGCTCTGTTCTGCATAAAACACAATATATTTCATTTTAAAATGTGGTTGTATCAAAGATGATTTAATTCTGAGGTTTAAGCTGACACATGTTTCGTATTCCTGGTGCTCTTTTCAAAGCTTTTGTTGAGACTTAAATTATCAGCACAATAGCTAAATATGTTTTAATATAAACACTTTTTAATGAACTTAAATAGCTCTACAAAAACGATTCTCAATATTTAACTGGGGTATGGAGCCTTGTACCATCTCCGGGAATCGTGTATCACTCCCATGACACTAACAACATACATCTGTACTATGTATGGTCATAGGGATTGACAAAATATTTTTAGCTTAAAGGCTAGTGGGCCAATCCAATATGTCAACCACATTTACTACCCGACAGAACCACTTGTCCACCATTTTAGGTGGTGAATTGATTGATTGATTGATATTTTATTTCTATCGCGCTCGTACACAAGTGTTTCAGAGCGTGACAAGGCAAGAGAGGGGAACAGGGGATAACAAAACAGCGATCTTACGAGGCTCAGTGACCTTGAGAACGCGCAAGTGCATGGGAGAGGGGGGAGGGGAAAAGTGCATGGAAGGGGGGGAGAGGTAGGAAGTGCGAAGCAGAGGAGAAACAGATAAATAACAATAAATAAATAATAAAGGCAACAAACAGTGGTAATGCAGCCAGCAATTTGCAAGTGCTAGGTTTAAGGCAGCAGACAGGGTAGGTCCGATAAGTGCAGGAAGAAAAAGGGGGGGGCTGTATGGGTACAGATACAGACCCCAGTGTAAGGGGTGGCCCGGAGGCAGTGCGGGAGGGTGACAGGATGAGCAGGTACCTGGGCCCAAAAGACAGAGGGTGGCCAGGTGCACAGGGCCAAGAGAGAACAGATCAGCAGGGGAGAGGGGGAGCGATGTCAGAAGAAAAGAGGAAGGTCTTGAGGTGCTTCCAGAACCGGAGATGGTTCTCCTCAAGTTTTAGAGTGGCAGGGAGGCTGTTCAGAGGGAGGCCGCAGCCGAAGACAGAGATCTATCCCCAGCTCGTTTCTTAGAAAAACGACTGACCCTGAGTGAGTTGGAAGTAGAGGAGCGAAGAGCTCGAGAGGGGAGGTATTTGCGGAGGGATATCTGAAGGTATTTTGGACCCAGGCCCCAGAAAGCCTTGTGGACAATGCAGAGGGTTTTGAATTTAATCCTTGCATCCACTGGGAGCCAGTGAAGAGATTTCAGAGCTGGAGAGATACGATCCCAGGGCTTGAGGCCAAGGACAAGTCTCGCAGTCCTGTTCTGGATTAGTTGCAGAGGGCGGAGAGTAGAGGCAGGTAGGTAGATTTAGAAAGAGGCTGTTACAATAGTCCAAACTAGAGGAACCAGAGCTTGAGATACCATGAGCTTCTGGGGGAAGGAGAGGAAAGGTAGAGTACCTCTGAGGAGGTGCAGTCGGAAATGTGACTTTTTAGGGACCTCAGAGATGTGGGCGGAGAAGGAAAGGGTGGAGTCAAAGATGACCCCGAGGTTCTTAGCCTCGCAGGTGGGGGTATTAGGAGGGCCAAGGGAGGCCGGCCAGAGAGTGAGGGAAAAGGATGGTGAAGGTGTGCCGATGAGGAGGATCTCCGTCTTGCTGGCCTTCAGACAAAGATCATTGGCGGCACACCAATCTTGAATGGCAGTTAGGCAATCAGAGATGAGAGAGGGAGAGGGGGTGGCAGAGGGCAGCCTGAAAATGGGTTGAGTGTCATCAGCGTAGCATTGGAGGTTTGAGCAGAAAATAGCAATGCAGTGGGCGAGAGTTGACAAGTATTGGTTGAAAAGCCAGGGCGAGAGGTTAGACCCCTGGGGAACACCACAGGTAGAGAGGAAGATAGATGAAAGGAAGGACCCAAGTTGGACCTGGGAGGGTCGATCTGAGAGGAAAGAGGTCAGCCAGGCCAGAGCCTGATCAGTGATACCCAACTTTTCACAGAGACGGTTGAGCAGGATGGTATGGTTGACCGTGTCGAAGGCAGCAGAGAGATCGAGGAGGATGAGGACAGAGGGAATGTTCGAGTCAAGGTTGGTGAGCAGATCTTCACAGATGTTTAGGAGAGCAGTTTCGTGCTTCTGGCAGCTCTGAAGCCAGACTGGTGGTCATGGAGACAACCAACAGAATTGGAATGAAGGTTAAGCTGAGAGATGGCCAACTTTTCTAGGAGTTTGCCAAGAAATGGAGTAATGCAAATTGGGCGATAGTTAGCTGGACAAGAAGGATCAGCTGTGGGTTTCTTGAGAAGAGGATGCACAAAGGAGTGCTTCAGAGGGGAGGGGATGGATCCAGAGGCAAAGGAGTGGTTGCAAAATCAGCAAGGGCCGGAGCGAGGGTGTCAATGTGGCCCTTGATGGTTTTAGAGGAACAGGGATGAACCTGTTTTGAAGAGGCTTTCATAGATCGGATTTGTCTAGCAACCTCGTCATGGGTGAAAAGAGGAAAGGACGAGAAGGATGGTGGGAGGGTGGCTAAAGGAGGGTCAGCAAGCGCAGATGGAGAGGGAAGAGGAGGAGTGTGGGTGGAGAGGGTGGACAGGATGTCCTGGATTTTTTAAATGAGGTGAGAGGCAAGGGCATTGCAAAGAGCCTGGGAGGCAACAGGAGGGGTAGAGACTGCAGCAGGGTTGGCCAGCTCCTTGCAGATTTTAAAGAGTTCGGCCGAGGTATTAGATGCCCAGAGACACAAGCTTGAATGTGGACTCTCTTCTTGGTGAGGACAGAGAGTCGGTATTGCCTTTGTAGCAGGCGACAGGCCAGTTTGTTAGAGGATGAACAGGAAGTCCTCCATTTCCTCTCGGCTGCCCTACACTTACGTTTAAGTGTAGCTAGGTCAGAGTCATACCAGGAATTGCACTTGGCTTCGGACTTCAAACGGATCCTCATGACAGGGGCAAGAACATCAAGCGTATCAGAAATTGAAGAGTAGAGCAGAGACAGGGCTGTATCAGGATGAGAGACAGCCAAAGGTGGAGGGGAGGAGAGAAAGTGGCGGCTAAAGCCTCAACTGACACACGCTTCATGGGCCGGATGACCGAGAAGGTAGGTGGCAGTGTTGGGGTAGGCTTGGCTTGGGGAGAAGAGAGGGAGAGATGAGAGGAGGGAGTGATCGCTCCAGGAGAGAGGAGTGGTCAGAGGGATGGAGAGGGGGAGGTCAGAGGAGATCAAGACATAGAGTGTGTGCCCTGCAGAGTGAGTCGGGTCAGAGGGGAGGATGGACAGGGAGAGGGCGTCGCAGATGTCACGGAAGAGTACAGAGGAGGAGCAAGGAGAGTCTAAATGTATATTTAGGTCACCGAGAAGGAGGAGTTGAGTGGTAGAGGCCAGGAGGGAGGAGGAGAGGTCTGCCCACTCAGAGCGAAATTAGGTGATTTGACCAGGAGGCCGGTAAATGGTAACCACAGTAAGAGAAAGGGTAGGCGAGAGAGAAAGCCTATAGACAAGGCATTCAAAAGAGAAGTAGGTCTGAGAGGGAATGATAGAGGCAGGAATCCACTCAAGAAAGATCAGGGCTACCCCCCCACCGGACCGGGAGGATCTGGGTGCTGAGAGGTTCTTGTAGCCATCAGGGAGGAGAGTGTCAAAGCTCGTAACAGAGCTGGCAGTGAACCATGTCTCAGTAAGACCAAGGACATCAAGGTCTAGTTCAAGGAGGTGGCAGATGTCAGAGGAGTGTTTGACGGCAGAGCGAGAGCTGAGAGTGGCAATATGAAGAAGGTTGCCAGCCTTAAAGACCTTCTGGGGAGGGGTACAGATCAGAGATACGCCCTGCGGAGGAGAAAGAGCCCTAGGAGGGGCGGAGGAGGAGGAGGAGGAGGAGAGAGAGGGCAAGGTAGCCAAGGGGGGAGAGGAGGGGACAGCAGGAGATGAGAGGAAATTGATGAGGCGAGGGAAGCGCCTATCAAAGAGGAGGCGATTGGCCTGAAGGCCATGGACCATGACAGTTCCGTTTAGGTAGACATTAATGATGACTTTAGAGGAGTCGAAGGAAGCCATGAGAACTTCCCAGCGAGTGCCACCATTAATGGGAGAGGAGGAGATAGGGCAGAGCACAGAGACCATATGAGGAGTCCATAGATCTGGCGAAGGAACGACAAAGAGGATGTCGGTAAGGGTCTGTCTGGCGGAAGCATTGAAGTATTTGAAAGTTATTCATTCAAGTTTTACCTTAAAACGCGGTCAGTACAACCGTAACTATTACCTTATAGTCCTATTCCCAGTTAAGGAGTTTTAACAATAATTATATTTAACTATTAACTATTAGTATGTTAGTACATATTTATTACAGTTGTGATATGTATATTAGGTCGTTTACTTCATTTCTGACTACCCCACCAGCTATATATTTTTAAGAAATTGCATATTTTCCATAAGATTTTGGAAAGCAGTAGAGGTATTAAGTTCCTTACGTTAGCATTGAGAGAGATTTGCGTGCATTTGCCTTCAGGAGTAAAAGTGGTTGGTACACTGCTTATCTGTAGGGGTGCTTCCATTCGTCCCCCCACCCCAAATTTGTTTCAGGATTCCACTTGAACAGAATGTCTTTCTATCTAAATGTGTGCTTGTGTCTCTTATTTAGGAGCAAAAAAAGAAATCATGTGAATCTCAGTGCAGCTGTCAGTTTTAAAAGAAATGTTCACTCAGCTATCATTGTTGGGGTCGCTGCCCCCTGACATAGTCTGCAATTGTACAGTGATTTGTATTCTTTATTGCTCTGTACTACAACCTAAATCATTTGTTTAGACCCCCAAATCTCCCCCAGTGGTTTGGCATTCTTTGACCACTTGCCCGTCCCTAGAGATCTGAACAATTACAAATTGTACCATCTGGAAGTCAGCTGGAGCTCTAATCCTAGATCTCCTCAAACGTTGCACTGTAACACGTATGTCCACATGTTATTACTTTAGCGGGAAATAAAACACTACATAGTTGTGATATTGGTTCTCTTGCATGCTATATCAGAAGGGATTACTAGCCACCAATTGCCACCCGGGTGAAGCCCATCTTTTTTAGCAGTTGTTTTAGCAGGCAGACACTTATAGTTGAATGTTACATTATTGGGTAGTAATTATCTAAACCCACAATGTTTACCCTTATGCTACTAAGAAGGACATCACTGAAACAGTCTTACATTTTCAACTAACGCAATCTAGGAAATTGGAAGTCCTGTTCTTGATGTTAAAGTAAAGCTAGAAAGAAGCACATAGAATGGTGTCTCCACGGCCTGAGACTCTACTGCTGCCCTAACTACACACTACCTTTGTGCCTCGGCCGCCTTTGCCTTCTGGTCCTCATTACCAAGGGCCACTGTATGGTGACGTCTCAATTTGTAGGTCCTTTACATGGATATCGATTTATGTACTGTCCCGATTACTCACTGTTGCCTTTATAAGGTATCTGTTGATAGATACTTAGATGTTTACCTAACATGAGTTAACTTTCCATTTGAAGCACTGTCAATTCAATAAATGGTTGCCTGCTAGATGTAATGCTCTTGGTTCTTGTCATGGTACTAAATGCCAATGCATGTTGCCAAACAAAAGTCTATTTTCTGTTGGATCTTTTATAGCAATAGCAATGTTTTTCATTGTTTCTCAAGCGTATTTTAAGATGTTATCGAGTGACTCACATTCTCCCCAACTGTACAGGTGAGCATTACTAATCCTGATGTTGTGTATCCTTTTCTGCTTTATTTGCACTTGGTAAATATTATATCTCACCTTTATCTTAAATTGGTGGCCTGCTTTAATGAAACTGAGATGCCATTACTGAAATGTGTTGATTTGCGTCTATCCCACCCAGCGGACCTTCAACTCAGTTGCCATGTTGCACAGTAGGTGGCTGGGCTGAACCTATTGAACATGTGGAGGGCAGGGAGGGATGGGAATTAACACATCCGCTATCTGAACTGGTTTTAGTCTACTTCCTCATTAACGGTTACAGTTGTAACAATGTCCAGCCACTAAGCTATGTGTGGCATCTTTTGCAGATACAGGACAGATAAGCTGCACACCAACCCTGTATCCTGTTGAAAACTATAGCCTGTGACAAAGTGCCTCAAAGTTGCATCACACATATGCATAAAAAGGGACGTACTTGTTGAATTCAAGCCCTGATTAGATTAGGAACTCAACTGATAAGCTCGGTGGAGACAACACTGAAAAAACAACTCCAGAAATAAATGGCAAAGAAATCAAAAATTGCTGTCTGAGCATTGTTATCTTCCCCATCTGAGTAGATGTCAGAAACTGAGAATGCTGGGAATGAAGAGAAGCTAAGGATGAGTAGACAAATGACACAAGTGAGAACAAGTCAAGAGACTTCCCACCAATTGGCTGAAAGCATGAAAAGTTAAAAAAGTGGAAGACAAATTGCATAGGGGGAGAAAAGGTGGCATACAGGTGGTAGCTGCTGAAGTCTAGATATGGGAGGGCCCAGAGAATGATGCAAGCTTAAGGTGCCCTGACTTTGTTTCAGGGATGACCTATCTAGCAGACTGTGCCAGAGAACCGAGGTCTTTGAAGGGGTTATGAGATTTGGGGGGAGTTGGCAGTGAATCTCGGACATAGCATCACCCAAAAAGTAAGAGACTGTGAAGATGCCACCACGAGGGCTATGATACGTCCTGCGAGAGCTGGAGATACATGACTCATATCTGTAGCGGAGCGGTGTGCTGTGAGAAACTAAATATGCTACTGTTGTTGGAAGGCCACTGGAAATCCCAAATTGGAACGAGGACCATGCCAAGTGGAAGAGAGAACCTTGAGCTTACAAGTTGGGCCTGACCCTGCATGTTGCAAAATGCCATAAAAGTACCAAAACATGCAATACAGAGAAGGAAGGTTTGGATACCGAATTATCAGAATTGTAGTTCAAATAAAGCATTTTGTGATACATAGTCCGAATATCAAAGCGTTTAATAAAGAAGGCGAGCAAAGGAACACATTAAGTAATTGCTGTCTGGGTGACAAAGTCCCAAAGTGTTTACAAAAGACTTTTTGCATGAACTGAAGTATCATCCTGAAAAAATAATAATAAACTTTGTTTGAAAAATGAAATAAAATACTTGTAAATCGAAATGACTGCCATTTATATGAACTTCTTTAACTTGTTCACCACATGTGGTTTTTGAAGTGGGATCATTGGGAATCTGACTAAATGTGAAAGAAGAGTGTGACCGCTTCCGGCTTGAGACCAATTTCATTTCACTTGCATCAAAAGAAAAGTGACGGTCCGTCATGGAGGCCTTGATCACAAACCTGGCAGTAGGGGGGATCCGTTTAATTACCAGGTTGCAGTCCTTTTTGGCTTTTATTCCTTTTGTGGCGATATCTTGTGTGCCCAAATAGGTGTGAAAATTACATATAGGTCCAGAATCTGCACCCTCAGTGCTTATTGCGACTGCAGCAATAATATACAAAATGTTTCTCCTGAAAAAGCACTATAGTGGGTTGCGCTTCTGGTAAAAACATTATAGACACCAATTATTATTTATTATGAAACATGATTTATTCTTTAGTGTGTCTTTGCTCACATTTTCATTGCAGAATTAACCTTTTTTATTTCTTGATTATTGATTTTCATGCAAATCACATTCAAATGTTTCCTTCAGTTGCATTAACTTACATGCAGTTTTTTTTTCCTTGTAAAGTTAACGGATTATTTCAAAGTTGTATTAACTTTCATACAACTCAGAGTTTTACATTTTCATCTTGCATTCCTTGTTATTCACTTGTTCCAAAATAATATTTTCAAACAACTCAAATATTTTTAGTTTTCAGCTTTCATTCCTTATGTTTAAATGTGTTTCTCTCAACACGTTTCCCCACAGTTTAAAAAAAAAAAACGTAGTTCTTCAGGAGAGATACTAGAGTGATTTTCTTCTTTATTTAAAACTGAATGAATGAGGATTTCTCTATAGTTTCTCATTTATTTCCCAATGTTCAGTATACTTTTATCTTTTGGTTACAGATTCCTGGGTACGATTGCCCTCGAGTATGCCTGAGGCCTGAGGCATACTCGAGGGCCTCAGGCATACTCAAGGACTCGAGTGGGAGGCCGTTTCAGTGAACTAGTTCCCTCAAGGTAGGCAGAGCGTGGTACCAGGAAGAAACCATGATAATCCTTCCTGACCCTAACATGGTGGGTCGGTGCAGTACACAAACTAAAGCACTAGAAAACTACCCTGACCTGTAGTGGAGGGGCTGATTTGCCCACAAGTGGAGGAAGCGTGCATACAAGACCAGGGCCAATCAGGGCAAGAAAACACAAGAAATGGGTCAGCCAATCAGAATTCCCCACTGGCTATATTGCTTACACTATATAATAGGGAGCCAATCTCCAGTAGCTTGGTGCTGAAGGCGACAGTGTTCTAAGAGCTGGTGTTAGGAAATGGGGGGAAGGAGAGGTAGGGGAGAGTGCAAATGGGGCAAGATTGAGCGAATGAAAGTGGAATATGAGGAGGAGCAGGAGTGACAGCAGTAGGAGGAGAAGCAAGAGCTGAGCAAGAGGAGCAAGCAGACGAGCCGGCGTAAGAGCAAGAGGAGGGGGCAAGACTGGGATTGTAAGACCCAGGAGGGTCACTTTGGAGCAGTTCCAGAGACCATGACTGTGTTGGCTTCAGGGGACCACAGAAGTCCAGTATCCAGGATAAGGCAGGAGGCCTGTGGATGACCTGGGGACAGCAGTTGGCAGGGGCAAGTGAGAGAGTACTAAAAGATTTGTAGAGTACACGAATGGAATTGACGAAAAAGGAGCAAGAGGTCCAGCAGAGGGCCAGGAAGTAGGACTGGGAAGATTAAGCCCCCTGCAATACTGCCAGAACCATGAAATTAAGAGAAAAAGTCAGAAAACAGAAAAAGCCAAGAAGTGAAAAGGAAAGAAAGAACAGAGGACAAAGGCAAGGAATCTGCAAGGGCAAAACTAAAAAGAAAGATGAAGCAGGACAGAGGGCAGAAAATATGTTGCAAAACCTGAGCTGGGCGGGACTGAAATTGCACTTGAGAAAGAACATACAGAGAGAAAAGAAGAAGCTTCCCCGGCCCACAACGATGAACAAAGGTGGAGTGAAGGACTAAGAGGACTGGTGGAAAGAAGAGAGAGAGAAAGGGAGATGTCAGCACAAGACAAAGCCAAAAGGTATGGAGGAGATGAGTAAGTTAAAAGAAAGGAGAGGCAGTGAAGCTAGAAAGACTGGTGCAGCTTTTCCTCCAAGGAAAAGGACTGGGGTGGTGGCCTGTGAAATGGCAATGGATGGACACTCTGAAGTGGCCCAGGAGAGGAAAGTGACACTTTGGACATACCGCCAAACTCATTTACCATATTGCATGCAGTATGCATGATGTAATGGGCAGGGTGCACATGATTCTGAGTCATGCAGAATGATTCGGGTATTTAAATCGTTTTGGAGTCCTAATGGACTCCATTGGGGAAAATGTGTTATGACCACATGGCATGCAGTAATTCTTTTGTGTGAATATCATTATCGCCACATAAAATCAGGTTGATTTCAAGAGTTTCATGATTCAGCAGTGTGCTAACAAATCTGGTATTGGAAAATGCTGAATGGTTTACCACTGCTGCCAAACCTGTCATGAGCTCCTTCGTCTCACTGGAAAAGGCTGTGACTTGTGATTGGGTAAAAGCCTTACCCTTGGAAATGGCAACCAAAGTAAAACCAGAGGTTGTGACGCAAAGAAGGGTAGGAGAGAGACAAAACGGCCAAACTGCATACTAGCATAGCGGAAGGCAAAAATGGCCAAAAAGGAAGTGGATGAAAAAAACTGATGTTCTGGCCAAGGAAAAGTCGGAGAAAACAGAGACTGGCGAGAAAGGAGAAGACTAATCAGAAGAATGGCCGTGGCCACATCCCAGGGTGAAGATGTGAAGAAAGGATTATATTGTGAAGAATATATTTACAATCCCAAAGTGATAGCCATCTTGACAAAGAGAATAAATCACCTTGAACTATTACCTCTTGCACGAATCATTTGTAACACATTGTTACACCATTCAGACAATGGTTTGCTCATAGAAAAATGCCATCTGTTATTAGATGACTGTGACAGATTACCTTATCTGAGGTTGTAAGAGCCTTTGCTTTTTGCTTTTTACTAAACAAAACGATGCAGGTAATTCTGTTCTGAAAGTGAGGTCTGCTGATCAGAACCACCTCCATTAAATCAATGCCCCAATGCCAGAATTATAGAGCAGACATGCGCCTTTGGTGAGATAGTTTCCTGGCAACCTGGGCAGCAGTCCTGCAGTGGTAAAGGCCTGATGCAAAGGTCACATGCGCATTTCTGACAGCTACTAGGACATAAAGTGGCTTTTTACTCTTTAGCACCTCTGCTTCAAAACATAATAATTGTGTATCTTAGTAATACTGGTGGTACCTTAACCTTTAAAATAAGCTATGCCTGGTTGTGGCACGGTGGCTAATACAGTCACTCAATTATGCAGCCACAGCAATGACAGGGCGGCATCTATGACAGGGGTGGTGTGTATTAGCCATCTTGCCTAGATGTCTCCACAACTGCAGTGTGGACAATAGCCAGACAGCTGCCTCTTTTGATCCTCCTGTAGGAAGGGCAATACCTTCCAGTGCACAGGATCCCTACTCAGGAGATTTCCTGCAACTAGTGCTTCAAATTCAGAACTGACTTAACAAAGCCACAATCTCTTCTCCCGCTAAGTTCATGAATATATCAGCAATATTGGGTGATCCCTGCTCTCCCACCGCTTTTATGAAATCTTCAAACTCCTCATATATTCTGCCCATCGATGGTCTTGGTCATGTTGGGGCTGCAGGGAAAACAGACTTGGTTTCCTTAGGAATGTAGCCCTCATCAACGTCGATGGTGGATTGGGGTTAGGTACTACCGCTGCCTCTGGCGCTTCCAAATTTTCTTGTGCACTGTCCACCATTTTGCTCATCGCTTCTGGTTGCTTGGGTGGCCCCTACAATTGCGGGTGTCTTCTCCCAAGTCACTGCTTCTAGCCAGCTTCCTGCGTAGTACCTTTTCCTTTCTAATGGACGGGTGTGTCCACTTCTTCTGGCGTGCGTGTTTGTTCTCAGCACTCTCCTTTGCAATGGATTCCCACCTCCTTCGGTGTCGTGATGGTCCTCTCCCTAGGCCGGGATAGAACGTTATATCCTCCTATCCACCTCTTCTTCAGTAATGTTTGAGCCTCCTCTCCAGGCTTGAGATGGCTACTATGCTCCTTTATGGCCGTGCGTAACCTACATGCGCTGAGTCCCCGATCCACTGCCTTACTGAATTCAGTGATGGGGCATGGTCATTGAACCACAGACTCCTTGTGCCCCTCTGCAGTACTCCTTGCGCCCCTCTGCGGCACTGCAGCAGACTCAGCGAGGCCGCGTGATCTTCCTTGTGCGGCCTCATGCTCTCGCTCACCCTCAGTTATTGGCACTGTTGTGGTAGGTGTCGGGCGCCTTCTCCAGGATGGTTTGTTTCTGACGGGCAACGCTGGGTTCGCACTCACATTGTGCAGAGCAGGCCAGCCAGCTGTTGAGCGATGTCCCTGACAGGCCTGTTTTCCGGGCGGCAGCAGCACGCAGTAGGCACAGCCCTCCACGGAAGGTCCTTCACCTCGACGCAAGTTGTTTTGGGTGCTCCACCCTTATATCCCACATAGACTTGGAGCGTGGGTAACTATAACCTTCTTTATAAAATGAAACTCTTCTCCCAGCCCTTCCCTTTCCTCCCTGCTGCCCCGTGCCCTCCCTTTCCCAGTGTCCGCTTTCTTAAAGGGTTAGCATCTCATTTCCCTCCAAAACAACTACCTTAAGGCAGAAAACATAAGATCAAGGCGAAGCTCTGTGGCACGACTCTTAAAGTGCACTTGGGGGATCCCAGGGCTATATATGGTCAAACGGGAGGTCTTGTTCCACTTTGGATTATTTCTTTATTTTTTCTCAGCATTTTTCTTTGGTGAAAAAACTTGGCATGTTTTAATAATTATGTGAGTGATCACTCTCTTCTTTCATGAATGATGTCCCCAGACTACAATAGTGAGGGCAACTCCCACCTAATCAGGAGAACTGAGATGAACATGGCAGGACATAGGGTAGCTCTGTTGGACTAAAACACTGCAGCCGTGAATAGTATTGTGGAGGAGAGGACAGGGAATGATGATGTTTACAGCATGTATGGAAGAGAGCTGAGTTCCCCTACAGAGTTTTCAGACACAGTGCATCAATGGAAAGACACAATGCATCCTGGAAAGGGCATTGTGGCTTATATGGGAGAAAACATCAAGAAATACGACGCAGTAGTGGATAGGAAGAAAAGAGGGTTATGGCAGATGGTGAGATGATTAAGAATTGGCAGGTACACGTCCTTGACGAAGAGGGCCCATGCAAGAAAGAAATGAAGACCGCATGATGGGAACTGGTGCAGACATCTTAAGATTGTCAAATCATTACTGAAAAAATATGTTGTCTCTCGTTATTAGTTATGAGTAGTAATGACATAGACCAATTCTGGTCCAGGACTCAAATTATTGAAGAGAAAACAACTCGAGCCCAACTGAATCCCATTTCAGCAAATAAATGTGCAAACCTTATTAAAGAGGCGTTCTATATTCAGAAACATAAAACGTGCTTATATATATATTAATGATCAGGCACTACCTAATTGGCTTAGTTCTTTTTGCAAGAACAAATAATGGTGACTATCAAGGCACTAAAATCATCTAGGTCACTGAGCCTCATGTGGTTGTGAAGAGCCGTTCCTGGGAATGGGTTGGGATTTTGGCTATGCTTCTTGGGGACCTTCTACAAACCTTTTTATTTCCTCCTTTCTGGAAAAACTCTGGGTGTTCGCATATTCAAAAAGGGTCACCGTGAACATCCTAGACACCACAGGCTTATTGCACTCCATCTCTGCTATTACAAGACCTGCAACAGTGGGCCTTGACTAACAGTATCCTTCCAAAATATCAACACGGTTTTGGGAGCAGCATAAATACATAGATAATGGTATGCTTTTAAGTACTTTAGTAAAGCAAGCTGTGCCAAGAGGACGCCCTCCTTTCTATGTTGCCTTTTTTGATAATTCTGCTGCTTTTGGCCATGTAGATGGGGAGAAACTAAGGTTCATTCTGAATGCATGGGGATCAGTTGCTGGGTTACTGAAATAGTTTCCTATGTGTTAGAGCAGCCACAAAGTCTCCATATCGGGTCTCTGTCTCGCCAGTCTTGCCTTCTCTCCATTGGCTTCCTGTTTCTAGTCGTATTGAATTTAAATCGCTAAGTATTGTCCATCAAGCCTTTTATGGCACTGAGTACCTTCAGGTTACATTTTGCCTGTATGTTCAGCTCGGTCTCTTCACTATAAATATGCTCTCTTGGTTCAGGTCCTGCGCTTTAAGCGATCAAGATTCGTGGGCCGGGCCTTTTCTGTGGCCGTGGCTATATTTAAGCAATAGAACCCGAGCGTCGGGGGCATTACCGTCTCAGGTAATGCCCCGGGGCCCATAGGTAAGGACCCGAGCGAAGCGAGGGCCTTACCGAAGGCCCCGGGGCATTACCTGAGACGGTAATGCCCCCGACGCGAGGGTTCTATTGCTATTAGTACCCTGGCCCGCAAAAATTGTGTGACCGGGGCACTAAAAGCAATTTTTTTTTGTCCTGAAACGCTGCAGTGTTTCGGCGCTGCGGCGTTTCAGGAGAAAAAAAAAAACGACCAAGAAAATGGCCGCCGCCATGGAAAGGGAAAACGGAGTCCGTTTTCCCTTTCCATGGCGGGCATCGGGAGCGGACGCGCTGGGAACACAAGTGGGTTTGGAGGGCGGGAGTGGGATGGGGGAGAAAAAGAAAGAAAAAAAACGTACCTGCGTCCCCGGCGGGGGACGAGGGAAGCCTCCAGCCGTGTGGAGACGCGGAGCGGGGATGGCCCCGCTCCGAGTCTCCACACGGCTGTAGGCTTTCCTCGTCCCCTGCCGGGGACGCAGGAACAAGAAGGTAAGTAGGGAGGGGGGGGGATTTAGAAAAAAAAGAAATTCCTTACCCGAGTCCCCTGCGGGGGGCGAAGGCAGCCTCTCAGCCGCGGGGAGGCTCGGAGCGGGGATGGCCCCGTTTCGAGCCTCCTCATTGGCTGAGGGGCTGCCACGCCCCCCGCTGGGAACAAAGGCCGTGGAATCCCGATGAAGGGATTCCCGGCCGGGTAGGGACCTGGCGAGAGCCAATCAGAATGGCTCTTGCCTTCTGATTGTCTCTCGCCGGGTTACTAATATGGAATAAGCGTCCTCGTTCTCTGCCAGCTATTAAAAATGATCTGCTAATCCGTGGTCACATGAAAATGTATTTGTTCTAGGTTTTCTGCATCTTGTCTGCTGTTTTCCTTCCAGTTTTCTCTAGCGCCAAGACGCCTTTGTTGGTGTAAGTCTGCGCTTTACAAGTAATGGTAACATAACATGGACAGCACTGAAAATAAGAATGCATATGGGAGGCTCTTTCATGAAGAGAATGTAAACCAATTTTGAATTAAAGGAGTGTGTTTTAATCCTGTTTCTTTTTCATCTTTATATGGCAGACATTGCAGTAGCCCTCCATGCAGTGAATAACTGTTCTCTAAAATTCAGTGCGTCTCATATCGCTTGGCTTCTGCATAGCAGAGGATGTTGCTTTATTTGCTGTCACTCAAATTGGGTTACAGCAGGGTTTACATTCCATTCTAAAGTATTCCCGGGACAACTATATGGAATTTAACTTTTGAGAAGTGAAAAATAGCAAATGTTCTGGGTGGGGTGACAAACCTTGTAAGTTGTGGGTGCTGGTAGGAGGTTGATGGTCCAGTACTGTCGATAATTATACACAATATAGTCTTGGGTTGTGGTTGTGCGTCGTAATTTTAATTGTTTGAATGCAAAATGACAAAGATACAGCCGACGCACGTTTCAACCGAAGTCTTTATCAAGGCCAAAGTTGTCTATCGGGAAGGCTCACGTTGGAGCGTGTGGCAAGGTAGCCCTGGAGAGGGTCCTGCGAGTAGGCTTAATAGCGCATCTGATGGCTGAGTACGTCCAGGACATACTCTGGCATCAGATGCGGCGTCGGCCATTTTTCTGTTTCACGACTCTGGCACATCATGCCTATCTTTGTCATTTTGCATTCAAACAATTAAAATTACGATGCACAACCACAACTCAAGACTATATTGTGTATAATTATCGACATTACTGGACCATCAACCTCCTACCAGCGCCCACAACTTAACAAGGTTTGTCACCCCAGCCAGAACTTTCAAACAACCCGGGAACCTTGGAGTTTGGTTCCCAGACCAACCATGTGCCAGGCCGAAGGCTAAACCTCAACCTCAGACGAACAGTTGCGCAGGGGACCGGTTGTTCCGACACCAAATTCCCCCCCCCCCCCCAATCAGTAAAAAATAGCGAACTTTGTAACTAAAGGATCTAAGAACAATATTATTTGGAAACTGAAACCTAGTCCTCATCAACTGGTAACAGGGTTTTGTTATTTAGGCTTTAACATTTTAAGCACCTTGAAACCTCTGTTGTTGTTATTTATATATTTATCATTATGTTTTTAGTTCCATAGAACTTTTACATCATTTCAAATATAAAAATGACATAAAACAAATGTCCATATATCTAATACAAGCACCACTACTAAAATATCACATTATAACCATGAATACAGTATAATATGATACACATTTATTTAATTGTTTTTTATAACCATACCGAAGTTTGGTTTCTAAGGCGGAACCGGGATTCGAAGCTCCGCTGCGTGGTCTTGCTTCCAAGACCAGCGCGTTGTCCCTGTGCTATTCAATACAATGAAAACACAGAAAATAAACATCCAATTAATCCATTCAATTCAATCAATTAGATTTAGCAACATCTATTAATAATATTGATATCACATCAAACCTGCATCATTATAATATACACATTCTGAACATGGAAGGTTGAGAGTTTATTAACAAGCTGCAGAAATATCAATACAAGAGGTAGAAATAAATGTTAACGGCTTTGTCAGTCTTCCCATAGCAAATATTCCTTTCCATACATTGTAAAGTGCAACGTGCATTGAATTATATTCCAAATTCAAACAATAAACCCAGAAGCCATCACTTTTGATATTGTTATTGTCCGACACATATGGGCCCAACATCTTTATATATAAAGGGCCATGTTCGCAGCACTCAGTAAGAACGTGTTGTGCAGATTCTATCTTTCCTTCCAGACCACATAAACGGCTGGTCCTATCTGCATAACATACGCCCAGTTCAGGGCCAATAACTGCCAACACCGGTAATTTATTCAACCGGAGCAACAGTACAAATCTCTGTAGGTCCAGTGAAGGGCACAAGTTCAGATAGCACTGTGGCACTTTACATTTATGAATTAATTGTTCAACAATCAGACAATAGCTCTTCAAAGATGCCAGATGAGTAGAGTTTAGATACCAATCCCATTTGTCCAGTTTATATATACCGCTTGCCTTGAGCTTGTAGAACCTTTCTTCCCAATTCGGTTTCCAACCGATCGTGTCAAAGGTCTTATTTACCAACGTTCCAAGTGCATGCCAATGAGAATGTTTGTTTTGCTTTCCCAATAGGTGTAATAACGGACACACTGGTGCTTTACAGGATTTCAAGTACAGGACAGCTCTTCTTTTCGAGGTCATAGCCAATGAAATAAGGCTCAGCTCAAGTAGGATCATTTCTACGGGTGCACTGGGGCCCAGTCCCAGCATTCTACGCCAAATTGTACTCTACGATACATTTAGCCAAGAATAATCATCCATACTTAGAGCTTCCAGCCCATATAACACTGTGGTGCAGAAACGCTGTGTGTGTGTAGAGTAAGTATCCCCATTAAACTATAGCCTGAGGCCGCTTTTACACATCTATGCATCATATTCATCATAGCAGTGGCTTTTTGTTTCTTAGAGGTTATTAAGATCTTATAGTCTACCTGTGCAGTCATCTCCAAACCAAAATATTTGAAACATGTTTAATGTGATTGCCATCAATAAGCATATTTGGGCCAGAGAATCGCTTATGTGCAAAATGCATTATTTTAGGCTTCTCGTAATTAATAAAGAGATCGTGGTCCTCGGCAAATCTTTGTAATTCCAACAATAATCTTTTTAAGCTGGGGAAAGTGTGATCACATAGGACCAACTCGTCTGCATAAGAAACACACACCACTTTTTCTCTGGTTGGTGGTGTTAATTTGCAGAGGGGCCAGCCTAGACCCCTGTTTCACACCCTGTCCAGTATCAACAGGAATGGGCAACGACCCCCGGCTATCAAGTCTTACCTGCACTGTAGTATTTTTATGCAGACCACAAATAGCTAATAACAGGCCCCTCGGGCCACCCAGGCTCTTCATTTTCACCCACAGCTTACTTCTATTAACGGTATCAAAGGCAGCCTTAAAATCAATCAAAGCTAGGTGTAAACAAGCTTGCCCCTTAGACTTAGCCGACTTCGTTAACGTGTCAAGTAGCCATAAGCAATGAGCCGTGCCCGAACCTGATCTAAAACCCATTTGGAACTTACCCAGTATGTTACAGTAGTGAACCCATTGTTCAAGTCTATCCAGGATCAAGGAAACAAAGATTTTTCCCGTAGCATCTAGCATTGCTAGAAGTCTGAAATTCTGTGGCCTCAGTCTCTTGCCTCGCTCATATATTGGAAGTAAAATAGATTGACGCCATGAAATTAATATGAACCCCTCTACGCACACTTTCGAATACAGAGTGAACAATGGGTTACTCCAAAATGATGGCACTTTTTAACCAAAACATTTAGGAGACCATTTTGGCCAGGTACTCTTGATTTTTTAAGGGAGCAGATTTTACTGTTTTTGTTCTGTTACTGTTATATGGCATTTGTATAGCGCCTATTGCCATTGGTACAGCCTGAAAATGCTGTAGGCGAACACCCTTGGAGGACTGAAGTCTGAGGTATGAGAATAGAAAGGAGGATTTTAGAATGTGCATGTGCATTTTAGTCAACACAAAAGTAGGTAGGGGCAGCTAAGTCCCTGCTTGTGACCAATGGAGATCTGGCTAGAGGATTGGTGCTGTGATAGACTTTTAGGAGAGTAGGAGAATCAGAAGACTGATTACGTGTCCAGCTGGACCCAATTTCTTCATGAGGCTCAGCTGCATTCTGATGGCACAGGTGATGTGCGTTGTTCTGAAGTTGGGTAGTCAATTATTGCAGATGTGTGTGTGGGTGAGTGACCGAGCCCCGCTAAGGACACAATGATGTGAGATGGAGTGCTATACGTGCCCGTGAATCCAGGCTGCTTTCTAGTTGTGTTGAGGGTATGCAGATTGTATCGTATGGATCGACTGGAGTCCTTTCCGTGCCAGCTGAGTACTGTCTTGTTGTTTCTTTAAATGACTCATTGGTGCTCCCCGAGACCTATCTGGGGGTGATAGTTCACTAGGAGGCGGACTAAGTTACTCAAGATGCAGAAGGGAACAGCCAGGTCTTGAGTGCCTTCCAGAAAGCAAGGTGATCCTCTATGCGGCGGATGCTATATGGAATCAAGTTCCAGATAGTAGGAGCTTGGAATGAGAAAGATGTTTCCCCTATTTTGGCCGGTTTAGCGACTGGGATGGCAAGGAGGAGAGCTGAGCCAGATCTCAGGTTTCTGATGGGTCTGTAGGGTGTGAGCTTGTGTTGTAGATATTCTGGTCCTGTGTTGTGTAGAGCTTGGTGGCTGATGCACATGACCTTGAAGGTGGATTGTCTCCCGATCGGCAGCCAGTGAAGGACACAGAGGGTGGGTGTGATGTGTGCTCTGGGGCCAAGGGTAAGTAGGAGCCTTGCTGCAGTGTTTTGAAACTGTTGGTGTTTTCTAAGATGTGAAGCAGGGGTTCCCATGTGTAGGGTGTTCACATTGTCTAGGCGTCAGAGGACCATGGCCATGATCGCAGCAACTCTGTATGGGAAGGTCAGGTAGGCGAAGATGCATCAGAGAATAGGTAGGTGTAGATAGCAGGATTTTGAGACTGAGTTGATGTGATGTGATAGTGTCAGATCTGAGTCCATAGTGCATCCAAGGTTTTTTACTGTTATGGAGGCAGACGGGATTGAGGGAAGAGGGCAGCCTTCCTGCAGACCATGATTTCAGATTTTGCGGGGTTCAGGAGGTGGTTAGCAGTCATCCAGAGGTCGATTTCTGTGAGGCATGAAGCGAGTTTGGGGATGGTGTTCGAGGGGTTCTTTGGGATCTTGAAGATGATTTGGTTGTCATCTGCGTAGTTTTAGTAAGATATACTGTGTGAATGGATGAGAGCGGGGAGGGGGCTCAGGTAGAGGTTGAAGAGCAGAGGGGAGAGAGAGGTGCCATGTTCACTAAGATCAACAATGAAATTCTCTTTTCCAATATTAGACTAAGAGGTTTTGATAGTGAACATACGGGTGCATCCCTTTGGCTCTAATGAAAGCATACCAAAAAAGGTAGTTCCCGTTCTGATGTATGGTATTAACACTAGGTGTCAATCAATCCCTTGGATGATTGACTAAAATGCTGAAGGG
Organism: Ambystoma mexicanum; assembly: GCF_040938575.1. Classification (NCBI taxonomy): domain Eukaryota; kingdom Metazoa; phylum Chordata; class Amphibia; order Caudata; family Ambystomatidae; genus Ambystoma; species Ambystoma mexicanum. Next base: position 1,087,033,370 of record NC_090921.1, read on the forward strand.
GCAGGTTTGCATGGCTGCTCTTGGTTTGCCTAACTGCGTCTCTATTCAGCTAGTAAGAAGGGAGCTGGGTCTTTATTAATCCCACTGGCCAAACTTAAAGTTGTTATGGTATTAAAAATTAGGATGGCTGCATAAAATACACTGTAGTCTGTATTTAATGATGCCTTGGAAACTGGCCAATGTAGAGTATTAGGCAAAGATGTAGTGTAGTAGACCGCTTTGTAGATTGGTCCTTATCTTTTTCGGTTTTAAGAAACAAAATAAAATAGAAAGCCTATCTCTGGGATTGACACTCCAATAATGCATATTTGGGGAATAAAAACCTCTCTCTCGAGAATATCTAACGGTTTTCCTGGCTGTTATATGATTCTTCAATACATCCGTATATTCCCTGATCGCGATGAGACTGCATTGTTAATGTGCTTCTTATTTAATTTACGGGAAACGCACAAAGTATGAAGTGCGCCCTAGGCTATTTAAGTCACCTGCCAGTAGAACACTTCTGCTTATATACTGTGAATGTACAGAAGTATTAAGAATAGTTTAGGGTGCTTTGCGAGTGATATAGGTGGGATTCTGTCAGTGAAGAGCTTTTGGTTAACTCCAATAAAACTGGTGGGTAATAAATGGGAGGTGAGCACAACTGTGAACAATTTTAAATCCCAAATGAGAATGAACACAGTTTGAAAACCCAAATGAGATTTGTTTAAGCTTGCATTCCTTTGAAGGCTGCAACCATTATCTTTCATACAGGGTGCGGAGAATTAAGCTGTACTCCTTCGCTTTGCTCGACATGTTTCTATAAAATTATATATAGTCAGTTTAGTTTCTTGTGAGTTTTGTTTACCTTTAATTATTATTTCATTTCTTGAACATCAAATCCAGACAAATACTTATAAGAACTATAACTGTAAAGATATGTGGTCAAGTACTTAAATTGCAGACTGGGCCTTATTCTTGGTTTCACCACTTAAACAATGTGTGTGATCCTGGCATACTTGCCAACCCTACTGATTTAGGCAGTAGGCTACTGCTATTTAAGCAGTCCTACCTCCTACAGATTTGGGTGACAGATCCTACTGATTGTTACAGTGGCAGGTAATTTATGTGACTCTAAGGCAGGCTGCAGGACAAAGCATGCAACACATTACTCTGTCTGTACAGTAGGCTGGTAGGTGATTACTTTTATTGCACTCGGGCCAATCCACTGACCCGACAGCTGCGTCACTCGGTCCTGCACTCTTGCGGTACAACCCTTAGTTGAACCACCCGTGAAGGCAAGTGGCAGAGCGTAATATCATAACACAGCATCTGCCTATCAGACTGAGCGGGGTATCAGTCTCCATGTCATTCAGTGTTCAACTTCCACTGCAGGAATGCATATGTATTGTCCAGGCTGCTGCAACAGAGCAGTGGCAAACATTGCCTACCAGCTGTGATTACCTTCTCTGAAGTTGGGTAATTGAATTTGGTGTTAACTTACCATTCAGAATTATACATTTTTAACATTTGAACATCTTTCCATGTTGTGCTATTTGATGGGTTGTGTACTTTGGAATGCTCCAATGGTGCCAACAATGTATGTTTTGTATTTTCCTGTTAAGTCATTGTTATGCGAATTATTTTTGAAACTTGAAAAATCCTACATCTTTTTGGTTACGCAATGTTGGCAAGTATGTCCTGAGCAAATCATTTAATACCGCATTGCCTGATCTGTCAAAATTGGCAGTCTTTATACGTGATTTGGTTGTAGTTTTTAATATTAAAACAACCCCTCTCGTAGCTTACTAAACGTTAGAGTTCTTACATATGATCAATAGTGGCAGTCACATATTTCGTACCAGTTATGTGTGCTTACACAGGGAAACGTCTATTAACGTCACTGCCAGTGGTGCTCTAGTCTAGAGTATCAAAGACGGACACTCCTTGTAATGTTATTTTCTATAATGTCACTTCTGATGTCAATAAAGAACCAAATGATTTGGTCCGCATGTCTGTGGTTGCATATGGCCTCGTAAATACCCAAGACATGCTTTGAAATGAAATCTAACTAGCCAGTCCCATTATGCATAACAGCCATATAGACGTTTTATTTGTTGTGCTGTGCTTTTGTAAACATTAAAGTTACAATAAAAGGGAATGGGGTGGGGCAAAGAGGGGGTGGGTGCGAGTGCGAATGATGCTCTCTGGCACCACACGCAGGACGAACTGCTTCTGGCGCACCACCACATCTAAAGTGTCCTGCGATTCCGTTTTGTAAAGTTAGCCATCATAGCTATAAATCCCAGTAACTTAACTATATTTCATGTTTACGTTTTTCTTTTTTTCTACATTTTTTCCGACAAACATCTGCATTAATTTATCTGACATTTCGAACTATGTCATTCTCGTTCACCTTTTGAAGTGGTCGATAAATCCTATCGTCTGTATCGTCTGCCTTTCTTGGTTGCACCTTCCGGTTGTGGACGCATCAGCTAGAATGTCAATCTCACAGCAGCTTCCCGTGTTCGCATGCCGCACGGCGGCTGACAGGGGCGGCTACCTTCACTGTAACCCTTAATTGCGAGTGGGGTCAGTCTCCGCTTCCGGCTCCGTGGGCTGATGCATTTTCCATTAGTGTTCAATGTGGCGGAAATGGGAGCTTCTTACGCCAGGGGCTTAATGCATCTTGTTTTAACCGTTGGCCATGGCAGGCCGCCCTGTAATTATTTCCATTGCGCGGTTAAGGTAATTGCTCTATCGGTGTCCAGAGCGTGGAGGGCTCTTGACAAGTGTTTACTTGGCAGCACTCACCCAGAAAAGAGAGGTACTCTCCTCGTGCCCTTAATCTGAAGTAAACGCACACATTAGAAATTAAGGGCAATGATTTTCTTTAAGGAGTAGAGGTGGCGTTGATAAAAGGAGCAGAAGCTGAACAAGGGCTGGGGCTAGAAGGAATTTGGCAGCATTAATTGCAAGATGACTATAAGTGCGTTTCGGGGAATCTAATATGACACATCTCTGACACGTAAAAGGAGCGATTCCTGCTGTTCAGTGGATGGTCAGCCCTCACAGAGGGCGCTAGACGGACAGCCGGCATAGCGCAACGTCCCTCTGACTTCTCTACCCCCCATAATCGCCTCTCGTGAGGGAGGTGGAAGGGGCGTGCCCCTGGGCCAGCCAGAACCGGCTCAGGGCCCAGGGGGACACTTAAAGGTCCGGGGCTGCAGAGACTTGGCCTCTTTGCAGCCCCGGACTAACGGTTCTGGGGAAGGGGGCCAAAGTAGGGGATGGCCCCGCTACGTGCCTTACGAACTAATAGCCCTTTTAGTGTAACTCTACTTCTCTTTTCTGTGCAACATAACTCTCTCTCTGGAACGCCACCATAATACCCTCAACATCAGGGGACGTATGCCTCTTTTTATAGGTGGATTCTTGAGTAATCATCCCAATGAGCGCTCTTGTGGGGGGGTCCATTTCCACATTGCTCTTCTGGTTCGTGGTAGGTTCTCCCCTAATGGATCCCTATGTTTGGGGTTAATTTTGTTTGCTTGAAAGTACTGCGCATGTTTCAGTGATAGGCCTAGGGTTTCACCGTTCTCACCAACCATCATCCATCCTCCAGTGGGAGTGAGAGGGCAGCCCTTGACCAGCCCCCATTAGAGTGTCAGACACACCTCCACAGCCCCTTGATCCCTCATCTCCCATTAAAAGTGGAGGGACAACCCTACAATCCATACTATGCCCCTACCCTCAACTCATCCTCTTCCTTACGTCACAAGCCCACCGGAGTTGCTTCCTGGACCCGCCTGTACTTACTGGTGCAAGTGGAGCATGTGCTATTTTCCAAAAGGCCGCTGTTTGGCAAAGGCAGCCTGTCTGGAAATCGTTTCTGGCAAAATTGGCTAAATGCTAGTCCCTAGGATGGCCTGGGGAAGCCTGGAGAAACTCAGTGGGCTCCTCGATATTCTTCCTTTACGGGTTGTATCATGGAGCAGGTGGCTTCCTCTGGCCCATCGAAGTCCCCACATAAAGGCGTGATAAAGAGGTTGACTTTGTCAAATGACCAAAAGCACCAGACAGAGATGCTTACCAAAAGTGGGTTGTCTCAAGAAAAAAAAAAAGAAAGGGGGAAATAGTGCAAGGTGGTGAGAGAGAGAGAGAAGTAAACCTTGATATATTTAATAAAAATGATAAAACAGCTAAGTGTGACAGGGACCGGGACTGGACCCTATTTGGGGTTTGGTAGGACCCCTCCAGACCTTGGGCAGAGGGTTGATCTGGCGAAAGCCATAGCTAGCCCTGTCCCTGAGGTGGGGCAGGGGATTTGGGGAGGCAGTCCTTGAAAACCCCTCATGTGCGTTGAATGTTAATGTGGTTGTGACCCCCTGTCTGGAAGCACGACCAGTGGTGAGTGGACCCCCTTTTTTGGAATCCCTTCTAGGATTTGTGTTTTAGTATTTGATACATCGTACTGACCCACTCCAGCACCTTGCTGCTGTTTTAAACACTGATCTCTCTCACACTTTCTTTCATGATTTTCTCCTGTCTTTCTCTTTTAACACAGTCTCCTGACTTTTTTGGCCCCAGAAGAAGGCTACAACCAATCCTGCAGAAACTTCAGCAGCACACTAACCCAGATTTTCTATGGGCTATCACTTGTGTTGCCTCTAAATCTCTAACATCATACCCAGACGTAGACCATAATATAAGGTCAGACTTTAGCCGGGCATAGGAGACCCACCTTCACCGTCTCCTCTACTTGCACTCTCACAGTGTGTTCTTCACATCCAATGACATGGGACACTTGATTTACAAGCTGTTGGTCATATGTACAAATGATTAACCCATACCCCATGCCATTTGCATTTTTGCCATAGTGAATTTTCAACTATGTGTGTTTTCATCAATGGATATCATGTATTGTTATGCAAAGAAATAACTTAAATATGCTGCACAAAGAAAAAACAGCTCATAATAGAAAGCTAAATTAAACATTCTTTTTATAATTTTGGGTCATGTGTTTGGCATCAGCAAGCATGTTGCTTTCTACAATGGTTGCTCAGAATGTATGTGCTCCCATTAGGGTCTAAAAACCAGTGTACACTGAATTCCCTCCGTACACCTCTTAAATTCATAGAGGGTAGGACAACCCCCTTGTTGTAGCTTCTCCAGCCCTCCTGTCCTTGCCGATCCAGGGCATCCTCTTTTTGTTCCCCTGTCACACAAAGCCCCCCAGTACTTGTTCTGGCCAGAATTCTCTTTTTCAGGAGAACAACTCCAACTTCCAGAATTTACCTGGGCGCAACCAGGAAACCCAGACCGGAACCAAAGGATTGGAATTGAGAATAAAATGGAATATACTGGGATTTCTTTTGCCACGGATGAGGCACTCAACACCCAACCTACCAACCCCAGATGGGCCGCAAGCAACTAGCCGGGAGGGCGGGGGGATGAGTACAACAGAGAATGAACAGAGAGTGAGAAGAATCTGCAGGAGGCAGGGAAGACCACAAACCCAATTGGAAGAAAAACCCACCAGCACAACGCAACATTCAAAATTCTAAATTTGTCAGAAAATGTGTGTCCGATTTCTTTTTTCTGTTTCTTTTCCATCAGGAAAACGTTCTTCAAAGGCACATATAACCTATGTTGAGCACCGATGGCAGCCAATAGGGAGAAAGTCAACAGCAGGTTGATAAGCTTTTGTTGTGAAATATGGATGCACTACTTGTTCCTGAGTATGAAGTTTAAAGCTCCAGATGTTTCCAGGCATTCTCTAAATGCCCATATCACTTTTGATTGCTCTACTCCGGCTGGCGAACATTGTCACGTGGACCAATGGTGGTTCTAGATTGTGTATCTTGAAATACCTGTCCACCTGTTTTAGTACCTGAAGTGGGAAAATGGGAAAATACCCTCCCCCCATTCTCATCCAAACCATGGCCCAGGACACCAAGACCCAAGCACCCCCCGCGAGAGGAGTTCGACCCATTCACTTCATCACCAGACGACAAGACCCCATGTGTCCGCGGCCCACACGCTCGGGGAGCCTGCCCACTACCACGTCCTGGTCAAGCCGACGTCAGCCTCATGGACCAACTCGATTAGACAATAGCCGCAAACACCATCATCGTTAGAGATGCCAATGTCGACTTAGCCAACAGACAAGAACACATGTGCCACCATGCACACTGGTCACTCACACACCAACCCACACAAAGAACATACTCAGTGCTATGACGCAGCGGACTGGTACACCTACAGACACGCATCGTTATTTTTTACACAGGCCACCTACAGCACCGCAGAAACGCAAGACGCCTGAAGAGCTTGCTACCTATCCCTATGAAGACGCCACCCTTTGTATTTACTGTTGCTTGTGACACTCTGTCGCCCCCCACGACCCCATATTATGGATTGTGTACCACCACCCAGAAGCTAGGCCGAAAGTAGGCCGCAAAAAGCAAAAGTCCCCAGGCAGGAGCCTCTCAGACGAAAATCCTCTCAGACGAAAATGCAAAGCGCTGACCACGCAGAACGAGCCCCAATGAGAGCCCACAGCCAAGGCCGCGATGTTACAACCTACATGCCGCGCTCCTAGCGCCAAGGATACACCTGCCATCACCGAGCGCTCCTCAGAACCGATATACAAATCAAATGCTAATAATTCTGCTCCAGCCACGGTCTCTCCACACGTGACCAAGCCAAACTGACAAGACGCCAAGCTTACGAGACAAAGTCGCCGGAGTCCCACGTCTGGGATGCAGGTTGCAACAACGAAGCGAAAAGTTGGACACCTACAGCGATGGGAAAGACATGCACATCAGCCTCTAGTCAGACCTGTCCATTGTCTGCCACTAACACATAGTTGCACATTGTTGCCAGCAGCAGCTACATCGCGAGCTGGGAACGGTGATGGTCCCAGGCCTGGGGGCTTGCAAAGGAACCAATCAGAATATGAGGGGCTCACCACTGATGCCATTTTGGCTAGCCAATCACCAAGTGTCCCCTTGTAACAATTTTAGTGTAGCAACTGTTAGGGACAACCCAAGTGTACCACCTGACCTGTCCTTATCCAATAATCCTCTCTGCTATATGTACCCATACTGACCCTACCACTCGGGGAGCCAACCCGAAGTGGCGTTAGGTTTTGTGACTATTTTCCCAGGTGACGCAAGTAGCATGTCATACTACAGTAAAAAGGGCATGCAAGCCCCACTAACGCTGAGAGTCCCTCCGGATGCATACGAGCTGAGAACTCTCCCTGCCGTTACTATAATAAACAGCAACAATTACTTTTCTCTTGTGTGTGCCTCATACTCCTTTTGGGACGCACAAAGAGTTGGGGCCTCCCCAGCCCGGAGGTCCGCGGACAGCTCTGCCGGCCCCTGGGAAATCACCCTGACATACCAGTTTGTCACATTCTTTATCATGGAGATCCCCTGTGTATCCTCAAGGTTTACATTTCTGTTTAATCGTCTCAGTTTGTTCATGTAACATCACTGTATTAGATATGCTAAGATACTCTTCATACTGTTTAGACAGGTAGTTGTGTTAGGTACTTGTCCAGCATCTTGGAGTCAGGCTATTCTGGTACCTATCTTTAAAAAAGGTCTTGGAGAAAATCCAACAAGCTACCACCCCATTGAACTGATTGACACTTGTATGAAAAGACCATACAGCGTGGGCTGAAAATACGCAGAGATTTAGTCCTTTGCAGACAGGCCACAGAAAGGGCAGCGGAAGAGTGCTAAGTGGCCTAGCTGTGGCTGCTTGTATGTCACTAGCGGGGGGGGAGATCAGGAAGAACGTTGTGCATGGCAGCCTTGGATCTTTCCTCCGCTTTTGACAATGTAGACGTCACAAGGTTATGGGATAAGCTAACAAGGTAGGGCGTTGACCAGGGTCTGCTATGTATGTTACAACTGCTATACTGAAATAATTTTGCCAGAGTTAGGTTAAATACGGATGGAGATTTGTCCAGAAGTATACAAATGGAGAAAGGAACTAGGCAGGGTTGTGTGCTCGCCCCAACCCTGTTTAACCTAAACATGGCTGTTTTATGTGACACGAGTAGGGCTTGGGGCAGGCTACCCCCAAAATGCATAGGGTTACGAATGAATTGTATCGCCTATGCCAATGATTTTTTCTTGTTCGATTACACTCCGGCGAGTTTGCAGCAAACCTTGAATGGTGTTGAGTCTTACTCATGAGATAACAAGCTGGCAATAAACCCAGCTAAATCTTTTACAATAACAATAAGTGGAAAAAGAAAGAGGAAGAGTTATGTTTGGGTAATAAACAAGACAAAAGTGGAAGAGGTAGAATCCTTGAATCATCTGGGATTGGTGATTTCTTCAAAATAAAGTGTTAGCAAGACACAAAAACAAAATGTAGAAGGTCAGATCTTGCACAACTTTAATGAAAGTGATACAAAACAGACTATGTGCCGTCTCCCTGGTTCCTCTTATTGACTTCTTACGCTTGAAGGTTTCAACTATGGTGTTATATGGTGCAGAGATGATGAATTTTTCCAACAGGAAATACCTGTTGGATTCTCTTAAAGGAAAGATTTTGAAGCAAGTCTTGGGTTTATCAAAATAAGTACCCATAAGTGTTGTCCAGTTAGAACTCAATTTACAATCTTGGTGGGCCCAATCCATGAAGAAAATCATATTCTTATACTTGAAGGTTCTGAACATGGAAAAACCTAATCTGGGCCTTTATTTAGGTAAAATGTTTGAGAGGGAATCAAATCAGTTTCTTAGTGAGTTTAAAAAATGGTGTGCGGATTTCCTTAGAATAATGAGGATAATAGACACAGGGGGTCATTACAGTACCGGCGGTAGCCATGCCGGTATAACATGCACAGCTGCCGCTGGTATCATTTTTTTCTGGCGCCCGTGAATGGAAATTACTGGGTCATTACGGCCCCGCCAGACCCGGTAATTGCCCATTCGCGGGCGCTGGAAAAAAATGCTCCCCAATGGGAATGGGGAGGTCGGATGCACCGGCACCATTGAGAATGGTGCCGGTGCATCCAACATGCTCTTCTCGCGGGTGCCGGTACGCCCGCCAGATTAGACCTGGCGAGTGGGAAGACACTGCGAGCAGAACTCGTAGTTTGCCGGTCCGGTAAAAACGGCAAGCTTACTGGTACTGTTGTTACCGGACCGGCAAACTTATAATGAGGCCCACAGACTCGGAATGTGTTGTTAAAAAAAAATCAAAAAAAAAAAATCGTCACCGACACTGATGTCCTTGAGAGACTGAAATGATATCGAAATAGAACAATTCCCTATGTCCCCATGAAAGAAATCAGACTTACCTTCGAAAATGTCCCTCACAGAGCTATAGAGACTAGTACTTTAAGTTTAAGCTCAACTGTTTGCCCACATTGGAAGTAATTGGACTAAGACTCTGTATTCCATATGAACTTCGAAAAGTTCGACTTTGTAAGTCGTATTGTCAAGAGACATGGTACCGTGTCGTTTTGAAATATCCTAAAACTGTTTTCTTAAGGCTAACAACACTTGGATCTTTTCTACATTCTACTTCATCAGTAATATCAAGTGATTTGTGGATGAGATTAATGACGTGTACCCATGTACCCTTCCTATTGGCATTAGTAAGATTTTTGAAGAAGACATTTGCTGAATTACAGGTTGTAACAGATCTAGGTGAACAGCTCCTCGCTGAATTGACGCACTAGGCACTTAACTGACGCACTGCACTTGATTGAGAAAGTAGCAGATTTTTCCGAATAATTACATTTTTTGAAAATATTGAATTTGGTTTTGGGAAACTTTTATTAAGACATTTTAATTTTCTTATGTGCTGTTTTTAGGTTTACACTCTCAACAGAAATGATTTGTGTACTAATTAGGAAATGGAATGACAATGCATATAGATGAAGTTGATGGAAATGAGAATATTTTGAGTTTCTTTTTTTTTTTTTATTTTAATAATTTTTTTGTTATTTCCCCCCCCTCACATCTCGTGTTTGTTATTGTTAGTCTTGTGTTTGTCTTCCCCCACGTAAGACATAATAATGCAGAAATGAGAATATTTTAATATGTCAAGTTTTGTATTAATTCACGTGTAAGGTATATTGTATAGCAAAAACACACACAAATAAAAAAGATATGCTTTTTAGACTCTGGTCCATTGACTGCCTGGGAAGCATTGTTTGATTTTGTTATTGTTGATGAAATCTCGTTGCATGCAACATGCAGTTTCCATCAGTTGGTTTGGTATGCAATGATGCTGCAATGACATTTTCAGCCAAGGACATACTTATATCCTGAAGGCTGAACAATTTCTCTATTAAATGATCTGACGGATGTCATTAGCATATTCTAAAAAAGCTGTTCAATCCTTCGTAGTGCCACATCATGTTCTAAAAATATCATTGCTGTAAAAAAAATATTTTGGAGTCCTATCTTTCACGTTTCAAAATATTTTACATTTCAAAATAATTAGTTAATGTGATTACATTTGCAGGGACAACAAAAAAGCCAAATGGGGAACCGGATGCCTGGAAAAAAAAGCATTTTTGAAGTTAAAACAAATATGAAAGTGTTTAATGTTTGCGGCCTGATTCATGGAATTGTTTGCGCGTGGGACACACATTTGCGTGCCGTTGTTCCCGAGAATCCCCGTACCTCAAACGGGTTTTCGGGCGAAGGTGCGCACGGGTGTGCGTTTTGCGCGCGGGTGGTTCCATGGGTCAGCCTGTCAATGTCTGTAATTTCAATTATGGTATTTTATGTGGGATTTTGATCTGACATCCACCATAGGAGATATACTCTCTTGGGTGCAGTTGGGGTGGTTGTTAAGGTGTTACATTTCTTTTTTTTTAAACTTTTATTTTTACAGCTTGGTAGCACAGATACAGGCGAGCAACAGCAGAGCATATAAAAAACAAGCAGTTAAAACAACGCATAATCACACAACAAGTGGAGGGGCTCGCCCCGCGGGCAATGGAGAGTAGCAGGACAATATAAGAGCCGGTGAAGGGCCACTCAGGGGGCTGCAGGGGATTGACGAGAAGAGATTGCTGGGGATGTAGGACTTGAGTTGGTGTCAGGGGGGGACATGAATAATCGGAACTTGAGCCAGATGTTCCTGGGTCTAGAGCAGGCGGGCTGTTGTACCGCCCATGATTCCTCCGTATCGGAGGCCCAAGTGACTGCTCTGAGCCACTGTGCGTGAGTCGGGGTGGTGGGCCTGAGCCAACAGAGTAGTATTGCCCGCACAGCCAGAAGCATACAGAGGCCGGCCAGTCTCCTAGAATCTCGGTGCAGGTCAGGAAAGTCATGGAATAAGCATTTCATTGGGGTAGGAGAAATAGGGTGGTCGAGAATAGACGAGATGGTGGAGCAAACAGTGTCCCAAAATTGGGCGAGGCTAGGACATGACCAGATCATGTGGAAATAGTCAGCTCTATCGTGGCCGCATCTGGGGCATCTAGGGGAGAGACTATTAGAAATACGATGTAGTCTGATGGGGGTGTAGTGGTATCTGTGGAGTAGTTTAAATTGAATTAGCTTGAATCGGGAGTTGAAGGAGACCCTCTGGGTACGTGAGCACATTTGGGTCCAACGGTCTTCGGTCATTTCCACACCAAGATCAGACTCCCAAGCGAGCTTTAATTTAGAAAATGAAGGGGGCGATCTGGATTGTACCAGGGTATATAGTCTGGAAGTTTTCCCCCTCATAGGAGAAGGAGAGGTCAATTCAGTGATCGCCAGCTCATCCGGCGGTAATGCCGGGAAGCATGGGTACTTATGTTTGAGGACTCTACGGAGGGATGAGTATTGAAGCCACACTGAGGGACGTTGTCTAAGGGACGGTGGGAGGTCAGGCCATTCTATGAAATTACCATCTACAAATATGTCTCGGAGCAATTCAAATCCTGCCTCAGCCCATGTGCGAACAACCGATGGGGGGATCTGTGGGATTCCCGGGAGAAAGTTCCAGATCGGGAAGTTACCATGAAAGGGATGGGTGGTGCCCAGTAATTGCCATGTTTTGGATAATGCCAGAGATGTGCACCGCAACGGGTCTAATGAGCCCGATTCTATTGGCATGGGTGCGATCACCAGGGATCTGATATCGCGGTCACCAACCGATAACTTCTCTAGTCTGACATGGGGAGGGGGATCAGTTATGTTGAACCAGTGTGCGATGTGTTGAAGCTGGGCTGCCAGCCAGTACTTGAGAAAGTCGGGCGCACCGAAGCCACCCATCTCCATCGGAGAAGCAAGGGTTTCAAACTTGAGGCGGACTGCACCAGAGTGCCAGAGAAAAGTATTGAGGGTGCGTGTCAATGTCTGGAAGAACTCAGTTCCCGGCCATTGCGGGATATTAACAAATCTATACAATAGCTGAGGGAGCACCACCATCTTTAGTATTCCCACCCTACCTGCCAGTGAGATCGGGAGTTTGTCCCAACCCTGAATTTTTTGCATTAGGTTTGTGAGGTATGCTTGATAGTTCTTCTCGAAAACCCGATCGATATGTCGCGACACCACTACACCTAGGTAGGTGAACTCAGCTTGGGCCCAAGTGAATCCAAGAGTATCGGGAGGGGGGAGCGTGATGGGGGTGAGCGGGAAAAGAGTTGATTTAGCGCAGTTTACTGTCAGGCCAGACATGCGGCCAAAAAGAACAACATCCTCCAGTATTGGGGCGAGATTGATTTCAGGGGAACGAATAAAGAGTAGAGCATCGTCAGCATATAGGGAAACTATATCTGAGATCCCTGCTGTACGTAGACCTCTATGGGAATGAGATTGGCGAAGCATATCTGCGAATGGCTCCAGCGCTACAGCGAAGATTAATGGAGAGAAGGGACAACCCTGTCTAGTGCCTCTAGCAATTTGGAAGAGGGAAGAGCACCGGTCCCCGGTACGGACCCTTGCCACGGGGTTTGAATATAGCAGCTTGACCCAGGAGAGAAATGTGGGGCCGAATTTACATTTATGAAGTACCCGCCAAAGATACCTCCAAGAGACGGAATCAAAAGCTTTTTGCATATCAAGCGTGGCGGCCACAGCGTGAATGTCTGGTCTCACCCTGCTTATAATATTGAAGAGGCGCCTAAGATTCAGGGAGGTAGAGCGTCCCGGAATAAACCCCGCCTGGTCTGGATGAATGATATGTTGCATGAAGGGGGCCAGACGTAAAGCAAGTAGCTTAGCGTAAATCTTGACGTCGGAATTGATTAGCGAGAGTGGGCGGTAAGAGCCACATTGCGTGGGGGATTTACCCGGTTTTAACAGGACAGTTATGGTGGCTTCGCGGAGCGTGGGAGGGAGCTGGCCCGCCTCCAACGATTCTTCCCAAAGAGCGACCAGGTGAGGAAGTAGAAGAGACTTAAAGCGCTTATAGAACTCAACCGGTATACCGTCCGATCCCGGGGATTTGCCTGATGAGAGGGAGTCTATGGCCTCCGAAAGTTCCGAGGAAGAGAATGGACTCTAAAGGGCTCCGACGGTATCGGGGGAGAGAACCGATAGGGGGAGCTTGTCAAGGAAAACATCTATTTCTGCTATAGTGGCATTATCTGCGTTAGCATAAAGGGATTGGTAGAAGGAGAGGAATTCGGAATTGATATCACCGGGGGAAGAGGCAAGGGATCCGTCAGGTCTCTCAACGCCAGGAATGGGAGGAGCGCCAAACTCACGGCGGAGAAGCCTAGCCAGAAGACGCGACGGGCGTTCACCCTCACCATATCTCCTCGCCAGCCCAGGGTTGTCGAGAAACCTCTGCTCACGGTCCGCAAGAGCGCGGAAGGTGTCTAGCTCCGTGCCGATCAATGCAAGGGTATCAGGAGTGTGATTTAATGCATATTGGGCTTCCAGCTCGGATAGTGTGGCCTCGCTCTCAGCAATCTCTCTACGGATGGTTCTAAGGATGCCATTTTCTTTAGAGAGGGCGATGCCTCTGATATAGGCTTTAAAAGTTTCCCAGAGGGTGGCTTGTGATGAAACGGAGCCGGTATTGGTCTCGAAGAACTCCTCGATCGCCGACTCCAGCTCCGAACCGAAAACCGGGTCGAGGAGGGAGAGTGGTTTCATTCTCCAGTGTCTAGAACGATCGTGATCCGAGCCCCAGGATAGGGTAATAGTTACTGGTGAATGATCGGAGAGAGTCCTGGGGAGAATCAACAAGCTTGAGATGTTCCTTATGAGTATGTCAGACACTAGCCATCTATCAATTCGGGAGAAGGAATCGTGTACCGAGGAGTAGAAGGAAAAGGTGCGGGAGTCAGGGTAAAGAAGCCTCCATGCGTCGAACAGGGCCAGGCGAGGGAGTGAAGATAGTGTAGAATACGCGGCCCTAGTGAGGTGACGGGGACGAGAGCCAGATCTATCGAGATCCACATCGAATATTGTATTAAAATCGCCTCCCCAGAGAATAGGTACCAGTGGGAAGCTATCAAGGAGGGACGTGAGATGTGTGAAAAATTCAGGATCGTCAACGTTGGGACCATAGATATTTAGTAGGACCACTTCCCTATTCTGTAGGATGCCATGAAGTAAAACGTATCTACCCAGAGGGTCTATTGTCGTGGCAATGGGGATAAATCTAATACTCTTATGAATAAGGGTCATAACCCCACGGCTTTGTGTGGAATAGGATGTATAGTATCTCTGTGGTCCCCATGTTTTAGCGAACTTCTCACAGTGGTCAGTTATCGCATGTGTCTCCTGAAGGAACAGGATCTTAGTTCCATGCCGTTCAGCTTGGAGCTGTAGCAATCTCATTTTCTTGAAGTTCCCCAGCCCCCGCACATTCCAACTCAGGAATGTAAGGGTTTCCTCACCCGACACACTCAAGGCAGACATAGAAATACACCGGTGGATGGGACAGTGCCCCCCACAAGCGGGCCCCATTGCTGTCAAATCTGTAATGGTATAGAAACTCTGGTTTCCCAAACTCTACCTTCTCTGCAGTTACCAAGCCTTTTTTAACATTAACTCCCCTACCCCCCGCCCCCTCCCACATCCCTCCCCCAATCAGAGAGATGAACAACCCATATGCAACCAACAAAGTCAAAAACATTGGCATCAACGCCTGGGGGGCCTGTACGTCGGCCTGGCGGCGATGCTCCGAACCTTGAGGCAATTTGAGGATAAACTTAATGCCTGGCAATGAAAGCAAAACACATGCGGGGGTGAACCCGCGGGGGGGAGGGGGGAAGGAACGACCATCAATAATGGCCAATGTAGCGTAATAATATGGAGCAACCACCCGACTGCTTGAATGGGATGGTGCATGTGTACAGACCGGATATCAGGAACTGGGGATTGCCACAGTGTTCTAGGATAATCAAGCGGGCGAATGGTGTATTCTGGTGGGTAGCTGGGATGCGCCGACGGCAAGAAGTCGGTGCCGTCCTCAGATCAGCAGCCAGTTCCCACCGCACCACAACCCAACACCAACAAATGCATCGCTTAGAGAAAAAACAGAGACATAAACATGCACGATCATAACACCAGCAGGACGAGATGTGCAGCATCCCTCCATCCCAGGAGTCCACACAGTGCCGCAACAAAGAATGACGGGACGCCACGAGACCAATCGAGTTCTGGGTTAGGGCTCAATGGTGGCGACCCCACAATAAAAGCATGTTGTGGTAGAACAAAAGTACAGCGAATGGACAATGGAGCAAGGCATAAGCAATGGAAGAGATCGTTATAAGTATATTTCAGCCGGGAAAATGTTCATCTATGAACCTGGAGGCCTCCTCCGGTAGCGTGAAGAAGTATACTCGATTCGTGTGCTCGATCCGGAGTTTGGCGGGGTATAGCATAGCGTATTTAACCTGAAGCTCACGCAATCGTCTCTTCACCGCCAGGAAGGATTTACGCTCGCGCTGGACCGCCATCGAGAAGTCCGGGTATAGATGGATTCTGGCCGCGCCCAACAAAAGGTCTCCCTTGACTCGCGCCGCCCTGAGCAGGGCATCTCGGTCGCGGAAATTAAGGACCCTGGCTATAATCGGGCGAGGAGGAGCGCCAGGCCTAGGCTTCGCTGCAAGTGCACGGTGTGCTCTCTCGATTGCAAACTGTGAAGAGAGCTTTGGGGAATCAAGGAGTCGAAGTAGCAAGCCCTCGACGTAGTCCTCCATGGGTTCTTGTATGCCATCCTCTGGTACCCCGACTATACGGAGGTTGTTGCGTCTTGAGCACGACTCAAGATCCTCATTTTTCTTCTCCACCTCTGTTACGCGTGCGGATAATGTGGAAACCTCTGCCCGAAGGGAGCCCAGGCCGTCCTCAGCGGTGCTCACACGTGACTCAATCTCGGTTACACGACCATCAGTCCTCTCCATGTGTGCCTTAATGGAGGATATCGTACCGTTCATGTCGTCTAGTTTACTATGGATCGCGGTGAACCCCTCGCGGATGTATTCCATCATTTTCTGAGATTCGGATGGTTCTAGCTCTTGTGCAGTGGATGGTTCCTGTGTAGGTGTCTCCACGCCAGATCCTCCCGGAGGCTTCGCAAACATGTTGATAGAGGATTGCTTCTTTCCCATCCTCGTTGACATGTTGTCAGTAAAGGGTGAGACAAGTCTGGTGGATCGGAGGGTAGGAGGGCGAGAGGGACGCCAAGAGAGAACGCCAGGTATGCGTGTGTCCACAGCCGGCTGGCAATACGAGATGCGGAGTTTCAAATTCAGATGGGGGAGACCAATCTATGTTGGGTCGCCAGGGCAGCCGATGTAAGTGGCGGCCTGTGAGCCACGAGAGCTCCCCCGAGAACCTGAGGATGCAAGGGCCGGGGAGACAGCAACCAATAAGAGAGATGAGAGGAGCCTCCAGTGGCTATTGCGGCGAGATGGGATGGCCAGGCGGCTAGCACTCCGGTGAGCAATAAGGAGGATATGGTTCAGCTCGGCGGTGACTCCGTACAATGGACTCAAGGGTCAAAGCATTCCGCGGTGCAGTAACATGAGCAGTAGTAGGTAGGCGGGGAGAAGCCGCTGCCTCGCGCCGTTCCTATGGATCCAGGGAGCGGCGCGGTCGATGATGAGATGGAACAGCTAGGTGGCCAGGGCTCCAGTAGAGCAAAAGGTGGGTATGGTACAATCCGGTGGTGCCACCCTGCAGCAGATCCGGGGGGTCAGGGCACACCACGGCAAAGCGAAGTGCGCAGTATAAGGTGAGTGGGGGGGGGAGCCGATGTCTCGTGTCGCCTCCACGGGCACAGGGAGCGGCACGGCTGAGGATGAGATTCGCAGGGGAATGGGCTCCGGAGGAACCTGCCCCCCCCCACGGAATACCAGGATGCAGGGGGGATGTATTAATTGTCACTGGGCCGAGGCGCCGCGGCCAAAATCATGCGAGCGATTCCACCGAGCCACGGCTCAAGACCGTTAGTCAATGCGGAGCGTGGCGCGGAGGTCAGGGGCACCACTCACCGCTCGGAGCCACGGACTGGGGGCTCGATTCACAACAGCACGCCGCCTAGGATGGGGCAGCGGAGCGAGACGCTCTCGGATTCAGCCAGCCGCTCCTCCCGAGGCAGCCAAGAGCGGTCGCGCAGGGCGGGAAGGACGCCCCTCCCCCAACGGAAGGCCGTAAGCCGCGGAACACGGCCGCGGTCCCCTGGAGCCCCGCAGGGGATCGGAGGAAGCACCCACTCCGGTCCTCACGCAGGGGCCAACAGCTCCGCAGCAAAAGAAGTTCGGAAGGCGGGACGAGGCCAGCAGGATCCTGGACACACCAGCTTCCCCCTCCGTCAGTTACGAGTTGCAGCGCCAAGGCAAACAGGAGGATTTCGGCTAAAGGAGCGCCTATCGGCTCGGAGCTGATCAGCAGGCGGCCATCTTTGTCGAGCGCAACAGCGCCCCCCCCAAGGTGTTACATTTCTTAATTCTAAATTTACAATTTCAAAGTTGAATTATTTGAGTTCTTCTAGTATTTGAGAGAGGTCCTAGAGTTTGTTCTTGTAATGTGTCTTTCATTGTTTACTAGGCTGAACAGACTTTGCTGCTTTGGCTGTTTCTTTAGTTGGTATTCTTTTTTTTTTACTGTTGTTGCTTTTCTTACTTTAGTTTTTGTTTCCCCTGAGCGATGCGAAAATATGGCTAAACAGTCAAAAAATTTGATTAAGGAGGGTTTATGTGTCGTGTCTTGGAATGTAAATGGAATCAACAATTTACTTAAAGGAAAAAAAATATTTACTCTTTTAGATGAAATGAAAGCAGATATTTGTTTTCTCCAGGAAACTCAGATTTTAACTGATGAAACCCTAACGTTTGAAAAAGAGTGGGTTGGATTAGCTTTTGGCTCCTGCTTCACATCCAGGTCTAGGGGCGTTGCCATTCTGGTTCAGAAACAGGCGCCTGTTAAAATTCTGAAAGAATGCGCTGATAAAGATGGGAGAATGATTGCCTTGCTAGTTGAGATTCAAGGGGAACAACTGATTTTATGTAATATATGTGCACCCACAGTGGATAATGCTCGTTTTTCAGAATGGTTGCGCAAATACTGCAAGATTTGAACTCGCCTAATATCCTTCTTGGAGGCGATTTCAATACTGTTGTGGATCCGGTACTTGACAGAAGCATTTCTAGAAGGGGTGTTCGGCATGATTCGCATCATCAGGCTCTCATCTCACTTTTAGACGAACATAACTTAAAAGACAATTGGCGTCTTTCACATCCCGGTGTACACGAGTATAGTTTTTTTCTCAGGGGCACATGGTGTATACTCGAGACTAGACAGGCTTCTTACTGGTGGGGCTCTGTCAGAAAGTTTTCTTTCATGGGAAATTGGTAACATTCTTGTAAGTGATCATAGTCCTATAACATTGTGTCTAAAATTGAAATTTGAATGTTGTAGAACTTTTTCATGGAAATTGAACACTTCAATTTTGAGGGATGATGAGATACTAGACAGAATAATTTCTGAAGCCAACTTTTTTCTTGAGGAAAATCGTAATGGTGAGGTATGTTTAGGAAATGTTTGGGAAGCATTTAAATGTTCCATGCGGGGGATTTGCCTTGGCTTGTCTAGTGGCAAACGGAAAAGAGAAGATAAATGTAAACTGGAACTTGAACAGAAAATCAGTGCTGTTTCTCGATATTTGATGAATGATCCCACTGAATTCACCAAAAGGGGGTTATTAAAGAAGCTTAATAGAGAAATGGATGGCATACTATCTTTAAAAGCTGAGCCTGGCTTATTCTACTCTAGATGCACTTACTTTGAAATGGGTGAAAAGTGGGACAGATGGCTTGCTTATAGGCTAAAGAAGAAGAGCTCTGAAGTGGCCATTACCTCCATCACTGACACGGACGGTTTTGACCCTAAACGAATGAACCTGGTGTTCTGTGATTACTATAAGGATTTATACCGCAATGAAGCAGGCATTACTGGGAATGGGAAGGATTTTTTTTGGTAATTTGACAATCCCTAGGCTATCTGACAACGAGAATTTGCTTCTTGGTTCTGAAATTACAGTTGATGAGTTGAAAACTGCCATCTCCATGCTCAATACTGGGAAGACCCCTGGTCCGGATGGGCTTCCGATTGAATTTTATAAAATTCTCCCACATTCTGCCCTTGAACTCTTGAAAGATGTGTTTATTTCAAGTAAATAAAATAATATGCTGCCATTGAGCATATGTCACGCGTCAATATCTGTTTTCTTGAAAAAATGAAAAGATAGTAGCCTTCCTTCGAGTTATCGCCCTATCAGCCTTATCAACACTGACAACAAGATACTGCCTAAGGTTTTGGCTTTAAGATTGGAAAGATTTTTACCGAAATTGATTGGTGAGGAACAATCAGGCTTTATGAAAGGCAGACGTACTTCTAGCAATATACGGAAACTTCTGCATACAATGGAGAGGGCGAATGAGGGAGATTGTGAGGCGGCTGTCTTTTCCCTTGATGCTGAAAAGACGTTCGATAGAGTAAATTGGGGATACCTATATATGGTTCTGAAAGAAATGAATTTTGGTGATGAATGTATCTCTTGGGTACAGCTGTTATATGCTAATCCGACTGCAGATGTTAAAACGAATGGAATCCGATCTGAGCCATTTTGTCTTGGACGGGGTACCAGACAAGGATGCCCTTTTTCACCGCTTTTGTTTATCCTAGCGATTGAACCTTTGGTTATAGCACTAAAAACGGACCCTAGGTTACATGGTGTTGGTTGTTGGGGAGTGATGCAGAAGATCTGGTCTACACAGATGATTTGTTGTTAGTTTTACAAAAATTAGAGGTTTCTCTCCCATGCCTGATGGACATTTTATCTAGATTTCACGAAACATCCGGATATAAAGTTCATTTGCAAATATCAGAGGTCCTTCCACTTTCTCATAGATGTGACAAATCCCTAGTTACAGGATTGGGTTTTAAATGGTGTGATGCCAGACTACGTTATTTAGGCATTTAGTTGACAACATTGATATCTGATATGGTTGAGGAAAATATGCGTGACATATGTAATGATTGCAAATTGAATTTAGAAAGGTGGTCGCTTCTAAAATTGTCACTCTGGGGAAAGGTCAACGCCATAAAAATTAATTTGGCTCCCAAAGTCAATTATATAACTGGTATGTTACCTTTGAGAATCAAGAATCAATACTGGAGAGATTTGGACCGTTTGTTACACAAATTCTTATGGGATAGGAAACCTCCACGACTTAAACTTTAGAAATTACAACTCCCGGTTAGTGAAGGCAGATTGGGGGTTCCAAATTTTAAAGCGTATCATTTGGCCTATACTTCATAATTTTTTGTTCCATTCCTAGATACAGTACATGATTCATGGGCGATGGCGGAATCTAGTGCTTTTGGACCGCTCAGTCCGGAGGCTTTACTTTCTACTAATTCAGAGGAACGCAGATTTAGATCTATTGTGACTGGCTCTTTACGCACTGTGTGGTGTGAGTTGATGGAACATTTGGGTAAGGATGCATATAGAGATCTAGGAGCTTCAATCTGGTTGAATCCTAAGATTAAAGACAATGCCAAATCACTTTTTTGGCCTGAATGGTTTCTGTGCGGCATTAAGAAGATTGGTGATCTTGGGATGGATGATAGATGATTGACAGCGAATGAGATGAGAGAAAAATGGGATTGTGGGAGTCTGTCGGATTCGGCCTATAGGCAATTGAAGAAGGCGGTCGGTGAAGTGGATTGGTCTAATAGTCTGGATGTGGACTTATTTATTGCAAAACCAGGAGGGGGTGAAGGTGGTCTTGCTAGACAGATTTATAAACAAATTGTGACAAATTTTGAGAAAAATGATAAATTGCGAGTGGAATGGGGTAGGCGGATTGATTTTGATATTTGCCCAGATATTTAGTGTAATATGTGCAGAAATGTTGCACTTTGTTCAGTGAATTTTGGAGAAAGATTGCGACAAATAAAATGTTGAACCGGGTATATTGGTCTCTTGAGAAATGGAAAAAGAGAGGTTTGTCGAGTGATGAGTGCTGGGGCTGTGTACAAAATATTGGCTCCTTGGAGCATATGTTATGGAGTTGCATACGTGTTTCGAATTTTTGGTCAGAGATATTTGAGACTTGTGTGAAGATTACTGGTCTGAATTTGAACTTAGATTTCAAAACAGTGATTTTGGGGGATGATTCCGAACTGGATGAACTTAGTTCCGCACATAAAAAATGGCTTTTCAGGAGCATGATCACCGGCAAACGCTTGGTCCTTCGTGGATGGAAAACTAGGATTGCTCCTTTATTTGAAGACTGGGTTAGGAGATGCACAAACTTTCTAAAACTGAGAAGATGATTTACAAATTTACAAATGATCAAACAGACTGTCGGTGTATGATAAAATGTGGGGAAAGTTTAATGATTCAATATAGTTTTTTTTTTTCTTTTTTTCTTCTTTCTTCTTGAGGATTCTGTTTTTGATGATGTATTATATGTTTTAGTTCCTTTTGTACATGTTCTATGTTGCTTGTCATCCTGTCTTCTATATAATATGTTTAGTTTAAAGCACCTTTTCAAATTTTGAAAGTAAATTTTGTAAATAAATACTATTTTACATTTCGAAAGAATTAGTTAATGTGATTACATTTGCAGCGACAACGAAAAAGCCAAATGGGGAACCGGATGCCTGAAAAAAATGCATTTTTGAAGTTAAAACAAATATGAAAGTGTTTAATGTAAAGTAGATTTTATACAACTCAAAGTCGTCATTCTGCAGTGTTAGCGATTCTATGCTACATCCATTGTTAACATGACGGCATTAACTGGAATATTGTATAGAGTGTTCATTTTTTTAAGAAAGTCACTGGTATCTCTGATGCATGTAGACATTTTTTAAATGCCTGTTTGTAAAATTATGTCGATATATATTTTGCTAGAGGATCTAATAGGATGTTTTTCCCTGCTACTATCGATCTACATGGTGGATGGGTAAGATGTTTGTGAATATTTGTTAGACTGTAAAACAGGCATGCTTCGATATAGTGATTTGTCTAATGCAGCCTCGTCTTATTTATGATCCAACACTGGTTCTCTGCATTGTCAAGGGTTTATGTGTTGAGGTTAGGTGGCTTCTGGGAGGCTCAGTGATAGGGGTGCCATAGGTACTAGGTAGAGGACAGGGAAGCATCCTTCATCTCCCTTGGAATGTGGACCTTCATCGTCAGTTAATACCTAACTACCTGTATGGTGAGGGTGCCAGAGTGCTGGCCTTTACTTATTACTTCTATCTTGAACTGGATGAATAAACCTGTACATACTGTAACATAATTCCCTGCCTGGTTTTATGGACTATGAAGAGGGTGATTCAGGTTGCCAGGTGTCTTTTACTTTTTACTTTCTTTTTTTACATTAATCAGTTTGTATCACGCTGCCTTGAACCCTGATGCGTGAGGGCGCAGACAAAGACAAAATAGGAACAACATCAGCAACATAAAACATAAAATTGTACCATTAGCTGAAATTGGGATAAACGTGGGTACATGAAGTCCAGTCAACGTAGATAACCACGATCAAGATAGCAGTGGGCTAAGAAGTGCGCAAAAGGAATGGCTGGTGAGCAGTAAGAAGGAGCGACATGTAATAAAACACCTTACAATATTAGATTGCAATACGAGGCTCTTCTAGGGATGTGTTTACAGAGTCTTAGAAAAGCCAGAAGAGTGCAACCCCCACAGCCAGCTATGACACAGCCACAATTAGGTTGACTACACCAGTCACTTAATTTGAATCTGTGCAGAATCATCAGATCAGTCATTCTGACTACCCCAGGTCCAGTTCTCTGTCGTAGCCAGGCAAGGGCGTTATTACATAAGGCTTGTGTGGATTCTTTTCCTTCAGTCTTCGGGATGTTAGTAATAATAATGTTCCTTTGGTCCATGATGAAATCAAAAGTACTCGGGTCTTTTAATTTAGGCATTTGTGATTTTTTTTCTTTGTTGAAGACTCCATCAGGATACCTTCTTGGGTTTAACAGTAACCACTGCTAGTTGTTTAACTGAATGTTGGCTAGGTGTAGGTGCCAATGGGGATAATTCTTGTAATGGGTCTGTGAGGTCAACCTTGGGGCTCTTGACTCTCTCTTCAGTGACTAATATTGCCCCCTTGGCCCCTAAGGAATACTTGCTGGAAAGAACAGTTTGCGTATCCTGATCTATTGTAGTCCTTTGCAGATTGACTTGGCAATCGTCGTCTGATTTAGAAGGCAATGACGATGCAGCCGGTCTAGAAGGCACAACTATCTGAGAAACCGAGATTACTTTAAATTGCGTTAATCGAGTACCCAGTCTTTCAGAGCGTCCACCACAATACCCAGATCAAAAGGACTAGAGCATAAAAGGTCACCCTGCGCACATGGATGTTTGGCCTGGGATTGGTATGGGCAGGATCCACTTTTACCCTTTCTTGGCCACTGCCACGGGACAGTCAAAGTCCTCCATGGCATACAATTACAAGAGGCCACGACCCTTCCCCGGCCCCTAAGGAAGACACTGGAGAACAGGAACCAGGCACCTGCTTCCTAAAATCAACACAGACCTGCATAGAATCATCCACAGGGCAGTTAGGACTCTCTCTGGCATGTTAGGGGGCCCCTTGGAATATTTACAGCAACCCAAACCTTTTTTATTCTCACCTTTGGAAGGCAAAAAGGACTCACGGTAACCTTGACCCTCCTTGTCAATACATTGCTAAGAACCGCAGAGTTGCAGTGAGAGACCCTTTTGTGATGAGGAAGCATTGGCCCAGAAATTGAATAGTGTGACTGGAACTCACCATAGGATCAGAGAGGGCCAGAAGAATTTCTCTGCAAAACCCATCTGTGGGCATGGACAGGCAGCAGAAGAAAATAAAGCAGACTCGCGCAACTCGCACAAGACTTGCCACCCATGAAGATGTTGAAACCCAGGAAACCTGTGAACCACACAGTTAACAGACTCCCATGCAACTTGAATGTAATAGACAAGAGGAGCCCCAGCGTATACATACACTGCATGAACAGTTCATGTGGCAGACCCAACTTTTATAGTTCTAGGCCTGCCCTTGAAACAAAAGGTTAACCCACCTGAAGAAATTAATCTGACCTGATAAGAGACCCATCACGCTTTGGTAGCATACCTGTAGTCCCACCCACGGGGGGAGTGTCCCAGAGAGTATAACATGGGCTGTTGGAGTTTGTTATGGCAGGCAGCTGGGAAGATCTGGAGAGTGGCTTACAAAGTGGCAGAAGGAGGGTGGAAGTGGTGGAGGCGAGAGGGGGAGAAAAAACTCAAGTAGATTGTGACAAGAAGAAGTGCAGGTGTAGCTGGAAGGAGGTGGTAATGACTGGAGAGGAGGAGAAGGAAAGTGGCAAATGTGGTAGTGAGGTGGAAGAGCTAGAAACGTCTGTGGAAGGGGAGGTAGCATCAGGAGGAAGAATTAGTAGTCCTGACTTGTTAGAGTGGCAGTGTCGGGTAGAAGAGAGCAGAAAAGGTTCCAGCAGACCAGGTTGGGCCTAGGCAGGACCAGAAGGAGGGAGAAGGCATAAGACCCAGGCAAGAAGAGGAGCGGTTTAGAGATTCGAATACTGGAGTAGGACATAAGGACCATATCTTAGGTGGTACAGAAGGGGTCTAGACATAAGGACCATATCTTAGGTGGTACAGAAGGGGTCTAGCTACACCCGAGAACCCTGGAGCAACTGCACATTTATTAACAGCTCGCCAAGGCCACATCAAGGTTCCTTAGAGACACCCAGACTTTGGCCTTCGGACAGACCCCGCGATGTAGGAGGTGAACACGTTTAAGTGTGAACATCTTTGAGAGATATAACGCAGAAAAAAAGCTAAAATTTGAGAAGAAATCCAAAACATCAATGAATGAATGAGACAGGTACATTGTGTAAACAAGAGATTCAGGATAAGTCTCACAACATAAAGTAGGCACTCATTCCTTTCTGTGAAAGTAAAAAAGAAAAGAACAATCTATAAGTATGAGATAATGAAAATACTACACATTTCCAGAAAATGGGAGTGCCAAGGTAGAAGGGCAATAAAGTCAATGGGCCTCATTACAGGTCGGGCGGTCCGGAATTTACAGTGGCGGTAAACCCGCCGCCACTGTTAATTCCGGGCCACCCGATCCTGAGTCCTGCAGGCGGGAGGTGATGTTCCCGCCAGGTCTGACCTGGCGTGTTTAACACCGCCCGCCTGCAGGCAGACGTGGAAACACCGGCACCATCACGAGATGGTGCCGGTGTTTCCACTTCCCCATTCCCATTGAGTCCTATTGGACTCAATGGGAATGGGGATTTACCGAATTCAGCCTCTGGAATTCCGAGGACACCAGGGTCGTAATGCCCTGGTATTTCCGGGAGTCACAGAGGCGGAATGGTAATATGAGTCCGGCGGTAACTGAGGCGGTAAAACCGCCTGGTTACCGCCAGACTCGTAATGAGGCCCAATCTATTGTGAATGGAAAAGAAAAACACAGAGCGCCTGCCCCAATACAATATAGACATTGTATAGTGTTCCAGACCACTGATCAATGACTAGGCAATAATAGCGCAGTTTAGACTCTATTTAGGTATTGATCTTATTTAGACAATTTTGCACTTTTTTGTGATAAGTACAGAAGATTATACATGTGCTAAAAATTCAGTATGTGAAATGTTCACTCTTGAGATACCATTACAGCACTTATAGCACTATTTTGCACTTTTTCCGGATTCATCCTTTTATCGAATGTTTTGATAAATGGTTTTCAGGTTTTATTAGTACCATGTTTCTAATGAAAAATTAAAATACTACATTTGGTACTGTTTTACGATGTGATGATAATCATAATTTAAAAAAAAAAAATTCTTCTATGAATTGATCTTGACGTCTCCTGGCCTTTCACACTCCTTTCTACAAGTTTGAGTCCTTTAATTGATTATACCTAAAATGAAATGTACTGTGTGACATTACCCTTTGTCTTTGCTGCAGTTTAAACAGAAACATGTAGGGCAAGAGACATGATTGTCTCTGACTAGAGAAGATTAGCTGTTTGAACCGTGCATGAGTGGTAGAAAGGAATACGAATTGTGCTAAGTACTGCTAATAGTGAACCAACAAGATTGTATTTCACTGTGTAATATATAGGTAGAGATTACAGTGAATTCAGAGGTATATTTGAAGGCTGTGTACAAAAGACATACCTATAGATTCTAGGCCCCTCTCCTAGTCCCTTTCAGGGGGGTCCTCCCACACCCGTTCCTCTGCGTGGCCCACACCACTCCCTATGTCCGCCCTCCATCCCCCGCTTACCTGATGTGTGACCCGGCTGCCTCATTTGCGCTCTGAAGCCTGGGAAACCGGAAGCCCAGCGCACCACACATTGTGCTTCTGTGCAAAGCCTTTGGAGACTGGTGCTTCTGTTGTCCCGGTCTTCAGATCACAAACAGTAAATTTGCTAAGAGTAATGTCTTATTGTAATTGAGATTTAATTCACAATGTTGTCTGTATGCTGTTAATATTGATTGTTTAACACTAACAATGGTTGGTAGTTGTTTAATGTATTAACTTTGATACAGTATTGAGGTTTGTAATTGTGTCCAATAGGAAATATATGAATTAAGATATGAAATATAAAGTTGTAATTAAGATATGTGTAGTAGAGAACCTATGTGCACTGCAGTTGGATACACAGACTTCTTTATGTCCCTAGCATTCTATTTTATAATTGTGCTTAATATATACCGTCAACTGTACTCTGCACTCCATTTCGTTGTGTGCAAGCATTCTATCTTCATTCGCAACACGAGTATCTGCTCCTTCAAAATGGCGGATTTGCAATGGCCAACGCTGCATTCTAATTGAGAACCACGGAACCGGAAGGCGTTAGCCGGCCACTCATCCCAAGGCCCGACCCATTAGGCCCATCGCCTGTCTTGCCGCATCGGCCGCAGGGCGCTAACCCCTGCCCAGCTCACCAGCGTCAGTAAGCAACCTACCAGCTCTCCGAGATCTCCCGCTCTACAACCTCGACAACTGCCTATCTGAATTAAGGACACTCTCTATCAGGGAGCCACACACTGTATTTTCTGCCTTCTTTCCCATCTGCCAGCTACAGGGTAGCTCGCTTTCAAATTTACATTAGACTGTGTTGCCCTACCTAGGCTACTATTATACTCACAGCAAGACCCACGTGATGACTATTTACTTCACCTTGCCTCTTGCCTGTGCTCGCTCTTCACAATCTCTTTCTCGCTCACTGTATCATCCTTGCTGTCCAGCTCACTTGAGCCACATCTGCCTATGCGGAATCGCTTATAGCCCAACCAGTCATCTCGATTTTTACACCTACTCATATGCTAGCACTTGCCTATTATGTTCTCTATGAAAAATATGTGTCATGAAATATCTAGGTTGTATTATCTTGTTTGCATTAGCCTGCCCACTGCAATACGTCGTCCGACTAGCCTATCTCATCTGCATTAGTCCACTGGTCTTTAACCACTGCTTTCCACGCCGGACTAGCCTATGTCGGAATATATTAGCACATGTACAACACATGTCAGACCAGCCTATTCCTGACTACATTAACATATGTACTAATTTATGTCAGTCTAGCTTTCTTTGACTTTATCAGCCCTGTAAAGCCATATCGGACCATCTTATTTCGACCACTCCAGCATATGTAACCTATGTCAATCTAGCCCTTCTGATTATATCAGCCC
This sequence comes from Ambystoma mexicanum, assembly GCF_040938575.1. Taxonomy (NCBI): domain Eukaryota; kingdom Metazoa; phylum Chordata; class Amphibia; order Caudata; family Ambystomatidae; genus Ambystoma; species Ambystoma mexicanum. The sequence goes on from NC_090921.1 coordinate 1,087,061,533, forward strand.
TCCTCTAAACACTCTAATATCTTACTGGACTAGCCTTTTCTGACTGCACCAGTGATGTACTATCACATGCTAAACTAGCCTTGTCTAATTGCATTAGAACCTATTCACTATTGTATTTATCATATAAGTATATATTGGTCTAGCCTTTCTGATTATATCAGCCCTCTACACACTGTAATATTTTACTGGACTAGCCTTTTCTGTCTGCACCAGTTATGTACTATCACATACCAAACTAACTTGTCTAACGGCATTAGAACCTATTCACTGTTGTATTTATACCATCCAACTAGCTATGCATACCATTCCCATTACCTTACCATTTCTACTTGTTCCCACCTTAATTGCTCTCTGGCTCACCTTGATTGAACCACAGTGGTACACCAACATGCTCCCTACGGAAAACGCTGACCTTAGCATTAAGACTACCCCGTTACTACCAGCACTGAACACCACCATCCAAGATGCCACAATCAAACCCACCACATTCCTACCCAAATTACACATAGACAGTCCCATGAACAAAAAGGCGTTGACATCTAACCATACTAAGTCCAAGAGCACCACAAACCATGGCGCCTCAGCCTGATTGACCACATGTCCTAGCCCCAAGATCAGAAATTTCAGACTGCGCACCAGGCTACCCACTCATTCTCAGCCCACCTCCAATAGAAACCCCACCAAACTTAACCCTAATTACACATAAAACCACCAGAAGAGACTCCTGGCCACCAACCGTGCCCAATGTAGCCATCATGAAACTCAAAAACAAGCTAAAATCGGCAATACAGGATCAGTCAACCCCTCACAGCCTCTCAAATGAGCCTTATTCAATGCAAGATCTTTAGTCGTTCACGCTACCGAAGTAGCAGACATCATATTATCTAATAATCTGGACCTCCTAGCAGTAACTGAATCGTGGCTGCACGCAGCAGCAGGTCCTGCACTACTACTAGCAATCCCAGACAATTACTCTAGCATCAGAGTTGACAGACCCATATCCAGAGGAGGAGGTATCGTCCTCATCTTCAGAAACTCACTCGACATGAGATAAGCTCCCTCACCACCACTCTCCTCTTGTGAAATCCTCTCAGCTAAACTCCAAACCTCACACAAAAGTACCACCTCTACCCACTTAATCTACAGACCTCCTGGGCCACTTGGCGCCTTCGAAGAGGATATAATGACCCTAATCTCTGACAATATTAAACCCTTGTCGCAAACTCTAATCCTAGGAGATTTCAACCTAGGTTTCAATGACCCTAATGATCCCCCTGCCACCTCTCTAGCTAATACCTTGGCTGCACATGGATTCACCCAAAAAATCACTCAACCCACTCATGAGAAAGGAAGGACCCTTGATTGGGTAGTAGATCTAAATTGCAACATTTCAGTAAATGGGATCACACCACCATCCTGGACTGACCATTACCTTATCTCCTTTGAAAGTAACATGAACATAACACACGATAAAACTTGTCCAACAGCACCCTCGTGCCCTACCAGAAACAAACATAACATTACAGCTGAGGCAATCATGCCTTTTGTAATCCCTACCCTCAACGCTCTACTGAACACGACTGATACTAACGTTCTTGTAGACGCTTACAATTCCTCTATGTCTAAAGCAATAGACTCAGTAGCACCTCTCAAAATGTGCAAAGGGAAACCAAGAGCCCATGTGAACTCATGGTTTACCCCTGAGCTTAAAGCACTTCGCTCTGAAAAAAGAAAATTTGAATCTCTCTGGAAACATACACCCTCACCAGAGAACAAAACCAACTTAGTCACCATCTCCAACATATACAAAGAAGAGATCATACGTACTAAACGAGACACCTATAACAATAGAATAAATCAAGCAGGCTCTAGAACCAAAGAACTTCTCACCATGCTGAAAGAAATGGAGACATCCAACCCACCCACGGATTCCTGCATAAAAGACAAACGCTGGTGTACTGGTGTACAAACATCCAAAATGCTCTCACCAATAAAATTGCCAGCCTACAGACTAAAATAGCAGATAAACGCAGACTACTCACTAACCTGGCCTCCTCCATGCCCCCCCCCCCTCAGAACCACCTATCTCACAGCCACAGGGCTTCAAATTCTCAAATGTATCCGTACCTGAAGTACAAAAAATCATAGACTCCCTGAAACCCTCTAACTGTCAGGGCGACAGTTGCCCAGCACAGATCATTAAAGATGCGGCTAGAGACCTAGCCCCATTCATTACTAAACTTATCAACGCTTCATTCTCAAGTGGCACAGTACCCAGTAACCTGAAGGAATCTTGGGTACATCCACTACTTAAAAAACACACTAGACCCCACAATCCCTACGAACTACAGACCAATCACCACAGTCGCGTTTCTGCTAAAGATCCTGGAAAGGGTTGCATACCTGCAAATCCAGGACTACCTAGAGAGCAACAAACTCCTAGGATCTCGACAATCTGGCTCTAGACCCCAACATGGGACATAAACCGCCCTTCTTGACTTGAAAAGCCAGATTGGCGACCTCAAAGATAAAGGTAGACTCGCCATCTTGCTTCTCTTGGATTTGTCAGCGGCGTTTGACCTTGTAGACCACAAGTTACTATGCAATCACCTAGCGACAGCACCCATTTCTCTAAGTCAGCCATCACTTGGATTCAATCGTTCCTAAACAAAAGGACCATGTGAGTTTTCTCGTCATCGGCAGCAGCTGACCCCATACCAATCACTTATGGCATGCCCCAAGGCTCCTGCATCTCGCCTACTTTGTATAACATCTTTACAAAGCCTTTGTTTGATATACTGGATCCTCTGGGTGTCACCTACACTAATTATGCAGATGACACCCAGATACTCCTACCCCTTACAGGTATCTACGACACAGATGTACGTCGTGTGAATGAAATCTATACCATCATTCAGGCATGGATGGCCGTCCATGGCCTGTGCCTGAATGATGATAAAACAGAACTCCTACTAGTAGGTTCGCAAGCTAACTTAAACAAAAAATTAAACCCTAACTGCAACACATTCAACATAGATGGGAACAACATCCCAATTGCCAAAGCAGTAAAAACTCTGTTTCTACTTCGATGCCACCTCCAACCTCAGCAAACAAGTAAACATGACCGCTTCAGCCGCTGCCTACACAGGGAAATTGATTACAGCTTGCAGACCTCTGTTGTCATCAGAAAGCTGTCTCACCCTACAGAGCTCTTATAGGATTCAAACTGGACTATTGTAATGGTCTCTACATAGGCGCCAACACAACTGTAATTAACAAACTTCAGATAATGCAGAACAATGCGCTCAGAGCTGCATTGAACATTCCTAGAATTGAACATATTTCAGCAACAAGGAAACAACTGAAATGGCTCTCTATAAAAGAAAAGATCAAACTTAAAACCCTTGGTCTCACATTCAAAGCGCTGAACCACACAGCCCCCCCACCCACACCTCAATGAAAAATTCACTCTGAGATCGTCCTCACGAGTCACTAGATCATCTAACAACTCTTGCCTTACGGTCCCTAGGTACAACCTAAAAAGATCTAGGGGGTCCACTTCTCCGGTTCTGGCCTCCCAACTATGGACCTCCCTCCCTTCTGACATCAAGTCTATCCAAGTACTAGCCACCTTCAGAAGAAGCGTTATCTCCTGGATACTTCGCAACAACTAACTGCTGCCTAGCTATATAACATGACCTGAACCTCAAACGCATGATATCCGCTAGCCGGGTACAACACCTACCTATGCTAATGCATACTCCCCCATTTCTGTCCTCTTCTTCAGCCCCATCTCTTCCCTTACCTTTCTTGCTACCGTCTACGCCGCCTATGTTACTCGTTACCTACTATGTAATTGGCCTCACTTCACTGATTATGTACGCTATCTGCTGTTAAACCCACCTTCTGTATATGTAACTGTATTGTATACACTGTATTTGCAACTGTGTACTAAAGCGCCCAGATACCTCTGGGTCAGGCACGCTATATAAATAAAATAAACAAACAGACTACTGCAGATATAGAGCCGGTAATCCTTCCAGAGGGGTTGGGGTGTTTTAAACAAAGAATTATGCAAAGGCACTGAAATGTGCTTTATGGGTTCTGTGTATTTCTCCCCAGGTGAACACACACAGAGGGCAGAGCACATTACCATCAATCACTTCACATGGGGCTCTTTCTGGATTAAGTTTGATGCATTTAGAGACATCTTTAGGTGTCTAAGCAGAATAACGCAGGTTAGCATCTTTGCAACCTCTTAAGAGAGATTGTGATCCCTTTGGCCTAGAAACATTCCAACCCTCAGTGGGAAAGTCTATGAGCATTAGCTACTAGGAGACAATAGCTTGCACCCTTTTGCAGGAATCTTTAACCTATGAACATTTGTGTACATTTATTGACCCGAATTTGGAAGAGTCTTGATTTTGTCAACAGCACTTGGGTTGCAGAAATAATTGAGGGCTGGATTTATGTAGGGATATGCGGGTGCTAGATTGACATATAACCTCATTTAAAGTGCTGATTCCGGTGCCCGTCTGTCACGTCTGATATCAGCCATTCTGACCTGTCAAACCCAGCACGGCCAGAGGCTCTGATCCCCCCACTGTAGAACCAGTCACTCTTGCAAGGCTTGAACACACCACAGGAGGGTCGTATCTGCAGATATTGTTTCATGAGAGGACAGGATGCTTGGGGCATCTCCGTGTCTGTGGAGATGTCGCTCAAACGGGACATCTCCTCAAAAAGGTCATAAATCTTCCTCTACTGGCTCATACAAAGGGCCTTGTAAATTCCAGCAGAAGATGGCGTGTCTGCAACATGTGCATTATTAGTGAATTTTGGATTCCTCCTGAACCGGGCTGCAAATTATCCCATCTTAGACACTTCAGTACTATTCAACACCACATTTGGGCAGGTCTCCCTCTCGGAGGGCATGAGGATCCTACTACAACAAAGTTCTTGCTCTCGAGAACTCTAGGAGAGACAACAGCTTGCTAGTGGCTCTGGCTTTAGGGTCCCATGGCCTCCAGTATATTTGTAACCCTGGGACAGGCAGCACCCATGCCCCCTCATTTCTCATCTGTACAAGTGGTGGAGACTGAGCTATATTGACTTTAATGGCCATGGTGCCAGTCACGAATGAGTGATCTTCATCCTTCAGGTGGCTAAAGCAGGGGAACTTTGGGAAGGGATTTCCACTTAATCCCAGAGACACCATTTTCCTCCACAGATTCAAGCTCTCTGGGAGGCACTTTAGGAACCCTGCACAGTCCATGGTCATTGGTGTCCCATGGAATCCAGGATATCGTCAAACTGGAGTGGGCTGGTAGCAATTTTCAAAGCTCCAAAAACATTCACCCCCCCCACCACATAAAGGGAAGGGCAGTAATGATGATTTCAACAAACAAAACCTCAGCTCTGGCCCTTCTCTGAGTAGGGTATACACACCACGTGGGTGGACAAGACCTTGGTAAACAATGTAAACTCAGTATTCCTATCCCCCTAAGACCTCTTTTTCTTGCCAGATTCTGGTAGCCTTCTTCAACACTGACTTGATCACCTTGTTCACATCCCTGGCAACAATCGGATCCCGTATTGGACCAGATCTAGCTCCCAAGGACTTGGGTACAGATTCCCTAGCCATCCACTGGCCTAGAACTCTCCTGTATGCCTTTTACGCATTATTCCTTTCACCAAAGTCCTCTTAAGAGACAGCCAGCCTGTCTTAACCTGCCAATGACCATCGTTCCCATCGTTCCCTCTGATTCTGTAGGTGATCTCACCCTTCCACTCCCATATGCCTGCTTCTGCACCTCTCAATACATTTCAACGTGTGAGATGGTTCTTCAAAGGGAGAGGCCCTCTGAAGAACCAGTTCTTTGCATCCAGGGTTCTGTAGACCTTCACCTCTCAGGCCATATGCCAGACAGTGCAACCCCTTTGCCTCTTGGTGAGAACTGTGAGACAGGAATGGTATCAAGAGATGACACAGACAACAGATTGTGAATTCAACAATAGACAGGGTAATTCATAGAATTTCGCAGAAAAGTGTCGCAAGCGGCTGACGCAGAGTGTCCGCGTGCTATTGTCTGCGCCAGGCACGTGCGCTAAAACCAATTTCCGCGCACAGCGTATTCATGGATTTTAGGCTCCCAAACCAGCCGTGGCGCAGAGAATCGCAGCGACCCTGCAGCAGCGCCAGTAATGCCCCCAAGAACGCCCTCGCGCAAGGAAAAGCCATCCAAATCGCTAAATCATCGCAAAGGGCTGCGCTAACCCTGGACCAGTTCACCGGGCTGGCAAACAGCAAACGCCAAGTGGGGAACGCGTATTGCAGGGGTGCGCGGGAAGTTCCACACGCGATAGTCCCAGTGCGAGCAGGGTACGTGTATTTCAGGGGTGCGCGGGAAGTTCCACACGCGATTGGCCCAGTGCGAGCAGGGTACGTGTATTTCAGGGGTGCGCGGGAAGTTCCACACGCGATAGTCCCAGTGCGAGCAGGGCACGTGTATTTCAGGGGTGCGCGGGAAGTTACACACGCGATTGGCCCAGTGCGAGCAGGGTACGTGTATTTCAGGGGTGCGCGGGAAGTTCCACACGCGATAGTCCCAGTGCGAGCAGGGTACGTGTATTTCAGGGGTGCGCGGGAAGTTCGACACGCGATTGGCCCAGTGCGAGCAGGGTACGTGTATTTCAGGGGTGCGCGGGAAGTTACACACGCGATAGTCCCAGTGCGAGCAGGGTACGTGTATTTCAGGGGTGCGCGGGAAGTTCCACACGCGATTGGCCCAGTGCGAGCAGGGTACGTGTATTTCAGGGGTGCGCGGGAAGTTACACACGCGAGAGTCCCAGTGCGAGCAGGGTACGTGTATATCAGGGGTGCGCGGGAAGTTCCACACGCGATTGGCCCAGTGCGAGCAGGGTACGTGTATTTCAGGGGTGCGCGGGAAGTTACACACGCGAGAGTCCCAGTGCGAGCAGGGTACGTGTATTTCAGGGGTGCGCGGGAAGTTACACACGCGATTGGCCCAGTGCGAGCAGGGTACGTGTATTTCAGGGGTGCGCGGAAAGTTACACACGCGATAGTCCCAGTGCGAGCAGGGTACGTGTATTTCAGGGGTGCGCGGGAAGTTACACACGCGATTGGCCCAGTGCGAGCAGGGTACGTGTATTTCAGGGGTGCACGGGAAGTTACACACGCGATTGGCCCAGTGCGAGCAGGGTACGTGTATTTCAGGGGTGCGCAGGAAGTTACACACGCGATTGGCCCAGTGCGAGCAGGATACGTGTATTTCAGGGGTGCGCGGGAAGTTACACACGCGATTGGCCCAGTGCGAGCAGGGTACGTGTATTTCAGGGGTGCGCGGGAAGTTGCACACGCGATTGGCCCAGTGCGAGCAGGGTACGTGTATTTCAGGGGTGCGCGGGAAGTTACACACGCGATTGGCCCAGTGCGAGCAGGGTACGTGTATTTCAGGGGTGCGCGGGAAGTTACACACGCGATTGGCCCAGTGCGAGCAGGGTACGTGTATTTCAGGGGTGCGCGGGAAGTTACACACGCGATTGGCCCAGTGCGAGCAGGGTACGTGTATTTCAGGGGTGCGCGGGAAGTTGCACACGCGATACCAGCAGGGAATGTGTATTTCAGGGGTTCTGGGGAGTACTACACGTGAATTGGCCGTGTGGGTCCACCCAGGTGTACGCTCCACAACCTCCACGGCCCCTGCAGGCAGCCCACACCACGGGGGACTACCCTGCACCCCTGCTCATGTCCCGCAGGCAGCCCATCCACCATGGGCATGCCCCCCAGCCAACCCACATGTCACCTTGCACTACTGATCAACAATGCATGTCGACCACCACCCCCACCCCCCAGCAGTGCAGGGGCAGCCTCCACCAGGCCCCCACTCATGTCACCCACCACCCCCACCCCCCTGCCACCATGGGCAGACTCCACCAGGCCCCCACTCATGTCTCCCACCACCCCCACCCCCCAGCCACCAGGGTCACCCTCCACCAGGCCCCCACTCATGTCACCCACCACCCCCACCCCCCTGCCACCATGGGCAGACTCCACCAGGCCCCCACTCATGTCTCCCACCACCCCCACCCCCCAGCCACCAGGGTCGCCCTCCACCAGGCCCCCACTCATGTCACCCACCACCCCCACCCCCCTGCCACCATGGGCAGACTACACCAGGCCCCCACTCATGTCTCCCACCTCCCCCACCCCCCAGCAGTGCAGGGGCAGCCTCCAGCAGGCCCCCACTCATGTCCCCCTGCACCCCACCCCCCTGCCACCATGGTCATCCTCCACCAGGGCCCCACTCATGTCTCCCACCACCCCCACCTCCCTGCCACCATGGGCAGACTCCAGCAGGCCCCCACTCATGTCTCCCACCACCCCCACCCCCCAGCCACCAGGGTCACCCTCCACCAGGCCCCCACTCATGTCTCCCACCACCCCCACCCCCCTGCCACCATGGGCAGACTCCACCAGGCCCCCACTCATGTCTCCCACCACCCCCACCCCCCAGCAGTGCAGGGGCAGCCTCCACCAGGCCCCCACTCATGTCTACCACCACCCCCACACCCCAGCAGTGCAGGGGCAGCCTCCACCAGGCCCCCACTCATGTCTCCCACCACCCCCAGCCACCAGGGTCACCCTCCACCAGGCCCCCACTCATGTATCACACCACCCCCACCCCCCTGCCACCATGGGCAGACTCCAGCAGGCCCCCACTCATGTCTCCCACCACCCCCACCCCCCAGCAGTGCAGGGGCAGCCTCCACCAGGCCCCCACTCATGTCTACCACCACCCCCACACCCCAGCAGTGCAGGGGCAGCCTCCACCAGGCCCCCACCCATGTCTCCCACCACCCCCACCCCCCAGCCACCAGGGTCACCCTCCACCAGGCCCCCACTCATGTCAACCACCACCCCACCCCCCTGCCACCATGGGCAGACTACACCAGGCCCCCACTCATGTCTCTCACCACCCCCACACCCCAGCAGTGCAGGGGCAGCCTCCACCAGGCCCCCACCCATGTCTCCCACCACCCCCACCCCCCAGCAGTGCAGGGGCAGCCTCCACCAGGCCCCCACTCATGTCTCCCACCACCCCCACCCCTCTGCCACCATGGGCAGACTCCACCAGGCCCCCACTCATGTCACCCACCACCCCCCAGCAGTGCAGGGGCAGCCTCCACCAGGCCCCCACACATGTCTACCACCACCCCCACACCCCAGCAGTGCAGGGCAGCCTCCACCAGGCCCCCACTCATGTCTCCCACCACCCCCACCCCCCTGCCACCATGGGCAGCCCCCACCAGGTCCTCACAATCCCCAATCATGTGCGTAATGGTCAGCCTCCACAGCCAAAAAGCCCTACCAAGTAACCCATTCACCCACATGGAAATGGAAATCACATGTTACACCCCCAATGTTCATCAAGCTAATGAACCCATGTCCGTCACACACAATGGTTGCAATTGAATGGGAAAACACACAACATGACATGCATGAAACCAATGAGATGATACCACACAGTGAAGTATGCAAACAAAATTGTATTGGAAAAAATTAAAGAATGCTAAAGAAAGAAAACTAACTACAATGTGAATGTGAGAAAAAAGAGCTGCATGTCCGTATAAAAACACAAAACTGCAAATCAGAATAAAAAAATAATTATGTCCAAAGTCAAATGTAAAAAAATCTCCATGCAAAAAATAAATATGTACAAAACTAACAAGGGTCCATGAGCCCAACTGAACAAAGGAAACCTACTAAAAAACCTACCTAAAAATCAACTATATACAAAAAGTGGAGCAGTGTCCGTCGACTCCAAATCATAATAAGAAAGAAAGGAAACCTAAAACTAAAGAACTATATACAAAGGCGGCGGGCAAGTCCAGCGGCTCACTCCGTGGTGTCCCGGGCCAGGGCATCATCGAACTCCTATTCAATGTCCCGGAGGCGGTTCAGTTCCATGGCCCCGAGGGTCCGCAGGGACGATGCCGTGTCCTCCTCCAACCCCCTGCGGATTGCTTCGAGGCACTCGGCCCGCCTCAGGGCCCTCTCCGCCCTGACCATTGTGAGCCGTGCCTCTTCCGCCCGCCGCCGCTCCGCACCTATGGCGTGGCCCAACCGCTGCCACACGGAAGACACTCTCTGTCCTGGGTCCCCCTGCCCTCCGGCCGATGCCTGCCCCTCCGATGTCGAAAGCCCCGAGCCTTCATGTCTCCCACCATGTTGCTGCTGCTGCTGCTCTGCCTCTGCCCGTGCACTGCCTCCTGCTGCCTGCACATCCTCCGCCGGCTGGGGTGCACTCGTTGATGTGGCCACCCCTGCTGGACCTCCGACTCCCGACTGTGGCAGGGATGCCTCCTCCACCAGCCTGGCCGCACCATCAGAGGCAGCTCCACAGGGCACCCAGGTGACTGATGGGTGGGAAGATGGCACAGAGGACGACTGGCGCGTAGGGGGTCCAGTTGAGGAGGGGGTCGGAGCAAGCCCCATCAGAAGGAGGAATCCGGCCTGGGTGACCTGTCCCAGCAGGCTGACGTGGTCAACGAGCCATTCGAGATGACGTGCAGTCTCTCCATGAAAAGACTGCAGGTCACCTCGCATGGCCCGTTGACGCAACGCCACACCAGCCAGGACAGGCTCAACCCGGACCTGGATGGCCACGTCCGCAGGCAGAGGAAGGCCAGTTGACGTCAGCTCATCCCCTGCCTGAAAACGGGTCTGGACGTAGGCATCCCTGCTGGTGCAAGATGATGCAGGGACAGGATCGGGGACAGGATTGCACACAGGCACCTCCGCGGCGGCCTGTGCTGCCTCCTGTCCCTGGTCCTGCACTGCACCACTAGCACCAGTGGGATCCCCACCTCCAGACCCCGTCTCTGGTGCTTGCACGGCCCCCTCCTCCACCAAACCCCCCACCAACCTGGATGACTCCGTGCCATCTTCCCCTGTTGGGCCCTGTGGGGTCCCAGCTGCCCCTTCTGCTGCCGAGGAGTCCAACTGCAACCTCCGTCTCTTGGACCTCCTCCCGGCAGCTGCGGCCTGGGACGCGGCACCGGACTCCTCACTCCCCGACGAGATGACAACACGGGAGGGGAGCTGGGCCTTGCGTCTCCGGCTGGCGGTCGGATCCCCGCCGCTGTGCTCCACAGCACCTTCTCCGCCCTCTTCATCAGTTGACGCTGCAGACAGGGAGAAACAAAACACAGGCATCAGGGCACTGTACAATGGACACATACACGCATGACAGTTGCACATGAGTGGCATTGGCAAACCTCAGACATGTCATCACAATCCCCAACACACATGTCATTGCAACTCGCACACATGAGCCATACCACAGCCATATCGCAACTGCCACCACCATCCATACACATACAACAGCATCAGCAGCCAAAGGGGAGCCAGACATCACATGCAACACAGGAAGTGCACCACACATGTACACACACCACCACACTTGCATGCATGTCTACACCTCTGCCAAGTGTCGCACTGTTCAGACGGGCATCCATGTCACATCTGCCAATCAGGCTTCCACATACCGCTGTCACATGCATCCATGTAGCATCACTGTTGCACCCTTGACAAATACACACACATGCACATGTACACAGTGCGCATACATGCAGGCCAAAACAACATACATGCCTGACATCAGGGACATGTCTACTTACATGCACATTCATCCAAACATGTGTGCACGCACAACTGCATTTGCCATGCAAGCCCACACACACAAGCACCATCCTTGTCTCACACATTACAGCCCTCGCATGTGTCAGACCCACGGCCCTGTACACCCCCACCCATACTCGACCCCATACAAACAGATGTGCAACCGGCACAATGCCGAATAATCACCACACGCACTGCTCACAATCAGGATGCATGTACACTCACCGCTCGACTCCAGACGGGTCTGCTTCTCTAGGACCTGGACGTGGAGCGCTGGGGATATGCGTTCTAGGACCCCCATCTGTTCTTCCGACAAGTGGCCCCGGCGCCCCTTGGCATCCGCTGCCTTCAAGACGCGCCGGGCCTTGTTCAGGGTCCTGGACCTGAAGTCCTCCCAGCGCTTCCTGACATGTTGGAAGTCCCGGACTGCCACCCCCTCCGCGTTGATGGCAGTCACGATGTCAGTCCAGATCCGAGTCCGTCCTTCCTTGTCGGCGCGGGAACTTCCGAAGAGGGCATCATACTGCCCCAGGACTTGCTCCACCAGGACACCAACTTCGGTGGCACTGAAGCTGGTGCCCCTCTGCCTCTCTAGCCGGGGGTTGCCAGTGGTCACAGATGGTGTTTGCCCCGACATGACAACCCCAGAGGCAGGAGTGGGTGGGCAACTGGGTCCTGGGGCTGGGCTGTGGAGCGATGGAATTCCAGTCGGGAGTCTTCGGTTCCAGCAAGGGTGGTCACAGCAACAGCACCCCTGGCTGATGTGCAGGCAGCAAATGGCAGTGCACGTGGGCAGCAGGCAGTCAGGCAGCAGCAGATGGCAGGTGGGAGCGTGCTCGGGGCTCTGGGGGGCAGTAGTTCGGCCTTCTGGGCAGGAGCGTGGTCTTCCGTGTGCTTACGCGTGGCCAGCTTGGTACGGAGTGATTTGGCACGTGAAAATCCTGCACGTCAGCGTGAAAACCGAGGAAAGGCCCTTAGCACGTAAGCACGTCAGCACGCATACGCGATTCTATTGGACCAAAGGCCCTCAGCGCGTAAGCGCGTCTGTGACGTGACCCGCACGGGTGTTTCCCACACAGCACGTGATGACAGAGCACACGTGGAAAGACTGCACGTCAGAGTGTCATCGCGTGTAATTGGACAGCACGTCAGAGTCTCATCGCGTGTAATTGGACAGCACGGCAGAGTCTCATCGCGTGTAATTGGACTGCACGTCAGTGTGTCATCGCGTGTAATTGGACTAAAGTGCGCGTACACGCGATTGGCCTATGTACGTGTATATCAGGTGTGCGCGGACACTTACACACGCAAGTACGTCAGCGCACCTGTATCCCGGTGTGCGCGGGAATTTCCACACGCTATTGGACTGGGTACTGGATTTCAGGGGTGCGCGGGTCACACGCTCGCCTACAACACGCGCAACGCATACATTTGCGCGCTAAAATAATAACAAGCTCACACCCAGGATGAACATACCGTTCCTAGCAGCAGTGGGCGTGGCCTACCAAAGGAGGAGGAGGAGGATAGTCAGGGCCAGAATATTCACACCCAGAACCAGCCTTTTCGGGATGCCTGATGACCAGGTGCATGGGAGGTACAGGTTTCCACCACACATCATACTGGACCTGGTGAGTGAGTGGGAGGATGACCTCACATCACCCACCCTGTGCTCCCAAGCACTCAGCCCCCTGGAGAAGGTCCTCAATGTACTGCACTTCTTAGCCACTGGATCATTTCAGCGGACAAGTGCCATTGTGGGTGGGGTATCACGGGCCACCCAGTCACGCTGCCTACACCAGGTCTTGAACATCATCACTGCACGCCCATCAGTCCGCAGGCACATATACCTGCCCAGAACACCTGCAGAAAGGCATGCTGCCGCCCTGGATTTCTACGTTGTGGCACGATTCCCCAAAGTGCTAGGTGCCATCGACTGCACCCATGTGGCTCTACGTCCCCCCAGGGCATCTGAGCACATCTATAGGAACCGCAAGCACTGGCATTCCATCAACGTGCAGGTAGTATGTAATGCCAAGGGAATCATCACCTCAGTATATGCCAACTATCCCGGGTCAACCCACGACAGCTTCATTTACCGAATGTCCACCCTAAGCCGGGACCTAGAAGCTGGGCGGCATGGCGATACATGGCTGCTTGGTGAGTATGAATGCCACTGCACATGCATGCATGTCAGATACTGAGCAAGGTCACAACCCCACCAATGATACCAATCACCACCTCCACAGGGGACAGTGCCTACCCTCTCAGCCCCCACATGATGACGCCAATTCGGAACCCCACCACGCCACCCCAGGTAAGATACAACTCAGCCCACATTACAACCCGGGGCATAGTGGAGCGCACATTCGGAGTGCTGAAGTCACGCTTTCGCTCCCTTGACCGTTCTGGCGGGCAGCTGTTGTACGCTCCCCCAGTAGTGTGCAGGATCATAGTGGCAGCATGTGTCCTGCACAACGTTGCAACACGCCGGGGCCTGGCCGTGGACATGGTGGTGCCCCCCCATCCCCAACCACATGCACAGCCGCTGTGCATGGGAGGGGAAAGGGCACGGGGGGAGGCAGCCCGTACACAGCTAGTGGCTAATTACTTCACATAGAAATCACACCCCTGTGGAGTGCACACTGCCCTGGCACATTCCATCTGACAATCAATGATGACTCAACCTGACACTGATCCTGAAAGTCTGGAGAAAGAACCGTGAAAACCATATCAGCCTGAGATTGTTCACCTGGAAGTGTCACAATGTGTGCATCCCTACCCACACAGACACCACCAATGCAGTTTTGTGAAGTTACACATTCAAGCAGCTAAAATGAACACCCACTTGCAAAATGCAACAAGAGGACAGTGCCATGTCAGCCAACCCAACCCCAGCACCGCCACACCACACACCGTGCCATGTCATGCTATTTGCAGGTAAACAAAGTAATCCACACAACATGACACTAGGGTCACAATGTACAGTGTCCCTATTAGAAACTTGCAACACCTGAAATGCTCACAGTAATGCCGGACCAACAACAAAGTTGAGCACGTACTACCATTAACATGACATCACTAATGTTAAATATTAGTAGTCTCACCACCTGGAAATGCCTGCACTCCCACCACTACCAGCTGTGCAGTGTTGGCGCCATGTAGAGTTGTAGGTGCACTGCTGCCAACAGGGACCACATCTCCAGACTAGAGGTCCCTGTGTCGACATGAGGAAGGGACCTGCAAATTGGGAGGTAGACACAGAAGATGAGTTACACATCAATGCAACATGCAGTGTACAACACAACAGCAATATGCACTAGGAATGTATACACAGTATTGACTACAGACTGCCCACACAGCTCATGGGAGTCCAACGTCACTGTGTAATTCACTGTCACTTGGGCACACCCTTTGCAAGCCCATGGAAACGGGAAGCAGGAGGGGTGTGTGTGACTCAAACCCAAGCATCGGAACCAAATACATTACAAGCCTGCATGTGCCCAGCCACAATGCAGCGTATGCCCACAGGAACCACGGAAGCCAACAAATCGTCCCAAAAAAATTGGGAATAAAATAAATAAAAATAAAATCAAAAATGGCCATTGAAGGGCCCGGGGGGGTTGGGGAGGCCACCCAGGAGGTCCGAGGACAGGATGCACACCAGAACCCACCTGCGTGGATCCTGGGAAAATAAAACACCTCCATGGGCTCATGGCCCACACGGCTACCCTATTGTGGGAGTATCACTGCTGTCGCTATTATCACCCTGTGCAGCTGCATCCGGAGGTGGTTGCACTATGGGAGGCAGCCCACGCAAGGCCCTAGTCTGCTCCTCCATGGCTGCAAGCATGCGGGTGTGGTAGGTCTGGTTCTGGAGGATGAGTGTGCGGAGGTCCCCATGCAACAACTCACGGGATGCCCGGACCTCCGCCCTCGTTGCCTGCATCTCAGCTGAGAGCGTACGGGTGAGACGCTCCAGCTGCTGTTCTGTCCTTTGGTGTGTTGAAGCCTCAAGCTCAACAAGAGTCGTCCTGAGGTGAAGGAGCTCCTGCCTCAGGGCTTCCCTGTGGTCCTGGGACTCAATGGAGATGGCCTCCTGCAGAGTCGCCAGTGCCGCCCGCCTGTCCCTGTTGGACCCCAACATGTCCTCCCTGTGTGACTGGCAGATGGAGTCGGTTGCCTGCTCTAGTTGCTCCATCAGCCTTTCAGGGGGGACAATGGAAGTGGCCACCCTATCCATGGCCTGAGCCATCATCTCGGATGATGCTGCCTGTTGGGTTGCCATACCGTAAATGGATTGCTCCCATGCGGTATTGCCAGGTGGCGTACGGCCACCACGTCGGCGGGCACCACACCTGTCTGGGGCAAGGCGAACTGCGCCTTGCTGTGCCGGCACTGCCTGAGGCTGCAGGACTGCATTCCCCCTCTGATCTGCTGGCCCAGGAACAGGATCAGATGTCGCGGAGTGTGACCCTGCATCCGTAACCACCAAAGGCGTAGCTGCCAACACTGACATCCCCATTGAGGGTCCTGACCCTGGTGCAGGTGGGTGAGACAGAACAGAATCCCTCCCTGGAACACTCACCTGCGACGGCACGTAGGTCTCATCCGAATCAACACCTGAGTACAGCTCGGGGGAGGTGCAGCCAGAGACACCCCTTGAGAGCACGACCTGCAGCAGTTGTGGGTTCTCACCCACCACCACACCACTTCCCTCACTGGTGGTTGGTCGGCCCTCGGACCCCTCCTGGGTCTGCACCATCTCCACAACCCCAGCAGTATCAGGTGCGTCTTCCCCTGCAAAGACATGAAAACAAAGAAATGGAAACAGGCATTAGCACCATGGCACACAATGAGGGCTGAGAAGCAAGAGAAACAGTACTTGTTTGACACATGTCCCACATGACTAAAACCCTCCCATGCATGCACCCTCACTGCGTATGAAGGGCAGGCAAATGGCACACCCTGATGACACCAAGATGGAAGATGAACACATTTTCTGCATGCTGCCTGGCAGTGGCATCACACATTGCCCTGTGATTGGCAGGTGAAACACACATGCCATCACACAGATGACATGTACCATTGCTATTGAGTTAAGATGGAGAGGAGGGCAGCACCTATTCATTCAGTCCAGTTCCCGCATGTAATAGCTTTTCTAATTCAAACAGGTCAGATTCTTCACCTGTAGCTGCCAGTCCAAAATGGTGCAATTGCACAGGGACATGTCTGAACAAATGATATCCAGGTAACAAAGTCACTCCACTTTACCATAGCCATGTCAGACATGTGACTAGAGGACTGCGACATGCCTAGTAAAAGTGGTGGAATGCAAACAATCTGACTAAATGAACAGTGAAAAATCAGGCAACAATGTTGTGGCAGGGTGACACTTAAAGGGCAACTGGCGTGCAGTTGGGCTAGATGTCTACTGTTGGCAGAAGGGATACTGCTATGGCCAAATGCAGCTGCGCAGGACGTATTGCATGAAGCACATGGCTGACCCATACGACTCAGGTGCACACACTCTCACCTGTCACACAAACAGAAGCCCTCACACACACCATGCACATGGATGACACACACATGCATGTGCACTCACCGGACAATGCCTCGTAATCAGCCAAATCTCCCACGCCTTGGATCTGTTCCTCCGTGACGTAGGTCTCAGCGACTGACTCATGTGGAGTGAGTTCCATGTCTACTACTGGAGACCCACCTCCAGTCACTAGAGTTGCGGCATGACTTGAGGCCAGTTTACTCTTTGACCTGCGCTTTAGGTCATTCCAGCGCTTATAGCAATCATTGGCTGTGCGCCTCACGATTCCAAGGGCACTTACGATGTCCGCAACGGTCTGCCAGTGTGCCTGGCGTTGTGCAGGTGTGGTCTTGGATCCTCAAACAATGACCATCTCGTTGTCATGTGCGGACACATACTCGACAAGTGCATTCAGTTCGTCATCCGTGAAGCTGGGCTTCCTGGATGGGCCGGACTGTGTAGCCGTGTCTGGGGCATCAGCCTGTGCCGGACGAGCACTCTTCCTCTTCCGCTTGGAAGGTGGTGGTGATCCTGAGTGTCCTGCGCCGCTCTGGACACTAGGGGCAGGAGCCTTGGTGGACTCTGTATCAGGAGTGTGGGATTGCACACTCAGCATGGGAGTTGGTGCAGGCATTGGCTCTAGTGTGATGTGTCAGGGGGAATGTCAGCAGCATGGACTAGGACCGACACTGTCCGGGCTGGGTGTGTGAGGGCTGGGGTGGATGGAGCCGCAGCTGCCCCTGCAGCCTCTCCGCCCTGCCTACTTGGTGCAGCAGATGACCTTGCTGCCACAGATGCACGTGGCATGGTGACATCAACGTGCACCAGCGCACGTGTCATAGGCCTGCTGACCTGGAAGTCAGCCATGGAGTCAGCCAGGTCTGGTGCCACAATGGGCTGGTCCAACAAGGGCTGAGCATGGATGGTGTCAGCCACATCAGCCTCAACGGGAGGGGGGGGGATTATGGGTGCCCTTGACTGGTCCTCCACACATGGGGGGACAGGCTCACCCTGCAAGTAACGACCACGTCCCCTACCGGATCCACCACGGCCACCACTTGTGGCTCTTCCACCTTTGCCACCCTTACGGAATCCTCGCCTCCCAGCCATGGCACTGATGTTAATGTGCGTATGGGAGTGGGTGTAAAATATTGTCCTGGGCAATTGGGGGTCAAAGGGGTTGGGTACCAGATGGTAATTGTACCCTAGTGCTCTTGCAAGGCTGATTGTAACCCCTGGGGAAAGATGACGGGTCACGCTACGCACAGGAGCCCCAAAAAAGGGAGATGACGTGCACGCAACCCCTCCTAGACCACGTGTGCAGAAAGAAAAACCTGCACTACGCTGTGGCACCCAGTAACACAAGAATGAACGTATGCGTGTCACACGCAGCCTAGAATGACCTCTGAAGGGGTAGGCTACACACGGGGCAAGCACAGATGTTAGATACGTGCATGACTCACCGTCTGCCAGATAAAAGAGCGTGAAAAAGGAGCGCGTTTGGTTGGCAACACCCCCGCCAAAAGAATATTTGTACGCTGTCTGAGGAGACAGGACAACAGTAGTAGGGAACACTGTTTGAGGGAACAGGCCCAGGTAAACCAGTTAAAGTGAAAAAAGAGAAAAAGCTGTCAGAGGTAACAGGGAATACGAACTTGAAACGCCGTGAAGTAAATCGCGTGTGAAACTACAAGAAGTACAGAATTCACCCACTCGCTCTCCACGAAAAGCACGTACAAGGAAATGGTGTTCTACGCGTACCTTTTATACAGGCCCACACGTCCAGTGTCACTTACGCGGCGTGTACGCGCTAGGCCCATTTCCACCAATTACACGCTTTGTCACTTCTGCGTGTAGGGCCATTTCCACCAATCACACGCGATGACACACTGACGTGCAGTCCAATTACACGCGATGAGACTCTGCCGTGCTGTCCAATTACACGCGATGAGACTCTGACGTGCTGTCCAATTACACGCGATGACACTCTGACGTGCAGTCTTTCCACGTGTGCTCTGTCATCACGTGCTGTGTGGGAAACACCCGTGCGGGTCACGTCACAGACGCGCTTACGCGCTGAGGGCCTTTGGTCCAATAGAATCGCGTATGCGTGCTGACCCGCTTACGCGCTAAGGGCCTTTCCTCGGTTTACACGCTGACGTGCAGGATTTTCACGTGCCAAATCACTCCGTACCAAGCTGGCCACGTGTAAGCACATGGAAGACCACGCTCCTGCCCAGAAGGCCAAACTACTGCCCCCCAGAGCCCCGAGCACGCTCCCACCTGCCATCTGCTGCTGCCTGACTGCCTGCTGCCCACGTGCACTGCGATTTGCTGCCTGCACATCAGCCAGGGGTGCTGTTGCTGTGACCACCCCTGCTGGAACCGAAGACTCCCGACTGGAATTCCATCGCTCCACAGCCCAGCCCCAGGACCCAGTTGCCCACCCAATCCTGCCTCTGGGGTTGTCATGTCGGGGCAAACACCATCTGTGACCACTGGCAACCCCCGGCCAGAGAGGCAGAGGGGCACCAGCTTCAGTGCCACCGAAGTTGGTGTCCTGGTGGAGCAAGTCCTGGGGCAGTATGATGCCCTCTTCGGAAGTTCCCGCGCCGACAAGGAAGGACGGACTCGGATCTGGACTGACATCGTGACTGCCATCAACGCGGAGGGGGTGGCAGTCCGGGACTTCCAACATGTCAGGAAGCGCTGGGAGGACTTCAGGTCCATGACCCTGAACAAGGCCCGGCGCCTCTTGAAGGCAGCGGATGCCAAGGGGCGCCGGGGCCACTTGTCGGAAGAACAGATGGGGGTCCTGGAACGCATATCCCCAGCGCTCCACGTCCAGGTCCTAGAGAAGCAGTCCGTCTGGAGTCGAGCGGTGAGTGTACATGCATCCTGATTGTGAGCAGTGCGTGTGGTGATTATTCGGCATTGTGCCGGTTGCACATCTGTTTGTATGGGGTCGAGTATGGGTGGGGGTGTACAGGGCCGTGGGTCTGACACATGCGAGGGCTGTAATGTGTGAGACATGGATGGTGCTTGTGTGTGGGCTTGCATGGCAAATGCAGTTGTGCGTGCACACATGTTTGGATGAATGTGCATGTAAGTAGACATGTCCGTGATGTCAGGCATGTAAGTTGTTTTGGCCTGCATGTATGAGCACTGTGTACATGTGCATGTGTGTGTATTTGTCAAGGGTGCAACAGTGATGCTACATGGATGCATGTGACAGCGGTATGTGGAAGCCTGATTGGCAGATGTGACATGGATGCCCGTCTGAACAGTGCGACACTTGGCAGAGGTGTAGACATGCATGCAAGTGTGGTGGTGTGTGTACATGTGTGGTGCACTTCCTGTGTTGCATGTGATGTCTGGCTCCCCTTTGGCTGCTGATGCTGTTGTATGTGTATGGATGGTGGTGGCAGTTGCGATATGGCTGTGGTATGGCTCATGTGTGCGAGTTGCAATGACATGTGTGTTGGGGATTGTGATGACATGTCTGAGGTTTGCCAATGCCACTCATGTGCAACTGTCATGCGTGTATGTGTCCATTGTACAGTGCCCTGATGCCTGTGTTTCGTTTCTCCCTGTCTGCAGCGTCAACTGATGAAGAGGGCGGAGAAGGTGCTGTGGAGCACAGCGGCGGGGATCCGACCGCCAGCCGGAGACGCAAGGCCCGGCTCCCCTCCCGTGTTGTCATCTCGTCGGGGAGTGAGGAGTCCGGTGCCGCGTCCCAGGCCGCAGCTGCCGGGAGGAGGTCCAAGAGGCGGAGGTTGCAGTTGGACTCCTCGGCAGCAGAAGGGGCAGCTGGGACCCCACAGGGCCCAACAGGGGAAGATGGCACGGAGTCATCCAGGTTGGTGGGGGGTTTGGTGGAGGAGGGGGCCGTGCAAGCACCAGAGACGGGGTCTGGAGGTGGGGATCCCACTGGTGCTAGTGGTGCAGTGCAGGACCAGGGACAGGAGGCAGCACAGGCCGCCGCGGAGGTGCCTGTGTGCAATCCTGTCCCCGATCCTGTCCCTGCATCATCTTGCACCAGCAGGGATGCCTACGTCCAGACCCGTTTTCAGGCAGGGGATGAGCTGACGTCAACTGGCCTTCCTCTGCCTGCGGACGTGGCCATCCAGGTCCGGGTTGAGCCTGTCCTGGCTGGTGTGGCGTTGCGTCAACGGGCCATGCGAGGTGACATGCAGTCTTTTAATGGAGAGACTGCACGTCATCTCGAATGGCTCGTTGACCACGTCAGCCTGCTGGGACAGGTCACCCAGGCCGGATTCCGCTGTCTGATGGGGTTTGCTCCGACCCCCTCCTCAACTGGACCCCCTACGCGCCAGTCGTCCTCTGTGCCATCTTCCCACCCATCAGTCACCTGGGTGCCCTGTGGAGCTGCCTCTGACGGTGCGGCCAGGCTGGTGGAGGAGGCATCCCTGCCACAGTCGGGAGTCGGAGGTCCAGCAGGGGTGGCCACATCAACGAGTGCACCCCACCCGGCGGAGGATGTGCAGGCAGCAGGAGGCAGTGCACGGGCAGAGGCAGAGCAGCAGCAGCAGCAACATGGTGGGAGACATGAAGGCTCGGGGCTTTCGACATCGGAGGGGCAGGCATCGGCCGGAGGGCAGGGGGACCCAGGACAGAGAGTGTCTTCCGTGTGGCAGCGGTTGGGCCACGCCATAGGTGCGGAGCGGCGGCGGGCGGAAGAGGCGCGGCTCACAATGGTCAGGGCGGAGAACTCCATGCGGAGGGCCCTGAGGCGGGCCGAGTGCCTCGAGGCAATCCGCAGGGGGTTGGAGGAGGACACAGCGTCGTCCCTGCGGACCCTCGGGGCCATGGAACTGGACCGCCTCCGGGACATCGAACAGGAGTTCGATGATGCCCTGGCCCGGGACACCACGGAGTGAGCCGCTGGACTTGCCCGCCGCCTTTGTATATAGTTCTTTAGTTTTAGGTTTCCTTTCTTTCTTATTATGATTTGGAGTCGACGGACACTGCTCCACTTTTTGTATATAGTTGATTTTCAGGTAGGTTTTTTAGTAGGTTTCCTTTGTTCAGTTGGGCTCATGGACCCTTGTTAGTTTTGTACATATTTATTTTTTGCATGGAGATTTTTTTACATTTGACTTTGGACATAATTATTTTGGATTCTGATTTGCAGTTTTGTGTTTTTATACGGACATGCAGCTCTTTTTTTCACATTCACATTGTAGTTATTTTTCTTTCTTTAGCATTCTTTAATTTTTTTCAATACAATTTTGTTAGCATACTTCACTGTGTGGTATCATCTCATTGGTTTCATGCATGTCATGTTGTGTGTTTTCCCATTCAATTGCAACCATTATGTGTGACGGACATGGGTTCATTAGCTTGATGGACATTGGGGGTGTAACATGTGATTTCCATTTCCATGTGGGTGAATGGGTTACTTGGTAGGGCTTTTTGGCTGTGGAGGCTGACCATTACGCACATGATTGGGGATTGTGGGGGCCTGGTGGAGGGTGACCCTGGTGGCTGGGGGGTGGGGGTGGTGGGAGACATGAGTGGGGGCCTGGTGGAGTCTGCCCATGGTGGCAGGGGGGTGGGGGTGGTGGGTGACATGAGTGGGGGCCTGGTGGAGGCTGCCCCTGCACTGCTGGGGTGTGGGGGTGGTGGTAGACATGAGTGGGGGCCTGGTGGAGGGTGCCCCTGCACTGCTGGGGGTTGGGGGTTGGTGGGAGACATGAGTGGGGACCTGCTGGAGTCTGCCCATGGTGGCAGGGGGGTGGGGGTGGTGGGAGACATGAGTGGGGGCCTGGTGGAGGGTGACCCTGGTGGCTGGGGGGTGGGGTGGTGGGAGACATGGGTGGGGGCCTGGTGGAGGCTGCCCCTGCACTGCTGGGGGGTGGGGGTGGTGGGAGACATGAGTGGGGGCCTGGTGGAGGGTGACCCTGGTGGCTGGGGGGTGGGGGTGGTGGGAGACATGAGTGGGGGCCTGGTGGAGTCTGCCCCTGCACTGCTGGGGGGTGGGGGTCGTGGGAGACATGAGTGGGGGCCTGGTGGAGGGTGACCCTGGTGGCTGGGGGGTGGGGGTGGTGGGAGACATGAGTGGGGGCCTGGTGTAGTCTGCCCATGGTGGCAGGGGGGTGGGGGTGGTGGGTGACATGAGTGGGGGCCTGGTGGAGGGTGACCCTGGTGGCTGGGGGGTGGGGGTGGTGGGAGACATGAGTGGGGGCCTGGTGGAGTCTGCCCATGGTGGCAGGGGGGTGGGGGTGGTGGGTGACATGAGCGGGGGCCTGGTGTAGTCTGCCCATGGAGGCAGGGGGGTGGGGGTGGTGGGAGACATGAGTGGGGGCCTGGTGGAGGATGCCCATGGTGGCAGGGGGGTGGGGGTGCAGGGGGACATGAGTGGGGGCCTGCTGGAGTCTGCCCCTGCACTGCTGGGGGGTGGGGGTGGTGGGAGACATGAGTGGGGGCCTGGTGTAGTCTGCCCATGGTGGCAGGGGGGTGGGGGTGGTGGGTGACATGAGTGGGGGCCTGGTGGAGGGTGACCCTGGTGGCTGGGGGGTGGGGATGGTGGGAGACATGAGTGGGGGCCTGGTGGAGGCTGCCCCTGCACTGCTGGTGTGTGGGGGTGGTGGTAGACATGAGTGGGGGCCTGGTGGAGTCTGCCCATGGTGGCAGGGGGGTGGGGGTGGTGGGAGACATGAGTGGGGGCCTGGTGGAGGCTGCCCCTGCACTGCTGGGGGTGGGGGTGGTGGGAGACATGGGTGGGGGCCTGGTGGAGGCTGCCCCTGCACTGCTGGGGTGTGGGGGTGGTGGGAGACATGAGTGGGGGCCTGGTGGAGGGTGACCCTTGTGGCTGGGGGGTGGGGGTGGTGGGAGACATGGGTGGGGGCCTGGTGGAGTCTGCCCATGGTGGCAGGGGGGTGGGGGTGGTGGGTGACATGAGTGGGGGCCTGGTGGAGGCTGCCCCTGCACTGCTGGGGGGTGGGGGTGGTGGGAGACATGAGTGGGGGCCTGGTGGAGTCTGCCCATGGTGGCAGGGGGGTGGGGGTGGTGGGAGACATGAGTGGGGGCCTGGTGGAGGCTGCCCCTGCACTGCTGGGGGGTGGGGGTGGTGGGAGACATGGGTGGGGGCCTGGTGGAGGCTGCCCCTGCACTGCTGGGGGGTGGGGGTGGTGGGAGACATGAGTGGGGGCCTGGTGGAGTCTGCCTATGGTGGCAGGAGGGTGGGGGTGGTGGGAGACATGAGTGGGGGCCTGGTGGAGGATGCCCATGGTGGCAGGGGGGTGGGGGTGGTGGGAGACATGAGTGGGGGCCTGGTGGAGGCTGACCCTGGGGGGTGGGGGTGGTGGGAGACATGAGTGGGGGCCTGGTGTAGTCTGCCCATGGTGGCAGGGGGGTGGGGGTGGTGGGTGACATGAGTGGGGGCCTGGTGGAGGCTGCCCCTGCACTGCTGGGGTGTGGGGGTGGTGGTAGACATGAGTGGGGGCCTGGTGGAGGCTGCCCCTGCACTGCTGGGGGGTGGGGGTGGTGGGAGACATGAGTGGGGGCCTGCTGGAGGGTGACCCTGGTGGCTGGGGGGTGGGGGTGGTGGGAGACATGAGTGGGGGCCTGGTGGAGGCTGCCCCTGCACTGCTGGGGTGTGGGGTGGTGGTAGACATGAGTGGGGGCCTGGTGGAGGCTGCCCCTGCACTGCTGGGGGGTGAGGGTGGTGGGTGAAATGAGTGGGGGCCTGGTGGAGGCTGCCCCTGCACTGCTGGGGGGTGGGGGTGGTGGGAGACATGAGTGGGGGCCTGGTGGAGTCTGCCCATGGTGGCAGGGGGGTGGGGGTGGTGGGAGACATGAGTGGGGGCCTGGTGGAGGCTGCCCCTGCACTGCTGGGGGGTGGGGGTGGTGGGAGACATGGGTGGGGGCCTGGTGGAGGCTGCCCCTGCACTGCTGGGGTGTGGGGGTGGTGGGAGACATGAGTGGGGGCCTGGTGTAGTCTGCCCATGGTGGCAGGGGGGTGGAGGTGGTGGGTGACATGAGTGGGGGCCTGGTGGAGGGTGACCCTGGTGGCTGGGGGGTGGGGGTGGTGGGAGACATGGATGGGGGCCTGGTGGAGGCTGCCCCTGCACTGCTGGGGGGTGGGGGTGGTGGGAGACATGAGTGGGGGCCTGCTGGAGTCTGCCCATGGTGGCAGGGGGGTGGTGGGAGACATGAGTGGGGGCCTGGTGGAGGGTGACCCTGGTGGCTGGGGGGTGGGGGTGGTGGGGGCCTGGTGGAGGCTGCCCCTGCACTGCTGGGGTGTGGGGGTGGTGGTAGACATGAGTGGGGGCCTGGTGGAGGCTGCCCCTGCACTGCTGGGGGGTGGGGGTGGTGGGAGACATGAGTGGGGGCCTGGTGGAGTCTGCCCATGGTGGCAGGGGGGTGGGGGTGGTGGGAGACATGAGTGGGGGCCTGGTGGAGGGTGACCCTTGGTGGCTGGGGGGTGGGGGTGGTGGGAGACATGAGTGGGGGCCTGCTGGAGTCTGCCCATGGTGGCAGGGGGTGGGGGTGGTGGGAGACATGAGTGGGGGCCTGGTGGAGGGTGACCCTGGTGGCTGGGGGTTGGGGGTGGTGGGAGACATGAGTGGGGGCCTGGTGTAGTCTGCCCATGGTGGCAGGGGGGTGGGGGTGGTGGGTGACATGAGTGGGGGCCTGGTGGAGGCTGCCCCTGCACTGCTGGGGTGTGGGGGTGGTGGTAGACATGAGTGGGGGCCTGGTGGAGGCTGCCCCTGCACTGCTGGGGGGTGGGGGTGGTGGGAGACATGAGTGGGGGCCTGCTGGAGTCTGCCCATGGTGGCAGGGGGGTGGGGGTGGTGGGAGACATGAGTGGGGGCCTGTTGGAGGGTGACCCTGGTGGCTGGGGGGTGGGGGTGGTGGGAGACATGGGTGGGGGCCTGGTGGAGGCTGCCCCTGCACTGCTGGGGGGTGGGGGTGGTGGGAGACATGAGTGGGGGCCTGGTGGAGGGTGACCCTGGTGGCTGGGGGGTGGGGGTGGTGGGAGACATGAGTGGGGGCCTGGTGGAGTCTGCCCCTGCACTGCTGGGGGGTGGGGGTGGTGGGAGACATGAGTGGGGGCCTGGTGTAGTCTGCCCATGGTGGCAGGGGGGTGGGGGTGGTGGGTGACATGAGTGGGGGCCTGGTGGAGGGTGACCCTGGTGGCTGGGGGGAGGGGGTGGTGGGAGACATGAGTGGGGGCCTGGTGGAGTCTGCCCATGGTGGCAGGGGGGTGGGGGTGGTGGGTGACATGAGTGGGGGCCTGGTGTAGTCTGCCCATGGTGGCAGGGGGGTGGTGGGAGACATGAGTGGGGGCCTGGTGGAGTCTGCCCATGGTGGCAGGGGGGTGGGGGTGGTGGGTGACATGAGTGGGGGCCTGGTGGAGGCTGCCCCTGCACTGCTGGGGGGTGGGGGTGGTGGGAGACATGAGTGGGGGCCTGGTGGAGTCTGCCCATGGTGGCAGGGGGGTGGGGGTGGTGGGAGACATGAGTGGGGGCCTGGTGGAGGATGCCTATGGTGGCAGGGGGGTGGTGGGAGACATGAGTGGGGGCCTGGTGGAGGCTGACCCTGGGGGGTGGGGGTGGTGGGAGACATGAGTGGGGGCCTGGTGTAGTCTGCCCATGGTGGCAGGGGGGTGGGGGTGGTGGGTGACATGAGTGGGGGCCTGGTGGGGGCTGCCCCTGCACTGCTGGGGTGTGGGGGTGGTGGTAGACATGAGTGGGGGCCTGGTGGAGGCTGCCTCTGCACTGCTGGGGGGTGGGGGTGGTGGGAGACATGAGTGGGGGCCTGGTGGAGGGTGACCCTGGTGGCTGGGGGGTGGGGGTGGTGGCAGACATGAGTGGGGGCCTGGTGGAGGCTGCCCCTGCACTGCTGGTGTGTGGGGGTGGTGGTAGACATGAGTGGGGGCCTGGTGGAGTCTGCCCATGGTGGCAGGGGGGTGGGGGTGGTGGGAGACATGAGTGGGGGCCTGGTGGAGGCTGCCCCTGCACTGCTGGGGGTGGGGGTGGTGGGAGACATGGGTGGGGGCCTGGTGGAGGCTGCCCCTGCACTGCTGGGGTGTGGGGGTGGTGGGAGACATGAGTGGGGGCCTGGTGGAGGGTGACCCTTGTGGCTGGGGGGTGGGGGTGGTGGGAGACATGGGTGGGGGCCTGGTGGAGGCTGCCCCTGCACTGCTGGGGGGTGGGGGTGGTGGGAGACATGAGTGGGGGCCTGGTGGAGTCTGCCCATGGTGGCAGGGGGGTGGGGGTGGTGGGAGACATGAGTGGGGGCCTGGTGGAGGGTGACCCTTGGTGGCTGGGGGTGGGGGTGGTGGGAGACATGAGTGGGGGCCTGCTGGAGTCTGCCCATGGTGGCAGGGGGGTGGGGGTGGTGGGAGACATGAGTGGTGGCCTGGTGGAGGGTGACCCTGGGGGGTGGGGGTGGTGGGAGACATGAGTGGGGGCCTGGTGGAGTCTGCCCATGGTGGCAGGGGGGTGGGGGTGGTGGGTGACATGAGTGGGGGCCTGGTGGAGGCTGCCCCTGCACTGCTGGGGTGTGGGGGTGGTGGTAGACATGAGTGGGGGCCTGGTGGAGGCTGCCCCTGCACTGCTGGGGGGTGGGGGTGGTGGGAGACATGAGTGGGGGCCTGCTGGAGTCTGCCCATGGTGGCAGGGGGGTGGGGGTGGTGGGAGACATGAGTGGGGGCCTGTTGGAGGGTGACCCTGGTGGCTGGGGGGTGGGGGTGGTGGGAGACATGGGTGGGGGCCTGGTGGAGGCTGCCCCTGCACTGCTGGGGGGTGGGGGTGGTGGGAGACATGAGTGGGGGCCTGGTGGAGGGTGACCCTGGTGGCTGGGGGGTGGGGGTGGTGGGAGACATGAGTGGGGGCCTGGTGGAGTCTGCCCCTGCACTGCTGGGGGGTGGGGGTGGTGGGAGACATGAGTGGGGGCCTGGTGTAGTCTGCCCATGGTGGCAGGGGGGTGGGGGTGGTGGGTGACATGATTGGGGGCCTGGTGGAGGGTGACCCTGGTGGCTGGGGGGTGGGGGTGGTGGGAGACATGAGTGGGGGCCTGGTGGAGTCTGCCCATGGTGGCAGGGGGTGGGGGTGGTGGGTGACATGAGTGGGGGCCTGGTGTAGTCTGCCCATGGTGGCAGGGGGGTGGTGGGAGACATGAGTGGGGGCCTGGTGGAGTCTGCCCATGGTGGCAGGGGGGTGGGGGTGGTGGGTGACATGAGTGGGGGCCTGGTGGAGGCTGCCCCTGCACTGCTGGGGGGTGGGGGTGGTGGGAGACATGAGTGGGGGCCTGGTGGAGTCTGCCCATGGTGGCAGGGGGGTGGGGGTGGTGGGAGACATGAGTGGGGGCCTGGTGGAGGATGCCCATGGTGGCAGGGGGGTGGTGGGAGACATGAGTGGGGGCCTGGTGGAGGCTGACCCTGGGGGGTGGGGGTGGTGGGAGACATGAGTGGGGGCCTGGTGTAGTCTGCCCATGGTGGCAGGGGGGTGGGGGTGGTGGGTGACATGAGTGGGGGCCTGGTGGGGGCTGCCCCTGCACTGCTGGGGTGTGGGGGTGGTGGTAGACATGAGTGGGGGCCTGGTGGAGGCTGCCCCTGCACTGCTGGGGGGTGGGGGTGGTGGGAGACATGAGTGGGGGCCTGGTGGAGTCTGCCCATGGTGGCAGGGGGGTGGGGGTGGTGGAGACATGAGTGGGGGCCTGGTGGAGGGTGACCCTGGTGGCTGGGGGGTGGGGGTGGTGGCAGACATGAGTGGGGGCCTGGTGGAGGCTGCCCCTGCACTGCTGGTGTGTGGGGGTGGTGGTAGACATGAGTGGGGGCCTGGTGGAGGCTGCCCCTGCACTGCTGGGGGGTGGGGGTGGTGGGTGACATGAGTGGGGGCCTGGTGGAGGCTGCCCCTGCACTGCTGGGGGGTGGGGGTGGTGGGAGACATGAGTGGGGGCCTGGTGGAGTCTGCCCATGGTGGCAGGGGGGTGGGGGTGGTGGGAGACATGAGTGGGGGCCTGGTGGAGGCTGCCCCTGCACTGCTGGTGTGTGGGGGTGGTGGGAGACATGAGTGGGGGCCTGGTGTAGTCTGCCCATGGTGGCAGGGGGGTGGGGGTGGTGGTTGACATGAGTGGGGGCCTGGTGGAGGGTGACCCTGGTGGCTGGGGGGTGGGGGTGGTGGGAGACATGGGTGGGGGCCTGGTGGAGGCTGCCCCTGCACTGCTGGGGTGTGGGGGTGGTGGTAGACATGAGTGGGGGCCTGGTGGAGGCTGCCCCTGCACTGCTGGGGGGTGGGGGTGGTGGGAGACATGAGTGGGGGCCTGGTGGAGTCTGCCCATGGTGGCAGGGGGGTGGTGGGAGACATGAGTGGGGGCCTGGTGGAGGGTGACCCTGGTGGCTGGGGGGTGGGGGTGGTGGGAGACATGAGTGGGGGCCTGCTGGAGTCTGCCCATGGTGGCAGGGGGGTGGGGGTGGTGGGAGACATGAGTGGGGGCCTGGTGGAGGGTGACCCTGGTGGCTGGGGGGTGGGGGTGGTGGGAGACATGAGTGGGGGCCTGGTGGAGGCTGCCCCTGCACTGCTGGGGGGTGGGGGTGGTGGGAGACATGAGTGGGGGCCTGGTGGAGTCTGCCCATGGTGGCAGGGGGGTGGGGGTGGTGGGAGACATGAGTGGGGGCCTGGTGGAGGGTGACCCTTGGTGGCTGGGGGGTGGGGGTGGTGGGAGACATGAGTGGGGGCCTGCTGGAGTCTGCCCATGGTGGCAGGGGGGTGGGGGTGGTGGGAGACATGAGTGGGGGCCTGGTGGAGGGTGACCCTGGTGGCTGGGGGGTGGGGGTGGTGGGAGACATGAGTGGGGGCCTGGTGTAGTCTGCCCATGGTGGCAGGGGGGTGGGGGTGGTGGGTGACATGAGTGGGGGCCTGGTGGAGGCTGCCCCTGCACTGCTGGGGTGTGGGGGTGGTGGTAGACATGAGTGGGGGCCTGGTGGAGGCTGCCCCTGCACTGCTGGGGGGTGGGGGTGGTGGGAGACATGAGTGGGGGCCTGCTGGAGTCTGCCCATGGTGGCAGGGGGGTGGGGGTGGTGGGAGACATGAGTGGGGGCCTGTTGGAGGGTGACCCTGGTGGCTGGGGGGTGGGGGTGGTGGGAGACATGGGTGGGGGCCTGGTGGAGGCTGCCCCTGCACTGCTGGGGGGTGGGGGTGGTGGGAGACATGAGTGGGGGCCTGGTGGAGGGTGACCCTGGTGGCTGGGGGGTGGGGGTGGTGGGAGACATGAGTGGGGGCCTGGTGGAGTCTGCCCCTGCACTGCTGGGGGGTGGGGGTGGTGGGAGACATGAGTGGGGGCCTGGTGTAGTCTGCCCATGGTGGCAGGGGGGTGGGGGTGGTGGGTGACATGAGTGGGGGCCTGGTGGAGGGTGACCCTGGTGGCTGGGGGGTGGTGGGAGACATGAGTGGGGGCCTGGTGGAGTCTGCCCATGGTGGCAGGGGGGTGGGGGTGGTGGGTGACATGAGTGGGGGCCTGGTGTAGTCTGCCCATGGTGGCAGGGGGGTGGTGGGAGACATGAGTGGGGGCCTGGTGGAGTCTGCCCATGGTGGCAGGGGGGTGGGGGTGGTGGGTGACATGAGTGGGGGCCTGGTGGAGGCTGCCCCTGCACTGCTGGGGGGTGGGGGTGGTGGGAGACATGAGTGGGGGCCTGGTGGAGTCTGCCCATGGTGGCAGGGGGGTGGGGGTGGTGGGAGACATGAGTGGGGGCCTGGTGGAGGATGCCCATGGTGGCAGGGGGGTGGTGGGAGACATGAGTGGGGGCCTGGTGGAGGCTGACCCTGGGGGGTGGGGGTGGTGGGAGACATGAGTGGGGGCCTGGTGTAGTCTGCCCATGGTGGCAGGGGGGTGGGGGTGGTGGGTGACATGAGTGGGGGCCTGGTGGGGGCTGCCCCTGCACTGCTGGGGTGTGGGGGTGGTGGTAGACATGAGTGGGGGCCTGGTGGAGGCTGCCTCTGCACTGCTGGGGGGTGGGGGTGGTGGGAGACATGAGTGGGGGCCTGGTGGAGGGTGACCCTGGTGGCTGGGGGGTGGGGGTGGTGGCAGACATGAGTGGGGGCCTGGTGGAGGCTGCCCCTGCACTGCTGGTGTGTGGGGGTGGTGGTAGACATGAGTGGGGGCCTGGTGGAGTCTGCCCATGGTGGCAGGGGGGTGGGGGTGGTGGGAGACATGAGTGGGGGCCTGGTGGAGGCTGCCCCTGCACTGCTGGGGGTGGGGGTGGTGGGAGACATGGGTGGGGGCCTGGTGGAGGCTGCCCCTGCACTGCTGGGGTGTGGGGGTGGTGGGAGACATGAGTGGGGGCCTGGTGTAGTCTGCCCATGGTGGCAGGGGGGTGGGGGTGGTGGGTGACATGAGTGGGGGCCTGGTGGAGGGTGACCCTTGTGGCTGGGGGGTGGGGGTGGTGGGAGACATGGGTGGGGGCCTGGTGGAGGCTGCCCCTGCACTGCTGGGGGGTGGGGGTGGTGGGAGACATGAGTGGGGGCCTGGTGGAGTCTGCCCATGGTGGCAGGGGGGTGGGGGTGGTGGGAGACATGAGTGGGGGCCTGGTGGAGGGTGACCCTTGGTGGCTGGGGGGTGGGGGTGGTGGGAGACATGAGTGGGGGCCTGCTGGAGTCTGCCCATGGTGGCAGGGGGGTGGGGGTGGTGGGAGACATGAGTGGTGGCCTGGTGGAGGGTGACCCTGGTGGCTGGGGGGTGGGGGTGGTGGGAGACATGAGTGGGGGCCTGGTGGAGTCTGCCCATGGTGGCAGGGGGGTGGGGGTGGTGGGTGACATGAGTGGGGGCCTGGTGGAGGCTGCCCCTGCACTGCTGGGGTGTGGGGGTGGTGGTAGACATGAGTGGGGGCCTGGTGGAGGCTGCCCCTGCACTGCTGGGGGGTGGGGGTGGTGGGAGACATGAGTGGGGGCCTGCTGGAGTCTGCCCATGGTGGCAGGGGGGTGGGGGTGGTGGGAGACATGAGTGGGGGCCTGTTGGAGGGTGACCCTGGTGGCTGGGGGGTGGGGGTGGTGGGAGACATGGGTGGGGGCCTGGTGGAGGCTGCCCCTGCACTGCTGGGGGGTGGTGGGAGACATGAGTGGGGGCCTGGTGGAGGGTGACCCTGGTGGCTGGGGGGTGGGGGTGGTGGGAGACATGAGTGGAGGCCTGGTGGAGTCTGCCCCTGCACTGCTGGGGGGTGGGGGTGGTGGGAGACATGAGTGGGGGCCTGGTGTAGTCTGCCCATGGTGGCAGGGGGGTGGGGGTGGTGGGTGACATGATTGGGGGCCTGGTGGAGGGTGACCCTGGTGGCTGGGGGGTGGGGGTGGTGGGAGACATGAGTGGGGGCCTGGTGGAGTCTGCCCATGGTGGCAGGGGGGTGGGGGTGGTGGGTGACATGAGTGGGGGCCTGGTGTAGTCTGCCCATGGTGGCAGGGGGGTGGTGGGAGACATGAGTGGGGGCCTGGTGGAGTCTGCCCATGGTGGCAGGGGGGTGGGGGTGGTGGGTGACATGAGTGGGGGCCTGGTGGAGGCTGCCCCTGCACTGCTGGGGGGTGGGGGTGGTGGGAGACATGAGTGGGGGCCTGGTGGAGTCTGTCCATGGTGGCAGGGGGGTGGGGGTGGTGGGAGACATGAGTGGGGGCCTGGTGGAGGATGCCCATGGTGGCAGGGGGGTGGTGGGAGACATGAGTGGGGGCCTGGTGGAGGCTGACCCTGGGGGGTGGGGGTGGTGGGAGACATGAGTGGGGGCCTGGTGTAGTCTGCCCATGGTGGCAGGGGGGTGGGGGTGGTGGGTGACATGAGTGGGGGCCTGGTGGGGGCTGCCCCTGCACTGCTGGGGTGTGGGGGTGGTGGTAGACATGAGTGGGGGCCTGGTGGAGGCTGCCCCTGCACTGCTGGGGGGTGGGGGTGGTGGGAGACATGAGTGGGGGCCTGGTGGAGTCTGCCCATGGTGGCAGGGGGGTGGGAGTGGTGGAGACATGAGTGGGGGCCTGGTGGAGGGTGACCCTGGTGGCTGGGGGGTGGGGGTGGTGGCAGACATGAGTGGGGGCCTGGTGGAGGCTGCCCCTGCACTGCTGGTGTGTGGGGGTGGTGGTAGACATGAGTGGGGGCCTGGTGGAGGCTGCCCCTGCACTGCTGGGGGGTGGGGGTGGTGGGTGACATGAGTGGGGGCCTGGTGGAGGCTGCCCCTGCACTGCTGGGGGGTGGGGGTGGTGGGAGACATGAGTGGGGGCCTGGTGGAGTCTGCCCATGGTGGCAGGGGGGTGGGGGTGGTGGGAGACATGAGTGGGGGCCTGGTGGAGGCTGCCCCTGCACTGCTGGGGGTGGGGGTGGTGGGAGACATGGGTGGGGGCCTGGTGGAGGCTGCCCCTGCACTGCTGGTGTGTGGGGGTGGTGGGAGACATGAGTGGGGGCCTGGTGTAGTCTGCCCATGGTGGCAGGGGGGTGGGGGTGGTGGTTGACATGAGTGGGGGCCTGGTGGAGGGTGACCCTGGTGGCTGGGGGGTGGGGGTGGTGGGAGACATGGGTGGGGGCCTGGTGGAGGCTGCCCCTGCACTGCTGGGGTGTGGGGGTGGTGGTAGACATGAGTGGGGGCCTGGTGGAGGCTGCCCCTGCACTGCTGGGGGGTGGGGGTGGTGGGAGACATGAGTGGGGGCCTGGTGGAGTCTGCCTATGGTGGCAGGGGGGTGGTGGGAGACATGAGTGGGGGCCTGGTGGAGGGTGACCCTGGTGGCTGGGGGGTGGGGGTGGTGGGAGACATGAGTGGGGGCCTGCTGGAGTCTGCCCATGGTGGCAGGGGGGTGGGGGTGGTGGGAGACATGAGTGGGGGCCTGGTGGAGGGTGACCCTGGTGGCTGGGGGGTGGGGGTGGTGGGAGACATGAGTGGGGGCCTGCTGGAGTCTGCCCATGGTGGCAGGGGGGTGGGGGTGGTGGGAGACATGAGTGGGAGCCTGGTGGAGGATGCCCATGGTGGATGGGCTGCCTGCGGGACATGAGCATGGGTGCAGGGTAGTCCCCCGTGGTGTGGGCTGCCTGCAGGGTCCGTGGAGGTTGTGGAGCGTTCACCTGGGAGGGCCCACACGGCCAATTCACGTGTGGTACTCCCCAGAACCCCTGAAATACACGTACCCTGCTGAAATTGCGTGTGGGACTTCCCGCGCACCCCTGAAATACACGTACCCTGCTCACACTGGGACTCTCGCGTGTGGAACTTCCCGCGCACCCCTGAAATACACGTACCCTGCTCGCACTGGGCCAATCGCGTAACTTCCCGCGCACCCCTGAAATACACGTACCCTGCTCGCACTGGGCCAATCGCGTGTGGAACTTCCCACGCACCCCTGAAATACACGTACCCTGCTGAAATCGCGTGTGGAACTTCCCGCGCACCCCTGAAATACACGTACCCTGCTCGCACTGGGCCAATCGCGTGTGGAACTTCCCGCGCACCCCTGAAATACACGTACCCTGCTGAAATCGCGTGTGTAACTTCCCGCGCACCCCTGAAATACACGTACCCTGCTCGCACTGGCCCAATCGCGTGTGGAACTTCCCGCGCACCCCTGAAATACACGTACCCTGCTGAAATCGCGTGTGTAATTTCCCGCGCACCCCTGAAATACACGTACCCTGCTCGCACTGGGCCAATCGCGTGTGGAACTTCCCGCGCACCCCTGAAATACACGTACCCTGCTGAAATCACGTGTGGAACTTCCCGCGCACCCCTGAAATACACGTACCCTGCTCGCACTGGGCCAATCGAGTGTGGAACTTCCCGCGCACCCCTGAAATACACGTAACCTGCTGAAATCGCGTGTGGAACTTCCCGCGCACCCCTGTAATACACATGCCTTGCTCGCACTGGCCCAATCGCGTGTGTAACTTCCCGCGCACCCCTGAAATACACGTACCCTGCTCGCACTGGGCCAATCGCGTGTGGAACTTCCCGCGCACCCCTGAAATACATGTACCCTGCTGAAATCGCATGTGCAACTTCCCGCGCACCCCTGAAATACACGTACCCTGCTCGCACTGGGCCAATCGCGTGTGGAACTTCCCGCGTACCCCTGAAATACACGTACCCTGCTGAAATCGCGTGTGGAACTTCCCGCGCACCCCTGTAATACACATGCCTTGCTCGCACTGGCCCAATGGCGTGTGTTACTTCCCGCGCACCCCTGAAATACACGTACCCTGCTCGCACTGGCCCAATCGTGTGTGGAACTTCCCGCGCACCCCTGAAATACACGTACCCTGCTGAAATCGCGTGTGGAACTTCCCGCGCACCCCTGAAATACACGTACCCTGATGAAATCGCGTGTGGAACTTCCCGCGCACCCCTGAAATACACGTACCCTGCTGTAATCGCGTGTGGAACTTCCCGCGCACCCCTGAAATACACGTAACCTGCTGAAATCGCGTGTGGAAATTCCCGCGCACCCCGGTATACACGCACACGTATTTTTTGTCAGCGGGTGTCCGTGTTTGTGGGTACCCCTTTGCACGTCATTTGTCCTGGAGGGCCACAGTATAGGACATTCATCATGGCAGTATATAGGTGCTATTTGTTGGCGCACCTTTTGGCGCACATTTCTTACAGCCGCAGAGACGCTACCGCCTGCTTTCTTGTGGCGGTCGTGTTTGTACCTGTGCGCTGGTTTGAGCGTGCGCTTTTTTGCCCTATTCTATTCCATGAATACGTGTTGTAGGCGAGCGTGTGGGCGTTCCGCGCACTTGTGCCCTGTACTTCCCCCCGTGACGCCCACGTTTTGGCAAGTTGTTCCCCATTCCGAGTGTTACGCCCGTGTTCCGCCTACTTTTGTTGCGTGCGCCGCGCTGTGTGCGAATTTCGCTGTGGCCTGTGCGATTTTCGCTGTGACCTGGCGCACGCTGTTAGATGGCCTGTGCGCCAACATGCGCCGCGCTATTTTTTATCGCACATCCGCTGGTTTTCTCGCGCACGGACTTCCATGAATCGATGTGCGCTGCTTTTCGTGCGATTTTCGCACTTGCACTGCGATTTTCGCTATTCCACTGCGATTCGCACGTTTTTGGCCACTTGCGCCGTGCTAATTATTCCATGAATCGGCCTCAGAATCTTTATTAAGTATCAGCATGGGTGTAATGCCTAACCTGCCCTAAAACTATGGTAGGGTTTTCCCTACCTAAAGAAACTAAGGAAAGTCCATGCCCGTAAGTCCAAATCAAAGTCTGTGTCGAAAAACCTATGCTTGCCCTCACGTCTAATACTGAAATGTAGTGCAGGGTTATTGTAACTCAAAAGTGTTCGAAAATAGTCTGGAGCAGTCTCTAGCTCTCTGCCCCAAGTTCAGGATACAGTTCCAACAATTATACGTTTCAAATGTTCCTTTAGGACTTGGGTTTCTCTTCCCCAAGTACAAAGCACACTTGGTTTAAGTATAAAAAGTTCTAAAGGAGCTCAGGGTTCCCTTCTCCAAGTTTAAAGTACTGGTTCATAAAATAATGTCACACGGTGCAACTTTATCTTGTTTCAGGGTTGCTTTCACAATTCTTCAAGATTTGTTGGGGCCTCCTGGTCTAGATGCAGTTGACAGCCCGCACAGCCCACACGCTACAGGTCATGTAACCATTTGCCCTTGCCCAGTTTTCAGCCACCTGGACTTGGGTTGGTTTAGCGGTTCACAACCAACTCCAAAGACTCATAAGTTCATTGACTAATCATTTTTCTTTCTTGGCACTTCTTTGGCTCTCTTTTCTAAGTTTAACTTTCTTGGCTTTTAATTGCAGCCTTCACTTGTACTTGTTCACCTTAGTTTTGTTATTTTTGTATTTTGCTCTCACTTCACTGGCTGCCCTCGGCTTCTATTTCACAGCTTTCATTCTCCTTTTCATAGCATTGACAGTTTATATTACTTTCTCAGTGTCTTTAATTGAGCAGAGACTTTTGAACACCTAATGTTTCTTCTGACGTGACCACTCTGGTATATTGGGCCTCATTACAAGCCTGCCGTTCCGGAATCCGTTATTTCCGTGAAGGCGGTGGCACTGTTACCGCGTCCTCAAGCATGCAGAAATAAGGTGAAATTACGGGCTGTCTGTCGCATGCACCAGACCATCTCAGAAACGGTGTCACAGCCGGGATGCAAACACCCACGGATACGGATGTACCTTGAAACATGGCAGTGGTATATCCATATCCACCTGCGCCGACACAGATCGCGAAAACCGGAAAGAGAGTGGCAGCCATTATTTAAACCACAATCCACTGCCATCCCCTGCAACCACAGGTCCTACTTCCACTGGGACTTGACACACACCACTAGGAAGATGGCATTGCGCATTCCAGCCACCCGCCAGCGGAAGCCACACTTCAGCGAGCCTGAATTGACAGTGCTGGTGGAGCACATTGTTGAAAATGCCCCAATGCAGTTTAGTGCCGACCAAAGGTACAGCACTCAGCAGCGGCGTAAGGAGATCTGAGCGGCAGCAGCACAGAAGTGCACTGCAGTTGGTGTGACTGTGCGCACAGTCAAAGACTGCCACAAGCGGTGGGACGATCTACGGCTGCGTGTGCGCAACCTAATGGCAGCACACCGCCAGCACAGCACCAGCTAAGGCAGAGGGCCTACATCAGCCCTGAAGCTCCAGACATGGGAGGAGAGGTGCAGTAGTGTCCTGCACCTGGAAGGGATCCAGGGCGTAGGTGAAGCAGAGGCTGGAGTCAGCCCACCTGGCTATGCTGGTAAGTACACAGATTTGAAAGCCAAGAGTGTGAATGTTGGCCCCCACCTTCCAGGCCCAGAGTGACCCAACGCATCCACCAATGACCCACACCACACTCCACACGCACATGAGACATGCCCCCAAGGACAGGCAGACAGTGTGCAACTGAGTGCATGCTGAGATACACCACCTGAGTGCATCACCCGTCAAATGTGTGCACATTTCTGCCATTTTTAGTGCAGTGTTTCCGTGTCCGTGCTACTCATAATGAGCACGGTGTTACGCGTTGCCGGTAACTGGGGGTGCGTCGGTGAGTCGTCGCGCTGTTTCTGCCGATGCAAATTCCAGGTGCGTTGTCATTGCAGGGGTAGCTTCGAGGTGATGGTGTTTCCGGGATCGCAGGTCGGAATTAGCCGGTCCGGTAAACGATGCCGGTATGGTTTTACCGGCAACATTATGTCCGGACTGGCAGACTTGCCATGAGGTCCATTGTTTATAAACACTTCTCTTCTAACACTACATTTCTTTCAGTTTGTTTTTCTGCTTTGACCAGACGCTTTCGAGAGCGTGCCGATAGCACAGACCACTCTGATACAATGTAGCTCAGCACCATTCATATGCGCTCTGAAACTCACTGGTTGAATCACTCTTTTGTTTAGATTCCTGGTTGATGCGATTTCTTGTGTTCAAGGCCAGGGTCTCATTGCCTGCCCCTCTGACGTCCCTGGGCTGGTACTTAGACACATGGGAACGAGCACTGCTTGGCCACAATGAAGGGATCAACTCTCTCCATGGTTCCCTTCTCCCGCCTTCACCGACTCCCTGGAGACACAGCTCCCTCATCACGCAATTGCACTTTGTTTCACTCTGCAGTCCTTTAGCATCTCAGAGTCCCATTCTCCCTTCGCTTCTTGCTGGTTGGGCTAGCCTTACTGCTGCTCTCTCCTCCAGTTCACTGGTGCTCCAACTTCTATACATATGAACCTTCTCAAGGGGTTTCCGGTGTGATTCACTCGCCTGGTTTGCCTGATTCCAATTAGACCAATTACTGGAACATGCCCGACCTTCAGCCCTGTATTTTCCAGTGTCCTTCTTCTTCGTCCCAGTAATATAGTGGTGTTTGCTATAGGTGATCTGTATTACTCTTCGAGGCATCTTCTTCTTCTCAGTACTTTGTGCAGTTTCAGGGGGAAAACATTATTAGAAGAAGTCCATCTTGAACTGGTTGTTCTTTCTTTGCTCACCTGTTAGAATGGAATTTGGAATGAGAAGTAGACATTATTCTCTGTTGCTTCTTTCTAACCTCATTTTTTCCTCCTAGGGTTACAGAAGTGAATATCGGATATGGTTGACAATAGCCCATGAAGGCTGAGGGAGAAGAGAGTAGATCAGAATTAGGAAGGGGTAAATACAATGCCTGACCTTTGGATTTCCTCTCCACAATCCCCAAGAACCCACCACTCGGGTGATCCTCCCTCGCTAATCCACCCCCAGGGTTCACTGGCCACCTGAGCAGGAGATGCCCGAGGAGTAAATGTGAGAACGCCCTCGGATTTCTCACAGAAAACCACAACATTCAGACCTTTATAATGTGATATGGCCGTCATCACATATTTCCTGTAGAAGGACATTCGAAATGGGTCTCGCTCACTCTTCTCTTAGGCCGCCATTGGAGCCACAAGGGCAGTAAGAGAACTGTGTTGGAAGGCCCCTAGATGAGTCTACCATCATGTGACTGCTAAGGAGTTGCGCAATAACATGTCGTCCCCCAGCCCTGGGGCCTCCTACACCGCCCCAGTCTTCAAACACTTCAGGATTCTCCATTAAAGCTATTGGAGACAACTAATGTAAAAGTCACAACAATGAAAACAGTTTTCTTGATGTCTATCAACTCAGCCCTCAGACTTAGCAAACGCAGGGCCCTCCTCTGCACTTCCCCGACTTCGAAAACAGCCCAGAGGCAATGACTTTTTGATACAACTGTAGGAAGTTCCACATGTCTATGGTAAATAGACCGGAAATCCTAGCTGCTCCTCCTGAGGGGATTCCATTGTTACTTAATGTAAAAATGGCCCTACTCACATACCTCAGGAGGACTGCTTCCCTCATAGATTCTGATAACTTGTTCATTACTTACTTTTAGAGCACCTAGCAGGGTCAGGAAGACCTCCACTATGTCCATCAGCATATGCCTAAACTATACCATTGCCCCAGCCTACACCAGGGCATAGATGCCCCCTCTGGGGGGCATTCAGCACAGTTCAACCAGGCCATTACAGCCTCTTGTGTAGAAGCTAGAGGGGGTCTTGCGCAAGGAAACGTAATGGGTGTGCACCTGGACCTCTCCCCTGACTTTTAGGCAGTACAACTTATTACACATCCCGGAGTGGGACAATTGCTTTGGTACATCGATTCAGCAAGCATCTTAGGCTTGCTAACCAAATGTTGCAATAAGACTACACTTGATGGTTTGGTATTCTTTAGTCACAGTCAGCTATTGGGCCATGGGGACAATCTGACATCTCTGGTATTGTTTATAAGTGATTCATGTATTGAAAATGTATACTCCTTTCAGAAGACTGGAGCCTTCCAAAGTAAGTACTGGGAAGAGGAAGAGTAGGAGTAATGAATCTGTATTACTCCTGGTCCTACCCTTCCTTGTCCCATTACTTACTAATGAATGCCCACATCTAAACACTGGGGTTCATTGTGAGTTTGCAGGTATTCTGGTTGTGAATCCGCTGGAAAACCGGCATACGGAATTACTGATACCGCCACTTGGTCGGGCAGTATTACCACTGGAGGTATTACTTCTGGTGGTAATGCCACATAATTACAAGTGGTGGTTTGCTGGTGTAAATCCCCTAGGGCTCTCCTGGGGATTGTTGCCAATATTAACTCCAGCACTATTACCGGATGGTAATACCAGCGATTTCTGGAGGTAACTTGGAGGAGTTACCTCCAGCTTAAAGCTTGCAGCTGGAAGCTGGAGGTAACTCTTCCCCTTTACATTCAAATACATGAATGAATGGGGTAAAAGCATTATGCATGGCTTTTACATCATTCATTTACATTACATGCTCATTGAACATTAGTTCCTATGTGTAGGTGGGGGAGGGGTTGCAGGTGAGGGTGTGGGCTAGAGGTGGGTGTGGGGGGTGCCCTACATTTAAAATGGTCACATTGTGGCTTTGAAAACACGTAGAGCCATAAAAATCATCTGGAATTTGAACTAGCACACTCAAAGTCCTCCGACCTGGAGAGGAAATTATTGGGGGATACCAATAAATGATGTAGGTCCCCCAACCACCATCCCCCGGAGACATCAAAGGGAACAGGCTTACCCATCCAGGCACAATGCTAATAGCCCCAAAACATAACTTTCCTTGGTGAGAGCCAGAGACTCAAGTCAATCTGAGTCCAATTACTATTGAACTGGCAAATCCCTAGTGTGGATGCAAAACCATATACAGTTTGGAACCAGTCAGGAACCACCCAACATTCCAGGATACTCCCTGCATAATATAAAAACCTGTTGAAAAACCATTGCTGCGTATGTATGGAACACAGACCGAAATAGGCTAACAAGGGAATCCTCAGACTGCAGAACAAGAAAAACGAAAGATTTGTCAGATCCCCCCGAGATGGTCTCCATGTCAGACCTGGGAGCTCAGAGAAGGCCCTCTAGTAGACAAGTAACTTTTCGCTTGATACACCCGTGAAGTCTTCACAATTACAGGTCCACTAGAGGATCAGGCAGAAAGTGAATCCAGAATCGCGGATACAGCTCCACCAGGGGGTCAGGTGGCAGGGAAACAGATTGTGGTTCAGCACTCTGATAATAAACACAACAGTCACTTAGCCAGGAACCAACCACACCCACATTACGCACTCTGTTAACATCATCCCCAAGAATATCACCCGGTATTCTCTTTGCCTGACGATCCCAGAATGGACGACTAACGAGCAACAAGTCCAAAATGTCTACAGAGACCTAAAACTCGATGGCATGAGTACGTCTCTATGGAATGTAGAGAGCCAGGAGGTTAGAGAGACCATGACCAAACAGGGTGTCCGTCAATCCCCAGGCTAACATTAGTCAGCTGTACTGCAAAGCAGGGTGGTCTGATACATGAAGACTCACCAGTGCTGCAACCAGAGAACAGCAGAATACCCGTGTATCAAATAAAGGAATGCTGTAGGAATTGAAGACCATGAATTTCAGAAAAAATGAACTAATACATATAAAAGGGCTTGCATAGGTCTAGCTAACCTGATTCCCAGTAAACCAAAAAACTCAAATTTGGTTAATGTTTTCATATTCTCAGTGCAAACTCCTGCTTGTATGCTAGAGCACCCTCCAAATTCTTATTAACGCAACCCATCTGTTTAAGCAAAAAAGGTAAGATCCCAGGGTGCCCAGAAATCTGCACATGGAAACCATCTTGAAACCTCTGCATCCAAATTAAAATGAAGACCATTGAAGCCAGATCCTCACCTATGACACCATCTCAATTATCGGCTGTACGTGGATGACCTGTAATAAGGCCCCATGTTATGTGAGGAACCATACCCATCTCCTCCAAAGAACTTACTGTGGGAGCTATCAGAGCCGGCTCCCGGAACACAAACGCAAAGCCTTCCCGGGATACTGCCTCTGTTACGTGGTGAGAAACAGAGGGCACAGAAAGGGGGAGTGGATTACAGCACCACTTATGACTTTTCACTTGACAGACGCGTCCTGGGTGGAAAAGACAGGATTAGATTGGTTAGTGAAAATAACCTACTCCTGGACAGCGGAAGGCTATAAAAAGTGGCAAAAGAAAGCAGGAAATGTGGGCGATTTGGGTGAGGTCAGAGGTGGAGGAGGAGGGAGGAAGGAGCGGCAGACTGTGGAGGCGACTTGTGGAGCATGTGTGGGCTAGAGAGTGGAATTGGTACTGCAGTGTGAGTGTGCATGTTTTTGTGACAACTGTGTAGAGCGGTTAGTGTAAGGAGTGATTGTGAAGCGGATGTTTCTGGGTGAAATGAAGGTGTTTGAGTAGGGTGGAAGTAGTAGTAGTGTGGAGGTGGGACTAGTAGTATCATTGAAGTGGGAGTAGTAATGTGGAGGTGGGAGTAGAACTATGGGAGAGAGAGTAGTGATGGATAGGAAGGAGTAGTACCGTGGAGGAAGGAGAAGTAACATCAAAGGGTGGAAGGTAAGTCCTAGGAAGAGTGAGAATATCGAAGGGACAGGGGTTTGGTGGAAGGAGTGAGCCAGAGTGGAGAAGCAATAAGCGAGAGGTGAGAGTGTGCATGATAGATGAAGGGCCTAAATCAAGCAGCATAAATGTAAGGCACCATGACATTTCCCATT
Organism: Ambystoma mexicanum; assembly: GCF_040938575.1. Taxonomy (NCBI): domain Eukaryota; kingdom Metazoa; phylum Chordata; class Amphibia; order Caudata; family Ambystomatidae; genus Ambystoma; species Ambystoma mexicanum. Next base: position 1,087,104,826 of record NC_090921.1, read on the forward strand.
CACAAACTAACAGCTGAATGATGTAGAGAGAGGTAGGAAGTCCCTCAGAGTCTTGTGAGATGAGAACTTCAGCCCTTATGTCCTTATCACTAGCAGAAGATCTAACTCGACAGTAGGATCGAGTTAGATCTGCATCTACTATCCTGGGGTCAGGGATGCCTGGGTTAGGGTACAGGTTTGACAGTAGACGAGAGAGAGGGGCATGGCCAAATATCCCACAAAACTTTAAATAAAATCCCTTGAATCACCTCTGAGACAGGGAGCTATTCTTGAGTCATCTGTTACATCCCATGCACATATTATTATTATGAACAGACATGTGCTATGGGACACCGGACTGGAAATATTTGACCATTTGGGTGCTGTGGTACATTCATTATGTGTCTCTGATGTTGCTTAAGAAGGTTAGGTAATGAGAGACATCTGCTTTTCTGTGCTTTTTGTATAAAACACAGAACACAACGCTGGTCCAGTTCACTTACCCGCCATGGAAGGCTAAACACGAGGCCAAAGTTCTTAATTAGTACTATATGTCCGAGAATACAACATCCCTGTCTTAAAAATTGCCAAAGCTCTATGTATATATATTGTAGGGCTACGCTAGTCGTTCCAGATTTAAACAAAACCTAAGATTCACTGGCCCTCATTACGAGTCTGGTGGTAGGCGTAAAACCGGCAGACTGCCGCCGGACTCGTGGGATTTACCGGCGCCGGACTTGCCAGAATTACTGGGGCATTACAGCTCCGGTGGTCCGGTAATTCCAGCGCTGGCATTCCATTACTCCCCATTCCCCGGAGGAGTGGGGGCCATGGAAACACCGGCACCATGCGGTAATGGTGCCGGTGTTTCCGCATCCGTCTGCGGCTGGTGGCGTTACGCCCGCCAGGTCAGACCTGCCATGTGTAACACCACATGGCCACAGAACTCGTAGTTAACCAGTTCGGAAAACAGTGCCGGTACGGTTTTACCGGCACCGTTAAATCCGGACCGGCTAACTTGTAATGAGGCACTGTCTTTGCGAATATTCTATTATCAATACATTTTGATTCTTTGGACGCATCTCTATTATATTTTCAAAAAACATTTCACGGCCCATGTTCCCCTGACTCATGAAAGTTTGGTGAAAATTTGTCCTACGGTTTAAAAGTTATAAAGCACGTAAAAAGATGTTTTCTCTCCACTTTTTTCCATTGGCTTTCCCATAAGGAAAATTAGCATTACTTGAACAGGCACACAGTTTACACCATGGGTCTGCAACAGGCTGCTCTCCCTTGATGCTTTACCATTGCTTACTCTAGTTTGGTCTGATGGATGTTGCAGTCTAAACCATCTGGCGAGCTAAAGGTTGCATACCCAAGGCCTAAACTGTTGCACGGATTAGCTGCCAAGTTGTTTAAAAATCTTGTGAGTATAAAGGATGTATGTGCGAGAATTTGTATGCAATCAGCACGCCATTTTGGTGTGCTCAAGAGAAAAAACATGTGAGAATAGGATGTGGGGGTCACAAAAAAACCTTTTCAGAATGTATGCTTTAGCATGCCAAATATTGCACATATTCTTGGCCCGGTTCCCCATTGTAACAAGGTGAAAACTTAAGTCGCTAACCAAGAACACAGGTCATGGTCAGTGGGCTACAGATTCCTAATGGTGGACAAATCCCATGGTGTGTAGCTGAGTAACATAATGATAGTATTGAATATGCCATCTTTGATGAGATTAAAAGAAAACACATTAGCACTACAGGCCACTTGTCAGGATCTGCGCACAGGCTGCCTGGAGCCTGTATCTCAAGATGGCCACTTTGCACCTCTCATAGGCATGCATATGACTGAACCACTGACTCGCTTACAGCTGGTCGCGTCTCAAGAGTCAGCTCCCCCCCCCCCGAGTCGATGCTCGGCCCCTCCATGTTTTGCCTATTCCCTGCTCATGGTTCCCGGCAGCCTCTGTTTCTTGCTCTTTTTTTTCTGTAGTCTGGCCCTGGGCCTTCCTTCTTCATACTCCTCGTCCTGCCTTCTTCTCCCCTCCTCTTCCTGCTGGATCCTGTTCCCTTAATGAATGATTCTCCTGTTTCCTGGGACTAGTCTTCACGTCATCTGGAGGTTCGTCCTTCTTCCAGGGAGCATCAGCTATATTTTTCAATTCTGGAAGTTTTTTCAGGTTCTCCATTTTTCCTTCATATTCCTGCCATCCAAGAACACTGGAGTGTTTCGTCTCCTTCGTCTCCCCTCTAGTCAGAGTGGTTTCACGGAGGGACAGTCCCGCCATCAACCGATCGAGAAGGTAAGGCCTGCCGCTGACACTGCTATAGCTTAACAAAACCCTTGAAATTTAGTGGAAAAAACTTTATTTGAGGTGACGTTAAGGTAAGAATTTAAAGTAACAAAACCTTTGAAGTTCGGCAACTGGAAGTTATGCCATCTGAGTCCCCCGTTGTGCAGCCCTTGAGCACACTGGTGATATCACATATGACCTCACTTATTACCTCATCGATGACACACTACTGGAAATTTGAGCGTTTAAATTGGAAAGATAAAATGATGGCTTTTTTATGTGTAGGTGGTCAATGGGTCCTTAGCTGCTTGCTTATCCAGTAGATAACTCCAAATAATGACTCTTTGGGTTGGGTGCGCTGAGGGGTTCACCACCACTCATGCAGCTATTTATGGTGGATTTAAGGCAAAATTAAAGGCAGCCCTACCACATTTGATGGTAACGGGGGGAGTTAGGCTGATTGGTTCAGGGGTTCTGTCCTCTGATTGGTGCTCTTGGGCCTGGACTGGTGTTTCCACAAATCCTGGCCATGAATTCCAGCTGCACTCAGGTGAAGGAGGAGAAAGGTTGAATGCAAGACAAAGGTTTGGTGCTCTTCTGCACGGGGCCATGGGTGGTGGGGGGACAAGGGGGGGGGGGGGGGGGGTTTGAGTAAGTTGCTAGCAGCAGGTTGTGGCAGTGATTTCAATGTGACACTTCCACTGCTCCAGTGGGCGTTACAGGTGATGCTTTGCTGCTGATAGGATCACGGGCCAGGTATTATCTTCAATACATGTCAAGAGGGGCTTGCAGGCCCGCAAGTGAAACCTCGGGTGCAAGGTAAAAAGCAACACAAACCCTCCAGGCAGGAGGGTTAGAAACAATCTCTCGCAATGGCTCATCGGGTTTTTGCTTTCCACATTATTTAAATTTCAATTCTGGCTTGATCAGCCCATGCAGCAGGAACACACTCTATATAGCCCTTGAGATGCTGGGCTAAACTCATTGTCTAAATACGCATATACTGTTTAGCCCTTCACTGTGGCCTCTGCTGTTCCAACCCACCCCCATTTCGACCAAGGGGTTACATCGCAGCTCACCTTTTCTAATACCCTTACCCTGAGCATAGACCGGCCTCTTGGATGAAGCCATCCAACCATGATCTGAGTTGTTGTGCCACATGCTGCCACTCACTATCATCTATCTCTGTCACCTTGCACAGTGCCTAGGGGCTCCTTTAGACCGAAGGAGAGATGCGCTTATGATAGGGGTGACCAGGCAGAGGGAATCTTGCACTGGACCCTGAGAGAATCATAACTGAGTTTAATGACTGCCCTGCTTTCTCTGTCGGACTTTTGATGAGCAGCAGGGGGTCTCTTCTAGGGGCTCCTCCTCAGCAGGGTCCCCAGGGCCAGGTTCAGGTTGAACTTCAATACAGGGTGCTGGAGAGAAAGAAGGAATGTCCATTTGTATAGGAGCAGGGTCTTGATACTGGGGCATGGGTACGCATATCTATGAGAATCCAAGGTAATGTTCAGGACTTTCATTAAACTGATTGCTGGCCAAATCTGCTGCAACTTCTGGGTGGCTTCCATCTTGATTCAGTGCCTGGGAAGATTCTGGGCTTCAAACTCTCTCTGGGTTTTGGCTGTCTTCAACGTGGCCCACTGTCTTTTTGAAGGCTGAGTTGGCCTGTGTTTCTTGGCCTCTTGACCTCTTAACTAAACCTCATTGCTAGCTGAGAGAAGGTGATTTCAGCGGAAGGTCCTGATGGTACTTTGTTTTCCTTCTTTGCATAGTCAGTAGACATGTAGGATTGTCCAGCAGATCCTCTAGGATGAATGACTGAGACTCACTTATCACTGAGCTTCTTCCAACCTCTTTGCCTTAAGCCTGGTATTGTAGCAGGGTTTGTTATTGTTGGTGGTTTAGCTGCAGCAATCTGTTCGGTTGGTGGGCTAGCTCAAGCTGATTTAGGAGCTGCCTCACACAGCAGATGTAGTTCTAAATGCCTGTTCCGTCTGATGATACCACGAAACACTGATCTACAGGCAGTCTGGCATCTCTGCTGAACATCAGTTAGTATGGCGTGACCGCAGTAGCATTGTTGTAGGCATGGGTGAGGGTTGCCACATGCTGACTCAAGTGTTTCTTGGCCACCGGTGTCAGGGTTCCATTGAATGCCTCGTTGGATAAACATAGACTGAGCTCACGCAATAACAACCTACCTAGTAAACCCAGGGGAGCAAACGTTTTTGGTTCCAAATCGAGGTGGTCTGTTAAGCCTCAGAACCGTGCTGCATTGTTTCTGGCGCGTCCTTTCACAGAACGTTATGGGTTGCCATGGAAATGCTGGCGGCCATGGTATTCGCGTAGGTACTCAGGCCTACGGTGCCGTCCTGTGTGTACGGTCAGGTGCCAGTACTTAAGCCGCGCCTCCGCGCACGGCTGCGCTTCTGCATTTGTCTGTTTTCAAAGCTACGTACCTTGTCTTCTTGGCTCCTTGAATCCCCGGCCCGCCTTGTGACCATCCTTGCTTCCTTCTTGTCATTGCTCTCAAGTCTTACCTGCTCAAACCAGACCCGGAACGTCCACGGACTGCACTCGTCTAATCCCTCACGTCTTACCTGCTCATATCAGACCCGGAACGTCCACGGACTGCATTCGTCTAATCCCTCAAGTCTTACCTGCTCATACCAGACCCGGAACGTCCACGGACTGCAATCGTCTAATCCCTCAAGTCTTACCTGGTCATACAGTTCCGGGTGATAGAATTGTTTGGTCAGTACCAGGTGATAAAAGACTTAGGGCCTCATCAGGAGTTTGGCAGAGCAGTACAAATGCAGGAGTAACGCTATTACAGCTGCATTACTGCTCTGCCAAATTCCGAGTTTGGGGGAGACTCGAAGCATTCACCTCCAACTCTGAGTCTTCTAACTGGTCTATCTGGTGGTGCTCGGGACTGGATCGCTTCCCGTAAACATGCCTGCTAGCACAGGGGGTGCATGGACAGCATGCTGGAGTATCATAGTCCTGCACTCTCCGGACACAGGGTAATGTACTTGGAATGTTAAACAAAGAGGTGTTCCTGTTGGGGGTTAATTTATATCAGTTTTCTTAAACCATAATTTGAAATTTCATTTTAAATTAGACATCAAAGCAATAAATGATGAATCTATGTGATCACTGCTCTGCCCGTAACTCTGCCGACGAAAATGTCGATGACCATTACAACACAGCGCAATGATCAGATAGTTCACTGTGGTCCGGATCCCCTCACCCGCCCCCCCGGCCACTTACCTTAACGGCAGCACACATGGAAGTGTGCTATTGACTTCCCTCAATCCCTACGGCGCCAGTTCCCACCCACCTTCGTCAGTTGGCTCTCTCGCCGCAAGGTCCCATTTATTTATTTATTTATTTATTTATTTTTTGTTAAAACTTTCTTGTCCCTTGCTCTCCATTTAACGGAAGCGGGAGACCCCCCACAACTCCTAATCCCCATTACCACGACTAAGAGAAGCGGGGGACACCCCGCAACCCACACTTCCCTTAGTCGCAGTAATGGGGGTCGGGATTTTTTTACTGCGCAAAGGCGCAGGAATCGTACCAGGCAACATAGTGTTGTCACAGTAATGGTACGATTCCATAAATGTTTACACCTAGTTATTTTTTGACTGACTCATTTATTAAAACTCAAAAAAGACACAATTAATTTTAATACAGAAATATTTATTTTGAATATTCACAGAAAATATGTTGCAAAAAAAATGCCATAATAAATTAGACATATGCAACATTGCACAAAAGTCTAGTAAAAGTGAAATTGCATAAAAAGAATAGTAAAGAGAGAGTTAAAAATTATGGTGCATATGGCTATATTTTCCAAATTAATAAATAGCACAAATGCGAAAGATGAAATCTCAAATACATGACACAAGAACTTAAGCCCAAAAATAAATAAATTGTTAACATAAATCATTTACACTCAAATGGGTCAGTGGTCATTCGTGGGCTTTAGTTTTATGTTCTTGTGTCATGTATTTAAAATAGGATGCAATTAGTTTGGCGTTGCTATCCTCTGGTGTGCTGCAGCACAGGGAACAGCTGTAGTTATGGTGACTGTGCACTGCCTCAATGGTAATAGCACTGGCCGCTGAAAGGGTGACAGCAGTGCTGGATACTACAAGACTTGAATGCTAGTAAATGCCTCACTTAGATAGAATTGTGAATCTTAAATAAATGCCACTCATGGATAGAATTGTGAATATTGGGAAGTGCCACACTTGGATGGAATTGTGAATCATGGCAATGCCGCACTTAGATGGAACTGTGAATCTTAAGTAGGTGCCACACTTGGATAGAATTGTGAATGCTGGTATGCGCCACACTTAGATGGAATTGTGAATGTTAAGCAAACACAGACTCTCAAATCCAGGTACAGCCAGCCTCCCCTTTGTCTACTGTATGGTGAAACGTAATGTATTGGGAAACATAGGCCTCTCTCCCGCTCTGCAGGATTCACGAATCTAGGTTTGACCTCCGTCTCTGGCTGTTATATGTTGAGACCCACCTATTGTGGAACCTAGACCTTTCTCCCTCTATACAAGACTCTCATATCTAGATATAGCCCCCATCTTTGCCATATAGTGAAACGTAGTGTATTGTGAAACTTAGTCCTCTTCATGGCTTTGCAGGACACTCAAATCTGGGTGTGGCCTACATCTTTGTCTATTGTATGGTGGGCATGGTGTATTGTGGGAGCTGGGCCTCTCTCCCACCATGCAGGATTCTCAAAATCTGTGATAGTACTGTGTATTAACTAGTCTTTGTCACAGTCAGAAAATTGCTAGAAATAATTAGCATTGCACTGGACCAGACCTAGAAAGTGCCCACTGTGATAGTACTGTGAATCTACTAGTCTGTGTCGCCTGCCTGTGCCTTTCTCCTAGAACTGGTCTTATTACAATTGACTCAAACTTAGAGGGTGCATGCTATGATGTTACTGTGATCTATTTCACGCTTAGGAATTGTTCTTGCAAGAATGATTCACATCTAGTAAGCTACTTTATCTCACCTCTTGAAAGTACCCCCTCTGATAGCACTATGACTCAGGTTCATACGCTGCACAATTAGAATCGCTCTCACTTGCTGGACTCACAACTAGAAAATGCTGCCTGAGATAGTTCTATAAGTTACTTACCTATGTTTTAGATCATAACTCAACCCAAACTCTCACCTCCCATATCACTATGCTTACTCTCTTCTCTACACCATCACTCAAAGTGCAGCTATACCCCTCGATCCAATTCAGCCTAGCTACTCACATACGTCATTAACACATTAACACCTCATCATTCTAATAAAACGCAGCTATATCCCATGACAAACCAGTCTAGCGGTACACATAAGTGCCCTACGGGCCCAACGCAGCCAGAACCCAGTCTTGATCTCCACCCGCCAGACTGCACATATTCAACTGATCTCAATACCACCACACCTAATGCTAGGATGCAGCTACCATCAGGCAATTACATCAGCTGCACACATAACTGGTGCTCCCAAGCACCCTGCAACACTTTATTCTCTCAACTGACCTAGACTACGGTCCCCGAGGGCGTTCAACATACCAGCGCTTTGAGGTCATACCAATGATATATAGCGTGCTATATAAATGCCAAATAACATAACATAACAGGTGGTGGTTGTGAACTGGCCAGGTGTTCAGGATTCAGATGGAAATGCTGTCCCATTTGAAAGGGCAAAAGAATCACTGTTGGTATACGATGCACTTAGGGGTTTCCAATTGCTCCTGCAGCTGACTCTTGGCAGTACATTTAAAGCCGAATCATACCCTTAGCACTTGGCCACACCAGTGTGGTTAGTGGGGTTGAGTTCTATCATTGCAACCTCAATATAGATGAATAATGAACAGAGACCACAGTATTTTGGGAGGAGAAAAAAGGCTGCAGATGTATTTCAAGATTACAAAAGTGTAAAAAAACACTATTTTAACATTCATTTCAGTGCAAGCAACCAGTAGAATAAGCTTTCACCGGCTATTTCAAGCCCTTGTTTGTTATGCCCCCCAATATTTCCTCTTCTGGTGTGCCATGTCTTCAACTCCCAAACAATTTGCTGCAGTGGCTCTGCCCAGCTGTTTGAATGACCCTGTGTCTGGGCTGAAGGAAGTTGCATTACTCTGGGTTTTGGGGTGATTCTTGTCTGAAATGAAACCCTAACATTTGGCATACAGAGGGTGATTGAATGGGGTATCGGCCGCCTTTACCTTATTTCCTTTGCATTTTCCTAATTCTATTTCTTCATATTGGTTGTACCCTTATGTAACAGGAGGCCCAAAAATCCTTTGAAGGAAGTCAAAGGTTTTTTGTTGTATTTTTATGGGCCCTAAGGCCGTCCCTCTCTTTCTCTCTTGTCTTCTTTGGTGTCCCTTCCCTATTCGAGATGTCCATATACTCAGTAAGTGCTACCGAACGGGAACCACTATTGTCTAAGCACTTGTCTTGTACTAGAGACGTTTCCCCAAAATGCCATCTATATAGACTCCGTCTGGGACATACTTGCTGTCCCTGCCCTGTCCAGTTGTTAGTATTCCAATGGGATTGTGCATTTCACTTACTCTGCTGGAATCTGGAATCAGGTTGGATCAAACACATTCACACTTACCTTGTCCTTTCTTTACCCTCACTACTACACCTTTCCTCTTCTTTTTCCCAACACTCTCCTATCCAGCTGACGTTTCACACCTCCTGACTCTTGTCTCCACCCTATGATGTTACTTTTCCTATCACTCACTCCTCCCCTCATCACACTACTACTCTACTCCTCCCACTACTAATCTCTTCCTCCACTACTAGTCAAACAACCCCCCTTCAGCTTGTAACCATTTCATTCACAACCCCTCCTTACACTAACCCTCCTAACCCACTTTCTACACAAACACACAAACTCACACTGCAGTACCCTTGCACTCACTAAGCCAACACCTCAGCTTCTCCACTAAATGCCTCCACACTTCACCAATCCTTCCTTCATCTTGCTGTTCTCTTGGTCCAAACAATATATAAACAGTGTGCCCAAGACTTTCGCTGGGTTTAGCGAAACCTTCCTACTGCCTGCGCACAGAAACCATAAGAGTACATAAAAGGGAGGTTGCGTGTCAGGTTTCTGGACCAACAGACACGTTCAAATATAATTTAATACGCCATAGTCCTAAAACAATGGACAGGTGCATTATATGGTATTACAAAAATACTTTAATAAATTCAAAATTATATAAAACACAAGTGATAAAATCATACGATCACGGGCACTTACATGTAAAAACATGTGAAAATAACAATCATCCCTGACCCAAGAAAAGAAATACAAACAATTATTCTTGCGACATCATACATAGTTGAATCTAAAAGTATATCAATCTATGCTCTGTCCTTCTGATGCAACCCAATACAGGACATTCCTCAGGGGCTGAGCATTAAAGAATGTGCGTGTTCCTTAGAATTCAATGGAAGTGCTGCTCATTTTCTTAACTAAAAACAAGACAAAACCAGAGAGACAGTGCCTTAGTCCAACAATTGAAAGGTTCTTCAAATTGATTCACCTTAAACTTAGAGCAAACCCGACACTAGAACATAAATATGTCAGTACCTGGTAAGTAATCCATGGTACACAAACGGCAACATGAGTTCATCAAATCTTCACTTCAAATGTGGGAATCTTCGTCAAAGAAAGGCCAACTCAATATGGCTACTCTGCAACCCAAAATCATACTGGGCAAAATGCAATACTCTTTCAACTGATCATACCAAAGAACTGGAATTAGTCATTCAAAAAATAAAAATATGTGCTTTTTACCTACTAGCCACTCCGTGCCATTGCCAAGATGTAGCATAAGGTAGAAAGACGTCAGACTCTTAGCAAAGTCCACCAACAAGATCTAAAAATAGATGGAAAGGTATAAGAGGGCACCGTGACGGAAATAGAAATGTTAAATTTACCATTGGGTGCAAACATCTTAATGAAACCCCCACATTCTCCCAAGATAGAAACCATTCCTGATCTATCCCCCTACTCATAGGCAGCTAAATTCTAACCAGCTTTTGTTCACAACAATATTGTAACATCAATATCATACTGAAAAATACATCTGCAACAGAGGTTCAGCCTAGCCCTCACAACCAACATCACAAAGTGAGCTTTGGCCCACAGCATGAAGAAAAAAAACCTTGGGTACCAAAAGCTCCAACCTTGCCTGCTCTCAAACAGCTAGAGGTTACAACGTCCTCCTCAGCTCAACACGCCAGTACTAGAGGCCAGTACTGCCACACAACGGCTGCTATTTCAAAACATTACGACGCGAGCACAATGACGTAATTGCAGCAATGCGCAATGTCACACGTCCATGACCAAAAAAGGGGGGTCCACCAGCTCCACCTCCTCTAACCGCACCTGAATAACCTTCACCTTCATGTTTCTTGTTCCGTGCTTTATACTTCACGTCCCCTGGTATTGGTCTACTCTGGCTTACCAACCGTCTGCTCTTACTCCGCCCGGGGGGTGTTACAGAACAAGAAAGGCATAAAGATCCGTGTTAAGCCATGCCCTGTATCTCTGTGCGGAGCCGCAAATGCACGAAAATGGTAGCTCCAAATGACCAAGTTTGTCTGGGGGCATCCATACCTGCCTTCTCTATGGTAAGGTTCCCCAAAGGAAGTGTTTAGGTCCTCTGGGATTCTGTCCGGCAGTCTAGTGGTTCCCCAGTATACGGGGCGGGTTTACACTGTAGTCCAGAGTGGAGTGTGCACAGTTTCACTGCCGCATCACTGTTGTTGGGGCTTTTTGTCTCTCTACTGGTGGGCTGTCTATCACTGCTGCTTTACCGCTGTTAAAATCTCTGGGAGGGTTGCTGTCTACGGAACAGGTTTCAGTAATTCCGACTTCCTCTTGGCTCTTATGGGGCACTGATGGATCAGTGTGATTCTGCCAGTGTACTTTGAGTCAACATGCAGGCACAAAGTGAAGGGGTATGAATTGGAGTCTCTTCCAGTGTTCCTGTACCCAGGTTAAGGGTGGGCTGTGGACCTCTCCCTAAATCTCCCACCACCTTTCGAAAGGGGTTGGTGTCCCCCTTTGACAAGGCCATGGCACTGGCCTTGCCACACACCTCCATCCTTTCATCCAAATCCTGTTCTTCTTCCCACTCTTCCTGCGGTCGGCATGCCTGAGGGTATCGGGATAGGAAATCTGTTTGCTTGATTTAGCGTGACCCAATGTTCTGATGATAAAGAAAAAAGGACCAAGAACCATTTTATGATACAAGGATTTTTGTCCTTATATCTTGTCATCCACACATGGGGAGCATGGTTGGCCACAGGTTTGCCTTTACCCGTTATGTAGTATGTGAGAGGGTTGCCAGCCTTCTTTATAGCGAGGGTTCAATTATGACATAATTGATGTTGCAAAGATGGAGATTTTGACTTACATATGTAATAGGATTTTCTTGCCCATTTTCCACTTTGGATAATAAGGCCCGAGACCAATGGAAGAGGTGTCTTTGCAAAATAAACTCTGTAGATAAGACTGGCATAATGAGAACTGGGTTTCCACAGAGGGCTTGTTTCAGTTGATCAAAAGCAACCTGATATTAGAACTCCTACTGGATGATGTTGAGAAAGGTCTTTCTGAGTTTGTCCTAAAGTGGTGCTGCAGTATCAGAAAAATTGGTAATGAACTGCCGGTGATACACTACTAAACCCATGAATATCAGAATGTCCTTTTTTATGGGACCATACCTGACCACCCCCACCTGGAAACCTAGATAGTTCACGGGTGGGCAAGTGAGATGGCCCTTGGTGTGGTTTGCGTTAGGGAGCTTTCCTCAATTGGCCACATTCAAGTGTCAAGTGTCATAGATGCTCCTTCCAGTTGTACTATGGACAACAATATCATCGAGAGATGCTATGACAAATTCTCGGCATGGTCCCAGTATATGGTCCATTAGCCTTTGGAAGGTTGTAGGTGACCCATGAAGTCCAAAGGGTAGGACTGTAAAGTGAAGCAGGCCCTCTGGGGTTGAGCAGGCCATTTTGGGGTTTGCCTCCTCATCCAGAGGGACTTCTCAGTAGGGCTTCATCAGGTCTAAAGTCAAAATGAATTTGGCTGTTCGCAACCTCTCGACTAACTCATCAGTTGATATTGATATTTTATTTCTATCGTGTTCGTACACAAGTGTTTCATAGCACGACAAGGCCAGGGAGGGGAACAGGGGAGAACAAAACAACAATCTTACTAGGCCCAATGAAATTGAGAACGCGCAAGTGCAAGGGACAGGGGAAGGGGGAGAAGTGGAAAGCACGGAGCAAAGGAGAAAACAGATAAATAATGATAAATAAATAAATAAATAAATAATAAAGGCAACAAACACTGGTAGTGCAGCCAGCAAGTGGCAAGTGCTGGGTTTAAGGCAGCAGATAGGGTAGGTCTGATAAGTGCAGGAAGAATAAGGGGGGGCTGTATGGGTACAGATACAGACCCCAGTGCAAGGGGTGGCCCGGAGGCAGTGCGAGAAGGTGGCAGGTTGAGCAGGTACCTGGGCCCGGAGGACAGAGGGTGGCCAGGTGCACAGTGTCGAGAGAACAGATCAGCGGGGGAGCGTAGGCAGAAGCAAAGAGGAAGGTCTTGAGGTGCTTCTGGAACCGGAGATGGTTCTCCTGAGGTTTTAGAGTGGCAGGGAGGCTGTTCCAGAGGGAGGCCACAGCTGAAGACAGGGATTTACCCCCAGCTCGTTTCTTTGAAAAACGACTGACCCTGAGGGAGTTAGAGGTAGAGGAGTTAAGAGCTTGAGAGGGGAGGTGTTTGTGGAGGGATAACTGAAGGTGTTTTGGACCCAGGCCCCAGAAACCCTTGTGGACAATGCAGAGGGTTTTGAATTTAATCATTGCATCCACTGGGAGCCAATGAAGAGATTTCAGAGCTGGAGTGATATGATCCTAGGGCTTGAGGCCAAGGACCAGTCTTGCAGACCTGTTCTGGATTAGTTGCAGAGGGCGGAAAGTAGAGGCAGATAGATTTAGAAAGAGGCTGTTACAATAGTCCAACCTAGAGGGAACCAGAGCTTGGGAGACAGTGAGCTTCTGGGGGGAGGAGAGGAAAGGCAGAGTACCTCTGAGAAGGTGCAGTAGAAAGTTTGACTTTTTAGAGACATCAGAGATGTGGCCGGAGAAGGAAAGTGTGGAGTCAAAGATGATCCTGAGGTTCTTAGCCTCGCAGGTGGGGGTATTAGGAGGACCAAGGGAGGCCAGCCAGAGAGTGAGGGGAAAAGATGGGGAAGGTGTGCCAATGAGGAGGATCTCCGTATTTCTGGCATTCAGACAAAGATCATTGGAGGCACACCAATCTTGAATGGCAGTTAGGCAATCAGAGATGAGAAAGGGAGAGGAGGTGGCCGAGGGAAGCCGGAAAATGAATTGTGTCGTCAGCGTAGCACTGAAGATTTGAGCAGAAAATGGAAATGCAGTGGACGAGAGCTGCCAGGTATTGGTTGAAAAGCCAGGGCGAGAGGTTAGACCCCTGGGGAACACCACATGTAGAGAGGAAGAGAGATGATAGGAAGGACCCAAGTTGGACCTAGGAGGGTCGATCATAGAGGAACAAGGTCAGCCAGGCCAGAACCTGATCAATGCATGCCATAGGGCAGGCGTTGAACCTTGAGATCCCATTCAGCTGCCGCAAATCTATACAAAACCTCCATGTACAGTCAGGATTGGGTATGAGGACAACTGGACAGGATCACTCGCTATGGAATGGTTCTATTGCTCCAAGTTGTAGCATTTCTTTCAGCTCATCGCAGTAATTTGCTTACAGGCATGGTGCAGTTTATAGGGTTTCATCCAGACTACTCTTTTCTGAAGGGGTGTGGATCTGATGAGTGAAGCCAGTTACTCTCCCTGGTTTGGTTGGAAATATATTGGCATGCATGGCGATCCATTCAGCCAAATCTTGATGTTCAGCAATGCTTAGCCCCACGGGATTCATCACTCTTTTTACCTCTGTTGGTAATGGCAATTTCTGGGTGTTATTGGCATATAGTAGGAGTATGTGTGGGTTAATGTTTTCTCTACAGGCCTTTAATTTATTAATATGATAGAGTTGTAATATGATACAGTTGGGAAGGTTTTTGGTGGTCTTCTTGTTGGACTTTATAAGTGAGTGGAGAAACTACCTCGTTGATCCTATAAGGTCCATGCCACTAGATCTCTCACTTGGAACGTAGGGAGGCATTCTTCTTTGTTGTAGGGTCTGGCCTGCTGACGTAAGGCCTCCGGGAGAGGAGTTTTCACTAGTTGCTGTACCTTCTCCATATATTCTTCAGTGTTAAGAATCATCAAATGATCATTGGTCTGTTGACTATTGGGGCCTTCCAACCCTTTTCTAGAGGATATCTAGGACATCTCTCGGGACTCGTCTATGGCACAACTTGGAGAGAACCCGGTTGAGGCCTTTGCAGTCTTCCTTACTGAGAAGAGGTGTCACGGGATGACACCCTGTAAAGAGAGGCACAGGACACCCAGGAAGGGTTTCGGGTGGTTGTGCCGAAGTAACGTGGACAGATAAGTATACACACAGCTGAAAGTAATGAGAACGAAGAGTAATCAAGTGTAGCAAGGAAGAAAGTACTACAGAATGGATTCCCTCTAGGGGTGTATGCAGATATAGGAAAAGAGTATTCCACGGACCTTAGGAAAAACTCTAGCCTTCTGCACAGTTTGCTATAACAGAGGCCCACGCTGTTTGCTCATGGCTTGGAACAACAGCTATGGGTGTCTGTAACGTAGAAACGAGACAAGGGAAGGGGCAGAGGTTGCCTGATGGAAACCAACAGACAAGCTCTGTACAAAAGGGTCTACAAACAGTACAAGAGAAGATACTTGCAGACAAATCCAGGAAAAGGAAGTAGATAGCAAACTAGCAGAAGGAAATGAAGGGAAAGTCGTGTAACAGGATAGGATAGCAGAGGACAGTAAGGAACAAGGTTGAGAGCTCAGACGAGCAGGAAAGCAATGAGCAAGCCCACAGGAGCAGGGCTGTAAGGTAGAGAGCCCAGAGGGAAAGGGCTTAGGGCAGCGGAGTAAATCAGGCTGCACGGCAAGGAGCCCAGAAGGGCCGGGCAGCAAGGAGTGAGCCCAGGGGGTAGGGCCGCTGACCGTAGAAGGCTGCAGAGGACTGTAGAGGGCTGCTAGGCTGAGAACCCAGCGGACAAAGGTAGGTAGCAAGCAGCGGAGCATGATCGGCTGCAAGGTAGGAAGCCCCGAGTACAAGGCTGTTGGTAGCGGAGAGAAGCAGGCTGCGCGGCAAGGAGCCAGAAGGACCGGCAGCAAGGAGTAAGATCAGAGGTACAGGGCCGCTGACTGTAGAAGGCTGCAGAGTACTGTAAGCTGCAAGGTAGGAAGCCCAGAGGACAAGGGGTGTAGGCAGCCGGAGTGATGCAGGCTGCAGAGCAGGGAGCCCAGAGGACAAGGGCTGTAGGCAGCTGGAGTGAGGCAGGCTGCAGAGCAGGGAGCCCAGAGGACAAGGGCTGTAGGCAGCCGGAGTGAGGCAGGCTGCAGAGCAGGGAGCCCAGAGGACAAGGGCTGTAGGCAGCTGGAGTGAGGCAGGCTGCAGAGCAGGGAGCCCAGAGGACAAGGGCTGTAGGCAGCCGGAGTGAGGCAGGCTGCAGAGCAGGAGCCTGGAAGACCAGGGCTGAAGGTAGAAGCTGAGCGTGATCGGCTGCAAGGCAGAAACCCGGAAGGGCACAGGCGGAGGCTGGAAAGCAGCAGAGTGTGATCGGCTGCAAAGCAGAGAGCCCGGCAGGGCAAGGGCAGAGGCTGGAAAGCAGTAGAGCGTGATCAGCTGCAATGTAGAGAGCCTGGCAGGGCACTGGATCCAAAGCCAGAGTAAGGAGAAACCGCATTTAAGATCCGTAGCTCGAAGCAACAAGGTACCGGAAATACTCCTAATGCAAGAGACTGAGCTCCTGCAGGCAGCAGCTTTTATACTGCCCAGCACAGAGGCAGGCTAATTGGTCGCACCTGGATCCACACACCTGCAGACAATCAGCCTCCTCCCTCTCTGTTCCTGATCTGGTGGAAGCAGAGGAGATCCCTAGGGCTTCTGGGGATTGTAGTTCCGGAGATGGCGAATAGGAATGGCCAGGAAAAGATGGTTATAGCCAAGTGCATTGTGGTAAGTGTAGTTTGTTGGGGAAAAATAGAAAAGCACCAAATTCTCGCAAATGGGAAATAAGGTCCATATTGATCGGAAATGTATGCGCCCATGGCGCAGGCATGACAAGAGGGCCCACGGGATTAGGTCATCCATCCATCCTCACAGACCAGTTTTCTGAGGATTTGTTTCAGGTTTTTGTTAAACTTCTCAACCAATCTTTCTGCGTGTGGATGATAAATGGAGGTTTGTAAGGTTATTATCTTCATTAAGTCTTTCATCTCTGTCATTAGCTTGGACATAAAGCTGCACCCTTGGCCTGTTAGGACCTCGGCCGAGAAGCCCAGACTGGTAAAGAATGGTATAATCACCTTTAAGACTGCCTTAGTTGTATTGCTCCGCTTAGGGAACACTTTCGGGTGTCAGGTTGCATAGCTAAATATCACCAGGAAGCATTTGTTGCCTGATTTGGTAAAGTCCATGCCAATCCCAGGAAAGGTATTAAAATGATAGATCATTGTTGCAGAGGTGCCTGGTGATATCCTTTGATGGATAGAACAGCATGGCCAGAACTGCTTTGTCTCTGTGTATACTCCTGACCAGTAGAATTAGCGGAATAACCTGTGTTGTGATTTCTCCAGGCCCAGATGTTCAGCTGTTAAGTTATAGTGGGCTTGCGCAGATATGGCCTTTGTAAAGGGCCTTGGCACCAACAATTGGTGGCTGTTGAATTCGTCACCTTTAGGGTTTATGTTGACACTAGTGGGGTGCCTCTAGTGTTTGGCTTTCTACCTCTACCCATACCGTCCTCGGTGCCTCTGCAAATCAACTGAAGCTGGGTCGTAAAAGTCCCTTGGTAGGCTCTCTATAGCCTGTGTTTCGGTCAGCTCCCCAAATCCAGCTTCAGCTCATTCTGTGGGCTCCAGAGTGCCATCCTCTTCCGTGGCTGGCATTAGTATTTGTTCACAGATAAGCTGGGTGATGGGCCAGCATGTACCAAGATATTCAGAGTATGCCTCATGTTCCACAGGAGCACCTTGACATCCCCCCCAGTAGTCTTGGTCAATGACTACAGCCCCTGCAGCCAGGCCTTGTCCCATCCCCAGGTTTGGGATGAGCTGTGTACCTCTTTCTAGGCCTCCCACCATCTTTTGAGAGGGGTCTGTATCCCCTTTGACAAGGCCATGGCACTGGCCTTGTCACAAATATCTGCAATGCACCTGAGCTTAGGGCCCTTTAGGAACGTGCATATGTAATGGATGGGATCACACAGATACATTCCAAATCCAAATAGTCGAACCAACTCAGGAAGATGGCAAAGTACTGTTTTATTGACAATGATCTAAAACAGAGAGTTACAATGAACATCAGCAGATGTATGCTCGATTTCTCTCCGCAATCTTCACAAAAAACATAGCTTTTATTTAAAAAATACGTCAAAGGTGACGTCATATTACATGGCAATAATGAAAAACCTACTAAGGGTCGGGATTGGCTTAAGGGGAACATCTAATTATACTTTCTATAGGGACTAGGAATGTGATTGGCTGCCCGCTGTCAGGTGGACAACATATGCCTAAAACATGTCATATTCAGAAACATTAGTGTGAACGGAACACTGAAGAAAGGACACCAGCAGCGGCACGGCGGAACGGAGAAGATCAAAGGAGAGCAATTAATCACGGAGCGATGGAATGAAGAAAGCATGGTTCATTTGACATAGACCAAACGAAGGGGGTAGAACAACAATGTCGCAGACATACATGGTCACAGGCGGCTGATGGCTGCGAGTCCTCGGAAGGTGGGGTTAGAGAAGACCGGAACAGAAGCCTCCCGGCCGTACCCGCTCCCCTATACCCGAGAAATATACTCTCATGTCAGCAGGGTAACATCATTCAGACCAGTTATGTACCCCAACAGCCGGTGGATTACCATCGAGCAGTTCCGTTAACATGGCAGTGGAAAGCCGCGACAGAGAAACAAGTGGGAGTACCGGATTACGGAGAACCCCGGCAACGCTCACCTTTCATTTCTCGTTGCAGAGGTCCAGCGACTGCGGCGGTGTCGGCTCACGTGGAGGCCGGCGTTCCTTTCGGTTGCGCAGGCTTGGCGGACCAGGCATGGAAGCAACCTTCGTTATGAGAGAAAGGGGGCAGGGCTTATGGGAACTTTTATAGACTACCTGAACAATACCTCCCTGATTGGTTCACAAACCTCCAGCCCCTATATAAGGTGGAGACAAATGACGGACTGTATGTGTCTTCTCCATTCCCCTTGCAGGAACCCGAGAGAGAAGGAGCACCCGAGACGCTTTGGGCTTATGAGAACTAGCTACACCTTGGGGAAGCCTCATTCTTATTACAGAAGGAAGAAGTAATCTTTATTAAGAACCTTTTAAGTTGAAGCAGTTATACCTGCATCCTGAATAAAGGTTTTGTTTGGTTCAACAATCCTTGCTGCCAGTCCACTCATTTACAAAGATACACAGTTTCTCATTGGTTTCAAACTATAAGGTCATTCGTTATATGGACTACTATAATTGGTTGGCACGCTTGTGCCAGCTCTGGAATATTCAGTTCACTTAGCAGCACGTAAGTCCAGACACATGTTCAAGGAGATGGGGCATGACACTACCTCCCCACCCAAGTAGCCCAGCATCTCTCATCGCCCATGCCTTCTGCCATGAAGATTGTCTTTGAACTTGGCCTTGCAAAGTATCCTTGTCTTTTAGAATACAAGGGAGTGAGACCACTCGCTATAGTGTTCTGGGACTCTAAGTTCGAACTCTATTTTCATCATTGGCTCAAGTGACAGGAGACCACGATTTGGTCAATTTTGCAGCTTTTAAATGTTTTAAATGAATTAAACTTGGCACTCTTGGTGTTCTTTCTTTGCACCTTAACAAGGGATGATTCATCCTTCACACGTTCGCCCATTTCCAGAATCGATAGCTGACCTTGGCTGCTTCAGTCTTTACTCCAAGGCAGACAACCTTGTCTAGCAACTCCACTATTCCACTTGTTTTTGCTGTGACACAGCTTTCCCTTTCTGCTTCAGGGGTCTTGGCTTACTAAATTCATGATATTGACCTCCAGTTTCTATACAATGGCAGCTTCGCCTGCACACTATTCACTACGTATAGCCAGATTCTATGATGACTTACCTTGCATTTCAGCGTCTGTACATTTATTAAACGGTTGATTTTCTGCAGCACTTCTTGCACATGTAATCTTCCTTTATATTTGAGAGTTCACTCGATTCCTTACTTCACCATTAGTTTCTTTGGGATCCATACATTCTCTTCAGTCAGTATCCTGATACGTTGTGCATACTGTTTGTGATGTCATTGGCTTCTTTTCTCTGCTCCTTCTCATATTCCTTCATGGAGTTCCTCCCTCAAGTTGTCATCCCTTCAGGGATACATTTGGTAGGGTTTTCTCAATGGGTATCTTCTTTCGAACACACACTGCGGTATTGGCACAACTGCTGGTGTCAAACATGGCACAATCTTAGGTCTCCAACATATGCAAAGTAGGGTTTTCTGTAGAGGCATGCAGCTGCTCCTCTACTCTCCCCCTCTGGTCGAGTCCTCGACCACCTCCTCAATCGTTTTCACACCCTTGTATTTTCTCTTTTAGAATTGTTTCTTTGGTGTCCATATCTTCATCTCACTCCTCAGGGTGCCTGCTGATTTGACATGTTCATCTATACTCCAGGTCATGTAGTTACATTGTCCATTTGGGCTACGATAGACCCCACGCATTTCTTATGATTCCTTGGATACAGAAACTTGGTTCCTTCAGGTGCCACGATGCTAGCCTCTATGTATTTTCTAACAGTGTCATCAGTCAGCTCCTTGGCGTTTGGTTCAGGTTT
Source organism: Ambystoma mexicanum (assembly GCF_040938575.1). Lineage (NCBI taxonomy): Eukaryota > Metazoa > Chordata > Amphibia > Caudata > Ambystomatidae > Ambystoma > Ambystoma mexicanum. The sequence continues at coordinate 1,087,125,179 of NC_090921.1, forward strand.
GACATTGATCATGATCTTCATTCCTACCACCTTCTTTGCCGTTTTCTTACATTGGGCAATCACCATCCTGACTACACAGAATCCAAACATTACTAGAACCAGTATTACTCCAAGAACCTTGAATATAATCGCCAACCTGGAACTCTGTATTAGATAATTGAAGATTGGTAACATTTTTTAACAGATTTCCAAAACTCTGCTTGACATAGAAGATGAATAAACTCGAAATTACTTCACTTGCCAAGCAGTGGACACATGCTGCAAGTTATATCACATGTGCCTTTTAAACATACTAACAACTGTATTAGAAAAGTGTTAGGGCAAGCTTCTTTAACTATCCCCTCACCCTAGATAAGCAGCCCACCTGCGCTACCTAGGGGTAGTAAATACATGAGGGTTTAGTTTAGTTTGTAGGAGGGCAAGATAGACAGGACCCAGACATTTGGTATATTTGCAATTAATACAAATTGAAATACCTGAGATTTAAATGTGTGACAATTTGTAATAGGGTAATACTCAGGTGTGGCACCCGATATGGTCCAATACGTGTGTGTTTGCTCCCTCATCTGAAGCCAGAAACCTTGGAGTCATCTTCGACTCCTCTCTCTCCTTCCTCCCTCACACTCAGGACATTGCCAAGAAGTCCCACTTTGAACTCTTCCTTCGGAAAGGAATTCTCCCTTTTCTCACTTTCCCACAGAAGCTCAATGTTACCTAGCCTTAGTTCTCTCGAGGCTTGACTTCTGCAATAGCCTTCTCCTGAATCTACTTTCTTCCACTCTACGACCCTAGGTAATCCAGAATAGGGCAGCAAGACTTATCCTTGGCCTTAAGTCCAAGGCCAACATCTATCCTGCCCTAAAATCTCATCATTGGCTCTCGGTTGCTCCACGGATTAAATTCAAATCCCGCTGCACCATCCACAAGGCTGTCTGCGGCCTGGGACCACGCTATCTGCAATTTTCTCTCACTAAATACCCTCCCTCTAGACCTCTGTGGTCCTCCAGCAACAACTCTCTCTGTGTAAAGTGTTTCGCTAAACAGAGGGCCAGAGGCCGATCACTTTCTTCAGCTTGCTCCCTCTAATGGAACAGCATCCCTATCCTCTTTGCCTTGAGCCGGACTGCCTCAAATTCCGGAAGCTGCTCAAGACTTTCCTTTTCGCCTCCTCCTTCCCTTCTTCTCTCTTCTGCTAATCTCACAGTCACTGTGATTGGTGACCAGGGCCCTTATGTTTACTCGGGGTCCTGGACTCTCTCACCCAATTACCCCAGCCTCTCCCTACCTCGCAGCACTTGCCTCGGCACCCACCGGCCTTCGTCCCGTAGGCTTACACTGTCTACCCAATGTGGCTCCAGGCTGCATAGTACTTACCATACTATGCACTTCATCTGCTTCTCACCCACAAGCACAGACATTCCAGCACTTACCCCCACCCCACTTCCCCTATTCTCGCTGCACTTGCACGCTATGAATAATCACAAGGCATAGTAGGTTCGTCTTTATCTTCCACTGCATTCATTGTTTTCAATCCCATGTTCTCTTCCTGTTGCCCTGTGGGCGCTTTGAAACAGAATTGACTTACTGTATAAGCGCCTAATAAATGCACAATAAAAAAATAAAAATAAAATATAAAGAGATGTTCAGATGTTAAAGCTTTGTATATTGACAATAAGAGGTACTCTCCAGGGGGTGTGTGGGGGGGGGTGTATGCGATGTTCTTCACCATGCGTTTAATTAAATATATTACCACCTCAACTTCTTACCCTTCTTTTCAGGGAAATCAGAAACTATGTGTGGTTCGTTGTTTAGAATGTTACGATGTTGGGGCTCCAGGGTTTCACCCTGCCTCCGTCCCTCATCTGCTTAGTTTATTTCATTTTACTTCATTGCTTATAGCAGAAACCTAGCTTAAGAGAGCTGTCATCACTGCCTTTGGCATTTTATATAGTAGCACAGTATAAACCTGTTGGTGGAGGATGACAGGATTTGTATTTGTCAAGCAAGTATTGTTGAATGAGCCACCTTTTTCGTGTTTTGCGAAACTGGAGGATGGTGGGAGCATTCCAGGTGGTCGCGGCGTGGCATCTGCTTGTGAGTCTTCTCTGTAGTGGCTAGCTTAGACTCCCACCTTTTGATAGTTTTGCGATGAAAACCTCCAGAGGTGTGGTGGTTAGCCTCCAAGTATGTTGGTGTTCCATTTGAAAATGCTTTGTAGATGATATTTGCAGTTTTTAATATGATCCTAGCAGGCAGGAGGAGCCACTGGGGCGTGCACAGTGGAGGGTAGATACAGTTAATTTGTGTGTGCCTGCCATGAGGTAAGCTGCAGTTTGGTGGCCCCGCAAATAGCACCGGGGTCGCAACTACTTTCTCAATTAGCTTTCTGACAAAACAGAAGGCTCATGGTGGCTCTGTAGTTGACTAGGTCCTCTGGATCAGGCAATAGGTTTTTGAAGAGGTGTCACATTGGACCGGTCTTAAATGCATGCGTTAATGAGCTTTCCGTGAGGGAGGTGTTCCTAATAACAAGGAGTGGGTTGAGCACTGGACCAGTGAGTAAAAGAGGAAGGGTGGAACGAGGTTGTCCATGTAAATGATAGGTTTTAAGCAAACAAGTGTTTCTGAGAGATCCTTGGGAGAATGAGGGAGAAGTCGGCCCAGGGGTGGGGATGGATAGTGGTGCTACGTCTGGATTTGAGGTGTCGCTGACACCTCAGTTCTTATCATTTTTGTTAATGAAGAAGGTACTGGTTCCATGACATTTCTCTTGTGAAGCCGGCACCTTGCAGACAATTGTGGGCTTGGCACCATGCTTGACTACTTCATACAAATCTTTGCATTTGTTAGAGGTTTCCTTAATGGTGGAGTGTGGTAAGCCAACTTGGCCTCGGAGATCATGTGTCTCCCTTGGGTGGGCAGGGATTTGAGAGATGAGAGATCCTCTGTGCTGTGGTCCTTGCACCACTGCTTTTCAAAGGATCTGATTGAGTGTTTATTGGTGGTGAGCTCAGGTGCAGTGCATATGGTTTGACTTTGGGGCATCTAGACTTTAGGGGTGCGTGGGTGTCCACTAGTTCTTTGGCAACATGGTTGAATGTATCCAGACGGGCTGAGGCATTCCCTGTGGTGGGGAAGTTTACGAAGGTTACCTATAGTGTGTCTACCGGATATTCTTAAAGGAGCAGTGCTCAATCACAGTGTTTTAAGGATGGGCTTTGTGGGGCAGATTTGTGTGTGATATGAGAAGGGGGATTGTGGCGTGGAGGGCCTAGTTGACAGGGTTAAAGCATGAGAGGAGCTGAGGGAGTGAAGAAGAGATGGAGCGTGTAACCTTTGACATGCCTGGGGGAGAGTACAATCTGTTTAAAGTCCATGGTGTCAGTCAGGGATAATAGAGTGTCACATAGGATGTTTGCTGGTTGGGACTCAGGGATGTGAAGTCTCTGAGGATGATCAAGGAGACTGGGAGAGGAGAGACGGTTGGAGAGATCATCAATGAATTTACCACTCCCCTGGGTTGGCCTGTAAATAAGGTGGTATATAATTGATTGTTTTAGATGAGGAACTGGCATGAGACTGGTTTGAAGTATCTGTGTGGGGTTGGAGGGAGTGGTGTCAGTATTACCAGCTGGTCCAGTCGATCTTATGGGTGTCTGCCACCCCATCTCCAGTTTTTCCTGTGGTGTCAGCATGTTGGATACTGTACCCGTGGGGTAGCAGGACACAGATGTAGGAGAGGAGGGTTTCATTAATGAAAAGGCCATTGAGATCATTGTTGGTTTTGTAGTTGCCATGTCGGCAGTATGTGCGCCTGCTGTGCGGGTGTTAAACATTCTAACAGGGCAGCAGCGAATAGTAGGCGTGTGTTGTAGGAGTGTTTTTTCCTTTAAAGAACATTAGAATGCGGTCTCCTGGCTACCCTGATTGCTGTTTGTGCTGGGTGATGGAGCAGACGGGGTTCGACATTTCTTTGGGGTGCATTTGGCAATGCTTTTGGGGGAAAGTTTGGGAGAAGTACGCTATGCAGCTGACTGGCCGAAGGAGTCTACTTTATGACATTTTACCATAAGTGTGTTCAACATGTGGCTAATGTCGTTTTCCAAGGGTTTTCATCAAAATAAGAAGCCTCTGGTGTTGACATAGAATGGTCAGAGTTGGATTGGCACATGAAATCATCCCAGAAACCAAGGAGAAAGTGGCCCACAATCGTAAATTGCAATTCGTACTTTTAGGTATTGACTACTTCAGTACTATCCAAAGGGATGTTTATGGTCCAATTTACTGCAAATAGTGTTTTGTGAAGCATATTTTGTTAGTAACATTGGTTAAAAAGAGAACTGTAACTCGTTTAACTTACCCACTTTGTCTAAAAAAAAACGATTCCAATTTGTCCAAAAAACTGGACCACACTAGAATGTTTAGGTTGGCCCTTTGGGCATTACCACTCCAGGCCTGTGAAAGACTAACCCCCCACATAAATATGAGGAAGGCTTTATAAATGATTACGAAGCACTGAGGCATTTTGAAAAACTTTAAGAACAAAAGAAAACATTTTATGAACACGGAAAAACAGTGTTAAAGGATAGTTCCGGGACTTTTTTTTATTGTCCCTACGGTTCGGCCATGTGTTTTTAAGCATAACTCGGTAGATCGTAGAAAACTTTCCTATGGACCTTACCCGACTTTTCGTCCATTAACGCACTCGACATCAGCCGCCATTTTCTGATAATCCTATCATTTCCCCCCATCGACCTGGCTCACCTGCTTTTGCGGCACTAAATCAAATCCCCCGCCCCTCAAACAGACTTTATCAAAACATTCATATTCCCCGCCTCTATCCGTGACGTGACTGTGCTGCGTAGGCAAACGCGCCCAGGCGTCTTCTACGCGACTCCACACAGAACCCGGAAATCAACACAGATCAGCTCACAACACAGCGCGCCACAATTGGGAATATGAAACTGTACTTTTAAATCAAACCGCAAGATTGTAAATTTGGTAAAGTACATTTATTTGACATCAAATGTTTTGAGAATATTCAGCGATTTTCATTTTTATTTGCTCACGTTCCAAAAAGTTCGTTTTGAGGCACGCGATGTTCCTTTGCTGTACACAGGGTCTTAGATCATCTCACAATACAGCGCCACAATTCGGAATATGAAACTGTGGTTTAAAAGCAAACGGCAAGATTGTACATTTGGCAAAGTACATTTATTGGACATCAAATGTTTAGAGAATATTCAGCGATTTGTATTTTTCTTTGCTCTCGATCCAAAATAGTTCGTCTTGAGGCAAGCGATGTTCGTGTCGCACTGATAATCGCATGGCTGTTCCAACAACGAGGCACTAGGCCACCACAACGGTCTGTATGTTGCATCTAGCCGTTAGTACCGCGTAAGGGCATACTTGTACTTGGCGATCGTCCCATAAAATGGTCAGGGTGGTAACGTTGTTCACGCGGAGAAGCAACTGGCGGTTGAAAAAGCCATCTGCCGGTGTCTGGTACTCGTGACACATACAATAATGAAGGATGTACCTGTTTTAAAAACATAAAAAATGAAATGAGTCTCACCATCAGATCTTTATTAAAACTATTCATTTGATATATTAGGTCGGGAAATTATTTCATAGCTAGGACAGTGCAACTGGGTATTATACGTCATTTCCAGTAACCCACCCCCTCTCCTCCGCCTTTTTCAGAGCCGCCTGAGCGCCTGAGCGCCAGTGGACCACTTCGTCATTGATATGATATAATATGGCATTTGCAATGCGCCTATACACAAGTGTTTCAAGGCGTGGTGAGGCAGGGAGGGGGGGGGGAACAAGGAGAAGACAGACAACGATCCTACTAGGCCAGGTGTCATTCAGATCGCGCAAGTGCAGGGGTAGGGGGAAGGTAAAAGTGCAAGGGGAAGGGGAGGGGGGAAGTGGAGTACAAGGTAAGTAGCATAAAATAATAAATACATAGGGCCAGCTGGTGGCGAGTGCAAGGTAAGTGCAGAACAAGTGCTGGGAAGGGGGGCTGTAGGATACTGAGACAGTCCCCCAGTGCAGGGGTTGACAGGGAGGCAGTGCAGGTGGAGAGTGGAAGGGCCCAGGACCGAGGTCGCAGACAGTGGACCAGTTGTAGCAGGGGAGAGGGAGAGAGAAAGCAGAAGCAAAGAGGAAGGTTTTGAGGTGCTTCCGTAAAAGGAGATGGTTCTCCTCAAGATAGTGCGCGGTACAAAACAATATGCCACATAGAACGAACAAGTACAACTTAACCCGTCTTTAAAGCTACTGAATAGTAATTAAATTGCGGTATAAACTCATCTAAAGAGTTACTTACATTATATTTGCATTTTCCATTGTGTCTGTGCGTAGGGCAGCCCCGAAATACCACTCCTTCTATGCCGACGTTATTTCTTCTAATGAACGAACATTAAATGGCTATCGTTTCTGAAATTTTATTCATTATCGTTTCTTACGTTATTGCACCACACCCCCAAAAAGAAGTCTTTCGGGATGGTCCCGGCCTGTCAAGGTCAAATAACAATAGAACCTTATACTGAGTCGTGGGCCATTCCGGCACCCGAGCAAAAAATCAAAGCAGCTGACCTTCACTTTGAACGAGCACACATTCCTAGTTAGCTACATTCAGTGTAAGGCCATCTCAGAGGACTTGAAATTTACACTCCATCTTTGCATTTTGTCTGCGTGCTTTGCAGCCCCAGAGAACCGCAAATACGGAGACATTCTATATTTTTTGAAAAATGATTTATATTACTGTTTGGTTTAATTTAATGCGCAAATGAACAAGGTTGGATAGACACATTGCATGTACACTGAGCAATCACTTTTATTTTTATTTACACAATACATAGCTACACATATTCAATGGGCCTGCGACATGAGGAGACTCGAGAGCAAAGTCACAGGTGACACCCGGGTGGTTCGGACTACTGCACGGTGAAGGGAGGGGCAAGGGTGGAGAGACACATTGCATGTACACTGAGCAATCACTTTTATTTACACATTACATAGATACACATATTCAATGGGCCTGCAACATGAGGAGACTCGAGAGAACAGACAATCAAATTACAATAATTTAAACCGTGATGTGTATTTCTCAATGAGCTCTGCTTTAGGTGGACATGGAACAGAGGCAATGTTGGGTGGCAATGCAGTTGTCCCCTGCACAGGTTCGTTCAGAACTCCATGTATGTGCCTATCTAGGACATCAACAATAAGTCTCTCAATAAACTCATATTGCATATCCTCAAACACTGGTTTGATCACCCATTGTTTACTTCTTTTAGTGAAGGCCTTATTGTAGCGAAGCGTCCCTAAAGTTCCGGTCGTCCTACTTTGTTGACGGCCAACATTAAGGTTATGTGCCAAGACCGCTAGAAGAGTCCGATTTATCATGCCCTCCATGCCAAAATGCAATCGTTTTGGCCTGTACTTTAGGCACATATTGTGGAACACCTCCAAATCTCCTGTGTGGCAGAATTCCGTGAGTCCCCTCAAATCTCTTGTTATAGTTTTATCAAATACAATCTTTTCAATGGCTTTGTGAGTGGGTGATGAAGGAATCAACCACTTCTTCTTCCGTGCCTCCTCTGTGGACAAATGGCCATGTTCACAATTGTGGAAATGTTGGTTTGTGGTCCGGCGGTGAACGTTGCTACAGTGTAGCATTACTGACCGCCATTTTTCCAGTAGAATTTCCAACGACCCTCCACATGTTTTTGAGCTCCACCAAAGATGGTTGCTGATTGACTTGGACCACTGTGAAATACCTTGCATATCTTTTTTTTTACCTGCAGCCGACATTTTTTTATTGATTGTTTTTGCAAGATGCCAAACGTCAAATTGGTGATTTATATTTTTGTACTCTTCTCTCATTGTCTTGGCAATTGAAACGTGTCTGTCCGTGGCTATCAGGTCGATCACCATTCCCCGCGATTGTAGTTCTTGCAATGATGCTACAAAGCCAACTTTCTCCATGGCCACTCAGGATGTGCTTTGTGACACCTGCACGACCACCGAACTCACAATTTTCTTACTTTCCATGTCCTGAAAGTGGTAGGTGCAGTACTTGGCTGAAAATCCTGGGCTGTCGCACTGTCCATCACCGGCTAGCCTGAACCGTTTGCCCGCGAATGTACTATCAATAGACATTTTTTCCATTCTCCAAGCTTCGCTAATGGCTGGAAATAGATAATCGGTTTGGTATTTGTAGAACTGAGTTTTCGCAATGAAATGGATTCCCACAAACTGAAAGAAAGACTCTAACTTTTTAAAACTTGAACCACTAAAAAGTGCAGCCGCTGCACAAAGTAGATTGCCTGCTGGCAGTTGCCCCAGCATGGGTTGTGCAGACCATGAGAAAGGATGATATTTTGTACAGGTGGCATGTATTTTAAGGTTAGTGCCTCGAATTGCACGAGTCACATTAATCAATGGCTCCCCACATACTTCCCCACCAACCGAATGCCCACATTTCATCCGAATAATAATATCAATCAAACAACTATCGAATACAATGAATTTGGCCTCTTTCCTTATACTGTCACTCTGCATCCCAGCTGGTTCGGCCTGTAACGTTGAGGACATGTCACTCACATGAAAGGTAGAATCTCTGATATCGTCTTCCGCTATTTTCAGTGATATTGATGGTGTTTCATTGTCGTCCACTTCATTCTCTTCCATTGCAACATCTGTTCCTTCTCCGGCGATGGGTGAATAAAACAATTTCTTCAACTTTCTCACGGTCTTAGTTTTTGCGGGTGTGGATTCTGTGAATTGATCTCCGACTGCATCCGAACTACCAGGAGGACATTCACTATCGATGGCTGGATGTGGTATAGCTCCGTTGTCAATCACTTCATATTCTTCCCATTGGCACGATGCATCTCCAGTCTCAAGTCCCTGCCAAAAGATTTGACAAGCAACATCTCTCGTTCGCTTCACTGTCTGTGTAGATCTAGTTCGTACACCCACTCGCAACTAGAGGACAGATTGGAAAAGGGATGTTCAGTTTAAACACAACTTACAGTATTGAACTATTAACAGTGAAAAACAACATAATATAGTGACCAGGACACTAACCTTCTTTTGCTTTCTTTTCTTGAAACTTTCTTGCCTCGAACTTCAACATCGGGACGCTGTTGCTCCTACTCGTGTGTGCATGTCTCCACTTCCTCTTGCGCTGCAACGACTATATTTTCATGATAAGCACATCCATCACGCACTGACGCTCCATCGACTCCCTGAAACATAGAACTTTCATTAGTATGCATAATAATATTGAAAACACAAAATGTACTTGGGGACCAATACCCACGTACATCTCAATAGCAAAACACGAATGAACGCTTTGTGTAGAACATTCAAACGACAATTATTCACGCATTGTTGATCTAGTTAGATGGAACTGTCAAGATCCATACCTCGGGCTCCTCATAGACTTCCATTGATGATATTATTGAAGATGATGCTTCAGTAACTCCCTGAAACACAGTAATTGCATTAGTATGGTTTTCTATTTTGTTAAAAAGAACATACACTTTGTGCAGGCGTCAACGGCTCATCTAAATAAACCTGCACAAATGATCAGTTGTCTAAAATAAATAATGGATATCTAAATATGATTCGATTTGCTCGATCGTTGGAAGTGTCACCACCCAGAAATCTGCATCAACTACTAGGGGTGATGTTCTTGTAGAAGAAGCTCCGTCATCTCCCTGAAACATAGTACTTGCGTTAATAAAGAAGGAAGTATAGCGGATGTAATCGCGTCATATGATTTCGCTTGATCTAACTGTCAGTATCCATACCTCGAAATGCATAAGAACATCAAGGGACGATGTAACTGCGGTGCACACTTCTGCAAGCTGTTGCGCCGACCCGTAACTGCATGCTCCCCCTTCTTCTTGGACTAATGCTCCATCGACTCCCTGAAACATAGGACTTTCATTAGTAATGAACACAATATTGAAAAAAGAAGACACATAGGAGGGTGACGACAGAAGGACATATCAATGGCTAAAAACGAAAGAAACATTAAGTGTAACAATCACGCTACAAGAATGCAAGATCTGATGATCTCCATCGATGGAACTGTCCGGAAACGTACCTCGAGCATCTGAGTGACATCAACGGTTGTCGTCAATGCGTTGGACTCCTCAGCATCTTCCTGAAAGACAGTACTTGCATTATTTTGGATAACAATAATTATAACTGAAAACAAAGACTAGAGGACGAGTACAAGGGTGTACCATTAGGTAAAATAATTACACGATAAATTAAAACTATTGATTTACATGCCTAAAACAAGTCAGTGGCAGAATAGCCAATTAAGATTACCCGATAGGCGCTTGAAGTGGCTGATGACTGCAATAACGACACGGATGGAGAATCTTCCGCCTTCATATTGAGTGGATACATAAATGGGGAAATTATTGTTAGCTAATGCTACACACTACCGCAAGGCCGAGAGATAAATACGTAAACTTGACTCACTAGTGGAGGGATGTGGACGAATAGAGTGGGAATAGCGGTTGAGAGCAATTTTCGCCTTGCTCGCGGTGTGTTCTTCTTTATTAGCAATGATGTGGAGTACATGTCTGAGCTAAAGTGCCTGCTGCAGATGCGGTATCGATCACCCCTCTTGTCCGCAAAGACTTCTAGGACTCTACTTTCAAGCTCAGACGGTGGATATCCGCAATATCGGACCCATTCTCTTATCTGATCTATTGTCTTAGGGAAAACATGCATTATAGTACCTTCAGATTTATTATGGGTCTTCGAAGGGCAACCGCCAATGGAACAGGCAGGCATTGAGGAAAGTTCTGAAAAGTAAAGATCAACAATTCTCTATGAATACCAATGTGTTAAAAAATTAAATGACACATAAAAGGTTCAATGCAAGGTTCGTTTTGGTTCTTGGAACTATACACGTTATTCACATGCGGATAAGTATTTGAATAACTTTTAAAAAATAGAAAAATAATTTGACTAAACTCAGAACATGTGACTAGTTGCATGTACTGTCTTGAACGAAAAGAAATTGGACGCAAAATGATTATGGTACATGGCCTTACCTTGACGAACAAACAGTTGGATGCAGGGATCAGAGTAGTTTCTTGTCGTAGAACAGGGAGCAGTTCACAGGTTGCAAACTGACGAGTTTCCTCGAAGACGTCACGGAAGTTCACAGAGACGAAGAGCAGATAACCAGCACCTTCACGGGTTGACTAGCAAAGCGCAAAGAAGTTCTCATTAGAAATATGAAGTGGGTTATAAAGAATTCGAAACAGGGGTGTGTTTGTGAATGAATGACGTGTATATGTCGTGGCATTATGCGGTTTGCAGGGGGGCGTCCAGCGTGAGGGGGGATGCTTGGCAGGAGACACGGGGTCTGGAGGTAGACATGGGAACAACAACCCATGCTCTATAGACCACTTTGAAGTGTACATGATCTTTGCCACCTCTTGGCCTTTATCGCTCCCTGACAGCTCCACTTGCCAGCACAAGTACCCCGGTGTGAACTGCCTTTGATACGGCGGGGGGGTGGATTAGGGCGGTGGTCGTGCAGACAAGACTCGTTTGCCGCAGGGCCTCACCAAGGAGAGGCCATCTAACTGCATGTAAGAGGCAGGCTGCAGGATCTAGTACATGGAAGGCAGGGGGGGTGAGTTTATAAATACCTCACCCTCCCAGGAGAATATATGGGTGCAGTTCACCCTGGAGACCCTGGATGCCTAGGCAGTTAGTCAGCAGCAGGCTGGCCTGTGGTGGCAAGGTGGCACGGGCCAGAGGGGGTCATCTCTGTACCCGGTGCCCAAAAGGATGATTTATTATGATCAACCATATTGATTATTTACCTATAACCATGTTTTGTATCAATAAAATCCAACGGCCTTTTATTGCCAACGCTTGAACAAAGTGGTGTGGTAAGTATTTTTGGGGGAGGAGGCAAGGCCGGGAGGCTTGATGCCAACCCGCAAAATAACATATGTATGTCTGCTGCATATGGGTTCAACGGTTATGTGGATTGAAGGTGGGCGGCCAGCGTGAGGGAGGATGCTGGCCGGAGACATGTGGTGTGACAAGACAAGGCACAGGAAGACTATTCAATGGAGACACACTAGATTCATTTAAAAAATCAAAACAACCATTGTTAAATTTATGTTGGGTTTTATTTTAGATCTTAATTTCAATTGAACATAAATAATAAACATTACACATTGTAAAGTTCCGGTTGCAGCACATCCAGGGAAAATCCGCGGTATTGTCCACTGTCGCTGGGGAAATGTTGTCTAATGGCAAGTACCGCACAGGCAGGTATTACTCTCCGAACGCGGTGTCCGAGCCTCCCGTGAAGCCACCAAGTGAAGCAATGATAGGCCACCAGCCTGTACCACCTGTGAAAATGAAAGATGCAAACTGTATTAAAATGACAAAATGACAAAACTTTCTTATCACTGTCGATTCAGGTAAAAAATGTCATTCTGCTTTGAAAAAAATTCTATCTAGAAAATGCACAATATGGAACCAATTTACATGCATTCGAATGATATGTAGATGTAATTTTATATGTGGGAGACGACCATGAAATAGTCATCACAACCAGAGTATACTTACTCGTTACTCGGATTACGCGGATGAACAGTGCCGCGAAGTTCGTGCATAAGCACCATCATCATCCTCAACACGGTCCGTGAGAGGAAGGCTTCCCTGAACTCTGGCAGCTCGGTGATGCATTGCGGACTTGGCTCGCCTTCCGAAATGTAGGCCAAGCACCCGGAATTTTCACGGCAGCAGCAGTTCTCCTCCTCAGTTGGCATTAGCTCGCACCGATTGCACGTGCACCAGGTGGAGACGCCGTCCATGCGACATGGTCCAGGCTCTTCATCCGTTGACTGGTCCTCCCAACTGCCGTCCGAATCCCCATCGTTTTCGCGTGCTTGCCTTTCCAGTAGTTCTTCCTCGGTGTACTCGGGCTCGTACATATACGGCATTATTGTAGCCATTGTGTGGTAAAGAAAGTAAAATAATTTACAGAGATGGTACAGGTGTTCACAAGGCCTAGAAGCGGCGAATGTAGCTGACCAGAGCACAGAAACGAGTCACAGAATACTCAAAGTAACACAGAGAGAGTAATGGAATCGAAAATCTGCAGCTGTGTGTTGTGAAACGGTGTGTTTATACTTATTGAGGAAAGAGGCGTCCTGCCATTTCCATGGCGACACTTCATTAGCTGAGGCGCAGCGATTGTTGACACGAAACGTGCTTTGGCGTTGGGAAATGGGCGGTACGCGTCTGCTGATGTAAGGCTCAGGGGCGGAGGATTTGATTTAGTGCCGCAAAAGCAGGTGAGCCAGGTCGATGGGGGAAATGATAGGATTATCAGAAAATGGCAGCTGATTTCGAGTGCGTTAATGGACGAAAAGTCGGGTAAGGTCCATAGGAAAGTTTTCTACGATCTACCGAGTTATGCTTAAAAACACATGGCCAAACCGTAGGGACAATAAAAAAAAAGTCCCAGAACTATCCTTTAAGCATCCCAATTCAACATGAAAGTCCAGGTCAGGACATTTGGGATTCCAGCTGCTTTTGGGCTTCTGGGTTGCTACAGTCTCAATCCAGGGGCACAGGAGAAGGTGAGTCCTTGTTTTCTGCACTCCCATTTCAGGCAGTTGGCTGATGCCTGCAGGTGATCCTCCATCTCCACTTGAACAGGGTCATGATTCCAGCTCAGCCAGCAGAAAGGCATCGGGCCAGCAGCAGTTCTCCCCATCGGTTCCATGGGATTGGTTCGGGAACAGAGCTCTCCTCTGCCTTGGATGCCTTCTGCCTATACCTCGGTGGCTGAGGACTTTCAGATAGACTGACAGAAATGAATCAAAGAAGGAGGCAGTCACCCTTCCTTATGGAGGTAAATTGTCATATGGGATTGGTTCAAAGCAAGCTTGTTATAACAGATCCAAACTGATCTGACAAGTGCCCTTTGCATTATGACATCTCACCGTGAGTGCCATGGCTGCAAGAAATGGTGGGAACAGGAAGTGATTAGCGGGCCCTAGAAGAAACCAGAATGGTGGAACCCCTCGCTGAGTCCATGTCTTCCTTCTGGCTACTCTAACTTTACCTTCTTTATATTCCTGCTGACTTCAAAGTGGTCATTCTATTGGTGTGTTTCTTTGTTATATCAGTGCTGCCTTTAAAGCATGGACTCCCAGGTGATCTCTCTACCCTGAGATGGGGTGCTGCCCTTCCTGTAGGAGGATCAAAAGGCATTGTAGCAAATGGGAGCTGTGAAGACAGTGCTAATACACATCAATCCTGTCAAAGCTGGGCCCTGCTCACAGAGCTGTCACTAGTGTGATATCACATTGGGGTGTCTGTATACCTTTGTGCTCTTAGTAGTCACCATGCCCCAGCAAGGGATGGCTTACATTTAAAGATGTATGTTCTACCAGACTGACTAAGGTATACAGTTAAGTTTGGACACAAAGATGCAGAAGATTAGAAAGCCAACTTTGCCTGCAGGATCATTTTGCTCCAGTAGCTTTCCGGAATGGCCATGTGATCTTTCAACTTGCCCTGTGCTACTGCAGGGCTGCTGATATGGTTCCAGGGGGCTGTTTCAGAAAAGGTACATGTGTGCATTATAGTTTGGAATGAAGAATTTATGACAAGGCGTCTTATTATTAGACCTCACTTTAAGTAACAGAGTTACCTGCATCATTTTATGTAAAAAAAAAAAATAAAACAATCTTGACTGTCCTGCTCTCTTCAGAAGACATTCTGTCAAAACTGGTAAGTAATTAGTGCATTAATATCACAGATCTTCCCAGACCCTGCCAGGACATCTCCTAACAGACACAGAGGATCTCTACTTCGCTCATATGGTGGGGGATCTCATTCTTTTCACAGGAAGGTTCATGGGGTAACATTCTCAAGACTGGTGAAGATATTAGGGTTGGTTGTTGTTTCTTGAGTAATGTCGCATGATTGTACATGGGTGACTGTCAACCAAGGGGAAATATTCCATCCCAGGGTTCAGAGTCACAACATAGACAATTCCAGCTTAGGTCTCTTTTTCTACTAGATGTGACTCTGAACTCTTTGTTAGAATATCTCCCTATAGTTGATATGTAACTGGCACACACGCACTCTCTCTCTCTTTCTCTCTCTCTCTCTCCCTCTGACACAAACATACTCTCTCTTGCACTCACTCACATACTCTCTACCCCTCAGTGCCATCCTCTCTTGGTACATTCCCCGACTTGTATGGCCAGATTCTCCCCGTCTGGCTGCTTTTATTCGTGCGGCCTTGCATTGAATCTTGGCTATGGGATCTAGTTATTAGGTACGTCAGGTGATGCCCCAGCGATCTGTACACTCTCTTTCAAAATGAGGTACTCTGTACCTGAAAATGGCGGCAGCTGAGAAGTGTGTGCATAATGCATGGATTACAGCTGGAGCCGAGAATGGAGAATCCCCTGTGTGCCAGAGTATCTGGATAATGTAAGATATAAAAGTGCGGCTATTTTTAGCTGTGCGCCTTCCCCGGTGACTGCCTGTAACTCTCCTCACTCCCATCCCGGGCTCCGCGAACATAGAGAAGACGATTCTCCCCTGCAGTACCTCCCTCCCCCACCATCCGATCCCCCCTCCCCTCCACCACCAGTGGGGATCCCGGCTCGAGACAGCTGCCTTTAATGACGCACCACAAGTCCCCTTAGCAACGGATGTGATTACACACAAGCCGTATTTCCCAAAGCGAATGAAATTAAATGCAATCATTGCGCCGTTCTAGTCCATGGACATAGAGAGGGGACGTCTGAGGAGAGAATTACATTATAATCGAGCGGTCTGAGATGAATGCGTGAGTTCGAGGAAATGCACTGAGCCAGAGTCCAGCTGGCAAACAGCAGCACCCCGCAGAATATACCTATTTACTTAAGGTTCCATATTGAGCTGAACAAGAAGCAAAGCAATACGATCCATGCAAGTGGATGTGTATATACATTATTGTGCAAGATAACATTTTTTGCACATATGGCATGTAGAATATAATGCAAGCATGAACCTAAATAGATCAACTGAACAGGGCAGGTGTGGGAGACTTATGCTATTTTGTATTCATTTTAGCGCAACTGTCGCCAACAATGGCGGTCTCCTAGCGCTAAGCCATATCTCTCAACTCCATACCACAGACCCATATGATGGGCCCGTTGACAAGGACAAGGCAACGAGGAACGTTTTTAAATTCTTCTTAAACCGAGTGACATCTTCTGAGCCTCTCAAATCCAGGGTGGGCATTCCAACTCCAGGGTGAGCATTGCATAGTTCAGGTGCCAGCGCTTCTTTGCTTCTGTTGTAACTGGCACCAGAGCTGGGCACATGAAGCCTAATGAGCACTCCTGGGTATAGAAATGAAGGTCTGATGTCGGAAAGACCGGACCTTCATTGTGTATAGCCTTAAAGGTCAGGCAGAGTAGTTTACACTTAATTATTTCCTCACCAGTAGCCAGTACAGAGAATGCTGTCCCTGAGAAATATTGCCACAGTGTCCAAGTTTCAGTGAAAGGCGACCCGATCTAGGTGTGAAACTAAATAAGTGAGAGGCCGGACGAGGACAGTGTAGTCATGGTGCCCCGAGGGTAAAGTAGTCATTTGAGAGCATTCAAAGATAAGGAAGGTAATTGGAAATAGAGGTGTAAGTTGAGCTGCATATGAGGAAGCAGAAAGGGAGCAAGAGGAAGATAGCTCAGGGGCTACGTGCTTGCCTTGGAAGCAAGACGACGTGGAGCAACACAGGTTCGATCCCGGTCCGCACTTAGAAACCTCTGGGTATTAAGCTCAGAAATAACCAATTACAATTCCAAAACAGAAAGCCATGCACAGAGACATACACTCTATATGAAAGGAGCCATGCAAGGAATTGACATCATCTGAAAGGGCACAACCACTGCGAATGGAAATGGGCACGGTAGCGTTGACTCGCCCATTGTGGGTGGTGGCAGGGAATCTAATGCCATATTCCACCTGCAGAGACACCAAGGAGGCATTAAGTACATCCATGAACTTTAGGATACCTGGGCCCTGCAGTCATAGTTCCATGTATGCCACCCTTCAGACATGAAATTTCTGTAGGGCGGCAGAGTTAGTGTAGTAGCATTGCTTCAGTCTACTAGCTGGCAAAGAAGCTTGGAGAGGGTTCAGTACCACCAATGATGCAGCGGGCATGAAAAAGGGGGTGGTCATCCAAGATGGAGAACCTCTGCTAGTAGGAAAGGGTATAGAGATACTTTGCCTCAGCCATGGTTCACAGAGAGAAAGGTAGGAAAAGTGAGGGCCACTCAGAGGCCAACAGCAGGTGAGCCCATTTAGGCATAAACTTTTGGCAATGGCGTTCTGGGAAGACAACACGTTATGGGTGAGATGGTGGGTAAAAGGGTATGCTAACAGTATTGCATGAAGGAAAGTCTAGAGCAGGATTGTCCATCTCTAGGCCTCGAGGCCCAGAATCCTGAAGGGTTTTCAGGATATTCCTTAATATTCATGAGAAAAATGTGCATATATTTAGAATTGTATGCAAATTTATCTCATGGATAATAATGAGGGCTATCCTGAAAATCGGACATGTTTTCGGGCCTCGAGGCCTGGAGTTGGACAAACCCTGATCTAGAGATTTTGGTAGATATAAGGCAGTAGAGAGGAGCAGGAGCAGAGTAGAGAGGAGCAGGCTCCTGGTCTGTTAGAATATATTTTAAATATAGAAAGGTTTAAATCCTTTTTGCAAAATGTTGAAGTGAGCAGTCAAAAGGGGCGTTCGGTCAATATAAACTTCCAGATCTTGGGCACAGTGCCAAAAACAAGGTTGAATGAGTGAGTGTTGCATCTTCAGAAACAGGACACGTTGGGCATCCTGCGGACACTTGCACTTGGGACCAGCAGCTTCCTGGCCACATTTGTCGACCAGTCGCACTTTTTCACTGCACCACTCAGTTATTTGATGAAGCAAAAAATGTTGCGTAGTGTGCCATGGTGAGATATTGAATGTTAAAACCATTGATAGTGCTTAGACACACAAGGGGATGTCGCCCTTAGCTGTTGATGAAACGAGGGAGCAGCTGAGCAAAGCCAGGTGTTCACTCTTTTTTTTGAATGGGTTCATCTTTTTCCTCGGGTTCGTTGGAAGAATAGACGATGAGTAAGGGCTGCTCTGTCCCGTGCTCGTGGGTGACTGGAAAGATCCTCAGCGCACATGAAAACTGCAAATACACTGCTGGAGGATCACATCCAATCGAAAAGGTGCCCACCACCAACTACCGCAATGAGGTTGGTATGAAGATCCACGGGGGCGGAACCAGCCACACCCCAGGGGCGGAGCCAGCCTCACATGTTTAGGGGGGCTGACTGACAGTTTTGAAAGCTGATTGTGAGTGGGGGCATTAACCCAATGGGCTTTCGCCCCTCCCGACCCACTTCCTCAGGAGGCTGAATAGCTATTACACCTTCCTTTGGCCCGTTAGGTGCATCTTTCATGCTAATTTGGAGGATGTTTAGTTCAAAAAGAGATGCTGATCATTAGAGGCGTGGGCCATCTAAAAGCTGAGCCCAGCAGTTCATCAAAGGGGGTGTATGATATTGCCTGGCAGGCTTGTGTCCTGTCCTAGGCCCCAGTAGGTTTGCTCCTGCTGCCACGTTAATTATTGTTTAATTGAAAATACTATGCTGTCTCAGGTGAGCAGTTTGGCAGGCTCTTGCTGTAGTCTCCTTTTCTGGTGCCCGGAGTGAGAGTTACAGCAGAGTGTGGGTGAGAGTCACAGCAGAGTGCTGCCATCTGCCTGCACTCTCCCAATGTGGAAGGGCTGACGCCTTCCCAACTAGGTGCTGACAGGGTCTTTGAGATACCCCTCCTATCGAAAAGCAATGGATCCCCCGGCCATATTACAGAAACATTGCATTGATGCAAGTACATTTTTGCACTGTATGTTCACTGGATCAAATATGGCCTTAGCATCAATATGTATTTTTTTTAATGTATTTTTGCTCCATTACTATTTATGTGCAAATTAACACAGCACCAGTGCAAAGTTTCTGCAAAAGTGGCCCTGATGCACCTTCCCACATGCTTCTTCTGATCCCTATGATGCTCACCTGGGCCAACTCCTCAAATGGTGGTGCTCGGCCACTATGCCGCAGTCCTGGAACCATAGGCTTGCAGCATCATTGCTCCTCTTGCCACCCGCACACACTGCCTCCGGCCCCCCCCTTGTACTGGGTCTGTATTTGTACCCATACAGTCCCCATCCCCTTTTTGTTCTTCCTGCACTTATCAGACCTACCCGGCCTGCTGCCTTAAACCCAGCACTTGCCACTTGCTGGCTGCACTCCCTCTGTTTGTTGCCTTTTTATTTATTAATTTTATTATTGTTTGTTTTTTTTTCCTCCTTGCTCCGCACTCTCCTTTTGTTCCCCCTTCCATGCACTTCTCCCTCTCCCCCCCTACCATGCACTTGCGTGTTATCAATGACACTGGGCCTAGTAAGATCGTTGTTTTTGTTTCTCCTCTGTTCCCCTTCCCTTGCCTTGTCGCGCTCTGAAACACTTGTGTATGAGCGCGATAGAAATAAAATATCAATATCAATATCAATACACTTCAGTAATCCCTACTCTGCAGACTGCCACTAGGTGGTCTCCAGAATCACATAGCACTTATCTCTTCAGCACACTATGCTAGTGGACTTGGGCACATTTTCCGGAAGTGGAAGAAGTGTTGACTAACTGTTGACTAACTTTCCCATTGCCATCAAGCATGGGGAAACTGGCTCCAAGTGAGAGATGTGTGTGTTGCCCCAGACTGAGCCTACACCTAGTGTATGGCCCACGCAGGTCGTCAACTTCTGCCTCCTTTTTCCTAGGTGTTATTAGTGCCCTCAGGGATCAACAAACAAATAGGTGCATAACGGATGCCCAATCATTTTTTAGGACCAATCCGGACATTTCTTAATGCGTTTATATTTCGCATAGGTAGCCAACCACAGTACTATTAACATGAAAAGCCCTAGACCTTAAGGTGTCTCTAAGTATCCTAACACATGGGCATCGCAAGGAAAACCTGAAACCTGATAGTATGGTGAAGCCTGGTTTGTTATCATTAGAGAATCATTACCCATTTAGGGATTAGTTTTCCATCATTGCATCCTTTTTAGTTATCAATCATACATTCTGATTAGTACTGATTAGTAGTGCTGAGAAATAGTGACATCATTAGATTATCCACATTATTCTGCCACTTTGTATGCTTTTGCAATTTGAATATAGAATGAGGCCTGTTATATTTGAAGTGCCATGTAGAGACACGTTATATTTGTAGAGATATGTTGTTATGTATTATGTATGTATTGTAGAGAGACACGCATTGAGTGTGCACTTAAAATATGCATGAAGTTTGCATTATAGATAGCGCTTGGGTTTGCGAGAGAAAGAGTAAAAGCTAGACAGAGCATTTAGCTGGCATTATGAAGCCATTCCACTGAATGAGACACAGAAGCGCCGCAGAGTGAGAAGATGTTATGAGTTACAGTGTACAAATGTGCGTAAACAGTTTGGTTGGCAGACACAGATAACATGACCTTTGTCCAAGAGGAGAGGGATGCTGGCCTTATCAGCATGGCTGATGCATCGCAGAGAGGAAAAGGGGGTAGGCAGCGCCATGAAGGGAGTAGTGCTGTGGGCAGATGCAGAAGGAGGATAGAGGGATTTGAATGGAGAAATATGAGGAGATGGTGCAAGCAGACAGAAGATAGATATGGTATAGATATGTAGAAAATGTCACGATGACAAAGAACACGCAGTTCAGACACCGAAGATTGGAAAGGATGTATCTCGCAGCACAGTAAAAGTCCAGGACCCAGAGACCAAGTGCGACCTGCCCAAGTGCAGAGAAATCCCAGATTGCAAGCACAAAGATGTATGCTTTCTGGACAAGGAATGCCTATTAATGAAGGTATTTTAGATTGAAGAGGAAATAAAAGAACTCGCAAGAATCAACCTTTTTTGGGGATAACCGTATAACCACCTGGTCAAACAGTTTTAACACCCAGTGGGTCACTTCCACTGAAGAACCTACACTGGAAATCTTAGAGAAGAACCAGGATACTGGTGTTCAAAGGAGTTATACAAGAATTCTTGAGAAGAAAATCTTCATAGGATGTGCAATTAGCTATTGAATAGAGGACAGTCTGGTGTTCACACACGGCCCCCCTGAAGAATTTCCATGAAATAGTTTTTATCAAGATGTATGGAATGAAACATGTAGGCTGTATGTATGCATGAGATTGGAGTGATAATGGACTGAAGTGAATAGTTGTGATTCAGGTGAGATTGTTTTATGAAAATGTTAGTATATATATTATTGGCTCTGTGATGAAAACCATTTTTTGTTGTGAACCATTGTGAATTATTGCACTTCAGATTTTTATGAAGTAAAATGAGTACTGTATTTTCGAAATATGTATTAAATTAATAAAATCTGTTTATACTTTTGTAAAAATAGCGTCCTCATATTGGTTTAAAAGAGGACGTGAGGTATCCAGCATTTAGGCAGTATGAGTGACCACACTGGTAAAATAACCAGTGAGCAAATTACATCCAACCATTGGAACTCTTTTTGTCTGGACTGTTAGTGAGGGTGGCATTAATGATGCTGAGGAGTTGGGCGCCAGGCCCGTTAATTGTTTAATGATGGAGGCCGTGTTGATATCGCCAGAGTTGAAGATATGTTTGAGGGAGGCAAATGTTTTTAGGAGTTCTGGAGGGAGAGGGGAGTGTGTGCTGGGGAGCAGGGGGAGCTAATGCATATTCAATGATAGTCAGATTTTGTCTATTTTTTTCAATGAAAAAATTGTTTATGCTGACAATTTATTCCTGAGTTGCTGGCACCTCGGTGTTGGCCATGTTTGAATGAGTTATTGACCGTGGATGGTGTCATGGTCAGACCAGTCGAGTGGAATAGGGTCTGGGAAGGTGATGAGGCAGATGATGTAAAGATTAGGTCTAGGACGCAGCCTTGTCTGTGCATCGGGGAGAGCACAATGCACTTACGGTCCATGGACCCGTTCGGTGCGAATAATGTGCTTCGAGTGTAGTTGTCAGTGTGAGACTCAGGGATGTTAACATTTCTGAGAAAGACATTATTAGTGGTAATTTGGCAGAGAAGAGTTTGGCGATGTCGTCAATGAAAGAGTCACTCCTGTGAGTTGCTCTGTAGATGAGGTAGGAGGTGATGGATTTCCTGTGAGGTAAAGGGAACCAGCAGGCAAATGATTCAAATGAGCTTGTTCTGGAAAGTGAATGATGGGGCATTGTAAATTGCTCTTGTGGATGATTGCACGCTGCCTCCTCCCCTTCCTGGCCCATCAGCAGCTTGGATGCAGTAGCTGGGGGTGGGGCGGTAGGAGGACATGGAAAACATGGGGGAGGATGGGGTAAAACATGTTTCGGTGGAAGAGGGCGTCAACGTGGTTGTATGAGATGAGGTTAGTAATCTCTGCAGTATGAGCAATGGCTGAGCGAGCATTGATCACCATGAAGGGGTTTTTGCTCTTGGTTCGTAGGTGTATTGGATGGGGCTAATGGTGATACTGATGAGGCTAGCTACGGTAGCTTTAAGGCTGAAGAGAGGGCCCCTGGAATGGCCCACATGTCCCTTATTCGCATGACTGCCCAAAGAATGAGAAACAACAGATGCCAGTCATTGTTGGGCCAATCCCCAGGTGGACCAGTGCATTCTATGTATGTGAGCAGATATTCTCTCAGACAACTATTTAAACCTTATCCAGCTGATGCCTTTGCGGATATAGGTGCCTCATCACTGGACCAGGTTGACTAATGATACATATCCAGCTGTGATGATGTTATTAGTGACACCATGACATAGTAACATTAGTCATGAAGTAAACTTGCATCCCTGCATGAAGTTGCACACACACATACGTGCATGCACAAAGAACATGCATACACAGTTCTGTAGATAGAGGAGAGATACATGTACATACTGTCAGAAGTCTTTTTCTTGTCACTAGCTAAACACAGGAACGCAAGAAAGCAAAAAGTCACACAGAACAAGCTTGCAGTCGCTTTACTGCAACTAACTATATGGAGCTAGAGGGACGTATAAGGAACCTGGTAGAGCTGAATACTACTAACTTCTTACAAAAATAATACAATATCCATATAGGGAAACCATAGAAAGACTGTAGTATATTTGCAGGAAGCCACAGGCCTCAGAATAAGGGAAGAAGAGATGCAGACTCTGCAGCACGTAGCACAGGGCCAGTGATCATGTCCAAGGACAAGGGCGGGTGAAACATTCCTGGCTCCCAGGACAGAGAGCCACCTTCAAAATAACAGAACAAAATCCTTAGTAATTGCAGACCGAAAAACTCAGTTTTGCGGTCCTCACCCACGTGACTCAGCCAAGCCAAACAATGACCGTTTACACCGGGGTGGGAAAATAAGCCATTCCCAGCAAATACAGACAGAAGAGATACATGTGTTGCCCAATGAACATTGCAACCTGCAGGCACTCTCCCAGGCTAGGTGGATATACCACTGGCAAGAATGGGGACACATAGTCTTTCTCATTACCTTGAAAAGGTACACTGAGCACTGTGAACAGAACAGGGTCCCAGGCCTGGGGAGCCCAACTCTAGCCAATCGGGATGCTCAAATCTTGTGGTGGTGTGTAATGGGGCAACGGCCAATGGTAGTCCTGCGACCCTGCAACAATGTAATAGATTGTTTTTGGGGAAGGCTCAGGAAAACCCACCTGACATGGAAGGACCAGTTAGAAAACTCATAAAGGGGATACCTACAGTTGCTACTACCGAGCTACCCAATAGAGCTGGCTCTTAGGTTTTTGGGGAAGGGTTAGAGATTGTGACGCCATTACTGGATAAAAGCTTGTGACATGGGCTCAGGAGCTGTGATTGTTGGAGATTTTTGTGTTTCCTGTATGATCCCTGTCTGTTTGGAAAATAAAAGACAGTTCTGATTTACCCGATGGCTGAGTCCTCCGTCATTGCCAGGGGAGGGTTTGATGGGCCTTGGGTACTCTGCTAAGCAGTGATTTTGTAGCATGAACCCCCGGTACTTTGGCATATCTTTACAAGGCAGTCCAGGTTGTCTGGCCATTCAAACCCTAGCAACAGTGGGGATGGGCTGTGGATGGAGGGGACATTTGGGTGATATTTTTGTTGGGAAGTTTTGTATCGAACTTTGTTAGGCACAAACAATTGAGGTCCATCCTTTGCTGAGGATGCATACAATGAGGATACCTAAGGAGGAATGGTGAAGTAGGTGGTGGGCAGAGCAGCTTAGCAATGTTGTCTCTCTGGAGCTGGCCTGGACTCCTTAAGTAGCCACCTAGAAGTAGGAAAACTGACGGTGGGCGGAGCAGCTGAGTAGCAGGACCTGGTCACGTGAACAGCAGCCTCCTCAATCCTGTCTTAGATTCCCCTGGCTCTCACATTAGGCCAAGAGAGAGATATCCCTCCTATTGTTCAGCAATGTATCTCACTATATCAACTTCACTGAATAGTTCCTTTTGTCCTGTTAAGCTCATGTAGACTATTTTTCCCACGGTGGCACTTTGCCCATATGCTGCAGTCCTGGAACCATCATTTTATTGGTCTCACCCAAAAGGAACTTCGCTATTCTTACTGACATTTTCACAGGTGTGCCATTAGAGGGCTCAATCGCAGCAAGCACTATACCCTGTGTCTTTGGGACAGACCTCTCAACATTAGTGTGGTATGGGCTGGGGGTTTGCTGTACTTGTCCTCCTGCAGACCTTGCTTCTTGGACAAGACTTACAGGAGCTGGGAGCCTGATGCATCCCTGGCTCTGGACGCAGTGTGTGCAGTCTGGGTCAGTCTCTCCCAGTCAATCTGAGTGTGCAGTTTTTCACCACGTTGTTGACCATGCGAGGCACTATGGCACTTACGTGTAAGATATGTTTAGCACATTTTCAGGAACACAATTTGGGACACAATGTAATTTAAAACATTGAGTGAGCGAGGCAAGCCCTTTGAATTCAGGCTTTGTGTGTTTCGTCCGCCAAGAGATGTTTTGTCAAAATGAAACTGATGCATTTTAAAGCACATTTTCCTAAAAGTGATTGGTTTAGACAATGCTCTAATTTGTTGAATACTTTACGATTACCCAAAATGCCCAGATGCCGAACAGCAATGGCAGTTGGTGAAAATGTACAGTGGTTGCACCTTTGTTTCCCACAATTTTGTATCAGCGGTTGAGGATCATGTGGGATCCCAAACCCATAGTGTGGGCTTATGGCGGTGGGGCTCTCCCACAAGAATCTTTTTTTATAATAAGTTGAAATCTTGCAATTTCGCAAGCCATATTTTGCTAATAAGCGGGTAAAACACCATACAATTTACAATATGTTCTGTAGGGCAACACAAAAAAATCCAACAGGTGCCAAGTCACCATCACTACAGAGGTACATATGGCAACACTTTTTCATGATGTCTCTGCCCACAATATATGCCAGCACTGCCACTGTAAAACAAACATTTGTGCTGCCCATGTCCACAACATAAGTCCTCATTGCCACAGTAAAACACTTCAGTTTAGCTTGTTTACACACCATATGTCATTACTACTACTAAAAGCCGTTCATGATGTTGGTGCCCACAGTATGTGTCATCATTGCCACTGTGGAAAACTCTCATGATGCTATTGTTCACAGCATATGTCATCAATGCCATTTTAAATCACTTTCATGATGCTAATGCCACCAATGTATATCAGCATTGCCTCTTTAAAATACTTTCATGGCACTGGTGTTTCCAATGAATGTCAGCATTGCCACTTTAAATTAATTCCCGAACACTGGTGCCCCCAATATTCTCCCATGCTCCCTGGGGCTCCCAATATATGTCAGTTACTCCACTTTAAATAACTTTCACGATGATGGTGGTGCCCACTAACAATAAAACAGCCTTGGCAAACCTTCCCATCCCCACTATGTAATTCCTGCCCTCAGCCGGCACACCATTACACATTGACATTACACACACACACATGCCAACGCTCACTGAATCATTCCACCGCACACATTTTCACAAGCTCACAGCATTCACTCAAATACGTTCTGATGGATACACATAACCCCTCACAGTATGCACAAATACCCACAACATGTTCTACATGTACCTGCTCATTGATAGTGTTGTCTCAGATCTTCACTCCTGCATCGCTATCACGCTGGCCAGGATAGCCTGCCCCACGCCTTACTAATTCAGACATTAAGACTGCCCCAACTCTGCTGTCACTCAGCGGCGGGGCCATTGTTAGTGTACTGTTTGCCCCCAGGTGAAGAGAAGCACTGAAGTCACATGACCCCCCACTCTCCGTCGTTTTCCTTAAAAGAACAACTATGCTATCAGTTCCCCCTGTTTCTACAAGGGGAGGACCTTTTTGTAAAGTCCTGTATTCAGAAGTAGGGTGCAGGACAACACATGCATATTCAGTGTTTGTCCTCTGCGAATAAAATTAGTGGCAATCCCATCTTGAAATGCATTATCTCACCTTCAGACAATTCTGAAATCGGCTATAAAGGAGTAGGAAGAGCATGAAGTGATTGTGCTTCCTAACTAGATCTCCAAGTGATGCCCGGTACAGAGCAGTGATCCAGTACTCTGGGAACCTGTGGAGGTGGGCTACACAATACCTAATTTGACAAGTAGAACACAATGGCAGCAGTAGACATGGCCCCTCCAGATGCATGTGCATGCATGGTGCGTTTGGCCCTCAAAACGGCCTATGCTGGGTCCAACCTCCTCTTTGGTCAGGCATCTGCCAGGTTTATACTGCTCAAGCCATACCAAAGGACTTACAAAAGATGTAGGGTATGATGACAGTGGGAGGGGACTGCAGAGATCCTTCAAGTTAAGCAGAAAACCCAGCTGTTAACCTGCTACAGCTATGAATGACATCTCAGCTGAAGCGATGCCAGGTTGTGCAACTACGGCACAAGAGTGGCAGAGGATATTTCCTCCAGGGCATAGAAGCATCAGATTCTTCTCTCAGCAATACATATTCAGGGGCTGAACGGCTGAGAAGGGGGCTCCCTTCCTCATTCAGGTGCTTCTTCTGGAGTTCTGCAGGCTAAGGATGGATCTATTTGCCCACAGGGACAATACCGTGTTTCCCCTGTTCTGCAGCAGGAACCCAAACCCTCATGCTTAAAGGCTTTGAAATTGCCCACGGTCCTGTTGTTTGCTTTCCTCCGAATGCTTTTGACCCCAGGGTCCTTAGGAAGAGAGAGACAGAAGGGAAAGAATTGACCCTGGCGTTCCTCCAATGCTCATGGAAGACTTAGTTTCCTCTGCTGCTGCAGCTAGCAGTGACCCAGGATGTAGTTATCCCTCTAGTACCTTTCCCTTCCAGGTCCCTGGAGATTGAAGTGCAAGGGTTCAGGAATCCACATTTATTGAATGAGGTAGAAATTGCAGTTCAACAGGCTAGACACCCGTCCACAAGCCAAGCCGTTTCACATCATTACTGCTCCTTTCGGTCCTATTCTAGGACAAAAGCACTCCAATCATGCGCTGCCCTCCCCTGTAAATCCTGGATTTCTTGTTGAAGGGATTTCGGAAAGGTCTAAAAGTGGCATTCCTGAAGGAACAGTTGGTTGCAATCAAGGCATTTAGGGGCGCATGAGCTGGTATGGAGCTACTGTAGGACTGGATCCTATGCTGTTTAAAGGATTTATTTTGTTGAATACTCCTAGAAGAAAGTTACTGTCCTCTTATGATCTCCTGGATATCCTACAAGTTTTACTTGAGCACCATTTCGAGCCAGAAAGCTTAGAATGTCTTTCATACAAGACCCTGTTTTTGGTGGTGGTATCGTCCATTAGGATGTTGGGGGATCCAGGGACACTGTGATGCAGACCCCTGTTCTTCCTTCCATTTGGATCATGACGTGGGACTTCTAGGCTTGGGGTGTGTATCGGGGTCAGAGGAGTATAGAAACTGGCTCTTCTAGATGTCCAAAGGGTGGTACTACTGTATCTGGCCTCGACGCTGTGTTTTTGATCTTGTGGCAAGCTATTTGTCCCTTCTGGAGTTTGGGGGGTAGGATCGTGCAAAACTGCAATTACGATACTCAGTCTTTGTAGGACGTTTTATAGGTTTTATGAAGTAGTGGATACACTCTTGCCTGAAGATCCACTAGGGCATTGGCGGCCTCCCGGGTAGAAGTTATGGGGGTTCCCATGAGTGATACCTGTATGGTTATGACATGGGCTTGCCCTTCTGCCTTTATGAAACACTATAGAGTTGAGATTTCAGACTCTGCTCATCTGGTGGTGGATCCAGCAGAGCTGGGAACGGTGAAGTCTCGATTCAGTGATGGGTCCTTTCACTGCACAGGAATTAAGGTGTTGCATTGGACTGCCAGGTGTTGCTTTGGTTTGAGTGATAATGCCTGGGCTCCACCCTGCTCTGTCCAGGGCATGCCCTCATAGGTGAGGAAGGTGATGAAGGAAGGGGGCTGGTGGTAATGCCTAGATTACTGAAGATAGTCCTGATTACATCAGTTACCGTCACTCATCTTACATCCTACCCAGGCTCCCCTTAAGGTCAAGCGTTGTCAGGATCCAGTTCATGGTTACTACAGGAAGATGGTAGGTGAAGCCCCCTCTATTGCCCATGAACAGGGAGGTTCTGGGTGGGCACAAGGGTGAGGGGAGGAAAAATAACCTTAGTAAAGGGTTCTATCTCAAGGTAAGGAATACCTCATAGGCAGGCCCATTTCTTGGCCCAGGTGAAGCGATTACCCATCCTGACAAGGCCTCGAATTGCCCTAGGGTGCGGGATTGCCTTGGGGCAGCAGTGATTGCTGTGTGACGACCCGGGCGACTAGTGGCAGCAGGTGCTGACGCTGCCTCTTATGCACTTACTTACGGTTTATCCGGGCCATTTTCTCATTTTTCACACCACTGCTTGCGGACATAAAAGGGTGCCTGGTGTTGGCGACCATCATTGTGAACATTGCATCTTTTGTTGCAGAGCTGAACATCGACCCGACCATGACGAGCAGAGAAGCAAACCAACATGGCATCTAAACCCAACTGCTCCATTGCGATGTATAATGCCAACGGTATCCAGAAGAAGATAGATGAACTCCTTCACCTGATGGAAATGAGTTACCTGACCCAACTTCAAGGAAACCAGAAGCTGAGCCTGATGAACCGCCGAGTATACTGGACTGACCGACCTGCAGGAGCTAAAGGAGGGGGGACAGCACTGATAGTAAAGATGGCGCTCGACCACCATGAGATTGCACTCCCACCCCTCAGAAGTATCAAAGTCACTGGAGTGCAAGTCAAGACTGCGACAGGACAATTGCAGCTGATTGCAGTTTACTGCCCCCCCAAAAGCAAAGCTGGAATTTGGAGACCTGTATGCCTTGCTGGATTCCACTGCTGCAACAATCATCAGAGGAGACCTCAATGACAAACATTGATACTGGAACTCCAAGACCGCCAACCAGAGGGTACGGACACTGCTGGTGTACTCCAGGAAGAACAACTGTGTGGTAGCAGGTCCGACTGAGCCCACGCGCTATCCAGGTGCAGCAAGTCACAACCCAGATGTGCTGGACATCGTGCTACTGAAGAACCTGCAGCACCCTGTGGAGCTGGAAACACTGGCAGAGCTGACCTCTGACCATAACCCAGTAGCAATCACTGTGGAGATGAGATGGAACTGTACCAGCAGGTCGAGCGGTACAACTTCAGTAGAGCTGACTGGGGCTGCTACAAGAAAGAGCTGAACAGCAAGGTCACACCTAACACCCAGAGCACCACGGATGACATCGATAAGGCTGTGGAAGACTTCACCATAGCAGTCCACCCAGCAGTCGAGAGCAGCGTTACAAAGCAGAAAACAAATCGATGTTCCATCTACAACTTATCGAGAGGCATCCAGTAGTCAATCACTGACGAGAACCGGTCCTGACGCCAGTGGCAAAAGTTCTGCATGCCTGATCTCCTGCAGAAGCGCAACACACTCACAAGGCTCCTGGGTGAGCAAATCAGACAGCACCGTGGAGTGGGAGGCCGCAACAGACAAGCTGAAGGAGGCGGACAACTCAGTGTGGAGACTGACTCATTGTCTGACTGGGGAGAAGGAGTCAAGCCCACCAAATAGGGATGTACCCACCTTACATGCAGAAAAAAGAACAAGGCAGAGGTTCTTGCTGAGACACTGGAAGTATTGTTCACCCCAAACAAGGCAAGCAGGCTTTCAGACGGAGTGGAGGAAGAAGTTGACAAGCATCTTGCAGAAGACCAAACGGGGATTGGAGTAGAAGAGATCAAGGAGTGCACAAGCTCTAAGGTAGCAGTACTTGCAGGGAATCTGGTGAAGGCAAGGCACTAGGGAGCGATGGAATAATCAACTTGGTAACCAAGAACCTCCAGCTGGCATCAATGGAACACCTCACAGAGATCTTCAATGAGAATGTCCTCCTCACCCGCCTAGGTGACTTTGCATCCGAAATAAATCTACTAACAAAGGAACAGTTTGGATTTTGAAAGGAGCATGCAGTGACCCATCAGCTACCGAGAGTGGTGGACAGCATCAGCCACGGATTCAACATCAAGAAGTCCAAGGGAATCGTCTTCTTGGATGTAGGCGAAGCATTCGACTGAGTCTGGCACAAGGGACTGCTGCACAAGATGATCAGCCTGGGATTTCCGAACTACCTGGTGAAGACGATTGCAAGCTACCTGGGAGACCACACCTTCCATGTCGCAATGCAGTCTGAGATGTTCTCATCACATCCCATCCGAGCAGGTGTGCCACAGGGATCAAACCTTGAACCCTTCCTGTTCAACATCTTCACCAACGACATCCCGACAGATCTCCACAAGACCGACCTGGCACTGTATGCAGAAGATGTTGCAGTCGTTCAACAAAAAGGAAGTGGTGAAGAACCTGCAAGCTTCATTGGATACCATCTCGACATGGTACATCAATTGGAAGATAGGACTCCACACCAAGCAAGACAACAGCTATGCTGTTCACCAGAAAGAAAATCAATGGGCACCCATACATCAGCCTCAATGGAGAGACCATCAAGTGGGAGAGCTGCAACTGCTACCTCGGTGTGACCCTGGACAAAAAAAACTCAACTGGGGAAGCCATATCGAGAATACTCAGCAAAAGGCATCAGGAAAGATGGCGGCACTTTACCCACTCCTGAAGACCAAAGTCATGCCCTTCCAGACAAAGATCAACATCTACAAGGAGATCAATTGATCTACCATGACGTATGCCTCCCCAGTACGGATGACCTGCCATGAGCGACACCGGAAGAGTCTTCTGATAGTGCTGGACAAGGGTCTGCGGATAACATCTGGAGGGCCGCTCTTCATAAGGATAGCTGACCTTCACAGAGAACTAGATATCGAGATGTTGGACGAACATCTAGCGAAGCTAAGCTAGAACCTGTGCCATGGACTGGATCAAAACCTGAACCCTCTGATCAGAAGACTCACTGCCACCACTGCAAACCCTTTTGACTGCTACCAGTGGCCCATCACAGCGCAGACCCTGTGAAACCAGCCTTACTGTGACAAGTCCACACAGACCATGAAGAAATCCAACCCACAATTACACACTCAACCCGAGAAGATGGAGTAATGAAGCTCAAGCCTTGGTATCCAATAATCACTGCTGATGGATAAAATCTGTCAGCAAGAAGAAGAAAGAAGAAAGAAGTCTGCAGCCGCTTTTGGATTCCAGCCGTGAGCCATCCAGCAGGAATCTGATTGCACCCTCCAGTTCCAGGTTCACAGCCGGGGTGCTCGGCACGAGAGAGCCAAGGGCGGGGGCACTGTGCAGTGATGTGCAGGGCAGGGCTTCCTCCTTCCTCAGAGAGGTTCTGTGTTTGGTCCCCTTTCCTTTTCGCATGTTCACGCAAACCCAGACTGTTCTTTTCGGTTTGTTTCGTGTTATGTCTTTTCATTCCTAATGGCATGATTAAGCAGAGTTATTGCTTCCTCTTTTATTTAGTTCTATCTTCATCTGCCTATTTCTTCTGCTCATTTGTCCATTGTTGTGTCACGTATTTCCTCTTCCCCCAACCAGCATTTAATTTGTATATAATATGTTATTTATATAGTGCCTTAATCCAAAGCGCTTTACAGAGCACATATTTACATACAATATCACCCAACCGAAATTGGTACTCATTTATCACCTCGGAAGGATGAAAGGCTGAGTTGGCCTTGCCAGGATTCCAACCTGTGACTTGCAGATCACGCTCAGATCGCAGCAGCGAGCGCTCAACCCGCTGAGCTAAAACTCCGCTCTCAATGTATAGCATTATATTAGACGTTTTTCTTATAGAACCGTGACCCCGAAAGCGGGTGTTAAATGTGGAATCCACCCAGAAAGCTTTCTTTTCAGAGTTGTGCCTCTCTGTAAAGTATTTGAATCGAGGTGCATGTAGTACACACCTTTGCATTGTTAACCTTAGCCTGCTGCTGACTGGAGTGCACGGGCTGGACACACAACTTGGGAAGCCGAAGCAAACAGCCCGGTGGTTATCAACAGTTGATGGCAACGCTGCAACAGGCCATTGCTCTCCAACGTTGGAGGGAAGCAAAGCCAGCGTAAACCCCACTAAGCACAAGCTGCATGCTTCATTAACGGGATGGCAGCAAAAACGTATAGTGGTAGTGGACAAAAGCCTGCAGAAGCCACAGAAATGCCCACTGCTCCGGGTGCGGTATACCGGGCAAGAATACCCAGAAACCTTCTGTTTGTTTCCCACCTTTTTTGCTAAGTAAGGCAAGAGAGGGTTGATTTGAGGTATGTGATAGGTGACTGTCCCAGGTTAAGTGCTGGCGCTCTTTGGATGTTTTCTCCATGGGCCTCTACTGGGTGAAGGCCGCAGTGCTTAATCTGTGGGGGTGTTTGCCAGGGCTCAAACCCGACACTTATTCCTGAGCCCAGTTTGATTAAGTTTTGGTATTTTAGCAACTTTATTATTTTAATTGTCAATGAGTCCTAGTAACACAACAAGGAACAACAGTGTGGCGTAGGTTGGCAGGCAATGGCTAATTATCCATTTTCATGTACAACCCCATTTTTGGGGCGGTCGGAGGGGGCAGCTGCCTGGGGAAGAGAGCTTAAGCAGCTCAGGGGGTTCGGGGTGGGGAGGGGGGTCACAGGAAGGGGCCCACCCAGACTACTGCCTCTGAGCTCGCACTGGTAATAGCTAAACATTCCTTTGTTTCAGATAAAGGAATGCATATTCCGGACGCAGCCTCCGAGATGCTCTGGAGACGCACACCTTCCGCGAACCCTCTACAAATTTGTGTTGACAGAGCCTTTAAAGTGGGGGCAATTTATAAGTGATGGCTCATTTAACAAGCCATTGTTTTTACACCACAGTGATAAGAATTGAACATGGGGCATTTTTATTCTGAAGGCCAGCACAAAGCATTAGTTAGCTGACCAAATGTATCTATTTTTTCAAGAGAATTAACGTGCCACATGGAAAAAGTTTTAAACTTTGTTCTTTATTTTCATGTTTTTGACACACCAAAACGTTTTTTTCATATATTACTTTTTAGTTACATATGGTGCATGCCTGAGAAAGTTACCTGACATTTTCTTGCCTAAGTGGTCTAGTGGCTGCTTTGGGACATGGACTAAATGCATCCGCTCAGCATTAAATAACTTTTCATTTTCTTAACATGCCAACCACTGCCAGATGGCTCCTAAACGTGACTTGGCACCTTGATTAGGAATCGGGGTTCATTGTGTCACTGTGCAGACCATAGTCCATGGCAAATCAATGTAGTGATGTGTTCAGCAATCATTTTTGCACTGCCAAAGTCACCACCCTGTTTGTTAAGGTGTTGATGTGCTGCTCCTCTATGTAACAGCACATCTGACTGTTTTTGTCTGTGTCCCGTGTCCATACAATAGCACACTGGAATTGTTTATAGCTCTAACGAGTGTGCATACTGTCCCCACACTTAAACACATAAAGTAATCAAATAAGTTGCATCAAATTGTGCATCCACTAGGCCAAACACCCTTTCTGCACTGCCACACCATGATTTTCACTAGCTGCCAGCACTAATAAGAAATTCTAATGCCAGCTCTGTTAGATAAAGCATGGCTTGCCCTTTTTTGCAGAAATGACCCCTGAGGCCTGCAAAATGGTGAGGAGGTAGAGGCTGAGGAACTGTGGGCCCTATACCACGTATCAGAAGGCGGTTTTGTTTAAAACTCTTCATCAGTTGATTACTGGTCAGGCTAACGTTTGTAAGAAGTACAATCCTTTCTCTACATGTTTTGCTCTTTATTGGGTGTCTCTTGTAGGGTATCCATTCCGGTCTATAGATATAATTCCCTAAAAATGTTTCTATATTGGGGACTGGGCTGCTCAGACAGAGACCCAGCCCCTCCTCATCTAAAATTCTCCAGGAACAATAATAAAAAGAGCCCTTATAGCCAATTGGAGTGGCTGATGTTGCAGCCATTTTATCTTCACATCCAAAAATGTAAGATGTCTGAATGAGTATGTAGAGGAGCAGCTAGATGCCTCTACAGGAAGTCCCGCCCCCGACCTCTTATATGTTGGAAGCCTGAGATTGTGCCATGTTTGACACCTATATGTGTGCCAATTCTGCAGAGAGTGTTTGAGAGAAGATATCCTCTGAGGAAACCTTATCAAATATATCCCCAAAGAGATGACAATCTGAGGGAGGAACTCCCAGAAGGAATATGAGAAAGTGCGAAAGAGGAGTTGGTGACATAACAAGGGACGAGTGTGACACACCTAGAATACTGGCTGAAGAGAAAGTATGGATCATATAGAACCTGATAATGAGTAGATTATCTTAGATGCTGGCTATACGTAGTGAATACACTATAGGCGGAGCCGCCATTCTATAGAAGCTGGACATCAGTGTCAAGGAAAAGAAAGGACGAGAACTGTGTTGCAGTACGACTAACATCGTGGAAACGAATGGCAAGGCTGTCTGGCCTGTTACCAAAGCTGAAGGCACCCAAGGCTGGTTATCTATTCTTGAAGGTAGTGAACGTGAGAAGCTGAATTGTCCCTTGTTAAGGTGCACACGAAGAACACCAATCGTGTCAAGTTTTATTCATTTAAGACATTTAAATGTTGCAAAATGGTCCAAATCGTGGTCTCCTGTCACGTGAGCCAAGGATGAAAATAGAGTTGAGCATGGAGTATTAGAACAACAATAGAGCGTGCTTGCACTCCCATATATTCCCACAGAGTAGGATACTTTGCAAGGCCAAGTTCAAAGACAATCTGCATGGCAGATGGCTTGAGTGATGAAAGATGAAGGGCTAATTGGGTGGGGAGGTGAAGTCAAGTCCACCTCCTGGCACCTGGGTATGAGCTCACATGCTGCTAAGTGAACCGAATGTTCCAGACATGGCACGAGTGTGCCAACCAATTGTAGAGGGCTGTATAACGAAGGGCCTTATATTTTGAGAGCCAATCATATACCATGTACTTACTATTGTAGAAGATGACACATTTTAGAGGTAGGCATAAGTGGTTTTTCTCATTTGCCACGTAGTATGATGTCGCGTATGATGAATTTTTAGTATATAAATGTGTTTTTATGAGACATGCGCAGAGAGAACTTGAGCGAACATCCGTTGATGTCCGTTGTAACTCCCTGTTCTGGATAATTGATATTAAAACAGTAAACTTTGCCATCTTCCCGATTTGGTGTCAGAGTTATTCTGCATCTCATCCAGGGCATGCGTGTTACCCAAAGGACTCTAAGCTCAAGTATGTATGGGTTATGGTTACAAACATTTTAATGTTAGAGTGACTCTTGTAAACAGTGATGTGAGCACCAAGTCTTGTATCTGTTATATAATTATTGATTCACACAAACAACCCTTTTATCACAGACTTGTTTATGAAATATAGAGATCTCTGATCATTGTTACATTCCCAAAATGCTCTGTGATTTAATGCAAAGCAAACAGGAACACTCATTTGTGCTATTTGTCCCCTTTCTGTCTCTCATAGGGGTATTTTGAGAGAGTGCATAGGAGTGTACCAGACTGTCCACCTTGGAATGATAACCTTCTACCATAAAATAATTCCTATGGTTAGTCTGGGGTTACCCCATGCGAAATACATGTGAGTTGGTTTGAATAGAACACCTGCAACACAGGGCCAGTGGGGCCTCAGGTCGCGGCAGGCTGGTCACACCACAGTGTGCCGGTACAGGCAGTTTGAAACTGTATTCAGGCAAGGCCTTCGTTAAGAGCAGGTGACAGAAGAACTATTTACTTGGGCAGCAACAGCTTGTTTTCACTTTAGATTGCTTCTGTGAAGTACTTAAATGTATTTAAACCCGCTTCATTTGTTTAGCAACAATTTATTGATATTGAGGAGGGTTTTGGTGCATGACACAGATGTGTAGTTTGAGAGTGATGGGTGGCGGGTGTGGGGGGTTGTGGGAGGGCGCATTATAGTGTTTCGCCCTGGGCACCAAGCTTGCTAGAAACCGCCCTGCTCATAGGTAAGTAAGGTGACGTGGGCTGGTAGCTGACCAAACATAATTGGGACTACACCCGTAATCTATGCATTACATTTAGTAGGGCAGCCGCACAAAAGCCTCATACACCTGTGAGAAGAAGAGCCTCTCCGCCCAAGTTGCTCCATAAACTGCAACCCTGCTGATTGTTATATTCGCCTTACGTCCCGCTATGCGGCGACGTAAGGCGTACTGAATAAAAGCCCCACCCCGGAGCAGGAAGGGCAGTTCCGGGGCATGACAGCAACGTAGCTGTGTCCGTGTCTTACTTGTTCTCGCTGGAGCTGTGCAGCGCAGCCTGGGGAGCCCAGGCCCTTCACCCTGTTTCCCGTCAACGCATCGGCCGGGAACAGCAACATAACATTGGCGACGAGGCTACTGATACAAACGGCGCACGCAACGCCCAACTAAGCCCTCGGCAGAGGCCCAATTTTTGGAAGCACGGTGGGGGGCCCATCGCCCACCAGAATTATTTAAAAAAAAATATATATATTTTTTGTTTTGTTCTCTTCTCATTTTCGCTCCTCTTTGCCTCTGTGCATCCCTCAGGTCCACTCCACAAAAGTGGCCAGAACTACCTGGCACACATCCAGCAAGGTGAACACAGTGGCCCCACATCAAGGCCCAGAAACGACTGGCAGGCGCTGTGGGGGCCCACCTGTTACAAGAGGATACAGGCAAGAGCGGTGAACCCATACCTCCACCACACGATGGTGGAACTAATCTGGGCTGCGTTTACCAAGGTGAGGGGGCATTGCAACACGTGCAAATAGGCAACCACCGGAGCCATGCACCATGGCGACAGGAAGCTCGACTCCCAGGCCCAACACACCCTCCAGAATGGCTTCAAATCTGTCACCATCCACGCCATACACACGCCCACAAGGGGGAACGTCGATCGCACTTGGCCGTTTCGATCGCTACACTGACCCGTCATCGGTTGGCCCCCGTTGGCAGCAGTGGTTGCAGAAATTCGAGATGGCCATGGATTGTAAAGACATCACTACGTCAAGGAAACTGAGGTCGCACCTCCTACTGAATGTCGGGGATGAGGTCCTACGCATATACAACTCGCTGGCAATAGCTGATGGCCTTGACGTCTACCAACAAACCAAGGACGCGCTCACGGCCCACTTCATGCCGCAGCTCAACCCCGATCATGAGACATTCATATTCTACACCACCATTCAGCTCGAGGACGAGACACTGAATGCCTACCACACCAGGCTACGGAAACTTGCAATCTCATGTGAATTCACCAATGTTGAAAAGGAAATCCGTTGACAGATCATTAATGGGATGCACTCAGAAAAGCTGAGGAGGATGGTGCTCAGTGAAAAAGGAATATCTCTGACCAGACTCCTGGAACTTGGCCGCCAGAGGGAGTTAGCCTATGCCAGAGCAGCGTACATGGGTACGACCCTGCAGAAACTCCAATCGGCACTCACGACGGCGGCCCAAATCACAAACCGCCAATACACGAGGGAGGAGGCTGGCAGTAACAACGCACACTTCAGATGGCAACCAAGGACTCCAGGACTCGCGGAATGTGGGTGGTGCGGAGGACCTCGCCATGGCAGACACAATTGCCCGGCCCAAGGCACCACATGTGCGGCATGTGGCAGAAAAGACCACTACGCCAAGGTTTGCAGATAATCGGGGCTGCCACAACAAACCCAGACTCCCCAAGAGAGGAGCCGAGCCCCAACGAATGAGAAGAAACAGGCCAGTGCTCGCCGAGTAGAGACTGCAAATTTATCCACCGAAGAGGAAGGGGACGATGCCACACAATCCCAAAAAGGGGTCGCAAACGAGCAACGGAAGAAAGGAAAGAAAGTGTACCTGGTCTCAGCACTGAACTACGGTGACACCACTCCCAAGTGGAAACTAAGGAGGCGGAAATGCAATATAGCTATCCAAGGACAAGACACGCAAATGACCATAGACATGGGGGCATCCGTAAACATCATGCCGCTCACTGCATTTGGCAAACTACGGCCCCCACCAGTCCTGAAAACAACGGACACACTGCTATTTGCGTATGGGTGCAAAACTCCACTGTCCATAGTAGGCTGGCTCCGGACCACGCTCAGCAAGGGTGACAGGTCACTACAGTCCAACATCTATGTGGTGGATGCTGGAATCAAGTGTCTACTAAGTGGAGACGCAGCGGAGGACCTTGGTCTCATAAGTTTTATATGCGAGGTGAACGAGTCACAAGACGTCGACAGCATTCTCGGGAGATACCTGAACCTCCTCAAGGGGATTGGGTGCCTGAGAGCAAGTCCATCAAGCTCCACATTGATGAGTCCGTCCAACCACGAGCAGTACGACACCGAAGAACGCCATTTCACATACGAGGGCAGGTGGAGAAAAAGCTCAGGGCACTCAAGAAAGCGGGCATTATTGAGG
This sequence comes from Ambystoma mexicanum, assembly GCF_040938575.1. NCBI lineage: Eukaryota > Metazoa > Chordata > Amphibia > Caudata > Ambystomatidae > Ambystoma > Ambystoma mexicanum. Next base: position 1,087,164,252 of record NC_090921.1, read on the forward strand.
AAATGACAGGACCCACAGCATGGGTGTCGCTGTCACGCCTGTGCCACTGGCGCACACATTGGCAACCATCATGGACAATATGGTACTTGTGTATCTTCATAATACTCTTTAAACAACCCTTATTCACATTTTGGTCCTTAATTTCCATTTGTACGACATTGGTACTTTCCTATTTAATTCAGCTAACTACATGTACCATAATGCACCTTGCTACAGCTATCAATTCCTGGCCATTCCCATTTGTCAGTATTGGAACCACAATCCCCAGAAGCCCTAGCGATCAGTGCTGCTTCCACCATCTCAGGACCAGAGAGGGAGGAGGCAGATTATCTTCAGGTGTGCTGCTCCAGGTGCTGCCAATTAGCCTGCCTCAGTACAGGGCAGGGCTGTATTTAAGCAGCTTCCTGCAGGAGCTCAGTCTCTTGCATCAAGAGTCCTCCCAGCCCCTTTTTGCCTTGTGACGCAAATTTGTATGCAGTTCCTGTTGCTGAATTTTCCTGCTTCGATCCAGTGCTCTTTTGGGGCTGCCTGTCTTGCAGCCTGCTACACTCTGCTGCCTACAGCCCTAGCCTTCTGGGCTCCCTGCCTCATAGCCCTGCTCCTCTGGGCTTGCTGCCTTGCAGCCTGCAACCCTCCGCTGCCTACAGCCCTGCCCCTCTGGGCTCCCAGCCTTGTAGCCTGCAACCCTCCGCTGCCTACAGCCCTGGTCCTCTGGGCTCCCTGCCGTGCAGCCTGTTACACTCCGCTGCCTACAGCCATAGCCTTCCGGGCTCCCTGCCTCGCTGCCCTGCTCCCCTGGGCTCCCTGCCTTGCAGCCTGCAATCCTCTGCTGCCTACAGCCCGGGTCCTCTGGGCTCCCTGCCTTGCAGCCTGCTACTCTCTTCTGCTTTCAGCCCTGACCCTCTGGTCTCCCTGCCTCGTCGCCCTGTTCCTTTGGGTTCACTCCTTGCTGCCCTACTCCTCTGGGCTCTCTGTCTGCTGCCTACTACAGCTCTCAGTCCTGCTCCTCTGGACTCTCTGCCTTGCAGCCTACTACAGTCCTCTGCAATCCACTACAGTTTTTCTGCATCTTGTGATATCCGTTACTGCAGCCCTGCTTCCTTGTTTGCAGCCCCCCTATTTCCTGGCTGCTGCTCCCTTGCTCTCTTCCTTGTTTGCAACCCCTTGTTCTTGATACCTGTCCTTCTCTTCCTTGAGCCCTCTGTCCTCCCCTTTAGTTTACTCATTTCTATTGTACTGTTTTTTCCTTCATTCCCATCTGCTAGATTTCTCTTAGACTTCCTTTTCCCTGGTTATTTCTGTTCTTGTCTCTCTTGTGTCTTATGTTGATCCTTTGTATAGACCTTGACTGTTGGTTTCCGGCAGGCAACCTCTACCCCTTCCCTTGTCGCGTTTTCAGTGTTACAGACACCCACAGCTGTTGTTCCCAGCCATGAGCAGACAGAGTGGGCCCTTGTAATAATAATCTGTGCAGAAGGCTGGAGTTTCCAAAGGTCCGTGGAACACTCTTTTCCATTTCTGCATACACCCCAAGAGGGAATCCAGTTTGTTTGTATCTTTGTATTTCCTGCCCCTTTCTGTTCACAACTACAGTTGCCTACTTTTTTTTCTTGTTGAGTTTTCTGCTGTGTGTGTACTTATCTGTCACCTTACATCAGCACAGCCACCCAAACCCTACCTGGGGGTCCTGTGCCACTCTTGACAGAGTGCCATCCTTGACAGTCGCCCATGGTCGTCACCAAGAAACCCAAACAACCCGGGAAGGTGAGAATATGCATTGATATGCGCCTGCCCAACGCAGCAATAAAGCGGGAGCGCCACATCACCCCAACCCTTGATGAGATCGTAGCAGACCTCACAGGCTCCAAGGTATTCTCGAAAGTCGATCTCAATGCCGGGTATCACCAACTGAAACTTCACCGTGATTCCAGGTACATCACGACATTTTCCACTCACATTGGCCTTCGCAGGTACAAGCGACTCAGCTTCGGGATCTCCTCTGCAGCCGAAGTATTTCAGCAAACGATCCAGGAGGTGATACGCAGCATCCTGGGAGTATTAAACGTCAGTGACGATATCCTCGTACACGCAGAAAACAGGGAAGAACACATACGACGGCTCCACATGCTACTCACCAGGCTGGAGGAGGCAGGCCTAACAATCCACAAGGACAAGTGTGAATTTCTAAAGGGGGAGGCCTCGTTTTTTGGGTACACCTTCAACAGTGCAGGCATATCGGCAGATCCCCAAAAAGTAGCAGACATCCAAGCTGCGTCAACCCCCATGTCATCAACGGAAATACGCAGTTTTCTTGGAATGGCAACTTACTGTGGGAGGTTTATCCCCAATCTGGTGACGCTATCAGAACCATTGAGAGAACTCACAAAAGCCAGCACAAAATGGGTGTGGGGCCCTGCCTGCCAAGAAGCATTCGAGAAAATCAAGGCATCACTCTCGGCAGACACCACCATGACATATTACGATCCCACAAAAGCCCTGCCCCCGAGCAGGAATGGCAGTTCCAGGGCATGACAGCAACGCAGCTGCGTCCGTGTCTTATTTGCTCCCTCTGGAGCTGTGCAGCGCGGTCTGGGGAGCCCAAGCCCCTCACCCTGTTTCCCGCTGACCCATCGGCTGGGAACAGGAACATAACACTGATCTCCAGGATAAGGGCGCTTAAGCGTTAACTAGGTCACTGCTCTCCCTACTGGCAAGGTCGGTGTGACTCTTTCAAGGTGGCTCAGAAACTCTGGGACGTTTACTGTACACAAGGGCACTGCACAGATGAAAACGTACCGCTGGCCCGATTGGAGAACTGGCTGGTGGGAGATCACACGCTCATTATGAGACGCGACAGCCATTTAAGCACCCCCTGGCTTCTCAGCCGGCTTCTTTGGCCTTTGTAAAACACGTTCCACTGTACTGCAGTTTGGAACTGGCTTATGCAGCTGAAAGCTGAGATTTAGTGCTCTTGACAAGTGATCAGGAGCCTGCCAAATGATCACTGTAATTACGCCGCAGCGTTGCTCTGCGCTTCTGTAACCACGGCGTGCCTTCCGTCACTCGCCCTCCGCCTGCTGGCACACCTTTGCGCGCTCTGCAAGCGGTGCTGGGTGGCTCCCACTTCCAGCGGTTTATCGCACACGTCTAAAAGAAAGGCTTATTGAGTCTTTACTCACAATACCCTATCAGTAATGGTAATAGTTTCTGATCATGTAAAGTTGCACGTCACTTTCACTGCACAGGAGCGTTGTTCATTAAGTGATGGGACGACATATACTGACCCCCCCCCCACAACCAAACAGCACGCCCTACACACTACACGCTTTATCCAAAAAAAATTGTGTGCATGCAATGTTACAAAAAAGCATGCTCACCCCTGTCCCTATAAAAAACCACAGCCGTCCGCGCAGCGAAATTCCCTTTTTGTGCTGCAATTGTTATTTTAAAAAAATCCCGTTTTATGCAACACTACAAAGGACAAGCTCCCCTCTGCCCATACCAAGCACTGCGAGTATTATTCAACATTTCTTTTAGTGTAACATTAAATGACGGGATTCTCAGATCAGGTGCGCAGGGGCTGGAGGGGTGCGCAACACTGCACTCAAGTGGATGGCCCTACAAAGCCCTTGCAAGTCGGATGGGTCCACCTGACCCACACCATAATTCCTGAAATTAGGCATTTCAGATAGCACAGCGAGTAGAGCGCTCGCTTTGACATCTGTGTAGAGCATGCTGACACAGGTTCAAATCCCGGCAGGGCCAAACTCAGCCTTTCATCCTTCCTAGGTCGATAAATGAGCACCACACACTGTGGGTGATAATAAACAGTGCTCAGATACCTGAGGGCTCGTAGCAATATATAAATGCTAAATTATTATAATAATTATTATCCCTCGCAATCGGAAAGCAACTTTCCCCATTACAACCCATCCGGCGATGTGATATTATCTTCTCCTGCTGCCCTCTTTCTTTTAAGACAGAGAGGGCCTCATTACGAGTATGGAGGTAGCCATGGAGCTATTAGTTCCATAGCTGCCTCCATACTGGGCTCCATTACCGGGTTCCTGCAATGGGGACTTAACGGGTTACTCCGACATAGGAGGACCTGGTAAATACTCATTGCAGGAACCCATCCCCATTCCCATTTCAGCCCCCATAAGGATCAATGGGAATGGGAGGGAGGTAATAACGGGCAGATTACATCTGGCCCGTTATTGCCTCCCTCTTCCCCTCGCGGGACCCGGAAAGGACGCCTGGTTTTTACCAAGCATCTGATCCGGGAAGCTCATAATCGGTGCCCCCGTAATGAAGGGGGCCGGCCCCGTACCGGCCCCCTTCATTATGGGAGCGTCAGCCTTCTAATGAGGCCCAGAGAGTGGGTGACAACTAGCTTAAGCTAAGTGCTGCACTATATGTGTTTATTATGTTGCTGTGCCTTTGTATACTGCTATAGTAATATTGTATATGTGTGTAGAATCGGAAGCAGGGACGTGTGTTTCTATGAGTGTAACAGCTCACTGGAAGCGTGCGCAGTGATCAAAACCTCACCCTAACATCCCCAACCTATCCATAACCTCTCCCAAAACCTCATTCCGGTTTCTCTACTCCCCCCCCCCCCCACCCCACCTTCCTATCCAACCATCGTCACCCTAACCCTCCTTCCCTGCTAGGGTTGTTAGGGGTTGCAAAGCCCTGTATAAGCATCGACTTGCAGCAGGTCCCAAAACCACAGTTGGGTTGGTTGGTTCATGCCACTCCTGCGCCTCGGTGCTGTGAACCCTGTCACAGAACTGTATGCAAAGTTATGTTATTTTAGGAGTTGTGTTGTAATGTAACAGACACATTAACCCTTCACTCCTCTCCTCAAAAAAAGTGGCCCTCAAACCATCATCCGTGAATCGCTGTAAAGTCATGAATTGATGCTATTCATGGATGATGGTTTGAGGGCCACTTTTTTTGAGGCGAGGGGGGTGTCCGGGCCTATTTCTTGTCCCAATCCGACCCTGCAAAAAGTCCACTGGCTTCCCACACAAAATGCATAGTCACATGTACTCCCCGAAGACACAGCCTACAGACGCCGTCTTCCCCTGTCATATTCAGCTGAAATGTGACAGCCTTGGGTAAATCAAAGCATCTCCAGAAGAGGGCAGCCACACCTGCCTCCAGCCATGAGCAGCCTCATTTAACTATCAATCATATCAATGCTGTCATGTATCCCTGTTACCCCTCCCTGTAACTAAGATCCCTACAAGTAACAGCGCCACAATGCCCGAGGGCTGCATGTGCGCTATACAAATTTAAATAAATAAAGAAATAAATCAATGGATCTGCATTCCTTTTGTACTCCTGCTGGTGGCAGTGCATACTAACGAGATAATCGAAGCAAGCCTAGAGGAGATGCTGTCATGAATCACAGAGTGCGCCCCTTTTGGGCTTCTTGGTCCCTGTCACAGCGGGCTTGCACTCATTAATACTCCCAACATGGCCGTCCAGCGTAATCCCTTCTCGCTCCATGCGCTGGACGTAGCCTTTTCTACTAATAGACCACGCATTCCGCGGCTCCGTGCGTCTCAATGCTATTGTGAAGTAGCGACCAGACGTGTGCTCTGTAGCTCGTGGTTCTTCTCCTTTTTCCAATCCTGCTATCCCTTCCTTGTCCTCCCCCTTCTACTTACCTCCTGGATTCGTGGCTAGCGTGCTTCCACTGCCTCCTGGATTCCTGGATTCGGCGTCCCGGAAACTGAATGCATTCTGGATTCGGAAGAGAATCGGGCAGCCTTCTTCAAGACCTGGGCCATCTGCAAGAAGGCATCGACCAAGGACACCAGTAAAGAATGGACTCAGGTGAGAAGGGGGGAACTCCTCGACAGTTTGAGACGCACCCGACTGAACTTGATATTGATATGGAGGCTGTCATGCAGGACCTGATGCGTAGTATGCAGGAATTATCAACCAAGGTACAGAATTCAAAGGCGGAGAACGCCGCTCTCAAACAGTTGGTCCAATCCCGGGATTCTGCTACAAAAGAAAGTGTCTTACTGGGCGGCATTGTGGACAAATACGACGGCTCAGCAAAGACCCTTCGTGCATTCCTGGATTCGTGCTTGGTCCACTTTACCTTCAAGCCCTATTACTTTTCGACCCCCAGGGCCAAAGTGGGTTTTATAATCTCTCACCTTTCCGGCAATGCCTTAACTTGGGCTACTCCCCTCGTTAACTCTAGTGATGCCCTCTTGGACGACTATGATGGGTTTATACAGGCCCTTAAAAACATGTTTGACTGCCCTGAGCAGGTTTACAGCGCCCCGGAACACCTGTTAGACTTTCAGCAAGGTCCCCAGGATATGCTCACGTATGTGACCCGATTTAAACAGTTGGCTAAGGAAGCTGACTGGTCCGCTGAGGCGAGCTTTACCCTGTTCAGGAGAGGATTGAATGAAGCGATTAAGGGTGAGCTGGCCAGAGTGGCACGACCAAGCTCGTTCCAGGCACTAATGGATCTTGCCATGCAAATTGACTTCCGTATCCAGGAAAGGAAGACAGAAAAGAAATAAACCTGGGGAATTCCTCCCAAGATATCATTTGAGAGTGCCGTCAGAACGGACACCAACCCAAGCCCAGAAACGGAACCAGAGCCCATGCAGATTGGGGCTTTTCGTGGACCCATATCCCCGCAAGAGAGAATGAGAAGAATTCATACGGGCTTGTGCATGTATTGTGCCTCGGATAAGCATTTGGTTAGGGAATGCCCTCTAGCACCCCCTCTGCTTTCGGGAAATGCCAGCTCCCGATCCTAGATGGAGCAGAGCTTCGGGAGAGAGATGTTTGCTCCACATCAATTCCATCCTTGAACTCTGCTGGACAAAACAATTTGGTGATATTACAGGCCGCCTTATCGCCCTCCAAGAATAAGACTTATTCCATTTTGGCCCTGGTAGACTGCGGAGCTATGGGGATATTCATCGATCAAGAATGGGTTACTAAACATCGAATTCTTGACGAGACACGAAGCACCATGCAACCTGTGGAAGCTATTGACGGAAGACCCCTCGCATCATGGCCCATAAGCCTGCAGACCAAAGAGATCCAGCTTTCAATAAATCACCATCAGGAGCTGATTAGGTTTGACATCATTAAGTCAGCTCATTACACCATGGTTTTGGGTATGCCCTGGCTACAGAAACACAATCCATATATCAGCTGGACAGCGGGTTCTCTATTCCTAGGCTCAGAGTTTTGCATGTCTCACTGCCTATCCCTGGAACCTCCGTTAACACACCCAAAGGAACCAACAAGGGAACAACAGACATCACTCATGGTGTCTAATTTCATACACGTTCCTGAGGCCTATCAAGGATCTGCTGATGTGTTTTCAACTGCCATAGTCCAGGCCTTACCCCCACACAGACCTGAAGACTGCGCAATAGATACAGAACCCTCCGCAGTGATTCCCTTCAGCAGGATGTTCATCCTTTCCGAACCTGAGAAATAGGCCCTAAAAGAATACCTGGATACCAACCTTGGAAATGGCACCATAAGACCTTCAAAATCTCCTGCTGGTGCTTCCCTATTCTTTGTTCCCAAGAAGGATACCAAGGAACTCAGACCCTGCCTCGATTATCGCGGCCTAAATCAATGCACCCTCAAAGACCGGTACCCGTTACCCTTGATTTCGGACATCCTGGAAGCCGTGAGAGGCGCAGTAATATTCACCAAGTTGGATCTCAGGGGCGCCTATCATTTGATTCGTGTCTGGGAAGGGGACGAATGGAAAACTGCCTTCAGAATACCCTTTGGCCATTATGAATATCTAGTCATGCCCTTTGGACTAGCTAATGCCACAGCAATTTTCCAATGCTTTATGGACAGGGTGTTTTCTGACATGTTGTTTCTCTTCGTCATTGTATATCTGGGTGACATATTGATCTTCTCCAAGGACCCTATACAACATGAAGAGCACGTGAAGGCAGTCTTGCAAAGACTTAGAGAACACAAACTCCTAGCCAAACCCGAAAAATGTCTGTTCCATGTAACCTCTGTTCATTACCTAGGATTTATCCTTAGCCCAGAAGGAATCGGTATGGATCTTTCAAAGGTAAATGCCATACTGACCTGGCCTGCTCCTGCTTCCGTAAAACAAGTTCAATCATTCCTGGGCCATGCCAATTTCTACCGCAAGTTCATATCTAACTTCTCCGAGATAGTACAACCGATTGTTGCTCTCCTGAAGAAAGACACTCCCTTCCTCTGGTCTACACCACAAGAAACGGCGTTACAGCGTCTGAAGACAGAGTTTACACAAGCTCCTATCTTGGCCCAACCCAATACTAGTCGACCCTTCCTAGTAGAAACGGACGCCTCTAATTACACCATAGGGGCAGTCCTGAAGCAAGAATTAGGAGATAAACTGGAACACCCAATTGCTTATCTTTCACAAACCCTGACTCCTAGTGAAACACACTATTCAGTCCTGGAAAAGGAATTGTTAGCCATCCGTCAAGCCTTCACTGAGTGGCGACATTTACTTCTGGGAGCTAAACATCCAGTTCAGGTCCGTACGGACCACCGGAACCTCCAGATTCTACAGTGTTTGGAGTGTAGGAATAGTCGTCAGGCGCGATGGGCCTACTTCTTTGCCCAGTACCAGTTCCGCATCACTCATGTTCCAGGATCACAAAACCTAATTGCTTACGCCTTATCTCGATGACCAGACTATGAGCCCATTGAAGATAAGGCATATCCTCAGATGTTTCCCCCAAGATCTTTGTAGCCCAAGCAGTCAACCTTCTTGAAGAAATCCAAGCTCAGACCCAATCCTCTGATCTGTGGAAGGATATATCCAAGAAAAATCAATGGAATCTAAGGGTCCGGGAAGGGTATCTGTCAAGGACAATGTATTGGTCATCCCTACAAAAAGGCTACAACAAAGAATAATAAATCTCTTTCATGATACCCTACACTCCGGACATCGTGGCATCGCCAATACCCTCCGTCTTATACAAAGGCAATTCTGGTGGCCAAGGATGAGATTCGACGTACAGCAGTACATTCAATCCTGTATTGTCTGCAGTCAAAATAAACATGATAACAAGAGACCGGAGGGCCTTCTACGGCAACCTACACTGCCAACCAGGCCATGGGAGATTATCGCTATGGACTTCATTGTGGAACTACCACCTTCCCGTGGATACACTACCATTATGGTTACCATAGACTTGTTCACTCATATGGGTCATTTTACACCCCTGCATAAACTGCCATCCTCCTCTGAACTAGCAGGAATCTTCCTGGAACACATATTCCGTTTGCATGGACTCCCTTCCAAAATCATATCGGATCGTGGACCTCAATACATCTCACAATTCTGGAAAAGTCTCTGTCAATGCTTAGGAATCCAACGCGCCCTTTCTTCAGGATATCACCCTCAAACCAACGGAGCCACAGAAGGTGTCAATCAAACCCTGGAATAGTATCTTCGATGCTTCGCCACCAAGGTTCAGGATGACTGGTCCCTCCTGATACCCGTGGCTGAATTCGCCTGCAACAATTCCGACCATTCGGCACTTAAGACCAGCCCCTTTTATTGCATTCAAGGTTTCCATCCAACGGTCCTGCCTTCTGTTCTTCCTCAACCTACACCAGTACCTACAGTTGACTCCTGGATCGAAACCCTTGTCAATATACACAAGGAGGCCAAGGAATTCTTGGAGAAGGCCAGAAAACAGACCAAGAAATATGCAGATTCCAAAAGAAGACCAGGCCCTTCTTATGCAATCGGTGACCAGGTCTGGTTGTCCTCAAAATTACTACCCCGACATCTACGGCCGAGTAAATTGGCCCTTCGATACTATGGACCATTTCCCATCAAAGAAGTTATAAATCCCGTTTCTTATCGGATCAAATTGCCAGACTCCTGGAAGAAAATACACCCAGTCTTTCACACATCTTTGCTGAAACCCTACTATACATCCTCCCGGAAACCCTGCAAACCTCCTCCTATACTGGTCGACAACCAATTGGAATACGAGGTGTCCCGGATATGTGATTCCAGGTATAGAAGGGGCCAGCTTCATTCTGGTTGAATGGAAAGGAAATCCCCCTAGTGAAAGAACCTGGGAGCCTATGTCAAACATCAAGGCCCCTCGACTGCTCAGAAGATTTCATCTCATTCACCCAGGCAAACCTGGAGGGAAAGGTCTTCGGAGGAGGCATGCTGTCATGAATCACAGAGTGCGCCCCTTTTGGGCTTCTTGGTCCCTGTCACAGCGGGCTTGCACTCATTAATACTCCCAACATGGCCTCCAGCGTAATCCCTTCTCGCTCCATGCGCTGGACGTAGCCTTTTCTACTAATAGACCACGCCTTCTGCGGCTCCGCGCGTCTCAATGCTATTGCAAAGTAGCAACCAGACGTGTGCTCCGTAGCTTGTGGTTCTTTTCCTTTTTCCAATCCCGCTATCCCGTCCTTGTCCTCCCCCCTTCTACTTACCTCCTGGATTCGTGGCTAGCGTGCTTCCACTGCCTCCTGGATTCCTGGATTCGGTGTCCCGGAAACTGAACGCATTCTGGATTCGAAAGAGAATCGGGCAGCCTTCTTCAAGACCCGGTCCATCTGCAAGCAGGCATCGACCAAGTACACCAGTAAAGAATGGACTCGGGTGAGAAGGGGGAACTCCTTGACAGATGCTTGGTTGCCGGAAGAGACAACAGGAACGCGGGACTAACACCCCTTTGGTATGCAATGTGTCAACTTGGAGCTAGTTCCCACCTCTCTGTATGAAAGGCAGTGAATGGCCTGTCTGGGTCCAGCAGTTACTGCAGGTGTCCCTGCAGAGCAGCCTCCTTTCAGATGGGTGAAGGATGTGATTTGGGAGGGACAGGAAGTCTGCTCCCAGTGCATACTTCACGGGAAGCCTGCACTTTAATAAAGAGTTACAGAGGGCTCAGTTAACCAGGGAGACACTTGGATCTACAACAGACAGGAAGATGGGTGGGACTTAGGTATATGTTATCACCCCTTGTCTGTCCTGTTGGGGAGCACCCTGGTCCTGACCTCATCCATAACAGAAGATTGTCGGTGGGTACCCAGGATTGGTTCATTAAGGTAGGCTTAGCCTCAATCAGCATCAATCACTGGGGCCCCTTTGGCTTTAAAAGATGACTGAACCCCTCATTAAGCAGATCATCTGAAGACTTTGAAAGGAGTAAGAAGAAGGACTCATTTGAACCCAAGCTGAAGGTACAGTCTACCTTACATCTTCTGCCAGTGAAGGAAGGCCAGGAGTTCCGAGAGGGAAGCAAGATCCCTCCCCTAAACATCTCCCAGGGAACAGAGGGAGATACCGGACTCAGAGGACCCATCCAGCAGATTAAGATCTGGTACCCCGCCAGCACACGGTGTGCCCAGCTAGGTTCTGCCAGCAAGCTTCCTCGGTGGGAAGTCCCAGAGAGTCTTTGGACAAAGGGCAAGGCCGATGCCTGCAATCACTCTCCTAAGCTTTGGGTCGTCCACCATGAATGGACACAAGCCCTTAGAAGAAGCTAGGAGGAGTGCCACACAAACATCATCCAGCGTTCATTTTTTAAGGACATTTTCGAGACAGTCAAGTCCTAGAATCGCATCTGGCTGACTGTTGTCACTCTGCAGTCACAAGAGCCGTATGAGCCGCCTCGACCAGCATTCCAAATCCGCCAACCAGCACAGAGAGAGCGATTCTTGGCCCCGAGCCACTGCACCGTACAGCCTGCAGACGTCCTTCCAGCCTCGCTTGCCGAACTGCCTGCCGCCTGGTCCCCGCAGCTGTCTCCTGCCACTAACTCTGTCTCAAGTGCTGCAAAGCACCCTGGAACCGCCTCGACGCTGTCGAGCACCAAGAACCTCTTCAGAACCAGGTACATTGTGGTTCTGCCCCCCTGGTCATACTCCGAAGGCCCCTAGAAACAATTACAATCCTTTGCCCCCTTTGTGCTGGAACTGAATAACCTTGAACAGTCAGACTGATTACTTTACCAACTACTTTCCTGTCAGTATCCAGAGTGCACCCTTTTCCTTGTGAAACTGTCTGTCCTCTGTGTTCCTTTACAGGGAGGGTTGTATTTGTAGTGTGCTAGAACTGTCTGTTGGAGTAATAATAAAGTAGATATTTTTATACAACCTTGACCGGACAGTCCCATTCTACCCCTGCACTTGCGCGGTCTGAATGACACCTGGCCTAGTAGGATCGTTGTCTGTCTTCCCCTTGTTCCCCCCTCCCTGCCTCGTCGCGCCTTGAAACACTTGTGTATAGGCGCGTTAGAAATGCCATATCATATCATATCATGTCATTGGGTAATAATTTTATTTTCACTGTGTTGCAACTAACCAACGATCCACGACCTTGCGGAGATAAGCCTGCCGTTCCGTCCACGTTACCAAAATTGGACAAGGAGGTTTTATAATTCACTTGTATTCCAATCTGTTCAGATCCCTTCTGGCGTACTAGAGGTGTGGGGTTTATTGATGGTTTAGAAACCGATCTTCATCCCTGGACCACTGGTGCCCCGTAAATTGATTTATCAGATTGGTGCCAAGCAGTCGGATCAATTGGAGCCTTGTGCACAGCTTACTCACCCAACAGGCAACGTTTAGTGAATGCTAGGTAATAGTAATAGTCATGGAGCTTGACATGGAGATTATAAAAGGCATGACCAAGGATGTCCTGTGCGTCTTATGTCAAGAGAGGGAACTTATCTACAGCACTAAGGTTAATAAACCTGAGTTGCTAACCAGCCTCCAAGCTTGTGTAGAAGCGAGGGTGGTTTGGGAGAAGACCCCAGTGACTGTGCTAAGCCCCCGTGTACCCGAACAGGCAAGACCTACCGGAGGGGGTAAATGACGAGGACGGCCACATGAGGAGTGTCTCTCGCCAATCATCCCAGCGGGGGACAAGTGTGGTTTTCTACACTCACGAGTGTCAGTGAGGACAGGGGCTAGTGTGGCATCCAGCAGGTCCCAGGCCTCAGCGCAAATGGCCCAGTAATTGTTCCATGGGGTAGTGGCTAGAAAGCTCCTTCTCAAGGAGAAGAGACTAGCGCTAGAGGAACAGAAACAGCTGGACAAGGTCGCCATAGAGATGCACAAGCTGGGGCTCGAAGAGCAGAAAGAGGCCAACAGGCCCGCCTCTAGCGAGAACAGAAGTAGTGGCTTAAACCAGGGTGCCCGGGATAAGCCCTGACGGTACATCCCCAACGACTTAGTACAGGTTTATGAGGTGGGGAAGGATATTTCCGATTGGTTTGAACTGCTTGAGCTGGCATTCCAGCTACAGGAGGTGGATGAGGTACTGTGGAGTGCAGCCCTGATAAGTCGCTTACCGACACCAGGGACTGATGCAATTCTTCAGTTAACTCCTGGGGAAAGGCCCGTTTACTAGAGCACAAAGGCAGCCCTCCTCAGGAAGTTGTGTAAAGCCCCAGAACAGTATCTCAAGAGCTTCAGAGAGCTCGGAAAGAAAAGTGGGCAGACATTTGAAGTGTTCACACACTTGTCGTTGAACTATCTGAGCGGGTGGGTGACTGGTAACAAAGTTGACACATTTAAAGGGATGTACAATTTGATTGCATGTGAGCATGAGTTGAAAAATTGTGAGGTTGACCTACACCAGCATCTTGTGGACAAGACTATCACAGACCGTAGGGAGCTTGTGAAGGCTGCCGACAGGTTTGTGAGTACTCAAGTCTAGAAAAAGGCTTAGACAAGCACACCCAAGCCAGAAGAGAAATGGGCGGGAAATACAGTAACCACGGATGGGAAGGACAAAGCCCTGACACTGGCGTAACAGGGCCCCCCCGCAAATAATTTCTTTATGAAGGCAGAGTGAATACAAAAAGTCAGGTGGCTACCCCCACCCCATGACATGAAGACCCTATGCTGTAGGCCTCCATGTAAAGGGGTGGGGGAATCCCTATGACTTCAAAAATAAATGGTTTATTTTTGAAGTCACTCTGCCTTCATAAAGAAATTATTTCCGTTGTGGTTCAGTCCTTAACAGAAATAATTTCTTTATGAAGTCAGAGTGACTTCAAAAAGAAACAATGGGCCTCATTAGGAGCATGGCAGTAGCCGTGCCTGTATGGCAGGCACAGCTAACGCCATGCTCGCTACCGGCACCGCCTCCCGCAATTGGGCAATAACCGACCCATTACAAGATGAATGGGCTGGTAATTGCCTATTTGTGGGTGGCGGTATTGCCGGGCTCCGATCCCCATTCTGCCCAATAGGGCAGAATGGGGGTGGGGAGCATGGCTGCGCCGGCACCGTTGATAACGGTGCCGGCACAATTACAAGTTATGCCCGCGTGTGCCGCACAGCCCGCCAGGTAAGACCTGGCGGGCTGTGAGAAACCCACGAGCAGAACTTGTAATGCAGTGGGACGGTATGGACGGCACCGGTGCCTTACCGGCACCGTTCATACCGTCACCGCCAGGGTCCTAATGAGGCACAATAGGCCTCATTACGAGTATGGAGGCAGCCATGCCTCCATACCGGGTTCCAGTACCGGGTTCCTCCAAAGAGGACTTACCGGGCTATTCCAACCTTGGAGAACCCGGTAAATCCTCATTGGAAAAACCCATCCCCATTCCCATTTGAGCCCCCATAGGGCTCAATAGGAATGGGGAGGGAGCTAACAATGGGCCTGTTAGTAACGGGCCCGTTATTAGCTCCCTGGTCCCCTCGCGGGACCCACTAAGAACGCCTGGTTTTACCAGGCGTCCTTAACGGGTCCCTCAAAGGGAACCTCGTAATAGGGCGTCCCGTAATGAAGGGTGCCGGTCCCATACTAAAGTATTATGGCTCCCCTCAACCCATGACGTGTGTGTGTGTGAGTGTATGGTGAAAGAGTGCACACAAATGGGTGGCTGGGTATGCGTGTGTGCATGTACGGTGAAAGGATGCACACTGAAATGTATGGGTGGCTGCCTGGTAGTGCCTGTATGGTGAAAGTGTCCACACTTAAATGCATAGGTGACTGTCTATGTGAGGGTATGGGGAAAGGGTGCACACTTAAATGTATAAGTGACAACCTGTGTGAGTGTATGGTGAAAGGGTGCACACAAATGTATGGGTGGCTGGGTGTGCATGTACGGTGAAAGGATGCACACTTAAATGTGTGGGTGGCTGCCTGGGTGTGCCTGTATGGTGAAAGGGTGCACACTTAAATGTATGGGTGTTTGCCTGGGTGTGCCTGTTTGGTGAAAGGGTGCACACTTAAATGTATGGGTAGGTGCCTGGGTGTGTGTGCCTGTGTGGTGAAAGGTTGCACACTTAAATGTATGGGTGGCTGCCTGGGTGTGCCTGTATGGTGAAAGGGTGCACACTTAAATGTATGGGTAGGTGCCTGGGTGTGTGTGCCTGTGTGGTGAAAGGTTTCACACTTAAATGTACGGGTGGCTGCCTGGGTGTGCCTGTATGGTGAAAGGGTGCACACTTAAATATATGGATGGCTGTGTGTGTGTGTGTATATATGGTTAATGTGTGTGTGCTTGTGTTGAGGGCGCTACAAAACCTACATTTCGGGGGGACTAACTTTTCAAATGTTGGGAGAGGTGCTAACTTCACGTGTGGCGGGGAGGAGCAAACTTATTTGTGAGGGGTCATCTAACTTCTTTATGCATTTTAATGAGACTATTCTAGTGCAGCTTCAATGTTACACGCAGTTAACTCTCTCCTTTAGGTCTGAAAGCACCCACTTATGGGCTACTGTGAGAATGACTGGTCTCCTGTTTCCACTCTACCCTTCCAATCACTCCCCTGGCATGCAAGTACTAAACCCACATCACAATTTCAATTGCTTAAAAATTTGGCATTTGAATGCAGGTACTAACAGTGAAATGATGTACATTAGTAATTGCTGGGCTTGGCCCTTGTTAATGGCAAAACCCAGGTGCCGTTTAACATCTGTGTCCTTTTCTGTCCGGCAACTTCTCTGAAGGTCAGCCAGGTCAAGTCAACATAGCCCACAATTTCAGTGGGGGGGGATGCTGAAGCCCAGTCAGCTCAATGGTGTTGCACCACTACTTGTGTTTAATGCCTTGATTAATTATTGGTAATCTTCTTTACACCTAGCCCTATTCTTCCTCATCCCAGTACTTGTGTATGAGGCAATATGCCTCATACACAAGTACTGGGATAAGGTAGAGGTACATGATGGTAATGCCTGATTTAGCTGCCTGTAATCTTCATTACTCCTAGTCCCACTCTTCCTCCAGTACTTACCAGTGTGGCAAGGAGCCTCATACGTAAGCACTGGGACAAGGAAGAGGGACGCGGAGGTAATTCTGGGCAAATGATCTGATTTTGGAGGTTGGGGTAGGGGATGGGAGGGAAAAGGGGTGTGTGGGGGGGTGGGGTTGTGCAATAAATCATAATGGTCGTCCATGTCCATGCTAAGCAGGCATGATATGTGGTATTAGTGGCTAGAGAGGCATTTTGGTGCAGCCAGTCTAGACATTCATCAGTTTGGTATGACTTTTGGTATGACTTTTTTTAACTGGGCATTTCTGATAAAGCAGTCCCGCTAATTGTAATTACCTGGCTAGACTGGCATTTGGGTTCTGCCAGTCTAGCCGTTTCTTACTGCGGCACTGTATATTTTTCTGAGCATCTGTGATAAAATTATATGTTATGATATGATAAGTCATATATAACACACCTGTACACAAGTGTTTTTAGGTACGACAGGACAAGAGAAGGAAAACTGAGGGAGGACAAGACAAATGATCTTACTAAGCCTTGTGTCATTCAGATTGTGCAAGTGTGAGAACGAGAAGTGCAAGAGGAAAGGGAGGGGGGAAGTGCAAGGGAGAGGGGAGGGGAAAACAGGGCAGCAATGCTCTGAGTAAGTGCTGCCAGGGCAGCGCGGCTCTGGGTAGTGTAAGGAGAACAAGGGACTGTAGGGTTACAGTTACAGCCCCTAACTTTGTGGTAGGCCTGGAGGTAGTGCAAGGGTGACTGATCAAGAAAGAGCCTGAACTCAGTGAGACAGAGGGTAGCCAAGCAACCAGTTGGTACAGCAGACAGGTAGGTCAGCAGGGGAGGGAGAGAGAGAAAGCAGAGGAGAAGAGGAACGTTTTGAGCTGCTTCCGGACCTTCAGGTGGTCCGGCTTAAGTTTGGGAGTGTCAGGGAGGCCATTTCAGAGGGAGGCGCCTGCAGGGGAGAAGGATCTACCCCCCCACTCTCTGCCTTGAGAAGTATCTAACCCTTAGGGCTCAAGAAGGAAGATATTTTGGAAGATGGCGTTGGATGTAGTGCAGATACCAGCCCCAGAAAGCCTTGTGGACAAGGAAAACAGTCTTGAACTTGATGCTTGTTGCCACAGAGAGCCAGTCGAGAGATTTGATAGTTGGAGAGATACAGTCCCTGGGCTTGAGGCCAAGGATAAGTCTTGCAGTCCTGTTCTGGATTAGTTGCAGAGGGTGGAGAGTAGAGGAAGGCAGATTGAGAAAGTGGCTGTTGGAGAAGTCCAGCCTAGAGAGAACCAGAGCTCTGGAGACAGTGAGCTTCTGGGGGAAAGTGAGAAATGGAAGAGTCACTTTGAGGAGGTGCAGCTGGTAGTGGGATTTCTTGGCGACATCCGAGATGTGAGGAGAGAAAGAGTGAGTGGAGTTGAAGATGACACCAGGTATGAGTGAGAGAGGAGAGTAGGCTGAGGGGAGCCTGAAGGAAAGCTGAGTGTCATCCGCATAACAGTTTAAGTTAAAGGAGAAGGTAGAGATCAGGTGGGTCAAAGGGGCCAAGTAGAGGTTGAAAAACCAGGGTGAGAGGATAGAGCCCTGGAGAACGCCACATGTAGAGAGAGGTGGCGGAGTGAAAGGGACAAACAAAGTTGAATCTGGGAGGGGCGGTCCAAGAGGAAAGAGATCAGCTACTCCAGGGCCTGATCCATGATGCCCAGGTTCTCACAGAGTCAATTGATCAGGATGGCGTGGTTGACTGTGTCGAAAGCAGATGAAAGCTCCAGGATGATGAGGACAGAAGGAATGCTGGAATCAAGGTTAAAGATCAGATCTTCACAGGTGTTCAGGAGAGCAGTGTCCGTGCCTCTGGCAGCTCTTAAGCCAGACTGATGGTCATGGAGACAACCAACAGATTCAATGTGGAGTGTAAGCTGGCAGTTGGCTAGCTTTTCCAAGAATTTGGGAGAGGGGAAAGTTCCAGTGGCAAAAGAATGATTACAGAAATCAGCCAAGGCTGGATCGTGTCAATGTGGTCCTTGATGGTTCTGGAGAATCAGGCGAGCACCTGTTCCGACGACACTTGCATAGATGGGACTTGTCTAGAAACCTTGTCAGGTGTTAGAGAGAAAGAGGAGAAAGGTGGAGGCGAGGGAGAGATGGCCAAAGGGGGCCGAGAGAGGAAGAGGGAGAGGAAGAGGAAATAGTGGACAGGATGTCCTGAGTTTAAGCAGAGAAGCGAGATGCCAAAGCCGTACAGAGGGCCTGTTGAGGGAAAAGGAGAGGTAGAAACCGCAACAGGATTGGCCAGTTCCTTGCAGATTTTAAAGAGTTTGGCTGTGTTGTTAGAGGCCGTAGAGACGCAGGCTTGAATGTGTGCTCTCTTCTTGATGAGTCTTATTGCTTCGACTGGCATTTTGGTGCAACCAATCTAGGTATGTCTTAATGTTACTGTAATGTTATTATGTGTCTACACTGGTCTACCTTGTGCAGCCAGTTGGACATGTTTTTATTGTGGCATGGCATTTTTAATAGCAAAGCATTAATGTTCATGTGCACTGTTGGTGACTTGCATGTTTTGGATTGCTGTTACCCTACACAACAATGGCAAACACTGTGGCTTTTTAGTACATTTTTCTCAGAAAGTGTGCTGTATATTGCATTAAAACACATATGTATATCTTTCTCGTAGTACAGTGTGTGGCATACCCCTTCAGCAACACGTTTGTGCGTATTGCGCAAGCGTGGTAATCTAGGGCGGGCCAGAGTGTGGCGCGACTCGTGATTTGTTGCCGAGTTGTAGTGGGGGGCCCTCAGCATTGCTTGCAGGGGGGCCCCCAGAGCTTGTGTTACGCCACTGAGCCCTGACCCAATCCAATTCAAAGTCACGTCCCCAAAAGTACAAAGGGAATCCCCAAACTCTAGTTCAGCCGTGCAGCCGAAAAGAAGAGCACAGGTACCCCTAACACTGGGACACCTGCGTTCTCACCACCAAAAGGTTGTTTCATGTGTAAGGAGCTGGGCCCTAGGAAAAGGGATCCTGCTTGCAAGGGCTTACCCAAGCAAGACATAGTGAATGTTGAACTTGTGGAAGAGGCCCTCATTAGCGTGGGCCTCTTAGAGGAGGATTTCCCACTAGGCCAGGGAGTGGCGGAATGTGTATTGGTTACACTGAGTGGGAACGGTACCGGATCTCCAGAAGAGACCCCAGTTTCCAAAAGAGTAAGTGCCCCTTGGCGATAGTAGAGTTCAGCTGGCGAGGTGTAATGACCCATCGCTGTGTACCGGTGAAAGACTCCATCCCTGTCCCATGTCTGTTGGGTAATGGTCTTCCTGATCCCGAAATAGTTGCAGCGGCAATACGATCGAGGGCCAAAGAGAATGCCAGATTGAACGCTCTGAAAGCCTTAGGGCCTGGAGTGTTTCCAGAGGGCTTGTTGGAAGGACCGGCGTGGCCGGTTGCCCCTAGTCCAGTTCCACAGACTACAGAGTCGCCTACTCCTGTACTCCTGCAGGAGAGAGGCTAGTAGCCACAGAGGTCCCTACTTTGGTAGCAGGGGACCCAGTGACTACAGAGTTGCCTGGCGCAGTGCAGGAACCTGAGGTGGAGGACCAGGTGGGCGCAGATCTGAAGGCTCTGCCCAAGCTGGATGAGTTTGCATCAGCTGGGGGGCCAGGTCAGACTGACTTCTACACAGTCCAGAAAGAGTGTCCCACTCTGGCGGGTCTGCGGAAGCAGGCGGAAGAGAAGGCTAAGGGCGAGGCCCTTGGACTGTTCAAAGTGTACTGGGAGGATGGACTCCTGTACAGTGAGCCAAAGGATTCTGAGGGCAAAGACATCAGAAGGTTGGTGGTTCCCCAATGCCACAGAAAGTTCCTTTTGGATTTGGCTCACCAAATTCTTTTAGCGGCTCACTTGGGAGTGACTAAGACATCGGACTGGTTGTCTGTGCACTTTTACTGGCCGCAATTAGTTGTAAAAGTTAAGGAATTTGTCCGGTCCTGCCTGACTTGTCAAGCTTCTGGCAAGTTAGGCAGTGCCAGAAAGGCCCCCTTAATTCCACTATCCCTTGTTGGGTGGCCTTTCCAGAGAATAGGCATGGATATTGTGGGTCCGTTGCAAACTCAAACCAGCTCAGGGAACAGATACATCTTGGTGGTGGTGTGCCACGCCACAAGATAACCTGAGGCTGTCCCTTTGAGGAATATCAAAGCCCCTGTGGTTGCAAAGGCTCTGATTGGGATTTTCTCCCATGTAGGATTCCCCAAGGAAGTTTTTTCTGACAGGGGATCAAACTTCATATCATCAAATATGAAATCTATGTGGGAAGAGCGTGGAGTCACCTACCGGTTCTCAACCTCCTTCCATCCACAAACCAATGGGCTTGGTGAGTGATTCAACAAGACCCTGAAAGACATCAGAGGTGGCTTGGAAGAGCACCTGAGGAGGAAATGGGATGTTTTCCTGCCATTCCTTCTGTTTGCCTACAGGAAGGTGCCACAGCACGGAGTAGGGTTTAGCCCCTTTTTCTGTCTGGACACTCTGTACGAGGTCCCCCAGTCTAGTGAAGGAGGGATGGGAAACAAACCCTCATCCCCGTCACAAGATGTGGTGGACTATGTACTCAGCCTTCAGTCTAAAATGGCAAAGTACATGGAACAGTCGACAAAGAATCTAAAGGCCAGTCAGGAGCTGATGAAGCACTGGCACGATCAGAAGGCCACAGTGACAGTCTATTCTCCAGGCCAGTGGGTGTGGATTATGGAGCCTGTTAAACCCAGTGCCCTTCAGGATAAGTGGACTGGGCCATACTGTGTGCTGGAAAAGGTCAGTGAAGTGAATGATCTCATTGACGTGAAAGGACCTAAACAGATGTGCCGGGTCTTTCACGTCTACCGGGTAAAACCCCATTAGAGCCGGGATGACTTGGTCATGGCATTAGTGACTGACTGAGAGACTGAGGAAGAGACTGATCCCCTCCCAGACCTCCTGCACACTGAAGCCACATATGGGTCAGTTGAAGGTGGCAACCTTGCAACAGACCTGTCAGAACAGCAACTGACAGACTGTCGCCGGTTACTGGGACAGTTTGCCGGTCTGTTTTCTCAGACTCCTGGTCGCACAGATTGGTGCACCCATGATGTGGACACTGGAGACAGTAAGCCGATGAAGAGTAGAATTCACTGGATGTCCGATAAGGTCAGGGACACCATCAAGGAGGACGTTTCCAGATGTTGTCCCTAGGAGTGATAGGGCCATTCCACAGCCCCTGTACTAGCCCCATGGTACTGGTCCCTAAAAAGACCAGTAGTGGGAAGAATGAAGTTCACTTTTGTGTGGACTACAGGGGCTCAATTCTGTCCTGAAGACACATGCTCACCCCATTCCATGGGCAGATGGGCTCATTGACAAGCTTGGCGCTGCCAAGTACATGAGTACTTTTGACCTCACCGCGGGGTATTGGCCAGTCGGCTTGACAGATGGAGCAAGAGAGAGGTCAGCATTCTCAACCCCGGAAGGACATTATCAGTTCACTGTGATGCCCTTCAGATTGAACAATGCCCCAGCCACTTTTCAGAGGATGGTTAACCAGGTTTTGTCTGGACTGGAAAACATCAGTGTCGCCTATTTAGATGACATTGCTGTGTTCAGCCACACCTGGGAGGATCATGTATCCCCCCTGAAACAAATGCTTCAGGTGCTACAGAATGCAGGCCTGACTCTCAAGGCCACAAGGTGCCAGATAGCACAGAGTATTGTGATTTACCTGGGCCACCTGGTCGGTGGAGGTAAGAAACAATCTCTCGAATCGAAGGTACAGGCTGTGAAGGATTGGGACATCCCCACCACACAGACACAGGTGAGAGCCTTTCTAGGTCTCACCAGGTGCTACCGGTCATTCATCAGAGGTTATGGGAATGATGTAACATCCAAAAAGATGCCAAAGAAGGTAACTTGGACCCCCGCCTGTCAAACCTCCTTCCAGGATTTAAAGGCTGGATTATGCAGGGCCCCAGTTCTGAAAGTGCCAGATTATGGTCAGGAATTCATTATCCAGACATTATCCAGACAGACACCTGAGATTTCAGGATTGGAGCAGTGTTAGCGCAGCTGAATTCTGAAGGGATAGAGGAACTTGTGGGAAAGGGAAAGGAACTGGGCTGTTGTAGAAAAGGAGGATTATGCGCTCGTGTGGGCCGTAAAGAAGCTGAACCCCTACATCTTTGGGTCTCCCTTTATGTTCCAGACGGACCACAGGCCTCTGCGATGGTTAATGGCCATGCAAGGGGAGAACCCTAAACATTTGCATTGGGCCATATCCCTACAGGGATTAGATATGGACATCCAGCAAAAGCCAGGCTCTCAGCATGGAAATGCAGATGGCCTCATCCGGTACTTTCGCCTTGATGAAGAACCAGACCGTAAGTAGGGTGGTGGTTCACATGTTCAGGCTGGGGGCATGTGAGGAATTCGACCATCCACACGGGGAGAGTGCGCTCTCCTTTGCTTTTTGATTTTCTGATAAATGAATGATGGGAGATCAACTTCCAAGGATTGTGTGAGGCCATTCCGCATATAGTCCATCTGCTTCCCGCACAAAACGCATACTCACATGTACTCTGGGAAGACACAGCCTACAGGCGCCGTCATCCCCTGTCATATTCAGCTGGAATGCGACAGCCACGGGTACATCAAAGCATCTCCAGAAGGGGGAAGGCACACCTTCCTCCAGCCATGAGCAGTTTAATTTAAATATCAAAGGCTCCATGGATCTGCATTCCTTTTGTACTCCGGTGGGTGGCAGTGAATACTAATGAGTTAATTGAAGTAAGCCTAGAGGAGAGGCTTGGTTGCCAGAGGAGACAAAAGGAAGGCAGGACTAACACCCCTTTGGTATGCAATGTGTCATCTTGAAGCTAGTTCCCACCTCTCTCTATGAAAGGCAGTGAATGGCCTGTCTGGGTCCAGCAGTTACTGCAGGTGTCCCTGCAGAGCAGACCCCTTTCAGAGGGGCAAAGGATGTGATTTGGGAGAGACAGGAAGTCTTCTCCCAGCACATACTTCAAGGGAAGCCTTCGCTTTAATGAAGAGTCACAGAGGGCTCAGTTAACCAGGGAGACACTTTGATCTTCAACAGACAGGAAGATGGGTGGGACTTAGGTATATGTTGTCACCCCTTGTCTGTCCTGTTGCCAAGCAATCTGGTCCTGACCTCATGCATAACAGAAGATTATTGGTGGGGACACAGTATAGGTTCATTAAGGTAGGCCTAGCCTGCATCAATCACTGGGGCCCATTTGGCTTTAAACAAGGGCTGAACCCCTCACTTAGCAGATCATCTGGAGACTTCGAAAGGAGAAAGAAGGACTCATTTGGACCCGAGCTGAAGGTATAGTCTACCTTACATCTTCCGCCAGTAAACGAAGGCCAGGAGTTCCAAGAGGGAAGCAAGATCCCTCCCCTAAACATCTCCCAGGGAACAGAGGGAGATACCGGACTCAGATGACCTATCCAGTAGCTCCAGAACTGGTACCCAGCTAGCACACAGTATGCCCTGCTAGGATCTGCCAGCAAGCTTCCTAGGTGGAAAGTGCCGGAGAGTCTCTGGACAAAGGACAAGGCCGTTGCCTACAATCACTCTCCTGAGCTTTGGGCCGTCCGCCTTGAAAGGACACAAGCCCAGCGAAGAAGCTAGGAGCAGTGCCACAGAAGCATCATCCAGCATCCATTTAGAAGACAGTAGAGTCCTCGAACCACATCGGCTGTACCGCTGACTGTTGTCACGCCGCAGTCACAAGAACCATCCGAGCCACCTCGACCAGCATTCCAGATCCGCCAACCAGCATAGAGACAGCGATTCTTGGCCCGAGCCACCACACTGGACAGCCTGCAGACGTCCATCCAGCCTCACTTACTGAACTGCCTGCCGCCTGGCACCCGCAGCTGTCTCCCGACCCACAAATTCTGTCTCAAGGGCTGCAAAGCGCCCTGGAACCATGTCGATGCTGTCAAGCACCAAGAACTTATTCAGCACCAGGTACATTGTGGTTCTTCCCCCCTGGTCCTTCTCCGAAGGCCCCTAGAAACATTTACAACCCCTTGCCCCCTTGGTGCTGGAACTGAATACCCTTGAACAGTAAGACTGATTACTTTACTAACTACCCTCCTGTCAGTATCCAGAGTGCACCCCTTTCCTTCACGAAACTGTCTGTCCTCTGTGTTCCTTTACAGGGTCGATCATATTTGTGGTGTGCTAGAACTGTCTGTTGGAGTAATAATAAAGTAGATATTTGTATACACCCTTAACTGACAGTCCCTTTTATCATTGGGTAATAATTGGATTTTCGCTGTGTTGCAACTAAACAACGATCCACGACCTTGCAGAGATATGCCTGCCATTCCGTCCACGTTACCAAAATTGGACAAGGAGGTTTATAATTCACTTGTATTCCAATCTGTTCGTATACCTTCTGGTGTACTAGAGGTGTGGGGTTGATTGATGGTTTAGAAACCGATATTCATCCCAGGACCACTAAGTTGATTTATCACACTCCCCCTCCAACCCCCTAGAATGGGGGGAGATCCGACGGATTTTGAATACCTCCCTGACCTGTTCCCAGACGTGGAAGGCATACCAGAAACACCCACCTGGAAGGGCTACACTACAGGGGAGATAGACTGAAAGTTCCATAATCCAGTAATGGTCTAGCCTCTAGGGCATACCAGCCAAGGCCTAACAGCCGCAGATTAAACCGTGGCTGATACACTTGCGGGATGGAAATGCTTTGTTTCTCAGTCATTTGGACGAGATGGGACCTTTAACGCCCTGTCTCAGTGAAATGCGCTCCCAGCAACCAAGTAGTTGCTAAGAGCCTGTCATACATTAATGTCGGGGCGCGGGCTCGTGACACTGATGTGTGTAAAGGGCCTGGACAGCGCATCTTTGCTCTATTCTCCAGCCCCTGCTGAAATTACTCGGGTCACGTTTGTGAATAGGTTGGCCTGGGCGTTTCTGAAAATCGTGCAAATGTAATTAGTGCATTCTCGGTGCTCCTTCCATTTGCACTATTTATTGAGAATATGGCCAATGTTTACTATTGTGCGCATTTTTTAGTGATCCATATTTCAGTACGTTCTTAATTATAATCCTTACAGGTGAGGGGTGTGCTGGATCTATTCTTTATGCAGCCGGGTCACCTTAGAATATTTCGGTGAATAAAAAATGTCAGTGCTTGCAAAATACAGCGCAGAATTTCCCCCTTTGTCGCCTGTGTATCTCAGAATTCCAAGAGGACACGCACATATCCCTAGTGGGAAGTGTAACACGCAGATGGGAGTGTAAGGAGCCTGGTCAGGATTGGCTTGCATCTTCAGGGGCTAGTGTCACCTGCTGTTGCAGTTGTAATGTGCCTGGTGAGGATGAGTGTGCATCCCTGGTGGCAAATGTCGTGTGTTGGTGTCAGTGTAAGATGCCCATGTTACGTGTCATTATCAGTGAAATATGGCTGGTGAGGACGCATGTGTATCCTCGCTAGCCAGAGTCATGTGTCTGTTATGTTTAGATGTCTTTTGAGGGCATGTGTGTGTACTCGGTGGCAGCATCGGATTGGGGCATGTGCATTGTTACCTTTTTTGTTTACATTTCCCTGTGCCTTTTCACCTTGGCATGGGGGCATGGTGGTTGTGTCTCAATTGGTATCTCTTGGCTTCCTTCTGAGATGTGTTCTATGGCTCCTGCTTCTGTTGGCTGTTGTTTCTCCTTAGAGGGACTCTTGCCTGAGGCTCCTTGGATCCTGTCGTTTGATACTTGTCAGACAGGACGTTTTTCCTAACTCTCTTATTACTAAACCCTTGTGTTAGCATGTAGGATGTTACTTAGTTGTCAATGTGTTGCTTGTGTAGCAATGACCCATTTGATCCTGTCCTTAATGGATTCTCGTCGCCCATGGAGTCAGGAAGGTGTCTGAATGACCTGCGGGTTTTGCTGCTGTGTGAGTGTGTAAAACAAGGGGGATGTGTGGCATCTGGCTTGCTCTCCCTCCCTGCCTCTGTTTGTGTGTGAGTGTCTGATGTCAGAGCTGATTTGATGTCTCCCTCGAATCCTGCCACCCAAGGTTCTAGCAGTGCCATAAATATTTACTCACATCAAGCTTTGAGGGACGGTGGGCACTTGAACTTACGCTATTTGAACAACTTTATCCGAATAGTGCATTTAAATCATCGACCCAGTGAATTAAATTTGAATAGATCTGTGGGCCTTATTACAAGTTCGGCAGTGTGGTAATACAGTTACACTTTTCTGGCAGTAACGAAATTACTGCCACTTTTACCATACCGCTGAGTTATGAGTTTGGCCTTGAAGTCAAGGGTTTAACTTCAGCAAAATGCTGGAGGTAAATCCTCAACTTTAATGCCACAAATCGGTGGAATTAGCACTAAGGACTTACTGCTTCTGGTAATTCCATCAACATCCCCATTGAGTCCCATGGGATCCAAAAATGTATATTTACACTGCCATACCACCACTTATAATCCTGCGTCAAGTCCCCAGGCCTGGGTGGTGGGATGGTAACCGAATTGTTTACTGCAGAATTACTGCCAAACTTGTAATTGGCTCCATTAAACCTCTTAAAATCCCTCACTCTATTTTTAAGAGGCAGGCATCAATACATATTGGTTGCACTTAAAATATTCTTTAAATCTGTGCTTTATCATTTCCACTCTCCTTGCGGTCTTTTAAGGTAGTGGGTCCGGAGGTTTGGAGGCGCGGGACAGGGACAGGAAGAAAAAACAAAAATGAAAAAAAAAGAAAAGCAGACCATGCAGCGTCAGATCCGACCCATGTAGGAGGGACGGATCCGATGCCACATGGTCAGAAGATGAGAGGACGCCGAAACGGTAAGTAGGGGGTTGGTGGGGGAGTATATGGTGGTGGGTGGAGGTTTTCAGTTTGGCCGGATTTGGCCACAGCAAAATTGGCTTTGCAGCGAATTGACCACGGTCAATTAGGCCACGAACAATTGTGCCACGGCCAAACCTTATACATCCAAAATAGGTATGCTCATACAAGGCAGTAGCGGTTTCATCATTTTTTCATATTTTCTTTCCAGAAACATTGATGGAGAAACTGCAGTTTAAGTTGCAATAACGGACCCTGTGTTGGTAGGCAGCTGAATGTATCCCCCTCCATGTAATTTGGACCTTATTACAAGTCGGGGCTCATTCAGTGCTCAACCACCAAAATGCAGCCAAATGGAATTACTGTTACTGCCACTTGGTTCTGAGGATTTACAGCAGGACAAGTGGAGGTAAGCGATTTAAGTCCCAATTTTTTGAGGTTGATAGGACTCCATGGGAACTTCAGCAGAATTACTGCCGGTGGTAATTCTGCCAATTTTGCTGTTTTTTGGCAGTAAAGGGGACTCACTGCTAGCATTTTGCTGGTGGAAAATCCTCCACCATACCACCAAACTTGTGATACGGTGGTAATGCAGTGCCAATGCTAAGTTGTTAATGGGAATACACTCAACACTTACATTTCCATGGAACAGTTTGCTGTGCATCCCATGCGCCCACACTAAGTCCATCACCTGCACAAAAACCCCTGTCGTGAAATCAGGGATTTGTGTGCAGGAAAATGCATTTCTGCAGCTGACAGCCATTGTGAGACTGATTCTAGATCACTTTTGTTCTAGAGGGTAGATGCACTCAAAGCCCATATCTTTACCCTGTGTTATGATATGTCATTTATTACGTGCCTATACACAAGTGTTTCAAGGCGCGACAAGACAAGGTAGGGAAGTGTAGAAAGGCGGATTCCTAAGACACATCTGTAAGGTTCCTCAAGTAGGCTTTATTTTGGTTACAGGTTAAGATGATACAGTGAACCACTGGGCCCCATCACCCAGGCTGGGCTTCTCCAACTTCTAACTCCTGGAACCTTCACGGCAGCATTTACACCCAAAAATTCTCACAGGCACACCCACATTCTCTCAGCATCATCATGCACCTGCATTCACTCCAAGCACATTACAACACATCTCACTCCTTTACACTCGCACACAAAACCACGAAAGGAAACAAACAGGGGACACACTAACACAGCATCCTTTTATATGAGAGATGCAACTCAGAAAAGGCAGGGAGCGTCCCCCAAAAACACTCTGTATCCATACACGGAAGGTGTCTCCCCTTTCTACACTTACTGGCTTCCATGCAGCACTCTTCTAACATGTAGGAATGTGGGCACATCCCTATCAGCAAAGGCTGGTGCAAGCATGCACGACCCCTAACTTTGTGCGGATTCACTCCACTCACGGCTACTTATGTTACGAAAGGCATGACCCCCCTCCCTTACCTACCTTGGAGGAAACACAACACTTTCCATCCACTTGTACAGGAGAGCGAGATGTCCACCAATGGGCCCATAGGTCAGTGCTCACCCTCTAGTACTTATAAGACAAGATAGCTGCACCATGTCAGGTATGGGGGTGCAGGATTCACTTACTCCAACACGACTCAATAATGAGGACTCAGTAGTTTGGCAAAGGGAAGTCCGTTTAATGACAAGTACATCAAACAGGGAAGCAGTTGGGAATCGGCATCGTTGCGACCACTTGTCTCGCTCCGACTTCCTCGAACTTTAGTTGAACAGCAACCTTTATGCACAAAACACGTCATCATCAACGTCTAATTCTACAAAAAACTCGACATGCAATATAATTGGTTAGGAAAGTTAACTTCTGTATAGGTGCTATATCTGTATATGATAATAGAGCATCTGGATTGGATAATTCTTATCGGGTGGGCGTCTACGTCCCTCCCTCTAGATCACACGTGATAGACGTCACTACAAGTACGACGTCTCATTGGTTCTACGATACATAGGACCCTAGATAACTTAGTCCTTTGTGATTGGGAAGGTTGCACCCCTAGACATAAATCTCTACTTTTAATTAGCAGCATGCAGAATGGACACCCATGTGCCTAGTGCCCCAAGTTTCACCCTGCCTCCCTTCCATGAATCAGTATCTTGAGCTATGTGTCAATTAGTTGGCTGGGTATGGCCTCGAAACTGCAGCCTCTTATCAGGAAAAGTTATGGCATCCTCGGGTTCTGGGTGACATCAGGCGGTGGTACCTCTTCGCACCTCACACGGTCGATCACGTGTTAGTTCACCATTAATCTGCTTCAGTTTCCAGCTTTTAGTGTATTTAATTCTGTTTCGGCCTCGCCACCTGCATGGGCCCCCCTTATCTTGACCTTCATGGGGCAAGCTGGTATGCTCTGAAGTTTGAGTCTTGTTAGCTGACACTCTCCTCCCTTTCTCTGGATGACCTCGATTTATTAGGCATGAGCCGCTCTTTGTTGAGTTTCGATTCCGCTCCTTCTCTTGACTCTGGCTGGGTTATGAAACATGGCCTGTTAGGCCTCTGGCAGCCTGGGTACATTTCTGCTTTACAAAATGGAGTTGCACTTGCATTATTTGCCTTATTGAGGTGGATATATGGTTGGCGCTTGCCGCTCTAATCTTCTACTAAGCATTGCAAGAAGTATTGGTTTCTTAGCTTCTTGCGTTACAAGCCTATTTACACACGTTTAACTGGTTGGTTACTTCCATCTTGTCTTGTAGAAACGTTTCCTTATGTTTTTTACATCTATTTTCATAGCTACTCGCTCTGGTGTGCTATCTTCGATAGCCATTTTTTGTTCATTCCAGGCCCTTGTGTCATTTCCACTGGCCTTCCATTAAGGCTTTTTGGATCTCTTCATGGACCGTCTGTAGGTACTCTTCATTTCGTCTCAGCGGCTGGTACGGCTGTCTAATAGGGTACCGTGCTGCCCAGAGCTGTCTGGTTATGGACGCTTCAACAGGTATGGATCTTCTGATGTACACTGGGCAGAGTCCCAGTGTAGCTCTTTGTTGGTTCATCTGTTCCACATACGTCACATACATTGGTGAGTGCTCTCCTGGTACCTCAGAATGGGAGCAGGGGTGCAGGCCATGTCTGGGACCTCCTCTACACTCCCCCCTCTGGTCGGTTCATTGACCACTTCTGCGATCTCTTTTGCATTTATTTCCTTTGATTCTTCGGTGTCATGTTCATCGTCTTCAGGGTTTGTACATGATGGTGTGACTGTGTGAGTCTTTGGAGTCCATATTTTTATCTCTCCTTTCAAACTCCCTGCTGTTTTCACATGTTCGTCTTTGTTCCATGTCATTAGCTGACATTGTCCATTTGGGCTGCAGTAGATCCATTTTCCTTCATACCTTCTTCGTTTCTCAGGATATGTGAACTTTATTCCTTCTGGCGCAAATTTGCTGGCCTTCACAAAGTCTCTTATTTCTTCATCAGTCAGTTCTCTGGGTTTCCATCCTGGTTCGACATCAACCATTATTTTCATATCTATGGCTTTCTTTGCAGTTTTCTGGCACTTTGTAATGATTATCTTGATAACACAGAATCCTAGCAGTACCATTGCTAGTAAAGCTCCCAGAAACTTTAATATATCTGCCATCCATTGTGGGACCCATAAGAACAGGGCTCCAAACCAGCTGTCATCGTCCACTTCATCACTTTCATAGATCATCTGGTTTTTAAAGTTTGTCAACATACTTATGGCCTCTGTTAGTGTTCTGTTTTCTTCATCGTGCGATGGTACAAATGTGCAACAAGATTCTCCGACTTTTGCACAAACACCTCCATCCATCGCTGTGATCATGTCAAGCACATATCTGTTCTGGAGGGTCATTAGTCTGATTGCTCTCAGTTCTTCTTTGATCGCGTTAAATCCTTTTATAGTGGTATTGATGGTCTGCAATAACTCCCATCTGGTTATATGCAACCATTTAGCATTCACTCCAATTTGGATCTGTGGCAAGAGCATCGTGGTGAACACTGTTGAGGTGAGGCTGAATAGCCGGTGTTCGTATGGAATTGCATGGAATGCCTTTTCTGATTTAGCAGAAAAGTAGTTTTCTCTCTTCATTCTGGATACCAGTTCCACAGATCTTCTTCCCCTTAGATGAGCATCTGCTTTCGGGAACCTGTCCAACTTCAGGTCATTCTTGGGGATTACTAGCGCGGGAACGTGGACGTTCACCAGTGTGCATATGCCTCCCCAGGTTTTCGGCAGCCTTATGTATGCCTTGGATCCACACGCCCAGTAATGGTCCATAATAACTGCGGTTCCTTGTGTCATTCCTGGGGCTTCAAAGATTCATCCACAGTTTACATTCTCTCCCATCTTCCTCATGCCATTACTTTTGAAGCATAGTTTTGGGCTTTCCAGTGGTATTATCTGCAGGGGTCCTCCTCTGTCTTCGACCCATGCTAGCAGCTTTACCAGTTTTGGCCATAGAGGTTTGCATAACCTGTGCAAATTCTCTATTGCTTCTCGGCAGGCTCCAAAGATCATCCAAGCTTGGCAGATTACTACTCCTTCTTCCCATCCATCTGGGGAAACCACTGTTTCCCAAATCTGCATTTGGCCTCTGTTCTTCCAGATTTGAGCCTCTTCTGCAGTTTTTCCTTGAACGTTCAATCTTAGGTTTATTACTCAACGTGTTCCTGATCCTTTGACATCAGGATTCTCATATCTGATCACGTGATTCCTTGTGTGTGCCCTGTTTCTTGTTTAAATGTCCTGGACGTAGCCATCTTCATCCGGGTAGTCCTTTTCGTTGGCCCATATCAATGAGGTGTCTCTTCCCATAAATTGTCCTCTGGTGTTGCACATTGCTACATGTGACATACAGTGTGCTGTGGGTACATCAATTTCTACAGCCACAAAGATCTTGGATTTTCCCATGCTGTATGGTAGAAGAGCACAGATGAAGCATTCTCCTTCTGACTCCCTTCGTCCTACTTCCTTCATGTGCTGGTACCATATGTTATTTCCGAGATGGGCTGTGCTGTCCAGGTAATAGTTGAGCTCATTGTTATCTTCATGCGGGCTTCTCTTGATTCTCAGCGTTCTTCTGTAGTTTGCTATTACTATGTCCTTAAAAGCATCTGTGCTGCTTTTCCACTCTGTGCTACTTGGTAGAGCAGGCTGCCTTGGTTGTATCGCAGTGGTAGGAGACGTTTTTTTGTTTCTTTTCCTTTCCTCTTGTAATCTTCCATAGAGGTTCTCTACCCACCGTTGGCTCACCAACTCCCCAACGCATGGCTGTGTCGTAGGTCTGGTGCTTGTTCCTTGCGTCTGGGCTGCATGCTTACTGTTATAGTCTCTGTAGTTCTATTTTTCAGCTCCTCGTGCAGTTTCTTTGCTCCGACTATGAATGGGAACAAATCATCTATCAGTGCTTGTGTTTTCTCTGTGAGTTCCTTCGTGGCTACTTCTGTTCTTTTGAGGGATTTTGTTATGCCCTCTTTCATTGGTTTCTCACTTGGTTCTCCTTGGTTGCTTCTAGGGCTGTACCGAACTTCGGCTTCGAGTCCCTATTCTGCCGAAGTTCGGCTGAAATACAGCTATCCGGCTTCGGCAGAATAGTTTCTGTTTAGGGACTCGAAGCCGAAGTCCACTTTCTATGATTAGCTGCCCTCTCCCTGTTTGGGAGATGACAGCCAATCATAGAATGTTTGACAGTGTTCAGGCTGCAGAAGCCAAACAAGCTGTTTGCCTATTGGCTTCTGCAGTCTGACCACAGAGGAACCAGCCTAACGTGTTGAAATAGGAAGCGAGGGAAGGGAACAGTTCTTCCCGTCCCTCACTTCCTATGCCAGCACCCGGACCCAATCACCAGGTAAGTGACGCCCCCCCCCATGCCCCCTCATCACGGTGAGGCCGCGGGGCCTCAGGGAACCCCCGCGGCCTCACCGCAATAATGTTCTGTTTGTCGGGCCACCGGTGCAAAGCCGGTGGCCCGACGTTTATTTTGCATTGGGGGGCCGCTCCTACAGGAGCGGCCCCCCCAGACTCATGAGGCCGCCGGGGCACTTTGCCGACCCCGGCGGCCTCGGTGCCCCCCATCCCCCTCACCACGGTGAGGCCGCGGGGCCTCAGGGAACCCCCGCGGCCTCACCGCAATAATGTTTTGTTTGTCGGGCCACCGGTGCAAAGCCGGTGGCCCGACGTTTATTTTGCATTGAGGGGCCGCTCCTACAGGAGCGGCCCCCCCCAGACTCATGAGGCCGCCGGGGCACTTTGCCGACCCCGGCGGCCTCGGTGCCCCCCATCCCCCTCACCACGGTGAGGCCGCGGGGCTTCAGGGAACCCCCGCGGCCTCACCGCAATAATGTTTTGTTTGTCGGGCCACCGGTGCAAAGCCGGTGGCCCGACGTTTATTTTGCATTGGGGGGCCGCTCCTACAGGAGCGGCCCCCCCAGACTCATGAGGCCGCCGGGGCACTTTGCCGACCCCGGCGGCCTCGGTGCCCCCCATCCCCCTCACCACGGTGAGGCCGCGGGGCCTCAGGGAACCCCCGCGGCCTCACCGCAATAATGTTCTGTTTGTCGGGCCACCGGTGCAAAGCCGGTGGCCCGACGTTTATTTTGCATTGGGGGGCCGCTCCTACAAGAGCGGCCCCCCCAGACTCATGAGGCCGCCGGGGCACTTTGCCGACCCCGGCGGCCTCGGTGCCCCCCATCCCCCTCACCACGGTGAGGCCGCGGGGCCTCAGGGAACCCCCGCGGCCTCACCGCAATAATGTTTTGTTTGTCGGGCCACCGGTGCAAAGCCGGTGGCCCGATGTTTATTTTGCATTGGGGGGCCGCTCCTACAGGAGCGGCCCCCCCAGACTCATGAGGCCGCCGGGGCACTTTGCCGACCCCGGCGGCCTCGCTGTGAAATGTGCCTCACCCCTTGAGCACGGTGAGGCCGCGGGGCCACAGGGAACCCCCGCGGCCTCACCGCAATAATGTTGTGTTTGTCGGGCCACCGGGCCAAAGCCGGTGGCCCGAGATTGTATTGCATAGGGGGGCCTAAAAAAAAAAAACTATTCGGCTCACTATTCGGTATCCGTCCGAATACTAAATATGCTATTCGGTACAGCCCTAGTTGCTTCCGCTATTTTCTGGAACTGATTGTTCGGCAGGCAGTTTCCCCTTCTCTGCTGCCTTCGTTGGAGGCCCTGTAGCCATAGACACTTGCCCTTGTCTGTGTGCATTCTGTGTGTGGGTGCCGGCTGTGGTCAGTGCCGTGTTTTCCTTCATTCCCTGCTGACCTTGTCTCCAGCTTTTCTCGTCATTCGTTACCTCAAGTGTGTCTGAATCACTGCCAATTATATTTAATTTTTGTTTGTTAACTTTACCATCAGATTTTCTTGGGACTGTGATGACTACATATGGTCTGGGTGCTTTCGTAGGCCCCAGACGTTCATAATCTGGTGGGTGCACTGAGATTGGGACACTTCGCACACCAATAAAGAAAGCAGTTCTGATAGTCAACGACAGAAAGACAATGATAATTACTACGCATATACACATAATAGACTTGTAGGAAATCTGGCAGCATTTCCTTCCAGGGAAGCAGGGGCGCCCCTGTGCTGGTGGTAAAACCAAGTTACTGTTCTGTGCCCCCATTTCAAACAAGTCCATAGTCAATTATTTATTCCTTTTCTTGCTCTGATCTCGTAGCTCATGAGTTCATTACTACTAAAATGGCGAGTGCTTTTCATGTGTCCCCCTTCTTGCGGGTGCTGGCGGTAATCTCTGGGTATACAGTACAGTTCCTGTGTTAGACTATGGAAAAGGGTTAGGCTAGCAACTCTGGTACATCACATTCATAATGCATATTTACAGTAGGTAAAGTCCCAGTGCATTCCTCGAATTTGCCTTGGTTCTGAGGACATGCTGGAACCTGTTCAATGCGAAGGGATGAAAAGTTGGAACTGCTAAAAATCACACAAAAATAAAATGTTGTAAAAATAAAAATAAAAATAACAATGAAAGTGAACATGAAAAATAAAAATAACAATATGGAGAAATAGAGGAAAAGATAAAAAGAAAAAATAAGATTGTGTTGTTCTTGTCTCTGCTCTCCTTGATCTGTCCTGTGGCGGAAGTTTGAAAAACTGTGTCTCTGTCCTCGCTTTGTCCCACGGCGGAAGATAAAGCACTATCTCTCTGTCTCCACGATTTGTCCCTCGGCGGAAACTCTCACTGGAACATCCCAAGGTATTCTCGCTGGAAGTTATATAGCTCCACCTGGAGCATTATGCCGTGGGGGAGTGTGCCCATGTGCAGGACGTTGGCTGGATCCCTAAGGAAGGTGATAACATCAACATCTGCAGGCCTCCGCACCATTTCTGGGTAGTCTGTGACTAGTCTAAGCAGGACATTGTGCACCAGCCGGGTGTCCTCGGGTGATGGGGACATTTGTCCTGCTTGGCTCGGTCCTGATCATGAGCTTTTCTTTTGATTCTCACAGTCTTTGCACCTTCCCGTTGCATGGACTGCCACAAGGTGATTTAATTTAGTCCACAGCTGGTTCAATTGAGCTAGGTTTCTTGAGTCTCTGATGAAAGGGCGTGTGTCAGTTGTTCTCCCGACGAGTCTTGGGCATTTCTCGATTATTTGAAAGAACAAAATAATTGTGAGTTCATCAATGTTTACTGGCGGTGGAAGCATTTGTGTACTCTTTGTTGTGCTCTGGTAGCTCGGCGAAGGCTTCCCTGATGACAGTCAGCAGTTGCCAAATTACCTTCTTGTTCGCAGGATCTTGAATAAAGTCTGTGACACTGGTTTCTCTCCTTATGAGTGACGGATATGATATTACCACCAGCTGAAAGTAGGTTAGCACATCCCACTAGAGGCTTCTGCTGGGGGATATCATTAGATCTGTCAACAAAGTCTTGATACTAGTTGCTTCAGGATACTGTGTTCCGTTCTCAGCAATGCATCTTATTTACAGTCTATTAGAGTTCTTGATTCTTTGGACTACTTGTACGTGACGCTATTTCAAAAGTTCATTTTATCAACGTTGTGGCTTTGTGTGTGTGTAGTTCTCTTCCTTACCCTGCAACTGTGGTGTACAGAGTGTCTGCATTATTGTTCTTTATCACCTTTCTCTGGTTTGGGGAAGTATTCTATTTAAAGCCACAAATTGAACCGGAGTTCTTTTGTCATTGTTTTGCTGCTCATGCGTCCTTCTGCCTCGCCATGGATCTTGTCTGCACGTGCTGAGGTTCTTCCCCGTTGTCTGTGGTTTCTTCGGGGTTAGATGCAGGTGGAGGGCTCTCTCCTATATAAGGTTTAATGTCATTCAGGAAGAGCGATGCCCTTCTGCGCTGGACTTTGACGGCTGAAGGAGTGCAGTCCTCTACGATGAAAGGGCCATTGAATCGTGTCTCATCCCACTTCTTCCTTGTAAAGTTCCTTATGAGAACAGCATCACCAGGGAAGACGGGTGGCGCACATAGACTTTACACAGAGTCTGTTTCAGCACTTCCTGTTGTATTTTGTGCTGCGCTGCACCCTTTTCTTTGTCGCTGCAGCTGGCCTGAAATGACGCTGGATGTCATACAATTCAAGTAGTCCTGCATCTCTGTCCCCAAGACCTCTTTTTGTTGGCTGGGCATGACATCTAGCTCTATCTCGGGGGGCAAGAGGGGTGCTCATCCTTCTGCCTGTGACTATCTCGTGCGGCGTGATGTGATGGTCGGAGCCTGGCTGGTTCCGAAGTGCATACAATGCCAGTGGTAGACAGTGCATCCATCCCTTTTTCAATGTGAGTTTCAGCTTGGCTATCCTCTCCTTTAACAAGCCGTTGAGCCGCTCACATATACAATTCCCCTCTGGATGATACGCCAATGAGAACTTGTGCTTTATACCAAGCAACAAGCTGATCTGCTTGAAAACTGCATTAACAAAGTGAGCCCCGTTGTCTGATCGCATTACCTGGCACACCCCCCATCTAGGGAACACTTCCCTCACTAGAAATTTGGCAGCACAGGTAGAGTCTGGGTGTGCACAGGGACCTGCTTCTATCCATCTAGAGAATGGACACACCACCACAATTAAATACCTGTACACGTTGCACACTTGAATCATGTCGACGTAGTCGATATGCAAGTGCTGGAATGGGCCATTTGGCAGGGGGATAACTCATCTTACTACTTTTAGTGTGTGCCCAGCGGTGAATTGCTGGCAGATTATGCAGTTCACCATGAAGAACGCAACATGCTCTGTTAAATTCGGTGTAAACCAGTCTTCTGTGAGTGTTGCAGCAAGATTTTCTTTTGACATATGTATAGGGTAGTGTAATTGCTCCAATGCTACTTTCACTACACTTTCAGTAGGGAAACAGGCATTACTGGCTTACCAGTGCTGTCTTGCCTCCACAACCCATCAGAGGGGTTTAGGGAACACCCTTGACGCTTCCACAAATTCCACAAACAACCGTACGTTAACATTTTTTAGACAAGAAGAGACTTTTGCGACAAGATGGCAAGAAACAAAAACAGAAACAAGGAGGAAACCCAAGTCGGGCAAAAAGCAGAGGCGGCCGGGCAAAACGAGGAGGGGGCAGAGGGGAAACCGATGCCAAGAACAGTATCCCGGACAGATTGCTACGCTCTGGGAAATAGGTAATGAAATCAAAGACGGAGGTCAGAAAATTATCAATCTGTCAGACCATATTCTTACGAATCATCAAGAAAGAGTTCTAAATCTTGGCCTCAATTTCTGCCCAACCGTCTCTTTCAATTATGTCAAAACCCGCATTGACCTTGATCATTTTGTCCGCAAACTACGCCTAAAGAAATTCTTTGCAATTAATCAACTTGCCACTAAAAAAACATGTAAAGAAGGAGGCAAACCAGACTTAACTATTAACGATTTGGAAGCACTGACAACCCTGGCCAATCTAGAAAAAGAAATAGAGCCGGACAATGAATGTGAAGAGAACACATTGGACCTCGAAGATCTTGATATAAGGACAGACTGGACCACCAAGAGTAAGCTTAAATCTAAGTCAAAATTTAACTCTATGGTGAATTTGGGGAATAATATTGAAGCATTTCGGACTCTTGTGATTGAAGATTTGAAACATTATCGAAGGGTTAAAAAAAACAAGATTTAAAGACAATCTGACAAAAAACAAGAGGAATGCCTTAAAAGAACTACAGACCATCACCAACTGTGTCATCAAGCCCTCAGATAAAGGACAAAACATTGTCCTTATGTAGAAAGAAGATTATATCAAAGAGGCATATAAACAGCTCAATGACAGAAAATGTTATGAAAGACTTGGGAACAATCCAACTAGTGAGCTGGAAGACAAGGTGAATGTTTTTTCTCAAAGTTTGGGAAAATAAAGGCATCCTCAGTGAGGATAACTGTAAGTTTTTGTCAGTAACCAATTCAGTCATACCGACTATTTATTTTCTTCCGAAAATACATAAAGATATAAGAAAACCACCAGGAAGACCAATAGTTTCATCAATCGGTTCAGTTTTAGAAAATATGTCTAAATATATCGATGAGGTACTTTTTCCTTTTGTTTCTTCTCTTCCCTCTTATCTTAAAGACACTACTGATTTTCTGAAACATATTGACGATGTGCCATGGGAACACAACTACATCATGGCGACAATGGATGTGGTGTCACTATACACTTCAATCGGACATGAATATGGCAAACAAGCTTGTGAAAAATTCCTTAAGACGAGGTCATTGAATTATCTGGAACACACTGAGATGATTTTAGAGATGATTGATTTGGTTTTAACTAATAATGTATTTATTTTTAACAATGAATACTTCAGACAGTTGCAAGGCACTGCAATGGGCACAACGTTTGCCCCATCATATGCAAATCTTACTATGGGGGCATGGGAGGCATCCAATGTCTGGTCTGATCAAAATCATCTGTTAACCGAGAATATTGTACTCTGGCTAAAATACATTGATGATCTCTTTATTATCTGGAAAGGATCTGAAAAAACTTGGATCGATTTTGTGAAGCTGTTGAATACAAATGAATACAATCTGATATTTGCGGAGACACACAGCAACACTTTCTTAACCTTTTTAGATGTGAACATCAGAGTTGTAGACCATATGTTAACAACAGAACTGCACAGAAAACCAACTGGAACTAATACACCTTTGCATGCGACAAGTGGCCACTCAAGAACGCTAATTTGGAGCATAGCGTATGGTGAATTTATAAGAATCAGACGAAATATCTCAACACCGAGGGCCTATGATCAAGAAAGTAAGATTGCAGCAAAAGGGCTTTCTGATCAAAGCTATCCGAAAAAGGTGATCGAGAAAGCCTACATAAAGGCGAGAAAGCAAGAAAGATCAAATCTCCTTACAAGTCTGAAGACAACAGCCAGAGTGGAAAAGGAGAACGATACAACACGATTGATTTTGACGTTTAATAGTGAAACAAAGGAAATTAAACGCATTCTTCAGAGACATTGGAAGATCCTTTTGGCCGATAAAGACCTTGCAATGAGCCTGAAATCGTACCCAGAAATAAGTCTGAGACGCAATTGCTCTCTGAAAGACACTTTGGTCCAAAGTTTTATGAAAAGTGATGCGACATTGGTAAAGGGAACATGGCTTGCACCACCTAAATGGGGTTTTCATAAATGCACAAAATGCAACATCTGCAGATATGCCAGAAATTGTACGACTTTTGAACATCCAATTCTGGGGATCCCAATCAAAATATTG
Source organism: Ambystoma mexicanum (assembly GCF_040938575.1). NCBI lineage: Eukaryota > Metazoa > Chordata > Amphibia > Caudata > Ambystomatidae > Ambystoma > Ambystoma mexicanum. The sequence continues at coordinate 1,087,204,098 of NC_090921.1, forward strand.
GAAGCCATTACATGCGAAACAGAGTACGTGGTATACGCATTGGGATGCGCCTGCAAAAAATGGTACATAGGCAGCACCAAATGCAAGCTGAAGATACGGATTCAGCAACACGTACGGGTCATTCGGCATCAGGACCCTAACTATCCAATGGTTAAACACTTCAAAGACCATCATGCAAACGACATGCAAAGCTTTTATTTCTTTGGTATCCATGAAATTAACAAAGAACTGAGAGGTGCAGATCGTGAAAAAATACTCCGCCAAAAAGAGACATGCTGCATACTTGATTTTGAGACCAAATATCCCACCGGCCATAACATGGACGAGGAAATGTATACATTTCTGGGACAATGATGATTTTATAATGAAGTCAATCAGTAATAATTGTTTTTAGGAGTGTGACCATTGATTTCTTTTGACCCTTCATTTCCTTACTCTAAAACCTTGTAGTGTAAGGGGGTAATTTTCACGCTAATGGACACCTTTTAATTTCACTTTATCTTAAACCCTTCCACCTATGATGTGTGTCTATTCTTCCATGTCTCTGCCTTCCTTTTCTCCCTTCTTTGTCCTATTCTCATTCATTCTTTCATGTTTCCTTTCATTCTTCTCAAATTATGACTCAGAAGAGTAGGTAGCTATGTGATATGAAGGCCTAGTGTGGGCACCTTTTTTCTCGGTTTTGCACTTAGGGTGGTTCTTAAACAATTTTTAATGGTGAATCATGTGGCAGGCCTAAAAGGACAAGAAAGAGTGGAGCTTTTAACACAATTTTTAAGTGAAATTGGTGTACCTCCTGTATTTGTTGTGATAATTATGTTCTTATTTGGAAGTTTTATTTTATTTTAAAAGAGGTGTTATTTTCCGAATTATTCGCAATTTTGTATATAATTGAAAGGACGGACAGTTTTCGATACATAGGTCTCTGGATAAATAGTGAGTGTATTAACAATGACTGAGACAATGACTTTAATCGAATCTGAAATGTTTGATTTTCAATCCAGGTTTATTCAATATAGTCATCATGTCCTTTCAATGTAGTAGATGAAAATCTTGGAACGACATTAATCAATGCCTCTTATATATACATATATTTTTTCTGGTTGGATATCATAAGACATTGACCATGACATTTTGGAAAATATAGGCATCGGCATGAATTGTGGAACGTGTTATTCTTATATTTATTTGCAAACACATATTATTTGTTACATCTGACATACTAAGAGGGGGACAAAACTATAAACACCCCGTGAAACCTGTTTAAATAATGCTTTAGGAAGGTGAAGTACAGCTGCACTAAGCACATTAGAAAAAGTAACAAAAGCACTATGCACTTTAGAAAAATCAATTTGAACTTTAAATCTTGCAAAGTTTGCACAGGGAATGACCCTACCCAAATAGATTACGAGTGGGTAATGCACTATGCACTTTAAAGGAATTATTTGCATGCTGCACTTTATGCTGGTTTTTGTCTTTGTATTACTTGTTTTTTTTTAAAAGGCAAGGGTATTATCTTCCTAAATGTTAAAAAGGTTTCCATATGTTAATGCAGAATGTAACATGTAAGAATTTGGAACATCTGAACCCGTTCCAAAATGTCCGACCCGTATTTGTGGCCCACTCAGTCCCCTTTCTATAGCTAACTTCCTGTCACATGGGGTGTTTTTAAACTGTGTTCATTGTATGGATCACTTGTTGTGAGCAAGCGGTGAGGTAACCGCGAAACGCGTCTGATTAAGCCATACATTATGGCACACCACATTTTAGGTGGTTTTTACTAGATAGTCATGTGCTGTGCATGGTCTGAAAAATAAAGAGGACATTTTTTCACGAAGAAAACTGTCTGCCTGGCGATTTCTTAAGGAACAGGGGAGTTCCTCTCACTTGGACTGTGGAAAGACAGTCTCAAAATACACATATATAATATATATATATATTACAGTACAGTCTTCTCTACTTCTGACTATTTCATTTTTTCTCTGCCACCCTCCGTTACCTTTCCCTTGCTTGTTCTAATGCCTACAAGACATTTGCCAAAGTAACGAGTTTGTTGTTTCACTCACCGATCGCATCTTTTCCTCTCTGGAGCTTCGGGATCACCGCCCTTCCTTTTCAGCCTCTTGCAGTCTTTTCGTCCGATTGGCTGCCCGTGGAAATGAGAAGGGTTATGCTTGGAAAGGCGGGTTCCTTCAGACCCACGGCAGATTTTTATGGACTTATACTATCATTGTCCATGGGAAGCTTCTCAGCCTACCCAGTCAGAATGGCGAAAGGACTCGTGATATTGCTGAAGGCCTAGAGTTACTTCGTGCCGTCGGTCTATGGGTGTCTTAACTATATCAATCAATAATCCATAATCGATGGCTGAAACCATCCTCACGCTACCAAGTGTACAGGCGAGCGAGATGTCCACCAATGGGCCCATAGGCCAGTCCTCACCCTCTAGTACTTGTAAGACAAGATAGCTGCACCATGTGAAGGATGGGGGTGCAGGATTCACTTACTCCAACACGACTCAATAATGAGGACTCAGTAGTTTGGCAATGGGAAGTCCGTTTAATGACAAGTACATCAAACAGGGATGCAGTTAGGAATCAGCATCGTTGCGACCACCTGTCTCGCTCCGACTTCCTCGAACTTCAGTTGAACAGCAACCTTTATGCACAAAACACATCATCATTGATGTCTAACTCTACAAAAAACTCGACATGCAATATAATTGGTTAGGAAAGGTAACTTAAGTATAGGTGCTATATCTGTATATGATAATAGAGCATGCAGATTGGATAATTCTTATCGAGTGGGCGTCTACGCCCCTCCCTCTACATCACACGTGATAGACGTCACTACAAGTACAAGGTCTCGTTGGTTCTATGATATATAGGACCCTAGATAACTTGTTCATTGTGATTGGGCAGGTTACACCCCTAGACATAAATCTCTACTTTTAATTAGAAGCATGCTGAATGGACACCCATGTGCCTGGTGCCCCAAGTTTCACCCTGCCTCCCTTCCATCAATCAGTATCTTGGGCTATGTGTCAATTAGTTGGCTGGGTATGGCCTCGAAACTGCAGCCTCTTATCAGGAAAAGTTATGGCATCCTTGGGTTCTGGGTGACATCAGGCGGTGGTACCTCTTCGCGCCTGGCTGATCATGTGTTAGTTCACCATGAATCTGCTTCAGTTTCCAGCTTTTAGTGTATTTAATTCTGTTTCGGCCTCGCCACCTGCATGGGCCCCCCTTATCTTGACCTTCATGGGACAAGCTGGTATGCTCTGAAGTTTGAGTCTTGTTAGCTGACGTCCTCCTCCCTTTCTCTGGATGACCTCGATTTCTTAGGCATGAGCCGGTCTTTGTTGAGTTTCGATTCCGCTCCTTCTCTTGACTCTGGCTGGGTTATGAAACTTGGCCTGTTAGGCCTCTGGCAGCCTGGGTACATTTCTGCTTTCCAAAATGGAGTCGCACCTATATAATGTGCCTTATTGAGGTAGATATATGGTTGGCGCTTGCCGCTCTAATCTTCTACTAAGCATTGCAAGCAGTATTGGTTTCTTAGCTGCTTGCGTTCCAAGCCTATTTACACATGTTTAACTGGTTGGTTACTTCCATCTTGTCTTGTAGCAACATTTCCTTACGTTTTAACTTCGCCTCTTCCCTGTGTCCATTACATCTATTTTCATAGCTACTCGCACTGGCGTGATATCTTCGATAGCCGTTTTTTGTTAATTCACGAGTCTGTCCAGGCCCTTTTGTCATTTCCACTGGCCTTCCATTAAGGCTTTTTGGGTCTCTTCATGGACCGTCTGTAGGTACTCTTCATTTCATCTCAGCGGCTGGTACGGCTGTCTAATAGGGTACTGTGCTGCCCAGGGCTGTCTGGTTATGGGGGCTTCAACATGTATGGATCTTCTGATGTACAATGGGCAGAGTCCCATTGCAGCTCTTTGTTGGTTCATCTGCTCCTCATACATCACATAGCTTGGTGAGTACTCTCCTGGTACCTCGAAATGAGGGGCAGTGGTGCAGGCCATGTCTGGGACCTCCTCTACACAATCACACTGTGGAAGGCATGATGCTCCACCCTGGTGGGACACCATTCCCATCGACACACTGTGAAAGGCATGACTCTCTTACCTGGTGGGACACCATTCCCACACATACACTGCGGAAGGCATGACCCTCCTACCTGGTGGGACACCATTATCACACACACACTGCGGAATGCAGGACCCTCCTACCTGGTGGGACACCATTCCCACACACACACTGCTGAAGGAATGACCCTCCTACCTGGTGGGACACCATTCCCATCCACACACTCTGCGAAATACATCCCACCATGACATCGGGCATCATTACTTCACACATTGTTAAACTGCTAGGAGTCCATGCTGAGCAACACCTTTACACCTGAAATTCCTCAACAGGTTAGTTCTAACTCACTTCTCAGGTTCTCCACTCACAAAACTTCAGGCACTTCTCTTGCCTGTTACAAACAATGATGTTCATTACCTTAAAGTCCATTTGCACCACTAGCCTGAAACTCCTCAAAAGGTTACATTTACATGCATCTAAACACAGCTATAATTCTTTATTCACATACACTGCGCAGCCATCCATATTATCATACATTGCCACAGCCAAATTCGTGCAATGCTTCAAACTTTACTACACGTTTAACAAAGAGCGTATATTCACTTAAAGTACTTTAAATACTTCTTCATCGACCACTGTATAAAACAAGCAAAGGATACTAGTCATGTGTAAGCACACAATTTGACTTTCTTTCTGCACTTGTGAAAGCATATCCAGACACAAATAAAAACATGTGCACATGGTAGAACAAAAACTTGTGTACATGGAAGAATTATATCTCCGCTTCATTCCGATCCGCTCCGGTTCAGTCTGGCAAGCACTTCTCCTTAAACCGGCGTGGGCTGCACCTCATACTGTTCCACTTAGAACCCATTGCACCTCGTTGGCTTGCGCCTTTTACTTTGGCCAGCAATGAACAACATACGCATCAACATAAGGTTCTTTTCTTAGATCCTCCACAATTCCTACTCAGATCATCACGCACCGACACGCTAGAAGGTGCTTTACTCAAAGCACATTCCCTTAGTTCAGATATCAAGCCTCTCTCTCTGCTCACTCTGTACCGGAGCGCTCTGCATTCCAGTACCACAACGAGGCACACACCGGCCAAAGGACACCAGAGATTTGATTAATAACGTTACTGCAGGACATAACTGTGATGTCATCATTTTAACTTATGGTGACATGGACTACGGAGCTCCCTTCGGCAACGGTTGCAGTGGAAACCGGTGAGTCCTTCAGCCTTCTCCACACATTGGCATACCACCTCGGATTGGGGTTACTGCTGTTCATGCCTGCTCCTGTCCTAGCGGGCTTGCCTACAGCTGCGCAGTGCTCTGGGAGATACTATACCTTCACCGATACTCATATTGGCTTGATGTGAAAAGAAATATATATAGCCTCACTCTGTGCCCTGAGCTGCCTGGTGCCATTCAACTTTCCACACGTATCTCGTCACTGATGCAATGCTCTGAATCGTTCTTCACTTTATTTGACCAGCGCATTTGAGTCTGCGCTCCAGTCCAGTGTACTTAAGGACAGAACTAGTCCACCAACATGTATCTGCCACTCATCTGAAGCCCTCCCATCATCCTCCTTCTGGGGTGGGGCAGTACTTCTATATTTTTGGGCCTCTTTCATTTCCTGTCACTTTCCCTTGGGTTTTCTTGTGACCTATGCCCTGGGACTTGCCCACATCACCTAGATTTTCTTCTGTCCTGTCCCTTCTGCTTATGCCTTTGGCCCCTTCACTTTCTTCCCTGGGCTCTGCACTAGGGCATCTCTCCCCCTTCTTGGGATCTTACATGGCCAGATCCCCACTTCATCGCCCTGGGTGATGGGACTTACTTGTTTTGGGTACAGTGGCTCCGTTCTTCTTTATCTGCAGCCTCTGCAGCAGATTTAACATTTAGAAATGTTTCTCTTTTCCTTACAGGACTGATACTTGTCTTCTTGAGCCATCCTCGTCGCCAGTGTAGAAAGGCAGATTCCTAAAACACATCTGTAAGGTTCCTCAGGTAGGCTTTATTCGGGTTACAAGTTAAGATGATACAGTGAACCACTGGGTCCCATCACCCAGACTGGGCTTCTCCAACTGCTAACTCCTGGAACCTTCACGGCAGTATTCACACCCAAACATTCTCACAGGCACACCCACATTCTCTCAGCATCATCATGCACCTGCACTCACTCCAAGCACATTACAAACGGAAGACAGAGGGAGGAGAAGACAAACGATCTTACTTGGGTTTGTGTCGCTGTCATGATTCCTGCCCCTCATGTCCCTAGCCCTCCAAGATGTCAGGCTGGAGCCAGGCCACAATCACCTACATGGCCCTCAAGGGCCTCTCCATCCCTCCAAAGACCCTCTTGGAGTCAGACTTGGCGCTTGTGGCACCAGACTCACTCACTCCCATAGGATAACATTGGGGATTGGACTTGTAGTACATTGATGGGGACAAGATGGATGCCCCCACATATTTCGGTTCCCAGAACTGCATGTGCAGTCTAGTCTTTTGGGTGTGTTTCAGCCCAGAGACGCCTGGAATACCCAGAGACTATTTAAGCCACGCCCAGGCTGAGAAACATGCTTTGTGTTTTCTGCACCTGCAGTGTGACACTCACCGTGTTCGGATCGGTCTCCAGTTGGCCTGCATCTTTCTTCTGCGCTCAGCTCCTGCAAGAACAAGAACACTATTAGGAACAGCCTTACCTTGAGGTGCTTCTGCCCATCATTCATTGCTTCTTCTGTTCTGCACGCTGCTTACTAAGGAAAAGGGAAAAGAACAGACAAAAGGCATTAGTAAGCATTCAGCAAATCTTCCCTTATTTTTAAAGACTCTACGAGCTTCAAACGCTTACCTGAATCCCAGCCACTCTGGGGGAACTCTGTCTCTGGAACTTCTCATCCATCTGCAAGAGAGAAAAGACATTCCAGGTTAGCGTGGAAACATCTAGAGGCGCTGCATACCGCGCTTACTCACCGCATTTCTTCTTCATAACCGGCATCCACGCTGAAAACGTCGCGCCACATAAAAGACACAGAAAAAGAACTCAGTTCAATACAAATACAAAAGGGTTGCATCGCGCTCTCACTCACCTTCAGCGCTACTCATCTCAGCAGCACGTCTCCATCCCCGGACGCTGGACATCATCTAAGGAAGAAAAGGAACGTTAGAGAACTGTTCAAAAGACTCATTATACTTACCTGTCAGACTCTTGCCAGTGAAGTAACTAGGCAGCAACGAGCCCGCATCAATCAATGCTCCCCTGCGCTGAAAGCAGGATGGAGAGCACACTTTCTAAGAAAACAAGGTGAGCTGTGGATCAAAGGGAAGGGTTGGACCCCGGGGCAGAAGGGGTTCAAGCACACAGAGACAATAGGGAGTTAAACTCTACCAATCCTGTGTTTCAGGCCAGTCTCCAGTCGAGTAGACTCCAGGGAAGAATTCGAGGTCGTAAGAGGTCAGAACAGGCTGAGTGACGTCCTTGTGGATACCAGGTGAGCGTTACAGTCATTCAGATTGTGCAAGTGTGACAGCACAAAGTGCCGGGGGGGAAGGGCGAGGGGGAAGTGCTATCGGGCATTATTGCTCTGAGTAAGTGCAGCCAGGGCAGCACGGCTCTGGGAAGTCCATGGAGGCAGGGGACTGTAGAGGCCCAGAGGCGGTGCAGGGGAGACTGATCATGGAAGAGCCTCATAACCAGTGAGACTCTGCGGGTAACCAGGCAACCAGTCGGTGCAGCAGACCCTCAGAGGTCAATAGGCAAGCGCGAGGGAGAAAGCAGAGGAGAAAAGGAAAGTCTTGAGCTGCTTCTGGAACTTCAGTTGGTCCGGCTCAAGTTTGAGAGGGGCAGGGAGACCATTCCAGAGGGGAGCATCTGTAGAGGAAAGAGATCTACCCACCACTCTCTGCATGGAGAAGCGTCTGATCCTTAGAGAGTTGGAGGTAGCTGAGCGAAGGGCTCGGGAAGGAAGGTATTTTGGAAGAGAGAGTTGGATGTAATGCGGGCCCCGGCCCTAGAAAGCCTTGTGGACGATGCAGAGTGTCTTGAACTTGATCCTTGCAGACACCGGGAGCCAGTGTAGAGATTTCAGGTTTGGAGAGATACAGTCCCTGGGTTTGAGGCCAAGGATAAGTCTTGCAGTCCTGTTCTGGATTAGTTGAAGAGGGCGGAGAGTAGAGGAAGGCAAATTGAGAAAGAGGCTGTTGCAGTAGTCCATCCTAGAGGGAACCAGGGCTCTGGCGACAGTGAGCTTCTGGGGGAAAGTGAGAAAAGGAATAATACCTCTGAGGAGGTGCAGCTGGTAGTGGGCCTTCTTGGCAAGGTCTGTGATGTGAGGAGTGTAGGAGAGAGTGGAGTCGAAGATGACACCAAGGTTGTTTGCCTCACAGGCATCCTTGAACACTTTTGGGTCTGTATCTTCCATATTATTAAGTTATCTCAGAGCTAATTACAACGTGTATATTTCATGTTTATTAGGGGAGCATTTATAGGTTTGTGGCGGTTTTAGTGAGGATAATGTGGGACTGGTCTTGTGCCATCAGAATGTATCAATACTTTCCATGATACCATGCTATGGTGCCTGACCTATAGGGTTGATGATGTAATCAAGATGGCCATAAACCAAGTTTATAAAATCTTCAACGTCTCTGTTATTTATGGATGGATTTTAATTCTAAGTTCTCATTTGTAAATATTTTCAGTCCTAAAACAGTGGTCCTAGCACTATTTACTCTGATGCCAATGATGTCTAAAGAAAAGTCCATATTAATAGTAAAAAATGCAAGTACAGCACTAGCATTCTACATTCAGTTTTACATCTATTTCAGTGAGTAATTGTTATTCTTTTTACAACCGTTTAACTGAAGTTATGGGAAGTTTATTGAGGATTGCCCAACCATCATCATCCAAATGCGAGCACTTGAGTAAAATAGAGTTTAATGCATTATGTTATGTTAACTCTACTTGAAGAGCGCACTATTGCCCGGAGGCAACATGGCGCTGATGGGACGGAGACACAAAAAGAGAGAGAAAGAAGAAAAAAGAACAAATAGAACATAGGGAGCTTAAAACAAAAGGGTTTTGAGGCAGTGCCGAAATAGGAGATGATTATCAATGCCTGCTTATTGTGTCAACGCAACACAAGGTGCCTGCAGTTCCAAACTCAAAATCTATTGAAATCTCCTTAATGCTCTAGGAGTTCGAAATGAGTGCAAAGTCCGTTCATACATGCATTTCAAACAGTTTGTACATACAACTGCAGAAGAAATAAACAAGTGTAGTGCAAGGCAACATCTGTCCGGGTACAAGAAGTGCAAGGGAAGAGGACCCAAAGTTCGAGTCCTCCCGTCCCCTGCACACTCTTGGACTACGCAACAAGGGCGTAGATTCTTAAGGATTTAGTTAGCAATATTCGTTTTTAAGCACTCTTTAGAGAATTGATTCAACAAAATTTATAACATCAAACAGAGGAACAATGGTTTCTGTATTTTAGGTGTACAGGGATGAAGTGAGCACCTATTTATTTATACATAAAAATGTAGTGAAGACAGGAGAAATTGCATAACAACATTATAATGTCAACATAATCAAAAGTTGATGGAAATTCCACTCTCAATGGCTTGACGCGTTTCGAGGTGATACCTCTTCTTCAGAAGCCTCTGTGGATCTACTGTCTAGTCAAAATGCATTTAGGGAAAAAAATCAACAGAAGGTATACTTGTAAGTTCGTCAACCAAATAAACAACAAGCAGCATTACTTCATTCAAATTAAGTATCTACATGTAGTGTGCTAAACAGTGCAAACATTCAATTTAGTTTGACCAGAGTAACTATCTGGCCATGTTTTTTAAAAATTCAAAACACTTTCTAGTATAATCCCGTGCACCTCTAATGGGAATCCAACCAAATAGAATATCAATAGTAATCTAAAAATTGAAGCTATAATGAAGGCTTCTAAAATTCAATTCAACAAATGAAACATATTCGATTTTAAGGGCATATTCAACCAGTGTAGGTTTACTGTTAAGCATGGTAAATACAAACTACACACCAAAGAAGGGTTTTTTTCACAAAGAGGATATTTTACATAAAAAAGTATTAACCTATTGAGGTTTAATGTTGTAGCAGAAAAGCCATCTATGGCGTAAAATAAGTCCAAGTGGACATGCTTGCAGTGCCAAGACCTCGATTTAGGTGTTTTCTTGGTACAGAAAGGTACTTCAATACTTCCGGTAATCTCTGTGGATAGCAATGTTAATGTACAGGTCACTGCATGTGACTAAATATCTATTCACAAGTACAATAATGCGTTCGTTAGTGAGGAAATGACCATATACCTGCTATAATTCGTGCGGTAGAGCACGTGGGTATGTTGCGGCAGGGTTCAATGTACGGCGGACGTGCAGGATTCCACTGTGTTGCATCTAACGTTGCAGGAAGAACGGGTGCAGATAGATCTGGGAGCTCGTAAGTGCGAATGCTTTCTGTGGAGGACAGTGTGGTGTTAGTGAGTATTCAAGATCATATGGATCATTGATCACACGGTCAAAAACGTGTACAGTATTCTATACATAGCGCGTACCTGTACAGCCTCTATGTACATCCAGTTGTGCTTCTCTCTGCTCGTTGTTTGCACGGTGCCCATGGAAACGAGGGACTGTGTTCAAACAGCCCAGTATTCGGCGGGCTAGATTCTGGGGGTAGAAATCAACAACAGACTAACCCGATGTTCGAGAAATGTGGCGGCCATCTTTAACTATGTAAAAGGACCCTGTTAGTAAAGGTGGTTACGTGTGTAAAATTCTGCAAGTCATCTTCTGACAACATAATCAAAATTCTATTACGAGTAGCATAAGTTTAAACAATATGATGATAACAGCAGCGGTCGAAAAACAAAGTTATTTTACCAAACATTTTCTACCATCCCTTTATCTAATTTGCTGGACAATCTGATACATGGTACCAGATGTCCTCACATTCTTGGTTATGCACACTGTTTACTTATTCAATATTACAAGTGGCGAATGTACATTGCTGTAAATTCCATCATATACTAGGACTAACGATACTAAGTCTTAGCATGCAACAATGCATTAAAATATGCATAATATGTACCGTGGCATGAAGACTGTTCTTCAATGGCTATGACCACTTGATTAGTGCTGCTGATTTATCAAATGTCTAGTTATTTCAATAGGGTGCCCTTGTGATATTAATTATCCCATTCACTAGACAGTCAGTTGTGGGGACGTTGCTGCCTTCCCATTTCCAAAAGCATAGTGAATTATTGGTGCATGGTAGAGAGTGCAGGGTCTACAGGACAGAAATATCTAAAAAGTAAAAAGTATCTAAATGAAGCAGTTCAAGGATGTCTCCTCGTTGAGACCCCTTGGGTATTTGGTGTCTAAAAGGTATATCCAATATTTTTCTCTTTGTGCCAATAGTCTTATGTAGTTGCCACCTCGCTGTGGTTTGCTTACAACTTCAACGACCTGGAATCTTAATTGACTGATGTTATGTTTTGCTTCCATAAAATGTCTGGCTACTGGTGATTTCTGGTTTTGGCACCGGATGGTGGACTTGTGCTCTGATATTCGTTCTTTCAAAGACCTCGTAGTCTGTCCAATGTATAATTTGCCACAAGGGCATTTCAGAGCGTATATGACGCCTGCTGTTATACAGGTGGCGAAGCTTCTGATCTTTATCTTTTTGCCTGTTGATGGGTGAGAGATGGTATTACCCTTAATTACATTGTTGCAGTTGGTACAATTAAAACATGGAAAAGTGCCCATTTTTTTAGTCTGTAAAAGCATCTGTTTATCCTTATTTGGTCTTTGAGCTTTCACAAGTCTGTCCCTAAGGTTGCGGCCCCTTCTAAATGCCATCATTGGTACTCTTGGGAAGAGTTCTTTCAGGTGTTCATCACTTTGTAGTAAAGACCAGTGCTTTCTTATAGATTTGCCAATCTGGAAACTTTGACGTGAATATTTGGAAATATACATCAATGGAGTAGAATTAGTTCTGGACTTAGGTGCTAACAGGTCTTTCTGTGTTAGATGGTTCGATCTGTCGTTGGCTTCTTGTAGAATGTCCTGAGGATATCCTTGTTTCTCAAATCGCTCAATTAGTTGAGTGCATTCACTGTCAAGGCCAGCTGGGTCTGATATGATTCTTTTTAGTCTCAATATCTGACTGTAAGGGAGACTTTTTAGCATGGGTTTCGGGTAAAAGCTGGTAAAGTGTAGGAGATTATTGGTATCTGTGGGTTTGTGATAAATGGTGGTCACTACCTTTCCTTCATAGATCTTCAAGCTGACATCTAAAAAGTGGAGGTCTGGTTCTCCAACGTCCATCGTGAATTTGATTTTTGGGTGTACTGTGTTCATGTAGAGTAAAGACTCATCCAATTCAGTTCTTGTGCCGCACCAGATTCCAAATATATCGTCTATGAATCGTTTCCACAGTATGATCTTACATGACCATATTTGATTATCTAAGACGTGTTCTGTTTCAAATCTATACATAAAGGAGTTTGCATAGACAGGTGCCATAGCAGAGCCCATGGATGTGCCGGATATTTGTTTGTATAAGGTCTTTTGGAATCTAAAGTAGCTATTATGTAAGATGAGTTTAAGTAGTTCAATAATGAACTCTGGGTTACCTCATATTTGTTCAGAGTTGGAGAGTAACCATTCCACAGCGTTAATGCCTTCATCGTGTGGTATAGAGGTATATAGACTGCATACATCAATACTGAATATGATGCAGTCGCTACTGATAGCTGAGATTTCTGCTAGACAGTTGAAGAAGTCTGTGGTGTCTTTGAGGTAGGTAGGAATTTCCTGAATTAAAGGCTGTAGAAGGTGGTCAACATAGATAGCTAGGGGATCGAAGATGCTCTCCGTTCCTGCAACTATGGGTCTTAATGGAGGTTTCTGATTGTCCTTATGAATTTTTGGAAGTCCATAGAATACTGATGTTATCGGATGTTTATTAATGAGAAATTGACTGGTTTTAACACTTATCCAATCATTGTCGAGTGCATTGTCAATTAAGGTCTCGATAATAGTCTTTATACCCTGAAGGGGGTCGCCATTCAATCTACTGTAAGTTGTCTGGTCGTTGAGTTGTTCGAGGCATTTAGTGGTGTAGTAAGTCGTGTCCATGACTACTATGGCTCCCCGCTTGTCTGCCGGTTTAATGGTGATATCTTCATCTTTTGCCAAGGTCTCAATATGCTCAAGCTGACTATTCTTGATGTTGATCGGAGATAATTTGCGGTAGTTGATCCGTTTCAAGTCATTAAGTACCTTTTTCTCAAATAGATCGAGTAAAGGATTTTGGATAGGTGGATCGAACAGGCTCTTGGGTCGTAGTTCTAGATTGTCTTCAGGAGTATCATCTTGTCTTGGATCATTTTCAAAAAACATCTTTAATCTTTCTCATAAGTCGGTGTACACAGACTTGCTCTTCAAACATAGATGTTTATCTATTTATCAGAGTAACTGTCTGGCCATGTTTTTTAAAAATTCAAAACACTGTCTAGTATAATCCCGTGCACCTCTAATGAGAATCCAACCAAATAGAATATCAATAGTAATCTAAAAATGGAAGCTATAATGAAGGCTTCTAAAATGCAATTCAACAAATGAAACATATTCGATTTTAAGGGCATATTCAACCAGTGTAGGTTTACTGTTAAGCATGGTAACGATAGCAGCAGTGGGAGTATAGGAGATCCGATCAGTCAAGCCTCAAGACATCAACCAACAACATCACAGAGTGACATAGAGAACGCCAGAGCAGAGACACCAATAGATCAACACACACGACGAATAGCAACACCGTCTGGGGCTTTTTTAGGCCTAAGAGATCGGTTAAGAGAAAGACCAGAAGAGGTAAAAAGGCCACAAAAAACAAAAAACAAATAACTGAAAACATAGTGATGAATATTTCAAGTAAACATCTATCAAGTGACCAACTGTTTATTCTGAATCGGGGCCTATCATTCGTACCCACGAGTAACACATCAATGTTTGAAGAGCAAGTCTGTCTACACCGACTTATGAGAAAGATTAGATTAAAGATGTTTTTTGAAAATGATCCAGGACAAGATGATACTCCTGAAGACAATCTAGAATTACGACCCAAGAGCCTGTTCGATCCACCTATTCAAAATCCTATACTCGATCTATTTGAGAAAAAGGTACTTAATGACTTGAAACGGATCAACTACCGTAAATTATCTCCGATCAACATCAAGAATAGTCAGCTTGAGCATATTGAGACCTTGGCAAAAGATGAAGATATCACCATTAAACCGGCAGACAAGGGCGGAGCCATAGTAGTCATGGACACGACTTACTACACCACTAAATGCCTCGAACAACTCAACGACCAGACAATTTACAGTAGATTGAATGGCGACCCCCTTCAGGGTATAAAGACTATTATCGAGACCTTAATTGACAATGCACTCGACAATGATTGGATAAGTGTTAAAACCAGTCAATTTCTCATTAATAAACATCCAATAACACCAGTATTCTATGGACTTCCAAAAATTCATAAGGACAATCAGAAACCTCCATTAAGACCCATAGTTGCAGGAACTGAGAGCATCTTCGATCCCCTAGCTATCTTTGTTGACCACCTTCTACAGCCTTTAATTCAGGAAATTCCTACCTACCTCAAAGACACCACAGACTTCCTCAACTGTCTAGCAGAAATCTCGGCTATCAGTAGCGACTGCATCATATTCAGTATGGATGTATGCAGTCTATATACCTCTATACCACACGATGAAGGCATAAACGCTGTGGAATGGTTACTCTCCAACTCTGAACAAATACGAGGTAACCCAGAGTTCATTATTGAACTACTTAAACTCATCTTACATAATAGCTACTTTAGATTCCAAAAGACCTTCTACAATCAAATATCCGGCACATCCATGGGCTCTGCTATGGCACCTGTCTATGCAAACTCCTTTATGTATAGATTTGAAACAGAACACGTCTTAGATAATCAAATATGGTCATGTAAGATCATACTGTGGAAACGATTCATAGACGATATATTTGGAATCTGGTGCGGCACAAGAACTGAATTGGACAAGTTTTTACTCTACATGAACACAGTACACCCAAAAATCAAATTCACGATGGACGTTGGAGAACCAGACCTCCACTTTTTAGATGTCAGCTTGAAGATCTATGAAGGAAAGGTAGTGACCACCATTTATCACAAACCCACAGATACCAATAATCTCCTACACTTTACCAGCTTTCACCCGAAACCCATGCTAAAAAGTCTCCCTTACAGTCAGATATTGAGACTAAAAAGAATCATATCAGACCCAGCTGGCCTTGACATTAAATGCACTCAACTAATTGAGCGATTTGAGAAATGAGGATATCCTCAGGACATTCTACAAGAAGCCAACGATAGATAGAACCATCTAACACAGAAAGACCTGTTAGCACCTAAGTCCAGAACTAATTCTACTCCATTGATGTATATTTCCAAATATTCACGTCAAAGTTTCCAGATTGGCAAATCTATAAGAAAGCACTGGTCTTTACTACAAAGTGATGAACACCTGAAAGAACTCTTCCCAAGAGTACCAATGATGGCATTTAGAAGGGGCCGCAACCTTAGGGACAGACTTGTGAAACCTGAAAGACCAATTAAGGATAAACAGATGCTTTTACAGACTAAAAAAATGGGCACTTTTCCATGTCTTAATTGTACCAACTGCAACAATGTAATTAAGGGTAATACCATCTCTCACCCATCAACAGGCAAAAAGATAAAGATCAGAAGCTTCGCCACCTGTATAACAGCAGGCGTCATATACGCTCTGAAATGCCCTTGTGGCAAATTATACATTAGACAGGCTACGAGGTCTTTGAAAGAACGAATATCAGAGGACAAGTCCACCATCCGGTGCCAAAACCAGAAATCACCAGTAGCCAGACATTTTATGGAAGCAAAACATAGCATTTAAGATTCCAGATCGTTGAAGTTGTAAGCAAACCACAGCGAGGTGGCAACTCCATGAGACTATTGGCACAAAGAGAAAAATATTGGATATACCTTTTAGACACCAAATACCCAAGGGGTCTCAACGAGGAGACATCCTTGAACTGCTTCATTTAGATACTTTTTACTTTTTAGATATTTCTGTCCTGTAGACCCTGCACTCTCTACCATGCACCAATAATTCACTATGCTTTTGGATATGGGAAGGCAGCAACGTCCCCACAACTGACTGTCTAGTGAATGGGATAATTAATATCACAAGGGCACCCTTTTGAAATAACTAGACATTTGATAAATCAGCAGCACTAATCAAGTGGTCATAGCCATTGAAGAACAGTCTTCATGCCACGGTACATATTATGCATATTTTAATGCATTGTTGCATGCTAAGACTTAGTATCGTTAGTCCTACTATATGATGGAATTTACTGCAATGTACATTCGCCACTTGTAATATTGAACAAGTAAACAGTGTGCATAACCAAGAATGTGAGGACATCTGGTACCATGTATCAGATTGTCCAGCAAATTAGATAAAGGGATGTAAATGGACATATTGTGATGTTTGGATACACTCGAACGATACAGAAGTGCCATACGCATAAGTAGCACCACGTGTAGAAAATGTTTGGTAAAATAACTTTGTTTTTCGACCGCTGCTGTTATCATCATATTGTTCAAACTTATGCTACTCTTAATAGAATTTTGATTATGTTGTCAGAAGATGACTTGCAGAATTTTACACACGTAACCACCTTTACTAACAGGGTCCTTTTACATAGCTAAAGATGGCCGCCACATTTCCCGAACATCGGGTTAGTCCGTTGTTGATTTCTACCCCCAGAATCTAGCCCGCCAAATACTGGGCTGTTTGAACACGGTCCCTCGTTTCCATGGGCACCGTGCAAACAACGAGCAGAGAGAAGCACAACTGGATGTACATAGAGGCTGTACAGGTACGCGCTATGTATAGAATACTGTACACGTTTTTGACCGTGTGATCAATGATCCATATGATCTTGAATACTCACTAGCACCACACTGTCCTCCACAGAAAGCATTCGCACTTATGAGCTCCCAGATCTATCTGCACCTGTTCTTCCTGCAGCGTTAGATGCAACACAGAGGAATCCTGCACGTCCGCCGTACATTGAACCCTGCCGCATCATACCCATGAGCTCTACCGCACGAATTATAGCAGGTATATGGTCATTTCCTCACTAACAAACGCATTATTGTACTTGTGAATAGATATTTAGTCACACACAGTGACCCGTACATTAACATTGCTATCCACATGGTTTACCGGAAGTATTGAAGTACCTTTGTGTACCAAGAAAACACCTAAATCGAGGTCTTGGCACTGCAAGCAAGTCCATTGGACTTATTTTTCGCCATAGATGGCTTTTCTGCTACAACATTAAACCTCAATAGGTTAGTACTTTTTTTTATGTAAAATATCCTCTTTGTGAAAAAAAACCTTCTTTGGTGTGTAGTTTGTATTTACCATGCTTAACAGTAAACCTACACTGGTTGAATATGCCCTTAAAATCGAATATGTTTCATTTGTTGAATTGAATTTTAGAAGCCTTCATTATAGCTTCCATTTTTATATTACTATTGATATTCTATTTGGTTGGATTCCCATTAGAGGTGCACGGGATTATACTAGACAGTGTTTTGAATTTTTAAAAAACATGGCCAGATAGTTACTCTGGTGAAACTAAATTGAATGTTTGCACTGTTTAGCACACTACATGTAGATACTTAATTTGAATGAAGTAATGCTGCTTGTTGTTTATTTGGTTGACGAACTTACAAGTATACCTTCTGTTGATTTTTTTTCCCTAAATGCATTTTGACTAGACAGTAGACCCACAGAGGCTTCTGAAGAAGAGGTATCACCTCGAAACGCGTCAAGCCATTGAGAGTGGAATTTCCATCAACTTTTGTTTATGTTGACATTATAATGTTGTTATGCAATTTCTCCTGTCTTCACTACATTTTTATGTATAAATAAATAGGTGCTCACTTCATCCCTGTACACCTAAAATACAGAAACCATTGTTCCTCTGTTTGATGTTATAAAGTTTGTTGAATCAATTCTCTAAAGAGTGCTTAAAAACGAATATTGCTAACTATATCCTTAAGAATCTACGCCCTTGTTGCGTAGTCCAAGAGTGTGCAGGGGACGGGAGGACTCGAACTTTGGGTCCTCTTCCCTTGCTCTTATTTGCTATAGGGTTTTTGTGCCAAAACCCTCTTTTCCTCCTCTGCACCTCATAAAAGTATCGACACCACTCCTTGTGGTTTTCAAAATAATATTTTCAAACATCTCCTCTATTTGGGTGTGCACTCACTCCACCACTATACCGGTACAAGAAGTGCACACACAAAGGTAATCTTGACAGACTAGAGGCCAGGTATGAAGCAGCTGGCAGATCATGAAGGTGCTGTTGAGAGCAGATACCCTGTAAAACACCCCAAAGTTATGGTACACAATTAGATAAACTACGCCTGCATGGCACTGGCTGTTAATAGTAGGTTGGCCACATGGGCAGGCTGCGTGGATTCTTGACCTGAAGGAGGTGAACAAGGGATCCCAACACCACCCTTACTGTGGACCCAGTGTGAACTGGGGAATTGTCACATGCAGTTCCTCCCGTGGGATGAACTATGTGTCCATGTGGGGAGGACCAAAACCCAGACCTTGGGAGACCCCATTAACGTACAAGAGAAAGAGTCCCCCGTCACCAGATCTTGGTACATTTCTGTCCACGGGTGGAGGCCCATCCTGACCTTAGGGGAGCTGTCCCTCACTGGGCAGAAATGGCTGCTGGCTGATGTTAAAGGGACTGCATGTCCCTTTAAGGGATCCAAGCTGCAGGGCTCGGGAAGAAACCCACATTGCCAGACGTCGGCTCTGAAAGTTGAATTGATACATTGTTTTCTGATCTGCAGTTGCCAGAGGGATCCAAACCTCAAAGTGGAGGTTTTATTACTTTTAATTCTTCAGCAGCACCACTGGAGGAGGTTCAAAAGGCTCTCACCGATACAATGTATCTTTTCCATTATTTCCCTGCTCGAGCTAATGCTGCAGGATATATAAAGTTGCAATGTTCCTGTGACAAAAGCTCTCACACAAAGAAGGGTTTTTCTGACTCTCCTTTGAATATTCGAACTCCCCATAGACACACTTTGGAAGCAGAGGGATTTGAACAAGAGCAGATGCCCCCCGCAGCTTTAAAAGGGAGCAGAAGACAACCCTCACATGCCTCTGCCCCGTGTGAAATCCAAGATGGAGGCTGTGACCTTAGGACAGGATCCTCGCAGATCAATTTACCCTAAGCAGATAGGCCAATTGGAAGAAAGGCCCTCCCACTCTGCCCAGGTGCAGCATATTTCCATATGGGAGGGAGACTGAGCCTAGACCTAGCCAGTCTCTCAGTGTGGTGAGTTTACAGAGGAGCTGTAGAGTATTTGGAGGAGAGTGGAGCGCTAGAGGAGTAATGAGAAGGAAGGAGGTTGAAGGAGACATTTGCTGCCAGGAGAAACGAAGTTATTTAGAAGGGGGAGGTTTGCCTTCTAGGAAAAGAAGGTTGGCTGGAGAAGGGGGGCGGGGGGGCGGCTGCAATTAGAAAGAAGGAATTGTTGAGAGAGAACACATTTGCCAAAGGCATCACCATCAGAAGAGAGACCACTCAGGAAAACTGGTTGGGGGAAGAGGATTATCCCCCGAGAAGAGGACCCTGTAGCCAAAGGTTGGTGCTTTGAGCTCCTAGCCTCCACTAGTCTAGAAGGCACCTGCAAGAAAGGCCCATTGGCTGGAG
Organism: Ambystoma mexicanum; assembly: GCF_040938575.1. NCBI lineage: Eukaryota > Metazoa > Chordata > Amphibia > Caudata > Ambystomatidae > Ambystoma > Ambystoma mexicanum. The sequence goes on from NC_090921.1 coordinate 1,087,224,079, forward strand.
AGGGAGATAGTGGCAGCAAGCCTGAGGTGGACGGTGGAGGTCTGGTCACCCCCACAAACCTAGTCTGGATAGAGATGTCATAGCAGGCCAGATCGGCCTGCGACAGAAACTAGAGGTGAATAGTGGCACATGATTGTGCAATGCCGCTGGGGGGTCAGGTAGCCTACGATGAGCCCTACCAGGTGTTGAAATCCCAGGGGCCAAACCTGAAAATCAGGGGGGGGGGGCGTGGGCCAGATAATCATCCCCAAAGGGCCCAGAAGCCTAATTCCAAACCCATCCTACTGAGGAGGCTGGGTACTCACTTGAGACTCGCACTGGGGACCCTGAGACTGCATCGAGAAGTACCCCGGAATACCAGACCAAGGAATCTTGCTCCCAAACTCTTCACACCCTATGGCGCGGGGCTAAAAGCAGCTTGTCACAAGATAGCTGTGGCGAGGGGTACCCGAGAACCAATGAGAGGTTAGTGAGGAAACTGAGTTTCAACAACGGGACAGAGACCTGAAGGTGGTGGACCTCACACTACCTGGAGACACGAGGAAAGAGAGAGAGAGAGAGAGAGAGAGAGAGAGAGAGAGAGAGAGAAAGAGTTTGAGAGACAGGCAGAGAGGGAGAGGAGGAGGATAACGCAACCAGCATGTATCGATGTGTTTAGGACAAGAAGCTTCACCATCACTGCAAACGTGAAGCTGAGGTGGTGTGTCTCACATGCCCATTTGATGCTTCATACTTTGCCCTCTAAGTTCTGCTATGAAAGGTCAGCTTCCATTTGCATTTTTGGGCCATCCGCGGCCTGATATGAAAAGTGAGCTGTGGGCAAGGGGTTGACATTTTCTGATTTCTGGGACCTGTGTAATGACATCACACCATGTGTTTGGATTGAACAGCCGGCCCTGCCTACACTGTAAGTCTTTTCATAAAAGGGAGCAGTGGGGTATCCAATTATGTAAAAGGGGAGAACCATTTCTACGATACAGAGGAAGGACAGATGACAGTTTCTTTTTAATGCAGATGATGTTACTGGATACTGTGAGGAAATTGGTAAGTGTAAGTGAATATTTTTTAAACATGTCGCAGGACTGGGGCTTTCCCATTGTGGGAGTCATTGATGCTTCTTCCCACACAGTGGGGAGGGGGCCTCCAACAAGCAAATAGAGTTTTGCTGAGCTGTGTGGCTCACAGCACTCTGCGTAAGCCACCCAAGAGGGAGAATAGCAATGGGCTAGCCAAGGCAGAACTCCTAGGATCTTGGTATCAAAGAGATGTGGGTTGGACTGGACAGAGTGATTAGTTGATTCACAGGTGTATGGTAAAATTAATTCATCAAAGAGGCTGGGGGTCCACCAGCCCCCTTTTGCCCATGCCTAAATTTAATCCATCAAATGCCTTTGAGGTCGTTTTCTCTAGCACCAGGTATGGTGATCAGATGAACCCCCTTTTCCAAGATGTCATTCGGAGAGGATTTGAGCGGAAAAAAGATGGTCAGGCCCCTTGAAGGGCTTTCTTTCACTCTATGGGGATCAGCAACCCCAAATTCATAACCAGTTTCTTCGTTCAGCATGGACACCACAACACTGACCTCCTCCCAGGAGAGCTCCAATATTGACTGTTTGTCTTGAAATGAAGGTGCCCCAGTCATACTGTAGTTTTTGAAATTGACTTGCGTCGCCACACGAGTGCCGCACATGCACTGGTGCAGTTGAAATTAAGGCTCCCACGGCGGCCCCACATGCACTGTGGCTTAAAATGGCTGCGATCATTATTGTCAGTGTGTCTACTGCTTCTCCTGCGCGCGCAAAACCTGAGAGACATGGAAAGCACAATCCAGTACACAACCTTGTAAATACATTTGAGATCATATTGCGTGCCTATCCGCCTGCGTCTCCCAGCTGGGTGTTTGTCATTGAAAGCGCCTGTTCACCTCTAATGAATTTATGAGCGTGTATTTTATTCATGGCTCCATTGTACACAGTTTCACTGCATAAAGGAAATGACTTATAAAGCCTGCATAATAAATCACTAGGGATGACACACATAAAGGGGAGTGTCTGGTGGACTCTGTGCTGATGTATTACTTATATTTTATTCGGTGTCAATATTTGGCTTATGAGGAGGATTGAACCTCTGTTTTGGGGTTTCCCATTGTGGCAGGTGGAGACACTTTATTGCCTGGTAAGTAGGTCGTGTATCCTCTAGCCCGGCCGGCGGTGCAGTAGGATGTCGGGTGCGAGGTGGTCAGCTTTTTACTGTTAAGGCACGGAGCGCTGTACAATGTCCTCTGTGAAAGCAGAGAAATATAAAGGCGCACACACGCCCACAATGATCTCTCTGTCTCCCCTGAACACTCTTTGGGCCTCATTATACGGTAGGCGCTAAGGGATTACCGGTACCGGTAAGGTCACCGGTGCCGGTAATCCCTTAGTGCCCTACTACGCGGTCCCTCAGTGGGTCCCGTCGTTAACGCCTGGTCTGACCAGGCGTTAAGGACGGGACCCGCTGAGGGACTTCAGAGCTAATAACGGTACTGCAAATTGCGGTACCGTTATTAGCTCCTTCCCCATTCCCATTGAGCCCTATAGGGGCTCAATGGGAATGGGGAATGGTATTTGGAATGGGGATTTACCGGGTCCTCCAGGGTCGGAATGACCCGGCAAGTCCCCATACCGCCTACCCGGACCCGGTATGCGGTAAGGGAGTAGCCATGCCGCTAATAGCGGCATGGTTACCTCCTACCGTTTAATGAGGCCCTTTGTGTTGCTCAGGACACTCGGGTGTCACCGGTGGCCACGGTCCTTGGATGTCACTCGAGTGCATGTCACAGCTGCAGATTCCTGTACCGCTGTGAGGTACCTGCCCAATGATGACATCTTTTGTATTCCAAGACTTCTCGCCTCTCTTAGGATGGACAACACACAAGAAGTTGTCAACCTTAGCACTGCTTGGTTTATACAACTTAAAAATATAAAGCATTACTTTGTGGCCTGGGATAACGCCCTGCTCTTAATAATCCCTACTATTTATTCTGAACCACAGTTATGTTGATATATTTATCAAATAATATTTATTATTTTCTTCCAATTCATATATAATAAAACTCAGTTAAACAATTTGCAGTTGATTTCTAATTGCAACACGTGTTTCAATCCTCGTGGCTCTTCCTCGGGGCAAATTAACGCCAGTTTAGTGATGTTTGTAAAGGTGAATTATGGCAATTAACATCTGTATAAAGACACAGATTTATCGACTTTTATTTTTCTAATACATAGTTTACATAAACCTTTGAACATCTGTATATAAACATACATTCATCTAGTTCATTACACACGCTGTCATTTGGTATGTGAGTGTTGTGTGCCCCACGCTAATTTAAGTCATGCAATAGATTTCCTTAGGATATTCTTTTTACTCTTCCTATTATATTTATTGACGGATTCTGTGTTATTTATCAACAGTAGGCTGTGCAATTAGACACAGTCTTCTATTTATTACCTTAATATCTCATTTCAGCTTTATCACCGTGTTTTCTTCCTGATCGTAATCATTCAGTATGTTTCTCTGAATTGGCCGTGTCCATGCATGTTGCACTGTATGTTCGTGGAGGGGAGAGCGCGAGGGGAGGAGGGGGGTCACCCTAACTTGGTTCGGGATAGCGAACATTAGTTTGTAATTGAGAATACCCAGCGCTGCAGAGAATTTATCAAAGCCTCCCAATTACTTGTATTTACGCTGCTTTATTTTTATTTTGTATTTAACTGCAGGTGCCATTAATGCCATAAGTACATGCACACATTTTCACTGTAGTCCATTTTCTTTGTCTAGCCTTTGAACTACAAAAACAACGCGGTAGACAACATCACTAAGAATTGCTGATTAGAAAATAGGAGGGCAGGTATGTATGAATTGCTTCCTAGCCCTGTTGCCTCAGCCTTTTCTCAAAGGCATGGTCGGTACTTCAGATCTATTGCCCTCCCACTCCTTGAACAGGTGCTTCATTTTGCATAGATGGTGTTAGATTATTAAATTCAAATGATTTGAAATATTCTTTCTAGTTGAGTGCTTGCTCTATATAAACACATTTGGAGTGTTCCAATCAGACTCTCTTTGTAAAGTACCAATTTATGTAAACGTTGTATTTATTATTTAATCCCTGCTTTACTATTTATTTCTTGGTGTTAGTGATGGTAGTTTTTCTGTTCCATGGTCTATGCTCTGCTGTAAAGGAGTGGCACACAACCAGCAGGCTCATTCTGAGGGGCTTGGTGAATCGCGGCGTATGTGCCTATTTATGCAGTCATTCACCCAGATTCCTAGCCATCTTCGAACACTGCGTGGTTTCTGAGCCTTTCATCGTAGCATGAAGTGAGTCAGAGGTGCCTGCAATGGGGTGCTTCCACAAATAGCCTATCCATTCACCAGAGAGCTTCTGATACCTCATTGGACTTAGGAAAATTCCTGTTTTGGGCCTCTTCATATAACTGTTGTTTAGTTACCTAATGCCCCATTTTGGCCCAACCCTTCAGCCTTTGCTTTCTATTCACCCACATACCCTCTTTCTCTCTTGGGCTGCACCCTTTGTTCACTCTCTGCACTTGCTTATTCCTTCCACCACCCAAGATGCAACTTGACCTCCACTCCTCCTCGTACTCACTCTTCCCGTTCTATTCACTCAGAGCCTTCAGATGCAACTTGGTCTAACTTCTGCCTAACCCTCCTCCTCTCCCTCCGCCCACCTGCACCAGAAACGTGGATCTCTCCTTGTGATTCTGCTACACTAGCAGCTCTCCACACTGACTGTGCTATCTTCTCCCACTCTCTGTGACCAGTTGGGAAGAGGGGCAGTGTGGAGTTCCTTATCAATATGGTCCTCAACACTGCCCCACTGCTCCATCTGACATCACCTCTTCCTCGTTTGAATATGCTCCTATTCAACTACTCCCTTCTCCTCCTCTGTCTGTCCTGTCTCTCTACTTACCCCCTGGACCTCTAAGATCCTTCCCTGAACTGAACCTTCTACTTGAGTCACTTCCTACTGACAACCCCATTGTCATGCTGGGGGACTTTAACCTTCTGAAGCCCACCACAGCCACCCCTCTTGAACTTAACTCAATGCTGTCTCGCCACTCTCTCTACTCCTTCAACAGCCTACCCACTCTAGTGGGAATTATCTTGACCTGGTCTTTCTCCCCAAATCACTCTCCTCCTCTGACCTCTCCATTGACCCTCTGCATCCTATTACTCGATAGTGCACTTTAACATCTTGGTCCCTTCACCCTCTAATCTTTCTCTACCCTCTTCAATGACTAAGGGAAATTCAAGCAGGACTCTCGTGCCCCTTACCTTGACGATATGAGGACCTCTCTCCTGGCTCTTTTTCCTATTCTCGCCTCTTCCATTCACCATGATTTTTCTTACTTTCAGTATGCACGTTTGACTCCTGTTAACCAACACTATACTTTTCGCACATTCACACCTTCTTGTCCCCATCCTCAGACCTGGATTACCTCTGAGATTCAGACCCTCAAACAAACATGCACCCTGACATTTGATCATGGCACATATTACTGACCTCTACTCTAATATTAGCCTACAAAAATGCCCTTGCTGGCCTCACCTCTGCACTGGACTCCACCAAAACCTCCTACTTCACAGACCTAATCTCTTCCCTTCACAATCACCCTTGCAAACTTTCATCTACCCTCCAAGGTTTGCTCATATCCCCAAGCTAAATGCCATCGTATCCTCCACTTTTGCTAATTACTTTGCTCACTAATCTTCCTCTAAAATGTGTGACACTTTCACAGCCCTCCTCCTCTCACCCACCCTCCTGTCCGCCACCTCTCCCTACTATCCCTTTGACTCTTGATCACTTCTCTTCTACCTATCCTATTGATATATCACCCATCCTTTGCAGTGCAAACCCATCTTGCTCTTCTATTGAACTGTTTGCTCCCCATATGGTCAGAGATTTAGGGCCTCATTACACGACGGCGGTTACCATGGCTCTATTAGCGCCATGGTTGCCGCCGGTATTTTACCGATTCCGCCTTGGTGAATGGGGGAATTACCGCCCCATTCCAAGGTTGGCGAGGCGGTAATTCCCCATTCACCAAGGCCCTTCCCCATTCCCATTTGAGCCCCCATAGGGCTCAATGGGAATGGGGAAGGAGCAAATAACGGTACCGCTATTTGCCCTGAAGTCCCTCAGCGGGTCCCTTCCTTAACGTGTGGTCTGGCCACACGTTAAGGACGGGACCCGCTGAGGGACCTCATAGTATGGTGCTAAGGGATTACCGGCACCGGTGCCCTTACCGGTGCCGGTAATCCCTTAGCACCATCCGTGTAATGAGGCCCTTAATCTTAATCAACTGCCCTGAGCTCCCTGAGCTCTTTAATCAATCCCTCTACCCCTCTGTCTCCCCCTCATCTCTGCCTCTCCCTCCTTAGACTCTTCCCTGCTTCCTTGAAATCTGCAACTGTTCTATCCCTATTGAAAAAAAACCTCTGCTGACACAAATGTCCTGGCAAACTATCACCCAGTTTCCCCCATTCCCCATTATTATTAAAAGGTCACTGAATAGGTGCTATGTAACAATATCACACCATGCACAAATCCCTCAATATAACACAAAATAAAAAAGTCAAAATATTGATGAACTATTTCAGATGAGCCTAATGAGACCAGACGAAAAATATAATATGTATATTATGCTCTAGTTTTATCATAGAGTTGTATCTTGTAATTTGATCACGTATGACTCTGTTGTTCAGCACAGAGTAAATAGTACAGTAGTAAATACTCCTTTGTTTATGTCACACGGTTTAGTACACACTTAAGTATTGAGTTATCTCAGTGACATCTGATACACAATTGCAAATCCTCCTTTGTTAATGTCACAGGGAAAAGTATGCAGATTGGTATTAAATAGCCCATCCACAATGGGTAAGCCTAGTTAGATCACAATTATGATGTCCTCACACCAAAAGGTGTAGGCCCTACGACAAAAACTTTCATTAATATTGGGTCTTTGCTTGTGTCAATTAGTAGAAGAGGCTCAATACTCCTCCTTGCATATATCCCCACTGTCCAGTTTGTTCAGTGGAGTAGGGCTACATCGTTCCTGGCCCTTACAGAAACGCTCTGGTCCGTGTGTGAAAAAATTAATGTTTCGGCTTTTTTATATTGTGTTATATTGAGGGATCTGCATATTGTGTATGGTGTAATATTGTTACATAGTGCAGATTTTTCCAGACTTCAGGCTAGTCTGGTACACCACCCGAAGCAGCGTTCTATTTCCTAAAAACATAATCCATGCGCAGGGTATACTGAATGTAACCTGAACCTTTCGTTGAATAGGTGGTCTTCAACCAAATCATTAGTACCTTGAGGATGGTGGCATTGGAGATCAACTTCAATCTAGCTTTCACAGTGAACATTCCACCATGACTTCACTCATGCATGTCTTCAATATTCTCTCTGTTGCTCATCACTTCAAACTCTCTTCAACATGCATCCTTTTGGACCTCTGCCGCTTTTAACACCGTCAACCACTCCTCTCTCCTCCTCACTCTCCAGGAACTAGGGTTTCACAAATCTGCTCTTGCCTGGATCGTCTTCTATGTAGAAGGTCTATCTTTTAACATCTCCCAGAACTCTCAAACCTCTGACTCCACCCCTCTTCCTGTTGGTGTCCCCCAAGGATCAGTCGTTGGACCTCTGCTCCTCAACCTTAATACCTCTGCCCTAGGAAGACTTATCTCATTCTTTGGCTTTCACTATCACTTGTCTGCTGATGACACTGAAATTGTATTCTCCTTTCCCTCCTGCACCTCAGCCATCTCGGAATGGATTACCACTGTCTGATTGCAGTTCGTCACTGTGTGGCTCTTTGCTGCCTCATGCCTCCCTGGTCTTCTTGCTCCCTGACCCACGGCTTGCAAGCATAGCCCGCTGTTTGATAACAACCTCTGACTGCAAAAATGTGTCATTACCATTTCATCTGCTGCTCCGATTAACCTTCTCAACATTCAGTAAATGCATCAATTTCTTACTAAACACTCTATAAATGATCTTATCCCCACCATCATGCTCAGTAATATTGACTACTGCTCAAGCCTACTCCTTGGCCTTCCTCTCTACTCCTTCTTCCGTCTATATGAAGTTTCTCAACTTAGATACCCACACTCTATGTAACCTACCCAGATCCTTCCGCATTTCTATCTACTGACAAAATGCTGGTGGGGTTTCCATGCACAACTGCTCCCTTTTCAAGTTCCTCTCCCTACTCTACTGAGCTAAAAATGGTCTTGCTCCTCAGTTCCTGTCTGATTGTATCTCTGTCTACTCACCATTTTATTCCCTCCTCTCCTCTACACTTAACCTCACTGCATGCCCATCCTGTACCTCTTATCGCTTCCGCCCTTTCTCCCTACTTGCCGCACTCCACTGGAACCCGCTCCCCATCATAATGAAAGCTAGACAAACGGTGGATTCCTTCAAAGCTCGCCTTAAACTTCACTTACTTGCTAATGAGGGATCTCTCCCTGCCCTCTCCCCGTCCTTCCTACCTGACCCCCCCACTCCCTCCAGTGATGCTTAATAATGACATTGTGTATATTTATATAGTACTCTTTAGTTTGAAGCACTTGCCCCCTTGAGTTGATGTTAACTTTGTACGTGACCGGTTTCTAATTTGTATATATTTTCTGTTTATTTTGTTTTGTGACACTCCTAAAGGGGCTCACCACTTGTTCTCATTGTTGTGCTATTGTACAGGCACCCTTCAGGAGAATGCTTCTGCCATTTGTAAATGTGTCATTGCAAGTCATTTCTGTTTAAAATCGACATTTCTGTTCTTCAAATAAATACAAATACAGCAGAGATCTGCTGTGGTGTTTGTGATGGAAAACTTGACAGGTGTCGTTGCTCCATTGATTTCAACAGATTGTGTATTTTTCCTTAGTGCTGGAAAAGCAGACGTAGCACTCATAAATAAAGCACGTATGCAGGAATCAGAATGATGACTTGTGCATACTGGCATGGGCAGCTTCTGCACAGTGCAGGAATACCACGCTGATGCCATGCATAGCACCGGAACTGCTCCATCGCACTCATCAGAATGACGAGGATGCATGGAAAACTTTTTTTCTGCACTTTCCCTCCACATTTCTGTCAATAAGAATGATGGTATAAGTTTACAATAGGTGGATTGTGACCTGCTTGCTTCTGTTTTCCCATGTCTTTCCTGTGATGTTGGAGCACATCTTGGGAATTCTTCAGCCTCCTAATAAAATAGGGACCTGCCCTTTGGTTTTTACCTAGCATTCTAAAAAGTCTTGGGTAGGTTAGAACTCTCTCCCCTTGGTTCTCTTTCCGGGGGGGGGGACACTTATTCCTCAAGGAATTGAGGCACATGACAAATAGAAACGAGAGCATGTGCTGTCAAAATGGCCTTGCATCCAAGGCAGGATGTACAGCAGTCCATCTTTCCCTTCTCACTGGCCAGAAAACATCTAGTCACCAGTTTCTTGGCTTTACTCTCATATTGCAGTGCAGGAGGGTGGGCGACCCTGGGCTCCTAAGCCCAAGGTCATATTTATAACACACTTTACCATCTACATGCTGACCATGTCTTTGCATCATCAGAATGAGATAAGGCAATTTCCTTTCTAGTGTTGTATTGTGTGTATTTATATATGTATGTTTTTATAAAGCACAAACCTAGCTGGAAAGCAATGAAGTGCTGTACATAGGGGAGATAGGGGGTGCACGCAAAGGCTTACGAGTAGGAGATGGGGTAGCAGAGGATGCTGAGATGGGTAGGGGAAAACAAATGAAACAAAACAAAGCAGTTGGTTGCATAGAGAATTTCATTGAACTGGTGTTCTGGGAGTTAAAAGGGATACACATGTATGACGAGTGCATGTTGACAGTAAGGCATGTAGTAGAGACATCATGAAACATGATCTATGGTAGACTCCTCCTTGTCACTACTACAATACCATCCACTCCTTCCTCAATCACATCGTTCTTTTAGCTACCGCAGAGTCTCCCCCATCGCCATTCGGTCCTGCCTTGTAGTCCTGATCAGGGGTGAACTCTGGAGATTTCCAGTAGGCCTCTGCACCCTGGGACTCTTTTGTGTTGTGCCCTATTTTATATCCAAATGTTCTCATAGGAAAAGGGAAAGTTACTGAAATTTAGTAATATGGGGCCACTTCGAAAATTATTTGCAGAACCTCTTTGTTCCCAGTCCCCCCCTGCTCCTGATTGCCTGTTGTTATGCCTTCTTCAGAGAACAGCGCAGTATCTGAGACGGCTTTGACCTTTTCATCTTTGGGGGTTCTTTCAAATGGGTTAACCTACGTAAAATAAGACCCGATCGGAGGACGTCCTAACCGTTCCTTGTTCGTGGGCAATGGGAGGCAAACTACTCCTAATCAGTCGTAACGAGAAAGGTATTTTTCTAAAATGAGAACAGGTCATAAAGTGATTGCCTGGAACTCCAGAACACTTTGTAGCTTCAGACGCACCACAAAACTACTTCTTCTGTGACTCCTTCGGCAATGCATCTGAAAGGAACACACATCCCTTCGAGCAAGACCCTGTTAATTCAAAAGCAGGGTGTCCCACAAATACACAGCCCACACTTGGGGATGTATTCACAGCACAAGCACTTAACTGCCGAGGGCAGGCAGAGCCAGCCTGGCTGAGAAGCAGCAAAGCCCCTTTTCATGCTCCAAGCAGCAAATCCAGAGAAAACAAGATTGCCTAATTTATGAGTGAGAAGTGTGTTCTGGGCTACACGGCTCTAATGTAAAATTCAGCACAAGTCTTCATGCTTCATGGTTTTGCTGACCAGCAGTCCTGGTGTTAAATAAGTTAACCCTTTCACGCCGAGCAATAGGCGGTATCTTAAAGCAGACAGGCTCGCTGCTATACGCCCAGTCTTCGAGTTCAATGGTAATGTGGCATGGCTGTGCAAAGCAGGATGGCAAGGGGTATTCCCTTCTTGAGCAGAAGTTGGCAGTCTAGGCAAGCTAGTTTACAAGTATCCAGGTTATAAACCACATAGGCCGCCGCTTGCATGTGAGGGTATGGGCTAAACAACATGGTTCCGAAAGAGGAGAACAAGCCGCATCGATATCCGTCTCCACGGGGGGCATGAGGTGGACACATGCCCGAGGGATCAGGGCACTGGAGGCCTAAGAGATATAATGCACGTGCAAGCGGCTCCCCCAGGATGCCACTTACGTGCCAATGGCTAATACATTAAATAGTCGCTCGAGTCCCAAGAATGGGTTAGTAGAACACAAATAATTAGTCCCAAATCCAATAGGTCGGGTTTTGTTTGAATAGTTAGATATATGTGTATGTTGAGTACTGCCTGTGCTTTTATGCGTGTGTGCACGGTAGTTATTTGCAAATGATGGCACTGTACAAAGTGGTGCATGTGTACTGTGCTTTGTTCATAGTTGTGCCAACACAGGCAAGGATGGTGGCTGTAAAACAATATCACAGAATGCTTGATGTAAGATCTGGCGATATAGTAAGACCGAGCAGACCTATTCCTTGAGTAACACAATGTATATTTCTACTGTTCCATCATTAAATATACAATGGTTTTGCATTTGTCTTATGTCCCATTCAAAAAGGGGGTTTCGACAAATAAAGTCAAAATCCACTAATCTCAATGTTTAAAATACGGTCGTTTTTTTTTTTGTTTGACTTTTTTTAAAACAATTTTTATTGGTTTTTAACATATAACCATACAATAATATCAAACCAATGAACAACATCAACAACCATACACGCTTAGTCATATGCATATTTCTTCCCCCCAGAACTCCCCCTGCCCATCCCGGCCTACGTCCCTGCTACCTTCTCCGATTCCTTCCTGACCAACTGTTCGAGCACCTTGTCCCCTTGCTCGGAAACCATCACGTGTTCTGCGCCTTCTGTTTCAGGGCGGACAGATCCATTATTAATTATCTCCATGCCTCCATCCCTCCGCCTCTCGGACCGCGTCTCTCCTCTTTGCCTCCTCCCACACCACAGTTTCCGCATTAGCCCATTTCACCAAATCTCTCCACCTGCTCTGTGCTGACGGCCTGGTCTGTGCCTTCCACCTCATCGCAATTCGGCGTTTTGCAAGTACATATGCTAGATCTTTAAGTTTGCTCACATGCTTAGCCTTCTTGGGTCTAGGGATGACCCCTAGGAGACATAAACATTTACTCGTTATTACACACACACCTATTTAAAAATTCATAATTCATCCTGGTCACAAACCTGACAAGACCCAGCTCATAAAATAAGCAAACATATCACACATATTTGAAAGTGATAACGTGGCGACTCAGAAACAGAGCCCCAAACACAATCTCCACTCTCAGAGCTCGCCAGTGCATGCACGATTCGGTCATCGCCTCCAATGACCAGTTCTCATTATCTCGTTGCTGGCACCACCGTATGTACACATCCCAATGCTATAATCCAACTAACTGTACAGTGAGCTGAAGTCCACTGCCTGACCATTCCTGTAAAGACTGTGGTTGCAATGGTGGCAGAGTGCGGCTGCCTGCTACTTGATCCTGTGCCTGAGAGCGGAAAGCAGAGGTTCCCATGGCCTACCCAACCATGCCCCCATCAGTTGGCAGGGGCTTGTCATATCGAACTAAAACATTCCCCCATCTCTTTCAGGGAAATCATTAGTATGGGCGCTATATATCTAGGACCCAGGAGATCTGAGGGAACAAACATTTTCTCCAAAGCCCCCCATATTCCCAAGATTCTCAGAATAGGAGTACAAAGTCAAATATTCAACTACCCCGTGGTGAGGAGTTCATCAACACATACATGAACAATTTAACAGTCGAGACCTTACCCAAAACAGTCAATGGTTCCCCAACTCATCTTATGTCGTCCTCTGGTGGGTTTCTGCTGCAGTACCAGTGGCTACAAGAGTGGAAGCACAGAAGGCACAAGAGCGAGGAGGCATCTGCGTGTGAGGTCGGTTCCATGGTGCAATGAGCAGGGAACCCAGAAACCAAAATGGCGGTCCAGCCTAATTTAGGCTTGCCACGTCTCAGCACATGATGTGCTGCCCATCGTTAACCGCACACGATAGCTCTCAGTGCAAGCATCGTAGCCATTCCCTGTGTGAGTAAACTATGCTCCCCAGCAGGTCCCAAGACAAAGAGGGACATCACAGGGTGCATGGATTGAGTGTTATAAAAATCTACTCATTTCATGCAGTATTTGGGTGGTTTGACTAGGAGGAAGAGTGTGGAGGGGAGGTTGAGGAGAAGATGAAGGAGGTTTGAGAGTGGTGGCAAGAGGGAGAGTACGGATTAAGGAGATGGAGGACAATAAAGAGGTAGTAAATAGGTAGAGCGTTCTCAGTAGCCTCCGCCCAGATTTGGAACAGTCTTCTGCTGTTCCTGAAGAGTTTGTCAAATCATCTGGCTTTAGGAAATTGCTGAAAACGTATCTGTTTCAGTAAACTCCCTATATTGGCTCTCCTTCCTCCTCTCTCTCCTACAGCACCATGATGCCTCCGGGCGACTGAGCACTTAATAAGTGTTCATAACATAACATAAGAAAAAGCATCAGGGAGAAGGCAGTGGGTGGAGGGAAAAGTAAGGGATGAAAGAAAAGAAGGAGGTAGGAGAATAAGGTGCTTTGAGTAAACATAAGAGGAAAGGAAGGAGGTGGGAAGATTCATCAAAGGAAAGGAAGGAGAAAGGTGTTAATATGAGGTTGGAAGTGACATCAAAGAAAAGCAAGGAGGGAGTAGTAATTAGGCGTGAGAAGGCATCGGAACATAGGAAGGAGATCAAACTATCCAGGAGCAAATACTAAAGTAGAGAAAAGAGGAAGGATTTTAATGGCTTTTGAGGGAATTGTCAAGAGCGAGACTGAGGTGTTCCTCCGGAAGGAGCAACATGGTTATATCCAGAGAGAGGAGGAAGGGTATAATCGAGAGGAAGTTGAATGAAACAAAAATGGGAAGGCAGAGATGTACCTTCAGGAGAAGTCATGTGGAGATACCCAGTGAAAAGAGGAGCCATGCCGCCAATATGAGATTAGAGGTAACAAAAGAAGAGTGGTGGAGGAAGGTACAAATGAGGAGAGTGTGGTCAACATCATCCAGGAAGAGAAGTACAACACCAGGCTCCTGGGTGAAGCTTTGGGGTATATTTCAATGCAAGCCAGACCTAGCTAGCCACCCACCAGCCCAGTCAAACATGTAAGCACATATGACGCCGAGACAAAGGTGAAGGGGGTTCCCACAAGCCCAGAACGAGAAGCAGAGGAGTGGAACATTTGGACAGTACAGCCAATATCAGAGTGCTGGTACACTCAACCCCTCTCCAACCCAGACTGTGAGTGACTGTGAAATGAGGACACATCTCCGGCAGGGATTCACATATTTGAGGATTCCAAAACTCTGAAACTGTTTTGTTGAAACACCTGTGAGAAACCATCATGTTTTTGTGTTACAAGTTCTGTCAAATATAGACGACGCTGCCAACGCCTTGTATTCCTTAGGGGAAGAATGCTCCCCAGGCAAGTGGGAAGCAATTATCAGCCATACATTTATATTTGTCCAGTGCTTTAACTATCTCCAATAAACCTCTGCTTACATTATTTCTGTGTCTGCCTGGTGCTGATCCCTCTTGGATTAGTGACAACACACAGTTTGCAAAATGCCAGTTTGACAATAACAATATATTGTGTGTATGGCAATCACAATGTACTCCTAGCTTGCTAAAACCAGAAAATTGACAGTTAGACAACCAAGTATAATATGAGTGTGCATACTATTATCCCTGTATGCTAGATTGAAAAAAAACACTCTACTGCATGTGTGACTCCATATAAACGGGAGATCTACTGGGGTTGTCAAACTCAATATGCACCCAGTTTGACAACCCCTATACATTCCCAGGTTGGACAATCCAGAAAAGTCCTCTTTTGTACAATTCCAGTACACGTTATGGTTGCAGATTCCCAGAACACCCCTAGATTGGAAATCTGAGTGATCATTCTTAAAGGTCCATTAAACTGCACTGAGCACTCTTAGCAAGAAATCTTAAATCACGCTGCTGTTGGAGAAATCCTGCCTGTGCATCTCCAACTGAAATGAGATAACACATGTCCCTACACCACAACCAGTGGTAGCTCTTCCATAATGGGTGAGAAGGTGTTGACTCAACCGGGTCTTGGCCCCCTCTCGCCCATTATGAAGGAGCCAACAGGTGAGTAGCCAGCCCAACGAAACACTGAGCGCTCCGTCAGCTGCTTTTTCCAGCTTAGGGAGTGCTCCTGGGCTGTCTCTGGCTGAACTGTGAAAGGGAAACATAGTTTCCCTTTGACAATTTAGTTCCCGCGCTCAATGAGCCATGCAAGATTGGGGGTGTTTTGCTTCCTCGGCCATGGAAATGCTAGCTGCGGAGCTGCATGTATTTATGTATGTGTGAGGGGGCGCTCCTGCTGGAGTGGGGCGTCTCATCACCCACACTCAGGCCTGTGGGATGTTTTTACCCATGCATCCAAGCCCTACCTCAAAAACTGTGCAATACTGGCATTGAAAACATCATGATGGCCAGAGCTTCCCAGAAAATGCACAGGGAAATGCATGAAGAATAGGCTGCCACTCATTTTTGCCGATGTTATGGGCACAGAAGGGCACTGCCTAAAACCACCATTGGACTACCCACACTAGCCTGAAACCATTGGGAATGGCAATGCTGATTGCCAAAAGCAACCTAGAATTGTGGGGAATTCATTTTCTTAAATCCCAAAAATGGGTGCATTACCAGTACTCACCACTATCAGAAAGCCGGCGTTTTAAAACAACACCAGACATTTGTGTAAAACTGAATAGATGAACCCAAAGCAGGCCAAAGAAAGACTTACTAAGAGGTGGATACAATGTAAAGTTATATTCTGAAGTGACTTGAAGGTTTATAACAAGACTGGCTGAGCTCTGTAGGTCTGCAGCAGCCTAACTGAAACTGGATTTAAAACTACCAAAAATCGAAAATGTTTAAATTAACTGAGTGACCTACTTTTGAGTGTCACATAGTTGTCACTGTTGAAATGTCATAGTTTTGAACTTAGAATCAGCATTCTAGCTGCATATGTAAAAATTGTCTTGACTTAAACTGGGGAACAAAAAGTGACATTTTATCTGAAACCTGGCTTAATGAAACTGAATTCTGCCCACCAGCTACCCCCGACAGGAGTTGAGACTTGCACAACAGCTGTGTTCCCAGGCTTAGCTGCCTTTTGCTGTTCCCACCAAAAGGGATATGACACTTCCCTGATTGAATTACCTGGGCTCTGCAGGAAATTGAACAAAGCCCTGTCCTGACACAGGCAAATGTTTTATTATGGGGGTCGTAAAAGTGGCTTCCTCCTGGAAGGAAAGGGGAGGAGCACTGCCTGTGAGAGCAAGCTGGCTTGGCAGAACTGGAAAAACCAGAAATTCAACCTTGCGCTGGGGGAAACCACACCCCTTTGGGGCCAGAACATAAATCTAAAAAGATGGATCATTCATAGAGCGGACTTGTGAAAATTTTATAAGTGATATCATTATTCTTGTGATTTTTCTGTGCACATTTGAAGACGTGGTAGGACCCGGTGGTATGTTCAGGGGTGTTTTAGCGGAAAAGAGGATATTACTCTAAATGTATGTATGTTAAAAATCTGACACTCCACCACCTAATGCCCACACATCATGGGCACATCTGTGTAAATGCGGGGAAAAATCCAATATTGGTAACCCGACTAAAAAGTGAAATATGTTGCCATTTTTGAACCCAAGCTCCTAGGAAGAGCAGATTTGGGACAGAGACTACCTCATGTGATAGGTAATATGTACATGCAATGACAAACCACTATGTATTTGAGAAATGTACATTTTGAATCAAATATAGATTTGTGGGCAAACTGACCAGGGGAGGATCCTCTGACCCATAAAACCTACAGCATCACTCTGACTCACAGTTCCTTCCCCAATCATGGGAGAGGGGAGAATTGGGCCAATGACAAGTTGAAAGAGGGGCTGGCTAGTGATGCTGCACACACACCCACTTTCAAAACACATAAAAGCAGACAGTCAGGACAGACAGAGACATTCAATTCCATTTGCTGCGGAGCATGCTGATCGACGACTTCACATCCAGAGATCCAGACTTCAAATCCATCAATCTCCAGAACCTGTAGCAGTACCTAGAAAGCAGAGCAGTATCCAGAATCCAGAGAGGCTAGACCAGCAGACCAGAGCTGACCCAGACCGCTGTTAGCAGAACCAGAGAGCTGACCCAGATCACTGTGAAGAGACCCAGACCAGACCGGAGTCCAGTCCAAAACCTGACCAGATCCGTGGCGAGGCCTAATTCAAAAATATATTGTGAGTACCTAGCAGAACTGTGCAGAACCAATCTCTTAGTTAAAATAATATAATTCAATCTATTTTAATCTAACCACCTGTCATTTTCTATCTGCAAGCTGTAACATGTCGCTTTGAACTTTTAAAATTTCAAATCCGAAAAATAACCTTCACAAAATCATTCATATCTCTGGAACCGTTTGGGCTAGGAAATTTGTTTAACTTTCCTCTTAAAGCTTAGAATCCTACCTTTCCAACAAGCCTAGAACCGACTTCCTACTCCTTATACTTTCTCCGTAATCACGATTCTCACACTCGCGAATTTTACCGCGATTTGCGATTTGGTTAAAAATCCAGCCACGTGTGAAAACAGCAGCTTCCTTGCTTTCCTTGCTAAACATTCGTTTGCCTCTTAAGAACCATCCCTGAATCATTGCTAGAGTGAGCCTGGACTAATATTAACTAGATACCACTCACCCTGAACCTCTAGAGGGAATTAAAAGCATTTTAGCATATTTTTCACTTCATTGCCAGCACAAAGCATTTTAGCATATTTTTCACTTCATTGCCAGCACATATAAAAGCATTTTGGGCCTGTGTTTCAAACTTCTGTAGTCTAAGCTTGCTGGGGTGAACTGAATTACATTTGATTGCATTTATGAGAACTGTGTGCTTTCCTTCCATTTCCTTGCATTGCATAAAGGGGGGAGTGGATTGCCAGAGAAAAGTGATTACATTGTTTTGTTGAAATCATATTGAGTATTTCTGTACTGCAATTTCATTCCACCCTGCATCCATTTGAAACCATAAAAGTATTGTTGCTATCTTATCCATCCTATAACCACTCATCATTGATTATAAAGAAGTGTGCTAGTGCCGGACTATCCATGATTGATTACTGCTCAGATTAAGTGTGATATTCAATTATTAATTTATTATAAAGTGTGATATATATCTATTGTTTAAATTATCAAATAAACCCTTTAAACTTGCAAAACAGAACTACTTCTTGGCTCAGTGGGGTCAGGGGGATTCCAAGAGAGGGGTGTTATATAGGGGTAGTCATCCAGAACGCATGAACTGGACGTAAAGATATATCAATAAGGGTTTCCATTCAGTATCCCAGACTAGGCATTGACTTAGCTGTAGTGTTGAATTGAATCCTCTCACAGGCCCCTGCATGCATGTGCAAGGGACAGGGAGAATCCTGATTCCTGTTCATGCTAGCAGGAGCTGGAGTGCTGGGGAAGAAACCTCCGGACGGGCAGGAGAAGGTATGTTTATGTTTGTGATGCCGGAAATGCATCAGAGGGACAGGGCCTCTGAATCCTTGTCCTTTACTGCTTTTTATCGTGTGTTCTGCCATGTTTTCTGCCCAGGAGTCCATGTGGGACTCCTGGCAGTGCAGCTCTCTCTTTTGGTTTGGTGAACAGACCCATGGGATACCCTTATGGCACCCATGGGTAGGGGTACAACCCTGTGCCCCTAGTGTATGTTTTTGGCACCTGTGGGTGGCCCACAGAGCAGGGTATGGGCTGGTGGCAGCTCCATGCTGAATTTGACAGGTGCTCTGGGTGTCCTCCATTTTGGGATACCCAGGCCCTGCCATTGGGATCAGTTGATTCCTGATAGGAAACAAGATGGCCCCTGTGGCCTCTTGCTTTCTATTGCCTGTTACCTTGTTTCCCAAAGTCCTGGGAAGCCCTGACTCTGTCCCTTCCCCCTGACTGGCTGTTGGGTGGAAGTTCCATATATGGTGGTGTTGTGAAGGCCCAGCTAGACTGACTGGAGCCTTCCCAGTGACTGTATGTTGTGGGTACCTCCTGTGGGTGGGACCTGGGTGAATGGAGTGTGTGGCCAATATACACTCCTTGTTGTGGTTGTCTGGTTTCTGGCATGAGAGACAAAGACTGAGACAGCGCTGCCCGAAACTGGCCTGAATGCAGTGTGTAGTGTTGAATGGCTGGGTACTTGTCCCAATCCACATTCCTTGTTGTGAGTGTCTGAAAGGGAGGAGTGTGGCCTGAATGCACTGTGTGCCTGATTGGCTGACTGACTGCATGAAGGCCCTTCTGTATGATTGGCTGCTGAGTGTGTGCCAGCAGTGTGGATGAGAGACAGAATAGTATATCTGGGGACCTCTCACCACCGGTAATTGGTTCAGGGAACGTTCAGAAGCGTTCAGAAGCGTTCTGGAGCTGAGTCTCCACTCTAAGAGTAACTGGAACTGCTGATCCTCAACGTCCAGCTGGAAGAAGAAGACTTGCTGTTGCATTTGCTTCGACCGATCCGAAGGCTGCCGAAATCGTCGAAGACTGACCCGAGAGAGGACCTGGTAAGGCGCCCTCTTCCCGTGCTCCGAGGGACCATCGAGCACCGCTCCATCTTCATCGAAGCGCCCTGGAAGACAGACCCTCGAAAGGCTGCCGACCCGAGACGGGACCGCCGAGGAGATCGAAGTGAAGCACCCGGACATCGCCGCCGTCGAAGTCCATTGCTGTCGACCAGGGTTCGCAGGTTTGTGTAACCGCTGGAGGCCCGTCGAAGTTGTGTTGCCCAGCCGTGGGAACCACTTGACGCCGTGCCGCCGTCGACCGGAGCCGTCCGCTCCTTTGCCTAAGAACATTCGAATCAAAGGACTCCCTCGTCCGCACCGTCGACCACTTTATCCTGCCGGAGAAAGTCGAGAACGACCAACGCGCTGAGGAGAAACCTGCCGGTGGGTTTCCCGCCACCCGAAGACCACAAAGACTCGAACGACTCGACGCCCTTGCTGGGCCTCCATCTCCACAATCTTTGCGGTCCAGAACTATTGTCACCGAGGTGCCCCGCATGCCTCTGCCTTGCAGGACGCCGACGCTCCGACGCCGACGAGCACCGCTCGGACGAAGCTGCCGCCTCATCGACGCCGTTCTACCCTGTTTGTCGACGGACGTTTGACGCCCCGTGTCTCCCGCTTGAAAGGGAAGGCATTCAAGAAGGGCCGTCGATTCCCCGTCGCCGAACACCGAGTTCCTCGACGTTTCTCGACGCCTCTCGACGATCCGTGACTCCCGCTTGAAAGGGGGTCGCTCAAGAAGGATCTGTCGACGCCTCTTCGAAGAACTCGACTCCAGGTACATTGGGGGGGTAAAAACATTATAAGAGAGAATAAGACTTGCAGAACAATATATGGACTGGGCTTGTGCTATATCTTTATTTTACAGGTTGCCCAGGTGGGGGGATCTCCACACAGAACTGTGTCTAGTGGTAGGGGCCAGTATTCTGCCTATTGCTCAACCATCTTATTTTCTCTCCTCTCTCTATTGCTGGTTTCACTCTATGGATCTGTGTGACATTGTTACAGTATTGTTGATGCACTTTAATAAGATCTAATACAAAGGGTGGTACCACTTTAGAATTGTATATATTTTCCATTGTTGATTTTCCTAAGAACAAAGTGAGTTATTATGATAAGTGTACATAACCTTGAATATTGATTATATAAAGACTGTGTTCTAAGCAATACAGTGTGTGGACATTCCTTTGTGGGGGCTTGGGGACTACACTGTACTTAAGAACCAGCCTGCATCACCTCCTGAGAAGCTAGGCCTTGATTGCTCGTCCATTGCTACCGTAATAGAGAATCTTGGCTGGGGTCTTCTGTGCCTCTCTTCTACCATATAGAGAGCAGAAGTACAGACACCCCCTACCGGTCTTCTTCACACTGGTGGCAGCGGTGGGATGCTTATGGTTTTAAGAATCAGTGTATAACCGTGCCACTTACAAAAGATATCCACACTTTATTAAATTAAGGTTTATTTGTGTACAAGATAACTGCATTACAAACAATGTAGTCTATTGCAAATGGCAAATTGACTCGGATGAGCTTGGAGGCTCTCCAGAGTGCTTGTGAAGCCAGGGAGTTAGACTTTGTGGATAAGTCTAGGGCTGAGCTGATAGCTGCCCTGGTGGACTACCAGACTGATGGTGAAACTCTTGATGAGGGGGGGAATGCAACCAATGAGGACTCTGCCCCTGGGGTTTCTGCTGAATCTGTTTCTGGGAATGCCGCCATTCCTGCTGCCTCTGTTCCAAACCCCAGCAATTCCTTGGAGCTTGAGTTATTAAGGATGAAATTGGCCTTTGAATACCGCAAGTTGGAAATAGATGCTGAACTTAAGAAAGAGGAGTTGGCTCAACAAGTGGAGCTCAATAATAGGGATCTTGAACTCAGAAATAAGGACCTTGAACTCAAGAGCCAGGACACTGAATGTCAGAGAATCCAGCTAGAGAAAGCTAGAATGGAGACTTCAGCTAAAACCAGTGAGAGTGTCAGGTCCCCAGCCACCAAGTTTATGAAAGATTTGGTTGGTGTATTTGTGGAGGGTTCAGATATCCTCCAATGGATTGAAGCGTTTGAAATGGCTTGTGCGATTCATGATGTTGATAAAAGAGATTGGGCTAAGTGTTTGTTAAGCAGAGTGCCTCAAACTGGATATGACTGGATTGTGAAGCTGAGTGTGGAAGAAAGGGGTCAGTATGAGTGTATGAAGTCTGCTTTGATTGCCAAGTTTGGCAAGACACCTACCCAATACCTTAGAAGGTTCAGGGATTTTAAGAAAAGAGAGAATGTGTCTTGGGTTGACTGGGTGAGTGCTGCGCACATGAACATGATGGTGTGGATCGATGGATACAAGGTTAAGACTTTTGTTTAATTGTCCCACCTCTTGTTTTTTGAGCATTTTTCTGAAGCCTGTTCACCAGAGCTGCGTCAGTATGTGGCTGACCAGAACATTTTGGACCCCTTTAAGCTGGCTAGGTTGGCTGACAAGTGGGTCTCCCACCGGGTGTCCCCTAAGGACTCCAGGGGGAAGGACAAGGACAAAGAAAAGGGGGCCTCTCAGAAAGCTGAGGAGTCCCACAAGCAGTCACAGTCGGGTAAACCTAAACATTCCTCTCCCAAGACCCAAAAATCTAGTGGGGGTAAGTCATCTGTGGGTGGGAATAAGAGTAGTGGTCCACCTGCTGCAAAGCAGGCTCCCAGTGGTTCCAGTACCGTACCCCGCACTCCTGGCGCTTGTTGGGACTGTGGGGCTCTGGATCACAAAAGGGGTGACTCCAAGTGTAAAGGTAAGGCACTTGGAGTACAGGCTGTCAGCCTGACCTACCCTTACCCCGTGTCTGAGGTGGAGGCCACTGTCCTCCCCTCCTCTACCGGGATCACATTTGGTGCTCCGGTAGAGATTTCCTTAGTGTCCCTTGGGGCCTGGGACCAGTATGCAGAAGTACTGGCGACTATCCCACAGAACACCCGTAGATTTTTGAGAAGTGTCCTCTTGAATGGCCAGCCTTCTACTGGTTTGAGAGACACTGGGGCAAGCATGACAGTGGTGGACAGGACCCTGCTCAAGCCAGAGGACTATGTAGGTGCTCCTCTGCAAACCACCAGGTTAGCTGGTGGGCCTGCCAAATTATCACCTGTAGCCTTAGTCACACTCATGATTGGAGACAAGACAGCAAAGCTTCCTGTCCTGGTTCAGGACAATGTCCCTGCTAACATTCTGTTAGGAAATGATCAAGTAGAGTTGGGGTTGATCTCGGATGGTCTTCCCATGACTGCTGCTGCAGTCAATAGGTCACAGGTGACACCGGGTCTGGCTGTGGGTCAGGTACCCGAGCCAAAGGCGAGGCCGAAGTCAAGAAGAAGGAAGACCAAGAAGGCCACCTCTGTGGAGGGAACACCTTCTCTTCCTGCTGTTCCGACAGCACCCATTGGGATCCATGCTCCGGACGAGCTGGGTCCAGTGGAAAACCCAAACTCAACTCCTGTGGGAGAAGAGACAGAAGACTCTCCTGTGGGAGAGGTTCTCAACCCAGAGGATCATCCCGATCTTCAATGCTTGTTAGCTGAAGGGGGACCCTCCCGGGCAGACTTCTGTAAGGGACAGAGAGAGTGCCACTCTCTCGAGGGACTGAGGAAACAGGCCCTGTCCCAGGCACAAGGAGAAGTGCCTAGGACATTCCGGATTTATTGGGAGGGAGAGCTCCTTGTTAGTGAGCCCACTAAGCCTGAACCTGGTGCCCTCAAGAGGTTGGTGGTACCCCAGGTTTACAGGCCCTTCCTACTGCAGTTGGCGCATGAGGTGCCCTTGGCTGGTCATCTTGGGACCAAGAAGACTAAGCAGAGGCTCTCTGCCCATTTCTACTGGCCACGGATGGGAGTAGAGGTGGAGTCCCACTGCAGGACCTGCCCAACTTGTCAGTTGTCTGGCAAGACTGGAGGTAGTGTCATTGCCCCACTGCAGCCATTGCCAGTGGTTGGCACACCATTTGAGAGGGTGGGCATTGACATCGTCGGTCCCCTTGACCCTCCCACTTCAGGTGGACATCGGTTCATCCTGGTCTTGGTAGATCATGCCACCAGGTACCCTGAGGCAATACCCCTTCGGACTGTTACTGCCAAGGTGGTTGCCAGGGCTCTCCTGGGCATTTTCACCCGTGTTGGATTCCCCAAGGAGGTTGTCCCTGACAGAGGATCCAACTTCATGTCTAGTTACATGAAAACCATGTGGAAAGAGTGCGGGGTAACCTACAAGTTCGCCACCTCTTACCACCCCCAGACCAATGGTCTGGTTGAGAGATTTAATAAAACTCTCAAGGGCATGCTAGGGGCTTTGGAAGAACCCCTAAGGAGGAAATGGGATCTCCTCCTGCCATGCCTGCTGTTTGCTTACAGAGAGGTACCTCAAGAGGGTGTTGGTTTCAGCCCCTTTGAGTTACTCTTTGGACATCCCGTGAGGGGGCCCCTCGCCTTGATCAGAGAAGGCTTGGAAGCCACCCCTCCAGGTCCCGCCAAGCAAGTGGGGGACTATGTGTTAGGCCTCAGACGGAGGATGACACAGATGATGGGTCAGGCAACAGCAAATCTCAAGGCCAGCCAGGAATTGAATAAGTACTGGCATGACCTTAAAGCCTCGCAAGTGGATTGGACTCCGGGACAGGAAATCCTTGTGATGGAGCCTACCAAGCCTAGAGCTCTGGCAGACAAGTGGACTGGACCCTTCAGGATCATCTCCAAGATGGGCAAAGTCAATTATCTGGTTGACATGGGAGCCTCTGGGGTAGCCCCTCAGATATTCCATGTCAACAGGCTCAAGCCTTTCCACCGGCAGGCAGAAGTCTCATGCCTCTTGTAAGCTTCAGGGCAAGAAGAGGATGAGAGTGAGCCCCTTCCTGATTTGCTGCATAGCAACCCTCAGGATGGCTCAGTGGAGGGAGTACATCTCTCTCCGGATTTGACAACAGAGCAACAGAGGGCCTGCAGGGCTTTACTCCAACAGTATGCCTCTCTGTTTTCACTGACGCCAGGCCTTACACCGTGGTGTAGGCATGAAATTGACACTGGTGACAGTGTGCCTGTCAAAAGCAGGTGCTACCGTATGTCAGATACCGTCAAGAACCACATCCAGGCTGAGGTCGCCAAGATGTTGGATCTGGGTGTTATTGAACCCTCAACCAGTCCCTGGTCCAGTCCAGTGGTCCTTGTCCCCAAGGCAAGTTCCCAGGCGGGTACCAAGGATTGGAGGTTCTGTGTGGACTACCGAGGAGTCAATGCCGTCACCAAAACTGACGCGCACCCATTGCCCAGGGCTGATGAGCTCGTGGACACCATAGGTGCTGCCAAATTTGTGAGCACCTTTGACCTTACCTCAGGCTATTGGCAAATAGCTCTGACGGACCATGCCAAGGAAAAGACGGCCTTCTCAACACCTGAGGGACTCTACCAGTTTAGGGTCATGCCTTTTGGGTTGAAGAATGCCCCTGCCACCTTCCAGAGATTGGTCAACCATGCGCTCAGTGGGCTGGAAGCCTTTTGTGTGGCTTACTTAGACGACATTGCCGTCTACAGTTCCACCTGGGAAGAGCATTTGACACATCTGGATAAGGTGTTGCAGGCCTTGAAAAGGGCTAACCTCACTATCAAGGCCACCAAGTGCCAGATAGCTCAGGGGAAAGTTACCTATCTTGGTCATGAGGTAGGAGGGGGTCAAATCCAACCTCTCTCCAGTAAAGTACAGGATGTACAGAACTGGGAGACTCCCACTACTCAAACCCAGGTGAGAGCCTTTTTGGGCCTCTGTCAGGATTAGTCAGGCGAGTACAAAGGCAGCGAATATGGCAAGGGAAATGTGCACTAAATCACACAGTGAATAGCTTCAAATTAAACTACATGCACACAGGAACAACGACTCATGTATGCTAGAACCCAGGAGTGCAAATAGAGTGTGACAACAAAACCAATATATGAAAAGGGATGTGGGGTAAGCACCTGACCGCGAGGAAAGTCGGCAAGCGCCTTACCCCCAATTGCTGTTACAGGTACTGACAGCGCTAAACCCACGTGGAGGGCAAGCAATGACAGGATCTGTGAACTAACACTCTTGATGGTATTAAATAAGGGAACTAAAGAACAGTACTCACGAGGACAAGATAAACCTCTTGAATGTCAGCTAGCCCACGAATCCTGTTGATGAAACTGGGACCCTGAAAGGCTATAACAGCAATGGGAGGAAAAACTAAATACCTATAGTGTTTACAAATTAGTGAGGAAAACATAAGCATTCACACAGGAGCTAGCTACAACCGCACACCACACCTACATATCAAATGGGAAATAAATGCAGTTGTGCAATGGAAAACATGGAATGGATCCCAATGGAAAATAAGGATCAGGAGCAGGGAAAAACGAAATAACCAATGCAAACTTCCCCCTACCCCTCCAAGGGAAAGACAGGATGCTAATCTAAGAGGAAGGCTAAGGCATACGGGTTTACAGCAGCAAAGGACAGAGTCAAAGAAATATAGAACACAGACAAACTGGGCTGCATCTAAAAGGGGAAAGCACTGAGAAATGCTGCCTGCAAACAGAGGAAGACAAAAAGGGGATCAAGGGAGCAGAAATCAATTAGCGCATGAATCCGAAATTCAGGGCGGAGGAACAAGAAAACAGGAGCTAGGAACTAGGTACAAAGGCAAGGAACAAGGAACAAGGGACTAGTCACAACAGGAACACTGCAAACGATGACCAGCGCTGGACTGAAGTAAGACTGAGGCTTTTAAAGCTGCTTAACAAGCACATGCCTCAGGTGTGCTGATTGCTGCACCTGCAGCCACAGGTGTTGCCTATCCTCCACCCAACCTTGTCCTGCAAGGGTGGAGGTGGAGCAGTAGGCCAGGCATTCTGGGAAGCATAGTCATTTGGTTAAAGAAGCATGCTGGCTGCCAAAAACCTGGAATGGATCCGGAAGGGAAGTAGCTTGGAAAATAGGGATTTAGCGCTCCCAATTCATCACAGCACTGTAGCATAAGGTTCGGAGGAAAGGTCCAGTAGGGAATAAACCCCAAATCATGCCCCCAAGTGGTGGGAACGGGAGCGAAGGGAGCGAGTCGTGACAGTATACCCCCTCCTACGGCCGTCTTCGGGTGCCCGCCCCCCGCACGAGACATCTTCTTTCCATGATGGGAGTGCTTTTTCTTTGGAGGTGGCACTGATGGAAATGGTGGCCTGTGGGCAAAGGCAGATGGACTTCCATGATAGGAGCGCTTTGTCTTTGGAGGTGGTACTGATGGAAACGGTGGCTTCTGGTGAGGAAGAGACTCATGGTTCGAAGAAAGGCATGAAGGACTTGCAGGACCTGAAGCAGAGTTGGAAGGTCCAGGAAGCTCAGTCACTGGGAGTGGACCCTTATAAGTCTTTGAGGAGGGAGGCAGGCTGGTGCAACATGCCTTAGACAATGGTAGAAGCCCTGTTAGCCTTTCTGCCGAGAGTGGACATGCGGGAGGTGAGGAAATTGCTGGCTCCAGGAAAGGTTTATGTTCAGCCATTAGAGAAGGTGGCGGCTGAGGTAGAGGTTCAGATTTTCTTCTGTCATTCATCTGGGAAAAGGCTTGTGGTTGAAAGTGACTAAGGTTTGACTGCACATGTTCTACGCCTTGGAGACCTGAAAGTCCAATGGGTTGTACAAGGCTGGTACTCCTGCTGACAGTCGTGTAGCCACTTTGTTGCACGTGGGATACAACAGCAGGGACGTTTGGCATACTGATAGGAGTGATAGACGCACTACTTGGTATTTCAGGCACACTCGCAGAAGGAGCAATAACAGACACATTTTGAACAGCAGCAGTCATTCCCTTCCTTTGGCTACTAGCACCCAACTGGTGCTTCTTTGGCGGAATTCTGTTGCACAAGTCCTGTAGGTAATACGCCGGTCTGCACCACCCCCTGTGCACACCCAGGTGAGTGGTTCTGACTCACCATTTGGTCCAGCTTGATGACTCTGAAGCAGGAGCTGGCAAAAGTCTCAAACTCTGATGCTGCATTTTTAGGAGGCTCTGATGCTAAAGTGAAGCAGTTGGGAGAATCATCTTGTGGAAAAGGCAGGCATTCTGGTGCTCCTCCTGAAGCAAAAGAAAGGCAAGCTAGATGTTCATCGACAGTAAATGGTTGGGATTCAGGAGGAATCGCTGGAGCAGAAGAAAATACAGCAGGATCTGATGGTGTAGACAGGTATACCTCTGATATTGGCAGCGAGGCTAAGCAGGATACAGGCGTCTCATGAACTGAAGGCAAATACTCAGTATACTCTGGGACTGAAGACATGCACTTTTGATGGACTACCGGAGGCTCTAAAGCTGAAAGATGATCTGCAGGATGAGTCACTTTAGCTGAAGACAGGCAGGCCAGGGGAAACCTTGAGACTGAAGGCATGCAAGCTGAAGCAATCTCGGTTGCTGGATACAAACATGTCCAGGTCTTTGGGACTGGCTCTTGAGTAAATGGCAGACATGGCAGCGGTTCATTGGTTGAAGACACGTGTGCCAAAGATGACTGCAGGGCTGTGGATTGGATCATAGAAGAGTCAATGGTTGTAGGAAGACAGACAGAAGTCTCAGAAGTTGACAGACACATTGGTGGCTCAGGAATGGAGGGCACCCTTAGGGCAGTAGATTCCTTGGCACCAGTAACCAAAGACTGAGCTGTACCCTTGCAGTCCCTTTCTTTAGTGGGTGACACAGAGTCTCTTTCTTTGTAGAAGTCAAAATCAACCAGTGGAATCACCATAGTAAAGTCTCTGTTAATCAGGATTTCATCAATTGTCCATTCCTCTGTTTTAGCTTCTGAAAGAGGCAGATTAGCAATCAACAGTTCAGGAATCGCCTGCCAGTTTTTTGGTTCTGTATACTGTGGAATGAGTCCATCAGAACATGAAATCTGTACTGTCTCTGACTGTTCGTATTGATCAGAATTGGCAGAAGGAAGAGTGAACCCAGAGGTAACATCGTTTTCCACATCAGCTTTAACATCTACTTCAGTCTCAGCAGCTGTATCAAGAGCAGGGCCTAAGCCTACTGTAGTGACTGAATCTGTGTATGCCACCATTGTGGATTGTGTTTGGAAATCAGAAGCTTGTATGTGTGCTAGCTCAGAATTATGACAAACTGCTACACAGGAAATTTTAGGTAAAGGAGTGGCTTGTAAATCTTCAGCTAACTGCAATCCCTGATAAACAGCAGAACAATTGTTAGAAACTGTGCCCAGATTAAGCGCTGTGCTAGACGAAAGACCTTCACTCCCAATAGATCTAACATATTGACAAATATCATGGTTTACCAAAGTCTCTGCACTCAGGGGCTGAACAGTGTTCACTTCCTCAACATCAACAGATAAAGTCTGAGGTGTATTCAGTAAAGAGTGCAAGGTTTTATTCTCCTCTTGTAAAGAAATGAATTCTTGTCTTAACTCCTCAAGCTTAGCTCTTAGCATGCCCTGCATTAACTGTACATCACTATCAGTAGGCACAGGGGGAGGCATAGTGGCATCAGGGCTGGATCCTGCACTAGCAATCTGGATGTGCACCGATTGTACATTGTCCTCTACTGCTTGCAGGTTCTGTGATTTATAGTTTCTCTTACCAACTTGGTCTGTGTTTCCCTTAAGCAAACTATTGACATTAGACCTCTTGGCATTAGGGACTACAGTATGTACCTGTGCAAAGGAGTATGCTTTAGACTGAGGGTAGAAAACAGAAGTTATGCAAGGAACCCCTCCATTCTTTATGTTTGTACCATGAAACTGTTCTATCTGAGGTGAAGCACAACTGGAATCATGGGGTTCAACAACAGAGGTACTCTTGTATAATAAGTCTAACAGTGTGTTGTTTTCTGCGGCTAAGGCTTGCGCTGACATAGAATCGGGATCAAAACAAAAGATAGAACTAGGATCAGGCAATGTAGGATGTGCCATCCTATGGGAAAAATACTTTGCACGTAAATGCCCATTCGTGACAAGGAGTTCATTTAAGTCAGGACTAGTGATTTGATTGTCACAGGTAAATGTAGGGGAAGCTTTCTGTACAAACTTGTTAGAGGCCTTGCTGCCTTTCTTTCTTAAACTTGCCATATTCAATGGGAATTTTGGGCTGGTCATTCTGTCAGGATTAGTCAGGCGAGTACAAAGGCAGCGAATATGGCAAGGGAAATGTGCACTAAATCACACAGTGAATAGCTTCAAATTAAACTACGTGCACACAGGAACGACTCATATATGCTAGAACCCAGGAGTGCAAATAGAGTGTGACAACAAAACCAATATATGAAAAGGGATGTGGGGTAAGCACCTGACCGCGAGGAAAGTCGGCAAGCGCCTTACCCCCAATTGCTGTTACAGGTACTGACAGCGCTAAACCCACGTGGAGGGCAAGCAATGACAGGATCTGTGAACTAACACTCTTGATGGTATTAAATAAGGGAACTAAAGAACAGTACTCACGAGGACGAGATAAACCTCTTGAATTTCAGCTAGCCCACGAATCCTGTTGATGAAACTGGGACCCAGAAAGGCTATAACAGCAATGGGAGGAAAAACTAAATACCTATAGTGTTTACAAATTAGTGAGGAAAACATAAGCATTCACACAGGAGCTAGCTACAACCGCACACCGCACCTACATATCAAATGGGAAATAAATGCAGTTGTGCAATGGAAAACATGGAATGGATCCCAATGGAAAATAAGGATCAGGAGCAGGGAAAAACGAAATAACCAATGCAAACTTCCCCCTACCCCTCCAAGGGAAAGACAGGATGCTAATCTAAGAGGAAGGCTAAGGCATACGGGTTTACAGCAGCAAAGGACAGAGTCAAAGAAATATAGAACACAGACAAACTGGGCTGCATCTAAAAGGGGAAAGCACTGAGAAATGCTGCCTGCAAACAGAGGAAGACAAAAAGGGGATCAAGGGAGCAGAAATCAATTAGCGCATGAATCCGAAATTCAGGGCGGAGGAACAAGAAAACAGGAGCTAGGAACTAGGTACAAAGGCAAGGAACAAGGAACAAGGGACTAGTCACAACAGGAACACTGCAAACGATGACCAGCGCTGGACTGAAGTAAGACTGAGGCTTTTAAAGCTGCTTAACGAGCACATGCCTCAGGTGTGCTGATTGCTGCACCTGCAGCCACAGGTGTTGCCTATCCTCCACCCAACCTTGTCCTGCAAGGGTGGAGGTGGAGCAGTAGGCCAGGCATTCTGGGAAGCATAGTCATTTGGTTAAAGAAGCATGCTGGCTGCCAAAAACCTGGAATGGATCCGGGGAAGTAGCTTGGAAAATAGGGATTTAGCGCTCCCAATTCATCACAGCACTGTAGCATAAGGTTCGGAGGAAAGGTCCAGTAGGGAATAAACCCCAAATCATGCCCCCAAGTGGTGGGAACGGGAGCGAAGGGAGCGAGTCGTGACAGCCTCACTGGGTACTATCGCAATTTCATGGCAGGCTATGGAACCATAGCTGCACCCCTGACAGCTCTAACTTCACCCAAACAGCCTAGGAAGGTTAATTGGACCGAAGACTGTCAGAGGGCCTTTGATGGCTTGAAAGAAAGTCTGTGTAGGGCACCTGTGATGTGTGCGCCTGACTACAGCCGACCCTTTATCGTCCAGACGGATGCCTGCGACACCGGAATCGGAGCTGTCTTGTCCCAGTTAGATGACAAAGGGAGAGAACATCCTATCATATTCATCAGTAGACAACTCAAGGGTAGAGAACTTAGGTGGGCTACTGTTGAAAAGGAATGTTTTAGCATAGTTTGGAGCCTTAGGCGTTTTAGGCCCTACCTTACGGGGTCTACCTTCAAGGTCCAAACAGATCATAAGCCCCTGAAGTGTCTTATGCAGATGAAGGGTGAGAATCCGAAATTGCTCAGGTGGTCCATTAGCCTGCAAGGGCTAGACTTCACCATAGAGCACAGACCAGGGAAGAGTCACGATAATGCAGATGGCCTTTCCAGAAGGATGAGGGTGTCTATCCCGTGGGAGATTAGACACCCTCCACCTCAGTCTGGGGGGGGCGGCTGTGATGCTGGAAATGCATCAGAGGGACAGGGCCTCTGAATCCTTGTCCTTTACTGCTTTTTATCGTGTGTTCTGTCATGTTTTCTGCCCAGGAGTCCATGTGGGACTCCTGGCAGTGCAGCTCTCTCTTTTCGTTTGGTGAACAGACCCATGGGATACCCTTATGGCACCCATGGGTAGGGGTACAACCCTGTGCCCCTAGTGTATGGTTTTGGGCACCTGTGGGTGGCCCACAGAGCAGGGTATGGGCTGGTGGCAGCTCCATGCTGAATTTGACAGGTGCTCTGGGTGTCCTCCATTTTGGGATACCCAGGCCCTGCCATTGGGATCAGTTGATTCCTGATAGGAAACAAGATGGCCCCTGTGGCCTCTTGCTTTCTATTGCCTGTTACCTTGTTTCCCAAAGTCCTGGGAAGCCCTGACTCTGTCCCTTCCCCCTGACTGGCTGTTGGGTGGAAGTTCCATATATGGTGTTGTTGTGAAGGCCCAGCTAGACTGACTGAAGCCTTCCCAGTGACTGTATGTTGTGGGTACCTCCTGTGGGTGGGGCCTGGGTGAATGGAGTGTGTGGCCAATATACACTCCTTGTTGTGGTTGTCTGGTTTCTGGCATGAGAGACAAAGACTGAGACAGCCCTGCCCGAAACTGGCCTGAATGCTGTGTGTAGTGTTGAATGGCTGGGTACTTGTCCCAATCCACATTCCTTGTTGTGAGTGTCTGAAAGGGAGGAGTGTGGCCTGAATGCACTGTGTGCCTGATTGGCTGACTGACTGCATGAATGCCCTTCTGTATGATTGGCTGCTGAGTGTGTGCCAGCAGTGTGGATGAGAGACAGAATAGTATATCTGGGGACCTCTCACCACTGGTAATTGGTTCAGGGAACGTTCAGAAGCGTTCAGAAGCGTTCTGGAGCTGAGTCTCCACTCTAAGAGTAACTGGAACTGCTGATCCTCAACGTCCAGCTGGAAGAAGAAGACTTGCTGTTGCATTTGCTTCGACCGATCCGAAGGCTGCCGAAATCGTCGAAGACTGACCCGAGAGAGGACCTGGTAAGGCGCCCTCTTCCCGTGCTCCGAGGGACCATCGAGCACCGCTCCATCTTCACCGAAGCGCCCTGGAAGACAGACCCTCGAAAGGCTGCCGACCCGAGACGGGACCGCCGAGGAGATCGAAGTGAAGCACCCGGACATCGCCGCCGTCGAAGTACATTGCCGTCGACCAGGGTTCGCAGGTTTGTGTAACCGCTGGAGGCCCGTCGAAGTTGTGTTGCCCAGCCGTGGGAACCACTTGACGCCGTGCCGCAGACGACCGGAGCCGTCCGCTCCTTTGCCTAAGAACATTCGAATCGAAGGACTCCCTCGTCCGCACCGTCGACCGCTTTATCCTGCCGGAGAAAGTCGAGAACGACCAATGCGCTGAGGAGAAACCTGCCGGTGGGTTTCCCGTCACCCGAAGACCACAAAGACTCGAACGAGTCGACGCCCTTGCTGGGCCTCCGTCTCCACAATCTTTGCGGTCCAGAACTATTGTCACCGAGGTGCCCCGCACGCCTCTGCCTTGCAGGACGCCGACGCTCCGACGCCGACGAGCACCGCTCGGACGAAGCTCCCGCCTCATCGACGCCGTTCTACCCTGTTTGTCGACGGACGTTCGACGCCCTGTGTCTCCCGCTTGAAAGGGAAGGCATTCAAGAAGGGCCGTCGATTCCCCGTCACCGAACACCGAGTTCCTCGACGTTTCTCGACGCCTCTCGACGATCCTTGACTCCCGCTTGAAAGGGGGTCGCTCAAGAAGGATCTGTCGACGCCTCTTC
Organism: Ambystoma mexicanum; assembly: GCF_040938575.1. NCBI lineage: Eukaryota > Metazoa > Chordata > Amphibia > Caudata > Ambystomatidae > Ambystoma > Ambystoma mexicanum. The sequence goes on from NC_090921.1 coordinate 1,087,257,687, forward strand.
GAAGAACTCGACTCCACCAGGTACATTGGGGGGGTAAAAACATTATAAGAGAGAATAAGACTTGCAGAACAATATATGGACTGGGCTTGTGCTATATCTTTATTTTACAGGTTGCCCAGGTGGGGGGATCTCCACACAGAACTGTGTCTAGTAGTAGGGGCCAGTATTCTGCCAATTGCTCAACCATCTTATTTTCTCTCCTCTCTCTATTGCTGGTTTCACTCTATGGATCTGTGTGACATTGTTACAGTATTGTTGATGCACTTTAATAAGATCTAATACAAAGGGTGGTACCACTTTAGAATTGTATATATTTGCCATTGTTGATTTTCCTAAGTACAAAGTGAGTTATTATGATATGTGTACATAACCTTGAATATTGATTATATAAAGACTGTGTTCTAACCAATACAGTGTGTGGACATTCCTTTGTGGGGGCTTGGGGACTACACTGTACTTAAGAACCAGCCTGCATCACCTCCTGAGAAGCTAGGCCTTGATTGCTCGTCCATTGCTACCGTAATAGAGAATCTTGGCTGGGGTCTTCTGTGCCTCTCTTCTACCATATAGACACCCCCTACCGGTCTTCTTCACAATGTTCTTGTATTTATTATTTAAATATGTGTATGGATGCATGCATGCTTGTGGTGTTACGAGTGAGTGCATGATGATGGGTGATTGTGTTAATGAGAGAGTGCTTGCTGTGTGTATGTTTGTGTAAATGTTTGTGTTTGTATGTTGATCATTTATTTATTATATAAATATGTTTATGCATGCGTGTATGCTTGTATTATGAGTGAGTGTATGATGATAGGTGCTTGTGTGAATGAGAGGGCGCTTGCTATGTGAATGTTGTGTGTGTGTGTTTGTGTTGGTCCGTGGAGCCAATTTTAGTGAGTGGGGGAGGAGGGTTGTGCAACTAAGGCATTGTAAAAATGCCTTTGTTGCACAATCCCCCTTCTCACTGGCTCAAAATCAGCTGTCCTTCTGTGGTGCTTTGCGGCTCAGGGGGCAGGGATGGTATTTTTTAATAATTGTGCACTACAGAATACCATGCCTGACCCCTGTGCCCCCCAGGATTTTGCATACACACATAATCACTTTAATTGTGTGCAAGTGTTAGGCGCTTGGGGGCCCAGGGAACACAGTTGGTATTTTTTTTTACTGGACACCTATTACAGATATCTAGTAACAAAATACCATGCTTGACCCATGTGCCCCCCAGTGCCTTGCATACACACAATCACATTCATCATGTCAGGCATTGGGGCCTAGGAGACAGGCATGGCATTTTTTACTGGGCATGGCTGATAAAGCAAGCATCATAAGTGTTATTATGTAGCAAGATTAGCATTTATATGCAGCTAGTCTAGCCAATTCTTATTGTGGTTTGACATTTTGTATTGGGCATCTTTGATAAAGCAAGCATGATGAGTGTTATTATGCAGCTCAAGTGGCATTTTAGTTCAGCCAGTTTGGACAGGTTTTCATATTGTGGCATGCATTTTTAATGGTAAAGCCAACTGGAGTATGTTCTCATATGGGGATACTAGGGTATAATGGTCCATTCAGCATGGAAACGTATGGACACAGCCAGTGTGAACAATTTGTATACTAGCACATATTGTGGGCAAAGGCATCAAAAAAATGTGCTGGAGAAATGCTCCTATGCACTGTTGGTGACTTGCAGCTATTGGATTTCTTTCATGAGTCACCCTACAAAACCAATTGCAAACTGTTTGGCATTTTACTCAATGTTTCTAAGAATGTGTGCTCTAAAATGCACTATTTGAACCCATTATTTAAAAAAATGTCTCATGGGAGGGAGGGAGACAATCCCCCGAACCCACCTTGATTGGTTCGGGCACTATCGCTAAGCTTGTCGCGATGATCTGGGAGAAATATTTATGCCGCTCCAGTTAAAAATGTCACCAGCCACCACCGCACGACACAGAACATTATGGCCACCAGTAAAATGAGGGTGGTAGCTCATCTCCCCTGCTTTCCACTTGCCCTGACCCACAGGTAAAAGATTTGCTGTAGGTGCCTAAAAACAAACAGTCAGTAAGTGAAGAAACGGGTTCAATGTCTGCCCGTGGAGGAAGGATCTGATGCTTTCTAAACACCATGACCTGCTCCCAACCGAAATGGACCTTTAAGGACGCGAGAGCGGCAGAAACTAATTTCATAACTCGCCAGTAATCAGCAGAGGAGCAAACAGCTGGGTTTGACTCTAGGATTCCTCCATGGCCCTTCTGAAGATTTAAAGGAATTATTTAGAATGTCCCGCTTCTCCGGGCCATGCTCATTCACCGGTAATAAACCCCCTAGGAAATTACGTATTCCTTTCTACCCTCGGATACTGAGCAGCAGATCAGCCCAGCAATGAACCCTTTCAGTGCCCTTATGATGTTTGCATAGGTCCGAATTTCCTGAGGAAAGGATTAACGTTCCAGCAGTGAAGAGCACCAGCTCATGCTTCTTAAGAATCCTTCCATATACCAGTATATGGAGGCGGGGTCCATCTCAACAAATCGCAGTGGCTTGGAAAGGGTGCGACCACACGAGTGGTGCTTCCTCGCCTCTTTTTATTCAGAATAATTCAAAGGCCCAGAGCACACAAACATGTGTGCTTTCTCGCGGGATCCCATGTGGGAATAGAATTTAAAGCCCAAATTCAATCTTTTTTTCTCATTTTATTTTCTGCTTTAAAATGTATTTGCATTTTTATCCTCGCGAGTGCAAGTTGTTATTGAAAACATTTAGGCCAATGCATGCCCACAGCGTACAGAATGTTTTTTTTTATCAAGCACAACATATACAGAACAATACAATCTTCTCTTAGACATTCAAAAAGGAAAAGGAATTTTTAAAATTTTGATTGAGGAAAAGGTAATCTCGTAAAAGTTTTGGCAGCAACTTCTTTTTTTTGGCTGAATGGATCAATAGTTCTGGTTCTCTTGGCGTGATTTCCATGTCCGAAACCTTCTCTCTCCTTTTCTTGTTTCTGAATAATGTTTGTAGTCTTTGCCTTTTGCCCCTATTAAACTTATTCAGTTCTTTGTTGGGGGCTACTCCTTGACTAGCCCTCCCTTGAACATGCCCCATGATCGGGCAGGACAGGGCCGCACTTTCTTTTGAAACGCTTTCCGTGGGTTCCTTTTTTTTTGGGTATTTATCACAAAGTTTCTTTCATTAGGCATTGCATCAAGAAACCTCTGATCAGTAACGTTGAGTATTTCCGCCTTTTGTACGATGATATTTTCTGCTGCTCCTAAAGGGGGTATACCATTCCATCTTCCTTTTTACTGTGTGCTCAGATCTGCAGATATGCGGGAGAGATGTTTAATGGGTTGCTTCTCTGAAGCAGCCCCTTGTTTTCTACTTGGGAAGACTGCTTGACCAGAGACTGGTTTGTTTGCTTCAAATCAGCCAGTGGTTCCACAATGGCTCCTTGTGTGTTTAGAACCATCCTCAGGATCCATTGGGTCAAGACCAAGTCAAAGTTTTTCCAGTCCTACGATGGATTGGTGGTTTCCTTTTCTTTCACATGATTTTGTTAAGATGGAGAGGTAACCCCCTTAAGGCAAACAGCAGACGGGCTTAGGGGTCTCTCACACCCACAAAACGGAAAAGTCCAGTAATGTGGTAAAGTACTGTTTCATTAACAAAGTCCAGATAAAACAGGGACAGCAATGGATATAACGATGATTTTCACATCTCTTTCAGCTTGGTACAGGCTTACCACTGGGATTTAAGCAAATATGATGTCACACACAAATGATACATTGGACAAACCTTAGGTTGGATGGGATTGGGTGAGTAAGGTGGTTGAGTCTGGATTATATATGGGGTTAGTAGTCTAATTGGTTAGGTTGTATCGTGTGCCTCCACCTGGGACCACCTACAAAGGGATACACGGGGAGACATGTCATCAGGGAATTCTGTGAGTGATGGATGCAACACTGTTGAGGCGAATGTTGGAGGTGAATTAAGGATTGGTCAGGGATGGCTTTGCCAGCCTTGGCATCCTGGACGGTTACCAACACATGAGCAACAATTCAAGGTGATGAGAACGGCCCCATGGTGCTTTGTGTCCCAATAAGGTTACCAATCTCTGATTCCCTAGGACACAAGCCAGCACATTTAGCTTTCACCTTTATGCTTTATTGTATCTTTTGTCCCAAAGATATGGATCGGAACAAAGGTCTCTGTCTGCCCCTGTCTGGCTCTAATGAATAGGCATTCTCTGCCAGCTGCAAGTCACGTGTGCAGGAACTGCATTTCCAACTACTCTGCTCACTAATTTATGAGGATTTTAGCCCTTTTTACTATGAGTGTCATTACCTCTCTGTCCTCTAGAGACTTGTGCAAGCTAATTTCCTCTCAATGTCAGTTCTGAGTTGGTGGAAATCAGACTTTCCCACAACATTTGTTTCTTTGCTTCTCCTGGGAGAACTATGTCCATTATCTGGGATCTGTTCATTGTCTGTACTTTTCCAGTGCTGGTCCAAACCTGCCTTTCCCCGATAAACTTGACAAACCGTGCACAAGCCATCTAAACTGTTTAGACTTGGCTCCCCTTCTGGCTCAACAATACAGAGTCGCCCTGCAGTCTTATGGCTTCTCGATGCCTAAAATTCACCTAATGTGGCTGCGTCATCCATCTCGGTTTACATGGCCACTCTTTTTAGTTAATGAGTTAGTGGTAGCTCTTATCTCTTAATGGAAAGATGGATCGCTGCACAGATCTCGTTCCATGTTTTATAGTGTGTCCTGCAAGACTGTGGCAACTTTATGCTAAATAAATCAACACCACACTCTTAACCAAGTATTAAGACTCATCATTTACTCATGCTATACGCTCTACCTTATCTGGTGACAACTATTGGAATCCATTGCCAATACAGACAGGGTTCTCATCCTCTTCCTCCCTCTTTTGAGGTGTCTTCTGCATTAAGCAAGCATTTATGTGTATTCTTGTGTGTCTTGCATTTCAGCATAGAAAAGAGAGTATATGTTTTGGCCTGCAGGTTTATTGCCCCAGCAACATCTTCTGTGTAGGGTCTGTAGGGCTGCCTCAGGGAGTAACATCTCTCCCATCAGCGATACAATGGTGGTGATGGGGTAGATGCCATGAGCGAGGTCCACCGTTCATATCTGTAACGTCGAAACGGGGGAGGGCCGACGCAATGATAGAAATGTTCATCTCCCTCTCTTTATTCTATTTCCCTTTCTCCATGGACTGCATTTGCTACTTCTTCCTTCTCCATTTAGATGGGCGTCTTTTCCAACTAATCCTGTTGACTCCATAGCCTTTCCTACCTCTGAGCTGTAATGGGTTTAAAGTGAAGTCATACACTTAGACTAGGGATAAGCAGAGTGTTCAAAGCAGCACAATGTAGCGTCTTGCCCTCTTAGGTTTTTTCCTGATGTCATTCTTGAGTGATTTCTCCGATATTCAAATAATATAGATAATTTAGTACTTTTTATGTGTGAAGCTACAGCTAACAATGAAGATGTTTGAGTTTCCACATTTAGCCGCGACACAGGAACCATTAAGCAAGGTCTCACAGAAGATTGCTGGTGCGCGGGGTCTAGCAGTACACTGTCTACCAGTGAATTCGAGGTTGCCTTATGAGTGATAGGGCAGTTTCAACATTTCTCTTTTCCTTCTCTGTGTGTGCCTTATAAGATGGTTTGGGAAGGGCTGTACTTCTAATCATATCATTAACTGCCACTATTCAATAAGAATTCAAATGAAGACCGAACCAAGTTTGAGATTCAAGGAGCAAACTTCATTACATTATCAGAATTAGTTAACAATATGAATGTAACAAGACAGCATTAACACTATTGTTAACATGCGTCTATTTTAATGTATTGCTCACCGCATCCATAACGCTTTTTATTCAGCAAAAGCTCTTCATCTAGGTTAGGCCTGAACAAGGCGTAGGATGTATTCTTAGTATTCATGTTGATTACAATCTCTTCATTTTCAATTCTCTTATTCTGTTCTCTAAATGGGTGGAGTTTTCTATTTCACATCATGTTGAGGAGAAAGGAGCATATTGCCAGGGCACGTCTCCCAAAAATGTAATCTGAATGGATGAGCATTTGGCATTCTGATTTTGGTTTAGGAAGATTAAAAAAAAATATTACAATCTATCAAGAAAATAGTACTATGATTTCTTGCATGATGTGCTACGCATGGAATGTATCTTCAACTTACCAATACTACAAATTAAGGCCCTCGGGCCAATATTCAAACTCTGAAAACACAAGCTAGTCCATACGCCCGGCAAAGGGCACAGGGACCAGGTGCAGAAGATAAATAGAATTTAGATTATGCCATGGCACCTAGGGAGCCTTTGGAGTGGTACCCTGAAGAAACTTTGAGACCATGTGATAGTGTGGAAAGCCCTCGAAAAAGTATTCTTCCATCAACATATTTTGTATCATTGGCTACTTCACCTGAAGAAGCACCACTGCTACCCTGTTGCATCCCAGCCAATTATGTGGCACTATATAAACTCCTAACCAATTATCCTAACATACCTCAGGCAGATGCATCATGTTTTGACAGCTTGGATGAGCCAAAGTTCCGATGCAATGCTGGCGGCCATATTGGAATGAGTAAGCTATATCGACAGTGTCAGGAACACTGATGACCAACAACTGGACTACATAGACAGATTTTCACTGTTCCCTTTTCCCGTGGGGTTGATAAGTAAGGTCAGCTTGAAGTCACGCGTTTCAGGGAAGGGAACCAGTGGCAAACAATTTTTTTTTTTTTTTAAACATGTGGCTTTTGAAAAACTTGACATCGACAAGTTGCAATATGTGCAATTTACACAGTATTCTGCCCACACATGCGTTAGAGGCCAGGGTAACACCCTGTGAATGGGGGCCATTGTCTCCAAAAAGCATTCCTGAGCAGAAGCAGAATCAGAGACTGGCCTACTAAATGCGCACGCGGGACATATCCAGACACGCCAGTGTGTCCGAAAGCTTAAATACCTGGGTGCACCTCAAATATGACTACATCTGCCGCGGATCGCCTGGTGTTTGAGATGCATTGGTGGTCAGGAAACTTCTCGATTTCCTGACCGGACTGTCCACTTCTGTGGTAAACTTTGTGTAAATGGTGTTCTTACCAATATTAGCCCTGAACATGTAAGGCTGCTTAGATTGGATGCCTTTCGGTGATTAGAAAGAATATGCAAAAGAATCGGCATCAATGAATTAAGCCTGATCCACAAAACTGTGATGTGAAAAGGGCCTTTTGTATACCAGGTGCAATAAAATAAAATGGCTGTCTGGGAATTAATGGGTGGGAGGAGGAATGCACCACCAGGCAAAATGGGTGTGTCAGAAGGAGTGCCAAAGGACGCTGTAACCAAGTCGCTTATGGAGAAAGCAGCGATGTGACGAGGGAATTCCTGGTGCCAGGGGAAGCCACCAGCACCCCTGCAGGTGATTTATTCCGGATTCCCAGATTTCCGCCAGTTCCATCCCGGGTGTCCCCTTATGCCAGGCAGCCATCACTCTTAATATGTTGCACTAGGGAAGGTGCAGAGACACATGGGTGGAAAACCCCAGAGACTAACATGGTCAGGAAGAGTTGCCGATTCAGACATACATACAGAGACTTTGCTGCTCACTGTGGACACTTTCTACGAAGCCACAAGCAGAGATGGGATCTAGTACAGGCACACCTTAGTACACAAGACCCAACGTGGATCAATGGATAGACCCTGAGGAGAATCCAGTGGTAGCGACGGAAGAGACGCCAGCACGGCATCTGTGCACCGTGCCAAGGCGCTAGCAGAGAGTGAGGATCACTTGGCAGCCATACATCCTGGTTATTAGATGCCAGACAAGCTGTTTGAGCCCACAAGCCACAGGTGCTGGGGCATGGACCAAATTGAGTGATTAGAAAACCCTTAACATGTGAATGTAGTGGAGAACCCAGGACGTGCGCATGATGAGGACGTGGAACCCATTGGGCCCTACCAATCACATGTGCTTGGAGTAAGGGTGCAAAGTGCCCGCCAATCCCAATGCTCATTTTAACAATCAAAGGCCAGCCAACATGTACAAGGAGACAGAAGCGGGACAGGAGTCTGGGTGTTGTGGTAGCATTTCAGAGGCTTGGTTTTGCAGCAGTGGGAGGATTAGGAGAGAAAGAAGGGATGAACCAAAGATGTCCAAGTCAAACTGGTCACAGCTGAAGAGCGAGAAATGGCTAAGCCACACTTTAGAAGAGTTAAGGGTTGTAGGAGAGGCCACATTCGGACCCGACTGGGGGCCTTGACCAAAAAGCTGTCTCCAGACGGGTGTTGACGAGAATGAGCAAATGAGTATCCTTCGGGTGCTCTGTCCCAGATAATGGTGATACTGTGCCTAGAGAGGATATATTCTTATCCATTATTATTTGGGAAGTTATAAAGCACCAATGTTTTTGTTTAAAAACTGGTTTTAAAGTTCAGAAAAGTCCAGGTTAGGTACACGTCCAAGTAAGCAGCACATATAGACTTTACTTAAAATGGCAATTTAAAGTAGGGCTCAGTTTTGTGCCTCACTGGTCTTCTAAGAATATCTCTTTATAAAATTATAGTTAGTTTCACATAATCACTTTTCCTTGTCAGTAACTCAACTGCAGATTATCTGCACATTTTTTACATAGAATATTTTGAGGTCATTTGGCAATAACCTCATAACACCCATCCATTGCCGCTGCCCAAAGCCCCTATATCAGTTCTCTGCAGCGATTGCCATGCTATATGTGGCGCAATACAAAACACTGAAAACAAATAAATAATGTATCGTTATCCTACTTTAAAGAATTAAAAAACTGAATTTCTTAATTTGATGCACATTTTTGTGTAAGAAATGCATAATGAACAGTTGGAGAGACATGTCACACAAACTCACTGCCATAAAGAAACAGTGGATGGGAGTACCCTACTTCGCTGGCTAAGGGGAAGCAAAATCTATGAAGACAGAGGTGAAGTCAGCGGAAACAAAATATATATTTACTTCAAGAACATCGTCCCACTATAACAAAACTGGAGACTGTGCTCCTGGTCACTAACCAGATCACCATACAGAAGTCAACACATAATAATACAGAATGACATATTAGTAGAAATTTAATTCATTTCAATACATTAAAAAAGATTAAATAGTTTACAATACTTGTGCAATGTAACAAGTTCAATCATACCATTTAAGGAAGAAAGTGCATACAGTGGTAAAGTGCTGGTACCAATCATGAGCCTCTACGACGAATCATCAAGAAATGAATCAATCTCAATAATTCTGAATATCAACACAAAAGGAGGCTGGAAGGTAACCCCGGAAGAGTGAAAGAGATCACTCCAATGGGGAGCTAACAGTCGCCCAATGGTGATTAGAAAGTGCAAATAGCAAAAGTATATTAATAGCACATTCTAGACAATACAAATCCTCAAAAATAACACAAATCAGTTGTCATGATCCAAAATACGAGAGGACCAATTACCAGAAACCAAACTCAATACCAGAGTAAATACACACAGATATATAAAAACATACACATGGAAATACAAATTAGGAATGCTGTACGTCAACTACTACGATGTCATGCAGGGACAACCACAGTGAAGTGAGCATGGCATCATTAAAGATTTGTAGTTTCGATGGAAGAAGTACATCTTGCGAAGACATGCAGATGCAATCCATCTTCATCAGGACATAGCATTCCCATAGGCTAGATCTTTTCCGGATCATTCATCAAAAAATATACTTTTCTGAACTTATTCAAGTTAAAAGCCTTTCATGTATATAATAAGGCACCAAGAACAGTTGTTCCATGATCTCAACCCTGAGTGGGGGCTGGTTCCAAATGCCTGTCAATAAATCCAGGAGATAGCGGCTCAGCCACACTGGAAGAAGATCTCAAATGAATAAGATCTCTAAAACTGGTTGATCATACAAGAAACGAAAGTCACTGTCTCCTGCTGTTTGGCGTAAAAAAGGCGCGCAATGGCAGTAACTCGGTTTATAATAGGACTGCAATAGACACAGTCCGGATATGTGGTCCATCTGTTCGCTAGGGACCCACTTTGTTACAGTGGCTATTGAAGTCCTATTATAAACGGAATGCATGTTTTCATGGACATTCAGGGACATTTGCACCACAATGAACTGCACCAATCCAGGTTGAGGCAACATGTGGGGAAGGAGCACAGTGGGTCCCAATATGCAGCACCATCCCAACTTTTGCCTCCCCTCAACGTCTGCTACGGGGTGTATCAGCCAGCCACACATGCCTATTCGCAGTGCAGTTTACTTCAGAGTGTAAAGCACATTAGCGATAAGCACATCGGAACAGTGACCTACAGGAGCATTGATTTCCAACAATTTAAGAGAGTGTTGTCATGTCTGTCCACAGAACGCGTTTGCGGAATGGGTACGTGGTGCTAGCTATACTTAAATATAATATGGGGGCTACTGAATAGCACCAAAAACCTGGAGTGCGATTTGCGTGACCACCTGTACAAGAAATATATAAAAAAAAGAGTTGAGACAAAGCTGAAAGCATTATTGTTTGCATTTCCACAGGGCTCACCAGCTCTATAAACGAAATAAATTCAGTTTAGTGCTGCTAGAAATAGAAGAAATGTTATTTCTTGTGGTGGGCCTGCTCATGCAAGAAATAGAAACCAACACTTCCAATGCAGGCCTATACGCTCGTATTATTTATTATCAGTATTTATTCAACTTCTAGCATGGACGGGTTTACCTAAGAATTTTTTTTTTCGTGCAAGCTCTCTGTGCAAACAATTTATTTGTTTCTATTTTAGCACAATCTGGCTTATAATTGTGTTTGCCCAAACTACACATAGAGCAAACACTATTTCCAACTGTCCTTGCTGCAAGTGATATGTTCTATCATTAGTCCAAAGGGTGTTCCTGAGCATTGAAAGAAATAGAGAATGTGCTATTGTTACCAAAGCTGTGCTTGAAATAGTACTTCTCTAATTCTAGCAACAGCTGCACAAGATATCATACAAAATATTATTCCTAGTGCAGGCCTTATTTTCTTTTAATCTAAAAGGAAACATCTTGGCGAGGTAAGGAGCTTCTGGGTGATCCTGCCCTCGTGGACACTTTTGTTTTTTCTCTAATCAGTGGACATTGTATTAATTAGGGTGATCTCGAACCATTTGAAAATGTACGTGATTCAAGTATTTGAGGATTTTATATATTTTGTAGTGAACCACCATTCTTCAGATCTAGAATACAGAGAAATATCTCGCATCATACACAAATTGAAAATCCTAAACTTGTAACTGATAACTAAATGATTATAACCCGAGACACTGTATTGCTCCCATTCATGCGTTTCTTGTTTTTGTGTTAAATTGTCAGTCATTCATTCTGCTCTTTGATATCATCCACAGCATTTCCAAAACACCAGCCCCAAATCTTCCTCATATTTTTTCAGTTAATTATGGATGGTGTTCCAGCAAGATGCTTTTCCTTAATTTGGACCAGCAGTCATTGATATATGCTGGGAGAAGATTCTGCCAATGTCTTAAAAGTGTTATGGTTGCAATCTCCTCCACTCAGGGGGACGTACAGGGCCGGTAACGTCCGGACAGCGCAAGTCTATGTAGCCCCGAGTCAAGCGAGTGCCTGCATGATGGCTCAGGGATGTTACCAGCCCTTTAGACCTGCCTAAGTGGGGGTGATTGCTATTTGCACCCCAGGGTTTGTCCAGGATGCAAATCGTTTTTTTGGGTATTTTTTTTTTACGGGAGATGGGCTCCTCGTGTATTGTGCGAGCCCAATCTCCTATAAGAAAACATAAAACAAGATGGCCACTGTCATAGGAAAAGCGACATAGTCCCTTTTTTATTTCCATGGCAGACAAGATGGGAGGAGCTCAGGAACTAGAAAAGAAATTGCCAGCCCTGCTGGTGAGGAGGGAGGGGGTAGGGGAAACGGTGCAGGATATTTTTGGGGGTGGGTGCATGGGTGGGGACCTAGGGAAACAACAGGGAAGATGACAAAACCCAGGGAAGGGCCTTGGGTGGCTGCAAAATGCAGGTGGTACACAGTGTGTTCTTTCCCACTTTTCCAGTCACCTGATTGGCTGAGCGCCTTTCCCCAGGTTTAAATTGTGCATAAGTACTCAAATGCCTTTCTTTCTCACAATTCTTACTCCATAATAATGATTTATTTACATATTTTATTCAGGTTTCCTGTAATTTCTTTTAACTGAGCCTAAACTAGCTCCAAAAGGTTTTTACAAAAACATATTCTTAAGGCTGCAATGTAGCCGTTTCTTGATCACCCATGTGATATACACTTACCCATGAGATCCAGCTTTTGAGCTGTAAAATAGAATTAGTAAGTTGTAAAGAAAATTACCTTTTACAAGTTAATTGGAATCAAAGTATTATATAGATTTTTGCTTATTTCCCAATTACGTTTGTTCCCACCCATTTGCATATCCCAATTCCATTTAGATTTTAAACTATTACCTTTTTTTCTTTTTTTTTAAACCATTTTTATTATTTTAAACAAACAACACTCCAAACATTACAACCATATAGGACGTTTGTGCTCAATGTTAAGACATTACATTATTCACTGCTCTCCTACGTCCTCCCCCCTGCCTCCCCGAAAACTTGAGCCGTCGTATCCGTGCCATCTACCTGAACATCTTCCGGTGTCTCAATTATCGTCAACCCTTTCCAGTCTTCCATTTCATGATTAGCCTGGTGGGGGCTTGCCATCGCAGTCACCAGTTGTCTCCAGGCTATCAGGGGACCTACCTCTCCCCTCCCCCCTAGTAACTGCTTCATACCAGACCACAGTTTCTGCTTTCTGCTTTTGCCCATTTCAGGTCTTTCATCTTGCTAATATGTTTTAGATTACGTGGCCTAGGGAAAATCTCCAGCATACATGCCCAAGCGAACCCCACGTCCCGCCAGCTGGCCATTCTCGTCTTAAGTTCGATCCAAAATGTCTTCACCTCTGGGCAAGCCCAGAACATATGCAACAGCCCAGCCTCCTCCTCCCCGCACCTGGGGCATTTCTGTATAACCGAGCCACCAAACCTGGATATTCTACCGGGGGTCAAGTAAACTCTGTGGGTGACATATAGCTGGATCTGCTGGAGTCTCGCATTCCGGGACACCTTCTTATGGTACCTTTGGGCTCGGTACCATTGTCCCTCTGTCATGGGTTCACCCACCTCCTCCTCCCAGTCAAGCCACAGTTGGAGCAGCTCCTTCTCCGCCTTCGCACTCAAGAGCTCATATATCCGTGATATTTCGTGCCCGCCCTCCGAGACATCGTACATCATTTCTAGGGTGGCATCGGGTTCTTCTGCAAGTACTGTTTCGGGCCACCTTGCCCTCACCCGTTTCATGATCCTGGTGTAAGTGATATATTGGCCCTTATGCACTCCTGTCTCCTCCTGCAGCCTCTGAAATTCCAATGCCTCCCCCTCCTGCCATATATCTCCAAGGGTGGCCAGGCCCACCGGTTCCCAGTATCCACGGACCCCCTTGATCAGTTGGGGTTCTTCCCCCCATTTCACCACCAGCGGAACCTGCTGAGAGAGCGGGTCTGGTTCACCCACAGTTCTCCATGCTCTGTGCCAGACCTCCCAGCCCAGCACCAACAGTCTCCCCATCTCCGCCACTTTTGTTTTATGCAGCCACACTGTCTTTTTTAGAAAGTATGGGGCAGAGTCACCCTGCAAAAGTCTGGCTTCCGCAGAGTCCTCTGCGGACAACCATCTAGCTACATATAATAGCTGACCCGCCAAGTAGTACAATTCAAAATTCGGCAGGTTTATGCCCCCCTTATCACACGAGTTTTGTAGTTTCCATAGGGCCACCCTGTTCCTAGAGTTGTGCCATATGAAGCCCCTACACAGGCGATGAAGTCTGACAAAAAAACGTCTGGGGATGAAGTACGGGACATTTACAAAAAAGTGCAAGAGTCTGGACAGACCACCATTTTGAGCAGCGCTGCTCTTCCCATCATGGCAAGGGGTAATTTGAACCAAAACACCATGCTATTTTGAATACCTTTGACTGCTTTCTCCGTGTTGTGTCTGTGCTCTACCTCTATCTTGTGATATATATTTATGCCTAGATATTTGAACGTATCGGTCTGCTAGGGTATTTGCAGAATGGGCAGTTTTTCCATTGGTATACTTTTATACCTTCCCAAGGGGAACACGCTGGACTTCCCGGGGTTTACCGATATGCCCGAGAGGGCAGCATAGCGATTCATCACCTCCAGCACATATTGCAGATTCTCTTCTGGGAAGCGCAGATAGAGGAGCATGTCATCTGCGTACAATGATATCAGGTGTGTGTTTCCCGTCGTACGAATCCCCACCTCTCCGTATTGTTGCCTAAGGCAAATTGCCAACGGCTCCAATGCGAGAATATATAACATGGGCAACCAGGGGCATCCCTGTCTAGTCCCCTTACTGAGTTGCCACTTGTCTGAGATTACAGTTCCTGTTTTGGCCCTTGCAATCGGGGGGAGCTATATAACATCTTGACCCATCTAATATATCCCGGTCCTATCCCATACCCTTTCAGGGTCGCCATCAACCATGGCCACCTCACTGAGTCAAAGGCTTTAACCGCATCCAGTGACACCATGGCCAGCTCGCCCGGGTCTTTCTCAGTTTGATCAATAATATGGTGTAGCCTTCTGTGGTTGTCTGTGATGTTTCTGCCTGGGACATAGCCTGTTTGGTCCGGGTGTATCAATTTGCCAATCACTCGCTTAAGTCTGTTGGCACGCACCGGCATGAGTATTTTGCTATCCTGATTAAGCATCGATAAGGGCCTATAGGACCCACAGTCCACATGCGGCTTGCCCGGTTTCAGGAGCGGTATGATCACCGCCTCTCAAAGGGATTCCGGCAGCTCCTCCTGTTCATAGGCCTCATTGAGCATGGCCAGCAGCGGCTGGAGTAGGTCCTGCTTATACGCTTTATAGAATTCGCTGGGTAACACATCTGACCCGGGGGCTTTACATGTGGGCAGATGATGGATCACCGCCTCCAGTTCGTCTGAAGTGATTGGGGCCTCCAGATCTGCTCGTTCTAAGTCATCTAAGGTGGGCAGCCCTATATCTTCTATTGTTTCCAGGATTTCTTGACCTATATCTCCCCCTGTGTCCTCATACAGATCTTTATAATATATGAGGAACTCCTCGTTTACTCCCTCCTGGGTGTTACGGATGTGGCCTCCCGCATCCCTGACTTCTCTAATCACCGGCCGGGGTGTCTCATTTTTGTATAACCAGGCCAGTAGTCTGCCTGGCTTGTCTCCCCCGCGTGTTGCCTCTCTATTTATTTCTTATAATTTAGCTTACATAATCTGTCCCAGAGTTCGCTGCTAGCCCTTTGTAAATCTCTTATCTTAGCTCTGTCTTCCTTGGTGGTCCCCTCCCTTCGTATCAAGTCTTCTAAATCTCTTTCAGTTTCCTGCAATTCTCGCTCTATACCCCCTTGGAGCCATTTGGATTTTGATATAGCTACCCCACGCACCACCACCAAATGCCTCCCATACTGTTCCCGTGGATCGTACATGGATCGTACACTGCCGGTATTAATGTCAAAATATTCCTTGATGGCCTCCCTCAGGTCCTCTCGGAATCATGGGTCCTGTAGGGCTTCAGCTCTAAGCCTCCACGTCGGGATACACGCCCTAGGGGGGTGGTGTTGCCACTCCAAGACCAAAGGTGAATGGTCCGAAAGTACTCTGGCTTTATATTCTGCGCTCACCATTTCTTCCGCCGCTATCTCGGCGGCGGCAAACACATAATCCAGCCTAGTATGCAGGTCATGTGGCGCTGCGTAATGCGAGTATTGCCTGTCCGTTGGATGCAACCGTCACCACACATCCTGCCGTCTGAGGTCTGTCAACAGTGTCCCCAACGCTTTAGCTGCTGGCGCAGGTTTTGTTAGCTTGCTATCTGACCTGTCTATCCCGGGGTTCAGGGTGCAATTAAAATCACCTCCCCACAATATTGCGCCACCCAACAGAGGGCTGATTTTATTATATAAAGACCTAAAATAGGCTCCGGTATCATGGTTAGGGGCATACAAATTTATGATGTTCACTTCCCTATTCTCCAGGAGTCCCGCCACCACCACCATTCTACCTTCCGGGTCTATCGTCGATCGTAGCAGCTGAAACGGCACATGTGGTACCACCCATGTAACCACCCTTCTTGCAATGCCGAATATGTGGCTCCCGTGATGCTACCCTTCCATTTTCTCCTAACCACCTCCAATTTCTCCTTGGTGAGGTGGGTCTCCTGTAACAGAGCTATATCAATCCTCATCCTCTTCAGGTACATCATTTCTTTATTACATTTTAGGTAACTATTGAGGCCCCGTACATTCCATGTCACAACTCTGAGGTTACCCGATTCCATTGACTAGATGTCCCTCCTCTCCTCTCCACCTCCCATGTCGTTCCCGATGGCTCGTTTTCTGGCTCATTTCCCTCCCAACCATAACAAATTACCCCTCCCCCCCTTTCCCAACCATGCCCCACTGCACACAACTCTTTCCCTCCCCCCTCCCTACCCAACCCCAACAAATGCCCAGCTCCATCCCTGGATCTCAGGCCCACCCGCGTCTGATCCTTTCTCGTGATACCGAGGACTAGGACCCAGCGGGGCATCATCAAACTAATAGCGACCTAACTAAGCGTAATACTATGGGGGTTCAAGGGTTGTCTCCCTGGAGCTCCCACTTCCGTAATTAGGGTTATTCAGTTCAAACGGATCTAGCAAGCATGTACTTTCCCAGCAGCACTTTCCCTGTGAGCCTTATTTAATGCAATATTCTAGTCCCAGTGTCTTGCGCTATGTCATTTAAGTTGCCACAGCAGTATGTTACTTATCTTCTCCGGCTTCTGCCTGGATACCCGATTCTTGGGGGAGGCTCTGCATATCCAGCTACTCCATGGCGTCCTCTGGCGTTTCGAAAAACAAAGTTTTGTTCCTGTGGAACACCTTCAGTTTGGCCGGGTAAAGCAACATATATCTATAACCTGTTTAATCTTCGTTTCACCGCACCGAAGTTCATTCTGCTGCATTGTACCTGCAAGGTATATTCTGGATATGCAGTGATTTTCGCAGGCCCCCTTTCAATCGTTCCCCCCCTTCTGGAAGAATTCAAGTATCCTTTCCCGATCCCGGTAGTTTAGAATCTTTGCGATCAATGCCCTGGGGGTGATACCGGGGGCGGCTTCCTCGTCAAGGCCCTGTGTCCCCTTTCAACAGCAAACTCCTGGGTCAGTACTCCTCCAGTTATTCCCTGAAGTAACATGGTTTCCACGTATTCCATTGGGTTAGGCCCTTCCATTCCTTCTGGTAATCCAACGATGAGGGTGCTATTGCGTCTGGCGCGTCCTTCTGCCTCTTTCGCTCTGTTTTCCAGGTTGCCTACTCGCTGCACAAGGGCATGGAGTTCCGATCTGTGGGCGGCGCATTCTGCTGTGTTTGGGGCCATCTCCTTTTCCAGGTTCCGGTACGCTCCGCAAGCGTTCTCACATCTTGTCTCAGTAAGTTCACATCTTCCTGGACCGCTCCGACTTTAAGGTCCAGTGCCACTGTCAGTTCGTTCATAGCCAGGTCCAGTTTAGTCTCCCAGGAAACTTTCAGGTCCGCAATCGCAGCCAGCACTTCCTGGATTGTGCCCGGAGCCTCCTCTGCCCCGGTGGTGGTTCTGTCCTTGCTCTTGGCCCCCTCTGCCCCTGGAGATGTCTTGGCGTATGCATCCAGCGTGGGCTGCTTGCTCTTCGGTGGTACGACTTTCTTAGACATAGTGCTGTGCCAACTATGTTTGGGCCAGCCCAGCCACCTCTCGCGTGAGGATCTGCATGGTGTCGGGCTATTCCTGACATTTGGGGCCCGCTTCTTCCGTGTCAGGTGTGCACACCCACTGCCTGCTGCGCTCCTGGAGTGGGCTGTGTCCTTCCACGTGCCTGCGCCCCTTCAGTCTTATTCCACCGTGTTTCCTGGCGTGTGGGGCCTACCTCGGCCGTGCCGTTGGTGTGTGCCAGCTGCCGCTTGTGCTCCTGGAATGGGCTGTGTCCTCCCACGTATCAGGTGTAGCTCAGTGTTATCTTCGGGCCTTTGCTGTGACTCTCACCGGGACCTGACAGGGCCTCCCGGCAATCAGACCCACAGTGGTGAATTTGTGAGCTATTGGCACTTGCATATGCTGCCCCGTGTTCCTTGTCCCACGTCGAATCCGAGGCGCACCAGGGTCTTTTCCAGCACCTTTCTGCCTTCACAGGTGTTTTCTGGACAGTGGGTGTACCTGGGCCTTTAGTATCTGTGTCTCCAGCTTGCCAGTGTTGCATGCGTAGCTCCACTATCGTTAAGGTGGTGCCCGCAGTCCCATGTGCATCGTTTCTGCCAGCTATTAGTTGGTATGTATGCTGCCTTAAGTCCCTTGCCACCTTCTTTGCAGCTGAGATTGATTAGAGTACAGGACTGATTTGTGGTTTCCAGCCCACTCCTGTACTTCTGTGACAGTCACCAGGGCCCCCTCTGTCAGGCCTCCCGCAATTGCTCCCTCTTTTATTCCTGCATGTCCGGGGCTATGCACCTCTCGCCTCCTCTGCTCTACATTTGTAAGGCGTTGCCCAGTACGCACCGACTCATCCTCCCAAGGGCACAAGGCTTCCACATACGTGTGCACCCTTTGTAAATATTATAATGTACATCTGGCTGTTCCTTGCGTGAGGCTTACTGGCTTGTTACCCAGCAGTGCTCTCTCCTCCTCGGCACTTTAAGTACCTTAGTATATGTTCCACAGTACCTCTGCGAGCTCTCAGCTCTGCTGCTCTTTGTTAATCATTGTCAATGCTTCTCATCGTTTCATGTGTTCTCCCGATGCTGGGGCCCGCGTTGCGACTCAGCACTCTAATTGTCTGTGCCAGCCTTCCCCGTCACGGTTTTGCTTCCCCCGCCGCCTCGGGTACATATGCCTCAGCTAGGGGTCCCACTCTCTGCCCAGCCGCTTAGCCAACTCGTGTGCCCTGCCTGTTTTCCGTGGCCGCACACCGCCGTCTCAGCTGACAATCCGTGATACAATGTATCTCCTGCTTCTTGATATTAGGTTGCAGCTGCCGTCCGCTCACACATTCAGCGCCGCCTTGACTTCTAAAGCTGCCGCTATCTGCTAGTTTCTTCTTGTGGGCTCCGGTGCTGCTCCTCCTCGAGATTGGGCCCCGTTTCGGTTCGCTCACGCCGCGTGAGTAATCCTTTCCTTTGTTCTTGACTCGGCGCCATTTTGTCGCCCTCCCCAGCAGGAACATCCAACCTTCTTTTCTACTGCGTTCTGTTCTGCACCCATTTTCCGTCTGTCTTTTCACTGCTGTGTGCCCGGCATATTCATACTGCTGTGGTGTCCGTTTCAATACGCATAGCTTGCTCGAAATGCATGTTCAGCATACGGATCGTTGTCGGATTAACAGGAGCTCCGGGATGCACGTCCTTCTACGCGGCCATGTAGCCACGCCCCTAAACTATTACCTTTTTGGTTACTAGATACTGAGTAACAATGTAAAAATATGTGGTGTTAAAAGACTTGTTATTTCTGGAAATCGTGTTTATCCTATTTCTATCATATGTTTGTGCATGCTAGGAACAGAGTAAATACTTATCCTTGCTCTCATTCTAAGAATTGTATTTTACTATCTCTAGTGTGAGTTAGGGCTTGTTTCCCAAACCAAACCAGAAAAAGAAATAGTGTCATTATTGCCCAACCTGCATTGCATGTAGTATTTTGTCTATTTTTCTATTTCTAACGTGTATTGGGAGGACTTGTGCTAGAAAACAAAACAGAATAATGTTTTTGGGGGGCAATCCTTTCTTTTTTTAATTAAAGAACACTGTGACAGAATGCCATCTGTGAGGGCCTACTAGCCTGAGCTTTTTGATTGTTAATATAAAATGACGCTGGTAGTTCGATCCCTGCAAGTGAGACTTGCTAATTAGACCTTTCTTTCATAATTCTCCATTCTGAAAAGTATAGTGCAAACATTTAATTATGCTGAAACTGTCTACTGACAGCCACAGCAGCTGCCTTGTAGCTTGGCAACATGCAGTTACAGAGTAAAATGTGTATTCCTGCCAACAACCTGCTGAAACCCAACCGTCCAGAAGCTCTAGAAGGCCCTTTTTAACTGTGGACAGCCCATATCTAAATCCTTTATAATGGAGTACCCCAGGAACCTACTGGCCGTTTGATTAATAACAGCCATGTCTCGTTTGACCTCATGACTCCTATGAATATACAGTTATACTGGCTAAAGACTTTTGATGTCATTTCATTGTTATCCTGGTTTCTAGTTACCCATTCCACTGAGGGGGCCTTTGTGCACACTCTCCGGGACTGGGTTTCACCCACAGCAAACCATTTGGGTACAGCCCTTGAAGTCTCCTTTTTTCTGTGGGAAATAATTATCACTTTCCCCAGAGGAAAGGAAATGCCCCAGGGGGTAAGGAGGGGACCTGTGCTTCAAAGGGACAATAGGGAGGCCACACTTGGATGGTAATTACTGACTTCATATGAAAGGCAGGCAGGAGAGAGGACAGAGTTGGAGTAGCCAGTATAGGACTCACAGTCAAGAGAGAGTCTTGGAATCTCTTAGATCACTCACACCTCTGGGGCCCCCCTCTCCACTTGCAGCAGACAAAGCCCTCTCAGACTGACATCACAAGGTAGAGACCCTGGTCACAGCAGCCAGAAGTAGACCCTTATGGAAGTCTTGCAATATGCCAATCCACTTTGATAGATTGCCTGGAACTTTTTTGGGGTACAGTATGCCCAAAGTCCTCTGCCATAGAGGTGAATATAAAGACTCCAAGGAGAGAGCAAAACCCGGTCTCCACTCATTTGGGATGACCTGCTGCTGAAAGTGGCAGCCCCTGCAAGTGCTCTCTGGAAACCTTCCAGGCTGGGAAGGGCAGAAGCAGGGCCGGACTGGGAACTTAAAGTGGCCCTGGACATTTTTTTTCAAAGTGGCCCCATATTTCGCTGAAGGAGCGAGCACAGCAAGGGAGCCCCATGAAGCCAGCTCCTGCCCCAGGCAGGTACTATCCACCTAAACAACCCATACCCTGGGCAGTATCCCATCACTAGCTACCCATCCATAGCCCTAGGAAGGCTTCCTCCAGGAGCAGGGCCTCCCCAGAACCTTCCTCGGTTTCTGTGTCCACTCCACCCACTTCAGATTCCTTTATTTAGGAAACTCTTGTGTGCCCCACACAACCACCCCTATCCCACAAACCCACGCCAATGATCTGTCCCACCACAAGCCCGACCGATGTCTCAAGAGCCTTTTTCCAACGCATACCTCTCATCCTGTTGAAGCAGCAAAGCATGTGCAATTGGGTGTTTTAGTGGGTGAGATCCCATTGGAGTCTGGACATGCACAAGGCTTGCACGGAGCCCATAGGGACAGACACCTGCCAAATGACTGCGTGGTATGCCTCAGGATCCCATATTTTGTCATAGAAACGGAACACCAATGCAGAAACCCATCTACTGCACTAACTGCCGAACCCCGTGCTTCAGGGAAACATCTGCTGCCCCCAACCTCAACCCCCAATAGAGCAAGGCCCCAATATTCCTGCCTGTGTCAGGTGGAAAGATGTATGCTCCCGAATTATGCTGCCCCAAGCAAGTCGCTATGCTGGTGCCCCCTTCCTTACAATAGGGTCAGCTCATATATTTTAGGGCCAATGGCTTCTCAGGTTGCCCGTCTATTTGTGGCGCCGTAGGCAGCTACCTGCAGTTTTTTTATTGTCGCAGTAACCTGCCACAGAACCCTGCTGCCCGCACCGCAAAAATCTGCTCTGTGCGCCCAGGAATGCATTCCATGTGTTCCCCGTAACCACCCGGCCCGTTGTACTTATCCTGTGCGGTAGCCAGCTACAGCACAGGGAAAGACGCATTTGCTTTGGTTTCAGGAATGGAATTCGTCAATGGATGAACAATGCACTGTGTATTATTATTTCTGGGTTATGGCATCTAAAAAGGCGAAGGAATGAGGGTGGGGAGTGGTCGAAGCATACATGTTTAGTTTTTAGATCGTTTTTGGCAGCAGGCACAAAAGTCCAGACAGTATGTGGACAAAGGTTAACATGAGAGCTCTCATTCCCACGGGTGTCTTCTTTTCAGAAATGCATGGGGTACCCTGTTTTCCTTCGTGGCTTCGACACCCTAGGCCCAAATCTGTAGGTTGTCTCCCCAAACCATTTGGGGGTTACCAGTGGTT
This sequence comes from Ambystoma mexicanum, assembly GCF_040938575.1. Classification (NCBI taxonomy): domain Eukaryota; kingdom Metazoa; phylum Chordata; class Amphibia; order Caudata; family Ambystomatidae; genus Ambystoma; species Ambystoma mexicanum. The sequence continues at coordinate 1,087,280,027 of NC_090921.1, forward strand.
TAGCCTTTTCCCTTTGCACCCAGGTAGTTGCACCCACACATGTGAGGTACCGCTTACATTGGGACACCTGTGTGAACGCGGGATGGTAGGACATGTGGTGTTGGCGACGTGTTTCAGTGGGTAACAAGAGGGAAATGTCTGAAAATTGTTGTTTTTTCACCAGATTTCAGACTTTTCCAGGGATTGTGGGTAATACAATCTTGAGCGATTCGCACAAGTCAGACCTCTGTGGATTCCCACGGGTGTCCTCTTTTTGGAAATGCATGGGGTTCCCTGTTTTCCTTGGAGGCTTTGACACCCAAGGCCCAAATCTGTATGTTGTCCACATGAGCAAAATCTGCTCTGCCGAAAGGCTTGGGGTTACCAGTGGGTTAGCCTTTTCCCTTTGAACCCAGGTAGGTGCACCCACACGTGTTAGGTACCATTTTTGTCGGGACACCTGTGGGAACGCAGGATGGTAGGACATGTGTTGTTGGCAGCGTGTTTCATTGGGTGGCCAGAGTGAAATGTCTGAAAATTGTGGTTTTTCCACCAAATTTCAGAGACATTTCCCTCTGCCCACCCACCGAAACATGCCGCCAACAACAGATGTCCTATCTTCCAGCGTTCCCACAGGTGTCCCAAAGAAAACCGTACCTCACATGTGTGGATGCACCTACCTCTGCGCAAAGGGAAAAGGCTAACCCACTGATAACCCCAAGCCTTTCGGCAAAGCAGTTTTTGCTCATGTGGACAACCTACAGATTTGGGCCTAGGGTGTCGTAGCCACCAAGGAAAACAGAGAACCCCATGCATTTCCGAGAGGAAGACACCCGTGGGCACCCCCCTTTCCACTAAAAACATCCATGGTGGTTTAGTGACCCCCACACCCACCCAAAACAAGTTATAATTTGTTTTATTTTTGTGTTGCCCCTTTCCTAGGGGCAGATGGGCACATGTGTGTAGCCATCTGCCCCTGGGGAGAGGGGGGAAAAACATACTGCCCCAGGCTTGGGGGGTGGCTCTGCCAATATTTGCAGTGGCCTCCCGCCCACCCACCCCACCCCATCTCATGTACCGCTTCCTAGGGGCAGAAATAGGCCCCCAGGGAAGGCTACGTAAGGTGCCCCATCCACTTAGGGTGGGGGGAGAGGGCCACCCCCCTTTCAAACACAAAAAATCCTGGTGGTCTAGTGGGCCCCCCACCCCCAACCAAAACAAGTTATAATATATATATATATATTTGTTTTGCCCTTCCCTAGGGGCAGATGGGCACATGTGTGTGGCCATCTGCCCCCAGGGGGGGGTCAAAACATACTGCCACAGGCTTGGGAGGGGTGGCTCTGTCAAAATTTGCAGTGCCCCTCCCACCCCAAATGGATGGAGGGCATCTCATGTGCCCCTTCCTAGGGGCAGAAATCTGCCCCCAGGGAGGGCTACATAAGGTGCCCCCCATCCACTTAGGGTGAGGGTGAGGGCCACCCCCTTGCAAAAATCCCTGGTGGCTAATGGTCCCACCCGCACCACCCAAAACTATGTTTATTTTGTTTCCCCCCTTCCCTGGGGGCAGGTGATCACCCATCTGCCCCCAGGGTATTGCCCCCATGCTTTGGGGGCCAAGGGGGAGAGGGCCGTTTACATAGTAAGCAGCCCCTCCCCCCACTTCAAAAACAGATCCCTGTACGACACACCAAACACATATTCTGGGGGGGATAAATTACATTACATCCCCCCCACTTAAAATTGTGGGGGGGGATTTGTCCCCCATGTCCTACGCCCATGCCTATAGACTTTATTAAATCTCATGTCAAACTTTCATAAGCTAGTGCAGTCCTTTCAGTAGGGCATAGGATTCTTCGCTCATTTTTTGGAGGACAAAAGATGTATATACGCCATGGGTAGAACTATGATGGGCGTGTCTGGAGGGCGCTGTGTTGATGGCACTGTGCCCTTCTTAATACACCATCTCCGGCAGCAGGAAAAGATACCTGCGGGTAAGAACAAAAACACAGTTACACAAACAGTTGTCGTGATGTAGAGTTATTCAGAGACTTCCTTGCTAATGCCACACATTATACCATCAGGGGTACATAGAGCAGATGTATGGTGAGCGACCTCAAATGTTTATTTTACTCATTAAAAATGACTTCTAGTACCTGTAAGCTCTTCTGAATGTCTGTTATCTTTTTCACTTCTGCGATTAGATTCTTAAAGCACCTTGGTACTACCTTGGCCCATCCCATCAAAAACTCTATGGTAGTACTTATTGACTTTCTCTCTACTGCTGGCCAATACAGATTAAACTGATGAGCTCCTGTCTGCAGAAAAAACGTAACTTTGCCATGAAACAAAGGTCTTCATGGCAGTGATATCCCAGTTCCCCTTCCATCCCAACAAATCCTGTTACTCACTAGTAACACCTGACCTTTTTCTACCCTATTAAGACATTGCAGTTGGGGCGGCTGAAGAGGCCATCATTTCCAAGTTGATCTATTTATTTTATTCATTTATTTATTTATTTATATAGCGCTAAAGCCTACAGGCATCAGAGCGCATTCCAAAAAGACAGGACAGTGATTACAAAAACGGGACAAGAATAATAGACACACAGAAGATCGTATCATGGGGAGCTGAGAGAGGTTGCTAATCCAGTTTATTAAAAGAGTAGGGTCTTTTACTTCTTTCTGAAGAGTATGTAGTTGGTTTCTAATTTCAGGGATATGGGCAGTTCATTCCATTTATGGATGCTTCGGTTTGGAAAGGCCTTGCCCAGGCCGTTTTGCTTTTTAACTGGGGTTGTCTGGAGAAGACCTTTGTTGGAGGATCTTGAATTTCTAGATGGTTCATGCCTCTTGAAGTGTTTTTTGAAGTATGCTGGGGCTTTGCCATACAAGCATTGGTGGACCATTGTGAGGGATTTAAAAGTAATTATCTCCTCCATGGCCAGCCAGTGTAGATCTTTCCTATCTTCTGTGATGTGTTCCCTCCTTGTCCTACCCGTGATTGTCCTAACGGCATTATTCTGAATTACCTGGAATTGCTTCAAGCATTTCATATTAGCTCCCAGAAGCAAGGAGTTGCCGTAGTCCAGTCTTGACAGTATAGTTGCTCTGTCTATGGTAATGCTGTTTTTTTGGTTGAGCAAGGGTCTAATTTTTCTAAGGAGTTTTTGGTGGTATTGACAGTTCCTTTTTAAATATGCTGTATGGGCCTCTGCTCCTAGTGAGGCTTGTAAGTAGACTCCCAGTATCTTTACTTTCTCGGATATTGGAATTAGGGCATTTTTTTAACTGAATGCGGAGTATGAAGGAGTTAGTTTTTTCCTGGCGTGTGTGGATCCAAAGATCATTAGTTCCGTTTTGGTCCCATTCAAACACATCCAGTTATCTTTCATCCAGCCCTCAACGATGTTGTATTTAGACGTAAGTTTTTCACTGTCTTGATTATAGTCTCCACTAAGCGCGAATACCAATTGAGTATCGTCGGCGAAATTAGTGAAGAATATTCCCAGTTGAGTTAGCATGGTACATAGGCATTGCATATACAGGTTAAACAGTAGGGGAGAGAAACTAGCTCCCTGCGGAACTCCACAGTTCACTGGTTTGGTTCCGGAGGCCTTATTTCCCCAGACAATCCTGGATTGTCTTCTTGTAGAAATGGTGATATCCATTCTGTTGCCTCTAGTGAGCAGTTTCCTGAAAGTTCTAGGGCCTCTCGGAGCCTCCTGTGATCGAGCAGATCAAAGGCTGCCGAGAGGTCCAGTAATATCCAGAGACCTGATTTGCCATTGTCCAATATACCTAGCATCTCGGTCTGCAGATCTATTAAGGCTGATTTGGTGCTATGGCCTGTCCTAAAGCCCGACTGTTGGGGGTGCAGCTGGTTGTTCTCATCTACATAGTTCTGGAGCTGTTCAGTGGCTACTTTATCTAATATTTTCAACAGGAAGTTGCAATTTGTAATAGGTCTTAGATTTGCAGGGTCTTGTTGGTCTAGTTCAGGTTTCTTTGGCAATGGGGTAACCGTGACTGTTTTAATTATAGTAGTATAGTGTAAGGAAGGGAGCGAAAATGTCTGGGTTTTCTAATATTAGTTTAGGTGACAGTACATTTTCTGGGCATGTAGTGCTTCTGATTTTAGAGAGCGTTTTCTTCATCTCTTCAATTGTTATAGGTCTAAACTGAAATTTAGTAGTTTCAGTTTCTGCCTTGCTTTCGTTAAGTTTGTCTTGGGTCGGTGGGCTGTAACTCTGGCAATTAAGGATATTCTCTCTGGCCTTAATGATTTTGTTTTGGAAGGCTGTTTGAACCTTCTCACAATCTAATTCTGTCGGCTGAAAGGGTGGGGTGAGTGCCTTAGGTTTATCAATGGATTTGAGAATTTGGAAGAGTTTGCCAATGGAGTTGGAGGTGGTGTCAATAAGTTAATTGTAATGATTTTTCTTAAGGTCTATGATTTTTGTCTTGTATCTGTGATCAGCATTCTTCCATTTCATTTTATTTGTTTCTGTTGGTTCTTTTAACCATTTCCTTTCTAAGTTCCGTTTTTCTTTTTTGAGTTCAATAGCTTCGTTGTTGAACCATTTTTGGTGATTTATATTTGACCTGACCTGTTTATTTTTCAATGGGGATTGGCGGTCAAGTAGTTCTTTCATGCCTCGATTATATATCGATATGATATTTTCACATGAATCATCATTTTTAATTTCAGTCATGATTTTGTCCATTTCTTCTGCTAGCAATGTACTGGTGATTTTTTTCAGATTCCTGTCGAGTACTATTTTGGGTGAGTTGTCTATTTTCACCGTTTTTAGTTTTAGAGTGAGGAGGATTTCGATTTTATAGTGGTCTGTCCATATTCATGGGTAGGTTCCTAGCAGCGCCACTTCTGCATTATTTTTTATTATCCCATCAAGCTGATTCCCAGTGGTAGCGGTGGGACCATTGTTGATTACAGTAAAGGCAAAATTAACTAGGTCTACCTCTAAGGCGATGGCCTGTGGGTCATTGTGATTGCCCCTCCATCTATTAATGTCCCCCAAGAGTATAGTCTCCGTATTGGTGGATTTGAGATTATTAAGGATCTTACTCCTAATCATAAATCAGGGGTTATCTATGGGGCAGTTGTGATGTATATGTCTGAAACTTGGGCAGTTGTGATGTATCTGTCTGAAACTGCCAGGTGGCCTCACCTCGCACACTTCTCGGTGTGTAAGCCAGTCCCAGTTACATCCAGCGCACGGCACAATTCTGGTGGGAACCCAGACAATTTTCACTGGCCCCTTTCCTGTGAAGGTGCACTCTCGACAGCCACAGGTCCATCCCCTGTGCTGCCAGAAGTCTCTCCAGGGCCATCGATTTTCCAGTTTTCTTGAATCATTTCCCAGAATGTTTGGACAGCTGTTATGTTTCACATATTTGCAGATACTCAGGAGTTTGGAATTCGGAAAAGCCTTTACCTCTTTACAGGTGATATTCCATTGCTTCATCTATCCAGAGGACATCACAGCATTTATTAGTTGTATCAGGGCATCTTTTGTGAGCTGGTTCAGAGCCCCAATAATATAAAGCTCTCCAATGTTCGGATTGGTTCTGGTGACTGTGCCCCAAGTATAAGTCCTGTTGCTCGTTTTAAGTGGCCCAAATAACCGTCCAACTTTTGCCCCTTGCATCTACTCCAAGCTGCAAGGGCAGTGTTAACCTCATCCCATATTCGATCAGCTACTTCCCTCTCTTTCCTTCTGTGCAGAATTCCTCAGACTGCTGCTGATGGCACGTTGCCAGCCCCTGAGTACAATTGGAGAACTATTTTGTGACCTGGAATGCAGACATGGGTCGTGAACTGGGGTTATTGGCCCAGCCCTTTAAGATGAGGTAGCAATACCTTGAGATGGATGGGGATGCAGAAGATACTCAAACATCAATAATCAAACTAACTCGCTGATGAAGTTGACAAATCACATCTGTTTTATTTGCAATTGTCTAAAACAGGGAGTTACAATGAACATGGAAAATTCTCTCGATCTTCTCGCTCAGCAAGTTTCATAAAAAAGCAGGTTATATAGTAAAAACTCATCATTATTAATGTCATCCTACGTAGTAAACTACAAAAACCTATTTGAGAAAGTGATAGTGTTAGAGGGAACCTGTAGGTATACGTTCCATACTTGTTGGGAAAGTGATTGGGTCTGCACTACCAATGTCATCAAATACACAATGTCCCACTGGTTACACAAACTATAGGGCTCTTTACTACGTGTCCCTCTATAATTGGTTGGCACCCTTGTATCTGTCATTACTTTTCCACATACGCCAGCAGCACGCAGGCTGGCATCCAGGTGTTGGTGGGTTGTTCTTGACCATAGCTTGCCACCAATTAGCCTTTTATCCATCATCACTCTGCTGTCTGCCAGTCAATTAGCCCTTTGAAGATTGGCCTTGAGTTTGTTCATTGTGTCTGTGAATAAGAGGGAGTTTAGCACACTCTGTCTCCTGGAGCTAACGTAGCACGTCATGTTTATCTATTTTCACTCATCCACATGACTGAAGAGCATGTTTTAGAGTTCTGCTGCATTTACAATACTCTTATTTAATGAACCGCTGAAGTCTTCATTGTTCTGGTGACCATCTTCTGAACAGGAGTTTGTTCTTTTCACACACTGGTAACCACTATCTGATCCTTCAGGCCCAGAGCGGCCTTGGATTCTTGGTGCTGATCCAGCCTTGCCTTTCTTTGATTCACCTTTGTAATTCAACTGCAACGCACTGGAAAAGCCTTTCTTTCTTTGGGTCCAGCTCTGCTAAAATGCGTAGTGCAATCGTCCATAGTTCACTCACTCCTATACATATATAATACATATATATATATTTGGCGCATGCCGCAATCTATTCACTACATAGATAGCCTTAAGAATACCTTGTCTGCTTGCTTTTCTTGCATCTGTACACGTGTAAAAGGACTTGATATCTTCATCATTTCTGTAGCATAAACATCTTCATCCTAATCGCGAAATGTTTCTTGTCTTCAACACTTTCTTAACACCTATAGAATGTTTATGTTCTCTTGCCTCTTCATCTCTTCTGGGTGCGTCAGCCCTGCTTCATGTGATATCACCAATCTTCCCTTTCACTCACATTTCCCACTTCTGGGATTTCATTCAAATGGCCATCATATTGTTGTGTATGCAGGTATGATTTTTTTCAATGGGAACCTTGCTTCCAGGATTCTCCTTGGTATTGGTATCTTCACTGGCAGTGCACGTATTTCACACTCTAGTTCCCAGCATATAGGCAACATGGGAGCAGTGCTTGAGGTGGGGGCACTTGGCTCCTTTTCTACAGTATATCATTGATTTTGTTGAACTTGAACCACCAAAAAATATGGATGAGTTCAAGCTTTGAAATAACACCTGCACCCAGTATTCTTTGGCATTCCAATCTGCTGGTGATTATGACCCCATAAGGTCTACCCGACATGTGTAGAAGGAGCCACTAGAAGGATAGCACCAGCTCCTAGAAAACAGTGGCAATCATTTCTTTTACTCAATCCATAAATTGAGATGTCGCAGCCTTGGCTTCTACAGTGGTTAACTGCAGACATAGCACAAGAGCAGCCTTTTGATCTGCAACCCTATGTCTTATTAGAATAAGTCTCAACAAATTGCAACATAGTGTGCAACACCAGGGACAGAAGACAAGCACATGCTTGATTGTCTCACTTGATGGGCCATCAAAAATTCTCCATGGCTGCCTGACTACTGTATGAGATCTCAACATGGGATAATGGAGAAGAACAGGGTCTGTTGTGTATGCAGGCCTTGCATAATAGCATCCAGGTACAATCAGTCTGGTTCAAGAGCCTGTCCCCAAGGCAGGTCAATACAAAAGGCCTCTTGACAGTCAAAATTTCAGATTACATAGGACATTAGGGATTCCTAGGCCAAACTCTGACCACCAAGGTTGAGATGTACTCTCTGTAGTCCCTTGAGATGTCTACAAATATTCTTAATCAGTCTGTTCTGGGGCCTGGCAGCAGGCAGCTTGCCTTCTACTCCACTGACATGCTTAGGACTGCATATTGAAGGTGGGGCGTCGAAGTCAGGAACTGGCCAGTATTTAGCTTAAAACGAGGGCTCAGTCGATCGAGGATCCTCCAATTTAAGGTGACATGGTTCTCAATGAACCCTAGTTTGAAAGTTTTGAATTTGAGCATTTTACACTTATTTCATTGTTAGACCCGTGTTATTGGTTTGTTGTATGAGTGGTATGGGGTCCCTTGCAGGTCTCTGGCCTATGGCTACCAGCAGCAGACAGTTTAATTGTTTCTAGGTGCCGCCAGCAGCTAATAAAATGACGTAGGGGGAATATTTACATTTGGAGGTGCATAGCAGAAACTGCAAATACTTTACTGAAAATGATAGTAAAACAGGAATGAGACAAGTAAGGGGGCGTAGTTGATGATGAATTGTTGGAGGGAGGAGTGTTGGCGCGGAGACGCCAGTTCCTGTTACACTTTAATAAAGGGCATGTTTCCATGTTCCTCCGGCTCCGCGTCCTTCCTTTATTTAAGCAGGCCTAGTCCGGGCCACATCTGGCGACGAGGATCTCTCCCCGCGAGCCAGAGTCCTCCTCCCGCAGGTGATGCCCACTGTGGGTCCTCCTACACACGCGGCCGGTGATCCCACCGGGCTGCCTTCCTCTGCCTCCACGAGACCGCCTCCGGCACTCCTGCGACAGGCGACTCCGCCGTGCCGCATCCCCTCAGCGACGAACCATGGCCCGTGCAATACCGTGCCTCGGAGAGCAGTATGCCCGCCCGGCACTCCAAGGAGCCCAGCAGGCGGAGTAGATCAGGAGACTGAGGCTGCTGCAAACACCCACCCCAGCAGGTTGCCTGTGTGGCGCAGGATCGCTCACGCAGCAACACCACCCACCCGCCGCAAAGTGGAAAGGTTTTCTTGCTCATGGTAGAGCAAGCGCACTGAGTGCTGCTGAATGGGCCTATTGCTTGTAATTTGAGGATAGGATTCGTAGGTTGGTTCCATGTTCTTTCATTGACAAGCTTTCTAACGCCTGCTGTTTCAACATGGAAAGAATAACGAAAAAGTTCATCGCATTTTTTTTTTAGGGAGGTTCCACCCCCACAAGTCCCTGCCCACTCATACCTTTTTAACTATTAACAAACCCCAACCCTTTATCTGCCCTTCCCCCAAAAAATCGATGAAACTTTGTCGCTATTCCTTCCACGGGGAAACAGCAGGCACTAGAAAGCCTGGCGATAAAAGAACGTCGTACTGTGTAGGTTACCCACTACATCATTGATTGAAAGCCCCTATTCTCTCGGCATACAGCACTGCACGCCCAATGGCTGCCATCCTTTCTTTGTTGGCTTGAGTTGGCTCTGAACCAATGAGCCAACCACCTCCCAAAATCCAGCATATTGTGTCAACCCACAATGTGTAAGGTGATTTGTTTGACCCCTTTTAGTATCAAATGTAAACATAATTCTTGAATGGGATCCCTAAGGCTGGCGTGGGTAATACTACAGGGAAGATAGATAGGGCAGCAGCCTGAGCACTACGCATGAACCCGGAGAAGTCGGTCTGTGCTACCCGAGGGCACAGAAAGAGAAGCAGAGACCACACAAATCAGGCGGCACACATGAGGGTAGAGAGCGGGGAAAGCTGGCCAGGGAAATCGTTATGGGAAAGCAAGTGAGCTGTGTTGGCATAATTAGTGAGTGAGCAGCCAAGAGCTAATAAAGACTCCGGAAATAGCCCTTCCCACAGATTTGTTTTTTGCTAGACACATGTCTGTGCCTTCAGTGATAGAGACAGTAAAATGTTCAGCTGCCACCCACGTCTCAGCTACTGCTGGAGGGGAGAGGAACACAGCAGACGCCTACTGCCAGCGCACCAGAGAGACAGAGAGACAGAGACAGAGAATGGGGCACGGAAAGAGGGTTGGAGAGAGACGGGCACAGCGAAAGAGGCAGCGAATCAGAGAGAGACATGCAGAGCGAAAGAAAGTGGGAGAAACAGATAGAAAGAGAGAATAGGTGCAAGTGTCCCATGCCAGCTGAGAAAGCGACAGAGGAATGCGTATTGATTAATATGCGATGATGAAAAGAGGTGCGCAGAAGGAACCTGTTTGCCAAATCGATGAGGCGAGACCCCCCAGTGATATGCGAGAGAGAGAGAGAGAGAGGCCCAGCGTAGGCAGAGGACGGAGAATGAAAAAGCCGACTGCCAGATCCCGGAAGCGGTCGGTGTGCAGAGTAAGATGCGTTCTCACATCCTTCTTGAGGTCATGGCTGTCTCTGCTTTTCCTCTTACTGCCTGTGCATCTGCCTCCACCTCGTCCATAGTCACAGACGTCAACAGAAGAGCCCTTCTTTCCCCCTCCTCTCCCTTTGCCTCCTACTCATCCTCCTCCTTCTCCGCCCCCTCCTACTCCTCCTCATCCTCCTCCTCTGCCATAGATGCAGTACCTGGTGTTCTTGACTGTGGTGATGTTTGCCTAAGCGCATGAATACTAACCTGGTCAAATGAGGACATGATCACAGACGCAGACTTAAGTGACTGCGCGTGGGCTGGTTGCATGCATGGGCAGAGGGATGTATCCCCTTCCATCTGCACACTTCCTCCTCACAACATTCCACTCACTTGTGTGAGTCACCCCTGTGTAGCCATACTCACATGCATACCCCGGTTTCTGGCATTAATCCTAGTCTATCTGGCCATTCCTGTTCACAAACTGGAACATCAGGGGCCAGATTACAGAAAGTTTACCCCGGTGCAGGTGCAAAGGTTGCACTGTATTAGCACTAGAGCAAAGTGTCCCCTATTTTTTAAAACACTGGGACACATTAAAAAACCATTGGACCTTGGCAAGTGCAATGTGGCATATTAAAAGCACAAGGGCAAAAATTGCACTAGTGCAAAAAAGATGCATTTTCACTACTTTTTTTTTTGCACCAGGGCAAAGATTGCCCTAATGCTAATACGGAATGGTATTAGCACTAGGGCAAACTTTGCCCTGATGCAAAAATGCATCAAAAATTTAGCTTTTTAGCACTACGGCAATGTTGGCCCTGGTGTTTTAATATGCCAAAGTGCACTTGTCATGGTGCAATGGTTTTCTATTGTGTCCCAGTGTTTATAAAAATAGAGCAAAGTTTGCCCTAGTGCTAATGCCGTGCAAACTTTGCACTTGCACCAGTGCAAAGTTTCTGTAATCTGGCCCCAGATATTCTAAGGCACCACCACGTGTCATTTGTATCGGCTATATTGCTAGGTCACACCCACGTACATTCTACATTTGTTCTCATGGAGTGTTGGGATGTGTTGTTTCAGAGGCCGCCATTTCCCCATCTATCTCACGATGGGCCTAATTCCCAAAAGCGGTTTATAGTGGCAAAACCCTATTGGGAAACATTCTGTGAATTAGGCCCTATATGCAGACCTGACCTGCCAGGAGTTCAGGCCCCTATCGGCATACTGCAGCAACAGCACCATAACTAACAGTGACAGTGCTTCAGGTTTCCCATTCCCATGGAGTCCTGTAGGACTCCATGGGAAAGGGAAATAATCGTTCCTCCGCCGCCGCCGCCGCCTATGATATCCCAGTAGCATCGGGATGTCAGGCGGTGGAAACAGTATTATGGGGTTGGCGGCGACTCGCCATCTACTGGTGGGATGTACCTCCAACCCCATAATGGGGGCCACTGTCTGTGACCCCCAAAAGGTTTCAGCAAATACACCATGCTAATGTTAGATGAAATGCAGGAAATCACTGCCTCAAGGGAACTGGTGTAAATAGGATAATAACAATGGACCGTGTTACGTGTTTGACACTAATGCTCAAAGGTGGAGGGAACTGAATTACTGCCCCTTTTCCTGCACCACCAAATTACAAACACCACAAAAATGGTGCTAATTTCACCAACACTAACTCCGTTGGAGGAGTTATGGCTGGAAGAATTACTGCTGAAAAATCATTTAATCCAGTGCTAATTCCAGTGTTACAAGAGGAAATGCCACCCAAATACTGGTAATTTCTATTGAAAATCAGTGCTGTTACTCCACCTCAGAGGTGGTGGAACATGCATCCAGGTGAGTAATATGAAGCCAGAGGTGCATCCGAATGCACCGAAAAGTGTATTAAAGGACCACACCTTCCCAAATCCATTTCCTAGAGGCATGCAGCCCCATGGAAGATGCGGAATGCTAACTTTGCATTTCAATAGGTACACACCCACATGACCACCCACCACCCTCATCCCCAAACCAATGCAGTGCAATGGCATTCCCCATATGCTTGAAGTCTTGCCACGTCCCGGCATAGCTGGTGGTGAGGTGTGCTGTCTCCAGCGAGAGTGCACCACTGGGCTGCTGCAAATGAATCCCTCTGTGTCTGATTCACCCCCTCCCACACCGGTCTGCTGTAGAGTGAGGGTAATGACCCTCAGGATTATTGTTAAGGCAGTTTTAGTACAACTCCCTGTTGAGTATAACCACTAACCCTACAGAGGGGCTAAAGCACTCAGCCAAAAAGAAAACCAAACATCTCTTTAAGTGAGGTAATGTAGCAGACGAACAAGGCTCAACTCTCAGGAAGTGACAGAAGGTTGGCACGAAGGTACAATTAGTCCACACCGTATCCAGAGAAATATATGTTATGTTAAAGAATATTTATACCGCGCACTATCACCTCCTGGGTGGTCACCTGGCACTCTGGCAGATCTGAAAATCAGGGGAGTAGGATGTGAGGGGGGTAAGTTAGTAGGACTAAGCAGGAAAAAAGCACAAGAGAGCTGTGATGTGCTGTTGGCAGTTTCAGTTCGGTTTCCACCATTCGCTGAGTGTAGGTGTGAGTTTTCAGTCTGCAGTTGTCAGGTGCTGTTGTGCGAGTCTAATTGTGGTTTGTTTCGTTGTACACAGCACTGATGAACAGAAAAATATATATATATATATATTTATATATATTTATTATGTTGCACAATAAAATGCTATCAGGTCAAATAAGTACTTGAGCATGTAATAGACAATATCATAATACACAGTGTATGTATATACACAGTAAATGCCTTCGAGCACCCTCCTCAACCCTATATTTTAAAATGGGTCCACTATCACAGATAGGCACACAACATATGGTGACAGGGGGAAGGGAACCAGACATTTTAACATACAGTTAATAACCCCTAGTACTCGCGCAACAACAGTACAATGTCCAGAAGGCACAACACACTCCTGTTTTGTATAGTAGGCCCTATAACTGGTGGTAAGCATGCAATACATATGAACAAGGGGTGAGAAGAAAAAGGAACCAGGCATTTGACCACACATACACAATAGTCTTAAGGTAACCTAAGGCCAATGCCATCAATCAACATCATTTTCTAGGGCATAGTATTCGAATATTTTAGATTCACACATCACAATCAAAGGTAGTGCTGGAGGGTGGACAAACATTCAAAAACAAAGGCACAGGCCTCCAAAAGAATCTAGATACCTTTCGGATACAGATACCATTGCAATTAACTTCTGGGGGAAATAGTTGCACAATCACCAAAATTAGGCACAGTGCACATCTATATTCACTATAAAATCACAGGCATATGCTAACAATCTAGTTTTTGGCTTAGATCCTCCTGAAGCCCAGATGAGTGCAGGAACAATGTCAATGGGCAGGCAAGTACCCCACAAATCATGTTATCAGAGTTCCAAGGTGAATTGAATGTTCCATAGACGTCAATGGGACAAAGTCAGTAGGCCATCCATGGTTATGGGGAAAAGGAAGGTACGTCTCTGTTTTACCCCAGTGCGGATTCAGTGGCAAACAACCCCATGGGGACTAAAAGAGATCCCTGATCCGGTGGGGTTTTGGGGGGATGAAAGGAAATCCCAATGAAGACATCTAGAGGTCAATTTGAGAATTAGAATCCACAGGAGAGGATGCAGCAAAGCAGGACGATGCCCAATGCTATCCAATGGGAACTGTGGTAAAGGCGTCCTTCCAAAAAGTATTTTTCCATACAAGAGGGACCCGTGAGGGTGAGTATCTCAAATAAACTACTAGGACCCAAAGATATGTACTCACCGTGCTTCAGTTCCGTTCCAGGTGGTCTGAGCAACTCAGTAAGTATAGGGATTATTTTCTAGGTACTTTGTACAGGATCCACTGCCCATGGCCTTGAACTCTGAGCCAATGTCAAGCCCCATGAGAGAAAAATAACAAAAGGTCCATCCACAAAGGAGCCCCCAGTCAGCAGTGAAAATACCAGTGATGAAGACTCGAGGAAGGTGAAAGAACTTGTGAAAATAGAATCCGGCATCTCGGTGGACAAGGGGGGTGGATGTCCTGCACAAGATGATCCCAGCACTGGGATAATGGATGGGGCGACCCAGGACCATCCAGGGAGACAGAGGAGGCAGGGTAGTGGTTGTTGTCCCACCACACTTGCTTGTGGCGATGGTGGGCAGAAGTGGTAAAACAGCCTGGAAAAGATCCCAAGATGGGAGGCCCGACTCAACAAAGAAGTGGGATCAGTAGGGAACGCAGGAAGCCTGGCCTGAACTTCTAGCAGCAGAAAATCCCATCGGGGATGTGCCTAAGCCACTGCACCCAGCCAGTATAGCCAGATGAGGGTCTATAAATGCACAAATGGTGGGAAGCAGTGGGAAACTTCTCCAGAAGGTCAGCAACCCTGCTTTTTCTGAAAATCCAGTAACCAGCGAGAGAGAGGAATGGCAGGCAAACCCTTAATATCACTACTTTTGAGGGCAGGTCAAAGGCATTCCACCAACCACAAGAGGGGGCTAGGCATAAAGGGTCAGGTGGCCAGTCGAACTTAGAATCAGCCACCAGCCCCATGGAATGTGAGAGGCTGAGTTCAAGGACATAGACTGTTCTAATCCAGTCAACGCCAATATGGAGGCTGCCATGCAGGCTCACAAAGAGCTCATCTGGGCAGAACAGCTATTTTAAGCCTGTCCTGTGGATCCATCGAACAGAGAAAACCCTCAAATACACAATGTCGGAGAGCAGGACTTACAAAATACATTGGTACCCCAATGGCTGCCAAAAATGTACATTGGGATATCAATGTTATAAAACAGCTTGCAACCCTGGTGAAGTCAGAACTAAAGTGCAGTTGCCACCAGCCTGCTCCCTAAAACCAATGTAGGAGGACAGAATCAATCAACCTAGGGTTCTAATGGTTTACCTAAAAGGCACTGCTGGAACTGGGAGCCGTATGGGCATTGCGGTACCCTAGGTGAAGAAAAAAGGGTTGCAATGGCACGGGGACTACAGAAGTCGCTGTGGGCACCGGAGGAAATTGGTCAGAGATCCTAAATCAGCTTCAAGAAAGGAAGCAGGATCATCTTGCATCTGTTCTGGACCGACAGGCTCAATCAGGGCAGGCTGCGCAATATAAATAAATAAACAAATACAAATATCAGTTGAACGGGCTCTACTGCAGCCATGGTGACGACCTTCCTCTATATCATAAGCTTTTATCATGACCTCTCAGGACACATTCACACCCTAGTCACGGATTCGCACCAATCCAGCAGCAACAGCCTCATCTCAAACCTCATCTCAGATCTCAAACCCAGAGAGCACCTTCGAGCCAGAGACAGAAGTAGCTTCATGCCAGCATTGAGATTTGCTCATCTGTACTACTTTTGCAACTAAAGATTCTCAACTGCATGCCAGCTAATGTGAAAGCAATTGGACCCTCATAAACCCCTGCTTTTGCAGCCGAATGCCACTGCTGGTGCTGCATGTGAAGGAACATGCACAGACATGGGTTAGCGCCACACTGTGGAACGTTTGCAGTGTACATGGAGGAGATCATGCACCTTAAAGTGGTACCTTTCCTTTTTCTTACCATTGCCCTGGATTGGAGCGATCTTCAACACTGGCTGCCAAGGGACACACGAGGGCTTTCTCAGAAATGCACACATTGACCTGTAAATGCTGGAGTGTAAAAAGAACATTGGGGGATTGGCACCGTTTGGCGATCACCCCCCTGCTGCATACATGTGTACGTTACTGGGCGTGCATTCTGACTGTGTCCCACCTGGTGCACGTGTTGTACCTTCAAGAATATTGGGCATGTGTCTCTTAAATAACAACATGATCAGTGTGCACCCAACTCACCTCTAAAGGTAATCATATATTGATGCCAGTCTCAAGGTTGAGGAGTATTGTGAGTGTTTGGGGGACCCCACCTCTGCTCTGTCCTCCAATGCATCTTCACCACCATCATCATCATCAGTGTCTCAATCTGCATCTGGTGGTAAGGGCACACCCCTATGGATGGCAAGGTTGTGTAAGAGGAAGCACAGAAGAATGATACTGCACCCCTTGTTTGGTGCATACATAAGCGTTCCTCCTATCAACGGTTCATCAACAGTCCGAGGCACGTTCATTTATTTTAAGTTGTGGCGTGAGGAGCCCTGTTCTGCAGGGCGTGCTGTAGATAAAAAGTTAAACATATATGGAGCTGTCCGTCCTGTTCATTGGCATATTGTACATTTTAACATATGAACCATGCCTTGTGGTGCAGCGACACCAACCAGTCATGTTCTCCTGGGATGTTTTGCATGAACCTTGGGGCAGTGCTGTTTTTCAGTACCCTGGTCTCATGGTTGCACCCAGGGAATTTAACCCTTATGTCTCTAAATAATGCTTTCATAACACACAGCGTGCAATTTGATATTGTGAAATACTTTCCACGTACGAAATATGAGTTATTGTGCCTTGATGTTATGAAAGCAACATGTGTTCAAGCGATCACACCAAAATTAGGGAGGCCTGCCACACTATAAAAGTCTGATTTGAGGTTATTGATGAAGTTGGCTTCTGTTGGGAAGTTTATGCAATTGCCAACACAAGGGTAATGGCAGGCAGGACCAGTATGAGTATGGCACTGACTGCTGGTTCTGAGATGCCAGCAGCACACCCATAATGGTCTTGAATGAACTAACTATGCAGAAGTGAAGGACACCCATCACCGTCAATATTAATGGGATGCCCCCCAGGACGTTTATCAGTACCTCCAGGTCTACAGAAATTGCATCAGTCAAGTCTATGATGGTTTGTTGATCCAGTTGGTGGATAGCTACATGGTCTCCGTGTCTGCCTGCATCATAGCCTGTAGGGGGGTCAATACATTTCATTGTCCTGAGTTGTGTGTACCCATGGTCTGTGTTTACTCCTACATCAAACTCGGGAACCTGATATAGCTCAAATGCAACAAAGATACAACAATTTCACCCGCTACATGTCAATACCGATACAAGTTCAAGGGTTATCATGTCAAGGGGGATGCTCGTCTATGCCACATACCACCAAAACATACATGAATACATTGTACTACAACCGCCCCTATTTGCAGACGCATAGGTCCCCAGATGTTCCCATCTCCTTTACCCCATTTACCCCACATGTGGTTGTGTTGGATCTGCTTCTTCTCCTCCATCTCTTTCTGATCCTTCATCTTCATGTGGGCTGCCTACTCCCTCAGCTGACCAGGGTTGTGGTGTCTGTGTGTGCACAGATGCAAGTGCCACAAATGACAGGTGCGCGCCTGCAAGGTTTGTGTGGTGCAGTGGCAGCTGGTGACTTTGAAAGGTGGTGTGGCGTACATTTTGAAGGCCCAATTTGCAAGCGAGTCTGGACCCCTTAAAAAGTTTGTATCAATGGGATCCAAAGTGCATTTTTTTCTTTTTTATTTAGGCGTTTTTTTTTTTAAATTTATTTTTTATTTGTTACAAAAAGAAATGTTAAACCTTTAACATAGTCTCCAGCCTTAAAATCCCACATCCAGTTCACACATCAACAGCTTACCCCCCGGCGTCAAGTTGATGGGCATGATTAATTTGTCCTCTTATACCCTGATCCTTTAATTTTTGGGCAAATTTTGCTTTCTGAGAATTTGGCCTCATTACGAGTTGGACGGTGCGAGTTAAATGCGGCGGTATTACTGTTTACTGCTGCATTACTGCACTCCCCAAAGTTGGAGGATTCCCCTCCAGCTATGAGCTGGAGGTAAATCTGCTGAATTATTGCCCATTTTCGGTGAAATTACCATGGCGGAATTACTGCTGCTATCATTCTGCTGAAAATGCCCCATTGAGTCCTATGGGGATGTACACCGCCAACGCTACTTGTAATCCGGCGGTAACACCGCCAGATCAAGTGGCAATAACGGTAATAAAGTTTAGTGTATCTGGGCGGATTTACCATCCAGATACCACCAGACTCATAATGAGGCCCATTCTCTTCAATTCAGAATAGGGTACAGCTACAACTCATATTTCTATAGGGTCTTAATCATGTGTGGAGTGGGTTTATTATGCAATGTCTTCTTGGGTGTCATAAAAGCCAAACCTTAGGACAATTTAACGAGCTAGCGCTGAGAAGATGGTCAAATGCCTAAATAGCAGTTAGACTTGAAATCCCAGCTTGACTAAAATATGTGAACCTGGCCGCAACATATTCTCTCACTGTGAGTTGTGCACTGTGCCCTGGCATCACATGCCACCCGGGTCATCACCTGCTAACAGCCACTACCGGCAGCAAGGAAACGGACCCTTGTGACCCATTAGAGAGAATGTAAATGAAAGCCACTGTGGAGTCTTTTAAGTCTGCATTCTTTTTTTTTTATTATTTGAATTTAGCTGAGTCAACTCAACTTTTTCAAAACATTCAAAACAAAACAAAACATTTATATTTCCAAATGTACACATTTCCAAATGTATACAGCATCATAAAGCAGAAAATTAAAATGGAAAAAAGAAATATAAAGAAAAATAAAAATAAAACAAAATCTAAAAACACATAAAACATGTGGTGCATGTAACATTCATATAACAATACTCAATAATCAAAGGCTTATACAAACAAAAGCTTCAACACAAGACTGTAGTTGTTCAAATGTGCTTATACTGATGCCACTCGATGTAATGAAATTCTACAGAGGTTATTAAAAGGCAGAGGGTGATACATAGTATCCTCATAAAGACAGCTAATTTTCTTGTGCGCCCTATACCGTTACAGCCTCAATTCCAACACCTAGATTTTAGGCATTCATAAAATTAAAAGTTGCAACACGAATGGTCATGACCTTAAGTGGTCAGAATGTTTGGCCATTTATTTTCTGCAGACATGAGCCCAAAATAAGTCATATGCTTCCAGAAAAACGTTGCTCTCAAGTCTGTGAGGGCCAGGCATTCCACGATTACATGCTTTAGGGTTTCTCTGATAGATATGTTAATGCAATATCTACAATAATTATCTTTTACATTAATAAGTTTCCTTCTTGTCAAGACATCTCGTGTTAAATATAGGTTAAAACGGAAACGTAAAATCACTGATCTCAGCTGTGCTGATGGTGCTCTGCAGAAATATGATTCTAAATCCTTACGTTTTTTCTGTTCAAACGCAGTAGCCTGAAAGTCCTTATAGGTAAGACATAATCTTCTTGTTTCAATCCAGTCCAACCTCTCTAGCTTTTCCTTGGCTCAGTCCGGATTGGTAATGAGAATGTCAATGGTCACATCAGCCTTCGCCAAAGTTTTAAGGATACATATTGACCACGTCTGAACAAAAACATGTGATGACGACAGCATGTAGACGGACAAGGTTGCCAAAATGTTATCGGTTCGTATAAAGATTAGGACTTTGCGAAAATAACTCACATAATCGCCAATTATATTCTGCCACAAGAGAGGTAAGGCCCAACTCGTATCGTAGCCGCAGTCCTGGTATGCAATGAGGAAGATGAAGGACACCCCTCCAAAATTTCGCCTCTAATTTATTCAAAAACAATGCAGAGATTATTTTTTTAGTCTCTAGACCATAAAGGATCGCTGGCATGACTTTCTGCCGCAAATACAACATGGCAGATTTGATAGAAAGTTTGCCGTATTTGTATAAAATCAACCGTGTCTGCGATATGGCTGAGATTAATTTGTGTGCGAGCATTTTCAGTTGTGAGTCTACATGTGGCATTCCATCGAACAATATGCCACGATAGAGATAAATCGGTACAATCTCCAGGATTACATCACCATTAAGTCTGCATTCTCTTTTCATGCAATCTGCCCCAATGACGGACCATGGGCCTCATTACGACCCAGGTGGAATGGGTTTAACGGCGCTGGTAAAGGTGCCGGCGCTGTAATCCCATTGCGTCCTATTACGAGGTCCCCTTGCGGGACGCGCTCTGGACGTCTGGTCAGACCAGACGTCCTTTGCGGGTCCCGCGAGGGGACCAGGGAGCTAACAACGGGCCCGATACTAACGGGCCCGTTGTTAGGTCCCTCCCCATTCCCATTGAGCCCTATGGGGGCTCAAATGGGGATGGGTACATTGAATGAGGAATTACCGGGTCCTTCAAGGTTGGAATGGCCCGGTAATTCCTCATTCAAGGAACCCGGACCCGGACCTGAGTTTGGAGGCAGCCATGCCCTTATTAAGGGCATGGCTGCCTTCAAACTTATAATGAGGCCCCATAAGAAAGCAATGAAGACCAATTAGTAAGGGGCCTATGTTTAACTTTCACCATTAATGTCGATACCAAAATGCACATTTCTTTAATCACTTTTGTTCACGCTCCGAAAAAAGCTAACCATACGGGTGCAGGGAGACCTCTTACCAGTGGTATTGCAAACTCTAAATCACCCCCCACATTCTTGTGGCATTGCTAGCTCCTCTGAACCCTATTCTATCTCCAAAGCTCTGCTTGCCCATCCCCTTCTCCACTTGCCTATTCCAGATAGTTGTGCATCCTGTTATCACCAGGGTGTGTCCCCTATGTGATAAGTCGCTTCAACATTTGGTTCACACTTTATAAATCTCACATGTGCTGGGGTCGAAATGAAGGTTGGATAAGCAGGAGCTAAAAGCAGCTTCTGGGTGTACAGCAGTAACCAGTCACCAGGAGCTTCAACTGGGGAACCAGGAGCTGGTACATAGCGTTCCGAAAATCTAACTTCAACATAATATGCAAACGTAACCTTTTGCTTATTTTATATGACATTTTATGCTTTAAATGTCATACAGAGTGTGTCTGAATGCTTATTTATATGGTGTCCCAAATGCACATAGGTGTGTTCGTTTGGCATCAGTTGGCCTGGGGAGCCAAAAGTAGCTCCTGGTAGCTGTTAGCTCCCCTCAATTTCGAACACTTATGTATATATGTCCACACATTACTGAACAGACTAACAATCTTCAGGCCATGTAGCCATCCCACAAAAAGCAAAGGTATTGGAAACCAGAATAACGTAACACCTCTACGGTGTGTCTCAACACCATTTGCTGTATAGGAGCATTATAAATACCCAATAAATAACCTTCACCACAGCATGCAGTGGCATTCCTCCCAGTTCGCACCAGTGCCACTCTTACAATCACATAAACCCTTGAGGAGACAGCCCATATTAGGAGCCTTTACACCTTTAGTTTAGTTATGCGAAGACACTTTAGTGCGAGGTTGACAATTCAGAACAGCCCCCCACACAGCAGGTTGTTCTCCATTTTAGCCCTTTCATCTTCCTTCCTTTTGATTCCACACAAGGACTACCAGACTGTTTGGAAACTGAGGGCTATCATAAAAAGGGATCCTGGCATGTACTGTGGGTATCGGGCCGGCCTAAAAAACATTGTGAAATGTGTTCAATAAAAAAGTAGTATGTGACTTTTCAAAATAACGTGTCAGACCAGCAAAACTAAATCACAACCAGGTACGTAATGACTGCGTGAAGTGCCCGCGTGATTGGTCAATGCTGGGTCGGCAGTCGCCGACCCACTGCCTGCAACACACCTACATAATCCTGCGATGAAGAGATCATCAGCACCATGAGTACTCACTGCACTGCCTGTGCAACTAAAGTCTCTCACTATCAGGGTGGCGACATTGGACCAACCAAAACAAAGTAGAAGGATTACAAAAAGGCAGAGCCACTGGTGGCTGTCTTTTTGTAACACTCCTAATAATAGCCTCACCTGTGTCTCTAAAAAGGTTTTAACAGAGGGAATGCAAAGCGTGGAAGAAATGTCTGCTTGCACCCAAAAGAGCTGAACAACTTCTGAACCAAGATGGCAGCCTGTGTTGTGGCTGAAGATGCTTCTATATAGATGCTTTTGGTGTTAATACCCAGTGATGCCATAAACCAGGTACTGCAACAGCCATCTCCATAATGAGTAGGCCCACCACATGGTATGTGATATGATTGGTTATTTATAACGCACTTAATACCCAGAGGTTTCTAAGCGAAGACCGGGGGATCGAACCTGTGTTGCACTGTATCATCTTGCTTCCAAGGTGAGCTATCCTCCTGAGATAGCAGCCCTGTGCCCAAACCAGGATTACAAGAGCATGCAAGAGCTGAACAGCTAGCCTGGAACTAAACAAACTCCGATCTACCCACTGATGTGTTAGTAATAAAGCTCAGGTTGCAAGGGAGACACTGTGCCTGCTGACCTTGGCCGCCCATCCTTCCAAAGTACCTGTCAAGTTGGGAAGAGATGACAACAAATGGTTCCAGACACCAACTGTGAAATCGTGACTTTGATGAGTAAAGTGCAACATTATTTGCTAGTTCTTTACCTAGAACTGCTCGGGACTGAAATGTATTATCGTCAATAGGAAAAGAGCTCAAATGAAAGCATTTGTTATAACACAAACCAGCAGGTATTAAACTCGGAAACACTGCTTTCTAATCCTGAGAGTCTCGCTTTGTAATAATGACAGTCTCACATGGACCTTTTGCAATCGCCCGCAAATGCACGAAGCATATGGTTTTAATACCAGGGTGAATTTCCAATCTGGTAAGTATGGCAGGCGAGCCGAGAAGCAAAAGACTTTAAGTGGTAAACTAAAAGTTACTGAGCAACTTTGCCATTCGCCAAGTGCCACTGTGGATTTGCGTAACAGCCTATTTGATCTCCTGCTCGCCACTTCTTTCTTTAATGCTATGACTTCGTTGTCAGTTTTATGTGAAACCTCAAATTACGAGACTTAGAAGTCTCCCCCAAACAGCATAAGTGAAAGGACATCAGCCCACCTGGCTGGGATCAGAGTTCCCCTCTGTGAAACGTGAAGTATTTGAGCAGTGTCCAGTGCATAATGCTGCAGGGGCCAACACTGTTTAGGCCAGCCTCGGAAACCCTTTCACAGGGACGCTGGCATCATTAGCAGGTCCCGCCGCCTGAGGTGCCAACGCTTAACACTTAATCCGGAAATAAAGAGAGCCAAGAGCTGACTCGTCTGGGTGTCAGCATGATTGATTGGACGAGTTCCGGGGCACCACAGCTGACGTGACCTGGACAACCAATGCACTTGTAAACTCCTTGAACACGCTTTCATGCCAGTGAAACTTGCCTCGAGGCTAGAGGGTCTTCACTATATTAAAAAAAAAGTGGGCAAGACCCTTGGTGGGCACACGTGTTTCGGGTCAGGATATAGTCAAAGAACAACAAATATAACCACCATGCAAAGCAACGTAATGTATTGTATCTATTCTAATTAATTGATAGATTGTATAAAGCGCTAAAGAAGTCACAAAGAATATCTCATGTGTTTCTCAATCATAACATTTTTTTATTTTTTGACATTGGTGTGTTGACAAACCTTCAACGAGAAGCATATATTGCAAAGTGTAAAATGTGAAACAAATATGGAATAGAAACAATAAATAAAAAGAAGAAAAAATAAATTATGATATGTATCATCACACAATACACTCACATAAATGACAAAATCAGGTAGAGTACAAAAGTATATAACCATCAATCCAGTTCTGAGGAAATATACAAAAGAGCATACAGTGATTTTTACTCATTCAAAATTGTGAGTGGGTGTATTTTGCCATAGGGTGTATTCTGCATTACCCTAGACTGCTGTACTTCATTCAACAGTATTAATGCTTAGGAGTCTTCATGTATCATTACCCTGGATGTTTGGGCACGATCAATTAATGGTCATGTATAACAGAGCTGCCTACGTGTATGATTCTAACCAGGTGTTTTGAGAGTTCCCCTAGTTATCTCATAGGCATTGGTACACGTTTCGGCGTAGCGTGGATGGTGGCATCTTTCAACGCCTTCCTCAGGGCAGGAAGAAAGACCCTAATGGGGACAGAAGAAGGGAAATTAATGTATAAAAAATGAGGGGTGTTGTGAAACACTGGTAATGAGATATACTAATTACAACTTGCCCTTAATTTAACAAAATACCACTATTACACTTACCCTGTGTCTTGTGCAGGGATGTGATGTGGTATGGCCGCAACTGTGAATACCTCACGGCGGAAAGGGAAAAATGCCCCTACTTCTAGGTCTACTTTGGCTCTGGACTGCTGGCAACCGGGAGTAGGGAACCAATCTATGTATATAAAAATGGGGTGGATGGAAAAGCCCTTAGTTTAGACAGCAAGGGGCTCAAAGCCACATGGAAAGAACAACTAATGGTTAGCCTAACGTTGGTGTGGGGCTCACACACATAGCTGGGACAAGAAAGGTACCTTATGGAGTCCTGTTTGGTACAAAAGGGGCAGGCGGCAGTCAATGGCACTTCCCTGGTTTCAAATTGCTTGAGTTGAGACCCCGTGGTTGGTGCTGTCTGCTAAAGCCAAACAGAAATGGTATGGCCATATTAGTGCAGTGAGAACTGAGTTTATCAATGTAATGATAATGATGTGTTATTTATATAGCACCTTAATCTAAAGC
The DNA here is from genome assembly GCF_040938575.1 of Ambystoma mexicanum. Classification (NCBI taxonomy): domain Eukaryota; kingdom Metazoa; phylum Chordata; class Amphibia; order Caudata; family Ambystomatidae; genus Ambystoma; species Ambystoma mexicanum. Next base: position 1,087,304,752 of record NC_090921.1, read on the forward strand.
GCTTTACAGAGCACATATTTACATATTTACATACAATATCACCCAACCGAAATTGGTACTGTAACATCTGCTTCCGTAGATACAGGAGTCATAAAAGAGCTCCTCGAAATGTAGTACACACTACATATATTAGGTGTGAGAAAATACGTTTCAAGGTGCCAAATCATACCTTTTTGCATAAAAAGGGGCGGCTGCGGCAGTCAATGGCGCTTCCCTGGTTTCTAGTTACTTGAATTGAGACCTTGTGGTTGGTGGTATCCCCTAGAGCCAAACAGAAATAGTGTGACCATATAAGTACGATGGAAAACTGAGTTTATAGAGGCAACCTCTGCTTCCGGAGATAGGGAGACATCAGGAGCTCATCGGTATATAGAAAAAGACTACATATAACACGTGTGATAAAATGCGTTTAAAAAAAGCTGAAGCATACCTGCAAGTTTCAAGTCTGTGTATTCGCGTGAAAAGTCGAAGCAGCAAACAGACTTGAATTGGAAGTGGATGGATGAACATTCAGTGCTGATCGCAGTTCGTATTTGGGAGGATCTGCATAGAAAACAAACCATAAGGCTATTGACCGTGTAGGGGGATAACGAAGGCTGGAAGGGTTAAATGTACGTAGAATTACCTTGTAAATTTGCGCCTTCTTGCAAAATGTTCCGCGTGCAGAGCAGCGTATCCCTGCTGTTAGAATCGCCGGATCGCATTGCGTTGTCTCTGGATACTCGGGGACTTTATACCTGGGCGCGAGAAGACGTAAAGTATTGCGTGCAGCATGGTGGCTATGTTGGGATGGTTTCTTACTTTCATTTTTGTGGACATCCCATGGGGATGTGCTAGTAAGAGTCTGCGCAGACACCTTCCTGGTCATTGTTGTTGTATTTTCATGGTGACCGGCAGGGACAGTAGTCATTGGGCCTAATTAGGACCCTGGCGGTCCCATAATGAACGGTGCCGGTACGGGACTGGCACCCTTCATTACGGGCTTCCCTATTACGAGGACTGCTGTGGGACCCGCTAAGGAACGCGTGGTCAGACCAGGCGTCCTTAGCGGGTCCCGCTAGCAGTCCAGGATGCTAACAACGGGCCCTATGGGGCTCGAATGGGAATGGGGAATGTTTTTTTCCGGAGCCCAGAAAAGAGCAATAACCGGGTCCACCTAGGTCGGCATGACCCGGTTATTGCCCTTTTCTGGGCCTTGTAAAAATTCCTTACCGGCAGCAGCCGTGCCCTTAATAAGGGCACTGCTACCGCCAAGGTCCTAATGAGGCCCATGGAGTGGACCTGTCAAGGTCGTAAGTGCGTTGAAACAGGTGAATGTGCATTTTATTTTATATAGTGCTCAAGAGAGTATTGTGTTGAATCTTGGACTGCACTGTTTTTTTCTGTTGTTGGAGGCGCCACATGTGCTTAATGAGCATAAAGCAGGCGCATTGAGCTCCACATCGGGGAGTTCATGTCGTCATGCGGTGACTCCCAAGTTTATTCCTTTGCAATAAAAGACCCCAAATCATGCAGCTATGATGGCTTCCTGAATGGAGACGAGGGCTAGTGTGCAAGCACAGGCATGCTTGTGAACAATGGATGAAAAAAAGGGGGGGAAGAGAACCAAGTCTGAATCCAATGGTAAGTGCCATGATGAGGGCACATGTAGTTGGTCCATCATGTTTTGGAATTGGTGGTACGTCTAGCGTGGTATGAGTTGGATGAAAGCGGTTATCCTTGTTGTATTTAAACTGGAGAGAGAATGGAGAGGGCCTAGTCTAGAATCAAGGGTAGTCAAGGAGGGTGACGCATGTCGTATGTCCAACCTGTATTTGAAATACTGAGTTTGCTCGTTTTCTGCCACTTGGCATCCATGGTCATTAGAAATAATAGTACATTTTTAATATTGGCATCTATGACGTGCTAGAATTCCTCGTTCAGACCCTTGTTGAAGGAGTCAAGTCTATGTATCCATCTCGCTTCCTTCACTTGTAAGCTGCTTTGTGTGTGGACCCACCAAAGTATATCGTCTGCAGATTGTTGGAGTTCAACATAGTGATTAACTAGAGGTGCAGTGAAATTTATGCATCTAATCCTGGACCTGTGCTCACATATCCTAATGTGGACCGCTCTCGTAGTGAAGCCCACATATCTTAAACCGCACGGGGCATTCTATGCAATAGATCACCTGTTTTGTTTTGCAATTCGTATGGTTGCGGAGTGTCCAAGTTGGTCCACTGATACCAAGCTACGTTTTTTGGTGTATCTGCATGCGGTGCAGCTACCACATGGGTGGTGCCCGCTGGTAGTTCTCAAGTTCCATAGACCCAATCTGGGGGGAGGTTTTACGAACTTTGAATGAACCAACTGGTCCCGAAGGTTTCTAGTGCGTCTAAACGTGAACATTGGTAGGTGTTCATTGGGAAGGCTCAGTTTGGCTAGTGGCCAATATTTAGATATCAGTTTACAAATTTGGAAGGTCTGTGATACATAGGTCATGACGCATGTGATTCTCTCATCTTCATGTTTTCCACCCTCTTTTGGGGTGAGGAGGGCATCCCGATTAGAGAATCTGGGGTGTTTTTTAGACCTCGTAATACATTTTCGGGGATAACCTCTTTGGATAAGTCTTTTGTCCAGGTCTTCAGCATGTTTATAGAAATCTTCAATGTTGGTGCAATTCCTCCTGATTCGTAAGTATTGCCCATATGGGAGATTCTCCCAGATATGTTTTGGGTGGTCACTGGAAAAGTGTAACAATGTGTTGCGGTCACTATGTTTCCGACATAAATCGCATTTTAATGCTCCTTCGTGGTGCTTGATTTTAAGGTCCAAGAAGTTAACTTCCGTCATGCTTTATTCCATAGTGAATTTGATGTCTTCATCTGCATTGTTCAACCATAGTAGGAATGAATCAAGATTCATGGTGGTGCCTTCCCAAATAAACAGGATGTCTATGATGTATCGCTTCCAGTGTGTAATATGGTTGAGGAATGGGTTGTTTTCAGATAGAATGGTGTTTTGTTCAAGGTTAGACATGAACAAAATAGATGGACTAGGAGCGACGGCTGCCCCCATCGCCGTTCCTTTAGTTTGAAGGAACAACTGCCCGTAAAACTCAAAGTAGTTTCCGCACAATGGCAGAGTCATAAGTTCTATGATGAAATTATCAGGCACTCTTTCTTGTAGTCTGTGATGGTTTAAGTAGTCCCTCATGCATTCTATTGCTTTTGCTTGAGGTATGCCGGTATACAGTGATTTAATGTCCATCATAACCAGTCTTTGTTTGGATTGATCAAAGGGGAGACCCTCAAAAATCTGAATGGTGTGGGTTGTGTCCTGAAGGTATGTGGGTGTCAATGTACTCATGGGTACCAGGATTGAAACTAAAAACTTGCACAGAGGTTGAAGTACTGATCCACAGCCCGACACAATGGGTCTGCTGCAAGGGTTTTCTCGCCCCTTGTGGATTTTGGGGACAGTATTGATTGTCGCAATGTCCCCCTGGTTGGTGGTAAGAAATTCAAACTCCTTCTTGGTGATCCATCCACGGTCTGCTGCATATGAGGCTATTTCCATGATTTCCTCTGCAATTTCCTTGGTTGGATCTTTTCTGATTTTTCTATAGCTGCCTTCATCCGTGAGTAAGGAGTACATCATTGATAAGTATTGAGCAGGGGTCTTTTATCTACTGTTTAATAACCATTGTTTGGTTCTTGGAGAAATCAATGATGGCCTTATTCTCGTCCTTAGTGTTGTTGTGTCAGACTCTGTCCTTTTGTTTCTTGAGATTGTTAAGGTCCTTCAATACACATTTCTCAAATGTGATGATTTCTGGTGGTATCTGGTTATCTAGAGGGTCTTCACTAGGCATGGGACGCAATTAGGATCCTTCCTGCTGATCTTGCAACTACAATGGACAACCCTGCCTTGGCTCAGAGTCCTCAGGCTGCTCCCATCTGCTGCATGCTGCAACGCTCACAGGCCCACCCACAAATAAAAAAACAAATTCCATTGGCTGTCAATGAATTTTGATAGTCTTTCTATGGCTGTCACTGCACTGCTGCGGAAAAGATTGTACTAGCGGGGCCATACCTTCCGAGCCCCAGCAGGCTCTTAAATGAGTTGAATTCTTACGCTATCAGTGCAGAGCCCGATGGGCTCCCTCAGAACAGTAAGAAAACCTGCGCAGCCTGGGGCACGCCCCTGCAACTGCCCACCATGCAGCTTCACTCTCTGAGGCCCTGGCTGGTGAGAGATATTTAGTTAATTATTTAAATTCTGTACCTGCAACGCAGATTACTGCTGAAGGACTGCCTGCACGGAAGTATCGCACACTCAGCACATTGTTTCTTCACTCCGGGGTAGGGAAGAGGCCCTTGATGTTGAGTCAGTTGGCCGTTGGTTTTTATCCCATTTCCATCCATTTCCTTGCGGCCGTGCTTTCGAGCTGTTCATCTGACAATATCTTAGCATATTTGCTGCTTGGTCATTTTTCTGTGGCCACCTGTCTGCCAGCGGAGTACTTGCTGTGTGCGTGGTGGATCAGCATTGTCTACATGGACGTATGCCTACTCATGATCAGCAGAGAGATGTTGGAATTCATTCTGACTCTCTTCTTTGCGACAGATGTGTGACAGAAATGCCCCACTCTAAATGAGGCCCTTAAAATGACACACATCAGACTTTCTAACTTGAAATTCATCAGAAAATTTCCAACAGAACGCTGCCAAAATGTCCTCTGGTGGCCATTTCTTGGCCATTTCCCGGTATCCAATCTCTTGGTCCCTGCTGACATGTATGGGGACCAATATGTTCACTGTGGAAGGCCGCTGGAGGACATTATGCCAGCTTTGCACCAGGAATCCGCAGGTTTGATCTCATTGGAAAGCCAGACATACTTATTTTAATGTGCACGCTTCCTTTTTTCCTTGCTTTGTGACCTACTTCGTTGCTCCCACTCGACCCGGCTACTATTTCTCAGCTGGGTCCTTCAGTGACATTATTGTTGGAAATGGCTTAGCTTGGTTCGGAGAACACTCAGATTGTTCTTCAGTCGCTGTGATTTTTTTGTCACTGTTACATCATCACTACTTTGAGTCTCTCTGCGATACTGGGGGTCATAATAAGTTGGGTAGTATCCCGGTGGTAAATCTGCCCAATGCAATTAGCGCTACCGTAACTTAGTCTGGCGCTATTAGCACCAGATCACAAGTTGCAGTGGCGGGGTGAGTCCCCATATTTTAGTCCATAGGACTCAATGGGGCATTTTGGGTGCAGCAGTAATTAAACTGTGATAATTGCGCCAGAAATGGAGGGAAAGTCGGCGCATCCACCTCCAGCTCGGAGCTGGAGGTGGTTATAACCTTATCGACACATTTTTACTGCTCCGCCCTTCCACTGATGAGGCCCACTGTCTGTTGCTATTACTTGGAAAACCCTTGTTCTAGTGATGTTTGTTGACAGACACTTATATCCCAATGCTGGTGCATGCATCTCTTACTGGTGCAAGTTATTGCTGCTTTGGGGAAATTACACCAGTTTGAACCCTGCCCATCTCAAACACTGACAGGGTAATTCATAGAATTTCGCAGAAAAGTGTCGCAAGCGGCTGGCGCAGAGTGTCCGCGTGCGATTGACTGCGCCAGGCACGTGCGCTAAAACCGATTTCCGCGCACAGCGTATTCATGGATTTCAGGCTCCCAAACCAGCCGTGGCGCAGAGTATCGCAGCGACCCTGCAGCAGCGCCAGTAACGCCCCCAAGAACGCCCTCGCGCAAGGAAAAGCCATCAAAATCGCTAAATCATCGCAAAGGGCAGCGCTAACCCTGGACCAGTCCACAGGGCTGCCAAACAAGGAACGCAAAGCGGGTAACGTGCATATCAGGGGTACGCGTGAAGTTTTACACGCGATTAGCCAGGGCACGTGTATCACAGGGGTACGCAGGAATTATCACACGCGATTTGGCTGGGTACGTATATTACAGGGGTGCGCGGGAATTATCACACGCGATTTGGCTGGGTACGTGTATTCCAGGGGTGCGCGGGAATTATCACACGCGATTTGGCTGGGTACGTGTATTCCAGGGGTGCGCGGGAATTATCACACGCGATTTGGCTGGGTAGGTGTATTACAGGGGTACACGGGAAGTTCTACACGCGATTCGGCTGGGTACGTGTATTACAGGGGTGCGCGGGAATTCTCACATGCGATTTGGCCAGGTACGTGTATTACAGGGGTGCGTGGGAATTATCACACGCGATTTGGCTTGGTACGTGTATTACAGGGGTGCGTGGGAACTTCTACACGCGATTGGCCAGGGTACGTGTATTACAGGGGTATGTGGGAATGATCACACGCGATTTGTCTGGGTACGTGTATTACAGGGGTACACGGGAAGTTCTACACGCGATTCGGCTGGGTACGTGTATTACAGGGGTGCGCGGGAATTCTCACATGCGATTTGGCCAGGTACGTGTATTACAGGGGTGTGCGGGAATTATCACACGCAATTAGGCTGGGTGGGTCCTCACAGGTGTTCCCTGTACACCCTCCACAGCCCCTGCAGGCAGCCCACAAAACAGGGGACTACCCTGCACACCTGCTCATGTCCCCCTGCACCCCCACCCCCCAGCAGTGCAGGGACAGCCTCCACCAGGCCCCCACTCATGTCACCCACCACCCCCACCCCCCAGCCACCAGGGACACCCTCCACCAGGCCCCCACTCATGTCTCCCACCACCCCCACCCCCCAGCAGTGCAGGGGCAGCCTCCACCAGGCCCCCACTCATGTCACCCACCACCCCCACCCCCCAGCCACCAGGGTCACCCTCCACCAGGCCCCCACTCATGTCACCCACCACCCCCACCCCCCAGCCACCAGGGTCACCCTCCACCAGGCCCCCACTCATGTCTCCCACCACCCCCACCCCCCAGCCACCAGGGTCACCCTCCACCAGGCCCCCACTCATGTCACCCACCACCCCCACCCCCCAGCCACCAGGGTCACCCTCCACCAGGCCCCCACTCATGTCTCCCACCACCCCCACCCCCCAGCCACCAGGGTCACCCTCCACCAGGCCCCCACTCATGTCACCCACCACCCCCACCCCCCAGCCACCAGGGTCACCCTCCACCAGGCCCCCACTCATGTCTCCCACCACCCCCACCCCCCAGCAGTGCAGGGGCAGCCTCCACCAGGCCCCCACTCATGTCCCCTATCACCCCCACCCCCCCGCCACCAGGGGCACCCTCCACCAGGCCCCCACTCATGTCTCCCACCACCCCCACCCCCCAGCAGTGCAGGGGCAGCCTCCACCAGGCCCCCACTCATGTCACCCACCACCCCCACCCCCCAGCCACCAGGGTCACCCTCCACCAGGCCCCCACTCATGTCACCCACCACCCCCACCCCCCAGCCACCAGGGTCACCCTCCACCAGGCCCCCACTCATGTCTCCCACCACCCCCACCCCCCAGCCACCAGGGTCACCCTCCACCAGGCCCCCACTCATGTCTCCCACCACCCCCACCCCCCAGCAGTGCAGGGGCAGCCTCCACCAGGCCCCCACTAATGTCCCCTATCACCCCCACCCCCCCGCCACCAGGGGCACCCTCCACCAGGCCCCCACTCATGTCTCCCACCACCCCCACCCCCCAGCCACCAGGGTCACCCTCCACCAGGCCCCCACTCATGTCACCCACCACCCCCACCCCCCAGCCACCAGGGTCACCCTCCACCAGGCCCCCACTCATGTCTCCCACCACCCCCACCCCCCAGCAGTGCAGGGGCAGCCTCCACCAGGCCCCCACTCATGTCCCCTATCACCCCCACCCCCCCGCCACCAGGGGCACCCTCCACCAGGCCCCCACTCATGTCTCCCACCACCCCCACCCCCCAGCAGTGCAGGGGCAGCCTCCACCAGGCCCCCACTCATGTCACCCACCACCCCCACCCCCCAGCCACCAGGGTCACCCTCCACCAGGCCCCCACTCATGTCTCCCACCACCCCCACCCCCCAGCAGTGCAGGGGCAGCCTCCACCAGGCCCCCACTCATGTCCCCTATCACCCCCACCCCCCCGCCACCAGGGGCACCCTCCACCAGGCCCCCACTCATGTCTCCCACCACCCCCACCCCCCAGCAGTGCAGGGGCAGCCTCCACCAGGCCCCCACTCATGTCACCCACCACCCCACCCCCCAGCCACCAGGGTCACCCTCCACCAGGCCCCCACTCATGTCACCCACCACCCCCACCCCCCAGCCACCAGGGTCACCCTCCACCAGGCCCCCACTCATGTCTCCCACCACCCCCACCCCCCAGCCACCAGGGTCACCCTCCACCAGGCCCCCACTCATGTCTCCCACCACCCCCACCCCCCAGCAGTGCAGGGGCAGCCTCCACCAGGCCCCCACTCATGTCACCCACCACCCCCACCCCCCAGCCACCAGGGTCACCCTCCACCAGGCCCCCACTCATGTCTCCCACCACCCCCCCCCCCAGCCACCAGGGTCACCCTCCACCAGGCCCCCACTCATGTCTCCCACCACCCCCACCCCCCAGCAGTGCAGGGGCAGCCTCCACCAGGCCCCCACTCATGTCTCCCACCACCCCCACCACCCAGCAGTGCAGGGGCAGCCTCCACCAGGCCCCCACTCATGTCACCCACCACCCCCACCCCCCAGCCACCAGGGTCACCCTCCACCAGGCCCCCACTCATGTCTCCCACCACCCCCACCCCCCAGCAGTGCAGGGGCACCCTCCACCAGGCCCCCACTCATGTCTCCCACCACCCCCACCCCCCTGCCACCATGTGCAGCCCCCACCAGGTCCTCACAATGTGCGTAATGGTCAGCCTCCACAGCCAAAAAGCCCTACCAAGTAACCCATTCACCCACATGGAAATGGAAATCACATGTTACACCCCTAATGTTCATGAAGCAAATGAACCCATGTCCGTCACACACATATTTTCCAATTGAATGGGAAAACACACAACATGACATGCATGAAACCAATGAGATGAAACCACACAGTGAACAATGTAAAAAAAAATGTATTAGAAAAAAATACGAATGCTAAAGAAAGAAAACTAACTACAATGTAAATGTGAAAAAAGAAGCTGCATGTCCGCATAAAAACACAAAACTAGAAAATCTAATCAAAAAAATGTTGTCCAAAGTGAAATGTCAAAACTCTCCGTGCAACAAAGAACTATGTACAAAAATAACAAGGGTCCATCATCACAACAGAACTAAGGAAACCTCCTAAAAAACCTACCTAAATATCAACTATATACAAAAAGTGGAGCAGTGTCCGTCGACTCCAAATCATAAGAAAAAACAAAGGAAACCTAAAACTAAAGAACTATATACAAAGGCGGCGGGCAAGTCCAGCGGCTCACTCTGTGGTGTTCCGGGACAGGGCATCATCGAACTCCTGTTCGATGTCCCGGAGGCGGTCCAGTTCCATGGCCCCGAGGGTCCGCAGGGACGACGCCGTGTCCTCCTCCAACCCCCTGCGGATTGCCTCGAGGCACTCGGCCCGCCTCAGGGCCCTCCGCATGGAGTTCTCCGCCCTGACCATTGTGAGCCGCGCCTCTTCCGCCCGCCGCCGCTCCGCACCTATGGCGTGGCCCAACCGCTGCCACACGGAAGACACTCTCTGTCCTGGGTCCTCCTGCCCTCCGGCCGATGCCTGCCCCTCCGATGTCGAAGGCCCCGAGCCTTCATGGCTCCCACCATCTTGCTGCTGCTGCTCTGCCTCTGCCCGTGCACTGCCTCCTGCTGCCTGCACATCCTCCGCCGGCTGGGGTGCAGTTGTTGATGTGGCCACCCCTGCTGGACGTCCGACTCCCGACTGTGGCAGGGATGCCTCCTCCACCAGCCTGGCCGCACTGTCAGAGGCAGCTCCACAGGGCACCCAGGTGACTGATGGATGGGAAGATGGCACAGAGGACAACTGGCGCGTAGGGGGTCCAGTTGAGGAGGGGGTCGGAACAAGCCCCATCAGACGGAGGAATCCGGTCTGGGTGACCTGTCCCAGCAGGCTGACGTGGTCAACGAGCCATTCGAGATGACGTGCAGTCTCTCCATGAAAAGACTGCAGGTCACCTCGCATGGCCCGTTGACGCAACGCCACACCAGCCAGGACAGGCTCAACCCGGACCTGGATAGCCACGTCCGCAGGCAGAGGAAGGCCAGTTGACGTCAGCTCATCCCCTGCCTGAAAACGGGTCTGGACATAGGCATCCCTGCTGGTGCAAGATGATGCAGGGACAGGATCGGGGACAGGATTGCACACAGGCACCTCCGCGGCCGCCTGTGCTGCCTCCTGTCCCTGGTCCTGGACTGCACCACTAGCACCAGTGGGATCCCCACCTCCAGACCCCGTCTCTGGTGCTTGCACGGCCTCCTCCTCCACCAGACCCCCCACCAACCTGGATGACTCCGTGCCATCTTCCCCTGTTGGGCCCTGTGGGGTCCCAGCTGCCCCTTCTGCTGCCGAGGAGTCCAACTCCAACCTCCGCCTCTTGGACCTCCCCCCGGCAGCTGCGGCCTGGGACGCGGCACCGGACTCCTCACTCCCCGACGAGATGACAACACGGGAGGGGAGCCGGGCCTTGCGTCTCCGGCTGGCGGTCGGATCCCCGCCGCTGTGCTCCACAGCACCTTCTCCGCCCTCTTCATCAGTTGACGCTGCAGACAGGGAGAAACAAAACACAGGCATCAGGGCACTGTACAATGGACACATACACGCATGACAGTTGCACATGAGTGGCATTGGCAAACCTCAGACATGTCATCACAATCCCCAACACACATGTCATTGCAACTGGCACACATGAGCCATACCACAGCCATATCGCAACTGCCACCACCATCCCTACACATACAACAGCATCAGCAGCCAAAGGGGAGCCATACATCACATGCAACACAGGAAGTGCACCACACATGTACACACACCACCACACTTGCATGCATGTCTACACCTCTGCCAAGTGTCGCACTGTTCAGACGGGCATCCATGTCACATCTGCCAATCAGGCTTCCACATACCGCTGTCACATGCATCCATGTAGCATCACTGTTGCACCTTTGACAAATACACACACATGCACATGTACACAGTGCTCATACATGCAGCCGAAAACAACATACATGCCTGAAATCACGGACATGTCTACTTACATACACATTCATCCAAACATGTGTGCACGCACAACTGCATTTGCCATGCAAGCCCACACACACAAGCACCATCCATGTCTCACACATTACAGCCCTCGCATGTGTCAGCCCCACGGCCCTGTACACCCCCACCCATACTCCACCCCATACAAACAGATGTGCAACCGGCACAATGGGGAATGATCACCACACGCCCTGCTCACAACCAGGATGCATGTACACTCACCGCTCGACTCCAGACGGCTCTGCTTCTCTAGGACCTGGACGTGGAGCGCTGGGGATATGCGTTCCAGGACCCCCATCTGTTCTTCCGACAAGTGGCCCCGGCGCCCCTTGGCATCCGCTGCCTTCAAGAGGCGCCGGGCCTTGTTCAGGGTCCTGGACCTGAAGTCCTCCCAGCGCTTCCTGACATGTTGTAAGTCCTGGACTGCCACCCCCTCCGCGTTGATGGCAGTCACGATGTCAGTCCAGATCCGAGTCCGTCCTTCCTTGTCGGCGCGGGAACTTCCAAAGAGGGCATCATACTGCCCCAGGACGTGCTCCACCAGGACACCAACTTCGGTGGCACTGAAGCTGGTGCCCCTCTGCCTCTCTGGCCGGGGGTTGTCAGTGGTCACAGATGGTGTTAGCCCCGACATGACAACCCCAGAGGCAGGAGTGGGTGGGCAACTGGGTCCTGGGGCTGGGCTGTGGAGCGATGGAATTCCAGTCGGGAGTCTTCTGTTCCAGCAGGGGTGGTCACAGCAACAGCACCCCTGGCTGATGTGCAGGCAGCAAATGGCAGTGCACGTGGGCAGCAGGCAGTCAGGCAGCAGCAGATAGCAGGTGGGAGCGTGCTCGGGGCTCTGGGGGGCAGTAATTCGGCCTTCTGGGCAGGAGCGTGGTCTCCCGTGTGCTCACGCGTGGCCAGCTTGGTACGGAGTGAATTGGCACGTGAAAATCCTGCACGTCAGCGTGAAAACCGAGGAAAGGCCCTTAGCGCGTAAGCGCGTCAGCACGCATACGCGATTCCATTGGACCAAAGGCCCTCAGCGCGTAGGCGCGTCTGTGACGTGACCCGCACGGGTGTTTCCCACACAGCACGTGATGACAGAGCACACGTGGAAAGACTGCACGTCAGAGTCTCATTGCGTGTGATTGGTGGAAATGGCCGTACACCGGGATACAGGTGCGCTGACGTACTTGCGTGTGTAAGTGTCCGCGCACACCTCATATACACGTACATAGGCCAATCGCGTGTACACGCACTTTTGTCCAATTACACGCGATGAGACTCTGACGTGCAGTCTTTCCACGTGTGCTCTGTCATCACGTGCTGTGTGGGAAACACCCGTGCGGGTCACGTCACAGACGCGCCTACGCGCTGAGGGCCTTTGGTCCAATGGAATCGCGTATGCGTGCTGACGCGCTTACGCGCTAAGGGCCTTTCCTCGGTTTTCACGCTGACGTGCAGGATTTTCACGTGCCAATTCACTCCGTACCAAGCTGGCCACGCGTGAGCACACGGGAGACCACGCTCCTGCCCAGAAGGCCGAATTACTGCCCCCCAGAGCCCCGAGCACGCTCCCACCTGCTATCTGCTGCTGCCTGACTGCCTGCTGCCCACGTGCACTGCCATTTGCTGCCTGCACATCAGCCAGGGGTGCTGTTGCTGTGACCACCCCTGCTGGAACAGAAGACTCCCGACTGGAATTCCATCGCTCCACAGCCCAGCCCCAGGACCCAGTTGCCCACCCACTCCTGCCTCTGGGGTTGTCATGTCGGGGCTAACACCATCTGTGACCACTGACAACCCCCGGCCAGAGAGGCAGAGGGGCACCAGCTTCAGTGCCACCGAAGTTGGTGTCCTGGTGGAGCAAGTCCTGGGGCAGTATGATGCCCTCTTTGGAAGTTCCCGCGCCGACAAGGAAGGACGGACTCGGATCTGGACTGACATCGTGACTGCCATCAACGCGGAGGGGGTGGCAGTCCGGGACTTACAACATGTCAGGAAGCGCTGGGAGGACTTCAGGTCCAGGACCCTGAACAAGGCCCGGCGCCTCTTGAAGGCAGCGGATGCCAAGGGGCGCCGGGGCCACTTGTCGGAAGAACAGATGGGGGTCCTGGAACGCATATCCCCAGCGCTCCACGTCCAGGTCCTAGAGAAGCAGAGCCGTCTGGAGTCGAGCGGTGAGTGTACATGCATCCTGGTTGTGAGCAGGGCGTGTGGTGATCATTCCCCATTGTGCCGGTTGCACATCTGTTTGTATGGGGTGGAGTATGGGTGGGGGTGTACAGGGCCGTGGGGCTGACACATGCGAGGGTTGTAATGTGTGAGACATGGATGGTGCTTGTGTGTGTGGGCTTGCATGGCAAATGCAGTTGTGCGTGCACACATGTTTGGATGAATGTGTATGTAAGTAGACATGTCCGTGATGTCAGGCATGTATGTTGTTTTCGGCTGCATGTATGAGCACTGTGTACATGTGCATGTGTGTGTATTTGTCAAAGGTGCAACAGTGATGCTACATGGATGCATGTGACAGCGGTATGTGGAAGCCTGATTGGCAGATGTGACATGGATGCCCGTCTGAACAGTGCGACACTTGGCAGAGGTGTAGACATGCATGCAAGTGTGGTGGTGTGTGTACATGTGTGGTGCACTTCCTGTGTTGCATGTGATATATGGCTCCCCTTTGGCTGCTGATGCTGTTGTATGTGTAGGGATGGTGGTGGCAGTTGCGATATGGCTGTGGTATGGCTCATGTGTGCCAGTTGCAATGACATGTGTGTTGGGGATTGTGATGACATGTCTGAGGTTTGCCAATGCCACTCATGTGCAACTGTCATGCGTGTATGTGTCCATTGTACAGTGCCCTGATGCCTGTGTTTTGTTTCTCCCTGTCTGCAGCGTCAACTGATGAAGAGGGCTGAGAAGGTGCTGTGGAGCACAGCGGCGGGGATCCGACCGCCAGCCGGAGACGCAAGGCCCGGCTCCCCTCCCGTGTTGTCATCTCGTCGGGGAGTGAGGAGTCCGGTGCCGCGTCCCAGGCCGCAGCTGCTGGGGGGAGGTCCAAGAGGCGGAGGTTGCAGTTGGACTCCTCGGCAGCAGAAGGGGCAGCTGGGACCCCACAGGGCCCAACAGGGGAAGATGGCACAGAGTCATCCAGGTTGGTGGGGGGTTTGGTGGAGGAGGGGGCCGCGCAAGCACCAGAGACAGGGTCTGGAGGTGGGGATCCCACTGGTGCTAGTGGTGCAGTGCAGGACCAGGGACAGGAGGCAGCACAGGCGGCCGCGGAGGTGGCTGTGTGCAATCCTGTCCCCGATCCTGTCCCTGCATCATCTTGCACCAGCAGGGATGCCTACGTCCAGACCCGTTTTCAGGCAGGGGATGAGCTGACGTCAACTGGCCTTCCTCTGCCTGCGGACGTGGCCATCCAGGTCCGGGTTGAGCCTGTCCTAGCTGGTGTGGCGTTGCGTCAACGGGCCATGCGAGGTGACCTGCAGTCTTTTCATGGAGAGACTGCACGTCATCTCGAATGGCTCGTTGACCACGTCAGCCTGCTGGGACAGGTCACCCAGGCCGGATTCCGCTGTCTGATGGGGCTTGCTCCGACCCACTCCTCAACTGGACCCCCTACGCGCCAGTCGTCCTCTGTGCCATCTTCCCACCCATCAGTCACCTGGGTGCCCTGTGGAGCTGCCTCTGACAGTGCGGCCAGGCTGGTGGAGGAGGCATCCCTGCCACAGTCGGGAGTCGGACGTCCAGCAGGGGTGGCCACATCAACAGGTGCACCCCAGCCGGCGGAGGATGTGCAGGCAGCAGGAGGCAGTGCACGGGCAGAGGCAGAGCAGCAGCAGCAGCAAGATGGTGGGAGCATGAAGGCTCGGGGCCTTCGACATCGGAGGGGCAGGCATCGGCCGGAGGGCAGGAGGACCCAGGACAGAGAGTGTCTTCCGTGTGGCAGCGGTTGGGCCACGCCATAGGTGCGGAGCGGCGGCGGGCGGAAGAGGCGCGGCTCACAATGGTCAGGGCGGAGAACTCCATGCGGAGGGCCCTGAGGCGGGCCGAGTGCCTCGAGGCAATCCGCAGGGGGTTGGAGGAGGACACGGCGTCGTCCCTGCGGACCCTCGGGGCCATGGAACTGGACCGCCTCCGGGACATCGAACAGGAGTTCGATGATGCCCTGGTCCGGAACACCACAGAGTGAGCCGCTGGACTTGCCCGCCGCCTTTGTATATAGTTCTTTAGTTTTAGGTTTCCTTTCGTTCTTATTATTATTTGGAGTCGACGGACACTGCTCCACTTTTTGTATATAGTTGATATTTAGGTAGGTTTTTTAGGAGGTTTCCTTAGTTCAGTTGTGATGATGGACCCTTGTTATTTTTTTACATAGTTCTTTGTTGCATGGAGAGTTTTTACATTTCACTTTGGACATAATTTTTTTGATTTGATTTTCTAGTTTTGTGTTTTTATGCGGACATGCAGCTTATTTTTTCACATTTACATTGTAGTTAGTTTTCTTTCTTTGGCATTTGTATTTTTTTCAATACATTTTTTTTTCCATTGTTCACTGTGTGGTTTCATCTCATTGGTTTCATGCATGTCATGTTGTGTGTTTTCCCATTCAATTTGATAATATGTGTGTGACGGACATGGGTTCATTTGCTTCATGTACATTGGGGGTGTAACATGTGATTTCCATTTCCATGTGGGTGAATGGGTTACTTGGTAGGGCTTTTTGGCTGTGGAGGCTGACCATTACGCACATGATTGGGGATTGTGAGGACCTGGTGGGGGCTGCACATGGTGGCAGGGGGTTGGGGGTGGTGGGAGACATGAGTGGGGGCCTGGTGGAGGCTGCCCCTGGTGGCTGGGGGGTGGGGGTGGTGGGTGACATGAGTGGGGGCCTGGTGGAGGGTGCCCCTGGTGGCTGGGGGGTGGGGGTGGTGGGAGACATGAGTGGGGGCCTGGTGGAGGGTGACCCTGCACTGCTGGGGTGTGGGGTGATGGGAGACATGAGTGGGGGCCTGGTGGAGGGTGACCCTGGTGGTTGGGGGGTGGGGGTGGTGGGAGACATGAGTTGGACATGGGTGGGGGCCTGCTGGCAGGTGCCCCACAGTGCTGGGGGGTGGGGGTGGTGGGGGACATGAGTTGGACATGGGTGGGGGCCTGCTGGCAGGTGCCCCACAGTGCTGGGGGGTGGGGGTGCAAGGGGACATGAGTTGGTGTTCATTAGTTCAAGGAGACATGTGCCTTTGCTGGGGGGCATGCCCATGGTGGGTGGGCTGTCTGCGGGACATGACCAGGGATGCATGGTAGTCCCCTGTGGTGTGGGCTGCCTGCAGGGGCCGTGGAGGGTGTACAGGGTACACCTGGGAGGACCCACACTGTCAAATCACATGTGGAACTTCCCGCGCACCCCTGAAATACACGCGCCCAGGCTATTCGCGTGTGGGACTTCCCGCGCACCCCTGAAATACACGCGCCCAGGCTATTCGCGTGTGCAACTTCCCGCGCACCCCTGAAATACACGCGCCCAGGCTATTCGCGTGTGGAACTTCCCGCGCACCCCTGATATACACGCGCGCCCAGGCTAATCGCGTGTGGAACTTCCCGCGCACCCCTGAAATACACGCGCCCAGGCTATTCGCGTGTGGAACTTCCCGCGCACCCCTGAAATACACGCGCCCAGGCTATTCGCGTGTGGAACTTCGAACTTCCCGCGCACACCTGAAATACACGCGCCCAGGCTATTCGCGTGTGGAACTTCCCGCGCACCCCTGAAATACACGCGCCCCCAGGCTATTCGCGTGTGGAACTTCCCGCGCACCCCTGAAATACACGCGCCCAGGCTATTCGCGTGTGGAACTTCCCGCGCACCCCTGAAATACACGCGCCCAGGCTATTCGCGTGTGGAACTTCCCGCGCACCCCTGAAATACACGCGCCCAGGCTATTCGCGTGTGGAACTTCACGCGCACCCCTGAAATACACGTGCCCCCAGGCTATTCGCGTGTGGAACTTTCCGCGCACCCCTGAAATACACGCGCCCAGGCTATTCGCGTGTGGAACTTCCCGCGCACCCCTGATATACACGCGCGCCCAGGCTATTCGCGTGTGGAACTTCCCGCGCACCCCTGAAATACACGCGCCCAGGCTATTCGCGTGTGGAACTTCCCGCGCACCCCTGAAATACACGCGCCCAGGCTATTCGCGTGTGGAACTTCCCGCGCACCCCTGAAATACACGCGCCCAGGCTATTCGCGTGTGGAACTTCCCACGCACCCCTGAAATACACGCGCCCCCAGGCTATTCGCGTGTGGAACTTCCCGCGCACCCCTGAAATACACGCGCCCAGGCTATTCGCGTGTGGAACTTCCCGCGCACCCCTGAAATACACGCGCCCAGGCTATTCGCGTGTGGAACTTCACGCGCACCCCTGAAATACACGTGCCCCCAGGCTATTCGCGTGTGGAACTTTCCGCGCACCCCTGAAATACACGCGCCCAGGCTATTCGCGTGTGGAACTTCCCGCGCACCCCTGGAATACACGCGCCCCCAGACTATTCGCGTGTGGAACTTCCCGCGCACCCCTGAAATACACGCGCCCAGGCTATTCGCGTGTGGAACTTCCCGCGCACCCCTGAGATACACGCGCCCAGGCTATTCGCGTGTGGAACTTCCCGCGCACCCCTGAAATACACGCGCCCAGGCTATTCGCGTGTGGAACTTCCCGCGCACCCCTGGAATACACGTAGCCCGCTCCCCCAGGCCCGATCGCGTGAGGAACTTCACGCGAACCCCTGTAATACACGTAGCCCGCTACCCCAGGCCCGATCGCGTGAGGAACTTCACGCGAACCCCTGTAATACACATAGCCCGCTCCCCCAGGCCCGATCGCGTGAATAACTTCACGCGAACCCCTGTGATGCACGTACCCTGCTGAAATCGCGTGTTAGACTTCCCGCGCACCCCGGTATACACGCACACGTATTTTTTGTCAGCGGGTGTCCGTGTTTGTGGGTACCCCTTTGCACGTCATTTTTCCTGGAGGGCCACAGTATGGGACATTCATCATGGCAGTATATAGGTGCTATTTGTTGGCGCACCTTTTGGCGCACATTTCTTACAGCCGCAGAGACGCTACCGCCTGCTTTCTTGTGGCGGTCGTGTTTGTGCCTGTGCGCTGGTTTGAGCGTGCGTTTTTTTGCCCTATTCTATTCCATGAATACGTGTTGTAGGCGAGCGTGTGGGCGTTCCGCGCACTTGTGCCCTGTACTTCCCCCGTGACGCCCACGTTTTGACAAGTTGTTCCCCATTCCGAGTGTTACGCCCGTGTTCCGCCTACTTTTGTTGCGTGCGCCGCGCTATGTGCGAATTTCGCTGTGCCCTGTGCGATTTTCGCTGTGACCTGGCGCACGCTGTTAGATGGCCTGTGCGCCAACGTGCGCCGCGCACTTTTTTATCGCACATCCGCTGGTTTTCTCGCGCACGGCCTTCCATGAATCGACGTGCGCTGCTTTTCGTGCGATTTTCGCTATTGCACTGCGATTTTCGCTATTCCACTGCGATTCGCACGTTTTTGCCCACTTGCGCCGCGCTAATTATTCCATGAATCGGCCTCTGAATATGCACAATGGGACCAAGTTACAAAGCAGGTTTTTATATTGTGCAGGCTTTATGCAAGTTAAAATAGCAGAGACCACACAAATTCACAAATGTGCATCCGAATATGTGCACATTCAATTGTGTTTAATTCCATTGCATGCATATGCGTTTTGAGATTTTCTGATACTCAACCAAAGTGGCGCTTCATCAAATTGATTTAGTTGGGAAGTTTCAAAATGTCAAAATCATCAGTAGCGAAACTGGTAGAAAAGGAAAAACAGCAAAATGATCACATAGACAAATGGGATTGGCTCGCTACAGTTTAACTGACACACCCACAAAAAGGTTCCTAGCCCTGATTGCTCTTTGGTGAAAGTATGGCGATGGAATACCAGGGGACATACTCACTCTATGAACAGATCTGAAGAATATCACCTTTCCGTCCATATAACATTGCATTACTACAGGAAACGTGGCTTTATTCTGCATTAGAAATTGATGGATATACCACTATTTCAATATTAGTCTGTAAGAGCCTTCGTGATAGACCATCAGGTGGCCTCCTTACTGCTGCAAAAAATAATTGCCATATTAGTGAACTTTGTCAAATTAAAACATGCCCCCAAATACTTGCGGCAAGCATTCATGTTCATCCCCCTGATTACATGTATACATATATCATCATGAATAACATAATTAATATTACCAATATCGTTTGGTAACCATAGAACCAATTATCTTAATTGGAGGTGATTTTAATACATATTGCACCACACTTCAGCTTCATTTATTTTCAACTAAGATCTATGATATCCCACAACAAAGTGTGAAAATACTAAAAAAAAAATGAACAACATCCAAAGCAGGATATGGGTAAAATGTATGGAAGCTCATGGGCTTATAAAGCTAAATGGCAGAACTCCAGGAGATATTCCTGGAAAAATCACTTGGGATAGACAAAAAAATCCAATACGAGAGATTACCTTTTTTTTATTAATGGTCCCCATTATGAATTAGCTAAGAAAATGAATGTCATATATTCAGCAGAAAGCGATCATGCCCAATTTTCATTAACATTGAACATTGAAGTGCCCGCACATAAACATGATCATTTTGGCTATTATGAGCTAAGCGGTGGTCAAAATTGTATTCTCTGGACAGAAAATAGCATTCTTGGTGTAATCAATTATGGGAGTGTGGTAAACAGCAGAGATTGGGAGATTATACAGTTCCTTTCGCTGACTGAGACATCCACTTGGAGGGCTGGTTTAGTGGACATGTACGGTAATCCTCAGTTAAATAGATCAATGCCCTAAATTCTTCCTCTACAGCTATCCATGAGGCGGAGATTGCTAATAAAAAACATGAGATGCAACGTTTTATCCGCCTGATAATAAAAACATCATGCTTTAGATTCCTTGGAGAGTACTTTAAGCATCTGCCGCATTAAAACCAACTATAACAATTGGCTTTGAGGGCACAAGTCCTCTGATGACTGCGCAATGGCAATTATGGCTCGAAGTTCTTCAAAACAAGGATACCAAGAAGTTCTGGCAAGTTGTCAGATGTTTTAGTACTAGAAATCGGATAGCCGAGATAAAACTCATCTCTTCCCAAATCTGGAACCTTCACATAAAACGTTTATACTACAGAGACCAGAATGGTAATAGTTCCATTGTAAAATCTAGCATCGAGTGTGAGTTAAAATGTACAGTGGTAGAGATAACGCTTGTAATTTGAAAACTGAAATTGTCTCATGCCGCTGGCCGAGACGGATTGGCCAATGTCATTTAAAAATGCCCTGAACACTTGAGCCGTGTTACTAGTGGTGTCCCGCAGTCTTCTAAATAATCTCTGCTGGTTCCGGTTTTTAAAAAGGGAGACAGAGCGGACCCTTATAACGATCGCTTATTAGCTTTGTTAGATGCAAGCAGCAAGATTTTGTGCCACGTCTAAATTGGTCCAGCTGACATCTTCGATCAATGAGGGCAGTATATTATCGAGATTCCAAACTGGTATTCAGAGCAGGATACCCCACTCCATAATCTTATTCCTTTACAATATTTAATAACACATGCTAGTTTCAAAGATGTTCCGCCTATCTTGCTCTGATTGACATTAAGGCAACATTCAATGCTATTAATAGAGACCTGTTGTCGAGTAAGTTGAACAAACTCACCATACATTGTCCACAAGGCTTTCAGGGGCCTGTGACCTCTCTACCTGCAACACTGCTTACCTAAATACTGACCCTCACAAGCCCTCCGCTCATCTACCCCCAACCTTCTGCGAGTGAGCCGGTTCTCCAAGCAGAGGTTTGGAGGGAGATCTTTATCCTCAGCAGGTGCCTCCCTCTGGAATAGCCTCACTGCCGCCCTCCATCTCGAGCCTGACCTTAAATTCCAGAAACTCCTCAAGACCTTCCTCTTCTCCTCTTCCTTCACTCTCCCTCTACCCTGCTAACCTAGCTTTCTGCTCTCTGTCTCTCCCTCCTCTTCCCACCAGATTGCTGACTGGCCATCTGGTGTACCTCTGAGTCTCACAGATCCCGGGCACCCACGTCGGTCATCTATCGCACTTGCCCCAGGGCCCTAAACCCACCCACCCTCACGGCACTTAGAAATAAGACAAGAGAGTGGCTCTCTCTGCACTTACCCCAGTCTCCACCAACTGGGAGCACTTGCCCCCCCCCCCTCTGTTACGGTCTATGCCCTTGCATGATCCCAAATGTAATCCTGCCTGAAGATCGTCTGTCCGTTCTCCCCCTAATTGCACTGGTAAAACTGCAGAACCACAAAATGTATTTTTACGCACTTACCCTGCCTGTACAGAATATTATCGCCTCAGAATTTCACGTGCTCTGAGCGACAGTTGTTTTTTTCCCCCCTGTTCCCACCCCTACTTAAGCGCTTTGAAACACTTTCCTGTGTATAGGTGCTATATAAATAAAGAATAAAAAACTATTCCCACTCAACTGTGCCATTTTATTCAACAACTATATTCAGAGAGCGCTGTAAGGATAAGTCTTAATCATCTGGGAGAAAACTCAGACAAGACTAAGATAAATTACGGGTTAAAACAAGGTTGCACTCTTCCTCTGCTACTCGTTAACCTGTTTTTGGCAGATTTTCCAGAGTCTCTTACGGTAGTACACAGTCAGCCCCCTAAGATAGGTGGTGGGAAAATATGTTTCCCTGGATATGTGGATGATGTGGTACTTGTTGACCAGACACAGAATGGTTGAACACGCTCTCTACATGCTCTAATCAAACACACTCATTATAATGGACTTCACATCAATTTTGATAAAAGCAAAGTCCTGGCACATGGTGATAGGGAGCATATTGGAACAGCTCCTAAATCCTGGGTGCTACGTTGATGCACTATTTGCACAACAGAAATAAGAAAATACCTTGGTGTTTTGATCTCCAATAAAAGTGTGTAGTCTAGCATCCAAAGTCATGTTACCTCCCGAGCTGTGGCGAGACTGAATTTCATCAAGAACTTCACAAACTACTCTGCAGGATTCTCTTTAGAAGAAGGTGTACAGAATGTTTATATAACTAATGTGATACATGCTGTGATTTATTGGCTTGAGACATATTTTTAATGAACATTTTACCGCCCAACTTTTTTTGCGTTAGTGCCCAATACCGACGGATCACGGGTTGGGTGCTAAACATTACTCCCCATTCCCCATTGGATCCATTGGACCCAATGGGGAATTTTTGGCAGAATTACCGTGTGGTAATATGCCGGCAGTAATTGCATCAAAAATTGGTATTTTTCCAGTGCATTTACCCCCAGCTCTGAACTGGGGATAAGCACGCCAGATTCGAGATTGGGCGGAGCGGTAAATGTGGCAGTAAATTTGTTACCGCCGCATTTAAGGGCTCAACTTGTGATGAGGCCCAAAATGTAATTGTAGGGAAAATATGGAGGTCTATGTTAGGCCTCCCTCAGTGTGTCCCTATTCACGCGATTCACGTGGAATTAGCCTTAACATCTCTATAAACGGAAATGGATATTAGACGTAGTCTCATCTATATGAAGATGAGGCTTACTTTCATTGACACTCTTATTGTTGATTTTGGTGGTATGATACTGAATAATAGGTCTAAATCATTGACTACCTGGATGGATCGTTGTATTGCATTCCATACAAAAATAGATTCCCACTTGGTCATATGATTATCACACACTTAAGTATGGAATCCAAGAGAAACCCACACTTGGGAATGGAATAGGAATGTCTACCATTTAGAAACTAAGAAATATTGTAGTAATTATACTAATTCACTAGCTCACTATTTATCTCCGGTTCCATAAACGCAACCCCCCAATTCTCACTATTTTAATATTTTTACTTTTTTTCTTCTACATAAACTGTGATCAAGTGTAAGGTTTTATATTTAACAAAATCACATCTATTAAAAAAGTTTTTAGTTGCGGCTTACACAATGGCATTTAGGGTGCTGCTCCTATATCATCGAGACCCTCTGGGTCTCAAAAAGCAGCCTGTCGGAAAAGTAAAATTCAAAATATATTTTGCATTGTGGAGCAAGAATGCAAATGTACAGTTTCTGAAAATGTTTAAATTCTTTGCAAATAAAAAGACTGGTGATGTCCCTAAATCCGCTTTAATGGGCATTTGAGACATCTGTCGGACGTCACAGTGTTTTTTTTCCTTCATGGATGCTGTAAATCCAGCCCACCAAGGACAAGCCAAGCCTGCGCACCACTCCTGCTCCTTGCCCGTCTCAGGTTGAGGATAGGGTCAGAATGCTGGCCTGATTCAGAGGGCGGGGTGAAGGCAGACCTCTAACCCCTGGCCTGCTGCCTGGACAGAGGAACAGCACCATTGAGGAGTCTGTGCTGGAGAGGACTCTCACGCTGTGGCCCAAGGTTAGTCTTTAAAAAAAGAAATCTGCGTTTGCATGTGTTCGGGCATGCTAATGTGAATAGAGTTGTGTTTGAGATCAAGAGAATTTATTTGAACAAGGATGCAAGCGTCTGTGAGTGACAGAGCATATGCGTGTGCGTGCATGCGTTTTCCACGGGAGGGCAGGGTGTCCAAGGGGACTCCCTCCTCTGCCATGTGTTTGGTGGAGAAGGAGGCTTGCCTCTCACCATGGAAATGTCTTTTACAGGCCAATAGAGCCTTACAAGGCAGTGGGCCCCAACCAGCATGAGGGATCTTTCAGTGGCAAAAACGGACACCCTTGTGGACAGTCATGACAAGTGTGTTTTTACAGTGACAGTAGCACTGGCCTTATGGGCTAAAGCCATTGTGGGCATGTTCTTACAGTTATTATTATTATTATATTTTTATTAGCATTTTGGTTTACACAAAAGAAAACATTTAGCTATTATTTTCCAGTCTTCAAACAGCACACAAGAAGAAGAAGAGGAAAGATCACAGATATAAAAAAGTAAAAAAAGTTAAAAAAAAGACTTTTCAAATTAACATCTCATTCGCATTAGTATACAGTAAGTAGATTTTTCTGTTCGAACCATCACTCTAAAATCTATAGAAAAAAGGCTTTGTGTGGTCCGACTTTTTAGATATATACAGTTGTAGTTTCTTCAGGTTTGTTTTCCTGTTTGTTGGCAATTGTTTTGAAAATTATCGGTAAAAATGTTGCTACTGCTAGGTTAGATGACATGTTTTCTCCTTCAAGGAGATTTCTCCACCAGGTGTCAACATCTCTAACGTGATAATTTTCCCAAAGTTCTCCCAAGTACAGTTCTCTTTCCTTTCTGAGCAACGGACATTGAAGTAATAGATGTTTCATACATTCAGGCTCCTGCATGTCTTGGCAAAGCCTACAGTTCTTTGGTTCTTCCTTACATCTCACTCTATATTTATTGTCTTTGCAGGGACAAAGATTGAGGCGAAATCTCAAGTAGAAGTTCGTAAGAACCAATTCGGAAAAATTGACAGGTACCTTAGCAATCTAAACAATTTCTGGTGTTCGGACCAAAACTCTTCATAGCCTCGATACTTATATAGATCTTCTTGTGTTTCGATCCAGTCGTGTTCGTACATGTTTTTTTTTTACTTCATCAGGATTTGTTATCAGAGATTCTTCTGATTCATTTAGATTTCTTAAAATGGCAGAACAGATCATTGACCATTCCGTTAGTAACAGCTCCTTTTGATCATCTATGGCTTTTTTCAACACCTTAAATCCACCAGTCAGAGCTTCTTCTCGACATTTTATAAAGAATTAGATGGTTTTCCACTCCGCTATAGCTTTCAGCAAGGTTAAGGCCAGTTCCCTACAAATGATTTGTATTGGGTAGGATTTAAGGAGTTGAAGCGTTGTCCTGCAGAATATTCCTTCTAGTAACGGCCATATCTTAGCAGGTAGCAGGAAAGAAGTTTCTGCCCCATACTTTAGAATTGGTCCAACTTTAGCTGTATAAAATGCAACCAACGGCTTTATTTTTGCTTGGCCTGCCAGATTCTTTACCTTGCTTCTTAGGTCAATAATTCTTTGTGCCTCGTTTCTGTCGTTGTTCACACACACACACCAAGGTAAGTTAATGCTGGGACTTCTTTGATTTTTTTGTTATTTAGTGTCCATCTTTTATGTTTCCTTTTTTCCCCCTACCTGATTGAACAAATATCAATATTCTTGATTTATTCGGATTAATGGTCATTTTGTTAGTATCGACGTAGCTCTGCAATGCTGCTAGTTGGTGCTGGAGGCCTATAGGAGTCTGATCGATCAGAACTATATCATCTGCATAAATTAGTCTTCCCATCAATGAGCCTGCGATTTTTGGTGGAAAGATTCTTGCTTGGAGAAAGTCATCTTCGATGTCCGATGTAAAAAGCTTATATAGTTCTGTTGCCAATGGGCACCCCTGTTTTAAACCTGTGTTTGTAAGTATCTTCTCTGACAACAGACCTTCCTTGTTTAATCTTATTTTAATCGATGTGTTCTCGTGTAGATCTTTAATGTTGTCGAGCATCACCTCCGGTCGCTTCCACTGTGTTAGTTTCTCCCAAAGGGCTGGTCTTTTGATGGTATCAAACGCCTTTGATAAGTCAATAAAGGCAACGTAATAATTCACTCCCTTGTTTTTTTTACTTTCAGTAAGTTGAGTATGAAGATTTTTAGCAGGTTTCCCCTCCCCTTAGCGAAACCCAACTGCCATTGATCGCTGTGCCCAGACGTTTCAGCCCACTTAACTAATGCTTTTAACAATATGGAAGCAAAGATCTTTCCAGGCATGTCCAAGAGGGTTATAGGCCTATAATTCTCCGGGTTGGTTCTAAGACCTTTTTTGAAAATCGGAAAAATCACACTTTCCTTCCATGTTAAGGGAACTTTGCCTGATGTTAAGACATATTTATATAGATGCTGTAGGAATATTGCCCATTCTTCAGGGTCACTTTTTAGGGCCACGTTGGACAGCCCGTCTGGCCCCGGCGCTCTTGAGTTCTTTAATTTTCTGATAGTAATTTCCAGAGTAACTATGTCAATATCCAAGAGAATTTGATCTTGGCTTCTCTTACTTAACCTAGTTGGGTCTAGGTAAGCATGGTCTTGTAATTCGTTGTAATACCTACACCATTGCGATTCTGGAACAGGGTAAGTTGTTAGTGCATCTTGGGGAGTTTCCTTTTCATTTAGGAGAGCCCAGGTATCTGTTGTGTTCCTTTTACATATAGTCATTAACATCTGTTGGGAGTCACGGTTTAACATTGTTTTCTTGTTATTCAGTAGCTGTCAAGACTTGCGAGTCGCGAGGAACAAGGGTACCTCCGTCCCTAAGCAGCCAACAGCGAGACCAAAAGACAGTCGCTGTTCGAAGATTAGGGCCACAGGTGGAAGAAACAGGATACCCAGGACTTCCGGATGGCTGCTGAAAAGGAAAGGGGCAAGTTAGGTGATGGCAACAAGGTAAGCAATGTGTTATATGTAGGAAATCGTGGACACACCTACCAGAAGTCAGGAGATAGAGTATCCTAAATGGTGGGGTAATACCTGTTCCCTCAGCGGGCAGATACAACACACATGGGGCACTGGGAGGTAGAAGAAAAGCGCCCTTAAACCACGCTGGCACCACCTGTAGCTTGAGGTCTGTGACTGATGGAGTGCCACAGGAATGCCAATCCAGGTCAGCTGTTTCAAAGGGGAAAACCGTAAGAAGTCCGTAAACAATCCGAAGTCCGAACCAGAATGTCGATCAGCTGGCGTAGGAACCAAGAACAATCCGTGAGCAGTCCGTAAGCAATCCGAGGTCAGAACCAGGAGTAACAATCCCAAGACGTAGCACAAAAGGGTAAGGCAAACAGGAGTCTGTAGAGTGAGGTCCAGAGGTCAGAGGCACAAGGAAAATGAAGAAAACAGGAATCCGAATCGTAACGCCACACGCCGTAAGAAAACAGCTGAGAAGCGTTGTGTTGCTATGTAGTGTCTGTTTTATCCTGTAACTTCTGTCACGTGAGCTGGATGATCACATGATGCGTCACGTGATTCGGTAACTGACGTGGCGCAACGGGTACGCTGATCCTTAGCGACAGTGGGTGTGGCTAGTGTCTGACTGCTATTGGCAATGATACGCCTGGAAACATGGCGTGCCCCTGGTGCTCCACATGAGACACCTTTCCTCCTTTGCATGTGTAGGCGCCACGGGAGTCGCCATGCCGGATACATGCGATGGCTCCTCCCGTGGTATCCTCTCCAGTGCCCCAGCATTCCTCTGCCCAACGAGGGAGCGAACCCCTGAAGCGAACAGAGGGGAAACTTAGAGGTGGCAACCCCAGATCCCGGGCATCTACGTGGGTGAGTTCTGTAACAGAGGCTAGTGACTTGCTGCAGGGAGGTGTGAGCATGTGTGCATGGATGTGTGGGTGTGACAGAATCCCCCCCATGGGCCCACGACCCTGTGGGCAGGATGGATGCTCTCGGTGGAATCGGGACACTAATAAGGGCGCATGGACATCGGACGCCAATTCCCACAACCTCTCCTCAGGGCCATAACCCACCCAATCCACCTGGTAGTACAGACGATCCCTAGAAACATGAGACCCCAAAATAGCGTTTACTTCATATTCTACAGAATCGTCACGTACCACTGGAGAAGGGGGAACAGACAATCTAGAGGCAACCGGGCAAGGCTTAAGCAGAGAGGAGTGAAAGACAGGATGTATCCTCCATGCAGGAGGTAGAGATAAACGAAAAGCCACCGGATTCACTAAACGTAAGACTGTGTATGGACCCACAAAACATGCCAAGAGCTTATGAGACCCAGGCAGTTGCAGATGTCTAATAGAGAGCCACACCCTATCCCCCGGGGCATAGGATGGTGTAGTAGCCCGTTTCTTATTAGCCGCTACCCTCGTACTTTCTTGTGCCTCAAAGAGGTGCGTGAGTGTTTGCGCATGGATCAAGGACATATCACGGACACAAGCAGTGGCGGCGGGCACAGTCGGCCCGGACAGGTCTGGTATTGGCAGGGTGTGAGGATTCTGACCATACAGGGAATAGAAAGGGGAAGTACCCAGAGAGGAATGTGGTGCATTGTTGTAGGCAAATTCTGCCAGACGTATGAGTTGATGCCATGATTGTTGATTTTGTAGGGTGAGACAATGTAGATACTGTTCCATTACTTGATTCACTCTCTCTGTTTGCCCATCCGTTTCCGGATGGTAGGCAGAGGAGTAACGGGCATCTATTCCTTGTAGACTGGTGAGGGCCTTCCAGAATTTGGATGTGAATTGGGTACCGCGATCCGAAACCAGGACCGTGGCTAACCCAAAAAAACAAAACACCTCCCGAAAGAATATCTCCGCCAATCTGGGTGCTGATGGTATGCCTGTACAGGGGACAAAACGGGCCATTTTGGTAAATGAGTCAACTACCACCCAAATGGTGTCAAACCCCTTGATTCTGGGCAGGTCGGTAACAAAGTCCATCGTGAGTGTATGACATGGTCTCGGGGGTACAGGTAACGGTTGGAGTAGGCCAAGAGGACGTCTCTTCCTATTTTTGCACTGAGCACAAATAGAACATGTGTTGACATAAGCATTAACGTATGCCCTCATCGAAGGCCACCAACACCAGTGTTGTAGTAAACCTAAAGTGCACCTTTGACCGGGGTGGCCATTAATGGGAGCATCGTGGGACCACTCTAGAGCTAAATTGTGTGATTCTGTGATTGGTAGAAACAGTTTGTCCTGATAGTAGGGAAGATCGTCGTGTACCACTAACCCCCAATCCGATATTTGTTCGGGATGTGATTTAGTCCATTGACGTATAGTGTGTAGTAGGCTCGAAGGAGGAGTGCATAGGCATACTACATGTTTTTTATCTAAGACCGTTTCTGGAAAGACCGGGAGAGAAACGCCCCCAGGGGAATGAGAAAGAGCATCAACCTTTCGATGTGTAGTTCCTGGTTTATGTTTGATGACAAAATCGTAGGCGGCAAAGAATAGGTGCCACCGTACTTGTCTGCTATTGACGCATTTTAATGAGGCCAAGTCCTGTAGGTTCCTATGGTCGGAATAGACAATTGTCTGATGCGTGGCCCCTAGTAGATAGTGTCTCCAAACCTGAAATGCTTCTTTGATGGTCAGCAGTTCTTTCGCAGTGACGGTATAGTGAGTTTCTGTAATGTTGAACTTCCAGGAGTAATAGGCCACTGGATGTAACCGGCCGGAATCAGGGCATGTCTGGGATAAGACAGCTCCCATAGCAAATGAGGAGGCATCCGCTTCCACTATAAAAGGAAGATCGGGATTCGGGTGTTGGAGAACCGTGGCCGAGGTAAAAGCGGCTTTTAATTTGTCGAAGGCTTCCTGTTGTTTCGTGTACTATATAAAGGGTACATGAAGACTGGTGAGAGCAGTAAGGGGAGCCGAAATGTCAGAGAACCCAAAGATGAACCACCTGTAGAAATTGGCAAAGCCCAGGAATGGCTGTAAGGCTTTGCGGGAGCTGGGAACAGGCCAGTCCAATACCGCACAGATCTTGGACTCATTCATGGATAGACCCCCAGGTGAAATTTGGAACCCCAAGAATTCTACGCTGTTTACATGGAATAGGCATTTCTTGGGCTTAGCATAGAGGGAATGGGCCCGTAACCGGGAGAGTACTTCACGGACATGTTTCACATGATCCTGTATATTGGGTGAAAACACCAGTATGTCATCCAAGTAAATGACAACATATGCATTGATGATGTCACTAAATATGTCATTCATAAACCGCTGGAATGTTGCAGGGGAATTACATAAACCAAATGGCATGACCGTATATTCGTAGAGCCCATACCGCATACAGAATGCCGTCTTCCATTCGCCACCTTGGTAAATCCTAGGTTGTAGGCCCCTCGAAGGTCCAGCTTGGTATCTATGGTGGCGTGCGTCAAACGGTTGAGCAAGGGTCCAATGAGGGTTATGGGGTACCTATTCTTGATGGTTATGGCATTAAGACATCGATAGTCAATACAATACAAGGACGTAGGTCCCCTTCTTGTTTTGGTACAAAGAATATAGGGCTAGTGGCAGGTGATACTGATTGTCGGATATGACCGCGTTTTAAGGCCGTTTGGATGTGTTCCTTAAGTATTTTCTCCTCCACAGGTGATAATGAATATATCCTCCCCTTGGGTATGTCGGCGTCTGGTACCAAATCAATAGGGCAATCGCAACGCCTGTGTGGTGGCAAGTCCTCTGCACAACCCTTATCGAATACATCTAGGTAGTCGTGATATTCAGTAGGCAACCCAGAGACTTATAGTACCCACCATGTGTTGAGGTGGATCAACATCCATCGGGGGTGGTTCGTCCAGAGTAAGCCAGGCTACTGCCCCTAGAGATTGTGATGGCTTCTCCTCCATTCCTAGTTGAGTAAGGCATTTGGTCTGACAGAAAGGGGATTCAAAATACAGCTGGCCGGAGGCCCAATCAATCACAAGGTTATGGAGAGCAACCAAGGTGTCCCAAGTATCAGACCAAAATGGGGAGTTGTGATTAAATCAAAGACAATAGTTTCCTTATGGGTATCTTGGATTACCAGGGACAAGGGAGCGGTCTGTAGCTTGATAGGACCTGAAATGAGCGCTGTACCGTCCACTGCTTGCACCGGTTCGGGCCGTGGCTTGGACTGTAAAGGCAAATTGAGAGAGAGGGCCAAAGCATTGTCAACATACTTCCCCATGGCGCCGGAATTGATGACAAGGTGGACTAAATGTATGGTATCGGGTGCAAAGAACAACTTGGCCTGTATCAGTATAGGTTTTGAACCAGAGTGTGTTGGTAAGATTGGTATGGGGGTCTGATCGCAGCTCGTCCGTGACCCCTTATTCAGGGATTAGCTTTCTGAAAACCCGGGGTTTTGAGACGAGGGCGTCTAGGGCATTCCTTGACATAGTGTCCATTAAGGCCACAGTAGAAACAGGCGTTTGCTGTCCTCCTACGTTACCTTTCAGTAGGTGTGATCGGACTACGAAACCCCCCTATTTGCATAGGTTCCCCTTGAGATCCTGTCGGGGTTGGTTGGGCTGAAGAGAAGCCTGACTCTGCTCTCCTCTCAGAGCGTCTAGCGTCTACCTGGAGGGTTAGGTCCACTAGTTCACGAAAGAGGGCTGGCAGGGATGGGACTACCGCCAAAGCATCTTTGATGGCGTCGTTTAACCCTTTATAGAAGACTACTGCTTTTTTAACTTCAGGCCAGGCAGTCTGTACTGCTAACTGATTGTACTGAGTTATGTAGTCGATGAGAGTGGATTTCCCTTGTGTTAATTTGAGTAGCTCTAGATCTCTAGATTGGGCCTTCTGTCTTATGTCAAACACTTTGGTCATTTCTGTTACCAACAGGTCAAAATCATAAAGTGCTGGACTGTCACTTTCTAATAAGGGATTGGCCTAAGTGGGCGCAATACCACCCAAATGCGAGAGCGTAAATGCGGCTTCTGTTGTTGAATCAGGAAAGGACTGTGGTTTACACAATGCAGTTTGCATTGATTCAGGAAAGTGCAGAATCTTCTGGGGTCTCCCTGGAATGTTTATGGTGCTGCTAATGGAAAGGGAGTGGGCACAATGATCTGAGTAGTGACGGGCGGTACAGCCTGGGGCGCACTTGATGAAGGTGTGGGGTCCCCAAATTCCAGGTCAGCTGGTAAAGCATGACGTTCGCTTTGAATAGTATCAAGGCGTTGATGGATGGCTGCAGTAGCAGCAGCCATATCAGAACGTAGGACAGTAATGGCCTGGACCAGAGCAGCCACCGGATCCCCAGTTGAGGGATCCATGTTCCAAGCGACTGGAGGCTTCTCAGTCTGTCAAGACTTGCGAGTCGCGAGGAACAAGGATACCTCTTTCCCTAAGCAGCCAACAGTGAGACCAAAAGAGACTCGCTGTTCGAAGATTAGGGCCACAGGTGGAAGAAACAGGATACCCAGGACTTCCGGATGGCTGCTGAAAAGAAAAGGGGCAAGTTAGGTGACGGCAACAAAGTAAGCAATGTGTTATATGTAGGAAATCGTGGACACACTTACCAGCAGTCAGGCAATAGAGTATCCTAAATGGTGGGGTAATACCTGTTCCCTCAGCGGGCAGATACAACACACATGGGCCACTGGGAGGTAGAAGAAAAGCGCCCTTACACCACGCTGGCACCACCTGTAGCTTGAGGTCTGTGACTGATGGAGTGTCACAGGAATGCCAATCCAGGTCAGCTGTTTCAAAGGGGAAAACCGTAAGAAGTCCGTAAACAATCCGAAGTCCGAACCAGAATGTCGATCAGCTGGCATAGGAACCAAGAACAATCTGTGAGCAGTCCGTAAGCAATCCGAGGTCAGAACCAGGAGTAACAATCCCAAGACATAGCACAAAAGGGTAAGGCAAACAGGAGTCCGTAGAGCGAGGTCCAAAGGTCAGAGGCACAAGGAAAACAAAGAAAACAGGAATCTGAATCGTAACGCCACACGCTGTAAGAAAACAGCTGAGAAGCGGTGTGTTCCTGTGTAGCGTCTGTTTTATCCCGTAACTTCTGTCACGTGAGCTGGTTGATCACGTGATATGTCACGTGATTCGGTAACTGACGTGGCGCAAAGGGTACGCTGGTCCTTAGCAACAGTGGGTGTGGCTAGTGTCTGACTGCTATTGGCAATGATACGCCTGGAAACATGGCGTGCCCCTGGTGCTCCACATGAGACACCTTTCCTCCTTTGCGTGTGCAGGCGTCATGGGAGTCGCCATGCCGGATGCACGCGATGGCTCCTCCCGTCGTATCCTCTACAGTGCCCCAGCATTCCTCTGCCCAACGAGGAAGCAAACCCCTGAAGCGGACAAAGGGGCAACTTAGAGGTGGCAACCCCAGATCCCGGGCATCTACGTGGGTGAGTTCTGTAACAGAGGCTAGGGACTTGCTGCAGGTAGGTGTGAGCATGTGTGCATGGACGTGTGGGCGTGACAGTAGCCCGTTGCAGTATTTTTGCTTGATCCTGTGAATCTTAGTTGGTCTGCTCGTCAGTTTACTTTTGTTCATTTGATTGATCGTTTTCCTTAATGCCCTTTTCTTTAGGACGATTTCCCTGTCGTAAACTTGGTGCTGAGTCATGGCCAGTTTGGTGCCTCCAGGTTTAGAAATGGTCTGAAAGATTTTCAGTAATGGAACATAGTTAATTATCTGCTGAGGAATTTGCTGATTCAGCTCCATTATCGCGGTTGTTAATTTTCCAGTCAAGATAGGGATCTTTTCGGGTTGAATTTTTAATCTGTTTCGTCCTGGGTTAATTATCAGATCATACCCATAATATTGATGCTTAGTTCTGTAAGTCAGATCATGGCATGTTAGCTTAACTGGATTGTGGTCACTTAACTCTGTATTTTTAACTTCCAATTTCTGAGTAAAACTTGACATATTGGATGAAACTGTAACGTATTCTAATATTGCCTCCGATTTTTTGCTGCGCAAGGTCGGCTTTGCTGGTATGTCTCCCGTCGTGGCTCCGTTTAGAATAGTGCAGTCTTGTGATTGAATTACTGTAGTCCATGCTTGACCACATTTCTGTTTGTATGCAGCTGATGTTATGTCTTCAATGATATTGTTATTTTTGTCTAGACTGGTGCAATTGAAATCGCCTACAATTATTATAAACAGATCATTCCATTTGTCTCTTTGATAGTCAGTTAGCGTCAAAATAACTGTAGGGAGAATGATGTACTTATGCCTTCCCAGGGGCCAATATATATTTATTAGAATAAGGATTTGGTCCTGACTTGCGACCTCTGCTTTAGGTAGTTGTACCACCAACATCTGAATGTATTGAGATGGATTTGTGGCCTTCAACACTGTCCATTTTAAGTTATCATTAATAGCTGTCAGTAGCCCAGCCATTGGTCTTCCTGTTGGGCCTTTCACTGCTTGATTTAAAAAAACACTAAAGCCTTCCATAATCGGGGTATCTCTCAGCCATGTTTCTTGAAGGCAGAGAACTGCAGGTTCTTCGTTTTCAAATTCATTTTTAGTTAATAAGTGATGGAAATCCCTGGTGTTCCAAGTTACAATAGCCCATTCTTTCCTTTCTGGTGTCTTTAGGCATTATTGATTTTTCATTTTCCTGCTGCTAATTTAGCCAGCCATTTCTATCTTGTCTGCTCTTCATCCAATGGTTGAAACACCTGAGGTTTGTACATTGCTTGCTTATGAGTCTAGTAGGCTTCTTGAAATTGCAATTTCCTTGCTTGGGTTCTGAGATCTTTTTCAATCCCTGGTGTTGGTTCTTTAATTTTTTCTGTTAAATAGAAGCCCAAAGGCTTCAAAGTCTTTACTTCTGCCAGCAGCAGTTAGTGCACTAGTTGTGATTCCATATGGACACATACTTGATACATATACGTTTTATCTGGGAATTAGTGCTATATCATTTGAACTGATTAGGCTGAGAGTCGGAATTTGGTGGAATAATCCCAGCACATTGGCACGAATCAGGGTCAGACCATTGGGCACACGTACGATCCTCTCTAAAGATAGCACTCTGCTCTTATCTTCACTGATTTTGTTCAAATTAGGGAGATTTGGGGGCAAGTTAGTTTGATCTTCTAAGACAGTATGTAGCTCCTTTCCTTGGTTATTGGCGCCTTGGTGCTGTAGGAAAAGCGCAGCTTTTGTATCTGGGTGCTTTTCGGCATTTTGTCCTAACGTATTTTCCCTAACCCCCAATTCCTGTGCTGGCAGTGTTTTTTCTTTGTGAGGTCCCTTTCTCCCCTTCTTCTCGAGGCCTTCGTTTTCTATAATTTCTTTTATTTTGGTGTTGTCCCTTGTATTCGGTTTTTGAATCAAGGGCTTAATGAACTTTCCGTTATGTTTGAAGTTGTTGGTTTGTTGTCTCTTTTCCCCAGAGCGTCATCCCCTTCTGCCACTGACTCGTCCTCATCCGGCTGTTCCTTTTTGTTTTTAGCAGGACTCACACGTTCTACTCCACTTTCTGTACTATCTCGTTCATCTTCTGATATCAAATATGTTGACAAATCCATTAAATCGATATCCGAAGTGTCCTTCGAAGATGATTCGTCAGAGTCAGAACTTGATATATTCGTGTTATTAATGTTAGGTCCACGTTTTGGTACTTGTTTGAATTTTGAACCGTTGTTTTCTTTTGGGATAGACACACTTTTAATGAACATCCTATTGTTGTTAGATTTTCGTATTCTCTGTGAGGCTTGGTTTTTTATTTTTTTCGCCATATGGGCCACCCAAGATGGTTTTAATTTCCATTTGGCCGTCGCTGATATCCTCTCCTTAGCCGGCTTTGTTGTTTTATTTCAGTCTGCCTGCACTTTTTTCATAAAAATTTCACACTTTTTTGGCATTTTGGTCTTCTTTGTTATTGCGTCTCCGTCTTCCGGCAGATCTTGCTCTATAGTGGCTCGTTTGCTGGAATTTTTCTTTTTATTAGGCGGGCATCTAGGGACCACTTGTTTGTCTTTCTGGTGTAGTTGATTGTCTTCGTGGGCTTTACCGGATGCCTTAGTTGCACAGCTAGCACTCTCTCCTTGCTCCAATTGCTCCTTTTGTGTGTCCATATCTTTGTCAATGCACCCTACGGACTGTCTTATCTCTGGGTCGGTTGTTGATTTTGTAATATTGTTTGGTATATCCGTAACTAGCTGTGACGAATCAGAGATGTTTTGTCCTGTCTCCTTTTGTTGGTTCGACTGTTTTCTCAAATGTGTGCTCCTCACTTGTCACTTGATCCTTGTCTGGCGGTCTATCTGCTGCCTCTAAGTTAGGAGTCGTAGGAATAGCTGACCCCCTAGTGACTCCCTTCCCAAGCTTTTCCATCTCTCTCTCTTTTCCGTTGTAATTGGTTCCAATATGGTATGTAAAATTTGGGAGATTCTGTGTTCCATGTTATTCATATTGTTTTGTAACGCTGCGATAAAACCCTCAATTTAGATTGTCTTTGAATGAACCATTGCGAGGAGGGTGGTATGATCTTTTAATGTATCAGTTGCCTCCTCATGTAACTTCATAAACAGGGGTAAAATAGCAGCCATTGTTGACACCATAAGAAAGTTGTCCCTTTCAAATAGTTTTTGTCTCTCTCCGTCATTAGTTGAGGCGTCGTCGTTTTTTTGAGGGCATTTTGTATTTACCAGTGGAACTTGAATTGATACATTTGGTACCTGTTTCTCTTCTGTAAGTTCGGTCTGTGTTATTCGATTTATGATTTCCTCCTGCATCATTTGTGTAGCTTTTTCTACACCATCAATATTTTGTTCCATCGTTAGAGATTTTCCTAACAGGATTGCATCTGGAATTTCTATAAGCTGCAGTCTTTTTTTCCTTTCTCGATTGTTCTGAGAGCTTGTCTCGCCATTAGCTGGAGTTCCTATAGATGCATGCCCAAAGAGGTTTTTAAATGCTTCTCGTTAATCTTTTAGTGATCATTTATAAGGTTTCCATATGTTTTTCTCCCGTCCAATGTGTTTTATATACTGTTGGTTGTTAGGTTTCAGGGGCAACATTATACCATTATTGTGAAAGAAAATGCAACTATGCCTGCACTTATTTGCGCCAAGATAGATTGTCGGTGTGTTTCCTTTAACTGTGAATAACAATTCCAAAAACCATTGTATTAAATAAAGTCTTTTATTTTTGTTTTATATTTTCAGCCCATCTTGGATGACACGTGTTTCGGCATATAAACTGCACCTTTTTCAAATCCAGGCTAATTTGATTCATCAAGAAAAAAGAAAACATAAAAAACACAACATTTTGAAACTTGTATATGAAAACCATGTCGATTTGCAAAGAAAAAGTATGACTTTATTAGTGTTTTTAACCACATATCCTACATTGCAAAAATGTTTCACCTTGTGCGTTTTAGTGAACCAGACTGTAAATGTATGCCACTATGTCAGAGCGATAGGTGGAGGGATGGGGGTTGGGATGCTCCTGCTGATTGTATCTACATCTGATTTGATGTGCTGCTTATAGATATCGCTACTGTTGATTAGTGTGATCGTCATCATTATATTTGCCAGGAGGATTACATACATCACCTCTTACCCTTTTATGTAGCGTTGAGGTTCATACAATGAATATTGTTCTTGTCTAAACGATTAGCTTAGATTCTTAGCTCAATGCCACCTATACAAAAGAGCATAAATACATATATATTGGTATAGGACTTGCAATATCTGACTCGAAGCTAACATCCCGATTTTCGGTGACCAGAACTATAAACACTATTTTTGTATGCTTGTCACTGTCTACACCGAATCCCAATCTCCTGTGTGTAAGGTCATGAAACTTATTGAAAAAATGCAGCGTGTAATGTGCAAACCTCTTTAACACATAACGGCAGTTAATTACATGTTAAAAATAGTACCGAATTAACAATACCCGAGTTTCGAATGCCTGAAGCGGCAATGCAATGCTGGATGCGTTGTCTTTAAGACAGAGTTCCATCTGTTGCAATGCGTATTTTTGTTTACAATACTAAGATTTATCTAATTTCTCTTTTCCTATGTTTCCCGATACAGGATTGTTTTCAAAGCATGATCTGAAGCATGCGAGTAATTTAAGGTGGGCTTCCCTCCTACTTCAAGGGCTTACCTGAAAATTCTAATGCTCGCGCTCCAAGCGTCGGGTTTCCTCTCTCTCGGGGCTTGCTGAGTTTTGCTACATCCCCAGTGTACCTAAGTCTTTCATCACTTTCTGTTCGATTGGAAACGTGGCAGCAATATTTTGGGATGTCTTGCCATGATCCTCTGAATGTCGGGTTTTCATTGCCCCTTCCAAACCCCAGTTTGTAATAACCAGTTGGTTTTTGTTCATTTGAAAAAGCTTTGCCTATTATTCCCAAAATTAAAATAATTACGGGTCAATGTTTACCACCGTAGCTCATTGCCAAACCATAGTAAAGGTAATGCTGAAAAAATGTTGTTACCCGTATGTTTTTGAATTCGAGTGAAATAACTAGGAGTGAAAGGTTGTCACTGTCTATACCCATGTGTGAAGGATTATGGTTATGGTAGTTATTTTGCAAAAAGTTTATTCTACACATAATTCTGTTCTGGGCTTCTACTACTTTCATTTCTATTTATATATCTTAACCTGATCTCATTATGATTCTAGATGGCCTATATTCCTCTTGGGTTTTGAGTTTATTTACATGGTTTATAGTTAGTGTAGTTTTGGCAACACATTGCTCTTCCTATGTTAGTATTGGTAGTCCATATCTCTGATGATTGTTACTTATCTATAATAGAATAGTACAACAAACACATTATGCATTTCAGATCATGGTAAAGGTTAAATTCGGTACATATGCCATTTTTATCATAGGAAGTGAACCATTTCATTGTCCGAGTTCAGACCCTGTTCCACAGTTTTAAAATGACAGATAAGTCTGGCTTCTTCCTGCCACAGACGTAATTCTTGGTCACCTCCACGTTTGCCCATTTTGATCTTTTTAAGGCCCACAAATCTGATGTCCTTTTTATTTTGTAACTGATGGTGATTTTGCCAATGATGTGAGAGTGGAAGGTTCTTATCTTGGCTTCCAATTGCAGAGATGTGCGCTCTAATTCTCATTCTTAACTCGTGAATGATTCTTCCAATGTATACTAGGTTGCAAACGTAGATAACGTATTTAGATCTACAGTTAATCGGTTCTTTAATCCGAGTTTTCACTCCATTTTTGTTTTTGAACACATCTGTGTTTGGCACTGCATAATTGCACATGGTGCAAAAACCACACTTTCTAAACCCCGAAATTGGTTGCTGTAACCAAGTCGTTGGTCTCGTCTTCTCTTTTTCTGGCAGCAGTGATGGGCTTAGAATCATTTTCAAAGTTTTAGCTTTTCTGTACACTATCGTCGGATGGTCTTGGATACATTTGCCTACATGTGGATCTAGCTTCAATAGATATGCATTTCTTTTGAGGACTTTCTTAATTTCCTTATTGTTTGCGCAGTACGTGGTGATAAATTGGATCGTATTATCTGGCTTTTTGAGGGTACCCTCTGACTGAAAAGCGATTTGACAGCAAATTACATTCTTTCTCAAATGATGGTAAATCTGTACAGTTTCGTTTCGCGCAAATAAATTCCCCTTTAGGGATGTTTTGGATAACTGGTTGCTGGTGGCAACTATTTGCAAAAAGTGTGGAATTTACTTCAGTTTTTTTCTTATAAGTTTTTGTATGTAGTTGATTAGCGGATACGAAAATGGTTAAATCCAAGAAATGTATTGCCACGTGACTGCTTTGTCCGGTAAATTCCAAACCATATTGGTTTTCATTGACTTGATGTAAAAAAGATTCTAGTTCATCTGATGTTCCATTCCAAATAATTAATACATCGTCTATGTATCTTGACCATTTTATTATCTTGTTCTTGTATTCTTGGAGCTGGTAAATGAACAGATCTTTAAACATCCCCATTACTAGATTGGCTAGGGCTGGGGCATACTTTACGCCCATGGCAACTCCTCGGATTTGTCGAAAAAATTGATTATCAAAAGTGAAGATGTTGTTCTCCAAAATAGCCATTAGCATTTCCTTGAGCATACATGCATAGTTAAAATGTGAGGCAGACTTGTCTTTAAATGTATGATCCATTGCTTCTAGTGCTAGTTGGTGTCCAATCAATGTGTAGAGTGCCTTGACGTCCCAGGTTGCCAACAGGTAAGTATCTTGCCAATGTATTTCCTCAAAAATTTTGATAACAGCAGTAGTATCTTTCAGATATGCCTTGATTTTACATACTTCTGGCCTTATCACATTATCAAAATATTCTGCCAGTGGTTCTGTTGCCCATCCAATGCCACTCATGATTGGCCTGCCTTCTGGGATAGTATCAAAGGTCTTATGTACTTTAGGAAGAAAATATATAGTCGGAATTACCGGTTTGGTTACATAGAGGTGTAATTTTTCTTCATCTGAAATTAATCCTTGGTGGTACTATCTATCTATTTGACCTTTCAATTCTTGTATTATCCTCAAAGTTGGATTAGTTAACAGTTTCTCGTAGCAGTTTGGAGTCTCTAGGTGATTATTAGCCATCTTGATGTAGTCTTCTCAGTTCATTATGATGATATTGCCACCCTTATCTGCTTCCTTTATAACCAGATCTTTGTTTAGTTGTAGATTTTGTATAGCTGTTCTTTCCTTCTGGGTAAGGTTATTATGAAGATTCCTACCTCTTTGTTTGGATTTAGTTGTCAATTGGTATAAATCGTGTGTTACCGATTTATAAAAAGCATCCACCATGTTGTCTGGTGACAATTGTGGTAACAATTTTGATTTGGGTTTGAGTTCCTTACTGGTTAGAGTTGCAGGTTGTATCTCTAGCTCCTGCATTGTTTGGTGTATTGGATAGTCATTGGGTTCCTGTAGGGATCTCAATAGGTGGATGTTACCCAGTTCTTCAATGGTTATGTCACTTTTGTTCATTTTTTCAGAAGTCGGTTTCTGCTTGTCTACTTGTGTTGCAAAAAACTTCTTCAATTTAAGTTTTCGAACAAATTTAAAGAGATCTATGTGTATGTCAATAGGTTCAAATAAAGTCGTCGGGGCAAATGATAAACCTTTATTAAGTAAACTGATTTCATCTTTTGTTAAAGGTTGGCTTGATGTATTCATCACAAGATTGTTTATTTCTTTATCTTTGCTGCTTCTCGTGCTGCTGCTCGTGTTAGATGCTGATAGGTATCTAGACCGTCTGGATTTCCTGGATCCTCCTGATCCTCTCCTGCCTATGCTCTGACTGTATTCTGTGAGGTGTCTGGTTCCTTGTTCATTTGAAAATGGACCTGTTTAGTCGGAACATTCCTATTTCCCTTTTTAAAGCGTCTAATTTGATTCAGGAAACCATGGCCTTTTGGCTTACTTGTCCCCTGCATTGCATCCACATTTCCTTCGGATTCTTCTTCTGCACCCAAGCTTGCTGATGAAGTATTGGGAGTACCTTCTCTTCAAACTTGCTTAGTGTGTTTATTATACTTCTCCTGAAAAGTGTACACCTTGTCGTCTTGGTAGTCTCTGTCATCACAATAGAATTTCCTTAGTTTCCGTAATTTTATGTCATCTTGGTATTCTTTGAGAATTTCATACATTTTCAGAAAATTCTTTTCCTTTGTAACATCAAGAACTTTGCTTTCTTAATTTCTTTCTTGATATTCTCTATTAGTTCTGTTGCCCTTTTGTGTTCTCTTTGCACATGTTAAATTAGCATTTCCAGCATTTGTTTTTAGCATTGGTTAGATTTGATTCCCAGTTATCTGTTAGGTCTTTATGATCATCCTTATTGAAATCTGGAAAAAATGAGAATGCGAAGTCCTCTTGGAATTTGTTCCTTAGATAAGTAATTCTTCAAAGAGATTATCTCCCAATACTTAACTATTTCCCTGCGAGAGGCCCTTTCCAATTTCACGAATTTATATATAAAGTTACTTGACCTGTTTTTTGTGGTCGACCCTTCACAATGTATCTTTCTGTCGGACTTGTTGCACTGTCTGCAGTTTTCTTTGGTGTGAGTTCCCTTGGTTGCAGGGGAGCACCTGCCTTGTTGTTTCTGTCTTCTTTAGTACTCTTGTTGTGAGGAGATAGCTCATTACTTAACAGTGCTATTTTGTTCTTAGGAGATATGTTCTTGACAATTCCTGTCTCTGCTGAATGGTGTGCGTTCAAAGAGCTTTCATCAATTTCCTGCTTGTGCTCTGGCGGTGTTATATTGGGTAACTGGGCCGGCTCTTTAGGCCAGTTTATTGTTTCCCTTATATCCTCCTGTGTACTATTCTCTTTTTGACTGTCAGGTGATTTCGCCGACTGAGCGGCTTCAGTAAAACTCTTCCCCTCGTTGTCACTCAAATTTAAGTCTGTGTTGTTTTCTTTTTGTCAGGACTGCGTGGTCAGAGTGTCCATAGATTGGGCTGTGGAATTTAGGATGTTTACGGCGATTATAAGTGGACACATTGAGCCATTATTGTCAGGTCGCATAAACTCTGCTGGGGTGGATACCCAATTACCTCTTTCTTCCTGCGAAAGATGCTCCTCCTCCCCGTTATTGTTTGTGACCAGGTTTCCCGGCAAGCTGGGAGCAGAGGATTTTAAATAGGTTTCCTGCACTTCCTCCAGCTGACCCCCTCGGTGAGACATTAGTTTTCCTTCCATTTTCTTAAGCAGAACTTACCGCTCTTGAAGTCCAGAACCACAGAGCTTCCTCTTTCTCCTTCGACGCATGACACTGGATACTCTACTGCACTCCGCTAAGCTTCGTTAGTCAGTCGGTTTATGACTGCCAGCGGGCGTTAGCAGGAGGCGTAGCGTTCCGGCTCAGATTATGGAGCGAGAGAAAAGACTCCAATTATTGTTGCTTTGCTGTTGGGTAATGTAGTTAAAACAAATATTGCTGCTCCAAAATGTTCGATCCTGCTCGCATCCACAGTATTAAACAGTATTGAGTGGCGAGTTCATGCGGCACACCGCACACTGGACTGCACTCCGTTCTTACAGTTATAGTACTGCCATTATTGGACAAAGCCAAGACAAGGGTGTTCTCACAGGGCCTTATTGGTCAAAGTCATCATGTTTGGCTTCTTACAGGGGCAGTATTGGCATTATTGAGCGAATTCAAGACCAGTGTGTTCTTAAAGTGGCTGGGCATACTCACCTTCCTGGGCAAGCCTTCATGGCTGTGCTCATACAGTGACAGTTCTTTCCTTTTTGAGTAAAGCCAACATGTGTTCTTACAGTTACTGAGGGCATAATTGGCAAATGCCAAGCCAAGTGTGTTCTTACAAAAACTAACGTGGGCAATGTATTGTTGCCGAAAGTGTATTTTCTCCGAATGTAAGCACTTTGTGTCACTGTGAGAATAACTGAGGAAACACATAAGTTCAAAAAATGAAAATAAAATTAGATCACTGACATCATGCAGAATGTTCCTGGTCCTACCATGTTAATGGCACATCCAGAACAACCAAAAGTAAAAGGAGGAGCCTGGAAAAAGTGTTTCTTGCACTATCTGAGAGCTACATGCGGAGGGAATGTAGGGATGGACAGAAAGTCTCCCTGCTTATGCACTGTCTAGGGTAAGTAGGGCAACGCGTATATGATACACTACTAGAGCTTGAAGATGGTGAAGGTGTAAGTGAAGGGGTAAATGAATTGGAGTATGAATTACAAAAACTTGATAGACATTTCAACCCTAAAGTGAGCACTACACTGCAGAGGTATGAAATTGCAATGCAACAACAAATTCTGAGTGAAGGAGTGGAAGAATACTTCAGGGCACTTAGGAAACTAGCCAGTTTATATAGGTTTGGGGATGGATGTGTCTGTGAGAGCAAGATCATTTATTTTGTAGTGTCTTTGAGATTTAAGGGAAGTGAAGTGATTGGAAAGATATATGTGACGAAGAGGGAGCTGCGTTGCTCATCTGGAAGAAACAATGGAAGTCAAAAATTATATTGGATCTAAAGACAAATGAATATGTTATTTCTGTCACAGTGCCAGAAGTGTTGACACATCCTAAAGTATTTTCTAGCGAGGTGGGAAGACTAAAGTGGATGGTGCACAAGATTATGATGAAAGAAAAAGCTGTACCTGTGGTTGCTAAACTGAGAGTGGTATTTATGGTGTTGCAAGAGGTTTGCGGGGAGAGAACTAAAAAAACGATATGATGAAGGGATAATATAGCACAATGGAGGAGTAGAAAAGCTGCATGTGTTATTAGTTTCAAGGAAACCCAATGGTGATGTGAGTCTATGTGTGGATTTGCGTGAAGTGAGCAAGTGTATAATAGTGGAACAACATCCATTGCCGAATATGGGAGAGTTGTTGAGTATAATTGGTGATAGTAGAGTGTTCACTACATTAGATCTTACGCCAGCATGCCATCAAGTGCAACTGCATTTGGAATCGAGAAAATAAATTGCGTTCATATCTCATGAGGGTATATTTCAATTTCGATGCATGCCTTTTGGACTGGTGTCAGGTTATGTACACATCTTTCAGGGATGTGAAAAATGTGTTCGGTTTCCCGGATGATATACTAGTTAGTGAAGAGAATGTAGCGGAACGTGATCATACATTGGAAGAGGTACCAGGGACATTGAGTGAGAGAGGGTTCACGATGAAGAAGGAAAAGTGTGTTTTTAGTAGGGGAGAAGTTGAGTATCTAGGGCACAGGACATCCAAAGAAGGTCTGTGGCCAAAGGAAGATCTGGTGAACACCATAAAAGGGATTAAGGTGCCTAAGGGGCCTCATTACACGGATGGCGGTAAGGATTTACCGGTACCGGTAAAATACCCATACCGGTAAATCCTTACCGCCTTACTACGAGGTCCC
The DNA here is from genome assembly GCF_040938575.1 of Ambystoma mexicanum. Classification (NCBI taxonomy): domain Eukaryota; kingdom Metazoa; phylum Chordata; class Amphibia; order Caudata; family Ambystomatidae; genus Ambystoma; species Ambystoma mexicanum. The sequence continues at coordinate 1,087,349,342 of NC_090921.1, forward strand.
TTTGCGGGTTGGGGGATTTAACGCCTGCTTTTTGCAGGCATTAAAAACCAACCCGCAAAGGGACCCGGGGAGCTAATTACGGTACCGCAATTTGCGGTACCATAATTAGCGCCTTCCCCATTGAGCCCTATGGGGCAAAAATGTTAATGGGGAAGGGCAATGGTGGAAGGGGAAATTACCGCACCGCCAACCTTGGAATGGGGCGGTAATTCCCCTTTCTGCCAAGGCGGTGCCGGTAATTTACTGGCATGAACCATGGCGCTATTAGCGCCATGGTTCTCCGCCATCCGTGTAATGAGGCCCTAAGTCTTAAACTGAGTTTAGATCTTTCTTAGGTCTTGTGGAATTCTACCAAAGGTGTATAAGGAATTTCTCGAAGAAAGTTGAGTGGATGAGAGAGGTGATACTAGATCTAATCGAGTTTAAGTGAGTGACAGGTGTGAACGAGAATTTGAGACCATAAAGGCTAAAATAGATTTAGCGAGGTCGATGCGAGTGACACCGGTTCAGGGGCTGTGTTATCGCAGGTAAAAAAAAGATGGGAGGGATGAAGTTATAGCACATGCTTAAAGAGGGCTCAAGGGGGCAGCATGCAGGTACTCAGTCATGGAAAAAGAGGCCCTTGGATGTGTTTAGGGAGTGTAAAGGTTTCAAAGTTATGTTTGGGTTGCAAACTTCATGGTGAGGGCCGACTATAAGCCACTCAAAGCAGTTTTCGAGAAGAAGGGGATGGGAAAGGTATCAATGAGACTTGCAGGATGGGTGGCACATATGCAGTGCCATGATTTTGAAGCAGAAGTAGTGCCAGGCAGGAGAATTATGTTTGACCACTTGAGTAATGGTTGAATGAAAAGGAAGGATGTATGTCGTTGAATGGAATGAGCAAGCGTATACCACATACAATGGAATCATAAGAAGGCAAGAAATGCGACGCAGAGTGTGAAAATGACATGTGTGTCAAGCATGTGAGGGAGTATGTGCAGGGTAGGTGGCCGAGGAAGGCTAGTTTGCCTGAAGAACAGATACAGTTTTGGGAAGTGATGGAAGAGCTTAGTGTTGAGAATAATTTGTTATATCGGTCTGGTAAAGTGGTGACTCCTTGTGCACGGAGAGATGGGTCGATAGATATACCTCATGAGGGTCATATTGGAGTGACGAAAAGTCTTGAAGGCTTATTACTGGGGGCCTGGTTTAAACAAGCATGTGGAGGAGAGACCTAAAATGTGTGGACATTGTAGGGAGTCAGGAAAAGGGCTGGTGGCTAGGGAACAGCCCTTAGTTATTCCCAAACAATCAAAAGGAGTGTGGGAGTATCTGGCTGTGGATATTTTAAGTCCTGTGGGCAAAGGGTCGCAAACGTTTGTTTTGGTTTTGGTGGACTTATTTTCCTGATGGGTTGAAGTGAAAGTTGTGAGGGAGACGGTGATGAGCAGTGTGGAGACATTTTTGGATGATGTATTTGCCCCAGAAGATATTCCCAGAAGTCTTTTAACCGACAATGGGGCTCAATTTGTTGGAATTGAGATGATGATGTTCTTGGAGAGGAATGGGATCAAGAACAAGCGTATGGCTTTGTATCATCTGTAGTGAAGTCATCAGATTGATGACTTCACTACAGATTCATTGGGGAAAGCCATCATGGCTGTGTTGCCCTTATTGGGAAAAGCCATCATGGGTGTTTTCTTATAGTTACTGTATTGGCAAAGGGGCAAAGCAAAGACAAGTGTGTTCCTATACAGAGGTCACGGGTTGTGTGGTAAACGTAATTCCCCATTCTCCAATGGACCCAATGGGGAGTTTTTGACGCAATTAACGCGCGCTAATAGCTGGGGGTAAATGCTGCCACACTTGTGATTGGGCAGATCCTTAAATGCTGTGGTATTAGTGTTACTGCCACATTTAAGGGCTACCACCCAACTCGTGATGAGGCCCTGTGTCTTGTGACTAAGCTAGTACTAGCTTCACCTGCTTGGGGACACAGGGTCTGATGAGGATGTGCTGTGAACAGTTGGCATAGACGGCTAAAATGTGGAGGTATGAGAAGAAATGCCAGCATGCAGTCCGCAAACTGACAGAGCACTGGAAAAACAGGGGTTGTTTAGGAACTGTCTAAAGCTGCAGAAAGGTCCACTACAAAGGGACAGACTACAACAAAAGCAAGAAGTGAGAGAATGATGGAGTCAACAGAATAGCCAATGCCATCATGCTGCCATATTGATCACAATTAAGGCTTACATTTAAATAAAACAGGGCCTATTCTAAGCTGTTTGTTGTGCATAACAACATTTCTTTATATTTTGTTCGGACCGATAAAGAAGAGAATCTGACAAAGGCTTTAATTAAAAACGTGTTGTTGTTCACAAGTTGGTATTGGATGGCTTACATCAGTCAGATCCCATTTCTAAGGATGTGCTTTGAGAAGGCTGAAATGCTGCACACGCTTCCAAAAAATACTTTGAAACTTAAGATTATGCATTTATTTTGCTGGTATTCAGCAGGGGAAAATCACCCAACGAGGCGGCAGCTGGGTACCTTTTGTTTGTTACGGACATACATCACAAGGCCTTCGCCACTAAGGCCAGGTTTATCTTTTTACGAGGGTCGTGATGTCCAGTTGTAGCTACTTCTCTCTGCCTTTGTGGGGAAAGGGAGACATTGGCCCATTTCGTAATTTTCTGTCCCTCTTTGCAGATATTAGAAAAACGTTGCTACTGGAGGTTTTGAGAGACAGTGAACTGAGGCGTGTCTAGAGCTGAGGGCGGCGTCTGCCTTTGGCAGCTTCCTGAGGAAAGCATCAGCTAAGAGTTTGATTATTGTTACCAGAGCAACAGAATCCTGTCTAAAGGGAAAGGTAAATTACTATTCCTGTACGCATGCAATAGCTCCTCAATACAATCATTGTTTTATATCAATACTCTACATGAATTAGTGCTTACTTTTATCACCATGATATCATCATAATAACAAATGTAAAAATCATTTTTGGATTTTACTACTTTGTTTGGATGCGTTGTTTTCAGATTGTATAACATTTGTTTTTATGAACGTTTTATGGATGTATGATCCGAAATAAATGAGTTTGACTGACTGATTGTATTTCATTCTTGTGTGCATGTCCATATTTTGGAAATTGGTACATATAATGTGTGCAGACAGCCATGCGGTAAATACAAATATGAAAGTGCAAGGTTTCTGCATGTGCTGTGCTTGCATCACTGAGCCCTCAAGAAACACCCTGCTGAAGCTACTATTGCACTGGGCCTGATGTTACCAGCACTGCCTCAAAATCCAGGGGTAGCAGGGGTAGGAGGTGCAAGGGGTAGCACTTGCTACCCCTGGCTACACCCAAATGATGTCCATGTTTGAGTGCTTGGATGGCCATGGGCAATTCCACAATGGGGCAGAGGAGTAGTTAGCTCTGTGCCCGGAAATCTGCAGAAATGCAGAATTTAGTTATGCTTGTTACTTCTGTTTCTCCTGGGAATGGTTGCACAGGCCGTTCTGTGAAATGGTTAATTTGATGGTTGCTCCTCTGCTAATTATAGTAAAGAGGCAGGTGTGTCTGATCTAGGGATATGGGCCTGATTCACAGAATGTTTTTCAATGACATTGCATCATTTTAAAACGCTTCTTTAAATCGGGCCCATTGACTGATAGTAATGTCAGCTTTTAGGGCAGGATGAAAAAATGACAGTGTCAGACAGCGGGCATAATCAAGCGTCTTCTGCAGCTACTGCTGCACATTAGGATGCATGCCCAAGAAGAAAGGTGGCAGCATCACCCAAGTATAGCATGAAAGTCTACATTTCTAAACTCTTGTAGAGTAATCAGGTTCTAGAGAAGAGACTACAGTTGCCTTTCTGTTCAGAGAGGGATATCAACAGTGCTTAATTTGTCAGGGGGCTTGCCAGGTCTCAGCCCTGGCACTTATTTCTGAGCCCCGGTAGTTATTTATTTCTGATCGCAGCTTGATTATGTGGTGGCATTTTGGCAACTGTATTACTTTAACTGCGTGTCGTAGTGATATAACAATCGACAACAGTGTGCACTAGCCATGGTCTCTGCCTCCTGGGCTGACTCAGTCACGATCCTGATCACCCAGGTTAGCAGAGTAGGACTAGCTCTCCATTTTCATGAATGGCCATGTGTTGGAAGGTGACAATGCTGGGCACTGGTGCTGGCCATGCCATGCCTGCATACTGCTCCACTCAGCCTGCATGGTATTGCTGAACATTCTCTACCGTAAAAACTGGGAGGGTACGTTGGCAACCACAGGACCGACACCAGCCCCAACACAGTAGTAAAGTCAGTATAGTGGCCAGTATCAAAGAAGAGTGTCTATCATGAGTGCCAACCTACACAAGAAGATCTTGCGGCCGTGTTGGACAGGCAAATCAATCAGTTCATAATGCTTTTACCTGCATTTGTCAATCAATTTACCATAAGGAGGAAAGCATGTTTGCTCGTTTCTCTGTGGATAGATCGATAATATGTTCCATTTGCCTCTGATAAGATCAGAGTGAAATGTTAACGTTGATGTGTTTTAAAGAAACACTTAAACTTACCTGTAAATCACACAGTACATCAATTCAGCAGCAAAGAACCACTTGGAGTTGCAGTGTTAACCCCAAATATGTTAACAGTTTATGGAGCAGCCATGGGTGGTGTCACCAGCGGATGAGGAGCTGCCACAGGCTTGCTAGAAAATATTTGGGCCCTGGCACTTTTTTTCTTACAAATTAAGCACTGGATATCAACCTAAATATGCAGACGATGAGAGCTCTGTGGTCACTGTCACTCCTCACTAATGACACCTATTTGTGTATGTAGGTCTTTAGGAATGGAGCCAGACTGATTTGCATGAGGTTGGTCCTCTCCCGTCAGCGCACCACAAACTACAGCTTAGGGGTTTACCCCAAATAGTTTACATTGCAAGCTGCGTTAGAATAGCTTTGCACCGTCTTTATGGTAGAAAGTGCAGTTTTCCTTCATAGTCAAAAAGCAGATAAAGCCTCCGGACTGGATAAGTGTCCCGGCGGATTTCTACAAATATGAACCTCTGATTTGGGCCCCAGACCTCACAAAGCTTTTCAACGCCGCCTTGGTAGCAAATCAAGTTCCCCGGGCATGTGCCCAAGCCGAAATCATTCCAGGGAGCGAAGATACTGGAAATGAATGCCCAATATCATTTTTGGATGTGGGGATTTGGGGGATATTTGCTAAGGCACTATTGATTCACCTGGAGGATTGGATGGAAATAAATAAGATCTTACATCACAAACAGGCTGACATCTGGGCAAATACTGGCACAATTGATCATTGCCTTAGACTGAGCCTGATACGTGATAAATAAGTAATTCTAAGAAAGATGAGATTATATGCCACATTTGCAGATTTTAAAACAGCCTTTGAAATGGTACCTCGGGCGTAGCCGTGGAGTACTCTGAGAGATATGAGGATCCCGCCAGCCCTTCTTAGGGAAATACAAAGTCTTTACAGAGGTAACAAGGCTATGGTAAGGTGGGGTGCTGATGGGAGGGCTAAAAAGAAAATACCTATCAGAATGTGAGTACACCAAGGATGCGTACAGGGTCTGAAATTATTTTGCCTCTTTATTACCTGTATAGTTCCAAAATTGATGAGCCTTCTTTGTGATTCATCAATTTTGGCTGGAGAAAATTGTCCAATTTGAATGTTTGCAGATTATGCGGTTTTACTATCTTTTACGCCATGTGACTTAGAGAACCAGCTACTGGCATTTGAAGAGTTCTGCTACCTCTAGAAATGTGAAAAAAACTAAAACCGTGATTTCTAGGAAAAATAGAACAAAGGGGCTGAATAGAATTAGTTTTAAACTGAAGGTGGATCTCATTGAATAGGTAAAAGAGTACGATTATTTGGGTGTCGGTTTTACAGAAAAATGCAATTGGTTCCCCCAAGTTTCCAAAGCGGATATTACACTCAACCACTAGGGTGGTGCCATTGTTACGTTTGCACAAGATTATGGCAATGGGGCATTAAAAATATCTCTAGAAGCCTATTCCGCTCAGACTAGGCAAGCTGCTCTCTACTGGGCAGAATTTGGGGAGGAAAAAACTGTGGTAAACTTTCTATAGGCGAAAATAAAATTATTACAAATCTTTTGAGTCTTCCCAATAGCACACCAAAGATCCTGGTCTTTGCAGAGTTTGACACAGAGAGAATTGGTTTCCTGTGTAGGTTTAAACCTCTATTCTACTGGGTTAGAGTATGGCCCTCCCTGGGACTTGTTGCGTATAGATCTGCAATCTAAGATTGTTTGTTTACTGTTGTTGCTTTTATGATTCAAGGATCGAAATTCAGCCAAATTGGCTGACTGACTAACCAAGGTCAGTCCAAAACACGTTATCTGATTTGAGATCAAACTCTATATCCAGAGCCATCTTCCCAGATACTGATATAGTGATAATAATAATAATAAACATAATAATAATTCTGGTGCTCTCTCCGAGTGCTTGGCAACCAATGTTCCTTACTACCGTCATATGAGGAACAGGATGGATGGAGCTGTGGGAATCCCCAGTGAAGCCATACAAACTTCATAAGCATTGAGCAGCCTCTGGCGGTGCATAGACTTTCCAGGGGGCTCCTTCCTTGAAAGGTTTATTTGCATGAACCTGCCCGGCTGAATGTGTAGAAGAGAGTGCAAATCCTAGATGGAGGGAGTGATCCTGCACAGATCGGAGAAAGCTGTAGCGTGGGAAACCATAGCAACAGAACAGGTTGAAATGACCTGACATTAGGATTCCAGCACTACACCCACGCTTGCTCCAACATGAAGTCCATCTTCTTTTGTTGCTGCTCCAATTCTCGCTGTTCACATTTTTCTCCTGCTCTTACGGTCATTGCCATTCATCTCTTTGTGATTTCAATTGTAAGGACAGGCAATGGATCTGTATTGTTTGATTGGCTTCCGTAGACGCTATTGACCCGGCGGGTTGAGCAGGGTCATTGTCCTGGTCCAGTTTCGCCACCTATGACTGGAGCTCACAATGATCCTGGAACTCATCATGCCGCATGACCTCTTTGGCCTCTTCCCACAAACCTGGTATTTCGATACTCACGACATGCGTTCACCTCTTTGGAGGCCTAAAGCGATCCTTCATAATAAGTGCACCTGAATAAATGGCCAGTAAACGAAGAACAGAGAAGATGTTAAACTGCCGTTGGTAATAAAACTAGGAGGCCACAGCCATCATCATTGTTGGCACTATGAAGTGGGTTCTAGCTTTGCAAGGTGGGCCCTTGTATTGGCAAGCAGGACAGAAGAGGGATTACCATTTGTAGATAGGAGTACCAAGAAGGCTTTGTGCCAGAGAAGGTAGCAGGTGGCCCCGGAAGGCTGCCGCTAAGAAGTGACACTGCAGAAGGACTGGTCATTTGATGAAAAGGAACAGCAGGTGCTAAGAACCGTAATCATGGACAAACGGGAGTCCACTCCCTGAAGCAAAAGGCTGTACTTTCGCAAGAACTGTATTCGATAAGCAGACCATCGTCAGCGTCATAGAAGGGGGTCAACGCCTACACTTAATTCATTTTGGGTGTTGTTGCTTTCAGGTTAGACAGCAACACGCTGCAAGTTATTGCACAGCATTGCAATGTCATAAACGGACTATGGCCTCATTACAAGTATGGCGGTAAGGCAACAAGAGCGCCGGTATTAGTACCGGCACCGTTGCTACTGTACTGCCATACTAGAAGTTCTGCTCATGGGTGCCCCTTGCAGCCACCAGGTCTGACCTGGTGGGCGTACCGGCACCCGCGAGCAGAACATGATGGTAGCACTGATACCGTTATTAAAGGTACCAGTGCTATCACCCTCCCCATTCCCATTGAGCCCTATGGACCCAAATCGGGATAGGGAGTCCCTTATTACCAGCAGCCACGAATGGCAATTACCGGGTCACCAAACTGGGCATGACCCGGTAATTGCCAATTCGCATGTGCCGGAAAAAAATGGATACCGGCGGCAGCCGGCTACTGCCAGCCTTGTAATGTTCTGTGGGCCTCATTAGGACCCAGGCGGATTTCGCGGTGCTAAATGCACCGCGAAGCATGGCGGAAAGCCGCCGATAGCGCCATGGGGGTTGGCGGATTTACCGCCCCATTCCGACCTCGGCGGAGCGGTAAATCCCCAATCCCCATTCTGCCCTTCCCCATTCCCATTCTTGCCCCATAGGGTATAATGGGAGTGGGGAAGGAGTTAATTACGCCACCGTAAAATACGGTGGCGTAATTAACAACGAGGTCCCGTAGCGCCATGGTTTTCTCCGGCTGGTAAAACCAGGCGGAGAAAACCTCCATGGCGCTACGGGAACTCGTAGTATGGCGGAGAGGTACGCCATGCACTACGCTGGCGTAATACCCTCTCCGCCAGGGTCCTAATGAGGCCCAGTCTCTTGTTACACTTCCAAATTAGAATGTGTGCTTTTTCTTTCACCTCCAAGTCTGCATCCGTGATATTTTAAGCCACAGTCCCTTAAGTCTTCAAGCTTTACAAACAAAAATGATCCTGATTTTTGCATCTCTCTCCTAGCTGACTGGGCATCCCCAGGGATGCAGACACACACCTTATTGAGGGATTTTCCTTGCAACACCAGATATATCCCAGTGGGTGTTGTGTCAAACCTGTGCATTTTGCAACAGGCCTAATTTGAAGCCCACAAGCTATGCCCAGTCGGAATTTAGTATACATTTTCTGCCATTCAGGATTTTGTTAAATGATACCCATAGCTGGATTTCACTATGTCCAATGTAAGGCAATAACTCTGTACATCTGTAGATATACACTCCTGTATTAAAGCAATAAACCCCTCCGGGCAGGGCCTTTCCTGGGCCAGGTAATGCCCAGGCAAGTGAGAAGCCTGAGTGAAGTGAGGGCTTTAATGTTAGGCGTTAATTGCTATTAGCATCCTGGCATGTTTACCAGGATGCTAATAGTTGTTTTTTTGAAGTTGTGAAACATCATGGTTGCTGTTTCTCAATTTAAGAAGAACTACAAACAAAGATGGTCGTCATGTATTAGGGAGAAGGGAACGGCACATTGGGCCTCTTTCCGAGATTGGAGGCAGCCATGGCGCTATTAGCTCCATGGCTGCCTCCAATACCGGGTTCGGGTCCGGTCTGGTTGAATGGGGACTTACCGAGTCATTCCGACCCTGGAGGACCCGGTAAGTCCCCATTCAACCAAGGATTCCCCATCCACATTTGAGTCCCCATAGGGCTCAATGGGAATGGGGAAGGAGCTAATAACAGGCGCCCTGGTCCTTTAGCGGGACCCGTAAAGGACATGTGGTCAAACCACACGTTCTTTGCGGCTCCCGCTAAGGGACAGCGGAATTGGGCGGTAAGTGTTTACCGGCACCGGTCTCGTTACTGGTTCCCGGCATCCCTTACCGCCCAACTCAAAAGGACCCCCATAGTCCTTCTCACCATTTCCATGGGGGGCATTACCGCCACCGCGGAAATGCATAGGAACACTGCATGTTCCCAGTGCCTGTGAGGGACAAGAGAGCACAAGCTAAGTGAGGCAGGGAGAAGTGGTCTGGGAGCCAAAAGAGGCCCTGGAAATAATTTTCAAAGTGCCCCGATATCACACATTTTCAGCAAGCCCAACCCTTTTCCTATAGGAAAATTTGAAATACTACAGAAAAAAGGGCCAGCGTGCAGAGGCCTACCGGGAAATCTCCAGAGTTCCTTAGAGGCCAGTCTACCCCTGGGGTCATGAGTGGGTGAGCATATTGAAATTGGAGTTGGGAGGGTGGGGGGAGAGAGGAAAGGGAGTGTGGGGATGGGGGTGCACTTACCTCATTCCCGGCAGGGAAGATAAAGGCCTCCCGCTTCTGAAGAGGGTTAGAGCAGGGTTTTACCATGAGCTAAAGACCGCGTTCCGAGCCTCCTGATTGGCTAATAGTATAAAAAGCATGCTTCAAAGAATGTGTGAACTGTGAGTATCCCTTAGCTGACAACACATTCCTGCTCTATGCATTTGTTTGTTATCGATGTTATGTTGTGCTAAGCACTGCTTGCTTCTGGCAGCAGCCTTAGAGCGCTTTGTAGGGGAGAGCAAGCTACAAGGGAGTCAGTAACTCAGTCGCAATAGAAAGAGCCATGAGAAGTTAAAATGATGCGATTCCAAATCTTCTGTGAGTCACACGCTTCAGCAATTATAGATTCAGCCTTTCCAAGAGCCCTTCCAAGGAAACCTTTCTCTTTTACAGCCATGGGTGGCAGACTCCAGCCCATCCTGGGAGGGTTAGAACACAAGTGCAGTCCTGTCTAGCATGTGTTCGGAGATAGCAGTAGAGACAAGAATCCTACTCCTCAGGGGGCTTGGTACCCCCAAGCACCTCACACTCATCTGGGAAGCTGCAAGTGATGGGCCCATGTACTTGGGCCAAAGGCAATACGAAGAAATGATGAAGCAACATGCAGTGAGATTCCTCTGAAGTTTTACAACTTGCCATTCTTTTGATAGTTGCCTGGATATCAAGAACTCTAATTGGCTGCAGCCTCATATTTTACCACTAGACCAAAAACGGGGTTCATTTTCGCATATCTCTTCCCTTCCTCAAATCTTTACCCCCACTCCCTCTCACCTTTAACATTCCAAATTTCTATTGCAAATTGAGAGATATCTGTACAATACGATTCTGGTATATTGCCCTGCATCCCTAGTTTGTGTCTAATAAAGGCTGATGAGGGTGAGATGGATAGTGGGGGACACTACCTGCGTTCCATACAGATGCCGGTCAAGCACCCAGAAAATGTCAACACCTTTTGAATTAATTTGTGGGCGGGCAGAGTGTAGTACAGCGCTACAAAGACTGGCAGGGATGTTATTTACCAAAATGCCACGGGTAGTGGAAGTGACATTACATGACCGTTGACATATGTTGACATCACATGAAGTGATGCCATTTGACCCCAACCCCAAGTGACCTCAGGGGAAGTGATGGAACACGGCCTTCTGATACGTATACCTCCCATGTTTTCAGACACTCTCATTTCAGCGAGATATAAGAACCGAGACACACAGGGAGGTGATATTTGTCCACAATCACACATTTGGGGAATGTAATTTTCCAGATTCGACGTGGGGCATATACATAAAACCTAAATAATGCAGTACTTGTAACAGGGTAACTGAAATCTCTAATGCAGGCTACAGCTAATGTATGAAACGTCCTTAAATCAATGGACACAGAAGTACTTTTTACCCAGGAGCAAAATGATGCACAGAGCAAGGCCTCAAAATTAAATAATTCACCAGGATTTAGTATCAACAAAGTTCCCTGGTAATAATTGAATCTATGAGTCAGCTACCACTACAATCGAAGAAACCTATTGTGTGGTTGTAAGCTGAGGCCATCTGTCTCCGTGTTCATTTATGTGACATGCAACCACATGTTGTCCCCCAAAACCCAGATCCGAACATAACACCTTAATGTCCTAGGGCCTCATTCCGGGTTTGGAGCTAACCATGGAGTAATTAGCTCCATGGTTGCCTCCGAAACCGTCCCAAATCCGGCATGGTGAATGGAGTAATTACCGGTCCATTCCAGGGTTGGAGGGACCGGTAATTCCCCATTCACCTTTTGCCCTTCCCCATTCCCATTTCTGCCCCATAGGGCTCAATGGGAATGAGGAAGGAGGTAATTACGGCACCGTAAATTACGGTACCGTAATTACCTCCAAAGTACCTTTGCGGGACCCGTACTTAACTCCTGCTAAAAGCAGGAGGTAAGGAAGGACCCGCAAAGGGACCTCGGAATACGGAGGTAAGGGATTACTGGCATCGGCACCCTTACCGGTGCCGGTAATTCCTTACCTCCAACCTCAAAATGACCCCCCTAGACTTTGATACTAGAATCTTGTTCACTTTTTTTAATGGAGTGAGGTGTGGGGAGGGGAAGCTGCACTTCCCTCATGAGTGGGGCTCAATGCATCTACGATTTTCAGAGCTCTATGTGTGAGGTGCGTTATTCAATGACCCCCCCTAGGACCGGCCCGTGAATGAAGCTTCCACAAAGCCCTTTCCAAGAAAAAGCTTGAGTGGGGAGGGGTGAGTCACTCCATCGCTCTCTCACTTCTGAGACTCCATGTCCAGCGCTTATTTTCTTAAACGGTGTTGCACCAGAGTAGGGTCCTGGTCGAGTTTGCAGCCCCTCTCAACCATTCACATCACACTTGAATGTGTTCAAGGTGAGCAGAGCCCAATCAGTGGCGTAGCACAACATTTGGGGACCCCCTGCAAGCCATGCTGAGAGCCCTCCCACGCTCCTTAATCAAGCCCAGGACACGGCACACCCCGGGATGGCCCCGACCACCATGTCTGCCCAATGTCCATGAAGATTATGCCTGGTCCCCAAATATGTCAGCCACCAGTGGTGGCTAGTCAGTTGTTTTATTGGAGGGTGTAAAAATGTTGCCACAAGTATGTGACTGCGACCGAGGGGGCCTGAACTAATTAAAACGGTTTGGAGGGATACTTCCCCCTCCCGTGAGGAAATGTTTTGAATAATGGGTTAAAATGATGCATTACACAGCGCACTTTCTGTGAAAATGTTGGTAAAAGGCCAGTCAGTTTGCAATCGGTTTTGTAGGCTGTAGGGTAACTCATGAAAAAGTACAGTAGATGCAAGTCACCAAAAGTGCACAAGCACATATCCCAATGCATTGTCATGACGGTCCCTTCAATATATGCCAGTACAAAAAACATTTCCATGCTGGCTGTGGCCACACATTTCCATGTGGGCTCCACCAACATATGCTAGTATTTACGTATAAGAACATTCTCATGGTCGCTTTGAGATTTTTTTTACAGTATCATTACTGGCAGTAGGCACAAAGCTGGCTCTGCCAATATATGTCACTACCCCTATGTAAGAGAATACATTGGTTTGGCCATTAAAAGTGACATGTCACAATAAGAAAACATGTCCAAACTGGTTCCAATGTAATCCAGTTTAGACTCATAAGAACACTTATCATCCTTGCTTCATCATAGATCAAAGTCATGCTCCAGTGATTCTTGGGGTGCTACACACGTGCAACACATGTGCAATACACACACACACACACACACACAATTCACCCACCAGTCACTCACCCATATACCTTCTCCCACATACACACAAACTGGCACCCACCCAGAACATTTACAAACACACACATTCCGATTCCTACTCACTCACCCCCATTTGCTCACCCATAAACCTCTCACTTCCACCTGCACTACATTCTCCACACAGGAACGCACTCACCCACCCAGAACATTCAAACACACACTATCACATTCCTACTCATCCTCCCAACACTCAATGGCCCATACGCCTTCTCTCGCATCCACTCACACTGCATTCTCCACACAGCTGCGTACCCACCCAGAACACTGAAACACAATATCAATTTGTTGACAATTTCCTATATGTACTCTTCTTCTTTGTAAAGCTCAGCACCCAGATGCCTCTGGGTTCGGCGTGCTATATAAATTGCAAAATAAAATACATACAAATATCACATTCATAATCATTCACCCACGAGTCACTCACTCGTACACCTTCTCTTACATCCACTCTTTCTCCATTATCTACACAGGTGCACACCCACCCAGAAAATTAAAACACACACACTATCACATTTCTTCTCATTCACCCACCACTCACTGGCCCATATAGCACATACATACATCTGACACACACGTTAGACATTCAAAATACATATCACATTTTTGTTTAAAAAGGCTTCTTACCTATGTTTACAGCTTTGGTCCGTCACTGCAGGCCACCCTCGGCTCCTCTGTGTTGCTCACAAACAGGAACCAGTAAGCTGGGAGAGCTGCCTAGTTCCTGTACATGAGCCATGAGAAAGCCAGAGGAGAAGGGAATGGAGCTGAACGTGGCATGTGATATATGCCACAGGTCATGGTCAGCTCCAACCCCTGCTGAGTGCTTCCTTCTCACGCTGCAAGGCCCGCCTTCACCCTGATGGATGAGGACTAGCCTGGGGCCCCCACACCTGGTTTGGTGGGGTCCCCTCTCCCGCAGAGGCTGCAGGGGTCTCTACAACTTCAGTGCCAAGGAGGTTCCATTTGAAAAAAAAAAAGAATAAAAATACATCTTTTTTTAAAATACAGGGTAGCAAGGGAGACTGCAGTGGTAGCAAGGGAGACCACAGGGGTTGCAGCTGCGACACCTGGCGACCCCCAAATGAGGTCCCTGCAGGGTTGTTTTCCCTGAGGCCCAGGCAAGCTCTTGAGATAATTATCTTATTCGTCTACGTGCCACCACAAACACCGGACTCACTTATGAGCTACTCTTCCCCAGTTGCCTATGGTAAAATCAACTCATGGTCGTCAAATGACTTAGCAGGAGGGTGACAATTATCCAGGCATGTGAGACGCGACAGGCAATTCATAGTGTTGCATGACTGCTATTATGTTGGTCTATAGGGGGTCACCGAGAGCATAGGCGACACTAACGTCTTGGAAGGGACAACGTTGCGAGTGACAGATCACACCCCAAACCAATCCCATTTGCCACAGGTGCAAGTGCCTCCGTCTCCAGGCCCCCATAAACATGTACACGGTTATATATTTTTTTTTTAAATGAGGAGAACGTTTAGCAAATGTTCCCAACTCAGTCACACTTCAATTGAGGTGAACTTAATTGTTATTTCATGCAATTTGTAAATTCGATTTTAAATAGACATCACAAAAAAGTGCCAAACCAATCCATTTATATCAGGGAAATATATATTAACACCATTCCCATCGACACAAAATGACCAGTATACCAACATGTAATTAACAGGAGACATCGCCTCAATGCAGCAATTCAATGGTAAATTGGCGGGCAAGCCAAATTGGAAATATTTGCACAACCAAAGGACCCCTCACCCCACCCCCAAGAGTAGTTCTCAGCGCCCTTCTCTTAGATAAGTGTTTGCTAATGCATCCCCCTATTGAGGAAAGCGGGGAGATGCGTCACCCCTGATACCTGGTTCCTATGCCTTAGGGTGCGTGGGAGTCGGGTATTACGCAGTTGTCAGCCGGTGTAATCCCCCATTGCACTCCCAGGCACTGAAGCAGATGAACAACCAGTGTGGATGCTGGAAGGGTCAGGAAAACCTAGGGTTCAAACCAACGCATTTCTTTGTTGTTTCTTTGATGTCTCTGACAGAAGTGTTTGTTTGAGGAGCATTTGACAACCGCAATCCTATTTCAGCCAAAGAAAAAACGTCTTTCTTTGAGGCCGTCCGCCCCCTCCCAATTAGCGGTATTGCTGAGGAAACTGCCTGTCAGTTTGTCAGTTTAATCAACTGCTTCAGTTGAGTAACACCGTTAAGCAACACACAATGCACAGTGTGACAGGATTTCTCTATTCAATTACCAGAGTAGAGTGTGACTCCGCAGTACTATCCAGAGCACCCAAGCTTGAGGTCTGTTCAACTGTTCCGCTGTTTCACTTGCCAACAAACATTTTCTGGTTATGCAAGCCCCATTCTAGATTTCAATTCTATGTAAAGACCAGAGGCTTCATATTCTCAATTTATCTTCTTTATTTACTGATCCAGCAGCAAAGAAAAATATTACATTCAAAGAAAACCTTTTACAAAAACCAAAATGAAGCCGTTTGTGATAACATGAAACAGGGTGTTGCATGGAGGCCCCGTGGCCCAGTGCACGCGGGGGCGGGCATAGAGTGAAGGATAGGCCGCGCTGTCTGTGGCGCAGCTCCGGCAGGAGCTGAATAAACACGCAGCACACACTGTGATAATATGCCCGGAACTGCCTCCCGTACTCGGGGGTGGGGCTTTTATTGAAGCGCCCTGCGTCACCGCGTAGCGGGACACAGGGCGGATGCAACATTCCTCCTTTATTTTAAACAAAACAACAATAACACAAATGCACTAATATCAACTCACAACAAATACCCAAATGTCAGAAAACCACCCAGTCCTTACTGTTATTAATCTACGGGGGCTGACTACCACACATAGTCATTAAGCCGGGCGGGCGGTTTTGTAGCAGTTCTCAGACCATACCGCCCTGCTCGGGGGCTAGCCCCCGCTGACCCAGTGGGTGGCTCACCTTCACTGTCCGGGTCCCCCAGGTCCGGCTCGCTCAACTGTTCCCAAGTTCTGTCACCCGCTCCTGCCTCGTCCTGGATGGACACAGGCTCTTCTTTGCTGGGCTGAACTTCTTCGTCTTCCTGGTGGCACTCGCCATCGGTCCACAGATTCTGTGGCACCGCCTTGAACCATGATGCATTTCTCGTCACCTAGCGGCGTCCTCTTGTCACAGTCACCATGGTTCCTTGCCTGCCACTGACGGTCCACGGGAGCTCTTCATACCTGGTGTCCAGTTTCGACTTTGTTGGATTACGCAGCATGACCACTTGGTCACCCACTTGGTGATTGGACGGCCTCGCCCTCCTCTTGTCGCTCATGTGGGCATTGGCGCTCCTTCTCCTCCTTTCTGTGCGCTCTTCGTTGACCTCATCCGGGGTCCTGCTAGGATGATGCGGAATCGAGGATTTGATGACTGTTCCAAACATGAGGTCCGCAGGCGGTATGCCTGTCGTGCTGTGGGGAGTGACTCGATAGTTCCGTAGGAAATGGTAGAGGTCAATCTTCCACGGGCTGGCATTCGCCCTCGCCACTCTTAACAGTTTGTTTATGGTCCTCATGAATCGTTCTACATCCCCGTTTGCCTGGGGCCACCTCGGCATGATGTTCTGGTATTTTACATTGAGTTCATGCAGATACTGTTTGAATTCCTCCCCATTGAAGGGGGGCCCATTGTCACTTTTAATGGAGGTTGGCAGACCATGGGTTGTGAACATTTTCTCTATGGCCGGGATGACCACCTCCGCTGCTGTGTATTCAACTATTTCGACTTCTGGGTAGCGGGAGTGGTCGTCGATTGCCACCAAAAGGTAGAGGCCTTCCTGTAGCTTGCAGAAATCAATGCTAATGGCCTCCCATCGGGCGCGGCCACATTCTGCCGACAGAATTGGTTCTGGTTCCGGTGGGGCCCCAGTTATCTGGCAGGGTAGGCACGTGCTTATGAGTGTCTCGACCCGGTCATCGATCTGTGGGAACCATACCCTGTGCCTGATCTGAGCTTTCGTCCGTGCCAACCCTTGATGTGCCTCGTGGGCTAATGCCACTATCCTGTCTTGTATGCTCAATGGGATGACGATGCGATTTCCTCTTAGCAGCAGTCCGCTCTCGGTGATTGACAAATCTTGTCTGACGGTGAACATGCCGGATAGAAAACCCTTCGCTTCCACCATTCTGTTGTGTGTGTGCTTCATGAAGGTCTTCCAATCGCCTGAAATGATAGCATCCTTCACTAGGTCACAGCAAGGATCTCTGTGAGTCTCCGACTCAATGTCCTCGATGCTGATGGCCTTTGGCCTCATGGCGCGTACCACCTGGCATATATGCTCCTCGGTCTCTTCAGCCACTTGGACTTCTTGTGGGGTTGCCGCTCAAGGATGCCTTGAGAGGAAATCTGCCGGGTTTCCGCTGCCCGGCTGGTAGACCAGTTCAAAGTTGTACTGCTGAAGGTGGAACAGCCATTTGGTGATCCTTGCCGGCGGGTGTGACGACGTACCCATGAAAATGGGTAGTAGGGGTTTATGATCAGTGATCGTCGTGACTCGGTGTCCATATAGGTAGAGATGAAAATGCCGACACCCCCACAGCACGGTGATGGCCTCCTTTTCAATGTGGGAGTATCTCTGTTCTGTCGCCGTGAGGGCTTTCGAAGCGTACGCGATGGGCCTTTTTTCCCCCTCTTTAGTTACTTGCATCAGGATGGCTCCGAGCCCTACTGCGCTCGCATCCACGAACAGTTCTGTGGGGAGCTCAGTGTTGTAGTACGCCATTTTTGTGTCGACGGACAGGGATTCCTTGATGTTTTCTAAGGCCTCCTGGCACTCCTGCCCCCACTCCCACTTGGTATTCAATTTGGTCAGTTCGCGTAGGGGCTTAGAAAGAGTGGCCAAGTTTCGGATGAACCTGCCGCAGTAGGTGGCCATGCCCAGGAAGGTTCGTACTTCAGTGGGAGTCATTGGCGGGCTTGCGGCCTGAATGTCTGCGACTTTCTGGGGATCAGAGGAGATGCCTGTGCTGCCGAATTTGTAACCAAAAAAAGTGATTTCAGATCTGAGGAATTCACACTTTTCCCTGTGGATGGTTAATCCAGCGTCTTCTAGCCTGCCCAGTAGGGTCTGGAGCCTCTTCAGATGTTCTTCCCTGTCAGGAGCGTGAATCAGGATATCGTCGCTCACGTTAAGGACACCGGGTATGCCCCTGATGACTTCTTGAATGGTTTGTTGAAAAACTTCGGCCGCTGACAATATCCCGAAGCTCAGGCGTTTGTACCTTCGCAGCCCTAGATGCGTTGAGAAAGTCGTAATGTAGCGAGAATCCCTGTGAGGTTTGAGCTGGTGGTACCCCGCCTTCAGATCGACTTTGGAGAAGACACACGACCCTGTAAGGTCGGCCACGATTTCATCGATCGTCGGTGTGATGTGGCGTTCCCTTTTTATGGCAGTGTTCGGGAGACGCATGTCTATGCAAATTCAGACTTTTCCGGGCTGTTTGGGCTTCCTTGTTACCACCATTGGAGAGACCCATGGTGTGGGCCCTGTGACCTCCTCTATGATGCCGGCATCTTCCAGTGCTTTGAGTTCTCTCTCCACTTGTTCCCGCATGTGGAATGGTGTTCTCCTGTGCCTTACTGCTCTCGGTTGTACCGATTCATCAATATGCAGTCTGATGGTCTTGCCTTTCAAACACCCTATCCTGTCTTGCAGCTTGGGGTATTGACTTAAGATGTTTACCACCTCTTTTACCTCATCGACTTGGCAGATGAACTTGACCACCCCCAGATCCTCCGCTGCGTCCCCACTCAGAAGGCTCTCGATCCCCGCCTTCACGACGTAGATTTTCGACCATAGTCTGTTTTCGCCGTGGACCAGAGTTGTGCGGAACCTGCCAATGACTGGTAGGGGCTTCCGGCTGCCGTACGCAAACAGCAGTGTGTCCGTGCTCTTTAGATCTGATTGTGGTTTTAGTGTCTGGAATATGCTTGTGGGCATGGCGTTCACCGAGGCACCCGTGTCGATGGTCATCAGAACCTGCTGGTTTTGGATGGTGACTACGCACTTACGCCTTCGGACAGTCTTTCTCTGTGGTGCTTGACCTTGGTTCAATGCAGACACCAGGTAGATCTTCCTCCCTTTTCTGTCTTTTTCCTTACCGGGGTCATGGTGCATGCCCGAGACATCATCGCCGTCTTCTGCCGTTGAGGAATTGGCTGCATCGACCCTCCTTGCGCTGGCCTGCTTTTTCTTCTTGGTCGTGTTTTTTTCCTGAGAGTTCTGTGAGGGCTGTGCCGTGGTGCCCACTGACCTGCATACTTTCGCATAGTGGTCCTTCCTGCCACATGCTACGCATGTGGTACCTTGCGCGGGGCAGTTTCGTCGGCCATGCCGCGGACCACCACACCAGCCGCATTCCTGTGGGTCCTGGCACACGTGGTTGCCACCGGTTTTGAGCATAGCCACCGCCAACCTCGTCCCTTGTGACTTGTCTGTTGGTGATCTGGGACACCATAGCTGTGGTGAGGGCGGGTTGCAGTTTGTGTAGCGTGGCCCCCATGTTGGCAGCCATGGTGTGTGCCAGTTCCCTTTGTTGTCCCAATTCGAGGATCCGTTGGAGGGGAATGCCTCTCTCACTAAGCACCATCCGCCTCAGCTTTTCCGATTGGATGCCATTAATGATTTGCCTCCGGATCTCTTTCTCGACGTTGGTAAATTCACAGGACATGGCCAACTTCCTTAACCGTGTGTGGTAGGCATCCAGTGTTTCATCCTCTGCCTGAATAGTAGTGCAAAATATGAATGTCTCATAGTCCGGGTTTAGTTGTGGGAGGAAGTGCGCCATTAGGGCATCTTTTGCACTCAGATATGCGTCCTGGCCATCGTCAACGTTTAGGGAAATGAAAATGCGGAGTACCTCATTGCCCACGCTTAGCAGCAGGTGCGCCTTCATCTTCCTGGCAGTCCTTATGTCCTTGCATTCCATTGCCATTTTGAACTTTTGGATCCATAGCTGCCACCTGGGTCCACTTGACGACGGGTCTGTGAAGCGGTCGAATGGTTGGACCAGTGCCGATGAACCTTCTTGTGGGCGAGGCTGTGGTGATGACATTGACAGGTTTGCCGCGATTCTTGACGGCGTGCCGGGTCCAGGGGTGGATGTCCCGGTCGCCATGTCGTAGTGCTCTTGTTCTTCCTCGGTGTGGATCCTTGGGCAAAATCTGCGGATTGTACCACTGCGCAGTGGTGGCCAGATCCGGCACTCACCTCATGTGCTCCCGTCAGGTCAGGCACGTTATGCCAGTTCCAGGCCTCCCGTGAAGTTTCCTGGAGCTCCAGGTCCCTGGGGAGGTGGATGGGGGACCAGGTGCTTCCAGGCCCGGATGGGGGAAGGGGAGCACCCTTCACCTCGTGCGCCTGGTGGATGCTGGTGTGTTGCATCTGCCCTTGGTGAGCGGATGGCACCGAGAGAGAGAAGGAGAACATTTTTTTTTTTGTTGGGGTGGGGGGTCACGTGTGTGGTCCCCCCCCACCGGGTGTCCAAAAATGTATGTGCGATGGTCGTGGGCCATCTGCATTCCGTTGTTCGCCGAGCGCGATTGTCTCATGAGCTCCACCTCGTCGCCATTGTTGCATGGAGGCCCCGGCCTGTGGCGCAGCTCCGGCAGGAGCTGAATAAACATGCAGCACACACTGTGATAATATGCCCGGAACTGCCTCCCGTACTCGGGGGCGGGGCTTTTATTGGAGCGCCCTGCGTCACCGCGTAGCGGGACGCAGGGCGGATGCAACACAGGGCTCCATAACTTGCTGGGTTCCTGACCTCTGCACCAGCCAATCACAGCCAGACCCAGTACATGAAAGGATGTGTCATTAGTCTCTCCTTCTTTGCTGCTCCTCACAGCAGAAAAGTACTCTTCATTCCTGTGAATTCTGATTCCTAATGTGTGTTAGTTTAGCTACTGTTTGATTGTGTGTTTACTTTGGATTAAGCAGTGTTACTGCAATATATATGTTTTACACTGTAATGCTGCTGCTTGCAGTGTACACATGGTCGTGCAGCGTGTGTCAGCGCTGTTTGTGACTCGAAGCGGGGAGGCCCGAACTCACAAGAGAAGCACCGGAGTAAATCAGGGTTGGCACCTTAGTTTGCAGCAAAAGCCGGACTTTTAGCCACGCCCACATCTAGAAATCTGTAGTACAATAGCAAGGCGAAAGAAAAAAGTCATGCTAGCAATTAAGTTTTAAACAAAAGGCAATCTGCATCATTAAAATAAACAATAATTATGTATGACTAAAATGATATGTCACAAAATAATATATACTGTACATTTTCTTTACCTTGGAACAATGGAAAGCTGAGCTGTTTCAGACAAAAATGGATCCACTGATGTCAAGCCAGACCTGCCCGCAGTTGAAATAAAAACTTGTCATATCTCAGGGTAAAAAAGCGTGACTAGTATAACACACACACACTCACTCATGCCAGCATTTTTAACTATCTAGAAGAAAATGTAACAATTTTAACTTATTAAGGAACTTGGGGTTGGTCACTCTGAGTTACTTGGGGGAAACCAGACATGAACTCCCTGCTCACTGTGCTCAGAGAGGCACAGATTCACTTCACTGATGAGGCCCAACAAGGCTGAAACACGTGTATGGCTTGCAGTTGGTACTCTTGTTCAGAGAGGAATTGCCATAGCATTTTGGTGCTGGACTGCCCATGTGGGCGGGACAAAGACTGATATGCAAATAGATATTTCCCATCTGTGAAAGGTACAATGAGCCAAAAAGCGTGTGCTGCAAACTATCATCTCAGAACAGGTTATCATGCCATGTTCTTTCTGGAGAGGAGCGCCTGCTACCTTTTTTGGACAATTTGAACTTATAATCATCACTTTTAATTAATTTCATCTGGCAAATCAAAATATATTTATATATTAAATCTTCCTCTATTTGATGGAAAAACGGGCCTTATGTAGTTCACATTAGGTGTGGTACACAGTAGGCCCCGAAGGATAAACTGATCTGTCTAGGATCACACACTTTAGTTAAAAGATTTGCTAGGATTTGCGACCTGTCCAGCACTTAGGGACTTGACCTCATTTTGTCTCACTGAGCTAATGACACTGTGCATTGCAAAGGTTTGACGGTAGGGTATTCAAACTTTATTCCCCTCGCCCCCATTGAGACGGCTTTGCACACCAGAAATCTGTAGGTCTCTCACTCTTCCTAGAGAAAGTCTCGAAAACCCAGACTCCAGACCAATCCTGGAGGTTAGGCAGTCTACATCGAGTTGTTCAGATTTTATTAAGCTGTGCATTTACGCGATGTCTATCTTGCCAGATCAATAGATGGCACTGATCATTTAATTTGTAAAACAAGTTCCTAGTTTTAAAAACAGCTGTAGAAGCTTTATTTTAAGCTTGGGCAGTCAGGAAATCCTTGGGATAGCAAGAACATTAATTTTATGGGAGTAAGAATGTTTAAAAGCTGATTCTATGTCTAGACAGGAGGCTTTATGTTCTGCATTACTATCTTTACTTACTGACACAACAGCAAAGAAAAATCTTTTAGACAAACACATTTCTTTAACTTAAAACTGAAACAGTATTTCAATCATAATGAAGGGAAAAATCCCAAACCTAGATGAAGGGCAGGTTATGCCCTGCTAAAAACCAATAGGCAGAGACCCACCCCCATATAAGTCCTTTTCTCTAACACCATATCCTCTTTCTTTCCTGCTGATGCCACAAGCTAAGTGCATTCCTTTCAGTCATGAACTTTGTTGCTAATTTGTGTCTGCAACTGTTCTGAGAGCTAGCATTCTTTATATTTTATTACAGTGTATCCTTTGTTTGCTAGTCTTCCATGGTTACTCTCCAGCAGAAAGTGTGTGCTAATATGCGGGTGAGGTACCGTCTTTACCCCTCATTCCTCTCAGGCTACTCCTCTATTCATAGTGGGTAGGCGACCCCTGTGCTAATTTATTCAACCCTGCAACGCGTGCTCACACAGAGGCCCAGCCTTCTCAAACGCTCTTTCAAGGCCTTGGGATTCAAGCATGCGAGCCAGCTCGGCAGCGTGTGTGGAGTTGCAGCTCCACCCTCTCTCTTGGGAAATTTCCCAATTAAGATGTGCTTCCCCTGAGAGTGGCCTGCTCGGCTTCCAGGCTGTGCCTGGCAATGTTAATATAACGAGGTACTTCCCTTGGCTGGCTCAGGTTCCAGGCTATGCTTGGCAATAATAATAAATGAGGTGCTCCCCTCATTGATCAGCAGTCACTAGCCCACCTACCTCAGCAGGAGGCACTGTTAGGCAATGCCTGCTCAGCGTTCATTTATATATTAGGCACGCTTTGCAGTGACTCAGTGTCTCACAGCCATCACGGTATGATTTAGGGCCAATTACATTTATAACACTTTGGCCTTCCTTTGTTTTGAGTTTGTTTCTTTTGTCACATTTGACCTATATTTAATACTGATTTCAACCAAGGAAGTGGAGGGTCCTTCCTCAGCTGATGCCAGTACCCAGGTTAGGCTTTCAAAGAAAAGTGAAAGATCTGTGGTAGATACTACTTATAAAGGGTGTGGGGAGGTGTCCCTTTCTGCCCATCCTTCAGTGACTAGGGCAATTCAGGACTCTATGGGCTCTGTCCTTCACAACCTTAACTCTACCCTGGCCTCAGCTGATGATAGGTTAATTAATAACATTTCGGATTTTCACCCTCATTCTGAAGCGGGCCTTCCCTTTTGGTACATGCCCCTCGGAACTGTTCTGTCAAGTCCAAACATTTGGAAGGACAACTCAGTCGTGCGTCTAATTCCCCAAGTCAATGTCATTCCCCTAGGAAGGCTTTAAAGCATAAGTTGGTGCATGGGGAAACCCCTCAATCAGGGGCGCCTTTTAACACCCCTTCTATTCCCATATCTTCGAGGGATAGTTCTGAAGATTCAGATTTTCTGCGCAAGAGGCGTAAAAAGAAGGGGACCCCTGTGGATTTATCACAAGGAGCTACTGTCCTTTGTTAGATGAAAGTGGGTTGCCGTTCTTTGATCCCTCCCTCATCCAACACTCAAGATCCACGGAGTGGCACCCTTCTAATGCTGTTGCTACCTTTTTACATCTTTGGTTTAGGAAGCCCTTACCCAAGGAGGATAGGAACAAACTCCATTCTGAATGTCCTAGACCAGATATCCCTGACAAGGTGACACTTACCCCTGATATTGACAAGCCTATGGTGTAATTCTTGTCCCAGAAAGGGAAGGACTCCAAGAAGTGTGTTGACAAAGCCTTACGCAGTTGCCAAGATTTTTGAATTAGCAGAGGAAACTGTGCTGTCTAATTCCCCTGTCGATGTTCAAGCTGTTCGAGGCTTGGTGCAGAGGGTGGTCTGCCTGCTCGGCAATACCAACACCGCCATTTCCAAGGAAAGGCGCAAGTCTCTTCTTATGCACATTGATCCAGAATTGCCAGATATGGCAGAATGGGAGGCAGGCCCAAAAGCCCAGGGCAACCTGTTCGGTGAAAGGTTTATCAAAGACCTGTCTGCTTATGTGCATACTTTCGCAGCCTTGGATAAGGCTCAGGCTAACATTAGGAAAGTTTTTGCCCCTAAGGTTTCTGACAAGGCTGGACGAGGTAGAGCCCACTGTTCTGGTTGCTTTCCCTGGTGCTCTACCCACCGCAACCAATATGCATCCAGAGGTGCACACCATTCCTCCTCTGCTCGAGGTGCCCATGACTCTTTCTATGCCCATAGGGGGTTTCAATGGAGAGGAAGTGCCATCAGGGGTGCTGACAGAGCAAGGACAGCTCCAGGTATTGCCAGATATTTTAAGTGTTTCTTCCCGCATAATTTTGGAGGGCAGGTTGGCAAGGTTCTTTCCTCAGTGGGAGGAGCTCACTTTAGATCATTGGGAATTGCAAAAAGTACAACGTTTTCAAATAGAATTGTATTCCCCTCCCTGCCAACTCACGTCTCCTCTTCCCCTCTTTTTTGACAAGGCCAAACAAAGGTTAGTGAATGCGGAGGTCCAGGATCTCATTTTCAAGGGTGCAGTGGTCCCAGCCACCTTCACGGCCTCCCAATTCCTAAGCACAATTATTTTAGTCCAAAAACCTAAGGAGGAGTTTCGTCCAGTCATAAATCTACGAGCACTCAAATAATTAGGAGTTTATCAACACTTCAGGATAGAACGCATTCACCTCCTAAGGGACACTTTTCTCCCTGTGGATTGGATGGTCAAAATAGACCTCAAGGAGGCGTACTTGGTATCCCAGTCTGCCCCCTTCACTAAGAGTTGTTCCAGTTCCAATGGGGGAGTCACATTTGGCAGTTTGCCTCTCTCCCGTTTGGCCACTCATCAGCCCAGTGGTGCTTCACAAAGCTAATGAAGTGGGTGATGGCTCACCTCAGGTCAAAGGGGATACGAATAAAAACATTTCTGGATGACATATTAATTCTGGCGCAGAGTTTTCAGATTCTTCAGGCTCATCTACCTCTATCGGTCTCTCTTTTGCAAGTGCTAGGCTTTGTCATAAATGCAAAAATGCCAATTTCCCAGCCTACACAATGTATCCAGTTTCTGGGCTTCAAAATAGATTCCAAGCACTGCATCCTTCTGCTGCAGGATAGCAGGGTCTCCATAATTCAGAAGAAGATTTTCCTCCTCCTCAGGAAGGGGAGGGTCTCCCTCAGGGAGCTAGCTAGGGTGGTGGGGATGCCTTCAGCCTCCATTCAAGCCATTTTTCCAGCACCTACAAGGGCAGGCAAATGGTGCTCCTGTCTCCAAGTTAGAGCTCCTCTGGTGGCTCAATCACATGACCGCCTGGAATGGCAGGGTGATTTTTGCACCATCTCCGAACATTGTGCTAGAGTCCAATGCCAGCAGGGCAGGTTGGGGGGGCCAGAATAGGGCAGGTTTCCACTGGAGGGAAGTGGTCAGATCAAGAAAATCCTTGCATATAAACTGTCTGGAGCTACTAGCGGGCTACTTTGCAGCCAGGAGCCTCCTTAAGGATCAGGGGAATTTCTGTGTCCTTCTTCGGCTGGACAATGCATCTGCAGTTTGTTCCATAAACCATCAGGGGGAACCCGCTCCAAAACCGTAGTGGATCTAGTGAGGGAGTTTTGGCATTTTTGCTTAAACAGGGACATTCTCTTGAAAGCAGAATATCTCCCGGGGGCTAACAATACAGTGGCGGATTGGAATTCCAGACATCTTAAGGACAGGAGCGACTGGATGTTGGACGAAGCTTTACTTGCCAGGATCCTGTCTCTCTGGGGTCCGATTCAGGTAGACCTCTTTGCCTCGAGACTCAACTGTCATCTGCCCCGCTTTTACAGTTGGAGGCCCGACCCCATGGAATTAGCAACCAACGCTTTTCTCCAAGATCGGTCGGGTCCCCTGTCCTATGCCTTTCCCCCGTTCACCATGAAGCTGCAACACTGATAATAGTGACTCGCTTTTGGCCCTCTCAGATGTGGTTTCCAGCCATCTTAGAGCTAGCAGTGGATATTTCTTGTCTTCTCCCTCGCCATCCTCAGCTCCTAACGGACCTGATGGGTCTCCCTCATGAGCTGGCCCTTTGGGGGCATCTCTCCCTTATGGCTTGGAAGATTTCAGCTCTTCCTGGTGCTTCCAAGGACTTTCGCAGGACTCTATCTGTATCATTGAGGATTCCTGAGCAGCTTCCACCAAAGCAGGCCACTCCTCAGCATGGAGCCGCTGGATGGGCTGGTGTGTGGCTCAGCATCTCGATCTCGTTGTGCCCCTCCAGTAGAGTTGGTTAATGTTTTAGTTGAATTGTTCAAAGAGGGTAAGGCCTACAGAACTCAGCGATGTCGTTTCACCAAATTGCCAGGGGTAGCCTAAGTGACATCACATGATCTTGGATGACATCACAGGAAGTGATGTAATTTGACTGACACCTCAAAGTGACATCACGGGAAGTGATGGAACATGACCTTTCACTCCTTGACAAAACAGGAACGGACATCACATGTTGTGCCTAAGTACACTACAAAAAATATGGTTGCGATATCGCTATAATGTTATAAATATTTCATACAGCGATGGATCACCATATGTATCGTTAATATCAGTGTGTATAGGACCATATTACCAAATTACTGTGAATGCAAGCAGACGTCCAAGGCCAAATGATAATATGTTATTATATAACACTTACGCTTAAGCACTTTATATAGGTCAAATATACATATAATATCACCCAACCTGTGTAGGTACTTATTTATCGACCTCAGAAGGGTGAAAGGCTGAGTTATGGTGTTTAAGAACAGGCTAAACCAGTGATTAACCACCTGATGTGTGTCTGCAAATAAACCTTTATGAGGCTAGCAATTATTGTATAGAATTCCAGAAAGACAAATTATGTGTTATTTCTATTCTTTCTTATTTAGTGTCACTGCTCAAAGTGACACACTTGTGGAAACCCATTTTTTTTTAAGAGGCCTGTACAGGAAAGTCAGACACTCCAAAAATAAAGAGCCACATGGCACTGGCCACAGCCCAGAAGCTTAGAATTTCAAAAAAAAAGTTTAAAAAAATGTTTTTTAAAAAACCTTTTTTTTAGCAGTAGCAAGGGAGACCTCAGGGGTCGCAACTGCGACCTGTGGGGACCCCCAAATGACATACGTGACAGACCTATCAACTGCTTTAGGTCAGCCATTTGGACATGTGTTAATGAAAGGGGAACCAGTGGGTAGGCACTTCCTGGTGCACAAGGCTCTTAAATCTATTTGCATTAAGGTCCCGCCTAAAGCAAGGTATTCCGTCTTATGGGATGTCAATATGGTCTTGGATTTGTTTCACTCTTGGCCCCATAATGATGTTATCTTTGCTGCAACTATTCTCCAAGCTAGCCATGTTACTGTGTCTCAATTCCATCAAAAGGGTTTCTGATATCAGGGCATTGGATGTTGATAATAAAGTGTTTTCCCTGCAGGGGGTGACCTTCGTTGTCTCTAAGAGAACTAAGTGCATGATTTTTTCCATTTCATATCCATTTTTTCCAGAAGATCACAAACTGTGTGTGGTGCAATGTCTAAAATATTTTGAATTAAAGACAGAGGTGCTGAGGGCCCCAGGTAGCTCTCAGCTGCTTATTTGTTTACAGAGAACCCAATATGCCTGTGTCCCCGACCCCTTTAGCCAGGTGGGTTAGGTGGGTCATGAAGGAAGCAGGAATCAACATTTCTTTTTATGGATCAAATTCAGTAAGGGGTGCAATGGCTTCTAAGGCCGCTTTACTTTACTTTAAATAATTTATACCGCACAATCAATGGACCTGAAGGCTTAAGGGCGCCAAAACATACACAAAACTACACAGAAGCATAGACATCAGGGTATGGCAAAGCCACACAAGGAGGCTAGAAAAAGGAAAAGTTAATTAAAAAGCCACGTCTTCAGTTTCTTCTTAAAAAACTTCAGTAGATTTAATACCCCTGAGATCAGGGGGTAATCCATTCCAACCTCTAGGAGCCACATGCAAAAAGCAGTCTTACTGACCTTAATGATATTGAATTTAAGAACATTGAGAAGATCAGTGTTGTTGGACCTAAGGCACCTAAGGTAGCCCTTTTCCTTAATAAGGGCCTGAAGGTACGCTGGCATCTTGCCCAACCGACATTTATGTATAATTCGAATAAGCCGATACAGAAGTCTGGATTCGACCGGCAGCCAATGTAGGCTATGATGGGCCTCTGAGATATGGTCTCTATGAGCAGTGCCAGTAACTACTCTAACTGCGCTGTCCTGTATGACCTGCAGTCTCTTGCATTCTCCTTTAATACCTGCCAGCAGACTACAGCAGTAATCTATTTTTGCACCTACTGAAAGAACAAAGAAATATCGATCCCGGTCCGATAGCCGCGTCAACTCTTTAACGAGGTGGCATCAATCTTGAGGGTCCCTATTCGGGCGCCATCTGAAAGAACAAAGAAATATCGAGGCTGAGTACCACAAAGGAAATACACCAATCATGGGCTAAAAGATTCTCAGGTCTTTTATTACTGTACAGTTTACAAAGCAAAACAGATAGCTATCTGGCCCCAACACCTCGCAGTGTGTATCAGCCGACACAGTGAGGAGAGTGAGGTACTGGACATCGAAACAGTTGTGCTTTTATACAATTCGTGTAATATTGTCCAGCCTCTCTTCACATTAATAATTCGTAATCTAGAGTTTGTACCTAGTTCACATACAGATTATACAATATTATATAAAGGATTACATAGGTTTGTATTTCCATGAAGACACAATAGCGATGTATGTTCTCAGATCCCGTGGTAAGCCTTGTTCCACATTCCTTCACAATGTAGTTCAGCCACAGCATACGTTCAAGGTTTGTTCTTCATTGTCCCAACGTTTATACAAGGATGAGGCTTGTGAGTGCAGACAACACTTAGACGACAGTTCATATGAAGCGCAAGATCTCTTTGCTTAGTTTAAACAGTCGGCTCTCGGACAGCCTAAACATTAACAGAACTCAAAGGTCGGAAGGCTTGGTTGCAAGTCGAAAACATAGTCCACCATTTTAGAACGAAGAACACACGAGTGGAAATCAAAATGACAGATGAATCTTAAAATGGCGGCGAAGTTAACCCAAAAATCGGAACTTTGCAATGCGGTTTTCCGTATAGCGCGAATAGGCTTAGGCCAATATAAATACTAAGGAGGCACTATATAATTACCGTTTAACAAACCCTCCTTTTGGCCTAAGCCGAGAGCCTTACTAAAAATATTCGCTTTACTTGTAACGCCACGTTTCAATGTCCGTACATCCTGAATCACATTCATCAGATATATCAATTGCCATCAAATCTTTGGCAGTAATATCCTTCATTACAAACACATTAGTCATCTTTTTAGGTGTATGTATTTCGGTCCTAATGTTCCTACAGTTTGCGCACAACATCCCCCTAACATCGAACATATGACAGGAAGACATTGTATGCAACAACAACAGAACAACAGAATACCAAGGATTACCATTAAAACTGAAGAGTTTCCATCCCCAAGAACGTAAAAAGTCCCAGAACCAAGCACTAAGATCCCAGTTTCCCTCGGTAACATGTACTTCTACTTAGGATGTGCAGATTTTGTATTGCCTTAAATATGGTAGGGGAGGAGTCAGGTACGAAAACACCACCAGCAGATCCCACCAATTTACATATTCCACCACACTCAGCCAGGATGACGTCTAACACCATCCGGTTCTGTAGAGCCACTAATCTAATCGCTTTCTGTTCTGATGTCATATTGTAGAGTATGTCGGTGGTCCGGTTGATGGTTCTCTCCAATACTCTTGCTAGTCTCCTAATATCCTCGGAATTCATGATCTGTCACCAAAATGGCACAAAGGATTTCGCTATATCACCCATGACTTGTGAAGGAGTATCACCATTCTCGTACTGCCTTGGACGAGCCCTAGAGACCTCAGAGGTGCTAGCTACATATACTCCTGGTAGCAAGATACCAAAATAACAAGTACCCTGCCAATCCCTAGGTAACCTAGAATAAGCTTCATTACCACAAATGAAATAAACAGGATCACCTACATACAAAGGTCTGTCCTCACTAGTCAAATTTGCTATATTGGTACAACCCTCAAAAGTACCCATTGACTGAGAACCATTCCTTTGTATGCAGAAAGAAACAGAGTTGGGGCTGTGATTAATAGTGTAAGAAGAAGGCCTGGCAACCCGGTTGCCTACGGGAGCCATCTTGAAAGAAATTAGCGATTGGAAAGGTCTAGAAAGTTTATCGGAAGGCCTAATAGAAGCAACATTCAGCTTGCTCCTATTTGCGAAAAGGGAGCATCCCAGAGGCGTTGGGACTCGCCTTTCAAATTCATTCAAATTAGTCCTGTCAAAATTCCCTGAGATGCTATCATTCCAACAGCCAAAGAATAATGCCCTTAGAGAGGCATAGCATGCAGTAGTTAGAGGCAAAGGATGAATATACCAGCCCAACCCTTTTTCCCTGTGTTGTGGCAAATGCGAACATATCCAGCAATTAGTTCTGTTCAGGATCGCATGGGTCGCATTCATAATTAACAAAAGCGTATTATTGTGATAACTCTGTCTGTGCTGGGAATCCATAGGAGATGGAGTGTGCAGGTGCACGAAAGGAGAAGACATAATGGGAACACTTTCAGTGGTTATAAAAGTTTCAAGTGGACGCACACCCTCAATAAACCAAAACCCAAGAGCAATTACTACTGTTAGACCGGTTAACATAATTACAAGGAAACAATACATCCTCAGGGATCATGTATTTTTCTGTCCAATGTCTTTGTAAGCCACACAATCGATTGATTGCTCTGTACGAGTAGAGACAGCGACAGGCATTGTTCCTCAAAGCTCTTTCCTGAAAAGTTTGTGCGATAAAACACCATAGTTCATTTGCTGGTGATCTCCTGATAACGTGATTTTCCTTGATTGAAGATAGCTTTTGCTGGTCCCAGCCACTTACTTATGTTTCAGCACAAAAGTGGCAAGGGACGAGCTCAACAGTTGTTTCCTGTGGGCACAGACGTGCTGTGCTGTAAGTCTAATGCCGTGGACGCAGATCGTACCTTAAGACTCCAGGCACTACGTGATCTGCGAACAGTGTGACGTTGCTTCCTGATGGAAGTGGTGGAACAGAGGCAAGGTCGTTCAAGGGTACAGAAAGATCCGAAGAAGAATTCAGAGACGAAGCGGCAGTCTCCCCAGGCCCCATGGGCTCAGGAAGAATCTCCGAAATACCCTTGGTGTTGTTCAAGACCGATTGATTTCCAGAAGCAGAGCAAGTAGTTTCCTTCTTTTCTTCTCCATCGTGTGGCAAAGGGAAAGGTATCCTCTTGATATGTGTAGCGTGTATCCGGTGTCTTTGGCTGGCTACTCGTACGGCAGTCTGTGTGGCTAACAGGACCTGAAATGGTCCTCTCCAGCACGGTGCGAGGCTGGATGCTCTCTCAAATGACTTCGTGAGCACCCAATCACTGGGTCGAATTCTGTGACCTGGCCCCCCATATTTAACTGGGAGGACTTCTCACACCTGTTGATAAATGAAATACAAGTTTTGAGTTAACTGGTCACAGTATTCAGCAAGAAGCAAATGCTCTACATCTTTTAACGCTCTGGGTCTTGGCAGGTTCCAAATGTAAGCTGGCCTCCCCATTATTGTCTCGTACGGGGAGAGCCCAGTTCTAGTCTGTGGGGTTGTCCGCATGGACAGTAGTGCTACAGGTAAGGCGTCTGGCCATTTCAAATTACTGCTGGCACAGACCTTGGCAAGCTTGTTCTTCAAAATACCATCATGGCGTTCTACATGTCCAGCACTCTGAGCGTGTCTAGCAGAATGGAACCGTAACGATCTGTAATCCCGCGCATATTTGCAGAATAACAGCAGCGATAAAATGTGGACCATTATCCGACAAGATGACCCTTGGCAAACCGAACCTAGGGAAATATTCCTTAAGTATGGTTTTCGCCGTCCTCATTGCTGTAGCATCTTTCACAGGGAAGGCTTCAACCCACTTGCTAAAGGTGCAAATGACTACCAAGACATATTTGTAGTTGTTACAGCGCTCCATCTCGATAAAGTCAAAATGAATCACTTCAAAAGGCACAGAGGGGGGGCAAAACTACCCCTCGGTGTCGCCGTACCCTTCCTTGCATTATGCTGTAAGCAAACCATACAATTCTGGACAAAACGCTCAGCAGTTTTTGAGATATTGACATTCATCCAAACAGATTCTAATAATCTACACATTTTCCTACCACATATGTGAGTGGGACCTTGAGCCATTGTGATCATAACGATGACATATGCACCGGGTAGCATCCATCTTCCCTTTGAACTGTCTACCCAACACCCTTCCTCATCCAACCTTGCCAAACCCTCAGCCCAGTGTTTAAGCTCATTTAAAGTGGCATCAGCTTGAATATTCTTTATCGAGTCAATCTCTTCATCTACTGTACAGGTATTTGTGGCTTCCTTTGTAACATACATTTCTGAGTATAAATCAGTAGCAGTCGGTTTACCTATCCTGCCAGCAAAAGCGTTCCCTTTCCCTACATCATCTACTACTTTCTGACGTGCCGCGCACTTCATGATTGCTAGTCGAGTAGGAAGCGCAAGTGCTGAGAGAAGCTGAACTAACAAGGTGCCATGCTGGATTTTTGTTCCATGTGAGGTCAAGAAACCTCGTTCTGCCCAAAGTCTACCAAAGTTGTAAACCACCACAAAGGCATACTGGCTGTCGGTAAATATATTCACTCTAAGCCCTTCTGAAAGTTCACAAGCTCGAGTCAGTTCAATAATCTGCGCGGAGTAATGCGAAATTCTCTTGGTTTCCACGATCGTGCTTAATATAGTGATGGCATAAGCAGCAGTGGATGTACCAGCCGGAAGTTTGAAGCAGGAGCCATCGCAAAACAGCTCCCCTTGTGGATAATTCAGAGGTGTATCTTTCAAATCAATCCTGCCTTTAGTTTCTTGCTCTGTGGTATAAAGGCAGTCATGTGACATTTCGTCACTGCAAGCGATATCTTGCGGGAAAGGCAACAATTCAGCCGGATTCAATATGCAACACCTTTTAATTTGAATATGCGGGGCAAATAGGATCAGTTCATATCTTGTTAATTGTGCAGAAGTTAGGTGTTGCATTTGCATTCTATTTAATAGAACATCTACAGAGTGAGGTACCATGACAGTTAAAGTATGGCCTAGAACCATACCCTCACTCTGCTTTATGGACGCAGCAGCAGCAGCATCAAGTGTGGAGGAAAAATAATTGCACGGTCTATTCTTCCCCCATGTTCCTGCGTTAACACAGCCAAAGCACATCCATCACATTCATGCACATACAACACAAAGGCCTTATCATAATTTGGTGTGCCCAAAACTGGTGCTGAACACAGTGCAGTCTTGAGCAGATCAAACACTTTCTGGTGTTCCAAGTTCCACGGTAGTGGCAAAGAAATGCCCTTCTTTGACAATGCCAACATTGGTTTTATCACTAGTGAGAAGTTAGGGATCCACTGTCTACAGTAAGAAGCCATTCGTGCCAGGCTCTTACTTCCTTCTGTGTATTTGGGACAGACATGCCAGCAATGCTCTTAATTCGTTCAGGTGTCAATCTTCTTCCCTCCTTTGACAGGAGATAGCCTAAATAGGCGACCTCCTGTTGACAATACTGAAACTTTTTCAATGAAGCTTTATGTCCATGTCTTGCTAGATGAATATGCAATAACACACTGCCTTCCTTGCAAGCAATTTCTGAATCTGCAGTTAAGAGAAGGTCGTCCACGTACTGTAACAATGTACAAGTAGCAGACAACTCAAGTGTATCGAGCTGCTCTTTCAAAGCCCTACTATAAATGCTCAGACTCTCCATGCACGCTTGTGGTGCACGGGTGAATGTAAACGAGCGTCCCGCGAGGGTGAACGCGAACAAATATCTACTATCCACGTGTATGGGAATGCTAAAGAAGGTATTCTTAAGATCCAGCACACTGAAATGAGTAGCAGACACTGGAATCATTGTTAATATCGTCGGTACATCAGGCACAATTGGAAATTGTGGAGCAACAATCTTATTGATAGCGCGCAAATCAATAATGAAATGGAAAGGAATCGCATTATCCCTTTTTTTATACACCGGTAAAATCAGGCTTCCTGCAATTTCTTCGATTACTCCACGATGTACAATGTCGGAAACTATACACTTCAAGGCTTGCTCACCATCAACTGAAATCTTATATTGTGGAATTTGTGGCAACTTAACTCCTGGTTTCAAAACAATTTTAATAGGCTCAATTTGTAAAATACCAACATCATTGTCGTCAACCGTCCATAAACACGCCAGAACTTCACTAAATTCTGGCGGCAAAGGTCTAGTCAGAAACTGTGAGGCAGAAAATTGCTGAGGTGAAATCGTCAAACGGACTCCATCCGAAGAACAATGAATTACCGCATTTAATTCTATCAACAGATTCAACCCCAACAAATTCTCTCCACAGTTCTTTGTCAGAAGAAACAGCCAGTAATCTGTGAATGGACCCAGTGAAATTGGTACCGGCAGAGAAACCGGACTAACCACTGGCGTACCAGAAAACCCTACAGAAACTTTATTCTGCACTGACAGTGGAATGTCTGGAACCTGTGAATGATCAATGGAACACTTCTGTGCTCCTGTGTCTATCAAAAATGGATGCTTCCTATTCCCCACCATCATCTCAATGTAGGGACCTTTCTGATTAATGGGAATAGGCATCGGTTCCAGACCCTGCTTCGGGCTGTCCTAACAAAACAATATATCATCGAACACAAGATCTTCAGAAAGATAGGGAGTTGAAGGATTATCAAAAATATTTCTGCTATCTACACTAGGTTGCTGATTATCTTGCGAGGAAGACTGAGAAATTTGAGCGAACTGGCTCCTACCAGGACCCCCTACCCC
This sequence comes from Ambystoma mexicanum, assembly GCF_040938575.1. Taxonomy (NCBI): domain Eukaryota; kingdom Metazoa; phylum Chordata; class Amphibia; order Caudata; family Ambystomatidae; genus Ambystoma; species Ambystoma mexicanum. The sequence continues at coordinate 1,087,384,975 of NC_090921.1, forward strand.
AGGGCAGCCTCTGGATCATCCACCCATGGCACCATATGTGTTATTCAACCTTTTGCTGGAGAATAGGGCATTGTGCTCGACAATGACCCTCTTGTCTGCAATAAGCACATTGGTTTGCGTGTACAGGACCCAACGACGTATTACTTTGTGGAATGAATTGACCTCTAAACTGTGTACTTCCACCTCTAGGCCCTCTGACCATCTGTTGCAATAATACCTTGGTTTTTAGATATCCCCTTTTCTTTTCAATCCTTTCTTTTTCATTATTGACTCTATTCTCATAATACTGAGCCATATGCAATACTTCAGACTGTGATTTGGCTTGTCAAGCACTCTCAGAAGTCATAATTTGTGACTGGATATCAGGCAACAATCCACACACAAATTTATCTACAAACAATCTTTTCCCTGATTCGGTGCTCAAATCTTGTCCGCTAAAATCTGAGAACACTTGTTCGAACCGATTAAAGAATTCGGTAGCACCCTCAGATTTTCCTTGGGTACAAGCAGTGAGTTTGTCCCAAAAAATCCTTCTTTCTGGAATCAAAGTCTTTAATTTCGTCACTATTCTATCTGGCAAAGTCAGTATCACTTCCGGTGGTCTTTCTCCATCTAACCTAACCAAGTTAACCCACGTGTCACCTAACGGCGCTGGATCATCTACAGTCCTAATCTGTTTCCATAAATCAGCAGGAAGGATCACGGGGAACAACAAATCTATATCACCCAAAGTAAAAACTGACTAATGCAGGACAGATTCTATTTCTTTGTAAAACCCTGTTGGATTCTTCCTAATGTCTGGAATCGACTGTCTAATAGTATTCACTTCCTGTCTTGAGAACGGGGCATGAACAAACTGTGATGCATAATGAGCTTCAATATCGATGGCTGCTGCACCTGTTGAAACATTAGCCGGAATCTCAACTTTGGTAATGAATGTCAGAGGAAGCTCTCTCATAGGCAGCTGAGAAGTAGGCGAGTCCGAACGTTTACTAAGCAACAGAGCCAAATTGAGCGCTAAAGTGGTGGAAGTAGTATCGGACGCAAAAGCTCTTTTATAAATATTCACTAATTCTGCGGGACAACAAACCTTTTTCTTTATACATTCATCCTGCAGTTATTCTACCATTACCTGTAACACTTTCATCTACATTTCTGGAGTATACTGACTATATGTATCATGTACTTCTACGGGAGATGTATCATATCTGAAATCCATCTAAGCGCATCCCTCGTGCTAATTCGCGTTTCTTCACTTGTTGACTTACAAGGAGGAAGGATCCGTTTCTGCACATAAAAAGCGTCCAAACTATCACCATCTATTTCATAATTCTGTAACCGTTCTAACTCCCTTCTAAACTCAAAAACCCTCTCGACATGCTCATGTACTTTCTCCCCAGTATCCCTTGAATAAGCTAAAACATTCAAATCTTTCATCCCTTGTGGGACATCTGTGTCTGTCAATCTATTCCACATTACAGCCAAATGTATCCCCATCCCCTCAATAAAGACATTCTGATCGGGAATACTTTAAAGAGTGTAGCTAAAACAGTAGATTGTTCACCTTTCTCTATTCATTGCTTAGCCCATGCATTCAAATTTCTCCTCTTTTCTTTGGAAACTGTGTTCCGCGTTACAATTTTTGATTCGGCACCCACCCCTTCATCAGCTACAAGCGGAGCAGAACCACTTGGAAAAGAGAGAGTAGATAAATCCTGTAAAACAGGTAGTGGAGACACTACTACTGGCAACAAAGACGGATATACTGGAACAGTAACAGTCGGTAAAGGTGGAGGTATAGTCGGAACAACAACAACAGGAAGAAGAGCAATAACTAGTGGCGGAGAAGCAACAGGAAGAACAGGAATTGCTATGGGAGAAGGAACGATGGCAGGAAGAGGTAAGACAGCAGGAATAGGTACATAAGGAGGTGGTGCAGTGGCACCAGGCCTAAGTTCATTTAAGAGTTTATCAATTAGCTCATCTGAGGTATGAAAATATTTAGACAGATATATTTTCTGTATACCAAGCTGAAAAGCCCTATCCATGTTTCTAACAGACTCTGACTGTCTTTGTTGATCATACAATAATGCCTTTTCTGAATTTGACATGTGACGACATGCATGCTTCTCTTTACTCTTAAGTTGCTGCATAGCTTCCTTTTTCCAATTTTGGATTACTGTTATACAAAGTGTCACAAGCCCGCTGGTTACCTTTTCTTTCCGGGGATCGAGGAGATGAGGCTGCCAGTCTGTCGATGGATCTTTGCAAGCAGAATGAGTGACGTTGGGTACCAATCCAACACTCCCCTGACAATATACGACAGGACAGAGCTGAATCAGCTCCCAACGCCACGGGACAGCGCTTCTCTGATTATCGTGATGTCAGGACAGTGTAAACACTGACAGAGAAGGCCTGATGCAGTCCAACATAGACAAGATGGTAGATTCCCAGAACTTCAGTGATGTCGTGAGGATGGTAAGTCCAAGGCACAGGTAACAGCAGGGTCCAAGGCACAGGTAACAGCAGGGTCCAAGGCACAGGTACCGACAGGACACCAAACAATGGTTCCTAGCCTGCGGAGCCCTTTTATGGCCCGAGATCCAGAAGGAGGCCTGGAACGCAAGCCCCTTTCACTGCGCATGCGCGGGATGTCGAACACCCACCGATTGCGCATGCGCAGGACTCCCACAATGGTGGCGCCCATGGAGCCGGGAGCCCGCGCCTAGGGGCATCGACGAAGACGCCAGCGTGGATAGAGCCACCAAGAGGGAGAGCGCCGGACTGGAGGACCCCTTCCCCTATAGCAGGTAAGTGGCGTGACAATTACATCAAATGCTGCAGGTCCAGCTTTTTTCTTTAACAATACAGATTCTAAATACTCTATCCGAGCAATCTCAAAACTACCATTGACTGGCCACTGTAAGTTCGGGAGCATGTCTAGTATGTCTGTACCAAATATCATTGAATACTATAATACCAATGCCGTACTTACAGTACATAGTACATGCCGACGACCCCTCCTGTGGTGCCGGACGGCCAGATTCCAAAGATTGTCTGTCTCTGCGGAATAACGCCCTGAAACAGGCAGACAATTTCCCAGGCATGTCAGATTACTGGTGTTACCTGGCTTTGATTGTGCTCACGAGTACAATACTACAACCAAATATCAGGATACTTAGGAATCGGGGCACGACTCACCTGATTCAAAGGACAAAGGGAGGTCCGATCGGATTACAAAGGACAAAGGACCCTCGTCGTTGGTGATATCGGCAAAACTGCCCGCCTCGATATATGGACCCTCGTCAAGATGCCGTCTCGGACCGCATGCTCACTGTCCAGGGATCATATTGTGCAGTTCTGTTGAGGTGTCACGTCTCATCCAAAAGGGGCCCCCTTTTCTTACCGTCCGATGCCGGTCCGATAGCCGTGTCAACTCTTTAACGAGGTGGCATCAATCTTGAGGGTCCCTATTCGGGCGTCATCTGAAAGAACAAAGAAATATCGAGGCTTAGTACCACAAAGGACATACACCAATCACGGGCTAAAAGATTCACAGATCTTTTATTACTGTACAGTTTACAAAGCAAAAAATATAGCTATCTTGCCCCAACACCTTGCAGTGTGTACCAGCCGCCGCAGTGAGGAGAGTGAGGTACTGGACATCGAAACATTTGTGCTTTTATGCAATTCATGTAATATAGTCCAGCCTCTCTTCACGTTAATAATTTGTGATCTAGAGTTTGTGCCTAGTTCATAGACAGATTATACAATATTATGCAAAGGATTACATAGGTTTGTATTTCCATGGACACACAATAGCGATGTATGTTCTCAGATCCCGCATTAAGCCTTGCTCCACATTCCTTCACAATGTAGTTCAGCCAAAGCATACATTCGAGGTTTGTTCTTCATTGTCCCAACGTTTACACAAGGATGAGGCTTGTGAGCGCAGACAACACTTAGACGACAGTTCATATGAAGCGCAAGGTCTCTTTTCTTAGTTTAAACAGTCGGCTCTCGGACAGCCTAAACATTAACAGAACTCAAAGGTTGGAAGGCTTGGTTGCAAGTCAAAAACATAGTCCACCATTTTAGAACAAAGAACACACAAGTGGAAATCAAAATGGCGGATGAATCTTAAAATGGCGGCGAAGTTAACCCAAAAATCTGAACTTTGCAACGCGGTTTTCCGTGTAGCGCGAATAGGCTTAGGCATATATAAATACTAAGGAGGCACTATATAATTACTGTTTAACAAACTACTGGTCTAGCATTGGTCTCGGCAATCTGTTGGGTAATAAAGGGGTGCAGATGATTCAAGAGTTTTGTGTAATGAGCAGAAGATGACACTAAAAAGTCAACATGATCTTTCATATTAAGATGTTGGTCCAGCACTAAACCCAGAGTTTTAACCTTTTTTTGTGTTACGATCTTAACGTCCTCTAGGCTAAAATTATCATAAGCAGGACGCAGTTTTTTAATCAAGTTCTGAGAGCCCACAACCATGAGCTCAGTCTTTTCCTTGTTTAAGGCGAGGTTATTCTGAACCATCCAGTTTTCTATGGTGGTATAGTCCTCATTAAGATAACATTCGTCCTTCTCATGATTACCAGACAATGGTATAAGGCACCGCGTATCGTCAGCATAATTGGTAAATTCTATAGCATTGGGACAATAAAAATGTATACACACAGGGCGAGAGGCAGGCTCCTTGTTGCATGCCATATTCTAATATTCTAATATTGTAGGGGAAGACTCTGACTCACCAGAGTAGACTTTACACTCCCTATTGTTTAAAAAAGAAGAGAGCCACATTGCTGCCTTGTCGGAAATGTTTGCCACCTCCCTCAACCTGGGGATCAGTATAGAGTCATCCACCAGGTCGAAGGCGGCCGATAGGTCTAAAACAGGCTTGTCCAACCTTTTTGAATGTGGGGCCGAAGCATGAACTTTTTGTCACCCGGAGGGCCGGAGGGCCGGCGAGCCAAAAGTCAACACCCTCACCCAAAGCAGTATATTCAAAATCGATGGTGTGTGACTTTTGACACAATTGCATCACAGGCAGCGATAGCCATGCAGTCCCAAAGATGTGTCAGGGACAGTGATCAAAGGTTAGTTTGTTGTGATTTCTTCCACCAGTTTGTGATATTCTACTGAAACGGTGGGGGCGACCGAGCGTAGCAAGGGAGATATAACGATCTAGGGAGGGTTTGGGGGGGTTCCCCCCCCAAGATTTTTTTCCAAATATGGGGATGAAATGGTGCATTTTACAGCAGGAAAAGTGACCAAAAAGCCATAAGTTTACAATCAGTTCTAAAGGGGAACATGTACATTCCATGTCACCAACAGCAGACAAGAACATTGTAGAACACCACATTTTAATGATCAATGTGTCCTCAGTGTAAGACAGCACTGTCACTGATGTAACACATTGGCATGCTGGTTGGGCCCAAAATATGCCCCTGTAGCAACATGTCTATGCTGGCTGTTCCCAATTTAGGCCAGCATTGTCCTGTACAAAGCATGATTGATGCTGCCTGAGCATGTGCAGTGTGCCCAATACATATGCCAACTTATCTCTGTAATACACATTCATTACTTCTTTGTTAATGATTGATGCTGCCTGTGCAGTGTGCCCAATACATATGGCAGCTTATCTCTGTAATACACATTCATTACTTCTGTGGTAATGAAAGAAGCATAATCCCATTCAAAAGATAAACTGTTGAAAATTGATCACCCAAAGGTGAACCCAATTGAAGAAACGCAATGCGAGCCCAATCTAAAAGTATGAAGGACTTTTTTTATTGCATGATTAGTCACTTGTAAAGTTGCAACTTGTAAAGCATTCAGCACAGTTAAGAATAATTCTAACACTGAACATATTTTCAGTGTGACACTTGGCATTGTTTTTGCTTGCACAAATGCTCAATATCCGCTGGCACACTTGATGTGGCAATGCGGAGTATTCCAGATAGGTGTCCATCTGTCAAAAGTGATCTTGATTTAGTTTTTATGCTCTTCAATCTTGAGAAAAGCTGTTCACAGCAATACGTGCTGCCAAAAAGTGCAATGAACCGAAGTGCATGATTAGACAGATTTGGGAAAGAGTCCCATGTAATGTATTTACTATAAAATGTATGTAGGGTATGTTCAGAAAAGGCTCTCTTCAGGTCACCATTACTTTGCATGTCAATTAATTCCATTTGAAACATGTCAGGAGCATTGGTGACATTAGTACCAAACGGATCTGCAAAAATCTTCAGCTCATCACTGTGCTCCCTGAAATCTGAAAATCGGTTTTTAAATTCATTCAAAAGATTCCCAACCAGTGCCGAATACTTGTCATGGTTGATGCTGTGAGCAGATCTGGTCATCAGTACTGTGAAATGAGTAGCATTTTTTTCATTCAGCTGTTTCTGAAACAATTCCAGCTTATGAACAAAGGATTGGATGTGCTCATACAGCTTGTTCACAAACTGTTCCTTCCCTTGCAGTTTTATATTCAGGTCTGAAAGATATTTTGTTATGTCAACAAGGAATGCCAAGTCATTCAACCAGCTCGCATCCTCCAAGAAGGTGACATCTTTCCCTTTGTTCGTCATGAATGTTTTAATTTCATTAAGCAGTGACCAGAATCTGGATAGTGTGGCTGCCCTGCTAAGCCAACGAACTTGGCAAAAGTAGATCACATCATCATGGTCTGCTCCCATCTCCGCAAGAAATGCTTGGAACTGTCTATGGTTGAGCCCTTTTGCCCTTATGAAATTCACTGTAGAAACAACCTTTTCCATCACATGCGTCATCTCCAAGGCCTTTGCGCACAGTTGTTCCTGGTGAATGATGCAGTGATGAGTGATGACATTCTGGGGAACTGACTTTGCCATTAAACTGACAAATCCATTGTGTTTGCCGATCATAGCAGGGGCCCCATCAGTTGTCAGACCACAGAGTTTGTCCTCTGGCAGATTGAATTTCAACAAGACACGTTTCACTTCATTGAAAATGTCTTGTCCTGTTGTTTTGCCTTTCATTGAACATAGGTCAAGTAGCTCCTCAACAATTTGGAATTCTTTGGTCACTCCTCGTACAAAGATTGCCAGTTGGGCGGTATCACTCACATCTGTGCTTTCATCCACCCCCAAGCTGTAAAACTGACAGGCACCCAATCTTTTCGTCAGTGAGTCTGCAATGTTTGATGATAGGTCATCTACTCGTCTAGCAATTGTCTGATGTGAGAGACTGATTTTCTCCACCATTGCTTGTTTGTCAGGGAATGCCACAGATGTCAATATTCCCAAGCAATCTTTGACAAATTCTCCATCGGACAATGGTTTCCCTCTCCTCGCTATGGCCTCGGATATCAAGTAACTTATCTTGGTTGCTGCCTCAGAGTTCTGTCTGCCAGCTTTGAAGAACGACTGTTGCCCGATCAGGGCCTGCTTCAGCGAGTTCGCCCGATCAATCCTAATCTGGCCAATCAGGTTGTCAAATTCAGTGGCATGTTTTGTGGTATAATGCCGCTTGACATTGTATTCCTTGTAGACAGCTACTTTTTCCTGGCAAATGAGACACAAGATGTTCCCCTTTTGTTCACACACAAAGAAATCCTTGGCCCAACTATCCTTGAAAACACGACATTCAGCATCAATCTTTCTTTTCTTCTGATTCGCCATCTATTGAGAGTTGGGTAGGTTTTAGTCATATGAAAGCTACGTTGTCACAGGCCCATTACAATAAAATCAATTCAAACTTACTTGTATTGCTAAGTAATAATGTAGTGGTTTTAATATAGGCAGAACATTGGGCCACACTGTATGGCATGATTAAAAAAGCCTCACTCATACTATTGTCCCACAAATCTATAACAATGCCTGTAGAGAAGCAGTGTTTGGCACGTGATATACAAGTCAGTGGGGGTGGGTGCGGACACAGGCTGTGGCACCCTTGTCATGCTACTTAAATATGAATTAATGCTAAGGAATGCTCTTATTCTCACGTGGCAGGCAGCCAGAGGGAGATAAAACACTAAAATGCCACAGAAAAAATAGTAATTGCTCTGTCAGCTTTGTTCTAACGCACATAAACTCAGAGAACAACATGTTTTATTTGTTACGGCGTGCTAGTTGCCAGAGTCTTCCAGTTTTGTAGTACTGCAAATTAAAGGCAAGGCTATTACCAGTACACATAATGTCATTGTATAAGTGGGAAGGCGCAATTTCTTTCACAATGCTTTTTTCCCCAAACTATATATGACCATGACCAAAGCCCATGACCCCTACTTTTGCCTTTGGCCCACTCTTTGCCACTCCTAAATTTGAATCCTGATGACACCACTAGATTGACCAACTATGGCGGCTCATGAGGAGCAGGGGGCAAAATTAGTGAGCTGCAACTAGATCCATTTCAGCCTATATGTCTGCTACCATAGGTGACTGGTCCAGGGGGCACCATAGGCAGTAACAGTCCACCGCCACGGCCCAGAAATAAAATAACTCGGGTCCACGTACCCCACAAACACTGAACACATTTCCTACAAGAATGGATCACCATATGTATCATTAATATCTTTGTGTATAGATCCATATTGTCAAATTACTATGAGTGGAAGCAGACGTCCAAGGGCATTTAATCAAAAGGGAAACACTGCACAGCGAAAGGAAACAAAAACAAGTTCCAGAAGATACACAGGCTGCTAGTAGGCTTCTGTACACCTGTCATCTCCCTGAGGCGCTGCATGTGTCTGTTTCTGAGGGCCTGCTCTCTGGCACTGGGTGGTACAATGTCCACCTTTGTGCAGTCCATGAACCAATTACTCAAGACTACCATATCATGGAAATTACCAACTACACCCACTGATTTGGTATGTGAACATTGCATTGATGATACCCAGAAGGTGCATGATGGTGCCATAATGCACGTTCCATCAAGGTGTCCCACATCACGATAACGGAGCAATGGAAAACGGCGGATAGCATTGGCAGATAGTCTTGGAAGCAAGGCCACGCAGAGCAACAGAGGTTTAAATCTGAGATCCGCACTTAGAAACCGAACTCAGGTATTACATTTAGCTTATAAAAAAACAATTAAATAAAATGCTACCATATGGAAATATGTCAAGTTGAATGGGACATGTTGGCGCAAGATTGTCCCAACTCACAAAACACATGTGACACTAAGTTGAACACTGCAACTACAAGAGTGAATATTTATCCCAAATCATATATGTTTGGGGACTTAAGGCTTCACCCTAAGGTACCCTGGCTAGTCCAGACATGGACATGGCCCAACCAACATTGCGGAAATAAATCAATTAATCGGGTCCACGGACCCGACAAACATTGAATAAATTAATAAATAAATTGGCCCGTGGCCTGTTACTGCCTCTGGTGCCCCCTTACAGGGGGCACCAGAGGCAGTAACAGTCCCCCACCACGACACATAAATCGGGTCCAAGGACCCGACAAACATTGTGCTGCCTACAATGCACTGGGCCTGTAACTGCCTCTGGTGCCCCCTGTAAGGGGGCACCAGAGGCAGTCACAGTGCTCCGTTGCCACGGCCCACATTATTTATTAATTTATTCAATGTTTGTCGGGTCTGTGGACTCGATTAATTTATTTATTTCCGCAATGTTGGGCCCAACCAACATTGCGGAAATAAATAAATTAATCGAGTCCACAGACCCGACAAACATTGAATAAATTAATAAATAAACTGGGCCGTGGCCCGTTACTGCCTCTGGTGCCCCCTTACAGGGGGCACCAGAGGCAGTAACATTCCCCCACCACAGCACATAATTCGGGTCCAAGGACCCAACAACATTGTGCTGCCGAAAATGCACTGGGCCTGTAACTGCCTCTGGTGCCCCCTGTAAGGGGGCACCAGAGGCAGTCACAGTGCTCCGTTGCCACGGCCCACATTATTTATTAATTTAGTCAACGTTTGTCGGGTCCGTGGACCCGATTAATTTATTTATTTCCGCAATGTTGGGCCCAACCAACATTGCGGAAATAAATAAATTAATCGGGTCCACGGACCCGACAAACATTGAATAAATTAATAAATAAACTGGGCCGTGGCCCGTTACTGCCTCTGGTGCCCCCTTACAGGGGGCACCAGAGGCAGTAACATTCCCCCACCACAGCACATAATTCGGGTCCAAGGACCCAACAACATTGTGCTGCCGAAAATGCACTGGGCCTGTAACTGCCTCTGGTGCCCCCTGTAAGGGGGCACCAGAGGCAGTCACAGTGCTCCGTTGCCACGGCCCACATTATTTATTAATTTAGTCAACGTTTGTCGGGTCCGTGGACCCGATTAATTTATTTATTTCCGCAATGTTGGGCCCAACCAACATTGCGGAAATAAATAAATTAATCGGGTCCACGGACCCGACAAACATTGAATAAATTAATAAATAAACTGGGCCGTGGCCCGTTACTGCCTCTGGTGCCCCCTTAGAGGGGGCACCAGAGGCAGTAACATTCCCCCACCACAGCACATAATTCGGGTCCAAGGACCCAACAACATTGTGCTGCCGAAAATGCACTGGGCCTGTAACTGCCTCTGGTGCCCCCTGTAAGGGGGCACCAGAGGCAGTCACAGTGCTCCGTTGCCACGGCCCACATTATTTATTAATTTAGTCAACGTTTGTCGGGTCCGTGGACCCGATTAATTTATTTATTTCCGCAATGTTGGGCCCAACCAACATTGCGGAAATAAATAAATTAATCGGGTCCACGGACCCGACAAACATTGAATAAATTAATAAATAAACTGGGCCGTGGCCCGTTACTGCCTCTGGTGCCCCCTTAGAGGGGGCACCAGAGGCAGTAACATTCCCCCACCACAGCACATAATTCGGGTCCAAGGACCCAACAACATTGTGCTGCCGAAAATGCACTGGGCCTGTAACTGCCTCTGGTGCCCCCTGTAAGGGGGCACCAGAGGCAGTCACAGTGCTCCGTTGCCACGGCCCACATTATTTATTAATTTAGTCAACGTTTGTCGGGTCCGTGGACCCGATTAATTTATTTATTTCCGCAATGTTGGGCCCAACCAACATTGCGGAAATAAATAAATTAATCGGGTCCACGGACCCGACAAACATTGAATAAATTAATAAATAAACTGGGCCGTGGCCCGTTACTGCCTCTGGTGCCCCCTGTAAGGGGGCACCAGAGGCAGTCACAGTGCTCCGTTGCCACGGCCCCTGTAAGGGGGCACCAGAGCCAGTCACAGCCCACATTATTTATTAATTTAGTCAACGTTTGTCGGGTGCGTGGACCCGATTAATTTATTTATTTCCGCAATGTTGGGCCCAACCAACATTGCGGAAATAAATAAATTAATCGGGTCCATGGACCCGACAAATGTTTAACAAATAAATAAATAAACTGGGCCGTGGCCCGTTACTGCCTCTGGTGCCCCCTGTAAGGGGGCACCAGAGGCAGTCACAGTGCTCCGTTGCCACGGCCCCTGTAAGGGGGCACCAGAGCCAGTCACAGCCCACATTATTTATTAATTTAGTCAACGTTTGTCGGGTCCGTGGACCCGATTAATTTATTTATTTCCGCAATGTTGGGCCCAACCAACATTGCGGAAATAAATAAATTAATCGGGTCCACGGACCCGACAAACATTGAATAAATTAATAAATAAACTGGGCCGTGGCCCGTTACTGCCGCTGGTGCCCCCTGTAAGGGGGCACCAGAGGCAGTCACAGTGCTCCGTTGCCACGGCCCCTGTAAGGGGGCACCAGAGCCAGTCACAGCCCACATTATTAATTAATTTAGTCAACGTTTGTCGGGTCCGTGGACCCGATTAATTTATTTATTTCCGCAATGTTGGGCCCAACCAACATTGCAGAAATAAATAAATTAATCGGGTCCACGGACCCGACAAATGTTTAACAAATAAATAAATAAACTGGGCTGTCACGTACCAAAAAAAAAAAAAAAAAGAAAACAGAAAACTTACCAGGCCTCGCTTGGTCACGTAATGCTCGGCTGGGCTGGGCTGGGCTGGGCTGGGCTTGGCTGGGCAGGAAAAGAAGTGTGAAGGTGGTGCCGGCACGGTATACCTTACCTTCACTCCGCCCATAAACATGACGTATGTGATTTCCATTGGCTGAGAAACAGCCAATGGAAATACTGTGACCATGCAAGGTTTTCTTTTTTTTTTAATATGACGTACCTTGCATGGCAACAGTATTTCCATTGGCTGTTTCTCAGCCAATGGAAATCACAACCCATGCCGGCTTGTTTGTTAGTATTTCCTTTGTTTGTTTGTTCGGCCTCGCGGGCCACATGAAATGGCTCGGAGGGCCGCATTGTGGCCCGCGGGCCGTAGGTTGGACAACCTTGGTCTAAAAGCATATAAAGGGATGGCAAGCCTCTGTCAAGGCGATCTACTAATCTTGACTTCAGTTCCAAGAGAGCGGACTCGGTTCCAAACCCCTGTCTGAAACCTAACTGGAATGGATGAAGGTGAACAGATATCTGGCCATAAGCCACTTGATCGACAATCTTCAATAAAAAAGGGGTGTTGGTGATTGGTCTAAAGTTCAATGGATAATCATTGGACAAACCAGGTTTTTGGAGAATAGGTGAGATCCAGGCCTTTTTCATATCCATTGGCACCAAATTCTCAGCAAAGGAAGCATTAATATAATTGCTAATAGCATCTAATAAGGTGGCAGAGCAAGATTTAATGATTAATGCAGAACAAGTGTAACTTTTGCAAGTGGTAGTCTTAAGTTGCTTGAAGATAATAGCCATTTCATCAACATTTTTCAGAGTAATTTTAAACTCAGGGGCCTGGGAGTTAGTGACCAGGGAGGCAGAGACTTCAGTGATTTCAGAGTATGTTTCTTTTTAGCCTGCATTGCTTCATGAATCAAAGTGCACCAAGCAAAGTCCTTAATAATAGGGGGGGGGGTGTCCTGCCTAAATGGTGTTGCTTGTTCTTTTAGCATTTTAAAAAGTTCCCTAGTTTCACATTGTGCATTAGTGATTCTGTTGAGACTATTTTTTGCCATCAGTAATAGCATGTTTATATTCTTTGACATCCCTTGTTTACATGACTAGAGAGGAGGGAGAGGAGTTCTTTTTCCAGGCATAAACACACTTGAGCATATAAGTTTTAAGTTTCCTGAGCTCTTCCAAAAACCAGGTTTTTTTGGGGACAGCTTTTTTTAATGTCATCTTAAGAGGAGCTATAGAGTTAGTAATATTGTCAAAGGAAGAAATCAGCATTTTAGACAGCTCTTCAGCTGATACTAGACTATTAATCTTCCCAATGCAGGAGCTCAGAAGTGGATCCATACGATCCCTGGTTAAGTTCCTTGTGTTTCTACACAGCGTCAACCGCTTAGGCAGTCCCTTCACTTTAATGGGATAAACTGATAGCATTGCAAAATGACCAAAGAAATGGTTGGATCCTGGGCATGAGTATACAGACAGGTCTTTAGTAAGACCAATAAGGGTGGCAACACAATCTAGCATATGCCCTTCCGTATGAGTGGGCACAGTAACCCTTTCAATAAAGCCCAGATTCAATAGCATGCCCTTGAGTTCCAATGCCCTGCCATCAGCATCCTGTCCTAGTAATACAAATCTTGTGTTAGGTTTAAGAAGTGGGAGAGTGAAGTTAGAAAGTACTGAAGTAAAATAGTCCATGACCACAGGAGGTCTATATAGAAGCAGATGATTAACTGTTGCCTCAGCATTCAGGCCTATTTTCACAAGTTTCATTTCAATGCCTTCTATATGGTGATGTTTCACTTCCCAGATGGACAGACAGGATCTATAGATAAGAGCAACCCCACCTCCCGTACCAGTTGTCCTACCATGCCTAAACATGCTGTATCCATCTGCAACAGCCATATAAAAGGATGGACCCGCAACTTCGTGACCCCAGGATTCGGTGATTGTGCAAATGTCAATTTATTTGCTCCACAATGTATATGGCCATTTCGGTGGCATGTTCAATCAAGGAGCGGGTATTAAGCAAGAGAATGTTTAGTTTGGTCTAAGACGTAATTTTGACTTTAGTGCTAGCGGATATGTTTGTGACCTCCAGCACTGGGTCATAGATAAGGGAATTAGAAGGCTCGACTTCAGGATGAAAATGAACAATAGACTGGGGGCCCAGGCCGTATGAGGCCGGCGGTGGCTCTGGTCTGACCCCAGATTATTCAGTAATGGTCTTAGAAGTAAGGGGTTCCTCCTGGCTAGACAAGGCATTTTGATTTGGAGCTATTACGTTAGGTAAAATTGGTCCCTCTGTGTTGAGCGTGAAAATTGTCCTGTCTGCGGCTATCTCTGCAAGGACTTCCACAATTCCCATTATAGCCTGCAAGGAGAGTAACTTCCTGCTTCTGGCCCTTCATGGACTGCCAATGACCACTTGATGGTCCTGTGCCGTAGCTTTCGCACCTGTAATGCAAATATAAGGACGGAAGACTCACCAGGCGGCCTGTGAAATGTAGTTCACCAGTTAACAAGTCACCGCTGCTTTAACACCCGCTAGACGGGATGCAGACCGTAGCCCTGTAATACTAAGTGCGCAGGAAGGAGGAGCGAAAGTGCTGCGAGGAACAAAAGCAGCAGGAAATCAAATACTTAATAAAAACTAGCAGGCGCAGATAAAAAGCAGCAGTGCAGCCAAGCAATACGATATACAATAAAAAAGTAAAAAGCAATTAAAAATACGAATACCCAACAGGCTTTCCTTGGGGGAAGTCTGGAGCAAATGTTAAAGGCAGCTGATTGGTCCAGAGAGTACATGTTCAAGACATTTTATCATTCGCACATGAGAACGGGTTTAGATTCTATCAAAGACAATGAGGCGAGTATTATCCCACCCATCCACCCCTTTCTATTTGTTTTTGCATACAGCCTCCGGGTGTGGTGGCCCAATCCAGGAGGTTCCTAGAGTGCCCCAGGCAGGATGATGTGGCGTAAGAAGGTCCCAGAGCTGGTCGTGGATCATTTTTCCGTGCTGCAGTGTCTGGTCTTCTGAGATGGTGTCTGGTGTGGTGCAGCTGCAGAAGAGGATATGGTGTTAGAGAAAAGGACTTATATCGGGAGGATCTCTGCCTATTGGTTGATTGCAGGGCTGGACCTATCCTTCGTGTTGGTTTGGGATTCTTCCCTTCAGTCTGATTGAAACATTGTTTCAGTAAGTAAAGATTGTAATGCATAATACTCGCCTCCTTGTCTTTAATCGAATCTAAATCCCCTCTCACGTTAGTGAGGGGGATTAACCATTAAGGTACATTTAACATTAAGCTTACTATTCCCAAACCCTGCCAACGTTTTCGAGGCATAGGTCAGACATAACATTCTGCCACATAATATTTTCCAACAGAATCGTATTCATTTTGTGAGAGGAGATAAGAGGCTGAAAAGGGAATACTGACTTGGGACTGACTTTCCCCGTTCCTCCTAGCCTTTACAGAAACTTGCCTGTTATTACATTTCCCAAGTTTTTCTTTGTTATTGTACTTGGTAAGCATATCATAGAGAAATATTATAGACATCTTGCCCCCTTATAAAATAGTGAAGTTTAATCTTCCCACTGGGAATGCAGATCTACACATAGCAGGCTTGAAGGTTGATGGTGACTGGGAATCCATTAATGGTGTAACTCTCAATAGAAATTGGTTAGCTTGATAAGTCTACAGAGAAGGGACTCCATTCCAATAAAGATGTAAGCGTTGAGAAGTGGTCCCATAACATGTCTGACACCTCCCACCCAGCCCTAGATGTTCGTTTAACAGAGGTTTGCACTCTGGAGCTTGCAGTTCAGCGTTTCCCAAATATGTGATTGACACTGGCTTAAAAGCAAACACTGACCACTAGTCAGCTTCTTTCCCACCACTGCCTCATTACTCTGTATGTTGGTTATGAAGCAGGTATACATATTCCGTTGCACCATGTAGGTCATGTGTAAGTAGTGCATCCTGTGCTGAATGTCTCTCTGCATTCTGGTATTCGTAGTTTTGTTTCCCATTTATCATTGCAGAGCTGTAAGTGACAGAATGCACCAAAGGAGGCAGGCCTTGGTGCCCTATTCACACGTGACACTGCAACAAGGAGGTGTCTGAAGTCTGCTGTGTGTTGGTTGCATTATTAATAAATGTTGCTTGCCTATTTCATTTTTGAAAACTGGCATCCAGCATATAGGTTTGTACAACTATAAATAAAATATGCAATTTTGAAAAAAAGGGTTTTGTGCTTTCAAGCAAGCAGGCACGCCTTTTAAAAAATTCAATTAACCTTTTCTTTCACAAATAAACCAAATCGCTTGGGAGACCTGTTGTCTCGACTTGCCTTCAGTTGTTTTGTGTTTTAACAACATGACACACATATTTCCTGCACGTGTTCTTTGGAGAACAGCGCTCACGAGGGGAGCTCAGCTTATCCCTGTGAGCAGAATTCAGAAACCCCGGCTCATGGGGGGCTCCAATGGAGTTGCAGGCCACGCATAATTAAAGTATGCGATAAACTTGCTGTTTTGTTTCTCACTTAACGCAGGATTCTCTCTACACGCAGCGTGAGTTCCTGCCTTATTGATAAATACTTGGCTCCTTTTATTAGATGGATATATTTCCCCCTGTCACAGTGCAGAGACTCTCCATTATTTAGCTCATAGGTCAAGGGCAATGTTCCTGTCTTGAAAACAAGTTCGACATTCCAGGTTCGAGCCTCTGTTCAGCCAGTGCATTCTTTTTCGTTTTGCAAACTGCTGTTTATTTATTTAAACATTTATTTTCATAAAAATACCGAGCGCCCTGGGTATGTGCACTGGATGCTTATTTAATAATTTAGTTGAATCCTTAAGAGGCAAAACAGGGCTGCATACCATGCCTCGCCTAGCAGGTTTCACAACCAGGAAGTTGGGGGAATTGGCTCTCTGCTCGTGTGCCCTTTACTGCATAAATGCGTTTATATTTTTATGTATGTAATTTTGTAGACTTATTTTACATCCCTGCTCTGCCTGAGAAATATTTTCACTCACATACAGCAACCGAAAACAACCCACTTATATGGGATAGATTACCTTCTTGCCTGCTCGTCAGATTGACTTACTTTAATAAAGGGATCAGGTGACTGGTACTGGTGTTACCCCTTGGGCCTACTCAGCAGTGTCTGCCTGCTCGGCAGTGGATCGACAGGGACCTGGTATTGGTGCTGTTACACCTTTTGCATGTTCGTCAGTGACTGTCTGCTCGACAGTGGATTGATATGGACCTGGTATTGGTGCTGTTACACCTTGTGCCTGCTCGGCAGTGTTGCCTGCTGGGCAATAGATTGCTATGGACCTGGTATTGGTGCTGTTACACCTTTTGCATGTTCGTCAGTGACTGTCTGCTCGACAGTGGATTGATATGGACCTGGTATTGGTGCTGTTACACCTTGTGCCTGCTCGGCAGTGTTGCCTGCTGGGCAATAGATTGCTATGGACCTGGTATTGGTGCTGTTACACCTTTTGCATGTTCGTCAGTGACTGCTCGACAGTGGATTGATATGGACCTGGTATTGGTGCTGTTACACCTTGTGCCTGCTCGGCAGTGTTGCCTGCTGGGCAATAGATTGCTATGGACCTGGTATTGGTGCTGTTACACCTTTTGCATGTTCGTCAGTGACTTTCTGCTCGGCAGTGGATTGATATGGATCTGGAATTGGTGCTGTTACACCTTGTGCCTGCTCGGCAGTGTTGCCTGCTGGGCAATAGATTGCTATGGACCTGGTATTGGTGCAGTTACACCTTTTGCATGTTCGTCAGTGACTGCTCGACAGTGGATTGATATGGACCTGGTATTGGTGCTGTTACACCTTGTGCCTGCTCGCTGCTGGGCAATAGATTGCTATGGACCTGGTATTGGTGCTGTTACACCTTTTGCATGTTCGTCAGTGACTGCTCGACAGTGGATTGATATGGACCTGGTATTGGTGCTGTTACACCTTGTGCCTGCTCGGCAGTGTTGCCTGCTGGGCAATAGATTGCTATGGACCTGGTATTGGTGCTGTTACACCTTTTGCATGTTCGTCAGTGACTTTCTGCTCGGCAGTGGATTGATATGGATCTGGAATTGGTGCTGTTACACCTTGTGCCTGCTCGGCAGTGTTGCCTGCTGGGCAATAGATTGCTATGGACCTGGTATTGGTGCAGTTACACCTTTTGCATGTTCGTCAGTGACTGCTCGACAGTGGATTGATATGGACCTGGTATTGGTGCTGTTACACCTTGTGCCTGCTCGCTGCTGGGCAATAGATTGCTATGGACCTGGTATTGGTGCTGTTACACCTTTTGCATGTTCGTCAGTGACTTTCTGCTCGGCAGTGGATTGATATGGACCTGGTATTGGTGCTGTTACACCTTGTGCCTGCTCGGCAGTGTTGCCTGCTGGGCAATAGATTGCTATGGACCTGGTATTGGTGCAGTTACACCTTTTGCATGTTCGTCAGTGACTGCTCAGCAGTGGATTGATATGGACCTGGTATTGGTGCTGTTACACCTTCTGCATGTTCATCAGTGACTGCCTGCTCGGCAGTGGATTTCTATGGACAGAAGGGAAAATACAATGTTGTTGCTACGTTTGTCAGACTCTACACTTATGGGTGCTCTCGAAAAAATGTTAATGTGGTCTCAGGAACAATCAGGTCTTTATCACCTGTCCAGGACTTCTATCCTGCTTGGATGCACTTGTTCTTGGGATACTGGTTGGTCTGTATATGTATACAATTCTATCATATTGTCATACTCTATTTTAACATTTTATTGTTGGATGATCTGGGCTTGTTTCCTTCTTTGATTGTTAGTGACACAATTTATCCTTTCTTATTGCATTCTTGTACAGGGTCATGGAACTTTCAAGTCCATCCAAATGAGGATTTAAAACTATTGATTTCTTCCAGCATTAAATTAAATTGACAGGGTAGTGGAGAGTCACAATTAACAGCACAGGTGTGAGCAGGTTCACGCTCTGCTCGCAGGGGCATTAAGGCATGTTTTCACCTGTGGGTCTCTTATTTTCCTTTTAGATATGGGAAGGTTGCAATCTTTTATTCATGCAAGACTTATGCTTGGCCTCAGGCCCAGGGACCGTATCTCTACAGCCGTAAAATCTCTCCACTGGCTGTCGGTGGCTGCACAGATCAAGTTCAAGACCTTCTGCATTGTCCACAAGGCTTTCTAGGGCTGGGGCCTGCACTACATCCAACTCTTTCTTCCAAAACACATTCCATCTCGAGCCCTTAGCTCAGCCACCTCAAACTCTCTGAGGGTCGGACGCTTCTGCAGGCAGAGAGTAGAGGGTAGATCCCTCTCTCCTCTGCAGGTGCCTCCCTCTAGAATGGCCCCTCTGCTCTTATAAAACTTGAGCCAGACCACATGAAGTTCTGGAAGCAGCTCACAACCTTCCTTTTCACCTCTGCTTTGTATTTATCGCTCCCATGCTGACCTACCTGACTGCTGCGCTCACTGGTTGCCTGGCTACCCTCAGAGTCTCAATGGGTACTACGCTCCTCCAAGTCAAGTCGCCCCTGCACTGTCTCTGTGCCTACCGTGCACTTAGGGGCCGGAACTGTAACCCTACAATCCTCAGCCTCCTTGCACTTACCCAGAGCCGCACTGCCCTAGCTGCACTTACTCAGAGCAATGCTGCTGTGATTGCACTTCCCTCTTCCCTCTCCCTGTCACTTCAACCTTACCTGTCCTTCCCCTGCACATTGCGTTATCACACTTGCACAACCTGAATGACACAAGGCCTAGTAAGATCGCTTGTTTTGTCCTCCCTCTGTCTTTCCTACATTGGGCCTCATTCCGAGTTTGGCGCAAAGGGATACCGGGCACCGGTAAGGACACCGGTGCCAGTAATCCCTTTGCGCCCTATTCCAAGTTCCCTTAGTGGGTCCCTTCCATAACGCCTGGTTTTACCAGACGTTAAGGACGGGACCCGTTAAGGGACTTTAGAGCTAATAACGGTACCGCAATTTGCGGTACCGTTATTGGCGCCTTCCCCCTTCCCATTGAGCCCTATGGGGGCTCAAATGGGAATGGGGAATGGCTTTTTCAAAGGGGACTTACCGGTCCCGCAAAGGTCAGAATACACTGATAAGTCCACATTGAATGAGGGCAGACTCTGTACCAGTATTGGCGCTAGTCATGGCGCTAATACCGCCATGATTACCTCCAAACTCGGAATGAGGCCCATTGTCTTGTCGCCCCTAGAAACACTTGTATATAGGCTCGTTATAAATGACTCATCATATCATATCATGTTGCAGGTCAGAAGTACCAGACGGTCGCCTCTTGCTTCATGAGAGTATTTTTTCGATCACAGCCATCTAGCTTGCCAGCAAAGTTCACATACTAGTTAAGGTTTGCTTCACAGAAGTTTCTGTTGAAGGCTGCACGCACTATCAGTTCTGTCAGCTAACATGGCATTGAGGGAATACGTTCTCTTGATGAGTCCAGTGTCTGCTTACCCTAACAGAGGACATTTTTGCTGGTATGAATGTGGCATTCTCCAGTGGTAAGAGAGATGAGTGTTCAAGTGTTTAACATCTGTATATGGCATAATTGCCCCTCCATCTGAATGGATTTCTCTACCCAAACAGATGGAAAAACCATCTTTTCTGTTTTCTGTCGGTAAGAAGAGAATTCTGGTGCGTCCAAATGTCTTCTTCCTAAGTGGACAGTGTTTGTTTTACTTAAAACTTGGATGGTTTTCATCTGCATGGTCGGTGGGGTTTGTTCTCGTTCGCTTAGTTTTCGTAGACTGGTTCAGTGGGTATTTTCATAAAGCGATCCATTTATGTGACTTCATCTCCTCCTAGGTGCCCAGTACAAATCCTCTGAGACACACACTCACATTTTCTGTTTATAATCTATGAATACGTCATCACCATTTATTTCTACCCAGCTGGCTTATGGCATGCAATGGTGTTAACATTAGCAGACACGATTTTGTGTTGTAACACATCTCACAATTCGTTAACTAGGGCATTGCAAAAGAGCTTTAAGCTTGCATAATATGAAGCCTCCGGTCTTGCCCTAGAATGGCTAATCCCCCTCACTATCGTGAGTTGGGGTTTAGATTCTAATAAAGACACAGAAGTGAGTATTATCCCACCCTCCCAGAATTATAGTAGCTCTTTTCTTTCAAGGTTTATGCAGGCGTCATAGGGCATTTCTCTTCCAATGAGCAATGTGTTACACGTGTCTGGTTACAATGTTATTGGTGTCAGAAAGTTTATTTCCCATTGCTTCAGAGGGTTGATTTCACACCCTGTATCCCTGGGATGCACTTGCACAGGTTTGTCAGTTTTGGCTCTCCCATTGTTCAGTCCCAAACACTTACGTTACAGTAACTATAATGGGTAGTGGTTTTTCTCAGAATGTTCTCCTGTCCTCAGCTGGCCCTGCCTATTAGGAATCTGACAATAAGAAAGTATTAAATGGGCAAGGGGGTTTAATGTGACCTATCCTGTGTCAAGATTTACGTGGAACATCTCATAATATGTATATTCACAAAAGATATACGGTAATGGCTGGGGAACGGGCCGTATATCAGTCCATGCAAGGTTTCTTGTTTCTCATGGTAACATAGCCTCATGACTCAGGGCCTCATTACGAGTTGGGCAGTAGCCCTTAAAAGTGACGGTAACAGGGTTACTGCTGCATTTACTGCTCTGCCCAATCTTGAGCCTGGCGTGTTTGCCCCCAGCTCAGAGTTGGGGATAAACACGCCCGAAAAATGCCAATTTTTGGTGCAATTACCGCCAGCGGTATTACCACACAGTAATTGTGCCAAAAATACCCCATTGGGTCCAATGGACCCAATGAGGAATGGGGAGTAACGGTTAGCGGCCAACCCATGATCTGGCGGTAATACTGACGGACGGGTGGGCACTAGCACAAATAAATTTGGGCGGTTTCCCTGTGGGGATACCGCCCAACTCGTGAGGAGGCCCTCAGTCTTAAGTAACTCTGCTCCATTTTATTGTTAACAGAAAGTATGTTATTTCTCTTAACGGTTACCTTTTGGATAGTAAGTACCCTTTTGTAGAATGTTACAAAGAATATTCCTATTGGTAAATTGTATTAAGAACCTGTTTCTGCTATCCAGGATGCTTATTATCCTATCCTAGAGGATCCTCTTGTGTGAAACATTTAAATACTTACTGTTCACCTGGCTACCCTCTGATTTTGGGCCCAGGTCCCTACCCACCCAGTTGCACACCCGCACTGGTTACCGGCAACCCTTCTTGCACTTGGGCCTGTATCTGTAACCCTAAGTCCCCCTACCTGCACTTTTGGACACCTGCTGTCTGCAAGACCTGCTGTCTTACCCTTGCACCTACCACCTGCTGGCCAGACTTCCTGTTATTGTTTTGGTCCCATGTACAGCACTGCCCCCTCCCTTTTCCTCTGGCACTTTTCCCGTCCCCCTCCCCTGTACTTGCGCAATCTCAATGTCACTTGGCTTAGTAAGATGGTTGTCTCTGTCCTCCCTCTGTTTCCCCCTTCCTTGCCTCATTGTGCCTTGAAACACCCGTGTATAGGTGCGTTACAAATGCTATATCATATCATATCATACTTTGTTTCAATTTTATACATCACATGTAGAATATATGGAAAGGGCCATTTGAGTCTAATTTCTGCTTTTCCTTTGCTTTGGATGTATTTTGCTCAGCATTCACTTAGGAATCACCTTAGATTCTAGTTTCCTTTCTGATTAGGGCAGTTCATTTGTTAGGCGACCACCTTTACAAGTGTCAGTTTTTAGTTTTATTTCTTGTGCACTCCCCATTTGGTTTGAAAGATCCTTCAAGATATATTTGAATACACATTCTAATCCCTATAATCCCAGGGGGTATAAGCTGTGACCTAATGGTTGCCATTTTCACTAGTTATCAGAGATAAGTACATTTGGGGAGGTACACTTGGTCCTGTTAAAATGGAGTCTGCTAGCCTACCTCTAAAATATTTTCCACTAATGAGAATCACTTTACATAGTCAACGATAGGGTTGGTCATACCTTGATCTGTTCTATAAAGCATTCAAGGAATACCAAAGTTGACAGGGAGCAAGGCATTATATAATAATCCTAGCCTCAGGGCACAACAGTGCATTTTATTTGCAATATATATTCCTCTCAAGACATTTTGGCATATCACTGGTCAGTTGCTGCAGGAAATTATTTTCCCCTTCGAGGTCTGATGATTTGCTATGCCTTATGCCCTCAGATATATATTTTATTGAATATTTCCAGTGATGTAATTTCACAAAAATACCACGGGTAGCGGAAGTGACATCACACGACCATTCACCTCTGATGACATCACATGGAGTGATGTAATTTGACCCCACCCAGAAGTGACATCACGGGAAACGATGGAACACAACCTTTCACCCCTTTAGAAAAGCAGGAAGTGGCATCACATGGCATTGTTTCAAAGTACAGTATGAAAAATATGGTTACGCTATCACTGTACAGTGATAAACATTTCATACAAGAATGGATCACCATATGTATCGTTAATATCAATATCATATTACGAAATCACTGTGAATGCAAGCAGACGTCCAAGGCCAAACGATAATGATGTGTTATTATATAGCACTTCCTCTTAAGCCTTCCAATAGAACAAATACACATAGGGCCTCATTACAAGTATGCCGGTCTGGAAACAACAGGGCTGGTAAGCGTACCGGACTGGCATACTACAGGTCTGCCTGCTGAAGCCACTGTGCCCGACAGGTTGGACCCTGCCAGGCACAGCGGCCACAGTAGGCAGACGTCACAGAAGCAACGGCACCGTTAGCAATGGTGCTGGTGCTTCCGTGGTCCCCACTATCGGACTCGATGGGAATGAGGACTTTCAATTTACTGTCGCCTGACGCCAGGGTTGTAATCTCCAGTGGCACGGGAAGTCAGGCGCCAGTAAATATTAATCAACCTCAGCAGGATGACCTTGCTGGGAGTCGAACCTGCAACCTGCAGATCACACACACATTGCAGCAGCCAGCGTGCAACCCACTGAGCTATCTTACCAGCTATAGATATCAGAAAACCAGCCACCCCAGAAACAAAGAGCCACATGCTGCTGCAACAGCCCATGAGCCACAATTAAAAAAAAACACTTTTTAAAAGATTGTTTTCTAGGGGTTGCAAGGGAGACTTACAGGGGTAGCAAGGGAGATGTCAGGGGTCGCATTTGCGACCCCTGTTAACCTCTAAACGACATCCATGGTTATTTCTACTGGCATACGGATAACAGAACAACTATATTTGGACATCTGTGAGATTTTCTAAAGAAGCTGCCAGACTCCATAGCATCTTTATGGATCTCTGAGCTTCTGTTCATGCAAATTGGAATAGTTGCCTAGATAATGATGTGAATACCCTCCAGTGTGCCGTATTATTATTATTACTGTTTCCCTCCATATTCGAGCCCCTGCGATAGGAACAGACATCATGGTTTATAAGTGGCAAAGGAGTTGTTGAATGGCCCTGTGGAAGCGTCCTTGATCCTCAATACACAATGCATGAAGGAAAGTGGCTGATGGGAAGTGACGAGGCTGCTGGGTTACCTCTTTTCTTGGATACTTAATGTGGAGATTGTTCCTAGTAAATGCTATTGTTCCAAGCGCTAAAGAAGAAGGACGAGAGACTAATGACACAGCCTTTCATGCATTGGGTCTGGCTGTGATTGGCTGGTGCAGAGGTCATGAACCCAGCAAGTTATGGAGCCTCGTTTCATGTTTACACAAACTGTTTCATTTTGTTCTTTGAAAACGTTTTCTTTGAATGTAAATGTTTTCTTTGCTGCTGGACGAGTAGATAAAGAAGATTAATGCATAATACTTGATTCTTTGTCTTTAATTGAATTTAAACCCTTACTCACAATAGAGAGGGGGATTAGCCACTGTACATGTAGATGCCACTTTGTATTTGAACCAATGGGCTTCAAATGGAAACGAGTGCACAAGAAGCATACACTATGCAGGCCATTTCGGAAGCCAGCTGCCTCGCACCAGACTCAGAATGGCCCATAGGGCAATAGGGCAATGCCCGAAGTGCAGACCCAGCATGGTAGCGTTGGACAGTTGTTTTGGCCAAAGGGTGCATTGTAATGAGTTACATCACTATGCAGCTTGTCGTTTTGACCAGTGTCACTGAACTAATATTCTTTAAAATGCACAATTTGCAAAACATTACACAAAAAGCTCCCCATGGGTACTACTCAAACATCCTTGTCACAAATGGAATGAATTTCCATGTGCGACTGGGCCATCTTTATTTGCTAAGTGCCACCTATAATCTGAAACGATTGCATTGGAGTTCAGGTAGGAGGGAGATGACATGTGAGGATGGACACACAGCTAGTGGGTGTTCTTGGATTTTTTACACACCCATTGACTGCCCCACCTCGCCCAAAACACATCCTTCTAGGATCTCTTGAAGCTCACCCTATCACGTAGTAACATCAAAATGGTGCCCAGCAGGGTTTTTTCTAAGCTCTCTGCTGAGAGTTAATGGCTTAATTGTTGCTGGAAATGGCTACCTGTGCAATAAACATGTCTTAAGCAACTGTGCCTTCAGCCACCTGATTATTATCTGTTCCTTATAATGAAGCCTGCGGTCGTGGCATATGCATAGATATTGAGAAGGCATTTGCCAGTGTAAGGCACTCATGGTGGCAACAGTAAAAACAGACACAAGTGAGCACAGTTCAAGGGTGTTTATTAACCTGTATGCAGGTTGGAAAAACGCCTAATCTAAACCTAAATATAAGATGGGAGCAAGCTTCGCCCATCAAATGAAAAATAAGGCAGTCCTAGTGGCGTTGTGTCATATTAAAAAGGGTCTACACAAAAAAAAAAAACGATTGCCAGTCCTTACGCTAATTACAACATGAGTGTGGGATTGGGTTCAAAGGAAAGAAAGAAGTGTTCATAAATACTAAGTCAGGATGGAGTAGCCAGGGGTCTCCCTTGCCCACGTTTTGATCATGGGAAAAGGCGGGTTTCCTGAGCACAACGCACTCTCGAGCTTTCCCAGAATGAGACGGCAGTTATTTTCTTCTGCTATCCGGACCGTCGATGGTCAAGTCTCTTTTCTCTTAAAAGTCTCTTATCTTCGAGGACCTGATGTATTCAAGCAAACAAAAAGTTCCTTTTTAAATGGACGTTGGGTGATGACTTTTCATCCCTGGTTCTCCCTCTTCTAGGGTCAGATCCACAAGCAGTTCCTAGCGGTGTCAGGAACTTCGGGGGTTGGTTCTCTTACTTCCAAGGGCCTGATGTGTTAAAAAAGAATTAACAGACAAATGTTCCTTTCAATTTTCACTTGGGTGATGATTCTTCACCCCTGGGTCCCCCTCTTCCGGGTCCAGAACCCACTCGAATATCTGTCTCCATCCTTCAGGTTCACTCTGTCTTGTATTCAAAAAGATTTCTCGGTTGCATTCACTTGTCAGTGGGGTGCAGGCTTTTCACCCCTCGATCCCTCTCTTCCGGGCTCAGACCCCTCTCGAACGTCAGCCTCCCTCTGTTGGGTTCACTATGGCTTTCCTTACATTCACAGCTTACTGTGGACTTCCCTCTGCCGGGTTCACTCGTGTCAACACAATGTCAACACAATGTTCATCGGGACTTCTGGCTTCGCCCCCTTTCCATTGGCATCCCTCCGTTGAGTTGCAGATATACAGAGGTTTTGACTAGACCCCTGTATGACCACTTTCACCGCTTTCTCACCCTATTCCCAAGGCCTTCTGGTAACGGTAGTTTCAACAACAGGGTAATCGCCCAGAGTATCTCGAGTGAGCACCCATGTGGTGCCGGACTCCTCTGCAACTTGTTTTCCCCTTAATGTTCACAGCTATTTAAACTTTCCTTAAACCTGCTACTTTCATTCAACGCAGTCAGGTTTCTTATTGGCTCTCCCCTTGACTCACCGGCTGTGATGAACCGCTTCACTTCTCTTGTCTCTGGAATCAAGGCCGGTACCACAGTGGTAAACGTCTCTCCCTGGTTTGGTTTTCAGCAAAGGAGGGCCCTATTTACCCTTGACATCTGCAACACACACTGGCTATTGTTCGCGGTCTTACAATTCCTACCACTGAGGCTTCGCAGGCTTGGGTCAGAAAGGGCAAGGTCACTTCTGTCCTTGTCAATATTTTGGTACTCGCTGCCTTTCTCCTCCTCTTGAACTGCCGTACTTAGATAGCTGAGTCGTTGTGCAGTCTGCCTTGCTCGTACTGTGCTGTAGTGCTCCACCTTTTATCCGGTTGGGCAAGGGAAAGGGCCATCAGGTGTGTGTGATTCTGGTCAGTTGTCTGACTTTGCCTGACCCTCGTATTGGAACATGTCAGGTAAATGGCTCTGGTGTTAGTACGTTGTCTTTCATGGTGTGCAAAAGTGTTCGTGTGAAGATAGGGGGGCAGTGTGTCGGAATATCTTACGTGGTAGGCTGGGGAAAAGGTGTTGCAAGAAGGGGGATACGATGCCTCACCCGTCGGTGTCCCACTTCCACTCCCTGAGGACCCCTCATCCAGGTGATCCTCCCTCACTGGTCCACCCCCAGGAACTGGATTCAATAGCGATGGCCATGCCCTGGCCACCTGGATGACAGACCCCCGGGGACTTGTCAGGGAGACACCTTCAGTTTTCTCACACCAGGCACTGCTGTCATATGTCCTGGTAATCACAACATTGTGCAGCTGTTGTAATCTTAAGGCCAGGTAGTAGCATTAGATCAGTGCCAGGCAAATGCCTATTCATGCGTAAACAAAAGTCAAAACTGTTGGCTTTGCCAATGTTTGTTTCATTGGCACCCTAGCCAATTTTATGTCCCTGTCAGACCCTGCCTTGTGCGACCTCCTTTCACACATTTTTTATGAAAACAGCCAATGGCATCAAACTCAGGCTATATTATTCCACTACATATGTATTTATATTACTGTTCTTTAACGGTAGGGCACCACCCCATCTCACTGTGAACTAAATCAAAGTCTAGCATGGCTTGACACAGAACCTACTCTTAATAATAACCTTTTGGACATCGAGACGCTAGGCTTTTTCAATGTCACTCTACTAGTCCGACTACTCCACTCCCTTAACTTCTATTACCAACAAGATTCACATTTAAAGAGTCTATTGTTCACTATGCAACTCTTAGATGAGGTTTAGCAGTCTAAAAATTAATAGTCTGTAGTTTGAACTGAGGTACAACCTATAAGGATGCCTGGGCTACTATCCCACCAAACTACAGGATAGCCCCAGCACACACTCAAACCGTCATGCATCCAACATTTAATTGTGTACTAACTTAAAATTCTCCAAATGTGCCTTGGAAACACAACTCAATTATAACAACACTTTAGGAAATATATGCCTCCTCCCCTTTTGCATAACTGTGTTCCACCTAACCGGACTGACATGCACCCATGCTATCACAAAACATTCTTCCCCCGCTGCCTCCCTCCCTTTGTTTGTAGCCTCTATTGCCCACTTTTCCACGCTTTGATCTAACCCTCACTTATTATCTTTCCTCCAGCAGACTAAGATCTGAAAAGTCCTGGCAGGGGCACAGTACATCACTCCACTGACAAGACTAGGTGCTTTGAAAGTATGGTGAAAATATTTGATATCAGGAGTAGGGTGTTCCAGTGTGAAGGGTAAGTAGGTAGGTGATCAAAGGTGAGATGCTGCACACAGTGGTTGGGGAATAAAAAGGTTGAGGGTGTTGCTAGAGCAGTGGTGTGAAGGCGGTGAGCAGAGGTGGGGGAGGAACGTGCAACATTGTAGAGCATGTAGGTAGCGAAGTTGAGACTTTTGTTAAGGGAGCAAAACAGAGGCGTGGAAGACCCAAGAGGAGGCTGGAGCAGTAGTCGAGACAACTGAGTACATGGGCGCAAATGAGTTTTAGCAGAATGTTGGGCAAGAAGTGGCAAGATATTCCTAATGTTCAATAGGTTGACACCTGCTGCACTGGCAGCCAGTGTTATAAAATTCTGGAGGGCATGGAGAGTTGAGCGGAGAGAGCTGGTCAGCAATGTCAAATGATGCTGAGAGGCGAAGGAGGATGAGGATAAAGGAGAGTTTGGAGAGGAGGTCAGTGGTGGGGAAGTTGAAGAAAAGGGTAAGGACTGTGTCCATAGAGTATGAATGTATGTAGGGATTTATAAAGCACAGACCTAGCTGAGAAGCAATGGTGTGCTGCACATAGGGCACAAACAGAAACCTTATTGAATTGGTTCACAGACATTGTTACTTTAAAGTTAGTTTGCTAATAGATTGAGTACTACACCTTTGCATAGTTTAGAGTAATGGATTTAAAGAGAGACATGTTGTTAGTTTGTAGGCCTATCAGGGATCAAGGAAGGCGTATTAAAGCTAGGCAAAGCAGTATAGACTTTAAAGCATGTGGGGAACATACCAGAGCAGTGGGGATCATCGAAGAGTGAGGAGAGGTAGAAGCAGGGTAAGGGTACTAGATCTTTGATGATTGTTAGAGCAGACGGATCATTGGGTCACAGGAGAGTTTGTCTATTCAGCTAGGCAGAGCCAGCTCAGTGGGTGGGCTAGTCTAGTGGGGAAGGAACAAATGCAGGGGAGGAGAAGAGGAGAAGTGAGGTCCAATGGTTAGGTGGAGGGGACAGACTAGAGCTTTAAGGGTTCAAGGATTGTAGATGTCATAAAAGAGAAGATAAAGGTAAAGTAATTGCCAAAGGAAAAGAAGTAAAGTAGGGAAGGTGTATAGCATCATTTGAAGGGTAGAGCAAGGTTTCTGGGTGTGGGAACGAAGCCAGGACATGATATTTGTAAAGTAGTGGGGCTTGATTGTGTATTGGGCTGAGGTGAGATTATGGAGTGTTGTCTTGTGGCTGATGTGAAGAGGGACAGTATTTTTGCCAGTGGTGTAGGTGACAGCTTCTTTATTTTAAAAGTTAGATTTCAGGGATGATTAAAAGTTGGGGGCATGGAGGGGATGTAGTAAATGTGCGGGCACAATAATGGCGTTCAAATGGTTAACCAAGAACTAGGTTGAAATCATTCATGGCATGGCCGATGGATGATTTCTGAGGAGGGGATAGAACAAGTAGGGCAGATTAGATTTGCTCTACGAGAGGGTCATATATAATCTTGCTTGAAGTTAAGTTTGGTGGTGGACAAGGTGGGTCGGAGGGACAACTGGGAGGGACTAGAATATCAAAATGAATAAGAGATTGGTCAGAAGAGAAAAAGCCTATGGCGAGGTTGCCCCTAGTAAGGGAAGATGATAGGAAGACAAGGTGAAGAGTTACCTTGAGTGTGAGTGGGGAGGTTCTGTAGAGAGGAGAGGCAGTGTTCAGATAAAAGAGTTTTTTAAATATATTACTGTATTGTTTAAAGTGCAGACCTAGCCCTAGAGCAGCAGAGCGCTGTACAGAGTGTGGGTAGCCAGCATTCGGCATGCAATCTTTTAGCATTAGTGCAGTACTGTGAGCTGAGGTCTGTGCTTTGGATGTGCATCCGTTGGCCAGCTATTGTTGAAAAAGTAATGTTTTGAGAGATTTGCAAAATTGGACCATTGTGGTGGCCTTCCGAGCCGACACCAGGATCGAGTTCCAGAGAGTTGGCACATGACAAGAGGAGGATTATTTGTTGGTCCTCTATTTGCAGACAAGTTATGATTCAATCCTGCTGGTCATTTTGATGTGTGAGGAGCATGTGCCACCAGATATTTTGAGCTTAGCCGCCAGGTACACTGGTGTGGTACTTGTGATGGCTCTGTAGATGATACGTGCAGTCTTGGACAGTATCCTGGCCTAGAGATGAAGCCAATGTAGTTTGCGTAGGATGGGGGTGATTCAGTCAAATTTCCTTGCACCCATAATAAGATGTGATTCAGCGTGATGGACTGGTTTTAGGGGACCGAAGTGGGCAGCTGGGAGCCCTGTCAGGAGAGCATTTCCTCCAACAATGTGCAAGACTACAAGAGCCTGCACTACTGTCCAGACGTCCAGCATCGAGATGAAGGGTTTGACTTGTAGTAGAGTGAGATTCAGAGCAAGGCTTTTTGGGCCTTCTTGGCTGTGTGCTTCTGGAAGGAGAGACTGCTTTCAATGGTGAAGACAAAGGAGTTTGCTGAGTCTGAGAGTTGTGGATAAAATCCTTCTAGGTGTATATCATCGAGTCATTGTAGGACACATTGGGCCTCATTCCGAGGGTGGCTGTCTGGAAACAACGGTGCCGGTAAACTCAATGGCACCATTGTTTCCAGAGACCGCCACACTACGAGTCTGCCTGCAGGGGCCATTGTGCCCTGCAGGCAGTCTTTTCACAGAAGCACCGGCACTGTTAGCAATGGTACCTGTGCTTCCAAGTCCCCATTCCCGTATACCCCACCTGACTTCCCGCACCGCTGGGACATGTAATGTCCCCTTGGCACCAGGAAGACAAGCGGCAGATTGAGTGTTTCGAGGTTGGCGGCAACCCTTATCCCTGATTTGGATGCCATCATCCGCCACCTGGATGGTGGCTGTCTCAATGCTACACTTAGGGTGGAACACTGACTGATAGACTGATAACTACTTTTTCCAAGATTTTGCCAATAAACAGGAGGTTCGTAATGGGCCAGTAGTTGGCCAGGTCATCTGGATCTAGGGTTGGTTTTTTCAAAAGAAGTTGTTTGAGACCAGTCTTGAGGGTGTCCGGGAATAACCCTACTGTGAGGGAGGCAATATTGATGCTGAGGAGTGCTCTTAGCGATGAGCCCATCAATTGTTTAATGATGCAGGCCAGGATGATATTGTCAGAGTAAGAAATAGGTTTTAGGAGATCTGGGGGAGAGAGAGAAGAGAATTTGGTCCAGAGGGGAAGTTAGCGTGCTGGGTGCAGGGGGAGCTCAAGCGTGAGAGGTTGATTCAATGGTTTCTCGGATTTTGTTCATTTATTTTTATAAATGTGTTGATTCTGTCACATTTTTACTGTGATGCTGGCACTTCAGGGTCAGATGAGGGTTCGGTACAATAAATTACTACTTCAAAGAGGGCGTGGCTCCTATTGGAGGCAGCCACCCTGTGTATGAGTGTCTATTTCAAGTTTGTGGGGTTTAAGCCACCCACAGGAATAATTGGAGCATTGGTTGGGGGAGAGCAAAGTATGAGGTTAAGATTTCTGAAGAATTGTTAAAGGGGCGGGGGCCATGTAGATTAAAAGATTATTGAGGGGCGAGTGTGGGAGTAGTTGAATCATTTTATGTACACAGGACATAGGGAGCAGGTTGGATGGGGAAGTGTTGTGGAGGGAGATGCTCCCTTGATCATGAGGCTAACTCAGCTGCTTGTTTTGTTTTGTGGGCTGAGTGTACAAAGTGGGCAGGGCCAGTATTAAGGGCTTCGAGTATGGCTTTGTCATGGGGGGAGGGTAGTTGAGGTTTCTGTGATACCCATGACTGTGATGTTGGGATTGTGGAAGTCAAAGGATTTGTTTTTGATAGTGATTGTGCATTCCAGAACACAAGGGTAACATTAAAATGAGGGGTGAAGGGCAAGGGCTGTCTAGGGTGAAGCATGTGGAGGATGAGTTTCGCTCCACATGGGTGATCATTTCGGATGTGAGGTGGTGGAAGGGCAGAGGTCAAAGTGGGCGGAACTAAAATGTGCGACTTTCCCTTACTTTTTTGGGTGCCATGTTTTATTTGACCTGGAGCAACGTTCCAGATCAGCTGGGAAGGGCATGTTATTATTTTTTTTTACTTCTCTCCTACAGGGGATTCGAATCTTGAACCTGCTGGTAACGCCAGTGTCCCGTCATACTCCACTCAGCAGTAATCTGTGTTTGACTTCTGCAAATAAGAATGGATTGCTGCAGACACAGTGTCTGTACAAGTAATGTGCAGGGGAGTGTGGCTATGATCCTTGGCATGTCCCTCCAGTGGTACGAATGCAGCTGATTGGAAGGGGAAGGCTGTTTAAAGCTGTATGTATGCGGGGACAATAACAAACTAATGGTTCTGTTGTAAAACACAGTAGCCTGAGGTGGAGTGGAGGAAAGGAAGGACCTAGCTATGGGTTTGAATTGGGGGAGTTGAGTATGAGGGCGATGGGGAACATGGGTGGGGGAAGAAGAAGGTGTGGGGCACTTCGGCCTCTGTGGAAAGGAGCTGTGATTGGTTATGAGGACAGGAGAGGAGCCAGCGAGAGAAGCACATAAAAGGGATTGGGGAATTAGTGGAATCGAGTTAAGGAGTATGGTGGTTGTATATAGGTGGTGATTTATGGTTTTTGGGTGTGATGGAGTACAATATGTCGTAGACAATATGAACCTGTGCATGCTGGAGAGGGCCAAAGATCTGTCATTCATAATCTCCACAACTCTTTGTTCCAGAAGTCCAGTTTGGAGGATATTTAGGCATTGTGTTCAAAAGTGATGAGGGTAGGTCACGTGATACAGATGGTCCAGTGGTGGTGCAGCAGGTCGGCTTGGGCCTGTAATGGCTGTCGCCTGACTTTCTGTAGTGGGAACAAGATAGTGAGTTAGGTGCTAAACTGGAGGATGGCACAGATGCAGAGGGGCTCAGACCTCTCTCAAATCGCCAGTAGCCTATAGTAGGATGGATCTGGGAGCTCAGTGACAAAGATGTTGATTGGACAAAGGCCAGTCATGTGATCAGTAAGTCATGTTCACAGAGGGTCCAATGGTGGTCGAGAGGCATATGTTGGCATATTTCTCAGGAGACCGGTCCAGCCCAGAACCATCACACAGAACTATAATGTAATAGCATTAGGAAATTATGTTAGTGGAAATCCTCTGTCCTCCAAGCTTTATATTGAATGAGTGCTATATGGTTTATGATTTGGTCAATTGTCGTGTGATTATTAATTTTGAGAATGCTATCTGAAAATGTAATCCTTTAAATAATGTTTGAACTGTAAATGATGTATTTTTTTAATTGAAGTACTAATGGTATGTGAAGAAAGAGGAAACGGTTCTCTAGAGTGCCAACATGCAGTCCTAGGAGTGCAACATTTATCACTGGGATTTGAGCTCATCTTCCACAAAGCAGTGCGTTGTAATCTGCTTCTTTCCAAATGCCTGTGCTGTGAGCATGTGAGCTGCTGGAATGCTTAGGCAATGTTGATGTGTGGAACGTTGATGTGAATCCCTGTGAGTGTTTGGAGTATGTCAGTTGAGAAGTGAGCTGCCTGAGAGAGAGGGCGCCGGTGGATAGCTCTGTATTCCCTTTTATCTAATGTGCTTCCATGCTACCCATCCCTGACTGAAGTGACTGAAGCCTTGTCTGTACAAGGAAAGTACTATTTTAACATTGGCGATGAGCTGGCCTGGAAGAAAGGAGCCAGGAAGGACCCAGTAACGACTGTTCATGAAGGACAGAAGAGGAATAGGCACTTGAAGCAGAAAAGAGCCACCTCTAACTAGTGAAGAGACATCCACCGGCCCCCGCCGCCTAGCAGAGAAGACCCTCTGGCCAGGGACAGAGGATAGCAGTCAGTCAAGAGAGGACAGCTGCGTAGGTGAGAGTCAGCCAATAAAAAGCAGCGGCTGGGCACAACGAGGCCAGTCGGTCCTGCAGGAGGCAGGAAAACAGCCTCTGCGAGAGACAGCTGGGCAAGAGGTGGAGTGTAATTTTTGGCATAGTCTTAAATAGCGAGTCTGCGAGGGGCAGACACAACGAGAAAGCAGCTGCAAGTGGCACGGCAAGTGTTTGATGTGGTGAGGTGGCTGTTGGAACAGATCTGGCAGCTGTATGAAATCTCTGCCCGACTAGGAACTGGTCGGGTATTGTTGGTAGGGGCCAGGTGCACAGTGCAGTCGGAGTAGAGGTACATGGCCGTAACCGTTGCAAGTTACCTGTTGGCGGCGTTCACCAAGAATGGTGGCACAGGAGGGGCAGAGTGGCAGTGGTGAGCCGGCGGCGGGTTCAGTGTTGCAGACCGAGGGTCTGTTAACCTCGGAGCTCTGCACTGCCCAGGATTTGCTGCTGATTGATGACGTCGCAGAACATCAAGGGGTTTAGCGATTCAAACTGTTGGAGAGAGGAGGGATGGACCATGAGCACGGTGTGCAGATGCTTTTGGGTTCCTTTCTCTGTTTTTGTGCTGTGTTGAGCTCAGTGAAAGCGTTTGTTTTCGATGACACCTTGACACCAACACACCCCCTGTCCTCATTCTCCTTGACCTCTCCTCTGCCTTTGACACAGTCAATCACAACATCCTGATCACACGTCTCTGTGACACCTTGGGAATCACAGGTCAGGCTCTGGCGTGGTTAACCTTCTTTCTCTCCGACCATCCATCCCATGTGAAACTCTGTGGCTTTCTCTCGACTATCGCTCTCTCAACCTGTGGCATTCCTCGGGGATTTAACCTATCCCCCTGGTTTCTCAATGACTATATGGCTGCCTTGGTATGTGTGATTGCCACTTTCACCTCTAACTTCCAGTGTTACACAGATGACACACAACTATCTTTCAGGCTACTCTTAGCCCGCCTCCTCCTCCTCTCTCATGCCTGACTGTCCACTATTCAGCCATGGTGTGCTGCAAATGACCTATGCCTCAACGCCATTAAGACTGAGATCGTTTGTGTTGGTGTGATAGAGATGGAGTGCATTGGTCTATTAGCATTAAATATATGGGGAGGGGGTTTGTGTTGTCTATGTGGTTGTTTTGTGTGGTTTTACTTGTTTGTTGTTATTTGTTTGATACATCTGTTTTGTTTTAGGTTAGTCTTAAATTTCATATGGTGGAATATTGAGTTATGGTTTGGAATTCTGTTTTATTTTGTTTTCCACTGTTATGTATTTTTCTATTCAATGACCAAGGATGTTAATTCTGTTGTTGATTGTATCTTGTTGAAAATGAGAAATACAGAGTTTATAAAAAAAAAAAAGACTGAGATCGTTTGCATTGGGACCCCTGCTCCCACTTTCCCACCTCAACTCTGGCCGACCTCCCTTGGCCTTGTGCCCACACCCACCTGCGAGGCTAAAATCCTTGGGGTTATCTTCGACTCCACTCTCTCCTTCTCCTTCTCCTTCTCCTCTCACATCTCGGACATCTCTAAAATGTCTAGATGTACTCTACCTTTCCTCACTTCCCCCCCAGTGGCTCACTGTCTCCAGAGCCCTGGTTCTCTCCAAGCTGGACTATTGCAATAGCCTCTTCCTCAACCTCCCTGATTCTGCTCTCTGCCCTCTTCAACTCACCCAGAACAGAACCGCAAGACTTATCCTTGGTCTCAAGCCCAGGGGCCTCATCTCTCTGGCGCTGAAAGCCCTCCACTTGCTCCCCGTGGCTGCACGGATCAAGTTCAAGACCCTCTGCATTGCCCAAAATGGTTTCTGGGGCCTGGGACCTACCTATCTGCAACGATGCCTACCTAAATACTGTCCATCCCGAGCCCTGCGCTCATCTACCTCCAACCTTCAGCGAGTGAGCCGGTTCTCCAAGCAGAGATTT
The DNA here is from genome assembly GCF_040938575.1 of Ambystoma mexicanum. Classification (NCBI taxonomy): domain Eukaryota; kingdom Metazoa; phylum Chordata; class Amphibia; order Caudata; family Ambystomatidae; genus Ambystoma; species Ambystoma mexicanum. The sequence goes on from NC_090921.1 coordinate 1,087,421,468, forward strand.
GGAGGGAGATCTTTATCCTCAGCAGGGACCTCCCTCTGGAATAGCCTCCCTGCCACCCTCCGTCTTGAGCCTGATCTCCTTAAATTCCAGAAACTCCTCTTCCTTCTCTCTCCCTCTACCCTGCTAACCTATCCCTCTGCTCTTTCACTTTGTCCCTCCTTTTTCTGTACAGCTTGCTGACTGGCCACCTGGTGCCAGGGGTGCAATGAGTGTCTTGATGATACCTGGAGAATTGTATGAATGACGTAGCCTCCGTCATAGGAGTCATACAAATGAAAATCTAAATGTTTTGTGTTGACTTTTCCCTCAACAGTAACCAACAGAATTTTTGGACTTAAAACTTGGGCACAGACTTGTTAAGGATGATGTTTCTTCATTTACTGTGTAGCTTTATTTGTTTTGTGTGCTGCATGCTGTGTGTGAGGGTGCACGTTGTGTGTCTTGTTGTTTGCTGGTGGCTTAGCAAACCAGCAGCTAGGTTTTAGGCAGCCAGTGTTTTTGTTGTGCTGTAGAGTAGTGCCAGTGTTTGGCGGGGGCTGCAGCCTACCTATGTGCTGCCTCAGGGGTGTTGGACACCCGGCCGGCATGTTTAGGGGTTTCAGTTGAACCATGCCATTTGAGTGAGTTGGAGTGTTGGATACTGACCAGGGAGGTACGTAAGGATGCCTAGCTGTGGCAGTGTTTCTCTTCCAATGGGTTTGAAGTTGTAGGTGTGTTGGACACCCCAAGGTATTAAGTTAGTGAGTTTTAGAGGTGTTGGACATCCCAGTGTTATTGTGTTTTAGAGGTGTTTGACACCCCATGAATGATAAAGTTTTTCACATGTCAGTTTCTTTGTGATGGTTAGTTTGGGTGTGTTGGATATCTGGCATGTTTTGGTGCCATGCCATTTGTGTTTATGGTCTGGACACCAGGTACCTTTCTAGGGGGTAGTCCACACGCACTATGGTCTATGGTGGGTTATAAACCCATTTGTTTTAGTGGTATTTGGAGTGCCAAGGGTGTTTGCCACCAGGTGTGTTACTCAGTGCACTATTTGTGCTGGTCGATGAGTGGTCAGACGTAGATGATTGTGTGGTCTTGAAGTTTGGTAGCCGTGAGTTGCTTGGTGTGTTTGGGGCTGGTCACTCTTGTTTGAGTTGTTCTGCTGTCCGGCTGGCATGCATGGACTTTGGAGTGGTTTCAGTGTGGTTGGTCCTGTGGTTTACCGCTATTAGGGCATTGAGGGATTTGTGATGGAGGGAGTTTTTCTCCTTGATTTGGTTTGGAATGGAGGTGTTGGTTTCAGATTTAGTTTTTTGCTGGGTGTAGTAATTCTGGAGTCTATACCCTCCTCGGTCTGCTTGCTCTAAAGGAAGACGATATGTTGTAATCTGCTTCTTTCCCAATGTCTGTGGTGTGAGCATGTGAGCTGCTGGAATGCTTGTGGAATGTTGATGTGTGATTCTCTGTGAGTGTTTGGAGTATGTCAGTTGAGAAGTGAGATACCTGAGCGAGAGAGTGCTGGTGGATGTCTCTGTATTCCCTTTTATCTAATGTGCTTACCTGATGCCAGAACCTGTAACCGCTAACCGGAAACTTAAGTAATTAAGTTACTTACCCATCTGTGACTGAAGCCTCATCTGTACAGGGAAAGTACTATTTTAACACAGTTCATTGATCAAATAAAAGAAAACAATTACAGCAACAGTGATAAAAAAAACCTCTCTAAAATGTTTTATTTTTTAATTTTCAGTCAATGCTACGTTTTCAAGACAAGCACATGCATTATAATGAGCGCTCTTGGAAGTCATTAGAAGCAGCTTTTTATGATTGCTGAAATCTCTTTTCAACCTTCCCAGCACGCTGAGGTGGATACTGAGATCCAGGGTTGTGCCCAGCAGGGAAGCAGCTGGACTTAGCAGTTCAGGCCTGTGAAGGACTGCCCCTCGGTCGCCTTCAACAACTATCAGTCTCAATTTGTGCCCAGAAAAGACTCCACCACACTTGTTTGATATATAGAAAGGGATGGAAGCTGCACTTTTCAGCTTTCCTGATAATGTGATGCTTGATACCATGGAGCCAGAGCATACATCTGCCAAGATGAAATATGCTGAGCAGCTGTAAAACATCTAACTGGAATCTGCATTTTTCATCTTTCCTTATGTTGAGATGCTAAATAACCTGGAGTTGTACATTTATATTTACATTGTAAAGACTGGAGGGTGTTATCTGTACTTCTGCCCTCTATATGGTGTTGGGTTAGAGGCAAGGAGCACTCCAGACAAGGCTCTCAATTGGTAAATGTGGTGAGCAACCAAGGCTGAGACTCAGGCTGGTTCTTAAGTACATTGAGTCCCCAAGCCCCCACAACGGAATGTCCGCACAATGTGTTCTAGTCTAACACACTTTGTCCGCGGGCAACATTATAACAATAATATATATATATATATATATATATATATAGTTGTTATAGTGTTGCCCGCGGACAAAGTGTGTTAGACTAGAACACATTGTGTGGACATTCCGTTGTGGGGGCTTGGGGATTCAATGTACTTATATATATATATATATAAAACAGGGGGGTCTGGGAAACTCTCTACCAGCACGAACACAGCCCATTGACTTGTTCTAGGGTGGATGGCCCCTGGGAGAGTCTCAACCAAGTCTTTAGCTCACTGTTCTTTTCACAGAGAAGATATGGCCCCACATATCAGTCTTTGTCCTGCCCAGGGGCAGTCCAGCACCAAAATGCTAGGCAATTTTCCTCTGAACATGAGTACCACAGCAACCCCAGACACGTGTTTCAGCCTAGTTGGGCATCATCAGTGTGGTGAAGCTGTGTCCCTGTAAGAGCAGTGATATACTCTATGTGGTACGATACTATACTTAGATTGAGTAAAAATGAACCAACTGCTGACAGTTTTTAAAAAGCATATGAATTGCTAAGCAAGGTGAAACTTCATAGATCAAGATAGAAAGGCGGGTTCATTTTGGAAGAATGCTTACTTTAAACTAGATATGCAAGTCTGTGTGAGGATCCCCCACCTGGGCAACCTGTAAAGGAAAAGTTAAGGTGTACTTTATCTTGTGTATTACAGGCCAGTCCATAGATATTAATGCTCTGCTTTTCTTTTTATATGTCCCACTACCCAAAGTACCTTAGATGCAACAGGGGAACAGGATCCAAGACAACTCTGGGACCCCTAGATGATTCCTGAGGCTGGAAGATGCTCTTCTTCACCACAGTACCTTTGTGGTGGAGTTTCTTGGCTTTACTCGACAGGGCCCCTCAAAAATGCCCCCACCCCCTTGGGAAGAAGGACTGACTGGGGTTTGGAGGTCAAGAGAAAAGAAGGAACCAAGCAGTGTCGGAAAGGAAGACTTTGGTTGGTCTCCATTGTTGGGTCGTTATTCTGGCTGCGGATGTCACACAAAGCCAAAACTTGCTGTGGACCCCAACAAGGCCTGGCTGAAGAAGATAAGATAAGGGACTTGGATGGCATTCAGTGGCGATTGGTGTTGTAGCAGAAGTAGGTGTCGGGTTTTGGGATTTCCTGGTTTACTGACTTTCTGTTCTCTGGTGCTCCAGCCGCAGCATGGACCTCAGGATGACTTCTTTTTATTTGTTTATGGTTCAAATACAAAAAGTAGAACCTTTACAAAACAGAGATAAACACACATTTTAAAACAATAAAATATTTACAATGGCAATTTACAATTCATGCTTTACAAATAAAAGAAGGGTAACACCACATGCCTTGAATATCTTCTAATTGTTAAAAGTAAGCAGCTCGTTTTCGATATGCTTACACAGACTGACCAATTCATAAATCAACGGCATGTATAAACCTTGCATCATGCGGGCCCATAGAAATTGCGAACAGTCCTTAAAATCAATATTTACAAATTTCATCAGACGGTTAGTACGCATTACTTTGAAATGAGGACATTCGAGAATAAGATGTTTTAATGTTTCAAAGGGCTCATTGCATGAAGGAAAGCGACATCCAAATTGTTTAGGTTCATCATTGTTACTCCAATGAGTAGTTCTTTCCCTAGTGTAATATGAATTCATTCTAAACCATATATAAGCTTTTCTGGTATGGTTACATGGAAAGAACGTGACATGATCAAATCTAGGAGTGCGTTGCCTGGTAAATGCACCATATTCCTTATACAATTTGTAAGACAACATTCTTTCTATTGTCAGCCTCCAATCTTGTTCAAAAAAGCTTCCTTTTGGCATACCCTGGACGCTGATGAACGTCTTCAATTGAAATGCATAAGGTGTTTAATAGGTGTTCCATTTTAGATTGATATTTAGAAAAGTAAGCCAAATTAGTGGGACCTAACATTTTTTGCAGATCTTCGTATAGTGAGTTTTTTGGAGGAAAATTGATTTTTTCATAGCGACATAATTGTCGCCATTGCCAGCGTCCAGATAATGCCACAAGGCCAAGCTTGTGACGAATCACTGCATTTGGAACCAACATTGGTAGATGCATTGAACTTTTTATCAATGATCCCTGAATACAATCTAAAGCTGCACTCTTGTCACACAAACATATCTCAAGGGAATATAAGAGGACGCTTTCTATTTTTAATGTTAAAAAATCAATCATTGGAATTAATGAAAATTTACAGAATTTTGAGTAAATAATTTTTAGTTGGGACAGTAGAGGGCGGGTCTTATTTTTGATTAGGTCTGTCCAAGCATTAATTGAATTTTGAGATGAGAGATTGTAGCCCAAATAGATTGCACTAGTTGAACTAGGGATCTGTGTTTTCATAATCTCCCAGCGATATCCCTTGCTGTTCTGTTTGGTGCCAAATTTCAGAATAGCAGTCTTTGAGGGGTTAGGGGTCAGGTTATGTGCGACTGCAAATTCCTCAAAAAGTGAAAGCTTCATTTGCAGTCCCGTTGGGGTGGGGTCAACAATAATAATGTTGTCTGCAAACGCAATCCATTTCAGACGCATAGAACCAACTTGAACCGAGAACAGATTTCGATGTTCCCATTCTTTATCAAGATCTGAGAGATATAAGTTAAAGAATATTGCCACAAGATTGCAACCTTGCTAAAGCTCAATGGGTGTGCTTATTGGTTCAGTAGTTCTACCATCAGCAGAGATTTTAATTGTATAGGAGGTGTTGGTGTAGAGTTTAATGAACCAGTAAAGCAGCACTGAAGGAATACCCATAGTTCTCATTTTGTTCCATAAGAGATTACGGACCACGTTGTCGAATGCTGACGTCATGTCTATCATGGCTATGTAGACAGATTGCGAGTTCTTTCCTCTTGTGCCGTCTATCATATAGGCCATGATGGCAGCATTCAACAACGTACTCATTCCCTTCCTGAATCCTATTTGATATTTTGAATACAAGGCCTTTTCCTCTATAACTTTTTCAAGGTCATAGAGGAGGAGGATGGCGAACAATTTCGCGTCTGTGTCAATCAGGGAAATAGGTCTGTAGTTCTGCGGTAGGGTGGGATCGCCCTTTTTAAAAATAGGAACAATATTCACAGTAGTCCATGTGGGCGGTATCAAACCTGTATTGACAATAGATTCAAATTTGATTTTCAATATTCCTGCCCAAAACTCAGGATCAGTTTTATAATGACAGGGAGGAAGGCCGTCAGGGCCCGCAGCTTTAGAGTGAGATAGTCTTGAGATGGCCCATTCAAGATCTTTCAAAGACCATTCCAATCGGGCAGTCCCACTATAACAAAACTGTACGTCTGGAACAACCTCAAATTTAGTTGGAATATGAAATTTAGTTGATATATATTCCTGCCATATCTGATCAGATATACAGTTATAGGTAGCAAGTGCAGACCTTTTATCACTACTCTTGATTGTACGCCAAATTACTCGAGTGTCGTGTGATATTATAGCTTTTATAAGGTCACAATTCTCCCTGTTATATTTACGGAAGCGGCCAAATCTAAGATTCTGCTTATTTGCTTTCAAAATTAGAAGCCGCTTATGGCGGCATTGCACTCCTCCCAAGGAAGAAGTTTTAAGTTGTCTTAATGCCTTATTTTATTCTCTTTTTAATAGCTTACAAGCAGAATCAAAGGGATTAGGATGATTAACCGAAATATACCTTTTACTAAAGAAAGTGAGTGCTTTATTAATCAGCTCTGTATAGGAGTCAATCATGAGCATTTCATTATTAAATTTTGGATGGCCAAGTGCTCGAATCTCATGAGAAAGATGCCTGATAAAGTGCAGGCACAAACCACGATTCCATCTAATGGAGACTTGGGGTCGATCGATCTCTACTAGAGCCAAGGTTGGCTCAAAGGCCAGTAGTTCACATTCCAAATTTAACGCAGAGGAAATCTGTGCGTGATCACTAGCTACTATTTGACTGGTCTGTAAAGATAGCGTAAACGGTGCAAGGCTACTCGTAGTGTATATGAAATCAATTATAGAGGTTTTATTTCCTCGTGACCAAGTTATTTGTGATTGCATATCCACATCTACAACCATATCCGTGTCCCAGTCACCAAGTAATTCTCTGAATTTCGCACCACTTGTATGTGACAAAGTAGATGAATTAGGGTTTCTGCTCTCACTCAGGGCTCTACAATCACAGTTAAAATCACCACCAATGATGATTTCTACAGACTGATATTTGCTAGTAATATTTTCTAAGCATTCATCGAGTTTGTCTAGCATTGCGTCAAGTCAGACACAAGCGGGATTCCAATACAATGATATTATTAGGATTAAAGGACATTTTGTCATATTGGTTTCCACTAATACACCCAATAGGCTTACTGATTCCCATATCCATTTTGACTGTCAGTTAACAGTATTATTAATTGCAATTGTGAGGCCCCCGCTCGGGCGGCCTTGTAGAGACCACTTGGCAGGCATACAATATGTGGTAAACCCAGGAATGACAAAGGCACTCATTTTCATTATTTCCTGTAAAATCAATATTGTGGGTTGATTCTGCGGCAGTGTTGATGTATGCCAACCCATTAAGTTAGCATACCCACATGAGTTCCATGAGAGGATGTTTAAGTAAGTTTTTTCAGGCTGCTATGAAGAAGAGGGCTGGATTTTCGTCCCTACAATAGCAGTAATCAATGGTTCCAGACAGGTGATGCCTGATGTTGTGGCAACCTGGGTTAATAACGCATGCGAATCACGTTCATCCTTTCGATTAGGTATCAGAGCAGTCACATTCGCCTCTGCCGGCTTAACAAGCGCAGGGTCAGTGTATGCTAGAAAATCGACTGCCGTTGATTCCAATTCAAACGTGAATAGATTAAGGCCTTGGTTTTTTATCTCTTCACGATAAAACCAAATAAACTTCAAAATAGTCTCTGAACTCAAATAACATAGGGCTCTACAATTATTGGTCTGTGTAATAGATACTCTCAATAGGTCCTCTGATTTTATCATTCTCAATTGGGGAATGCGTGAAAATAAAGCCATAATGAAAGAACGATTAATACGCCTCCGTGCCGTAGTAATCATCTCCTTCCAAACCTACAAGATGCAATTTTCTTTCCCCTTCAACTAACTTCTCCCGGCTTGTTTCTTCCATTCTCAATGGGAGACCAGTTTCAACCCTAACCATCTGCACTGGAATAGATGGTAATGGAGTATTAGGCTTTTCAACATTCACGGCTCCCTCATAAAGGGCCTTTCTCAGAATTTCTGGTATATCATGGTGTGAATTCTTAGGAATTTTCTGTTCCAGACTAGAGGATGGATTGATTTCCACTTTGTCCATCTTCAATGGAACGGTTGACTTCATTAAAGTTTCAGCAACAAGCCTTCTTGAAGGGATTTCCTCATAATTTCTTGTGCATCGTGATTTGTGATAGCTTGCTTCTCATTGCTGTTTTCAGCTAAGGATTTACTCAATGCAGGGCCATGTATGGAGATACGGTTCGGAGAGAAGGTAGATGTAATCCCTTCATTCTTCTTCACAGTATTAGTTTTGTGTAGTGTAATAGATCGCACCGTCTCTTCCTTAGATGGATGCGGAATCATTTCCTTAACAGTTGACGTTATTATTAGATTAGAATTTCCTTTTCCAAGTTCATTATCGTCATAGGCAATTTTGCCCTTGCCATTTGCCATATTTGAGATGTTATCATTGCTACTTACATTCGATATCGCTGGAGACTCTGAGCAACGTGGAGCCTCCAGACACACAGCACTATATGATTTTTCAAGGGCAATTTGGAGTCAGTAATATTTTTAGGATTAGCGCTCATTTGATCAAATGTCAGATCTTTCCTAGTCGTACAGCTTCTTCCTGAAATTGGAAAATAATTTGATTTAATGTTATGGAGAGAGGTCATTTTAGGCTCTAAACCCTCTACTTCAATAACTCTGGTTCCCGCAATCTCACCCGAGATTTCTTCAGATATGTCAATGATAAGATGGGAATTAATCATTTTCACAGCTTCTAATTGGTTTTTAGGATTTATATCAGTCTTTTTACTTTTTGATGCTAATTTTGTTTTCGAGTTAGACTTCGGTATGAGTGCTTCCTGACTTTCTTTAGATAATTGAAGAACATCAATGCTTTCCTCATCGGAAATAACTATCACCGTTTCCTGGCCTAAGATCGGAGAGGGATCAGACAATGGTGGAATCAAGTTCTTTGCCACATTGTTCGTGGATTTCTTAACCGAAGCTTCCTTTTTCCTCTTAGCTTGTCTTTTCATTGCTCTTAGGTGAGTTTTTTTTACACAGCGTGACATAAAGGAGAAATTCTCTTCAGAGGATGACCCTTCTTGTCCTTTTTCTTGCTGCTCAGTCAGTACTTTTACCAAAATCGAAGGGCTTTCCGGAATGTCAGCCGGTTGGTTTATCTGAGCAAAGTGAGAGGTAATCGTGGAATTCATTGCTTCTACTGCTGTTTTAAGTTCTTTTATTTCTTGTATATCGGAATGGCAGCCGGTTGGTTTATCTGAGCAAAGTGAGAGGTAATCGTGGAGTTCATTGCTTCTACTGCTGTTGTAAGCTCTTTTATTTCTTGAGTACAGTCACACGTTGGAGGGGCAGAAGGGATAGCTTGCCCCCTCGCTCAATTGGGTACCTATTTCCACTTGAGGGGGTGCCCCGTGAATGGATTGGCAATTGATAGCTCTTATCGTATCAGCAGCTATTATGAACCCTTCTATTTTATCCATTTGGGAGCATAGATGATGTAAAATCGTTTTAACATTCTTTAGCTCCAAATGGGTCAGATCATGTCCTTTGTCCAGTAAATCTAATATTTTTATGATCACTGGGAAGGTACATGGGGATTGCAAATCTTTCTCAATGGAATGACTCGGGCCCCCAGATAGATTGCTTTGGGTGGGCCTGATGAAAACGTCAGCCGAATCAGGAGAGTATGATAAACAAGGTGGCAATTCCTCATGATTAATGTTCAGATGACAATCTCTAACAGGCTCATTTGCTGGACTTTTATTGTATAATGAATGAGACTTTACAAAATGATGCCTTTTTAGAGAGCCATATACGAGCGGGGTTAGTGTGCCAATTGCACGTGACACCCGGTCGTCTGGATCTACTGTGTTTTTTGTAGTGGATTCATGATGTTCACTGGGATGTTGATCAGCTAATAGGGATTCAGAGCAGCTACCAAAAACATCCTCTGGGGGCCGCCCTGCAGAGCCATTTCTCATACTATGACAAGGTAGAGAAGTAGAGAGGAGTGTATTTGGTGGATTGGTTTCAGTGGCATGAATCATAGGCGCATGTGATGAAAGTGTTAAACAAACATTGGCATCTCCTAAGGTGCCTGAAGTTGTAGCTTCAGATGTAGTGGGTTCAATATAAGAAGTGCGACCATTACAAACAAGCGCATCTATACTAGTAGAAGTCAAAGTGGCTGCAATAGTAAGAGCGCCCAACTCATTACGTTTACTCCGTAGCCCTCCAGCCATAACTCTATGTGCCGTGAAGTTTTCTAAATAACAGTGGGCGACCAGCTCATACAGCCTTACCCTTACAGTACCTCTTCCTAGCCCCTTTCAAGTTAGCATGTAGCTGCCACCAGCCCAAACCCTGCTCTGTGGGCAACATACATGTGCCCAGAAACATACACTAGGGGTACATGGGTGTACCCCCACCCATGGGTGCCATAAGGGTATACCAGGGGTGTTGTTCACAAAAAAGAAAAAATGCAGAGCTGCACTGCCTAAGGTCCAGGCTGGATCTCAGTGGTAGAAAACAAACAGAAAACCCACACACACAGGTGTGGTAGGGCAAAGGCTAAGAGGCCCTGTCCCTCCAAAAGGCATTTCCAGCATCACATATATCACCCAAGATGCAATGTGCTTAGTTATTGGAAGACCAGGAAGGAAATGAAATTGGCTCGTTTGAAACCTGCTGGTACTGAAATGCCGGTAACCATGCAACCAGAGGCTACCTCTCCTAAGATGCTTTGTGTTGGGCTACGGGAAGCTAGGGAGCTGGATCAGGCGCTTCTGAAGATTTGCAGACCTCAGGCTGAGAAGGCATCCACTTAGACCCAGGGCCAGAAGTCGCTATTAATTACTGGTGCAAAGCTATGTGCCATTTTTCACTCCTGACATTACATTCGATGCAACCTATTGTGAACATCTGTGTGTTGTTTGGCAAAGTTTCTCTGAAGCCTCCTGACGCACTTTGTGGTTACAACTGAAATCGTTCCTCTTTGCCCAACTTCCCTGCCAGTTGATGGATGTGCAGTAGTTGGGTGGCAGGATCCATGCATGTGGTCAGCAAGGGGCATCAGGGTTTGCCAGTTCAGGAGTGGCAATTCAGGGCAATTCCTTCTTAGCAGTCCACATCAGCAATAAGTGTGATTTAATATGCACAAGTTAAAAGCATAACATGTCCACCAATGTAGTCTGTCTGCTGAGCTACCGGAACCCCGAAAACAGCACTTTTCAACCTTCTTGATGCCGTGATGCTGAGAACCTTGTAGTGAAATACTCCATCTCCCAAGATGCACTGTGCTGAGATACCGGAAGCCTTTGAAACAGAACCACTAGCTTGATGCAAATGTGCCCGCAATGAGAAATGAAATCCAGATGCTATGTAGTGAACTAACGGTCCTCATTGGAAACTATGGATCTTGAATACTTTGAACATCTCCAGGGTTACTGCATGTAAGGACAGCATTTACTCAGAGAACAAATTACCAATCTAGAGGCGACCCTTCCTGCTACTGGCTTAGAGCGCATATTTTAAATTGGTTTGTGAAAGGTGTGGAAAGACAGAGCCAAGCATGTGCAGAGTTAAGCCTTGAACTTGTGCTGAATTATGCATGAGAACCATTGCTGACAGGGCTGTGATAATGCTATCTGTTAATGTCTTCTGCTGTTCCCTGAACCGTGCGCCATTGGCATCAGCATGCCTGATGCATTACCAAAACCATTCAAGGAATCAGCGTGCTGTATTCTTGCTTCTCGTTGAAACTGCAAAAGGCAGTGCTCACATCTACAGCATTAGTTTGGCTGGCTGATTCTTTCTAGGTTAGTGCAGGGCCATTTTAAGGAATTTTGAAGCCCAGGGCACATACACCATCAGGGCCCCCTTCGAAATAAAGAAATTAAAGGATCTAGGACCTCTGGCCACGCAATAAGAAAGGCTACTGCTTTAAAGTTCCCCTGTCTGCTAGATTCGGACTGGGGCATACAATTGGCCAGGGCACCAAAGAAAAAGTGGCCCACAGTTGCAAAATTGAATTCATCCCTTTTCTGACAGACTGTTTGAGTAGTACTCATGGGAGAGTTTGGGGTCAAATTTGTTGGAAATTCTGCATTGTAAAGGATATGTGTTCAGTATCACTGTTCAAAACTACTAGCCGTGTAGTGAACTAGCTAAAGTATTGATAGCTGCATGAAAAAGGAACACATACCCCAGTATAGACACACAACTTGGATTCACAGCCTCACAGAATATAAGAGTGCTCAAGGAGACAGATAGATCATAAGTCACGAGAAAGGTACACATACCAGAGCATAGATAGAGTATGCAAATTAGAAGCTAACGGGAAGATGCGCGATTTGTGATTTAGAGATTAAAAGAAGGCCATGGATTTCAAATGTGCTGGATGTTATTGAGCAAAGAAACAAATGGCTTTGCGGTGTGTGATATGTCAATGGTCACTATTATTAATTATGAAGCAGCACTATAGCCAGTTAAACTATGAGTGAGAAGAGTATCATGAGAACTAAATCACTCTTTTAGACTGACAATTTTGAATTATTTAGGGACTGGCAAATGTGACAGGTTAATTGAGTTGCCCAGGATTACACACTTTAATTAAGAGATGAAGCTGGGACTTGAGAAGTCATGTCACATAATAACCGAATATTAAAAAAAAATCTTTATAAAAGAATGTAATGATAAAGATGAAGGTTTTTTACTTAATTTTCCCTGTCATCAAGGGAAAAATACAAGCACCAGAATACTAATTGATGCAAGCCTAGAATCTCATCTGGGATTTTTCGATTGCATTTCATTTTAAAGCTTTAAGTACACTCAAAACACAGGCTTGTGGATTGTTATTCATGAAGTGCAGAAGAACATTTGAAACCGTACAAAAAAGCAGACCTGAAAATGAGCTTGCCACAGGCCTGTGATACAAGGTCATCTCTTTTCATTCTAGGACCCCTTCCCAATAAAATGTCCTACATAGGAAAGAGAAGGCAATGCCCTAAACATTTTAACCAGAATGTGCGAGGCAAACATTTTCACAGGAGACAGCACTATGCTATGCAATGAAATAAGATGATTTGTCCAGGATGACTGCATTGTCTGGTGGTGAAGCCAAAATGTGAGCCTCAACACTTTTGTTCTCAAGTCTTGAATTTGGCTACCCAATCACCTCTCCCAACTAACACTGAAGTGGGAACATGGGAATATACCCTCCCCCCAGTCTCATCCAGACCATGGCCCAGGACATCAAGACCCAAGCACCCCCCGCGAGAGGAGTTCGACCAATTCACCTCCTCACCAGATGCCCAGGTCCCCAGTGTCCATGGCCCACACACCCGGGGAGCCTGGCCCCTAGCACGTCCTGGTCAATCCGACACCAGCCTCATGGACCAACTCGATTAGACAACAGCCACAAACACCATCATTGTTAGAGATGCCATGACGACATAGCCAACAGACAAGAACACATGTGCCACCATGCACACTGGTCACTCAAACACCAACCCACACCAAGAACATACTCAGTGCTATGACGTAGCGGACTGACACACCCACAGACACGCATCGTTGTTATTTTTCACATAGGCCTCCTACAGCACCACAGAAACGCAAGAAGCCTGAAGAGCTTGTGTATACATGCTTGCAGATGCTTCCTCGCTACCTATCCCTATGAAGACGCCACCTTATGAATTTACAGATGGTTATGACACTCTGTCGCCCCTCAAGACCCCATATTATGGATTGTGTACCGGCACCCAGAAGCTAGGCCCAAAGTAGGCCGCAATGCAAGAGTCCCCAGGCAGGAGCCTCTCAGACGAAAATGATCACAGAACGAAAAAGCAAAGCGCTGACCACGCAGAACGAGCCCCAACGAGAGCCCACAGCCAAGGCTGCGATGTTGGAACCCACACGCCGCGCTCTCAGAGCCAAGGTTACACCTGCCACCGCCAAACGCTCCTTAGAGCTGAAATACAAATCAAATGCTCATAATTCTGCTCCAGCCACGGTCTCTCCACACGTGACCAAGCCGAACTGACAAGATGCCAAGCTTACGAGACAGAAAGTCGCCAGAGTCCCATGTCTGGGACACAGACTACAACAATGAAGCGACAAGTTGGACACCTACAGCGATGGGAAAGACATGCACATCAGCCACTAGCCAGACCTGTCCATTGTCCGCCACTAACACATAGTTGCACATTGTTGCCAGCACCAGGTACATCGCTAGCTGGGAACAGCGATGGTCCCAGGCTTGGGGGCTCACACAGGAACCAATCAGAATACGAGGGGCTCATCACTGACACCATTTTAGTTAGCCAACCACCAAGTGTCCCCTTGTGACAATTTCAGTGTAGCAACTTTCAGGGACAACCCAAGTGCACCACCTGACCTGTCCTTATCCAATAACCCTCTCTACCATAAGTAACTATACTGACCCTACCACTCGGGGAGCCAACCCGAAGTGGCGTTAGGTTTCGTGACAATTTTCCCAGGTGACGCAAGTAGCGCGTCATACTATGGTAAAAAGGGCCTGCGAGCCCCACTAATGCTGAGAGTCTCTCCGGATGCATACGAGCTGAGAACTATCCCTGCCGTTACTATAATAAACAGCAGTAATTACATTTACATTTACATTACATTTGTTATTTGTTATGCGCACTATTGACCCTCGGGCATAAAGGCGCAGACTACAGAGAAGGACATACAACACCAAGGAGACAACTATAAAGATGTCCAGGAAGCCTTAAATGAGATTTTTTGAGATCCCCAGTAAGATAGACGACGCCATTGGAAGAATCCGAAGTTTTTAGGGTTGTCAGGCGAATAAGAGGGTCTTCAATTCCTTCTTAAGAGAGAGGAGGGAGGAGTGACTCCTCAAGCTTATAGGAAGATTGTTCCACAGGGATGGGGCCTTCACATTGAATGCTCCCTTTTCCGACTTTGATGTCTTACATCTTGGCTGTGTAATCAGATTTAAGGAATCAGATCTCAGATATCTTTGTTTACACTTTTCTTTTGTGTGCTGTTGTAAATACGCTGGCATTATTTGGAGCCGGCATTTAAAGACTATAACTAGCACTCTAAAGTTAATCCTGGCTTCAATAGGAAGCCAGTGCAAAGAGTGTCTGGCCTCGGAAACGTGACTATGCCTGGGGAGTCTGAGTACTACTCTGACCGCCCAATTCTGGGCCACCTGTAGCCTGTGCAATTCTTGTTGACTGATGCCCTGCAAGAGACTGCAGCAATAATCCAACTTAGCGTCGATTATTGCCCGAGCTATTGTCTCAGCACTTTCTTGCGAAATCATGGGCCACAAGTGAGCTAACAATTTAATGTAATACATTACCCCCGCCACCACAGATGAAACATGAGCTTTCATGCTTAGTGTCGGATCCAGTATTACTCCTAGTATTTTAGTTTTAGGTAAAGGAGCGATAATGTCATCTCCTAGTTTGAATACGCTATAGCCTGGGTTTAAGTTATTAATCGCCTTGGAACTGCCTACTATCAGCAGCTCTGTTTTACTGTGATTCAGAGCTAGGAAGTTATCAAGCATCCACTTTTCAATCAGAACGAATACTCTGTTAACCTCCGCCTCATCATTTTTATGGTGTCCCGTTAAATTAATGACACATTGGGTGTCGTCTGCATAATTGGAAAACACAACCCCCTCCTCCTGTAACATAAAGAAGAAAGGGGCCATGAACAAATTGTACAGACATGGGGACAAGCTTGCCCCTTGTGGAACCCCGTAGAGAACTGAAAGTGGAGTAGCTTCAGCAATAGCTGAGCAAACTCTACTTGTTCTATGCTCTAAAAATGAGGCGATCCACAAGGCTGCTGAGGCAGAGAGGTTAGCAACCTCCTGTAGCCTTGGAATAAGGATTGAGTGTTCAATTAAATCAAATGCCGCTGATTGTTCTAATGAAATAATCAGAGATAAACCACTTCTATCCATTTCCCCCATTAATTTAGTTTTCAACTCCAGAAGAGAGGTATCCGTCCCATATTTCTTCCTAAAGCCCGACTGATTTGGATGGAGGATGGAATACAGATCCAAATGCTTTGCGAGTTGACCATAAGACACTCTATCCAGGATTTTGAGTAGGAAAGGCGTGTTGGAGATGGGTCGGAAATTAAGTGGATTGTCCATTGCCAATCCCGATTCTTTTAGGATGGGGGTGACCATAGTTGCTTTTAACTCATCTGGTACATTACCTTCCTTCAGAGAAGCATTTATAAAAATACAAACTGCTTTAATGAGCCGCGGTGGACATGTTTTTATTATCATAGAAGAACAAGCATCTCCTCTACATTGTGATGGTTTCATATGCTCAATAATTTTTAACAGTTCACTTTCTGTGATCGCATGAAAGTTGAACTGGGGAATTAACGGGTCACGGATGAACCCTTCAATTGCTTCCTTACTAACGTCAATGGTTGACACCCTTTTTTCAAGCATCGTTGTCCTGATTTTGTGAAGTTTGTTGTGCAAACCATTTTGTATGAGTTGACACCATTCCACATCTGTTTTTACTAGTGTATCAAGTGGTGCAGGAGTAGTTTCCTGTTCCTTTACTATCTTGAACATTTCCCTTGTATTGGATTTAGCCTTGTTTATGTGACCATTATGAACGTCTTTTTTTGCGTCTAAAACAGATTTTTTGTACTCGCGTACTGTGTTCTTGTACTTTACTAGTAGTACTGGATGTTGTTCCTTTTTCATGCAAAGTAGGCTTTGCTGACCTCAGATTTTTTATTTCTGAGATCCCCCGTAAACCAAGCCTTACTTTTGTGCTCATTGACTTTAATCTTTTTTAATTTAAGCGGTGCTAGCTTATCAGATATGCAGGTCAAATCATTTATCAAAGCTACAGCCATGTCTTGTGGTGACATCTCGGCCTGAAAGTTCACAAGATTATCATTTAACAAGGGCTCAATGTTATCAATCGTGATCTTTTTTCCACAGCTCCAATTGAAGTGGCTTGATTAGCAGCTTCGTAGGAAAGGGCATGTGCAAAGTAAAGAGCACGGAAAAGTGATCAGACCAGCGACACGGGCTGGCGCCAATATTACTGCAATTAGTATTAAGACCGCCCAACCAGTCCAAGGTGTGGCCAGATACATGTGTGGGAGTATACATTAATTGAGAAAAACCCAAATTATCTAATGACTGTTTGAGATCTGTTGCAAGGCGATCAGTATCAGTGCCCAGCCCGTGGTTAAAATCACCAACGAGGAGCAAGCGAAGTTCGCAAAGTTTGGCAGTCCTGCAGTTGAGTCTGCCTTCCAGTTTGTTTGTGGGAGGATCCACAAAAGCCCAGCAGACTTCCGCGGAGCGGAACGCGGAGCACGCGAAGTTCGCAAAGTTTGGCAGTCCTGCAGTTGAGTCTGCCTTCCAGTTAGTTTGTGGGAGGATCCACAAAAGCCCAGCAGACTTCAGCGGAGCGGAACGCGGAGCACGCGAAGTTCGCAAAGTTTGGCAGTCCTGCAGTTGAGTCTGCCTTCCAGTTCATTTGTGGGAGGATCCACAAAAGCCCAGCAGACTTCCGCGGAGCAGAACGCGGAGCACACGAAGTTCCCAAAGTTTGGCAGTCGCCCACGCCAAGAGTTCTGCAGAGCAATTCCAAGTCAGCTCCTCCACGTGAACGGGAACAAAGATCCCCGGTGAAAAGAGGTAAGAACCTCGAGACTGCTATCTTAGACGCTAAGCCCACGGCAGCCACACCCGATACAGCCCCGTGTCACAGTGGGGGGGAGGAAGTAATGCAAAGCAACGCCTGAGCAGAGATACGGCTGAGAATCCGGCGGAGATCGATATGGCCCCCTTTCAGGAGACTGCCCACGCCCCCCCGGCGCAACTGCTCAGATCAGGCAGACCTAACACAGGACCAGAGTGCCGCTTGGGCGAGAGGTCTTCCAGCTCAGCCTGCCGGAGGGTGGACTGACCTGGTCCTTGCCCTGGTCCTGGGTACCAACAAGTGCAGGGGGATTACGGAGGCTTATAAAGATCTGAAGTACAGAGAAAATACTCATATGGAAAATCCAGGAGTGAACACGATAGAGGAGCCGTTACTACTGATTTCGGCATCAGCGAAGAACGGGCAAATAAAAATGATCACAACTTTCGAGAAAAAGGGGAACTTGTCCCAATTCAGCCAGACCCCAAGCATAGACACTAAAACTACAACAGTAGGCTCCGGACCAAACGGGCCGGGGCCGCACACGCTGGGGGTGTCAGGGCTGACAGAAAAACCTCTGCCAATGATTAGGGCTTTAATCCACACAAATACGTCCTCATCAGAGATTGAGAAGTGGAAGCCAGATCGAAATGCCCTGCCAGGAGCAGTATGCCCCAGACAATCAAAAACAGAGTTGTCGAAACCTGGCCGAACGAGGTCTTTCGAAAAAAGTCTGAGTACGGACTCCAATGATGTGTTTATAGAGAGCACTAATATGGAAATGAACTCAGAGCTGGGGGAATGGGTGGATTTAAGCCACCCGGCAGGCGAAACTACCAATGGCCCAAAAAAGATTAATAAGACAAGTGCAATAAAACAACAATATACCATGAAACAAAGGGGAAAACAAATAACTCAAAGGTGCCCTGCAAACCCAAATCGCCAAGATGAATGAAAATTGAACAACGCGTTTGGTAGTCAAAAAACATGATGCAGGCACGGGCACAAGCCAGAAATCCATATTATCAAATGCTGTATTTAACTTCTTTAAGACCCACCAGAAAAAACGAAAATTAGAGCCAGAGGACGAAATATCTGACACCAATATTTTGGAGGTCATTGAGGGATCGCTCCCGGCAATTAAAGCAAGAAAAACAGAAAAAGACATCGAAGAAACAACAAGACACGAGGAGAGGGTGCCATCAACTGGGGACACGCGAGGGATAAGCCCGAGGAAAAACGAACCGCATGAGGTAAACCATGCTGAAGTATCCACGCGAAAGCACTTAACCCTTAAAGAAAGTGACACTCAGTGTCAAAAACAGACCAAACAAAAAGCAGTTTCTATCGACCCGATAAACCAATCTAGAGATGTCAGAGAAAGCCACATCAATATGGGAGCTTCAAAGGAAATGTATGAGGACGCAAAGATCCCCCCAAAAATGAATGAAGCGTATGGTCAACCCAGCAGAGATTAGAGGAGGCCGCCCCGTGCCCGAAATCCATCAACATTGAAAACACCAATCCTACAGGGACGCTCCCCCAAACTGTAAGTCCGACGTTTAGGAGTGGAACAACGGCCGAAAGACGATCTCAGAGACTAAGTCTGGAGGCCTCTTTAAGGAATGAGGCAACAGTTGAAACCTGCTCGCAGCCACAGTCACAGCAAGAGGTGATCTCCCAACCTAAACCGGCGAAGACATACGAAAAACAGCTCCACTCCCGACGCAAGATGCCCGGAATGGAACAGATGGAGCTACATGAGCCCAACGTCGGTGTAGGGTCCAATTTGAGACCTGAGAATCGGTGGGGAAGTGGAATAAACATAGAGTTAAGGAGATCACACGACCTTGACCTAGGTGCAAAGATGCAAATGAGTGACCGATCGTGGACAAAGCCCACCTGCAGCCTACAGAAAGAGGTGAAAAGCAGAAAAAATCAGTCAAAGAAGGAATAACATCAAACTCGAACCCTTTCAGAACCTCGCTCAATTGCTGTGAAACATCAGAAGTCATAAATGGGCGATTGTTTGGTGTAACCTCTACACAACAATTTAACACCTGTCCCAGTAGGGAACTTCAGAATACGCTGGGTAAGCACAGAAGATACAGTGAAATTGCATCTGACTATCCAAGACCATCACCAAACAACAAACAAGACATGACCACAATTATGGCGGCACTTACAATTGCCCTTGCACCATTTTGTAAACTATATGAAACTATCGGAGACACAACAAAAGATAACACAGCGATTCGAGGTAAGAGCCTATCTAAGATGGATTTCTTAGAGGGATATATCACGGCCATAGAGGCAAAAACGAGTAAGCAGGAACCAAAATGGGCGGAAAAATGGGCCACCTTAGAGGCAGAAAGGAAAGAAGTTATAAGAGAAAAACAGATGGTAAAAAAGACTATGGACAGAGCATCCCAGACAACTCCACAAAAGGAGAGGGGAGAGATGGAACCAATCTTTATTAAACAGAAAACGGCAAACCCAAGTGAGCTGCCTGGGCAACAAAAGCAGAGTATCAATCTGGGAATAACAACCTCACCGGCAGTGATAAATCAAAAGACAAAACTGGGGTAACGACTGGTAAGCGACACCAACAAAGGTGAAACAGATAAAAAGAAAACTGAGATCCCCAATTCAAAAAAAGAAATCGAAATAATTACTCTAACACAAAGCCCTACAATACCTACCTGCACAAGCGAAGTCACCGCGAAAAGTCAGCAAAAGACAGAAAAATCACCCAAAATGGCGGAGGAATTTATGAGAACAAGCCCACTGATGGATCTTTCAGTTCACCTTGATACAGAAGCAAAAGAATAGAACCCTAGGGTTCAAGAGGGACTGGCAGAGGAACAGCATGGCGATCTTGACAGTGGAAGGGAAATAAGAGGTAAAAAGGTGACAGGAAAAACAGCACCAGCACCTTTAGAAGAGAAAGACTCACAATCAACCTCATTGAAGCAACAACCACAGAGTCAGCAGGAAGATAATTTAAGGAGAAGAGATGAGCAGGAGACCAGGGCAAAGTCAGACAAACCACAGGCAGAGAAATCAAAGCTCTCACATAGCTCTCACAAGGAGCTAAGAATTTTCTAATTAGAGCAAACGTCATGTAAAACCAAATATATCGTGCTGAACACGAAAACAGTACTTTACATACTAAGCAAAATCCACTGTCTGCAGCATTTAAAGTCAGAAGACTTCATACTAATAGAACCCTATCACAGGGACCAAAAGGCCAAAACGTACCTCCACATTAAAAATCAGGCAATAAAAGATATCCCGGAGGAAGCATACAAGGACTTACAACAAGCAGGATACACCCTGACAGAATTACATATACCCAAGACAGACCGAAAAGTGCAGTCCACAAAGAAAACTGGCGACCATAAAGTGCATTACATATCCCAAACAAAAGATCTATACAACAGTAAAAGACAGGCACCATTGTATCATACGAGATATGAAAGCAATCGCCACTATGAGTGGGAAAAACGAGAACCAAGGAATGAGAGATACAGAAGGAGAGATCTTAAAGCCATTGAAGATCTAAATGAAAAGCACTTGGAGAGGGGGGTAAGTCACGTGATAGAAGAGATTGAGACAGAGCTGAATCTCCCACCAAGCGCCAGGCGACCCGGACAAAGAGAGAAGTTTCAGAAAAAGATGGCAGAAAAGAAAAAGATTGAGAATCAAAGAGTGAAAACACCCGAGAAAATAGAACACCAAAAAGACCATGGAATTGGCTAAAAGCGACGTTAAAGCCACACACCGAGAAATAGCAATCATCAGGAGGTGGGTCCAGAGATCTACCCCCTCTGATGACTGATCAAGATCATGAGCAAGAAACCACAACGCAAGATTTTGTATCCATGGCCTCATGGAACACGAGAGGCCACCAGCACCTGACAAACCCGGAGAATCAGGATCTTGGGGCGTATGATATTCTATGCCTTCAGGAGCACTGGCTAACTGAAGAGCCAGCTTTAGACGGCTTTGAAATTGCATTTTCGCCAGCATCGAAAGGCCTGTTTGGGCGACCGTCTTCAGGGCCCCTGATGGCCATAAAGTCGGGGGTCGGAATAGTAAGTGTAAAAACCATAGTGGAATCATATGGCATTCTGGCAGTTCTAACGACATGTGCCCAGGAAGAAACTCGAGGAAAGGGAAATGAAAAAGCAAAAATCGCCCTCATAACAACGTACTGGAACCCGGAAAGAACCACGACAGCAGATTTCTGTAAACAAGTAGCCAAAACAATCGATGACATCATCGTGGAAGACCCGCTGGCACACATAATAATCTGTGGAGACCTAAATGCTAACTGTACCATGGATAAGGGGACAACTCTGCTGAAGAAAACGAAATCCCCATCAGAAGAAAGAAGAACATCTTGGATGAGGCTCATGAAATCGAGAAATCTCCACAATGTGGCAGCATTGACATCTTGGATGGTAAAGATTCCCACATGGGAAAGGGGCGTATCCAGAGCTGATATTGACTATTTCTTCATCTCCCATAGTCTACTGGCAAGTATAGAAGACTACTCGGTGACCAAAACGCAAGAAAGCGACCACAATCTTGTGGCTATAAAATGGAATTCACGACGCTCTGTACCCCAGAGGTACAACAATTCAATTGAATTGAACAACCAACAAACCCGCATTCGGCTCACTGCAGCAAATATTGAATGCATCACCGAAAATTACAAAATTGGTATCCAGGCACGAGGAGATAAGAAGCAAAGCCCGGACTATCTACCTCTCTTACTTCAGTATAGGATGAAGCCGCAGGGTAAAAACCAAAAGCTACGACAAAATATACATACTTACGCCAAAGAGGTCGTAGAAAGAAAGAGAACCCTGAGAAAACTGAAGAGACAAACTATCAAGGAGAATTCGTTAACAGCATGGAATACACTGAAACAGGAAAGCTCAAAATACAAAACCTGGATACGAGGTCATAGACACATAATGTATCAAAAAGACGCAGAGGAAATGCTGCGCACCCTAAGTACAAAAAAACCCAGTGATTTCTGGGCACTCATCAATAAACCAAAGAAGAAGACTGAAAATCAAATAGTAAACGCAGTGAGTGAAAGAGCTTGGGTGAAATTCTTCGAAAATTTGTTTAAGGCACAACCATATCAAATACCGAGGGCAGAAAATCCAGTTAAAACGCCTTGGATCGATATTTCGTCAACTGATGACATAAAGAACGTCATAATGAAACTAAAGAAATCCAGAGCAACGGGTCCAGACGGATTATCCAATATTGACTTAAAACAGAATCCGGAGATTTGGGCTGCCTTTATCAGTATCATCTTTGAACAATGTAGACAGACAAGAACCCTCCTGGCGTCATGGGTAAGTGCGTTGGTGGTGACGATTTTCAAACGTGGGAACCGAGAAGAACCAAGTAATTACAGACCCATCGCCTTACTCGACATAATAGGCAAAATCTTTGCAACACTCCTTCTGACCCACTTTCGAAACTGGGCCAGATCATCACTGGCAAATGACCCCTTTCAAATGGGTTTCTTAAAGAAGGGAAGTACAACAGTCAACATCTTTATTCTCAACTTGATAAAAGCCAAGGTCAAGCAAGGGGCGCCAACTGTATACATGGCATTTGTGGATTTGTCACAGGCATTTGACAGAGTGGATAGGCGGATACTCTGGAATAAACTGGAAAAATGGAACTGTCCGAGGGAACTGCTAGACCCTGTGATGGCTCTACATACTAACACCATGCTAAGAGTTTGTTTAAACAATCAAGGCCTTTTGTCGCAAGAGATACCAGTGGAGCAAGGAGTGAAGCAAGGTTGTCCTCTGGCCCCGGCTTTGTTCATCCCTTTTTTGGGGGACCTCAAAGAGTCGGAAGAAGCAGTAAGAGCCTTTCCACCAAAGCTGGGTAAGGATAACATATCACGCTTAATGTATGCAGACGACTTAATATTACTAGACCACACCCAAATCGGCCTACAACGCCAACTTGCAAACTTGGCGCAATATATGGAGCGTAACAACCTGCAAATAAATAAATCGAAAACGAAAATACTGATTTTTGGGAAAAGTGCCAAGAAGATCCAGGCGGGTTTCAATTGGGCGTTGGACAAAGTAGAAATCGAAGTGGTCCAAAGTTTTAAATACTTAGGAGTCCACATCGACCACTCGGCAAAGGAAGTAACAATGCAGGGGATTCTATGGGAAAAAACAAAAAACCTTGTGGCCCAAATGAAAACCGTAGACCGAAAATATGGCAAATACTCCTTAGTCCCAATGATAGAGTTCTATAAAGGGAAGGTGGTGCCAACCTTGACTTATGGCATGGGAGCTACTCTGAACATGCCAAAGGACACCTGGCGGAAACTAGAGAGCCAAATCTGGAAAACGGTCCTAGGACTGCCCAACGCTACCGCAATGGTACTTATCAGAAGAGACTTGGGTCTACTTTCCCTAGAAGTGACAGTGGGGTTAAACGCTATGCAACTCTGGAGGAACACTCTTATAGAAGACAGCTTGCCTATCTATAAGATACTCGCTGAAGAAATGACAAACCGTCACTTGGATATCTTAAATAAATGGACAGATAACCTGATAGAAAAGCTTACTGAGATCGCGTGCACTGAAGAGGATCTAAAAAACAACCCAACGAGAGTGAAATCAAAATTGGAAGCTCAGGATTGGATAGAAACCTTGGAAAAAGCCCAGATGAATAAACTGACTAAAGATCTCCCACCAAATTTCAACAAATTAAAATAACCAATGGGATACTGTAACAGATTTCCAAAAAAGCAACTCAGAAAACTGTTCATGAGGGCGCGCTTCAATCTCCTTCCGACACGTGAAATCCAAGCTATCAGGAGACAAACTATTGAAAAGGCCTGTCGTCTCTGCAACCAACCAGACGAGCTAGAATCGATAAAACATCTTCTAATATACTGTCCACACCTAAGAAAAGCAAGAGCCACATACCTGACTAGCCTGTGCACAAATCGTTTGGGAATATTAGAAGATGCAGATATAACGTGGTGGAACAGGCTGATGTCAGTGGAGAAAACAAAATGGACTATAGCAACTGTAAAAATCTTGGAAAGTGCATTTGAATTAATTTCATCAAAAACTTCGATGATGACCGACCACGAGGTCCCTGATGTGGAGCATGGACTTTGACAGGGGAGATTGGACGGCCAGGGAGAAACTGTCTGGTTGACTGTTGTATTTTTCATTTCATCGTGTGGCTCTTGTAAAATGACCAGCATCACTTTTGTAAAAATTGCTAAGGCAATTACACACGAATAAATAAAAATTTTTTAAAAAAAAATCACCAAGGAGAATAAATCTAGAGGTAGGTTTAAGTTGTGGTAGAATATATGAGCTAAGAGCCTCAGCCAACTGACGACAGCGGACGATATAAAAGCAGAACATTTATGGTGGTCTCTGCGTTTAGGCCTATTTTGAGATGAATTGATTCAGTACCCTCTAGGATGAATCCAGGAGACTCCCAGACTGAGAGTGAATCCTTCACGATTATCGCTACTCCTCCCCCTCTACCTTCTGCTCTGGGCTTCCTCAACATTACATAGCCATCTGGAATGGCTAGATTGAGAGCTGGACAGGCTGCACTAGAGCCCCAAGTCTCTGTCAGAGCGCAGACATCTAGGTTATTTGATTCTATATGATTGGCGACCTCTATTGAATGTTTTACTAGGAATCTTGTGTTTAGGAGCAGGCAGCGTAACTCTGACACTGGGTTTATTACCTGAGAGGAAAATGTAACAGTCTCAGCCACATTACCTGCATCAGTCAGTGGTCCGACTCCCATATCAGAGATTTGCTGTTGTATGTTTGTGGTATTATCAGTATTGAGTGTTGGACAACTATTAAAGATGGTAGACAGTCAGACTATCCATTAGGATTAGAGGTCCTCCCAGGTTCACCCTATCCTCCTGTACCGTCTGACCATCCAATGTATGTTTATTACAGGTTGGAAGAAGCAGACCACTGGCCTCCTGGGTCTGTGGTTGGTTAAGGTTAGTGCTAAACATTTGTAAGGGACCTACCTTCCTCTCTAATAGCATGCCCCTTGTTCGCTCAAAGGATTTGGTTTTCTCCGCCATTATTGCTCTCAGTACATCCTCAACCCCCATAATGGACTTACTGGGCTGCTAGCGTCCTATGTGCGTCCCTGTTGCGGACTGGTGCAGACTGGCCCCAACTCGTCCGCGCCAAAGGCGCGTTCGCGCCTGGTTTCTACAGAAGAATGCTTCCGGACTACAATCCTTGTGGGGGTTGTAGTTCGGAGCTAACACATGCCTTCAAATCAGGTCGTACTTACAAAACAAACACTAGATGTTAAATTACAAGCAGTTACGAGTGCGTTCTGTGCCTGAGCTTCAAGAAATGAAAATGAAAACCCTGCTAGTCAAATACAATTTTAAAAGGTACAAAACTCTAAAAGTCTACAATATAGAAAGCAGTAATTTGAAATGCGGCTGCTCAAATATAAAATAATTACGGTTGTCTAAGGAGAGAGCTGCTCAGGTGCCTTAAGTACTGGTGCAGACTTGCCCCAACTCGTCCGCGCCAGCGCGTTCGCGCCAGGTTTCAACAGAAGAATGCTTCCGGACTACAATCCTTGTGGGGGTTGTAGTTCGGAGCTAACTCACGCCTTCAAATCAGGTTGTGCTTCCAAAACAAACACTAGATGTTAAAATACAAGCAGTTACGAGTGCGTTCTGTGCCTGAGCTTCAAAAAATGAAAATGAAAACCATGCTAGTCAAATACAATTTTAAAAGGTACAAAACTCTAAAAGTCTAAAATATAGAAAGCAGTAATTCGAAATGCAGCTGCTCAAATATAAAATAATTACGGTTGTCTTGTGTGTGTCTCGTACTCCCTTTGGGACGCGAGAGGAGTTGGGTCCTCCCTGCTCCCGGAGGTCCGCGGACTGCTCTGCCGGCCCCCGGGAAATCACCCCGACAACACATTATGCTCTTCAGTGATAGCTGGCACTAAATTTTTACAACCCTCTTCAGGAGGAACAGAGCTTTAGAATTGCACAATACTGATGCTATGTTTATTTTTGTAGCTAATGCGATCTGGTTCAGGTAGGTTGTTTTGCAGCAGAGTAGGGTTTTCTATCCCCAAAGTATATGCACGTGCACATTTATCAACCTCAGACATGGGAAAGGCAGAGTCCGTCTTGCCACGGTTTGGTACTGTGATGTGGCATAGAAAAAATATCTCTGCAACATGTGCTTAACACTGATCTATCTTAATCAGTAAACTAACCCACTGATCTATCTTGATCAGTGTGTTTAGGTGTTAAACGTATGTTGCAGAGTAAATCTGTTGCAGATTTGTTCATATGCCACATGACAGTATCAAACTGTGGCAAGATAGACTCTGCCTTTCCTGTGTCCGAAGTTGATACATTTGCACGTGCAATTCACCTTTGGTTTAGCAAGTGATCAATATATTGTCCACAAATATGTCAAGAAGTTGTACTATACTAAACACACAAACTGTATGCCCCACAGTGAACACAGAAAGCATTAAATGATGAATTGATCTGAATTTAATGCACTTGGCAACAACAGCAAGACAGATGTTTCTAGCCTTAACATCCCACTATAAAATATCCTGACGTGTTATTTATGATTTTTAAAAGTTATTTGCAACAGGCAGCCATGTGAACCCCCAACCAAGGCATGCGCCCCTTTTAGACCTCCCATATCTCTGGGGGTAGTGACACTAGATGACTGCCCCTTGACGGTACTTTTTCTGCTTTGTGTTTCATTTATTGAACTATTGTAATATTGCGCTCTGGGAGATAGTTAGGGCCTCATCACAAGTTGGGCGGTATCCGGACGCATATACCGCCGAGCAGTATTTGCGTCAATGCCGTGAGTTGTGGTGCAAACAATGCCCCATCACGAGTTGGCAGGCAAGCGCACACGGCCCTGGCGTTAACGCAAATAGCGTTTGATGGTAAAACTCAGCGAACAATGCGTTACAGCCAGCGTGTTGCTCCATTACCCAGCTAATAACGCTGCGGGAAAAGCGTCAACGCCGGAACAGGCAACAAAGCAGCAGCCATTTTGGAAATCACAATCCACCTAAAATCAGTGCACCTGGAAGCCATCCACTCCAACAAATCTCAGAAAATGTCCCAGGAGCTTGTGAGGGGCAAGTCTGCCCTGGACAGATTGAGCAAACCTAAGTTCTCGGCTTAGAACTCACAATACTGGTGAAGGAGGTTATTTCCCACCAGGATGAACTCTATGGTCCCCAATGGAAAAAGACGGGCTCACAGCAGCATAACTACACCTGGGCAGACATCAGCCAGAAGATCACTGCAGCGGGACGTGTCCCCAGGGATGGAGAGGACTGCCGCAAGCGAATCATCGACCTGCGGGTCCATGTTCAGGGCCTCATTCACTTGCAGAAGTGCATGCCCCTGCAGCGACATAATCATCTTGGACATTGCGTACACGTGGTGGTCCATGCCGGCTCAGGGTGGCGCATGCCCTGTGCTTTGTTAAGGAGCTTGGGGGGACCTTCACAGCATGGCTCTCAGGGGGGACCACACATGTTGTGCTACGCCATTGTCTGACAAAGGGGTAATGTGCAGTCCCCGAGTGAGAAGCAACTTGTGGGTGTTTTCAATTTAAAATAACTGTGTGATGCCACAAATTTATGTGTGTAGCAATGATATTATATTAAATGGTGGGGGCTTTTAAAGTCCTCTGGCACCCGGTATTACACTTAGATAATAAAAACTATGGGGGGGTCTTGGGTCTATGGAAATAACCTTGCCCAGGTATTATACTCCAGCAAAGATAACGTTATCAGGTGCACTCCCCTGTGGCACACAGACCAGTCTAATAGGTGTCTTCTATCATAGTGGTAGCTGACTCATAGATACATTTATCACCAGGGAATTTTGGTGCTACTAAATCCTGGTCAATGATTTAATTTTCAGCCCTTGCTCATGCAGCATTTTGCTCTTGGGTAAAGAGCAGTGCATGCCTCACCGGGTCAGTGCTTTTTTGGCTTGTTTAACACAGCAACGCCACAGAAAACGAGTACTTCTGGGTCCATTGATCTATAGATGTTTAATGCACTAGTTGTAGCCTACATTAGTACTGCATTATGTATGTTTTACATATAGTCCCCAGGTAAAATATGGAAAATGACATTCCACAAATGTGTGATCATGCACAAATCACGTTGTGACTTGGTTCTCATATCGGGCTGACATGAGAGTGCTTTGAAACATGGGTGTTAGATGCATCTGTCATTTGAGGGTGGGGTTAAATGACATCACTTCCTGTGATGTCAAAACGGGGTCAACGTATGATGTAACTTCCGCTGGCCCTGGCATTTTGGTGAACTGATATCCCTGTGTCCTAGGTAAAACCACAGAAAGGCCTGTTGGAAGCATATCACTCATTCCCAGAGGTTTTGCCAGAGACGCTAGTGGGAACAGGAACCAGTATGAAGAGGTGTTCCCCTGCTGATACTGGAGAGTCAGAAACCCTTGGAAAAGGCACGTCCGCATGCCCACCAATGGCAGCACATCACAGTTCGGGCTTGTCGGGCAACCAGCAAGGTGGAAAAAGGCACAGAGATGACTTTGTTCACACTGCAGGTGAACTTATGAGAAATAACCTTGAACCATCAGTTCTCCAAGAGGAGGTAGGGGCATGGGTGGATGAATGTTTAACGTTACCTGATGGAACAGTGGTAATCAATGGTAACCAAACATCAATATCGCTAAAACATTACTATTTATTATCACAACTACTTTCTGATACCTGATCTGATCTCTATCCGCACTGGTTGCTATATGGGTCACTATTGCTGTTTTTCATTTAATGTACACCAGCATCAAAAATAAACTTTAAAATTTACAAAGTTTTAGTTCTAAACTATGAAGCTAGATAGTGTTATGTGTTTCGCTTGAATGCCTCAGTATTGGGCTGTTGGATACCTCTGATATTACAAAGAACTTAGATGGCACACCATGGTATCTGTTGGTGGGTTTGGCCAGACTTCTGAGGAGTCACTAGGCACTCGGGAGACAACTATTGCTGTGTGCTTAATTACATGAATCCCTCAATTACTGGCTGGCACGACCGGCACGACCGGGGACCTTGTGCTTGGGGGACAGCTGGTATGAAGTGTTGCCATTCTCATCAATACCAAGATCTTTTTGAGACCGTCTTGAGACTTGTACCCCAAGGTTTGGTTTCCTGTGCATAGTTGCCCAATTTCCTCTGCCCAGCAAGACTGGGGGTCATTGACCTGGAGGCTGGTAGTGGCTATTGCTCCTATTGAGGCTTTTAGATCCTGAGGGCTGCCCTCAGAAGTTTTTTTTGGTTTCGTTCCTTGGTGCTCAACTCTTCCTACCAGCATGAGTGGGAGCCATTGGCTCAATTCTTCCTACCAGCATGAGTGGGAGCCATTGGCTTAGAGGCTGGTGGCGGTGGCGGTAATTACTACTATGGAGGCTTAGAGGCTTATGTCCAGCAATATTACTCAACCAAATCCTCATAGCAGGGCAGCGGATGACCAGTTTGGATGCTGCTGGCAGACCATTGTATCATGTTTTTATTTTCATTTTAAGGACCTCTTTGGTTTTATTTGGAGCTGTTATTGTTTGAGAGGGCTGTTTTGACAGCGGTATAATTTCCACCAGGAACTCAGATCGGATGTCACAATTCGGGTTCTTATGGCCCTTTTCTTTTGGGGACATTGACCTAACATGGAAGGTTGATTTACTGTGATCCTCAACTCATTCCACTTGACCTTTATTAGTTGGTAGTAGGGAAGTTGATCTGAGAGGTTTTAACTGCCTGTATTTTTGTTATATACAGATTTAATTATCTTAATTTCCTGTGTAGCACAAATTGTATTTGATTAGATAGTCAATAATTGTCTTGGTTGGCAGATTTATTTATGCTTTTTATCTATTGATCATTGGCTTTGTGGGCAATTTTCAAAACACTGTTTTGCTCATTTTAGTATTTTTTATCATCGTAGAATACAATGTTTCCACTAATAGCCGAAGTACGAAGAAAAGGATAGCAACACCCATCATTCCCCTGATCAAGTTCCTGAGAAGTCCTCCGTCATCATGCCGCTAATCCTAAAGCTAATGCGCAGGTTGGGGAGATTGAATCCCTACTGGATGACGGAAAGTTTGAAAGCACCAATCAGAGCACGCCCAATAGGCAGGAGGGAGAGGGATACAAGCCATCACAACTGACCCATAAGGCTAAATATTGTGAGGGCGCGAAAGGTGAATGAAGGGCCATGAGAGATGTCATTTGATTTGCCCGATTAATTAAAGTATCCCAGGTGCCAGTAAGGATGACAACCTAGAAGAATTTGAAAAACCCAGAAAAGTCCACCAGTTTGGGGGATAACATGAACAAGATGCATGGAGAGCACCCCCACCACATATCCTCTCCTCCCGCTTCCACCGCTCAATTGCTTTCCCAGGAAGACTCTCCTCCCTCCCTTCCCTCTGTCTAGAACGAGAACACACACACACGCTCTCTCTCTCTCTCTCCCTCTCTCTCTCTCTCTCTCTCTCTCTCTCTCTCTCTCTCTCACCCCAACATCTATTCCTTACTTGAATATACATAACTATTTACACCACATCGCTCCCTTTCATAAACACATCACCTTATCTCTCTCATGGCCCCCATACCTTCACCACTCGCCCCAGATTCCACACTTGGCCACCACTAATCCCCGCTACTCCTGGACAAACATTTTACACTTGCATGGGATAGCTGTACAACACCTCTCCTTTCCTTTGTATACTTCCTTTTTTCACTCTTATCCAATCACCTCTCCTCACCTCCAAATCGTTCACACCCCTTCTCACATCACTCCTTTCCTTTGTTGTCTCCTTGTTTATTTTACACCTTCTCCACACCTCCCCCAAATCTATCTCTTTACCCCTAGCTCGCCCCAACCAAGCCGGGCATACATGAGAGTTTCCCTTTCATCCTCTCATGAGTTCAAATGGAACTTCACCCGTTTCAACATGATATGATATGGCATTTATAACGCGCCTATACACAAGTGTTTCAAGGCGAGACCATGAGCTGACATCCTCAGCCCTCTTATCTTTTCTACCACCATATCCTTCTTTCTTTGCCCACACACTTCAGCTATCCTTCCAGCCTTCATTGTACACCTATTTACTTTTTCCACAGCACCATTACACTTAGGATGATACAATAATGTTCACCTATGCGTAAACCCACTAATTCTCAAATATTCTTCCATCACCTTTCCATAGAACTGTACCATTATTTGTCAACACAGACACAGGATATCCCCCCTTCCAAACATATCCTCCAAAAAACGTCACGATTGCCCCTGACCTTGCCTCACAGACAAATATGATCTCCACCCACCGAGACAACAAACCTATTAATACGATAATGTACTTTCCACAACCACCTCCAAATCAATTGGCCCCAACGTATACATTGCCAATGCTTCCCCTGCATTCTGAGGCCCATCAGAACAAATCATAGGCCTTGCAGGTGCACTTAATCTCTTACCGCTTTTCTCACACTCCCAAAAAACATCCAATTTTCTTTCTACCATCCTAGCTAGCACTGGCAACAGTAATCCGCTTTCAGCACCCCTTTTGTTTTGGAAACCACAATGCATCCCACATGCACCACATCTATCAACCTTTCATGGAATCCAACTGGAAAAATAACCTTTCTTGATTGGGAAAGTATCTCACCATCAATACTCAACTCGTCACATACTTCCCAATAGGCTCTCACATCTCCCACAGTCCCATCCTTACATGGCCATTCACATTGCAGCCCTTGATGTGCTGTAATAATGTTTACATCCTCTTTGACCGGTCCTTTCCAATCCCCCTCACATATAATGCCATCATGAGTCCGAAATATTTGCTCACACCATTCCTCCTCTCCAACGTCCTCCTTGCCATTTACACGTGAGAAGCAATCAGCAAAGTCATTGGGCCTCACTATTAATTGGGCGGTATCCCAGTGGTAAAATCTGCTGGAATATCTCCCAACTCAATTACGTTACAGGCACTTGGTCCAGCAGTATTAGCACCGGATCACAAGTGGCAGTGACGTTGTGTAAGTCCCCTCCCCATTTTGTTTTAGTGCAACGGCCTCAATGGGGAATTTTTGGTGCAATTACTGCAGCGGTAGTTGTGCTGCAGTAATTGCACTAAAAATGGGCGGAAAGTCAGCAAATTCACCTCCAGCTCAGAACTGGAGGTGAATTCTTCAACTTTCCCCCAAACCCAGGATTGGGTGGTGCAGTAATGTGGCAGTAATGCTATTACCACCACATGTTTACTGCAATGTTCAACCTATAGTACGGCCCATTTTTTTCCTGCAATTACTTCCACACTAAATGAATGGTATTGCATTCTGGCTACTGTGAGAACCTCAATGAATTCTCACTCCTCGACCCCTTGGATCCTCTACGCAGTTAGCCAGGGAAAGACCATTGCTATTGGATCCCGACCCTGGGGGCAGAGAAGCGAGGGAGGAACACCTGGGTGGAGGGTCCTTGGGGACTGGGAGCGGGGTGCCCTTGGACGAGACATGGTATCCCCCTTTTCCTAGTGACAACCAATTCAACCCTTCCCCAGCCTTTATTGGCTATTATAAGTCAGATCCCCTCAGTTCTCCACCATTGACACTTGATAGTACTGGGACAAAAAAGAGACAACTAAGAGCAATGAATGACTATGTTCTTTTACCACTCTAGTACTGGTATGAGGAAGATGCCTACTAAGAGTAGTGAAGGTCAGGCATGTCCCTTTAATTGTGCTCAGGCAAGTCTGAATAATCACCCACACCTGCAGCTTGTTAAAGGTCTGCAGGTGTATAAATTGAGCCCAACTCAGTGGGAGAGAGGAACGACAGTCGAAGGACTAGGAGGCCAGTGCAGAAAGCAGAGGACTCTCCAACATGGTGTGGGAGGGAGGACTCCTTGGAACAGACTGGAAAAGGTGAAGGAAGCCATGCTGGAAGCCTGTACCATTCCTTCCTCTTCAACATGCTCATTCCCCTGTGGTGGAAGACCACCCAAGGAGTGTCTGAGGGGCAGGAACTGGAGCCCTGGCACTGAAGGAAGAAGGTGGTATGATCCAAGTTGCAGAACCAACATACAAAGCAACCATTGAGTTTCTGGTAATTGAGAAACCCGGTGCGTGTTTGTGAACTAAAGCATTTCCTGAAATACTTTGTATCGGAGTGGTCTCATGTGGCGGGTTACAGGTTTTCAAAGGTCTCCGAACATTGAACTGCTCAATTAAAGTAAAACGAACAACTATACTTGTCCATTATCTAACAGAGGGAAATACTTTGTATCGGAGTAGTCACGTGAGGCAAGGAACACATTTTAGAAAGTCTGTGGACGCTGAATAAATCAATTAAAGTGTAACAAACAATTATTGAACAATAAGACGAAGGGAAAATGCACCCAGCGATAAAGATTTAATGATTTAATACCAAATTGAATTCAAACCTTGCTACTAAACAGATGAAAACCAAAACAAGGAGAGGAAATTTAAATCAATGTAAACCATCATACACTGAAGTGCTAAAATGAATATAATTCTAAACCAACCACAGTATGCTGAAATATAATATGATTTGAAAGGAACAGGCAACCAAAGGATACTGAAGCCGAATTTAAAGTGACATTTTTAACATGTGTGAAAGCTACAAAATTATCCAAACTGTGTATTTGACAACAACGTTTAACTAAACTGTGGAAAACAAAGACAATTGGTGTTTCCTTTGGAAGTGCAGCACTTGGAGCATGGGAAAGGGAACCTTGAGCTTTGACCAACAACATTTCACTTTGAATTATGTGACTTGGAACATGGGAAGAGGCACCCCGAGTCCTAACTTGGGAAAGGAGACCCCAAGACCTGAAAAGAGTATTGCATGCTAACTTTAAGAAAAGGGAATTTGAGACTTTACTTTGTTGAACTGTTTTATACTTGGGGAACGGAGCTGAAAGAACCCTGTGAGCTGTAAGAAGCTCGGGACTTTGTGTTCAACACTGGTTTTCCTTTTTTGGTTGTTGACATCCCTACACATTGTATGGTTATAGTTTTGAGGGCAAGCATAGGTTTTGGACACTGACAAATTCCTAGGTTGAAATCTTTAACTCAGACTTACCTAAGTTTTATTTAGGTAGTGAAATCCCACCTTAGCATACAGCAAGTTCGGCCTTTTTCCATCCTGATATTTAAGTTAATAAAACAGATTATTTTGAATCCGGAATCTGTTGTCTGTGTCCTTCCTCATGATGCCTTCACACTACCCATCCAACCAACCATCCCAATACTTTATCTAACCCCTTTGATTCAGATATTGCCTTTAAAGGGTGATGATCCGTCCATAGAACAAAAGTACAACCCCACACAAAAGTTCAAAATTTCGCCATCGCCCAATGACATGCTAACACTGTAACAAGCGTCCTTCTTTCTCACCTTTTTCTCCTTGCTTGTGGTCTTCCGGGACGAGGCTTCTTTCTTTTTCACCGACCGTGACTTGTACAAGCCGAAACGCGAGTCCTCGGGTTCCAGCGTGGAAGCCGGCTGCCAAGCCGCTAGCGTTCGATTTCCAGGAACAATGTCAATAAATCCAGGAAGGAAGATATCGGAAGGT
Source organism: Ambystoma mexicanum (assembly GCF_040938575.1). Lineage (NCBI taxonomy): Eukaryota > Metazoa > Chordata > Amphibia > Caudata > Ambystomatidae > Ambystoma > Ambystoma mexicanum. The sequence goes on from NC_090921.1 coordinate 1,087,456,559, forward strand.
AAGGATAAAGGGGAAAGGGGTTCCAGGAACAATGAGGAAGATAGAATGCACGAAGCACAGAGAGCGAACTCGAACAACGTCTAGTAACTCGTAGGGGTAGAGTTGAGACGCGCGGAGCCGTGGGGGCGTGCTGGTTTTCTAGGAAGCTGGCGAGTGCACGCAAAGGCTAGACTGAAACAGTTCTAACTTGTCGGCCATCTTGGATGAGTCGCAGAGATAATGCCGCGGTGCACCATGGACCATGAAGTCCAGAAGGGTCGAAACCGGCTATTCATGACAGCATGCCTCCTCCTAAGCCCGGACCCACCAGGTTTGCCCGGGTGTATTCGATGAAACCTTTGTAGAAGACGAGGAGCATTCATGTTAGAAACTGGTTCCCAGGTACGCTCGCTGGGGGGGTTACCTTTCCACTCAAGTATTGTAGTTGTCCTCGTCTATACCTGGAATCACAAATCCTGCAGACTTTGAATTCAACCTGATCATTGATGAGCACAGGATTAGGTCTAGGAACTGTCTGATTGGATTGTACATATGGCTTCAATAAGGAAGTATGAAAGACCGGATTAATTCTTTTCCAGGATTCTGGGAGCTGAAGTCGATATGCCGCTGGGTTATTGATTTCCTTGATGGTGAAAGGTCCATAATACTTGGGAGCCAGTTTGTTAGGCCGTAGATGTCGAGGAAGGAGTTTGGAGGATAGCCAGATTTCATCTCCTATTGAATAAGAAGGGCTAGGTCTCCGCTTGGCATCTGCATATCGTTTTAGAGCTATCCTGGCCTTTTCCAGATGTTCCTTAGCATCCTTGTGAACATTTACCAACTTTTCAATCCAGGAATCAACTGCAGGTTCCAGAGTAGGATGTGGTAAAACTGATGGTAAAACTGAAGGATGGAATCCTTGACTGCAAAAAAATGGGCTTGTCTTGATAGCCGAATGATCTGAATTGTTGTAAGCGAATTCAGCTACTGGAATCAATAGCGACCAATCATCCTGGACCTTGCTAGCAAAGCAGCGAAGATATTGTTCTAAAGTCTGGTTGACTCTTTCTGTGATCCCGTTGGTTTGGGTATGGTATCCTGAAGACAAGGCCTGCTGAATGGCTAGTATTTGGCAAAGGTGTTTCCAGAACGGGGAAATATACTGGGGACCTCCGTCAGAGATGATCTTGGAAGGTAATCCATGGAGCCTAAATATGTGTTCAATAAATATCCCAGCAAGTTCAAGTGAAGAGGGTAATTTGAACAGTGGTGTGAAATGAGCTGTATGGGTAAAAAAGTCAATTGTAACCATTATAGTCGTATATCCCCGGGATGGGGGTAATTCCACAATAAAATCTGTAGCAATGAACTCCCAAGGACGTGTTGGTAATGTAGGTTGATGCAGAAGACCGGCAGGTCTCCTATTGTCGTGTTTGTTTTGATTGCACACAGCACAGGATTGGATGTAGGTTCTTATGTCAGTAGTCATTCTTGGCCACCAGAATTGCCTCTGTATGAGATGGAGGGTAGTAGTAATGCCTCGATGTCCTGAATGAAAGGTGTCATGACAGAGATTCATGATTTTATCTCTCAGTCCTTGTATAGGGATGACCAGTCGTTTGTCCTTGAAGAGATAACCATCTTTTGTGTTCAGGTTCCATTGATTATTCTGGGCGTATTCTTTCCAGAGATCAGATGAAGATGTATGAGCATGGATGTCTTCCAGGAGGAATTTAGCTTGTGCCACAAACACAGTTTTTGGAAACATCATGGGAAAGGCCCTGACCTCGACAGATTCGTAGTCAGGAAGTCTGGATAAGGCATCTGCGACGATGTTATTGATTCCAGGAAGGTGGTTAATTTGAAACTGCTACTGCGCGAAAAAGAAGGCCCAATGGGCCTGGCGACTGTTTCTACATTGCAGGGATTGTATTACTTGTAAATTTTGATGATCTGTTCGTACTTGCACTGGATATTTAGCTCCCAGGAGTAAGTGATGCCAATCAGTGAATGCTTGTCGGATGGCCAATAGCTCCTTCTCCAGGACGGAATAATGGCATTCACTTGGCGTCAATGTACGGGACAGGTAGGCAATTGGATGTTCCATCTTGTCCTCAAATTCTTGTTTTAGGACTGCTCCAATGGCCTAGTCAGAAGCATCTGTTTCCACCAGGAAGGTTCGATCAGTGTCGGGCTGGGCTAGGATAGGACCTTCAGTGAATTTTCTTTTTAGATGTTGGAAGGCCTTCTCTTGTTCTGTAGACCAAATAAACAGTGTATCCTTCTTTAAAAGTGCCACGATGGTATGCACAATTTCAGAAAATGTTGGAATACATTTTCTGTAAAAATTTGCAAGCCCCAAGAAGGATTGTATCTGCTTCACAGTGGTAGGCGCCGGCCACGAAAGTATGGAATCTATCTTATACGGATCCATTTCGATTCCATTAGGACTGAGCACAAATCCAAGGTAATGAACGGTTTGAGCATGAAATAGACATTTTTCAGGTTTGGCCAGGAGTTTGTTTTCTCGTAATCGTTGCAGAAATGCCTTAACATGCTCTTGATGAATCTGAGGATCTTTAGAATAAATCAATATATCATCCAGTTATACGATAACAAAAAGGAACAACATATCTGAAAACACTCTGTCCATGAATCGTTGAAATACCGCAGGAGCGTTGGCAAGACCGAAGGGCATGAGCAAATATTCAAAGTGGCCAAAAGGTGTTCTAAAGGCTGTTTTCCATTCATCACCTCCCTTAATTCTAATTTGATAGTAAGCACCCCTAAGGTCGAGTTTGGTGAAAATAACAGCTCCTCGAATGGCCTCCAGAATGTCAGAAATGAGTGGTAATGGATAACGGTCCTTGAGGGTACATTGATTGAGATCACGGTAATCCAAACAGGGTCTTAACTCCTTTGTGTTTTTCTTGGGAACAAAAAACAAAGACGCACCTGCGGGGGACTTTGAAGTCCGGATGGTTCCATTTGCCAAGTTGGTATCCAGGTACTCACGTAAAGCCTTCTTTTCAGGTTCAGATAAAATAAACATTCTCCCAAATGGAATCACGGCAGAGGAATCTGTTTCAATGGGGCAGTCCTCAGGTCTGTGGGGTGGAAGAGCTTGAACAATATCTGTTGAAAACACGTCAGAGTAGGTCTGGTAGGATTCCGGTACTTGGGTAATGTTGGACACGCTTAAGGAGGATGGTTGGTGGTTCTGAGAGTTTACTAGGTTAATCCGGGATGTGTCCTGACATAAACAGTGGGACATACAAAACTCTGAGCCAAGGAACAAGGAACCTGCTGTCCAATAGATGTATGGGTTGTGCTTCTGTAACCAGGGCATGCCTAAAACCATGGGATAGTGGGCAGCCTTTATGATGTCAAATCGTATTCTTTCCTGGTGGTTGTTTATTGACAGTTGCAATTCCTTTGTTTGGTGAGTAATGGGACCTGAAGACAAGGGTCTACCGTTGATTCCTTCCCCTGGTTGTATCACTTCTTTGAGCTCTGTCAGAATTCTATGAGTAGTGGCCCATTCGTGATCAATGAATATCCCCATGGCACCGCAGTCCACGAGAGCCAGGATGGGAAAAGATTAATTCTCGGTAGATGTCAGTAAAGTTTGTAGAAGCACTAAGGTATTCTGTCCAGGAGTATTCAAGGAAGGAATGGATATGAGCAGGCATCTTTCGCCCGAAGCTGTGCTCCGTTTAAGATCGGGAGCTGGCATTTCCCGAACGCCGGGGTGGTGCTATAGGACATTCTCTAACTAGATGTTTGTCAGAGGCACAGTACATGCGGAGACCAGTATCGATTCTACAGAGTCTTTCTTGTGGAGAAATTGGCCCTTTGAAGGCACCTAGTTGCATGGGTTCTGGATCCGGAGTACGTGGAGCAACAGTCTCTTTGGTATTTGGGTATTCAGTAGTTGTCTTTGGAAATGTATCCACCTTTTTTTCAGCCTTTCTCTCCTGGATCCTGAAATCTATATGCAAGGAAAGGTCCATGAGGGCCTGGAAGGTTCCTGGACGTGCCACTCTGGCTAGCTCGTCCTTTAATTCATCATTTAAACCCTTCTGAAGAGAGTGAAACTGGCTTCATGCGACCAATCTGCTTCTTTGGCTAGCTGCTTGAAGTTAGATACATAAGAGAGCATATCCTGACTCCCTTGCTTAAATTCAAGAAGTCTTTCTTGTGTACTGTAGAGAAGCTCTGGTCGATCGAACATGGCTTTTAGGGCATCCACAAATCCTTCGTAGTTATCCAAAAGTTGATCTCCCGAATTAACGAAGGGAGTTGCCCAGGTTAAGGCATTACCCGTTAAGTGGGATATCATGAATCCAACCTTTGCTTGCGGTGTTGAAAAATAGTAGGGTTTGAAAGTGAAGTGCACTAAGCATGAATCTAGGAATGAACGCAGGGACCTAGAAGATCCATCATACTTGTCCACAACACCTCCAACCAGAATGCTTTCTTTGACTGCAGAATCCCGGGATAGAATCAGCTGTTTTAAAGCTGCATTTTCGGCTTTAAGATTTTGAACCTCGGTAGTTAATTCTTGCATACCTCTCATGAGGTCTTGGACTGCCGCTTCCATATCTGTTTCCATATAAGGTTCTAGGCGTCTCTGTCCGTCACAAGCTTCCTTCTTTCTCACCTTTTTTTCCTTGCTTGTGTTCTTCCGGGATGAGGCTTCTTTCTTTTTCACCGACCGTGACTTGTACAAGCCGAAACGCGAGTCCTCGGGTTCCAGCGAGGAAGCCAGCTGCCAAGCCGGTAGCGTTCGATTTCCAGGAACAATGTCAGTAAATCCAGGAAGGAAGATATCGGAAGGTAAGGATAAAGGGGAAAGGGGTTCCAGGAAAAATGAGGAAGATAGAATGCATGAAGCACAGAGAGCAAACTCGAACAACGTCTAGTAACTCGTAGGGGTAGAGTTGAGACGCGCGGAGCCGCAGGGGCATGCTGGTATTCTAGGAAGCTGGTGAGTGCACGCAAAGGCTAGACTGCAAAAGTTCTGACTCGTCACCCACCTTGGATGAGTCGTAGAGTTAATGCCGCGGTGCATCATGGACCATGAAGTCCAGAAGGGTCGAAACCGGCCATTCATGACAAACACTTCCTTTTCAATTACCGAATACCTCTTTTCAGGCCCTTCAGAACACATGACGAATGCATAATAACTTTTTCTTCCCCCCCTTGCCTCATCTTAGACAACACTGCTCCCAGTCCCACATCACTCAAGTCAACCGTAATTAATATATGTCTTGCATGTGTCAAACTGGGCTGACGGAACCACCAAATCTATTTCCTCCTTTATCTCGTGGAATTTGCTTTCACAATTCCAATTCCACTGAAATTGTGCCCCCTTTTCCAACAACTTCCTCATTTCTACCACTTTTCCATCAACATTTTTCACAAACATTTGATATAATTCTATCATACCTAGAAAGGAACACAGCTGACCTTTCCTTTCAGTTGTTTTAATTTTTGTATGCCATCCAAAATTTCCTGTTTCAGCTGCACACCCACTTGCGATACCTCATGCCCCAAATATTCAACAACTTGCTTCCTAAAAACAAACTTCCTTTTACCTGTCAAACCCTCTCTCCTCCAATACTCATCATAATTCTTTTAAGTTGATGTCATGCTCTGCAACACAATCCCCCAAACACCAAAATATCATCTTGAAAGCACAACACACCCCGCATGTCACCAAACAATCAATGCATCACCTTTTTTAAAACAATGAAGCTGACACAAGCCCAAATGGCATTCTGCGAAATTGAAAGTCTCCCTCATGCGCCATGAAGGCTGTGGACTTACAATACCCTGGCTCTACAACAATTTGGTAATATGCGGATGACAAATTTAATTAAAAATACTCTTTCTTTCCCAATCATACTTAATATTTCCCCCATATTTGACAAAAGTTGCCTTACACCACAATACACCTGTTCAGTTACCTAAGAGCAACACATAACCTAACGCTTCCATTTGCCTTATTTGCCACCACAATGGTTGACACCCACTCTACGCATTAGGTGTCTCAATTTTCCCTCCAAAACATTTTTTTAAACTCTGCCTTTATACTGTATCTCACAGTTAAAGGCACTGGTGAAACTTTGGATTCCACCAGAACACTTCCTTCTTTTACAATAGTCTGATGGACCATTCCTCTTAGTCTCCCAATTTGTTTTGAGAACACTGACTCAAATAGTTCTTCCACAGAAGACCCTTCACTGCATTGTACATTTAACACTTGCTCCTTGGTATTAGGATCCAATTTCATGTGTAAATATTTTTGTTCTCTCCCTCCTAAAAGAGGTGCACCCTTATTCATTGCATGTATTTATCAACTCTTTTCCTGGCCTTAAATTCAAAATTTCCCAAAAAATACCATAAAAGTTAATTACAGTCTATATTATATCCTCCAGTTTTAATATCAAGCAGTGTTAGATTTTCACCTTCCCTTCTAAATCTTTCTAAAAAATCATCCTTTCTATAAAAGTAACCTTAGCTCCAGAGTCTGCCATCAACCAAAGTGCCTTCCCATTTACCAAGATAGTTGTCATTGGGCTTTCACATTCATCATCCATTTCACATTCCGCCATGTTTACAGTAACTATCTCTAGCTGTGTACACTCTTCATCTTCTGAAGACGTGCTAGTATATCCACCCACAAACTGTATGTTTTTCTTCTGAGAATTCTTGTGCAGCAGCTTGCAAAATGACCCAATCTCTTGCATTTCATACACATCAAATTTTTACTGAGCACACTTGTGCGCTGGCTAAGTGAGTCTTACTGCTGCAACAATAGCATGCATGGTCGCTGGAGGAAGTACTAGTGTTTGATTGTTTTTGAAATCCGGCACTTCTTCCACGACGAAATGGGTTTTTCCCAAATGATTTATGCTCCTTGTACTTGGTATATTTCTTTTTTTCTATAGCCACTTTGAGAATTTCTGTTGGGGACTTTTTTTTGTTCCACTTTAGTTACGTTTGGCAACACATGCCATACAGTCAGTGACTACATTTGGGTGTTGCCAGGGGTTGCAGCTGAGACCCCTGTGGTCTCATGTGCTAACCCTGTGGTCTCATCTGCGACCCCTGATATTGAAAACAATCATCAACAAAAAAAGAAAACAAAACAGGGAAAAAATAGGGGGAAAAAGGAAAACAACGATTGCCCAGAGCCAACCTCGTCAACACATTCAGAGGCTGTGGACTGGTAGAGAAGAGGTGTTGCATGGAAATCGCGGTCTCTTAATGTAAGCTGCTAGTAGTTCAAAATTAGTGTTTTGGTCACTCTACCCTGTTCCAGCCATCCACAGATGAACCCAGTGTGATGCTGCCAAGTGTGTTTGCCCCTGCCATTCAGGAGACATGGTCATGAAGCTCGCACTCAATACACCCATACATACAAGGGGTGAATGTGGATGCCACCTTGTCTGAAAGGAGATGTGGACTGAAGATCCACAGTAAATGGGCTTAAACTGGAAGCGTGAAGTTTTAATTCCGCCTTCGCACTTGGTCACAGTGTGCAGTCATCTCCAGACCTATTGAAATAGGCAGAATTTACAAATGGATTAAGAAACCCTTGATCATTTCCGTGTCTTGTCCGGTTCCTTTAAGCAGAAAGGGTAGACTGGCTGTCGTGGGCACATCACGCCTTACTGGCTGGGGGATATTGGAGGAAGCACAGCAGGCTAGCCACAGGGACTCACAGAAATTAATTCAGCATGGATAATTATAATTATAAGGTTTGGGTAGTCAGGGTGGTGGTGAGTTGTAATCGCTGTGCTCACCTTAAAAGACAACCGGGAGAATGTGTATGTGTGTGTGCAGGGGGGGCAGTGTGTTAAAAGGGTTTCAATCCCTCTTGGGGGTGAAAAGCAATTGGCCTCTAATTAACATTGATGCCTGGCATGCACCGGGGAGCATCATGTGCCCGTGTCTGCTTTTTTTACTTATTCTAGAGCACAATGCTTTATTTAGGGCGTTTTCCACTGTTATTCTTTTTTGCAAATCGGCACAAGTCGCGCGTGATGCAGAGGCAACCGTGACCAGATTTAAGGAAGCCATGTGCTGATTCCAAAGGAAACTTCTCAGGACACCTTCCTGTTGACATGCTTTGTTGGGTTTCTCTCTGAGCACATTGCATGTCAGCCAACTTATTCTCGTTGGATATCGTTTTGGAGGTGTGTTTCTTGATGGTTTGTCGTGTTTGTCCACACCTAAAGGAGGTTCTCTAAAAACATGTCTAGTGTGCCGCCTGCTGGTTGAAGAATGGGCGTTAATGTTCCCCTCAGGTGTGCAGTGCATTCAGTGATATTCTCTGCTCCAGAGACCGTGGGACATTCTGAAGGGAATCGTACCAAAATCTCGCCCTCACAATTACGACGGCCGAAAATGCCAAAAATGGCAATATAGAATGGGGGTATAGAATATAATATTAATATGGAGGGCCTGCGGGATGTCTCCCCCAGCATATATATGTGGTGTAAAGGGGGTTAAAAAAGTCTGCATTTTCATCCGTCGCAATCCTTCTGAAGTCCATCCATACTTCGCTGTGGACTGGGATGAAGGAGCAGGGCATGGAAAGCGCAGCCTCTTAATGGAGGCCAGTAGAGGTTCGAAATGAAAGTGCACAGTCTTGTTTTTACTGGAGAAAGACTGGCTTAAGTAGGACATCTCTGTCAGCGAGTGGGTTCTTTGAAAAAAAAAGCAAGGACAGTCCAACAATTCCAGTGTGCGCAACATGACTGGGCGGCTGGGTGTAAACAGCAGTTGGCTTTGGCTCATGGCAGTCTATGGACTTGGGTTTCTGTCTTTTGACCACTTGCAATCTCTTTCAATGTTTAACACACACACACAGTAGCCCCCTTTCACACGGCCGGTTAACCTGTAAAATGAGCGAGGAGGCAAAGGAGAAAAATGGCAACCATGCCCACAAAAAGAAGAAAGTAAAGAAAGGTAACACACATGTGATATAACACACCTCGTGGTATGTTAACAGTGCATGCTTTTTACTGTGATGTGGGAATAATACAGCCTTATCATGCACACATCTTTTTTACTATCCGCGACAAGATCTCTGCGTTGTTAGCTGTGAACGTGTGCACACCCAGGCCAGCCCAATTGTTGTTCTCTGCTGTAGCCTATTTACAGTATTTTGTCGTTGATATCAGGAGCCAGCAGAGAAACCCGCTAAGTCTGCATATTTCATTGGTCAAATGAGAATTTGTATACGTTCAATACATCCCCATGTTGTTTGAAGGTTTTCTGACTGAAAGTCAATCAGCGTGTGAAGGCAGGAATAGGCTGGGTTAGCTTGACACAGAAGGGGTAATGGGGCCTTCAGGCTTTACGCAGTGGTACCTTAGATTACTGATCGGCTGCACACTGAGAGTCAGTGACTCCAGTGTTACTCGCATGACGCTGATTTAAGCTAGTTTCCTCAGCCATTTCCTGGACTGCTGCACTTCCTGTTTTGTCAAGGGGTGAAAGGACATGTGCCATCACTTCCTGTGAGGTCACATTGAGAGCAGGGTCAAATGACATGACGCCTTGTGATTTCATCAGAGGACAAGGGTTGGGTGATGCCACTCCTGCTACCCCTGGTATTTTGGTGAAATGACATCCTTGCATAGAGTGTTCCACTCTCTGAACAATTTTTAGTGCTTCATCTAAGGATGGGTCATCTTTGAGCCATAGCTCCTCCCTAATACAATTGTTACAACAATGAATCATGATTTGGTCACGGATATGCTCAGTCAAACTATTGCCAAAATTGCAAGTAGCACCGGGCGTTCGGGCTTGTTCCTGTTTTACTACTGCGCTTAGTGCTTGTACCTGGTATCACCACTCCACAAAACTTCTGACAGGCTGCATGGGGAGGACTCTTACTTTCAGTGCTGCTATACCTGTCTTAAGTGAAAGCCCAACTCTTTGGAATCACCGTCATGCTCTGCTCCAAGGGAAGGTGGCGTGGTGGGCCTGGTTTTAATGTAGTGGTTAGCCTCCCCCTCTACTTATATTTATTTTCTGTTCATCTCGGTCTCATTTTTATGTATCTATCTTTCTTATGTTGTAGAACATGTAATGTATAGCTTTTTCTCTATTAGTAACTGGTCAAGTTCCTGTGCTCCTGCGAGTTGTAGCAGTATTAGTCCTACTATGCGCGTTGCCTTGATGGTGAGCTGACCCCTACATTAGACTATTTTGAAACGGTTGTTGGACCATTGGCAGAGCACCCTAGTCTGATTCCGTATATACGGTCAGGGGTGCAGCCATTTTGCATAAGGTCATAGGGAGATCTTTCACATGCTCTGTCTCTTGTGGTGAGGGAGCACCCTGGTTGGCTTAATGTTATTTCAAAGATGTTTTGGGGTGACTGCCCTTGGTATTGACAGTGGGATACCCCAGATCTGTGGTTATTGGTAATTGAAGAACTAACATGGCTTGTCCAGTGCTCATGATGTATGGTTTTCCTGTGATGGAAGACTACGGAAGGTTTTGGCTTCCAGGAAGGTGAGAGTTATTTCCAACAATTGACACAATGCTAATGGAGGTGATATGGCACTTGTGGTTTGTGCCAGACTCCTGGCTCCAGAAGGACCTGACCCTAGTAGAGTGGAGCAGAGTGATGTCACTAACGATGAAATGATGACCATTGGTATCAGTGAGCTCTCTGATAGGGGGACCATTAAATGGGCCAATATTTACTTGTACACCGAATCATAGTAGAAGGGCTCGGTTTGCAGCCCATTTATACATGAACTTCTCTTGCAGAGAAGACGAAACTTCAAAATATTTACTTCACCGCAACCATACATGGCTGCAATTGTAACCCGCCGAGAGAGCAGTGATGCTCCCAGTCTCTCATTGAGTAAGAGTGTGCAAAGATGCACATCTTTACTTCCACAGTCGTCATAAAATCAAGTGTGCATCATTGCAATGGCTACGAAGATGCAAAGTCTTTCGATTGGGACAAATAATCTACAAGACTGGGTTTTACAGGTGTTCAAGTACACATATGTTGTATGTGTTACATCAGTGGGATGAATGGTTTTGGGGAAGATACCAAAGCTGTGTTCATTTCCTTCTCAAACAGCCTCTACTCTACCAAAAAGGAATTCTGCTAACATATAATAACCCCTTCCAGCAGGAGGTCTGTGCTGAGAATCATCGTTGAAAAACACTAATGGTTCCCATTCTCTCACAAACCATAAGGAACTAGTTCCAGTGTAATGGGGGTGTGGGGGGTAGAGAACACCATGCTGTATACTGCAGGCAACTACTTCCAGTGCAATGGGGTGACAGAGATGACAATGCCATGTACTGCAGGCAACTACTTCAAGTGCAATGGGGTGATAGAGATAACAATGTCATGTACTGCAGGCAGCTCCTTCCCCAGTGCAATGGGGTGAGAGCAACCACATGCCATGTACTGTAGGGAACTACTTCCATTGTAACAGGGTGATAGAGATGACCATGCCATATACTTCAGGCAACTACTTCCAGTGCAACGGGGTGAGTGCAACCACATGCCATGTACTGTAGGGAACTACTTCCATTGTAACGGGGTGATAGAGATGACAATGCCATGTACTGCAGGCAACTACTTCCAGTGCAATGGGGTGATAGAGATGATCATGCCATGTATTGCAGGCAACTACTTCCCCAGTTCAATGGGGTGAAAGCAACCACATGACATGTACAGTAGGGAAATACTTCCATTGTAACGGGGTGATAGAGATGACAATGCCATGTACTGCAGGCAACTACTTCCAGTGCAATGGGGTGATAGAGATGACCATGCCATGTACAGTAGGGAAATACTTCCATTGTAACGGGGTGATAGAGATGATCATGCCATGTACTGCAGGCAACTACTTCCCCAGTACAATGGAGTGAGAGCAACCACATGCCATGTACTGTAGGGAACTACTTCCATTGTAACGGGGTGATAGAGATGACAATGCCATGTACTGCAGGCAACTACTTCCAGTGCAATCGGGTGATAGAGATGATCATGTCATGTACTGCAGGCAACTACTTCCCCAGTACAATGGGGTGAGAGCAACCACATGACATGTACTGTAGGGAACTACTTCCATTGTTACAGGGTGATAGAGATGACCATGCCATATACTTCAGGCAACTACTTCCAGTGCAACGGGATGATAGAGACAAATCCTGGAACTGTCTTCCTACAAATCTAAGACTAGAAGAAAACTATAGCAAGTTTAGGAAATGTTTGAAAACACATCTTTTCCAATAGCTCCCTGACCTGCCAGGGTCTACTTGGCATTCACATGACCGACTAGCTTCTGTTACGAACTAACCCTGTCCTACTTCCCTAATATGCTATTTTCCTTTCAGGATGTTCTCCGCGCCCTGATGCCTGCAGGCTGCCGGCGCGTTATAAACACATAGAAATAGAAATAGAAATAGAGACGACAATGCCATGTACTGCAGGCAACTACTTCCAATGCAAGAGGATGATAGAGACACCCATGCCATATACTGCAAACAACAACTTCCAGTGCAGCAGGATGATAGTGACGAGTCGACCATGCCATGTACTGCAGGCAACTGCTTCCAGTGCAACAGGATGATAGAGACGACCATGCCATGTACAACAGACAGCTATTTCTATGCAACGGGATGATAGAGACGACCCTGCCATGTATGCAGGGAACTACTTCTAGTGCAATGGAATGATAGAGACCATGTCATTAACTGCAGGCAACTACTTCCAGTGCAACGGGGTGATAGACGACCATGCCATGTACTGCAGGCAACTGCTTCCACTGCAACAGGATGATGGAGACGACCATGCCATGTACCGCAGACAACTACTTCCAGTTCAACAGGAGGATAGAGACGACCATGCCATGTACTGCAGGCAACTGCTTCCACTGCAACAGGATGATGGAGACACCATGCCATGTACTGCAGACAACTGCTTCCAGTTCAACAGGAGGATAGAGACGGCCATGCCATGTACTGCAGGTAACTGCTTCCAGTTCAACAGGAGGATAGAGACGACCATGCCATGTACTGCAGAAAGCTACTTCTATGCAACGGGATGATAGAGATGACCCTGCCATGTATGAAGGGAACTACTTCTAGTGCAATGGAATGATAGAGACCATGGGCTTCATTACAGGACGCCCTATTACAAGGTTCCCTTGTGGGACCCGGTAAGGATGCCTGGTAAAACCAGGCGTCCTTAGCGGGTCCCGCGAGGGGACCAGGGAGCTAACGACAATTCCCATTGAGCCCTATGGGGGCTTAAATGGGAATGGGGATGGGTTTTTCCAATGAGGATTTACTGGGTCCTCCATGGTTGGAATAGCCCGGTAAATCCTCATTGGAGGAACCCGGTACTGGAACCCGGTATGGAGGCAGCCATGCCCTTTTTAAGGGCATGGCTGCCTCCATACTCGTAATGAGGCCCCATGTCATTTACGGCATGCAACTACTTCCAGTGCAACGGGGTGATAGACGACCATGCCATGTACTGCAGGCAACTACTTCCACTGCATCAGGATGATGGCGACAACCATGCCATGTACCGCATTCAACTACTTCCAGTTCAACGGGATGTTAGAGACAACCAGTACTGCAGACAGCTACTTCTATGCAGCAGGATGACAGAGACGACCTGGAATGTATTGTAGGCAACTACTTCCAGTGCAATGGAATGATAAAGACAACCATGTAATGTTCTGCAAGCAACTACTTCCAGTGCACTGGGATGATAGTGACGACCATGCTATGTACTGCAGACAACTACCTCCAGTGGAACGGGATGATAGAGACGACTATGCCATGTACTGAAGATGGTTTGAGGGTGTTTGATCATGTGAGAATTGATCGAGGCAAACTGTTAGAAAAATAAAACAGTCCACATGCGATCAATTCTCAAATGATCAAACACCACCACCCACACACCCCACCCTCCATCCCCCGTCCCTACTTACCTGTTCACTCGCAACCTCGTCCACTTCAGCCCTGCAGCATCAGATCGGTCCCTCTAACGTGGGTCGGATCCAACTCTACAGGGTCCCTTTTAATTTTTCCGGTCCCCCACCTCCAATATTGAGGAAGCAGGGGACACCCCCACAACCATCCAAGGCTAATAAATACTGATCATAGGGAGCGGGGGACAGGCCAAGTTTGGTCAAATGTTCCATTAGGCCAAATAGAAACAAATATATTAATACCCTGAAGACAGCTACTTCTATGCAACAAGATGATAGGGATGACCCTACCATGTGCTGCAGGCAACTACATCCAGTGCAAAGGGATGATACAGACAACCATGCTATGTACTGCAGCCAACCAGACATATTATATGGTGTACCACTGCCACTGCTTTTTTCTCTTGTGACTGGGTAGTGTTGAATTGGACATCTTTGTGACTCAATTAATCAGGATCCATCATTCGTCCTGCTGTGTGTGGTTGTTTTATCTTCTCTTTGTCATATTTGATGTGTTTGTTAGTGCAGAGTGGACAGCACACATAGCCCAACAGATCAGGTAGAGAGAGATGTAGAGGCAAGGGGCCTTGGGTGCAGGGAGCAGAGTGGCAAGGGAAGGTCTCAGGACTTGGGGCCGGTGATGGTTAGGGCACGGTGCACTTGAGCTTCTGGAACCCCTTTTGTATATTCAGTGTGCTGACTGGCTAGGCCTATTGATTTCTATTTTGGGCGGTGAGGGCAGGCATGGTTTCTCAAAAGTCAAATACAAAATAATTAAATAAAAATCTTTATAAAGTGTAGAATAATTCAGCATGCCATATTATTATATTTTAGAACATGTTAAACTATATACCAACAAATAATCAGTTAGTAAAACAATATGACACAAAATACAAGTTAAGGCCTACTAAAATGAACAAAAAGCAATAATTCGGTATACAAAAATGTAACATATTTATATTGTATAATTGTAATCATGTTTACAACCTTGCAAATTATATTGAAAACATTCAAACCATTTATGATTAAAAAAAAAGTGAAACGAAATTCAAGTATCCATGTTTTACATTTCTAGGCACCAGCAGTGAAATTGTCGAGCCTTATGTTGGCATCAGCACTCATTTGGAAAACCAATTGATGAAAAACAAAACAATTGCAGCTCCCGTTGATTCCCATGGTCAGAGTATTCCCAGTTTTTGGGGAGGGAGTGTACCGGCTGGTGAGTCAGATGTAGGAGCTGCTGTGTGACGTGGACTTTCATGTAGCGGAAAGTTAGGGGCATTGTGGGTGAACGGGTGAGTGGGTGCATACATGTTAGTGTTTGAATATATTTCTTTTATTTATAAACGTGCTATTGGTTAAGTAAAACATTATGCACGAAGTAAGCAGTTAAGATTAACATATAAAATACATTAGCATGCAATAAAATAGAATAAGATATTAGGCAAACAATTATATCATCATATACGTTTATTACGTCGATGCATGATGTAATTGTGTGCAAGCCTCACCCGCACATGTTTTTCAGCCCTCAAAGGAATTTACTTGGTACAGAGACAATATTTAAATACTCTTTGTAAAATGATAGTACATTTTGAGATGGTAATGTCATCATCTCAAAAAAGTGCTTTAATTTGACAAAAGTACTTATGGAATGCCCATATACTCAGTAAATACCCTTGAAGGCTGAGAAATGTATGCTAGATAGGGTTTGTGTACTATTGCATTACGCATAGGCAGAGTAGAAAGACTTCCGTTCAACATGAGTCATACTTCTCCCGACCATGACTTTAAAAGAGTTGCTCGTATTATTGCACCCATAAAGGAGGTTGACTCAATTATTAGTGAGATTTAGTCTTTCATGGGGGACATAAACAACAAGGAGGGGCTGCTAGTTATGGGACACACTGATAAGATCACCCAGCCAGACTCTCCATCAAAGTTAAAAACAATGAATAACACCAAAACATATCAAACAAAACTGTCCTTCACTATAGAATTGATAAGACCTGTGGTAAATGTTATGACTGTGAACCTGTGCAGACCATAAGAGCACTAAATCAAGACGGGGGATGTCATTACACCTTTAGAGATTCACAATCAGAATCATAAAGTAGTAGACAAATCGCCTGTTGGTAAGCATAAAAAAAATAACGCAATTAAATTGGTCAAATGCAGACTCAAAGGCAAATAAATTTGTGGTTGAGATAGAAGAGGGGATTATAGTATTAGCCCAATTTGTAGCTCAAACAGGTTGCAATAACGAGATAGTAGCACAATCAGAACCGCACACACTGAACACCACTAATGGAAAAATAATTGATACTGAAGTCACAATGAGCTGTTGTCGTGAATACACCAGAATGAACACTTTTAACACTATCACAAACTGCAGTGAATGTGCAACTCTGAAGATGGAAATCACATGCCGATATCAATTAGTGAAAGATCAAAAATAAGACATTCTAACAATCAAAAAGATGTTACAGAGACAAAGCGCAAAGTGATGGCTGTTAAGCAATGCAAGAATTATAGGGCACCTGATCTATCCCAAACGGAGGCGTTCAGTGAAGTAATCAAGTAGCACATTAAGTTATGTTACAACCTACTCCCGTCAGGAGGGATAAGGGTAGTACAAGCGAGAAAATTAATATCAAATGGCCCACCGTCCACTCATGAATTTTCTATTGTATAAAGAGGGTGTTATTTATATGTTTAATGCCCCCAGATTACAAACCAAGAAGAAGGTAGGAAAATACACCCTATTAAACTAGCGTATCCATTGGATGCTGAACAAGAAAGAATGCTACTTGGTGATAAGGGAAGACAATAAAGAGGCTCTTCGCTATCACACTCCAGGGTTGGTTCATAAAGATGACATCAAATTGACCTTCAATGACCTTCATTATTGATCATGTAGCCAATGGATTCATTTCAATTATTTGTTTTACTCTTTCCCCTGTGGGGCTGAAAATTGAGTTTAGAGGTGGGCCCACATGGAGCAGATAAACTACATGGATGGTTAATTAAGGCAAGGTTCAATGACATAGCTAATGGAACTACTGCACGCGGGCAAGTTAATTGATATCTTGCTCCACACTAGTTGGACAGTTGTTTTGTAAATATTAATGAGCTGATTGAGAAATGTTTTTATGTTGAAGTTGTGCTTGTATCAATGAATATTGCTGTGTTAGCAAAACATTTAAATGATCCAGAAAGGATTAATTGTTATAAGAAAGTATGGTATTGTTTGTTTCCAAGAAACATGGCCACACAAACCAAGCTCCCTGGAGCATTATATTCCTTTTGGGCAAAATCGTTCTGCTGCCAATGTTTGTTGACCCAATGATCCAGAAAGAGACCTTTGCTATAAGATTAGCTGGATTAGGCAAAGGAAACGATCTGCTGGTTCTAAATCGCACATACGTGCTGCAACTCTTCCAAGCGATTCCACATCTTAAAGGTGTTAAGTCAGCACATATCAAGGTGGTGATATTCGATGAAGGGAACTCATTGGATAATGTAAGAATTGAATTTTGGGAGAGTGCAGAGAGTGCAGTTATGAATAGAATTTTAGCAATGGCAAGAACATTGACTAAACTGGGATTTAACTGTTCGCAAACAATGGAACTCAATTCCGCTAAGAGACAAACAAACAGCACTGCTAAAATTACTTTAATACGAGAGAAGGTGCATAGGGCAGAGAAGAGAAATGATGCTCCAACTTTATATTTGGAAAGGAATACACGATCATGGTCTAGAGAAGTGACAATCGAAAGTGACAAGATGAGTCCAAGAAACCAACAATGGCGCAATCCTTTTCATCGGGAATTTGATGGTGACAATCGAGAACACATCTCAGAGAGGAGTCAAAACTCATAACCATTAAATCTGGAGAAGGTTACAAGTTGGTCTCTCTGTTCGTGAAACACGAGAGGCCACTCGCACCTGTTTGACCAACCATCTCCAGAATTAACATCATTCCAAATCATTTGTCTACAAGAGACATGGTTGTCCACTGCCCCGTGTTGTGATGGGTTTCTAACCTTCTTGAATCCGGCCATAACCAAAACACAAGGCCGTCCTTCGGCAGGGCTGATTACCTTGATTAAAATCGATCTCGATTGGGCCGTGGTATCATCAGTGAATGTTAATCCCTGGATACAATATTCCATTCTAAAGACTGAGGACAGACCGAATCAAGTAAATCAACACATGAGCAGAAAGGCAGATGGTGGATACTTAGCTATTTTTAACTTGTATTGGAACCCGGCCGCAATCAATGATGATAATTTCATAGACGCTGTATTACGGTCAATAGACGAAATAGGAGCCATCCATCAGAACCTAGAGCTGATTGTTAGTGGGGATTTGAATATCCATCTACTTGATAACAAAGGTCACCTCAAGAGCCAAAATGAATTGTCACAACCGGCACGGAAATGGCAGAAAGAAATAAAATGCAGAAATCTGATACTAATCAATAAGTTCACTGATGACTGTAACATCTTGGTTCCTACCTGGAGACGCGATAAAACGGTGGCAACTATTGATTACATCTATACGTCAACGGAGCTACATCATTCAATAACGAAATTTCAGATCATTCCGACTCTACAAAGTGATCATAATATGGTGACAATTGAAGGGAATCATCTAGTGCATCAAAAGATGATGCAACCTATACCACATCTGGAAATCAACAATAAACTTTCAAGATTAAGGTTAACTAAATCCCAAGCAAATATTCTTGCCAGGCTTTTCCAGAATTCGGAGCTAAATGATATAACAAAACTGAACTATGAATGGCTACTAGTGCCTTTCCAGAAAGCAACTCCAACTGCAGGCTCAATCATACATAAGCACCAGTATGACCAAGAACTAGCCAGCAAAAAGAGAATATTACCAAAAACAATACAGTCATTAAAGCAGGAGGATAACCTGGTAAACAAACAACAAATATAGAAAGCCAAACAAGCATACTCTAATTGGAAAAAAACTCATCATATGATAATGCTACAAAACGACGCAGAATCAATGCTGGCAACGTTCAAAAACCAGAACTTGAGGGACTTGTGGTTCCTCTTGAATAATAACTCCCAACATCAACAGCTGCTTGTCTCAAATGAATTAGAAGAAAAATGGATTGTTCATTTTTCTACTATATACAAAAACCACCCGTGGGAAGTGACCCTGCAGAAGCCCTTCCAAAAATACAATCTGCAATGGAGAAAGGAAGACATCCTCGAAATGATACAGCGATTGAAAGAGCCGCGGGCGCCAGAGTCCGATGAATTGTCTAATGCGGCTCTAAAACAAGACCCTGAGGCATGGGCAAACATGATGAAGCAATTGCTAAGGTTGATAAATAAACAAAATCAGATCCCAACATCATGGAGGAAAGCTACTCTCATTCCAATCTTTAAACAGGGAGACTTTGACGATCCTGCTAATTACCAGCCCATAGCCTTACTCGATCCTTTAGGCAAACTATTTGCCTCGTTTCTCTTGAAGAAACTGAAGGAATGGGCCAGACAAAACAACTTATTAGCAACAAGACAGACAGGCTTTACTGCCAATGTAGGCACCAATATCAATCGTTTGGCTTTGAATCTGATCAAACATGAAGCCTTATCAACAAAGTCTTCTGTAAATGCAATTTTCGTCGACCGCACCATGGCTTTTGATTTTATAAATAGACGGAAATATGGTCCAAACTATTAGCGCGGGAGTATCCAGCAGAGATTATCGAACCTATCAAACTTCTGTGTCCAAATACGTCAGTCACAGTAAGACTCTCAAAAGATGGTGTGACAACCTCAGAAATCGAAATGTGGAATGGTCTGAAATAGGGCTGTCCCTTAGCCACCACCCCGTATAGCTTGTTCACAGCGGATTTCGAAGATAGCACTAAAGGTCCTGCTCTTAATCCACCAAAAACTAACTCTGATCCAACACCGGTGCTAATCTATGCAGATGATATCATACTAATACTTAAAACAAGTTCTGACCTAAGAGTGTGTCTGCAAAAAATGGAAGAATGTATGATCCACAATGGACTAAAAGTCAATGCAAAAAATGAAATATATGACCTTGACAAAGCAGCACCCAAGGAATAAAAAGCATTGAAAATTCCTAATTGACGGCAAAATAGTGGAAGAAGTGGACACCTTCAAATATCTAGGAGTCCTAATTAACCAATCTAAGAATGAGAACGAATGGGCAGCCGATATAGAAGCCAAAACACAGTCCCTAGCAAGGCAGGCATGCCACCTCCATAGAAAATTTGGCACATTTTCTTTAAAACCATTAATCACCTATTATCGTCAAAAAGTGATCCCCATCATCACCTATTGGAACAGAGCCATGTCGAGTGCAGCCAATATAAATTGGCAAAAATCAGAAGCCATATTTTGGAGGAAAAACCTGCGATTACCAAAGAATTTTCCAATGCCGCGAATAAGGCATGAAATTGCAATGCAGTCCCTGGACTCCATAGTCAATTGGAAACAACTGGATCTGCTTCGAAAAGTGCTAGTTGATGAGGAAACACCTAAACCAACAAACAATGGTGGGAACCTCCACACCCGGCACCTAGAGGTAAAACTATACATATGAAACAGATGGTGGTGCCAGAAACACGAGAGCAACTGAAGAACAAGGCAAAGGATATTACATCAAAAATTAATTTTATTTTGTTATAAATTGTAAAAAATCTTTAATTAGTTCATTTTGTAAAACACATCCTATATAGCAGACATTCATAAATTCATTCATACTAATACAGCTCTAAAAATAGTACATTTACATTTTTTAAAGGGAAATGTGAAGCAAATGCAACAACTGTTCCATTGTTAGGATAAAAATTATATTTTCAAGAAAAACAATTAATGTTTTATGAATAGGTGAACATTGTTCGAAGATTAGAACCAAACAACTCAATGCCCCTTTGAGCATACACTTTTTAGAACTATAACACAGCCCAGAAGACCTGCAATGGTGGGCTGTAGAAAGAGTATTCGGCACAGATAAGGCTAACGTGGCTACACGTCTTGCGCAAAAAGAACAGTGGTGGATATATCACACCAATAGCCTTACTGTAGGCCTGAATCAACAGGAGGAATGGAGCTAAGATTTTTTTTAAAAGATTTTTTTTAAAAAGTTACTTGGATTTCATTCCTCCATGCATTACCAGTACGATGTCCGGTTTTCTAACTCTATAACTGAGCGTATCTTCTAGATCCTGGCGACAGCGCACAGTTTATTTTATACATCTTTCTGGTTACACATTATGTGTTTGGAAAACACATATATTTGGGCTACAAGAAGCACATAAAATGAGGGCACTTGATATTCCTCATTTGCACACTAAACTGCCTTTTAGCTGCTAAAATTTGGTGACAGAATGCCTATACTGTGGTAGAATACGTGAGCGCTAGAAATAACTCTCCTTCGATAGTTGCACACACGGCGTTGGTCCTTTTTCTGTGTCTGTGACTTGGGGACACGCGGTAATGGTCCTTCGTTTGTATCTATGCCTCTAACATCCTCGACATAAAAGAGGGACTAGCGCTTTCCGCCTGGTCTCCTCAGTCTGCCGGGACTCACCGTGGGCGACGGTCACTCTGCGCGAGGTAAGCGCTTTTTTGTAATATGCTTTGAACTTCCTCTTTTTCTTTCCTCTATTATCAAGCACACATTGGAGTGCTTCTCCATGCAGCCTTAGCGTGACATGTACGATTTGTCATGTAACATTGGCGTAACACGTTTCATTTCGCTTCTTTTTTAGAAGCGATGCTGTATGCAGAGTAGAAACTGCTTTACAGAAGGGACATTACAGCAACCTCATTTAATCTTCTTATTGCTTGCAAAGAAGACATTTGGGAGTGTTACGCCCCATATATTGGGTAAGAAGGGTGGTCTTCTCTCTTGTTTTCTAATCGAAGAGCACACATTGGAGTGCATTTCTCTACAGTCTCAGCGCTACACGTAGCACTGATATAATATGTTTGATTTCGTTTTTCGCGTTTAGAAGCGGTGTCGCGTGCAGAGTAGGAACTGCGACACAGTGGGGACGTTACGGCGGTCACAGTTCTTGTCTATCCCTCTTTCATCACTACGAAGTTGGCCTCTATAAGAGACAGACGGTGCCGACACTTCATCTATACAAAGTCAAGGAGAGTTATCCTTTTTGTTATTGAGGTAATTTCTCTGGTACAACTTCTGTGGTGTTCATTTGCCTTATATCAAATATTCTCAAAGTAGGATTATGATACAGTGGTGACAGAAGAATTGTTCTTTTGTTGTTTTGCATTTTAGGGATCTTTGATGTTTACAAATTTCCTGGAGTGTGCTTTATAACGAGGACTACCTGTATTTGACCCAGCATCTCTAATACAGAGGAGAAGCTGGTTAAGACAAGACCATTTTACCATCTCGTGTATGGTTTTCAGGTATTACTTTAGTTGATTTTTGAATGGAATTCCAAATGGAGACATGGGGGGAGCGGGGTGTTAGATTCGGGAAAATATAGCGACACAAAATTATAGTGTCCCATCAATGGGAAATGATTTTCTCTTTCCTTTTGCATTGAATTCTCTATCCTTTTGAGGGAAATGGAGGTCTGGACGTTATGTGAGGCCTTTGAGATATGCAGTGCCCTTCAGTGGGCAACATTTAAATGAATTGGAGTTAACCCTCTCCATTTAGTCAAATTTTGGGTTGGTTTCAGAGTATGACTTAATTTGTCCTCTCCCCATATTTGGACTATTGGTATTCACAGAGAGCAACTGAGTGAATTAAGGTTTTTTAACATCCAATTTTAACTGTATTGTTGTTTTTTGTTTCATTTTAGAAATGTTGTTAGGTTCATCCCTATCCTGATGAAGACATAGATAACTATCCAAGTCGAAACTATGTATTAAGAAGCATGTTTGACTAAGAAGACTCATTTATATTGGCATCAATAGTCTGGGCACTAATAGTCGATAACTTTTGTCTGGAGTGAACCATTATCATTGAACACTGGAAGTGTTGTTTACATTTCCATTATACAGAATTTGTATCCGTTTGCTTTCTTTTGATCCCATTAATTGTTTTTCTTGAAAGTGTAATTTTTATCCTAACAATGGAACAGTTGTTGCATTTGCTTCACATTTCCCTTTAAAAAATGTAAATGTACTATTTTTAGAGCTGTATTAGTATGAATGAATGTATGAATGTCTGCTATATAGGATGTGTTTTACAAAATGAACTAATTAAAGATTTTTTACAATTTATAACAAAATAAAATGAATTTTTGATGTAATATCCTTTGCCTTGTTCTTCAGTTGCTCTCGTGTTTCCGGCACCACGATGAGGAAACACCTGCCATCCAAATTCTAAGGAGCTCGGATGATGTAATGAACAATACTAAACCGAAATTGTGGATTAAACAACTGACGCTGAAATTGGTAAATGAAGATATTTCAATTGATATGTTAACCAATCGTCCCCAACATGCTAAAGTAAAGCTGCAAAGGAATAATTGGCTGAAGACATGCAAAGACAACTCAAATTACGTGATGAACATTACTTGCGATGCGGACATAAGAGCAATTAATGAGTTCCCTCTATATCTTCGTTTATTTCCAGACCCAAAAGTTCGAGATCTATATCTGAAGATTGAACATTAACTGTAACCAGACAAGTACCATCCTCAGAAAGTCACTGTCATTTTTGTATGGTCTCAGATGTTCTCGAAACACTGCATCATTTAATCATGGTCTACCCAGCACTTGCCCATAAGAGAGCCATGTTTGGCTATTTCTTTGGAATCGAAAAATATCTTTTAGAGGGGGATATCAGATGGGCTCAGTTATTGATTTTACAAGATAAAAAGTC
Source organism: Ambystoma mexicanum (assembly GCF_040938575.1). Taxonomy (NCBI): domain Eukaryota; kingdom Metazoa; phylum Chordata; class Amphibia; order Caudata; family Ambystomatidae; genus Ambystoma; species Ambystoma mexicanum. The sequence continues at coordinate 1,087,480,420 of NC_090921.1, forward strand.
AAGTTTTACACTTACGCAATTCATCACAAACATACTAGACCTCGATAAGAGCCGGTCAAAAGAGCTCATTTGACTCAGTGCCACAGGGAAACCTAGACTGATGTTGTTGAAGTGGAGGATCTTATTTGGGACATTCACCATTTAAACCCACTTAAACTGAAACAACACTGCAAATATCCACTACAGACAGTGCACATTTTCTTGAAGTTAGGTGTTTGTGCATGTAAAACCCCTGCTTATAGGAAAGGCCTATAGAGCACATGCCCATCATAGGAACCTAAACATAAACACAATATTTTCCAAGAAACTCCAATGACATATGCATTCCACAAGGCTAAATGCTTTCTGAGAGTCCAAAAGGATTGCAGATCTACCAGTGCTTTACCCATAATTGAGACAATGGTGCTTGTTTGACCAATGGCGTCTCTTCCCATGTTAGTGATGTGTTACAGGCCAAGGAATCAATGGATGGCTTTGAGAGGAGAAAAGTTCCAAAATACAGAGATTTATTCAGATCAAAACACAGAGGTTCGAGAAAGGCTATAGTTCTACCAATGTGTCAATACAACAAAACAAGGATATGGGCTTCAGAGGGTGGTGGAAATAATAGCAACGTACCGGCACCCTTTATGGACCGCCACACATCGACTCTGTAGGCGGGGGCCATTACGCTCGGCAGGCCTGACCTTCCGGGTGCAACGGCACCCGCCCGCAGAGTTGTTTTAGAAGCACTGCCATTGTTAACAACTGTGCCAGTGCTTCCATGAAACCATTCCTGTGGAGTCCTATCGGAATTGGGAATGATATTTCCCTCCTCCAACTCTGGCCTCTCTCTCACATTCTTTCCTTCCCCCTTCACTTTCCTGCCCTCCTTCCCAAATCCCTCACTTTGGGCCTGTCCCTCTCTCTTTCTATAGCTAGGACTTTAAATGAATTGGGTCAGTATTAGGTTTAGCAGGGACACCAGGGCACTGTTGGAGGTGGGATTGGGGGATTGGCTAGCAAGGATTAGACCCTTCTCCCCAACATGTGTCCCAAATGCTGTTTTGATTACTCATCTCTAACCCAAGGGCAGAGACAATAAAACAGTAGAGCCCCCATTTCCACTCTCCTGTGTGCCCCTTGGTTCTCCCACACCTTCTCTTCTGACCTCCCTACTTTTCAACAGCCTCCTCCCTTGGTCATAAGGTGAACAGCTAGTGAGCTTGTGACTGCATCAGCGGTTCTGTTCGAGGACTATGTGAACCTGTGCTGGTTTTGCATAGCGATCTATGCTAACACTGCAAACCTGGCCCATGAACTGCTCCTGTTGGCCATTATTTTCAAGGTCTTAATCCTCTGTCCTGAACATCTCTGGGTTTTTTTGTCTGTGAGCCAGGCAAGCAGGCTGGGTTTCAGAAAGATGCTCTGGTGATCTCCCATATACTGCCTCCGGGGTCAGCACTGGAGAGCGGGTGGCTCTGCCCAGCCCACACTCTCTTGCACCCATCTCTCCAGCTGCTTTTATGTGACTTTATTACAATGGGGAGACACACCTAGTCATATAGTTAATCTTTTGCCATCTAATGCAGTATAGACTTTGCCATCCACTTTGAGTAAAGGGATATGCCTATAGGCAGCCCGCTTTATTGTGACGTTATTTAGTAACTCAAGAAGGTAGCAGAGTCCCTTCTTGTAAAACATTAAGGATATTTGTTTTTAAAAAGTGAGGTGAAAATTAATTCCGGAGGGGCTTATTTACTTCAGTTGGAAGAATGTCCTCTCAACCCGCTTTCAAACAGGAAGTTTATTAGTAATGGTTTTCGGTTGCACTGTTTGTGGATTTTCTTGAGCAAGCTGGCCTTCCTCCAATGAGTGTTTTCTATTAATGGTTCAGGGTAATTGATACACCCCTGTTTCCTCCATCGACGTTAAGCAATCCATTCTATACGGTAATGATGTGTAAGTATGTTGCAGCCCTTGTGCCAGATCAGTCCTTAGTTCTGTGTTTCTAGCCTTTGGATGTATATTCCATAAGCATTCAGAGCAGTACCTACTGATGGTAGAATTCAATCTGCTCGTTGTGTGTACCTCCTTTAAAGAGTGGTACCTCTGCATTGGCCAAAATCCTGTGTCCATGAAATGTTCTACAGATTGTCATAATTCAATTAACCTGATATGACGAGTCGGTTCACATTCCATTTTCATTCATTCATTTAATGTATCCCATGCCTGCAAGCAATTTATTTGGAACTTGATCCATGCAGGAACGAAGGAGACAAGAATAGGCGTGTTACAGAAGCAACTGGGTGAGTTGGGGAAACGGAAATAAGAGGAACAAGGGCTATGCGATCCATGTTCTGACACGTGAAAAACACATGGCATGATGTGATGCATAAATCAGACACAGGGATCGATTTGGGCCAGATTAGCTAAAAAATAAATCTTTATTCCACATCACAGTCAAATTCAACAAAGACAGGCAGACCTTTGTAACAGAAATGAGTAAGCCCCCTCTCTCCCCAACAATATTGTGACATTTTGATTCCCCCATCCTTGCATGGGCAATTGTGAATGGATGCTAGGGTACTGCAGGCATTAATTCAGGTAGGAGGTGCTCTTGCACCTCCCACCACATTCAGGGCCACTGGGGCCACATGAACGAGGCACTCCGGCTCCATCTTACATGCCCTTGGAAACCTGTAAGCTCTCTCTGTTTCCTGTAACATATTGCGTGGGAGCCATAGGGCAATCGTGTCAGCAGGAATCTGGAACAGGAATGCAGGTATGGATAAAATATATGTATGTGTGGGTTTGTATCTGGAAGTGTGAGCACATGAATGAGAGAGTATATGTTGTTTGGGTGCGCATGTGAATGAAACAGTGCATGAATGCTGTATGGGTGTGCATGCAAATGTGCATGAATGCGGTATGGGGGGCACAAGTAAATGTGTATGAATTCAGGCTGTGTGAATGGATGTGTGGACCTGGCTGGGATTACTGTGGTGGGAGGTTTAAGACATGTTTGTTTACTGTGATATGCCATTTTTTATTTGGCATAAAAGGTCAAGCCAACATAAGCATTTTAACATTGCTAGACTGGCCTTCCATGATGCAGCAAGTCTGGACATTCTTTCTTACTATGACATGGAATTTTGTACTGTGCATCAATGGTAAAGCAAAGCATAAGTGCTATTACGTGGCTATACTGGCCTACATTGGTACAGCCAGTTTAGTTATGTTTTCTTATTGTGGTGTGACATTTTCTAACTGGTATGAAGGGTAAACCAGCATAATGAGTGTCATAACATTGCTAGACTGGCCTTTATTGTTGAAGTCAGTTTGGATATACTATTTTTTGTTTTTTTACTGGGCATCAATTATAAAGCGAACATGAGTGTCATTACATGGCTAGACGGGCCTACATTGGTGCAGCCAGTCTAGTTATGTTTTCCTATTATAGTGGGATATTTTTTAACTGGTATGAAGGGTAAATCCAGCAAGATGAGTGGTATAACATGGCTAGACTGCCCTTCATTAAAGCAGCCAGTCAGGATATACTTTCTTACTGTGGCATCAGATTATTCACTAGCCAAGCCAACATGGGAAAGTTCTTATATGGCAATGCTGGCATATATTGGTGCAGCCTGTATGAACATATATGGGCCCAGACAGCATGAAAATGTGTTTTATAATGGCATATGTTGTGGGGAAAGGCATCATGAAAATGCATTGGGAATTTCTCCTGTGCTCTGTTGGTGACTTGCATCTATTTGATTTTTGTATGCTACCGAACAAAATCGATTGAAAACTTTGTGTCTTTATATCAAATTATTTTTCACATAAAGTGTGCAGTAAGATGCACCATTTTAACCCATTCTTTTTTATAATTTTCTACGATGGGAGAACCCCGCCCCCAAACCCCATACTCTCCTTGGCTGGTTTAGACCAGCGGTATTCAAACTGTGGGCCACATCCCTGGGGGCCGTGAGAGCCCAGCATGAAATGTAAAAAAACACCAAAAAAAAGAACTTTTTATTTTTATTTTATTTTTATTTTTTTTAGATTCGAAGAAATGGCCAGGGGTGGCTCACATGGTCAGGCTGATGCATGGCACTGTTTCAGGTACCAATGAAAAAGTGGCCCGCAGTTGTAAATGGATATTCATTCACAGACTTTGAAAAGTACCCAAGGGGGTGCTTTGTGTTAAAATGTAAGTACATTGTGAGATTTATAGAATATTTATTCAGCAACAATGGTCAAAATGACTAACAGCATAGTGAAGTAACTCATCAAACTGGCCCACATTAGCCAAAAAGGTGGCACATTTTGACTGCCCACAGTAGAATTTTGTATTTTTGGTACAGGCATTGCCCTATAGGCCAGTCCGAGCCTGGCGGCTCATCCATAATGGCGAGGGGGCGTCCACCCAGTGACACCCTCACCCATTATGGAGGAGCTAAGGAGCCAGCTCAGTGAAACAATGAGCCCTCCCTCAGCTGCTTTTTGCAGCTGAGGGAGTGCTCCTGGGCTGGCTGAACTGTCAAAGGGAAACCCTATTTCCCTTTGAAAGTTCAGTTCAGTTCCCCAGCCGCACATGCTCACTGAGCCATGCAAGGCTGGGGTGTTTTGCTTTGCCAGCATTGCATAGCTCATTGGAAATGCTGGCTGGGGCACTGCATGTCTGTATGTGCGAGGGGGAGCTCCTGCGCCTCCCCACACATACGGACAGAGCAGCCTGGTACAGCACGTTTCAGCACCCACATGCAGGCCAATGCAGAAGGTATGTTTATGTTAATTTTTTTATTGAAACATGTGTATGGATGCGTGAATGCTTGCGTTATGTGTGAGTGTATGGTGATGGATGTTCGTGTGAATGATAGAGTGATTGCTGTATGAATGTGTGTGTGTGTGTGTGTGTTAGTTTGTTTTGGTCTGTTGAGCTGATTTTGGCAAGTGGTGGATAGATGGGGGAAGGAGGGTTGTACAACAAATGCATTTTAAAAATGCCTAATTATCTTTGTTGCACAATCCCTCCTACCCACCTGACAAAATCAGCTCTCCTTCTGAGGCGCTGCGGAGCCCAGGGGACAGGGATGGTATTTTTTTACTGGATTTCTATCATAGATGTCCAGTCAAAAATACCATGCTTTCCCCCTTGGCACCCCAGCGCCTTGCATACACACATAACCATGTTGATTTTGTTAGGCCTAGTAGGGCCCAGGGGGCAGGGATGGTATATTTTTGTTGGACATCTATCATAGATGGCCAGTAAAACATGTCATGCCTGCCCCCTGGGCCCCCGCAGCAGTAATTGCAAACTGTTTGGATATTTACCCATTTTTTTTTAAAGAATGCTCTACAATGCAACATTTAAACCCATTATTTTATTAAAAAAATTCACTGGGGGAACCCCCCCCCCCGAAACCCCCTTCATTGGTTCGGACTCCCTCACTGCGCTCGGTCGCTATGGCATTTTTGGAGGAAATAGTTATGCCCACCACTTAAAAAATTCACCAGCCGTCATTGGCTCTCGGACTGTGTTGGGAACGGGATGGGGGAGCCCAGGGACTGTGGTGTGAGCAGGATGGGTGGGGATCATGGGATAGTGGTGGGAGCAGGGTGGGGAGTGCCGAAGGGTGAGTGATGGTGTGCGGAGAGCCCAGGGACTGGGTAGGAGTGGGATGAGCGAGCCCAGCCACTGTGATGGGAGCAGGTGGGGGAGCCCAAGGACTATACTAGGAGTAGGGTGCAGTGATGGTGCGCAATACATACTGTCCATTTGGCATTTTTTGGGGGGCCGGGCCAGCCCAAACTTTGCTCTGAGAGGGGGGCAGGCTTAAAAAGTTTGAAAACCACTGGTCTAGTGGATTTACGATGTGAGGAAACTTCTTTGATTGGCATGCTTGTCAGAGTCTCATATACAAAACAATCCAGTGTGCTCGTGTATGGACATCACACATTTAGCAGCTATCTCTATAAAAAAAAGAACATCAACACAGAGGGGCGGGGCAGGGGGGTCCTGAACAATTTATTGTTTGCTCAGGGGGGCCTTGGCATAAAATGTTTGAAGACCACTGGTTTAGACATACTCATTACTCATGGTCCCTCCCACATATTGGAAGCAAAAGGGCCTCATTAGGACCCAGGCGGTAAGGGGTTTACGGCGGCGTAAACAGCGCCGACCCTTACCGCCTGGTTCCGAGGTCCCTTAGCGCCATGGAGGTTTTAACACCTGCTTTTAGCAGGTGTTAAAACAATTTACGGCGTAATTTACGGTGGCGTAATTAACGCCTTCCCCACTCCCATTATGCCCTATGGGGCAAAAATGAGAATGGGGAAGGGTAAATGGGTTAATGGGGACTTACCGCCCCACTCACCTCGGAATGGGGCGGTAAGTCCGCCAACCACCATGGCGTAAACGTAGTTTACGCCATGGTGGTAAAGGTACGACCCAGGCGGTAACTTACCGCCTGGGTCGTAATGAGGCCCTTACTCTCCTGAAATGTAAACCTTTCCCAGCCGTAAACTGGCATGTTCATTTGACTGTGCCATTTCAAGAAATTATTAAATTGGAATATGGTACAAATTACATTTTCTGATCAACAAACTCCATGCTTCCGTTGCGAAAAAATGACACTCTGTAGATGCCAGCTGACTGCCATTCTGAATATATGGTCTGAGGTTTGCAACTTCCATCAGGAGTCCTGCGGGTTTTCGACTGCAGCTTGGAGACCTGGGACATGTGCCAGGCCAGTCAGACTAGCTGTCTTTGCTGACTCGCTTCCACTACAGAGAAGAAAGGACACACTTTCATCTAAAAGCAAAGCTTCTAAGAGCCGGGCGCCAGGTACTGCATCCATTAGCCTAGCATAGTACCACATACATCTCTCTCACCCACCTCCCCATGGACCCTGGCCTGATGGAAGCTTCTGGAACTGTTAGCAAGCCCCCTATTCCCTGCACAGCGGAAACTCTCGTTTGACGTTATGAACTTTTTAACATACATCCAGCTCTCCCTCTATCCCAGAGTCTACAGGGGTAATGTCTGCTGTGAAACAAATAAAATTCTGGGGCCTAATAATTTGTTCTAATTTAATTTCCATGTCCTTGCAGCGTTTGCATAGTCTCTTCACTGTATTTCTCTGGCTTTGATTGCACGGTGCAGTACCCAACAGGGTCCAGAGGCATTGGTGACAGACTAGTGCCTCTGAAAGGCCTGTAGGGCTAGTGATGCCTTTCTGCGGCACCTTTGTCAATATGCCAATCTATTTCTGTCCATCACTTGTTACTTTGCATGAAACATGCATGGTGAATACAGCTTAAATCAATAACCTTTTTACTTTATAAAAAGTAAGCAATCGCCAGTGTAACCTTAGAAAACAGATACAGATATGTCAAAATATGTTAAATAGGGCCACAAATGCGCCCTCAAAATGATCTCCTTGTGGCCCCCACCTTGCCCGCTAGCTTGGATGAGGTCATGCTTCCTGTTACAAAGTATAACAGTACACTTTCTACAACTCCGGCTTTTGTTACAGAGTATCAACAATGGATTTGACTGCAGGAATTATTATTCAACTCTGAAATGCAAGGCTATCATTCTGAAATTGGCTAATTTTGCACTGATATTTCTTCTTTCTTTCTTTCTTTCTTTCTTTCTTTCTTTCTTTCTTTCTTTCTTTCTTTCTTTCTTTCTTTCTTTCTTTCTTTCTTTCTTTCCTTCTTTGTTTCTTTCTTTCTTTTTTTTTTCTTTCTTTCTTTCTTTTCCATCTTTCTCCTTTGCACACTTTTTCTTTCCTGGTCTGCTGCCTTTTTTTCTTCAGTTTTAATTTATAAACAACACACTCGCCACCATGTTCAACTTTCTTCCAGTTGTTGTCAGGTGTGCAATTTTCTAGTGGATGAGTCATGAGATGCTCAGACAAATCAATTTTAAATATTTGCCAATCTTTTTTTCAAAAGGGAAGCGCAATTTTACTTCCTGTCCCGAAATACCATGTTCAGAGCAATGAATAATCAACCTTTCCAACATCTAGTAGGAATGTCTTGGCCCTCCTTCGACCTAGAATAAAATAACATCTTTGCAGAGCGGCCATCCAGGGGGGCTGTGACACAGGTGGTATACTGATTCTCTTGTCCTGCAGCAGAGGGTGACCACTGCCCCAATGCCAGAAATCAATCCGGGACCTCCCCAGTTGTAGGATGCAGCCGCAAGACAAATGAGTAGGGTTCACACTCCTCCTCCATTGATGGTCCTGTGAAGCTACCGCTTGCCAGCAGCTCCAGATGGAAATACTACATGGGGAGTGGACATCCTCGGCCCTGAATCATGCTCTAGTGTGTGGGCCTTCCATGGCGTCCCAGCCTAAGTCAAGCTACCATGCAGATGACAGCGTACAGGAGGTGGCTTCGTTGATGTACTGCACTGACGTGAGGGCTGGCAGGGGGACTTGGCACTTGCTCTTGACTTGAGGTGTGCCCCGTTTGTAAGTGGTGGCCTTTATACAGCAGATTGACCATGAAGACACACAAGGAGCCAGAGCACCAAACATTTATTTTGTCATGGAGTACATTTGCTATTAAATTGTCTGCATTGGAGTCTAAGATGGAGGGCATCTATGGAGCTGTTCATGGTAGTCTTTCTTACAGTGCCTATATGTCTCCAGGGATAATTGCCAGACTGCCATTATTCTGCCTCTTTGGTGAAAGGAATTCCAAAGGACATTTAATTGCCAGCCATTTCATTGATGTAGTTGAGCAGTTAGGAGAATTTTGCCTTTCAACTTTTCATAATAAGATAAGATTTCCCTGCACACATTTGGTGCATTTTGCTCTGCATTGGGTAAGCAGCATTTGCCCAGGGCCTCCTGCCATGTTACAATCAGAACTTTATCAAGGTCTTTGTAGCTCTCATCAGACTCTATAAAACCTTTCTTGGCTGTTCACATCTCTCTAACCAGGCCATGTCTCTTTACCTGACCTACATGGTGGTACGAGGGACCACCGCACTGTCTTTTTCCCTGTCCTTCTAGCAAAATGAAAGGACACTCTGGCAGCATGGGTGTTTAAGATTCTGAGTTGCTAGCCTCTGTAAATAGCACTGGGAATCCAGTGGTAATACTTGGTGGGACCCTGGATTATGTAGTGAATGGCTGGTGCGGATTGCTCAGGCAAGTGTGGTACCATTGCTGGTGGGGACGGAGGAGTGCACTCAGCGGTACTCCATGTCACAGATGTAACTTCGCAATTTCTCTGTAGAGGAGGCAAAACTGGTAGTCAGAGGAGCATGGAAGTGCAGAGTACTGAGTTTGTGCTCATTGAATTCTCATCTCAGTAAGGCCAGAGCATACCATGGCAGACCGGGAGCCTGCAACCGCCTAGAGAGAGAGTGGTGCCACAGCAGTAAAGAAACGTAATCTAGTAAAGAAGAAGATTCCATGAGTAGGGGATTGGATAGGGGTTGGAAAGGTATTTACTATGAAAGTCACCCACTCTGGGAGCCAAGTGACTTCATGAAAGAGAGAGGGTAGAGAGGGGAATATGTGAGACCCGAGAGAAATCTCTATCACCAGGACTCCATAAATCTAGATCAGAAATGCAGGCTATGAAGAGGGGCTGCAGCCAATAATGGAAAAAGAAGGAATTCTGCCTAACCACAGGCTTTTGATGGGGAAGATAAAGCAATGGATCCAGATGTTGTGGGATATATTGACCCAATCAACCCATTGCCCCACATCACTGAGCTGCCGTTGCGCAAGAAACAGCAACCTGGCTGCGCTGGCTCCTGTGGGTGCCAGGATCTCAAAATTGCATTTTTACAACAACCAAAAAAAATCACCCTGCCACACACATCTCATATGGGTTGAAACAAGGGGAGACACTGCAGGAGCGTGCCAGTGTGCCTCTAAAACGTATACATGGAATTAAGTAAATAGGCAGCATTGGTTTGCTGAAAACCCCAAAATTTCCTTTCAAAATGAAACCTTTTTCACTCTTTGTAAAAGCTGCTTTGATGCTAAATCCATCCATTTACTATGAAACTGCTGTGATTGAGAAGGTCCTGCCAGGCCCAGAAGAAGTCATTGTGTCTAAGCAAAACCGGGCCTAATTCCAAATGACAGGCACTGTCAAAACTAACTTTGGAAAAAGTAACCAAGAACCCTGATTTTACTCGCACGGGAAAGCGTGCGTATTTCTCCACAATGTATCAAACACCAGCTGTCTTCAAAAGAACTTCAATTATCTGAGCCTGGTCAGTTTCAGATATCAGTGTTCAGATAAAACTCATGCTTCCAGGAAAATGACTTTGGCTGCAAGGCAGTATTGCAATTGCAGATGGGGCTGCCAAACCGAATTTAATGAAAGAAATGCTAGCAGTTTTCACACGTGTAAATGGGCTTTTGCAAAACTGAAGAAGGAAAATGCCCATTTAAAAAGTAAACTGTTAAAGGAAAGCATGCCATTACCCATCATTGTGAAAAGGGTTATGGCTGGTGATAAATACACACATAGGCTATTTTGATTCCACAGGTTTTAATTCAAGACTCAGAATGAGAAAATAAAGATTAAAACACGTGGGGCCTCATCACGACTTTGGCGGTAACCCTTAAATCTGGCTGTCGCGCTATTACCGCCGGATTTAAGGGTCCACCAAATCAGGACTTCAGCGGATTTCGCCCCAGCTCTTGGCTGGGGGGAAATCCGCCGAAAATTTGCGCTATTACCGTCGGCGGGAAATCCGCCGGCGGTAAGAGTGCAAATTTTCCCCATTGAGCCCAATGGGGAATGGGGCATTCCCGCCTGGGCTCAATGGGGAATGGGGAATTACATTACCGCCAAAGTCGTGATCAGGCCCATGGTCTGAGTTTGCAAATTCCCAAGAAAAAACACTTATTGAAGACCCAACCCTGTAACTTCCCATAGGAAGGGAGGCACACCATAAACTTCCAGGACATGTAGGTGTGAAGTGCCAGCTTGAAAAACCTTTAATGGGATAGGACAATGAATGTTCACATGCTCATCAGACATTCGTCTGTGCTCCAGGCTGGGACAATAGCAGTCCTGGGACACTCACCTGTCAAGTGTGAAGGGACCATTAAACCTTCAATTAAAACTGGAAACCCCCTTGCCTTGGAGGAAAAAACAGGATCAAGTACAAAGGGACTGCCTTTTGGTGCCAGAGACTATGTTATAAAGAAACTTTAAAGACTTTTATTTCTGTAAAAAGAATTAGCAAACATTTTAAAAGCGTGCAGTTTTAAATCTAAATTTTGTGTGTATAATTTGCCAAGCGATTGCAAGTAAAGAAATGTAGGTTTTTGGCAAAATCGGATTTTAAGTAAAGTAAATGTGGGAGTGTTGGGACATTGTAAACTTCACTTCATAAACCAGACATCATCCCCTTAGAAATTGAACCAGCAGAGAGCAAGGCGGAGATTACTACCCTTGCCCAATCCTATTGTTAGGGGCGTGTGTAGTAAAGCCTGCCCCTGTCATATACTGTGATGATGTCACCTGGCATCATAAATAAGAGCCCCTGACAACACACAAGGACACACACTGATTCCTGACCGATTCCTGATTTCCTGCCCGGCATCCTGTCCTGCTCCTGTCTACATCTTGCATTTATCCATCTAAACTCCAGATCCCAACCACAAGGCCAAAACCTTGCTGATCCTGCTTCAGTTAGGCCTCAAACTTTAAAAATACCAATAACCAAGGGAAGCTGTGGTGTTTTGGGAAGCATCCTGAATTAACCTGGCTTGCTGCTCACTAAATGCATGCCTGCTGCAAACCTGCCATCCGGCTGATTCTTAGTATCCAGTGACCAGAGGTGCCAGTCCAGTTCCAGTCCAGTGCTCCGGTAACCGAACTGCCCAGCTGTCTTGCCAGGCGCATTGTCGTGTGGTGACCAGAACCCTTGATGTCTAATATCCTAAAATAAAGTGGACTGTAAGTATCATCCCTACCCCATAGAAATCCATAGTCTACATATCTTGCTTTGTCTCTATCCTATCTCTAAGTCATGCTATACTTATCCTGATAACTTGTAATATTGTCAAAATCATTCTTGACACCCTGTCATTGATTTATAGTGCTAGCGCCAGCTCTTTTTAGTAATTCTGTCTTGTGTAAATCCTAAGCTATCAATCCTATTTCGAGTGATCGGACTGGTTCCACCAGGGCGGGCACTGGGGAACTAGGGTTAATTCTGCTGATCAGCCCTGGAGCTTACTGTGTCTCAATCTGGTAGTCTAGCCCGAATGCCTTAGTGTAGAGTAAAACTTTTCCTTGTCAAAACTGATTTCTTTGCCTTTTTCGCGCCTTCATTTTTTCAAAAATGCACCACAGTAGATTTTGCAAAACGTACAAGATTTCACCGGTTTTTATAAAAAAAAGTTTTGGTAAATTCAGGCAGGAATTGCAAAAGTGTGTTCATTTTAGAATGTCTCATTTTGATTATAAACTTTTTAAATCTTCCATTCAATTTCGAATTGTATGCTTTTGCTCAATCCATTGCTTGTGATTGCTAGTATCTTTCCAGTGTTGCTCCAGTAAATAATAGTTTTTGTTTCAAGAGTTTTAGATACATTCTATGTTTATTCATCCATTTCCAGGTGTCATTTTAGCATTGCCAGGGTTTACATTCGTTTTTCTCTCTTGTTTGGGGAGGGAAAGTCAGATGTCTATTCTGTTTCTTATTTGTCATTCCTGATTACCTGCTGATTCTGTTTATCCACTTAAAATGTATTATTTGTGGGTCGAAGGGAACCTTGCAGGGGGAAATTCGAACTCAAATGCTATCTTACCTAAAATCAAAAAGTGCTCCTATCCCCTGGTGTTTTGTAGTTGTGTCAATAGAAGTGCATTGCTTACATTCATATTGTTATCACACCATTGGTGATTGCTGCCCCATATATTACAAATGGTATGATTTATTTTAAATTTTCAAATAAATAAATAAATATTATATTTTATCAACCGGCCTGGTTCATGGTCCATTGTGACCCTGGGTATTTGAAAAGGGGGGGGTGATATGAGTGGTTTATCATCTCAATATTGAATCTAATCTAACATAAGCATTTAAATTGCATGCTGCATACTGGGCTGAGACTAAGGTGTGCATCGCCTGATTGAAATCCTTAACAATGTTAAGGCCTGTTGCATCACCATAGAAAGCAGGCAATGATTATTTGCATGTGTGTGGAAAGCACTTGGATTTCCTCCTAAAGGTGAGAGGGATGGGCATTTCCTGAGTAGGAATGACAATTGAAGAGGGATGGGGAAGCCTACCACCCCCTCCTACTACATTCATGATGAGGAAGAAGGCCAGAAAAGACTGCATCACCCATTCTATTTCTGACAAATTCCCAATGGACCCATGATTGATAAGTATGTCGAGAGGTGTCTGCTCAGCCAGCCATACAGACCAGGGACGGTGCAGGCCTATCCCAGTGTGGATGACTAGCTGCAGGCCATGAACAGGGACACCTCTATTGACAGCCTGGACTACGCACCAAGAAGCCATGTTGCTGACGTTGTTAGAGACACCATGACATAGCCGCCTCAGACATGAAGCACACATGCCAGCCACACTTCCGGACATAAACACACACTTGAACACGTGAAGAACATGAGCGTACATTTATATAGTTAGAGGACAGATGCATATACATACAGTCATTGCTTTTATTATTTTGCCATTAGCCAAATGCAGCAATGCAGAAACTGCAAGAGACAATCGATCCGGAGCAAAGCTTGCAGATGCTTACATGCAAATAACCCTATGGAACTGCAGGAGCACCTATGGGAGTTGACAGGACCAAGTGTGATTAACCTATGGAAATGTAGACTAGTATGGACACTGTAGAAACTGAATTATAAGGTTTAGGAAAATTGCAGCAGGCTCCAGGCCTCAGAACAAGAGACTAGCTGAGCTGATTCAGGCTGGACAGAGAGCAAGACATGTGAGACAGGGCTCGCAGCCAGGGCCAAGAGATACAGATGACATTCCAATCCCCAGACGACAAAGGGACGAGCTGCAGAAAAAGGCTAATAAATCCTCATAATTTAGAGCTGCACAGCAGAAATTTGTGGTCTCTGAACACGTGATGTGGCCGAAGCAGACAATGGATAGCAAGCAGCGGTGGGAAAAGAGCACTGGTCACAGGCCGTCAGACACAGACAGCGACAAGTATGCAACAATATACAACAAGTGTTGCACCGATCAGGAGAGCACTCTCATGAGCTAAGGTGGTGTACACAAGTTACAATGAAGACACATAGGGCCTCATTACGAGTTTGGAGGTAGCCATGCCATTTTTTTGCGGCATGGCTACCCCCAAACCGATTACCGGGTCCCGCAAAAGGGGACTTACCGGGCCATTGCGACCTTGGAGGGCCTGGTAATTCCCTTTCGCAGGACCCGGACCCAGTACATCCCCATTCCCATTTGATCCACCATAGGGCTCAATGGGAATGGGGAGGATGCTAACCCCAGGCCCGTTAATGACGGGCCAGTTGTTAGCATCCTGGTCTGCTAGTGGGTCCCGCTCTGCACGCCTGGTCTGCCCAGGTGTCCAGAGCGGGACCCGCTGCAGACCTCGTAATGAGGCGCCCCGGAATGAATGGTGCCGGTCCCTTACCGACACTGTTCATTCCGCGGCCGCCTTCCTCATAATGAGGCCCATAGTCATTTTTGTTACCTTGAAGAGGTACACAGAGAGCTGAGAACCTTTGTGGGTCCCAGGCTTGGGGACGTCAGCTCTAGCCAACCACAGTTCAGTATCCTAGGGGTGGGTAGAAACAGGCAAGAACCAATGGTGCGCCCACCACACTGCAACATTGTTATAGTTAGTGACTTGGGGGTGGACCAGGCCAGCCACCTGACACGCGAGGGCCAGTAGAATAACATCTATGCTGTCCACTATAGGTGGTAGAGTACTCAGTACCCAATCAGCTGGCCTCATAGGTTTCCTGGAGAAGGGCCCAAGGTGTGACATCATGATGATGACAGATCACAGTAAAACAGCTCTGCGAGCCGAAGAAGAGCGTGATGTGCATTGGATATTTCATGTTCCTGTGCTGATCCCTGTTGGTTTTGTCTGTACTAAACCGCAGTTTGAACTTTCCGTTAACAGTCCTCCGTGTATCCTGGGGGAAGGTGTTGGGCCCTCCAAGTCCACAGACTTCCAGTGTCCCTCTGGCATACCTGGTAGTCCCTCCCAACAAGTTGGTAGCAGAGGTGATGGTTGGTCATCTCCTTCGCCGTCAAACCTGAGAGGCTGCAGGACCGTCGCATAATTCAAGAAGATGGGAAAACGCGTGCCCATGTAAAGGCCGTCAGGAGCCCCTTGGAAACCATCCTGCCCGAAGTCAGCAAGTATTCCAGGCAGACCAGGAAGGGGGTTGAGCGCCTTGAGAAGGAGTCCCAGCTGAGCAACGCCATCAGACCACGGAATGTAAGTATTGACCCAGTCTAACGGCAGCTGTAGGTGTGGGAAGGTTTTAAGTATTGCGAAGTATCATTTAGTATTGTGGAGTATTGTCAAAGTATTGTCTAGCATTGTCAAAGTAGTAGGGACTGAAGCGGAGGTAGAAGTCCTTTTCTATGTTTAGGGCACATTCGGATTCAGAGGTAAAAGGTTCTGGTGAATACCTAGACTATTGACTCAAGGGCACAGATGGCAGGAGATATGTAAATAAAGGTATTCCTGTGGGTTGGGTGCTTTAGCTCGGGCCATAGATGACAGTATCCCTGTAAGGATTAGCAAGGCAGCTGGCCTAGATTGCGGAAGTTGAGTTGACTGATTAATTCTCCTGGAGTGAGACATTTTGCAAGCTAGGTGACGCAGTGGGTACAGTTCGACCACAAGAGAATATTGATATACTCTGCCTGGAGGCGGGAAGACAGCTGTGGGATTTTTATGTGGTTTGGCAGTATTAGATTATTCTGTACTACGTAGGTCAAGAGTTTGGTGACGTCACCCTTATGTTTGCACATAGGACACAGAGAGCATGAAATTGTGAGGAGCTAGTATTCGAAACTTGGGATTGGTAGACGAGGTGAACGAGCTGCGGTGCGTGGAATAGGCAAGATTGTGGGTGTCCCTGAGGAGGCACTGTTTGTGAAGGAGGGGTGGTGCACAGAGCACGCCTGTTAAGTTGTGAAGCCCGAGAGAAACTGAAAAGCATTGTCATTATACTGTGCCTTTTTCTCTAACCCGCTGACTGTTGAAACCGTCGACTTGAGGTCAGGTAAAGGTACTGAATATGTATCAGGGGAAATGCGGGGGACACCCGCCCCTTCAGCACTTGTGTAGACACTGCCACCTTATCGAGAGAAGATTTCAAGTATAGCATAGAATGGTCCAAAGGTTCTGAGGGACAGTTACCTAAACCATGGCAACAATGTGGAAGTTTCTCCAAAGACGTGCAGCAATCACTACTGACACACATACACGGTACCTATAAAGGGAAGAAGTTAACCAAGCGCATGGCTATATTCGTGCTGTTGCGCAATTTTCAGGAAGGCGAGGGGGTACTGTGAAGTGTCAGTGGATGCTGAGCCAGCAGGAGATGAAGGACCCAGGTATTCATCCATCTGCACCTCCCCATGTTCCTCCAAGCGTAGCATCCGATGACACAGACGATGAGCAAGGAATGTACACGATGCAAGAGTTAAGGGCAGCAAAGAGGTAATCAAATCTGACAAATATGCCACCACCATATACTAAGGAGGAGAGGCCAAAAGGCGCAGGACAGCCAACTATTGATCAAGAGGTGAGCAGTGAGGCTCAACGGGCACGAGGGAGGGGCTCAAGAGCATAGCCACGAAGGAGTGGCTAGGAGGACAGATACTCTTGAAGCTGCAGGAGAAGACAGATGGAGAGGCAGAAGGGGCGACTAAGGCAATGGAGGGCCTGAAGAGAAGTAGCGAAGCAGCAGACTGGGCAGTGATAAGGGACAAGGAGGGTAAGAGGGAAAGGGACAGGGAAGATGGATTGGAACGGGAGGACAGAGAAAGGAGGAGAGAAGAGAAGTTGGAAAGGGAGGACAGGGAGAGAAGGAAGGAGGAGGAGAAGTAGCGCATGGAGAGGGAAAGGGAAGAAAGGATCGAGAGAGACCTTAAGGAAAGGAAGAGAGCAGAAAGGGAGATGCAGGAGAAAAGGGGAAGGGAGCTGGAAGAGATTGTGAGGTGAAGAGAGGTAGAAGAGCAAGAAAAATGCAAGTTAGCTGAGTGGTAAAAGAGGAAGTTTCAGTTGGATAAGTTGGCAAGGGAGCGAGTGTGCAGGGAAGAGGAGGAGTGAGCAATAAGGGTGGTAAAGAAACAAGGAACTCTAGATAGGGGAGGTGACAGACTCAAGGAAGACAGACGGACAGAACCTGACAGCACCAGCTCACGAAGTAGGAGCACAGTAGACAGGGAAGGACAGGCCTAGGAGCCTGGGGAGGAGGGAGCAGGTATGATTTGAAAGGCATGGACCTCAGCATAAAGCCTAACACCAACTCGACATCAAGGAGACTGAGTTTCGCAAACAATTTTTGTCGTATTATGGACACAGGTTCTGACAACGAGGACAGGTACAGTGGGGATGAGAGAGGGGAGCAGTTCCAATCACAGTCAACGGGGACGGGGACAGACAAGCGGGTGTCGTGGGAGTTTAGGACGCACACAGGGGGAGAAGCCGGGGTCAGCTCAGAGGAGCAGCCACAGCAGTCGAATGACCTGCATACCCAACGTGGCACTACCACATATATCGATAGGCTCAGAGACCTCCCAGGACGAATAAAGGGGGAGACAGCAATGGCTTGTTCAAGGGGATGGTTGACAAGGAGGTATGACGACAGCAGGAGAGTACTCATACTAGAGCCAATAGATGTATGCACAGGCATCGAGAGCGAGAGAGGGGACCGACAAGTCAGACTGACTGGACGGATGCATGAAGAAGAGGCAGCGTTCACACAGATGCCCTTATTAGAGAGAGGAGGGGTGCGGCCTCAGTATGTACTATGGAAGCACACAGATAAGGAGAATGTGAAGCATAGGTTACCATTGTTGAGTGCTAGGAAATGGATATATGAGATGGAGAAAATGACAGCCTGACATAGGTTAGCTGTGGGTGACGTAAAGGAACTTCTAGTATCAATCTTAGGAGAGGCAGCAGATGATGCATGAAAAAGGGGGGGTTCCCGGGGGTGACAACACAAAACATGGTACATGACGGTTCACCATTTGCAAACTGCAGGGCAGCAGTATGGGAAGTATTGAGGACACAATACTTAGACACATCAGACATTGGGGCGATTCCGTCATGAAAGATGAGGGAAGACGAAGACCCTGTGCATACATTCAGGAGATTCGAGAGCTTTGGTGCCTTGAAACTCGAGAGCCTTGGGACAAAACAGTAGCAATATTCTACCACATACTAGTCGAGGGGATACCAGAGCCAGTTCAGAAGAGTTTAAGGAAACTAGTAGGGATGGAGGCCAGGGGATGGCCAAAAATACAGGTCACAATAGTTAACCATTGCAGGCTATGGCAGGAGAAGATTAAGAAAAAAGAGGAAGACAGGAAGATGGATGAAACAAAATGAGTGCAAAATGAGTGCAGAAAAAACTATCGAAGTATGCGATGGAAGGGGCAGTTATAACCAGCCCCAGCCCACAGGAAGAGCAGCCACAGCAGCTGCCACAACCCTTGCAGTTCCCATGGGAGGAGGATTCATGGGGTGCGATGGATCTCAGCAAGGATTCCGAGGAAGGGTGGGCCAACAGAGAGGGCGTGGCTTTGGACCACAGATGCATCACAACCAGGAGGGTTTCCCAAGTGGGGTTCGGGGATATGGGAAACAGATGCAGCAGAAGCCAGAAGATTTCCAGGGGCGAGGGGGAGAGCCACCACAATGTTGGACCTGTGGGCAGACAGATCAGATCTCAAGAGTGTGTAGGTACAGGGGGATGCAGCAGAATTGGGGAGGGCAGGTCCAGCAGCCATACCAAGGGGACCAGGACGAGTATTATGCACAGGATCAGCAGCAGCAAGGACAGATGCAGGGCTCATATCAGCAGATGCCACAAGCACAAGCGCAAGCCCCTCAAATGCAAATGTAGGTGCCGCAGATGCCAGCACCGGTACCACAATATTTACAAGCGCCACAGATTCAAGGGAACACACAGCAATTAGCACATATAAAGAACAAGGACGCACCAGCTGTATATCTATAAGTTCAATATTCTGAACGATATACCACTCATATCACACCCTTCTCCTGAGACCCCCCACCCCCTGATCACACTGAACCAGGAACCAGGCTAGTTTGCAAAGGTAAATATTTATTTATGGATTTAGAATTTTAATCACAATCTATTTTAATAGGTAATAACAATCACCAATGGGGTGACAGAACACAGAATAATATCTGTAATGCACTAGGAATCAAGTAATGAGCACAAACAAATGCAGCACAGAAAAGAATACTGTTGGGTTGGTTTAGAACAGATGGCACTATGGTAAGAGGTTCCCCCTGTAACACCCCTCAAACCCCCAACGGGCAATTAAATAGATGTGAGGAGAGAGAAGGTATTCAGGAATAGCACAAATCAAACAGAATATCACTCCCACCTTCTCCCTTCAAACACAAGAGAAAATGGAATTGACTTTTCAGCTGTCAGTATGGCTTTCAAATTGTCTTTGGAATTGACTGAGCAAAAACACCAAATGTGGTCAAAAATACTTAAATTATTATAAATTCCTATAGGAGCCGTTTTGAACAGTTGCACGCAATCACCAACATTGATTTAGTCAAAAGAAAACATTTGAAATCTCAAAGTCCAAGTAGGAAACAATTTAAAGCTATTTCACACGTGTAAAATTTCTCAGAGATAACTTTTCCTTATGCGATATTCGCTATAACAGGCAAATAAAAACTGAGGGAGTTATAGAGGTTTTAGTAAGAGTTGTTTTTGAAGAGTAGGCGTGAGAATGGAAAACAGAAATGCACTTTGAAAATGACAGATGGGTTTGCTTACACTAGATTATGACTATGAAAAAGCGAATGCCACAGATGGATCTTACAGTCACGTGATCAGCGTAACCTGCCTGTTGTGGATACTCTACTTCTTCCTGGGATTTACTTTTCTTAATCAAATCAATAAGAAGTTAGGGTTGAATAACAAAGAGGAGAAAAAAGTCAGCACAAAGATAGTTCTAGCAATACTATGATTCTGAATTAAAGATGGGATGGGTTTGAGATTGGGATAATAAAATGCAGATATATTATGGGTCATTGTTCTTCCGATTAATACTCACAGAATAAGTTATTAAATTGGACTGTCAGTTCTGGTCATGGATTGGCTCTGTCAAGGAAGAACAGCACATCAGGCACGGGACTGGATCAGCTTGGCTTGGCTGGTCACCGGATTTGCACAGGATCTGCCCTTCTTGGTTCTGGGTATTTCAAATCAGCTGGATAGCAAGTTCCTCAGGCAAGCCTTGTGGTAGCAAGCCAGAGATTTTCAGGATACTAGTTCAAAAGGCCTTCTCACACCACAGCGCTTCACTGGGTTGCAAGAATAAGTTTGAGGATTTAGGCCTTGCTGAGATCAATAGTTCTCTACTGCTGGCAAGAGTCTTGGCATCTGGATCTGGAAGGATGTTCAAGGCTGGATGTAGAATGCTGGATCAGAGTGCTTCACCGGAATCAGGAACATGAGTGAATCAGTGAGTTCCTAGTGTTGTCAGCTGTCTCTATTTATCCTTTCAAATGACATCACAAAAATGGGTGTATGGACCGGTTTACCTAAGCTTGCCCCTGTGCACTGGGATTGGATCAAAACCTCATCTCCGCCTTGCAACTGAGTGATTGGATCAAGGCCGGATTATGTCACATTTTATGGTTTGCTTTACAGTCCTTAGAAACCTCCCTTTAGCCACTGGTCTCAAAATCGGATTTCATCCTAAATATATATTTCTACATTGGTCACCTCTACATAAATCACACAGAAAGATTCCATATTTTATGTAGTAGCTGTTCCTCAAAACTCTGCAGCTGTGGGATCTTGTTTCACCTTTTTACAGAATTTTGTCCTTTTTGCCATGAACACAATTTCCAAACTTTCTACAACTTTCCACAAATGTCTCTGTTTACCATACGGATGTGTGTGTAACGGTTCGCAATTGTAGCATTAACACAGTTCACATAAAACCACATATATTGCCATTCCTGTCCAGAATATGTTACAAAGTTCTACCGCCTCTTAAAACGTACAGCCAAAAATTAGATTAACAGATCTGTCCTTTGTATATTTTTCACCGTTATGAGTCTTTAAAACGTGTTCATTGTTCATGCTTAACAGCAAATGGTCCGCCCACTAGTCTCTCACTGCAGTCCAGGAGTAGCCCCCTCCCTTGGGGAGTTCCTTGCAGGAGCAGTTTATGACCCCTTTCACACCTCCGTTTCCTGGGCTGAAGGCTCTGCTATTGTTCATTCTCTTTCTGTAGACAAAAGTCTGGGCTAACCCACAATTATAATCTACCAGTGAGTTTCTGCTGAGAGGATTTCCCCTCCCCTTGGAAGAAACCTGTTTTTCCACTTCCAAAGGGTTGCAGTTCAGCCAAGCAAATTTATTCTTAATTAGAAATCCAGCAAAAACCAAACATGTTGCATCAAATCACATAAATACATTACTTTCTTAGCTTTAAATCTGTGGGATCAAAAACACCACTAAGATCTGTATTCCTTTTAGCAACAATCCTTTTATGTTTGCTAATCTAGCAGACATTTAGTTTAAATACTTTAAAGTTTCATCAGGAGCTCATCTGACAGCTGTCATTCACAGGTAGCCCAGGGTACTGCTCCCAGATTTTGACAGGCGCTGTCAGTTTACAGACAATCCAGTTTTTCTGAAGAAATGTTCTGCTCTTTACACTTTCGGACTTTGTATATTCGCCATGCTTCATTAGATTACATGAATTTTAGCACCAAGCAAGATTTTAAATGTTGAGAAGTGTTGTGTATAGGCATTTTGGAGTTTTTAGCAGCAAAGTAAATGTAATTTATAGGCACATTTTTGAATTTCAATTGAAAAGTGCTGCTTCTCCCTCTGCACTCTGTTTGCTGGTCATGGAGCCCACTGGCACATTTTCTGAAGTGTGTGCTCTATCCCACCATATATGCACCATGGGTGGCAGGTTGTGCATCCATCTTTTTGTGTGTTGCAGGACGCGGTTTTGGTAGGTTTTTGGCGCACACAAGAGTTTTGCCGCCCTTGTTGCTGTTTCTTGCACCATAAGTAGCAGAGTGAAGCCACATAAGATAGCAGAGTGGGTCAATACATCCCACACAGCACACGTGGACACAGTGGCAACAGTTCCCGTCAGGCAACTGGGAGGAGTTACCATGGTAGGGAACAACCCCTTCACTCGGAATGGGATGTCCCTGTACCCTCAATAGGACAGCCCACAGACGAGTTTGATGTGTCCCATCCTGTTGATCACACCCAACCCTGTGGAGGAACATTGCAAAGGGATGGCGATAGGTGACAAAACATTTTCCTTTCTTGTTGACACAGGGGCGACTAGGTCCTGCATTAGGGAAGGAGCATTTCCATTGCCAGGCGATGCCATGAACACTCAAAGATTTCTCTGTGGCTTGGGAAGTTGTTCCCTTTACAGACAATGGAGGTCATTCCGAGTTTGGAGGTAGCCATAGTGCTATTAGTGTGCCATGGCTGCCTCCAAACTCGGGTCCGGGTAGCCAAAATGGGCACTTACCGGGTCATTCCAACCTTGGAGGACCCGGTAAGTCCCCATTCTGAAAACCATTCCCCATTCCCATTCGAGCCCCCATAGTGCTCAATGGGAATGGGGAAGGAGCTAATAACGGGCCCGCAAATAGCGGGCCCGTTATTAGCTCCCTGGACCCTTAGCGGCTCCCACTAAGGGCGGCTGGTAAGACCAGCTGGCCTTAGTGGGACCCGCTAAGGGACCTCGGAATGCGGCGGTAGGGGGTTAACAGCACCGGCATCCTTACCGGTGCTGTTAACTCCTTACTGCCAGGGTCAGAATGAGGCCCAATATCTCACTTTGCTTTGCTCTCGACAGACAACTGTAAACATGAACTAAGAGCTACTTATAACTCCTACTTATTCAATCCTAATCCCGAGCCCTGCAACAGTTTATACTTAATGCACAGAGACAGGAGCTGATGAGTAGCACCTTTCTTTGGTGTCCGGTCAAAGTTTCAACTCAAAAGGGTCGAATGACAAAGGGTCGAGTCAATTCGACCGAAAACAAAAGGATCACATTTTTTTTTAAATGTATCTATTTTTTTTACTATAGTATAAGTAAAAAAAGGTGTTTTGTACACCAAAAACAGGGGTTTGATGGGGGGGCCCCCTCCAAGAAAAAAACATATTTCGACCCTTTTTTTCGGTCGAATTGACTCAACCCTTTTGTCATTCGACCCTTTTGAGTCGAAACTTTGACACATAACCTCTTTCTTTATTACTTCACTCTGCGTCAAATTGATTATTTCCTTCGTATTCTAACATACCATCCATCCAAGTCCCTCCGAACTAACCACTTGGATGGGCACTACAGGATGCTCAACTTTCGATACTTACTCCAACTGGTCACTAATCCAAGACTCTTAGGGCCCGATTTAGTGCTCTGTGAAAGTATGGTGCTGCAGTCGGTTTGTTGGCACCCTGTTTCTGACACTCCATTCCTTCATTAAGAGTGGCACACATCCTTCAGTGCAACACTCTCATGATCCATAAAAATAGTAGAACCATGAATTACTTTCACAAGGAAAAAAGCCCATTCACATTGTCGCCTCAGACAACCTATGCACCCTAAGTCAGAAACCACTGAGCAAAACAGGAAAGAGTAAAAGCAGCAGTACCAGAGCGTGAAAACGGACAAGAGGACGATGCAGAGCTGAAAAGCGACAGACAAGAGCTTGGGAGGGAGGGTGGCCATTTCACTTGACAAAACATGTACATGCAATTGGTCATAGTGCCCTCAAATTGTCCCATGCCAAGTTGAATAGCTCATTCTGTTCATTTTTCTTTTCTTTGCAGTTTGACACTTGCAATTTGGCTTTCTTCATTATGAAAGCAAGAATACAAGCCACACAAAGCATAGTTCAAGCTAGCAATGTAAGTAATACTCAGGACTGACTGTAGAGGATTTCTCTTTTAGTTGCAACAGTGCACCTACCGACAACATATGGCAGATGGAAATCTTTGGCTACCTCAAATTGTCCTTTACTATTTGTAAGGGCATGTAGTGAATGATACCTATGTAGCTATGTGTACTCATGGAGGGGGAAGTGCAGTCTCTGCTGGAAGGACTCTTGCATCACTCGTCTGAGCAGAGAGTGAGATCAAGGTACTGGGGTGAAAAATCAGTCCAGGCACCAAAGGAAAAGCGGTCCACAATCACACAGCGCAATTAATTACTATCCAGAACGGACTGTTTGAGTACTCCCAGGGGGGTGTTATGGGAAAATATGTTGCAAATCATGCATTTGAAAAGAAATTTGATTAGTAACATTGGTTAAATCTAGTGCAGTAACTTATGAAACTGGCCAACAGCGGCCCATTCTAGCCCAAAAAGTCTGGGGCGTACTAGAATCATGGGCTGGCACTTCGGGCATTCCTCTATTGTTCTACAGGACAGTTGGTGCCTGGAGGAAGGACTAGGGTGTCTCCCTGTAGGAACCTGTAGAGAATGCGATTCCTCTCTGCAAGTCTTGCGTCTGCATAGGGGAAGGAGCACATTTCACTTCCCCTCCTCCTGTGTCTGCTATGATCAAGATCAGTGATCCAGTGGTGTAGATAGGGCTGTTGCAAAGGGGGAGGGGGGTGGGCACTTCCCAGAGTACACAAGTTCCGTCTAGGGGTACTGCAAGCCCATCCAGAGCGGTTACATGTTTTCCAGATCATTTGCAAGGACTGGGTTTGGGGGCATAATGGGCCGTGGGGTTGTTTCTTCCTGGGCTCATTATGGCTCTGGGGCAAAACCAAACCTCTTCGCTACTAGGGCTCAAGCTAGCGTTCTCAGGCCAAGGCACAGCATGCAGGAGACGTTGGCCTAAGCCCGGTTCCTAGGGTGCAGATCCGCCCTGTCATGATTTCCGGGCTACGCCACTGGACCTGGACTGTTCCATGGGTCTCTTGCCTTTATCCGCTTTCTTTGTTGAGCATTTGGGACAGGTTCTTCTTTCCGATCACACGGGGGGGAAACATGTTACTTCCACACACTAAATTGAAAAAAAACAGAGGAAGTACTCAACAACACAGCCACGAAAAAAAATGCGCAGAATGGAGCGAAGTCCAGGAGCTGGATGCCCCCTTCGGCACTTACTTTATCATTTTCATTTCAGAGCACATGGGTAATCAACATTTCACCTGTGCACCGTGAAATGAAAATCACAGAGAAAGTGCTGAAGCGACCCTTTTGCTTGTATATCTATTTGCGTTTCATTTGTATGCACTCTTCTTGAAGCTCTCTGCCTGCAGCACTCTCCACTCTGACTCCCTCCCTCAGTAAATTTTCCCTCCATTCTAACAGAGCCATGCACAGCGATGCCACGATTATTCACAGAAAGGCGCTATGTCAGACCACTTTACATCACATTCCATTTGTTTAACTATTTACTGTATCATGTACTGTCAGCCCAATCGTCAAATATTCCATCGAACAATGCGTGGCCAAGGACTATGTGTTTGTCAGATTCATTTGAGCAGTTGGGGCTCGTTGCAAGCATGGCGTTGCGGGTAAAAATGGGAGTAATGTGGCAGTAATTCTGTCATTACAGCCTTTCCGCTGCATTACAGCAGTGGCGTACTAAATTTGGTAGTAAGATGGACTCCAAAAATGGGGATTAACACTGCCCTACCACTACTTGCAATCCTGCTGTAAATCCGCGGGACCAAGTAGCGGTAATGGTAATCGAGTTAGGCGGTAATTCAGCGGATGTACTGGTTAATTGCCACCAAACTTGTAATGAGGCCCTAAATCTTGCACATTATGAATGGGGCTGGCAGGGGGTATGTTATTCCCCATTATCATGAGCTCCTATTGGAGAATTTAAGGTGCGCAGATTTACTGCCGCCAGTAAATGCTCAATTTGTCTGGAGAAATGATCTCCATCCAAATCGTGTATGTTTTTTTTCTCAGACGTATCCAAAGCATGTAATATGGCGGGGAGGTGAAAATGATGGTACATCCAGTATTGACATTTTATTCCACACAACCATGCACGCAAAGTGCTCCATATTATTTATGCAGGCTTTTTTTTTTTTAGAAAAGACTTAAATGACGGGGACAACATTAAAGGCAATTTTATGGAGTACGTCTCATTTAGACAAAAGATGGTCCTTGGATGAAATTCATAATAATGTATTTTTCATAAAGAAAATAAAATGTTGCGCATAGCAATTGACCTTGCCTTCCATATAGCACGGTGAGTGAGGAATAACACTGTGCCACGTAACACTGTTAGCACATCAAGGATGTTATCTTGGAGCTTGGATAATAGATTGTGGGTTTTATTCAAATCAAGGGTATCCATTTGATCTTCTTTTGGAGGGCACAAGACAGTGTTTGCCTAGTCAGTGTCTGATTTTTTAGAAGAAAGATACACAGATCAATCTGTGCCTACCCGCCAAGCTACACTGCTGGAGAGGAAGGAAGAGGGTGGCCAATTACTGTGCAACATACCTTTTGATGTGTGCTATTAGAAAGGAAGCAAAATATAAAGGTACCTGTATTGCGTATGGCACCATTGTGCCACTTGGAGAACTGGAGTCATATATGGTGGCAATGCCAGAAAGTCCTACTGTTCTGGGGTTTGATTCAAGAAGCAGTAAAATAAATACTACGCCTGGATGAGAAGGAAAACCTTGGCTTATTCATAATGGGCCTGGGTGGTGAACTGGAAAACCTACCCACGAAAGCTCAACGCAAAGTCTACTTGGTCCTGGTGATGGCCGGGGCCCTGCTAGTAGCCCGCAAATGGAAATCAAAGGAAGTGCCTACGGAACATGAATGGGTGGGGACGATATGGAACTTAGTAGCCATGGAAAGGGTAAAATACTCTCTCCAGGGTGACCATCAGAAATTCCTTATGTACTGGGACCTAGTGGTGCAATTCCTAATGAAGGACTCCGGGAATGCATGGTACCCGAGGAGAATTAAATTAGTGGGTGTCATCTGAAGCCCCCCTCCCCCACGGGCACAGATTTGTCAACAAAACGACAGAAAGGGGAGAAATGCGGGAGCTATCAAAGACACAGAAAGATGGAGGACGGGCTATAGACTTATGATAAGAGAAGCAGGGGCTAAATGGCTCACTAAGGGAACAAGAACAACACGAGGAAGCG
Source organism: Ambystoma mexicanum (assembly GCF_040938575.1). Classification (NCBI taxonomy): domain Eukaryota; kingdom Metazoa; phylum Chordata; class Amphibia; order Caudata; family Ambystomatidae; genus Ambystoma; species Ambystoma mexicanum. The sequence continues at coordinate 1,087,507,795 of NC_090921.1, forward strand.
GATTGGAACTATCAAGACCTGGGACAGGGAGGAGGGAGTTGGGGGTTGGGAAATTCTGTTAAATGTTGGTTTTGCTCTTATAACCTGTTTGAATAAAATGCCAATAAAAAACTTAAATGAAAAAAAAACCTAAAAGCTATTGGCACCCTGGACATGCCGGAGAGCTAATAGCTACAACCCACACAGTGGAAAGGTCATTACTGCCAGATAATGTAGCAGAGGCCCCAGTTACTTGATCCCTGTGCTTTGCGGTAATGCCCCCTCACCTCTGGGGTTTTGCATAGTTAAGAAATATCACATATAACAAAGCCCTAATAGGCATGCATGATGAGATATGCACCTGGCCTGCTGAGTATTCTCTAGCAACTCCTAACTTCTGGAGCATATTTTTATAAATGGCAGAGCTCTAAGGACGTGTCTGTGGGGCCGTTAGGAGCATACTTTGTAAACATCTATACACACTATACAATGAGATGATATAAATCGATATCAATGAAAAAACTTTGTTAAAGGGACGTTATGGTTATGTTCGCCTACCAAAAACCTCTGGAATTCAATGGAAAAACATTGTTAAAGGGATGTTATGGTTACAGGTAAAACCGAGAAAAAAAACGAAATTCGACAGTTCTAGTCAGCTAAGCAACCATGACTCGTGCCACCAGTGTGCACTGCAAGGACTAACACCCATGACATCAAAGATGCCATCACAAATCTCATTCATGACATCACTGATGCACCACATATGAAGAAAAGGCACGACCCACATGCTGAGCTCCATAGTGTAGCACGACAACATGAAAAGGCCTGGAAGTGACCACTTCTTTGTAAAGGTCAATGACAATGCCGAAATTGCAGACGTCGACAGCGCACCACAATTCCTCCACTCCTTCCAACCCGAAATTGCCATCCAAATCTTTTTCCTGGGCATACCTGTGCAAATCTACCACAAAGCCATCACCCAGTTACAGCACTCTGCATCTCTCAATTTCTACCACTCTGAGTGCACTAAGCACAGTAACAATTTGTTACCGCCCCTTCCTGTGAGTCGGAACTTAAGAAGCTAATTGGATATTCCCGACAGGCACATTCCCATTGCCCAGCATGCTTACAAGGGCACAATGTGGCACGTGCGCTTTCCGAACTAGCGCAAGGGCCGCGTCCCGGTGAAGCAGGAGTCGTCCTTCTCCCTATTGGTGCTCTTTCCTTTCACGTACACCCTGAACACCTGATTGGCCAAATGTCATAGTCCCATTTCCATTGGCCAGCATGGTGAGAAGGGCAAAATGTGGCACGTGCTTTTCCCCAAGTAGGTAGATGGCCGCGCCCAGTAATGCAGGAGGAGTCCCTCTTCCCTTTGTACTACCATCTCTGCGGCACTACGTTAATAGGCACACTCGCATCCACCAATCACATCGTAGCCACCATCATCCAACACTGTCACTCCTGTACAACACTTCAAATGTACCGTTACACATTTAAAGTACAAGTGTCGTGACATTCCAAAGCACGTCCACTACAAAGTTCTGTAAACTATGTACGCTTTCTTCATCCGCATATATCCACATGGCCACCCAGGATGTGGCACGTGTAATCCTAAAAGTACCGCACAATCCGCAACCTTTTTGTGATATTGAGGCAGTGGGGAGTGGCGGGGTAAGTAAAATGAACCTCACAATGGGATTGGATCTTCTGTCGTAGATGTATAAAGGTTTTTCTTTTTTTTTAACAGGTGTGCAAGCAACTTTTTTAGTTTTTCCTCTTTATATGCGTTTTTGTTTGACTCTCCTCACTTTTTTACCACATTCTGATCAATGTTTCTTGCACAGCGTAAAATAAAACGGCATTGCCAATGTCGCTCAAATAAATGAAATTTCTACGGAACCACTGCATATTGTGCCACCTCATCACCTCATAATGGGTGGAGAACATGCCAGTAGTCTGCATAAAATCACGCATAATGCAGTTTATATCACGCCTTCCGACCTCTGGCTGGGGACAAATTACACCGTCATGGGCCCATACTCCTCTTGGTGTTACGCATGAAAAAACAACCAGAAGTCACCACGTGCCACTATGCACATACGCACGACTGGCACCAGCACTCCTACCCAACCTCCACACAGCAATGCATAAGCACAGCGTTAAATGCAACAGTCACCATAATGTACTCACATTACACTGTCTCTGGCACCGCTACGCCCTTTCATTCATATACTATTGTCTTACCCACTTCCCCTCAGAAAGTATTGTGTCACTGCCAACCTAACCACAAACTACTCAACATTGCCCATACTGCAAGCAATCAGCACATAGCACACTATCCAAGCACATATAAGATGCCATTCAACCATACCCTCTACCATACTGACAAAGTCAACAATACATTAATGCCATAGTTCTGCTCAACGCCGAGGCTCTTGAGAGCATGGCCTCCGGCCTACGGCCATGCTCCCAATAGTCTAGGCCTTGCACACACCCTCCCCAATGTAATGCCACCATACATGTCATCATGTCACCAACTAACACAATCCACATACACAACACTCCCAAAAGCACCCCTACCCAACCTCTGCACTGCCATGCAGCTATCCAGTACTAAATTGCAGCATTTACCATATTGTAAAAATAAAACACTGTCTCCTGCACCCCTGTGCACTGTCATTCACATACTACGGACATACCGACTTCCATTCACTAACTATTGTGTTACTGCCCACCTACCACATACTGTTTGCAACAGTAAACCTACTCCAAACAATCTGCACAGTCCACATTGTGCACGCTCCCCCCTCTACCGATACAGAGTCTGAAATGCATTGCTACGGTGGGTGAGCTCAAGCCCTAGGATCTTCAAGGCATGACTGTCGGCCTATGGCCTTCGGCCATGCACCCAATAGTCTAATCCTTCAACAGACCCACCGATACATCATGCACCCATTCATGACACCATATGCCCAACTACTGCTATCCACCCATATAGCACAGGCATCTGCACTCCCACCCAGCCTATGCCATGTGCAAGTCACTCCCCTTCTGAAATTCACCTGCCACCCCTCACCACGGAAAGTGGTCGGTGCAAACATGTTGTGGCACAAGCTATCGGGACGTTACGACAGCTGTCTACAATCTCCACACAAAGTAGTCGGCTGTCTACGTACTCGCAAATTTACGCAATACGCACTAATACTGCAGCCACTCCTCCATTTTTATCCCCCTATTTACATATGTCACATTAACCACTTCTCACCCACCCACCCTTTCTTGTGGCCAACACATGGCATACAGTATATTTTGCAGACCCTTCTGCCTTGCGCACTGTCCTCCGATACACCATGGTAGCATTTCCCAAAAACTTGGACGCACAGCATGCTTCACTCCAGCTAAAGATCGGCCACGTCCAACGTTCGCCAACATCACGGCGTGCCGCAGGCCAATGAGACTTCAGTCCGCAGAGCGAACAGGGAAATGTGGACCCAGATTTCACACATTTTTGGGACGTACATTTCAGTAATTTGCAACACAAGTACTGGTTGGATTTCCACCAAACACACAAAAGCACGCTTTCTGACCCAAGCCCCCGCTCCTGCTGCAAATTTGGTGAAAATCCATCTAGCCGTTCGGGCTGTAGCCATGCGCAAAGTTTATCCCCATTCAGTATATGGGAAAAAAATGTGGGACCCCCCCTATAACTTTGCCCCCCTTGCACGAAACCTCGCTGAACTTGGCGAAAAAATTCAGAGCCGGCCATATACTTTTTTTTGCAAAGTTTGGTGAGGATTCCTCCAGGGGGTGCAAAGTTATAAGCCGTGAAAAAGTGCTCTTCCTATGAATTTAGAAACTTAACCATGACTACACAGCCGCCACCGCGGGCCGTATAATATGTATATATAGACATATTTATATATCACATATTGAGATGATGCATACATTATACACTGAAATCTGTATGTTGCATACTGAGATACATATATTTCATACTGAACTGTATATACAGTATTTTGTGATGCATACATTACATATTGCAATATAAACGCTGTGCACTGAGATACTTACATGCACTGGATACTGAGATGTATAGCCTGTATAATGAGATGCATACAGCCTGCATTGAAATATACACACTGTATGATGAGATACCTTCATGCATTACATATTGAAATGCATACTGTGCATGGTGAAATACATACATTGTATGCCAAGCTATATATAATATTTTGTGAGATATGCATGATACATTCAAATTAATGCTATACATTGCCTACTGACATGCCATTCATGATCTAATAAGAAATTGATCATGCTAGATACTGACAAACAACTTGTTATTTTAAAGTGCGGTTATGACGAGAAAAAAGGCACACTGTACACTGATAATTCTTACATACATTGCAGTAAACATATGAAGTGTATTTTAAAATATATATGAAATACACTACATGTTGAAATAGAGATTGGCGTCTTAGATCCTGTGTACTCTGAATCTTGTATATTGCATGGTGAAATTCCTTACACGTGAACACTGTTTCTTAGACACATGCTGATGAAACTGTCACATGACTTGCAGTCCCGCTTGAGGAAGTGACTGGTTGTTCTCATATTTTTCCCTTGCAGAGGGTTTATAGGAAAACATCTATGGCGCCTTTAGACAGAGCAGACTCTGTGAATGTCATTCCCTTCCTGCCAGTTTGTTAGGGGTTCAGCCCCCGGCTATCCTGGGATGGTTTGCAGCACCTTGGGTATCATTGTTGTGACTTTTGAGGGCCAAGGAAATGTGTGTTTGTCAGCATAGAAGTCTGTGACTGCGCCAATATTGAGAGGTGGGCACAGGGTAGTTTTAGGTCTATGTTTATGAAGACAAGACGTGCTTGTTTTGTAATCATCATTATTACAGTTGACTTTCAGAAGACTCTCTTCTCACTGCCAGCCACTCTTCATGCTCTTCCATACTCATTCTACTCGGTCTTTCTGGAACTTTTGACCAAGTTGACCTCTCTACATTTCATTCCTCTCTTTCTTCCATGGGTTTCTTCGACTTTGACCTCCGGTTTTCATCTTATCTCTCTAAACGTGTCTCTTCAGTTCAATGGTCCAGGTTCCTGTTCTCCCCTCCATCCCACTGCAATTTGTTGTCCCCCAAGGCTCTGTACTTGGACCCCTCCATTTCCCTTTTCATACTTACTTCTACTCCAAATGTGAGTTTTTGTTTTACTTTCATGCAGACACTCACATCTTTCTTTCCTTCTCAAACTTCTCTGACTCTCCCCATGTCTGCTGGCCATCCAACATTGGATGCATTATCGTTTTCTTCATCTCAATTCTTCAAAGACAGAAGTCCCTTTCTTCCCTACTTCTTCCTGTGTCTCTAATCTTCCTGTCCCTACTCCCTCATGCCCTCCGCCCTGCTATCTTTCTCTGACTGCATAGACTCTGGGTATACTCTTTGAGTCTACCCTTTCTTTTTCACATCGGATTAATGCTATGGCCCGTAACTATATACCATCTGTAAGACACACCATGTTTTGTCCTTTTCCACTGAAAAATCTCTAATTTCTGCTTTTATTTTGTCACATCCTTTTTATTGCTCCTCCTTACTCCTCGGTCTTCCTGCTTGCCAGCTTTCCCTGATCTGTTCAGTTTATCATCTCTCCATTTGCACTCTTCCTCCCCTTCCCGCTCGCTAAATACAAATACATACAAATACAGTCAAGGCATGACTAGGCCTCTTTGAACCTTAAGTTAAATACTTTTCAAATGGATTGATTAGAAGTTGTTTAGGACCCGTTTCTGAAAATGATTTAATACGTGTGCGCAGCTAGTTCTAGGCTAGGCTACAGTACATTTATACTATTTGGGTGCACATTTATTAATTTTGTTTGGTTTTGGAACTGACAGAGCTCCCTGCCACGAGAGAGCAGGTAAGGGCGGTTTGATGGACCCTGCTTAGCAGCTGAGTGCAGGTTATGCTCACGCTCCAAGCATTCACTAGCTCAAGTCGATGCAACTGACGTTTGGACTGTTGGACTGGCATTGAAACCAGGTTCTGCGATCAGCACAGCTTTCTCACCTATCACGCCTGGCACCTATATCAGTTAATCTTTTTGGCCATTGTGAGAGAGGGCGTGGGGAGAGAAGAGGATGACCTGGAGAGGAGGTTATAAGCACAACTGTAGAAGAAACCAGAAGGTAGCGACAAGAAGGGAAGATGAGTGGTTGCAATAGAAGAAAAAAGAAGACAGAGTAGCAAGAAAATGGAGGAAAAGGAGACAGCAGAAGGAAGAGACAGTGAGAAATTAGAGAGAGGAGAAGAGGAAAGTTGGGAAAGAAGTGTGATGAGAAGGAGATTGGGATGAGGCCATTAAAAAGGATAAGAAACAACAGAAGAGTACAGGTAAAAACAAGAGGGGGTGAACCAGAGAGGAAGAACGTACTTGAAGAAGTGAGAAAGGGAGAAAGAAGAACCAAAGCAAGGGACCAAAAAGTGGGAAAGTAAAAGCTAGTGAGAGAAGGGAGGAATGTTTGGAAGAAGGATAAAGGCGTGCACAGAAAGATGATGTTGAGAGGGAAGCAGTGGCAGGGATGGAGTGATGGGAAATTGAGAAATGGAGCAAGGTGAGGGAAATGAAAGAGAACTGGCAAATGCAGTCCCTATGGGGTGAGAATGGAGGAGAATAAGGAGGCTTATCAACTTCCCGAACCAGGCCAAGCGTAGAAATATATAGCGCTTGCAAGTCTTCTTTGATACAGGTTCCTCCGATGCTCCTGAAATGGTGTAGGAAATCTTGCTTGGGAGGGTACTGCCTGCAGATGAACATGTGGTTACTGAGCCTAGTTCTTGAGGCCATCCTTTGGTTGATGTGGCAATTTCTGCAGGCCACATACCAATCCATTTGTATTGTTGAGGGCCTTATTAAGGTAGTGTGTCTAGTCACAGGGGACACATCTGTACTTTTTTGTCCATTTATGGGGATACATCTACATTATTTTGTCCAGTTTCTAAGGTGACAATTGAAGTGCTATATGTATTTATGGGCGCAGCATGAGCAACGTTTGTGTTTAGTTTTGGTTGTCACATCTGGCATAGTTGAGCTACTAAATGAGGCATGTTTGAGACGAATATGTAATGATCTCTGTTTCTGGAAGGACTATTCACCATGGTAGAGGGAACAGTCGATATTTGCTGCCCCGCCTCCTCCTACACAATGCTCATCCCTGGGCCAATATCAACACGCCCCTTACATCAGAGCATCAGAGCATCAGCAGAGAAGGAAGCTGCCCCCAACCTACAGGCTTCTGTGAGAGATGCATTAGAATAAGCAAGCGACGCATCCCAGACCGACGACCTTCACACACCATCAATCTGCTGCTGCTGCTTCTTACACTGCTGAGTCTTGCAATCCGAGGCAGGTTTTGCGAAGGTTTTCAGTTTTACATTCAAGAGACCCCTATTGCCTATTCATTGTTGGCAGTCTACAGCTGTCCTTTCGTTGGTGCAGCCGTTTAGGAGCAGGGTTGTTGTTTGGGATCAGGCGTGAGCTGCATTTCAAAGTCAAGGACATGCACCCTATCTAAATGTAAAATTGTTTTGTAACTGCCTTCAGAGGGCTAAGAATGACAGGCTGGAAAGAAAAGCAGAGACTGAAAGAGAAATGCTGAACATGAGTTACACTGCTCTAATGCACACTGTCTTATTCGATAAACACAGTCATTGAACCTTGTATACTAGTTGGACCAGTCGGACCCTGAATTCAGGATACAGACACAAACTAACCAACCCTACTAACAATTTCCCTTTCTGCATACACCTCTCAAACTCCAAACCAAACACAACCAAAATCTACAGCACAACAAACCGCACAAACTTCACTACATTGTAACAACAAAACGAAAACACGCATAGTCTTGCACAACATTACACGATGACTACCGGCCGCAAACACCCCAGGCCCAGCCAACGGACCCACCGGGCTGAGGCTGCCAACAGCACATCACTGCTCTCTTGCACTTTTCCTGCCTCCTCCCACTAACTCAACCTCCCCTCCTCTTTTAGAGCCGCCAGAGCGCCAGGGGACCACTCCGGTGGTGATAGTGCGTGGTACAAATGTCCTTTAACATTAACATTATTCAGACTTTATTTTTGTTGCATTGCAAAGTTAGTGCCTATAGGGTGTAAGGATCATTTGCAGTACAAGTGTATTTATATTTGTCAGCAATGTTTATTTATTGAGTGTCTTCACACACGCACTTTCAATGTTTGATTTAGAGCCAGAGCCTAGTCATTATACTGCCTTATGCACCCCCAGGATTAATAATAATCAGAAAATAATACAGTTGATGCTTACCTTCTTAATGGGTTTTGAAACATCATTACTGAGTTTTGTCTAATTTTAACTGGTCAAATGTTTGTGAACATGTGTTACCCAATTGTCTACCACCCACTGCAAGGGTGGATACCCCTACCCCACACACCATGGCCCCTCGATCTCCACTACACCCAATATTGCCCGACTCCAACCCATCATATACTCTTCAGTGGTAAACAATGGTACAAAAATTAGAAAACAGAATTCGACCAATTGGAGTCGACCAAAACATATAAACCAGTTTTTCATTCACCAACAGGAGGATTATAGAGTTTCCTCCCAATGTTCACTATAGGTGAAGGCACATTTGTTCAAAGGCATTTTTCACACCCGCATCTGTATTGCCCTGCATGGCCAGCACTCACTGGGTCCCTCTAATTTCCCAAAAGAATCACAGACTGCCCTCTAAGTGGTGCAACAAGGCTGTTGTTTTGTAGTTGTATAAAGGTTGCTCCCACACAGTCTATGCCCTTGCAGATGAAGGATGTAAGTCCATTTCTCGGTTGTATTTTGGTCGAAATTCCAACTGATTGAATTGTTTTGATCTAATTGTTTTTTTATCGAAAACGGGGGAGAACCCTGACATTCCCCACTCTGCCCCTGCCCCCACCACCTACCACCAATATTGCCTACCACAAGCATTGGATCTACATATTGGGGGCAAGAGAGTGAGGGGATAATTCGACCAGAATAAATTGATCAGTTGGAATTCGACCTTAAAAAATGAGCGAACGTCCTACTTCCCAGATGGCGCTTACATACTATATCAAGCTCCTCGGATACTGTGGAAGCCTGTGTTAAGAATCTTGTGCTTTGCTGCCTCCGGACCTTTAACTCTTGGCCACGCCCATATTGGAAGAGGACTGTATTTAACATCGAGGCGGCACACCATCAGCGCGCGCGCCTCTGCAAGTGGCCTGGCAAGTGGCCTGTTGTGTCTGTCTCGCTGTTCAAGCTCCTCGGATACTGTGGAAGCCGTGTTAAGAATCTCGTGCTTTGGTGCCTCCGGACCTTTAACTCTTGATGACTGTTTGATTGTTCTATATAACATTGCTGGTGGCTGTTGATACTGACTATATAGTCAGGATAAGGAAGTAAACAGTGTTTTATTTGCTTATTTACAGGCCCCGCCCATATTGGAGGAGGACTGTATTTAACATCGAGGCCGTGCGCCATCAGCCGCGCGTGACTCAGCAAGTGGCCTTGCAAGTGGCCTGTTGTGCCTGTTAGGCCTGTGAGGCTCTGGTGAGGGAGAAACAATTATCTGGTATTTGCATCTTCAGTTTAGTTTCCCTCTGCCGTAAGCGAGTACCTTGGGTTTGGTATGTTTAAGAGGGCTTTGTTGAATGTGAGGTTGTTATATATTCTGCAGGGTTGACGCTAATATGTTGTGTTGTATTATAACCAGAAGCTGCATTCTAATTGTACGAGTGTACCAGTGTTTGTTTTGTGACGTGTCGAGGGTTAGAAATGCCCCCGCAAAACGCGAAAACGAAACGCAAAATCACTACTGTACCCTCAGTTATGACCAGACGCATGAACATGGCGTTGGCCTCCGCAATGCCATTGCCTGGGTCTTCCGATACAGATGAGGACTTACTCGAGTGTGCCCAAATGTGTTCTTTGGGAATGGGAGGGGCACCAATTCCTTGTAATGATGTTTTATCAGAATCTTCACAATCCTTATTTGGAGAAGGAGTTAAACAAGGAAAACTTAACAATGATGTCTTTATAGCCCGAGATCTGAACTCAAGTTACATGTTTGCAAATACTCCCCCCATCTTTAGTACGGGCGAAATCACTATGTTAGGTCTCTCCCAACACCTTGACACCATTATCGACTACTCGAGTAATCTTCAAACCAACGAAAATGGTGGCAAAGTGTTTAACACTGAATACATCAGACACTCTAACACAAATAGTATGATGTTATCGGTACTAAAAAAACATTTGAGACTCCTAAATGAAATAGTGATGGCTTTAACATCTTTGCCTGACTTATGTTGTAAGCTGACGTCACAGTGGCGTGTTGACCCTCTGTTAAATGCCAACACTGGTCCTAACCAACCTTCTCAAGACAAGGTATCTATGCGGAAAGCAATAAACATTCAATCCCCAGCTATGGTCGTAGCACCTGATCTGCGGATTCTTGCAAATATCCAGAATCAACAAAGTGCCACGGTTAGTACAATTAATGTTTCGATAAGTTCTGAGCCAATCGTGGATGGTGTAATTACTATGAGCAAGGATACTGATTCCTTTGAGGTGAAAACATCTAAGTAAAAAGAAAGAAAACTAAAACGGAAAAAAAACATATCTGCCAGTAAGGTCTCTAATGTGTCATCGCGTAAGTTCATGCAGGGCATGGACTTGCGGGACGACCTTACGGACTACCAAAGGAAAAAGAAGAAAAAATACGAGGTGGGAACAGTCCAATTGTAGCCCAATCTGGGTCTAACATTGCGCAAGTTCATGAAGTCGAGCCCAGGACCATTAAGCAGAGTGAATAATTGGAAGGTACATCTAGGTTGTCTGATGCACTAAAACATAAGGAGACATCTGCTAGAATCGGCAGGAACCTTAAAATAATGGAACGGGGTGTGTTAGATATTTTTGATATATTCAAGAATCCTGATGCCGAGCTAATACTCCCACCTCTGCTGGCCCGTTATCAACTCTGGCGCCTACCAATATAAATGAACAATCTATAATTTGTTTGGATGATCTAAAACCTTCTATTGCAGCCAGTAATTCGAATGACAATGAGGGAATGGGTATTGAATCTGGACAGCTCGAGATTGTCAGAGTACTACTGGGGAAAAAGCCTCAATCGAAGTGAAGCAAGTGCAGATGGCTGTTGGTGATTCAATGAATGGGTTAGCTGAAAACACATTAAGCGCAATTATTGAAAACATCCTGAACAAAAAAATGAGCGATGGATATTATGGCATGTCTGATAAGGAATCTCCAAACTTTGCCCAAGTGAAAGATGTTGTAAATCCACCCCTGATTTGTACAGGTGTAAGTATTCTTGACCGTAATACCCAGGTGGTTATCTACCCATTTGGTGGGGATAAGGAGGGTAGTGTTCAAATAACGAACACAGCAAATGGTAATCATCTTAATCCTGTTGGTCGCCCTAGTTATAACAAGGTATTAGCTAGTTCCCTTAGGGTTCCAGCTTTTCCTAATGAGCCCAGCTTAGTTCTATATTATGTATTTGAGGAAGGGGGCCCCAGAGCACTTAACAGATTTTACATACTAAACATGTTTAGCGACATTAAAGAACTTAGTCTGATAACATCATCAGACATACAACTTGTGGATTTTATTCACAATTACCGGTATGATTATGTAAGATTAATAATTTCATCTCCTCTGGTTAGAGCCCAATTCCTAAAAGAGGCCTTGCAAAAAAGGGGGTTTGACATAATTACCTTTACTGCCATCACAGTCAAATAACCTGAAAATCACAGATATATGCCCAGAGAGGTTAAGAATGTTAAATAAACTGAATCAATCCTCCTGCAAGATGAGGGGTCCTTAATTGTAAATGAAGCCAGGACCCAGTTAAAGGACATGCAGGAATGGCGCTGGTTGGCGCTCTCTCTGAGAGACTCAATAGAACAACTTAAATTGGTACATAAACCCCTTTAACGATGATACCTTTTTTTCGTCTGGGATCTTGGAATACCAGGGGGAACAAGCAATTTATTCAAGATACTAAATCATGTCTGACTTTTGAAATGGTTGATTTTATTTTGCTTCAAGAGACTTGGGCTACTGGTAGTCTGATGTTGGACGGTTTTAGTTTCATCTGTTTACCTGCCAAAAACGATGTAGGGTCTAAATCAATGATAACGGGCTGCACCATCTCTGCCAGCTTTAAACTCAATCTAAAGACTGTGGTGTTCATGTTTTAATGTTTAATATCTATTGGAACAATGGTGTAGTAAATGATTGTCAGTTGGATGATCTTTTTGAGTGCCTAAATGCACGAAAAGGAAACTGGCTTGATATCAATTCACAGGGGGTTATACTATTCACGGGTGACTTAAATGCAGATTGTAACCTTTCAAGGGGCGAAATACAGTGGGCATTGGCAAACCACAGGTCTCCACCATTATCAGACTCAAAGAAAAGGAATAGAGGGAGTTTGTGGCTTGATTTCGGAATGAGTTGGGGGTTTGAACCCCATGTTTAATATAACACTCACTTCGTAAGCCAGAGGGGTTAGTTCCATCATAGACTACATTTTTGTGAGTGATCATTTTATGTCATTGCACAACAATATCAAAGTAGTGAACTCCCCTATTAGTGACCATGCTATGCTTTGCCTTGATTTTCCCTGGGTAAAGGATCGCAAAGAGGGGGTGTACTTCCTGTAGCAAATCAAAGTCAGTACTAACTGCACCCGAGTGAAATGGACCCCTCATAAACTTGCCCATTTTAATTCAACACTGATACAAGATTTTTAATACTTTCCATGTGAAACAAAGTTTGCTGTGTATTCTGTTGACTCGTTTAAAGAATATTTAGAATCCACAGTACAACCTAGCAGGTCATTCAGACCCTTTCAACTGGATGTGAGTAAGGGCCACAAGCCTGCATATGATCATGTAATAAAAATGCAAAAGCCAAACTTAGAAAAGATATTCAAGGGTTATTGCAGGGTCAAGGTTGGTCAGAAGAGGTAACGCTTAAGATCAAACAATGCAAATAAGTTTATACAAACTGGCTCATGAGTCATAGAACCTCTATTGCACAAAAAGATGGGGAACTAATGATTAAAGCTATGAGGGGTTCTAATTCCCGTATGTATTGGTCTATCATAAATAGCACTCAAACTACTCAGCTTCAACTGCAGACCAATCCAATCGATTCAAACATATGGACTGACTATTTTGAAAGTCTGAATAAGAAGTCAGTGGTGGAATGGTCATCCACATATGGCAGTATGGTCCGCTGGTCTCGAGACATATCAGTCTCTAACATCTTAAGTTTAATTAGTAAATCAAAATCTACCACCACTCCATGCTCTAATGCGGTCTAACTTGCTACACACATTGTTTGGGGACATCTATAGTAAAAAGGTGAGACCAGAGTCGAGGAAAATGTCCTATGTATTGTTGATTTTTAAGAAAGGCAATTGACTTTGTCTGAGAAGTTATCGACCCATTACTCTGATGAATGTCGTTCCAAAATCTTTGCTGCTATTACATTGGAAAAGCTAAATACATGGATTGATGCTTATTCTATATTAGACTGCAGACAGATTGGTTTTCGTAGACAAATGGGGACTGATGTTGGTGGATTACTCGTGTCACAAATACAGAGTCATGCTAAACCAAAATCGTTGGAGCATCTATACATTGCTTCAATGGATCTAACAATGGCGTTCGATCTAGACGACGGGCCAACCCTGTGGAAAACATTAACAACTCTAGGGATTGATAGTGGGCTGTTAGACATAATTATTTACTTGTACTCTGAAACTGTAATGCGAGTGAGACTGAACAACAAGGGTTTACTGTCAAATGTGATAACAACACACAACGGCTTGAAGCAAGCTTGTAGATTGGAGGCAACCCTTTTTAATTTGTATGTCTCACAGACGGGTAGTATTCTAAATCAGAGCTGACTAATTGCCCCGAGGATTGGGGGTATAACTGTCAAATGGGTTGCCTATGCAGACAACTTCCTTTTATACCATTGTCCAAAGATAGGTCTGCAGAGATTGATTACAGCCTTTGGGAATGTTACAGCAGAAAGGAAATTGACAATCAATCCCAGCAAAACAATAATATTTCACATCGGCAGCAAAAATGTTAGACCATCATCACTATCGTGGGGTTGCAGCGGTGTGAGAATTAAGAATCAAGCCGTCTTGCTTTTTCTAGGCTATGTATTCACCAGCTCGCAATCCCATGTGGTGTTGAAAAATAACCTTCTACTGAAAGCAAAAGAGTCAGTGAATCAAATTAGGGCCATAGAAAGCAAATATGGGAAGTTCACATTGGCCCCCTGTATTGAATTCTACCATTTAAAAGTTATCCCAAGAATACCATATGGCCTGGAGTTTTTACCAGAGGCCTTGTCACCTTTTTTGAGGCAACTAGAAGCTCTGATATGGCGCTAAATATTGTTCTTTATTCCGAAATGCATTCCGCTAGAGCTGATTCGTTACGAATTGGGTCTGCAATCAATCACAAGTATGATGTATGCCAAAAAACTTGCCTTGATGAGTAAATGTATGGTTGCAGAAAAGGATTCAATGTATTATTTTTTAAATGAAGATCTGAAGGGTAACTTTATGTATTCTTTGAAAATTTCCAGCGAGAAAACACTGTCGAATTTGGGGCTCTCTTTCACGATTCTGGTTAGGGAAGGTCAAAGACATTCTAAAAGCTTTTGATTGGCTTGAAAATAATGTTGTTGTGTTGAACTCAAATCTTTATTGTCAAGCAATCTCGTTTTGGAAATGGGCCCACAAGCCAGAGGAGTATTTAGTTAAATATCCCTCGTGGTCCTTCAGGAATAAGACCATGCTTTTTAGGTTTAATGTACTAAGCACCCATGAGATACAGAATATTCGGGTAAAGGGCGATGTGAAGAAAAAATATTGTAGGTTTTGTAAGCAAGTTGGTATGATAGAATCCTTCATGCACTTGCTTTTGGTTTGTCCCAACCTCTTGCCATAGAGAATAGAATTTTTCTCAAAGTTTGTTAGAGATACTATGAATGTTGACAGAGATTAGCTATGGTGTGAAATGCTGCATGGGACATCTGTTGCCCTAAAAATAAGGGTAAATAATTTTTTACAAAATATTTGTTTGCTTGTTTGAACAATGTCATGAAAGGATAATATAACGCTTTGCTGAACTCAGTAGTACTGCAATGTGCATATTGTTAAGTGCAGTGCAAACAGCCTTTCTCAGGTTTCAAGTTATGTAAATAATGTTTTTCTTTGAAAAAGAAAAGAAATAATGAACTTGTAGAATTAACTGTATTAAGGGTGTGGTGTGGTAATGAATTAGTGCATTCCAAGTGATTAATATTACTTTTTAAAATATGTGTAATCAAATTGTTGTTTTAAAAACTCATCTGCAAGTGTGTTTTAAACTCTTATTTTCTATGAGGTTTTGAAGGTTAGTTTTTGTAAAGGTTTGTATAAACCAAAACAATAAAACAATAAAAAAACACATACTATGCCATTGTATTACAGGTTGCACACCACTTACTGGGAACCCATGGATCTCCACAACATTAGGCCCCATCTAGTGTGCAGTAGATAACAAAAGGATTGCATTTACATTAACACAGATGTAGTGCCCAGGATTGGACACAGTACCTCAAAGCTTGTGGGATGTTTTTACCCATGCATCCAAGCCCTACCATAAAACTGTGCAGTACTGGCATGGAAAACATCATGATGGCCAGAACTCCCCAGAGAGTGCACAGGGAAAACATGAAGAATAGGCTGCCACCCATTTTTGCCTATGTTGTGAGCACAGGAGGGCACTGCCTAAAATCACCATTGGGCTACACACACAGTAGCCTGAAACCATTGGGAATGGCAATGCTGATTGCCAAAAAGCAACTCAGAACTGTGGGGAATTCATTTTCTTAATCCCAAAAATGGTTGCATTACCGGTACTCACCACTATCAGAAAGCCGGCGTTTTAAAACCACCAGACTTTTGTGTAAAACTGAACAAATGAAACAAAACCAGACCAAGGAAAGACTTGCTAAAACGTGGATACAATGTAAAACTATATTCTGAAATGACTTGAAGGAAGTAATTATTTAATGTATGGGTAAAAATTGTCAGTTTGATTTGAATGTAGAAAACTGGGAACAAAAAGTGACATTTAGCTGAAACCTGGCTTAATGAAACTGAATTCTGCCTGACAACTACCCCCGACAGGAGTTGAAACTGGATCAACAGCTGTGTTCCCAGGCCTGGCTGCCAGGCCTGGCTGCATCCTGAGTCACATGGCCCTGTTGATTGAAAGGGGAGTGGCAGCTGGGGACTACAGGAAGTTGAACAAAGGCCTGTCCTGAACTCAGGCAAATGTTATATTGGGGGGGGGCATAAAGTGGCTTCCTCTTAGGGGAAACTGGGAGGGGCAGTGCCTCTGCAATCCAGCTGAGCTTGGGGGAAGTGGATAAACCAGTTATTCCACCCTGTGATGTGGGAAGCCACACCCCTTTTTGACCAGGGCATCATTTTAAAAAGATAGATAACTCATAGTGCGGACTGGTCAAAATTATATAAATAATACCATTATTCTTGTGATTTTTCTGTGAACATTTTAAGAGGCGTTAGGACCCTGTGGTGTATTCTGGGGGGTTGCTAGCGGAAAATAGGGTCTCACTCCAAATGTATGCATGTTAAAAATCTGACACTTTATCATCTGTAACCCATATCCCTGGTGCACATTTGTGTAAAATCTGGAAAGGTTTAGAGGTCTTTATCTGGATGAAAAGGGGAGAATTCTGTCATCAGTGGACACAACATCGTACAAAGACAGGGATCGGATGGTTTGGTGCTAGAGAAAATATGTTAACTGGACCTATAATATTAGAAAAATGGCACATAGATAAATATGTATTTGGGTCAGAAATAGATTTGTGTGCAATCTGACAAGGGGAGGTTCCTCTGACCATAAAACCTACAGCATCACTCTGACTCACATTTCCTTCCCCCTATCAAGGGAGAGAGGAGGAATTGGCCAATGATAGGTGAGAGGGGCAGGTTTAGTTATGACCAACGCACACACCTACTTTCGAAAACACATAAAAAGAGACTGCTGGGACAGGTAGAGAGATTCAATTCCATTTGCTGCGGAGCATGCTGACCGACGACTTCACATCCAGAGATCCAGACTTCAAATCCATCAATCTCCAGAACCTGTAGCAGAAATTAACTCCAGAATTTGTAGCAGAGAGGCCTGAATCCACCAGCTGAATCCTCTTCAGCAGGCCTCAAAACCTACCAAACTATTCAACAGCCGGGCGGGCTGTTTGAAGTTTTGCCGAGAATTTTTGTAAGAACCTGTAGCAGTACCCAGAAAGCAGTGTTACATCCAGAATCCAGAGAGGCTAGACCAGCAGAGCAGAGCTGACCTAGATCACAGTAAGTAGATCTGCCTCCTAGAAATCGTGTCATCTGTCATTTTTAAAGCTGCACAACTCTCACCTGTCAATTTTGCAGCTGCAAGCTGTCACCTGTCATTTTGAGTTTACTTTAAATCCGAAAACCTATCTTTATTTAATCGCCCGTATCTCTGGAACCGTTTGGGCTAGGAACGAAATTTAACTTTCATCTGAAAGCTTAGAATCTAGGCTTTCCAACAAACCTAGAACCTTCCTACTCCCTATACTTTTCCCGTAATCGCGATTCACACACTTGAGAAATTTACTGCGATTTGCGATTTTGGCTCAATTTCTCCACTTGTCAAAATAGCAGCTCCATTCTTTCTTTTGTTAAAATCCGTTTGCAACTTGGTAATAACTCATAGATCATTGCTAAAGTGAGCCTGAACTAATACCAACACGCATCTCCCACTCACCCTGAATCTCTAGAGGGAATTAAAATCAGTTGGCACATTGTCCCATCCATTGCCATCACATTTAAAAGCATTTTGGGCCTGTGTTTCAAACTCCTACCTGTTTCCTCCAAGCTTGCTGGGGGGGAACTGAATTTCGTATTGTATTTGATTGCATTCCTGAGAACTGTGTGCTCCTCTTTCCATCTCCTTCCATTTCTTGCATTGCATAGGGGAGGGGGGTGAATTGCCAGAGAAAAAGTGATTATCTTATCTTTTGCTAAAATCATATCAAGTATTTCTGTACTGCATTTTATTCCTCATTGCTTTTCCCTTGAAATCATAAAAGTATTTTTGCTACTTTATCCATCCTATACTAACTCCTCAATGATTGTAAAGAAGTGTGCTAGTGCCAGATTACCCATTGTTGATCAACATCATATGTCTAAGTGAACTATCAGATGTTAATTTATTATAAAGTGTGATATATGTATATATTGTTTAAATTCTCAAATAAACCTTTTGATTTGCAAAACAAACCTACTTCTTGGCTCAGTGGGGTCAGGGGGATTGCAACAGGGGGGTGTTATGCAAGGGTGGTCATCCAGAGTACTGAACTAGACATAAAAATACATTAATAAGGGTTTTCCTCAGCATCCCAGACTAGGCATTGACTTGGCTGTAGTGTTGATTGAATATCGCTTACAAAAGTGGGGGCTCAAAGCCGGGATATTCTGGGTTAGATTTACCACTTGTGCAGATTAATACAGTGTGCCAACTGACCAGATACACATATCCGGTTAGATAAAAACGCTGTTTTACACTGTGGAAGCATCCCTCAAAGGAACGCTCTAAGAAAACGGTCTGTTTTGCAAAATAAAATTCAAACTTCTGTGAGTCAGGAAGGAACTCAAATTCCAGAATGACGACCTTGGTAGATTTGAAAATAGCCAGAGAGCGCTTCTTACATAAGCTATTTGTGAGAGGTGAGTGGACTCATCAGGACCAAACGGTCTGGTTCCAGGCAATCGCGCAACATGTCACTGAAACAGGGTCAGATATATGGGGAGATCAGGGTCCCCTACATTTGGCCCTGAGTAAACTATATATGGCCCCTAAGGCCAAAGATGAACATAATAAGATTGCCAGGATAGCGGCATATTTGTATCTATATATGGGAGCCATGCAGGACAAATGTGCTGAAGGCCAAGATCTGGCAAATAGGCAACAGATGGCGTTAGAGAAGGCCCAATCTGATCTGGACTCTACTGAGCAGAGGCTGCTCAGGAGCCAGGAGTCAGAAAAGGACAGCAGACAGTACATCACTAAAATAAAGGAGGATATGGATGTGCTGCAACAGGAAAAGGCGGACCAGGATACCAGATTTCTGGCGTTGCAGAAGGAGTACCAAGAAGGTTTGGACTCCCTACTGCAGAGCCAGAAAAAGCTAGAGCAACAATTAGATTGCAATAGGGCATGTGCCGAGCAGGTAGTCACCCTGCAAAGCCACCTAGATAGGGAGAAGGCAGAGAGCAATAAACTGATTTTGAAAGACCTTTATACCCAGGCAGAGTTTGACCAGGAGCGCCAGAAAGCTGGTGCCTTCCAAAGGCAAAGGGACGACCTGGCGGCAGAGATGCAGGCTCTTAGTCAGGAAAGGGATACCTTAGGCCAGGAAGTCTGCCACTTAAAAAGGAAAATGGAAGAAAATCACCTGGCCCTCCAGGGACTGGGTGACCTCCAAAAAGAACACCAGAACTTGTTAGAGCACACCAGGAGGGTGGAGGATGCTCTGGCAAGAAAGGAGCAGGCCAATAGGGACACAGCTCAGGAGGTAACCCTCCTGCAGCACAGACTGGCCCAGTACTCCAGGACCAATTAGGAGGCACAGAGAGAAAATGAGGCTCTCTGTCAGCACAATGATAGGCTCCAGCAACAGGTAGCGATGCAGGAGAGACTGATAGAGTCTAGTAAGGCCTTAACTGAGGAACTGAAAGTGCAGGCTCTTGCATTGCAACAGGGAGGAGGGGCTGATAGAGATGAGGTGCGCTGGGAAAGGGAAATGCCTGAGCATAACCTCAGGAGCCCTGGTACCAGAGGCCTTCATCTCTCCCAGTCCCTGGACTCTGCCACCCCCATGTCCCCTCGCGCACATGAGCCCAGGGCCACGGAGATGGCAGATTACTATCCAGCTAGAAGTATGGGGCTCATAGGCCAGTACCTCCCAGGAATGGATGGGCGGGCATCCGGGTATGGGCACCCAAGCACAGTGCAATTTAGTGGGGAACCCCAGGAGAGTAGGCCCATTAAGGGCATCCTGAAAACCTCTGCCCAGTTAGGTCAGTGGGGGGGTACCCATCAAATCCTGGCAGCAAGGAGGGGTCTGAAGACTCCTCTGAGCATTACAGGACACAGGAGACCAGGTCCCCACATTCTGCCAGCCATTCCCAGGCTCGCAGAATCCGGGAAAACCTGGAAGATCAGACGGGCACCTCTGGGAGTAGCGCTTCTGAGTCGGAGGATGAATGGACCAGGGTTACCCGAACCAAAAGGGCCAATAAGGCAAAAAGGGCCTTGCTTAAGGACCCATTGAAACAAATAAAGGCAATAAGGAGTGTCATCACGCCTTATCATAAAAACGCCAAGTATTCTGTTTGGGAACACTTGGAGCTCTATGAGCAAATGATGGAGACTTTCCATTTGAAGGACAGCCAAAACTGTATTCAATATGTAAAGTGGACCTTCTCACCAGAATACTCCAGTTTCTTTGCGGGGCTGGAGGATCAAAACCATTCAAGGTGGTCCACATACAGGGTGGCCATCTTGAAACATTTTTCTGTGCACAGAAATCCTCAAGAGGCTTGCAAGGCAGCCTACAATTTGCAATGTGGGGAGGATCAGGCCCCACAAGAGTTTGTGCAAGAATTAAAGCGTGCTTTTGCGCAGACCACCAGAAGGGTGCGCACGGATAGCAGAGAATTTATCAATATGTTTTTCCATGCCTTACCCAAATAAATAATGACCCAGCTCATGAGAGATTTTCATGAGAAAAGATCTTTAGACTGGGTCATTGAACAGGCTACCCGGATCTATGAGGTGCAGAAGCCCATCGAAAATAAAAATAAACCGCCGAAAAACCCCAAAACCAACAGCACCCCTGCTGCTGCCAAGGTGGCAGAGGTAAAGGTTGCCCCCGTTTTAGATTTGGAGATGGGGGGGCCTAACAACCTGCCTGCACCAAATAATTCACAGCCCAGAAGGCCCTCGGGCCAGTCACAGACAGGGAGCCGAGGAGGTAGTCCCACAAATGGGGTCCCCCGCTCCCCTGACTATGTAAGTCCCTGCTACAAGGGAAACTGACCAATCCTGGGTTATGTGTGGACTCCTCCAGCCCAAGGGGGGGGATCCAGCCAAGCACCTAACCCAGGGAACTTCCCTCCCAACTTCCCACAGGAGGGCAGAAATTCTCCAAATCCTGGGCAGAACTTTTTCCCCAGGTATCCACCCAATTTCCAGCCCCAAAATCATCCATCCTTCTTTCCCCAATTTCCTGAGCCCAGACAACCTAATCCGGGAGAGGGGAGGCCACGGGTGGAGGGGTACCAAAATCTTCCCAACCAGGGGTACTACCAGAGAAGGGATAGCTACCCTTCCCGGGATCAGCCCAGGGGAGAAAATAGAGCCCCGTATCAGCCTGAGCGGGTTTCACAACTTGAGCGCCAGGTCCAAAATATGGCACGAGATCTGGGTCACATACTGAGGGCTCAACAGAACCCTCAGATGAGCATGCCACCGCAGAATGCCCAAAACTCTGGACCTGGTGCTCCAGAACAATGACGGGGGCAGCACCCCGATAACCCACCTGTTCCCAGGGAGGAGGCACAAGGGGAAGGGGGGTGTAAAGCCTCGGAGGAAGCTTCCTTCCCAACTTGTAAACAGCCCCTGGAAAACCAGGAACCGGAAACAAAATCTCCTACCCCTGAAAGCCTGCCTCCCAAGGAGCAGAGGTAGGAGAAACAAAGGACCCAAACAGACCCACTTTGTGGAGGAGGTACAGGTCTTCCAATTTGAGGGAGAAGGGTCCTCAGAAGATCCTGGGAAAAGGATCTTCTCCTTCAGAGATGGGGGAACTCCTCCCAAGGAAAAATGGGTCCCAAGGGATTCCAATCCAGACTGGGGAGATGTGGAGACTGAGCTACCGCCGCCCATCATCTCATCCCAGAACCGACAATACCGAAATCCCCTGGTTCAAACCCATCCTGGTGACTGCCTCCAAAAAGGAGGGGGCGGCCCGGAACCAGGGGAACCCACAATGGCTCTGATCTCCAGTTGCCAACTTTTTCTTTCAGATTCCCCAGGCTCTTCACAGAATTCTGCCCAAATCTCTGTGCTAGCAATGTCCAAAACCAGAAAGTTAGCCCTCCAGTTGTCCAAAAATGTGCATTATCTGTGCCCCCTTGAGGAGAAGGAGGGAAGATATTATGCCCCGGTACAAGTACAGGGGCAGGGTACCATTTTGGCACTGGTGGACACTGGATCCCAAGCTACCCTTCTGTCCAAAAGGGCCTTTGATGAACTAAATGCAGGAAGGGGGGAGAATTACCGAATTTCTCTCACCTCTCTTCCTGGACTACTGCAGAACTTTGACGGGAAGGAAATTCCCATTGAGGGGACTGCAGACTTGGACATTAAAATTGGGCGACACAAGGTGAAACACCCGGTCATAGTAGTGACTCCAGAGGGCACCCCTTGTTTACTAGGGAATGACCTCCTGAGAAGGTTGTCACCCCTAATAGATTGTGTAAACAAGGTCCTGTGGACCCAGACTAGCCGACCAATAAAATTAAAACAGAGTGTCAACCATGTTAGTTTAAACGGCACCTGCCACATGGTTGAACAAAAATCTGACCAAGTAGAATTTCACTTCCAGAACAACCAAACTCCAGACGTGACAGTAATAGCAGTAGGACAACAGACTGGTCATGGGGGGTCCTCTCTATTTTCGGAAAATCAACCTTCCTTCCAGTTTAAGGTGGCATTCTGAAATTCTTTACTGATCCACAATCAGAAACTCCCACTCCTATAGTCCAGAAAGATGTGAAATCAGCTCAGAGCCTGGCTGATATTCAGCAAATTGGAGAGCAGTTGTTCATCCCTGTTCAGTTAAATGATGGGAAGGACTCTGTTCTCGCTCGAGTGTGTGTGAACAACGGTAAGAGCTTCATCAGCGAAGCCATGTTCCGCCAACTCCCAAAAGATCCAGCCATTCCCACATTCAAACTGATAGACAAATGGGAAATGGACCTGGAAGCACCCAATTCCAAACATCTCCTGCCAAGCAGGTGTATGCTCAAAATCTCCATTGGCAACAAGAGCATAGTCCATAATTGTTGGGTCGTGCGAGACGTCACTGCCGCCTTTTACTTAGGCGGTGACATTCTCAATCGCTTTGCCATTAGTTTGGACCTAATAAAATTCAAAGCTTGGTCCCGATTAGCGGATAATCCCATGGGCTTTGATGATTCAGAAAAAGCATTTAGGTCAGCTCAATTGCTACCTTATGCAGTTGAAATTCAGATTAAAGAGGAAGTCACCATCCCAGAAAGGACCCGACAATTCTCCCTGGAAGTGAAAGTTAAAAGAGGACAAAAATTGAAAAACCCTGATGCTTATATTCATCTAAATGCTTCTCTCCAACAGCAAGGGTTAGGGGTAAACCCAACACCATTAGTCAACATAGAACATGACACCATTCCAATAGAGGTGGATAACAGCGACTTAAAGAGTATTACTCTAGCTGCAGGCACCATTATTGGAATGGCGATTGATGACCGACATTTCTCCATTGATTTAGGAAATGAACTGTTAGGACCAATCCCCAAGGACTGTTTTGACAGTGACAGTGATGACAATACAACACCAGACAGGATTTTCACCCGGCATGGGGGGAACTTCCTGATGAACACTTCTTGCCCTTATGGTAAGGAAGATGTGACTTGTGACTTCAGAGGGGATGAGGTGATTTTCCAGGTCCATGAGGGCTGCCTTTCCCACCTGAAGCCTCCAGTCCAAATCAGCACTCTGACCAGGGACTTCTCCACCCAGCTGGAGGAGGCCGCTGAGATAGCCAAACCAGAAGTCTTTCCCGGCTTCAGGCAGATGGTGGAAGAGAGAGTCAACCTAGCTGATGCCTGTGTGACTCTGGAACAGAAGCAAAAGTTGAAACAAGTTTTCTTGGATTTTCAAGATCTCTTTGCGGTAGACTCATATGACTGTGGTCGCACCGACATCCACACCACAACAATTCCCACGGACCCTGGAATGACTCCAGTGTTTGTGAAGCAATATCGTTTGCCTCTCGCATCCATGGAGTCCCTTACTGAAATAATTAAGAACCTTGAGACCCGGGGAATAATCCGTCCAGTCCACAGCACTTTCAGTAATCCGGTGTTGGGAATATTGAAGCCAAACGGCCAGTGGAGACTCTTTGCCGACCTTAGGGAGCTCAACAAACGGGTCCATACTTCCCGATGGCCTCTGCCCTACATTGACCAAGGGCTGGCCCAGATTCAAGGGTCACAGATATTCACAGCAATAGACCTGACCAATGGATACTGGACCGTGCCTGTCAGTTGGGAAGACCAATACAAACTGGCTTTTACCTTTGGGGGCCAGAGGTACACATGGATCCGGACTCCCTTCGGATACCTCAATTCCGGCAATGAATTCAACATTTTCGTACATAAGGCCATGCCCGACCTGGGTGCGAGGGGTACTGGCTTATGTAGATGATGTCCTCATCAAAAGTTCATCTGTGGAAGAACACATACGGAGATCCGTTATGTTCTGACGCAGTTGAGGGCCGCCGGAGCAGAACTTTCCTTTCAGAAAGCACAGTGGTGTAGAACCCGTGTTAATTTCTTGGGGCATGAGATTACTCCTCATGGTCTCTGTCCCCAAGAAAAGAAAGTGGAAGCACTCCAGAAACTGAAGGATCCCACAACTCTGCAGGAACTAAGGAGCCTCCTTGGACTGACTAATTACAGCAGAAAGTTCATTGAAGGCTACGCAGAGATCACCAGACCCCTGATTGATCTCTTGAAGGGGGGTCAAATGGGAATGGGGTCCAGAACAATCTGAGGCAGTAAGACAACCCAAAAGAAGCCTCTCACAAGCGCCTTGCCTAGCTTACCCTGTCAGAAACAAGGAGTTCTTCCTGGAGACAGGGTTCTCTAATACGTGCTTGACGGCAGTATTATACCAAAAGCATGACAAGGTCAATAAAGTAATCTCCTATGCGAGTAAAACTTTATCCTCTGTGGAGGAAAAATTCAACGATTGTGAGAAGGCACTCCTGGCAACGGTGTGGGCATTGAAGAAATACCGCCCGTTTAGCCAGGGGGAACACATCATAGTGGAGACTCCACACCAGCCTCTGAAATACCTCCAAAGTGACAGAATCCGGGCCGGAAATGTGAGTAATTCCCGAATTACTTCCTGGATTCTGTCAATGCAAGGCTTTCCTGTGGAGGTCAGATATGGCCAAAACAAGAAGAGTCCCCTCGCGAAAGGTCTGGGTGACTTGCATGATTGTGCCAGAGAAAACTGTCTCAAGGACGAAAGTCTAAAAATCAAGGATAACAAGGAGACATACCTTAATTCCCCACACAACGTCTTTGAAGAAGACAAGTGTGAGGGAATGCCCACTGTCTATGTGGATGGATGCTCTTACCATGTTGACAACGACGGGGAGAAAGAACTGGTGGCGGGCGTAGGGAATGCATGGGTGAAGGAGTTCCCAGAACCCTCCGCTGGATACAAAATTGGTCCCCGAAGTAGTCAGGTGGCAGAATGGATGGCTGTGCATCAGGCCATCCTCACTGCTGTCCAGCATCAACTCCACAAACTGGTCATAATCACAGATTCGGATTATGTGCGGAACGGGTTCGTGGAGCACCTGATCAACTGGAAAACCAGAGGCATGTTATGTGCTAATAACAAACCCCTGAAAGATGGGAACTTAATCCAAAATATTGATGATCTGGTCACATCGAATGGGATGACCATCTACTGGAAAAAGATCAAGGGTCATTCCAAAGTAGAGGGACCAGACAAAACTGGAAATGACTCAGCTGATCAGCTGGCCAAAACCGGGGCCATCCAAGGGGATCTAATAGAAATAGAGTTCCTGTTGGGGGAAATCCAGGTCGCTGCGATCACTAGGTCCCAGACAAATGCTCACAATGATCTTTCAACTGCCCAATGGAGCAAGGAGACCCCTGATGCTGATTTGATTACAGCTCAGAAGGGGGATCCAATCATTGGTAAGTTTTACCAACACCTTGAGGACCCTGAGAACTTTCCCCTGACGGACACAGATTACATTGGGAAAGAGGACCTAAGAGTGTTGATGAAATGTCCAAAAATGTTCCGAATCCAAGACGGTTTGTTGGTAAGGAAATCCCAAGCTGGCCATGATCAGTGGGTGGTTCCTACCTCATTCCGAAGCCTGATGTTAAGTCACGCCCATGATGCGGCCACCGCCGGTCATGGGGGGTTTCACACAACACTGGAAATCTTAAGAGAGGTTGCATACTGGCCACACATGGGGCAGGACCTCGACCAATACTTGAAGGGGTGTCTTGTGTGTGCACAATTTCAGCCATCATCCCTCACACACCGTGCTCCTCTCCAAAAGAGGGGGATGACACTGCCATAGTCAGATTTGCAAATCAACTTTGTAGGCCCTGCGATTCACTCGTCTAGAGGAAACAAGTACCTGTTGACCGTTACATGCTTGTTTACAAAGTGGGTGGGATGTCTCCCGGCCCCAAATTGCAAGGCAGAAACAGCAGCTGCCCTGATGATTAACCACATCTTTTCCCGTTTTGGTCTACCTCAAAGGATTGAGTCAGACAGGGGTAGCCACTTCACCAGTGAAGTAATGACAACGATGTGGGAGATACTGGGGGTTAAAAGGAAGCTACACATTGCTTACAGGCCAGCTTCTTCTGGAGCAGTGGAGAGATACAACCGAACCATTGTGAGCATATTAAAAAAGTTTGTGGCAGATTCTGGGCCAAGTTGGGATATCCGATTACCTCTGGTCCTAATGGCCATCATATCTACCCCTTCATCTGCAACCAAAATGTCACCATTTGAGTTGATGACTGGACGCAAGATGGTGCTTCCCCAGCATTTGCTCTACAGAACCCAAGAGCAAACATTGATAAATGCCTCCACAACTCATGAGTATGTGGAGAATTTAAGGAAAAACCTTCAGCATGCTTTTGCCTATGCTCAGCGGAATCTAGAAAGATCAGCTGAGAGAATGAAGACCCACTATGATTTAAAAACTACCCGAAAGGAATATAAGGTGGGTGATCGGGTCTATCTATACAATTTCCAAAGGAACCAGGCCAAACAGCGAAAATTCTTGCCTACATGGAAGGGACTGTTTGAAATTATAGACAAGATCTCCCCTGTTGCCTATAAGATCTGCATCCCCAAAGGCAGTTTGGCGGAAGGGGAAGACAAGTGGGTACATATAAATCAGCTAAAGTGTTGCCATCCCAGGCACACTCTGCAACAACTGGAGGAATCCACTGGAATCCCAGAGGGGGCCGCTCCAGAGTAATTCAGTTCCAACCCTAAAATATTCCACATATAGCATATAAAATTCTGTGATACTTGTATATATATATGTTCTTGTCTCCTAATTTAAAAAAGAAAATGTATATCTTCTGATTCATAAAATGTATATGTTCACCATACCATTAATGGTGGTGAAGAAATGTCTATGAATAGGTATTGACGCTTTGCTTTATCATCCTAGGAGAGATGGAATCATGGAGACTGACCAAGGAGGACGACCGGGGACCGGGAGCAGAGACCCGAGGGGCCCGGGGTACCACCCAATCCTCCCATCAGGACCAGCAAGGAGAACTGATTGATCGACTGGAGGGAGGAAAAGATGCTGAACTGTGCCATCCATGGAATTGGAAGAAGAGGAGGCGAACATCCCAGATCTTGCGAGTTCCATCAGCGAAAGGACAGAATGGCCATCGCAAGGGGGGGGCTTGTGGGATGTTTTTACCCATGCATCCAAGCCCTACCATAAAACTGTGCAGTACTGGCATGGAAAACATCATGATGGCCAGAACTCCCCAGAGAGTGCACAGGGAAAACATGAAGAATAGGCTGCCACCCATTTTTTCCTATGTTGTGAGCACAGGAGGGCGCTGCCTAAAACCACCATTGGGCTACACACACAGTAGCCTGAAACCATTGGGAATGGCAATGCTGATTGCCAAAAAGCAACTCAGAACTGTGGGGAATTCATTTTCTTAATCCCAAAAATGGTTGCATTACCGGTACTCACCACTATCAGAAAGCCAGCGTTTTAAAACCACCAGACTTTTGTGTAAAACTGAACAAATGAAACAAAACCAGACCAAGGAAAGACTTGCTAAGAGGTGGATACAATGTAAAACTATATTCTGAAATGACTTGAAGGAAGTAATTATTTAATGTATAGGTAAAAATTGTCAGTTTGATTTGAATGTAGAAAACTGGGAACAAAAAGTGACATTTAGCTGAAACCTGGCTTAATGAAACTGAATTCTGCCTGACAACTACCCCCCGACAGGAGTTGGAACTGGATCAACAGCTGTGTTCCCAGGCCTGGCTGCCAGGCCTGGTTTCATCCTGAGGTCACATGGCCCTGTTGATTGAAAGGGGAGTGGCAGCTGGGGACTACAGGAAGTTGAACAAAGGCCTGTCCTGGACTCAGGCAAATGTTATATTGGGGGGCCGTAAAGAGGCTTCCTCTTAGGAGAAACTGGGAGGGGCAGTGCCTATGCAAGCCAGCTGAGCTTGGGGGAAGTGGATAAACCAGTTATTCCACCCTGTGATGTGGGAAGCCACACCCCTTTTTGACCAGGGCATAATTTTAAAAAGATAGATAACCCATAGTGCGGACTGGTCAAAATTATATAAATAATACCATTATTCTTGTGACTTTTCTGTGAACATTTTAAGAGGCGTTATGACCCTGTGGTGTATTCTGGGGGGTTGCTAGCGGAAAATAGGGTCTCACTCCAAATGTATGCATGTTAAAAATCTGACACTTTATCATCTGTAACCCATATCCCTGGTGCACATTTGTGTAAAATCTGGAAAGGTTTAGAGGTCGTTATCTGGATGAAAAGGGGAGATTTCTGTCATCAGTGGACACGACATCGTACAAAGACAGGGATCGGATGGTTTTGTGCTACAGAAAATATGTTAACTGGACCTATAATATTAGAAAAATGGTACATAGATAAATATGTATTTGGGTCAGAAATAAACTTGTGTGCAATCTGACAAGGGGAGGTTCCTCTGACCATAAAACCTACAGCATCACTCTGACTCATATTTCCTTCCCCCAATCAAGGGACAGAGGAGGAATTGGCCAATGATAAGTGAGAGGGCAGGTTTAGTTATGACCAACGCACACACCCACTTTCCAAAACACATAAAAAGAGACTGCTGGGACAGGTAGAGAGATTCAATTCCATTTGCTGCGGAGCATGCTGACCGACGACTTCACATCCAGAGATCCAGACTTGAAATCCATCAATCTCCAGAGCCTGTAGCAGAAATTAACTCCAGAATTTGTAGCAGAGAGGCCTGAATCCACCAGCTGAATCCTCTTCAGCAGGCCTCAAAACTAACCAAACTTTTCAACAGCCGGGCAAGCTGCTTGAAGTTTTGCCGAGAATTTTTGTAAGAACCTGTAGCAGTACCCAGAAAGCAGTGTTACATCCAGAATCCAGAGAGGTTAGACCAGCAGAGCAGAGCTGACCCAGATCGCTGTGAGCAGAACCGGTGCCTGATTGACCCGCCGAGCAGACAGAACCGCAGCCGGACGTGTTGACCAGATCCGTGACGAGGCCTAGTTCAAATTTATATTGTGAGTACCTAGCAGAACTGTGCAGAACCAATCTCTTAGTTAAAATAATCTAATCCAAACTATTTTAACCTAAGTAGAACTGCCACCTATAAATCGTGTCATCTGTCATTTTTAAAGCTGCACAGCTGTCACCTGTCAATTCTGCAGCTGCAAGCTGTCACCTGTCATTTTGAGTTTACTTTAAATCCGAAAAACTCCCTTTATTTAATCGTCCGTATCTCTGGAACCGTTTGGGCTAGGAACGAAATTTACCGCGATTTGCGATTTTGGCTCAATTTCTCCACTTGTCAAAATAGCAGCTCCATTCTTTCTTTTGTTAAAATCCGTTTGCAACTTGGTAATAACTCATAGAGCATTGCTAAAGTGAGCCTGAACTAATACCAACACGCATCTCCCACTCACCCTGAATCTCTAGAGGGAATTAAAATCAGTTGGCACATTGTCCCATCCATTGCCATCACATTTAAAAGCATTTTGGGCCTGTGTTTCAAACTCCTACCTGTTTCCTCCAAGCTTGCTGGGGGGGGAACTGAATTTCGAATTGTATTTGATTGCATTCCTGAGAACTGTGTGCTCCTCTTTCCATCTCCGTCCATTTCTTACATTGCATAGGGGAGGGGGGTGAATTGCCAGAGAAAAAGTGATTATCTTATCTTTTGCTAAAATCATATCAAGTATTTCTGTACTGCATTTTATTCCTCATTGCTTTTCCCTTGAAATCATAAAAGTATTTTTGCTACTTTATCCGTCCTATACTAACTCCTCAATGATTGTAAAGAAGTGTGCTAGTGCCAGATTACCCATTGTTGATCAACATCATATGTCTAAGTGTACTATCAGATATTAATTTATTATAAAGTGTGCCATATATATATTGTTTAAATTCTCAAATAAACCTTTTAATTTGCAAAACAAACCTACTTCTTGGCTCAGTGTGGTCAGGGGGATTCTAAGAGGGGGGTGTTATACAAGGGTGGTCATCCAGAGTACTGAACTAGACATAAAAATCCATTTATAAGGGTTTTCCTCAGCATCCCAGACTAGGCATTGATTTGGCTGTAGTGTTGATTGAATATCGCTTACAATATGATCTTGAATACTGGACACAAAGGATGTCCTAAAGATTTGGACGCAGTAATCTCATATGTCCAAATTAGGTTTTCTTTCATCCAGCCATTCAGAGCTCTTGTAGCACCTTTGTCAAATACTCCTTGCAATGCCCGTCCCATTTGTACCATAGGCTTGGTTATCAGGGTGGGTCTGTGGTGGGGATGCGTTCATTCAAAAATGAACAACAGTCATGTTTTTCTGACTTGAAGAGCTTTTCAAACCTTGTTTCCACACACTTTCTTTTCTCTCTACCACCTTCCCTCCGCCAATCTCCTCATTATACTCTTACCCATCTTTTCATTGTTCCCTCACTGATCTCTCCTTCCACCCTATCTTATTTTCTCACTGATCCTTGCCTGCTAATGCCTATTTCCCTTAACATCGTCTCTATTGCTCTCTTCCATGTATACCTAATTCCTTCTCTTCACACTTTTTCTCCTTCACTTTGTTTCTTTTCTATCCTTTTTCCTCCCTCCTCCAGGTATTTTCTTTTCTGTCTGCTGCCTTTTCCCTCTCGCCTGCCTATGTATGCTTCGGTTGTCTTTTATCCAGTGTCATCCACTGCTCCGGCACTCCTTACCTCTTACTCGTCTCCTCTTTCACTTCCTCTTTCTCCTACTTTCCTCACGCCTCTCCCACCTCGCCGGTACCATTCTGTCCTCTCTAAATTATCCCAGTTCTACACTCTACTGTCTGCTTTCTCCTACTGTTGATCTTCCTTTCTGAATGTGCCATACACATCTCATTAGCTAATATACATAGCTTGGTATACGGTGCATGTATTTCAATATACACAATATACATTTTAATATGTAATATAGTCATATCAGTATACAATAAATGTGTCTCATTATACAGTGTGTATATTTCATATATGGGCTATATGCATTATTATACTGTACACACATCTCAGGATCCAAAATATGCATATTTGTTTATAGTATACACATGTTCAATATAACCTGTATGGATCTCAGTATGCTTTATAATAATCTTGGTGTACAATGTATGTATCTCAGTGTACGGAATATGTAATTCAGTATAGTATGTATGCAGCTCAATATACAGTATAAACATCTCAGTATCCAATATATCTTTATCAGTTTGCAGTATATGTACTTATATATTTCATTATATACAGCTTAGTGTAAAATGTATGTCTGTGCACAGTGCACGTAGTTCAATATATATTATAGGCATCTCAATATACTGAATATACATCTCACTACAAAATATATAGGTCTTCTGTATGCAGAACATATATGTCAGTAAACAATGCAGGCATCTGAAGATGTGATATATAAGATCATAATATACAATGTATGCATTCCACTATGCAGTATATATATATATATATATATATATATATATATATATATATATATATATATATATATATATATATGCAATTTTTCAATTATGTCCCTCACAGGCCCCCATAGACATGACTCCAATCCTTGCAAATCCCAACCATTGCACAAATATTTTTGTTTGTATATTCTTACTCAAGTAAGCACTTTAAAAGTGTTTGTGGATTAAAAGGCACCATATGTGCTGAGGGGGCATAAGAAGAATTCCCCTATGGAAAAACATATATTGTCTAATTATTTTAATTAGTTATATCAATGCATTACTAGCATGATAATGGGAAGCAAAAAGACTGTGGATGGATAAGGGCAAAATAAGATACAAACTTGAGAGTATAATTCTGGCGCTAGGAAATGGATATATGAACTAGAAAAAATGATAGGAAGAGACATATTAGATACAAGAGACATTAATGGTCTAACTGCTATTCTTGAAGAAAAGAGCTGATGACATATTGGTCAAGGGTAGGATATTTTAGTGTTAACATGGTTTAACACTGCTCATAATGGAGCTCCGTTTAATAATTACAAAGCGGCTGTTTGGAAAGCGCTTAGAGTGCTTTATCTGGACATATCACATATGGGAGCCATAATGATGCAAGAAGGGGATGATCCGCTTTTTTATATTCTGAATTTTTAAGAGCAGTTGGCTTTGGAGACACGTGAGGCTCACGGGAAATCTATACCTGGGTTATATCACATACTATGTAAGGGGCTGCCAGACCCGATACAGGAGCAGCGCAAGATGTTAGTGGGTATGAAGGCAAAATCGTGGTCAGAAATACAGCTGACCATTGCGCACTATTGCAGACTCTTGCAAAGAATAGAATTGCAAGAATGACAATATTAGGAAAAACGAAGAGGCAAAGTCAGTGCAGAAAAATATTTTTCCTAGTACGCCATTGAAGGGGCAATGTTGACTAGTGGAGACAAATTAGGTTCACAGTAAGCAGCAAGCATGCCGCAGGTGAGGAACCAAAGGCAGTTTTTTTAGAGTAATAATGGATTCATACCACAAGGTAGAGGCCTCCAGAGTGATCAGGGACATTTCCAGAGTAACCAAGGCGGGTTTCAAAGCACACAGAATGATAGCCAAAACATGCAGGACGGGCAAAGTAGGAGACCTCCTGCAGGTTGGACATGAGGTATGTCAGAGCACCTTGCATGCATGTGTAGAAGCCAAGGATTCGTGCAGAAACATGCCATTCTCGAGAGGGGGGACAGCACGCCCCCTAGTGTACAGCTCACAAATAAATAACTTTTTTTTGCCTAGGATCAGATATTGTATCAGACATGAGCGCTGGGAGTGCAGCAAGTATAGCAGATTAGGAAAGGTGCAAAACAAATTTACTGCAGAGGGCAAGTAAGTGAGCCTACAAGCAGGCTCAGCAATGTGCAAACACGAAATAAACAATGACAAGAAGGAGTGAAAGTGTTGGGTTTAAAAGGGAGAAATGCTTTCACAAAAACAGAGGAATGCATGCATCCACAGTAGGACAGCCTCATAGGGTGACTTGATGCATTCAGAATTGTTAGTGGCACTAGGTCTCAAAAGGTGCTGAGGATTGATATGGCGAAGAGAGAACAATTTGTGTTCTATTGCTAGACAACTGGACTGCGTTTCCATAAAGCAAAGACAAAAAAGTGGTGAATGAATATTAGAAGATTGAGGGTGTTTATTGAAGACTATGGGCCTCATTACGACCCTGGCGCTAAGTGTTTAACAGCGCTGTAAAAGGCTGCGGCGTCCTTAAACACTTAGTGCCTTACTACGAGGTCCCTTTGCGGGACCCGACCTTAACGGTTGGTCTAGACCAGCCGTTAAAGTAGGGACCCACAAAGGGACCTTGGTGCTAAGTACGGTACCGCAATTTGCGGTACCGTACTTAGCACCTTCCCCATTCCCATAGAGCCCTATGGGGCAAAAATGGGAATGGGGAAGGGCCATGGTTCAATGGGGAATTACCGCCCCGCCAACCTTGGAATGGGGTGGTAATTCTCCATTGAACCATGGCGGACCCGTTACAGCACCGGCACCAACCATGGTGCTAATAGCGCCATGGTTTAGCGCTGGTGTTGTAATGAGGGCCTATAAATGATGTTTTTTGCTTAGTAAAGAACTAGTAGTCTCTGAAGGAGAGTGTGTGGTGACACATTTTTGGTATATGTGTAAAAGGCACTTGCCAACGGACTAAGGGAAGGAGTGGATAATACAAGCCTAAGCATGATGATGTTGTTTAGGCGAGTTAGGAAAAGCGTGTATTGTTTTGTTTTCAGAATACACCATTTGAATTTTTGTTTTGAGAATACACCATTTGAATGTGGGTGCATCCATAGTGGCATTTATAGGGCAAAAGGCCTGATAAGATGTTTCTATTAGAGACCAGAGGTCTTTTATTGTTGTAGCAGAAGCGCAGTATTATAGATGGCTGTTTGACCTAGTGGAAAAGTGGTGAGACTATTTGGTGAATTCAGTCTCAGACCACAGATATTAATGAACAAAGAGGGGGACAGATGACCTCTGGGAAATTAGAAACAGCCATAGAGAAAGGAAACATGGCAAAAGATCAGGAAATTAATAATATAAATGGATCATGGAGGACAGTAATGGTTCTCATAAAAAGGTTTAGGTTAAGTAGCGTTACAGATGGCAATATATCTAGACAGGGCTTAATGATGTATGAAGTGGTGCTTTCTTCAGGGACATCACACATTAAAAAGAAAGGAAAGGAAACATTTTAGTATATATGGCGATAATGTAGCAATATCCAGTATGAATTAAACGAGATTGGAGAGAGTGTCAAAAACGCTAGGTAGACTTTGGGCCTTCTGGCATGGGTCCAGAAAAATGAATTTGGAGAAGATGAAATAAATAATTTACCATAAACGGTATAGGAATGAAGAGCTCAGTTTAACAAATGTACGTCATTTGGACAAAATAAATAAATAAATAAATAAAAAATTAATGAAAGTGAAAAATGAATGAAGAAATTATTGGATGAATGAATGAATGGATAGAGAACTAAACAGGGAGTATAAAATGGACAAAAAAAATAAAAAAATAGAAAATAAACAGCTTCAATGAGGGTTAAAGGCCAACATTGAAAAGATTGAGCAGAGCAATGAAAAAGCATTGGGGAGTAAAGGAAAACAAAAGGGATATGGTTGACCAAAATTGGGTTAACCAGACAAGGACAATTTTGTACAAGAGCCAATTCAAGGAGAAAATACAAGTGTAAGTAAACTATATTTTTTTTAATGTATGTAACAATATTGGTTTATGTTACAGATGAAAATCATGGACTTTGCATGAACATAAGAGGAATGTCTGCATGGCTTTAAATAGGGAAATAGACAGTATATCATGACGCAGGTAAGTAACGGTTCAAACCACAGGGTGTGGACACAATGTTGATCATTATTAAAAGTAAGAGGACCCAGGTAAGTAACAGAAAAAGAGACAGATAGAGACACACAGGCCGATTCATGGAATAATTAGCGCGGCGCAAGTGGGCAAAAACGTGCGAATCGCAGTGGAATAGCGAAAATCGCAGTGCAAGTGCGAAAATCGCACGAAAAGCAGCGCACGTCGATTCATGGAAGTCCGTGCGTGAGAAAACCAGCGGATGTGCGATAAAAAGTGTGCCGCGCACGTTGGCGCACAGGCCATCTAACAGCGTGTGCCAGGTCACAGCGAAAATCGCACAGGCCACAGCGAAATTCGCACATAGCGCGGAGCACGCAACAAAAGTAGGCGGAACACGGGCGTAACACTCGGAATGGGGAACAACTTGCAAAAACGTGGGCATCACGGGGGAAGTACAGGGCACAAGTGCGCGGAACGCCCACACGCTCGCCTACAACACGTATTCATGGAATAGAATAGGGCAAAAAAGCGCACGCTCAAACCAGCGCACAGGCACAAACACGACCGCCACAAGAAAGCAGGCGGTAGCGTCTCTGCGGCTGTAAGAAATGTGCGCCAAAAGGTGCGCCAACAAATAGCACCCATATACTGCCATGATGAATGTCCTATACTGTGGCCCTCCAGGACAAATGACGTGCAAAGGGGTACCCACAAACACGGACACGCTGACAAAAAATACGTGTGCGTGTATACCGGGGTGCGCGGGAAGTCTCATACGCGATTTGGCCGGGTACGTGGATTTCAGGGGTGCGCGGGAAGTTCCACACGCGATTCCATCAGGGTAGGTGTATTACAGGGGTGCGCGGGAAGTTCCACACGCGATTCCATCAGGGTAGGTGTATTTCAGGGGTGCGCGGGAAGTCCCACACGCGATTACAGCAGGGTACGTGTATTTCAGGGGTGCGCGGGAAGTCTCACACGCGATTTGGCCGGGTACGTGGATTTCAGGGGTGCGCGGGAAGTTCCACACGCGATTCCATCACGGTATGTGTATTTCAGGGGTGCGCGGGAAGTTCCACACGCGATTCCATCAGGGTAGGTGTATTTCAGGGGTGCGCGGGAAGTCCCACACGCGATTACAGCAGGGTACGTGTATTTCAGGGGTGCGCGGGAAGTTCCACACGCGAATAGCCTGGGCGCGTGTATTTCAGGGGTGCGCGGGAAGTTCCACACGCGAATAGCCTGGGCGCGTGTATTTCAGGGGTGCGCAGGAAGTTCCACACGCGAATAGCCTGGCCGCGTGTATTTCAGGGGTGCGCGGGAAGTTCCACACGCGAATAGCCTGGGCGCGTGTATTTCAGGGGTGCGCGGGAAGTTCCACACG
This sequence comes from Ambystoma mexicanum, assembly GCF_040938575.1. Classification (NCBI taxonomy): domain Eukaryota; kingdom Metazoa; phylum Chordata; class Amphibia; order Caudata; family Ambystomatidae; genus Ambystoma; species Ambystoma mexicanum. The sequence goes on from NC_090921.1 coordinate 1,087,544,890, forward strand.
CGAATAGCCTGGGCGCATGTATTTCAGGGGTGCGCGGGAAGTTTAACACGCGATTACAGCAGGGTACGTGTATTTCAGGGGTGCGCGGGAAGTTCCACACGCGAATAGCCTGGGCGTGTGTATTTCAGGGGTGCGCGGGAAGTTCCACACGCGAATAGCCTGGGCGCGTGTATTTCAGGGGTGCGCGGGAAGTTCAACACGCGATTTCAGCAGGGTACGTGTATTTCAGGGGTGCGCGGGAAGTTCCACACGCGAATAGCCTGGGCGCGTGTATTTCAGGGGTGCGCGGGAAGTTCCACACGCGAATAGCCTGGGCGCGTGTATTTCAGGGGTGCGCGGGAAGTTCAACACGCGATTTCAGCAGGGTACGTGTATTTCAGGGGTGCGTGGGAAGTTCCACACGCGAATAGCCTGGGCGCGTGTATTTCAGGGGTGCGCGGGAAGTTCCACACGCGAATAGCCTGGGCGCGTGTATTTCAGGGGTGCGCAGGAAGTTTAACACGCGATTTCAGCAGGGTACGTGTATTTCAGGGGTGCGCGGGAATTTCCACACGCGAATAGCCTGGGTGTGTGTATTTCAGGGGTGCGCGGGAATTATCACACGCGATTTGGCTTGGTACGTGTATTACAGGGGTGCGTGGGAAGTTACACACGCGATTATGCTGGGTGGGTCCTCACAGGTGTTCCCTGTACACCCTCGACGGCCCCTGCAGGCAGCCCACAAAACAGGGGACTACCCTGCACTCCTGCTCATGTCTCCCACCACCCCCACCCCCCACCATCCAGGGGCACCCTCCACCAGGCCCCCACTCATGTCTCCCACCACCCCCACCCCCCAGCAGTGCAGGGGCAGCCCCCACCAGGCCCCCACTCATGTCCCCTATCACCCCCACCCCCCGCCACCAGGGGCACCCTTCACAAGGCCCCCACCCATGTCTCCCACCACCCCCACCCCCCAGCAGTGCAGGGGCAGCCTCCACCAGGCCCCCACCCATGTCTCCCACCACCCCCACCCCCCAGCAGTGCAGGGGCAGCCTCCACCAGGCCCCCACTCATGTCTCCCACCACCCCCACCCGCCAGCAGTGCAGGGGCAGCCTCCACCAGGCCCCCACTCATGTCTCCCACCACCCCCACCCCCCACCATCCAGGGGCAGCCTCCACCAGGCCCCCACTCATGTCTCCCACCACCCCCACCCCCCTGCCACCATGGGCACCCTCCACCAGGCCCCCACCCATGTCTCCCACCACCCCCACCCCCCAGCAGTGCAGGGGCAGCCTCCACCAGGCCCTCACTCATGTCTCCCACCACCCCCACCCCCCAGCAGTGCAGGGGCAGCCTCCACCAGGCCCCCACTCATGTCTTCCACCACCCCCACCCCCCTGCCACCATGGGCACCCTCCACCAGGCCCCCACTCATGTCTCCCACCACCCCCACCCCCCAGCAGTGCAGGGGCAGCCTCCACCAGGCCCCCACCCATGTCTCCCACCACCCCTAACCCCCAGCAGTGCAGGGGCATCCTTCACCAGGCCCCCACCCATGTCCCCTATCACCCCCACCCCCCAGCAGTGCAGGGGCACCCTCCACCAGGCCCCCACTCATGTCCCCTATCACCCCACCCCCCAGCAGTGCAGGGGCACCCTTCACAAGGCCCCCACCCATGTCTCCCACCACCCCCACCCCCCAGCAGTGCAGGGGCATCCTCCACCAGGCCCCCACCCATGTCTCCCACCACCCCCACCCCCCAGCAGTGCAGGGGCATCCTCCACCAGGCCCCCACCCATGTCTCCCACCACCCCCACCACCCAGCAGTGCAGGGGCAGCCTCCACCAGGCCCCCACCCATGTCTCCCACCACCCCCACCCCCCAGCAGTGCAGGGGCAGTCTCCACCAGGCCCCCACTCATGTCTCCCACCACCCCCACCCCCCAGCAGTGCAGGGGCAGCCCACACCAGGCCCCCACTCATGTCTCCCACCACCCCCACCCCCCACCATCCAGGGGCAGCCTCCACCAGGCCCCGACCCATGTCTCCCACCACCCCCACCCCCCAGCCACCAGGGGCACCCTTCACAAGGCCCCCATCCATGTCTCCCACCACCCCCACCCCCCAGCCACCAGGGGCACCCTCCACCAGGCCCCCACCCATGTCTCCCACCACCCCCGCCCCCCAGCCACCAGGGGCACCCTTCACAAGGCCTCCACCCATGTCTCCCACCACCCCCACCCCCCAGCAGTGCAGGGGCATCCTCCACCAGGCCCCCACCCATGTCTCCCACCACCCCCACCCCCCAGCCACCAGGGGCACCCTTCACAAGGCCCCCATCCATGTCTCCCACCACCCCCACCCCCCAGCCACCAGGGGCACCCTCCACCAGGCCCCCACCCATGTCTCCCACCACCCCCACCCCCCAGCAGTGCAGGGGCATCCTCCACCAGGCCCCCACCCATGTCTCCCACCACCCCCACCCCCCAGCAGTGCAGGGGCAGCCTCCACCAGGCCCGCACCCATGTCTCCCACCACCCCCACCCCCCAGCAGTGCAGGGGCAGCCTCCACCAGGCCCCCACTCATGTCTCCCACCACCCCCACCCCCAGCAGTGCAGGGGCAGCCTCCACCAGGCCCCCACTCATGTCTCCCACCACCCCCACCCCCCAGCAGTGCAGGGGCAGCCTCCACCAGGCCCCCACTCATGTCTCCCACCACCCCCACCCCCCAGCAGTGCAGGGGCAGCCTCCACCAGGCCCCCACCCATGTCTCCCACCACCCCCACCCCCCAGCAGTGCAGGGGCAGCCTCCACCAGGCCCCCACTCATGTCTCCCACCACCCCCACCCCCCAGCAGTGCAGGGGCAGCCTCCACCAGGCCCCCACTCATGTCTCCCACCACCCCCACCCCCAGCAGTGCAGGGGCAGCCTCCACCAGGCCCCCACTCATGTCTCCCACCACCCCCACCCCCCAGCAGTGCAGGGGCAGCCTCCACCAGGCCCCCACCCATGTCTACCACCACCCCCACCCCCCAGCAGTGCAGGGGCATCCTCCACCAGGCCCCCACCCATGTCCCCTATCACCCCCACCCCACAGCAGTGCAGGGGCACCCTCCACCAGGCCCCCACTCATGTCCCCTATCACCCCCACCCCCCAGCAGTGCAGGGGCACCCTTCACCAGGCCCCCACCCATGTCTCCCACCACCCCCACCCCCTAGCAGTGCAGGGGCATCCTCCACCAGGCCCCCACCCATGTCTCCCACCACCCCCACCCCCCAGCAGTGCAGGGGCATCCTCCACCAGGCCCCCACCCATGTCTCCCACCACCCCCACCCCCCAGCAGTGCAGGGGCAGCCTCCACCAGGCCCCCACCCATGTCTCCCACCACCCCCACCCCCCAGCAGTGCAGGGGCAGCCTCCACCAGGCCCCCACTCATGTCTCCCACCACCCCCACCCCCCAGCACTGCAGGGGCAGCCTCCACCAGGCCCCCACTCATGTCTCCCACCACCCCCACCCCCCACCATCCAGGGGCAGCCTCCACCAGGCCCCCACCCATGTCTCCCACCACCCCCACCCCCCAGCCACCAGGGGCACCCTTCACAAGGCCCCCATCCATGTCTCCCACCACCCCCACCCCCCAGCCACCAGGGGCACCCTTCACAAGGCCCCCATCCATGTCTCCCACCACCCCCACCCCCCAGCCACCAGGGGCACCCTCTACCAGGCCCCCACTCATGTCTCCCACCACCCCCACCCCCCAGCAGTGCAGGGGCATCCTCCACCAGGCCCCCACACATGTCCCCCACCACCCCCACCCCCCAGCCACCAGGGGCACCCTTCACAAGGCCCCCATCCATGTCTCCCACCACCCCCACCCGCCAGCCACCAGGGGCACCCTCCAACAGGCCCCCACCCATGTCTCCCACCACCCCCAGCCCCCAGCCACCAGGGGCACCCTTCACAAGGCCCCCACCCATGTCTCCCACCACCCCCACCCCCCAGCAGTGCAGGGGCATCCTCCACCAGGCCCCCACCCATGTCTCCCACCACCCCCACCCCCCAGCAGTGCAGGGGCATCCTCCACCAGGCCCCCACCCATGTCTCCCACCACCCCCACCCCCCAGCAGTGCAGGGGCATCCTCCACCAGGCCCCCACCCATGTCTCCCACCACCCCCTCCCCCCAGCAGTGCAGGGGCATCCTCCACCAGGCCCCCACCCATGTCACCCACCACCCCCACCCCCCAGCAGTGCAGGGGCAGCCTCCACCAGGCACCCACACATGTCCCCCTGCCCCCAGGTCCTGACGATACTCAATCATGGCAGTAATGGGCAGCATACCCAGCACAAACACCCAGGCAAGGATTGCATCCACCCACATAGTGAATGCAATTACATGATACAACCCCAATGGCAAGTCTGTAAATGAACACATGTCCGTCACACACACATACACAATGGGTGCAAGTGAATGTCAAAACCCATATCATGACATGTATGAAACCAATGAGAAAATACCACAAGTGAAAGTTAAAAAAACATGTATTAAAGATGGAAAATAAGTAAACAAATCAAACATAGAACAATGGGGATAACTAAATAAAAGGTCCATGTCCGAGAACAAATGTAAAAATAAAAAAAACAAAGTAATCCAAAAACAAATGTCGTCCAAAGCAATATCATGTGGAAGGAAAATAATGAAAAACCATTTCCTCATGGTGAACACAATAATTAATAAAAAAAAATGTTTCTTCAAAAAGCAAACTATATACACGAATATTCCAGGGTCCATGAGCCCAACACCATAAATGAAACCTACTACTACCTAATGAAAAAAATACATACAAAAAAGTGGCAATTGTCCGAGCGGTCCAAAAAAATAAAAATAAAGAAAGGAAACCTAACACTAACTAACTAAATAACTATATACAAAAACAGCGGGCAAGTCCTGCGGCTCACTCGGTGATGTTGCTGGCCAGGGCATCATCGAACTCCATGTCGATATCCTGGAGGCGGGACTCTGTCCTGGCCCCGAGGTCTCGCAGGGATAACCCCATGTCCAGCTCAAACTCCCTGCGAGCTTCCTCGAGGCACTCAGCCCGCCTCAACGCCCGACGCATGGAGAACTCCGCCCTGACCATGGTGAGCCGCTCCTCTTCCGCCCGCTCCGCACCTATCCGCTGGACCAACTGCTCCCACATGGAAGACACCACCATCCCAGGGTTGCCCTGCCCTCCGGCCGATGCCTGCCCCTCTGATCTTGATGGCCCCGAGCCATGATGCCTCCCACGTCGAGCCTGCTGCTGCCTCCGACGCCACTGCCTCTGCCAGCACGACGGCATCCAGGCTGATGGAAACCACCGACGCCGTCGTGCACGTGCCCTGGCCGATGATGCTGTCACATCTTCCATCTGCTGGGGTGCAGTTGCTGTGTTGTCCACCCCTGCTGGACCTCCGACTCCCAACTGTGGCAGGGATGGGATCCCCACCGAGCTGGCTGCATTGCTCGGGGCAGGTCCACAGGGGGCCCTGGTGGCATCTGGGCCGGAAGACGGCAAGGAGAACGACTGGTGTATAGCCTGCACAGAGGAGGAGAGGGCCGCCAGATTGGCCAACACATGCAGGAAACCCCCGAACATGGCCGATCCCAACTGGGCCACGTCAGCACGGTGCACTTCGTGATGACGTGCGTGCTCCTCCTGGGAAGCACGCACGGCATCACGAATCACAGCCGTGCGCATCGCGACCCCAATCAGGACCTTCTCCGCACGGCCAGGGGTTCCCACGTCCGCAGGTGGAGGGGAGTCAGGTGACATGGACATCCCCTCTACCTGCGGACGGGCCTGGGACGGGGCATCCCTGCTGGTGCATGGGGGTGCACTCACAGTGTCAGGGACAGCGACATGCACAGGCCCCTCCACGGTGACCTGTGCTGCCTCCTGCCCCTGGCCCTGGACTGCACCACTTGCACCAGCAGGGATGCCCCCACCAGGCCCCATGTGTGCCCCAGTGGCGGCCTCCTCTTCCTCTGTGCAAACCACCAACCTGGATGGCTCCTCACCGTCTCCCACCATAGCAGGCCCCTGTGGGGGCTCACCCACCCCTTCCGCTGCAGCCGTGGGGGCATCCCCGCCGCCTTGCTCCACAGCGCCGTCTCCGCCCTCTTCTTCATTAGCCGCTGCGTAGAGGGAGACAAAGAACACAAGCATCAGGGCACTGTACAATGGTCCCCTAGACAGGAAGCAATAGCAGATGAGCACCACTGTCAAAGTACACTTCCATCATGTCCCTCCACAACACATGGGTCAGTCCAGGCAAAACACACACAGTAACAGGCATGGTGCATGCCATGGACATTTTCCATGCATGTCCAATGGACTCTTGAAACATTCAATGATATGTAACTCACATGCATCATGGCTCATGGCTATCACATGCACACACTTCACCTCAGTCACATCCATCTGGCCCCAAACACACCAAACACAGCGGATACAAGGGTAATTTGGCTGCTTCACTGAATCTGTGCATTGTCACACACATGTGTCATGCATCCATGACATGCACAAGTCACAGACACGCAGGTCAGGCACACAGACATGGCTACCATATATGTACCTGGCATCAGCACTCATCCCTCACCCCCACCCATGTCCAGGTACAGAGACTGGCATGCTCTCATGTTCAAAATCTGCATAGGGCTCCCCATGCGGCATTTGAACACATGCAACAACCATGTGGGTCACACATCACTGGTCGCACATGCATTACCATGATGTCCCTGCACACATACATGCATACATGGCCTATGGCACACATACAGGCAAGTATCATAGAACCAGCACACCGCAACATGCCCTGTCTCACACAGTAATGCTTGGACACTTACCGCTCAACTCCAGACGGGCCTCCCTCTCAAGGATCTGGGCGTGGAGCGCTGGGCGTACGCGTTCCAGGACCCTCATCTGGATGGAACTCATGCGGCCCCGGCCCCCCTCCACGAGGCGCCGGGCCTTCACAAGGGTCCTGGACCTCAAGTCCTCCCAGCGCTTCTTGATCTTCAGGACGTTGCGGGTTGCCACCCCCTCCGCGTTGATGGCAACCACACAGTCGGCCCAGATCCTCTCCCGTCCTTCCTTGCTGGCGCGGGACGATCCAAAGAGGGCATCATACTGCCCCAGGACATGCTCCACCAGGACACCAACTTCGGTGGCAGTGAAGCTGGTGCCCCTCTGGCCTGGGGTTGCCACTGGTGCCAGATGTGGAAGTGCCCAACATGGCAACCCCAGAGGCAGGTGTGGGTGGGCAACTGGGTCCTGGGGCTGGGCTGTGGAGCGATGTTATCCCAGTCGGGAGTCTTCAGTTCCAGCAGGGGTGGACACAGCAACTGGACCCCTGCAGATGGCTGATGTGCAGGCACCAAATGGCAGGGCACGGTGGCAGCAGGCAGGCAGACAGCAGCAGATGGCACGTGGGAGGCTGCTCGGGGCACCGGGGGGCAGTAACTCGGCCTTCTGGGCAGGAGCGTGGTCTTCCGTGTGTTTTCGCTTGGCCAGCTTGATACGGAGTGATTTGGCACGTGAAAATCCTGCACGTCAGCGTGAAATCCGAGGAAAGGCCCTTAGCGCGTAAGCGCGTCAGCACGCATAGGCGATTCTATTGGACCAGAGTCCCTCAGCGCGTAAGCGCGTCTGTGACGTGACCCGCACAGGTGTTCCCCACTCAGCATGTGATGACGGAGCACACGTGGAAATACTGCACGTCAGAGTGTCATCGCGTGTAATTGGACAAAAGTGCGCGTACACGCGATTGGCCTATGTACGTGTATTTCATGGGTGCGCGGGCACTTACACACGCAAGTACGTCAGCGCACCTGTATCCCGTGGTGCGTGGGAATTTCCACACGCTATTGGACTGGGAACTGGATTCCAGGGGTGCGCGGGTCACACGCTCGCCTAGAACACGCGCAAACATAAATTTGCGCACTTTAACAATAACAAGCTCAGACGCCAGGATGAACATACCGTTCCTAGCAGCAGTGGCAGTGGGCTACCAAAGGAGGAGGAGGAGGATAGTCAGGGCCAGAATATTCACACCCAGAACCAGCCATTTCGGGATGCCTGATGACCAGGTGTATGGGAGGTACAGGTTTCCACCACACATAATACTGGACCTGGTGAGTGAGTGGGAGGATGACCTCACATCACCCACCCTGTGCTCCCAAGTACTCAGCCCCCTGGAGAAGGTCCTCAATGTACTGCACTTCTTAGCCACTGGATCATTTCAGCGGACAAGTGCCATAGTGGGTGGGGTGTCACAGGCCACCCAGTCACGCTGCCTACACCAGGTCTTGAACATCATCACTGCACGCCCATCAGTCCGCAGGCACATATACCTGCCCAGAACACCTGCAGAAAGGCATGCTGCCGCCCTGGATTTTTACGCTGTGGCATGATTCCCCAAAGTGCTAGGTGCCATCGACTGCACCCATGTGGCTCTACGTCCCCCCAGGGCATCTGAGCACATCTATAGGAACCGCAAGCACTGGCATTCCATCAACGTGCAGGTAGCATGTAATGCCAAGGGAATCATCACCTCAGTATATGCCAACTATCCCGGCTCCACCCACGACAGCTTCATTTACCGAATGTCCACCCTAAGCCGGGACCTAGAAGCTGGGCGGCATGGCGATACATGGCTGCTTGGTGAGTATGTATACCACTGCACATGCATGCATGTTGGATACTGAGCAAGGTCACAACCCCACCAATGATACCAATCACCACCTCCACAGGGGACAGTGCCTACCCTCTCAGCCCCCACATGATGACGCCAATTCGGAACCCCACCACGCCACCCGAGGTAAGATATAACACAGCCCACATTACGACCCGGGGCATAGTGGAGCGCACATTCGGAGTGCTAAAGTCATGCTTTCGCTCCCTTGACCGTTCTGGCGGGCAGCTGTTATACACTCCCCCAGTAGTGTGCAGGATCATAGTGGCAGCATGTGTCCTGCACAACGTTGCAACACGCTGGGGCCTGGCCGTGGACATGGTGGTGGCCCCACATCCCCAACCACATGCACAGCCGCTGCGCATGGGAGGGGAAAGGGCACGGGGGGAGGCAGCCCGTACACAGCTAGTGGCTAATTACTTCACATAGAAATCACACCCCTGTGGAGTGCACACTGCCCTGGCACATTCCATCTGACAATCAATGATGACTCAACCTGACACTGATCCTGAATGTCTGGAGAATGAACCGTGAATACCATATCAGCCTGAGATTGTTCACCTGGAAGTGTCACAATGTGTGCATCCCTACCCACACAGACACCACCAATGCAGTTTTGTGAAGTTACACATTCAAGCAGCTAAAATGAATACCCACTTGCAAAATGCAACAAGAGGACAGTGCCATGTCAGCCAACCCAACCCCAGCACCGCCACACGACACACCGTGCCATGTCATGCTATTTGCAGGTAAACAAAGTAATCCCCACAACATGACACTAGTGTCACTATGTACAGTGTCCCTATTAGAAACCTGCAACACCTGAAATGCTCACAGCAATGCCGGACCAACAACATACTTGAGCACGTACTACCATTAACATGACATCACAAATGTTACATATTAGTAGTCTCACCACCTGGAAATGCCTGCACTCCCACCACTACCAACTGTGCAGTGTTGGCGCCATGTAGAGTTGTAGGTGCACTGCTGCCAACATGGACCCCATCTCCAGACTAGAGGTCCTTGTGTAGACATGAGGAAGGGACCTGCAAATTGGGAGGTAGACACAGAAGATGAGTTACACATCAATGCAACATGCAGTGTACAACACAACAGCATTATGCACTAGGAATGTATACACAGTATTGACTACAGACTGCCCACACAGCTCATGGGAGTCCAACGTCACTGTGTAATTCACTGTCACTTGGGCACACCCTTTGCAAGCCCATGGAAACGGGAAGCAGGAGGGGTGTGTGACTCAAACCCAAGCATCTGAACCAAATACATTACAAGCCTGCATGTGCCCAGCCACAATGCAGCGTATGCCCACAGGAACCACGGAAGCCAACAAATCGTCCCAAAAAAATAGGGAATAAAATAAATAAAAATAAAAATAAGAAACAATCAAAAATGGCCATTGATGGGCCCGGGGGGGTTGGGGAGGCCACCCAGGAGGTCCGAGGACAGGATGCACATCAGAACCCACCTGCGTGGATCCTGGGAAAATAAAACACCTCCATGGGCTCATGGCCCACACGGCTACCCTGTTGTGGGAGTATCACTGCTGTCGCTATTGTCACCCTGTGCAGCTGCATCCGGAGGTGGTTGCACTATGGGAGGCAGCCCACGCAAGGCCCTAGTCTGCTCCTCCATGGCTGCAAGCATGCGGGTGTGGTAGGTCTGGTTCTGGAGAATGAGTGTGCGGAGGTCCCCATGCAACAACTCACGGGATGCCCGGACCTCCGCCCTCGTTGCCTGCATCTCAGCTGAGAGCGTACGGGTGAGACGCTCCAGCTGCTGTTCTGTCCTTTGGTGTGTTGAAGCCTCAAGCTCAACAAGAGTCATCCTGAGGTGAAGGAGCTCCTGCCTCAGGGCTTCCCTGTGGCCCTGGGACTCAATGGAGATGGCCTCCTGCAGAGTCGCCAGTGCCGCCCGCCTGTCCCTGTTGGACCCCAACATGTCCTCCCTGTGTGACTGGCAGATGGAGTCGGTTGCCTGCTCTAGTCGCTCCATCAGCCTTTCTGGGGGAACAATGGAAGTGGCCACCCTATCCATGGCCTGAGCCATCATCTCGGATGATGCAGCCTGTTGGGTTGCCATACCGTAAATGGATTGCTCCCATGCGGTATTGCCAGGTGGCGTACGGCCACCACGTCGGCGGGCACCACACCTGTCTGGGGCAAGGCGAACTGCGCCTTGCTGTGCCGGCACTGCCTGAGGCTGCAGGACTGCATTCCCCCTCTGATCTGCTGGCCCAGGAACAGGATCAGATGTCGCGGAGTGTGACCCTGCATCCGTAACCACCAAAGGCGTAGCTGCCAACACTGACATCCCCATGGAGGGTTCTGACCCTGGTGCAGGTGGGTGAGACAGAACAGAATCCCTCCCTGGAACACTCACCTGCGACGGCACGTAGGTCTCATCCGAATCAACACCTGAGTAGAGCTCGGGGGAGGTGCAGCCAGAGACACCCCTTGAGAGCACGACCTGCAGCACTTGTGGGTTCTCCCCCACCACCACACCACGTTCCGCACTGGTGGTTGGTCGGCCCTCGGACCCCTCCTGGGTCTGCACCATCTCCACAACCCCAGCACTATCAGGTGCGTCTTCCCCTGCAAAGACATGAAAACAAAGAAATGGAAACAGGCATTAGCACCATGGCACACAATGAGGGCTGAGAAGCAAGAGAACCAGTACTTGATTGACACATGTCCCACATGACTAAAACCCTCCCATGCATGCACCCTCACTGCGTATGAAGTGCAGGCAAATGGCACACACTGATGACACCAAGATGGAAGATGAACACATTTTCTGCATGCTGCCTGGCAGTGGCATCACACATTGGCCTGTGATTGCCAGGTGAAACACACATGCCATCACACAGATGGCATGTACCATTGCTATTGAGTGAAGATGGAGAGGAGGGCAGCACCTATTCATTCAGTCCAGTTCCCGCATGTAATCGCTTTTCTAATTCTAACAGGTCAGATTTTTCACCTGGAGCTGCCAGTCTGAAATGGTCCAATTGCACAGGGACATGTGTGTACAAATGATATCCAGGTAACAAAGTCACTCCACTTTACCATAGCCATGTCAGACATGTGACTAGTGGACAGCGACATGCCTAGTAAAAGTGGGGGAATGAAAACAATCTGACTGAATGAACAGTGAAAAATAAGCAACTATGTTGTGGCAAGGTGACACTTCAAGGGCAACTGGCGTGCAGTTGGGCTAGATGTCTACTGTTGGCAGAAGGGATACTGCTATGGCCAAATGCAGCTGCGCAGGAAGTATTGCATGAAGCACATGGCTGACCCATATGACTCAGGCGCACACACTCTCACCTGGCACACAAACAGAAGCCCTCACACACACCATGCACATGGATGACACACACATGCATGTGCACTCACCGGACAATGCCTCGTAATCAGCCAGATCTCCCACGCCTTGGATCTGTTCCTCCGTGACGTAGGTCCCAGCGACTGACTCATGTGGAGTGAGTTCCATGTCTACTACTGGAGACCCACCTCCAGTCACTAGAGTTGCGGCATGACTTGAGGCCAGCTTACTCTTTGCCCTGCGCTTTAGGTCATTCCAGCGCTTATAGCAATCATTGGCTGTGCGCCTCACGATTCCAAGGGCACTTACGATGTCCGCAACGGTCTGCCAGTGTGCCTGGCATTGTCAAGGTGTGGTCTTGGATCCTGCAACAATGACCATCTCGTTGTCATGTCCGGACACATACTCGACAAGTGCATTCAGTTCGTCATCCGTGAAGCTGGGCTTCCTGGACGGGCCGGACTGTGTAGCCGTGTCTGGGGCATCAGCCTGTGCCGGACGAGCACTCTTCCTCTTCCGCTTGGAAGGTGGCGGTGATCCTGAGTGTCCTGCGCCGCTCTGGACACTAGGGGCAGGAGCCCTGGTGGACTCTGTATCAGGAGTGTGGGATTGCACACTCAGCATGGGAGTTGGTGCAGGCATTGGCTCTAGTGTGATGGTGTCAGGGGGAATGTCAGCAGCATGGACTAGGACCGACACTGTCCTGGCTGGGTGTGTGAGGGCTGGGGTGGATGGAGCCGCAGCTGCCCCTGCAGCTTCTCCGCCCTGCCTCCTTGGTGCAGCAGATGACCTTGCTGGCCCAGATGCACGTGGCATGGTGACATCAACGTGCACCAGCGCACGTGTCATAGGCCTGCTGACCTGGAAGTCAGCCATGGAGTCAGCCAGATCTGGTGCCACAATGGGCTGGTCAAACAAGGGCTGAGCATGAATGGTGTCAGCCACATCAGCCTCAACGGGAGGGGGGGGGATTATGGGTGCCCTTGACTGGTCCTCCACACATGGGGGGACAGGCTCACCCTGCAAGTAACGACCACGTTCCCTACCGGATCCACCACGGCCACCACTTGTGGCTCTTACACCTTTGCCACCCTTACGGAATCCTCGCCTCCCAGCCATGGCACTGATGTAAATGTGCGTATGGGAGTGGCTGTAAACTAGTGTCCTGGGCAATTGGGGGTCAAAGGGGTTGGGTACCAGATGGTAATTGTACCCTAGTGCTCTTGCAAGGCTGATTGTAACCCCTGGGGAAAGATGACGGGTCATGCTACGCACAGGAGCCCCAAAAAAGGGAGATGACGTGCATGCAACCCCTCCTAGACCACGTGTGCAGAAAGAAAAACCTGCACTACGCTGTGGCACCCAGTAACACAAGAATGAACGTATGCGTGTCGCACGCAGCCTAGAATGACCTCTGAAGGGGTAGGCTACACACGGGGCAAGCACAGATGTTAGATACGTGCGTGACTCACCGTCTGCCTGGTAAACGAGCGTGTAAAAGGAGCACGTTTGGTTGGCGACACCCCCGCCAAAAGAAGATTTGTACGCTGTCTGAGGAGACAGGACAACAGTAGAAGGGAACACTGTTTGAGGGAACAGGCCCAGGTAAACCAGTAAAAGCGAAAATAGAGAAAAAGCTGTCAGAGGTAACAGGGAATACGAACTTGAAACGCCGTGAAGTAAATCGCGTGTGAAACGACAAGAAGTACAGAATTCACCCACTCGCTCTCCACGAAAAGCACGTACAAGGAAAACGTGTTCTACACGTACCTTTTATACAGGCCCACACGTCCAGCGTCACTTACGCGGCGTGTACGCGCTAGGGCCATTTCCACCAATTACATGCTTTGTCACTTCTGCGTGTAGGGCCATTTCCACCAATCACATGCTTTGTCACTTCTGCGTGTAGGGCCATTTCCACCAATCACATGCTTTGTCACTTCTGCGTGTAGGGCCATTTCCACCAATCACACGCTTTGTCACTTCTGCGTGTAGGGCCATTTCCACCAATCACACGCTTTGTCACTTCTGCGTGTAGGGCCATTTCCACCAATCACACGCGATTACACTCTGACGTGCAGTCTTTCCACGTGTGCTCTGTCATCACGTGCTGTGTGGGAAACACCCGTGCGGGTCACGTCACAGACGCGCTTACGCGCTGAGGGCCTTTCCTCGGTTTTCACGCTGAAGTGCAGGATTTTCACGTGCCAAATCACTCCGTACCAAGCTGGCCACGCGTACGCACACGGAATACCACGCTCCTGCCCGGAAGGCCGAACTACTGCCCCCCAGAGCCCCGAGCACGCTCCCACCTGCTGCTGCCTGACTGCCTGCTGCCCCTGCACTGCTGGGGGGTGGGGGTGGTGGGAGACATGGGTGGGGGCCTGGTGGAGGGTGCCCCTGGTGGCTGGGGGGTGGGGGTGATAGGGGACATGGGTGGGGGCCTGGTGGAGGGTGCCCCTGGTGGCGGGGGGGTGGGGATGATAGGGGACATGAGTGGGGGCCTGGTGGAGGGTGCCCCTGCACTGCTGGGGGGTGGGGGTGCAGGGGGACATGAGTGGGGGCCTGGTGGAGGGTGCCCCTGGATGCTGGGGGGTGGGGGTGGTGGGAGACATGGATGGGGGCCTGGTGGAGGGTGCCCCTGGTGGCTGGGGGGTGGGGGTGATAGGGGACATGGGTGGGGGCCTGGTGGAGGGTGCCCCTGGATGCTGGGGGGTGGGGGTGGTGGGAGACATAAGTGGGGGCCTGGTGGAGGGTGCCCCTGCACTGCTGGGGGGTGGGGGTGATAGGGGACATGGGTGGGGGCCTGGTGGAGGGTGCCCCTGGTGGCGGGGGGGTGGGGGTGATAGGGGACATGAGTGGGGGCCTGGTGGAGGGTGCCCCTGCACTGCTGGGGGGTGGGGGTGGTGGGAGACATGAGTGGGGGCCTGGTGGAGGGTGCCCCTGGTGGCTGGGGGGTGGGGGTGGTAGGAGACATGGGTGGGGGCCTGGTGGAGGGTGCCCCTGGATGCTGGGGGGTGGGGGTGGTGGGAGACATGGATGGGGGCCTGGTGGAGGGTGCCCCTGGTGGCTGGGGGGTGGGGGTGATAGGGGACATGGGTGGAGGCCTGGTGGAGGGTGCCCCTGCACTGCTGGGGGGTGGGGGTGGTGGGAGACATGGGTGGGGGCCTGGTGGAGGGTGCCCCTGCACTGCTGGGGGGTGGGGGTGATAGGGGACATGAGTGGGGGCCTGGTGGAGGGTGCCCCTGGTGGCTGGGCGGTGGGGGTGATAGGGGACATGGGTGGGGGCCTGGTGGAGGGTGCCCCTGCACTGCTGGGGGGTGGAGGTGATAGGGGACATGAGTGGGGGCCTGGTGGAGGGTGCCCCTGCACTGCTGGGTGGTGGGAGACATGGATGGGGGCCTGGTGGAGGGTGCCCCTGGTGGCGGGGGGGTGGGGATGATAGGGGACATGAGTGGGGGCCTGGTGGAGGGTGCCCCTGCACTGATGGGGGGTGGGGGTGGTGGGAGACATGAGTGGGGGCCTGGTGGAGGGTGCCCCTGGTGGCTGGGGGGTGGGGGTGGTGGGAGACATGGGTGGGGGCCTGGTGGAGGGTGCCCCTGGATGCTGGGGGGTGGGGTGGTGGGAGACATGGATGGGGGCCTGGTGGAGGGTGCCCCTGGTGGCTGGGGGGTGGGGTGATAGGGGACATGGGTGGAGGCTTGGTGGAGGGTGCTCCTGGATGCTGGGGGATGGGGGTGGTGGGAGACATGGGTGGGGGCCTGGTGGAGGGTGCCCCTGCACTGCTGGGGGGTGGGGGTGGTGGGTGACATGGGTGGGGGCCTGGTGGAGGGTGCCCCTGCACTGCTGGGGGGTGGGGGTGATAGGGGACATGGGTGGGGGCCTGGTGGAGGGTGCCCCTGGTGGCGGGGGGGTGGGGGTGATAGGGGACATGAGTGGGGCCTGGTGGAGGGTGCCCCTGCACTGCTGGGGGGTGGGGGTGGTGGGAGACATGAGTGGGGGCCTGGTGGAGGGTGCCCCTGGTGGCTGGGGGGTGGGGGTGGTGAGAGACATGGGTGGGGGCCTGGTGGAGGGTGCCCCTGGATGCTGGGGGGTGGGGGTGGTGGGAGACATGGATGGGGGCCTGGTGGAGGGTGCCCCTGGTGGCTGGGGGGTGGGGGTGATAGGGGACATGGGTGGGGGCCTGGTGGAGGGTGCCCCTGGATGCTGGGGGGTGGGGGTGGTGGGAGACATGGGTGGGGGCCTGGTGGAGGGTGCCCCTGCACTGCTGGGGGGTGGGGGTGGTGGGTGACATGGGTGGGGGCCTGGTGGAGGGTGCCCCTGCACTGCTGGGGGGTGGGGGTGATAGGGGACATGGGTGGGGGCCTGGTGGAGGGTGCCCCTGGTGGTGGGGGGGTGGGGGTGATAGGGGACATGAGTGGGGGCCTGGTGGAGGGTGCCCCTGCACTGCTGGGGGGTGGGGGTGCAGGGGGACATGAGCAGGTGTGCAGGGTAGTCCCCTGTTTTGTGGGCTGCCTGCAGGGGCCGTGGAGGGTGTACAGGGAACACCTGTGAGGACCCACCCAGCCTAATTGCGTGTGATAATTCCCGCACACCCCTGTAATACACGTACCTGGCCAAATCGCATGTGAGAATTCCCGCGCACCCCTGTAATACACGTACCCAGCCGAATCGCGTGTAGAACTTCTCGTGTACCCCTGTAATACACGTACCCAGCCAAATCGCATGTGATAATTCCCACGTACCCCTGTAATACACGTACCCTGGCCAATCGCGTGTAGAACTTCCCACGCACCCCTGTAATACACGTACCAAGCCAAATCGTGTGTGATAATTCCTGCGCACCCCTGTAATACACGTACCTGGCCAAATCGCATGTGAGAATTCCCGCGCACCCCTGTAATACACGTACCCAGCCAAATCGCGTGTGATAATTCCTGCGTACCCCTGTGATACACGTGCCCTGGCTAATCGCATGTTAAACTTCACGCGTACCCCTGTAATACACGTACCCTGGCCAATCGCATGTAGAACTTCCCGCGTACCCCTGTAATACACGTACCCTGGCTAATCGCGTGTATAACTTCACGCGTACCCCTGATATGCACGTTACCCGCTTTGCGTTCCTTGTTTGGCAGCCCTGTAGACTGGTCCAAGGTTAGCGCAGCCCTTTGCGATGATTTAGCGATTTTGATGGCTTTTCCTTGCGCGAGGGCGTTCTTGTGGGCGTTACTGGCGCTGCTGCAGGGTCGCTGCGATACTCTGCGCCACGGCTGGTTTGGGAGCCTAAAATCCATGAATACGCTGTGCGCGGAAATCGGTTTTAGCGCACGTGCCTGGGGCAGACAATCGCACGCGGACACTCTGCGCCAGCCGCTTGTGACACTTTTCTGCGAAATTCTATGAATTACCCTGACAATGTCTTCATTTATGTAGCCATTTTTCCCAAGATAGGTGCAATCAGGTGAATAGAGTAGCGTATAGATGCAAGCATGGACACTTTAGACAAACACAGGACATAAAAAACGTCAGATGACAGGTGGGTAACCTTTTATACCTTTCAATAGTTGGCAAAACGCCAACAAGGGCAGAGTTTAAACATATATAGAAAAATGTTTACAATAGGCAAACAAGGTATTTTCATGATATAATATGAAGGCACGTAGTAAGAATAGGTGCCGTAGTCTAGAAAAACAGGGGTAGATTAGATTAGGCGTAGTGGGGTAAAGAGGAGATAATGTGCAGCGAAACGTTTTAGTTTGTCTCAACAGGATAAAGACAACGCACAGAAGAAAAAGATCATGGTCCAATGGGATTGGGAAAAAGATGGCAAAACAAGGCAGAATGAAGCATTTACAGCCTAGCATTGCACTTTCCTGGGCACTGTAGGGCCCTTGGCCTTTGCAGCTTTTCTGACCACCTAGGTTCCTTTCCATTTGAATCTGTGCATAAAAGGGCTATATTTTGCATGTGTGAGGAATTCCTGCTGTCCTGTGGAGCATGTGTGTGGATTCCAATCATGTGCATAATTTCTATGGGATGAGAAGGAGACTTCAGGAGTGCACACCCTCTCTGCATGTGGGGGGGGGTTCCATAGCTGCAGTATGTCTTCCTTTTCTATAATACCATGGAAATACAGACTCCTCTGTACGGTAAACTTTGCTTGCAGAGGACTTTTTTTCTACTTCCATTGTCACACCAGGATGTGGGCAGTAGAGAAAGATCTGTATCCGTGAGCAGACACCACTAGTCAGGGGGTAGGAAATACAGTAGGGTTGCAGATCTGAAAAGTGGTGCAACTCCAAAGAAGTAGCAGGTGAATAGTGCAGCATCCCTGTTCTCTCCCTGGCTCACCTTTGGCTTTTTTATGGGAGTACCTGTCATTTGATGTGTAACTGTCAGGTGATTGCCACAACTGACATATGATCTGAGTAACTGGGAAAAAAATGGAATAACTTAAATATGATGTGACTTACTGGCATTTTGAAGTAAAAACGGACGTATGACGTGAATGCCTGGTTAATCGATGCAAATACCTATTGTATGCTGTAACATCATTTGATGGAAATATCTAGCATATGATGCTTACATTTAGAATTTCTTATCCACAGCCTTCAAAGTCTTTTAAGGCCAACATGTTTTCAATACTCCTGTATCTTCTTATATTGAGCAATACAATCCTACATTCAGTTGTTTATCCCCCATTTGGTAAAAGAGGAGTTATCACCAAAAAACGAAAGAATGCGTGAGCCGACCTCTTGTTAGTTGGAAATTATTGTCCCAACTCTCGGCTCTCTTTTGTGAGTCATAGTCTACAAACAATTGTACCATCCCATATTGAAATTCACATTGATAGGTCAAAGTCTGGTACATGACCTCTAATAAGGCTATCGCCTCAATAGATTCCCCGTGACAGCCATCTTGGATATTTGAGATGACTGGCAGCATTCGTATTGTTACATCTGTCAGCAGCACTTGATACCATAGACCAGATAATCCTGCGTGATTGCCTACACACCATGCTTGCTTTGTTCGGCCCGGTTTTCAGCTTGATCCAGTCTTTTCTGATGCATATGGTGCAACAGTTACAGGTGGTTGAGCAGTGGTCAGAGGAGTTAACAGTCACCTCTCTCCTTTGCTATTTAGTGCCTACATGCTGCCTTTAGCCAGGGTGATAGAGGAGTCAAGTCTCAGGTGTCAGATGCATGGTGACGTTACCCAACTGATGCTCAACCTTGATTCAGCCTAGACGGATAAGGGCGGGAATCCTGCTTGATGAATGTCCAGGCTTGGATGGAGAATTGCTAGCTTTGCCTAAATGCAGGCAAATCCGAGGTCCTCCTTCTGGGATGAATATGCAGTGCCCAGCTCTCCTTTTGTCTGGCCAGCCAAGCTCAGTAAGACGCTGAGTGTTGTAACCTTGCTGCAGGACCTGGGTGTCCTGTTCAACTCGGCTTTACCATCTTAACACAGATCAAACAAAGCTGCTGCGTCGAGTGGCCATTTCCAGCTTAACTTCATTGCCAAACATTGCGACCTGCTAGTCCGCAGCCATCAAACTCTTCTCATCCAAGGTCTGGCCCTACTGAGGATTTAGTACTGCCACAACTCCTATGTGGGTCTTGCCGAGAACTATCTGTATTCACTACTACTGGCCTACAATTTAGCGAATGGCGGATTTGGCATTAAAGGGTACCATTTCCCTAACAAGGTGAACACATTTGGCTGACTATTCGTGTCAGGTGGCATAAGGGAACGGGCCGACACACCTTGGACATTTCCCAATATGCAAATCAAATGCTGCTGCCTTACTGCCAGCATGAATTCTGATGCTGGTGATAATGCTATGTTTTTCGGTGGAATCTACCTGAAATTACCACTTGGTAAAAGCAGGCGCATTCCGTAGTAATCCATTGTAAATGCCTCCCGTAATTGTTATTTGTCGACCATTTATAGTTTTCCACTAAAGTAGTGGAAAAGTGAAGGGTAAAGGTGATTTAGCCTAGGTTTGACTACTCCATTTTTCACTACATGGTGGCATTCAGGTGGACAATCAATTGCATGGAAGGGACCTTTTGCATTTCAGTGGGAATGTATGTGGTCCCCCCATGCAATTTCTGATTTTAATATAAATGCATAAAAATGTATTGTATTGCAATACGGCAAGGTTACACGCGAATGATTGAAATCGAGTGTTTTTTAGTTAAAATAATCTTTTAATCACCCGTATTTATTTTATTTTTTTTCGGGTCTGCATTACACCTATTAAATTTAGCACACAGGTTTCCCTTATAGTTCACCTGCTATGTACTTTTTTCGGCCATTTTTCCATCTAAGATGGCGGATCTCCGAGCCTTCTCTGTAATTGAGAGACTCTCTAGTCTATATGACACACACACATTGTGCGGCGTTTTGCAGCAACGGCCTGCTAAACAGGAAACATTCTGTCACTCTCCAGATAGACGCGAGGACAAGCTAACGCTCTTACATGCAGGTAATCCTTTGCTTTACCTATATGACTTATGTCTAGCGGATATAACATTGCCCGACATACTCATAGTTCATTCGAGTAACTGCATGATTAATACGCAGATATCTTTCTCCTTCTAGTTAACAGTTGACGAATACCAGATGCGGTTAGCTGCCTGTTTACTGTATTACATACATTTTCAGGCAACGGCACGCGGGAATTTACAAACCTAGATATACGCTGGTTCCCAATCTCTTCTAAGCCTGACAAGAATGAACTGTATGTGAAGACCTTCACTCACAATACGGAGAAGTCTTAGGAACTAATCTTAAGGTACTGGTTCATTACCAATTGATCTACATGTTCATGTGCGATTACGTACATTAACCTGGAGTTACATCCAAGATTTCACTGTTTTTACTTTAGCCGCCAGTGCATCGTTCATGATGATGTTAAGGAAACATGGAGACGTTTTACGAATCCACGGGTGACAAGATTCTAAACCACATAACCCAATAGGTGAGTCATAAGTTATGTCACCAATATCCACTAACTATGTATAAAGGCCGCTATCTTTGAGCGGGACCCAGTGCTTTTTTTGAGCCACTGGTCCCGTGATAGATCGCTGTTCACTAACAGGCAAAATGTAAGTCACAGACTGATCCTACAGTACTTATATATACATCTTTTTGTTGGTTATAGGATTTGAATATCCTTTTTTTCAGAATCCATTGCGAATATTGACCATGATCACTGATCACAGTAACATGTTAGTGAAGTGATTAACTAACTTAGGCTTTAGTTTTTTCTTCAGTTAATAACTTGTAGAGCTTGAGGATTAATTTAATAATCATTAAATAACTACTTTATATTAATTTTTTCAGAAAGAATCAACTGATATCGATAACTGGAGAAGGGTTTTAACAACTCGAAACGTGTAGTATAAGATAGGAGACACAACAGCAGCATTTCCCTGTCTAGATATCAGACCATATTTTTTTTTAAACAGATTCAAATTGAATGAATTTATGGTTATCCAATGTCAATTGAATGAGATGCATATTTGTGGAATCTAACTGTAAATAAGTTTTTTTTATATGATTGTATGCAAATGTGTTAATATGAGAATCATGCCATCGTGAATGATTTGTAGTGACTATATCCAATAAGATTTTATGTTGGTAATTGTTATCAATAATAATACTTTTGTTTAAACCACATCGTTTTGAATCATCGCTCCAGTAAAAACAAATTGTTTATGGAATAATGCTTTGCAGCTATTGAGCTGCTGACGTTTGTGCCCTTGTTTGTACCTCGAGTTCTCTTGAGATACCATCCCTTTCTCTTCAGTATTTGGATCTAGTAGCATAGATCTTAACAGGAAGCACTATTAAAGTTACTTACATTTATTGAGAACGTTCTGCCTTCAATTAAATATCAATTATTACCCAAGCGTGCACCTCTACAACCAAACTTTTTGTAATAAAAATGCACCCACCAATGATCTCTGTGCCCACTTTGCCCTGATTGCTTGACATGCTGCCGTAACAGTGATCAAAGTCAGCATTGGCACACCCTGAACCCACTACACCTGTGAGGGTATCAGAATATATTAGTAGTCCAGGATGAAGATTTTTGCCTTTTAGCAAGGGTAAGGGACAACGTTTAAAAACAGCAGCTATGACGAAGGTGAGCGGGTTGTAATATGGCTGCTGGACAAATAGTAGTAGCCATATGAAAAAGGTACACATCCCAGAAAAGAATCAGAATGTAGATTAACAGCCGCACAGAATGAACATAGGTAACAGATTGGAAGCAATGAGGACGGCACACATATACCATAGCATACATGATGGATATGGATTAGAAGTTAGCGGGAATGTGCATGCATGCAAACATGGAGTGAGGTTGCAAGAGGGCCGCGGTTATCAAGTGGCACAGGCATGAGTGAACCAAGAAACAAAGGAATTTCTAATATAGGTGTTGTTACTATTAGTATATGTTAAGCAACACTAAAGACTGGTCATTTTTTTTTAATTATTTAAACAGATTATTTGGTTTCCTTATTTGAAACCTTTAACCTGAGCATGTCCGTTCTTTCATCATGATTCTTCGTTTGGTATACAGTATCTTAGTAGCAGTGCTTGGTAGCATCTTATTAGTCTTGGGTTATGTTGTTGATCTCCTCTGGTTTCTTAAGGATTACAATCACTAATTTTATGAGTGCTAATGTCGTTTTCATTTTTTCTCCTTCTACAAGAGTCCTCCACCACTCATCGACATTCCTTGTCGTGTAACTTCTAAGGATGTCCCCCAAGCACTGCTCTCGCTCTTTCCTTAAACTGGTACACTGTAGTATGAGGTGTTTCAGAGATTCTATCTCTCCTTTTTTTTGCACATTCTGCAGCTTTCCCTGATGTCCAGCCTTTTTCTTCTTTGTAATATTTCTCCTGTTGGTAAAATGTTCAATCTGAATCTCAGGAAAAGGTCTCGGAAGTACCAATTGGGGAATAAAGTCAGATAGCTCGGGATCTGATTCAGTTTTCGTGGCTGGGCCCAGAAGTCTTTGTAACCTTTATATTTACAGTTATCTTCTTGGGTTTCGATCCAATCTGCCATGTATAGTTTCTTTTTAGTTTTGTCTGGGTTAATCCATAAGTCATCCTCTGACTCGCTGAGGTTCACTAGGATCCCTCGACATGACTTTTGCCAGTCTGTTAGGATTACATCGATTGATCTTTTAGGGCTTTTTTCAACACCCCAAATCCACCTGTAGTGTTTTCCTCAAGACATTTCCGATAGAAACTTAGTGTTTTCCATACCACTATTGTTTTGAGTGATGTCAGAGCCAGCTCTCTTCTTATCTGCTGTATTGGGGCTGATTTAGGCAGCTGTAAAGCTTTCCTCCAAAACAGACCCTCCAGGATTGACCATGTTTGAGCTTGTAAGGGGATTGGTGATTCTACCCCATATGTTAGTATTGGCACCACTTTCATCCTATAAAAGGCTATTAGAGGTGATAAGGTAAATCTGCAGTATCTTTTACGCAGAATTCTCCCTTGGGCAGCTAGATTGGTTGCTTTTCTTTTTAGCCCAGCTATTCTTGGCGTATTGTTCTTCGTGTTGTCTATACAGACTCCTAAGTACGTGAATGCTTCGACTTCCAGGATTTTTTTGTTTCTCAGAGACCATCCTAGTTTTTGTCCCTCTGGCTTTATTACCTCCTGGGCCTAACTTCAGAATTCTTGATTTTTCTGGGTTTATAACCAGGTCATTTGAGTCCACATACGACTGTAATGATGTAAGCTGTCTTTGCAAGCCGATTTGGGTTTGGCCCATCAGGACGATATCGCCTGCGTAAAGCAGTCTCCCAATCGGCTTTCCTGCTATTTTTGGTGGAAAGCAGCGGGTGGACTCAAATGAATCTTCCAGATCTGACGTGAACAGGTTGTACAGTTCCGGTGCCAGCGGGCATCCTTGCTTTAAGCCATTTTTATCTGAATTTCGTCTGTTAGTGTACCCGCTGTATCCAGTCTGACTCTGATGCTTGTGTCCGTGTACAAGTCCTTGATGTTTTCCACCAGTGACTGAGGACATTCCCAGTTTTCCATTTTCTTCCATAGTTTGGCTCTTTTTATGGTGTCGAAAGCTTTCGACAAGTCTACAAACGCGATGTAGATTCCTTGGTTTTTGTTCCTTTGTGTTCTGGCTTTCAATAAGTTAATCAGGAAAATGTTGAGTGCTGTGCCTCTCCCCCTCACAAAACCCGATTGCCAAGGATCACGACGTCCACTTTGCTGTACCCAGTGGTTTAATGCTTTCAATAGGGTGGACGCAAAGACCTTCCCCACCACGTCCAGTAATGCAATCGGTCTGTAGTTGTCTGCTGATGTTCTGAGACCCTTTTTGAAAATGGGTACCACTACTGCCTTTCGCCAGGAATCCGGGAATTTTTCTGTTGTTAATATGTAGTTGAATAGAAGTTGAAGGAATTTGGCCCATTCACCTATGTTGCTTTTCAGTATTACATTTGTGAGCCCGTCGGGCCCTGGGGCTCTCGAGTCTTTCAATTTTTTCAGGATGTTTTCTATTTCCTCAATACTGATATCTATTACTGCCTCATTTTTGTTTGTCATTGATTTCCGCTTTGGGTCGATGTAAATTTCCCCTTGCAGCTGTGTATAATACTTAACCCATGATGAAGCACTTATTGGGTTCATTTGACTTATTGCTTGAGGCTTCTCCGCTTCGTTGATAATTGCCCAAATTTCGGCTGTGTTTTTAGATCTTATTTTCCCCAACATTCTTTCTGCGTCCTGGTTTAGCAATGTCTTCTTGTGTAAGTGTAACCAGTTTCTGTACTTTTGTTTTAACTTATGTATCTCTTTACTCCAGTTGTCGTGTTTGGTCTTTTTTAGTCGTCTAATATCTCTCCTTAATGCTTTTTTCCTTTCTCGTATGCGACTGTCATACTGATGTTGGTGAGTCGTTGTTTGATGGTTACTTCCAAGCTTCCTTTCTGTAACAAATGCTCTGAAAAGCGGGGTGTAGTCAATCCTTTTTTGGCTTTGTTCGTTTTCAAGCGTCGAGATCATTTGTTTTAGGTTATGGTTTAGTTCTCTTGTTTTCTCTGGTCTGATCCTTAATTTAATACCCCTTTGGTCTATGACCACCTTCTGGTTGTAGGTTCCAATCTTGTTATTGCTTATGTTTTTGCACATCAGTTTTAACAGATTGTGGTCACTTTCTACTGTTGGGATTACTTTCAAGGTCTGAATGTTATCTGACAAGTTGCTTGAAATGCAAATGTAATCCAGGATCTCTACTGATTGTGTTCCCTTCCAAGTAGGTTTTGCTGGTTGGTTCCCTTTCACCTTTCCATTCAGAACGACACAGTCCCTTGATTGTACCATACGATTCCACATTGTTCCTCTTTTTTCCTTTGCTGAGGCAGTTGTTGTATCGTATTCGGGTTGGTTGTCCTTGTTCAGGCATGAACAATTTAGATCTCCTGCCAATATGAATATTGGATCAGTCCATTTTTCTCTTTGTTCATCAATTAGTTCTGCTATTTTATCTGATAGGTTTTCATTTGATAAATTTGCTGGGTTCCAGTATATGTTGATCAATATTAGTATTTTACTGTCTTTTTTGTCCAGCTGTAACACTACCATCTGGATGAATAAATTTGAGTTTGACTCCTCCAGGACTTGCCAATCCAGATTGTTTTTGATGGCTATAAGTAGGCCTGACATGGGTCTGCCTTTTTGACCTTTGACCGCTGGATTTAGCAGAACCACGTAACCTTCCAGTGTCGGTGGTTGCAACAGCCATGTTTCTTGTAGGCTGGTCATTGGAGGATAACTGAACCAAATCACTCTTAGAGGATGACAGTTTTGAAATATTTGGGGATTGTCAATTTTGACAGATTACGCACTACGCAATAATATGTGTCCCCCAGGATCATATCTTGGTTGAGTGTATTTTAAAGAATGAAATTCAACCAACAGAACAATCTGTGTGATACTGTCACCTGCGGGTACGAATGTTTGACACAGGCTTTCAGATTTATTATCAATGATGTGAAGACCATTTCAAATGCCAGAAAAATCCAAACCGTTTTTTGTGTCAAATAGCAAACCGGAAAATATGATTGCATGGGCCTGTTGACATGTGGTTGCCTCTCGTGTCCTGGGCCCTTTCCACTCAAAAATCTGAGATGAGAAGAAAGAACAGTCAATAGGCTACAGAAAGGCACCAGAATTTGAGACTGCATCCTGTTTCACTGGATGCATTACAGCACTATGTAGTGCAATACAATGGCCACAATATTAGCCTCAATATGTTGGTTCCACTGTCTCTTAACTGGCTAACCACCTTTCATGACTAATTTATTATGCTCTTCAATGGGGGTGATAAAACTACTAACGTCTTGGTTGCTTCTCCCCCCTTTTTTCAACCTATGCGTGGTGGAATTGAGCTCAAAATCCGCCCCACACTGATGTAACATTAGTTTGTATAGGTAGCACTTTCTGGTACTGTGCTGTAACACATGTCTTACTATCACCAGATTGTATACTCTTAAGTTTATCACTCTCTGAGAGAGAAAATGCTGAGTCGACTTGTCAAGATTTGGTACTGTGACCTAGAATATGAACACAAATCTCTGCAACAAGTCTTTAACACACTGAGGTATCTTCTCAAACAGTGTGGGAATAAAATGCATCAATTTGCATTTCAACGTCAGCTATTTTCTTAATTAATATATCCTCCAAAGAAATAGGGAAAATATGACACAAGTTGTTCTACACTATATGCAAACAAACTATGTGGTACACGAAGACAGATTGCATCACTGGATTAATTGCTCAAAGCTACCTGGTCAGCAACAGCCAGGCAGCAGGCTCAGAATCTCATCGGTGCACTATTTATATATCTTGACGTGGTATTTACATTGACTTCTCTGCACCTGGCAGCCAGGTGGATGCCATATGCAAGTGCCCTATTTGCCCACGCATAAAAATGCCCCTGGATGTGAGTAGCTGGGGATTTTATGACAATACGACCCAACAACTGCTTACCTGGCCAACTGGTGCCAATGGCTGGCAGACGGTAGCAGTACTACCTTGCCATTCCATGGCAATACCAGGCATATGATGCATACCTGTCAACTCACCCACTTTAGGCGGGCATCACCCACCATAGAGTCAGTTCACTCACCTGTCAATCCCTTTGCCCGTCCATACCAGTCAATAGGCTCTCGCCCACCAAAAATAAAGTCCTTTTTTTTCACTTGCCTTGGCAACTCAAAAGGTTGACAAGTATGTGATGTCAACAGCTGGCTTATCAATTGATTACCAGCGGGTACTACGTGGTAACACTGGGAGGAAAAAGGAAAACAGATCTCCATGCAAAGGCCAAAAATGACTGCAATCGCCAGTGGACATTTAAAATTCTCTACATCTACACTCGCGAGACTTGGTGACAGGTTAGAGTTTCGGGTTCAAGCCAGAGTCTGTCGGCACAACAATCCCCATAGGCCGCACCTGGGGCCTTGGGCTCAGTTAGAAATATCTGCAGAGCTCATAGGCAGGCAACCTAGTCAGGCCATCACAGTCTATGGTGCTACGCCTCTGCAGGCGTCCCCTGGGGCAAATAAACACACACCAACAGACGCGATAAAAAGAAGAACACGACATCGCTGCTTTTTCGGCAGTACCATACTACAACACAAACGCTAAATTGGGAAAGTTTAACAACAAAAGGGTGGTGTCTTGCGGAGAAGCCAGTGGGGAGCGCAACAGAACGAAACGCGAACAAACACACGTCCCCCTTTGGCTGCTTCACTAAAACAACTTCAGGCACATGAATGATTCAGTGCAGGGGAAAAAAAGATAACACGAGAGAAACGCGAAACCCGCTCCCCACCGACTGAAGTCGAGTTCTCCCGCCCGCGCACCGTTGCACCAAAGCACTTGCTCTTTCTGTCTATTTCTCCTGGAGCCAGACATGGCGCGCTGGAGACGGCCGCCTGCCGCCTGCCTGCCTGCGTCCCCATGGGTCACACCCCGGAGGGATCTACTCGCAATCGCTGCAGCACAGCTCTTGCGCCGTTTGATCGCTCGGGTAGGCTCTGATGTAAGCCAGAGGCACCGCGATCCCGCGCACAGCGAGAGCCGGGCGACCCCCGGCACATGCTGTTGCTCTTTCATTCGATGCCCTTTCCATATGGGTGTCGCATGCTAACACCAGGCACACAGAAAGTGTCAGTCTTATTTAGCTGCAAAAAACGCAGAGTTCCCCCGCAGCAAAACCAAGGTCACTTTGGGCCGGCCTGCCCATCGCAATCGCCTGCTCTGCGGCCTTTCTACTGCGGAACTGAGAGCAGCACGTGCTCTCTCTTCCCAGGCTGCCTGTCCTCAACGCCATTCTCCCACTTGACGCTCTTGCTCTGGTGGTCGCCTATCGCACCTCAAATGACTCGCAGGAGGCCACCCGTTCAGGTTTATGGCATGCTAGCAGCCTGTTTTATTTATATAGGAACAAAAGTTGCAGTGTGGACATAGACTAAAGAAAAGGCGAGCCCCATGGGGCAACTGGCTTCAGTGAGCATAGCAGGTACTGTGCCCTTGTGTCACTCGAACGCCAGAAGAGGGTCTACCAGGCTTCGCAAGCTGGAGGCAGCGCGTGCTGCTATTCTCAGCTCCACCTAAAAATCCCAAGTGAGCGCGCACTGGGCTGTCCTGCCTAGCCTCCTGGTGCCCTGCATCATCAACCACGTTCTGGGAAGAGCGACGAGTGTGTATAGACTCTACATATGATAGGTTATTTATAACACGCTTAATACCCAGAGGTTTATAAGTGCGGACCGGGGGTTCGAACCTGTGGTGCTCCTGTCATTTTGCTTCCAAGGCGAGCACATTGCCTTTGAGCTATCCTCCCCCTTTCACACAAATGGGAGCGAGTCCAGGACGCTGTTCATAGACTCTGAACCTGGCTGGTGGCCTCCTATTTCTGCTGTGCTTTCTGGGTGGCTTGGGTCACTAGAGTTCTCGTCGTTGAACTCCGCCACAGCGTTACTGAGTCCGCCCATTCCAGAGCTAGTTCTTCTCAGGCAAGGCACCAGCGGGTGGCCCAGCCAAGCCAGGGCCCTACAAATCAGGGACCCTGGCACCCCCAAAAAAGGTGGCACCTAACCAGTGGCGCTGACTCAGTGGGAGCTGGTGAGAGCGACAACATGGCATAACATGGCAATGACTGAACACCAGCAGGTACGGCTTGCAAAGCTCCGTTTTTTCTGGGCCGCGGTTTATGCCCTGCCACAGACAATCACGAAAAGAGCTGTGCGATTCAGGCCCATTTACACTGAAAAGTAAAATTCCTACTTGAGGTAGCACTGTTGCTCAAGCAGGCTGTTTGAAAATATATATGCAAGATCCTGTGTTTTTTGCTATTTCTTTTTTTTTTAAAACCAACAGGCTACACTGTTTTCCTTACTAACAATTCCAACTTCTTTAGAAACAAATCTCAGTCGCAAAGTATTTCTTTAAAGTAAAGATCACCTGTTGATTACCATAACTTTATGTACGTTTTGTTTTTATGGAAATGGAGCGTGTACTCACATCGAGCCTAACAGTAAGATGCATGACTTAATAAAACAGTGAATAAAAGAAGGTGATGTCGTCACGTATGTTTAACAGTGAAGATAGATGAAAGACATGAGTAGGCCCATGTTAGTGACCTCCTCACCCAGCCCTGGATTTCAGATTCCCATCATAATTAATTCTGGAATGGTAGGTTTGAATTACTAGCGGGGAAAGTGAAACTACAAATACTGTACAAGAATACACATTGCAAAACAAAAGAGGTGATGGTTTGGAATGAATCCTAACCTCTGGCATTGCTCTGGGCAACCCTCCAGACCATTGTTCTTCAGCCTGCTAAGTCATTACATAAGGGCAAAGACCATATACAAATCAGGCTTGGTCCCACCCCAAAAGGGGCAGTCCAGCCCGAACTGCTGCGCCACATCGCTTCTGCGGGAGACCACAAGCATCCCCAGACATGTTTCAGCCTCATTGGGCATCGTCAGTGAGGAGTAGCTTGGGTCTCTTGACCCAGCAGGCCCTTGACCCACGTCTGGGCATACCGGTCCTACTCATGGTGATTTATGCAAAACAAAAATAGCTGGAAGGTTTGGAATTAATCCTAAATTCTTGCATTGTTCTGGGCAACCCTCCAGACCATCGTTCTTCAGCCTGCCTAGCCATTACAGAAGGGGAAAGACCATATGCAAACCAGGCTTAGTCCCACCCCAAAAGGGGCAGTCCAGTCTGAACTGCTAGGTCACATCCCGAAGGCCGAAACATGTCTGGGGTTGCATGTGTTTCTGTGCAGAGCGGACCTGGCCTAGCAGCTCGGGCTGGGCTGCTACCATTGGTGGCAGTACCTGACTATTTGCATTTGGCTGGATCCCTTTTGCAATGGCTCAGACGGGCTAAAAACAGTGGTGTGGAAGGTTGCTCAGAGCAGTGCCAGTGGTTCAGATATATTCAAAACTTTCAACCCATTACTTGTGACATGAACTAAAAGATAATTATTTGCGAGTATATCTCAACTCTTATGCTTTTATTTCCGCATACGTCTGATGAAACTAGTGTAAATATGTATCACTTGAATCGGGTTAGTTCTTAGTTTTTCTTCCTTGGGAGAACCATATAGCATTTTAATGTTAAGTTTAAAAGAGGCACGAAATGAAAATCCATGTACACCTCTTCCCTGCCCTCTCTTTTATGCCTGCCCTTGCTTGTTTGGGGCAAATTACCCTGTTCTATGTTGTTACTTCTGCTCTGTCAAATTCTGCACTTTAAGATTGCGCCACTAACATACACAATATACAAGTAGACAACCATGTACAGAGTAGTAGTTTAGCTCTTGACAGCCTAATCTGCAGACAACATTGTACATTAATGCAACACTAAAGAGCCAGTGGCAGAATGTGGAGCCTAAAGCCTACAAAATTGCAAAGTGCAACCAGAAAACCTGAGCTCAGAGCCAGGCTTCCCCAATTAACCAATCTAGCTGATCCTTGCAAGTCAAGTCCTAAATGTGCATCATTTGCTTTAGCTGCCAAAATTAGGATCAACTAAAGGTATTTCCCTTAAGAGTGCACTATGCAAAACACCTCACTCATACATGGTTTATGAGACGACAGTGTTGGCTCCATACATCGGGATAATGCTGAGCATGTATGTAGCCCACACAACAGCTGACTTGCCCCTTAGCTTGGTTATTGCTCGCGTCACTGTCGCTTGTGAGCCCTGGTTCTCTCATAGCAGGAGACTGAGGGAAACCACAGCTATGCTCCCAGAGAGAGATCAATACCTCAGTGCGTTCCTATCGAAGCCATTGACTGTGAATTGGGCCTAGTGTCTTTATTAACAATTTGGAAGATCAATCGTGGTGTGTTTTATCTTAAATTGCTTGATTTGGATGTGAAAACAGGAACTTTGCTGAAGCACTTTTCCTCAATGGCAAGGAGTGAGATAAAACAATTTCTTTGTAATACCTTTGAATTAGAAATGTATGATTTGTTTGGGAGAAACTGATTCTGACATACAAAAACCTCTCATTCTATCAACGGCCATTGCTGAATTGAAATGTAAAGCCTAGTATTGGGATAGGAGCATAATTACTCAACCTTCAATGGTTAAGGCCACATTTTTGGAGTATGTTAAACAGGGTTTCTGTTTTTCACACCCTAAAAATTATTTTTTGACATGTGAAAGCAAATCAGCCGTGACTTTGTACTGCGTTTAAGGTTAAACCAGCTACCTATTGTGGGCGCTTGGAAGGGTATCCCTCGCCCTTTTCGACTATGTAGATTATGTAACCACAGTATCGCAACTACACGGCATGTTTTAACTGGCTGTTCGAATCTTCCTCTCAATTCTATAGCCGGATACAGCTCCTTCGTTCACATGCGGGAGGACATTGAATCAAATCATTTTTGGAGCATGATATTCTCGGGTGAGCCATTCATTGTCGTGACAGCGCCATTTTACATCTAGAAAATATTTTTAAAACGACTTGAGGGACTGAGAATATATATTTGTTTGTTTTAGAGAATGAATAGTATCTTACATTTAATTTCAAAATATGTTATATGTATTTTTAGGAAAGTATGAACTTGATAATTATAATATAGTAGTATGTGTAATGTATACGTGTCTTATGATGTTTTTGTGATTATTGATTGTGATTTTTTCAATTGATGTGTATACGGTTTGTAGGAACCGAAGCACATACTACATAAAAAAAAGATGAATAGGTCAAGTCAATCAGTGTTGGGTGTCACTTGCTCATTCACACCAGTCATCAGCAGGTACTTGTTGTTCCGCTTGCTGAGCTGAGCACCAGATCTGACTTGCTGGACTGACAAATGGAATCATTTGTTATAAGTAGCCTTATATTTTCAATTTTATTTGACAAAAAATAGCAAATATTCCAGGTATGTGTTGCAATGATTAAAAGATTAATCAGTATTGAGACTGGTTTAGTTATTCAATTAATTCTGCCAGTTTGAATCCACATTTTCACAAATGCGTTCCTTTCTAGTTTAAAAAAATGAAACCTTTTTACAGTAATGCATATTTTTCAGTGGATTCTAACTATGTACCTATAGTGACTGAACAGACACAATATAGGGGGTACATTCAAGTGTTTATTTGTAATTACAATAATGGGTATATATATAAGGATTTTCTTCAACATACCACAAATACACCTTGGGAAGAGGGCCTGATTTTAGCCACACTAGATGTGGTTTCTCTTTATACCTCTATCGACCACACAGTGGGCATTAATGCATGCAAATATCATTTGGACACTCGCTCTCTTAATTATTTTGGTCATAGCTCTATGATTTTGGAAATGCTTCTGTTCTGTCTGCACAACAATGTCTTTCTTTTTGAGGGGTCTTTCTTTCGACAAGTTAGGGGGACTGCTATGGGAAGTACCTTTGCACCATCTTATGCTAATCTCACGGTGGGGTGGTGGGAGGCTACTTTCCTGTCTGATCTAACTGCCACCTTGTTTCCAACACAGATTATGTCCTTGTGGCGGTATATTGACAATGTTTTTATTATCTGGAAGGGAAGTGAAAGCGATTGGTTACTTTTTGTTAAAAGTATTAATACAAACAAGGCCAATCTCAGCTTCAGTGAATGCCATAGTTTTTCTGAGATCGTATACCTGAATGTCATTTCAAGCTGGACAACCTAGGTATCCACACGGCTCTTCATAAGAAGTCGACTAATACCGGCTTGCCCCTTCACGCCGTCCTGCAAAAAATCTATTCCTTACGGCGAATTCATTCGATTTTGTCGTAACTGCAGCAATATTGCTTGTTTTGACCGTTACTGTGCATTGGCAGCTGCAGACTTTGCCAAACAAGGATATGACAAGAGGATTATTGAAATGGCCTACATGAAGGCACGGGGCCTCTCTAGAGACACTTTACTGTACAATACCAAGCCCAAAATCGCCAACAATGATGACCCTAGATTTATCATCTCATTTGATACTGCCTCCAACTATATACGGAAAATTGTTGCGAAACACTGGCGCATCCTTACTTTAGATAGTGATCTTGGTTCTGTTTTGTCCAATCGTCCCACTATGACGTACAAACGTGTGCCCTCTCTCTGAGACAAACTTGTATCCAGTTTTTTGTCTCCTGTAGAGAAAGAGGTACCTTCTAAGAGATGGCTCTCGACCACTTGAATGGGTTTTAGAAAATACATGAAATGCAAAGCATGTGCCCATGCCACTGTGCTCAAATCGTTTATTCATCCTGTCACCAAAATCAATCAAAAGATCAAGCATTCCATCAACTGTGACACCACCTTTGTCGTATATGTCCTCTCATGCCCTTGCATGAGATGGTACATTGGGAGTACTACGTGCAAACTTAAGCTGAGAATCCTACAACATCTCAGAGCCATTAAGAACTCTGATCCAGCGTACCCCATGGCTAAACATTTTAAACAAGACCACGACAATGATGTGAAATTACTAACTTTTTTTGGAGTGGCACATGTACCTGCTCATCCGAGGGGTGGGGACCGTGTCCTAAAATTAAGACAACTTGAAACTAGATTTATTCTAGATTTTGATACCAAGTATCCGAAGGGCCACAATGTTGACGAGGAACTATATACCTTCTTGGGCACTTAATTTTAATTCTTTGCCTTCCTCGTCACTCCGTTATTGCTCTGTCTCTTCCTTTGGGCTTTTTTTCGATTATTCCTGATTTCGATGTTCATTCCGGATGTTGATTTGCTGTTCTTGGATGTTTTTCCTCTTTTCCTTTGTCCTGTGTTTTGGAGATTATTTCTTTACTTTCTACTTTAATCTTAATTTTGATTTTTTTCACTTTGGCTGTTCACTC
Source organism: Ambystoma mexicanum (assembly GCF_040938575.1). Classification (NCBI taxonomy): domain Eukaryota; kingdom Metazoa; phylum Chordata; class Amphibia; order Caudata; family Ambystomatidae; genus Ambystoma; species Ambystoma mexicanum. The sequence continues at coordinate 1,087,579,384 of NC_090921.1, forward strand.
TAGTACCTATGGGGAGGTTTACATTATTAAATTCTTTTTCTCTTATTGGTTTTAACTCGGGGTCCTCCTAATGTTGTGGTCTGGTGTACTGCTGTTGACCTGCTGTACTTAGATGGTTAGTTCCTATTTTAGCTTCAATTTTAATGATCTGTGCAATGATCTGTGATTATGGGCTGTATATAGTTATGAGTGCATTTTAATTGTTACTTTGGTTTTTTTGCATTTCTGTATAGTGTCTTATTCTAGTTGCTTACGCACTTGCACTTTAATATGGCCATGCGACTATGAGGCCATATCTACTATTTGTAGTTGCCAATATACTGGTGCCTTAATGCGTGTATAAAGGTACAGTCATCTTGGCATGGTGGCATTTAGCTAGGTAGGCTCTGTAATTGCCACTTTTGGCATTTGCCTCCCTTCGGACTCTATTAATTGCTTTCTGCTCTAGCTGCTGCTGCACTTGCACTTTACTATGCCACTGCCGTTGTATGTGTACCTTAATACTTGTTGCTAGGCCCAGCCATGAATGCACTTGCACTTTACTATGGCTTCAACATTATGAGGCTGTTTTAATATTCTGATGCCTTTTACCTTGCACTTGATTAGCCAGTACCTCGTTTTATATCCATTCATATTACGAGTACAATTTACTTATGCACTGATTCGATCATGAGAGCTATTACTAGGGTTTATTTTTTTATTTTGGGAGTGTTGTCCGACCTGTTGATGAAATGTGTAGGTGTCATCATTCCTTTACTTTGCTGATGACGAGGTTTGCCTCGGCTCCATTATCACATCGCAGAGTCATTATTTCGGTTTTTTTCAACTGGCTGCAATTTTGCATATATCTTTTAGCTTGACTGATGTTATGTTTTGTTAGAGTCGGCAATTTGGGGTCTATATTAATATTCCCCTTTCTATTATGAGCCTGGCCCTCCGGATGCACTATGCACTTTAGTCCTGTTGGACCATTGTCCCTACACACAGCCGGTATGCAACGTTACGCGTTTTCGTTGCACTCCTCGGCTGGCGGTGTACATGTTATCGATGCCATTATTTATATCCCTCACAGGCATGTGCAGCATATCCTGACTGTAAGGCGTCATCGCTGCATTTATGTTTTTATATGCAGTGATTGTACAGCCGTGTGGCTTTATTAATTAACATTTTGCGTGCATGAATTATTGTTTTTCAGGAATTACTATTTGACTGCATTTGTGTTGGGTTACTTTGATTGCGCTTTCATGCTCATTCTTTTTGCCACTGGGGCATTAACTATACTTTAAAAATTCGCTCCCAATTGCATTATTATCTGTATGTAGTATTTCTGTTATATATATATACCTATATATGTATACCTGTTTTCTTACTCATACACGCATTTTACCACACTCTATCATGGCCGCCAGCACTTTTGCTCTTTAGCCATGGAACCACAAGTTAATCAACAGAGTAATAGGACTGTAGTCTTCATTGTACTTCTACTAGTCCACTCCTCCCCTTTTGTTACGTGATCAAGCGCTCAGTGGAGCGTGAAACGCGTTGTGTACAGGTCGTGTACCATGGCGTCCTGCCTCTGTGTGTCCTTGTGTGGTTGCTGATTGTACTATTGTTTTTTTGTACAATTGTTTTACCTTTATGGAAACATTAAAATACATCAGTTTTTCAATATGGTGTTTCCCTGCTTTTTGTCCGTGCTTTGGAGTTTGCTGCAATTGCTGCTGTGCCTGCGGGAGTGCGGCTCGCCTTTCCTCCTGTTTTTGGATATATATATATATATATATCGAAGGGAGTCCTGCTAGCACAGGTCCCGCTGTCTCTCTCAATCTTCGTTCTTCTGCATTCTACCTGCGAGCTCCGGCAGCTTGCAGGGCTGCAAGGAACAGTGAGAGGTGGCTCGAGAGGTGGTTTACGAAGAAGCCGGCTCTACACATCCCCTCTTCTTCACAGAAAGCCTCCAACAGGACCTCCAGCAAAGCATGAACTTATTGTTCATAGTCTCAGAGGTAACCAGGTCTGCGGCAGATCCATCCACACCTAGAACTAAACGACTCCCCAACTGTAGCACCACGCAAAGAAAACACACCAAATCCATGGCACCTTCTTTCGCCAATGAAGCTGGATGACTACCCACCAGACGTGCCCTGCAAGGAACATACACCAGAACTGTCAGAGCTCCCCCTTCTCTCAATCATCACTCGTTCCAAGTTCCACACCCTGTTGTCCTCAGTCCTAACCGCAAACCTGAACACCTCCATCACCCTGATTGGATCTGACCACTTACATGCCCCAAACCAAAGGGCCAGGGGCAGCTTGATCCTCACCAAGTCTCCAATGACATCCTCGATAAGCAGACAGTGGCATAGTTCTCTACTCCTGGTATGTACTTTACAGTGCAGTCATACTCCTGCAGGTGAGATACCCACCTTCTAATCCTCCCTGATACCTTATGCAGTCCTTGCAATCTGATTATTTCAACCACAGGTTTATGATCCAAGATGAACTCTTAGTGCCCCACACAAAAAGTCAGAACTTTTCTGCCACCCACTTAACAGTGAAAGCCTCCTTCTCAATAGTGGCATAGTTCTTCTCAGCTCCTTTCAATAGTCTTGCGGCAGAAGCTATCAAATACTGGGTTACGACTTCCATCTGAGTCAACACAGCCCCCAAACCCACATTGCTAGCATCTGTCATGATGACTGTGACCCTTCCTCACTTATAGTTCTGCAATGTGGGAGCTTTTGCTAAGGCATATTTTATTAAGCAAACTCCTCCTTGCAGGCATAATCTTTATATAAAAAGCTGAATGTATGTATGTGTGTGCATATTTGTCCGGCTGTACAAATCCACACCGTTGAAACCACGTCTACCAAATTTTGCTTGGATTCCTCTTTTGTCTGGGGCAAGATTGTAGTCTATGTTTCGATGTAGAAAATGTACTCTGTTGATGCCCTCATTTACTGATACTCACCTTGATTCACGAGAGTAGGTACTGAAGGAGGCAACTTTTGGAAAAGTGTCTGAAGTAAAAAGAAAATCAATATGTTGGTTATTCTTTATTACTACAGTACACAGTTCGAAAGTGTTTAATAAAGCTTTGTTAAAGGGAATAAAAAGAAAACATTTTTTTATCATCCCACTCCAAATATGGGAAATGGCAAGGTTACAGTTTACTTAAGTTCATTCACAAGAAGAGAGCACAATCAATCAATCTTTCTTAGACATTTTCTCAAATGTGCTGAAGCCATTAAGGGACTGAAATATGCCGCACAAAAAACGAAAATCATCCATCTGATGCAAAGTGAAAATCAATATCAAGAACTTTTGAAACACAACAACAAACAGCAGCAGGACTTGCCAATCAGGGTACAAGAGCACATTTCTCCAGGGCAAATGAGATGCCAGAGTAAACTGAAGCAATCTTGCTGACATGACGACAAGAGAAACATTATCCAGGGCACATGAGACACCAGAGTAAACTGACGCAAAATTTGCAGACAAGAGGACAAGAGCAACATCCTCCAGGGTACATGAGACACCACTCGATCAGGACATGGGCAACGCAGGGTATCCCAGCTAGTTCCACATAAATCCACCTTTGCTCTTGAGTATGTCTCTCATATTGACAGTGTATGGTAAAATTATTGACACATTTTGAATAATATTCAACCATTCCCAAGAATGTCTGCAACTGATTTCGGCCATACGCTGCAGACATCCCTTCAATAGCATTTGACAAGTTCTTCTTAGGGTGAATGCCTCCCTTTGAAATGACATGCCCAAAGTACTCAATTTCACTTCAATTAATTTTGCACTTCTCTCTACTGAGTGTCATTCCTGCCTTATGCATTGGACATCATTTCAGCCTGTTGTATAATCTCCATGGTTTTTGTCTCATTAAAAAGCAACTATATACATCATTCTCAGTTTTGTTGCACAACCTTTCAGTTTCTTACTTTTTGCCTGAGTTTGGCTTAATTGCGCAGGATTTTTGTCTGTTGCGTAATTTCTGAGTTAGCTTCTTTATGTGTCTATATTAAAAAAGGTTTGCATTAAATGGTTACCTTTGTTAGGACTAAATCCACTAACCATACTTTCGATTTAGCAAGGGCCAGTTAGCTAAAGTTTGCTTGTTGCCCAATGTAGTCTAAGTAATTATCAGAACAATAATTATTTGTTCTAACTTGGATAGATAAAGATTTCTATCAGACCAAGTGTTTTTGGTTAATCTGTTTGCCTCTGTTGTTCTCTTCTTCCTCACTTATCTCTCTCACCTCTGTTTTCTTTTTCCTTCTTAATAACACTGAATGTATTGCATATACATTTGAAAATGTGTTAATATATGTTTATCTACTTGTGACAATTTTCCTCATTTGTCAAGTTAGCAAGTGGCTACATTAATGTTTACCTTTATAAATAAAATATATATATATTTTTCTTCACACATGTTTGTAGTTTTTTATGCTATAGGTTACTAACAAAGGTCACTACGGAGGTTTAGTATGACTGGTCATATAAGTTCATATGTTTAACTGAATGATTTGTTCCGTTTCAGCTATCAGATGACTAGGTACTGTTAGCGTTTCAAATTATTGTGTAAACTTTGGCCACACGGGAACATCTTTTGTTGTATGTTATGCATTCTTTTGAACACACCCTGAAGTCTCTTGTTGTGTTCCTCTAGGTTGTCTGCATAGACCACTATGACGTCCTGAAAGAAGAAAACACCCAGATCTTCTAGAAGACTGTGGCTGCACAGATAATCCCAAAGGGCATTTGCTTATATTGATATAGGCCCTCCGGCGGGCAGTCAAATGTGTGCACTTCTTATGCAATTTCACTTGGTGATAGGCTGAACTGAGGTCTAGCATGGAGAAAAAACCTGCTGGTGGCATGGTCAAGATGATTTCTTGGATGTTGGGTAGTGGATGTCTTTCGGGTACAATGCATTCTTCAATTCCCTCATATCCACACAAATCCATATGTTCCCTGAACCTTTCCTCACTACCACCAAAGGGGAGACCCTCTCTAAAGCACCAATGCTTTTGATGATGTCCTGATCCACCAACTTCTTTAATCCCACCATTACCTCATCTCTCATTGAAAGTGGAATGTTCTGCATTCTTTGCGCCAGTGGTGTGCAATTTTCTCTGAGAATTGGTGAACAAATCCCTGCAAGCATCCAACCTTTTCCTGAAAAATGTCTTGCGTCACATTCATCCCTTCTGATGAGATCTCCCCACCGACAGGACTGCATCTTCTGCATTAGGATCAGTTTTATTTTTAGTGTGTCCAACTTAGTAGTGCTGTAGCTCCTTTCTTTGAAACATATACCTTTCCGGTGTTAATCCTTCCTTTGAAACTCAGAGTAGCATTGAACCAACCCAAAAGGTATATGGCCACCACCCCCGAACCCTGCCCCCCTTGGGCCCTGGGGCATATGCCAACTTCATTAAGGTACTCGGGTCCCATATCCTCCCAGGTTTCCTTCGGCATCAGTGTGTACTTGGCCTCTGAGTCAATAATCATCATTGTGGAGACTCCATTAGCGGAAACAGGTGCCCTCAGACCATCCACTTCTTCATCTTCGTCCACTACCATATGGACACACTCTTTTTCTTCCCCTTCGCTGTGATCACTCCCAATCCAGTTAGTAGTACTCTTGAAATGCTTACATCTTGCTAAATGTCCTTTCACTTTGCAAATTCTTCAAATGATACTTAGAGCTGGGCATTCCGGATCATTCGCCCAGTCAGATGCACTATCACACCTGAATCATCTCCTGGTGTCACCATGACCTCTTCCTCGTATGTTAAAACTTCCTCTTCCTTCAAATGTTTCTTCTTCCCCTATACGGTCTCCCATTGGGGAACTTCTTCCTTTCTGCAGACCACTACCACCTACATCAGTAATCGCATCCATCAATGTCACTGGAGTAGTTGCCTGTTTTGGTAGTTCAGATGTTAAGGCTACCTCCTTCAATCTGGTACCTTAAAGCATTGTTCAGTGTGTTGTACTTCTTTTGCGATCCGTAGGATGGTATCAAGAGGTGGATCATCCTCAGAACATTTCTCTAACAACTTTGCTACTACTGCACTCCAACATAAATTGGTCCCTTAGTCTTTCGTCTAATTGCTGGTTGAATTTACATGTTCTTGCAAGTTTCCTTAGTGCCGTAATATACTGTTTCACACGCTCTCCTTCCTTGCGAGTACGTTTTCCAAACTTGGAACTTTCCAATATAGTGCTCAACTTTTTCTCATAGTGCTTTTCCATTTTCTTGACAGATTTCACATTCTCATTGAGATCTGCTCCTTCCTCTGCTGAGAGATTTGGCAAATCTTCCAATTTCTCGTGCCCTGCTGAGCGCAAACAATGCAAAAGAGGTGACTTCCTCCTCTCCATGCTATAATTTGCACCACACACAAGACTGGCAAAATCTTCAAAAGATTGAATCCACTTCTTCCATAGTACAGCTGGTTTCCCAACTTCAGGAACAAAAAATGGAGGCAGCGGAACACTGGGGAGTGCCATGTCTCCTGCACCCCTCAAAGACAATGTAGCTGCTGTCTTGCCACAGCCACCAAGGAAATAAAATTGTAGCCTAATTCTATTTGTAGAACATTGTAAGTGGGGTTGCAATGGGTGAGTCTGCCAATGTTCCTTTATATTTCCTTAATTCTCTTTATCTATGAAAAGGCAATTGTGGTTGAAACAAAGTAGGGTCCAGTATGAAGAAGTCTGTCTAGTACTCTTCTTGTACTGCACTCCAGATCAGGACAGTAAATGTCAGCCAGTCCCTTTAAAAGTACCTGTGCAGTATGGACTGGTACTGGGACGAAGAAGATGAGCGTGGAGGTAGCTCTGCTGGGAATGCTTATATCCTTTCCTCTAATGTTGGAGGCGGGGCTTAAGCAGAGAAACAAGGGAGTGAGCGCACACAGATCGCTTCTTCTGGACCAAAGCACAGCATGTAGCTGTAGTATTAATGCCTGAAAAAAGAAGGCGCTCACCAGGAAGGATTAACTAGCATGCACCTGGACAGCTGCTCCAAGGTCACGGCGGTGCAGTGCTCCCTCAACCAAGTCACCCGTCGCCAGTTTGTAGTGACTGGACCAACACAAAGTGAATAAGGGGGTACATTCTAGTGTTTATTTGTAATCACAATAATGGATAGATATATATATGAAAGTGAGACCTGTTAGCATTGGTCCTGATGTCTCTCTCAATCATTGTTCTTCCCTGTTCTACCCGGGAGCAGCGGCAGCTTCCAGGGCTGCAAGGGACATCGAGAGGCGGCTCACGAGGAAGCTGACCCCACGGTGCCCCAATGAAGAATGTATTGTTTTAGGTCTACCTTCTTTCTTTATTACTGAATTTTCACGAATATCAAGCTTCAACCTCCGTATGATGGAGACTTTTCTTTAAAGTGATTTATTTGTTTCAAATTGGATTTCTATGTCATGTCCTTAACCCTAAAGTTTCTAACAAGTTGTCTTGCTTATCCCAATGAACAAGTCAAAACGGTTTGCTCTGCTGCGTTTTAAATGTGTGATTCATCTTTTTTTTAACTGCGTTCTACAGTGGAAGAAATATTTTTAATGTGTGGCTACATACTAGATTTACAATTATTATGAAAAGTAATGTTTGCAATTTGGATATTTTATGGCTGATTATTGAAGTCATTGCAATCGAAACCTTTTTATCTATTAATTGATCACTTCTTATACTTATTCAGTCATTATATGAGACCCCCTCAGGCCGTGACAATTTTTAGTTTGGGCTCTTAGGTGTCGTTTGCTGTTCTATGTGATTTTAGCGAAAAACATTTCAGAGAGGGATATTTTACTGAAAAAAAACACCATAAAAATCACGGATTTCTTTTCTATTGGGGGGGTCCCCCCCAAACCTCCTGTTTTCATATGATTTGCATCCCCTCCACATCCATTTTACCCCCTTACCTCACCCCATATGTATTTTTTTTGTTAATTAGGTGATTATTTCAGTATCGTCTTTCGGTAAAAGATCCCTCTCTGAATTCTATTTCGTTAAAATCACTGGATACCATTGCTTGCGACACCTATAAGCCAAAGCGATTGCATTATAGTACAGATAGCGAGAAATGGCATATGAGGAGGGACACACAGCCTGCTAATCCATATGGCCATTCGCACCCAGTTCCTGCCCTTCTCTGCCCAAAACACCTCCAATGGGAACTCTTTGAGCTTGCTTTAAGCCTTATTATCGCACTTTGCACACAAAGTGCCTGTGCCAGTGCTTTTGCAAAGCAGTCTTCTGAGAGTTAAACTTAATTGGAGCTGTAAGCTCGCTAAGTGTGTAATAAACATGTCTAAACTAGGTCTGCCTTCAGCCACACGATTTATAAGCACTATCCGTGTCCTTCACTGAAGTCCTATTAAACGCAAGCATTGACAAATCCAACAGTTTTGGCTTGTGTATAAGTATCAGGCTTTTCCCAGTCACTGTTATTAGATGCACACAATTCAAAATAGGACCAATTGGGCCACTTTCCCTGAATCAAAGGCCCATAAAGTAACCAGACAACTAGCCAAGCATGCTTCCTGAGAAACTTCATGATCACTGCTCAGTAAGAAAACAGTTCACACAGAGACAGACACCGCTATCATCCCGTAGGACAAGGAACTCACTACAGATCAGGGAAACAAGATAGTGGCGACTGTTGATTCATACCTAACTAATCTCCTAAGAAGTGATCACCAACCACGTTCTATCGAACAGGGGCTAAGGTGTAGAAATCCTTGTGAGTCACCATTGTGACTCGTAGCACAAGAATCTTAAATGTGTTTGGGTACCGAAAAAAGTGGGGAAGAAGGGATTGATAACCCACTGAAACCAGTAGACCATATATTTACGGAATGTCTGCACACTAAACGGACATCCTGGTGAAACTACTTAAGTTGTTTTTAAAATCCACATGTGAACAGATAACTCCCTTCCGTGCTCCTTGTTCCGGAATTCCCATATTTTAGCATAGTGTGGGAATTTTTAACTACCTATTTTGATGCATCCTTTTGAGACTCTGGTCTATAATTAATCGGGGCCAGTCTCTCTTCTCTGTCCCCTAACCCTAGATAGGCGGTGCACCAGCTCCTACTAGGGCTAGCCACCCCACAAGGGACATTTAGTGGTGGTTGGAGGGCAAGTTCAGCTAAATTGGATAGCTTTAAAAAGAATTCTAAGCAATTGGATTTGCCTGTTTTTTTGTGTGATTACTGCTATTAGATGCCCAGGTAATCACACCTGCTACCATCAATGGCCAGTTAATAGCACGACGGCTGAGCCTGTCAAGTACCTTAACCATGCCTACACAAAAGCCCAAATTGCTGGCATTGCCAATGCTTGTTGAATGATGTTTTTGTTGAAGCTACTTGGCTCTGGTGTCATGGCACGGTTTACCCATGTATCTTTGGTGTCAGGTTTCCTCTGTCATCGTGCACTGTCCTACCTTACAGCCGACCAATCCGAGCAATTTCAACATTTCCATTGTTCAGATTGGCCTTTTGTATTTAGAGGATGTGGTACCAGATTAATCCATGTCGACAGGCCACTCGCACAGTCCTAGACTTTAATTTAATAAATAAAATCAATTCTGGTATGTGTAGTGTTGATTTGATTCAATTAAAACAATTGGACTAACACACCTGATAATAACAATTTGTAAAAGGAAAGCCCATGACAGTTAAGGACTGGACAAATCATTTGGTAAACCTAACTGTAATACAATATAGAACATCCCTTCAAGTAAGTTAGTCAGTTGTAGTTCCCTTTTATAAAGTGGCTATAAAACATTAAACTGATAACTTTAACGTAATTTTGAATAGAATTGCTCTCTGACTGTGGCCACCATCTACAGGCCACCAGGCCAAGTCACCCTCTTCCTCTCAGAGTGGGCTGACCTCTCCTTGACTCTACCTCTCAACTTCTCCTCCTTGGAGACCTCAACATCCACCTGGATGCTTCTAATCCCTCCTCAGGGCTCTTCCGCAATTTATGCGACTCTCTCTTTCCCTTCTAGCCTCTGGCCCGACACACTCTGCCGGGCATACCTTAGATGTTCTCATCTCCTCTGCCATACCCCTCTGGAACCCTCTCACCACTCCTCTCTCTTGAACTGACCACTTTCTGCTTTCCTCTCACCTGACACTCTCTATCCCTCAGGCAAAACCCGGCCAGCACTGCCACCTACCTTCTCGGTCATTTGGCCCATGAAGCGTGTCAGTGGATGCCTTTTCCGCTACTTTCTCTGCTCCGCCTATGCCTGCGGCTGACTCACACTGACACACCCCTCTGTAACCTGCACATCTCTATCTCCAACACTCTGGATATCCTTACCCCTGTCATGAGAAACCGTCTTAAGCGACTCCGACCTCGCCCTGAAAAGCAAGTGTAGGGTGGCTGAGAGGAAAAGGATTAAATACGGTGGAGATGCAGGATATACTTAAAACCATATATCCCACAAATTGTCCTGTTGAATTGCTCTCTTCCAAAATTATATTGGAACACAAGGAGCTATTTGTTCCATTTTTGTGCAGGTATGTAAATTCTTCTTTTCGAACGGGTATTATCCTCCAATCTATTAAGAATGTAGTACTTACACCGCTGCTAAAAAAAAAGCCGGATTGGAACCTTCAGATGCCGCTAACCTTAGGCCTATTACTAACACCTTACTTTTTCTCAAACTTATTGACAAAGTGGCCACGGTTCAGCTCCAGTCCCACGTTTACACTACTGGTATTCTGCATGAGAAATAGTCGGGTTTCAGGAGTTACCATGGTACTGAGAGTGCTCTTCTTGATCTTCAGACGCATATGCTTTCGAGAATGGAACATGGCAAGTCAAGGCTGCTGATGCTATTGGATTTATCGGCAGCATTTGACTTGCTAGATCATAAAATCCTGCTCGAATGCATGGTCACGGTCGGAGGACTCTCTACGGAGGCAATTACCTGGCTTAGGTCCTTTCTGGAGGGTCGCTTCTCATGAGTCCATTGGGGTGACAATGCATCCGCGGTAGAAACTATCACCTGTGGAGTGCCATAGGGAGCTTGTCTCTCCCAACTCTTGTTTAATATCTATATCCATCTTCTGTGTAATGACTTGGAACTATTAGACATCTTCTTCTGCAATAATGCAGACGATTTTCAACTGATTCTAGAAGTTACCGGGGACTATGAGAAGGACCAACTGTTGCTGGACTTAATTTACATGACCATCACCAATTGGATGTCAACTAATTGGCTGTTTGAAGGCGGCTAAAACAGAGCTTATGTTGTTTGGCCCTAGACTCGCAAGAACTAGCCTTAGCCAGAAGTATGCTAACTTCACTGTTGATGGCAGCCAAATAAAAGTTGTGCCTAAAGTCAAGACCCTTGGCACTTACATCGAAGAAAGCTTAGATTCCAATGCCCATGTAACTGCCATTACTAAAAACACAAATTATCATCTTAAAGTGCTCCAACAAGTAGCGCCCTTGGTCTCAATAGAAAATCGAACTAGACTTTTGAGGGCAGTGATCCACCCGCATGTGGATTATTGTAACGCCCTATTGGGAGGGGCAAATAAGTCTGATGTTCAAGAATTGCAAAAAATTCAGAATACCGCGACACGGATAATTTTTTTAGATGAAACGATCCGAACCAACTACTGCAGCAAGGAAAAGACTACACCGGTTTCCAGTGGCTGCTCGTATCCAATTTCAGCTGATGTCCATATTCCATATGGAAACGCTACAGCTTATTTGAAAGATCGAGTAAAGATCTACCACCCTGTACAAAACTTGAGACCAGCTGAGAGTTATTTTCTGGAACAACATCAAGTCAAACGTGCCCGGGGTTTTGGTCGGGCCTTCCATGTCCAAGGGGCGAGGGCCTGGAACGCCCTATCTGCCCACCTACGAAAAACTGAAAACCATCTCGAATTTAGAAAGCAGCTGAAAACAGTACTTTTTGTTCAGTACGACTGAATCTTGCAGCAGTCTTGAATTATCTATTGTTCTGTCTCTCGGCGCCTGGATGCCTACGGGCTTTGGTGCATTACAAATAACATAACATAACATAACAATGGAGGTCATCAGGCGATCCGCTGACAAACTGGCCTGCCGCCTGCTACAAAGGCAATACAGACTATTTGTCCTGTCAAAGAAGAGAGCCCACACCCTAGCCTGTGTCTCTGCGGCCTCTAACAACACAGCCAAACTTTTAAAAATCTGCAAGGATCTGGCCAATCCCGCTGCAATATCCACCTCTCCCAGGCCCTCTGTACAGCTCTGGCTTCCACTTCACCTCTATAAACCCAGGACATCCTGTCCTCTCTCGCCTCCAACTCTCTCTCTACCTCTCTGAGCCCCCTCTGGCCGCAACTCCCTTTCGTCCTGCTTTCTCCTTTTTCTCTCCGATAACACCTGACAATGTTTCTAGACAAGTCCGATGTATGAAAGTGTCGTCCAAACAGGTGCTCCCCTGCTCCTCCAGAACCATCAAGGACCACATTGACACCCTCTCTCCAGCCTTGGCCACTTTCTGCCATCACTTTTTCGCCACTGGAACTTTTCCCTCTCTCCTCAAGCACTCCCTTGTGTTCCCCCGGGCTCTAACCTCTCACTCTGGCTCTTCAATGTCTACTTGGCCTCTTTGGCCCACCTTATCTCTACCTTCTCCTCTAATTTTCAGTGTTATGCGGATGACCTTGCTCTCTCCTTCAGGCTCCCCTCAGCCTCCTCGGCTCTCTCGCTCTTTCCTAACTGTCTGTCCGGAATTCAGGATTGGTGCGCCTCCAACAATCTCTGCCTTTATACCAGTAAGACTGAAAACCTTCTCATTGGAACTCCTTCTCCCGCTTTCCCTCTCTCACTCTGGCCGCCCTCATTGGGCCCTCTTCCTAGCCCTTCCTGTGAGTCAAAAAACCTTGATGTCATCTTCGACTCCACTGTCTCCAAGAAGGCCCAATAACAGCTGCACCTCCTTAGGGGTATTTTTCGTTTTCTCACTTTCCCCCAGGAGCTCACTGTCTCCAGAGACCTGGTTCTCTCTAGGCTGGACTACTGCAACAGCCTCTTTCTCAATCTTCCTTCATCTACTCTTTGCCCTCTGCAACTAATCCATAACAGGACTGCCATACTTTTCCTTGGCCTAAAGCCCAGGGACTGTACCTCTCCAGCCCTGAAATCTCGCCACTGGCTCCCAGTGGCTGCAACGATCAAGTTCAAGACCCTCTGCATCGTCAACAAGGCCTTCTGGGGCTGCGGCCCGCGGTCCGCACTACATCCAACTCTCTCTTCCAAAACACCTTCCTTCTCAAGCCCTTTGAACAGCCACCTCCAACTCTCTAGGGTCAGACGCTTCTCAAGGCAGAGAATGGGGGCTAAATCTCTCTCTCCTATGCAGGTGCTTCCCTCCGGCATGGCCTCCCTGCCCCTCTCAAACTTGAGTCGTACTACCTGAAATTCCAGACGTAGCTAAAGCCCTTCCTCTTCACCTCTGCTTTCTCTATCTCTCTCCCTTGCTGACCTACCTTTCTGCTGCGCTGACTGATGGCCTGGTTACCCTCAGAGTCTCAATAGGTACCAGGCTCCTCCATGACCAGTTTCCCCTGCACTGCCTCCAGGCCTACCAAGCGCTTAGGAACTGTACCTGTAACCCAATAGTCCCCTGCCACTCTGCACTTACCTAGAGCCATGCTGCCATGGCTGCACTCACTCAGAGCAATGCTGCCCTGATTGCACTTCCATTTTCCTCTCTCCCTGGCACTTCCCCGTTTTCCCCATGCACGTGCACGATCTGAATGAAACAAGGCCTAGTAAGATTGTTTGTTTTGTCCTCCCTCTGTCTACCCTCCCTTGTCTTGTCGCATCTAGAAACACTTGTGTAAAGGCACGTGATAAATGACATATATCATATATAAGGTGAGAAATATGAAATTAAGAATGCCATTCACGGTCTTCAACTAAAATATCCAATGCCTACCTTACAAGTCAGAAACGAAGAGGCCGTAGTGCCTTGTAATCAAACACTCTTTTAAGCACTATGTGTCATTTTAATTTCCAGTGCATCCCATGTTGGGGCAAAATTTCACATAGACGCCAACATGCCTCATATCATGAGGGAGAAGTTTATTGAGTGCTATTTTTGTCTTTGCATTCTGGGACTTGTAGTTTTTCCTTCCCCTTATGAATCCAGGATCACAAGTTCTGGAATGCAAAGAAAAGAAGCAAGTCTTGGTGAGATTCTTCCACGTGACTTGGGGCAATTTGGCATCTATGAATTCACTGCAGCTACGAGCGAGCCACACTCCTCCCTATTATGGTTGCTCAAATGTCATGTTCAGAAATGTTCATTCATTTCTAGGCTTCACTCCCCATCTATTTTCACCACACCTTCTCTATCAATACCCCAAGACTCCGAGTCAACAGACCCGCCCCCTCGCTTCTACAGTTCCGGAAGGAGCTCAAGACCCTCCTCTTCAATTAATGGCTCCTCCCTGACACTGAGGTCCACACACTCTCCTGCCCACCACAGAGACTGTGTGAGCTTCCCACTGTTTCCTCCCATGATTGTTTGTAGATCCCCTGCTACCAAACTGCCAACCCTCCCCCTCCCCTGTTCTTAGCTCCCCACTTCCTGGTTTATCTGCTCCTCGTTCTTCCCCCTATGATTGCACAGCGCTCTGTTGTTACCTGAAGCTAGGCCCGTGCTCAATAAATACTGTAATAATGATGTTATCATTCAAACCTTTAATCTGACCAGCACCTAATCCATTGGGACCTCATCGATTTGGCAAATGAGAGATGTGCATTTTTATCATTTGCTGAACACATACTGCAGTTCCTATGCACAGAACGCTGAATTACAGGTAGGGCTTCTATGTAGCCTGGCATTAGCTGCTGCTGCACCTAAAAGCACGCGTCCACTAGCTCATTATAATGGCTTTGTGAATATTGTAGATTCCATAGGTTCTGTAATCATCGTTTCCCTCGTTTACCAATTGTGTGGGAGTGGGCGAGAGATGCGCAGGTAGGTGGGAGGATCATCTACTTTGCTTGCAACAAGGTCCAGGCCAACCTTGTTATGCCCCGGCCATCAATAATGCTATTAGCATGCATTCAAAATAAAAATAAAAATGAAGAGTGTGTACTAGATGGACCCCAGCCGGCCCATAGGATTGGGGGTTTCCAAATAGCACTTTAAGATGAGCAGCAGCACCCTTGAGATGGATGGGAATGCAGATTCATACTCTTGCACCAATCAATAATGACAACTCAATAGTTTGGCAAAGGGAGTCAGTTTAATGACAAGTACAAAAAACGGGGAGTTCAATGAATATCAGCAATCACTTGATCTTCCTTCTCGCTTCAACTCCAATTAATATCAGAAAAAACATAACATTTATACCAAAAACTCGTCCTAACTGAATGTGTAACTCTTAAAACTTAGCATGAAACTTGATTGGTTCTAGGAAGGTAACTTTAATATAGGCACTATATCTGTACATGGTAACAGGGAGAGGGGATTGGATAGACAATGTCAGGTTGGGCAACTAAGCCCTTCCTTTAAAATGGCTACTGTAAACCTCATTAAAAGTACGACGTCTCATTGGTTCCACTAACTATAGGACCCTAGATTACATGGTCCACTATGATTGGATTGGCATCAGCCCCACTTATACTTTTCCACTTGTGCTTAGCAGCGTGCAGAATAGCCGGCCAGGTGCAGGGAGTTTTTTTCTACCCCCACCCCTCCCAGCTTCCCTCCAATTATTGTTGCAATCAATCATCACCTGAGTGGTCATGTGTCAATTATTTCTTTGTGGTTGGCCTCGAGTCTGCTTCTTGGTCTGGGAAAGTTAAGGCGTAGGTCCATGCGTAGGTGTGAAAGTTTCATCCCTTCCTGCTTGTCATTCGGACACCGTGAAATCGGCCTTTCTTTCATGCAGTTTCGTATATTTGATTTAATTCTGCCAGTCGTCTGCCATCTGTGGCTTATCTTGACCTTTCTGAACAGGATACTCTGTTCTTCTTCTCTTTAATTGTATCCACTGTTGGCCCTTTTCAGACGATACGACCTTGGCTGCTTGGCATGGTTACCTTTGTCTGAGTTTCTCTCCATCTTTAATTCTCGATTTGTTTTCTGCGAAACTCTCTTCTTGAGACCTTTAGTAACCTTTGGTTGATTCTGCTCTTGTGCGTAGTGGAAGTATACTTATATAAAGTGCTTTTTTGAGGTAGATGTGGCACTTGCTGCAATCTATCTTACTACTAAGCATAAGCAAGCCTCACAATATCTCGCGGTTACTTTGCATATGTACAGTTTAAACTGACTGAATATCTTCATGGTGCATATGGTGTAAGTTTCTGACATCTTGACATCAATTGTTTCACTTTAGGCTTAGGATGTCACTTGTCCATGGTGTTTCGTCTTGTTTGTCATCATTCTTAGGTCGTTATATCTTCTAAATGTGAGTCAGTCCGGGTTCTTATGACGCATTATTCGTCTTCCTTCAGTATCTTCTTAGTTTCTTCGGGTATTGCATTCTGACAATCATCATTCTGTCTCATTTGTCGATATGGTTTTCTCAATGGGTATCTTACTGTCCAAGTTTTCTTAGATGTCGGTACTTGTATAGGTGCTGTTATTCTGATAGGTACTGGGCAGAGCCCAACTGCGGCTCTGTGCTGGTTTATTCGCTCATCATACGTCACATATTTCGGCGTGAATGTTCCTGGTACTTCAAAATGGGCAGTAGGAGTGCGAATCGTGCTTGGCACCTCCTCCACAAGTGTGTTAGGATGGTCCCTTGCAAGGTCTGGAAGACTGCACCTCACGAGTAAGGCGGGTGTATGTGGAGCTGAGGTGGTGAGGTGGCCAGCCTCTGTTATCAGTGGTGAATTTCAATGGGAGCACGTTCACATTAGCCAGGGGTGTTGCTAGGTCTGGAAAAGGTCTGGGGCTAAGCTAAGGTCGGACTGGCAGGATTTGAGGCTAGCTATAGTCCTATGGTTGTAGTCCCTGAGCTTCTATCCGGGGCTACAACCAAAAGACCCGGGGCTATAGCCCACTCAGCCCCCCCTAAAAAACGCCTCTGACATTAGCCATTTTGCAGGGTGGGGGAGGCAAATACAATGAGGAAGTGCATCAGGGGCAAAAGGGGCAATTGGTATTAAGATGTGTAGAAGGTGAGCGGCCATGTTGTTGTCTGCTTCATATTTCCTTGAACCACTTAGCTAACCTACCCTCTTCCCTTTCGGCTGCGAAAAAGCAGCTGGAGACGATGTAAACGACAGCGATCTGTGATATAAATCCCAGTAACATACCATATAATTGTTTTTATTTTTCTGAACAGCTTTACTGAAAATGCAAGCGCACCCTCACAAAGATGCCTTTGGTGCAGGTACATCAGGGTAGATAGGCAGACTGCATGCTCCTGGCCTGCAGGCGTATCTCGCTTTTCTTGGGTCTAATGCTACTGCACTTGTGAATGGCTGGAAACCATTTTTTCCTGGTTTAACTTGTTATGGTGGCTCTCTTTTTATATATTTATTCTTACTTCCAAATTTGGATGCTTTGGGTTCCTTGGGCTCCTCGCCGCTACTGGCATTGATTTGGCTCAAATATGTTGATCTTTAATGTCTTTCCTCCATGGTGGGCTGTGTTTTCTCTCAGCGTGATCTACCTGCCACCTTGGCTGTCCATCTGGTCATGTGTGTCAGGGGGCTGGCTGGTATATGTGCCCCATTCTGCGGCAGCAGGCAGATTAACCGGCAGATGGGGAAGACTGTGGAGAGATGTTCATCTGTTCATTCTTTGGTGTATCTCTTTTTTTATTGCAACTACTGGTACTGAACGCCATCTTGATGCACGGCCACCATTTTTCCTTACTTAACTTATTTTAGCTATGTTTTCATGTTTATTCTTATTTGTTTGCAAAGAATCCCCTGGAGATTTCCGCGCGTTGCCTGCCTTCCTTGTCCATCCTTACTGCTACCAGAATTGATTAGGACTTAAGTGTCTTCATTTTCTCACTGTTCTTTTCTCTATTGTGAATGGTGATTTCACTCTGCCCACTCTTCCAAGACAATGATTGGCTCGTCAGGTCACATGTGCCATGTTCCTGCTTATGCGCCTTCGTTAAGTTCCCATCTGATGCGGAGAGTATCTGCTCATGACTTTTCTTTATTTAGTTTGGATCTCTAGTTCTCTTGTAACAGGCGCTATGGAATGCTGTGCAGATCATGTGTGTCAGTGGGTGGGTTGCACAGCAGACCTGCAAAGCAGATGCACCTCTGGCACACCTTCGGCAAGCCTAACTCCTCTAAGGACAGGCTTTGTATGCTGTTTTCTGCCTTTTAGTATTCCACACCCAGATGTCACTGAAACTGATTGGTTAAAACCCAGTCAAACTGGTGTCCAGTGATAGTCGCCTGGGAAATGGCTGCCAAGGGCCGACATTTCCCCAAAAATGCACCCCCATTAAAATCAAACACTTTCCCCAAATATTCTACAATGGGAGTTTATAATATTAAATTATACCTCTCCTAGAATATTTGGAGAAAGTATTTTAAGGGTCATGAAAAAAAGCCACCTACTTGGAGTGTTTTACCAGGCGACATTATCACATGGAATCGTCAAACGTACCTTTTGTGTCGTTGCACTGTTCCTGGACAGATTGCACCCTTGGTGGCTACCCCAATCCCTGATAACTAAACTTCTCAACCCACTCAGATCTCTGACTTCTAATTTGTGGTTGTTTCCTCTCCTCCACCTACCTTACTTGATCAGGCTGTTCCTTTAAAACATTATTTAAAGACTCCCCTACTAACTGCCCATTCTGTCCCCCAACACTCAATCAAGATGTTTGCTCTTTTTGCTGGTGGCAACCTTGACCACCTCTATATTAATGAAAAACGGCTCAGAGATTCCACTGGGCCTGGAACTGTTGCTGCCGCCTGCCCTGGTGCTGTTGGTGGCAGTTTCTCAACGTTTTTGTGGTCTACTAAGACCATTTTATTCTCTGACATGGCCTTCTGTGAATTTGTTTTTTACGGCTCACTTTTTGTGAGGAATTGCCATCTTGCAAGGATGTAGGAGCCCTGGCTTTTTTGATTTTGATTAAATAACAAAATAATGCCTCTAATTCCATGTCTGAAAGGCAAATCTGCTGATCATATTCCCCTTTTATAAGTTCTATGTCAAAAGCATAGTGTGTATTTATGCCTGCTGCATCAGTATATTGATTCACGCACCTGCTCTACCAGTGGCAATGAGCAGGTTCAGAGGTCGCAGGAGCCATCTTGACAGCTGCAGTGACAGCTAAGTCTCTGCCATTCAGGGGCTGCATTTAAGTTACACACTCCTGTCCCAAAAAACGGAATAATATGATTATGCTGTCCTGGTGTCACATCAAACTGTAAAGATAAGCCATACATGAGTTAGGGTATGGTGGCAAGAATCTCCGACAGTTATCTCAGCCACATTGGTGAGGGGGGATAGCTCAGGGGCAACACATTTGTCTTGGAAGCAAGACAGCACAGCGCAACACAGGTTTGAATCCTGATCCCGCGCTTAGAAACCAATCTCTGGTATTAAGAGCGTTATGAAAGAATAATTATAATCCCAGCCACATTAAATTGTTATCACACATATCAGCCCTGTGGTTCCAGTTCAGCTGTGCCCGTTCCGCACAGCGTGAGTAGACGATTCGAGACCGCAGTCCCCTTCTGTTCAACCCTGACTCGATGCCAGCTAGCTGCTGGACCACTGCGCCTGCGGCATATTCGAACTGCAAAAAACCTGCGATCGACACCAAGAAACCTGGTTTGACACTGTCAAACTGATAAAGCCTTTGCACATTTATTATTGACTAGTATCTCGCCCCAAGTCCAACCTTGGGCCCTAGAGACTGGATAGGTCATTTGAATCCGTTTAGCAACCTCAAGAACATCTCCTTTGAATGTTGTGGTCTTAATTGCCTTTTCTCCCTGTCTCATTACTCAGAGTGCTGCATCTATTATATCTTTGTATATTCTGTGTTCTTTCTACAGGGGTGGGTTTTTACACAGTTTTCTAGTTCATTATAATTGTACATGACCTGTTTGATTAAAGTATATATTTAATAGAAACTTGATCGGACATTGCTGTTTGGGTTCCTTCTGAATCACATTCTCACCCCTCTTAAGAGTATAGCCTTCCCTCGGGCCACGTTACCACAAAGGGAGAAGGAGGTATATCTCTTAACTATGCCTGTTCTACCTATATGATTGTGTTGGCTCTTGGTTTGTAGAAGTGTGAGGCCTGACTGTGTCGAACGGGAAGTCCTATCGTGCCTTCTTTATTGTATATATTGGCCTAAGACCAGTCGCTCTGCGATGAAATCCACTCTTCAAGGTTCTGACCTTAGATCGATTAAGCCGCCATTTTAGGTTCATCCGCTATTTTGATTCTCGCTCCAAAGTCACCCTATGTTCTAAAATGGTGGACAGTGTTCTTCTGTCAGTAACATGGCCGTCTTGACCTCTGTATGCATGTTAATGCCTAAACTGCCCGTAGGCCAAATGTTAGGGTCATGTAATAAGACCATGTCCTTCGTTGACCTGTGGATAGAGGATTACCTGTGCCAACGATACTAATCCATGAACATATATTAAGCACAATGTTGCGTAAATACTAAACGTGAACACTTGTTGAACTGTATTGTATTAAAATATGTACTCAGGCTTATGTTAGATCCGAGAATATACTGTTGCCACTGTGATTTGTTGAACATGTAAACTGAAGGTGATCCATATGCATATAGCTGGGCGAGTCAGAGGTGAACTCGGCACGAACCCTAGATTGGGAATTATTAACGTACAGAGAGGCTGAACATCATGTTATAAAACTGTATAAAAGAGCAAATATTCTGATGTACAGTCCCACTCACTTCACACACCGAACAGGGCTGGTATTTGCTGTGTTGTACTGAGGGCCTGATAGCTATCTGTTACTTTGTCTTTTGAAAACTGTTCAGTTACATTGAATAAAGATCTGTGTATCTTTATAGCCCGCGTTTGGTGTATTTCCTTTTGAGGGTACTCAGCCTCGATAATCTCTTTTTGCTTTCACAGATGGAACCCGAATAGGGACCCTCAAGATTGATGCCAGCTCGTTGAAGGTTTACGCGGCTATCGGACCGGGATCGGACGGTGTAAAGGGGGCCCCTTTCCTGAATGAGAAGCGACACCTCAGCAGCGCTGCATGGCCCGATCCCTGGACGGTGAACACGGGGTCCGAGTCGGCATCTTGACAAGGGTCCACATATCGAGGCGGGCAGATTTGCCGAAATCACCAAACACGAGGTAAACTTTGTTAGAAAATTTTGAAATCCGATTGGACCTCCTTAGGATTTGATCAGGTGAGTCGTGACCCGATTCTTAAGTATCCTGATAATTTGTTTTGGCGTATTACACTTGCAAGTGCAATTATCGACCAGGTAACACCAGTATTCTGATATTCCTGGGAAATTGTCTGCCTGCTTCAGGACATTATTCCGCAAGGACAGACAATCTTTGGAAATTAGCCGTCGGGCGCCATAGGAGGGGTTGCCGGCTTGTACTATGTACTGTAAGCATGGCATTGGTAGTATAGTATTTAATGATATTTGGCACAGACAAACTAGACATGCTTTCGAACTTCAGTGGCCAATCAATGGTAGTTTTGAAATCCCTCATATTGAATACTTAGAATCTATATTCTTGAAGAAAAAGGCTAGACCTGCAGCATTTGACATACTACAAAATTGGAAGAAAGAAGCTTTACAGCAGCTCAAGAAAGAAGCATAATTTTCTTGTGGGAAGGCAGCTTGGATTCTCTCCTTAACTTTCAACAGTGGCTCAATTCGTGTCACCCGTCTATATCATTCTCTCTTGAATCTAGTCCATCCAATATCAACTTCTTGGACCTAAAAATCAGCGAGAAGGAAGGTTCGCTGTCTTGTTCATTATACAAGAAACAGACAGATAGAAACACATTATTGCATTATACCAGTTCACACCCACGCAATCTGAGGGACAACTAACCATATGGGCAATTCCTCCGCTTGAGGAGGAATTGCACAGATAAAAACGACTTTCGCCAACATGGATTTGAACTTAAGGAACGCCTTTTAGACCGAGGGTATCCCAGTAAACTGGTGAAGAACAACTACAAGAGAGCCTTGAATACCCCCCAGGAGGTCCTACTACAACCTAAACCCAGATCAGAAGAGGAGGTTAAAATGACTTGTGTTACCACCTTCTGCCAGGCAACTACACAAATAAAACAGGCCATCAGAAAATTCTGGCCATTAGTCCAATTAAATCTGGAACACGAACCATTCCCCCGAATGGCTTTGAAACGCTCCAAAAATCTCAAAGAACACCTTACTAAGGCCAGATTTACCAGCGCTACCTCACGAAACACACTCTGGAATCTACGGAATCTAACAGGGCACCACCCATGTGGCAACTGCTCCATATGTAGGTTCACCATCAAACTCAAAAGTTTCGCCATCGCAGGGAAACAGTGGGTGTTCCGCCACTTTTCTAACTGCAAAAGCCAGAACGTGATTTACCTTATCGAATGCCCATGAGGACTTAAATATGTGGGCCAGACAAGCCGACCGGTGCACAAAAGAATAGTGGAGCATCGCTCACGGATCAGATGTAAAACTCACACATCCCCATTAGTTGGTCATTATGTGGAATACCAACATAGTCATGATGAAATGAAATGGTGGGTGGTGGATATGGTCCAAGGCAACACCAACACTGCTAATACACTGAACCACAAGGAAGCCTGGTGGGTTTTCAAACTCGATACCGTGAAACACGGACTGAATGAGGCCAATGTTGTGGATTATAGACCTTAGTGTTGATATATAATGTTGATCTTGTCCGTTTGGATTCTCTGTGACAAGACATACAGGGTGTGGATGTATGGGGCCAGGGCCTTCAGTGAGGCCACTCCACTACAAGCATGACCCACACCACTCCCTTACTCCTCCCCTCCCCTCTTCTTGTTTTGGATTGGTTCCTAATGTACCCATGTGCTGTTGTTGATATGTGTCTCCGACCTCTTGTTCACTGTTACTTATTACATGATTGAATTCATTAACATGTGTATCAACTGTGACTTGACAACGTGAGACTCCTTTGTAATTTCGAATTTGTATTACAATGTTGATCATTTCTGATACAAACCTTGCTAAATTACCAGAAGCCTCTTTTATGCATGGTGCTTGTTTTTTAAGAAAGTGGATTCTCCACTACATTGTTATTCTGCTTGTACAGACCCAGCCCCCTGATCAGTTCCTCACATCAGGCACTCACCAGTTTCATGTACCCAGTTGAGCACACACCCTCCTTCTGTTCTCGGTGATTCCCGTTGGCTTTATACTGGAGCTACCTTCTGCTCTACTGACCATTTCGTGGCAGCTGTCTTAGTTTCTCTCTCCCCCCCCCACCCTTCTTCCTTTTCCTTCCTCACTTTATTCCGGGCTTGACTCGTATGCCAGCATGGGCGCTGCCCCTTGGGACGCATGCGCTCGACTAGAACACTACGGCACTGTGCCATGCGCATGCGCCCACTCATCCGATACAGGAGCTCGCCACTGTGCTCATGCCCTCCCAGGATCAGTGGCCCTGTTCCCGCACATGCGCGGTGCCCGCACTTACGGGACCGGTGTCTTTATACCCGCGCATGCGCGCTCTCCCCTTACATTTAAGCGAATCACGCGCGCTTCAGCATTTCTAGCAGTGTTTCTCATTGTGCACTGCTCACTTGCGACACGGGATGCGGACCGGCGCGCATCTTCGAGATTTCTTCACAGCGACGGCTTCATTCGACACGCTGCTTGAAGAAGGGTAGGCACCTTACCGCTAGGGCTCTAGCATTTTCCTCTTTAATGGGGTCACCCTGCTTTCCCCCTTACTGAGTGAACATGCCCCTTCCCTCTCCTTATCCATCCTAGTCCCTGGGACCACAGACCCCTTCCCCTCCATGAATGTGGTCTATACATCGTTTGAGCCATTACTTGCTCCAATCTGCTTCTTAATTATGTTAGCATTCATTTAGCCATCGTCAGCAGCCTCATATTCACTTCTACATTTTGGTCTGCTCCCGCTGTAGGATCTCCAGCTACACTTTGATTTCTTCTTTGGAACGATCCACTTACCTGCAAGTACAAGGTTTGACTGATTGACGCACACACCGGATCCTGACACGAATTACAACATGTCTGTAGTAAGTGTTGCCTTTCTGCTATTTTTCGGTGCTACACATTATTTGACCTGCACGGATGCAGTTTAAAGATGCTTCCGTTTTTTCTGATCCTTTTTCCTCTGTTTCTTGTATTCCCTTGATAGGCCTCCCAGCTTTGATACATCGGGTCTCTAACTCACCCTCTGCTCGACTGGTTCCGGGACCCCACGGAGGCACCAGTCTTTTGGAACCACGGTTCCATACAGTACCTGTGCTAATTTGGCACGGGCCGTCTCCTTGGTCACCCTGACCATTGGAGCTTTTTTCCACTTTCCCCCTCTTCTCTGTTCAGGTGGGTAATGCCAGCCTACAGGTGCCAAATGTTCTCTCCTTTTGGCAACCTTTTAAAGCTTAATGTCTCCTTCTTTCTCGAACCCTCCCCTTTTTTAATACTTGTGCTTCACGTGCTCTACCATTGTTAGGCATGTATAGATTGATGAGATGCTGGGGGTGATTTGTTCTTACCCACTCTCCCCTTCTGATTTCTTTCCTTTGCTCTGTTTTCCCATGTAGAGCGACATCCGCAGGTCCAGATGAAGGTAGCCTTCACTGCCCGCCGAAACGTCTTATTGGACACGTAATTGCTATACGGCCCATTTTTCAAATCAGCAGGAATATAACCACCGACGTTGACCTAGGATTGGTCTCTTGATAAACTCTCACCAGCTGACCCTCCAAGTCATCAGGAGGACCTGACCTCTGGCATTAGTTTGGAACCACACATGCCCTGGGCTCCAAACCCGAGGACTTTACAATCGGTCCTTTGGCCGAGGCCACCAATACATCAGACTCTGGTGGGGGTCGCATTTGGTTGCTTTGCCCTATCACACAAAATCAGGATGTGTTAGGATTTTTCTTTTTGTTGTTTTATTTTCTTCATTTTGTTTTTTCAACTCATCATATAGGCTGTGGATTCAATCACACATTGTGTGGATGGTTTTTTGGTTTGAAAATGTTTATTTCTTGTCAAATACCAGAATGTATGTTCCATAGTATTTGATGTAATTCACTGTGCATTTTAATGTTCATGGTTTCGATTTTTGAAAGTACCATTTTTTTGTAAATGCTCCTTTGGGAGATCATGTTTATTTGTTAAACAACAACTGTACAATTAAAAATAGCCACTAAGCTATCACAGCAGTTTTTTCTATATTTTTTCTATATATTTTCTTTTGCTCCAAGGTAGTAACACTCGATGCTCCAGGGTAGCCTGAGATATCAAATTAATTAGATATCCAGAGCATTTGGGTCCAACATTTATTGTTTTATAGGCGTACTAGTTTTCAGCCTTTGTTCGTAGAGCACCACACGAAAAAACAGTGTGTGTAAAAAGAGTAATATTTTTGATGGGATATGGTCAGTTCCTTGTTTGTATAACAGCAGTTTTGATGCCCTTAACCTGACCTTCCCAACACTTAGGGTTTTCCCTCCAGTTTACTTGGGAAAAACATGCGCGCCGTCATATGACGAACGCCAAAAAAGCATTGTTGTATGACCAAAATAAACAGTCTGAGTCAGCTAGGAATATGGATAGTGCTTTCTCACTTGGTATCCAGAAAATCTATCCTTCTAAAGACTTTCAAATTTCTGACGAACTTATTGATAAATTGTTAAATGAACGAAGGCCTGGTGCCACTGCGCCTCCTCCTGCTCCTCTTCCTGCTGTTATTCCTCCTCCTGCTCCTCCTATTGTTCCTCTTCCTCCAGTTGTTGGTCCTCCTTTTGTCGCTGCTCCTCCACCTGCTCCTCCACCAGTGATAGCACCTCCATTGAACTTGCCTACTCTCCCTCTTCCAAGTGGTTCTACAGCGTTTGTAGTAGATCGGGGAACGGGATCGAGGGTCGTCACTCGCAATACTGTGTCTCCAGAGAAAAAGCGTGAGTTAACTGCATGGGCTAAGCATTGCATGGAGATGGGTGATCAAGCTAATGTTTTGCCACACTCTCTAACATAGACAATTTTCCCGAGAAAACGTTTTTATTGAAGGAATAGGGATTAATTTGTGTGTAATGTGGAACAGGTTAAATGATACAGATCTCCCACAAGGATTGAGGGATCTGAACACTTTAGCGTTCTCTAGAGACACTGCGGAGAAAGTGCAAGAGCATGTTGAGAGAGTACTTGAGTATAGAAGGGAGCTGGAAAGGTTACAGAATGATGATGAAGATGGAGATAGTTTGGGTACTATGTTCATACAAAAACGGTTCTTTCCTTGTCGTAAATCGGTAACTGAGCAAACACGGATTTGCACGAAAGACGCAATTAGATGGATTTCAGACACATCGATAACTCCCGTTGAAGTATATGACACGTATAGTCAGTATACGCCAGAAATGCAGAGGAAAGTGATACAGGTAATGGTACAATACCTACAGGATGAGTGTGTAAAAAGAAAGATTTGTTGTCCCGCAGAGTTATTAAGTATTTACAAGAGAGCTTTTTTGTTTGACACTTCTTCGGCTGCTTTAGCGCTCAATTTGGCTCTGTTGCTTAGTAAGCGTTCGGAGTTGCCAACCTCTCAGTTGCCTATGAGAGAGGTTCCTCCGAAATTTGTCCCAAAAGTAGAGATTCCCCCTGATGCTGTAGCAGGTACAGTTGCTCGAGAAATTCCTGCACACTATGTATCACAGTTTGTTCACGTCCCGTTCTCGAGACAGGAAGTGAACACTATCAAACAGTCTATTCCCGACATTAGGAAGAACCCGAAAGGGTTCTACAAAGAAATGGTCTGTTTTGCAATCATTGGTATTTACTTTGAGTGATATTGATTTGTTATTTCCCGTACTCCTGCCTGTTGATTTGTGGAAACAGATTAGAACTATGGATGATGCACCAGGGTTGGGAGAATCATGGGATACTATGGCTAGACTCGATAGAGGAAGGCCAGCTGGTGAGAGACCACCGCAGGTAATACTAACTTTATCTGACAGAATAGTTGCGAAATTGAAAACTATAATTCCTGAAAAGAGAATTATTTGGGACAAGCTTACTGCCTGTGTCCAAGGGAAGTCTGAGGGTGCTACCAAGTTCTTTAATCGGTTCGAACAGGTATTTTCAGATTTCAATGGACAAAACTTAGGCACAGAGTCTGGGAAAAGATTATTCGTAGACAAATTTGTGCGTAGATTGCTGCCTGACATCCAGTCACAAATTATGTCTTCTGAGAGCGCTTGGCAAGCGAAGTCTCAATCAGAAGTACTGCATGTGGCTCAGTGCTATGATAATCGTGTCAGTAATGAGAAGGAAAGAGTTGAAAAAAGGAAAGGTGAGTTGAAGACAAAAGTATTATTGCAGCAAATTGTTAGAGGCCCTAGAGGGGGTAATTCACAATTTAGAGGTCAGTATGTTCCACAAGGTAATGCGCCCTTGGGTCCTGTAAACATTGACCAGTGTGCCTATTGTAGGCAAGAGGGTCATTGGCGTGCACAATGCCCGATCCTCCGACAGAGATCAAATAACACATTTGGGAATATGGGTAGACGATCCAGAGGTCGCCCTGGTGTAGGGGGCCCTTGTAGAGGTCAGCTTTCACAGGATTCACAGCAACCTTTTTTACAGGACAATCAGGCATCGGGTGTGGATACTAGAAACATTTTTGATCATCCTTCTGCCGCTTGCCTCTCTGAAGAACTTCCTTTCGACAACATTCTGTTTCGCTAGGACTGCCCGAAGCAGGGTTTGGAACCAACGCCTACTCCCGTTAATCAGAAAGGTCCCTACGTTGAAATGATAGTGGGAAATAGGAAACATCTATTCTTGATAGATACAGGGGCACAGAAGTGTTCCATTGATCATTCTCGGGTTCCAAACATTCCACTGTCGGTGCAAACTAACGTTTCTGTAGGGTTTTCTGGCACACCAGTTGTCTGTCAAGTTTCTTCGCCGGTACCTATTTCTTTGGGCCCCTTTATGGACCATTGTCCATTCCTTTTAACTTCGAATTGTGGAGAGAATTTGTTGGGGTTGAATCTGTTGAAGGAATTAAAGGAATGGTTTGGTAAAAATGTTTTATTGTCCCTACGGGTCAGCCATGTGTTTTTAAGCCTAAGTCGCTCGATTTTAGAAAAATTTCCTATGGACCTTAACCGAGTTTTCGTCCATTAAACGCATGCGAAAACAGGCATCAGGCAGCTGACATTTTGTGATAATACTATCATTTCCCCCATCGACCTGGCTGACCTGCTTTTGTGGCACTAAATCATATCCCTCGCCCCTGAGCCTGTCATCAGCAGACGCGTACCGCCCATTTCACAATGCCAAAGCACGTCTTGTGTCAACATTCGCTGCGTTTCAGCTAATGACGTGTCGCCATGGAAATGGCAGGACTCCTCTTTCCTCAATAAGTATAAACAGACCGTTTCACAACACACAGCAGCAGATTTTCGATTCCATTCCTCTCTCTGTGTTACTTTGAGTATTCTGTGACTCGTTTCTGTGCTCTGATCAGCTACCTTCGTTGCTTGTAGCCCGTGTGAACAGATACCAGTACCACCGCTATAAATTATTTTAGTTTGTTTAACACACAATGGCTACAATAATGCCCTACATGTACGAGGCCGAGTATACAGAGGAGGAACTACTGGAAAGGGAAACACGCAAAAACGATGGGTCTTCGGACGGCAGTTGGGAGGACGATTCAACAGCTGAATAGCCTCGACCTAGTCGCATGGCGGTGTTTCCACCTGGTGCACATGCAATCGGTGCGAGCTAATGCCAACCGAGGACGAGAGCTGCTGCTGCTGCTGTGAAAACTCGGGATGCGTGGCCTACATTTTGGAAGGCGAGCCACGATTGCAATGCATCCCCGAGCTGCCAGACTTCAGGGCAGCCTGCCTCACACGGTCCGAACAACGCAGAGTAACGAGTAAGTATACTCTGCTTGTCATGCCACTCCTATTTCATGGTCTTCTACTATATCCAAAATTACATATACATATCATTGTAACGCATGAAAGTTGTTCAATAGTGTGCAGTGTCTAGATTTTGTCCAAGCAGAATGCCATTAGTTACAAGAATTGTCATTGACAGCAAATGTTTATTAAACTTATCTTGGTCATTTAAAAACAGTTTGTTTCATTCCTTTTCACAGGTGGTACAGGCTGGTGGCCTATCTTTCCTTCACAAGGTGGCTTCACGGGAGGCTTGGACACCGCGTTTGAAGAGTAATACCCGCCTGTGCCGTTCGTGCCATAAGAGAAACGTTCCCGAGTGACAGCGGTCACTACAGGGGATTTTCTCTCACTGTGCTGCAACCTGACCTGTACAATGTGTAAAGTCTTGTATTTTTGTGTCATCAAAATAAGATACAAAATAAAACACATATATTTTAACAATGGTTGTTTCGATTTTTTCAATGAATCAAGTGTGTCTACATTCAAGGATGGACGTCATACATCTGTGCTCCGTATGGGTGAAGGTCAGGTCGCTGTGAAGCAGGGTGGTCACTATCTAAGCTAACATAATATATTCTCAATAATGCATGCAGCTATTGAGGACACGTTTGTGGAGATGAACGAGCTATGTGCTTAGTTCAGGCTGGTTCACATGCAGGACAGTGATCGAAGAGGAAGAGTGATGTGTTACATTTATTAGCTGTTGCACATACCTCTGGAGTTTTCCAGTCAGAGTGGGAACGAGGGTGGGGGCCATGTGCTGTGCGCCGTGAGGCCTGGTCACCAAGATGGATTGTAAAGGGGGTACAAAAATGGATGCCCCGTGTCCTGCTCAGTGGTCCCATCTCCGCGAATGTCAACCAAAGTTAACATCACATAAGGGCAAGGGGCGAACCCACTACTGGTGGCACTTGGTCCGAGTTTCTACTGAGAAGTAAAGGATGAGAGGGGCCTGATGGCCCCTCGCTCCCACACACTTGCCTGCATGCTCACCGGCCCATCCATCCCACCCCCCTCTATCAAAGGCGGTTCGCACCCGGGGATGAGAGCTGGCATGGGGGGCTGTCACGGGCGCAAATGGCCAAAGTGCCAAACAGCATGTACACTTCAAAAGGTATCCCACGCCCATGGGCCATCGCTCACATGGCCTCCTCAGACCCTGTGTCTCCAGGCAGGCCTCCCCTGAGGCAGGCCGCCCCCCTGCAATCCACATAATACCACGACATACACACGTCATTCATTCACAAACACACCCCTGTTTCTAATACTTTATAAACCACTTGATATGTCTCATGAGAACATCTTTGTGCTTTGCAAGTCAACTCCTGAACCTTCTACCTGAGAAGCACCGAGATCTATGCTAATCTGCTCGTCGTCGTGCTATCTGTGACCGCTTCGAGCAAACTCGTCAGTGTGCTACCTGTGGCCATCTACCTGTTCTCCTGCAACATACTGCTCGGCCTGCTGAATCCATGAAGGCCATGTATACTAGTCATATTTCGGTCATTTTTACATTTCTAT
The DNA here is from genome assembly GCF_040938575.1 of Ambystoma mexicanum. Classification (NCBI taxonomy): domain Eukaryota; kingdom Metazoa; phylum Chordata; class Amphibia; order Caudata; family Ambystomatidae; genus Ambystoma; species Ambystoma mexicanum. The sequence continues at coordinate 1,087,610,105 of NC_090921.1, forward strand.
CTATTTGCGATTACAGTACCCAATAGAGCTTTGGTCATTGGTCTCATTGCTATTGACTTGAGTTTCAATTGTTATGCTATCAATAGATCTATTTATTTTCATCTGTGTCAATTTTCATCGAATTGCATCCTTCGGGGGTCCAGTCTTTAATGTAAGAATGTTTCCTTTTCGTGCAAGACAGAACATCCAAGGGACGAGTCACATGTTCAGAGTTTAGTCACATAATTTAAAACATTTCTGTAACTTATACAAATACTAAGCCGCACATGATGAACTTGTATAGTTCGGGCGACCAAAACAAACCTTGCATTGAGCATGGTATGGTTCATTTACTTTTTTATGACATTTTTATTCATCAAGGTTTTATAATAATCTTGATATTTACTTTTCAGAATTTTCAACAATGCCTGCCTGTTCGATTAGCGGTTGCCCTTCGAAGACCCATGCTAAATCTGAAGGCACTACAATGCATGTATTCATGAAAACTGTTGATCGTATAAGAGAATGGGTCAGACATTGCGGATATCCACTGGATGAGCTGGAAAGTAGAGTCCAACAAGTCTTAGAGGACAAGAGGGGTGATCGATACCGCATCTGCATCTGCAGCCGGCACTTTTCCTCGAACATGTACCCCACATCTTGGGTAACAAAGAAGAATAAACGGCGAACAACACGAAAATTGCTCGCAAACGCTATTCCAACTCTATTCGTCCACATTCCGGCACTGGTGAGTCAAGTTTCCGGATTTAGCTTTAGGCCTTGCGGTAGTGTGTAGGTAGCCGAATGGATTAATTGACATTTTAGGTGTTGTGTCCCTTGTAATACTCCCTTGTAATACTTTCGATATTGATATGAGTGTATAGCTTTTTGAATAATGACATTTATCAATAAATTATTTTTCGATTTTATAACCCCCCAAAGGAAATCTATTTATAGGCACAGGGAACTGTACTATATTGCACATTTTCAATAGCATTATTCTCAAGTATTCTGTCGGTTTACATGTCAATTTTTTAATATTTGCATTTCATCATCAAACAATAATTTACCTTTACAACTGCTTGACTATCCACTGAATCTGAAGCAAGAGCATTCTACATCCGTGACGTGCCCGCAGTTATCAACCACTTCTAGCGCGTATCAGGTAATCATATTTGGCTATTACGCTACAGACTTGTTTTATGCATGTCAAGTAATAGTTTTTATGTATCGTGTGATTATTTTACCAATTGTTTGGTTAGTGCTTTCCAATTGATATACACCTTAGTTGTCATCCCCTGGTGTTTGTTTTCAGTTATAATTAGTGTTATCCATACTAATGCAAGTACTGTCTTTCAGGGAGATGCTGAAGCGTCCACCACATTGACAACAGCCCTAGATTTTCTTCAGCAGCACGAGGTATGGATACTGACAGCTCCATCGACCGTGATCATCAGGACTGGAAAACTTGTCGTTTGATTGTTCTACACCATGTTTCATTTATGGTTAGCCATTGATATGTACCTGTGCGGTCGACCCCAAGTGTGTGTTGTGTTTTCAATTTTGTAATCCTTACTAATGCAAATACTATGTTTCAGGCAGTTGTTGAAGCGTCAACCCACGCACTTGATGCAGAGCCTAACATTCAAATAATTCCAGGGGAAGCGGGACCATGCGGATACGAATCGGCGCTACAGCTTTCGGAAGTGCGCACCACATTTACAACATCCATAGATATTCTTCAGCAGCACGAGGTATGGATACTGACAGCTCCATCGAGCGTGATCATATAACGTGATTCCATTTGCTATACTTTCTTCCCTATTGACGCAAGTACTGTTTCAGGGAGACGATGGAGCTTCCACTACAATCACAAGATGCCATTTAGATGATGCAGATGTAAAGAAATCGGAGAAATAAGTCGATTAAATCTGATCATATTTAAATATTCCTTGATTCTTTTAGACAATGCAACATTTGTGGTTATCTCTTTATATGTACCTGTGCCGTCTACCCCACGTGTGTGTTATGTTTACAATATTGAAAACCATAGTAACGCAAGTACTGTGTTTCAGGGAGTTGCTGATGCCTCCTCTTCAGTACAATCATTTGTGGCAGTCCATGCAGAGCCAGAGGTATGGATACTGACCGCTCCATCGAACTAGGTCATCAGAGCTTGAATACTTGTGGTTTGATTGTTCCACACAATGTTTAAATCATGTTTGGCTATTGAGATGTACCTGTGTGTTCGTCCTAACGTGTGTTTTATGCTAACAATATTTTGATACACAGTAATGAAAATACTATGTTTCAGGGAGTCGATGGAGCCTCATTCCGTGCTGTCTATGCGGATACAGAAAATATAGTCGTTGCAGCGCAAGAGGAAGGGGAGACATGCGGATACGAATCGGAGCAACAGCGTGCAGATGTTGAAGGTCAAGTCAAAAAAGTTGCAAAGAAAAGAAACAAAAATAAGGTTAGTTACAAACAGTTGATAACTTTAGAAACATTTTTGTGCTGGGGACTATTTTATGTGTTTTTTTAGTCAATTGTACTATACTTTATCTTGTGTTTAAACTGAACATCCCTTTTCCAATCTATCCTCTTGTTATCCGTGGTTGTCCGAACTATACATACACAGACAGTGAAGCGAATGAGAGATGTTGCTTACCAGACCATTTACACTATGGAGGAACTATTAATTCAGATGCCGCGTGTTGAGACTAGAGGTGCTCATGTACAATGGCCAGAACATGAAATGAACGTGTCCGGAGAATCCAGTAAAGTTGTAAAGGACCATTGCTACAGTGCGACCGCACCACCACAACAACGTGATAATGGATGTATTGAAGATAGCTCTGAAGTAGTCGCAGATCAATTCACACAATCTACACCCGCCAAAAAATTGCCACCAAAAAAGCTGTTGACATTGTTGTGTTCTCCCATCAATGTTGAAGTAGCAGATGTTGAAATGACAGAGAATGAACCAGCAGCAGCATTCACCGACGCATCAGAACTTCATAGCAGCAATATTTCTTTCAAATGTGGTGATATGTCCTCAACGTCACAGGCCGAAACAACTTTGACGCCGGATGACAGTCTAATGAAAGAGGGCGAATACATAATATTCGACAGTTCTTTAATGAATATTATAAGTATGCTGAAATGTGGGCATTCCGTTAGAGGGAAATTATGTGGGAAGCCATTGATTCATGTCACTCATCAAAATACATGCCGTCTGTAGATTAAATCATACGTTCTCATGGTCTGCACAACCGATGCTGGGGAAACTGCCAGCAGGCAATCTACTGTGTGCAGCTGCTTCACTTTTTAGTGGGCCCAGTTTTAGAAAGTTAGAGTCTTTCTTTCAGTTTGTGGGACTCCATTTAATTTCATAAACGTAGTACTACAAATACCAACATGATTATCTGTTTCCGGCCATTAGTGATGCTTGGAAAATTGAACAATTGTCTCTAGCAAGTACATTTGAAGGCAAACGATTCAGGCTAGCCGGCGATGGACAGTGCGACAGCCCTGGAATTTCTGCCAAGTACTGCACCTACCACTTTCAGGACATGGATAGTAAGAAAATTGTGAGTTTGGTGGTCGTGCAGGTACACAATGTACATCCTCAGTGGCCATGGAGAAACTAGGATTTATAAAATCAGTGGAATATCTACAATCGAGGGGAATGCACATCGACCTCATAGCCACGGACAGACACGTTTCAATTGCCAAGACAATGAGAGAGCAGTTCCCACATATTAAACATCAATTTGACGTATGGCATCTTGCTAAATCAATAATTAAGAAAATCTCGGCTGCAGGGAAAAAAAAAAAGGTTTGGAAAGTATTTCAGAGTGGTCCCAGTCTATCAGCAACCATCTTTGGTGGAGCTCCAAAACTTGTGAAGGATCAGTGGAAATACTACTTGAGAAATGGCGGTCACTGATGCACCTCTGTACCAACGTGCACCGCTGGTCAGAAAACCTACATTTCCACCAATGTGAACATGGCCCTTTGTCCCCAGTGGAGGCACGGAAGAAGAAGTGGTTGATTCCATCTTCACCGACACACAAAGCCATTGAGAAGATTGTTTTCGATAAAACTCTATCAAGAGATTTGAGGGGACTGACAGAATTCTGTCATACAGGAGGTTTGGAGGTGTTCCACAATATGTTCCTAAAGTACAGGCCAAAGCGCTTGCATTTCAGCATACAGGGCATGAGACATAGGACTCTACTTGCCGTCTTGGCCCATAACGAGAATCTCGGCCGTGAACAATCTAGGACTACGGGTAATGTAAGGATGCCTCGCTACACTAAGGCCTTTTCAAAAAGAAGTAAGCAATGGGTGATCAAACCAGTCTATGAGGAAATGGAGTTCGACTTTGTCAAAAGCCTTATTGTTGCTGTATTAGAGAAGCACAGATATGGAATTTTGAACGTTTCTGTGCAGAGCACTGATCCATTGCCTCCAAACATTGCCACTGTGCCATGTCCACCCATAGGAGAGCTGGTTGTGAAGTACAAATCCCGGTTTAAATAATTGTAATACTATTGTCTTTTTGTAAATAAATGTTATTGTACAGTGTACATACAAAGTATGCTAACCCTAACCCCTACCTTCACCATCCTGGGTGGCGAACAACCTGGGTGTCATCTTTGAATTCTCTCTCTATTCACCTCATATTGCTGACCTTGTCTATATGTGTACGTATATATTTTTGTTGATGTAACTAATTTTCGCAATCTCATGTAAATGCTGCGCACTGCTAACCGAGGGGAGGCTTGCGTATTGTAAATAATAAAACAAACAAACAATAAATCTCACTTTCAACTCAACTCCTCGGGTACTTTATACTTTCCCTGACCTTCCCCAAAAAATTAAGTCTCAATAGTTATGGTTCTTTGGGGCTGCAAAGCTCGCAAAAAACGAGGACAAAATTGGGGGCCTTAGAACGCGCCAAGCGAGCCGTTGCAGATGGGAGAGAAGCCAGTTTGCATTTGCACATTGAGGCGCAGTACATAGATGGATTCGAAACTTCAAGTTCTCACAGATAGCTTTACTACGGGATGTTGCAAAGAAAGAATGTATGCTAATTTCTAGTGAAGGTCAGCGGCTTTGATTTTCAGCTCGCGGCCTGAAGAGGCCCACAACTCGCACTGGCAGTATAAGGTTCTATTGTTTTTTGACCTTGAGAGACAGGGACCATGCCGAAAGAACTTCATTTGAAGGGGGGGGTGCAATAACGTAAGAGACGAAAAGGCAGACAATTCTGAAACTAGACCGAGTTTCATGTTAGGTCAGTATACGAAAAATCGTTGTCAAGAGCACCGTGGGATTTACGGACTGCATTACGCAGAGACACAATGGAAATTGCAAATATAATGTAAGTAACTCTTTAGACGCTTTTATACCAGAATGAAGAATTAATGAATGGATGCATGAATAAATGAATGAATGAAGAGCTAGGAAAACGTTTGTGGGATCGTCCTTGTAGCGGGCACATGGGCATGCAGGTCCACATTCTACACGCATATAGACAAACAGTCGTTTCTCATTGTGTGCTAACCTTGATTTATTTCGTTACTTTTCGCATTGATTTTAGAGCCGAACATACTCCATTGCACTATCCTTGAAAGCAAATAGTTTCAGCTTGTTCATAATAAATAAAATGAATAATATTAATAAAGATCGGCTGGCGAGACTAATTATAATTTTTCTGTTTTCAAAACAGGTATATCCTTCCCTACTGCGACTGCCACTAGTTTCAGACCCCGGCAGACGGCTTCTTCAACCGCCAGCTGCAGCTTCTTGTCAACAACTGCACCACTTTGACAATCTTATGGGACGATCGCCAAGGGCCCATATGCCCTTATGCGGTACTAGCGGCTAGAACCAACATATCAACCTTTACGCTGGCCTAGTGCCTACTTGATGGAACAACAGCCTTGCGGTTCACCGTGCGCCCAAAGAAAACCAACACCCTGTGTACCATAAAGGAACAGCGGGTGACTCACGATAAAACGGAACAGTTTTTGCGGATAGAGATAAAAGAAAAAAAATTCCATTACGATTTAATATGTCAATTGCTGAATATTCTCTAAACATTTAATGTCAAATGTACTTTACCAAATGTACCGTGTTGCTGTTTGATTTTAAAGTACAGTTTCATATTCCGAATTGTGGCGCGCTGTGTTGTGAGTTGATCTGTGTTGGTTTCCGGGTTCTGTTTGAAGTCGCGTAGAAGACGACTGGGCGCGTTTGCCTACCCAGCACAGAAACGTCACGGAGAGAGGCGGGGAATATGAATGTTTTCATAATGTCAGGCTCAGGGGCGGGGGATATGATTTAGTGCCGCAAAAGCAGGTCAGCCAGGGCGATGCGGCAAGTGATAGGATTATTACAAAATGGCAGCTCCCTGATGCCTGTTTTCGCGTGCGTTTAGTGGACGAAAACTCGGTTAAGGTCCATAGGAAATTTTTCTAAAATCGAGTGACTTAGGCTTAAAAACACATGGCTGACCCGTAGGGGCAATAAAAAAGTTTTACTGAACCATTCCTTTAAATGCGGTAATTCATTGTTCTTCAGATAGAGTGCGTTTGACGATTTCACCACAGCAACTTTCTGTCTCTCAATTCTTGACCAGACCTTTGCCGCCGGTATTTAGTAATGTTCCGGAGTGTTTGTGGGCCGTCGACGACAATGTCAGTATTTTGAAAATTCAGCCTGTTAAAATTGTCTTGAAACATGGGGCCTCATTACGACCCAGGCGGAAAACCATGGTGCTAATAGCACCATGGTCCATGCCGGTAACTTACCGACTCCGCCATGGAGAAAGGGGGAATTGCCACCCCATTACAAGGTTGGTGGGGCAGTAATTCCCCCTTCCTCCATGGCCCTTCCCCCATTCCCATTTTTGTCCCGTAGGGCTCAATGGGAATGAGGAAGGCTTGCGGTACCGTACTTAGCACCAAGGTCCCCTTGCGGGTCCCTACTTTAACGGCTGGTGTAGACCAGCTGTTAAGGTCGGGTCCCGCAAAGGGACCTCGTAATCGGGCGCTAATGGGTTAACGGCGCTGCAGCCTTTTACGGCGCTGTTAACCCATTAGCGCCAGGGTCGTAATGAGGCCCATGGAGTAAAGCTGCCACGTATTCCACAGTATAAGATCTCAGTTGATGGTGAGCAAGCTTTGAAATCCATCGTCTCCGATTTTGTGTATCGAGGGGTGATTGAGGAAATTACAGGTAGTTTGTGCAACAGTCCGATTTTGCCTGTGTACAAAAAAGGCGATAATGCAATTCCTTTTCGTTTCATAATTGACCTACGTGCCATCAATAAGATCGTCGCCCCACAATTTCCAATTGTGCCTGATGTGACGACGATATTAACTATGATCCCGGCTTCAGCTACTCAATTTAGTGTTGTGGATCTAAAGAACGCTTTCTTTAGTATTCCTATACATAAGGAAAGTAGATACATGTTCGCGTTCACCTTAGGGGGACGCTCGTTTACCTTCACCCGTGTGCCGCAAGGTTACACGGAAAGTCCTAGTATTTATAGTAGGGCTTTGAAAGAGCAGCTCGATACCCTTGAGTTGCCCTCTACTTGTACACTACTTCAATATGTTGATGACTTGCTTTTAGCTGCTGACTCAGAGCGCTTGTAAAGAGGGCACTGTGTTGTTACTTATTCACCTGGCTAAACATGGACACAAAGCTTTGCTTAAAAAATGTCAATATTGTTGTCAGGAGGTCGCCTATTTAGGCTAAAGGAGGGAAGAAGGTTGACGCCTTAACAGATAAAACTAATTTCTGGCATGTCTGTCCCAAATACACAGAAGGATGTTAGAGCCTTGATAGGAATGGCTTCTTACTGTAGGCAGTGGATCCCCAACTTTTCACTAGTGTTTAAGCCAATGTTGGCTCTGATGAAGAAGGTCATTTCTTCGCCATTGCCGTGGAACATGGAGCACCAGCGTGCATTTGATTTGCTCAAGACTGCAAGACTGCATTGTGCTCGGCACCGGTTTTGGGCACACCTAATTATGAAAAGGCCTTTGTGTTGTTTGTGCAGTTTGTGCATGAATGTGATGGATGTGCTTTGGCTGTATTAACGCAGGAACATGGAGAGAAGAATAGGCCGTGCGGCTACTTTTCTTACGCCCTTGATCCTGTAGCATGCGCTTTGCCAAGATGTTTGCGAGCTGTCGCTGCTGCTGCGTCTGTAAAACAGAGCGAGGGAATGGTCCTAGGTCATCCTTTAACCCTAATGGTACCTCACTCTGTGGATGTTCTATTAAACAGAACTCAAATGAACAACTCACTTCCACACGGTTGTTTAGATATGAATTGATCTTGTTTGCACCACACATACAAATTAAGAGGTGTTGTGTTCTTAATCCAGCTGAACTCTTACCTTTCCCGCAAGGTACTGCTTGCAGTGAAGAAGGGTCACATGATTGCTTTCACACTACCGAACAAGAGACAAAGGGTAGAATTGATCTGAAAGATACTCCTTTGAACAATCCATAAGGGCGCTGTTTTGCGATGGCTCCTGCTTCAAACTTCCGGATGGTACATCCACAGCTGCTTATGCAATCACTACATTGAGCACAGTCATGGAAACCAAGAGAATCATGCATAACTCCACGCAGGCCATAGAGATTATAGCATTGACCCGAGCCTGTGAACTTTCCTAAATGCTTACCGTGAATATATACACTGACAGTTTGCCTTTGGAGTGGTTCACAACTTTGGGAGACTTTGGTCAGAATGAGGGTTCTTGACCTCACATGGTACAAAAATCCAGCATGGCTACTTGATAGTACGGCTACTCTCAGCGCTTGCACTCCCCACTCAGCTAGCTGTCGTAAAATGTGCAGCGCATCAGAAGATTGTAGATGATGAGGGAAAAGGGAACGCTTTTGCTGATCAGATAGCTAAACAGACTGCCACTGATCTCTCTTCAGACATGTATACTTCAAGGGAGACCACAAATGCCTGTACTATGGATGAGGGTATTGATTCTGTAAGGGATATCCAAGCTGATGCCACGTTAGAAGAGTCTAAGAAATGGGCTGAGGGCTTGGGGAAACTTGATGATGATGGGTGTTGGGTGGACAGAGTTGAAGGGAAGTGACTACTTCCCGACGCATACATTATGATGATGGTTGTTATGGCTCATGGTCCCACTCCCATATGTGCTCGTAAAATCACTAAAATGTTGGAAAAAGTATGGGTAAATGATAAAATCTCTAAAGTAGCTGAACGCTTTGTTCAGGAATGTATGATTTGTTTGAAGCACAATGTGGGAAAGGGCACATCAACTCCCAGGGATAGTTTTGGTCCACCTTCTGTTCCCTTTGAGGTCATCCATTTTTATTTTATTGAAATGGAACGTTGCAATAATCTAAAGTATGTGTTAGTCGTCATCTGTGCTTTTAGCAAATGGGTTGAGGCTTTTCCTGTTAAAGACTCTACAGCCATGACTACTGCAAAGACTATGTTAAAAGAGTACTTCCCGAGATTCGGGCTACCAAGAGTCATTTGGTCGGACAATGGTCCACATTTTATCGCTGCTGTAATTCTGCAGATATGTGCGGGATTACAGATCGATAAACGGTTCCATTCGGCCAGACACGTTCAGAGTGCTGGAATAGTGGAAAGAGACAACGGCATCATCAAAAACAAGCTCGCTAATACGTGTGCCGGCACCAAACTAAAATGGCCGGACGCCTTACCGATCATGTTGTTATCCATGCGAACAACCCCTGAAACTAAGACTGGGCTCTCTCCCTTTGAGGTGGTTATGGGGAGGCCTGCTAATATTTGGAACGTTCCAAAATGTCGTTCTTTGCGAGATGTTGAAAATGTACTTCTTTCAGATTACTGTAGCCAGTTGACTAAAAACTTGTATTTGATTTATCACCAGGTGCGAGAGGCTTTACCTGTACGATACGAGGGTCCCAGTCACAGCATACGACCTGGGGAGTGGATCCTCGTAAAGTCCTTTGAGCGATCTTCTTGCCTCGCACCTCGTTGGCGGGGCCCCTTGCAAGTCCTGCTGGTCACACAGACTGCAGTGCGGGTGGCAGGCCGGAGGAATGGGATCCACGCGATGCACAGCAAGAAGATTCCACACCCAGTGCCACACGATACAGAAGAAGCAGAACCCCTTACCAGTACTGCAACCAACGACCCCGAAGCAGTAAATGGCATTGAAACTGTGTCAGGGATTCTCCCTGATCCTGTGAGGTCTGGGGAAACGGCCATTTCATCCCCACACTCTCCAACCATTTGGTTTCCGGAGGTGATCTCCAATTGTGCCTCTGACCTTGCTTCCGCTCATTCACCGCTTCCAGTGGGAAGTGACGACACGTTGTTCGTGGATCAATCAGTACCAGGGATCACAAGGTACGATCTGCGTCCAAGGAAATAGACTTACGGTACGGTTCGGCTGTGCGCTCAGAGAAGAAGAAAAAAGCCATCGAGGGCTTGCCATTTTGGCCCGATCAATTGTTCGTAAGGGGATACTGTTGGCTAGGGTTTGTCGAAGGACTAAGAAGACGCTCGGCCTGGAGGTCGCCAGCAAACTAACATTGGTGCTTTTGTTTGAAGATTACAATGCCTACAACCGCTCCCGCTCGTACAGGACTGATAAAAGAACGTGTGACCAGCTGTGAAAATGGACAATCCGTTACATGGGCCCAGAAAACGTACTACTGAATTGTGATAATGTTAATTGGTTTTATAATAGTCATTGTAGGTTTCTGGTATCTAGAAGAAGTACATCCGCTTGAGAATGTGTGGCCTACTGAAAATGTACCTACTGTTTCTACTCCTTTCATGCATCTGCACAATCTATCTCCTAGAGACTCTCGGCACAGACAGAGATATCATAGTAATACACTATTACTCATTATGAATGCTACACATGCCATCTTTAACAAATCTAAGTGTTGGGTCTGTTCACATTTACCACAATACGGGGATAAGGGGCTAGGTTGGTATATTTATCCTCTACCTTTGACAACTGCATGCTATGCTTCTCTTAGAGCACTATTCTTTGGTCGCTGGAACGATAGCATCTCAGGGAACTTTGATGGGACTAATTTGAATCAGTTTGAAAAACGTGTTCTGACTCCCTTGGGATGTTCGCTCTTTGCAAATAGGAGTAAGCTTAACGTTGCTTCTATTAGGTCTTCCGATAGACTGTCCGTCCTTTTCAATACTTGATCGCTTGCAAGATGGCTCCTATAGGCAATAAGGATGCCACGCCTCCTTCTTACACTGTTAACCACAGCCCTGATTCAGTTTCTTTCTGCATACAGAGGATTGGTACTCAGTCAATGGGTGATTTTAAAGGTTGCGCCAACATTGCGAATTTGACTGGTGAGGACAGACCTTTGTATGTAGGCGAACCTGTCTACTTTGTTTGCGGTAATGTAGCATTTCCATGGCTGCCCAGTGATTGGCAGGGAACTTGTTACTTAGGAATCCTGTTACCCAGGGTATTCATAGCCAGTACCGTAGAGATTTCAAAGGCTCGTCCATGGCGGGACGAGAATGGTGACACTTCAGCACAAGTTCTAGGCGATGTAGCTAAATCCTTCGTGCCATTTTGGAGGCAAATAATGAATTCTGAAGATATCAGGAGACTAGCGAGAGTACTGGAGAGGACCATCAACCGGACCACTGACATACTCTATAATATGACTCTAGAACAGAAAGCAATAAGGTTAGTAGCACTTCAGAATCGGAAGGCATTAGATGTCATCCTGGCGGAACGTGGAGGGATATGTAAATTAATGGGGTCTGCTTGCTGTGCTTTCGTGCCAGATTCCTCCCCAACTATCTTCAAGGCAATACAGAATCTGCATGTCCTAAGTTCAGAAGTGCATGTTCCCGAGGGAAACTGGGATTTTAGCGCTTGGTTCTGGGACTTCTTGCGATCTTGGGTTTGGAAGCTACTATTGGTCTTGCTGATCATTTTAGGAGTTGTGTTGTTTCTTTGTTGTTGTATACAATGTCTTCCTGGTATATGTTCGATGCTAGGGGGATGTTACGCACAGGCGATGGGTACATTAGGACGCAAGGCGTACGCCCCAGAGAAGAACTCCAATGAATACGTGCTGAAAGAAATCTTAGTAACCGATCTTATGGCAATTGACATCTCCGATAGTGATTCAGTATGTATGGACATTGAGACGTGGAGTTACTCGTAAAGTGACTGTAAATAGTATAGCGCTTGGCTTAGGCCAAAAGGAGGGTTTGTCGAACAGGAAGTCATATCATGCCTTCTTTATTGTATATATTAGCCTAAGCCCAGTCGCTCTACAATGAAAACCGCGCTTCAAGGTTCTGACCTTAAATCGATTAAGCCGCCATTTTAGGTTCATCCGCCATTTTGATTCTCGCTCCAAAGTCACCCTGTGTTCTAAAATGGTGGACAGTGTTCTTCTGTCAGTAACATGGCCGTCTTGACCTCTGTATGCATGTTAATGCCTAAACTGCCCGTAGGCCAAATGTTAGGGTCATGTAATGAGACCATGTCCTTCGTTGACCTGTGGATAGAGGATTACCTGTGCCAACGATACTAATCCATGAACATATATTAAGCACAATGTTGTGTAAATTCTAAACGTGAACACTTGTTGAACTGTATTGTATTAAAATATGTACTCAGGCTTATGTTAAATCCGAGAATATACTGTTGCCACTGTGATTTGTTGAACATGTAAACTGAAGGTGATCCATATATATGCATATTGCTGGGCGAGTCAGAGGTGAACTCGGCACAAACCCTAGATTGGGAATTTTTAATGTACAGAGGGGCAGAACATCATGTTATAAAACTGTATAAAAGAGCGAATATTCTGATGTACAGTCCCACTCAATTCACACACCGAACAGGGCTGGTATTCGCTCTGTTGTACTGAGGGCCTGATAGCTATCTGTTACATTGTCTTTTGAAAACTGTTCAGTTACTTTGAATAAAGATCTGTGTATCTTTATAGCCCATGTTTGGTGTATTTCCTTTTGAGGGTACTCAGCCTCGATATTCTCTATTTGCTTTCACATGACTAGGTGTTTTAGCCTCTACTCACCCTTGTACTCGTACACAGCAGAAGTAAATTCATCACATTGGTGGAAGCAGTGGGATTTGGAACAGGCTGTGCCTACAGCCTCGTCGGCCAAAATAAGAGTGTACATTTAACATTAGTCTCACTGCCAAGGCATATTTTTTAAGTACTACAGTGGAACCTGACATGAGCCCTGCAGCCACCTGGGCACAGGTATATTCGTCACACTTTAGATCCCTCTTTATGTGATAATCTTCTATCACCCACATTTTGATAATCCATTTGCTGATGCCTTTACTAAAGCTTGTAGTCAAGTTTCTTTATATTTCTCACCTCTGCTCTTGGTGACTTATAGAACGATGAAAGAAACAGTTCCACAACATGCCACACATCCCTACATAGCGTGCATGAAAGATGGACACAGAACACAGTTCTAAGATAGTGCTTTTCTGAGTTATGTGCCCGGTATCCCATTTTTCCAAGCCAAATTGCCTCTCCCACAACACTCCCTTCACTATGTCCATTTATCATCCTCTGTCCACATATTCACCTAGCAACTTCCATTGGATATCCCATTGTCAGTAGGCTTCCGATGGCAATGGTAACACAGTCCCGCTTGAGAAGAAGCTCAACATAGCCTTTCAATCACTTCATAATTGCTGTCCTGTCACCCTCTCATGTAGCCTACCAGTCAAAGCAGGCCACTCAGGCATGGGCCCATGTATTACAGACACAGTGGTTGCACAAGCCGGCCAGACTGTTTTCCATCACCCCGCCCCCCCCCCTTACGGGTCCAGCTGCTTCACCAATTCCTGACCACTTTGGTTCAACTTGAAACCTGCATGCACCCCATTGGCCTGGTGAGCCGACACCACTACCCGTATCTGACATCAAGGATACATATTTCCATTTGCCATTTGTGAATGGGGCAGGTACCACACATGGTAGGAAATAGGATCTGTTAGGCAATGGCTTAAATTCTGTATTAAAATAATGCCATTGCAAGGGAGCGATGGATCACTCACACTCAGAGCATTACAGTTACGTAAAGGCACACAACCAAAGGTGAACCCCACTTGACCCCTGTGCAGACAAACAGTCCTTCTCCTTGTCAAATCCTTGACCTTACATCTGTTGCCACAGTCACCAGGTGTACTCCGTACATCTTGGTACAGTGGGAACACATTGAAAGAGATGCAGTTGTAGAGAGGCAGATGTATACGTCATCTATAGATCCCATTCCCTCACCTCTGTCATATTGGAAGAACAGCAAGAAGACACTGTACATGACACCTGGTATCATCCCAATATCACATCAAAGATATGAGAGATGTTATGCACTCAGACAAACGTATCAAATGTACCCTCAAACTGATGCGGTCGAAGGAAGTCTGCAGATACCACTGAACATAGAAGAGCAATAAGTGAAGTCTGGTAAGTGTAAAGTGACGTCATGAAGAGAAGACAGGCGGGTGCACTGAAACGATATACGAATACTTGTAGAATGATAATGTGACTGAAGTGACAAAGTAAAAATGTATGCGAATAAAAAGAAATCACATGCACAGAGAAGATAAGTGAGAAGAGATGTAGTAGATCTATATACACAGAAATGCAAGGTAGATAAGACATATAGAAGCTTGCTAAACAAAGAAAATAGAACACAGGTAATGCAGCCATGATGAGAAAATGGACATCGACTTCATATAATAGTAAGCGAAAAGCCTGAAGGCGAATGAACAGAGCTACAAAGCTGACAGGCACTGGAACACATATTTGTGCAAGAACAAATATTTGTTTGGCTTGGGATCAAGGATGCTGCAGCAAGAGGCAAATGCAAGGCTTGAAAGGGGTCAAAGAAGATAAGCCATGTACGCAGGACATATTTCTCTTAGATTAAGCAAAGGAGTGAAGATTTGCAAGTGCCAAGTATTGTACAATTAAAGATATGGAAAGCATATGCAAAACGGACCAACCAATTCTCCAGAGGTCGGTGAGAGTAATAACACCTATATATTTGAATCAAATAGCACCAAATAGAAGGACAAGATAGACAAAATCATGGTCTCCTCAGACAGATACAAAGGCCTATTCATAAAGCTCCAGATAAAGATATCAATGACCCTGCTCTCCCTTTAAAGTTCTGAGGAAGAGAACAGTCAGCAATGCAACTACAAAGAAGTAGTCTTGTCTTAGGGCCTAATTGATGAGAGATGGTAGGCTAATAGGCCAAGAGGGCAGTTGTCTGACGTTGTTCTCGGCACCTGGGTTTCGTTTTGCTTACGTGCTGCTAACGAGCCGAATGTCCATGGTTGGAAGAGAGTGTCAACCAATCATGAGGGCCTACGTAATGGTGGACTATACGTTGTTGCAGAAGCCAATCTGCTGCTGTTATTGTGCTATTATCTGTATTATACATAGTAAGAGGTAGTTCAATGCGTGCCTACCAGGTAAGAGGCAGCAAATGACGTTAATTACACCTAAATGAATAATACATATATGTGTTCCCTTAACCAATCCCTCCGGCCGATAGGTTTTTACTGTTTGCCACGTAGAATGACATCATAGCTGACGTACATTGAGGTATAAAGCCTTTTGTGTAATTGAAATGTGTTGAGAGTGTGTAAGATACAATCTGTTCACCAGGTTTTCCTACTTTATGGAACTGATAATAAAGTAGTATTTTGCCATGTTCTTTGAGTGTGTCCGGTTCTTTGGGCCTGAGATCAGTTATTGTGGTAATCCCATCTGGCACTTGGAATGCTCCAGATGCTACTGCACATTTTGGCAGCGGTGCAGATGGTACAACCCAGATTCTCGGATTCCTGATGTCTTCCACTATCAGCAGGAAAACCTCCGAATTTCTTGTGGAGAGCGGGAGAAAAAACACACGTAAGATGAGACCATCAACAGGTACCTCTTTGAAGAAATTCTTGTACGGTCCCCACGGGTACCCCGCGCACCGAAGGCGAAGTGGTCGATTGGAGAAGAGTCGATACCAAAGGGCTTGAACTGAACAACGGCCGTAAGTAGAAACATCGAAGGTGGCAAATAAAAGGGGAGGGATCATATTTTATGTATATATAATGGGGGAAGAAAACAGGATTTGATAAGGAGAGATACCTTGTTTCCTATTCCCAGGGAGATAGAACGGACCTCATCAAACTCTGGCAATTAATATTTTTTAAGGGATTCCTGTGGCAAGACCAAGGAAGGATGCGCGGCACACTCAGAAATGGAGTAGAATGGAGATGAGATACTTTTACTAGAGACAGTAAAGAAGGCAATCATAGAAATTGGTGTGCACATTTGTTTGGGGTTTTAAAAGTAGTAGTGTAAAAAGATTACCTGTTTTGTATTAGATTGTGATAAATATAGGCTGTAGGTTGAAACTATAGAATGATAGTAATACATTCGGCTGGTTATTAGACCCCAGAAACAAGCGATTGGCTCCAATTATTGGAGGGTAGCAGTTAAGAAGAATAGAACAAAATAAGATTCTTAGATTGTCAATGATAAACGCAGGATAGTAAGAATCGATAGAATTATACACAAAGAAGTAAAGGGAATATTATTGTGTAGGCTTGGAAATTGTTTGAAGGATATTTTGGGAAATTGGGCGGCAATCGTTGGTGCTTGCCCAAATTGATTGTTGTGGTATAATTAATTAAAGTGGTAAAAGAATACAAGAACCAGTAAGTATTGACAACTAAAAACAACTTGTCATTATGGGGGACACTACTCTAGTACACTTGTGCAAAACATTTCTGAGATATACACCCAAGATTAGGAAATACCATGCCAAATGGGTAAAAGGCATGGCTGACAAAATGTTCATGCCATGGCCTCAAGAAGGTTGGCTATTGACAACAGTATTGCAACACATGACAAGATATTTACATGCTGAATACACAGGGAAGAAGTTACAGAAAAGGTTAGCTATGTTAGAGTGTTGAAAAAAGTATCAAAGCAAGAAAGAAGACCCGCCCAAGAAGGAGTGGATGCTTAATCAGCATAAAGAGGAGGACGTTACGCCCTCGGCTCCTCTTTCCCCTCTGGAAAACAATAGCAAAACCGATGACTAACAGGGATTTTATCCTCCAAAGGAGTTAAAAGCAGCAGCGGGGTATGTTACTCCAACATGTGCAGCCTCCGCATATAGTAGTGAGGACAATATAGAAGAAAGCAAGATTAATGAATGTAAATATGTCTGCAAGCGATGAACATGAACAGCGTGATGAAAGAAGGGACAGACGAATAGAGATAGAAGAAAAAGCCAAGAGACAAAAAGGAGAGAAGAACAGAGGCAATGAAGTAACAATAGTCAGACCCTCCAGCAGATAGCGATTTTGCGATCCCGCAAAATGCAGCGAAAAATTGCTGTTTTTGCAAAAAAGGGCAAAAACAGCAGTTTTTGCAAAAACACCCACAAAAATTGGTGTTTGTACACAAAAAAAGGGAAAAAAATACTCAAGGCAAGTGTCTTAACTTTTTTTTGGGGCTCAAGAAATGAAATGCGCAAGCACATCTCATCACTTGAGAAAAAAAAAAAGCAGTCCGATCCACAAAGAACATATGAATCAATGCTGCTTATATGCGCCCATTCAGATGTCCTTTTTCACCCCTTTGGGCAAATCAGGGGGCGTTTCTGCACATTTAAAAGCACATCCCAAATTGACAAGCAAGATGCACTTTTAAATGAGCAGAAATTGTAGGCCACCCTATGCGCCCACTTTAAATAGGTGCACAAGTTGTGCCACTGGTTTACAGGATCTTTACTGACCCTACTGACTCATGCAATACTTAAAAAATATATATTTTTCTCTTTTCTTTTTTTTTAAGTGTGACAGCTGCTGTCTCACTTGCATTTCTGTTCCCCAAATGGGATAGAAATGTGTTTTTTTTTTGGGTTGCATTTTACAGTGGCAGGATGCTTAAGGGCCAGTCACGGTGAAATGCACGGGGAGCCTGTAGACCATTGTCGCAAGAGCGCTTCCAACACCAACGTATTCAAGGAGGCTGGCCAGCGCCTCATTTGCGCCACAGCCACGTGAAAATGCGTAGGTCACCTTTGAGATTAAGGTGGCCTGCTCATTTCCAAAAATGGGGTTTCTAAAAACAGCACATCCTCTGCTCTATTTTTAGATGCCCCGTTTTTTTAGGCCAAAATCTACAGTTTTCTTCAAAAATTGAAAAAAGATTACAATATGTGAGAGAAAGTATTGAGAGGGTGAGTGATGGGTGAGCTGTGGTGTGGTAGGCAAGAAAGCAAATGGAGATCAGAGGGAGAAGAGTGGGTGAGAGAGGGAAGCGGTGGGCAAGAGAGCAGAGCGGTGCAGTGGGGGGGTGGGCCAGAAATCAGAGAGAGAGCAGAGGTACAGAAAGTGGAAGGAATGTGGGCTCCGGGGTAGTAGTGGCCCAAAAGCAGAGGGGTTGGCAGGAAAGGGGCGGCCGGAAAGGGGCAGTAAGCTTGGGAGAAACGATGAGGGAAGAGTGATAGAATGGGAGAAAGGATGAAAGATGCAGACGAACGCAAGAATGAAGGACTGTATACTGTGGGAAGAATTGGGAAGCATACGGTGTGAGTTGGGAGTATGGTTCGGAGTTTGGCAGGGACTAGAGAGCGCAAATTGTGACTTGGCAGTGTGACAGAGCATGGGAGTATGTGTATGACTGAGCGTGCGGTTCAAAAAATACAAGTTGTGATTGGGAATTGGTGAGATGTGTGAGGTGTGTTGAGTGAGAGAGGGTGTGTGGGTGTTTGCGGGATTGGGGAACATAGAAGGGGAATATTTTCAGCATTACAACTGATAATGATTAATAACATTAATAATATTAAACTAAAAAACGTAGCCAAAACAAACACTGTTCTGCCAAGACAGAGACTTCTAGGACACTTCCTATTTGATACAAAAGCTACATATATTGACACCCTGGCTCTCTTGTAGCCTTGCACATGCCTCTTTCCTGCAATGTACCTATCTTGCACCCTCCAGTCAATAAAAATTGTGCTGCAAAAATGCTGACATAAATAAAGGTTTGTGCCGCAAAATTTCCCTTTTAATACCTCAAAATTTCCCATTTCATGCCGCAAAATCCTGGATGGTCTGAATAGTACAGAATGAGTGGATGGGAGCACATATACTACTAAAATAAGACACAAAGGGAATTGACGATGTTAAAGAAAGAGAGGAACAGGAAAAGAAGGAAACACGTGTCAGCTGCAAGCAATCACATAGCACCTGAATCTGAATAAATCACGCTGATGATAAAATGGAGCTCTTTATGGATGAATTTACATGATAACAGAACTGTATCACTAGTAGATAATAATATTCAAACCTATATTGTACTATAGCTGCTTTGTCTGGTTAATAAATGTTCAATTTTATCTTTAGAAATATCGATGCTACACTGTCTACATTTAAATTATCCTGTCCTGAAGAGGCTGGTCCATCATTAAGTTTGGGACTGTGAGAGCCGAAACCTGTGTACTGAGGAGCCCCCCGGCCAGCCCATACAGACGGGGTTTGCTCCAAAAGTACTTTAAGATGAGATAGCTGCACCTTGAGATGGATGGGGGTGCAGATTTATTACTCCAACAACAATCAATAAGGACAACTCAATGGTTTGGCAAAGGGAGTCTGTTTAATGACCAGTACAAAAAACGGGGAGTCATGGCAATCAGCAGTGATGCGATAGTCCGTTTCGCTTCAACTCCAACAAACTTCATACAAACAATAACATTTATACTCAAAACTCATCATCATTGACGTGTAACACTCAAAAGTTAATAAGCATTTCTATTGGTTAGGAAAAGGTAACTTTACTATAGGTACTATATCTGTATATGGTAATGGAGTGAGGGGATTGGATAAACACCGTCAGGTGGGTGTCTAAGCCCTTCCTTCAAATATGACTACTGTAGACGTCACTAAATGTGCAACGTCCCATTGGTTCTATCTATAGGACCCTAGATTATTTGGTTCATTGTGATTGGGTTGGCATCAACCCCATGCATACTTTTTCACTTTGCTTAGCAGCACACAGAATGGTTGGCCAGGTGAAGGGTGCCCCTCAACTCACCCGGCCTTCCTCCAATCATTACTTTAGTGGCTATGTGTCAATTATTTCGTAGTGGTTGGCCTCGAGATTGCATCTTCTGCCTCGATATCTTCTCCTGGCTCACAGCCATGCGTAGGTGTGGGGGTCTTGCTCTGTTCGTTCGACTGGTCACGTGATTCAGACACCGTGGATTTGCCTTTTCCTCAACAATTTGTGTATTTGATTTTATGTTCACCCAACACCTGTCTTTGCCTTCTTATCTTGCCCCTTCAAAGCAGTATATTCTGGTCCTTGCTTCAGTTAATTGTAGCTACTGCTCGTTCATTTTGATGGATACGACCTTGGTTCCTTATGCACAAGTTTCCTCTGCTGAGTTTTGTTTCTTCTGCTCAGCTCCTGATTTTGTTGACTGTGAAACCTTTCTCGAATGGCCTTTTGTAATTTTGTTGATTCTGCCTTTTGTGCAAAGTGGAATTATACTTCATATAAAGTGCTTTATTTGAGGTAGATATGTATATGGTGCTTGCCGCACTATCCCTCTATTAAGCATAGCAAGCTGTACGATTCTCTTAGCTGTCTTGCAGTGTCAAGCATATGTACAGGTGTTAGCTGGCTGAACATCTTCATCCTGCTTACAGCTTAAGCTTCTTTGTATTTCAACATCGTTTTCTTCTTCTGGGTTCACGATATCCTTATTCATGGCGGTTCGTCTCTTTGTCTCATCCTTGGGTCGTCATATCTTCTATCTGCGAATCCGTCCGGGCCTTCGTGACGTCACCATTCGTCTTCCATTAAGGCCTTTTTGGTTTCTTCCGGGATGGTACTTAGGCAATCTTCATTTCGTCTCATTTGCTGGTAGGGTTTTCTCAATGGATACCTTACTGCCCATGGTTTTCTGGGTATTGGTACTTCAATAGGTGCTGTCAGTCTGATAGTTACTGGGCAGAGCACTGCTGTGGCTCTCTGCTGGTTTATTTGCTCATCATACGTCCCATATTTTGGTGTGAACGTTCCTGGTGCTTCAAAATGGGCGATTGGAGTGCCGGCTTTTTTTCGGGACCTCCTCTACACTCCCCCCTCTGGGCGATTCATCGACCACTTTCACTTCCTCCTTCGGATTCATCTTACTTGGTTCCTCTGTATTCATCTTCACTTCATCGTCTGGGTTCATTCCTTCTTCATCTTCTGGGTCTGTACATGACGGTTTGAAGAAGTGTCTTTTTGGAGTCCATATCTTTATTACTCCCTTTAGGTTTCCCGATGTCCTTACATGTTCGTCTTTATTCCATGTCATTAGTTGACATTGTCCATTTGGGCTGTAGTAAATCCATCTTCCCACATAATTTCTGCGTTTCCTGGGATAAAGAAAATGTGTACCTTCTGGTGTGTGCCTGCTGGCCTTCACAAAGTCTCTTATTTCTTCATCAGTCAGATCTCTGGGCTTCCATCCTGGATCGACATCAATCATGATTTTCATCCCTATTGCTTTCTTCGCAGTTTTCTGGCATTGCGATATTATTATCTTGATAACGCAAAATCCTAGTAATATCATCACTAGCAGGGCTCCTTAGAACTTGAATGCATCTGCCATCCATTGTGGAACCCATGAAAACAGTGATGCGAACCAGCTGTCATCATCAACTTCGTCGGTTTCGTTGATCATCTGGTTCTGCAAGTTTGTCAGCATACCTATTGCTTCTGTTAAAGTTCCATTTTCCTCATTGTGAGAAGGTATAAATGTGCAACATGATTCTCCTATTTTTGCACAAACTCCTCCATCCATAGCTGTGATCATGTCAAGAACATATCTGTTCTGGAGAGTCATCAGTCGGATGGCTCTTAACTCTTCCCTAATTGCATTAAATCCTTTTATGGTCGTGATGATTGTCTGCAGTAACTCCCATCTGGTTATCTGCAACCATTTAGTATTTACTCCAACTTGGATTCTTGGTATAAAAATCGTTGTGAACACTGATGAGGTGAGTCTGAACAGCCTATGTTCATATGGGATCGCATGAAATGCTTCTTCTGATTTAGCAGAGAAGTAATTTTCTCTCTTCATTTGCATCAGTTCCACGTATCTCTTCATTCTCAGGTGAGCATCTGCTTTTGGGAAACTGTCAATGTTCAGGTCACTTTTCAGGATCACCAATGCTGGAACATGGACGTCCACTATTGTGCATATGCCTCCCCAGTTTTTCGGCAGTCTGGTGTATGCTTTGGGCCCGCATGCCCAATAATGATCCATAATTACTGCAGTTCCATGCACCATACCTGGAGCATCAAAAATTTGTCCACAGTTCTGATTCTCCCCCATTTTCCTTGTGCCATTGTTCCTGAAGCACAATTTTGGGCTTTCTAGTGGCACTATCTGCAAGGGTCTTACCCTGTCTTCGACCCATGTCAGCAGTTTTGCAAGTTTCGGCCATAAAGGCTTGCACAGTCTTTGTGATTTTTCAACTGCTTCTTTGCAGGCTCCGGGGACCATCTATGCTCTGCAGATCACTACTCCTTTCTCCCATCCGTCTGGTGAAAGCACTGTTCCCCAAATCTGCATTTGGCCTCTGTTCTTAAAGATTTGAGCCTCTTCTTGAGGTTTTCCTTGAACATTTTGTCTCGGGTTCACTTCCCATCTTATTCCTGCTCCTTTAACTCCAGGCTTCTCGTACCTGATCACATGATTCCTAGTATGAGCTCTGTTTCTTGTCTTAATGTCTTGGACATAATCATCTTCATCGGTGTAAGCTGTTTCAGTTGGCCATATCAATGAGGCATCAGTTCCCATAAACTTGCCTCTGGTCTTGCACATTGCTGCATGTGAGAGACAGTGTGCTGTTGGGACATCAATTTCTACAGCCACAAAGAGCTTGGATTTTCCCTTGTTGTATGGTAGAAGTGCACAAACAAAGCATTCTAGTTTGGAATTTCGTCTTCAAACCTCCTTCATGTGCTGGTACCAAATGTTGTTACCTAGATGTGCTGTGCGATCCAGGTAGTCGTTTAGTTCATTGTCATCTTCATGCATGCTTCTCTTGATTCTTAGTGTTTTCCTGTAGTTGGCTATGACTATATCCCTGAAAGCATTGGTATGGCTTTTCCTTGCTGGATGATTCTCAGGTATTCTGGTCATTGGTGCAGGCCTTCTCATCTGCGCCATTTGAGTGGACAAGAGTCTGGCAGCTCTTTCCTTCTCTTCATATATCTTTTTTCTGCAGGATACAAATGCCCATGCCAACCAGCCTGACGCTGGTCTGGTATATGGCTGTATTGTGGAACTTGTACTTGTCCCTTGCGTGGGAACATATATGCTTGGCAATGTAGTCTCTGCGGTTTTGTTTTTCAGTTCCTCATGCAGCTTCCTCGCTCTGGCTATGTGCAGAAATAATGCGTCTACTATCAGTTGCGTCCTTGCAGAGAGTTTCTCAGTGTTGGCTTTCGCTTTCTTAAGTGTTTCTGATATAACTGTCTTTGTTGGTTTTTGCTTTAATTCATGTTTTCTCACAACCTCTGCTGTGGAGTTTTTTATGGCAGGCAGTCTCTTCTTCTCTGCTGCTTTTGTTTGTGGTTCTGCAGTCATTGATACTAGGCCTGTTTCGTGTGCATTCAGTGTTTGCATGCGTGTAGTTTCAGTGTTGTTACTTCATTCATTCCGTGCCGAACCTGTCTCCGGCTTTCCTTTTCATTTGTTACCACAAGAGTGTGTGTATCATTGCTAATCACATCCATTTCCAGTTCTTTCACACCACCATCTGATCTTCTAGGGACTGGAATGACTATGTAAGGTCTGGGGGCGTTGGTGGGTTTTATGCGTGCATCATTAGGTGGGTGTACTGAAATTGTAACGCTTTTTGTACCAATAAAGATGCTGAGTTCTTAGGTTTTCTTGGGTTTTGTTTGTCTCTCTCCTCCCCCCTCTCTCCCCTTCCCCCCTCTCCCTGCACATGTCGATTTGAGTAATGTCCCACTTTCCCCCCCTGTAATGAAGAGAGATGTTTGTAATATGTGTGTTCATTTCTTTAAAAAACAATAAAACAATGTTGATAAAAAGAATGCAGTTCTAATCGTTAATGACAATAAAATAATGATGAATATGATGCATAGATACATTATGCCCCTGTAAGTCAGGCGGCAGCATTTTTTTCCAGAGAAGCGGTGGTGCCTCTCTTCTTGTGGGAGGACCAGGTTGCTGCTCTGGACCCCCATCTCGATCATTCTAAATGTCAATGTTAGTATTCCTTTACCCAATATCGTCTTTCAAGTTCTGCGCTTGACAGTGTCAGGTGTTCCACAAGTATTCCCCTCTTATGAGTGACAATTGTCTCTTGTTTTCAGGATACAGTTCCTTTGCTAAACTATGGGAAAAATCAAATTAAATAACACTTCAGTGAGTCCTCTTTACTGTGCATGTTCAAAGTAGGTAAGCTCCCAATCCACTCCCCTTATTTGTTTCAATCCTGAGGACATGGTGTATGCCAGTAAACACGAAGGATTAGGGACAAATATAACAACTATGAGTTCTTGGCACTGCTTCCTTGATCTGTCCCTCGATGGAAGGTTTTTAGAATCTCCTCAGATAACTCCTCTGATGGTTAGAAAGTTCCACTTGGAGTATGATTCCATGCAGGAGCATTCCCATCTGTGCAACATTAGTTGGGTCTCTGATGAAAGTGAGGACGTCAACATCGATTGGTCTCCCCACTAGCTCTGGAAAGACAGTGACTAGGAGAAAAAGAACATCATGGGCCAACCTTGTGTATTCTGGTGACAGAGACATCTGTCCTGTCTTTGCTGAGGTTCAGGATTATATGTTTTCTCCTAAATGTGAACAATGTCTGCACTGTCCGGTCACATGGAGTGCAACCAGAATGATTATCTTATTTAAAAGATGGCTTAAATTTTCTGTATTCGCAGGATCTCAAAGAAAAGAGAATGTGTATGTTGTTCTCCTGATAAGAGTTGGACAGTCTTCGATTATGCGAAAGAACAGTGTGTTGATGAGCTCATCTATTTCTGCCTGTGTTGGGATCATTTGATTCTTTCTCGCTGTACTCAGGGAGTAGGATAAATTGTTCGGCAATGACAGTGATGAGTTGTCTTATTGTCCTTTTGTTTTCAGGATCTTGTAGAAAGTCTGTGACACTGGTGAGCCTCCCTACTGATGATGGATATGATCTTAGCACTAGAACAAGATATGTTATTATGTCCTTTGTGATGTCTCTACTGTGGGACACCATAAGTGATTCTGGAGAGTGTCTCAATGTTAAACGAATTGGGATACTGTAGTTGCTTCCAATGTAAGTGTCCTCGGTCAAAATTTGGCATACTCTTTTCTCAAGGCTTAAGTATGCCTTAGTCCAAAGTTCAAAGTCATCAGACTGTGTTGTGGCTTGTGCGTGCAATTTTCATCTTCACCCTGCAACTAGGATGCACAGAGTGTCCGTTTTTTATGTCCTTATACCCTTTTTTGCTTAGAGGAAGTGTCCAATTTAAGCCACAATTTGCAAAAAGTTCCTTGTCTTTGTCTGGCTGGTCATGCGTCCTTCTTCCGCGTCGCTCGTCGATTCCTCTTGCTGGGGTGCAGGTAGGGGGCCTTCTCCGATGTAGGGTTTTATATCACCAAGAAAAATCCAAGCTCTCTTGCCTTGTAGTTTCACTGCGGATGGAGTGCAGTCCTCCACTGTGAAAGGACCGTTAAACCTTGGTTCTTCACAAGGACAGCATCTCCAGGGAAGACGAGTGGAACATGTAGACCTTGAACTTGGTCTGTTGTAGTATCTTCTTCTGTGTTCTGTGCTGCACTGCACCCTTTTCGTCATCGCTGCAGCTTGTCTGAAATTACAGTACGGCAAGATGTCATGCAGTTCAGATAGTTTTGCAATTCAGACCCTAGAATTTCTCCAGTTGATTGGGCATCACATCTGGCTCCATCTCGGGGTGTCTGAGTTTAGTTTAGTTTATTTATTTGTACCGCGCACCGAACCCTGGGGTAGCTGGGCGCCGGAGACTTAAAAACAGTTACAGCATGGCAAAAATATACAGTACAGATTGTGATAAAACAACAACGGTGTAGTAGACCGGGTTACAGGTGGTCAACAGAGGCAAGCAGAGAGGAAGTGCATTAAGCGGCGTTTTTGTTGGAAAGCCATGTTTTTGTTTTGGCTCTAAAAGTCCAAAATGAGGGTTCTGCTCTAAGGTGTGGTGGCAAAGCGTTCCATAGTTTGGCAGCTAGGACCGGGAAGCTGGCGCCGCCTGCTTTTTTTAGAGAGAATTTGGGAACGGAGAGGCAGTGTGCGTATGGTGTTCTAGTTGGTCTAGTTGAGGTGTGATTGTGGAACTTGTCTGCCAGGTATTTGGGTGCGTCGTTAGAGCGGCATTTATGGACGATGACGAGGGATCTGAGGGAGATTCTGTCTCGTACTGGGAGCCAGTGAGCATCTTGTCTGAAGCTGGAGATGTGGGCGTTTCGTGGGATACTGCGGGCTGCTCTGATGGCATTATTTTGCAGTACCTGTAGTTTGTTCAGGTTGTGTTCTGATGAGCCAAGAAAGAGGGTGTTGCAGTAGTCAATTTTTGAGAGCACTAACGCTCTGGCTAGTGTAATGCAGCTAGAGGGTGATAGGAAAGGTTTGCAGGCGTTGATGAGCTTATTGGTGTAAGCTGTTGAAGAGGCAGTTGCGTTCACCTGTCTTTTGAGTGAGAGAGTGGAGTCTAGATAAACCCCAAGGGTTTTAATTTCTTTGGCTACTGTGATTAGGTTATCGTCAATGTTGATGGACGCGTAACGGGGGTCTAGTTTGTTTAGCCGCGGTTGGGAGCCGACAATGAGGAGCTCAGTTTTCTCATCGTTGAGGCATAGGCCGTGCTCTGCCATCCAGGCTTGGATCTCTAAATAAAGGTTGTTGATTTTGGTGGAGTCCTCGTCGTAGCACCCTGATAGGGTGATGAGAACCTGGGTATCGTCAGCATAGTTTGTGTAAGTGACACCTAGATTATCTAGGCGGTCAAACAATAGCTTTGTGAAGATATTGTATAGAGTCGGCGAGACGCACGAGCCTTGAGGAACGCCGCAGGTGATGGGGACAGGGAGTGCTGATGCCCCTGGGGAGAAGACCCGGGTGGTTCGGTTGGTTAGGAAGGACTGGATCCAGGCAGTCGCCTGGTTAGAGAAGGCCGCTGAGGTCCTCAGATGTTCTGTGAGGATCTGATGGTCGACGAGGTCGAAGGCAGCTGATAGATCTAGCAGTAGGAGAATGGCTAGATTACCCTTGTCCTTTGCCTCGTCCATCTGGATTTTTAGGTCCAGTAGGGCTGACTCTGTTCCATGCCTTGGCCTGAAGCCGGATTGTCTGAGACCCAGGAGATTGTTGTCTTCCAGGTGCTTCTGTATTTGCAGGTAGGCCACTCTGTCTAGGATCTTCAGGATGTAGGGAACGGTGGTGATTGGCCTGTAATTAGTTGGGTTATTGGGGTCTAGATTAGGTTTTTTTAGAAGTGGCATGACCCAGGCCTCCTTGAGGCTACTGGGCACTGAGCTTGATTTGAAGGATGCATTGATGAGGGCTGTTATGAAGGGGGCCAGAGTGTTGGCGCCTTCTTGGATGATGGGGGCTGGGCATGAGTCCCCTTGGCATCTAGAGGGCTTGAGGCCCTTAATGATGCTTTCTACTTCTTTAGTGGAAACTGGTGAGAAGGAGAAGGGGGGGCAGGTAGGTGTTTTGGGGGTGGTGGGCGGAGGGCGGTTTGTTTTTTTGGATAGGCTGAGCTTTTTCTGTTCGATTTTGGATTGTAACATGGTGATTTTGTCTGCAAGGGCTTTTTGAATCCTCTCACACCAGTCTGCATCTTTCACGCAGGTTTCAGCCAGAGTGGGGGGGGATTCGAGTTCCCTAAGGATATTGAAGAGCTCTTTTGTTTTAGATTTGGCGTTCTCAATTCTGTTATCGTATGTCTCTTTTTTGGCCTTAAGGATAGCAGTTTTGTAGGTGGTGGCTGCTATCGAGAGTTGAGTTTTGTTGGAAAGGTTGGGCGTTTTTCTCCAGGTGGCTTCTGCGGCTCGTTTGGAGTTTCGGAGGATTTTTAGCTCTGGTGTGAACCATTTGTTCATATGGGCTGCCGGTTTGGCTTTGGTGAGTTTGAGTGGGGCGATGGTGTCTATTGCTGATTCTAACGTTTTGTTGTAGAGGTCAGCGAGTTTCTCTGCATCTAGGTTGGCGTAGTTTGTAGGGGTACAGATATTGTCTATAAGTGGGCAGAGGTTTTGTAAAGTAATGTTGCGGTTGTTTCTGGTGAGGGTTTGGGGGATGGTAGGGGTTGGAAAGTTTGGTTGTGATTTCCCTTGAATGGAGAAGGAGATGGCGTGGTGGTCAGACCAAGCAGTTTGCTCGTTTTTTGTAATGGTCGTAGAGCAGTTGAGATCCGCTAGGAGTTCTAATGATTCTTCCTGTGGCTATCTCGTGTGGCGTAAGATGATGTTCAGAACCTGGTTGGTTCCGAAGTGCATACAGAACCAGTGGAAGGCAGTGCAACCATCCCTTCTTTAGAATAAGCTTCAACTTGGGTAACCTTTCCTTTAACAAGCTGTTGAGCTTCTCACAGACCCCATTACTTTGCGGATGATACGCTGATGAGAACTTGTGCTTTATACCAAGCAGCAATGGAATCTGTTAAAATATTGCATTAACGAAGTGAGGGCCATTATCTGATCTCATGACTTCGTATACCCCCCACCTGGAGAACACTTCCCTCACTAAAAATGTGGCCGCACAGGTAGAGTCTGGGTGTGTACATGGACCTGCCTCTATCCATCTAGAGAATGGACACACCACAACAATTAAATATCTGTACCCGTTACATACTTGAACCATGTCGACATAATCGACATGCAAGTGCTGAAAAGGCCCATTTGGCCTGGGGATGACTCTTATTACTTTTAATATGTGCCCTGCCGTGAATTGCTGATAAATGATACAGTTCACTATGAAGAATGCAATGTGCTCAGATAAATTTGGTATGAACCAGTCTTCCGCGAGCATCACTGCTAGATTCTCTTGTGTCATATGCGTCGGGCAATGTAACTTCTCCAGCGCTATTTTTAATAGGGCTAGAGGCATTACTGGTTTACCAGTGCTGTCTTGTCGCTGCAAACTGTCAGAGGGGTTTAAAGAACACCCTTGATGTTTCCACGAGTTCTTCTCTTCCTGTGGTGCCTCCCCTTGGAGTTCCATTAGCTGTGTTTGCCGCAAATTACTGTAACTTTCAGGTGCAGTTCGTGTAACCATCATTCGCTCGTTGGCATGGATAACTTCCACTGCCATAATCGTCTCACTTTTGGATGCCATACGATTGGCTTCTGTGTCTGCTACTTGATTTCTGCGTGAGTAAAATCGGTCCCTTTCGGTTGGGCGGCACATTTCACGACCGCTTTGCCCACTGGGAACGGTGGTGCCTTGATCAGCCTGTCCAGTAAGGCTGCGTGCTGCACTGGCGTGCCGTCTGCTCGGAGGTAGCCCCTCCTTTTCCAGCGTGCTAGGCCTGCGTGCACTGTTGACGTCACATAGGCGGAGTCACTGTACACCGTTACTTCCTGGTCTGCGTGATTCTCAATGGCGAGTATCAACGGCAATAATTCTGCAGCCTGTGCTGAATAATGAGATGTATTTGTGCACTAAGAAGCACTCAACTCTCCATTTGCTGTGTGTTTTATCACAGCAACGCCTGTGTATCTTTGCCCATCATTTTGGTTGATTCTCAAAACACCCGTCGATAAAGACGATCTCTCCTCCTGCCAAGGCGTTTTCTTTCACCCTGGGGATTTCATCATAGAATTCTTCATAATTTGCACAGTCATATATCGGTTCTCCTTCAGTGACTGGCTCTGCTATAAACATAGCTGGGTTCACTATCTTACTTCGAACTATCTTAATCGATGGATTTGATATGATCACTTCATAAGCAGAAGCTCTCTGAGATGTCAATGGGCTCTTTGGTTTCTCTAGAATGGCAAATAGCGAGTGCTCGACGTACGTTGAGCATCCCATTACAGTGGTTGTCGCCTTCTCTATGGCAAACACTGCGGCAGCTAAACTTTGTTCACATGGGAAGTGGCCTCTCAATACTGGGTCCAGATTCCCGCTGTAATATGCCAGGGGGTTGTACCCCAAAGTGGTTCTCTATGTGAGTACTGCCGTCATAACGCTGCCATTTGTGTGTGAAAACAGGTAAAATTCCTCTGCGTAATTGGGAATCCCGAGAACTGGAGCTGTGCAACTAGCTCTTTTGAGTTCAGCAAACCCTTTCTACATGGTCTCAGACCATTCAATCTTGTCTTTCGTCACTTGGGCCTTCTTTAGGGCCTGAAGTAAATGCTTAGTATAAGAGCTGTAGTCGAAGACCCATGTCCTGACATAGTTGCATAGGCCTAAAAAGCTCTGCTTCTGCTTTATCGTGTGTGGTTTAGCCGTATTAAATATGGCTTCAGCCCTTTCTGGGGTCAACTTCCTTCCTTCATGTGAGATCAACTGGCCTATGTACAGCACTTCTTGTTGACAATATTGTAAATATTGTAACTTTTCCTTGTAAACCTTATATCCTTTCTCAGCCAGTATAGTCAATTGCTGAACAGAATCGTGCCTACATTGCTCTTCTGTGGTGCTGCAAATTAAAGATGTCATCGACGTATTGCAGGACGACACTTTCTAATGCAATATTGCTTAAGTCCATCCGCAGGACTCTGTTAAAAATAGATGGAGACTCACAGTACCCCTGTGGCAGCCTCGTGCTTTTCAGACGCATTTGTCAAGTCAATCACTGTGAAATATTTTCCCTCATCGGGTATGTTACATAGAATTGTAGATGGGTTAGGGACTAGAGGGAACTTGGCCTCGACAATATCGTTTATTGGCCTCAGGTCTTGCACTAGCCTCCAAGACCCCCTTTACTATTTTTCACAGGCTACACTGATGTATTACATTGTGACTCTGATGTTACTAAGATGCCCTGGTCCATCATGGCAGAAATTGTCTTAAAAATCCACTCATCTGCTTCTCTGGACATGGGATATTGTTGGGCTCTTGGTAGAATTGCTCCTGCTTTCAATTTAATCTTTACTTCTCCAACCCCCTTCAAGAGGCCTACGTCATAGGGGCCTGTAGTCCATACTGAGACGGGCACCTTGGCTATGTCGTCATCAAAATATTCAGGACAATTTAGTGCCAACATCATTCTCTGAGGTACCTCTCTCTTAATCATTTTCACCCAAAAGGTGAGACTCACTTCCACCCTTGTCTCTCCCACATCTGTTTGTTCTTCAAACAGCTCGTCATCGGTGATGTCAGTCAATCGATATCCTTCTTCAATGGCGATCACTGTGCACCATTGTCGGCCCTCGTCGTCATAACCATCAATCAAGGTCACTCTTCCTTTCACTGCGGCTGTGTGTATCAAGGGAAATACTTGTCCCTCCTCCTTATGCATCAGTATTCTTAGTCTAAATAGGAACTCATCAGGGGTTCTCATTATTTTGTCTGCAAGGTCTGGCAATCCTGCCATAAGCACACGCATACCATATGCAAATATTTCTGGCTCTAGTGGTATAGCCCTCATGGCTGGGTGTCCCGTGTATGCTCTGATTATCTCGCATACGTTTGAATGCTGCATTCCTGCAGTTGAACATACTATGCCCTCCTCCGTGAATGAAATTGTCATGTTTAAGTTCGTCGTCAAGTCTCGATCCAAAATGTTTACTGGTGTCTGACGCGAGTATAAGAAGGGCACATTCATTTTGCACTCTCCTATAGAGACTGGGAGTGCATTTGTAAAGGGAACGCGACTCGTCACTCCTGTGAAACTCTTGAGTATTTATGGCCTCGCCGGATCAAGGAAAACTTGCCTTCATGTATGCACGAGCGTCTTGCACCCGTGTCAACTAAGAAGGAATAATCTTCATCCCCTATAATGACATCCACCCTAGGTTCCCTGTGAGGGTCTGGTGTCACTGATAGGATAGAACACATCAGGGTTCCCAGTGAGCTGTCCTAGTCCATATACTGCTTTGGCCCACCATGTGCTGGTGCATTTCCCCACTGTTACCCCCCATTCCAGGGTTTGTGGTCTGCCCTGTGCTCATCGTCTGTGATAGTTGCTTCAGTGCCTGTTGGGATTGTCCTTGTGGAAAATTCCTTATGCTTTGTGGTTGCACACCTTGTTGTGCTCCTGGTGCTTGTTGTTGCACCGTGAAAACTCTGTGCAACACCCTGTTGTAAAACTGCAGGTGGATATGTCATGCCTGCTCCTGTTCCTTGGCCGCTCTGCATCAGGCCTTGATTTCTGCATGTGCGCACCAAATGCCCTGTCATTCCGCACAGCCAACAAACTGGCGGTGTTCAGATAATTTGCCCATTTGACATATCTTGGTCACCATTTAGCATATTTTGAAAACCTCCTTGATTATTTTGGAAACCTCCCTGATTGCTCTGCCATCCTTTTCCTCTGAATCCTCTTCCCCTGGGATATCCCCCATATTGCCCTGATTATTCTGCTGTGGACTAGCCACCTGCTGCATGCCTTATTCAGCTGTGCTAGTTATCATGGCTCCCTCAAGAGCATATTTTGACAATTTCTTTTGCACCAGTTTCGCTTCCTCGCCTTTTCGAGTTGCTTCCTTTTGCGATTCTTTTCCTGCAACAGTCTACAATAATGTGCGATGGTCAACTGTATTTCAGCCCAAGGCTTGGCTTCAATTCCCACCAATTTCTTGAGTTGTTTCTGCACCAGCTTTGGCAGCCCTTGGCACAATATATGGTAAAACAAAGGTATTGTTTTCGTCCACGATTCATGAGTCTTGAGCACCCATGCATCTTGGAAATTCTGTATATAAATTAACGGATCCTCAGAATCCTTCATTTTTTGAGTCATTATAGCTCCCATATTGGAAGTATCTGGGTATAGCACTCGTAGCGCTTTCCATACTGCGGCTCTACAATTATTAAATGGAGCCCCGTCATGCGAGGTATTAATTGTGGTTACATCAGGGTAGCCTGCTCGTGCCTTCATGTCGTCTGCTCTCTCACCAAGTATGGCGATCAAGAGACCTTGGATATCCCCTATAGCTAACGTGTTTCCTCCTGTCATTTTTTCTAACTCATGTCTCCACTTTCCGGCTTCCATTGTCAGCATTGGAAGCTTGTTTTTCAAATGTTCTCGATCCATGTGTGGCCATGGTATATATTGCGGTCTTATTCCCCCCTTCTCGAGCAAAGGGAAATTGGAACGTGTAGCCCTCTCTCTCTTCTCTCATTGTTCTCCTGTCTATTACAGGGGTAATATTCCTGCATCACCATCTACCTGGCAATGCCCTTAGTCTGTCCACATAGGGCGGCGAAGACACCCCCCTCTGACCGTGAGATACGTCTTCATATCGGTCAGGCTGCGTGGCTGATTCTGATGCCCTCGGTGCAGATTCGCTAGTGTCTGACCATCTTATTGCTTACTCTCTTGGGAGTCGTCTTTCGTTCCGTCTCTCTTCCTCATTTTCCTCGCGCGCCTCCCTTTCAGAGTCGGACATTGTCTGTCCCCAACTGGTGTGATTGCTCATGTCCTCTTTGTTCCTACTTGTTGCTAATCTATCCAGAGCTCTCTATTCCCACTACTTTGGGAGACATCCTCAGTGTCGTACAGCTGAGTGCTCTCCAGGCGCTCGTCTTCCCCCTCCCCTTGGGGTATTTGTTCTAGCCTCATTTCATCATATATTCTATCGATCATTTCTCCGATGCTTCTGGTGTTGAAGTCTTCCTCGATATTCGCCCTAGACGTGCCCGGTACTGAATCGTACTCAGGAAAGAATTCTTTGATGTCTTCCCAGTCTACAACTGGAGCAGGTTTTTTTAACCTCTCTCCCCAGATATTCAAGATCGCGTGCTCTCTGTCTTTGCTTACATTCTAAATTGTCATCAAATTCTTTGTGTTTCCTCGCTTCTTCTCTGACCCTATCTTCTTCCTTTCTCTTTTCATTTCTACGTTCATCTTCCCTTCAAATTACCTCATCTCTTCTTCTAATTCTTTTCTCACGCATCCTTTGCTCTTCCTCTAACCTTTGCTGTTTCTGTCTATCTTGATCAATGGCTGCTTTTGGGTTGCGATTGAGCTGTCTCTCTTCCTCTTCGCGATATAGCTGTTCTCGGCTTAGTCTCTTTCTTTCTTATCCTTTCATCTCTTAACTCCTTCTCTTTTCCCTTTCTCTGTGTCTCATCTAATCTTTCTGTTTGTTTCGCATCATCAAGGCCTTTGCCATCGAGTTTTAATAAAATGTGTCCTCCTATCCATTCGTCTTTTGCGAATGCTATCTCATCAGTTCTATCTTCGCTTCCCTTCCATCTCTTTCCTTCCCTCTTTTTGTCGAGAGATGTGCTTGTCTGTGCCTGATCTCTTCTTTCTTCATCACGTCTCCCCTTGTCCCCTGGGACTGCAGAGGTAATATTTTTGTTCTTATCTTTCCCTTGATTTTCGTCACTAATGTGTGTAGGTGACTCATATGCGGGGATACTATATCCTGTGGCTGCTTTAAGTTCTCTGTGGGTATAACCCCTCGTCTTTACTTTCTTAAATTTTCATTTTGAGTGGGGCAGGAGGTGCGGTAGGCGTCTCACCCCCCTCTGTGCATATATTAAGTATACAATCTGTTGGCGGCTCTTCCTCCTTTCCCTGTTCATACATTTTCCATAACTCGAGAACAGCAAGGCGTTTTTCTAACTTCTTGCCTGTATATGTGGCATGCAAATATGTCATCATATGTTGTAAGACGGCTTTAGATAAAGACCCATTTTGTGGCCATGGCATAAACATCTTGTGGGCGGTATCTTTAACCCACTCAGTACTATATTTCTTTAGCTTGGTTGCGTGTTTTGGCAACTGCTTGCATAAGTGTGCCAATGGAGTCATGTCTTCCAAGGTTAAATATGTTCCCTTTATTCTTATATAACACTTGTCAACGCTTTTGTGTGGTTTAAACAACCTCTAACAATATGAGCGAGCACCAAACACAGCAAGCTGCAATCCAAATTTTCACATTTGATATCTTCTGATTTACTCAAAAACATCAATTCACATGCGATTTTATCTCGGCTATTAAAATCAGTTCTCTAAGAAAAATATTTTATTATTATTTCTTTTCTTTTACATATGACGTCACAACAAAACATGTAAGACAGACGCGTGACAGACTAGACGGACACCAGCTGGACACAGATATCCCTGCCTCTAGTTATTACCCCTTCATGGAGTGTAAACGTACCCTTTTCACGATGTCTTTGTGGGACTCTGGGTACACGTTTCTTCTAGCCGCGATATTAGAGCGTAAGTATAAGGCGAATCCTCTCACTTCTCGGGTGTCTGCCCCAGTAACCTCTCTCTTCTCGGGTGTCCTCCCTGGTAACCTCTATTTAATTATTTTTGAGTCATTATCCCCTTATATATATATATACAGTCTTCTCTAATTTTAACTATATTTTGTTTTCCCTCCTCCCTCTGTTACCTTTTCCCTTTACTTGTTCTAAGGCATGCACTATTTGCCAAAACATTAAATTTTTTGTTTCACTCACCGTTCGCATGGTTCCTCTCTGGACCTTCAGAATCACCGCCTTTGTTACCGCCTTCTTCAGCTTTTCGCCCGCTCAGCTGCCCGTAGGAATGGGAAGGGATGCGTGGGGAACACGGGTCCCTTCAGGCCCCCGTCTGGAGTATTTCTCTTTAATCTACCACTGTTTACGGGGAGCTTCACGGTCTACTCGGCCGAATGGCAAAGGACTTGTGATATTGCCGAAGACCTAGAGTTACTTTATGTCGATGGTCAATAGGTGTCTTACTTAATCAATAATCGATAATCGATAAACCATCAAATCTCTGCTACCAAGTGTGCTGAGGAGACCCCCGGCCGGCCCATAGAGTCAGGGTTTACTCCAAAAATACTTTAAGACGAGATGGTTGGGGGTGCAGATTTATTACTCCAACACCAATCAATAAGGACAACTCAATGGTTTGGAAAAGGGAGTCTGTTTAATGACAAGTACAAAAAACGGGGAGTCATGCCAATCAGCAGTGATGCGATGGTCCGTTTCGCTTCAACTCCAACGAATTTCATACAAACAATAACATTTATACTCAAAACTCATCATCATTGATGTGTAACACTCAAAAGTTAATAAGCATTTCTATTGGTTAGGAAAAGGTAACTTTACTATAGGTACTATATCTGTATATGGTAACAGAGTGAGGGGATTGGATAAACACTGTCAGGTGAGCGTCTAAGCCCTTCCTTCGAATATGACTACTGTAGACATCACTAAAAGTACAACGTCCCATTGGTTCTACTATCTATAGAACCCTAGATTATTTGGTTCATTGTGATTGGGTTGGCATCAACCCCATGCATACTTTTTCACTTTGCTTAGCAGCACGCAGAATGATCGGTCAGGGGCAGGGTGCCCTCAACTCACCCGGCCTTCCTCCAATCAATCATTACTTTAGTGGCTATGTGTCAATTATTTCGCAGTGGTTGGCCTCGAGACTGCATCTTCTGCCTCGATATCTTCTCCTGGCTCACAGCCATGCGTAGGTGTGGGGGTCTTGTTCTGTTGATTCGGCTGGTCACCTGATTCAGTCACCGTGGATTTGCCTTTTCCTCAACAATTCGTGTATTTGATTTTTTGTTCACCCAACACCTGCCTTTGCCTTCTTATCTTGGCCCTTCAAAGCAGTATATTCTGGTCCTTGCTTCAGTTAATTGTAGCTACTGCTCGTTCATTTTGATGGATACGACTTTGGTTCCTTAGGCACGAGTTACCTCTGCTGAGTTTTGTTTCTGCTGCTCAGCTCCTGATTTCGTTGACTGTGAAACCTTTCTTGAATGGCCTTTTGTAATTTTGTTGATTCTGCTTTTTGTGCAAAGTGGAAGTATACTTCATATAAAGTGCTTTATTTGAGGTAGATATGTATATGGCGCTTGCCGCGCGCAGAGGCGTAGTCAGGATTGTCTAACAAGTGGAGTCTGAAGCTAATGTAGTTGGGCTCACCGCAGTGACATTAACATCTGTAAATGCCCCACAATGCTGCTGAGTGGGCATTTACAGATTTTGGGTGGGCCTTGCCCGCTCAGACCTTACCCTGTCTACGCCTCTGGCCGCGCTACCCCTCTATTAAGCATAGCAAGCTGCAAGATTCTCTTAGCTTTCTTGCAGTTTCAAGCATATGTACAGGCATTAGCTGGTTGAACATCTTCATCCTGCTTACAGCTTAAGCTTCTTTGTATTTCAACATCGTTTTCTTCTTCTGGGTTCACAATATCCTTATTCATGGCGTTTCGTCTCTTTGTGTCATCCTTGGGTCGTCATATCTTCTATCTGCGAGTCCGTCTGGGCCTTCGTGACGTCACCATTCGTCTTCCATTAAGGCCTTTTTGTTTTCTTCAGGTACAGTACTTGGGCAATCTTCATTTCGTCTCATTTGCTGGTAGGGTTTTCAGTCTGATAGGTGCTGGGCAGAGCCCTGCTGTGGCTCTCTGTTGGTTTATTTGCTCATCATACTTCCCATATTTTGGTGTAAACGTTCGTGGTACTTCAAAATGGGCGATTGGAGTGCAGGCTTTATTCGGGACCTCCTCTACAGTCGACATGACATTAGAAATGAACATTTGATCTTTAAAGTCCTTTGGTTTTTGATGAACGCAAGTATTGACCAGACGACAGGCAATTTATAACGGTGCAGGCTTTATTCCAATTAATAGGTGTGGAGATCTATTTGATATAGTGTCACACCAGGTTCAATTGTGACCTGAATTGTAGAATTGCTATCACAATATAGCAATGTCTTTTGTTTTAAGGTTGTCTTTGTAAGTGTGTGGTTTGAGCATGGAGAGTGTGGGTATAGAAGTAATGTTTAAGGGTCATGCACTAACACGTGATCATTGCACATAGCAACGAGTTTGTTGCCAAATTAATGCTATGTTTTGTATTTGTGCTTCCTATGAAATCAATTATAGCAATATCAAATGAATGAACGTGTATATATCAAAAAGAAACTACGGGTTTATGTAAAAATTATCAATTTATGTAAATGCTAGAGGTATCTACAAATGTGTTTTTTTCCTGTGATGAGCATTATACCCTAGCCTATTACTACGATTTGCTTTATCTCGCTTTGTTGTGTGCCAACAATGAGATACAAAAACAGAAGTGTCATTCCTGGAGTCTGCCACCATTCTGAGGCACATGCCGGCTCAGGCTCCTTTTATTGACAGTCATAACAAAGTCATGACACATATAAAGGGCAACCCCACACTCCTCCTTTTTCATAACAAACAAAACAAACACATCAATGTACATCAAATAAGTCAACAGTTATGAACAGCAAAGCTTGGTCCACTTGGGAACCGTGGGATAAAACAATAATCACATACATTGGGACTCTGTCAATTACAAACATTAAATCATACACCGACGACTCTTTACATATTTTGCAGGTGACGGTCGGAGTTGGTGGACTTCTGGTGGCATGTTGGCAGTTCTACAACATTATGAGGGAAACTTTATTCAGCGGGGGAGAAAGGAAATCTCAACCAACGGACAACACCATTGTCAGTTACTGGAACCATATTGAACATACTGACAATCTGTGGGATCACAGCTTCTCACACTCTTAATTACATGAGGGCTCACAGACTCAAAAGTACATATTTACTGAGTCCTCTTTGAGCATTTACGGGACTGCAGGAAACAAGTTTGACCTCACGCTTGTATCAGTCCAGGATGGTTGCGAGCACAGTTCAGGAGCCGGGAAAACCATGCCCGGGGAGAACGGGAGCCCCATCGGCTGTAATTCCTTGATGGTGGGGTAGGCAGCGAGACACTGGTGGCAGGGTGACTGGGCTGCGCCGCGTTCAGGCTCCGCCAGGCGGGAATGCCTCTGGATGTTGACACAGCATTGGGGTGGCAGGTCTGTGTGGGGACAACTCACTTGGGCAATCAAATATTCATTAGTCCCAGATATGTAATAGATCAGGTGCTTGCCTGGTGCAGTTATCCCTCATTGCCCGTGTTCAGGTTTGCTGTTGGTCAATGGTCGTCATTTGCTGATAATGCAGCACTTTGCACTTGGAGCTGGTGGAAGAGCAGCTTGAGTACTAACATGGCTTTCAGCTCGCGGCACTTGGAGCTGGTGGAAGAGCAGCTTGATACTAACATGGCTTTCAGCTCGCAGCACTTTGCACTTGGAGCTGGTGGAAGAGCAGCTTGAGTACTAACATGGCTTTCAGCTCGCGGCACTTGGCACTTGGAGCTGGTGGAAGAGCAGCTTGATCCTAACATGGCTTTCAGCTCGCAGCACTTTGCACATGGAGCTGGTGGAAGAGCAGCTTGAGTACTAACATGGCTTTCAGCTCGCGGCACTTTGCACTTGGAGCTGGTGGAAGAGCATCTTGATACTAACTTGCACTTGGAGCTGGTGGAAGAGCATCTTGATACTAACATGGCTTTCAGCTCGGGGCACTTGGCACTTGGAGCTGGTGGAAGAGCAGCTTGAAACTAACATGGCTTTCAGCTCACAGCACTTTGCACTTGGAGCTGGTGGAAGAGCAGCTTGAGTACTAACATGGCTTTCAGCTCGCGGCACTTGGTACTTGGAGCTGGTGGAAGAGCAGCTTCATACTAACATGGCTTTCAGCTCGCAGCACTTTGCACTTGGAGCTGGTGGAAGAGCAGCTTGAGTACTAACATGGCTTTCAGCTCACGGCACTTTGCACTTGGAGCTGATGGAAGAGCATCTTGATACTAACTTGCACTTGGAGCTGGTGGAAGAGCATCTTGATACGAACATGGCTTTCAGCTCGCATCACTTTGCACTTGGAGCTGGTGGAAGAGCATCTTGATATGAACATGGCTTGCAGCTCGCGGCACTTTGCACTTGGAGCTGGTGGAAGAGCATCTTGATACTAACTTGCACTTGGAGCTGGTGGAAGAGCATCTTGATACGAACATGGCTTTCAGCTCGCAGCACTTTGTACTTGGAGCTGGTGGAAGAGCAGCTTGATACTAACTTGCACTTGGAGCTGCTGGAAGAGCATCTTGATACTAACATGGCATTCAGCTTGCAGCACTTTGCACTTGGAGCTGGTGGAAGAGCAGCTTGATACTAACTTGCACTTGGAGCTGGTGGAAGAGCATCTTGATATTAACATGGCATTCAGCTTGCGGCACTTTCGCACTGGGAGCTGGTGGAAGAGCAGCTTGATACTAACATGGCTTTCAGCTCGCAGTACTTTGCACTTGGAGCTGGTGGAAGAGCATATTGATACTAACTTGCACTTGGAGCTGGTGGAAGAGCATCTTGATACGAACATGGCTTTCAGCTCGCAGCACTTTGCACTTGAAGCTGGTGGAAGAGCAGCTTGATACTAACTTGCACTTGGAGCTGGTGGAAGAGCATCTTGATACTAACATGGCATTCAGCTTGCAGCACTTTGCACTTGGAGCTGGTGGAAGAGCAGCTTGATACTAACTTGCACTTGGAGCTGGTGGAAGAGCATCTTGATATTAACATGGCATTCAGCTTGTGGCACTTTCGCACTGGGAGCTGGTGGAAGAGCAGCTTGATACTAACATGGCTTTCAGCTCGCAGCACTTTGCACTTGGAGCTGGTGGAAGAGCATCTTGATACTAACATGGCATTCAGTCTTGATACTAACATGGCATTCAGCTTGCAGCACTTTGCACTTGGAGCTGGTGGAAGAGCAGCTTGATACTAACATGGCTTTCAGCTCGCGGCACTTGGCACTTGGAGCTGGTGGAAGAGCAGGTTGAGTACTAACATGGCTTTCAGCTCGCAGCACTTTGCACTTGGAGCTGGTGGAAGAGCAGCTTGAGTACTAACATGGCTTTCAGCTCACAGCCCTTGGCACTTCGAGCTGGTGGAAGAGCATCTTGATACTAACATGGCTTTCAGCTCGCAGCACTTTGCACTTGGAGCTGGTGGAAGAGCAGCTTGAGTACTAACATGGCTTTCAGCTCGCGGCACTTGGAGCTGGTGGAAGAGCATCTTGATACTAACTTGCACTTGGAACTGGTGGAAGAGCAGCTTGATACTAACATGGCTTTCAGCTCGTGGCACTTGGCACTTGGAGCTGGTGGAAGAGCATCTTGATACTAACATGGCTTTCAGCTCGCAGCACTTTGCACTTGGAGCTGGTGGAAGAGCAGCTTGAGTACTAACATGGCTTTCAGCTCGCGGCACTTGGCACTTGGAGCTGGTGGAAGAGCATCTTGATACTAACTTGCACTTGGAGCTGGTGGAAGAGCAGCTTGATACTAACATGGCTTTCAGCTTGCAGCACTTTGCACTTGGAGCTGGTGGAAGAGCAGCTTGATACTAACTTGCACTTGGAGCTGGTGGAAGAGTAGCTTGATACTAACATGGCTTTCAGCTCGCAGCACTTTGCACTTGGAGCTGGTGGAAGAGCAGCTTGAGTACTAACATGGCTTTCAGCTCGCGGCACTTGGCACTTGGAGCTGGTGGAAGAGCAGCTTGATACTAACATGGCTTTCAGCTCGCAGCACTTTGCACTTGGAGCTGGTGGAAGAGCAGCTTGAGTACTAACATGGCTTTCAGCTCGCGGCACTTGGTACTTGGAGCTGGTGGAAGAGCAGCTTGAGTACTAACATGGCTTTCAGCTCGCGGCACTTTGCACTTGGAGCTGGTGGAAGAGCATCTTGATACTAACTTGCACTTGGAGCTGGTGGAAGAGCATCTTGATACGAACATGGCTTTCAGCTCGCATCACTTTGCACTTGGAGCTGGTGGAAGAGCATCTTGATATGAACATGGCTTTCAGCTCGCGGCACTTTGCACTTGGAGCTGGTGGAAGAGCATCTTGATACTAACTTGCACTTGGAGCTGGTGGAAGAGCATCTTGATACTAACTTGCACTTGGAGCTGGTGGAAGAGCATCTTGATACTAACATGGCATTCAGCTTGCAGCACTTTGCACTTGGAGCTGGTGGAAGAGCAGCTTGATACTAACTTGCACTTGGAGCTGGTGGAAGAGCATCTTGATATTAACATGGCATTCAGCTTGCGGCACTTTCGCACTGGGAGCTGGTGGAAGAGCAGCTTGATACTAACATGGCTTTCAGCTCGCAGTACTTTGCACTTGGAGCTGGTGGAAGAGCATCTTGATACTAACATGGCATTCAGCTTGCAGCACTTTGCACTTGGAGCTGGTGGAAGAGCATCTTGATACTAACATGGCATTCAGCTTGCAGCACTTTGCACTTAGAGCTGGTGGAAGAGCAGCTTGATACTAACATGGCTTTCAGCTCGCGGCACTTGGCACTTGGAGCTGGTGGAAGAGCAGGTTGAGTACTAACATGGCTTTCAGCTCGCAGCACTTTGCACTTGGAGCTGGTGGAAGAGCAGCTTGATACTAACTTGCACTTGGAGCTGGTGGAAGAGCATCTTGATATTAACATGGCATTCAGCTTGCGGCACTTTCGCACTGGGAGCTGGTGGAAGAGCAGCTTGATACTAACATGGCTTTCAGCTCGCAGTACTTTGCACTTGGAGCTGGTGGAAGAGCATCTTGATACTAACATGGCATTCAGCTTGCAGCACTTTGCACTTGGAGCTGGTGGAAGAGCAGCTTGATACTAACATGGCTTTCAGCTCGCGGCACTTGGCACTTGGAGCTGGTGGAAGAGCAGGTTGAGTACTAACATGGCTTTCAGCTCGCAGCACTTTGCACTTGGAGCTGGTGGAAGAGCAGCTTGATACTAACTTGCACTTGGAGCTGGTGGAAGAGCATCTTGATATTAACATGGCATTCAGCTTGCGGCACTTTCGCACTGGGAGCTGGTGGAAGAGCAGCTTGATACTAACATGGCTTTCAGCTCGCAGTACTTTGCACTTGGAGCTGGTGGAAGAGCATCTTGATACTAACATGGCATTCAGCTTGCAGCACTTTGCACTTGGAGCTGGTGGAAGAGCAGCTTGATACTAACATGGCTTTCAGCTCGCGGCACTTGGCACTTGGAGCTGGTGGAAGAGCAGGTTGAGTACTAACATGGCTTTCAGCTCGCAGCACTTTGCACTTGGAGCTGGTGGAAGAGCAGCTTGATACTAACATGGCTTTCAGCTCGCGGCACTTGGCACTTGGAGCTGGTGGAAGAGCAGGTTGAGTACTAACATGGCTTTCAGCTCGCAGCACTTTGCACTTGGAGCTGGTGGAAGAGCATCTTGATACTAACATGGCTTTCAGCTCGCGGCACTTGGCACTTGGAGCTGGTGGAAGAGCAGCTTGATACTAACATGGCTTTCAGCTCACAGCACTTGGCACTTGGAGCTGGTGTAAGAGCAGCTTGATACTAACATGGCTTTCAGCTCACAGCACTTTGCACTTGGAGCTGGTGGAAGAGCAGCTTGAGTACTAACATGGCTTTCAGCTCGCGGCACTTGGTACTTGGAGCTGGTGGAAGAGCAGCTTGATACTAACATGGCTTTCAGCTCGCAGCACTTTGCACTTGGAGCTAGTGGAAGAGCATCTTGATACTAACTTGCACTTGGAGCTGGTGGAAGAGCATCTTGATACGAACATGGCTTTCAGCTCGCGGCACTTGGCACTTGGAGCTGGTGGAAGAGCAGGTTGAGTACTAACATGGCTTTCAGCTCGCAGCAATTTGCACTTGGAGCTGGTGGAAGAGCAGCTTGAGTACTAACATGGCTTTCAGCTCACAGCACTTGGCACTTCGAGCTGTTGGAAGAGCATCTTGATACTAACATGGCTTTCAGCTCGCAGCACTTTGCACTTGGAGCTTGTGGAAGAGCAGCTTATTACTAACTTGCACTTGGAGCTGGTGAAAGAGCAACTTGATACTAACATGGCTTTCAGCTCGCAGAACTTTGCACTTGGAGCTGGTGGAAGAGCAGCTTGATACTAACTTGCACTTGGAGCTGGTGGAAGAGCATCTTGAT
Source organism: Ambystoma mexicanum (assembly GCF_040938575.1). Taxonomy (NCBI): domain Eukaryota; kingdom Metazoa; phylum Chordata; class Amphibia; order Caudata; family Ambystomatidae; genus Ambystoma; species Ambystoma mexicanum. The sequence continues at coordinate 1,087,654,243 of NC_090921.1, forward strand.
ACTAACTTGCACTTGGAGCTGGTGGAAGAGCAGCTTGAGTACTAACATGGCTTTCAGCTCGCAGCACTTTGCACTTGGAGCTGGTGGAAGAGCAGCTTGAGTACTAACATGGCTTTCAGCTCGCGGCACTTGGCACTTGGAGCTGGTGGAAGAGCATCTTGATACTAACTTGCACTTGGAGCTGGTGGAAGAGCAGCTTGATACTACCATGGCTTTCAGCTCGCAGCACTTTGCACTTGGAGCTGGTGGAAGAGCAGCTTGATACTAACTTGCACTTGGAGCTGGTGGAATAGCATCTTGATACTGACTTGGACTTGGAGCTGGTGGAAGAGTAGCTTGATACTAACATGGCTTTCAGCTCGCAGCACTTCGCACTTGGAGCTGGTGGAAGAGAAGCTTGAGTAATAACATGGCTTTCAGCTCGTGGCACTTTGCACTTGGAGCTGGTGGAAGAGCATCTTGATACTAACATGGCTTTCAGCTTGCAGTACTTTGCACTTGGAACTGGTGGAAGAGCAGCTTGAGTACTAACAGGGCTTTCAGCTTGCGGCACTTTGCACTTGGAGCTGGTGGAAGAGCATCTTGATACTAACTTGCACTTGAAGCTGGTGGAAGAGCAGCTTGATACTACCATGGCTTTCAGCTTGCAGCACTTTGCACTTGGAGCTGGTGGAAGAGCAGCTTGAGTACTAACATGGCTTTCAGCTCGCAGCACTTTGCACTTGGAGCTGGTGGAAGAGCAGCTTGAGTACTAACATGGCTTTCAGCTCGCGGCACTTTGCACTTGGAGCTGGTGGAAGAACAGCTTGAGTACTAACATGGCTTTCAGCTCGCGGCACTTGGCACTTGGAGCTGGTGGAAGAGCATCTTGATACTAACTTGCACTTGGAGCTGGTGGAAGAGCAGCTTGATACTACCATGGCTTTCAGCTCGCAGCACTTTGCACTTGGAGCTGGTGGAAGAGCAGCTTGAGTACTAACATGGCTTTCAGCTCGCTGCACTTGGCACTTGGAGCTGGTGGAAGAGCATCTTGAGTACTAACATGGCTTTCAGCTCACAGCACTTTGCACTTGGAGCTGGTGGAAGAGCATCTTGATACTAACCTTCACTTGGAGCTGGTGGAAGAGCAGCTTGATACTAACATGGCTTTCAGCTCGCAGCACTTTGCACTTGGAGCTGGTGGAAGAGCAGCTTGAGTACTAACATGGCTTTCAGCTCGCGGCACTTGGTACTTGGAGCTGGTGGAAGAGCAGCTTGATACTAACATGGCTTTCAGCTTGCAGCACTTTGCACTTGGAGCTGGTGGAAGAGCAGCTTGAGTACTAACATGGCTTTCAGCTCGCGGCACTTTGCACTTGGAGCTGGTGGAAGAGCATCTTGATACTAACTTGCACTTGGAGCTGGTGGAAGAGCATCTTGATACGAACATGGCTTTCAGCTCGCATCACTTTGCACTTGGAGCTGGTGGAAGAGCAGCTTGAGTACTAACATGGCTTCCAGCTCGCGGCACTTGGCACTTGGAGCTGGTGGAAGAGCATCTTGATACTAACTTGCCCTTGGAGCTGGTGGAAGAGCAGCTTGATACTACCATGGCTTTCAGCTCGCAGCACTTTGCTCTTGGAGCTGGTGGAAGAGCAGCTTGATACTAACTTGCACTTGGAGCTGGTGGAAGAGCATCTTGATACTAACTTGCACTTGGAGCTGGTGGAAGAGCAGCTTGATACTAACATGGCTTTCAGCTCGTGGCACTTGGCACTTGGAGCTGGTGGAAGAGCATCTTGATACTAACATGGCTTTCAGCTCGCAGCACTTTGCACTTGGAGCTGGTGGAAGAGCAGCTTGAGTACTAACATGGCTTTCAGCTCGCGGCACTTGGCACTTGGAGCTGGTGGAAGAGCATCTTGATACTAACTTGCACTTGGAGCTGGTGGAAGAGCAGCTTGATACTAACATGGCTTTCAGCTTGCAGCACTTTGCACTTGGAGCTGGTGGAAGAGCAGCTTGATACTAACTTGCACTTGGAGCTGGTGGAAGAGTAGCTTGATACTAACATGGCTTTCAGCTCGCAGCACTTTGCACTTGGAGCTGGTGGAAGAGCAGCTTGAGTACTAACATGGCTTTCAGCTTGCGGCACTTGGAGCTGGTGGAAGAGCAGCTTGATACTAACATGGCTTTCAGCTCGCAGCACTTTGCACTTGGAGCTGGTGGAAGAGCAGCTTGAGTAATAACATGGCTTTCAGCTCGCGGCACTTGGCACTTGGAGCTGGTGGAAGAGCAGCTTGATCCTAACATGGCTTTCAGCTCGCAGCACTTTGCACATGGAGCTGGTGGAAGAGCAGCTTGAGTACTAACATGGCTTTCAGCTCGCGGCACTTTGCACTTGGAGCTGGTGGAAGAGCATCTTGATACTAACTTGCACTTGGAGCTGGTGGAAGAGCATCTTGATACTAACATGGCTTTCAGCTCGCAGCACTTTGCACTTGGAGCTGGTGGAAGAGCAGCTTGATACTAACATGGCTTTCAGCTCGCAGCACTTTGCACTTGGAGCTGGTGGAAGAGCAGCTTGAGTACTAACATGGCTTTCAGCTCGCGGCACTTGGTACTTGGAGCTGGTGGAAGAGCAGCTTGATACTAACATGGCTTTCAGCTCGCAGCACTTTGCACTTGGAGCTGGTGGAAGAGCAGCTTGAGTACTAACATGGCTTTCAGCTCGCGGCACTTTGCACTTGGAGCTGGTGGAAGAGCATCTTGATATGAACATGACTTTCAGCTCGCGGCACTTTGCACTTGGAGCTGGTGGAAGACCATCTTGATACTAACTTGCACTTGGAGCTGGTGGAAGAGCATCTTGATACGAACATGGCTTTCAGCTCGCAGCACTTTGTACTTGGAGCTGGTGGAAGAGCATCTTGATACTAACTTGCACTTGGAGCTGGTGGAAGAGCATCTTGATACTAACATGGCATTCAGCTTGCAGCACTTTGCACTTGGAGCTGGTGGAAGAGCAGCTTGATACTAACTTGCACTTGGAGCTGGTGGAAGAGCATCTTGATATTAAAATGGCATTCAGCTTGCGGCACTTTCGCACTGGGAGCTGGTGGAAGAGCAGCTTGATACTAACATGGCTTTCAGCTCGCAGCACTTTGCACTTGGAGCTGGTGGAAGAGCATCTTGATACTAACATGGCATTCAGCTTGCAGCACTTTGCACTTGGAGCTGGTGGAAGAGCATCTTGATACTAACATGGCATTCAGCTTGTAGCACTTGGCACTTGGAGCTGGTGGAAGAGCAGCTTGATACTAACATGGCTTTCAGCTCGCGGCACTTGGCACTTGGAGCTGGTGGAAGAGCAGGTTGAGTACTAACATGGCTTTCAGCTCGCAGCACTTTGCACTTGGAGCTGGTGGAAGAGCAGCTTGATACTAACATGGCTTTCAGCTCGCGGCACTTGGCACTTGGAGCTGGTGGAAGAGCAGGTTGAGTACTAACATGGCTTTCAGCTCGCAGCACTTTGCACTTGGAGCTGGTGGAAGAGCATCTTGATACTAACATGGCTTTCAGCTCGCGGCACTTGGCACTTGGAGCTGGTGGAAGAGCAGCTTGATACTAACATGGCTTTCAGTTCACAGCACTTGGCACTTGGAGCTGGTGGAAGAGCAGCTTGATACTAACATGGCTTTCAGCTCACAGCACTTTGCACTTGGAGCTGGTGGAAGAGCAGCTTGAGTACTAACATGGCTCTCAGCTCGCGGCACTTGGTACTTGGAGCTGGTGGTAGAGCAGCTTGATACTAACATGGCTTTCAGCTCGCAGCACTTTGCACTTGGAGCTAGTGGAAGAGCATCTTGATACTAACTTGCACTTGGAGCTGGTGGAAGAGCATCTTGATACGAACATGGCTTTCAGCTCGCGGCACTTGGCACTTGGAGCTGGTGGAAGAGCAGGTTGAGTACTAACATGGCTTTCAGCTCGCAGCAATTTGCACTTGGAGCTGGTGGAAGAGCAGCTTGAGTACTAACATGGCTTTCAGCTCACAGCTCTTGGCACTTCGAGCTGTTGGAAGAGCATCTTGATACTAACATGGCTTTCAGCTCGCAGCACTTTGCACTTGGAGTTGGTGGAAGAGCAGCTTGATACTAACTTGCACTTGGAGCTGGTGGAAGAGCATCTTGATACTAACTTGCACTTGGAGCTGGTGGAAGAGCAGCTTGAGTACTAACATGGCTTTCAGCTCGCAGCACTTTGCACTTGGAGCTGGTGGAAGAGCAGCTTGAGTACTAACATGGCTTTCAGCTCGCGGCACTTGGCACTTGGAGCTGGTGGAAGAGCATCTTGATACTAACTTGCACTTGGAGCTGGTGGAAGAGCAGCTTGATACTACCATGGCTTTCAGCTCGCAGCACTTTGCACTTGGAGCTGGTGGAAGAGCAGCTTGATACTAACTTGCACTTGGAGCTGGTGGAATAGCATCTTGATACTGACTTGGACTTGGAGCTGGTGGAAGAGTAGCTTGATACTAACATGGCTTTCAGCTCGCAGCACTTCGCACTTGGAGCTGGTGGAAGAGCAGCTTGAGTAATAACATGGCTTTCAGCTCGTGGCACTTTGCACTTGGAGCTGGTGGAAGAGCATCTTGATACTAACATGGCTTTCAGCTTGCAGTACTTTGCACTTGGAGCTGGTGGAAGAGCAGCTTGAGTACTAACAGGGCTTTCAGCTTGCGGCACTTTGCACTTGGAGCTGGTGGAAGAGCATCTTGATACTAACTTGCACTTGAAGCTGGTGGAAGAGCAGCTTGATACTACCATGGCTTTCAGCTTGCAGCACTTTGCACTTGGAGCTGGTGGAAGAGCAGCTTGAGTACTAACATGGCTTTCAGCTCGCAGCACTTTGCACTTGGAGCTGGTGGAAGAGCAGCTTGAGTACTAACATGGCTTTCAGCTCGCGGCACTTTGCACTTGGAGCTGGTGGAAGAGCAGCTTGAGTACTAACATGGCTTTCAGCTCGCGGCACTTGGCACTTGGAGCTGGTGGAAGAGCATCTTGATACTAACTTGCACTTGGAGCTGGTGGAAGAGCAGCTTGATACTACCATGGCTTTCAGCTCACAGCACTTTGCACTTGGAGCTGGTGGAAGAGCAGCTTGAGTACTAACATGGCTTTCAGCTCACGGCACTTGGCACTTGGAGCTGGTGGAAGAGCATCTTGAGTACTAACATGGCTTTCAGCTCACAGCACTTTGCACTTGGAGCTGGTGGAAGAGCATCTTGATACTAACCTTCACTTGGAGCTGGTGGAAGAGCAGCTTGAAACTAACATGGCTTTCAGCTCGCAGCACTTTGCACTTGGAGCTGGTGGAAGAGCAGCTTGAGTACTAACATGGCTTTCAGCTCGCGGCACTTGGTACTTGGAGCTGGTGGAAGAGCAGCTTGATACTAACATGGCTTTCAGCTTGCAGCACTTTGCACTTGGAGCTGGTGGAAGAGCAGCTTGAGTACTAACATGGCTTTCAGCTCGCGGCACTTTGCACTTGGAGCTGGTGGAAGAGCATCTTGATACTAACTTGCACTTGGAGCTGGTGGAAGAGCATCTTGATACGAACATGGCTTTCAGCTCGCATCACTTTGCACTTGTAGCTGGTGGAAGAGCAGCTTGAGTACTAACATGGCTTCCAGCTCGCGGCACTTGGCACTTGGAGCTGGTGGAAGAGCATCTTGATACTAACTTGCACTTGGAGCTGGTGGAAGAGCAGCTTGATACTACCATGGCTTTCAGCTCGCAGCACTTTGCACTTGGAGCTGGTGGAAGAGCAGCTTGATACTAACTTGCACTTGGAGCTGGTGGAAGAGCATCTTGATATTAACATGGCATTCAGCTTGCAGCACTTTCACACTGGGAGCTGGTGGAAGAGCAGCTTGATACTAACATGGCTTTCAGCTCGCAGTACTTTGCACTTGGAGCTGGTGGAAGAGCATCTTGATACTAACATGGCATTCAGCTTGCAGCACTTTGCACTTGGAGCTGGTGGAAGATCATCTTGATACTAACATGGCATTCAGCTTGCAGCACTTTGCACTTAGAGCTGGTGGAAGAGCAGCTTGATACTAACATGGCTTTCAGCTCGCGGCACTTGGCACTTGGAGCTGGTGGAAGAGCAGGTTGAGTACTAACATGGCTTTCAGCTCGCAGCACTTTGCACTTGGAGCTGGTGGAAGAGCAGCTTGATACTAACTTGCACTTGGAGCTGGTGGAAGAGCATCTTGATATTAACATGGCATTCAGCTTGCGGCACTTTCGCACTGGGAGCTGGTGGAAGAGCAGCTTGATACTAACATGGCTTTCAGCTCGCAGTACTTTGCACTTGGAGCTGGTGGAAGAGCATCTTGATACTAACATGGCATTCAGCTTGCAGCACTTTGCACTTGGAGCTGGTGGAAGAGCATCTTGATACTAACATGGCATTCAGCTTGCAGCACTTTGCACTTGGAGCTGGTGGAAGAGCAGCTTGATACTAACATGGCTTTCAGCTCGCGGCACTTGGCACTTGGAGCTGGTGGAAGAGCAGGTTGAGTACTAACATGGCTTTCAGCTCGCAGCACTTTGCACTTGGAGCTGGTGGAAGAGCAGCTTGATACTAACATGGCTTTCAGCTCGCGGCACTTGGCACTTGGAGCTGGTGGAAGAGCAGGTTGAGTACTAACATGGCTTTCAGCTCGCAGCACTTTGCACTTGGAGCTGGTGGAAGAGCATCTTGATACTAACATGGCTTTCAGCTCGCGGCACTTGGCACTTGGAGCTGGTGGAAGAGCAGCTTGATACTAACATGGCTTTCAGCTCACAGCACTTGGCACTTGGAGCTGGTGTAAGAGCAGCTTGATACTAACATGGCTTTCAGCTCACAGCACTTTGCACTTGGAGCTGGTGGAAGAGCAGCTTGAGTACTAACATGGCTTTCAGCTCGCGGCACTTGGTACTTGGAGCTGGTGGAAGAGCAGCTTGATACTAACATGGCTTTCAGCTCGCAGCACTTTGCACTTGGAGCTAGTGGAAGAGCATCTTGATACTAACTTGCACTTGGAGCTGGTGGAAGAGCATCTTGATACGAACATGGCTTTCAGCTCGCGGCACTTGGCACTTGGAGCTGGTGGAAGAGCAGCTTGAGTACTAACATGGCTTTCAGCTCACAGCACTTGGCACTTCGAGCTGTTGGAAGAGCATCTTGATACTAACATGGCTTTCAGCTCGCAGCACTTTGCACTTGGAGCTGGTGGAAGAGCAGCTTATTACTAACTTGCACTTGGAGCTGGTGAAAGAGCAACTTGATACTAACATGGCTTTCAGCTCGCAGCACTTTGCACTTGGAGCTGGTGGAAGAGCAGCTTGATACTAACTTGCACTTGGAGCTGGTGGAAGAGCATCTTGATACTAACTTGCACTTGGAGCTGGTGGAAGAGCAGCTTGAGTACTAACATGGCTTTCAGCTCGCAGCACTTTGCACTTGGAGCTGGTGGAAGAGCAGCTTGAGTACTAACATGGCTTTCAGCTCGCGGCACTTGGCACTTGGAGCTGGTGGAAGAGCATCTTGATACTAACATGGCTTTCAGCTCGTGGCACTTGGCACTTGGAGCTGGTGGAAGAGCATCTTGATACTAACATGGCTTTCAGCTCGCAGCACTTTGCACTTGGAGCTGGTGGAAGAGCAGCTTGAGTACTAACATGGCTTTCAGCTCGCGGCACTTGGCACTTGGAGCTGGTGGAAGAGCATCTTGATACTAACTTGCACTTGGAGCTGGTGGAAGAGCAGCTTGATACTAACATGGCTTTCAGCTTGCAGCACTTTGCACTTGGAGCTGGTGGAAGAGCAGCTTGATACTAACTTGCACTTGGAGCTGGTGGAAGAGTAGCTTGATACTAACATGGCTTTCAGCTCGCAGCACTTTGCACTTGGAGCTGGTGGAAGAGCAGCTTGATACTAACATGGCTTTCAGCTCGCAGCACTTTGCACTTGGAGCTGGTGGAAGAGCAGCTTGAGTAATAACATGGCTTTCAGCTCGCGGCACTTGGCACTTGGAGCTGGTGGAAGAGCAGCTTGATCCTAACATGGCTTTCAGCTCGCAGCACTTTGCACATGGAGCTGGTGGAAGAGCAGCTTGAGTACTAACATGGCTTTCAGCTCGCGGCACTTTGCACTTGGAGCTGGTGGAAGAGCATCTTGATACTAACTTGCACTTGGAGCTGGTGGAAGAGCATCTTGATACTAACATGGCTTTCAGCTCGCAGCACTTTGCACTTGGAGCTGGTGGAAGAGCAGCTTGATACTAACATGGCTTTCAGCTCGCAGCACTTTCCACTTGGAGCTGGTGGAAGAGCAGCTTGAGTACTAACATGGCTTTCAGCTCGCGGCACTTGGTACTTGGAGCTGGTGGAAGAGCAGCTTGATACTAACATGGCTTTCAGCTCGCAGCACTTTGCACTTGGAGCTGGTGGAAGAGCAGCTTGAGTACTAACATGGCTTTCAGCTCGCGGCACTTTGCACTTGGAGCTGGTGGAAGAGCATCTTGATACTAACTTGCACTTGGAGCTGGTGGAAGAGCATCTTGATACGAACATGGCTTTCAGCTCGCATAACTTTGCACTTGGAGCTGGTGGAAGAGCATCTTGATATGAACATGGCTTTCAGCTCGCGGCACTTTGCACTTGGAGCTGGTGGAAGAGCATCTTGATACTAACTTGCACTTGGAGCTGGTGGAAGAGCATCTTGATACGAACATGGCTTTCAGCTCGCAGCACTTTGTACTTGGAGCTGGTGGAAGAGCATCTTGATACTAACTTGCACTTGGAGCTGGTGGAAGAGCATCTTGATACTAACATGGCATTCAGCTTGCAGCACTTTGCACTTGGAGCTGGTGGAAGAGCAGCTTGATACTAACTTGCACTTGGAGCTGGTGGAAGAGCATCTTGATATTAACATGGCATTCAGCTTGCGGCACTTTCGCACTGGGAGCTGGTGGAAGAGCAGCTTGATACTAACATGGCTTTCAGCTCGCAGCACTTTGCACTTGGAGCTGGTGGAAGAGCATCTTGATACTAACATGGCATTCAGCTTGCAGCACTTTGCACTTGGAGCTGGTGGAAGAGCATCTTGATACTAACATGGCATTCAGCTTGTAGCACTTGGCACTTGGAGCTGGTGGAAGAGCAGCTTGATACTAACATGGCTTTCAGCTCGCGGCACTTGGCACTTGGAGCTGGTGGAAGAGCAGGTTGAGTACTAACATGGCTTTCAGCTCGCAGCACTTTGCACTTGGAGCTGGTGGAAGAGCAGCTTGATACTAACATGGCTTTCAGCTCGCGGCACTTGGCACTTGGAGCTGGTGGAAGAGCAGGTTGAGTACTAACATGGCTTTCAGCTCGCAGCACTTTGCACTTGGAGCTGGTGGAAGAGCATCTTGATACTAACATGGCTTTCAGCTCGCGGCACTTGGCACTTGGAGCTGGTGGAAGAGCAGCTTGATACTAACATGGCTTTCAGTTCACAGCACTTGGCACTTGGAGCTGGTGGAAGAGCAGCTTGATACTAACATGGCTTTCAGCTCACAGCACTTTGCACTTGGAGCTGGTGGAAGAGCAGCTTGAGTACTAACATGGCTCTCAGCTCGCGGCACTTGGTACTTGGAGCTGGTGGAAGAGCAGCTTGATACTAACATGGCTTTCAGCTCGCAGCACTTTGCACTTGGAGCTAGTGGAAGAGCATCTTGATACTAACTTGCACTTGGAGCTGGTGGAAGAGCATCTTGATACGAACATGGCTTTCAGCTTGCGGCACTTGGCACTTGGAGCTGGTGGAAGAGCAGGTTGAGTACTAACATGGCTTTCAGCTCGCAGCAATTTGCACTTGGAGCTGGTGGAAGAGCAGCTTGAGTACTAACATGGCTTTCAGCTCACAGCACTTGGCACTTCGAGCTGTTGGAAGAGCATCTTGATACTAACATGGCTTTCAGCTCGCAGCACTTTGCACTTGGAGCTGGTGGAAGAGCAGCTTATTACTAACTTGCACTTGGAGCTGGTGAAAGAGCAACTTGATACTAACATGGCTTTCAGCTCGCAGCACTTTGCACTTGGAGTTGGTGGAAGAGCAGCTTGATACTAACTTGCACTTGGAGCTGGTGGAAGAGCATCTTGATACTAACTTGCACTTGGAGCTGGTGGAAGAGCAGCTTGAGTACTAACATGGCTTTCAGCTCGCAGCACTTTGCACTTGGAGCTGGTGGAAGAGCAGCTTGAGTACTAACATGGCTTTCAGCTCGCGGCACTTGGCACTTGGAGCTGGTGGAAGAGCATCTTGATACTAACTTGCACTTGGAGCTGGTGGAAGAGCAGCTTGATACTACCATGGCTTTCAGCTCGCAGCACTTTGCACTTGGAGCTGGTGGAAGAGCAGCTTGATACTAACTTGCACTTGGAGCTGGTGGAATAGCATCTTGATACTGACTTGGACTTGGAGCTGGTGGAAGAGTAGCTTGATACTAACATGGCTTTCAGCTCGCAGCACTTCGCACTTGGAGCTGGTGGAAGAGCAGCTTGAGTAATAACATGGCTTTCAGCTCGTGGCACTTTGCACTTGGAGCTGGTGGAAGAGCAGCTTGAGTACTAACAGGGCTTTCAGCTTGCGGCACTTTGCACTTGGAGCTGGTGGAAGAGCAGCTTGAGTACTAACAGGGCTTTCAGCTTGCGGCACTTTGCACTTGGAGCTGGTGGAAGAGCATCTTGATACTAACTTGCACTTGAAGCTGGTGGAAGAGCAGCTTGAGTACTAACATGGCTTTCAGCCTGCAGTACTTTGCACTTGGAGCTGGTGGAAGAGCAGCTTGAGTACTAACAGGGCTTTCAGCTCGTGGCACTTTGCACTTGGAGCTGGTGGAAGAGCAGCTTGAGTACTAACATGGCTTTCAGCTTGCAGTACTTTGCACTTGGAGCTGGTGGAAGAGCAGCTTGAGTACTAACAGGGCTTTCAGCTTGCGGCACTTTGCACTTGGAGCTGGTGGAAGAGCATCTTGATACTAACTTGCACTTGAAGCTGGTGGAAGAGCAGCTTGATACTACCATGGCTTTCAGCTTGCAGCACTTTGCACTTGGAGCTGGTGGAAGAGCAGCTTGAGTACTAACATGGCTTTCAGCTCGCAACACTTTGCACTTGGAGCTGGTGGAAGAGCAGCTTGAGTACTAACATGGCTTTCAGCTCGCGGCACTTTGCACTTGGAGCTGGTGGAAGAGCAGCTTGAGTACTAACATGGCTTTCAGCTCGCGGCACTTGGCACTTGGAGCTGGTGGAAGAGCATCTTGATACTAACTTGCACTTGGAGCTGGTGGAAGAGCAGCTTGATACTACCATGGCTTTCAGCTCGCAGCACTTTGCACTTGGAGCTGGTGGAAGAGCAGCTTGAGTACTAACATGGCTTTCAGCTCGCGGCACTTGGCACTTGGAGCTGGTGGAAGAGCATCTTGAGTACTAACATGGCTTTCAGCTCACAGCACTTTGCACTTGGAGCTGGTGGAAGAGCATCTTGATACTAACCTTCACTTGGAGCTGGTGGAAGAGCAGCTTGAAACTAACATGGCTTTCAGCTCGCAGCACTTTGCACTTGGAGCTGGTGGAAGAGCAGCTTGAGTACTAACATGGCTTTCAGCTCGCGGCACTTGGTACTTGGAGCTGGTGGAAGAGCAGCTTGATACTAACATGGCTTTCAGCTTGCAGCACTTTGCACTTGGAGACGGTGGAAGAGCAGCTTGAGTACTAACATGGCTTTCAGCTCGCGGCACTTTGCACTTGGAGCTGGTGGAAGAGCATCTTGATACTAACTTGCACTTGGAGCTGGTGGAAGAGCATCTTGATACGAACATGGCTTTCAGCTCGCATCACTTTGCACTTGGAGCTGGTGGAAGAGCAGCTTGAGTACTAACATGGCTTCCAGCTCGCGGCACTTGGCACTTGGAGCTGGTGGAAGAGCATCTTGATACTAACTTGCACTTGGAGCTGGTGGAAGAGCAGCTTGATACTACCATGGCTTTCAGCTCGCAGCACTTTGCACTTGGAGCTGGTGGAAGAGCAGCTTGATACTAACTTGCACTTGGAGCTGGTGGAAGAGCATCTTGATATTAACATGGCATTCAGCTTGCGGCACTTTCACACTGGGAGCTGGTGGAAGAGCAGCTTGATACTAACATGGCTTTCAGCTCGCAGTACTTTGCACTTGGAGCTGGTGGAAGAGCATCTTGATACTAACATGGCATTCAGCTTGCAGCACTTTGCACTTGGAGCTGGTGGAAGAGCATCTTGATACTAACATGGCATTCAGCTTGCAGCACTTTGCACTTAGAGCTGGTGGAAGAGCAGCTTGATACTAACATGGCTTTCAGCTCGCGGCACTTGGCACTTGGAGCTGGTGGAAGAGCAGGTTGAGTACTAACATGGCTTTCAGCTCGCAGCACTTTGCACTTGGAGCTGGTGGAAGAGCAGCTTGATACTAACTTGCACTTGGAGCTGGTGGAAGAGCATCTTGATATTAACATGGCATTCAGCTTGCGGCACTTTCGCACTGGGAGCTGGTGGAAGAGCAGCTTGATACTAACATGGCTTTCAGCTCGCAGTACTTTGCACTTGGAGCTGGTGGAAGAGCATCTTGATACTAACATGGCATTCAGCTTGCAGCACTTTGCACTTGGAGCTGGTGGAAGAGCATCTTGATACTAACATGGCATTCAGCTTGCAGCACTTTGCACTTGGAGCTGGTGGAAGAGCAGCTTGATACTAACATGGCTTTCAGCTCGCGGCACTTGGCACTTGGAGCTGGTGGAAGAGCAGGTTGAGTACTAACATGGCTTTCAGCTCGCAGCACTTTGCACTTGGAGCTGGTGGAAGAGCAGCTTGATACTAACATGGCTTTCAGCTCGCGGCACTTGGCACTTGGAGCTGGTGGAAGAGCAGGTTGAGTACTAACATGGCTTTCAGCTCGCAGCACTTTGCACTTGGAGCTGGTGGAAGAGCATCTTGATACTAACATGGCTTTCAGCTCGCGGCACTTGGCACTTGGAGCTGGTGGAAGAGCAGCTTGATACTAACATGGCTTTCAGCTCACAGCACTTGGCACTTGGAGCTGGTGTAAGAGCAGCTTGATACTAACATGGCTTTCAGCTCACAGCACTTTGCACTTGGAGCTGGTGGAAGAGCAGCTTGAGTACTAACATGGCTTTCAGCTCGCGGCACTTGGTACTTGGAGCTGGTGGAAGAGCAGCTTGATACTAACATGGCTTTCAGCTCGCAGCACTTTGCACTTGGAGCTAGTGGAAGAGCATCTTGATACTAACTTGCACTTGGAGCTGGTGGAAGAGCATCTTGATACGAACATGGCTTTCAGCTCGCGGCACTTGGCACTTGGAGCTGGTGGAAGAGCAGGTTGAGTACTAACATGGCTTTCAGCTCGCAGCAATTTGCACTTGGAGCTGGTGGAAGAGCAGCTTGAGTACTAACATGGCTTTCAGCTCACAGCACTTGGCACTTCGAGCTGTTGGAAGAGCATCTTGATACTAACATGGCTTTCAGCTCGCAGCACTTTGCACTTGGAGCTGGTGGAAGAGCAGCTTATTACTAACTTGCACTTGGAGCTGGTGAAAGAGCAACTTGATACTAACATGGCTTTCAGCTCGCAGCACTTTGCACTTGGAGCTGGTGGAAGAGCAGCTTGATACTAACTTGCACTTGGAGCTGGTGGAAGAGCATCTTGATACTAACTTGCACTTGGAGCTGGTGGAAGAGCAGCTTGAGTACTAACATGGCTTTCAGCTCGCAGCACTTTGCACTTGGAGCTGGTGGAAGAGCAGCTTGAGTACTAACATGGCTTTCAGCTCGCGGCACTTGGCACTTGGAGCTGGTGGAAGAGCATCTTGATACTAACTTGCACTTGGAGCTGGTGGAAGAGCAGCTTGATACTACCATGGCTTTCAGCTCGCAGCACTTTGCACTTGGAGCTGGTGGAAGAGCAGCTTGATACTAACTTGCACTTGGAGCTGGTGGAATAGCATCTTGATACTGACTTGGACTTGGAGCTGGTGGAAGAGTAGCTTGATACTAACATGGCTTTCAGCTCGCAGCACTTCGCACTTGGAGCTGGTGGAAGAGCAGCTTGAGTAATAACATGGCTTTCAGCTCGTGGCACTTTGCACTTGGAGCTGGTGGAAGAGCATCTTGAGTACTAACATGGCTTTCAGCTCACAGCACTTTGCACTTGGAGCTGGTGGAAGAGCATCTTGATACTAACCTTCACTTGGAGCTGGTGGAAGAGCAGCTTGATACTAACATGGCTTTCAGCTCGCAGCACTTTGCACTTGGAGCTGGTGGAAGAGCAGCTTGAGTACTAACATGGCTTTCAGCTCGCGGCACTTGGTACTTGGAGCTGGTGGAAGAGCAGCTTGATACTAACATGGCTTTCAGCTTGAGGCACTTTGCACTTGGAGCTGGTGGAAGAGCAGCTTGAGTACTAACATGGCTTTCAGCTCGCGGCACTTTGCACTTGGAGCTGGTGGAAGAGCATCTTGATACTAACTTGCACTTGGAGCTGGTGGAAGAGCATCTTGATACGAACATGGCTTTCAGCTCGCATCACTTTGCACTTGGAGCTGGTGGAAGAGCAGCTTGAGTACTAACATGGCTTCCAGCTCGCGGCACTTGGCACTTGGAGCTGGTGGAAGAGCATCTTGATACTAACTTGCACTTGGAGCTGGTGGAAGAGCAGCTTGATACTACCATGGCTTTCAGCTCGCAGCACTTTGCTCTTGGAGCTGGTGGAAGAGCAGCTTGATACTAACTTGCACTTGGAGCTGGTGGAAGAGCATCTTGATACTAACTTGCACTTGGAGCTGGTGGAAGAGCAGCTTGATACTAACATGGCTTTCAGCTCGTGGCACTTGGCACTTGGAGCTGGTGGAAGAGCATCTTGATACTAACATGGCTTTCAGCTCGCAGCACTTTGCACTTGGAGCTGGTGGAAGAGCAGCTTGAGTACTAACATGGCTTTCAGCTCGCGGCACTTGGCACTCGGAGCTGGTGGAAGAGCATCTTGATACTAACTTGCACTTGGAGCTGGTGGAAGAGCAGCTTGATACTAACATGGCTTTCAGCTTGCAGCACTTTGCACTTGGAGCTGGTGGAAGAGCAGCTTGATACTAACTTGCACTTGGAGCTGGTGGAAGAGTAGCTTGATACTAACATGGCTTTCAGCTCGCAGCACTTTGCACTTGGAGCTGGTGGAAGAGCAGCTTGAGTACTAACATGGCTTTCAGCTTGCGGCACTTGGAGCTGGTGGAAGAGCAGCTTGATACTAACATGGCTTTCAGCTCGCAGCACTTTGCACTTGGAGCTGGTGGAAGAGCAGCTTGAGTAATAACATGGCTTTCAGCTCGCGGCACTTGGCACTTGGAGCTGGTGGAAGAGCAGCTTGATCCTAACATGGCTTTCAGCTCGCAGCACTTTGCACATGGAGCTGGTGGAAGAGCAGCTTGAGTACTAACATGGCTTTCAGCTCGCGGCACTTTGCACTTGGAGCTGGTGGAAGAGCATCTTGATACTAACTTGCACTTGGAGCTGGTGGAAGAGCATCTTGATACTAACATGGCTTTCAGCTCGCAGCACTTTGCACTTGGAGCTGGTGGAAGAGCAGCTTGATACTAACATGGCTTTCAGCTCGCAGCACTTTGCACTTGGAGCTGGTGGAAGAGCAGCTTGAGTACTAACATGGCTTTCAGCTCGCGGCACTTGGTACTTGGAGCTGGTGGAAGAGCAGCTTGATACTAACATGGCTTTCAGCTCGCAGCACTTTGCACTTGGAGCTGGTGGAAGAGCAGCTTGAGTACTAACATGGCTTTCAGCTCGCGGCACTTTGCACTTGGAGCTGGTGGAAGAGCATCTTGATACTAACTTGCACTTGGAGCTGGTGGAAGAGCATCTTGATACGAACATGGCTTTCAGCTCGCATAACTTTGCACTTGGAGCTGGTGGAAGAGCATCTTGATATGAACATGGCTTTCAGCTCGCGGCACTTTGCACTTGGAGCTGGTGGAAGAGCATCTTGATACTAACTTGCACTTGGAGCTGGTGGAAGAGCATCTTGATACGAACATGGCTTTCAGCTCGCAGCACTTTGTACTTGGAGCTGGTGGAAGAGCATCTTGATACTAACTTGCACTTGGAGCTGGTGGAAGAGCATCTTGATACTAACATGGCATTCAGCTTGCAGCACTTTGCACTTGGAGCTGGTGGAAGAGCAGCTTGATACTAACTTGCACTTGGAGCTGGTGGAAGAGCATCTTGATATTAACATGGCATTCAGCTTGCGGCACTTTCGCACTGGGAGCTGGTGGAAGAGCAGCTTGATACTAACATGGCTTTCAGCTCGCAGCACTTTGCACTTGGAGCTGGTGGAAGAGCATCTTGATACTAACATGGCATTCAGCTTGCAGCACTTTGCACTTGGAGCTGGTGGAAGAGCATCTTGATACTAACATGGCATTCAGCTTGCAGCACTTGGCACTTGGAGCTGGTGGAAGAGCAGCTTGATACTAACATGGCTTTCAGCTCGCGGCACTTGGCACTTGGAGCTGGTGGAAGAGCAGGTTGAGTACTAACATGGCTTTCAGCTCGCAGCACTTTGCACTTGGAGCTGGTGGAAGAGCAGCTTGATACTAACATGGCTTTCAGCTCGCGGCACTTGGCACTTGGAGCTGGTGGAAGAGCAGGTTGAGTACTAACATGGCTTTCAGCTCGCAGCACTTTGCACTTGGAGCTGGTGGAAGAGCATCTTGATACTAACATGGCTTTCAGCTCGTGGCACTTGGCACTTGGAGCTGGTGGAAGAGCAGCTTGATACTAACATGGCTTTCAGTTCACAGCACTTGGCACTTGGAGCTGGTGGAAGAGCAGCTTGATACTAACATGGCTTTCAGCTCACAGCACTTTGCACTTGGAGCTGGTGGAAGAGCAGCTTGAGTACTAACATGGCTCTCAGCTCGCGGCACTTGGTACTTGGAGCTGGTGGAAGAGCAGCTTGATACTAACATGGCTTTCAGCTCGCAGCACTTTGCACTTGGAGCTAGTGGAAGAGCATCTTGATACTAACTTGCACTTGGAGCTGGTGGAAGAGCATCTTGATACGAACATGGCTTTCAGCTCCCGGCACTTGGCACTTGGAGCTGGTGGAAGAGCAGGTTGAGTACTAACATGGCTTTCAGCTCGCAGCAATTTGCACTTGGAGCTGGTGGAAGAGCAGCTTGAGTACTAACATGGCTTTCAGCTCACAGCACTTGGCACTTCGAGCTGTTGGAAGAGCATCTTGATACTAACATGGCTTTCAGCTCGCAGCACTTTGCACTTGGAGCTGGTGGAAGAGCAGCTTATTACTAACTTGCACTTGGAGCTGGTGAAAGAGCAACTTGATACTAACATGGCTTTCAGCTCGCAGCACTTTGCACTTGGAGTTGGTGGAAGAGCAGCTTGATACTAACTTGCACTTGGAGCTGGTGGAAGAGCATCTTGATACTAACTTGCACTTGGAGCTGGTGGAAGAGCAGCTTGAGTACTAACATGGCTTTCAGCTCGCAGCACTTTGCACTTGGAGCTGGTGGAAGAGCAGCTTGAGTACTAACATGGCTTTCAGCTCGCGGCACTTGGCACTTGGAGCTGGTGGAAGAGCATCTTGATACTAACTTGCACTTGGAGCTGGTGGAAGAGCAGCTTGATACTACCTTGGCTTTCAGCTCGCAGCACTTTGCACTTGGAGCTGGTGGAAGAGCAGCTTGATACTAACTTGCACTTGGAGCTGGTGGAATAGCATCTTGATACTGACTTGGACTTGGAGCTGGTGGAAGAGTAGCTTGATACTAACATGGCTTTCAGCTCGCAGCACTTCGCACTTGGAGCTGGTGGAAGAGCAGCTTGAGTAATAACATGGCTTTCAGCTCGTGGCACTTTGCACTTGGAGCTGGTGGAAGAGCATCTTGATACTAACATGGCTTTCAGCTTGCAGTACTTTGCACTTGGAGCTGGTGGAAGAGCAGCTTGAGTACTAACAGGGCTTTCAGCTTGCGGCACTTTGCACTTGGAGCTGGTGGAAGAGCATCTTGATACTAACTTGCACTTGAAGCTGGTGGAAGAGCAGCTTGATACTACCATGGCTTTCAGCTTGCAGCACTTTGCACTTGGAGCTGGTGGAAGAGCAGCTTGAGTACTAACATGGCTTTTAGCTCGCAGCCCTTTGCACTTGGAGCTGGTGGAAGAGCAGCTTGAGTACTAACATGGCTTTCAGCTCGCGGCACTTTGCACTTGGAGCTGGTGGAAGAGCAGCTTGAGTACTAACATGGCTTTCAGCTCGCGGCACTTGGCACTTGGAGCTGGTGGAAGAGCATCTTGATACTAACTTGCACTTGGAGCTGGTGGAAGAGCAGCTTGATACTACCATGGCTTTCAGCTCGCAGCACTTTGCACTTGGAGCTGGTGGAAGAGCAGCTTGAGTACTAACATGGCTTTCAGCTCGCGGCACTTGGCACTTGGAGCTGGTGGAAGAGCATCTTGAGTACTAACATGGCTTTCAGCTCACAGCACTTTGCACTTGGAGCTGGTGGAAGAGCATCTTGATACTAACCTTCACTTGGAGCTGGTGGAAGAGCAGCTTGATACTAACATGGCTTTCAGCTCGCAGCACTTTGCACTTGGAGCTGGTGGAAGAGCAGCTTGAGTACTAACATGGCTTTCAGCTCGCGGCACTTGGTACTTGGAGCTGGTGGAAGAGCAGCTTGATATTAACATGGCTTTCAGCTTGCAGCACTTTGCACTTGGAGCTGGTGGAAGAGCAGCTTGAGTACTAACATGGCTTTCAGCTCGCGGCACTTTGCACTTGGAGCTGGTGGAAGAGCATCTTGATACTAACTTGCACTTGGAGCTGGTGGAAGAGCATCTTGATACGAACATGGCTTTCAGCTCGCATCACTTTGCACTTGGAGCTGGTGGAAGAGCAGCTTGAGTACTAACATGGCTTCCAGCTCGCGGTACTTGGCACTTGGAGCTGGTGGAAGAGCATCTTGATACTAACTTGCACTTGGAGCTGGTGGAAGAGCAGCTTGATACTACCATGGCTTTCAGCTCGCAGCACTTTGCACTTGGAGCTGGTGGAAGAGCAGCTTGATACTAACTTGCACTTGGAGCTGGTGGAAGAGCATCTTGATACTAACTTGCACTTGGAGCTGGTGGAAGAGCAGCTTGATACTAACATGGCTTTCAGCTCGTGGCACTTGGCACTTGGAGCTGGTGGAAGAGCATCTTGATACTAACATGGCTTTCAGCTCGCAGCACTTTGCACTTGGAGCTGGTGGAAGAGCAGCTTGAGTACTAACATGGCTTTCAGCTCGCGGCACTTGGCACTTGGAGCTGGTGGAAGAGCATCTTGATACTAACTTGCACTTGGAGCTGGTGGAAGAGCAGCTTGATACTAACATGGCTTTCAGCTTGCAGCACTTTGCACTTGGAGCTGGTGGAAGAGCAGCTTGATACTAACTTGCACTTGGAGCTGGTGGAAGAGTAGCTTGATACTAACATGGCTTTCAGCTCGCAGCACTTTGCACTTGGAGCTGGTGGAAGAGCAGCTTGAGTACTAACATGGCTTTCAGCTTGCGGCACTTGGAGCTGGTGGAAGAGCAGCTTGATACTAACATGGCTTTCAGCTCGCAGCACTTTGCACTTGGAGCTGGTGGAAGAGCAGCTTGAGTAATAACATGGCTTTCAGCTCGCGGCACTTGGCACTTGGAGCTGGTGGAAGAGCAGCTTGATCCTAACATGGCTTTCAGCTCGCAGCACTTTGCACATGGAGCTGGTGGAAGAGCAGCTTGAGTACTAACATGGCTTTCCGCTCGCGGCACTTTGCACTTGGAGCTGGTGGAAGAGCATCTTGATACTAACTTGCACTTGGAGCTGGTGGAAGAGCATCTTGATACTAACATGGCTTTCAGCTCGCAGCACTTTGCACTTGGAGCTGGTGGAAGAGCAGCTTGATACTAACATGGCTTTCAGCTTGCAGCACTTTGCACTTGGAGCTGGTGGAAGAGCAGCTTGAGTACTAACATGGCTTTCAGCTCGCGGCACTTGGTACTTGGAGCTGGTGGAAGAGCAGCTTGATACTAACATGGCTTTCATCTCGCAGCACTTTGCACTTGGAGCTGGTGGAAGAGCAGCTTGAGTACTAACATGGCTTTCAGCTCGCGGCACTTTGCACTTGGAGCTGGTGGAAGAGCATCTTGATACTAACTTGCACTTGGAGCTGGTGGAAGAGCATCTTGATACGAACATGGCTTTCAGCTCGCATAACTTTGCACTTGGAGCTGGTGGAAGAGCATCTTGATATGAACATGGCTTTCAGCTCGCGGCACTTTGCACTTGGAGCTGGTGGAAGAGCATCTTGATACTAACTTGCACTTGGAGCTGGTGGAAGAGCATCTTGATACGAACATGGCTTTCAGCTCGCAGCACTTTGTACTTGGAGCTGGTGGAAGAGCATCTTGATACTAACTTGCACTTGGAGCTGGTGGAAGAGCATCTTGATACTAACATGGCATTCAGCTTGCAGCACTTTGCACTTGGAGCTGGTGGAAGAGCAACTTGATACTAACTTGCACTTGGAGCTGGTGGAAGAGCATCTTGATACTAACATGGCATTCAGCTTGCAGCACTTTGCACTTGGAGCTGGTGGAAGAGCAGCTTGATACTAACATGGCTTTCAGCTCGCGGCACTTGGCACTTGGAGCTGGTGGAAGAGCAGGTTGAGTACTAACATGGCTTTCAGCTCGCAGCACTTTGCACTTGGAGCTGGTGGAAGAGCAGCTTGATACTAACATGGCTTTCAGCTCGCGGCACTTGGCACTTGGAGCTGGTGGAAGAGCAGGTTGAGTACTAACATGGCTTTCAGCTCGCAGCACTTTGCACTTGGAGCTGGTGGAAGAGCATCTTGATACTAACATGGCTTTCAGCTCGCGGCACTTGGCACTTGGAGCTGGTGGAAGAGCAGCTTGATACTAACATGGCTTTCAGTTCACAGCACTTGGCACTTGGAGCTGGTGGAAGAGCAGCTTGATACTAACATGGCTTTCAGCTCACAGCACTTTGCACTTGGAGCTGGTGGAAGAGCAGCTTGAGTACTAACATGGCTCTCAGCTCGCGGCACTTGGTACTTGGAGCTGGTGGAAGAGCAGCTTGATACTAACATGGCTTTCAGCTCGCAGCACTTTGCACTTGGAGCTAGTGGAAGAGCATCTTGATACTAACTTGCACTTGGAGCTGGTGGAAGAGCCTCTTGATACGAACATGGCTTTCAGCTCGCGGCACTTGGCACTTGGAGCTGGTGGAATAGCAGGTTGAGTACTAACATGGCTTTCAGCTCGCAGCAATTTGCACTTGGAGCTCGTGGAAGAGCAGCTTGAGTACTAACATGGCTTTCAGCTCACAGCACTTGGCACTTCGAGCTGTTGGAAGAGCATCTTGATACTAACATGGCTTTCAGCTCGCAGCACTTTGCACTTGGAGCTGGTCGAAGAGCAGCTTGATACTAACTTGCACTTGGAGCTGGTGAAAGAGCAACTTGATACTAACATGGCTTTCAGCTCGCAGCACTTTGCACTTGGAGCTGGTGGAAGAGCAGCTTGATACTAACTTGCACTTGGAGCTGGTGGAAGAGCATCTTGATACTAACTTGCACTTGGAGCTGGTGGAAGAGCAGCTTGATACTAACATGGCTTTCAGCTCGCAGCACTTTGCACTTGGAGCTGGTGGAAGAGCAGCTTGAGTACTAACATGGCTTTCAGCTCGCAGCACTTTGCACTTGGAGCTGGTGGAAGAGCAGCTTGAGTACTAACATGGCTTTCAGCTCGGGGCACTTGGCACTTGGAGCTGGTGGAAGAGCATCTTGATACTAACTTGCACTTGGAGCTGGTGGAAGAGCAGCTTGATACTACCATGGCTTTCAGCTCGCAGCACTTTGCACTTGGAGCTGGTGGAAGAGCAGCTTGATACTAGCTTGCACTTGGAGCTGGTGGAAGAGCATCTTGATACTAACTTGCACTTGGAGCTGGTGGAAGAGCAGCTTGATACTAACATGGCTTTCAGCTCGCAGCACTTTGCACTTGGAGCTGGTGGAAGAGCAGCTTGAGTACTAACATGGCTTTCAGCTCGCAGCACTTTGCACTTGGAGCTGGTGGAAGAGCAGCTTGAGTACTAACATGGCTTTCAGCTCGCGGCACTTGGCACTTGGAGCTGGTGGAAGAGCATCTTGATACTAACTTGCACTTGGAGCTGGTGGAAGAGCAGCTTGATACTACCATGGCTTTCAGCTCGCAGCACTTTGCACTTGGAGCTGGTGGAAGAGCAGCTTGATACTAACTTGCACTTGGAGCTGGTGGAAGAGCATCTTGATACTAACTTGCACTTGGAGCTGGTGGAAGAGCAGCTTGATACTAACATGGCTTTCAGCTCGCAGCACTTTGCACTTGGAGCTGGTGGAAGAGCAGCTTGAGTACTAACATGGCTTTCAGCTCGCAGCACTTTGCACTTGGAGCTGGTGGAAGAGCAGCTTGAGTACTAACATGGCTTTCAGCTCGCGGCACTTGGCACTTGGAGCTGGTGGAAGAGCATCTTGATACTAACTTGCACTTGGAGCTGGTGGAAGAGCATCTTGATACGAACATGGCTTTCAGCTCGCGGCACTTGGCACTTGGAGCTGGTGGAAGAGCAGGTTGAGTACTAACATGGCTTTCAGCTCGCAGCAATTTGCACTTGGAGCTGGTGGAAGAGCAGCTTGAGTACTAACATGGCTTTCAGCTCACAGCACTTGGCACTTCGAGCTGTTGGAAGAGCATCTTGATACTAACATGGCTTTCAGCTCGCAGCACTTTGCACTTGGAGCTGGTGGAAGAGCAGCTTATTACTAACTTGCACTTGGAGCTGGTGAAAGAGCAACTTGATACTAACATGGCTTTCAGCTCGCAGCACTTTGCACTTGGAGCTGGTGGAAGAGCAGCTTGATACTAACTTGCACTTGGAGCTGGTGGAAGAGCATCTTGATACTAACTTGCACTTGGAGCTGGTGGAAGAGCAGCTTGAGTACTAACATGGCTTTCAGCTCGCAGCACTTTGCACTTGGAGCTGGTGGAAGAGCAGCTTGAGTACTAACATGGCTTTCAGCTCGCGGCACTTGGCACTTAGAGCTGGTGGAAGAGCATCTTGATACTAACTTGCACTTGGAGCTGG
This sequence comes from Ambystoma mexicanum, assembly GCF_040938575.1. Lineage (NCBI taxonomy): Eukaryota > Metazoa > Chordata > Amphibia > Caudata > Ambystomatidae > Ambystoma > Ambystoma mexicanum. The sequence goes on from NC_090921.1 coordinate 1,087,677,577, forward strand.
TGGAAGAGCAGCTTGATACTACCATGGCTTTCAGCTCGCAGCACTTTGCACTTGGAGCTGGTGGAAGAGCAGCTTGATACTAACTTGCACTTGGAGCTGGTGGAATAGCATCTTGATACTGACTTGGACTTGGAGCTGGTGGAAGAGTAGCTTGATACTAACATGGCTTTCAGCTCGCAGCACTTCGCACTTGGAGCTGGTGGAAGAGCAGCTTGAGTAATAACATGGCTTTCAGCTCGTGGCACTTTGCACTTGGAGCTGGTGGAAGAGCATCTTGATACTAACATGGCTTTCAGCTTGCAGTACTTTGCACTTGGAGCTGGTGGAAGAGCAGCTTGAGTACTAACAGGGCTTTCAGCTTGCGGCACTTTGCACTTGGAGCTGGTGGAAGAGCATCTTGATACTAACTTGCACTTGAAGCTGGTGGAAGAGCAGCTTGATACTACCATGGCTTTCAGCTTGCAGCACTTTGCACTTGGAGCTGGTGGAAGAGCAGCTTGAGTACTAACATGGCTTTCAGCTCGCAGCACTTTGCACTTGGAGCTGGTGGAAGAGCAGCTTGAGTACTAACATGGCTTTCAGCTCGCGGCACTTTGCACTTGGAGCTGGTGGAAGAGCAGCTTGAGTACTAACATGGCTTTCAGCTCGCGGCACTTGGCACTTGGAGCTGGTGGAAGAGCATCTTGATACTAACTTGCACTTGGAGCTGGTGGAAGAGCAGCTTGATACTACCATGGCTTTCAGCTCGCAGCACTTTGCACTTGGAGCTGGTGGAAGAGCAGCTTGAGTACTAACATGGCTTTCAGCTCGCGGCACTTGGCACTTGGAGCTGGTGGAAGAGCATCTTGAGTACTAACATGGCTTTCAGCTCACAGCACTTTGCACTTGGAGCTGGTGGAAGAGCATCTTGATACTAACCTTCACTTGGAGCTGGTGGAAGAGCAGCTTGATACTAACATGGCTTTCAGCTCGCAGCACTTTGCACTTGGAGCTGGTGGAAGAGCAGCTTGAGTACTAACATGGCTTTCAGCTCGCGGCACTTGGTACTTGGAGCTGGTGGAAGAGCAGCTTGATACTAACATGGCTTTCAGCTTGAGGCACTTTGCACTTGGAGCTGGTGGAAGAGCAGCTTGAGTACTAACATGGCTTTCAGCTCGCGGCACTTTGCACTTGGAGCTGGTGGAAGAGCATCTTGATACTAACTTGCACTTGGAGCTGGTGGAAGAGCATCTTGATACGAACATGGCTTTCAGCTCGCATCACTTTGCACTTGGAGCTGGTGGAAGAGCAGCTTGAGTACTAACATGGCTTCCAGCTCGCGGCACTTGGCACTTGGAGCTGGTGGAAGAGCATCTTGATACTAACTTGCACTTGGAGCTGGTGGAAGAGCAGCTTGATACTACCATGGCTTTCAGCTCGCAGCACTTTGCTCTTGGAGCTGGTGGAAGAGCAGCTTGATACTAACTTGCACTTGGAGCTGGTGGAAGAGCATCTTGATACTAACTTGCACTTGGAGCTGGTGGAAGAGCAGCTTGATACTAACATGGCTTTCAGCTCGTGGCACTTGGCACTTGGAGCTGGTGGAAGAGCATCTTGATACTAACATGGCTTTCAGCTCGCAGCACTTTGCACTTGGAGCTGGTGGAAGAGCAGCTTGAGTACTAACATGGCTTTCAGCTCGCGGCACTTGGCACTTGGAGCTGGTGGAAGAGCATCTTGATACTAACTTGCACTTGGAGCTGGTGGAAGAGCAGCTTGATACTAACATGGCTTTCAGCTTGCAGCACTTTGCACTTGGAGCTGGTGGAAGAGCAGCTTGATACTAACTTGCACTTGGAGCTGGTGGAAGAGTAGCTTGATACTAACATGGCTTTCAGCTCGCAGCACTTTGCACTTGGAGCTGGTGGAAGAGCAGCTTGAGTACTAACATGGCTTTCAGCTTGCGGCACTTGGAGCTGGTGGAAGAGCAGCTTGATACTAACATGGCTTTCAGCTCGCAGCACTTTGCACTTGGAGCTGGTGGAAGAGCAGCTTGAGTAATAACATGGCTTTCAGCTCGCGGCACTTGGCACTTGGAGCTGGTGGAAGAGCAGCTTGATCCTAACATGGCTTTCAGCTCGCAGCACTTTGCACATGGAGCTGGTGGAAGAGCAGCTTGAGTACTAACATGGCTTTCAGCTCGCGGCACTTTGCACTTGGAGCTGGTGGAAGAGCATCTTGATACTAACTTGCACTTGGAGCTGGTGGAAGAGCATCTTGATACTAACATGGCTTTCAGCTCGCAGCACTTTGCACTTGGAGCTGGTGGAAGAGCAGCTTGATACTAACATGGCTTTCAGCTCGCAGCACTTTGCACTTGGAGCTGGTGGAAGAGCAGCTTGAGTACTAACATGGCTTTCAGCTCGCGGCACTTGGTACTTGGAGCTGGTGGAAGAGCAGCTTGATACTAACATGGCTTTCAGCTCGCAGCACTTTGCACTTGGAGCTGGTGGAAGAGCAGCTTGAGTACTAACATGGCTTTCAGCTCGCGGCACTTTGCACTTGGAGCTGGTGGAAGAGCATCTTGATACTAACTTGCACTTGGAGCTGGTGGAAGAGCATCTTGATACGAACATGGCTTTCAGCTCGCATAACTTTGCACTTGGAGCTGGTGGAAGAGCATCTTGATATGAACATGTCTTTCAGCTCGCGGCACTTTGCACTTGGAGCTGGTGGAAGAGCATCTTGATACTAACTTGCACTTGGAGCTGGTGGAAGAGCATCTTGATACGAACATGGCTTTCAGCTCGCAGCACTTTGTACTTGGAGCTGGTGGAAGAGCATCTTGATACTAACTTGCACTTGGAGCTGGTGGAAGAGCATCTTGATACTAACATGGCATTCAGCTTGCAGCACTTTGCACTTGGAGCTGGTGGAAGAGCAGCTTGATACTAACTTGCACTTGGAGCTGGTGGAAGAGCATCTTGATATTAACATGGCATTCAGCTTGCGGCACTTTCGCACTGGGAGCTGGTGGAAGAGCAGCTTGATACTAACATGGCTTTCAGCTCGCAGCACTTTGCACTTGGAGCTGGTGGAAGAGCATCTTGATACTAACATGGCATTCAGCTTGCAGCACTTTGCACTTGGAGCTGGTGGAAGAGCATCTTGATACTAACATGGCATTCAGCTTGCAGCACTTGGCACTTGGAGCTGGTGGAAGAGCAGCTTGATACTAACATGGCTTTCAGCTCGCGGCACTTGGCACTTGGAGCTGGTGGAAGAGCAGGTTGAGTACTAACATGGCTTTCAGCTCGCAGCACTTTGCACTTGGAGCTGGTGGAAGAGCAGCTTGATACTAACATGGCTTTCAGCTCGCGGCACTTGGCACTTGGAGCTGGTGGAAGAGCAGGTTGAGTACTAACATGGCTTTCAGCTCGCAGCACTTTGCACTTGGAGCTGGTGGAAGAGCATCTTGATACTAACATGGCTTTCAGCTCGTGGCACTTGGCACTTGGAGCTGGTGGAAGAGCAGCTTGATACTAACATGGCTTTCAGTTCACAGCACTTGGCACTTGGAGCTGGTGGAAGAGCAGCTTGATACTAACATGGCTTTCAGCTCACAGCACTTTGCACTTGGAGCTGGTGGAAGAGCAGCTTGAGTACTAACATGGCTCTCAGCTCGCGGCACTTGGTACTTGGAGCTGGTGGAAGAGCAGCTTGATACTAACATGGCTTTCAGCTCGCAGCACTTTGCACTTGGAGCTAGTGGAAGAGCATCTTGATACTAACTTGCACTTGGAGCTGGTGGAAGAGCATCTTGATACGAACATGGCTTTCAGCTCGCGGCACTTGGCACTTGGAGCTGGTGGAAGAGCAGGTTGAGTACTAACATGGCTTTCAGCTCGCAGCAATTTGCACTTGGAGCTGGTGGAAGAGCAGCTTGAGTACTAACATGGCTTTCAGCTCACAGCACTTGGCACTTCGAGCTGTTGGAAGAGCATCTTGATACTAACATGGCTTTCAGCTCGCAGCACTTTGCACTTGGAGCTGGTGGAAGAGCAGCTTATTACTAACTTGCACTTGGAGCTGGTGAAAGAGCAACTTGATACTAACATGGCTTTCAGCTCGCAGCACTTTGCACTTGGAGTTGGTGGAAGAGCAGCTTGATACTAACTTGCACTTGGAGCTGGTGGAAGAGCATCTTGATACTAACTTGCACTTGGAGCTGGTGGAAGAGCAGCTTGAGTACTAACATGGCTTTCAGCTCGCAGCACTTTGCACTTGGAGCTGGTGGAAGAGCAGCTTGAGTACTAACATGGCTTTCAGCTCGCGGCACTTGGCACTTGGAGCTGGTGGAAGAGCATCTTGATACTAACTTGCACTTGGAGCTGGTGGAAGAGCAGCTTGATACTACCTTGGCTTTCAGCTCGCAGCACTTTGCACTTGGAGCTGGTGGAAGAGCAGCTTGATACTAACTTGCACTTGGAGCTGGTGGAATAGCATCTTGATACTGACTTGGACTTGGAGCTGGTGGAAGAGTAGCTTGATACTAACATGGCTTTCAGCTCGCAGCACTTCGCACTTGGAGCTGGTGGAAGAGCAGCTTGAGTAATAACATGGCTTTCAGCTCGTGGCACTTTGCACTTGGAGCTGGTGGAAGAGCATCTTGATACTAACATGGCTTTCAGCTTGCAGTACTTTGCACTTGGAGCTGGTGGAAGAGCAGCTTGAGTACTAACAGGGCTTTCAGCTTGCGGCACTTTGCACTTGGAGCTGGTGGAAGAGCATCTTGATACTAACTTGCACTTGAAGCTGGTGGAAGAGCAGCTTGATACTACCATGGCTTTCAGCTTGCAGCACTTTGCACTTGGAGCTGGTGGAAGAGCAGCTTGAGTACTAACATGGCTTTTAGCTCGCAGCCCTTTGCACTTGGAGCTGGTGGAAGAGCAGCTTGAGTACTAACATGGCTTTCAGCTCGCGGCACTTTGCACTTGGAGCTGGTGGAAGAGCAGCTTGAGTACTAACATGGCTTTCAGCTCGCGGCACTTGGCACTTGGAGCTGGTGGAAGAGCATCTTGATACTAACTTGCACTTGGAGCTGGTGGAAGAGCAGCTTGATACTACCATGGCTTTCAGCTCGCAGCACTTTGCACTTGGAGCTGGTGGAAGAGCAGCTTGAGTACTAACATGGCTTTCAGCTCGCGGCACTTGGCACTTGGAGCTGGTGGAAGAGCATCTTGAGTACTAACATGGCTTTCAGCTCACAGCACTTTGCACTTGGAGCTGGTGGAAGAGCATCTTGATACTAACCTTCACTTGGAGCTGGTGGAAGAGCAGCTTGATACTAACATGGCTTTCAGCTCGCAGCACTTTGCACTTGGAGCTGGTGGAAGAGCAGCTTGAGTACTAACATGGCTTTCAGCTCGCGGCACTTGGTACTTGGAGCTGGTGGAAGAGCAGCTTGATATTAACATGGCTTTCAGCTTGCAGCACTTTGCACTTGGAGCTGGTGGAAGAGCAGCTTGAGTACTAACATGGCTTTCAGCTCGCGGCACTTTGCACTTGGAGCTGGTGGAAGAGCATCTTGATACTAACTTGCACTTGGAGCTGGTGGAAGAGCATCTTGATACGAACATGGCTTTCAGCTCGCATCACTTTGCACTTGGAGCTGGTGGAAGAGCAGCTTGAGTACTAACATGGCTTCCAGCTCGCGGTACTTGGCACTTGGAGCTGGTGGAAGAGCATCTTGATACTAACTTGCACTTGGAGCTGGTGGAAGAGCAGCTTGATACTACCATGGCTTTCAGCTCGCAGCACTTTGCACTTGGAGCTGGTGGAAGAGCAGCTTGATACTAACTTGCACTTGGAGCTGGTGGAAGAGCATCTTGATACTAACTTGCACTTGGAGCTGGTGGAAGAGCAGCTTGATACTAACATGGCTTTCAGCTCGTGGCACTTGGCACTTGGAGCTGGTGGAAGAGCATCTTGATACTAACATGGCTTTCAGCTCGCAGCACTTTGCACTTGGAGCTGGTGGAAGAGCAGCTTGAGTACTAACATGGCTTTCAGCTCGCGGCACTTGGCACTTGGAGCTGGTGGAAGAGCATCTTGATACTAACTTGCACTTGGAGCTGGTGGAAGAGCAGCTTGATACTAACATGGCTTTCAGCTTGCAGCACTTTGCACTTGGAGCTGGTGGAAGAGCAGCTTGATACTAACTTGCACTTGGAGCTGGTGGAAGAGTAGCTTGATACTAACATGGCTTTCAGCTCGCAGCACTTTGCACTTGGAGCTGGTGGAAGAGCAGCTTGAGTACTAACATGGCTTTCAGCTTGCGGCACTTGGAGCTGGTGGAAGAGCAGCTTGATACTAACATGGCTTTCAGCTCGCAGCACTTTGCACTTGGAGCTGGTGGAAGAGCAGCTTGAGTAATAACATGGCTTTCAGCTCGCGGCACTTGGCACTTGGAGCTGGTGGAAGAGCAGCTTGATCCTAACATGGCTTTCAGCTCGCAGCACTTTGCACATGGAGCTGGTGGAAGAGCAGCTTGAGTACTAACATGGCTTTCCGCTCGCGGCACTTTGCACTTGGAGCTGGTGGAAGAGCATCTTGATACTAACTTGCACTTGGAGCTGGTGGAAGAGCATCTTGATACTAACATGGCTTTCAGCTCGCAGCACTTTGCACTTGGAGCTGGTGGAAGAGCAGCTTGATACTAACATGGCTTTCAGCTTGCAGCACTTTGCACTTGGAGCTGGTGGAAGAGCAGCTTGAGTACTAACATGGCTTTCAGCTCGCGGCACTTGGTACTTGGAGCTGGTGGAAGAGCAGCTTGATACTAACATGGCTTTCATCTCGCAGCACTTTGCACTTGGAGCTGGTGGAAGAGCAGCTTGAGTACTAACATGGCTTTCAGCTCGCGGCACTTTGCACTTGGAGCTGGTGGAAGAGCATCTTGATACTAACTTGCACTTGGAGCTGGTGGAAGAGCATCTTGATACGAACATGGCTTTCAGCTCGCATAACTTTGCACTTGGAGCTGGTGGAAGAGCATCTTGATATGAACATGGCTTTCAGCTCGCGGCACTTTGCACTTGGAGCTGGTGGAAGAGCATCTTGATACTAACTTGCACTTGGAGCTGGTGGAAGAGCATCTTGATACGAACATGGCTTTCAGCTCGCAGCACTTTGTACTTGGAGCTGGTGGAAGAGCATCTTGATACTAACTTGCACTTGGAGCTGGTGGAAGAGCATCTTGATACTAACATGGCATTCAGCTTGCAGCACTTTGCACTTGGAGCTGGTGGAAGAGCAACTTGATACTAACTTGCAGTTGGAGCTGGTGGAAGAGCATCTTGATACTAACATGGCATTCAGCTTGCAGCACTTTGCACTTGGAGCTGGTGGAAGAGCAGCTTGATACTAACATGGCTTTCAGCTCGCGGCACTTGGCACTTGGAGCTGGTGGAAGAGCAGGTTGAGTACTAACATGGCTTTCAGCTCGCAGCACTTTGCACTTGGAGCTGGTGGAAGAGCAGCTTGATACTAACATGGCTTTCAGCTCGCGGCACTTGGCACTTGGAGCTGGTGGAAGAGCAGGTTGAGTACTAACATGGCTTTCAGCTCGCAGCACTTTGCACTTGGAGCTGGTGGAAGAGCATCTTGATACTAACATGGCTTTCAGCTCGCGGCACTTGGCACTTGGAGCTGGTGGAAGAGCAGCTTGATACTAACATGGCTTTCAGTTCACAGCACTTGGCACTTGGAGCTGGTGGAAGAGCAGCTTGATACTAACATGGCTTTCAGCTCACAGCACTTTGCACTTGGAGCTGGTGGAAGAGCAGCTTGAGTACTAACATGGCTCTCAGCTCGCGGCACTTGGTACTTGGAGCTGGTGGAAGAGCAGCTTGATACTAACATGGCTTTCAGCTCGCAGCACTTTGCACTTGGAGCTAGTGGAAGAGCATCTTGATACTAACTTGCACTTGGAGCTGGTGGAAGAGCCTCTTGATACGAACATGGCTTTCAGCTCGCGGCACTTGGCACTTGGAGCTGGTGGAATAGCAGGTTGAGTACTAACATGGCTTTCAGCTCGCAGCAATTTGCACTTGGAGCTCGTGGAAGAGCAGCTTGAGTACTAACATGGCTTTCAGCTCACAGCACTTGGCACTTCGAGCTGTTGGAAGAGCATCTTGATACTAACATGGCTTTCAGCTCGCAGCACTTTGCACTTGGAGCTGGTCGAAGAGCAGCTTGATACTAACTTGCACTTGGAGCTGGTGAAAGAGCAACTTGATACTAACATGGCTTTCAGCTCGCAGCACTTTGCACTTGGAGCTGGTGGAAGAGCAGCTTGATACTAACTTGCACTTGGAGCTGGTGGAAGAGCATCTTGATACTAACTTGCACTTGGAGCTGGTGGAAGAGCAGCTTGATACTAACATGGCTTTCAGCTCGCAGCACTTTGCACTTGGAGCTGGTGGAAGAGCAGCTTGAGTACTAACATGGCTTTCAGCTCGCAGCACTTTGCACTTGGAGCTGGTGGAAGAGCAGCTTGAGTACTAACATGGCTTTCAGCTCGGGGCACTTGGCACTTGGAGCTGGTGGAAGAGCATCTTGATACTAACTTGCACTTGGAGCTGGTGGAAGAGCAGCTTGATACTACCATGGCTTTCAGCTCGCAGCACTTTGCACTTGGAGCTGGTGGAAGAGCAGCTTGATACTAGCTTGCACTTGGAGCTGGTGGAAGAGCATCTTGATACTAACTTGCACTTGGAGCTGGTGGAAGAGCAGCTTGATACTAACATGGCTTTCAGCTCGCAGCACTTTGCACTTGGAGCTGGTGGAAGAGCAGCTTGAGTACTAACATGGCTTTCAGCTCGCAGCACTTTGCACTTGGAGCTGGTGGAAGAGCAGCTTGAGTACTAACATGGCTTTCAGCTCGCGGCACTTGGCACTTGGAGCTGGTGGAAGAGCATCTTGATACTAACTTGCACTTGGAGCTGGTGGAAGAGCAGCTTGATACTACCATGGCTTTCAGCTCGCAGCACTTTGCACTTGGAGCTGGTGGAAGAGCAGCTTGATACTAACTTGCACTTGGAGCTGGTGGAAGAGCATCTTGATACTAACTTGCACTTGGAGCTGGTGGAAGAGCAGCTTGATACTAACATGGCTTTCAGCTCGCAGCACTTTGCACTTGGAGCTGGTGGAAGAGCAGCTTGAGTACTAACATGGCTTTCAGCTCGCAGCACTTTGCACTTGGAGCTGGTGGAAGAGCAGCTTGAGTACTAACATGGCTTTCAGCTCGCGGCACTTGGCACTTGGAGCTGGTGGAAGAGCATCTTGATACTAACTTGCACTTGGAGCTGGTGGAAGAGCAGCTTGATACTACCATGGCTTTCAGCTCGCAGCACTTTGCACTTGGAGCTGGTGGAAGAGCAGCTTGATACTAACTTGCACTTGGAGCTGGTGGAATAGCATCTTGATACTGACTTGGACTTGGAGCTGGTGGAAGAGTAGCTTGATACTAACATGGCTTTCAGCTCGCAGCACTTCACACTTGGAGCTGGTGGAAGAGCAGCTTGAGTAATAACATGGCTTTCAGCTCGTGGCACTTTGCACTTGGAGCTGGTGGAAGAGCATTTTGATACTAACATCGCTTTCAGCTTGCAGTACTTTGCACTTGGAGCTGGTGGAAGAGCAGCTTGAGTACTAACAGGGCTTTCAGCTTGCGGCACTTTGCACTTGGAGCTGGTGGAAGAGCATTTTGATACTAACTTGCACTTGAAGCTGGTGGAAGAGCAGCTTGATACTACCATGGCTTTCAGCTTGCAGCACTTTGCACTTGGAGCTGGTGGAAGAGCAGCTTGAGTACTAACATGGCTTTCAGCTCGCGGCACTTGGCACTTGGAGCTGGTGGAAGAGCATCTTGATACTAACTTGCACTTGGAGCTGGTGGAAGAGCATCTTGATACTAACATGGATTTCAGCTCGTGGCACTTGGCACTTGGAGCTGGTGGAAGAGCAGCTTGATACTAACATGGCTTTCAGCTCACAGCACTTTGCACTTGGAGCTGGTGGAAGAGCAGCTTGAGTACTAACATGGCTTTCAGCTCGCGGCACTTGGTACTTGGAGCTGGTGGAAGAGCAGCTTGATACTAACATGGCTTTCAGCTCGCAGCACTTTGCACTTGGAGCTAGTGGAAGAGCAGCTTGAGTACTAACATGGCTTTCAGCTCGCTGCACTTTGCACTTGGAGCTGGTGGAAGAGCATCTTGATACTAACTTGCACTTGGAGCTGGTGGAAGAGCATCTTGATACGAACATGGCTTTCAGCTCGCGGCACTTGGCACTTGGAGCTGGTGGAAGAGCAGGTTGAGTACTAACATGGCTTTCAGCTCGCAGCACTTTGCACTTGGAGCTGGTGGAAGAGCAGCTTGAGTACTAACATGGCTTTCAGCTCACAGCACTTGGCACTTCGAGCTGTTGGAAGAGCATCTTGATACTAACATGGCTTTCAGCTCGCAGCACTTTGCACTTGGAGCTGGTGGAAGAGCAGCTTGAGTAATAACATGGCTTTCAGCTCGCGGCACTTGGAGCTGGTGGAAGAGTATCTTGATACTAACTTGCACTTGGAGCTGGTGGAAGAGCAGCTTGATACTACCATGGCTTTCAGCTCGCAGCACTTTGCACTTGGAGCTGGTGGAAGAGCAGCTTGATACTAACTTGCACTTGGAGCTGGTGGAAGAGCATCTTGATACTAACTTGCACTTGGAGCTGGTGGAAGAGCAGCTTGATACTAACATGGCTTTCAGCTCGCAGCACTTTGCACTTGGAGCTGGTGGAAGAGCAGCTTGAGTACTAACATGGCTTTCAGCTCGCAGCACTTTGCACTTGGAGCTGGTGGAAGAGCAGCTTGAGTACTAACATGGCTTTCAGCTCGCGGCACTTGGCACTTGGAGCTGGTGGAAGAGCATCTTGATCCTAACTTGCACTTGGAGCTGGTGGAAGAGCAGCTTGATACTACCATGGCTTTCAGCTCGCAGCACTTTGCACTTGGAGCTGGTGGAAGAGCAGCTTGATACTAACTTGCACTTGGAGCTGGTGGAATAGCATCTTGATACTGACTTGGACTTGGAGCTGGTGGAAGAGTAGCTTGATACTAACATGGCTTTCAGCTCGCAGCACTTCACACTTGGAGCTGGTGGAAGAGCAGCTTGAGTAATAACATGGCTTTCAGCTCGTGGCACTTTGCACTTGGAGCTGGTGGAAGAGCATTTTGATACTAACATCGCTTTCAGCTTGCAGTACTTTGCACTTGGAGCTGGTGGAAGAGCAGCTTGAGTACTAACAGGGCTTTCAGCTTGCGGCACTTTGCACTTGGAGCTGGTGGAAGAGCATTTTGATACTAACTTGCACTTGAAGCTGGTGGAAGAGCAGCTTGATACTACCATGGCTTTCAGCTTGCAGCACTTTGCACTTGGAGCTGGTGGAAGAGCAGCTTGAGTACTAACATGGCTTTCAGCTCGCGGCACTTGGCACTTGGAGCTGGTGGAAGAGCATCTTGATACTAACTTGCACTTGGAGCTGGTGGAAGAGCATCTTGATACTAACATGGATTTCAGCTCGTGGCACTTGGCACTTGGAGCTGGTGGAAGAGCAGCTTGATACTAACATGGCTTTCAGCTCACAGCACTTTGCACTTGGAGCTGGTGGAAGAGCAGCTTGAGTACTAACATGGCTTTCAGCTCGCGGCACTTGGTACTTGGAGCTGGTGGAAGAGCAGCTTGATACTAACATGGCTTTCAGCTCGCAGCACTTTGCACTTGGAGCTAGTGGAAGAGCAGCTTGAGTACTAACATGGCTTTCAGCTCGCTGCACTTTGCACTTGGAGCTGGTGGAAGAGCAGCTTGATACTAACTTGCACTTGGAGCTGGTGGAAGAGCATCTTGATACTAACTTGCACTTGGAGCTGGTGGAAGAGCAGCTTTATACTAACATGGCTTTCAGCTCGCAGCACTTTGCACTTGGAGCTGGTGGAAGAGCAGCTTTATACTAACATGGCTTTCAGCTCGCAGCACTTTGCACTTGGAGCTGGTGGAAGAGCAGCTTGAGTACTAACATGGCTTTCAGCTCTTAGCACTTTGCACTTGGAGCTGGTGGAAGAGCAGCTTGATACTAACTTGCACTTGGAGCTGGTGAAAGAGCAGCTTGATACTAATATGGCTTTCAGCTCGCAGCACTTTGCACTTGGAGCTGGTGGAAGAGCAGCTTGATACTAACTTGCACTTGGAGCTGGTGGAAGAGCATCTTGATACTAACTTGCACTTGGAGCTGGTGGAAGAGCAGCTTTATACTAACATGGCTTTCAGCTCGCAGCACTTTGCACTTGGAGCTGGTGGAAGAGCAGCTTTATACTAACATGGCTTTCAGCTCGCAGCACTTTGCACTTGGAGCTGGTGGAAGAGCAGCTTGAGTACTAACATGGCTTTCAGCTCTTAGCACTTTGCACTTGGAGCTGGTGGAAGAGCAGCTTGAGTACTAACATGGCTTTCAGCTCGCGGCACTTGGCACTTGGAGCTGGTGGAAGAGCATCTTGATACTAACTTGCACTTGGAGCTGGTGGAAGAGCAGCTTGATACTACCATGGCTTTCAGCTCGCAGCACTTTGCACTTGGAGCTGGTGGAAGAGCAGCTTGATACTAACTTGCACTTGGAGCTGGTGGAATAGCATCTTGATACTGACTTGGACTTGGAGCTGGTGGAAGAGTAGCTTGATACTAACATGGCTTTCAGCTCGCAGCACTTCACACTTGGAGCTGGTGGAAGAGCAGCTTGAGTAATAACATGGCTTTCAGCTCGTGGCACTTTGCACTTGGAGCTGGTGGAAGAGCATTTTGATACTAACATCGCTTTCAGCTTGCAGTACTTTGCACTTGGAGCTGGTGGAAGAGCAGCTTGAGTACTAACAGGGCTTTCAGCTTGCGGCACTTTGCACTTGGAGCTGGTGGAAGAGCATTTTGATACTAACTTGCACTTGAAGCTGGTGGAAGAGCAGCTTGATACTACCATGGCTTTCAGCTTGGAGCACTTTGCACTTGGAGCTGGTGGAAGAGCAGCTTGAGTACTAACATGGCTTTCAGCTCGCGGCACTTTGCACTTGGAGCTGGTGGAAGAGCAGCTTGAGTACTAACATGGCTTTCAGCTCGCGGCACTTTGCACTTGGAGCTGGTGGAAGAGCAGCTTGAGTACTAACATGGCTTTCAGCTCGCGGCACTTGGCACTTGGAGCTGGTGGAAGAGCATCTTGATACTAACTTGCACTTGGAGCTGGTGGAAGAGCAGCTTGATACTACCATGGCTTTCAGCTCGCAGCACTTTGCACTTGGAGCTGGTGGAAGAGCAGCTTGAGTACTAACATGGCTTTCAGCTCGCGGCACTTGCCACTTGGAGCTGGTGGAAGAGCATCTTGAGTACTAACATGGCTTTCAGCTCACGGCACTTTGCACTTGGAGCTGGTGGAAGAGCATCTTGATACTAACCTTCACTTGGAGCTGGTGGAAGAGCAGCTTGATACTAACATGGCTTTCAGCTCGCAGCACTTTGCACTTGGAGCTGGTGGAAGAGCAGCTTGAGTACTAACATGGCTTTCAGCTCGCGGCACTTGGTACTTGGAGCTGGTGGAAGAGCAGCTTGATACTAACATGGCTTTCAGCTTGCAGCACTTTGCACTTGGAGCTGGTGGAAGAGCAGCTTGAGTACTAACATGGCTTTCAGCTCGCGGCACTTTGCACTTGGAGCTGGTGGAAGAGCATCTTGATACTAACTTGCACTTGGAGCTGGTGGAAGAGCATATTGACACGAACATGGCTTTCAGATTGCATCACTTTGCACTTGGAGCTGGTGGAAGAGCATATAGACACGAACATGGCTTTCAGCTTGCATCACTTTGCACTTGGAGCTGGTGGAAGAGCATATTGACACGAACATGGCTTTCAGCTTGCAGCACTTTGCACTTGGAGCTGGTGGAAGAGCAGCTTGAGTACTAACATGGCTTTCAGCTCGCGGCACTTGGCACTTGGAGCTGGTGGAAGAGCATCTTGATACTAACTTGCACTTGGAGCTGGTGGAAGAGCATCTTGATACTAACATGGCTTTCAGCTCGCAGCACTTTGCACTTGGAGCTGGTGGAAGAGCAGCTTGATACTAACATGGCTTTCAGCTCGCAGCACTTTGCACTTGGAGCTGGTGGAAGAGCAGCTTGAGTACTAACATGGCTTTCAGCTCGCGGCACTTGGTACTTGGAGCTGGTGGAAGAGCAGCTTGATACTAACATGGCTTTCAGCTCGCAGCACTTTGCACTTGGAGCTGGTGGAAGAGCAGCTTGAGTACTAACATGGCTTTCAGCTCGCGGCACTTTGCACTTGGAGCTGGTGGAAGAGCATCTTGATATGAACATGACTTTCAGCTCGCGGCACTTTGCACTTGGAGCTGGTGGAAGAGCATCTTGATACTAACTTGCACTTGGAGCTGGTGGAAGAGCATCTTGATACGAACATGGCTTTCAGCTCGCAGCACTTTGTACTTGGAGCTGGTGGAAGAGCATCTTGATACTAACTTGCACTTGGAGCTGGTGGAAGAGCATCTTGATACTAACATGGCATTCAGCTTGCAGCACTTTGCACTTGGAGCTGGTGGAAGAGCAGCTTGATACTAACTTGCACTTGGAGCTGGTGGAAGAGCATCTTGATATTAAAATGGCATTCAGCTTGCGGCACTTTCGCACTGGGAGCTGGTGGAAGAGCAGCTTGATACTAACATGGCTTTCAGCTCGCAGCACTTTGCACTTGGAGCTGGTGGAAGAGCATCTTGATACTAACATGGCATTCAGCTTGCAGCACTTTGCACTTGGAGCTGGTGGAAGAGCATCTTGATACTAACATGGCATTCAGCTTGTAGCACTTGGCACTTGGAGCTGGTGGAAGAGCAGCTTGATACTAACATGGCTTTCAGCTCGCGGCACTTGGCACTTGGAGCTGGTGGAAGAGCAGGTTGAGTACTAACATGGCTTTCAGCTCGCAGCACTTTGCACTTGGAGCTGGTGGAAGAGCAGCTTGATACTAACATGGCTTTCAGCTCGCGGCACTTGGCACTTGGAGCTGGTGGAAGAGCAGGTTGAGTACTAACATGGCTTTCAGCTCGCAGCACTTTGCACTTGGAGCTGGTGGAAGAGCATCTTGATACTAACATGGCTTTCAGCTCGCGGCACTTGGCACTTGGAGCTGGTGGAAGAGCAGCTTGATACTAACATGGCTTTCAGTTCACAGCACTTGGCACTTGGAGCTGGTGGAAGAGCAGCTTGATACTAACATGGCTTTCAGCTCACAGCACTTTGCACTTTGAGCTGGTGGAAGAGCAGCTTGAGTACTAACATGGCTCTCAGCTCGCGGCACTTGGTACTTGGAGCTGGTGGTAGAGCAGCTTGATACTAACATGGCTTTCAGCTCGCAGCACTTTGCACTTGGAGCTAGTGGAAGAGCATCTTGATACTAACTTGCACTTGGAGCTGGTGGAAGAGCATCTTGATACGAACATGGCTTTCAGCTCGCGGCACTTGGCACTTGGAGCTGGTGGAAGAGCAGGTTGAGTACTAACATGGCTTTCAGCTCGCAGCAATTTGCACTTGGAGCTGGTGGAAGAGCAGCTTGAGTACTAACATGGCTTTCAGCTCACAGCTCTTGGCACTTCGAGCTGTTGGAAGAGCATCTTGATACTAACATGGCTTTCAGCTCGCAGCACTTTGCACTTGGAGTTGGTGGAAGAGCAGCTTGATACTAACTTGCACTTGGAGCTGGTGGAAGAGCATCTTGATACTAACTTGCACTTGGAGCTGGTGGAAGAGCAGCTTGAGTACTAACATGGCTTTCAGCTCGCAGCACTTTGCACTTGGAGCTGGTGGAAGAGCAGCTTGAGTACTAACATGGCTTTCAGCTCGCGGCACTTGGCACTTGGAGCTGGTGGAAGAGCATCTTGATACTAACTTGCACTTGGAGCTGGTGGAAGAGCAGCTTGATACTACCATGGCTTTCAGCTCGCAGCACTTTGCACTTGGAGCTGGTGGAAGAGCAGCTTGATACTAACTTGCACTTGGAGCTGGTGGAATAGCATCTTGATACTGACTTGGACTTGGAGCTGGTGGAAGAGTAGCTTGATACTAACATGGCTTTCAGCTCGCAGCACTTCGCACTTGGAGCTGGTGGAAGAGCAGCTTGAGTAATAACATGGCTTTCAGCTCGTGGCACTTTGCACTTGGAGCTGGTGGAAGAGCATCTTGATACTAACATGGCTTTCAGCTTGCAGTACTTTGCACTTGGAGCTGGTGGAAGAGCAGCTTGAGTACTAACAGGGCTTTCAGCTTGCGGCACTTTGCACTTGGAGCTGGTGGAAGAGCATCTTGATACTAACTTGCACTTGAAGCTGGTGGAAGAGCAGCTTGATACTACCATGGCTTTCAGCTTGCAGCACTTTGCACTTGGAGCTGGTGGAAGAGCAGCTTGAGTACTAACATGGCTTTCAGCTCGCAGCACTTTGCACTTGGAGCTGGTGGAAGAGCAGCTTGAGTACTAACATGGCTTTCAGCTCGCGGCACTTTGCACTTGGAGCTGGTGGAAGAGCAGCTTGAGTACTAACATGGCTTTCAGCTCGCGGCACTTGGCACTTGGAGCTGGTGGAAGAGCATCTTGATACTAACTTGCACTTGGAGCTGGTGGAAGAGCAGCTTGATACTACCATGGCTTTCAGCTCACAGCACTTTGCACTTGGAGCTGGTGGAAGAGCAGCTTGAGTACTAACATGGCTTTCAGCTCGCGGCACTTGGCACTTGGAGCTGGTGGAAGAGCATCTTGAGTACTAACATGGCTTTCAGCTCACAGCACTTTGCACTTGGAGCTGGTGGAAGAGCATCTTGATACTAACCTTCACTTGGAGCTGGTGGAAGAGCAGCTTGAAACTAACATGGCTTTCAGCTCGCAGCACTTTGCACTTGGAGCTGGTGGAAGAGCAGCTTGAGTACTAACATGGCTTTCAGCTCGCGGCACTTGGTACTTGGAGCTGGTGGAAGAGCAGCTTGATACTAACATGGCTTTCAGCTTGCAGCACTTTGCACTTGGAGCTGGTGGAAGAGCAGCTTGAGTACTAACATGGCTTTCAGCTCGCGGCACTTTGCACTTGGAGCTGGTGGAAGAGCATCTTGATACTAACTTGCACTTGGAGCTGGTGGAAGAGCATCTTGATACGAACATGGCTTTCAGCTCGCATCACTTTGCACTTGGAGCTGGTGGAAGAGCAGCTTGAGTACTAACATGGCTTCCAGCTCGCGGCACTTGGCACTTGGAGCTGGTGGAAGAGCATCTTGATACTAACTTGCACTTGGAGCTGGTGGAAGAGCAGCTTGATACTACCATGGCTTTCAGCTCGCAGCACTTTGCACTTGGAGCTGGTGGAAGAGCAGCTTGATACTAACTTGCACTTGGAGCTGGTGGAAGAGCATCTTGATATTAACATGGCATTCAGCTTGCGGCACTTTCACACTGGGAGCTGGTGGAAGAGCAGCTTGATACTAACATGGCTTTCAGCTCGCAGCACTTTGCACTTGGAGCTAGTGGAAGAGCATCTTGATACTAACTTGCACTTGGAGCTGGTGGAAGAGCATCTTGATACGAACATGGCTTTCAGCTCGCGGCACTTGGCACTTGGAGCTGGTGGAAGAGCAGCTTGAGTACTAACATGGCTTTCAGCTCACAGCACTTGGCACTTCGAGCTGTTGGAAGAGCATCTTGATACTAACATGGCTTTCAGCTCGCAGCACTTTGCACTTGGAGCTGGTGGAAGAGCAGCTTATTACTAACTTGCACTTGGAGCTGGTGAAAGAGCAACTTGATACTAACATGGCTTTCAGCTCGCAGCACTTTGCACTTGGAGCTGGTGGAAGAGCAGCTTGATACTAACTTGCACTTGGAGCTGGTGGAAGAGCATCTTGATACTAACTTGCACTTGGAGCTGGTGGAAGAGCAGCTTGAGTACTAACATGGCTTTCAGCTCGCAGCACTTTGCACTTGGAGCTGGTGGAAGAGCAGCTTGAGTACTAACATGGCTTTCAGCTCGCGGCACTTGGCACTTGGAGCTGGTGGAAGAGCATCTTGATACTAACATGGCTTTCAGCTCGTGGCACTTGGCACTTGGAGCTGGTGGAAGAGCATCTTGATACTAACATGGCTTTCAGCTCGCAGCACTTTGCACTTGGAGCTGGTGGAAGAGCAGCTTGAGTACTAACATGGCTTTCAGCTCGCGGCACTTGGCACTTGGAGCTGGTGGAAGAGCATCTTGATACTAACTTGCACTTGGAGCTGGTGGAAGAGCAGCTTGATACTAACATGGCTTTCAGCTTGCAGCACTTTGCACTTGGAGCTGGTGGAAGAGCAGCTTGATACTAACTTGCACTTGGAGCTGGTGGAAGAGTAGCTTGATACTAACATGGCTTTCAGCTCGCAGCACTTTGCACTTGGAGCTGGTGGAAGAGCAGCTTGATACTAACATGGCTTTCAGCTCGCAGCACTTTGCACTTGGAGCTGGTGGAAGAGCAGCTTGAGTAATAACATGGCTTTCAGCTCGCGGCACTTGGCACTTGGAGCTGGTGGAAGAGCAGCTTGATCCTAACATGGCTTTCAGCTCGCAGCACTTTGCACATGGAGCTGGTGGAAGAGCAGCTTGAGTACTAACATGGCTTTCAGCTCGCGGCACTTTGCACTTGGAGCTGGTGGAAGAGCATCTTGATACTAACTTGCACTTGGAGCTGGTGGAAGAGCATCTTGATACTAACATGGCTTTCAGCTCGCAGCACTTTGCACTTGGAGCTGGTGGAAGAGCAGCTTGATACTAACATGGCTTTCAGCTCGCAGCACTTTCCACTTGGAGCTGGTGGAAGAGCAGCTTGAGTACTAACATGGCTTTCAGCTCGCGGCACTTGGTACTTGGAGCTGGTGGAAGAGCAGCTTGATACTAACATGGCTTTCAGCTCGCAGCACTTTGCACTTGGAGCTGGTGGAAGAGCATCTTGATATGAACATGGCTTTCAGCTCGCGGCACTTTGCACTTGGAGCTGGTGGAAGAGCATCTTGATACTAACTTGCACTTGGAGCTGGTGGAAGAGCATCTTGATACGAACATGGCTTTCAGCTCGCAGCACTTTGTACTTGGAGCTGGTGGAAGAGCATCTTGATACTAACTTGCACTTGGAGCTGGTGGAAGAGCATCTTGATACTAACATGGCATTCAGCTTGCAGCACTTTGCACTTGGAGCTGGTGGAAGAGCAGCTTGATACTAACTTGCACTTGGAGCTGGTGGAAGAGCATCTTGATATTAACATGGCATTCAGCTTGCGGCACTTTCGCACTGGGAGCTGGTGGAAGAGCAGCTTGATACTAACATGGCTTTCAGCTCGCAGCACTTTGCACTTGGAGCTGGTGGAAGAGCATCTTGATACTAACATGGCATTCAGCTTGCAGCACTTTGCACTTGGAGCTGGTGGAAGAGCATCTTGATACTAACATGGCATTCAGCTTGTAGCACTTGGCACTTGGAGCTGGTGGAAGAGCAGCTTGATACTAACATGGCTTTCAGCTCGCGGCACTTGGCACTTGGAGCTGGTGGAAGAGCAGGTTGAGTACTAACATGGCTTTCAGCTCGCAGCACTTTGCACTTGGAGCTGGTGGAAGAGCAGCTTGATACTAACATGGCTTTCAGCTCGCGGCACTTGGCACTTGGAGCTGGTGGAAGAGCAGGTTGAGTACTAACATGGCTTTCAGCTCGCAGCACTTTGCACTTGGAGCTGGTGGAAGAGCATCTTGATACTAACATGGCTTTCAGCTCGCGGCACTTGGCACTTGGAGCTGGTGGAAGAGCAGCTTGATACTAACATGGCTTTCAGTTCACAGCACTTGGCACTTGGAGCTGGTGGAAGAGCAGCTTGATACTAACATGGCTTTCAGCTCACAGCACTTTGCACTTGGAGCTGGTGGAAGAGCAGCTTGAGTACTAACATGGCTCTCAGCTCGCGGCACTTGGTACTTGGAGCTGGTGGAAGAGCAGCTTGATACTAACATGGCTTTCAGCTCGCAGCACTTTGCACTTGGAGCTAGTGGAAGAGCATCTTGATACTAACTTGCACGTGGAGCTGGTGGAAGAGCATCTTGATACGAACATGGCTTTCAGCTTGCGGCACTTGGCACTTGGAGCTGGTGGAAGAGCAGGTTGAGTACTAACATGGCTTTCAGCTCGCAGCAATTTGCACTTGGAGCTGGTGGAAGAGCAGCTTGAGTACTAACATGGCTTTCAGCTCACAGCACTTGGCACTTCGAGCTGTTGGAAGAGCATCTTGATACTAACATGGCGTTCAGCTCGCAGCACTTTGCACTTGGAGCTGGTGGAAGAGCAGCTTATTACTAACTTGCACTTGGAGCTGGTGAAAGAGCAACTTGATACTAACATGGCTTTCAGCTCGCAGCACTTTGCACTTGGAGCTGGTGGAAGAGCATCTTGATACTAACCTTCACTTGGAGCTGGTGGAAGAGCAGCTTGATACTAACATGGCTTTCAGCTCGCAGCACTTTGCACTTGGAGCTGGTGGAAGAGCAGCTTGACTACTAACATGGCTTTCAGCTCGCGGCACTTGGTACTTGGAGCTGGTGGAAGAGCAGCTTGATACTAACATGGCTTTCAGCTTGAGGCACTTTGCACTTGGAGCTGGTGGAAGAGCAGCTTGAGTACTAACATGGCTTTCAGCTCGCGGCACTTTGCACTTGGAGCTGGTGGAAGAGCATCTTGATACTAACTTGCACTTGGAGCTGGTGGAAGAGCATCTTGATACGAACATGGCTTTCAGCTCGCATCACTTTGCACTTGGAGCTGGTGGAAGAGCAGCTTGAGTACTAACATGGCTTCCAGCTCGCGGCACTTGGCACTTGGAGCTGGTGGAAGAGCATCTTGATACTAACTTGCACTTGGAGCTGGTGGAAGAGCAGCTTGATACTACCATGGCTTTCAGCTCGCAGCACTTTGCTCTTGGAGCTGGTGGAAGAGCAGCTTGATACTAACTTGCACTTGGAGCTGGTGGAAGAGCATCTTGATACTAACTTGCACTTGGAGCTGGTGGAAGAGCAGCTTGATACTAACATGGCTTTCAGCTCGTGGCACTTGGCACTTGGAGCTGGTGGAAGAGCATCTTGATACTAACATGGCTTTCAGCTCGCAGCACTTTGCACTTGGAGCTGGTGGAAGAGCAGCTTGAGTACTAACATGGCTTTCAGCTCGCGGCACTTGGCACTTGGAGCTGGTGGAAGAGCATCTTGATACTAACTTGCACTTGGAGCTGGTGGAAGAGCAGCTTGATACTAACATGGCTTTCAGCTTGCAGCACTTTGCACTTGGAGCTGGTGGAAGAGCAGCTTGATACTAACTTGCACTTGGAGCTGGTGGAAGAGTAGCTTGATACTAACATGGCTTTCAGCTCGCAGCACTTTGCACTTGGAGCTGGTGGAAGAGCAGCTTGAGTACTAACATGGCTTTCAGCTTGCGGCACTTGGAGCTGGTGGAAGAGCAGCTTGATACTAACATGGCTTTCAGCTCGCAGCACTTTGCACTTGGAGCTGGTGGAAGAGCAGCTTGAGTAATAACATGGCTTTCAGCTCGCGGCACTTGGCACTTGGAGCTGGTGGAAGAGCAGCTTGATCCTAACATGGCTTTCAGCTCGCAGCACTTTGCACATGGAGCTGGTGGAAGAGCAGCTTGAGTACTAACATGGCTTTCAGCTCGCGGCACTTTGCACTTGGAGCTGGTGGAAGAGCATCTTGATACTAACTTGCACTTGGAGCTGGTGGAAGAGCATCTTGATACTAACATGGCTTTCAGCTCGCAGCACTTTGCACTTGGAGCTGGTGGAAGAGCAGCTTGATACTAACATGGCTTTCAGCTCGCAGCACTTTGCACTTGGAGCTGGTGGAAGAGCAGCTTGAGTACTAACATGGCTTTCAGCTCGCGGCACTTGGTACTTGGAGCTGGTGGAAGAGCAGCTTGATACTAACATGGCTTTCAGCTCGCAGCACTTTGCACTTGGAGCTGGTGGAAGAGCAGCTTGAGTACTAACATGGCTTTCAGCTCGCGGCACTTTGCACTTGGAGCTGGTGGAAGAGCATCTTGATACTAACTTGCACTTGGAGCTGGTGGAAGAGCATCTTGATACGAACATGGCTTTCAGCTCGCATAACTTTGCACTTGGAGCTGGTGGAAGAGCATCTTGATATGAACATGGCTTTCAGCTCGCGGCACTTTGCACTTGGAGCTGGTGGAAGAGCATCTTGATACTAACTTGCACTTGGAGCTGGTGGAAGAGCATCTTGATACGAACATGGCTTTCAGCTCGCAGCACTTTGTACTTGGAGCTGGTGGAAGAGCATCTTGATACTAACTTGCACTTGGAGCTGGTGGAAGAGCATCTTGATACTAACATGGCATTCAGCTTGCAGCACTTTGCACTTGGAGCTGGTGGAAGAGCAGCTTGATACTAACTTGCACTTGGAGCTGGTGGAAGAGCATCTTGATATTAACATGGCATTCAGCTTGCGGCACTTTCGCACTGGGAGCTGGTGGAAGAGCAGCTTGATACTAACATGGCTTTCAGCTCGCAGCACTTTGCACTTGGAGCTGGTGGAAGAGCATCTTGATACTAACATGGCATTCAGCTTGCAGCACTTTGCACTTGGAGCTGGTGGAAGAGCATCTTGATACTAACATGGCATTCAGCTTGCAGCACTTGGCACTTGGAGCTGGTGGAAGAGCAGCTTGATACTAACATGGCTTTCAGCTCGCGGCACTTGGCACTTGGAGCTGGTGGAAGAGCAGGTTGAGTACTAACATGGCTTTCAGCTCGCAGCACTTTGCACTTGGAGCTGGTGGAAGAGCAGCTTGATACTAACATGGCTTTCAGCTCGCGGCACTTGGCACTTGGAGCTGGTGGAAGAGCAGGTTGAGTACTAACATGGCTTTCAGCTCGCAGCACTTTGCACTTGGAGCTGGTGGAAGAGCATCTTGATACTAACATGGCTTTCAGCTCGTGGCACTTGGCACTTGGAGCTGGTGGAAGAGCAGCTTGATACTAACATGGCTTTCAGTTCACAGCACTTGGCACTTGGAGCTGGTGGAAGAGCAGCTTGATACTAACATGGCTTTCAGCTCACAGCACTTTGCACTTGGAGCTGGTGGAAGAGCAGCTTGAGTACTAACATGGCTCTCAGCTCGCGGCACTTGGTACTTGGAGCTGGTGGAAGAGCAGCTTGATACTAACATGGCTTTCAGCTCGCAGCACTTTGCACTTGGAGCTAGTGGAAGAGCATCTTGATACTAACTTGCACTTGGAGCTGGTGGAAGAGCATCTTGATACGAACATGGCTTTCAGCTCGCGGCACTTGGCACTTGGAGCTGGTGGAAGAGCAGGTTGAGTACTAACATGGCTTTCAGCTCGCAGCAATTTGCACTTGGAGCTGGTGGAAGAGCAGCTTGAGTACTAACATGGCTTTCAGCTCACAGCACTTGGCACTTCGAGCTGTTGGAAGAGCATCTTGATACTAACATGGCTTTCAGCTCGCAGCACTTTGCACTTGGAGCTGGTGGAAGAGCAGCTTATTACTAACTTGCACTTGGAGCTGGTGAAAGAGCAACTTGATACTAACATGGCTTTCAGCTCGCAGCACTTTGCACTTGGAGTTGGTGGAAGAGCAGCTTGATACTAACTTGCACTTGGAGCTGGTGGAAGAGCATCTTGATACTAACTTGCACTTGGAGCTGGTGGAAGAGCAGCTTGAGTACTAACATGGCTTTCAGCTCGCAGCACTTTGCACTTGGAGCTGGTGGAAGAGCAGCTTGAGTACTAACATGGCTTTCAGCTCGCGGCACTTGGCACTTGGAGCTGGTGGAAGAGCATCTTGATACTAACTTGCACTTGGAGCTGGTGGAAGAGCAGCTTGATACTACCTTGGCTTTCAGCTCGCAGCACTTTGCACTTGGAGCTGGTGGAAGAGCAGCTTGATACTAACTTGCACTTGGAGCTGGTGGAATAGCATCTTGATACTGACTTGGACTTGGAGCTGGTGGAAGAGTAGCTTGATACTAACATGGCTTTCAGCTCGCAGCACTTCGCACTTGGAGCTGGTGGAAGAGCAGCTTGAGTAATAACATGGCTTTCAGCTCGTGGCACTTTGCACTTGGAGCTGGTGGAAGAGCATCTTGATACTAACATGGCTTTCAGCTTGCAGTACTTTGCACTTGGAGCTGGTGGAAGAGCAGCTTGAGTACTAACAGGGCTTTCAGCTTGCGGCACTTTGCACTTGGAGCTGGTGGAAGAGCATCTTGATACTAACTTGCACTTGAAGCTGGTGGAAGAGCAGCTTGATACTACCATGGCTTTCAGCTTGCAGCACTTTGCACTTGGAGCTGGTGGAAGAGCAGCTTGAGTACTAACATGGCTTTTAGCTCGCAGCCCTTTGCACTTGGAGCTGGTGGAAGAGCAGCTTGAGTACTAACATGGCTTTCAGCTCGCGGCACTTTGCACTTGGAGCTGGTGGAAGAGCAGCTTGAGTACTAACATGGCTTTCAGCTCGCGGCACTTGGCACTTGGAGCTGGTGGAAGAGCATCTTGATACTAACTTGCACTTGGAGCTGGTGGAAGAGCAGCTTGATACTACCATGGCTTTCAGCTCGCAGCACTTTGCACTTGGAGCTGGTGGAAGAGCAGCTTGAGTACTAACATGGCTTTCAGCTCGCGGCACTTGGCACTTGGAGCTGGTGGAAGAGCATCTTGAGTACTAACATGGCTTTCAGCTCACAGCACTTTGCACTTGGAGCTGGTGGAAGAGCATCTTGATACTAACCTTCACTTGGAGCTGGTGGAAGAGCAGCTTGATACTAACATGGCTTTCAGCTCGCAGCACTTTGCACTTGGAGCTGGTGGAAGAGCAGCTTGAGTACTAACATGGCTTTCAGCTCGCGGCACTTGGTACTTGGAGCTGGTGGAAGAGCAGCTTGATATTAACATGGCTTTCAGCTTGCAGCACTTTGCACTTGGAGCTGGTGGAAGAGCAGCTTGAGTACTAACATGGCTTTCAGCTCGCGGCACTTTGCACTTGGAGCTGGTGGAAGAGCATCTTGATACTAACTTGCACTTGGAGCTGGTGGAAGAGCATCTTGATACGAACATGGCTTTCAGCTCGCATCACTTTGCACTTGGAGCTGGTGGAAGAGCAGCTTGAGTACTAACATGGCTTCCAGCTCGCGGTACTTGGCACTTGGAGCTGGTGGAAGAGCATCTTGATACTAACTTGCACTTGGAGCTGGTGGAAGAGCAGCTTGATACTACCATGGCTTTCAGCTCGCAGCACTTTGCACTTGGAGCTGGTGGAAGAGCAGCTTGATACTAACTTGCACTTGGAGCTGGTGGAAGAGCATCTTGATACTAACTTGCACTTGGAGCTGGTGGAAGAGCAGCTTGATACTAACATGGCTTTCAGCTCGTGGCACTTGGCACTTGGAGCTGGTGGAAGAGCATCTTGATACTAACATGGCTTTCAGCTCGCAGCACTTTGCACTTGGAGCTGGTGGAAGAGCAGCTTGAGTACTAACATGGCTTTCAGCTCGCGGCACTTGGCACTTGGAGCTGGTGGAAGAGCATCTTGATACTAACTTGCACTTGGAGCTGGTGGAAGAGCAGCTTGATACTAACATGGCTTTCAGCTTGCAGCACTTTGCACTTGGAGCTGGTGGAAGAGCAGCTTGATACTAACTTGCACTTGGAGCTGGTGGAAGAGTAGCTTGATACTAACATGGCTTTCAGCTCGCAGCACTTTGCACTTGGAGCTGGTGGAAGAGCAGCTTGAGTACTAACATGGCTTTCAGCTTGCGGCACTTGGAGCTGGTGGAAGAGCAGCTTGATACTAACATGGCTTTCAGCTCGCAGCACTTTGCACTTGGAGCTGGTGGAAGAGCAGCTTGAGTAATAACATGGCTTTCAGCTCGCGGCACTTGGCACTTGGAGCTGGTGGAAGAGCAGCTTGATCCTAACATGGCTTTCAGCTCGCAGCACTTTGCACATGGAGCTGGTGGAAGAGCAGCTTGAGTACTAACATGGCTTTCCGCTCGCGGCACTTTGCACTTGGAGCTGGTGGAAGAGCATCTTGATACTAACTTGCACTTGGAGCTGGTGGAAGAGCATCTTGATACTAACATGGCTTTCAGCTCGCAGCACTTTGCACTTGGAGCTGGTGGAAGAGCAGCTTGATACTAACATGGCTTTCAGCTTGCAGCACTTTGCACTTGGAGCTGGTGGAAGAGCAGCTTGAGTACTAACATGGCTTTCAGCTCGCGGCACTTGGTACTTGGAGCTGGTGGAAGAGCAGCTTGATACTAACATGGCTTTCATCTCGCAGCACTTTGCACTTGGAGCTGGTGGAAGAGCAGCTTGAGTACTAACATGGCTTTCAGCTCGCGGCACTTTGCACTTGGAGCTGGTGGAAGAGCATCTTGATACTAACTTGCACTTGGAGCTGGTGGAAGAGCATCTTGATACGAACATGGCTTTCAGCTCGCATAACTTTGCACTTGGAGCTGGTGGAAGAGCATCTTGATATGAACATGGCTTTCAGCTCGCGGCACTTTGCACTTGGAGCTGGTGGAAGAGCATCTTGATACTAACTTGCACTTGGAGCTGGTGGAAGAGCATCTTGATACGAACATGGCTTTCAGCTCGCAGCACTTTGTACTTGGAGCTGGTGGAAGAGCATCTTGATACTAACTTGCACTTGGAGCTGGTGGAAGAGCATCTTGATACTAACATGGCATTCAGCTTGCAGCACTTTGCACTTGGAGCTGGTGGAAGAGCAACTTGATACTAACTTGCACTTGGAGCTGGTGGAAGAGCATCTTGATACTAACATGGCATTCAGCTTGCAGCACTTTGCACTTGGAGCTGGTGGAAGAGCAGCTTGATACTAACATGGCTTTCAGCTCGCGGCACTTGGCACTTGGAGCTGGTGGAAGAGCAGGTTGAGTACTAACATGGCTTTCAGCTCGCAGCACTTTGCACTTGGAGCTGGTGGAAGAGCAGCTTGATACTAACATGGCTTTCAGCTCGCGGCACTTGGCACTTGGAGCTGGTGGAAGAGCAGGTTGAGTACTAACATGGCTTTCAGCTCGCAGCACTTTGCACTTGGAGCTGGTGGAAGAGCATCTTGATACTAACATGGCTTTCAGCTCGCGGCACTTGGCACTTGGAGCTGGTGGAAGAGCAGCTTGATACTAACATGGCTTTCAGTTCACAGCACTTGGCACTTGGAGCTGGTGGAAGAGCAGCTTGATACTAACATGGCTTTCAGCTCACAGCACTTTGCACTTGGAGCTGGTGGAAGAGCAGCTTGAGTACTAACATGGCTCTCAGCTCGCGGCACTTGGTACTTGGAGCTGGTGGAAGAGCAGCTTGATACTAACATGGCTTTCAGCTCGCAGCACTTTGCACTTGGAGCTAGTGGAAGAGCATCTTGATACTAACTTGCACTTGGAGCTGGTGGAAGAGCCTCTTGATACGAACATGGCTTTCAGCTCGCGGCACTTGGCACTTGGAGCTGGTGGAATAGCAGGTTGAGTACTAACATGGCTTTCAGCTCGCAGCAATTTGCACTTGGAGCTCGTGGAAGAGCAGCTTGAGTACTAACATGGCTTTCAGCTCACAGCACTTGGCACTTCGAGCTGTTGGAAGAGCATCTTGATACTAACATGGCTTTCAGCTCGCAGCACTTTGCACTTGGAGCTGGTCGAAGAGCAGCTTGATACTAACTTGCACTTGGAGCTGGTGAAAGAGCAACTTGATACTAACATGGCTTTCAGCTCGCAGCACTTTGCACTTGGAGCTGGTGGAAGAGCAGCTTGATACTAACTTGCACTTGGAGCTGGTGGAAGAGCATCTTGATACTAACTTGCACTTGGAGCTGGTGGAAGAGCAGCTTGATACTAACATGGCTTTCAGCTCGCAGCACTTTGCACTTGGAGCTGGTGGAAGAGCAGCTTGAGTACTAACATGGCTTTCAGCTCGCAGCACTTTGCACTTGGAGCTGGTGGAAGAGCAGCTTGAGTACTAACATGGCTTTCAGCTCGGGGCACTTGGCACTTGGAGCTGGTGGAAGAGCATCTTGATACTAACTTGCACTTGGAGCTGGTGGAAGAGCAGCTTGATACTACCATGGCTTTCAGCTCGCAGCACTTTGCACTTGGAGCTGGTGGAAGAGCAGCTTGATACTAGCTTGCACTTGGAGCTGGTGGAAGAGCATCTTGATACTAACTTGCACTTGGAGCTGGTGGAAGAGCAGCTTGATACTAACATGGCTTTCAGCTCGCAGCACTTTGCACTTGGAGCTGGTGGAAGAGCAGCTTGAGTACTAACATGGCTTTCAGCTCGCAGCACTTTGCACTTGGAGCTGGTGGAAGAGCAGCTTGAGTACTAACATGGCTTTCAGCTCGCGGCACTTGGCACTTGGAGCTGGTGGAAGAGCATCTTGATACTAACTTGCACTTGGAGCTGGTGGAAGAGCAGCTTGATACTACCATGGCTTTCAGCTCGCAGCACTTTGCACTTGGAGCTGGTGGAAGAGCAGCTTGATACTAACTTGCACTTGGAGCTGGTGGAAGAGCATCTTGATACTAACTTGCACTTGGAGCTGGTGGAAGAGCAGCTTGATACTAACATGGCTTTCAGCTCGCAGCACTTTGCACTTGGAGCTGGTGGAAGAGCAGCTTGAGTACTAACATGGCTTTCAGCTCGCAGCACTTTGCACTTGGAGCTGGTGGAAGAGCAGCTTGAGTACTAACATGGCTTTCAGCTCGCGGCACTTGGCACTTGGAGCTGGTGGAAGAGCATCTTGATACTAACTTGCACTTGGAGCTGGTGGAAGAGCAGCTTGATACTACCATGGCTTTCAGCTCGCAGCACTTTGCACTTGGAGCTGGTGGAAGAGCAGCTTGATACTAACTTGCACTTGGAGCTGGTGGAATAGCATCTTGATACTGACTTGGACTTGGAGCTGGTGGAAGAGTAGCTTGATACTAACATGGCTTTCAGCTCGCAGCACTTCACACTTGGAGCTGGTGGAAGAGCAGCTTGAGTAATAACATGGCTTTCAGCTCGTGGCACTTTGCACTTGGAGCTGGTGGAAGAGCATTTTGATACTAACATCGCTTTCAGCTTGCAGTACTTTGCACTTGGAGCTGGTGGAAGAGCAGCTTGAGTACTAACAGGGCTTTCAGCTTGCGGCACTTTGCACTTGGAGCTGGTGGAAGAGCATTTTGATACTAACTTGCACTTGAAGCTGGTGGAAGAGCAGCTTGATACTACCATGGCTTTCAGCTTGCAGCACTTTGCACTTGGAGCTGGTGGAAGAGCAGCTTGAGTACTAACATGGCTTTCAGCTCGCGGCACTTGGCACTTGGAGCTGGTGGAAGAGCATCTTGATACTAACTTGCACTTGGAGCTGGTGGAAGAGCATCTTGATACTAACATGGATTTCAGCTCGTGGCACTTGGCACTTGGAGCTGGTGGAAGAGCAGCTTGATACTAACATGGCTTTCAGCTCACAGCACTTTGCACTTGGAGCTGGTGGAAGAGCAGCTTGAGTACTAACATGGCTTTCAGCTCGCGGCACTTGGTACTTGGAGCTGGTGGAAGAGCAGCTTGATACTAACATGGCTTTCAGCTCGCAGCACTTTGCACTTGGAGCTAGTGGAAGAGCAGCTTGAGTACTAACATGGCTTTCAGCTCGCTGCACTTTGCACTTGGAGCTGGTGGAAGAGCATCTTGATACTAACTTGCACTTGGAGCTGGTGGAAGAGCATCTTGATACGAACATGGCTTTCAGCTCGCGGCACTTGGCACTTGGAGCTGGTGGAAGAGCAGGTTGAGTACTAACATGGCTTTCAGCTCGCAGCACTTTGCACTTGGAGCTGGTGGAAGAGCAGCTTGAGTACTAACATGGCTTTCAGCTCACAGCACTTGGCACTTCGAGCTGTTGGAAGAGCATCTTGATACTAACATGGCTTTCAGCTCGCAGCACTTTGCACTTGGAGCTGGTGGAAGAGCAGCTTGAGTAATAACATGGCTTTCAGCTCGCGGCACTTGGAGCTGGTGGAAGAGTATCTTGATACTAACTTGCACTTGGAGCTGGTGGAAGAGCAGCTTGATACTACCATGGCTTTCAGCTCGCAGCACTTTGCACTTGGAGCTGGTGGAAGAGCAGCTTGATACTAACTTGCACTTGGAGCTGGTGGAAGAGCATCTTGATACTAACTTGCACTTGGAGCTGGTGGAAGAGCAGCTTGATACTAACATGGCTTTCAGCTCGCAGCACTTTGCACTTGGAGCTGGTGGAAGAGCAGCTTGAGTACTAACATGGCTTTCAGCTCGCAGCACTTTGCACTTGGAGCTGGTGGAAGAGCAGCTTGAGTACTAACATGGCTTTCAGCTCGCGGCACTTGGCACTTGGAGCTGGTGGAAGAGCATCTTGATCCTAACTTGCACTTGGAGCTGGTGGAAGAGCAGCTTGATACTACCATGGCTTTCAGCTCGCAGCACTTTGCACTTGGAGCTGGTGGAAGAGCAGCTTGATACTAACTTGCACTTGGAGCTGGTGGAATAGCATCTTGATACTGACTTGGACTTGGAGCTGGTGGAAGAGTAGCTTGATACTAACATGGCTTTCAGCTCGCAGCACTTCACACTTGGAGCTGGTGGAAGAGCAGCTTGAGTAATAACATGGCTTTCAGCTCGTGGCACTTTGCACTTGGAGCTGGTGGAAGAGCATTTTGATACTAACATCGCTTTCAGCTTGCAGTACTTTGCACTTGGAGCTGGTGGAAGAGCAGCTTGAGTACTAACAGGGCTTTCAGCTTGCGGCACTTTGCACTTGGAGCTGGTGGAAGAGCATTTTGATACTAACTTGCACTTGAAGCTGGTGGAAGAGCAGCTTGATACTACCATGGCTTTCAGCTTGCAGCACTTTGCACTTGGAGCTGGTGGAAGAGCAGCTTGAGTACTAACATGGCTTTCAGCTCGCGGCACTTGGCACTTGGAGCTGGTGGAAGAGCATCTTGATACTAACTTGCACTTGGAGCTGGTGGAAGAGCATCTTGATACTAACATGGATTTCAGCTCGTGGCACTTGGCACTTGGAGCTGGTGGAAGAGCAGCTTGATACTAACATGGCTTTCAGCTCACAGCACTTTGCACTTGGAGCTGGTGGAAGAGCAGCTTGAGTACTAACATGGCTTTCAGCTCGCGGCACTTGGTACTTGGAGCTGGTGGAAGAGCAGCTTGATACTAACATGGCTTTCAGCTCGCAGCACTTTGCACTTGGAGCTAGTGGAAGAGCAGCTTGAGTACTAACATGGCTTTCAGCTCGCTGCACTTTGCACTTGGAGCTGGTGGAAGAGCAGCTTGATACTAACTTGCACTTGGAGCTGGTGGAAGAGCATCTTGATACTAACTTGCACTTGGAGCTGGTGGAAGAGCAGCTTTATACTAACATGGCTTTCAGCTCGCAGCACTTTGCACTTGGAGCTGGTGGAAGAGCAGCTTTATACTAACATGGCTTTCAGCTCGCAGCACTTTGCACTTGGAGCTGGTGGAAGAGCAGCTTGAGTACTAACATGGCTTTCAGCTCTTAGCACTTTGCACTTGGAGCTGGTGGAAGAGCAGCTTGATACTAACTTGCACTTGGAGCTGGTGAAAGAGCAGCTTGATACTAATATGGCTTTCAGCTCGCAGCACTTTGCACTTGGAGCTGGTGGAAGAGCAGCTTGATACTAACTTGCACTTGGAGCTGGTGGAAGAGCATCTTGATACTAACTTGCACTTGGAGCTGGTGGAAGAGCAGCTTTATACTAACATGGCTTTCAGCTCGCAGCACTTTGCACTTGGAGCTGGTGGAAGAGCAGCTTTATACTAACATGGCTTTCAGCTCGCAGCACTTTGCACTTGGAGCTGGTGGAAGAGCAGCTTGAGTACTAACATGGCTTTCAGCTCTTAGCACTTTGCACTTGGAGCTGGTGGAAGAGCAGCTTGAGTACTAACATGGCTTTCAGCTCGCGGCACTTGGCACTTGGAGCTGGTGGAAGAGCATCTTGATACTAACTTGCACTTGGAGCTGGTGGAAGAGCAGCTTGATACTACCATGGCTTTCAGCTCGCAGCACTTTGCACTTGGAGCTGGTGGAAGAGCAGCTTGATACTAACTTGCACTTGGAGCTGGTGGAATAGCATCTTGATACTGACTTGGACTTGGAGCTGGTGGAAGAGTAGCTTGATACTAACATGGCTTTCAGCTCGCAGCACTTCACACTTGGAGCTGGTGGAAGAGCAGCTTGAGTAATAACATGGCTTTCAGCTCGTGGCACTTTGCACTTGGAGCTGGTGGAAGAGCATTTTGATACTAACATCGCTTTCAGCTTGCAGTACTTTGCACTTGGAGCTGGTGGAAGAGCAGCTTGAGTACTAACAGGGCTTTCAGCTTGCGGCACTTTGCACTTGGAGCTGGTGGAAGAGCATTTTGATACTAACTTGCACTTGAAGCTGGTGGAAGAGCAGCTTGATACTACCATGGCTTTCAGCTTGGAGCACTTTGCACTTGGAGCTGGTGGAAGAGCAGCTTGAGTACTAACATGGCTTTCAGCTCGCGGCACTTTGCACTTGGAGCTGGTGGAAGAGCAGCTTGAGTACTAACATGGCTTTCAGCTCGCGGCACTTTGCACTTGGAGCTGGTGGAAGAGCAGCTTGAGTACTAACATGGCTTTCAGCTCGCGGCACTTGGCACTTGGAGCTGGTGGAAGAGCATCTTGATACTAACTTGCACTTGGAGCTGGTGGAAGAGCAGCTTGATACTACCATGGCTTTCAGCTCGCAGCACTTTGCACTTGGAGCTGGTGGAAGAGCAGCTTGAGTACTAACATGGCTTTCAGCTCGCGGCACTTGCCACTTGGAGCTGGTGGAAGAGCATCTTGAGTACTAACATGGCTTTCAGCTCACGGCACTTTGCACTTGGAGCTGGTGGAAGAGCATCTTGATACTAACCTTCACTTGGAGCTGGTGGAAGAGCAGCTTGATACTAACATGGCTTTCAGCTCGCAGCACTTTGCACTTGGAGCTGGTGGAAGAGCAGCTTGAGTACTAACATGGCTTTCAGCTCGCGGCACTTGGTACTTGGAGCTGGTGGAAGAGCAGCTTGATACTAACATGGCTTTCAGCTTGCAGCACTTTGCACTTGGAGCTGGTGGAAGAGCAGCTTGAGTACTAACATGGCTTTCAGCTCGCGGCACTTTGCACTTGGAGCTGGTGGAAGAGCATCTTGATACTAACTTGCACTTGGAGCTGGTGGAAGAGCATATTGACACGAACATGGCTTTCAGATTGCATCACTTTGCACTTGGAGCTGGTGGAAGAGCATATAGACACGAACATGGCTTTCAGCTTGCATCACTTTGCACTTGGAGCTGGTGGAAGAGCATATTGACACGAACATGGCTTTCAGCTTGCAGCACTTTGCACTTGGAGCTGGTGGAAGAGCAGCTTGAGTACTAACATGGCTTTCAGCTCGCGGCACTTGGCACTTGGAGCTGGTGGAAGAGCATCTTGATACTAACTTGCACTTGGAGCTGGTGGAAGAGCATCTTGATACTAACATGGCTTTCAGCTCGCAGCACTTTGCACTTGGAGCTGGTGGAAGAGCAGCTTGATACTAACATGGCTTTCAGCTCGCAGCACTTTGCACTTGGAGCTGGTGGAAGAGCAGCTTGAGTACTAACATGGCTTTCAGCTCGCGGCACTTGGTACTTGGAGCTGGTGGAAGAGCAGCTTGATACTAACATGGCTTTCAGCTCGCAGCACTTTGCACTTGGAGCTGGTGGAAGAGCAGCTTGAGTACTAACATGGCTTTCAGCTCGCGGCACTTTGCACTTGGAGCTGGTGGAAGAGCATCTTGATATGAACATGACTTTCAGCTCGCGGCACTTTGCACTTGGAGCTGGTGGAAGAGCATCTTGATACTAACTTGCACTTGGAGCTGGTGGAAGAGCATCTTGATACGAACATGGCTTTCAGCTCGCAGCACTTTGTACTTGGAGCTGGTGGAAGAGCATCTTGATACTAACTTGCACTTGGAGCTGGTGGAAGAGCATCTTGATACTAACATGGCATTCAGCTTGCAGCACTTTGCACTTGGAGCTGGTGGAAGAGCAGCTTGATACTAACTTGCACTTGGAGCTGGTGGAAGAGCATCTTGATATTAAAATGGCATTCAGCTTGCGGCACTTTCGCACTGGGAGCTGGTGGAAGAGCAGCTTGATACTAACATGGCTTTCAGCTCGCAGCACTTTGCACTTGGAGCTGGTGGAAGAGCATCTTGATACTAACATGGCATTCAGCTTGCAGCACTTTGCACTTGGAGCTGGTGGAAGAGCATCTTGATACTAACATGGCATTCAGCTTGTAGCACTTGGCACTTGGAGCTGGTGGAAGAGCAGCTTGATACTAACATGGCTTTCAGCTCGCGGCACTTGGCACTTGGAGCTGGTGGAAGAGCAGGTTGAGTACTAACATGGCTTTCAGCTCGCAGCACTTTGCACTTGGAGCTGGTGGAAGAGCAGCTTGATACTAACATGGCTTTCAGCTCGCGGCACTTGGCACTTGGAGCTGGTGGAAGAGCAGGTTGAGTACTAACATGGCTTTCAGCTCGCAGCACTTTGCACTTGGAGCTGGTGGAAGAGCATCTTGATACTAACATGGCTTTCAGCTCGCGGCACTTGGCACTTGGAGCTGGTGGAAGAGCAGCTTGATACTAACATGGCTTTCAGTTCACAGCACTTGGCACTTGGAGCTGGTGGAAGAGCAGCTTGATACTAACATGGCTTTCAGCTCACAGCACTTTGCACTTTGAGCTGGTGGAAGAGCAGCTTGAGTACTAACATGGCTCTCAGCTCGCGGCACTTGGTACTTGGAGCTGGTGGTAGAGCAGCTTGATACTAACATGGCTTTCAGCTCGCAGCACTTTGCACTTGGAGCTAGTGGAAGAGCATCTTGATACTAACTTGCACTTGGAGCTGGTGGAAGAGCATCTTGATACGAACATGGCTTTCAGCTCGCGGCACTTGGCACTTGGAGCTGGTGGAAGAGCAGGTTGAGTACTAACATGGCTTTCAGCTCGCAGCAATTTGCACTTGGAGCTGGTGGAAGAGCAGCTTGAGTACTAACATGGCTTTCAGCTCACAGCTCTTGGCACTTCGAGCTGTTGGAAGAGCATCTTGATACTAACATGGCTTTCAGCTCGCAGCACTTTGCACTTGGAGTTGGTGGAAGAGCAGCTTGATACTAACTTGCACTTGGAGCTGGTGGAAGAGCATCTTGATACTAACTTGCACTTGGAGCTGGTGGAAGAGCAGCTTGAGTACTAACATGGCTTTCAGCTCGCAGCACTTTGCACTTGGAGCTGGTGGAAGAGCAGCTTGAGTACTAACATGGCTTTCAGCTCGCGGCACTTGGCACTTGGAGCTGGTGGAAGAGCATCTTGATACTAACTTGCACTTGGAGCTGGTGGAAGAGCAGCTTGATACTACCATGGCTTTCAGCTCGCAGCACTTTGCACTTGGAGCTGGTGGAAGAGCAGCTTGATACTAACTTGCACTTGGAGCTGGTGGAATAGCATCTTGATACTGACTTGGACTTGGAGCTGGTGGAAGAGTAGCTTGATACTAACATGGCTTTCAGCTCGCAGCACTTCGCACTTGGAGCTGGTGGAAGAGCAGCTTGAGTAATAACATGGCTTTCAGCTCGTGGCACTTTGCACTTGGAGCTGGTGGAAGAGCATCTTGATACTAACATGGCTTTCAGCTTGCAGTACTTTGCACTTGGAGCTGGTGGAAGAGCAGCTTGAGTACTAACAGGGCTTTCAGCTTGCGGCACTTTGCACTTGGAGCTGGTGGAAGAGCATCTTGATACTAACTTGCACTTGAAGCTGGTGGAAGAGCAGCTTGATACTACCATGGCTTTCAGCTTGCAGCACTTTGCACTTGGAGCTGGTGGAAGAGCAGCTTGAGTACTAACATGGCTTTCAGCTCGCAGCACTTTGCACTTGGAGCTGGTGGAAGAGCAGCTTGAGTACTAACATGGCTTTCAGCTCGCGGCACTTTGCACTTGGAGCTGGTGGAAGAGCAGCTTGAGTACTAACATGGCTTTCAGCTCGCGGCACTTGGCACTTGGAGCTGGTGGAAGAGCATCTTGATACTAACTTGCACTTGGAGCTGGTGGAAGAGCAGCTTGATACTACCATGGCTTTCAGCTCACAGCACTTTGCACTTGGAGCTGGTGGAAGAGCAGCTTGAGTACTAACATGGCTTTCAGCTCGCGGCACTTGGCACTTGGAGCTGGTGGAAGAGCATCTTGAGTACTAACATGGCTTTCAGCTCACAGCACTTTGCACTTGGAGCTGGTGGAAGAGCATCTTGATACTAACCTTCACTTGGAGCTGGTGGAAGAGCAGCTTGAAACTAACATGGCTTTCAGCTCGCAGCACTTTGCACTTGGAGCTGGTGGAAGAGCAGCTTGAGTACTAACATGGCTTTCAGCTCGCGGCACTTGGTACTTGGAGCTGGTGGAAGAGCAGCTTGATACTAACATGGCTTTCAGCTTGCAGCACTTTGCACTTGGAGCTGGTGGAAGAGCAGCTTGAGTACTAACATGGCTTTCAGCTCGCGGCACTTTGCACTTGGAGCTGGTGGAAGAGCATCTTGATACTAACTTGCACTTGGAGCTGGTGGAAGAGCATCTTGATACGAACATGGCTTTCAGCTCGCATCACTTTGCACTTGGAGCTGGTGGAAGAGCAGCTTGAGTACTAACATGGCTTCCAGCTCGCGGCACTTGGCACTTGGAGCTGGTGGAAGAGCATCTTGATACTAACTTGCACTTGGAGCTGGTGGAAGAGCAGCTTGATACTACCATGGCTTTCAGCTCGCAGCACTTTGCACTTGGAGCTGGTGGAAGAGCAGCTTGATACTAACTTGCACTTGGAGCTGGTGGAAGAGCATCTTGATATTAACATGGCATTCAGCTTGCGGCACTTTCACACTGGGAGCTGGTGGAAGAGCAGCTTGATACTAACATGGCTTTCAGCTCGCAGCACTTTGCACTTGGAGCTAGTGGAAGAGCATCTTGATACTAACTTGCACTTGGAGCTGGTGGAAGAGCATCTTGATACGAACATGGCTTTCAGCTCGCGGCACTTGGCACTTGGAGCTGGTGGAAGAGCAGCTTGAGTACTAACATGGCTTTCAGCTCACAGCACTTGGCACTTCGAGCTGTTGGAAGAGCATCTTGATACTAACATGGCTTTCAGCTCGCAGCACTTTGCACTTGGAGCTGGTGGAAGAGCAGCTTATTACTAACTTGCACTTGGAGCTGGTGAAAGAGCAACTTGATACTAACATGGCTTTCAGCTCGCAGCACTTTGCACTTGGAGCTGGTGGAAGAGCAGCTTGATACTAACTTGCACTTGGAGCTGGTGGAAGAGCATCTTGATACTAACTTGCACTTGGAGCTGGTGGAAGAGCAGCTTGAGTACTAACATGGCTTTCAGCTCGCAGCACTTTGCACTTGGAGCTGGTGGAAGAGCAGCTTGAGTACTAACATGGCTTTCAGCTCGCGGCACTTGGCACTTGGAGCTGGTGGAAGAGCATCTTGATACTAACATGGCTTTCAGCTCGTGGCACTTGGCACTTGGAGCTGGTGGAAGAGCATCTTGATACTAACATGGCTTTCAGCTCGCAGCACTTTGCACTTGGAGCTGGTGGAAGAGCAGCTTGAGTACTAACATGGCTTTCAGCTCGCGGCACTTGGCACTTGGAGCTGGTGGAAGAGCATCTTGATACTAACTTGCACTTGGAGCTGGTGGAAGAGCAGCTTGATACTAACATGGCTTTCAGCTTGCAGCACTTTGCACTTGGAGCTGGTGGAAGAGCAGCTTGATACTAACTTGCACTTGGAGCTGGTGGAAGAGTAGCTTGATACTAACATGGCTTTCAGCTCGCAGCACTTTGCACTTGGAGCTGGTGGAAGAGCAGCTTGATACTAACATGGCTTTCAGCTCGCAGCACTTTGCACTTGGAGCTGGTGGAAGAGCAGCTTGAGTAATAACATGGCTTTCAGCTCGCGGCACTTGGCACTTGGAGCTGGTGGAAGAGCAGCTTGATCCTAACATGGCTTTCAGCTCGCAGCACTTTGCACATGGAGCTGGTGGAAGAGCAGCTTGAGTACTAACATGGCTTTCAGCTCGCGGCACTTTGCACTTGGAGCTGGTGGAAGAGCATCTTGATACTAACTTGCACTTGGAGCTGGTGGAAGAGCATCTTGATACTAACATGGCTTTCAGCTCGCAGCACTTTGCACTTGGAGCTGGTGGAAGAGCAGCTTGATACTAACATGGCTTTCAGCTCGCAGCACTTTCCACTTGGAGCTGGTGGAAGAGCAGCTTGAGTACTAACATGGCTTTCAGCTCGCGGCACTTGGTACTTGGAGCTGGTGGAAGAGCAGCTTGATACTAACATGGCTTTCAGCTCGCAGCACTTTGCACTTGGAGCTGGTGGAAGAGCATCTTGATATGAACATGGCTTTCAGCTCGCGGCACTTTGCACTTGGAGCTGGTGGAAGAGCATCTTGATACTAACTTGCACTTGGAGCTGGTGGAAGAGCATCTTGATACGAACATGGCTTTCAGCTCGCAGCACTTTGTACTTGGAGCTGGTGGAAGAGCATCTTGATACTAACTTGCACTTGGAGCTGGTGGAAGAGCATCTTGATACTAACATGGCATTCAGCTTGCAGCACTTTGCACTTGGAGCTGGTGGAAGAGCAGCTTGATACTAACTTGCACTTGGAGCTGGTGGAAGAGCATCTTGATATTAACATGGCATTCAGCTTGCGGCACTTTCGCACTGGGAGCTGGTGGAAGAGCAGCTTGATACTAACATGGCTTTCAGCTCGCAGCACTTTGCACTTGGAGCTGGTGGAAGAGCATCTTGATACTAACATGGCATTCAGCTTGCAGCACTTTGCACTTGGAGCTGGTGGAAGAGCATCTTGATACTAACATGGCATTCAGCTTGTAGCACTTGGCACTTGGAGCTGGTGGAAGAGCAGCTTGATACTAACATGGCTTTCAGCTCGCGGCACTTGGCACTTGGAGCTGGTGGAAGAGCAGGTTGAGTACTAACATGGCTTTCAGCTCGCAGCACTTTGCACTTGGAGCTGGTGGAAGAGCAGCTTGATACTAACATGGCTTTCAGCTCGCGGCACTTGGCACTTGGAGCTGGTGGAAGAGCAGGTTGAGTACTAACATGGCTTTCAGCTCGCAGCACTTTGCACTTGGAGCTGGTGGAAGAGCATCTTGATACTAACATGGCTTTCAGCTCGCGGCACTTGGCACTTGGAGCTGGTGGAAGAGCAGCTTGATACTAACATGGCTTTCAGTTCACAGCACTTGGCACTTGGAGCTGGTGGAAGAGCAGCTTGATACTAACATGGCTTTCAGCTCACAGCACTTTGCACTTGGAGCTGGTGGAAGAGCAGCTTGAGTACTAACATGGCTCTCAGCTCGCGGCACTTGGTACTTGGAGCTGGTGGAAGAGCAGCTTGATACTAACATGGCTTTCAGCTCGCAGCACTTTGCACTTGGAGCTAGTGGAAGAGCATCTTGATACTAACTTGCACGTGGAGCTGGTGGAAGAGCATCTTGATACGAACATGGCTTTCAGCTTGCGGCACTTGGCACTTGGAGCTGGTGGAAGAGCAGGTTGAGTACTAACATGGCTTTCAGCTCGCAGCAATTTGCACTTGGAGCTGGTGGAAGAGCAGCTTGAGTACTAACATGGCTTTCAGCTCACAGCACTTGGCACTTCGAGCTGTTGGAAGAGCATCTTGATACTAACATGGCGTTCAGCTCGCAGCACTTTGCACTTGGAGCTGGTGGAAGAGCAGCTTATTACTAACTTGCACTTGGAGCTGGTGAAAGAGCAACTTGATACTAACATGGCTTTCAGCTCGCAGCACTTTGCACTTGGAGTTGGTGGAAGAGCAGCTTGATACTAACTTGCACTTGGAGCTGGTGGAAGAGCATCTTGATACTAACTTGCACTTGGAGCTGGTGGAAGAGCAGCTTGAGTACTAACATGGCTTTCAGCTCGCAGCACTTTGCACTTGGAGCTGGTGGAAGAGCAGCTTGAGTACTAACATGGCTTTCAGCTCGCGGCACTTGGCACTTGGAGCTGGTGGAAGAGCATCTTGATACTAACTTGCACTTGGAGCTGGTGGAAGAGCAGCTTGATACTACCATGGCTTTCAGCTCGCAGCACTTTGCACTTGGAGCTGGTGGAAGAGCAGCTTGATACTAACTTGCACTTGGAGCTGGTGGAATAGCATCTTGATACTGACTTGGACTTGGAGCTGGTGGAAGAGTAGCTTGATACTAACATGGCTTTCAGCTCGCAGCACTTCGCACTTGGAGCTGGTGGAAGAGCAGCTTGAGTAATAACATGGCTTTCAGCTCGTGGCACTTTGCACTTGGAGCTGGTGGAAGAGCAGCTTGAGTACTAATAGGCCTTTCAGCTTGCGGCACTTTGCACTTGGAGCTGGTGGAAGAGCAGCTTGAGTACTAACAGGGCTTTCAGCTTGCGGCACTTTGCACTTGGAGCTGGTGGAAGAGCATCTTGATACTAACTTGCACTTGAAGCTGGTGGAAGAGCAGCTTGAGTACTAACATGGCTTTCAGCTTGCAGTACTTTGCACTTGGAGCTGGTGGAAGAGCAGCTTGAGTACTAACAGGGCTTTCAGCTCGTGGCACTTTGCACTTGGAGCTGGTGGAAGAGCAGC
Source organism: Ambystoma mexicanum (assembly GCF_040938575.1). Taxonomy (NCBI): domain Eukaryota; kingdom Metazoa; phylum Chordata; class Amphibia; order Caudata; family Ambystomatidae; genus Ambystoma; species Ambystoma mexicanum. The sequence continues at coordinate 1,087,718,608 of NC_090921.1, forward strand.
TTGAGTACTAACATGGCTTTCAGCTTGCAGTACTTTGCACTTGGCACTGGTGGAAGAGCAGCTTGAGTACTAACAGGGCTTTCAGCTTGCGGCACTTTGCACTTGGAGCTGGTGGAAGAGCATCTTGATACTAACTTGCACTTGAAGCTGGTGGAAGAGCAGCTTGATACTACCATGGCTTTCAGCTTGCAGCACTTTGCACTTGGAGCTGGTGGAAGAGCAGCTTGAGTACTAACATGGCTTTCAGCTCGCAGCACTTTGCACTTGGAGCTGGTGGAAGAGCAGCTTGAGTACTAACATGGCTTTCAGCTCGCGGCACTTTGCACTTGGAGCTGGTGGAAGAGCAGCTTGAGTACTAACATGGCTTTCAGCTCGCGGCACTTGGCACTTGGAGCTGGTGGAAGAGCATCTTGATACTAACTTGCACTTGGAGCTGGTGGAAGAGCAGCTTGATACTACCATGGCTTTCAGCTCGCAGCACTTTGCACTTGGAGCTGGTGGAAGAGCAGCTTGAGTACTAACATGGCTTTCAGCTCGCGGCACTTGGCACTTGGAGCTGGTGGAAGAGCATCTTGAGTACTAACATGGCTTTCAGCTCGCGGCACTTGGCACTTGGAGCTGGTGGAAGAGCATCTTGATACTAACCTTCACTTGGAGCTGGTGGAAGAGCAGCTTGAAACTAACATGGCTTTCAGCTCGCAGCACTTTGCACTTGGAGCTGGTGGAAGAGCAGCTTGAGTACTAACATGGCTTTCAGCTCGCGGCACTTGGTACTTGGAGCTGGTGGAAGAGCAGCTTGATACTAACATGGCTTTCAGCTTGCAGCACTTTGCACTTGGAGCTGGTGGAAGAGCAGCTTGAGTACTAACATGGCTTTCAGCTCGCGGCACTTTGCACTTGGAGCTGGTGGAAGAGCATCTTGATACTAACTTGCACTTGGAGCTGGTGGAAGAGCATCTTGATACGAACATGGCTTTCAGCTCGCATCACTTTGCACTTGGAGCTGGTGGAAGAGCAGCTTGAGTACTAACATGGCTTCCAGCTCGCGGCACTTGGCACTTGGAGCTGGTGGAAGAGCATCTTGATACTAACTTGCACTTGGAGCTGGTGGAAGAGCAGCTTGATACTACCATGGCTTTCAGCTTGCGGCACTTTCACACTGGGAGCTGGTGGAAGAGCAGCTTGATACTAACATGGCTTTCAGCTCGCAGTACTTTGCACTTGGAGCTGGTGGAAGAGCATCTTGATACTAACATGGCATTCAGCTTGCAGCACTTTGCACTTGGAGCTGGTGGAAGAGCATCTTGATACTAACATGGCATTCAGCTTGCAGCACTTTGCACTTAGAGCTGGTGGAAGAGCAGCTTGATACTAACATGGCTTTCAGCTCGCGGCACTTGGCACTTGGAGCTGGTGGAAGAGCAGGTTGAGTACTAACATGGCTTTCAGCTCGCAGCACTTTGCACTTGGAGCTGGTGGAAGAGCAGCTTGATACTAACTTGCACTTGGAGCTGGTGGAAGAGCATCTTGATATTAACATGGCATTCAGCTTGCGGCACTTTCGCACTGGGAGCTGGTGGAAGAGCAGCTTGATACTAACATGGCTTTCAGCTCGCAGTACTTTGCACTTGGAGCTGGTGGAAGAGCATCTTGATACTAACATGGCATTCAGCTTGCAGCACTTTGCACTTGGAGCTGGTGGAAGAGCATCTTGATACTAACATGGCATTCAGCTTGCAGCACTTTGCACTTGGAGCTGGTGGAAGAGCAGCTTGATACTAACATGGCTTTCAGCTCGCGGCACTTGGCACTTGGAGCTGGTGGAAGAGCAGGTTGAGTACTAACATGGCTTTCAGCTCGCAGCACTTTGCACTTGGAGCTGGTGGAAGAGCAGCTTGATACTAACATGGCTTTCAGCTCGCGGCACTTGGCACTTGGAGCTGGTGGAAGAGCAGGTTGAGTACTAACATGGCTTTCAGCTCGCAGCACTTTGCACTTGGAGCTGGTGGAAGAGCATCTTGATACTAACATGGCTTTCAGCTCGCGGCACTTGGCACTTGGAGCTGGTGGAAGAGCAGCTTGATACTAACATGGCTTTCAGCTCACAGCACTTGGCACTTGGAGCTGGTGTAAGAGCAGCTTGATACTAACATGGCTTTCAGCTCACAGCACTTTGCACTTGGAGCTGGTGGAAGAGCAGCTTGAGTACTAACATGGCTTTCAGCTCGCGGCACTTGGTACTTGGAGCTGGTGGAAGAGCAGCTTGATACTAACATGGCTTTTAGCTCGCAGCACTTTGCACTTGGAGCTAGTGGAAGAGCATCTTGATACTAACTTGCACTTGGAGCTGGTGGAAGAGCATCTTGATACGAACATGGCTTTCAGCTCGCGGCACTTGGCACTTGGAGCTGGTGGAAGAGCAGGTTGAGTACTAACATGGCTTTCAGCTCGCAGCAATTTGCACTTGGAGCTGGTGGAAGAGCAGCTTGAGTACTAACATGGCTTTCAGCTCACAGCACTTGGCACTTCGAGCTGTTGGAAGAGCATCTTGATACTAACATGGCTTTCAGCTCGCAGCACTTTGCACTTGGAGCTGGTGGAAGAGCAGCTTATTACTAACTTGCACTTGGAGCTGGTGAAAGAGCAACTTGATACTAACATGGCTTTCAGCTCGCAGCACTTTGCACTTGGAGCTGGTGGAAGAGCAGCTTGATACTAACTTGCACTTGGAGCTGGTGGAAGAGCATCTTGATACTAACTTGCACTTGGAGCTGGTGGAAGAGCAGCTTGAGTACTAACATGGCTTTCAGCTCGCAGCACTTTGCACTTGGAGCTGGTGGAAGAGCAGCTTGAGTACTAACATGGCTTTCAGCTCGCGGCACTTGGCACTTGGAGCTGGTGGAAGAGCATCTTGATACTAACTTGCACTTGGAGCTGGTGGAAGAGCAGCTTGATACTACCATGGCTTTCAGCTCGCAGCACTTTGCACTTGGAGCTGGTGGAAGAGCAGCTTGATACTAACTTGCACTTGGAGCTGGTGGAATAGCATCTTGATACTGACTTGGACTTGGAGCTGGTGGAAGAGTAGCTTGATACTAACATGGCTTTCAGCTCGCAGCACTTCGCACTTGGAGCTGGTGGAAGAGCAGCTTGAGTAATAACATGGCTTTCAGCTCGTGGCACTTTGCACTTGGAGCTGGTGGAAGAGCATCTTGATACTAACATGGCTTTCAGCTTGCAGTACTTTGCACTTGGAGCTGGTGGAAGAGCAGCTTGAGTACTAACAGGGCTTTCAGCTTGCGGCACTTTGCACTTGGAGCTGGTGGAAGAGCATCTTGATACTAACTTGCACTTGAAGCTGGTGGAAGAGCAGCTTGATACTACCATGGCTTTCAGCTTGCAGCACTTTGCACTTGGAGCTGGTGGAAGAGCAGCTTGAGTACTAACATGGCTTTCAGCTCGCAGCACTTTGCACTTGGAGCTGGTGGAAGAGCAGCTTGAGTACTAACATGGCTTTCAGCTCGCGGCACTTTGGACTTGGAGCTGGTGGAAGAGCAGCTTGAGTACTAACATGGCTTTCAGCTCGCGGCACTTGGCACTTGGAGCTGGTGGAAGAGCATCTTGATACTAACTTGCACTTGGAGCTGGTGGAAGAGCAGCTTGATACTACCATGGCTTTCAGCTCGCAGCACTTTGCACTTGGAGCTGGTGGAAGAGCAGCTTGAGTACTAACATGGCTTTCAGCTCGCGGCACTTGGCACTTGGAGCTGGTGGAAGAGCATCTTGAGTACTAACATGGCTTTCAGCTCACAGCACTTTGCACTTGGAGCTGGTGGAAGAGCATCTTGATACTAACCTTCACTTGGAGCTGGTGGAAGAGCAGCTTGATACTAACATGGCTTTCAGCTCGCAGCACTTTGCACTTGGAGCTGGTGGAAGAGCAGCTTGAGTACTAACATGGCTTTCAGCTCGCGGCACTTGGTACTTGGAGCTGGTGGAAGAGCAGCTTGATACTAACATGGCTTTCAGCTTGAGGCACTTTGCACTTGGAGCTGGTGGAAGAGCAGCTTGAGTACTAACATGGCTTTCAGCTCGCGGCACTTTGCACTTGGAGCTGGTGGAAGAGCATCTTGATACTAACTTGCACTTGGAGCTGGTGGAAGAGCATCTTGATACGAACATGGCTTTCAGCTCGCATCACTTTGCACTTGGAGCTGGTGGAAGAGCAGCTTGAGTACTAACATGGCTTCCAGCTCGCGGCACTTGGCACTTGGAGCTGGTGGAAGAGCATCTTGATACTAACTTGCACTTGGAGCTGGTGGAAGAGCAGCTTGATACTACCATGGCTTTCAGCTCGCAGCACTTTGCTCTTGGAGCTGGTGGAAGAGCAGCTTGATACTAACTTGCACTTGGAGCTGGTGGAAGAGCATCTTGATACTAACTTGCACTTGGAGCTGGTGGAAGAGCAGCTTGATACTAACATGGCTTTCAGCTCGTGGCACTTGGCACTTGGAGCTGGTGGAAGAGCATCTTGATACTAACATGGCTTTCAGCTCGCAGCACTTTGCACTTGGAGCTGGTGGAAGAGCAGCTTGAGTACTAACATGGCTTTCAGCTCGCGGCACTTGGCACTTGGAGCTGGTGGAAGAGCATCTTGATACTAACTTGCACTTGGAGCTGGTGGAAGAGCAGCTTGATACTAACATGGCTTTCAGCTTGCAGCACTTTGCACTTGGAGCTGGTGGAAGAGCAGCTTGATACTAACTTGCACTTGGAGCTGGTGGAAGAGTAGCTTGATACTAACATGGCTTTCAGCTCGCAGCACTTTGCACTTGGAGCTGGTGGAAGAGCAGCTTGAGTACTAACATGGCTTTCAGCTTGCGGCACTTGGAGCTGGTGGAAGAGCAGCTTGATACTAACATGGCTTTCAGCTCGCAGCACTTTGCACTTGGAGCTGGTGGAAGAGCAGCTTGAGTAATAACATGGCTTTCAGCTCGCGGCACTTGGCACTTGGAGCTGGTGGAAGAGCAGCTTGATCCTAACATGGCTTTCAGCTCGCAGCACTTTGCACATGGAGCTGGTGGAAGAGCAGCTTGAGTACTAACATGGCTTTCAGCTCGCGGCACTTTGCACTTGGAGCTGGTGGAAGAGCATCTTGATACTAACTTGCACTTGGAGCTGGTGGAAGAGCATCTTGATACTAACATGGCTTTCAGCTCGCAGCACTTTGCACTTGGAGCTGGTGGAAGAGCAGCTTGATACTAACATGGCTTTCAGCTCGCAGCACTTTGCACTTGGAGCTGGTGGAAGAGCAGCTTGAGTACTAACATGGCTTTCAGCTCGCGGCACTTGGTACTTGGAGCTGGTGGAAGAGCAGCTTGATACTAACATGGCTTTCAGCTCGCAGCACTTTGCACTTGGAGCTGGTGGAAGAGCAGCTTGAGTACTAACATGGCTTTCAGCTCGCGGCACTTTGCACTTGGAGCTGGTGGAAGAGCATCTTGATACTAACTTGCACTTGGAGCTGGTGGAAGAGCATCTTGATACGAACATGGCTTTCAGCTCGCATAACTTTGCACTTGGAGCTGGTGGAAGAGCATCTTGATATGAACATGGCTTTCAGCTCGCGGCACTTTGCACTTGGAGCTGGTGGAAGAGCATCTTGATACTAACTTGCACTTGGAGCTGGTGGAAGAGCATCTTGATACGAACATGGCTTTCAGCTCGCAGCACTTTGTACTTGGAGCTGGTGGAAGAGCATCTTGATACTAACTTGCACTTGGAGCTGGTGGAAGAGCATCTTGATACTAACATGGCATTCAGCTTGCAGCACTTTGCACTTGGAGCTGGTGGAAGAGCAGCTTGATACTAACTTGCACTTGGAGCTGGTGGAAGAGCATCTTGATATTAACATGGCATTCAGCTTGCGGCACTTTCGCACTGGGAGCTGGTGGAAGAGCAGCTTGATACTAACATGGCTTTCAGCTCGCAGCACTTTGCACTTGGAGCTGGTGGAAGAGCATCTTGATACTAACATGGCATTCAGCTTGCAGCACTTTGCACTTGGAGCTGGTGGAAGAGCATCTTGATACTAACATGGCATTCAGCTTGCAGCACTTGGCACTTGGAGCTGGTGGAAGAGCAGCTTGATACTAACATGGCTTTCAGCTCGCGGCACTTGGCACTTGGAGCTGGTGGAAGAGCAGGTTGAGTACTAACATGGCTTTCAGCTCGCAGCACTTTGCACTTGGAGCTGGTGGAAGAGCAGCTTGATACTAACATGGCTTTCAGCTCGCGGCACTTGGCACTTGGAGCTGGTGGAAGAGCAGGTTGAGTACTAACATGGCTTTCAGCTCGCAGCACTTTGCACTTGGAGCTGGTGGAAGAGCATCTTGATACTAACATGGCTTTCAGCTCGTGGCACTTGGCACTTGGAGCTGGTGGAAGAGCAGCTTGATACTAACATGGCTTTCAGTTCACAGCACTTGGCACTTGGAGCTGGTGGAAGAGCAGCTTGATACTAACATGGCTTTCAGCTCACAGCACTTTGCACTTGGAGCTGGTGGAAGAGCAGCTTGAGTACTAACATGGCTCTCAGCTCGCGGCACTTGGTACTTGGAGCTGGTGGAAGAGCAGCTTGATACTAACATGGCTTTCAGCTCGCAGCACTTTGCACTTGGAGCTAGTGGAAGAGCATCTTGATACTAACTTGCACTTGGAGCTGGTGGAAGAGCATCTTGATACGAACATGGCTTTCAGCTCGCGGCACTTGGCACTTGGAGCTGGTGGAAGAGCAGGTTGAGTACTAACATGGCTTTCAGCTCGCAGCAATTTGCACTTGGAGCTGGTGGAAGAGCAGCTTGAGTACTAACATGGCTTTCAGCTCACAGCACTTGGCACTTCGAGCTGTTGGAAGAGCATCTTGATACTAACATGGCTTTCAGCTCGCAGCACTTTGCACTTGGAGCTGGTGGAAGAGCAGCTTATTACTAACTTGCACTTGGAGCTGGTGAAAGAGCAACTTGATACTAACATGGCTTTCAGCTCGCAGCACTTTGCACTTGGAGTTGGTGGAAGAGCAGCTTGATACTAACTTGCACTTGGAGCTGGTGGAAGAGCATCTTGATACTAACTTGCAGTTGGAGCTGGTGGAAGAGCAGCTTGAGTACTAACATGGCTTTCAGCTCGCAGCACTTTGCACTTGGAGCTGGTGGAAGAGCAGCTTGAGTACTAACATGGCTTTCAGCTCGCGGCACTTGGCACTTGGAGCTGGTGGAAGAGCATCTTGATACTAACTTGCACTTGGAGCTGGTGGAAGAGCAGCTTGATACTACCATGGCTTTCAGCTCGCAGCACTTTGCACTTGGAGCTGGTGGAAGAGCAGCTTGATACTAACTTGCACTTGGAGCTGGTGGAATAGCATCTTGATACTGACTTGGACTTGGAGCTGGTGGAAGAGTAGCTTGATACTAACATGGCTTTCAGCTCGCAGCACTTCGCACTTGGAGCTGGTGGAAGAGCAGCTTGAGTAATAACATGGCTTTCAGCTCGTGGCACTTTGCACTTGGAGCTGGTGGAAGAGCATCTTGATACTAACATGGCTTTCAGCTTGCAGTACTTTGCACTTGGAGCTGGTGGAAGAGCAGCTTGAGTACTAACAGGGCTTTCAGCTTGCGGCACTTTGCACTTGGAGCTGGTGGAAGAGCATCTTGATACTAACTTGCACTTGAAGCTGGTGGAAGAGCAGCTTGATACTACCATGGCTTTCAGCTTGCAGCACTTTGCACTTGGAGCTGGTGGAAGAGCAGCTTGAGTACTAACATGGCTTTTAGCTCGCAGCCCTTTGCACTTGGAGCTGGTGGAAGAGCAGCTTGAGTACTAACATGGCTTTCAGCTCGCGGCACTTTGCACTTGGAGCTGGTGGAAGAGCAGCTTGAGTACTAACATGGCTTTCAGCTCGCGGCACTTGGCACTTGGAGCTGGTGGAAGAGCATCTTGATACTAACTTGCACTTGGAGCTGGTGGAAGAGCAGCTTGATACTACCATGGCTTTCAGCTCGCAGCACTTTGCACTTGGCGCTGGTGGAAGAGCAGCTTGAGTACTAACATGGCTTTCAGCTCGCGGCACTTGGCACTTGGAGCTGGTGGAAGAGCATCTTGAGTACTAACATGGCTTTCAGCTCACAGCACTTTGCACTTGGAGCTGGTGGAAGAGCATCTTGATACTAACCTTCAGTTGGAGCTGGTGGAAGAGCAGCTTGATACTAACATGGCTTTCAGCTCGCAGCACTTTGCACTTGGAGCTGGTGGAAGAGCAGCTTGAGTACTAACATGGCTTTCAGCTCGCAGCACTTGGTACTTGGAGCTGGTGGAAGAGCAGCTTGATATTAACATGGCTTTCAGCTTGCAGCACTTTGCACTTGGAGCTGGTGGAAGAGCAGCTTGAGTACTAACATGGCTTTCAGCTCGCGGCACTTTGCACTTGGAGCTGGTGGAAGAGCATCTTGATACTAACTTGCACTTGGAGCTGGTGGAAGAGCATCTTGATACGAACATGGCTTTCAGCTCGCATCACTTTGCACTTGGAGCTGGTGGAAGAGCAGCTTGAGTACTAACATGGCTTCCAGCTCGCGGTACTTGGCACTTGGAGCTGGTGGAAGAGCATCTTGATACTAACTTGCACTTGGAGCTGGTGGAAGAGCAGCTTGATACTACCATGGCTTTCAGCTCGCAGCACTTTGCACTTGGAGCTGGTGGAAGAGCAGCTTGATACTAACTTGCACTTGGAGCTGGTGGAAGAGCATCTTGATACTAACTTGCACTTGGAGCTGGTGGAAGAGCAGCTTGATACTAACATGGCTTTCAGCTCGTGGCACTTGGCACTTGGAGCTGGTGGAAGAGCATCTTGATACTAACATGGCTTTCAGCTCGCAGCACTTTGCACTTGGAGCTGGTGGAAGAGCAGCTTGAGTACTAACATGGCTTTCAGCTCGCGGCACTTGGCACTTGGAGCTGGTGGAAGAGCATCTTGATACTAACTTGCACTTGGAGCTGGTGGAAGAGCAGCTTGATACTAACATGGCTTTCAGCTTGCAGCACTTTGCACTTGGAGCTGGTGGAAGAGCAGCTTGATACTAACTTGCACTTGGAGCTGGTGGAAGAGTAGCTTGATACTAACATGGCTTTCAGCTCGCAGCACTTTGCACTTGGAGCTGGTGGAAGAGCAGCTTGAGTACTAACATGGCTTTCAGCTTGCGGCACTTGGAGCTGGTGGAAGAGCAGCTTGATACTAACATGGCTTTCAGCTCGCAGCACTTTGCACTTGGAGCTGGTGGAAGAGCAGCTTGAGTAATAACATGGCTTTCAGCTCGCGGCACTTGGCACTTGGAGCTGGTGGAAGAGCAGCTTGATCCTAACATGGCTTTCAGCTCGCAGCACTTTGCACATGGAGCTGGTGGAAGAGCAGCTTGAGTACTAACATGGCTTTCAGCTCGCGGCACTTTGCACTTGGAGCTGGTGGAAGAGCATCTTGATACTAACTTGCACTTGGAGCTGGAGGAAGAGCATCTTGATACTAACATGGCTTTCAGCTCGCAGCACTTTGCACTTGGAGCTGGTGGAAGAGCAGCTTGATACTAACATGGCTTTCAGCTCGCAGCACTTTGCACTTGGAGCTGGTGGAAGAGCAGCTTGAGTACTAACATGGCTTTCAGCTCGCGGCACTTGGTACTTGGAGCTGGTGGAAGAGCAGCTTGATACTAACATGGCTTTCATCTCGCAGCACTTTGCACTTGGAGCTGGTGGAAGAGCAGCTTGAGTACTAACATGGCTTTCAGCTCGCGGCACTTTGCACTTGGAGCTGGTGGAAGAGCATCTTGATACTAACTTGCACTTGGAGCTGGTGGAAGAGCATCTTGATACGAACATGGCTTTCAGCTCGCATAACTTTGCACTTGGAGCTGGTGGAAGAGCATCTTGATATGAACATGGCTTTCAGCTCGCGGCACTTTGCACTTGGAGCTGGTGGAAGAGCATCTTGATACTAACTTGCACTTGGAGCTGGTGGAAGAGCATCTTGATACGAACATGGCTTTCAGCTCGCAGCACTTTGTACTTGGAGCTGGTGGAAGAGCATCTTGATACTAACTTGCACTTGGAGCTGGTGGAAGAGCATCTTGATACTAACATGGCATTCAGCTTGCAGCACTTTGCACTTGGAGCTGGTGGAAGAGCAACTTGATACTAACTTGCACTTGGAGCTGGTGGAAGAGCATCTTGATACTAACATGGCATTCAGCTTGCAGCACTTTGCACTTGGAGCTGGTGGAAGAGCATCTTGATACTAACATGGCATTCAGCTTGCAGCACTTTGCACTTGGAGCTGGTGGAAGAGCAGCTTGATACTAACATGGCTTTCAGCTCGCGGCACTTGGCACTTGGAGCTGGTGGAAGAGCAGGTTGAGTACTAACATGGCTTTCAGCTCGCAGCACTTTGCACTTGGAGCTGGTGGAAGAGCAGCTTGATACTAACATGGCTTTCAGCTCGCGGCACTTGGCACTTGGAGCTGGTGGAAGAGCAGGTTGAGTACTAACATGGCTTTCAGCTCGCAGCACTTTGCACTTGGAGCTGGTGGAAGAGCATCTTGATACTAACATGGCTTTCAGCTCGCGGCACTTGGCACTTGGAGCTGGTGGAAGAGCAGCTTGATACTAACATGGCTTTCAGTTCACAGCACTTGGCACTTGGAGCTGGTGGAAGAGCAGCTTGATACTAACATGGCTTTCAGCTCACAGCACTTTGCACTTGGAGCTGGTGGAAGAGCAGCTTGAGTACTAACATGGCTCTCAGCTCGCGGCACTTGGTACTTGGAGCTGGTGGAAGAGCAGCTTGATACTAACATGGCTTTCAGCTCGCAGCACTTTGCACTTGGAGCTAGTGGAAGAGCATCTTGATACTAACTTGCACTTGGAGCTGGTGGAAGAGCCTCTTGATACGAACATGGCTTTCAGCTCGCGGCACTTGGCACTTGGAGCTGGTGGAATAGCAGGTTGAGTACTAACATGGCTTTCAGCTCGCAGCAATTTGCACTTGGAGCTCGTGGAAGAGCAGCTTGAGTACTAACATGGCTTTCAGCTCACAGCACTTGGCACTTCGAGCTGTTGGAAGAGCATCTTGATACTAACATGGCTTTCAGCTCGCAGCACTTTGCACTTGGAGCTGGTCGAAGAGCAGCTTGATACTAACTTGCACTTGGAGCTGGTGAAAGAGCAACTTGATACTAACATGGCTTTCAGCTCGCAGCACTTTGCACTTGGAGCTGGTGGAAGAGCAGCTTGATACTAACTTGCACTTGGAGCTGGTGGAAGAGCATCTTGATACTAACTTGCACTTGGAGCTGGTGGAAGAGCAGCTTGATACTAACATGGCTTTCAGCTCGCAGCACTTTGCACTTGGAGCTGGTGGAAGAGCAGCTTGAGTACTAACATGGCTTTCAGCTCGCAGCACTTTGCACTTGGAGCTGGTGGAAGAGCAGCTTGAGTACTAACATGGCTTTCAGCTCGGGGCACTTGGCACTTGGAGCTGGTGGAAGAGCATCTTGATACTAACTTGCACTTGGAGCTGGTGGAAGAGCAGCTTGATACTACCATGGCTTTCAGCTCGCAGCACTTTGCACTTGGAGCTGGTGGAAGAGCAGCTTGATACTAACTTGCACTTGGAGCTGGTGGAAGAGCATCTTGATACTAACTTGCACTTGGAGCTGGTGGAAGAGCAGCTTGATACTAACATGGCTTTCAGCTCGCAGCACTTTGCACTTGGAGCTGGTGGAAGAGCAGCTTGAGTACTAACATGGCTTTCAGCTCGCAGCACTTTGCACTTGGAGCTGGTGGAAGAGCAGCTTGAGTACTAACATGGCTTTCAGCTCGCGGCACTTGGCACTTGGAGCTGGTGGAAGAGCATCTTGATACTAACTTGCACTTGGAGCTGGTGGAAGAGCAGCTTGATACTACCATGGCTTTCAGCTCGCAGCACTTTGCACTTGGAGCTGGTGGAAGAGCAGCTTGATACTAACTTGCACTTGGAGCTGGTGGAAGAGCATCTTGATACTAACTTGCACTTGGAGCTGGTGGAAGAGCAGCTTGATACTAACATGGCTTTCAGCTCGCAGCACTTTGCACTTGGAGCTGGTGGAAGAGCAGCTTGAGTACTAACATGGCTTTCAGCTCGCAGCACTTTGCACTTGGAGCTGGTGGAAGAGCAGCTTGAGTACTAACATGGCTTTCAGCTCGCGGCACTTGGCACTTGGAGCTGGTGGAAGAGCATCTTGATACTAACTTGCACTTGGAGCTGGTGGAAGAGCAGCTTGATACTACCATGGCTTTCAGCTCGCAGCACTTTGCACTTGGAGCTGGTGGAAGAGCAGCTTGATACTAACTTGCACTTGGAGCTGGTGGAATAGCATCTTGATACTGACTTGGACTTGGAGCTGGTGGAAGAGTAGCTTGATACTAACATGGCTTTCAGCTCGCAGCACTTCACACTTGGAGCTGGTGGAAGAGCAGCTTGAGTAATAACATGGCTTTCAGCTCGTGGCACTTTGCACTTGGAGCTGGTGGAAGAGCATTTTGATACTAACATCGCTTTCAGCTTGCAGTACTTTGCACTTGGAGCTGGTGGAAGAGCAGCTTGAGTACTAACAGGGCTTTCAGCTTGCGGCACTTTGCACTTGGAGCTGGTGGAAGAGCATTTTGATACTAACTTGCACTTGAAGCTGGTGGAAGAGCAGCTTGATACTACCATGGCTTTCAGCTTGCAGCACTTTGCACTTGGAGCTGGTGGAAGAGCAGCTTGAGTACTAACATGGCTTTCAGCTCGCGGCACTTGGCACTTGGAGCTGGTGGAAGAGCATCTTGATACTAACTTGCACTTGGAGCTGGTGGAAGAGCATCTTGATACTAACATGGATTTCAGCTCGTGGCACTTGGCACTTGGAGCTGGTGGAAGAGCAGCTTGATACTAACATGGCTTTCAGCTCACAGCACTTTGCACTTGGAGCTGGTGGAAGAGCAGCTTGAGTACTAACATGGCTTTCAGCTCGCGGCACTTGGTACTTGGAGCTGGTGGAAGAGCAGCTTGATACTAACATGGCTTTCAGCTCGCAGCACTTTGCACTTGGAGCTAGTGGAAGAGCAGCTTGAGTACTAACATGGCTTTCAGCTCGCTGCACTTTGCACTTGGAGCTGGTGGAAGAGCATCTTGATACTAACTTGCACTTGGAGCTGGTGGAAGAGCATCTTGATACGAACATGGCTTTCAGCTCGCGGCACTTGGCACTTGGAGCTGGTGGAAGAGCAGGTTGAGTACTAACATGGCTTTCAGCTCGCAGCACTTTGCACTTGGAGCTGGTGGAAGAGCAGCTTGAGTACTAACATGGCTTTCAGCTCACAGCACTTGGCACTTCGAGCTGTTGGAAGAGCATCTTGATACTAACATGGCTTTCAGCTCGCAGCACTTTGCACTTGGAGCTGGTGGAAGAGCAGCTTGAGTACTAACATGGCTTTCAGCTCGCGGCACTTGGAGCTGGTGGAAGAGCATCTTGATACTAACTTGCACTTGGAGCTGGTGGAAGAGCAGCTTGATACTACCATGGCTTTCAGCTCGCAGCACTTTGCACTTGGAGCTGGTGGAAGAGCAGCTTGATACTAACTTGCACTTGGAGCTGGTGGAAGAGCATCTTGATACTAACTTGCACATGGAGCTGGTGGAAGAGCAGCTTGATACTAACATGGCTTTCAGCTCGCAGCACTTTGCACTTGGAGCTGGTGGAAGAGCAGCTTGAGTACTAACATGGCTTTCAGCTCGCAGCACTTTGCACTTGGAGCTGGTGGAAGAGCAGCTTGAGTACTAACATGGCTTTCAGCTCGCGGCACTTGGCACTTGGAGCTGGTGGAAGAGCATCTTGATCCTAACTTGCACTTGGAGCTGGTGGAAGAGCAGCTTGATACTACCATGGCTTTCAGCTCGCAGCACTTTGCACTTGGAGCTGGTGGAAGAGCAGCTTGATACTAACTTGCACTTGGAGCTGGTGGAATAGCATCTTGATACTGACTTGGACTTGGAGCTGGTGGAAGAGTAGCTTGATACTAACATGGCTTTCAGCTCGCAGCACTTCACACTTGGAGCTGGTGGAAGAGCAGCTTGAGTAATAACATGGCTTTCAGCTCGTGGCACTTTGCACTTGGAGCTGGTGGAAGAGCATTTTGATACTAACATCGCTTTCAGCTTGCAGTACTTTGCACTTGGAGCTGGTGGAAGAGCAGCTTGAGTACTAACAGGGCTTTCAGCTTGCGGCACTTTGCACTTGGAGCTGGTGGAAGAGCATTTTGATACTAACTTGCACTTGAAGCTGGTGGAAGAGCAGCTTGATACTACCATGGCTTTCAGCTTGCAGCACTTTGCACTTGGAGCTGGTGGAAGAGCAGCTTGAGTACTAACATGGCTTTCAGCTCGCGGCACTTGGCACTTGGAGCTGGTGGAAGAGCATCTTGATACTAACTTGCACTTGGAGCTGGTGGAAGAGCATCTTGATACTAACATGGATTTCAGCTCGTGGCACTTGGCACTTGGAGCTGGTGGAAGAGCAGCTTGATACTAACATGGCTTTCAGCTCACAGCACTTTGCACTTGGAGCTGGTGGAAGAGCAGCTTGAGTACTAACATGGCTTTCAGCTCGCGGCACTTGGTACTTGGAGCTGGTGGAAGAGCAGCTTGATACTAACATGGCTTTCAGCTCGCAGCACTTTGCACTTGGAGCTAGTGGAAGAGCAGCTTGAGTACTAACATGGCTTTCAGCTCGCTGCACTTTGCACTTGGAGCTGGTGGAAGAGCAGCTTGATACTAACTTGCACTTGGAGCTGTTGGAAGAGCATCTTGATACTAACTTGCACTTGGAGCTGGTGGAAGAGCAGCTTTATACTAACATGGCTTTCAGCTCGCAGCACTTTGCACTTGGAGCTGGTGGAAGAGCAGCTTTATACTAACATGGCTTTCAGCTCGCAGCACTTTGCACTTGGAGCTGGTGGAAGAGCAGCTTGAGTACTAACATGGCTTTCAGCTCTTAGCACTTTGCACTTGGAGCTGGTGGAAGAGCAGCTTGATACTAACTTGCACTTGGAGCTGGTGAAAGAGCAGCTTGATACTAATATGGCTTTCAGCTCGCAGCACTTTGCACTTGGAGCTGGTGGAAGAGCAGCTTGATACTAACTTGCACTTGGAGCTGGTGGAAGAGCATCTTGATACTAACTTGCACTTGGAGCTGGTGGAAGAGCAGCTTTATACTAACATGGCTTTCAGCTCGCAGCACTTTGCACTTGGAGCTGGTGGAAGAGCAGCTTTATACTAACATGGCTTTCAGCTCGCAGCACTTTGCACTTGGAGCTGGTGGAAGAGCAGCTTGAGTACTAACATGGCTTTCAGCTCGCGGCACTTGGCACTTGGAGCTGGTGGAAGAGCATCTTGATACTAACTTGCACTTGGAGCTGGTGGAAGAGCAGCTTGATACTACCATGGCTTTCAGCTCGCAGCACTTTGCACTTGGAGCTGGTGGAAGAGCAGCTTGATACTAACTTGCACTTGGAGCTGGTGGAATAGCATCTTGATACTGACTTGGACTTGGAGCTGGTGGAAGAGTAGCTTGATACTAACATGGCTTTCAGCTCGCAGCACTTCACACTTGGAGCTGGTGGAAGAGCAGCTTGAGTAATAACATGGCTTTCAGCTCGTGGCACTTTGCACTTGGAGCTGGTGGAAGAGCATTTTGATACTAACATCGCTTTCAGCTTGCAGTACTTTGCACTTGGAGCTGGTGGAAGAGCAGCTTGAGTACTAACAGGGCTTTCAGCTTGCGGCACTTTGCACTTGGAGCTGGTGGAAGAGCATTTTGATACTAACTTGCACTTGAAGCTGGTGGAAGAGCAGCTTGATACTACCATGGCTTTCAGCTTGGAGCACTTTGCACTTGGAGCTGGTGGAAGAGCAGCTTGAGTACTAACATGGCTTTCAGCTCGCGGCACTTTGCACTTGGAGCTGGTGGAAGAGCAGCTTGAGTACTAACATGGCTTTCAGCTCGCGGCACTTTGCACTTGGAGCTGGTGGAAGAGCAGCTTGAGTACTAACATGGCTTTGAGCTCGCGGCACTTGGCACTTGGAGCTGGTGGAAGAGCATCTTGATACTAACTTGCACTTGGAGCTGGTGGAAGAGCAGCTTGATACTACCATGGCTTTCAGCTCGCAGCACTTTGCACTTGGAGCTGGTGGAAGAGCAGCTTGAGTACTAACATGGCTTTCAGCTCGCGGCACTTGCCACTTGGAGCTGGTGGAAGAGCATCTTGAGTACTAACATGGCTTTCAGCTCACGGCACTTTGCACTTGGAGCTGGTGGAAGAGCATCTTGATACTAACCTTCACTTGGAGCTGGTGGAAGAGCAGCTTGATACTAACATGGCTTTCAGCTCGCAGCACTTTGCACTTGGAGCTGGTGGAAGAGCAGCTTGAGTACTAACATGGCTTTCAGCTCGCGGCACTTGGTACTTGGAGCTGGTGGAAGAGCAGCTTGATACTAACATGGCTTTCAGCTTGCAGCACTTTGCACTTGGAGCTGGTGGAAGAGCAGCTTGAGTACTAACATGGCTTTCAGCTCGCGGCACTTTGCACTTGGAGCTGGTGGAAGAGCATCTTGATACTAACTTGCACTTGGAGCTGGTGGAAGAGCATATTGACACGAACATGGCTTTCAGATTGCATCACTTTGCACTTGGAGCTGGTGGAAGAGCATATAGACACGAACATGGCTTTCAGCTTGCATCACTTTGCACTTGGAGCTGGTGGAAGAGCATATTGACACGAACATGGCTTTCAGCTTGCAGCACTTTGCACTTGGAGCTGGTGGAAGAGCAGCTTGAGTACTAACATGGCTTTCAGCTCGCGGCACTTGGCACTTGGAGCTGGTGGAAGAGCATCTTGATACTAACTTGCACTTGGAGCTGGTGGAAGAGCAGCTTGATACTACCATGGCTTTCAGCTCGCAGCACTTTGCACTTGGAGCTGGTGGAAGAGCATTTTGATACTAACTTGCACTTGAAGCTGGTGGAAGAGCAGCTTGATACTACCATGGCTTTCAGCTTGCAGCACTTTGCACTTGGAGCTGGTGGAAGAGCAGCTTGAGTACTAACATGGCTTTCAGCTCGCGGCACTTTGCACTTGGAGCTGGTGGAAGAGCAGCTTGAGTACTAACATGGCTTTCAGCTCGCGGCACTTTGCACTTGGAGCTGGTGGAAGAGCAGCTTGAGTACTAACATGGCTTTCAGCTCGCGGCACTTGGCACTTGGAGCTGGTGGAAGAGCATCTTGATACTAACTTGCACTTGGAGCTGGTGGAAGAGCAGCTTGATACTACCATGGCTTTCAGCTCGCAGCACTTTGCACTTGGAGCTGGTGGAAGAGCAGCTTGAGTACTAACATGGCTTTCAGCTCGCGGCACTTGCCACTTGGAGCTGGTGGAAGAGCATCTTGAGTACTAACATGGCTTTCAGCTCACGGCACTTTGCACTTGGAGCTGGTGGAAGAGCATCTTGATACTAACCTTCACTTGGAGCTGGTGGAAGAGCAGCTTGATACTAACATGGCTTTCAGCTCGCAGCACTTTGCACTTGGAGCTGGTGGAAGAGCAGCTTGAGTACTAACATGGCTTTCAGCTCGCGGCACTTGGTACTTGGAGCTGGTGGAAGAGCAGCTTGATACTAACATGGCTTTCAGCTTGCAGCACTTTGCACTTGGAGCTGGTGGAAGAGCAGCTTGAGTACTAACATGGCTTTCAGCTCGCGGCACTTTGCACTTGGAGCTGGTGGAAGAGCATCTTGATACTAACTTGCACTTGGAGCTGGTGGAAGAGCATATTGACACGAACATGGCTTTCAGATTGCATCACTTTGCACTTGGAGCTGGTGGAAGAGCATATAGACACGAACATGGCTTTCAGCTTGCATCACTTTGCACTTGGAGCTGGTGGAAGAGCATATTGACACGAACATGGCTTTCAGCTTGCAGCACTTTGCACTTGGAGCTGGTGGAAGAGCAGCTTGAGTACTAACATGGCTTTCAGCTCGCGGCACTTGGCACTTGGAGCTGGTGGAAGAGCATCTTGATACTAACTTGCACTTGGAGCTGGTGGAAGAGCAGCTTGATACTACCATGGCTTTCAGCTCGCAGCACTTTGCACTTGGAGCTGGTGGAAGAGCAGCTTGAGTACTAACATGGCTTTCAGCTCGCGGCACTTGGCACTTGGAGCTGGTGGAAGAGCATCTTGATACTAACTTGCACTTGGAGCTGGTGGAAGAGCATCTTGATACTAACATGGATTTCAGCTCGTGGCACTTGGCACTTGGAGCTGGTGGAAGAGCAGCTTGATATTAACATGGCTTTCAGCTCACAGCACTTTGCACTTGGAGCTGGTGGAAGAGCAGCTTGAGTACTAACATGGCTTTCAGCTCGCGGCACTTTGCACTTGGAGCTGGTGGAAGAGCATCTTGATACTAACTTGCACTTGGAGCTGGTGGAAGAGCATCTTGATACGAACATGGCTTTCAGCTCGCGGCACTTGGCACTTG
The DNA here is from genome assembly GCF_040938575.1 of Ambystoma mexicanum. Classification (NCBI taxonomy): domain Eukaryota; kingdom Metazoa; phylum Chordata; class Amphibia; order Caudata; family Ambystomatidae; genus Ambystoma; species Ambystoma mexicanum. The sequence goes on from NC_090921.1 coordinate 1,087,737,270, forward strand.
GAGCTGGTGGAAGAGCAGGTTGAGTACTAACATGGCTTTCAGCTCGCAGCACTTTGCACTTGGAGCTGGTGGAAGAGCAGCTTGAGTACTAACATGGCTTTCAGCTCACAGCACTTGGCACTTCGAGCTGTTGGAAGAGCATCTTGATACTAACATGGCTTTCAGCTCACAGCACTTTGCACTTGGAGCTGGTGGAAGAGCAGCTTGATACTAACTTGCACTTGGAGCTGGTGAAAGAGCAGCTTGATACTAACATGGCTTTCAGCTCGCAGCACTTTGCACTTGGAGCTGGTGGAAGAGCAGCTTGATACTAACTTGCACTTGGAGCTGGTGGAAGAGCATCTTGATACTAACTTGCACTTGGAGCTGGTGGAAGAGCAGCTTTATACTAACATGGCTTTCAGCTCGCAGCACTTTGCACTTGGAGCTGGTGGAAGAGCAGCTTGAGTACTAACATGGCTTTCAGCTCTTAGCACTTTGCACTTGGAGCTGGTGGAAGAGCAGCTTGAGTACTAACATGGCTTTCAGCTCGCGGCACTTGGCACTTGGAGCTGGTGGAAGAGCATCTTGATACTAACTTGCACTTGGAGCTGGTGGAAGAGGAGCTTGATACTACCATGGCTTTCAGCTCGCAGCACTTTGCACTTGGAGCTGGTGGAAGAGCAGCTTGATACTAACTTGCACTTGGAGCTGGTGGAAGAGCATCTTGATACTAACTTGGACTTGGAGCTGGTGGAAGAGCATCTTGATACTAACATGGCTTTCAGCTCGCAGTACTTTGCACTTGGAGCTGGTGGAAGAGCAGCTTGAGTACTAACAGGGCTTTCAGCTCGCGGCACTTTGCACTTGGAGCTGGTGGAAGAGCATCTTGATACTAACTTGCACTTGGAGCTGGTGGAAGAGCAGCTTGATACTACCATGGCTTTCAGCTCGCAGCACTTTGCACTTGGAGCTGGTGGAAGAGCAGCTTGAGTACTAACATGGCTTTCAGCTCGCGGCACTTGGCACTTGGAGCTGGTGGAAGAGCATCTTGAGTACTAACATGGCTTTCAGCTCACGGCACTTTGCACTTGGAGCTGGTGGAAGAGCATCTTGATACTAACCTTCACTTGGAGCTGGTGGAAGAGCAGCTTGATACTAACATGGCTTTCAGCTTGCAGCACGTTGCACTTGGAGCTGGTGGAAGAGCAGCTTGAGTACTAACATGGCTTTCAGCTCGCGGCACTTGGTACTTGGAGCTGGTGGAAGAGCAGCTTGATACTAACATGGCTTTCAGCTTGCAGCACTTTGCACTTGGAGCTGGTGGAAGAGCAGCTTGAGTACTAACATGGCTTTCAGCTCGCGGCACTTTGCACTTGGAGCTGGTGGAAGAGCATCTTGATACTAACTTGCACTTGGAGCTGGTGGAAGAGCATATTGACACGAACATGGCTTTCAGCTTGCATCACTTTGCACTTGGAGCTGGTGGAAGAGCATATTGACACGAACATGGCTTTCAGCTTGCATCACTTTGCACTTGGAGCTGGTGGAAGAGCATATTGACACGAACATGGCTTTCAGCTTGCAGCACTTTGCACTTGGAGCTGGTGGAAGAGCAGCTTGAGTACTTACATGGCTTTCAGCTCGCGGCACTTGGCACTTGGAGCTGGTGGAAGAGCATCTTGGTACTAACTTGCACTTGGAGCTGGTGGAAGAGCAGCTTGATACTACCATGGCTTTCAGCTCGCAGCACTTTGCACTTGGAGCTGGTGGAAGAGCAGCTTGAGTACTAACATGGCTTTCAGCTCGCGGCACTTGGCACTTGGAGCTGGTGGAAGAGCATCTTGATACTAACTTGCACTTGGAGCTGGTGGAAGAGCATCTTGATACTAACATGGCTTTCAGCTCGTGGCACTTGGCACTTGGAGCTGGTGGAAGAGCAGCTTGATACTAACATGGCTTTCAGCTCACAGCACTTTGCACTTGGAGCTGGTGGAAGAGCAGCTTGAGTACTAACATGGCTTTCAGCTCGCGGCACTTGGTACTTGGAGCTGGTGGAAGAGCAGCTTGATACTAACATGGCTTTCAGCTCGCAGCACTTTGCACTTGGAGCTAGTGGAAGAGCAGCTTGAGTACTAACATGGCTTTCAGCTCGCTGCACTTTGCACTTGGAGCTGGTGGAAGAGCATCTTGATACTAACTTGCACTTGGAGCTGGTGGAAGAGCATCTTGATACGAACATGGCTTTCAGCTCGCGGCACTTGGCACTTGGAGCTGGTGGAAGAGCAGGTTGAGTACTAACATGGCTATCAGCTCGCAGCACTTTGCACTTGGAGCTGGTGGAAGAGCAGCTTGAGTACTAACATGGCTTTCAGCTCACAGCACTTGGCACTTCGAGCTGTTGGAAGAGCATCTTGATACTAACATGGCTTTCAGCTCGCAGCACTTGGCACTTCGAGCTGTTGGAAGAGCATCTTGATACTAACATGGCTTTCAGCTCGCAGCACTTTGCACTTGGAGCTGGTGGAAGAGCAGCTTGATACTAACTTGCACTTGGAGCTGGTGGAAGAGCAGCTTGATACTAACTTGCACTTGGAGCTGGTGAAAGAGCAGCTTGATACTAACATGGCTTTCAGCTCGCAGCACTTTGCACTTGGAGCTGGTGGAAGAGCAGCTTGATACTAACTTGCACTTGGAGCTGGTGGAAGAGCATCTTGATACTAACTTGCACTTGGAGCTGGTGGAAGAGCAGCTTTATACTAACATGGCTTTCAGCTCGCAGCACTTTGCACTTGGAGCTGGTGGAAGAGCAGCTTGAGTACTAACATGGCTTTCAGCTCTTAGCACTTTGCACTTGGAGCTGGTGGAAGAGCAGCTTGAGTACTAACATGGCTTTCAGCTCGCGGCACTTGGCACTTGGAGCTGGTGGAAGAGCATCTTCATACTAACTTGCACTTGGAGCTGGTGGAAGAGCAGCTTGATACTACCATGGCTTTCAGCTCGCAGCACTTTGCACTTGGAGCTGGTGGAAGAGCAGCTTGATACTAACTTGCACTTGGAGCTGGTGGAAGAGCATCTTGTTACTAACTTGGACTTGGAGCTGGTGGAAGAGCATCTTGATACTAACATGGCTTTCAGCTCGCAGTACTTTGCACTTGGAGCTGGTGGAAGAGCAGCTTGAGTACTAACAGGGCTTTCAGCTCGCAGCACTTTGCACTTGGAGCTGGTGGAAGAGCATCTTGATACTAACTTGCACTTGAAGCTGGTGGAAGAGCAGCTTGATACTAACATGGCTTTCAGCTCGCAGCACTTTGCACTTGGAGCTGGTGGAAGAGCAGCTTGAGTACTAACATGGCTTTCAGCTTGCAGCACTTGGCACTTGGAGCTGGTGGAAGAGCAGCTTGATACTAACATGGCTTTCAGCTCGTGGCACTTGGCACTTGGAGCTGGTGGAAGAGCAGCTTGATACTAACATGGCTTTCAGTTCACAGCACTTGGCACTTGGAGCTGGTGGAAGAGCAGCTTGATACTAACATGGCTTTCAGCTCACAGCACTTTGCACTTGGAGCTGGTGGAAGAGCAGCTTGAGTACTAACATGGCTCTCAGCTCGCGGCACTTGGTACTTGGAGCTGGTGGAAGAGCAGCTTGATACTAACATGGCTTTCAGCTCGCAGCACTTTGCACTTGGAGCTAGTGGAAGAGCATCTTGATACTAACTTGCACTTGGAGCTGGTGGAAGAGCATCTTGATACGAACATGGCTTTCAGCTCGCGGCACTTGGCACTTGGAGCTGGTGGAAGAGCAGGTTGAGTACTAACATGGCTTTCAGCTCGCGGCACTTTGCACTTGGAGCTGGTGGAAGAGCATCTTGATACTAACTTGCACTTGGAGCTGGTGGAAGAGCATATTGACACGAACATGGCTTTCAGATTGCATCACTTTGCACTTGGAGCTGGTGGAAGAGCATATAGACACGAACATGGCTTTCAGCTTGCATCACTTTGCACTTGGAGCTGGTGGAAGAGCATATTGACACGAACATGGCTTTCAGCTTGCAGCACTTTGCACTTGGAGCTGGTGGAAGAGCAGCTTGAGTACTAACATGGCTTTCAGCTCGCGGCACTTGGCACTTGGAGCTGGTGGAAGAGCATCTTGATACTAACTTGCACTTGGAGCTGGTGGAAGAGCAGCTTGATACTACCATGGCTTTCAGCTCGCAGCACTTTGCACTTGGAGCTGGTGGAAGAGCAGCTTGAGTACTAACATGGCTTTCAGCTCGCGGCACTTGGCACTTGGAGCTGGTGGAAGAGCATCTTGATACTAACTTGCACTTGGAGCTGGTGGAAGAGCATCTTGATACTAACATGGATTTCAGCTCGTGGCACTTGGCACTTGGAGCTGGTGGAAGAGCAGCTTGATATTAACATGGCTTTCAGCTCACAGCACTTTGCACTTGGAGCTGGTGGAAGAGCAGCTTGAGTACTAACATGGCTTTCAGCTCGCGGCACTTTGCACTTGGAGCTGGTGGAAGAGCATCTTGATACTAACTTGCACTTGGAGCTGGTGGAAGAGCATCTTGATACGAACATGGCTTTCAGCTCGCGGCACTTGGCACTTGGAGCTGGTGGAAGAGCAGGTTGAGTACTAACATGGCTTTCAGCTCGCAGCACTTTGCACTTGGAGCTGGTGGAAGAGCAGCTTGAGTACTAACATGGCTTTCAGCTCACAGCACTTGGCACTTCGAGCTGTTGGAAGAGCATCTTGATACTAACATGGCTTTCAGCTCACAGCACTTTGCACTTGGAGCTGGTGGAAGAGCAGCTTGATACTAACTTGCACTTGGAGCTGGTGAAAGAGCAGCTTGATACTAACATGGCTTTCAGCTCGCAGCACTTTGCACTTGGAGCTGGTGGAAGAGCAGCTTGATACTAACTTGCACTTGGAGCTGGTGGAAGAGCATCTTGATACTAACTTGCACTTGGAGCTGGTGGAAGAGCAGCTTTATACTAACATGGCTTTCAGCTCGCAGCACTTTGCACTTGGAGCTGGTGGAAGAGCAGCTTGAGTACTAACATGGCTTTCAGCTCTTAGCACTTTGCACTTGGAGCTGGTGGAAGAGCAGCTTGAGTACTAACATGGCTTTCAGCTCGCGGCACTTGGCACTTGGAGCTGGTGGAAGAGCATCTTGATACTAACTTGCACTTGGAGCTGGTGGAAGAGGAGCTTGATACTACCATGGCTTTCAGCTCGCAGCACTTTGCACTTGGAGCTGGTGGAAGAGCAGCTTGATACTAACTTGCACTTGGAGCTGGTGGAAGAGCATCTTGATACTAACTTGGACTTGGAGCTGGTGGAAGAGCATCTTGATACTAACATGGCTTTCAGCTCGCAGTACTTTGCACTTGGAGCTGGTGGAAGAGCAGCTTGAGTACTAACAGGGCTTTCAGCTCGCGGCACTTTGCACTTGGAGCTGGTGGAAGAGCATCTTGATACTAACTTGCACTTGGAGCTGGTGGAAGAGCAGCTTGATACTACCATGGCTTTCAGCTCGCAGCACTTTGCACTTGGAGCTGGTGGAAGAGCAGCTTGAGTACTAACATGGCTTTCAGCTCGCGGCACTTGGCACTTGGAGCTGGTGGAAGAGCATCTTGAGTACTAACATGGTTTTCAGCTCACGGCACTTTGCACTTGGAGCTGGTGGAAGAGCATCTTGATACTAACCTTCACTTGGAGCTGGTGGAAGAGCAGCTTGATACTAACATGGCTTTCAGCTTGCAGCACGTTGCACTTGGAGCTGGTGGAAGAGCAGCTTGAGTACTAACATGGCTTTCAGCTCGCGGCACTTGGTACTTGGAGCTGGTGGAAGAGCAGCTTGATACTAACATGGCTTTCAGCTTGCAGCACTTTGCACTTGGAGCTGGTGGAAGAGCAGCTTGAGTACTAACATGGCTTTCAGCTCGCGGCACTTTGCACTTGGAGCTGGTGGAAGAGCATCTTGATACTAACTTGCACTTGGAGCTGGTGGAAGAGCATATTGACACGAACATGGCTTTCAGCTTGCATCACTTTGCACTTGGAGCTGGTGGAAGAGCATATTGACACGAACATGGCTTTCAGCTTGCATCACTTTGCACTTGGAGCTGGTGGAAGAGCATATTGACACGAACATGGCTTTCAGCTTGCAGCACTTTGCACTTGGAGCTGGTGGAAGAGCAGCTTGAGTACTTACATGGCTTTCAGCTCGCGGCACTTGGCACTTGGAGCTGGTGGAAGAGCATCTTGGTACTAACTTGCACTTGGAGCTGGTGGAAGAGCAGCTTGATACTACCATGGCTTTCAGCTCGCAGCACTTTGCACTTGGAGCTGGTGGAAGAGCAGCTTGAGTACTAACATGGCTTTCAGCTCGCGGCACTTGGCACTTGGAGCTGGTGGAAGAGCATCTTGATACTAACTTGCACTTGGAGCTGGTGGAAGAGCATCTTGATACTAACATGGCTTTCAGCTCGTGGCACTTGGCACTTGGAGCTGGTGGAAGAGCAGCTTGATACTAACATGGCTTTCAGCTCACAGCACTTTGCACTTGGAGCTGGTGGAAGAGCAGCTTGAGTACTAACATGGCTTTCAGCTCGCGGCACTTGGTACTTGGAGCTGGTGGAAGAGCAGCTTGATACTAACATGGCTTTCAGCTCGCAGCACTTTGCACTTGGAGCTAGTGGAAGAGCAGCTTGAGTACTAACATGGCTTTCAGCTCGCTGCACTTTGCACTTGGAGCTGGTGGAAGAGCATCTTGATACTAACTTGCACTTGGAGCTGGTGGAAGAGCATCTTGATACGAACATGGCTTTCAGCTCGCGGCACTTGGCACTTGGAGCTGGTGGAAGAGCAGGTTGAGTACTAACATGGCTATCAGCTCGCAGCACTTTGCACTTGGAGCTGGTGGAAGAGCAGCTTGAGTACTAACATGGCTTTCAGCTCACAGCACTTGGCACTTCGAGCTGTTGGAAGAGCATCTTGATACTAACATGGCTTTCAGCTCGCAGCACTTGGCACTTCGAGCTGTTGGAAGAGCATCTTGATACTAACATGGCTTTCAGCTCGCAGCACTTTGCACTTGGAGCTGGTGGAAGAGCAGCTTGATACTAACTTGCACTTGGAGCTGGTGGAAGAGCAGCTTGATACTAACTTGCACTTGGAGCTGGTGAAAGAGCAGCTTGATACTAACATGGCTTTCAGCTCGCAGCACTTTGCACTTGGAGCTGGTGGAAGAGCAGCTTGATACTAACTTGCACTTGGAGCTGGTGGAAGAGCATCTTGATACTAACTTGCACTTGGAGCTGGTGGAAGAGCAGCTTTATACTAACATGGCTTTCAGCTCGCAGCACTTTGCACTTGGAGCTGGTGGAAGAGCAGCTTGAGTACTAACATGGCTTTCAGCTCTTAGCACTTTGCACTTGGAGCTGGTGGAAGAGCAGCTTGAGTACTAACATGGCTTTCAGCTCGCGGCACTTGGCACTTGGAGCTGGTGGAAGAGCATCTTCATACTAACTTGCACTTGGAGCTGGTGGAAGAGCAGCTTGATACTACCATGGCTTTCAGCTCGCAGCACTTTGCACTTGGAGCTGGTGGAAGAGCAGCTTGATACTAACTTGCACTTGGAGCTGGTGGAAGAGCATCTTGTTACTAACTTGGACTTGGAGCTGGTGGAAGAGCATCTTGATACTAACATGGCTTTCAGCTCGCAGTACTTTGCACTTGGAGCTGGTGGAAGAGCAGCTTGAGTACTAACAGGGCTTTCAGCTCGCAGCACTTTGCACTTGGAGCTGGTGGAAGAGCATCTTGATACTAACTTGCACTTGAAGCTGGTGGAAGAGCAGCTTGATACTAACATGGCTTTCAGCTCGCAGCACTTTGCACTTGGAGCTGGTGGAAGAGCAGCTTGAGTACTAACATGGCTTTCAGCTTGCAGCACTTGGCACTTGGAGCTGGTGGAAGAGCAGCTTGATACTAACATGGCTTTCAGCTCGTGGCACTTGGCACTTGGAGCTGGTGGAAGAGCAGCTTGATACTAACATGGCTTTCAGTTCACAGCACTTGGCACTTGGAGCTGGTGGAAGAGCAGCTTGATACTAACATGGCTTTCAGCTCACAGCACTTTGCACTTGGAGCTGGTGGAAGAGCAGCTTGAGTACTAACATGGCTCTCAGCTCGCGGCACTTGGTACTTGGAGCTGGTGGAAGAGCAGCTTGATACTAACATGGCTTTCAGCTCGCAGCACTTTGCACTTGGAGCTAGTGGAAGAGCATCTTGATACTAACTTGCACTTGGAGCTGGTGGAAGAGCATCTTGATACGAACATGGCTTTCAGCTCGCGGCACTTGGCACTTGGAGCTGGTGGAAGAGCAGGTTGAGTACTAACATGGCTTTCAGCTCGCAGCAATTTGCACTTGGAGCTGGTGGAAGAGCAGCTTGAGTACTAACATGGCTTTCAGCTCACAGCACTTGGCACTTCGAGCTGTTGGAAGAGCATCTTGATACTAACATGGCTTTCAGCTCGCAGCACTTTGCACTTGGAGCTGGTGGAAGAGCAGCTTATTACTAACTTGCACTTGGAGCTGGTGAAAGAGCAACTTGATACTAACATGGCTTTCAGCTCGCAGCACTTTGCACTTGGAGTTGGTGGAAGAGCAGCTTGATACTAACTTGCACTTGGAGCTGGTGGAAGAGCATCTTGATACTAACTTGCACTTGGAGCTGGTGGAAGAGCAGCTTGAGTACTAACATGGCTTTCAGCTCGCAGCACTTTGCACTTGGAGCTGGTGGAAGAGCAGCTTGAGTACTAACATGGCTTTCAGCTCGCGGCACTTGGCACTTGGAGCTGGTGGAAGAGCATCTTGATACTAACTTGCACTTGGAGCTGGTGGAAGAGCAGCTTGATACTACCATGGCTTTCAGCTCGCAGCACTTTGCACTTGGAGCTGGTGGAAGAGCAGCTTGATACTAACTTGCACTTGGAGCTGGTGGAATAGCATCTTGATACTGACTTGGACTTGGAGCTGGTGGAAGAGTAGCTTGATACTAACATGGCTTTCAGCTCGCAGCACTTCGCACTTGGAGCTGGTGGAAGAGCAGCTTGAGTAATAACATGGCTTTCAGCTCGTGGCACTTTGCACTTGGAGCTGGTGGAAGAGCATCTTGATACTAACATGGCTTTCAGCTTGCAGTACTTTGCACTTGGAGCTGGTGGAAGAGCAGCTTGAGTACTAACAGGGCTTTCAGCTTGCGGCACTTTGCACTTGGAGCTGGTGGAAGAGCATCTTGATACTAACTTGCACTTGAAGCTGGTGGAAGAGCAGCTTGATACTACCATGGCTTTCAGCTTGCAGCACTTTGCACTTGGAGCTGGTGGAAGAGCAGCTTGAGTACTAACATGGCTTTTAGCTCGCAGCCCTTTGCACTTGGAGCTGGTGGAAGAGCAGCTTGAGTACTAACATGGCTTTCAGCTCGCGGCACTTTGCACTTGGAGCTGGTGGAAGAGCAGCTTGAGTACTAACATGGCTTTCAGCTCGCGGCACTTGGCACTTGGAGCTGGTGGAAGAGCATCTTGATACTAACTTGCACTTGGAGCTGGTGGAAGAGCAGCTTGATACTACCATGGCTTTCAGCTCGCAGCACTTTGCACTTGGAGCTGGTGGAAGAGCAGCTTGAGTACTAACATGGCTTTCAGCTCGCGGCACTTGGCACTTGGAGCTGGTGGAAGAGCATCTTGAGTACTAACATGGCTTTCAGCTCACAGCACTTTGCACTTGGAGCTGGTGGAAGAGCATCTTGATACTAACCTTCACTTGGAGCTGGTGGAAGAGCAGCTTGATACTAACATGGCTTTCAGCTCGCAGCACTTTGCACTTGGAGCTGGTGGAAGAGCAGCTTGAGTACTAACATGGCTTTCAGCTCGCGGCACTTGGTACTTGGAGCTGGTGGAAGAGCAGCTTGATATTAACATGGCTTTCAGCTTGCAGCACTTTGCACTTGGAGCTGGTGGAAGAGCAGCTTGAGTACTAACATGGCTTTCAGCTCGCGGCACTTTGCACTTGGAGCTGGTGGAAGAGCATCTTGATACTAACTTGCACTTGGAGCTGGTGGAAGAGCATCTTGATACGAACATGGCTTTCAGCTCGCATCACTTTGCACTTGGAGCTGGTGGAAGAGCAGCTTGAGTACTAACATGGCTTCCAGCTCGCGGTACTTGGCACTTGGAGCTGGTGGAAGAGCATCTTGATACTAACTTGCACTTGGAGCTGGTGGAAGAGCAGCTTGATACTACCATGGCTTTCAGCTCGCAGCACTTTGCACTTGGAGCTGGTGGAAGAGCAGCTTGATACTAACTTGCACTTGGAGCTGGTGGAAGAGCATCTTGATACTAACTTGCACTTGGAGCTGGTGGAAGAGCAGCTTGATACTAACATGGCTTTCAGCTCGTGGCACTTGGCACTTGGAGCTGGTGGAAGAGCATCTTGATACTAACATGGCTTTCAGCTCGCAGCACTTTGCACTTGGAGCTGGTGGAAGAGCAGCTTGAGTACTAACATGGCTTTCAGCTCGCGGCACTTGGCACTTGGAGCTGGTGGAAGAGCATCTTGATACTAACTTGCACTTGGAGCTGGTGGAAGAGCAGCTTGATACTAACATGGCTTTCAGCTTGCAGCACTTTGCACTTGGAGCTGGTGGAAGAGCAGCTTGATACTAACTTGCACTTGGAGCTGGTGGAAGAGTAGCTTGATACTAACATGGCTTTCAGCTCGCAGCACTTTGCACTTGGAGCTGGTGGAAGAGCAGCTTGAGTACTAACATGGCTTTCAGCTTGCGGCACTTGGAGCTGGTGGAAGAGCAGCTTGATACTAACATGGCTTTCAGCTCGCAGCACTTTGCACTTGGAGCTGGTGGAAGAGCAGCTTGAGTAATAACATGGCTTTCAGCTCGCGGCACTTGGCACTTGGAGCTGGTGGAAGAGCAGCTTGATCCTAACATGGCTTTCAGCTCGCAGCACTTTGCACATGGAGCTGGTGGAAGAGGAGCTTGAGTACTAACATGGCTTTCAGCTCGCGGCACTTTGCACTTGGAGCTGGTGGAAGAGCATCTTGATACTAACATGGCTTTCAGCTCGCAGCACTTTGCACTTGGAGCTGGTGGAAGAGCAGCTTGATACTAACATGGCTTTCAGCTCGCAGCACTTTGCACTTGGAGCTGGTGGAAGAGCAGCTTGAGTACTAACATGGCTTTCAGCTCGCGGCACTTGGTACTTGGAGCTGGTGGAAGAGCAGCTTGATACTAACATGGCTTTCATCTCGCAGCACTTTGCACTTGGAGCTGGTGGAAGAGCAGCTTGAGTACTAACATGGCTTTCAGCTCGCGGCACTTTGCACTTGGAGCTGGTGGAAGAGCATCTTGATACTAACTTGCACTTGGAGCTGGTGGAAGAGCATCTTGATACGAACATGGCTTTCAGCTCGCATAACTTTGCACTTGGAGCTGGTGGAAGAGCATCTTGATATGAACATGGCTTTCAGCTCGCGGCACTTTGCACTTGGAGCTGGTGGAAGAGCATCTTGATACTAACTTGCACTTGGAGCTGGTGGAAGAGCATCTTGATACGAACATGGCTTTCAGCTCGCAGCACTTTGTACTTGGAGCTGGTGGAAGAGCATCTTGATACTAACTTGCACTTGGAGCTGGTGGAAGAGCATCTTGATACTAACATGGCATTCAGCTTGCAGCACTTTGCACTTGGAGCTGGTGGAAGAGCAACTTGATACTAACTTGCACTTGGAGCTGGTGGAAGAGCATCTTGATACTAACATGGCATTCAGCTTGCAGCACTTTGCACTTGGAGCTGGTGGAAGAGCATCTTGATACTAACATGGCATTCAGCTTGCAGCACTTTGCACTTGGAGCTGGTGGAAGAGCAGCTTGATACTAACATGGCTTTCAGCTCGCGGCACTTGGCACTTGGAGCTGGTGGAAGAGCAGGTTGAGTACTAACATGGCTTTCAGCTCGCAGCACTTTGCACTTGGAGCTGGTGGAAGAGCAGCTTGATACTAACATGGCTTTCAGCTCGCGGCACTTGGCACTTGGAGCTGGTGGAAGAGCAGGTTGAGTACTAACATGGCTTTCAGCTCGCAGCACTTTGCACTTGGAGCTGGTGGAAGAGCATCTTGATACTAACATGGCTTTCAGCTCGCGGCACTTGGCACTTGGAGCTGGTGGAAGAGCAGCTTGATACTAACATGGCTTTCAGTTCACAGCACTTGGCACTTGGAGCTGGTGGAAGAGCAGCTTGATACTAACATGGCTTTCAGCTCACAGCACTTTGCACTTGGAGCTGGTGGAAGAGCAGCTTGAGTACTAACATGGCTCTCAGCTCGCGGCACTTGGTACTTGGAGCTGGTGGAAGAGCAGCTTGATACTAACATGGCTTTCAGCTCGCAGCACTTTGCACTTGGAGCTAGTGGAAGAGCATCTTGATACTAACTTGCACTTGGAGCTGGTGGAAGAGCCTCTTGATACGAACATGGCTTTCAGCTCGCGGCACTTGGCACTTGGAGCTGGTGGAATAGCAGGTTGAGTACTAACATGGCTTTCAGCTCGCAGCAATTTGCACTTGGAGCTCGTGGAAGAGCAGCTTGAGTACTAACATGGCTTTCAGCTCACAGCACTTGGCACTTCGAGCTGTTGGAAGAGCATCTTGATACTAACATGGCTTTCAGCTCGCAGCACTTTGCACTTGGAGCTGGTCGAAGAGCAGCTTGATACTAACTTGCACTTGGAGCTGGTGAAAGAGCAACTTGATACTAACATGGCTTTCAGCTCGCAGCACTTTGCACTTGGAGCTGGTGGAAGAACAGCTTGATACTAACTTGCACTTGGAGCTGGTGGAAGAGCATCTTGATACTAACTTGCACTTGGAGCTGGTGGAAGAGCAGCTTGATACTAACATGGCTTTCAGCTCGCAGCACTTTGCACTTGGAGCTGGTGGAAGAGCAGCTTGAGTACTAACATGGCTTTCAGCTCGCAGCACTTTGCACTTGGAGCTGGTGGAAGAGCAGCTTGAGTACTAACATGGCTTTCAGCTCGGGGCACTTGGCACTTGGAGCTGGTGGAAGAGCATCTTGATACTAACTTGCACTTGGAGCTGGTGGAAGAGCAGCTTGATACTACCATGGCTTTCAGCTCGCAGCACTTTGCACTTGGAGCTGGTGGAAGAGCAGCTTGATACTAACTTGCACTTGGAGCTGGTGGAAGAGCATCTTGATACTAACTTGCACTTGGAGCTGGTGGAAGAGCAGCTTGATACTAACATGGCTTTCAGCTCGCAGCACTTTGCACTTGGAGCTGGTGGAAGAGCAGCTTGAGTACTAACATGGCTTTCAGCTCGCAGCACTTTGCACTTGGAGCTGGTGGAAGAGCAGCTTGAGTACTAACATGGCTTTCAGCTCGCGGCACTTGGCACTTGGAGCTGGTGGAAGAGCATCTTGATACTAACTTGCACTTGGAGCTGGTGGAAGAGCAGCTTGATACTACCATGGCTTTCAGCTCGCAGCACTTTGCACTTGGAGCTGGTGGAAGAGCAGCTTGATACTAACTTGCACTTGGAGCTGGTGGAAGAGCATCTTGATACTAACTTGCACTTGGAGCTGGTGGAAGAGCAGCTTGATACTAACATGGCTTTCAGCTCGCAGCACTTTGCACTTGGAGCTGGTGGAAGAGCAGCTTGAGTACTAACATGGCTTTCAGCTCGCAGCACTTTGCACTTGGAGCTGGTGGAAGAGCAGCTTGAGTACTAACATGGCTTTCAGCTCGCGGCACTTGGCACTTGGAGCTGGTGGAAGAGCATCTTGATCCTAACTTGCACTTGGAGCTGGTGGAAGAGCAGCTTGATACTACCATGGCTTTCAGCTCGCAGCACTTTGCACTTGGAGCTGGTGGAAGAGCAGCTTGATACTAACTTGCACTTGGAGCTGGTGGAATAGCATCTTGATACTGACTTGGACTTGGAGCTGGTGGAAGAGTAGCTTGATACTAACATGGCTTTCAGCTCGCAGCACTTCACACTTGGAGCTGGTGGAAGAGCAGCTTGAGTAATAACATGGCTTTCAGCTCGTGGCACTTTGCACTTGGAGCTGGTGGAAGAGCATTTTGATACTAACATCGCTTTCAGCTTGCAGTACTTTGCACTTGGAGCTGGTGGAAGAGCAGCTTGAGTACTAACAGGGCTTTCAGCTTGCGGCACTTTGCACTTGGAGCTGGTGGAAGAGCATTTTGATACTAACTTGCACTTGAAGCTGGTGGAAGAGCAGCTTGATACTACCATGGCTTTCAGCTTGCAGCACTTTGCACTTGGAGCTGGTGGAAGAGCAGCTTGAGTACTAACATGGCTTTCAGCTCGCGGCACTTGGCACTTGGAGCTGGTGGAAGAGCATCTTGATACTAACTTGCACTTGGAGCTGGTGGAAGAGCATCTTGATACTAACATGGATTTCAGCTCGTGGCACTTGGCACTTGGAGCTGGTGGAAGAGCAGCTTGATACTAACATGGCTTTCAGCTCACAGCACTTTGCACTTGGAGCTGGTGGAAGAGCAGCTTGAGTACTAACATGGCTTTCAGCTCGCGGCACTTGGTACTTGGAGCTGGTGGAAGAGCAGCTTGATACTAACATGGCTTTCAGCTCGCAGCACTTTGCACTTGGAGCTAGTGGAAGAGCAGCTTGAGTACTAACATGGCTTTCAGCTCGCTGCACTTTGCACTTGGAGCTGGTGGAAGAGCATCTTGATACTAACTTGCACTTGGAGCTGGTGGAAGAGCATCTTGATACGAACATGGCTTTCAGCTCGCGGCACTTGGCACTTGGAGCTGGTGGAAGAGCAGGTTGAGTACTAACATGGCTTTCAGCTCGCAGCACTTTGCACTTGGAGCTGGTGGAAGAGCAGCTTGAGTACTAACATGGCTTTCAGCTCACAGCACTTGGCACTTCGAGCTGTTGGAAGAGCATCTTGATACTAACATGGCTTTCAGCTCGCAGCACTTTGCACTTGGAGCTGGTGGAAGAGCAGCTTGATACTAACTTGCACTTGGAGCTGGTGAAAGAGCAGCTTGATACTAATATGGCTTTCAGCTCGCAGCACTTTGCACTTGAAGCTGGTGGAAGAGCAGCTTGATACTAACTTGCACTTGGAGCTGGTGGAAGAGCATCTTGATACTAACTTGCACTTGGAGCTGGTGGAAGAGCAGCTTTATACTAACATGGCTTTCAGCTCGCAGCACTTTGCACTTGGAGCTGGTGGAAGAGCAGCTTTATACTAACATGGCTTTCAGCTCGCAGCACTTTGCACTTGGAGCTGGTGGAAGAGCAGCTTGAGTACTAACATGGCTTTCAGCTCTTAGCACTTTGCACTTGGAGCTGGTGGAAGAGCAGCTTGAGTACTAACATGGCTTTCAGCTCGCGGCACTTGGCACTTGGAGCTGGTGGAAGAGCATCTTGATACTAACTTGCACTTGGAGCTGGTGGAAGAGCAGCTTGATACTACCATGGCTTTCAGCTCGCAGCACTTTGCACTTGGAGCTGGTGGAAGAGCATCTTGATACTAACTTGCACTTGGAGCTGGTGGAATAGCATCTTGATACTGACTTGGACTTGGAGCTGGTGGAAGAGTAGCTTGATACTAACATGGCTTTCAGCTCGCAGCACTTCACACTTGGAGCTGGTGGAAGAGCAGCTTGAGTAATAACATGGCTTTCAGCTCGTGGCACTTTGCACTTGGAGCTGGTGGAAGAGCATTTTGATACTAACATCGCTTTCAGCTTGCAGTACTTTGCACTTGGAGCTGGTGGAAGAGCAGCTTGAGTACTAACAGGGCTTTCAGCTTGCGGCACTTTGCACTTGGAGCTGGTGGAAGAGCATTTTGATACTAACTTGCACTTGAAGCTGGTGGAAGAGCAGCTTGATACTACCATGGCTTTCAGCTTGGAGCACTTTGCACTTGGAGCTGGTGGAAGAGCAGCTTGAGTACTAACATGGCTTTCAGCTCGCGGCACTTTGCACTTGGAGCTGGTGGAAGAGCAGCTTGAGTACTAACATGGCTTTCAGCTCGCGGCACTTTGCACTTGGAGCTGGTGGAAGAGCAGCTTGAGTACTAACATGGCTTTCAGCTCGCGGCACTTGGCACTTGGAGCTGGTGGAAGAGCATCTTGATACTAACTTGCACTTGGAGCTGGTGGAAGAGCAGCTTGATACTACCATGGCTTTCAGCTCGCAGCACTTTGCACTTGGAGCTGGTGGAAGAGCAGCTTGAGTACTAACATGGCTTTCAGCTCGCGGCACTTGCCACTTGGAGCTGGTGGAAGAGCATCTTGAGTACTAACATGGCTTTCAGCTCACGGCACTTTGCACTTGGAGCTGGTGGAAGAGCATCTTGATACTAACCTTCACTTGGAGCTGGTGGAAGAGCAGCTTGATACTAACATGGCTTTCAGCTCGCAGCACTTTGCACTTGGAGCTGGTGGAAGAGCAGCTCGAGTACTAACATGGCTTTCAGCTCGCGGCACTTGGTACTTGGAGCTGGTGGAAGAGCAGCTTGATACTAACATGGCTTTCAGCTTGCAGCACTTTGCACTTGGAGCTGGTGGAAGAGCAGCTTGAGTACTAACATGGCTTTCAGCTCGCGGCACTTTGCACTTGGAGCTGGTGGAAGAGCATCTTGATACTAACTTGCACTTGGAGCTGGTGGAAGAGCATATTGACACGAACATGGCTTTCAGATTGCATCACTTTGCACTTGGAGCTGGTGGAAGAGCATATAGACACGAACATGGCTTTCAGCTTGCATCACTTTGCACTTGGAGCTGGTGGAAGAGCATATTGACACGAACATGGCTTTCAGCTTGCAGCACTTTGCACTTGGAGCTGGTGGAAGAGCAGCTTGAGTACTAACATGGCTTTCAGCTCGCGGCACTTGGCACTTGGAGCTGGTGGAAGAGCATCTTGATACTAACTTGCACTTGGAGCTGGTGGAAGAGCAGCTTGATACTACCATGGCTTTCAGCTCGCAGCACTTTGCACTTGGAGCTGGTGGAAGAGCATTTTGATACTAACTTGCACTTGAAGCTGGTGGAAGAGCAGCTTGATACTACCATGGCTTTCAGCTTGCAGCACTTTGCACTTGGAGCTGGTGGAAGAGCAGCTTGAGTACTAACATGGCTTTCAGCTCGCGGCACTTTGCACTTGGAGCTGGTGGAAGAGCAGCTTGAGTACTAACATGGCTTTCAGCTCGCGGCACTTTGCACTTGGAGCTGGTGGAAGAGCAGCTTGAGTACTAACATGGCTTTCAGCTCGCGGCACTTGGCACTTGGAGCTGGTGGAAGAGCATCTTGATACTAACTTGCACTTGGAGCTGGTGGAAGAGCAGCTTGATACTACCATGGCTTTCAGCTCGCAGCACTTTGCACTTGGAGCTGGTGGAAGAGCAGCTTGAGTACTAACATGGCTTTCAGCTCGCGGCACTTGCCACTTGGAGCTGGTGGAAGAGCATCTTGAGTACTAACATGGCTTTCAGCTCACGGCACTTTGCACTTGGAGCTGGTGGAAGAGCATCTTGATACTAACCTTCACTTGGAGCTGGTGGAAGAGCAGCTTGATACTAACATGGCTTTCAGCTCGCAGCACTTTGCACTTGGAGCTGGTGGAAGAGCAGCTTGAGTACTAACATGGCTTTCAGCTCGCGGCACTTGGTACTTGGAGCTGGTGGAAGAGCAGCTTGATACTAACATGGCTTTCAGCTTGCAGCACTTTGCACTTGGAGCTGGTGGAAGAGCAGCTTGAGTACTAACATGGCTTTCAGCTCGCGGCACTTTGCACTTGGAGCTGGTGGAAGAGCATCTTGATACTAACTTGCACTTGGAGCTGGTGGAAGAGCATATTGACACGAACATGGCTTTCAGATTGCATCACTTTGCACTTGGAGCTGGTGGAAGAGCATATAGACACGAACATGGCTTTCAGCTTGCATCACTTTGCACTTGGAGCTGGTGGAAGAGCATATTGACACGAACATGGCTTTCAGCTTGCAGCACTTTGCACTTGGAGCTGGTGGAAGAGCAGCTTGAGTACTAACATGGCTTTCAGCTCGCGGCACTTGGCACTTGGAGCTGGTGGAAGAGCATCTTGATACTAACTTGCACTTGGAGCTGGTGGAAGAGCAGCTTGATACTACCATGGCTTTCAGCTCGCAGCACTTTGCACTTGGAGCTGGTGGAAGAGCAGCTTGAGTACTAACATGGCTTTCAGCTCGCGGCACTTGGCACTTGGAGCTGGTGGAAGAGCATCTTGATACTAACTTGCACTTGGAGCTGGTGGAAGAGCATCTTGATACTAACATGGATTTCAGCTCGTGGCACTTGGCACTTGGAGCTGGTGGAAGAGCAGCTTGATATTAACATGGCTTTCAGCTCACAGCACTTTGCACTTGGAGCTGGTGGAAGAGCAGCTTGAGTACTAACATGGCTTTCAGCTCGCGGCACTTTGCACTTGGAGCTGGTGGAAGAGCATCTTGATACTAACTTGCACTTGGAGCTGGTGGAAGAGCATCTTGATACGAACATGGCTTTCAGCTCGCGGCACTTGGCACTTGGAGCTGGTGGAAGAGCAGGTTGAGTACTAACATGGCTTTCAGCTCGCAGCACTTTGCACTTGGAGCTGGTGGAAGAGCAGCTTGAGTACTAACATGGCTTTCAGCTCACAGCACTTGGCACTTCGAGCTGTTGGAAGAGCATCTTGATACTAACATGGCTTTCAGCTCACAGCACTTTGCACTTGGAGCTGGTGGAAGAGCAGCTTGATACTAACTTGCACTTGGAGCTGGTGAAAGAGCAGCTTGATACTAACATGGCTTTCAGCTCGCAGCACTTTGCACTTGGAGCTGGTGGAAGAGCAGCTTGATACTAACTTGCACTTGGATCTGGTGGAAGAGCATCTTGATACTAACTTGCACTTGGAGCTGGTGGAAGAGCAGCTTTATACTAACATGGCTTTCAGCTCGCAGCACTTTGCACTTGGAGCTGGTGGAAGAGCAGCTTGAGTACTAACATGGCTTTCAGCTCTTAGCACTTTGCACTTGGAGCTGGTGGAAGAGCAGCTTGAGTACTAACATGGCTTTCAGCTCGCGGCACTTGGCACTTGGAGCTGGTGGAAGAGCATCTTGATACTAACTTGCACTTGGAGCTGGTGGAAGAGGAGCTTGATACTACCATGGCTTTCAGCTCGCAGCACTTTGCACTTGGAGCTGGTGGAAGAGCAGCTTGATACTAACTTGCACTTGGAGCTGGTGGAAGAGCATCTTGATACTAACTTGGACTTGGAGCTGGTGGAAGAGCATCTTGATACTAACATGGCTTTCAGCTCGCAGTACTTTGCACTTGGAGCTGGTGGAAGAGCAGCTTGAGTACTAACAGGGCTTTCAGCTCGCGGCACTTTGCACTTGGAGCTGGTGGAAGAGCATTTTGATACTAACATCGCTTTCAGCTTGCAGTACTTTGCACTTGGAGCTGGTGGAAGAGCAGCTTGAGTACTAACAGGGCTTTCAGCTTGCGGCACTTTGCACTTGGAGCTGGTGGAAGAGCATTTTGATACTAACTTGCACTTGAAGCTGGTGGAAGAGCAGCTTGATACTACCATGGCTTTCAGCTTGGAGCACTTTGCACTTGGAGCTGGTGGAAGAGCAGCTTGAGTACTAACATGGCTTTCAGCTCGCGGCACTTTGCACTTGGAGCTGGTGGAAGAGCAGCTTGAGTACTAACATGGCTTTCAGCTCGCGGCACTTTGCACTTGGAGCTGGTGGAAGAGCAGCTTGAGTACTAACATGGCTTTCAGCTCGCGGCACTTGGCACTTGGAGCTGGTGGAAGAGCATCTTGATACTAACTTGCACTTGGAGCTGGTGGAAGAGCAGCTTGATACTACCATGGCTTTCAGCTCGCAGCACTTTGCACTTGGAGCTGGTGGAAGAGCAGCTTGAGTACTAACATGGCTTTCAGCTCGCGGCACTTGCCACTTGGAGCTGGTGGAAGAGCATCTTGAGTACTAACATGGCTTTCAGCTCACGGCACTTTGCACTTGGAGCTGGTGGAAGAGCATCTTGATACTAACCTTCACTTGGAGCTGGTGGAAGAGCAGCTTGATACTAACATGGCTTTCAGCTCGCAGCACTTTGCACTTGGAGCTGGTGGAAGAGCAGCTTGAGTACTAACATGGCTTTCAGCTCGCGGCACTTGGTACTTGGAGCTGGTGGAAGAGCAGCTTGATACTAACATGGCTTTCAGCTTGCAGCACTTTGCACTTGGAGCTGGTGGAAGAGCAGCTTGAGTACTAACATGGCTTTCAGCTCGCGGCACTTTGCACTTGGAGCTGGTGGAAGAGCATCTTGATACTAACTTGCACTTGGAGCTGGTGGAAGAGCATATTGACACGAACATGGCTTTCAGATTGCATCACTTTGCACTTGGAGCTGGTGGAAGAGCATATAGACACGAACATGGCTTTCAGCTTGCATCACTTTGCACTTGGAGCTGGTGGAAGAGCATATTGACACGAACATGGCTTTCAGCTTGCAGCACTTTGCACTTGGAGCTGGTGGAAGAGCAGCTTGAGTACTAACATGGCTTTCAGCTCGCGGCACTTGGCACTTGGAGCTGGTGGAAGAGCATCTTGATACTAACTTGCACTTGGAGCTGGTGGAAGAGCAGCTTGATACTACCATGGCTTTCAGCTCGCAGCACTTTGCACTTGGAGCTGGTGGAAGAGCATTTTGATACTAACTTGCACTTGAAGCTGGTGGAAGAGCAGCTTGATACTACCATGGCTTTCAGCTTGCAGCACTTTGCACTTGGAGCTGGTGGAAGAGCAGCTTGAGTACTAACATGGCTTTCAGCTCGCGGCACTTTGCACTTGGAGCTGGTGGAAGAGCAGCTTGAGTACTAACATGGCTTTCAGCTCGCGGCACTTTGCACTTGGAGCTGGTGGAA
Organism: Ambystoma mexicanum; assembly: GCF_040938575.1. Classification (NCBI taxonomy): domain Eukaryota; kingdom Metazoa; phylum Chordata; class Amphibia; order Caudata; family Ambystomatidae; genus Ambystoma; species Ambystoma mexicanum. The sequence continues at coordinate 1,087,758,316 of NC_090921.1, forward strand.
GAGCAGCTTGAGTACTAACATGGCTTTCAGCTCGCGGCACTTGGCACTTGGAGCTGGTGGAAGAGCATCTTGATACTAACTTGCACTTGGAGCTGGTGGAAGAGCAGCTTGATACTACCATGGCTTTCAGCTCGCAGCACTTTGCACTTGGAGCTGGTGGAAGAGCAGCTTGAGTACTAACATGGCTTTCAGCTCGCGGCACTTGCCACTTGGAGCTGGTGGAAGAGCATCTTGAGTACTAACATGGCTTTCAGCTCACGGCACTTTGCACTTGGAGCTGGTGGAAGAGCATCTTGATACTAACCTTCACTTGGAGCTGGTGGAAGAGCAGCTTGATACTAACATGGCTTTCAGCTCGCAGCACTTTGCACTTGGAGCTGGTGGAAGAGCAGCTTGAGTACTAACATGGCTTTCAGCTCGCGGCACTTGGTACTTGGAGCTGGTGGAAGAGCAGCTTGATACTAACATGGCTTTCAGCTTGCAGCACTTTGCACTTGGAGCTGGTGGAAGAGCAGCTTGAGTACTAACATGGCTTTCAGCTCGCGGCACTTTGCACTTGGAGCTGGTGGAAGAGCATCTTGATACTAACTTGCACTTGGAGCTGGTGGAAGAGCATATTGACACGAACATGGCTTTCAGATTGCATCACTTTGCACTTGGAGCTGGTGGAAGAGCATATAGACACGAACATGGCTTTCAGCTTGCATCACTTTGCACTTGGAGCTGGTGGAAGAGCATATTGACACGAACATGGCTTTCAGCTTGCAGCACTTTGCACTTGGAGCTGGTGGAAGAGCAGCTTGAGTACTAACATGGCTTTCAGCTCGCGGCACTTGGCACTTGGAGCTGGTGGAAGAGCATCTTGATACTAACTTGCACTTGGAGCTGGTGGAAGAGCAGCTTGATACTACCATGGCTTTCAGCTCGCAGCACTTTGCACTTGGAGCTGGTGGAAGAGCAGCTTGAGTACTAACATGGCTTTCAGCTCGCGGCACTTGGCACTTGGAGCTGGTGGAAGAGCATCTTGATACTAACTTGCACTTGGAGCTGGTGGAAGAGCATCTTGATACTAACATGGATTTCAGCTCGTGGCACTTGGCACTTGGAGCTGGTGGAAGAGCAGCTTGATATTAACATGGCTTTCAGCTCACAGCACTTTGCACTTGGAGCTGGTGGAAGAGCAGCTTGAGTACTAACATGGCTTTCAGCTCGCGGCACTTTGCACTTGGAGCTGGTGGAAGAGCATCTTGATACTAACTTGCACTTGGAGCTGGTGGAAGAGCATCTTGATACGAACATGGCTTTCAGCTCGCGGCACTTGGCACTTGGAGCTGGTGGAAGAGCAGGTTGAGTACTAACATGGCTTTCAGCTCGCAGCACTTTGCACTTGGAGCTGGTGGAAGAGCAGCTTGAGTACTAACATGGCTTTCAGCTCACAGCACTTGGCACTTCGAGCTGGTGGAAGAGCATCTTGATACTAACATGGCTTTCAGCTCACAGCACTTTGCACTTGGAGCTGGTGGAAGAGCAGCTTGATACTAACTTGCACTTGGAGCTGGTGAAAGAGCAGCTTGATACTAACATGGCTTTCAGCTCGCAGCACTTTGCACTTGGAGCTGGTGGAAGAGCAGCTTGATACTAACTTGCACTTGGATCTGGTGGAAGAGCATCTTGATACTAACTTGCACTTGGAGCTGGTGGAAGAGCAGCTTTATACTAACATGGCTTTCAGCTCGCAGCACTTTGCACTTGGAGCTGGTGGAAGAGCAGCTTGAGTACTAACATGGCTTTCAGCTCTTAGCACTTTGCACTTGGAGCTGGTGGAAGAGCAGCTTGAGTACTAACATGGCTTTCAGCTCGCGGCACTTGGCACTTGGAGCTGGTGGAAGAGCATCTTGATACTAACTTGCACTTGGAGCTGGTGGAAGAGGAGCTTGATACTACCATGGCTTTCAGCTCGCAGCACTTTGCACTTGGAGCTGGTGGAAGAGCAGCTTGATACTAACTTGCACTTGGAGCTGGTGGAAGAGCATCTTGATACTAACTTGGACTTGGAGCTGGTGGAAGAGCATCTTGATACTAACATGGCTTTCAGCTCGCAGTACTTTGCACTTGGAGCTGGTGGAAGAGCAGCTTGAGTACTAACAGGGCTTTCAGCTCGCGGCACTTTGCACTTGGAGCTGGTGGAAGAGCATCTTGATACTAACTTGCACTTGGAGCTGGTGGAAGAGCAGCTTGATACTACCATGGCTTTCAGCTCGCAGCACTTTGCACTTGGAGCTGGTGGAAGAGCAGCTTGAGTACTAACATGGCTTTCAGCTCGCGGCACTTGGCACTTGGAGCTGGTGGAAGAGCATCTTGAGTACTAACATGGCTTTCAGCTCACGGCACTTTGCACTTGGAGCTGGTGGAAGAGCATCTTGATACTAACCTTCACTTGGAGCTGGTGGAAGAGCAGCTTGATACTAACATGGCTTTCAGCTTGCAGCACGTTGCACTTGGAGCTGGTGGAAGAGCAGCTTGAGTACTAACATGGCTTTCAGCTCGCGGCACTTGGTACTTGGAGCTGGTGGAAGAGCAGCTTGATACTAACATGGCTTTCAGCTTGCAGCACTTTGCACTTGGAGCTGGTGGAAGAGCAGCTTGAGTACTAACATGGCTTTCAGCTCGCGGCACTTTGCACTTGGAGCTGGTGGAAGAGCATCTTGATACTAACTTGCACTTGGAGCTGGTGGAAGAGCATATTGACACGAACATGGCTTTCAGCTTGCATCACTTTGCACTTGGAGCTGGTGGAAGAGCATATTGACACGAACATGGCTTTCAGCTTGCATCACTTTGCACTTGGAGCTGGTGGAAGAGCATATTGACACGAACATGGCTTTCAGCTTGCAGCACTTTGCACTTGGAGCTGGTGGAAGAGCAGCTTGAGTACTTACATGGCTTTCAGCTCGCGGCACTTGGCACTTGGAGCTGGTGGAAGAGCATCTTGGTACTAACTTGCACTTGGAGCTGGTGGAAGAGCAGCTTGATACTACCATGGCTTTCAGCTCGCAGCACTTTGCACTTGGAGCTGGTGGAAGAGCAGCTTGAGTACTAACATGGCTTTCAGCTCGCGGCACTTGGCACTTGGAGCTGGTGGAAGAGCATCTTGATACTAACTTGCACTTGGAGCTGGTGGAAGAGCATCTTGATACTAACATGGCTTTCAGCTCGTGGCACTTGGCACTTGGAGCTGGTGGAAGAGCAGCTTGATACTAACATGGCTTTCAGCTCGCGGCACTTGGTACTTGGAGCTGGTGGAAGAGCAGCTTGATACTAACATGGCTTTCAGCTCGCAGCACTTTGCACTTGGAGCTAGTGGAAGAGCAGCTTGAGTACTAACATGGCTTTCAGCTCGCTGCACTTTGCACTTGGAGCTGGTGGAAGAGCATCTTGATACTAACTTGCACTTGGAGCTGGTGGAAGAGCATCTTGATACGAACATGGCTTTCAGCTCGCGGCACTTGGCACTTGGAGCTGGTGGAAGAGCAGGTTGAGTACTAACATGGCTATCAGCTCGCAGCACTTTGCACTTGGAGCTGGTGGAAGAGCAGCTTGAGTACTAACATGGCTTTCAGCTCACAGCACTTGGCACTTCGAGCTGTTGGAAGAGCATCTTGATACTAACATGGCTTTCAGCTCGCAGCACTTGGCACTTCGAGCTGTTGGAAGAGCATCTTGATACTAACATGGCTTTCAGCTCGCAGCACTTTGCACTTGGAGCTGGTGGAAGAGCAGCTTGATACTAACTTGCACTTGGAGCTGGTGGAAGAGCAGCTTGATACTAACTTGCACTTGGAGCTGGTGAAAGAGCAGCTTGATACTAACATGGCTTTCAGCTCGCAGCACTTTGCACTTGGAGCTGGTGGAAGAGCAGCTTGATACTAACTTGCACTTGGAGCTGGTGGAAGAGCATCTTGATACTAACTTGCATTTGGAGCTGGTGGAAGAGCAGCTTTATACTAACATGGCTTTCAGCTCGCAGCACTTTGCACTTGGAGCTGGTGGAAGAGCAGCTTGAGTACTAACATGGCTTTCAGCTCTTAGCACTTTGCACTTGGAGCTGGTGGAAGAGCAGCTTGAGTACTAACATGGCTTTCAGCTCGCGGCACTTGGCACTTGGAGCTGGTGGAAGAGCATCTTCATACTAACTTGCACTTGGAGCTGGTGGAAGAGCAGCTTGATACTACCATGGCTTTCAGCTCGCAGCACTTTGCACTTGGAGCTGGTGGAAGAGCAGCTTGATACTAACTTGCACTTGGAGCTGGTGGAAGAGCATCTTGTTACTAACTTGGACTTGGAGCTGGTGGAAGAGCATCTTGATACTAACATGGCTTTCAGCTCGCAGTACTTTGCACTTGGAGCTGGTGGAAGAGCAGCTTGAGTACTAACAGGGCTTTCAGCTCGCAGCACTTTGCACTTGGAGCTGGTGGAAGAGCATCTTGATACTAACTTGCACTTGAAGCTGGTGGAAGAGCAGCTTGATACTAACATGGCTTTCAGCTCGCAGCACTTTGCACTTGGAGCTGGTGGAAGAGCAGCTTGAGTACTAACATGGCTTTCAGCTTGCAGCACTTGGCACTTGGAGCTGGTGGAAGAGCAGCTTGATCCTAACATGGCTTTCAGCTCGCAGCACTTTGCACATGGAGCTGGTAGAAGAGTAGCTTGAGTACTAACATGGCTTTCAGCTCGTGGCATTTTGCACTTGGAGCTGGTGGAAGAGCATCTTGATACTAACTTGCACTTGGAGCTGGTGGAAGAGCATCTTGATACTAACATGGCTTTCAGCTTGCGGCACTTGGCACTTGGAGCTGGTGAAAAAGCAGCTTGAGTACTAACATGGCTTTCAGCTCGCAGCACTTTGCACTTGGAGCTGGTGGAAGAGCAGCTTGAGTACTAACATGGCTTTCAGCTCGCGGCACTTGGCACTTGGAGCTGGTGGAAGAGCATCTTGATACTAACTTGCACTTGGAGCTGGTGGAAGAGCAGCTTGATACTACCATGGCTTTCAGCTCGCAGCACTTTGCACTTGGAGCTGGTGGAAGAGCAGCTTGAGTACTAACATGGCTTTCAGCTCGCGGCACTTGGCACTTGGAGCTGGTGGAAGAGCATCTTGATACTAACTTGCACTTGGAGCTGGTGGAAAAGCATCTTGATACTAACATGGCTTTCAGCTCGTGGCACTTGGCACTTGGAGCTGGTGGAAGAGCAGCTGGATACTAACATGGCTTTCAGCTCGCGGCACTTGGTACTTGGAGCTGGTGGAAGAGCAGCTTGATACTAACATGGCTTTCAGCTCGCAGCACTTTGCACTTGGAGCTAATGGAAGAGCAGCTTGAGTACTAACATGGCTTTCAGCTCGCTGCACTTTGCACTTGGAGCTGGTGGAAGAGCATCTTGATACTAACTTGCACTTGGAGCTGGTGGAAGAGCATCTTGATACGAACATGGCTTTCAGCTCGCGGCACTTGGCACTTCGAGCTGTTGGAAGAGCATCTTGATACTAACATGGCTTTCAGCTCGCAGCACTTTGCACTTGGAGCTGGTGGAAGAGCAGCTTGATACTAACTTGCACTTGGAGCTGGTGAAAGAGCAGCTTGATACTAACATGGCTTTCAACTCGCAGCACTTTGCACTTGGAGCTGGTGGAAGAGCAGCTTGATACTAACTTGCACTTGGAGCTGGTGGAAGAGCATCTTGATACTAACTTGCACTTGGAGCTGGTGGAAGAGCAGCTTGATACTAACATCGCTTTCAGCTCGCAGCACTTTGCACTTGGAGCTGGTGGAAGAGCAGCTTGATACTAACATGGCTTTCAGCTCGCAGCACTTTGCACTTGGAGCTGGTGGAAGAGCATCTTGATACTAACATGGCATTCAGTTTGCAGCACTTTGCACTTGGAGCTGGTGGAAGAGCATCTTGATAGTAACATGGCATTCAGCTTGCAGCACTTTGCACTTGGAGCTGGTGGAAGAGCAGCTTGATGCTAACATGGCTTTCAGCTCGCGGCACTTGGCACTTGGAGCTGGTGGAAGAGCAGCTTGAGTACTAACATGGCTTTCAGCTCACAGCCCTTGGCACTTCGAGCTGGTGGAAGAGCATCTTGATACTAACATGGCTTTCAGCTCGCAGCACTTTGCACTTGGAGCTGGTGGAAGAGCAGCTTGAGTACTAACATGGCTTTCAGCTCGCGGCACTTGGAGCTGGTGGAAGAGCATCTTGATACTAACTTGCACTTGGAGCTGGTGGAAGAGCAGCTTGATACTAACATGGCTTTCAGCTCGCAGCACTTTGCACTTGGAGCTGGTGGAAGAGCAGCTTGAGTACTAACATGGCTTTCAGCTCGCAGCACTTGGCACTTGGAGCTGGTGGAAGAGCAGCTTGAGTACTAACATGGCTTTCAGCTCGCGGCACTTGGCACTTGGAGCTGGTGGAAGAGCATCTTGATACTAACTTGCACTTGGAGCTGGTGGAAGAGCAGCTTGATACTACCATGGCTTTCAGCTCGCAGCACTTTGCACTTGGAGCTGGTGGAAGAGCAGCTTGAGTACTAACATGGTTTTCAGCTCGCGGCACTTGGCACTTGGAGCTGGTGGAAGAGCATCTTGATACTAACATGCACTTGGAGCTGGTGGAAGAGCAGCTTGATACTACCATGGCTTTCAGCTCGCAGCATTTTGCACTTGGAGCTGGTGGAAGAGCAGCTTGATACTAACTTGCACTTGGAGCTGGTGGAAGAGCATCTTGATACTAACTTGGACTTGGAGCTGGTGGAAGAGCATCTTGATACTAACATGGCTTTCAGCTCGCAGTACTTTGCACTTGGAGCTGGTGGAAGAGCAGCTTGAGTACTAACAGGGCTTTCAGCTCGTGGCACTTTGCACTTGGAGCTGGTGGAAGAGCATCTTGATACTAACTTGCACTTGAAGCTGGTGGAAGAGCAGCTTGATACTACCATGGCTTTCAGCTTGCAGCACTTTGCACTTGGAGCTGGTGGAAGAGCAGCTTGATCCTAACATGGCTTTCAGCTCGCAGCACTTTGCACATGGAGCTGGTAGAAGAGCAGCTTGAGTACTAACATGGCTTTCAGCTCGCGGCATTTTGCACTTGGAGCTGGTGGAAGAGCATCTTGATACTAACTTGCACTTGGAGCTGGTGGAAGAGCATCTTGATACTAACATGGCTTTCAGCTCGCGGCACTTGGCACTTGGAGCTGGTGAAAAAGCAGCTTGAGTACGAACATGGCTTTCAGCTCGCAGCACTTTGCACTTGGAGCTGGTGGAAGAGCAGCTTGAGTACTAACATGGCTTTCAGCTCGCGGCACTTGGCACTTGGAGCTGGTGGAAGAGCATCTTGATACTAACTTGCACTTGGAGCTGGTGGAAGAGCAGCTTGATACTACCATGGCTTTCAGCTCGCAGCACTTTGCACTTGGAGCTGGTGGAAGAGCAGCTTGAGTACTAACATGGCTTTCAGCTCGCGGCACTTGGCACTTGGAGCTGGTGGAAGAGCATCTTGATACTAACGTGCACTTGGAGCTGGTGGAAGAGCATCTTGATACTAACATGGCTTTCAGCTCGTGGCACTTGGCACTTGGAGCTGGTGGAAGAGCAGCTTGATACTAACATGGCTTTCAGCTCACAGCACTTTGCACTTGGAGCTGGTGGAAGAGCAGCTTGAGTACTAACATGGCTTTCAGCTCGCGGCACTTGGTACTTGGAGCTGGTGGAAGAGCAGCTTGATACTAACATGGCTTTCAGCTCGCGGCACTTGGCACTTGGAGCTGGTGGAAGAGCAGGTTGAGTACTAACATGGCTTTCAGCTCGCAGCACTTTGCACTTGGAGCTGGTGGAAGAGCAGCTTGAGTACTAACATAGCTTTCAGCTCACAGCACTTGGCACTTCGAGCTGTTGGAAGAGCATCTTGATACTAACATGGCTTTCAGCTCGCAACACTTTGCACTTGGAGCTGGTGGAAGAGCAGCTTGATACTAACTTGCACTTGGAGCTGGTGGAAGAGCAGCTTGATACTAACATGGCTTTCAGCTCGCAGCACTTTGCACTTGGAGCTGGTGGAAGAGCAGCTTGATACTAACTTGCACTTGGAGCTGGTGGAAGAGCATCTTGATACTAACTTGCACTTGGAGCTGGTGGAAGAGCAGCTTGATACTAACATGGCTTTCAGCTCGCAGCACTTTGCACTTGGAGCTAGTGGAAGAGCAGCTTGAGTACTAACATGGCTTTCAGCTCGCAGCACTTTGCACTTGGAGCTGGTGGAAGAGCAGCTTGAGTACTAACATGGTTTTCAGCTCGCGGCACTTGGCACTTGGAGCTGGTGGAAGAGCATCTTGATACTAACATGCACTTGGAGATGGTGGAAGAGCAGCTTGATACTACCATGGCTTTCAACTCGCAGCACTTTGCACTTGGAGCTGGTGGAAGAGCAGCTTGATACTAACTTGCACTTGGAGCTGGTGGAAGAGCATCTTGATACTAACTTGGACTTGGAGCTGGTGGAAGAGCATCTTGGTGCTAACATGGCTTTCAGCTCACAGTACTTTGCACTTGGAGCTGGTGGAAGAGCAGCTTGAGTACTAACAGGGCTTTCAGCTCGCGGCACTTTGCACTTGGAGCTGGTGGAAGAGCATCTTGATACTAACTTGCACTTGAAGCTGGTGGAAGAGCAGCTTGATACTAACATGGCTTTCAGCTCACAGCACTTTGCACTTGGAGCTGGTGGAAGAGCAGCTTGAGTACTAACATGCTTTCAGCTCGCGGCACTTGGCACTTGGAGCTGGTGGAAGAGCAGCTTGATCCTAACATGGCTTTCAGCTCGCAGCACTTTGCACTTGGAGCTGGTAGAAGAGCAGCTTGAGTACTAGCATGGCTTTCAGCTCGCGGCATTTTGCACTTGGAGCTGGTGGAAGAGCATCTTGATACTAACTTGCACTTGGAGCTGGTGGAAGAGCATCTTGATACTAACATGGCTTTCAGCTCGCGGCACTTGGCACTTGGAGCTGGTGAAAAAGCAGCTTGAGTACTAACATGGCTTTCAGCTCGCAGCACTTTGCACTTGGAGCTGGTGGAAGAGCAGCTTGAGTACTAACATGGCTTTCAACTCACGGCACTTTGCACTTGGAGCTGGTGGAAGAGCATCTTGATACTAACTTGCACTTGGAGCTGGTGGAAGAGCAGCTTGATACTAACATGGCTTTCAGCTTGCAGCACTTTGAACTTGGAGCTGGTGGAAGAGCAGCTTGAGTACTAACATGGCTTTCAGCTCGCGGCACTTGGTACTTGGAGCTGGTGGAAGAGCAGCTTGATACTAACATGGCTTTCAGCTCGCAGCACTTTGCACTTGGAGCTGGTGGAAGAGCAGCTTGAGTACTAACATGGCTTTCAGCTCGCGGCACTTTGCACTTGGAGCTGGTGGAAGAGCATCTTGATACTAACTTGCACTTGGAGCTGGTGGAAGAGCATATTGACACGAACATGGCTTTCAGCTTGCATCACTTTGCACTTGGAGCTGGTGGAAGAGCATCTTGATATGAAGATGGATTTCAGCTCGCAGCACTTGGAGCTGGTGGAAGAGCAGCTTGATACTAACTTGCACATGGAGCTGGTGGAAGAGCATCTTGATACTAACATGGCATTCAGCTTGGGGCACTTTCGCACTGGGAGCTGGTGGAAGAGCAGCTTGATACCACCATGGCTTTCAGCTCGCAGCACTTTGCACTTGGAGCTGGTGGAAGAGCAGCTTGATACTAACTTGCACTTGGAGCTGGTGGAAGAGCATCTTGATACTAACATGCACTTGGAGCTGGTGGAAGAGTAGCTTGATACTAACATGGCTTTCAGCTCGCAGCACTTTGCACTTGGAGCTGGTGGAAGAGCAGCTTGATTACTAACATGGCTTTCAGCTCGCGGCACTTGGCACTTGGAGCTGGTGGAAAAGCATCTTGATACTAACTTGCGCTTGGAGCTGGTGGAAGAGCAGCTTGATACTACCATGGCTTTCAGCTCGCAGCACTTTGCACTTGGAGCTGGTGGAAGAGCAGCTTGATACTAACTTGCACTTGGAGCTGGTGGAAGAGCATCTTGATACTAACTTGGACTTGGAGCTGGTGGAAGAGTAGCTTGATACTAACATGGCTTTCAGCTCGCAGCACTTTGCACTTGGAGCTGGTGGAAGAGCAGCTTGAGTACTAACATGGCTTTCAGCTCGCGGCACTTGGCACTTGGAGCTGGTGGAAGAGCAGCTTGATCCTAACATGGCTTTCAGCTCGCAGCACTTTGCACATGGAGCTGGTGGAAGAGCAGCTTGAGTACTAACATGGCTTTCAGCTCGCGGCACTTTGCACTTGGAGCTGGTGGAAGAGCATCTTGATACTAACTTGCACTTGGAGTTGGTGGAAGAGCAGCTTGATGCTAACATGGCTTTCAGCTCGCAGCACTTTGCACTTGGAGCTGGTGGAAGAGCAGCTTGAGCATTAACATGGCTTTCAGCTCGCGGTACTTGGTACTTGGAGCTGGTGGAAGAGCAGCTTGATACTAACATGGCTTTCAGCTCGCAGCACTTTGCACTTGGAGCTGGTGGAAGAGCAGCTTGAGTACTAACATGGCTTTCAGCTCGCGGCACTTTGCACTTGGAGCTGGTGGAAGAGCATCTTGATACTAACTTGCACTTGGAGCTGGTGGAAGAGCATATTGACACGAACATGGCTTTCAGCTTGCATCACTTTGCACTTGGAGCTGGTGGAAGAGCATATTGACACGAACATGGCTTTCAGCTTGCAGCACTTTGCACTTGGAGCTGGTGGAAGAGCAGCTTGAGTACTAACATGGCTTTCAGCTCGCAGCACTTGCCACTTGGAGCTGGTGGAAGAGCATCTTGATACTAACTTGCACTTGGAGCTGGTGGAAGAGCAGCTTGATACTACCATGGCTTTCAGCTCGCAGCACTTTGCACTTGGAGCTGGTGGAAGAGCAGCTTGAGTACTAACATGGCTTTCAGCTCGCGGCACTTGGCACTTGGAGCTGGTGGAAGAGCATCTTGATACTAACTTGCACTTGGAGCTGGTGGAAGAGCATCTTGATACTAACATGGCTTTCAGCTCGTGGCACTTGGCACTTGGAGCTGGTGGAAGAGCAGCTTGATACTAACATGGCTTTCAGCTCACAGCACTTTGCACTTGGAGCTGGTGGAAGAGCAGCTTGAGTACTAACATGGCTTTCAGCTCGCGGCACTTGGTACTTGGAGCTGGTGGAAGAGCAGCTTGATACTAACATGGCTTTCAGCTCGCAGCACTTTGCACTTGGAGCTAGTGGAAGAGCAGCTTGAGTACTAACATGGCTTTCAGATCGCTGCACTTTGCACTTGGAGCTGGTGGAAGAGCATCTTGATACTAACTTGCACTTGGAGCTGGTGGAAGAGCATCTTGATACGAACATGGCTTTCAGCTCGCGGCACTTGGCACTTGGAGCTGGTGGAAGAGCAGGTTGAGTTCTAACATGGCTTTCAGCTCGCAGCACTTTGCACTTGGAGCTGGTGGAAGAGCAGCTTGAGTACTAACATGGCTTTCAGCTCACAGCACTTGGCACTTCGAGCTGTTGGAAGAGCATCTTGATACTAACATGGCTTTCAGCTCGCAGCACTTTGCACTTGGAGCTGGTGGAAGAGCAGCTTGATACTAACTTGCACTTGGAGCTGGTGAAAGAGCAGCTTGATACTAACATGGCTTTCAGCTCGCAGCACTTTGCACTTGGAGCTGGTGGAAGAGCAGCTTGATACTAACTTGCACTTGGAGCTGGTGGAAGAGCATCTTGATACTAACCTGCACTTGGAGCTGGTGGAAGAGCAGCTTTATACTAACATGGCTTTCAGCTTGCAGCACTTTGCACTTGGAGCTGGTGGAAGAGCAGCTTGAGTACTAACATGGCTTTCAGCTCTTAGCACTTTGCACTTGGAGCTGGTGGAAGAGCAGCTTGAGTACTAACATGGCTTTCAGCTCGCGGCACTTGGCACTTGGAGCTGGTGGAAGAGCATCTTCATACTAACTTGCACTTGGAGCTGGTGGAAGAGCAGCTTGATACTACCATGGCTTTCAGCTCGCAGCACTTTGCACTTGGAGCTGGTGGAAGAGCAGCTTGATACTAACTTGCACTTGGAGCTGGTGGAAGAGCATCTTGTTACTAACTTGGACTTGGAGCTGGTGGAAGAGCATCTTGATACTAACATGGCTTTCAGCTCGCAGTACTTTGCACTTGGAGCTGGTGGAAGAGCAGCTTGAGTACTAACAGGGCTTTCAGCTCGCAGCACTTTGCACTTGGAGCTGGTGGAAGAGCATCTTGATACTAACTTGCACTTGAAGCTGGTGGAAGAGCAGCTTGATACTAACATGGCTTTCAGCTCGCAGCACTTTGCACTTGGAGCTGGTGGAAGAGCAGCTTGAGTACTAACATGGCTTTCAGCTCGCGGCACTTTGCACTTGGAGCTGGTGGAAGAGCATCTTGATACTAACTTGCACTTGGAGCTGGTGGAAGAGCATCTTGATACGAACATGGCTTTCAGCTCGCGGCACTTGGCACTTGGAGCTGGTGGAAGAGCAGGTTGAGTACTAACATGGCTTTCAGCTCGCAGCACTTTGCACTTGGAGCTGGTGGAAGAGCAGCTTGAGTACTAACATGGCTTTCAGCTCACAGCACTTGGCACTTCGAGCTGTTGGAAGAGCATCTTGATACTAACATGGCTTTCAGCTCACAGCACTTTGCACTTGGAGCTGGTGGAAGAGCAGCTTGATACTAACTTGCACTTGGAGCTGGTGAAAGAGCAGCTTGATACTAACATGGCTTTCAGCTCGCAGCACTTTGCACTTGGAGCTGGTGGAAGAGCAGCTTGATACTAACTTGCACTTCGAGCTGGTGGAAGAGCATCTTGATACTAACTTGCACTTGGAGCTGGTGGAAGAGCAGCTTTATACTAACATGGCTTTCAGCTCGCAGCACTTTGCACTTGGAGCTGGTGGAAGAGCAGCTTGAGTACTAACATGGCTTTCAGCTCTTAGCACTTTGCACTTGGAGCTGGTGGAAGAGCAGCTTGAGTACTAACATGGCTTTCAGCTCGCGGCACTTGGCACTTGGAGCTGGTGGAAGAGCATCTTGATACTAACTTGCACTTGGAGCTGGTGGAAGAGGAGCTTGATACTACCATGGCTTTCAGCTCGCAGCACTTTGCACTTGGAGCTGGTGGAAGAGCAGCTTGATACTAACTTGCACTTGGAGCTGGTGGAAGAGCATCTTGATACTAACTTGGACTTGGAGCTGGTGGAAGAGCATCTTGATACTAACATGGCTTTCAGCTCGCAGTACTTTGCACTTGGAGCTGGTGGAAGAGCAGCTTGAGTACTAACAGGGCTTTCAGCTCGCGGCACTTTGCACTTGGAGCTGGTGGAAGAGCATCTTGATACTAACTTGCACTTGGAGCTGGTGGAAGAGCAGCTTGATACTACCATGGCTTTCAGCTCGCAGCACTTTGCACTTGGAGCTGGTGGAAGAGCAGCTTGAGTACTAACATGGCTTTCAGCTCGCGGCACTTGGCACTTGGAGCTGGTGGAAGAGCATCTTGAGTACTAACATGGCTTTCAGCTCACGGCACTTTGCACTTGGAGCTGGTGGAAGAGCATCTTGATACTAACCTTCACTTGGAGCTGGTGGAAGAGCAGCTTGATACTAACATGGCTTTCAGCTTGCAGCACGTTGCACTTGGAGCTGGTGGAAGAGCAGCTTGAGTACTAACATGGCTTTCAGCTCGCGGCACTTGGTACTTGGAGCTGGTGGAAGAGCAGCTTGATACTAACATGGCTTTCAGCTTGCAGCACTTTGCACTTGGAGCTGGTGGAAGAGCAGCTTGAGTACTAACATGGCTTTCAGCTCGCGGCACTTTGCACTTGGAGCTGGTGGAAGAGCATCTTGATACTAACTTGCACTTGGAGCTGGTGGAAGAGCATATTGACACGAACATGGCTTTCAGCTTGCATCACTTTGCACTTGGAGCTGGTGGAAGAGCATATTGACACGAACATGGCTTTCAGCTTGCATCACTTTGCACTTGGAGCTGGTGGAAGAGCATATTGACACGAACATGGCTTTCAGCTTGCAGCACTTTGCACTTGGAGCTGGTGGAAGAGCAGCTTGAGTACTTACATGGCTTTCAGCTCGCGGCACTTGGCACTTGGAGCTGGTGGAAGAGCATCTTGGTACTAACTTGCACTTGGAGCTGGTGGAAGAGCAGCTTGATACTACCATGGCTTTCAGCTCGCAGCACTTTGCACTTGGAGCTGGTGGAAGAGCAGCTTGAGTACTAACATGGCTTTCAGCTCGCGGCACTTGGCACTTGGAGCTGGTGGAAGAGCATCTTGATACTAACTTGCACTTGGAGCTGGTGGAAGAGCATCTTGATACTAACATGGCTTTCAGCTCGTGGCACTTGGCACTTGGAGCTGGTGGAAGAGCAGCTTGATACTAACATGGCTTTCAGCTCACAGCACTTTGCACTTGGAGCTGGTGGAAGAGCAGCTTGAGTACTAACATGGCTTTCAGCTCGCGGCACTTGGTACTTGGAGCTGGTGGAAGAGCAGCTTGATACTAACATGGCTTTCAGCTCGCAGCACTTTGCACTTGGAGCTAGTGGAAGAGCAGCTTGAGTACTAACATGGCTTTCAGCTCGCTGCACTTTGCACTTGGAGCTGGTGGAAGAGCATCTTGATACTAACTTGCACTTGGAGCTGGTGGAAGAGCATCTTGATACGAACATGGCTTTCAGCTCGCGGCACTTGGCACTTGGAGCTGGTGGAAGAGCAGGTTGAGTACTAACATGGCTATCAGCTTGCAGCACTTTGCACTTGGAGCTGGTGGAAGAGCAGCTTGAGTACTAACATGGCTTTCAGCTCACAGCACTTGGCACTTCGAGCTGTTGGAAGAGCATCTTGATACTAACATGGCTTTCAGCTCGCAGCACTTGGCACTTCGAGCTGTTGGAAGAGCATCTTGATACTAACATGGCTTTCAGCTTGCAGCACTTTGCACTTGGAGCTGGTGGAAGAGCAGCTTGATACTAACTTGCACTTGGAGCTGGTGGAAGAGCAGCTTGATACTAACTTGCACTTGGAGCTGGTGAAAGAGCAGCTTGATACTAACATGGCTTTCAGCTCGCAGCACTTTGCACTTGGAGCTGGTGGAAGAGCAGCTTGATACTAACTTGCACTTGGAGCTGGTGGAAGAGCATCTTGATACTAACTTGCACTTGGAGCTGGTGGAAGAGCAGCTTTATACTAACATGGCTTTCAGCTCGCAGCACTTTGCACTTGGAGCTGGTGGAAGAGCAGCTTGAGTACTAACATGGCTTTCAGCTCTTAGCACTTTGCACTTGGAGCTGGTGGAAGAGCAGCTTGAGTACTAACATGGCTTTCAGCTCGCGGCACTTGGCACTTGGAGCTGGTGGAAGAGCATCTTCATACTAACTTGCACTTGGAGCTGGTGGAAGAGCAGCTTGATACTACCATGGCTTTCAGCTCGCAGCACTTTGCACTTGGAGCTGGTGGAAGAGCAGCTTGATACTAACTTGCACTTGGAGCTGGTGGAAGAGCATCTTGTTACTAACTTGGACTTGGAGCTGGTGGAAGAGCATCTTGATACTAACATGGCTTTCAGCTCGCAGTACTTTGCACTTGGAGCTGGTGGAAGAGCAGCTTGAGTACTAACAGGGCTTTCAGCTCGCAGCACTTTGCACTTGGAGCTGGTGGAAGAGCATCTTGATACTAACTTGCACTTGAAGCTGGTGGAAGAGCAGCTTGATACTAACATGGCTTTCAGCTCGCAGCACTTTGCACTTGGAGCTGGTGGAAGAGCAGCTTGAGTACTAACATGGCTTTCAGCTTGCAGCACTTGGCACTTGGAGCTGGTGGAAGAGCAGCTTGATCCTAACATGGCTTTCAGCTCGCAGCACTTTGCACATGGAGCTGGTAGAAGAGTAGCTTGAGTACTAACATGGCTTTCAGCTCGTGGCATTTTGCACTTGGAGCTGGTGGAAGAGCATCTTGATACTAACTTGCACTTGGAGCTGGTGGAAGAGCATCTTGATACTAACATGGCTTTCAGCTTGCGGCACTTGGCACTTGGAGCTGGTGAAAAAGCAGCTTGAGTACTAACATGGCTTTCAGCTCGCAGCACTTTGCACTTGGAGCTGGTGGAAGAGCAGCTTGAGTATTAACATGGCTTTCAGCTCGCGGCACTTGGCACTTGGAGCTGGTGGAAGAGCATCTTGATACTAACTTGCACTTGGAGCTGGTGGAAGAGCAGCTTGATACTACCATGGCTTTCAGCTCGCAGCACTTTGCACTTGGAGCTGGTGGAAGAGCAGCTTGAGTACTAACATGGCTTTCAGCTCGCGGCACTTGGCACTTGGAGCTGGTGGAAGAGCATCTTGATACTAACTTGCACTTGGAGCTGGTGGAAAAGCATCTTGATACTAACATGGCTTTCAGCTCGTGGCACTTGGCACTTGGAGCTGGTGGAAGAGCAGCTGGATACTAACATGGCTTTCAGCTCGCGGCACTTGGTACTTGGAGCTGGTGGAAGAGCAGCTTGATACTAACATGGCTTTCAGCTCGCAGCACTTTGCACTTGGAGCTAATGGAAGAGCAGCTTGAGTACTAACATGGCTTTCAGCTCGCTGCACTTTGCACTTGGAGCTGGTGGAAGAGCATCTTGATACTAACTTGCACTTGGAGCTGGTGGAAGAGCATCTTGATACGAACATGGCTTTCAGCTCGCGGCACTTGGCACTTCGAGCTGTTGGAAGAGCATCTTGATACTAACATGGCTTTCAGCTCGCAGCACTTTGCACTTGGAGCTGGTGGAAGAGCAGCTTGATACTAACTTGCACTTGGAGCTGGTGAAAGAGCAGCTTGATACTAACATGGCTTTCAACTCGCAGCACTTTGCACTTGGAGCTGGTGGAAGAGCAGCTTGATACTAACTTGCACTTGGAGCTGGTGGAAGAGCATCTTGATACTAACTTGCACTTGGAGCTGGTGGAAGAGCAGCTTGATACTAACATCGCTTTCAGCTCGCAGCACTTTGCACTTGGAGCTGGTGGAAGAGCAGCTTGATACTAACATGGCTTTCAGCTCGCAGCACTTTGCACTTGGAGCTGGTGGAAGAGCATCTTGATACTAACATGGCATTCAGTTTGCAGCACTTTGCACTTGGAGCTGGTGGAAGAGCATCTTGATAGTAACATGGCATTCAGCTTGCAGCACTTTGCACTTGGAGCTGGTGGAAGAGCAGCTTGATGCTAACATGGCTTTCAGCTCGCGGCACTTGGCACTTGGAGCTGGTGGAAGAGCAGGTTGAGTACTAACATGGCTTTCAGCTCGCAGCACTTTGCACTTGGAGCTGGTGGAAGAGCAGCTTGAGTACTAACATGGCTTTCAGCTCACAGCCCTTGGCACTTCGAGCTGGTGGAAGAGCATCTTGATACTAACATGGCTTTCAGCTCGCAGCACTTTGCACTTGGAGCTGGTGGAAGAGCAGCTTGAGTACTAACATGGCTTTCAGCTCGCGGCACTTGGAGCTGGTGGAAGAGCATCTTGATACTAACTTGCACTTGGAGCTGGTGGAAGAGCAGCTTGATACTAACATGGCTTTCAGCTCGCAGCACTTTGCACTTGGAGCTGGTGGAAGAGCAGCTTGAGTACTAACATGGCTTTCAGCTCGCAGCACTTGGCACTTGGAGCTGGTGGAAGAGCAGCTTGAGTACTAACATGGCTTTCAGCTCGCGGCACTTGGCACTTGGAGCTGGTGGAAGAGCATCTTGATACTAACTTGCACTTGGAGCTGGTGGAAGAGCAGCTTGATACTACCATGGCTTTCAGCTCGCAGCACTTTGCACTTGGAGCTGGTGGAAGAGCAGCTTGAGTACTAACATGGTTTTCAGCTCGCGGCACTTGGCACTTGGAGCTGGTGGAAGAGCATCTTGATACTAACATGCACTTGGAGCTGGTGGAAGAGCAGCTTGATACTACCATGGCTTTCAGCTCGCAGCATTTTGCACTTGGAGCTGGTGGAAGAGCAGCTTGATACTAACTTGCACTTGGAGCTGGTGGAAGAGCATCTTGATACTAACTTGGACTTGGAGCTGGTGGAAGAGCATCTTGATACTAACATGGCTTTCAGCTCGCAGTACTTTGCACTTGGAGCTGGTGGAAGAGCAGCTTGAGTACTAACAGGGCTTTCAGCTCGTGGCACTTTGCACTTGGAGCTGGTGGAAGAGCATCTTGATACTAACTTGCACTTGAAGCTGGTGGAAGAGCAGCTTGATACTACCATGGCTTTCAGCTTGCAGCACTTTGCACTTGGAGCTGGTGGAAGAGCAGCTTGATCCTAACATGGCTTTCAGCTCGCAGCACTTTGCACATGGAGCTGGTAGAAGAGCAGCTTGAGTACTAACATGGCTTTCAGCTCGCGGCATTTTGCACTTGGAGCTGGTGGAAGAGCATCTTGATACTAACTTGCACTTGGAGCTGGTGGAAGAGCATCTTGATACTAACATGGCTTTCAGCTCGCGGCACTTGGCACTTGGAGCTGGTGAAAAAGCAGCTTGAGTACGAACATGGCTTTCAGCTCGCAGCACTTTGCACTTGGAGCTGGTGGAAGAGCAGCTTGAGTACTAACATGGCTTTCAGCTCGCGGCACTTGGCACTTGGAGCTGGTGGAAGAGCATCTTGATACTAACTTGCACTTGGAGCTGGTGGAAGAGCAGCTTGATACTACCATGGCTTTCAGCTCGCAGCACTTTGCACTTGGAGCTGGTGGAAGAGCAGCTTGAGTACTAACATGGCTTTCAGCTCGCGGCACTTGGCACTTGGAGCTGGTGGAAGAGCATCTTGATACTAACGTGCACTTGGAGCTGGTGGAAGAGCATCTTGATACTAACATGGCTTTCAGCTCGTGGCACTTGGCACTTGGAGCTGGTGGAAGAGCAGCTTGATACTAACATGGCTTTCAGCTCACAGCACTTTGCACTTGGAGCTGGTGGAAGAGCAGCTTGAGTACTAACATGGCTTTCAGCTCGCGGCACTTGGTACTTGGAGCTGGTGGAAGAGCAGCTTGATACTAACATGGCTTTCAGCTCGCAGCACTTTGCACTTGGAGCTAGTGGAAGAGCAGCTTGAGTACTAACATGGCTTTCAGCTCGCTGCACTTAGCACTTGGAGCTGGTGGAAGAGCATCTTGATACTAACTTGCACTTGGAGCTGGTGGAAGAGCATCTTGATACGAACATGGCTTTCAGCTCGCGGCACTTGGCACTTGGAGCTGGTGGAAGAGCAGGTTGAGTACTAACATGGCTTTCAGCTCGCAGCACTTTGCACTTGGAGCTGGTGGAAGAGCAGCTTGAGTACTAACATAGCTTTCAGCTCACAGCACTTGGCACTTCGAGCTGTTGGAAGAGCATCTTGATACTAACATGGCTTTCAGCTCGCAACACTTTGCACTTGGAGCTGGTGGAAGAGCAGCTTGATACTAACTTGCACTTGGAGCTGGTGGAAGAGCAGCTTGATACTAACATGGCTTTCAGCTCGCAGCACTTTGCACTTGGAGCTGGTGGAAGAGCAGCTTGATACTAACTTGCACTTGGAGCTGGTGGAAGAGCATCTTGATACTAACTTGGACTTGGAGCTGGTGGAAGAGCATCTTGATGCTAACATGGCTTTCAGCTCACAGTACTTTGCACTTGGAGCTGGTGGAAGAGCAGCTTGAGTACTAACAGGGCTTTCAGCTCGCGGCACTTTGCACTTGGAGCTGGTGGAAGAGCATCTTGATACTAACTTGCACTTGAAGCTGGTGGAAGAGCAGCTTGATACTAACATGGCTTTCAGCTCACAGCACTTTGCACTTGGAGCTGGTGGAAGAGCAGCTTGAGTACTAACATGCTTTCAGCTCGCGGCACTTGGAGCTGGTGGAAGAGCAGCTTGATCCTAACATGGCTTTCAGCTCGCAGCACTTTGCACTTGGAGCTGGTAGAAGAGCAGCTTGAGTACTAGCATGGCTTTCAGCTCGCGGCATTTTGCACTTGGAGCTGGTGGAAGAGCATCTTGATACTAACTTGCACTTGGAGCTGGTGGAAGAGCATCTTGATACTAACATGGCTTTCAGCTCGCGGCACTTGGCACTTGGAGCTGGTGAAAAAGCAGCTTGAGTACTAACATGGCTTTCAGCTCGCAGCACTTTGCACTTGGAGCTGGTGGAAGAGCAGCTTGAGTACTAACATGGCTTTCAACTCACGGCACTTTGCACTTGGAGCTGGTGGAAGAGCATCTTGATACTAACTTGCACTTGGAGCTGGTGGAAGAGCAGCTTGATACTAACATGGCTTTCAGCTTGCAGCACTTTGCACTTGGAGCTGGTGGAAGAGCAGCTTGAGTACTAACATGGCTTTCAGCTCGCGGCACTTGGTACTTGGAGCTGGTGGAAGAGCAGCTTGATACTAACATGGCTTTCAGCTCGCAGCACTTTGCACTTGGAGCTGGTGGAAGAGCAGCTTGAGTACTAACATGGCTTTCAGCTCGCGGCACTTTGCACTTGGAGCTGGTGGAAGAGCATCTTGATACTAACTTGCACTTGGAGCTGGTGGAAGAGCATATTGACACGAACATGGCTTTCAGCTTGCATCACTTTGCACTTGGAGCTGGTGGAAGAGCATCTTGATATGAAGATGGATTTCAGCTCGCAGCACTTGGAGCTGGTGGAAGAGCAGCTTGATACTAACTTGCACATGGAGCTGGTGGAAGAGCATCTTGATACTAACATGGCATTCAGCTTGGGGCACTTTCGCACTGGGAGCTGGTGGAAGAGCAGCTTGATACCACCATGGCTTTCAGCTCGCAGCACTTTGCACTTGGAGCTGGTGGAAGAGCAGCTTGATACTAACATGGCTTTCAGCTCGCAGCACTTTGCACTTGGAGCTGGTGGAAGAGCAGCTTGATTACTAACATGGCTTTCAGCTCGCGGCACTTGGCACTTGGAGCTGGTGGAAAAGCATCTTGATACTAACTTGCGCTTGGAGCTGGTGGAAGAGCAGCTTGATACTACCATGGCTTTCAGCTCGCAGCACTTTGCACTTGGAGCTGGTGGAAGAGCAGCTTGATACTAACTTGCACTTGGAGCTGGTGGAAGAGCATCTTGATACTAACTTGGACTTGGAGCTGGTGGAAGAGTAGCTTGATACTAACATGGCTTTCAGCTCGCAGCACTTTGCACTTGGAGCTGGTGGAAGAGCAGCTTGAGTACTAACATGGCTTTCAGCTCGCGGCACTTGGCACTTGGAGCTGGTGGAAGAGCAGCTTGATCCTAACATGGCTTTCAGCTCGCAGCACTTTGCACATGGAGCTGGTGGAAGAGCAGCTTGAGTACTAACATGGCTTTCAGCTCGCGGCACTTTGCACTTGGAGCTGGTGGAAGAGCATCTTGATACTAACTTGCACTTGGAGTTGTTGGAAGAGCAGCTTGATGCTAACATGGCTTTCAGCTCGCAGCACTTTGCACTTGGAGCTGGTGGAAGAGCAGCTTGAGCATTAACATGGCTTTCAGCTCGCGGCACTTGGTACTTGGAGCTGGTGGAAGAGCAGCTTGATACTAACATGGCTTTCAGCTCGCAGCACTTTGCACTTGGAGCTGGTGGAAGAGCAGCTTGAGTACTAACATGGCTTTCAGCTCGCGGCACTTTGCACTTGGAGCTGGTGGAAGAGCATCTTGATACTAACTTGCACTTGGAGCTGGTGGAAGAGCATATTGACACGAACATGGCTTTCAGCTTGCATCACTTTGCACTTGGAGCTGGTGGAAGAGCATATTGACACGAACATGGCTTTCAGCTTGCAGCACTTTGCACTTGGAGCTGGTGGAAGAGCAGCTTGAGTACTAACATGGCTTTCAGCTCGCAGCACTTGCCACTTGGAGCTGGTGGAAGAGCATCTTGATACTAACTTGCACTTGGAGCTGGTGGAAGAGCAGCTTGATACTACCATGGCTTTCAGCTCGCAGCACTTTGCACTTGGAGCTGGTGGAAGAGCAGCTTGAGTACTAACATGGCTTTCAGCTCGCGGCACTTGGCACTTGGAGCTGGTGGAAGAGCATCTTGATACTAACTTGCACTTGGAGCTGGTGGAAGAGCATCTTGATACTAACATGGCTTTCAGCTCGTGGCACTTGGCACTTGGAGCTGGTGGAAGAGCAGCTTGATACTAACATGGCTTTCAGCTCACAGCACTTTGCACTTGGAGCTGGTGGAAGAGCAGCTTGAGTACTAACATGGCTTTCAGCTCGCGGCACTTGGTACTTGGAGCTGGTGGAAGAGCAGCTTGATACTAACATGGCTTTCAGCTCGCAGCACTTTGCACTTGGAGCTAGTGGAAGAGCAGCTTGAGTACTAACATGGCTTTCAGATCGCTGCACTTTGCACTTGGAGCTGGTGGAAGAGCATCTTGATACTAACTTGCACTTGGAGCTGGTGGAAGAGCATCTTGATACGAACATGGCTTTCAGCTCGCGGCACTTGGCACTTGGAGCTGGTGGAAGAGCAGGTTGAGTTCTAACATGGCTTTCAGCTCGCAGCACTTTGCACTTGGAGCTGGTGGAAGAGCAGCTTGAGTACTAACATGGCTTTCAGCTCACAGCACTTGGCACTTCGAGCTGTTGGAAGAGCATCTTGATACTAACATGGCTTTCAGCTCGCAGCACTTTGCACTTGGAGCTGGTGGAAGAGCAGCTTGATACTAACTTGCACTTGGAGCTGGTGAAAGAGCAGCTTGATACTAACATGGCTTTCAGCTCGCAGCACTTTGCACTTGGAGCTGGTGGAAGAGCAGCTTGATACTAACTTGCACTTGGAGCTGGTGGAAGAGAATCTTGATACTAACCTGCACTTGGAGCTGGTGGAAGAGCAGCTTTATACTAACATGGCTTTCAGCTTGCAGCACTTTGCACTTGGAGCTGGTGGAAGAGCAGCTTGAGTACTAACATGGCTTTCAGCTCTTAGCACTTTGCACTTGGAGCTGGTGGAAGAGCAGCTTGAGTACTAACATGGCTTTCAGCTCGCGGCACTTGGCACTTGGAGCTGGTGGAAGAGCATCTTCATACTAACTTGCACTTGGAGCTGGTGGAAGAGCAGCTTGATACTACCATGGCTTTCAGCTCGCAGCACTTTGCACTTGGAGCTGGTGGAAGAGCAGCTTGATACTAACTTGCACTTGGAGCTGGTGGAAGAGCATCTTGTTACTAACTTGGACTTGGAGCTGGTGGAAGAGCATCTTGATACTAACATGGCTTTCAGCTCGCAGTACTTTGCACTTGGAGCTGGTGGAAGAGCAGCTTGAGTACTAACAGGGCTTTCAGCTCGCAGCACTTTGCACTTGGAGCTGGTGGAAGAGCATCTTGATACTAACTTGCACTTGAAGCTGGTGGAAGAGCAGCTTGATACTAACATGGCTTTCAGCTCGCAGCACTTTGCACTTGGAGCTGGTGGAAGAGCAGCTTGAGTACTAACATGGCTTTCAGCTCGCGGCACTTGGCACTTGGAGCTGGTGGAAGAGCAGCTTGATCCTAACATGGCTTTCAGCTCGCAGCACTTTGCACATGGAGCTGGTAGAAGAGCAGCTTGAGTACTAACATGGCTTTCAGCTCGCGGCATTTTGCACTTGGAGCTGGTGGAAGAGCATCTTGATACTAACATGGCTTTCAGCTTGCGGCACTTGGCACTTGGAGCTGGTGAAAAAGCAGCTTGAGTACTAACATGGCTTTCAGCTCGCAGCACTTTGCACTTGGAGCTGGTGGAAGAGCAGCTTGAGTACTAACATGGCTTTCAGCTCGCAGCACTTGGCACTTGGAGCTGGTGGAAGAGCATCTTGATACTAACTTGCACTTGGAGCTGGTGGAAGAGCAGCTTGATACTACCATGGCTTTCAGCTCGCAGCACTTTGCACTTGGAGCTGGTGGAAGAGCAGCTTGAGTACTAACATGGCTTTCAGCTCGCGGCACTTGGCACTTGGAGCTGGTGGAAGAGCATCTTGATACTAACTTGCACTTGGAGCTGGTGGAAAAGCATCTTGATACTAACATGGCTTTCAGCTCGTGGCACTTGGCACTTGGAGCTGGTGGAAGAGCAGCTGGATACTAACATGGCTTTCAGCTCGCGGCACTTGGTACTTGGAGCTGGTGGAAGAGCAGCTTGATACTAACATGGCTTTCAGCTCGCAGCACTTTGCACTTGGAGCTAGTGGAAGAGCAGCTTGAGTACTAACATGGCTTTCAGCTCGCTGCACTTTGCACTTGGAGCTGGTGGAAGAGCATCTTGATACTAACTTGCACTTGGAGCTGGTGGAAGAGCATTTTGATACGAACATGGCTTTCAGCTCGCGGCACTTGGCACTTGGAGCTGGTGGAAGAGAAGGTTGAGTACTAACATGGCTTTCAGCTCGCAGCACTTTGCACTTGGAGCTGGTGGAAGAGCAGCTTGAGTACTAACATGGCTTTCAGCTCACATCACTTGGCACTTCGAGCTGTTGGAAGAGCATCTTGATACTAACATGGCTTTCAGCTCGCAGCACTTTGCACTTGGAGCTGGTGCAAGAGCAGCTTGATACTAACTTGCACTTGGAGCTGGTGAAAGAGCAGCTTGATACTAACATGGCTTTCAGCTCGCAGCACTTTGCACTTGGAGCTGGTGGAAGAGCAGCTTGATACTAACTTGCACTTGGAGCTGGTGGAAGAGCATCTTGATACTAACTTGCACTTGGAGACGGTGGAAGAGCAGCTTGATACTAACATGGCTTTCAGCTCGCAGCACTTTGCACTTGGAGCTGGTGGAAGAGCAGCTTGATACTAACATGGCTTTCAGCTCGCAGCACTTTGCACTTGGAGCTGGTGGAAGAGCATCTTGATACTAACATGGCATTCAGTTTGCAGCACTTTGCACTTGGAGCTGGTGGAAGAGCATCTTGATACTAACATGGCATTCAGCTTGCAGCACTTTGCACTTGGAGCTGGTGGAAGAGCAGCTTGATACTAACATGGCTTTCAGCTCGCGGCACTTGGCACTTGGAGCTGGTGGAAGAGCAGGTTGAGTACTAACATGGCTTTCAGCTCGCAGCACTTTGCACTTGGAGCTGGTGGAAGAGCAGCTTGAGTACTAACATGGCTTTCAGCTCACAGCCCTTGGCACTTCGAGCTGGTGGAAGAGCATCTTGATACTAACATGGCTTTCAGCTCGCAGCACTTTGCACTTGGAGCTGGTGGAAGAGCAGCTTGAGTACTAACATGGCTTTCAGCTCGCGGCACTTGGAGCTGGTGGAAGAGCATCTTGATACTAACTTGCACTTGGAGCTGGTGGAAGAGCAGCTTGATACTAACATGGCTTTCAGCTCGCAGCACTTTGCACTTGGAGCTGGTGGAAGAGCAGCTTGAGTACTAACATGGCTTTCAGCTCGCAGCACTTGGCACTTGGAGCTGGTGGAAGAGCAGCTTGAGTACTAACATGGCTTTCAGCTCGTGGCACTTGGCACTTGGAGCTGGTGGAAGAGCATCTTGATACTAACTTGCACTTGGAGCTGGTGGAAGAGCAGCTTGATACTACCATGGCTTTCAGCTCGCAGCACTTTGCACTTGGAGCTGGTGGAAGAGCAGCTTGAGTACTAACATGGTTTTCAGCTCGCGGCACTTGACACTTGGAGCTGGTGGAAGAGCATCTTGATACTAACATGCACTTGGAGCTGGTGGAAGAGCAGCTTGATACTACCATGGCTTTCAGCTCGCAGCACTTTGCACTTGGAGCTGGTGGAAGAGCAGCTTGATACTAACTTGCACTTGGAGCTGGTGGAAGAGCATCTTGATACTAACTTGGACTTGGAGCTGGTGGAAGAGCATCTTGATACTAACATGGCTTTCAGCTCGCAGTACTTTGCACTTGGAGCTGGTGGAAGAGCAGCTTGAGTACTAACAGGGCTTTCAGCTCGCGGCACTTTGCACTTGGAGCTGGTGGAAGAGCATCTTGATACTAACTTGCACTTGAAGCTGGTGGAAGAGCAGCTTGATACTACCATGGCTTTCAGCTCGCAGCACTTTGCACTTGGAGCTGGTGGAAGAGCAGCTTGATCCTAACATGGCTTTCAGCTCGCAGCACTTTGCACATGGAGCTGGTAGAAGAGCTGCTTGAGTACTAACATGGCTTTCAGCTCGCGGCATTTTGCACTTGGAGCTGGTGGAAGAGCATCTTGATACTAACTTGCACTTGGAGCTGGTGGAAGAGCATCTTGATACTAACATGGCTTTCAGCTTGCGGCACTTGGCACTTGGAGCTGGTGAAAAAAGCAGCTTGAGTACGAACATGGCTTTCAGCTCGCAGCACTTTGCACTTGGAGCTGGTGAAAAAAGCAGCTTGAGTACGAACATGGCTTTCAGCTCGCGGCACTTGGCACTTGGAGCTGGTCGAAGAGCATCTTGATACTAACTTGCACTTGGAGCTGGTGGAAGAGCAGCTTGATACTGCCATGGCTTTCAGCTCGCAGCACTTTGCACTTGGAGCTGGTGGAAGAGCAGCTTGAGTACTAACATGGCTTTCAGCTCGCGGCACTTGGCACTTGGAGCTGGTGGAAGAGCATCTTGATACTAACTTGCACTTGGAGCTGGTGGAAGAGCATCTTGATACTAACATGGCTTTCAGCTCGTGGCACTTGGCACTTGGAGCTGGTGGAAGAGCAGCTTGATACTAACATGGCTTTCAGCTCACAGCACTTTGCACTTGGAGCTGGTGGAAGAGCAGCTTGAGTACTAACATGGCTTTCAGCTCGCGGCACTTGGTACTTGGAGCTGGTGGAAGAGCAGCTTGATACTAACATGGCTTTCAGCTCGCAGCACTTTGCACTTGGAGCTAGTGGAAGAGCAGCTTGAGTACTAACATGGCTTTCAGCTCGCTGCACTTTGCACTTGGAGCTGGTGGAAGAGCATCTTGATACTAACTTGCACTTGGAGCTGGTGGAAGAGCATCTTGATACGAACATGGCTTTCAGCTCGCGGCACTTGGCACTTGGAGCTGGTGGAAGAGCAGGTTGAGTACTAACATGGCTTTCAGCTCGCAGCACTTTGCACTTGGAGCTGGTGGAAGAGCAGCTTGAGTACTAACATGGCTTTCAGCTCACAGCACTTGGCACTTCGAGCTGTTGGAAGAGCATCTTGATACTAACATGGCTTTCAGCTCGCAGCACTTTGCACTTGGAGCTGGTGGAAGAGCAGCTTGATACTAACTTGCACTTGGAGCTGGTGGAAGAGCAGCTTGATACTAACATGGCTTTCAGCTCGCAGCACTTTGCACTTGGAGCTGGTGGAAGAGCAGCTTGATACTAACTTGCACTTGGAGCTGGTGGAAGAGCATCTTGATACTAACTTGCACTTGGAGCTGGTGGAAGAGCAGCTTGATACTAACATGGCTTTCAGCTCGCAGCACTTTGCACTTGGAGCTAGTGGAAGAGCAGCTTGAGTACTGACATGGCTTTCAGCTCGCAGCACTTTGCACTTGGAGCTGGTGGAAGAGCAGCTTGAGTACTAACATGGTTTTCAGCTCGCGGCACTTGGCACTTGGAGCTGGTGGAAGAGCATCTTGATACTAACATGCACTTGGAGCTGGTGGAAGAGCAGCTTGATACTACCATGGCTTTCAACTCGGAGCACTTTGCACTTGGAGCTGGTGGAAGAGCAGCTTGATACTAACTTGCACTTGGAGCTGGTGGAAGAGCATCTTGATACTAACTTGGACTTGGAGCTGGTGGAAGAGCATCTTGATACTAACATGGCTTTCAGCTCACAGTACTTTGCACTTGGAGCTGGTGGAAGAGCAGCTTGAGTACTAACAGGGCTTTCAGCTCGCGGCACTTTGCACTTGGAGCTGGTGGAAGAGCATCTTGATACTAACTTGCACTTGAAGCTGGTGGAAGAGCAGCTTGATACTAACATGGCTTTCAGCTCGCAGCACTTTGCACTTGGAGCTGGTGGAAGAGCAGCTTGAGTACTAACATGCTTTCAGCTCGCGGCACTTGGCACTTGGAGCTGGTGGAAGAGCAGCTTGATCCTAACATGGCTTTCAGCTCGCAGCACTTTGCACTTGGAGCTGGTAGAAGAGCAGCTTGAGTACTAACATGGCTTTCAGCTCGCGGCATTTTGCACTTGGAGCTGGTGGAAGAGCATCTTGATACTAACTTGCACTTGGAGCTGGTGGAAGAGCATCTTGATACTAACATGGCTTTCAGCTCGCGGCACTTGGCACTTGGAGCTGGTGAAAAAGCAGCTTGAGTACTAACATGGCTTTCAGCTCGCAGCACTTTGCACTTGGAGCTGGTGGAAGAGCAGCTTGAGTACTAACATGGCTTTCAGCTCACGGCACTTTGCACTTGGAGCTGGTGGAAGAGCATCTTGATACTAACTTGCACTTGGAGCTGGTGGAAGAGCAGCTTGATACTAACATGGCTTTCAGCTCGCAGCACTTTGCACTTGGAGCTGGTGGAAGAGCAGCTTGAGTACTAACATGGCTTTCAGCTCGCGGCACTTGGTACTTGGAGCTGGTGGAAGAGCAGCTTGATACTAACATGGCTTTCAGCTCGCAGCACTTTGCACTTGGAGCTGGTGGAAGAGCAGCTTGAGTACTAACATGGCTTTCAGCTCGCGGCACTTTGCACTTGGAGCTGGTGGAAGAGCATCTTGATACTAACTTGCACTTGGAGCTGGTGGAAGAGCATATTGACACAAACATGGCTTTCAGCTTGCATCACTTTGCACTTGGAGCTGGTGGAAGAGCATCTTGATATGAAGATGGATTTCAGCTCGCAGCACTTGGAGCTGGTGGAAGAGCAGCTTGATACTAACTTGCACATGGAGCTGGTGGAAGAGCATCTTGATACTAACATGGCATTCAGCTTGCGGCACTTTCGCACTGGGAGCTGGTGGAAGAGCAGCTTGATACTACCATGGCTTTCAGCTCGCAGCACTTTGCACTTGGAGCTGGTGGAAGAGCAGCTTGATACTAACTTGCACTTGGAGCTGGTGGAAGAGCATCTTGATACTAACTTGCACTTGGAGCTGGTGGAAGAGTAGCTTGATACTAACATGGCTTTCAGCTCGCAGCACTTTGCACTTGGAGCTGGTGGAAGAGCAGCTTGATTACTAACATGGCTTTCAGCTCGCGGCACTTGGCACTTGGAGCTGGTGGAAGAGCATCTTGATACTAACTTGCACTTGGAGCTGGTGGAAGAGCAGCTTGATACTAACATGGCTTTCAGCTCGCAGCACTTTGGACTTGGAGCTGGTGGAAGAGCAGCTTGATTACTAACATGGCTTTCAGCTCGCGGCACTTGGCACTTGGAGCTGGTGGAAAAGCATCTTGATACTGACTTGCACTTGGAGCTGGTGGAAGAGCAGCTTGATACTACCATGGCTTTCAGCTCGCAGCACTTTGCACTTGGAGCTGGTGGAAGAGCAGCTTGATACTAACTTGCACTTGGAGCTGGTGGAAGAGCATCTTGATACTAACTTGGACTTGGAGCTGGTGGAAGAGTAGCTTGATACTAACATGGCTTTCAGCTCGCAGCACTTTGCACTTGGAGCTGGTGGAAGAGCAGCTTGAGTACTAACATGGCTTTCAGCTCGCGGCACTTGGCACTTGGAGCTGGTGGAAGAGCAGCTTGATCCTAACATGGCTTTCAGCTCGCAGCACTTTGCACATGGAGCTGGTGGAAGAGCAGCTTGAGTACTAACATGGCTTTCAGCTCGCGGCACTTTGCACTTGGAGCTGGTGGAAGAGCATCTTGATACTAACTTGCACTTGGAGCTGGTGGAAGAGCACCTTGATACTAACATGGCTTTCAGCTCGCGGCACTTGGCACTTGGAGCTGGTGAAAAAGCAGCTTGAGTACTAACATGGCTTTCAGCTCGCAGCACTTTGCACTTGGATCTGGTGGAAGAGCAGCTTGAGTACTAACATGGCTTTCAGCTCATGGCACTTTGCACTTGGAGCTGGTGGAAGAGCATCTTGATACTAACTTGCACTTGGAGTTGGTGGAAGAGCAGCTTGATGCTAACATGGCTTTCAGCTCGCAGCACTTTGCACTTGGAGCTGGTGGAAGAGCAGCTTGAGCATTAACATGGCTTTCAGCTCGCGGCACTTGGTACTTGGAGCTGGTGGAAGAGCAGCTTGATACTAACATGGCTTTCAGCTCGCAGCACTTTGCACTTGGAGCTGGTGGAAGAGCAGCTTGAGTACTAACATGGCTTTCAGCTCGCGGCACTTTGCACTTGGAGCTGGTGGAAGAGCATCTTGATACTAACTTGCACTTGGAGCTGGTGGAAGAGCATATTGACACGAACATGGCTTTCAGCTTGCATCACTTTGCACTTGGAGCTGGTGGAAGAGCATCTTGATACTAACTTGCACTTGGAGCTGGTGGAAGAGCAGCTTGATACTACCATGGCTTTCAGCTCGCAGCACTTTGCAATTGGAGCTGGTGGAAGAGCAGCTTGGGTACTAACATGGCTTTCAGCTCGCGGCACTTGGCACTTGGAGCTGGTGGAAGAGCATCTTGATACTAACTTGCACTTGGAGCTGGTGGAAGAGCATCTTGATACTAACATGGCTTTCAGCTCGTGGCACTTGGCACTTGGAGCTGGTGGAAGAGCAGCTTGATACTAACATGGCTTTCAGCTCACAGCACTTTGCACTTGGAGCTGGTGGAAGAGCAGCTTGAGTACTAACATGGCTTTCAGCTCGCGGCACTTGGTACTTGGAGCTGTTGAAAGAGCAGCTTGATACTAACATGGCTTTCAGCTCGCAGCACTTTGCACTTGGAGCTAGTGGAAGAGCAGCTTGAGTACTAACATGGCTTTCAGCTCGCTGCACTTTGCACTTGGAGCTGGTGGAAGAGCATCTTGATACTAACTTGCACTTGGAGCTGGTGGAAGAGCATCTTGATACGAACATGGCTTTCAGCTCGCGGCACTTGGCACTTGGAGCTGGTGGAAGAGCAGGTTGAGTACTAACATGGCTTTCAGCTCGCAGCACTTTGCACTTGGAGCTGGTGGAAGAGCAGCTTGAGTACTAACATGGCTTTCAGCTCACAGCACTTGGCACTTCGAGCTGTTGGAAGAGCATCTTGATACTAACATGGCTTTCAGCTCGCAGCACTTTGCACTTGGAGCTGGTGGAAGAGCAGCTTGATACTAACTTGCACTTGGAGCTGGTGAAAGAGCAGCTTGATACTAACATGGCTTTCAGCTCGCAGCACTTTGCACTTGGAGCTGGTGGAAGAGCAGCTTGATACTAACTTGCACTTGGAGCTGGTGGAAGAGCATCTTGATACTAACTTGCACTTGGAGCTGGTGGAAGAGCATCTTGATACTAACATGGCTTTCAGCTTGCAGTACTTTGCACTTGGAGCTGGTGGAAGAGCAGCTTGAGTACTAACAGGGCTTTCAGCTTGCGGCACTTTGCACTTGGAGCTGGTGGAAGAGCATCTTGATACTAACTTGCACTTGAAGCTGGTGGAAGAGCAGCTTGATACTACCATGGCTTTCAGCTTGCAGCACTTTGCACTTGGAGCTGGTGGAAGAGCAGCTTGAGTACTAACATGGCTTTCAGCTCGCAGCACTTGGCACTTGGAGCTGGTGGAAGAGCAGCTTGAGTACTAACATGGCTTTCAGCTCGCGGCACTTTGCACTTGGAGCTGGTGGAAGAGCAGCTTGAGTACTAACATGGCTTTCAGCTCGCGGCACTTGGCACTTGGAGCTGGTGGAAGAGCATCTTGATACTAACTTGCACTTGGAGCTGGTGGAAGAGCAGCTTGATACTACCATGGCTTTCAGCTCACAGCACTTTGCACTTGGAGCTGGTGGAAGAGCAGCTTGAGTACTAACATGGCTTTCAGCTCACGGCACTATGCACTTGGAGCTGGTGGAAGAGCATCTTGATACTAACCTTCACTTGGAGCTGGTGGAAGAGCAGCTTGATACTAACATGGCTTTCAGCTCGCAGCACTTTGCACTTGGAGCTGGTGGAAGAGCAGCTTGAGTACTAACATGGCTTTCAGCTCGCGGCACTTGGTACTTGGAGCTGGTGGAAGAGCAGCTTGATACTAACATGGCTTTCAGCTTGCAGCACTTTGCACTTGGAGCTGGTGGAAGAGCAGCTTGAGTACTAACATGGCTTTCAGCTCGCGGCACTTTGCACTTGGAGCTGGTGGAAGAGCATCTTGATACTAACTTGCACTTGGAGCTGGTGGAAGAGCATATTGACACGAACATGGCTTTCAGCTTGCATCACTTTGCACTTGGAGCTGGTGGAAGAGCATATTGACACGAACATGGCTTTCAGCTTGCAGCACTTTGCACTTGGATCTGGTGGAAGAGCAGCTTGAGTACTAACATGGCTTTCAGCTCGCGGCACTTGGCACTTGGAGCTGGTGGAAGAACATCTTGATACTAACTTGCACTTGGAGCTGGTGGAAGAGCAGCTTGATACTACCATGGCTTTCAGCTCGCAGCACTTTGCACTTGGAGCTGGTGGAAGAGCAGCTTGAGCACTAACATGGCTTTCAGCTCGCGGCACTTGGCACTTGGAGCTGGTGGAAGAGCATCTTGATACTAACTTGCACTTGGAGCTGGTGGAAGAGCATCTTGATACTAACATGGCTTTCAGCTCGTGGCACTTGGCACTTGGAGCTGGTGGAAAAGCAGCTTGATACTAACATGGCTTTCAGCTCACAGCACTTTGCACTTGGAGCTGGTGGAAGAGCAGCTTGAGTACTAACATGGCTTTCAGCTCGCGGCACTTGGTACTTGGAGCTGGTGGAAGAGCAGCTTGATACTAACATGGCTTTCAGCTCGCAGCACTTTGCACTTGGAGCTAGTGGAAGAGCAGCTTGAGTACTAACATGGCTTTCAGCTCGCTGCACTTTGCACTTGGAGCTGGTGGAAGAGCATCTTGATACTAACTTGCACTTGGAGCTGGTGGAAGAGCATCTTGATACGAACATGGCTTTCAGCTCGCGGCACTTGGCACTTGGAGCTGGTGGAAGAGCAGGTTGAGTACTAACATGGCTTTCAGCTCGCAGCACTTTGCACTTGGAGCTGGTGGAAGAGCAGCTTGAGTACTAACATGGCTTTCAGCTCACAGCACTTGGCACTTCGAGCTGTTGGAAGAGCATCTTGATACTAACATGGCTTTCAGCTCGCAGCACTTTGCACTTGGAGCTGGTGGAAGAGCAGCTTGATACTAACTTGCACTTGGAGATGGTGGAAGAGCATCTTGATACTAACTTGCACTTGGAGCTGGTGGAAGAGCAGCTTGATACTAACATGGCTTTCAGCTCGCAGCACTTTGCACTTGGAGCTGGTGGAAGAGCAGCTTGAGTACTAACATGGCTTTCAGCTCGCAGCACTTTGCACTTGGAGCTGGTGGAAGAGCAGCTTGAGTACTAACATGGCTTTCAGCTCGCGGCACTTGGCACTTGGAGATGGTGGAAGAGCATCTTGATACTAACTTGCACTTGGAGCTGGTGGAAGAGCAGCTTGATACTACCATGGCTTTCAGCTCGCAGCACTTTGCACTTGGAGCTGGTGGAAGAGCAGCTTGATACTAACTTGCACTTCGAGCTGGTGGAAGAGCATCTTGATACTAACTTGGACTTGGAGCTGGTGGAAGAGCATCTTGATACTAACATGGCTTTCAGCTCGCAGTACTTTGCACTTGGAGCTGGTGGAAGAGCAGCTTGAGTACTAACAGGGCTTTCAGCTCGCGGCACTTTGCACTTGGAGCTGGAGGAAGAGCATCTTGATACTAACTTGCACTTGAAGCTGGTGGAAGAGCAGCTTGATACTAACATGGCTTTCAGCTCGCAGCACTTTGCACTTGGAGCTGGTGGAAGAGCAGCTTGAGTACTAACATGGCTTTCAGCTCGCGGCACTTGGCACTTGGAGCTGGTGGAAGAGCAGCTTGATCCTAACATGGCTTTCAGCTCGCAGCACTTTGCACATGGAGCTGGTAGAAGAGCAGCTTGAGTACTAACATGGCTTTCAGCTCGCGGCATTTTGCACTTGGAGCTGGTGGAAGAGCATCTTGATACTAACTTGCACTTGGAGCTGGTGGAAGAGCATCTTGATACTAACATGGCTTTCAGCTCGCGGCACTTGGCACTTGGAGCTGGTGAAAAAGCAGCTTCAGTACTAACATGGCTTTCAGCTCGCAGCACTTTGCACTTGGAGCTGGTGGAAGAGCAGCTTGAGTACTAACATGGCTTTCAGCTCGCGGCACTTGGCACTTGGAGCTGGTGGAAGAGCATCTTGATACTAACTTGCACTTGGAGCTGGTGGAAGAGCAGCTTGATACTACCATGGCTTTCAGCTCGTAGCACTTTGCACTTGGAGCTGGTGGAAGAGCAGCTTGAGTACTAACATGGCTTTCAGCTCGCGGCACTTGGCACTTGGAGCTGGTGGAAGAGCATCTTGATACTAACTTGCACTTGGAGCTAGTGGAAAAGCATCTTGATACTAACATGGCTTTCAGCTCGTGGCACTTGGAGCTGGTGGAAGAGCAGCTGGATACTAACATGGCTTTCAGCTCGCGGCACTTGGTACTTGGAGCTAGTGGAAGAGCAGCTTGATACTAACATGGCTTTCAGCTCGCAGCACTTTGCACATGGAGCTAGTGGAAGAGCAGCTTGAGTACTAACATGGCTTTCAGCTCGCTGCACTTTGCACTTGGAGCTGGTGGAAGAGCATCTTGATACTAACTTGCACTTGGAGCTGGTGGAAGAGCATCTTGATACGAACATGGCTTTCAGCTCGCGGCACTTGGCACTTGGAGCTGGTGGAAGAGCAGGTTGAGTACTAACATGGCTTTCAGCTCGCAGCACTTTGCACTTGGAGCTGGTGGAAGAGCAGCTTGAGTACTAACATGGCTTTCAGCTCACAGCACTTGGCACTTCGAGCTGTTGGAAGAGCATCTTGATACTAACATGGCTTTCAGCTCGCAGCACTTTGCACTTGGAGCTGGTGGAAGAGCAGCTTGATACTAACTTGCACTTGGAGCTGGTGAAAGAGCAGCTTGATACTAACATGGCTTTCAGCTCGCAGCACTTTGCACTTGGAGCTGGTGGAAGAGCAGCTTGATACTAACTTGCACTTGGAGCTGGTGGAAGAGCATCTTGATACTAACTTGCACTTGGAGCTGGTGGAAGAGCAGCTTGATACTAACATGGCTTTCAGCTCGCAGCACTTTGCACTTGGAGCTGGTGGAAGAGCAGCGTGAGTACTAACATGGCTTTCAGCTCGCAGCACTTTGCACTTGGAGCTGGTGGAAGAGCAGCTTGAGTACTAACATGGTTTTCAGCTCGCGGCACTTGGCACTTGGAGCTGGTGGAAGAGCATCTTGATACTAACATGCACTTGGAGCTGGTGGAAGAGCAGCTTGATACTACCATGGCTTTCAGCTCGCAGCACTTTGCACTTGGAGCTGGTGGAAGAGCAGCTTGATACTAACTTGCACTTGGAGCTGGTGGAAGAGCATCTTGATACTAACTTGGACTTGGAGCTGGTGGAAGAGCATCTTGATACTAACATGGCTTTCAGCTCGCAGTACTTTGCACTTGGAGCTGGTGGAAGAGCAGCTTGAGTACTAACAGGGCTTTCAGCTCGCGGCACTTTGCACTTGGAGCTGGTGGAAGAGCATCTTGATACTAACTTGCACTTGAAGCTGGTGGAAGAGCAGCTTGATACTAACATGGCTTTCAGCTCGCAGCACTTTGCACTTGGAGCTGGTGGAAGAGCAGCTTGAGTACTAACATGGCTTTCAGCTCGCGGCACTTGGCGCTGGTGGAAGAGCAGCTTGATCCTAACATGGCTTTCAGCTCGCGGCACTTGGCACTTGGAGCTGGTGAAAAAGCAGCTTGAGTACTAACATGGCTTTCAGCTCGCAGCATTTTGCACTTGGAGCTGGTGGAAGAGCATCTTGATACTAACATGGCTTTCAGCTCGCGGCACTTGGCACTTGGAGCTGGTGAAAAAGCAGCTTGAGTACTAACATGGCTTTCAGCTCGCAGCACTTTGCACTTGGAGCTGGTGGAAGAGCAGCTTGAGTACTAACATGGCTTTCAGCTCGCGGCACTTGGCACTTGGAGCTGGTGGAAGAGCATCTTGATACTAACTTGCACTTGTAGCTGGTGGAAGAGCAGCTTGATACTACCATGGCTTTCAACTCGCACCACTTTGCACTTGGAGCTGGTGGAAGAGCAGCTTGAGTACTAACATGGCTTTCAGCTCGCGGCACTTGGCACTTGGAGCTGGTGGAAGAGCATCTTGATACTAACTTGCACTTGGAGCTGGTGGAAGAGCATCTTGATACTAACGGCTTTCAGCTCGTGGCACTTGGCACTTGGAGCTGGTGGAAGAGCAGCTTGATACTAACATGGCTTTCAGCTCACAGCACTTTGCACTTGGAGCTGGTGGAAGAGCAGCTTAAGTACTAACATGGCTTTCAGCTCGCGGCACTTGGTACTTGGAGCTGGTGGAAGAGCAGCTTGATACTAACATGGCTTTCAGCTCGCAGCACTTTGCACTTGGAGCTAGTGGAAGAGCAGCTTGAGTACTAACATGGCTTTCAGCTCGCTGCACTTTGCACTTGGAGCTGGTGGAAGAGCATCTTGATACTAACTTGCACTTGGAGCTGGTGGAAGAGCATCTTGATATGAACATGGCTTTCAGCTCACGGCACTTGGCACTTGGAGCTGGTGGAAGAGCAGGTTGAGTACTAACATGGCTTTCAGCTCGCAGCACTTTGCACTTGGAGCTGGTGGAAGAGCAGCTTGAGTACTAACATGGCTTTCAGCTCACAGCACTTGGCACTTCGAGCTGTTGGAAGAGCATCTTGATACTAACATGGCTTTCAGCTCGCAGCACTTTGCACTTGGAGCTGGTGGAAGAGCAGCTTGATACTAACTTGCACTTGGAGCTGGTGAAAGAGCAGCTTGATACTAACATGGCTTTCAGCTCGCAGCACTTTGCACTTGGAGCTGGTGGAAGAGCAGCTTGATACTAACTTGCACTTGGAGCTGGTGGAAGAGCATCTTGATACTAACTTGCACTTGGAGCTGGTGGAAGAGCAGCTTGATACTAACATGGCTTTCAGCTCGCAGCACTTTGCACTTGGAGCTGGTGGAAGAGCAGCTTGAGTACTAACATGGCTTTCAACTCGCTGCATTTGGCACTTGGAGCTGGTGGAAGAGCATCTTGATACTAACATGCACTTGGAGCTGGTGGAAGAGCAGCTTGATACTACCATGGCTTTCAGCTCGCAGCACTTTGCACTTGGAGCTGGTGGAAGAGCAGCTTGGTACTAACTTGCACTTGGAGCTGGTGGAAGAGCATCTTGATACTAACTTGGACTTGGAGCTGGTGGAAGAGCATCTTGATACTAACATGGCTTTCAGCTCGCAGTACTTTGCACTTGGAGCTGGTGGAAGAGCAGCTTGAGTACTAACAGGGCTTTCAGCTTGCGGCACTTTGCACTTGGAGCTGGTGGAAGAGCATCTTGATACTAACTTGCACTTGAAGCTGGTGGAAGAGCAGCTTGATACTAACATGGCTTTCAGCTCGCAGCACTTTGCACTTGGAGCTGGTGGAAGAGCAGCTTGAGTACTAACATGGCTTTCAGCTCGCGGCACTTGGCACTTGGAGCTGGTGGAAGAGCAGCTTGATCCTAACATGGCTTTCAGCTCGCAGCACTTTGCACATGGAGCTGGTAGAAGAGCAGCTTGAGTACTAACATGGCTTTCAGCTCGCGGCATTTTGCACTTGGAGCTGGTGGAAGAGCATCTTGATACTAACTTGCACTTCGAGCTGGTGGAAGAGCATCTTGATACTAACATGGCTTTCAGCTCGCGGCACTTGGCACTTGGAGCTGGTGAAAAAGCAGCTTGAGTACTAACATGGCTTTCAGCTCGCAGCACTTTGCACTTGGAGCTGGTGGAAGAGCAGCTTGAGTACTTACATGGCTTTCAGCTCACGGCACTTTGCACTTGGAGCTGGTGGAAGAGCATCTTGATACTAACTTGCACTTGGAGCTGGTGGAAGAGCAGCTTGATACTAACATGGCTTTCAGCTCGCAGCACTTTGCACTTGGAGCTGGTGGAAGAGCAGCTTGAGTACTAACATGGCTTTCAGCTCGCGGCACTTGGTACTTGGAGCTGGTGGAAGAGCAGCTTGATACTAACATGGCTTTCAGCTCGCAGCACTTTGCACTTGGAGCTGGTGGAAGAGCAGCTTGAGAACTAACATGGCTTTCAGCTTGCGGCACTTTGCACTTGGAGCTGGTGGAAGAGCATCTTGATACTAACTTGCACTTGGAGCTGGTGGAAGAGCATATTGACACGAACATGGCTTTCAGCTTGCATCACTTTGCACTTGGAGCTGGTGGAAGAGCATCTTGATACGAAGATGGATTTCAGCTCGCAGCACTTGGAGCTGGTGGAAGAGCAGCTTGATACTAACTTGCACTTGGAGCTGGTGGAAGAGCATCTTGATAATAACATGGCATTCAGCTTGCGGCACTTTCGCACTGGGAGCTGGTGGAAGAGCAGCTTGATACTACCATGGCTTTCAGCTCGCAGCACTTTGCACTTGGAGCTGGTGGAAGAGCAGCTTGATACTAACTTGCACTTGGAGCTGGTGGAAGAGCATCTTGATACTAACTTGCACTTGGAGCTGGTGGAAGAGTAGCTTGATACTAACATGGCTTTCAGCTCGCAGCACTTTGCACTTGGAGCTGGTGGAAGAGCAGCTTGATTACTAACATGGCTTTCAGCTCGCGGCACTTGGCACTTGGAGCTGGTGGAAGAGCATCTTGATACTAACTTGCACTTGGAGCTGGTGGAAGAGCAGCTTGATACTACCATGGCTTTCAGCTCGCAGCACTTTGCACTTGGAGCTGGTGGAAGAGCAGCTTGATACTAACTTGCACTTGGAGCTGGTGGAAGAGCATCTTGATACTAACTTGGACTTGGAGCTGGTGGAAGAGTAGCTTGATACTAACATGGCTTTCAGCTCGCAGCACTTTGCACTTGGAGCTGGTGGAAGAGCAGCTTGAGTACTAACATGGCTTTCAGCTCGCGGCACTTGGCACTTGGAGCTGGTGGAAGAGCAGCTTGATACTAACATGGCTTTCAGCTCGCAGCACTTTGCACTTGGAGCTGGTGGAAGAGCAGCTTGATACTAACTTGCACTTGGAGCTGGTGGAAGAGCATCTTGATACTAACTTGCACTTGGAGCTGGTGGAAGAGCAGCTTGATACTAACATGGCTTTCAGCTCGCAGCACTTTGCACTTGGAGCTGGTGGAAGAGCAGCTTGAGTACTAACATGGCTTTCAGCTCGCTGCATTTGGCACTTGGAGCTGGTGGAAGAGCATCTTGATACTAACATGCACTTGGAGCTGGTGGAAGAGCAGCTTGATACTACCATGGCTTTCAGCTCGCAGCACTTTGCACTTGGAGCTGGTGGAAGAGCAGCTTGGTACTAACTTGCACTTGGAGCTGGTGGAAGAGCATCTTGATACTAACTTGGACTTGGAGCTGGTGGAAGAGCATCTTGATACTAACATGGCTTTCAGCTCGCAGTACTTTGCACTTGGAGCTGGTGGAAGAGCAGCTTGAGTACTAACAGGGCTTTCAGCTTGCGGCACTTTGCACTTGGAGCTGGTGGAAGAGCATCTTGATACTAACTTGCACTTGAAGCTGGTGGAAGAGCAGCTTGATACTAACATGGCTTTCAGCTCGCAGCACTTTGCACTTGGAGCTGGTGGAAGAGCAGCTTGAGTACTAACATGGCTTTCAGCTCGCGGCACTTGGCACTTGGAGCTGGTGGAAGAGCAGCTTGATCCTAACATGGCTTTCAGCTCGCAGCACTTTGCACATGGAGCTGGTAGAAGAGCAGCTTGAGTACTAACATGGCTTTCAGCTCGCGGCATTTTGCACTTGGAGCTGGTGGAAGAGCATCTTGATACTAACTTGCACTTCGAGCTGGTGGAAGAGCATCTTGATACTAACATGGCTTTCAGCTCGCGGCACTTGGCACTTGGAGCTGGTGAAAAAGCAGCTTGAGTACTAACATGGCTTTCAGCTCGCAGCACTTTGCACTTGGAGCTGGTGGAAGAGCAGCTTGAGTACTTACATGGCTTTCAGCTCACGGCACTTTGCACTTGGAGCTGGTGGAAGAGCATCTTGATACTAACTTGCACTTGGAGCTGGTGGAAGAGCAGCTTGATACTAACATGGCTTTCAGCTCGCAGCACTTTGCACTTGGAGCTGGTGGAAGAGCAGCTTGAGTACTAACATGGCTTTCAGCTCGCGGCACTTGGTACTTGGAGCTGGTGGAAGAGCAGCTTGATACTAACATGGCTTTCAGCTCGCAGCACTTTGCACTTGGAGCTGGTGGAAGAGCAGCTTGAGAACTAACATGGCTTTCAGCTTGCGGCACTTTGCACTTGGAGCTGGTGGAAGAGCATCTTGATACTAACTTGCACTTGGAGCTGGTGGAAGAGCATATTGACACGAACATGGCTTTCAGCTTGCATCACTTTGCACTTGGAGCTGGTGGAAGAGCATCTTGATACGAAGATGGATTTCAGCTCGCAGCACTTGGAGCTGGTGGAAGAGCAGCTTGATACTAACTTGCACTTGGAGCTGGTGGAAGAGCATCTTGATAATAACATGGCATTCAGCTTGCGGCACTTTCGCACTGGGAGCTGGTGGAAGAGCAGCTTGATACTACCATGGCTTTCAGCTCGCAGCACTTTGCACTTGGAGCTGGTGGAAGAGCAGCTTGATACTAACTTGCACTTGGAGCTGGTGGAAGAGCATCTTGATACTAACTTGCACTTGGAGCTGGTGGAAGAGTAGCTTGATACTAACATGGCTTTCAGCTCGCAGCACTTTGCACTTGGAGCTGGTGGAAGAGCAGCTTGATTACTAACATGGCTTTCAGCTCGCGGCACTTGGCACTTGGAGCTGGTGGAAGAGCATCTTGATACTAACTTGCACTTGGAGCTGGTGGAAGAGCAGCTTGATACTACCATGGCTTTCAGCTCGCAGCACTTTGCACTTGGAGCTGGTGGAAGAGCAGCTTGATACTAACTTGCACTTGGAGCTGGTGGAAGAGCATCTTGATACTAACTTGGACTTGGAGCTGGTGGAAGAGTAGCTTGATACTAACATGGCTTTCAGCTCGCAGCACTTTGCACTTGGAGCTGGTGGAAGAGCAGCTTGAGTACTAACATGGCTTTCAGCTCGCGGCACTTGGC
The DNA here is from genome assembly GCF_040938575.1 of Ambystoma mexicanum. Taxonomy (NCBI): domain Eukaryota; kingdom Metazoa; phylum Chordata; class Amphibia; order Caudata; family Ambystomatidae; genus Ambystoma; species Ambystoma mexicanum. Next base: position 1,087,799,792 of record NC_090921.1, read on the forward strand.
ACTTGGAGCTGGTGGAAGAGCAGCTTGATCCTAACATGGCTTTCAGCTCGCAGCACTTTGCACATGGAGCTGGTGGAAGTGCAGCTTGAGTACTAACATGGCTTTCAGCTCGCGGCACTTTGCACTTGGAGCTGGTGGAAAAGCATCTTGATACTAACTTGCACTTGGAGCTGCTGGAAGAGCACCTTGATACTAACATGGCTTTCAGCTCGCGGCACTTGGCACTTGGAGCTGGTGAAAAAGCAGCTTGAGTACTAACATGGCTTTCATCTCGCAGCACTTTGCACTTGGAGCTGGCGGAAGAGCAGCTTGAGTACTAACATGGCTTTCAGCTCACGGCACTTTGCACTTGGAGCTGGTGGAAGAGCATCTTGATACTAACTTGCACTTGGAGTTGGTGGAAGAGCAGCTTGATACTAACTTGCACTTGGAGCTGGTGGAAGAGCATCTTGATACTAACTTGGACTTGGAGCTGGTGGAAGAGCATCTTGATACTAACATGGCTTTCAGCTCGCAGTACTTTGCACTTGGAGCTGGTGGAAGAGCAGCTTGAGTACTAACAGGGCTTTCAGCTCGCGGCACTTTGCACTTGGAGCTGGTGGAAGAGCATCTTGATACTAACTTGCACTTGAAGCTGGTGGAAGAGCAGCTTGATACTACCATGGCTTTCAGCTCGCAGCACTTTGCACTTGGAGCTGGTGGAAGAGCAGCTTGATCCTAACATGGCTTTCAGCTCGCAGCACTTTGCACATGGAGCTGGTAGAAGAGCTGCTTGAGTACTAACATGGCTTTCAGCTCGCGGCATTTTGCACTTGGAGCTGGTGGAAGAGCATCTTGATACTAACTTGCACTTGGAGCTGGTGGAAGAGCATCTTGATACTAACATGGCTTTCAGCTTGCGGCACTTGGCACTTGGAGCTGGTGAAAAAAGCAGCTTGAGTACGAACATGGCTTTCAGCTCGCAGCACTTTGCACTTGGAGCTGGTGGAAGAGCAGCTTGAGTACTAACATGGCTTTCAGCTCGCGGCACTTGGCACTTGGAGCTGGTCGAAGAGCATCTTGATACTAACTTGCACTTGGAGCTGGTGGAAGAGCAGCTTGATACTACCATGGCTTTCAGCTCGCAGCACTTGGCACTTGGAGCTGGTGGAAGAGCATCTTGATACTAACTTGCACTTGGAGCTGGTGGAAGAGCATCTTGATACTAACATGGCTTTCAGCTCGTGGCACTTGGCACTTGGAGCTGGTGGAAGAGCAGCTTGATACTAACATGGCTTTCAGCTCACAGCACTTTGCACTTGGAGCTGGTGGAAGAGCAGCTTGAGTACTAACATGGCTTTCAGCTCGCGGCACTTGGTACTTGGAGCTGGTGGAAGAGCAGCTTGATACTAACATGGCTTTCAGCTCGCAGCACTTTGCACTTGGAGCTAGTGGAAGAGCAGCTTGAGTACTAACATGGCTTTCAGCTCGCTGCACTTTGCACTTGGAGCTGGTGGAAGAGCATCTTGATACTAACTTGCACTTGGAGCTGGTGGAAGAGCATCTTGATACGAACATGGCTTTCAGCTCGCGGCACTTGGCACTTGGAGCTGGTGGAAGAGCAGGTTGAGTACTAACATGGCTTTCAGCTCGCAGCACTTTGCACTTGGAGCTGGTGGAAGAGCAGCTTGAGTACTAACATGGCTTTCAGCTCACAGCACTTGGCACTTCGAGCTGTTGGAAGAGCATCTTGATACTAACATGGCTTTCAGCTCGCAGCACTTTGCACTTGGAGCTGGTGGAAGAGCAGCTTGATACTAACTTGCACTTGGAGCTGGTGGAAGAGCAGCTTGATACTAACATGGCTTTCAGCTCGCAGCACTTTGCACTTGGAGCTGGTGGAAGAGCAGCTTGATACTAACTTGCACTTGGAGCTGGTGGAAGAGCATCTTGATACTAACTTGCACTTGGAGCTGGTGGAAGAGCAGCTTGATACTAACATGGCTTTCAGCTCGCAGCACTTTGCACTTGGAGCTAGTGGAAGAGCAGCTTGAGTACTGACATGGCTTTCAGCTCGCAGCACTTTGCACTTGGAGCTGGTGGAAGAGCAGCTTGAGTACTAACATGGTTTTCAGCTCGCGGCACTTGGCACTTGGAGCTGGTGGAAGAGCATCTTGATACTAACATGCACTTGGAGCTGGTGGAAGAGCAGCTTGATACTACCATGGCTTTCAACTCGCAGCACTTTGCACTTGGAGCTGGTGGAAGAGCAGCTTGATACTAACTTGCACTTGGAGCTGGTGGAAGAGCATCTTGATACTAACTTGGACTTGGAGCTGGTGGAAGAGCATCTTGATACTAACATGGCTTTCAGCTCACAGTACTTTGCACTTGGAGCTGGTGGAAGAGCAGCTTGAGTACTAACAGGGCTTTCAGCTCGCGGCACTTTGCACTTGGAGCTGGTGGAAGAGCATCTTGATACTAACTTGCACTTGAAGCTGGTGGAAGAGCAGCTTGATACTAACATGGCTTTCAGCTCGCAGCACTTTGCACTTGGAGCTGGTGGAAGAGCAGCTTGAGTACTAACATGCTTTCAGCTCGCGGCACTTGGCACTTGGAGCTGGTGGAAGAGCAGCTTGATCCTAACATGGCTTTCAGCTCGCAGCACTTTGCACTTGGAGCTGGTAGAAGAGCAGCTTGAGTACTAACATGGCTTTCAGCTCGCGGCATTTTGCACTTGGAGCTGGTGGAAGAGCATCTTGATACTAACTTGCACTTGGAGCTGGTGGAAGAGCATCTTGATACTAACATGGCTTTCAGCTCGCGGCACTTGGCACTTGGAGCTGGTGAAAAAGCAGCTTGAGTACTAACATGGCTTTCAGCTCGCAGCACTTTGCACTTGGAGCTGGTGGAAGAGCAGCTTGAGTACTAACATGGCTTTCAGCTCACGGCACTTTGCACTTGGAGCTGGTGGAAGAGCATCTTGATACTAACTTGCACTTGGAGCTGGTGGAAGAGCAGCTTGATACTAACATGGCTTTCAGCTCGCAGCACTTTGCACTTGGAGCTGGTGGAAGAGCAGCTTGAGTACTAACATGGCTTTCAGCTCGCGGCACTTGGTACTTGGAGCTGGTGGAAGAGCAGCTTGATACTAACATGGCTTTCAGCTCGCAGCACTTTGCACTTGGAGCTGGTGGAAGAGCAGCTTGAGTACTAACATGGCTTTCAGCTCGCGGCACTTTGCACTTGGAGCTGGTGGAAGAGCATCTTGATACTAACTTGCACTTGGAGCTGGTGGAAGAGCATATTGACACGAACATGGCTTTCAGCTTGCATCACTTTGCACTTGGAGCTGGTGGAAGAGCATCTTGATATGAAGATGGATTTCAGCTCGCAGCACTTGGAGCTGGTGGAAGAGCAGCTTGATACTAACTTGCACATGGAGCTGGTGGAAGAGCATCTTGATACTAACATGGCATTCAGCTTGCGGCACTTTCGCACTGGGAGCTGGTGGAAGAGCAGCTTGATACTACCATGGCTTTCAGCTCGCAGCACTTTGCACTTGGAGCTGGTGGAAGAGCAGCTTGATACTAACTTGCACTTGGAGCTGGTGGAAGAGCATCTTGATACTAACTTGCACTTGGAGCTGGTGGAAGAGTAGCTTGATACTAACATGGCTTTCAGCTCGCAGCACTTTGCACTTGGAGCTGGTGGAAGAGCAGCTTGATTACTAACATGGCTTTCAGCTCGCGGCACTTGGCACTTGGAGCTGGTGGAAGAGCATCTTGATACTAACTTGCACTTGGAGCTGGTGGAAGAGCAGCTTGATACTAACATGGCTTTCAGCTCGCAGCACTTTGCACTTGGAGCTGGTGGAAGAGCAGCTTGATTACTAACATGGCTTTCAGCTCGCGGCACTTGGCACTTGGAGCTGGTGGAAAAGCATCTTGATACTAACTTGCACTTGGAGCTGGTGGAAGAGCAGCTTGATACTACCATGGCTTTCAGCTCGCAGCACTTTGCACTTGGAGCTGGTGGAAGAGCAGCTTGATACTAACTTGCACTTGGAGCTGGTGGAAGAGCATCTTGATACTAACTTGGACTTGGAGCTGGTGGAAGAGTAGCTTGATACTAACATGGCTTTCAGCTCGCAGCACTTTGCACTTGGAGCTGGTGGAAGAGCAGCTTGAGTACTAACATGGCTTTCAGCTCGCGGCACTTGGCACTTGGAGCTGGTGGAAGAGCAGCTTGATCCTAACATGGCTTTCAGCTCGCAGCACTTTGCACATGGAGCTGGTGGAAGAGCAGCTTGAGTACTAACATGGCTTTCAGCTCGCGGCACTTTGCACTTGGAGCTGGTGGAAGAGCATCTTGATACTAACTTGCACTTGGAGCTGGTGGAAGAGCACCTTGATACTAACATGGCTTTCAGCTCGCGGCACTTGGCACTTGGAGCTGGTGAAAAAGCAGCTTGTGTACTAACATGGCTTTCAGCTCGCAGCACTTTGCACTTGGAGCTGGTGGAAGAGCAGCTTGAGTACTAACATGGCTTTCAGCTCATGGCACTTTGCACTTGGAGCTGGTGGAAGAGCATCTTGATACTAACTTGCACTTGGAGTTGGTGGAAGAGCAGCTTGATGCTAACATGGCTTTCAGCTCGCAGCACTTTGCACTTGGAGCTGGTGGAAGAGCAGCTTGAGCATTAACATGGCTTTCAGCTCGCGGCACTTGGTACTTGGAGCTGGTGGAAGAGCAGCTTGATACTAACATGGCTTTCAGCTCGCAGCACTTTGCACTTGGAGCTGGTGGAAGAGCAGCTTGAGTACTAACATGGCTTTCAGCTCGCGGCACTTTGCACTTGGAGCTGGTGGAAGAGCATCTTGATACTAACTTGCACTTGGAGCTGGTGGAAGAGCATATTGACACAAACATGGCTTTCAGCTTGCATCACTTTGCACTTGGAGCTGGTGGAAGAGCATATTGACACGAACATGGCTTTCAGCTTGCAGCACTTTGCACTTGGAGCTGGTGGAAGAGCAGCTTGAGTACTAACATGGCTTTCAGCTCGCAGCACTTGCCACTTGGAGCTGGTGGAAGAGCATCTTGATACTAACTTGCACTTGGAGCTGGTGGAAGAGCAGCTTGATACTACCATGGCTTTCAGCTCGCAGCACTTTGCAATTGGAGCTGGTGGAAGAGCAGCTTGGGTACTAACATGGCTTTCAGCTCGCGGCACTTGGCACTTGGAGCTGGTGGAAGAGCATCTTGATACTAACTTGCACTTGGAGCTGGTGGAAGAGCATCTTGATACTAACATGGCTTTCAGCTCGTGGCACTTGGCACTTGGAGCTGGTGGAAGAGCAGCTTGATACTAACATGGCTTTCAGCTCACAGCACTTTGCACTTGGAGCTGGTGGAAGAGCAGCTTGAGTACTAACATGGCTTTCAGCTCGCGGCACTTGGTACTTGGAGCTGTTGAAAGAGCAGCTTGATACTAACATGGCTTTCAGCTCGCAGCACTTTGCACTTGGAGCTAGTGGAAGAGCAGCTTGAGTACTAACATGGCTTTCAGCTCGCTGCACTTTGCACTTGGAGCTGGTGGAAGAGCATCTTGATACTAACTTGCACTTGGAGCTGGTGGAAGAGCATCTTGATACGAACATGGCTTTCAGCTCGCGGCACTTGGCACTTGGAGCTGGTGGAAGAGCAGGTTGAGTACTAACATGGCTTTCAGCTCGCAGCACTTTGCACTTGGAGCTGGTGGAAGAGCAGCTTGAGTACTAACATGGCTTTCAGCTCACAGCACTTGGCACTTCGAGCTGTTGGAAGAGCATCTTGATACTAACATGGCTTTCAGCTCGCAGCACTTTGCACTTGGAGCTGGTGGAAGAGCAGCTTGATACTAACTTGCACTTGGAGCTGGTGAAAGAGCAGCTTGATACTAACATGGCTTTCAGCTCGCAGCACTTTGCACTTGGAGCTGGTGGAAGAGCAGCTTGATACTAACTTGCACTTGGAGCTGGTGGAAGAGCATCTTGATACTAACTTGCACTTGGAGCTGGTGGAAGAGCATCTTGATACTAACATGGCTTTCAGCTTGCAGTACTTTGCACTTGGAGCTGGTGGAAGAGCAGCTTGAGTACTAACAGGGCTTTCAGCTTGCGGCACTTTGCACTTGGAGCTGGTGGAAGAGCATCTTGATACTAACTTGCACTTGAAGCTGGTGGAAGAGCAGCTTGATACTACCATGGCTTTCAGCTTGCAGCACTTTGCACTTGGAGCTGGTGGAAGAGCAGCTTGAGTACTAACATGGCTTTCAGCTCGCAGCACTTGGCACTTGGAGCTGGTGGAAGAGCAGCTTGAGTACTAACATGGCTTTCAGCTCGCGGCACTTTGCACTTGGAGCTGGTGGAAGAGCAGCTTGAGTACTAACATGGCTTTCAGCTCGCGGCACTTGGCACTTGGAGCTGGTGGAAGAGCATCTTGATACTAACTTGCACTTGGAGCTGGTGGAAGAGCAGCTTGATACTACCATGGCTTTCAGCTCGCAGCACTTTGCACTTGGAGCTGGTGGAAGAGCAGCTTGAGTACTAACATGGCTTTCAGCTCGCGGCACTTGGCACTTGGAGCTGGTGGAAGAGGATCTTGAGTACTAACATGGCTTTCAGCTCACGGCACTATGCACTTGGAGCTGGTGGAAGATCATCTTGATACTAACCTTCACTTGGAGCTGGTGGAAGAGCAGCTTGATACTAACATGGCTTTCAGCTCGCAGCACTTTGCACTTGGAGCTGGTGGAAGAGCAGCTTGAGTACTAACATGGCTTTCAGCTCGCGGCACTTGGTACTTGGAGCTGGTGGAAGAGCAGCTTGATACTAACATGGCTTTCAGCTTGCAGCACTTTGCACTTGGAGCTGGTGGAAGAGCAGCTTGAGTACTAACATGGCTTTCAGCTCGCGGCACTTTGCACTTGGAGCTGGTGGAAGAGCATCTTGATACTAACTTGCACTTGGAGCTGGTGGAAGAGCATATTGACACGAACATGGCTTTCAGCTTGCATCACTTTGCACTTGGAGCTGGTGGAAGAGCATATTGACACGAACATGGCTTTCAGCTTGCAGCACTTTGCACTTGGATCTGGTGGAAGAGCAGCTTGAGTACTAACATGGCTTTCAGCTCGCGGCACTTGGCACTTGGAGCTGGTGGAAGAACATCTTGATACTAACTTGCACTTGGAGCTGGTGGAAGAGCAGCTTGATACTACCATGGCTTTCAGCTCGCAGCACTTTGCACTTGGAGCTGGTGGAAGAGCAGCTTGAGCACTAACATGGCTTTCAGCTCGCGGCACTTGGCACTTGGAGCTGGTGGAAGAGCATCTTGATACTAACTTGCACTTGGAGCTGGTGGAAGAGCATCTTGATACTAACATGGCTTTCAGCTCGTGGCACTTGGCACTTGGAGCTGGTGGAAGAGCAGCTTGATACTAACATGGCTTTCAGCTCACAGCACTTTGCACTTGGAGCTGGTGGAAGAGCAGCTTGAGTACTAACATGGCTTTCAGCTCGCGGCACTTGGTACTTGGAGCTGGTGGAAGAGCAGCTTGATACTAACATGGCTTTCAGCTCGCAGCACTTTGCACTTGGAGCTAGTGGAAGAGCAGCTTGAGTACTAACATGGCTTTCAGCTCGCTGCACTTTGCACTTGGAGCTGGTGGAAGAGCATCTTGATACTAACTTGCACTTGGAGCTGGTGGAAGAGCATCTTGATACGAACATGGCTTTCAGCTCGCGGCACTTGGCACTTGGAGCTGGTGGAAGAGCAGCTTGAGGACTAACATGGCTTTCAGCTCACAGCACTTGGCACTTCGAGCTGTTGGAAGAGCATCTTGATACTAACATGGCTTTCAGCTCGCAGCACTTTGCACTTGGAGCTGGTGGAAGAGCAGCTTGATACTAACTTGCACTTGGAGATGGTGGAAGAGCATCTTGATACTAACTTGCACTTGGAGCTGGTGGAAGAGCAGCTTGATACTAACATGGCTTTCAGCTCGCAGCACTTTGCACTTGGAGCTGGTGGAAGAGCAGCTTGAGTACTAACATGGCTTTCAGCTCGCAGCACTTTGCACTTGGAGCTGGTGGAAGAGCAGCTTGAGTACTAACATGGCTTTCAGCTCGCGGCACTTGGCACTTGGAGCTGGTGGAAGAGCATCTTGATACTAACTTGCACTTGGAGCTGGTGGAAGAGCAGCTTGATACTACCATGGCTTTCAGCTCACAGCACTTTGCACTTGGAGCTGGTGGAAGAGCAGCTTGATACTAACTTGCACTTGGAGCTGGTGGAAGAGCATCTTGATACTAACTTGGACTTGGAGCTGGTGGAAGAGCATCTTGATACTAACATGGCTTTCAGCTCGCAGTACTTTGCACTTGGAGCTGGTGGAAGAGCAGCTTGAGTACTAACAGGGCTTTTAGCTCGCGGCACTTTGCACTTGGAGCTGGAGGAAGAGCATCTTGATACTAACTTGCACTTGAAGCTGGTGGAAGAGCAGCTTGATACTAACATGGCTTTCAGCTCGCAGCACTTTGCACTTGGAGCTGGTGGAAGAGCAGCTTGAGTACTAACATGGCTTTCAGCTCGCGGCACTTGGCACTTGGAGCTGGTGGAAGAGCAGCTTGATCCTAACATGGCTTTCAGCTCGCAGCACTTTGCACATGGAGCTGGTAGAAGAGCAGCTTGAGTACTAACATGGCTTTCAGCTCGCGGCATTTTGCACTTGGAGCTGGTGGAAGAGCATCTTGATACTAACTTGCACTTGGAGCTGGTGGAAGAGCATCTTGATACTAACATGGCTTTCAGCTCGCGGCACTTGGCACTTGGAGCTGGTGAAAAAGCAGCTTCAGTACTAACATGGCTTTCAGCTCGCAGCACTTTGCACTTGGAGCTGGTGGAAGAGCAGCTTGAGTACTAACATGGCTTTCAGCTCGCGGCACTTGGCACTTGGAGCTGGTGGAAGAGCATCTTGATACTAACTTGCACTTGGAGCTGGTGGAAGAGCAGCTTGATACTACCATGGCTTTCAGCTCGTAGCACTTTGCACTTGGAGCTGGTGGAAGAGCAGCTTGAGTACTAACATGGCTTTCAGCTCGCGGCACTTGGCACTTGGAGCTGGTGGAAGAGCATCTTGATACTAACTTGCACTTGGAGCTAGTGGAAAAGCATCTTGATACTAACATGGCTTTCAGCTCGTGGCACTTGGCACTTGGAGCTGGTGGAAGAGCAGCTGGATACTAACATGGCTTTCAGCTCGCGGCACTTGGTACTTGGAGCTAGTGGAAGAGCAGCTTGATACTAACATGGCTTTCAGCTCGCAGCACTTTGCACTTGGAGCTAGTGGAAGAGCAGCTTGAGTACTAACATGGCTTTCAGCTCGCTGCACTTTGCACTTGGAGCTGGTGGAAGAGCATCTTGATACTAACTTGCACTTGGAGCTGGTGGAAGAGCATCTTGATACGAACATGGCTTTCAGCTCGCGGCACTTGGCACTTGGAGCTGGTGGAAGAGCAGGTTGAGTACTAACATGGCTTTCAGCTCGCAGCACTTTGCACTTGGAGCTGGTGGAAGAGCAGCTTGAGTACTAACATGGCTTTCAGCTCACAGCACTTGGCACTTCGAGCTGTTGGAAGAGCATCTTGATACTAACATGGCTTTCAGCTCGCAGCACTTTGCACTTGGAGCTGGTGGAAGAGCAGCTTGATACTAACTTGCACTTGGAGCTGGTGAAAGAGCAGCTTGATACTAACATGGCTTTCAGCTCGCAGCACTTTGCACTTGGAGCTGGTGGAAGAGCAGCTTGATACTAACTTGCACTTGGAGCTGGTGGAAGAGCATCTTGATACTAACTTGCACTTGGAGCTGGTGGAAGAGCAGCTTGATACTAACATGGCTTTCAGCTCGCAGCACTTTGCACTTGGAGCTGGTGGAAGAGCAGCGTGAGTACTAACATGGCTTTCAGCTCGCAGCACTTTGCACTTGGAGCTGGTGGAAGAGCAGCTTGAGTACTAACATGGTTTTCAGCTCGCGGCACTTGGCACTTGGAGCTGGTGGAAGAGCATCTTGATACTAACATGCACTTGGAGCTGGTGGAAGAGCAGCTTGATACTACCATGGCTTTCAGCTCGCAGCACTTTGCACTTGGAGCTGGTGGAAGAGCAGCTTGATACTAACTTGCACTTGGAGCTGGTGGAAGAGCATCTTGATACTAACTTGGACTTGGAGCTGGTGGAAGAGCATCTTGATACTAACATGGCTTTCAGCTCGCAGTACTTTGCACTTGGAGCTGGTGGAAGAGCAGCTTGAGTACTAACAGGGCTTTCAGCTCGCGGCACTTTGCACTTGGAGCTGGTGGAAGAGCATCTTGATACTAACTTGCACTTGAAGCTGGTGGAAGAGCAGCTTGATACTAACATGGCTTTCAGCTCGCAGCACTTTGCACTTGGAGCTGGTGGAAGAGCAGCTTGAGTACTAACATGGCTTTCAGCTCGCGGCACTTGGCACTTGGAGCTGGTGGAAGAGCAGCTTGATCCTAACATGGCTTTCAGCTCGCGGCACTTGGCACTTGGAGCTGGTGAAAAAGCAGCTTGAGTACTAACATGGCTTTCAGCTCGCAGCACTTTGCACTTGGAGCTGGTGGAAGAGCAGCTTGAGTACTAACATGGCTTTCAGCTCGCAGCATTTTGCACTTGGAGCTGGTGGAAGAGCATCTTGATACTAACATGGCTTTCAGCTCGCGGCACTTGGCACTTGGAGCTGGTGAAAAAGCATCTTGAGTACTAACATGGCTTTCAGCTCGCAGCACTTTGCACTTGGAGCTGGTGGAAGAGCAGCTTGAGTACTAACATGGCTTTCAGCTCGCGGCACTTGGCACTTGGAGCTGGTGGAAGAGCATCTTGATACTAACTTGCACTTGTAGCTGGTGGAAGAGCAGCTTGATACTACCATGGCTTTCAACTCGCACCACTTTGCACTTGGAGCTGGTGGAAGAGCAGCTTGAGTACTAACATGGCTTTCAGCTCGCGGCACTTGGCACTTGGAGCTGGTGGAAGAGCATCTTGATACTAACTTGCACTTGGAGCTGGTGGAAGAGCATCTTGATACTAACTTGCACTTGGAGCTGGTGGAAGAGCATCTTGATACTAACGGCTTTCAGCTCGTGGCACTTGGCACTTGGAGCTGGTGGAAGAGCAGCTTGATACTAACATGGCTTTCAGCTCACAGCACTTTGCACTTGGAGCTGGTGGAAGAGCAGCTTGAGTACTAACATGGCTTTCAGCTCGCTGCACTTTGCACTTGGAGCTGGTGGAAGAGCATCTTGATACTAACTTGCACTTGGAGCTGGTGGAAGAGCATCTTGATATGAACATGGCTTTCAGCTCACGGCACTTGGCACTTGGAGCTGGTGGAAGAGCAGCTTGAGTACTAACATGGCTTTCAGCTCGCAGCACTTTGCACTTGGAGCTGGTGGAAGAGCAGCTTGAGTACTAACATGGCTTTCAGCTCACAGCACTTGGCACTTCGAGCTGTTGGAAGAGCATCTTGATACTAACATGGCTTTCAGCTCGCAGCACTTTGCACTTGGAGCTGGTGGAAGAGCAGCTTGATACTAACTTGCACTTGGAGCTGGTGAAAGAGCAGCTTGATACTAACATGGCTTTCAGCTCGCAGCACTTTGCACTTGGAGCTGGTGGAAGAGCAGCTTGATACTAACTTGCACTTGGAGCTGGTGGAAGAGCATCTTGATACTAACTTGCACTTGGAGCTGGTGGAAGAGCAGCTTGATACTAACATGGCTTTCAGCTCGCAGCACTTTGCACTTGGAGCTGGTGGAAGAGCAGCTTGAGTACTAACATGGCTTTCAGCTCGCTGCATTTGGCACTTGGAGCTGGTGGAAGAGCAGCTTGATACTAACTTGCACTTGGAGCTGGTGGAAGAGCATCTTGATACTAACTTGGACTTGGAGCTGGTGGAAGAGCATCTTGATACTAACATGGCTTTCAGCTCGCAGTACTTTGCACTTGGAGCTGGTGGAAGAGCAGCTTGAGTACTAACAGGGCTTTCAGCTCGCGGCACTTTGCACTTGGAGCTGGTGGAAGAGCATCTTGATACTAACTTGCACTTGAAGCTGGTGGAAGAGCAGCTTGATACTAACATGGCTTTCAGCTCGCAGCACTTTGCACTTGGAGCTGGTGGAAGAGCAGCTTGAGTACTAACATGGCTTTCAGCTCGCGGCACTTGGCGCTGGTGGAAGAGCAGCTTGATCCTAACATGGCTTTCAGCTCGCGGCACTTGGCACTTGGAGCTGGTGAAAAAGCAGCTTGAGTACTAACATGGCTTTCAGCTCGCAGCATTTTGCACTTGGAGCTGGTGGAAGAGCATCTTGATACTAACATGGCTTTCAGCTCGCGGCACTTGGCACTTGGAGCTGGTGAAAAAGCAGCTTGAGTACTAACATGGCTTTCAGCTCGCAGCACTTTGCACTTGGAGCTGGTGGAAGAGCAGCTTGAGTACTAACATGGCTTTCAGCTCGCGGCACTTGGCACTTGGAGCTGGTGGAAGAGCATCTTGATACTAACTTGCACTTGTAGCTGGTGGAAGAGCAGCTTGATACTACCATGGCTTTCAACTCGCACCACTTTGCACTTGGAGCTGGTGGAAGAGCAGCTTGAGTACTAACATGGCTTTCAGCTCGCGGCACTTGGCACTTGGAGCTGGTGGAAGAGCATCTTGATACTAACTTGCACTTGGAGCTGGTGGAAGAGCATCTTGATACTAACGGCTTTCAGCTCGTGGCACTTGGCACTTGGAGCTGGTGGAAGAGCAGCTTGATACTAACATGGCTTTCAGCTCACAGCACTTTGCACTTGGAGCTGGTGGAAGAGCAGCTTAAGTACTAACATGGCTTTCAGCTCGCGGCACTTGGTACTTGGAGCTGGTGGAAGAGCAGCTTGATACTAACATGGCTTTCAGCTCGCAGCACTTTGCACTTGGAGCTAGTGGAAGAGCAGCTTGAGTACTAACATGGCTTTCAGCTCGCTGCACTTTGCACTTGGAGCTGGTGGAAGAGCATCTTGATACTAACTTGCACTTGGAGCTGGTGGAAGAGCATCTTGATATGAACATGGCTTTCAGCTCACGGCACTTGGCACTTGGAGCTGGTGGAAGAGCAGGTTGAGTACTAACATGGCTTTCAGCTCGCAGCACTTTGCACTTGGAGCTGGTGGAAGAGCAGCTTGAGTACTAACATGGCTTTCAGCTCACAGCACTTGGCACTTCGAGCTGTTGGAAGAGCATCTTGATACTAACATGGCTTTCAGCTCGCAGCACTTTGCACTTGGAGCTGGTGGAAGAGCAGCTTGATACTAACTTGCACTTGGAGCTGGTGAAAGAGCAGCTTGATACTAACATGGCTTTCAGCTCGCAGCACTTTGCACTTGGAGCTGGTGGAAGAGCAGCTTGATACTAACTTGCACTTGGAGCTGGTGGAAGAGCATCTTGATACTAACTTGCACTTGGAGCTGGTGGAAGAGCAGCTTGATACTAACATGGCTTTCAGCTCGCAGCACTTTGCACTTGGAGCTGGTGGAAGAGCAGCTTGAGTACTAACATGGCTTTCAACTCGCTGCATTTGGCACTTGGAGCTGGTGGAAGAGCATCTTGATACTAACATGCACTTGGAGCTGGTGGAAGAGCAGCTTGATACTACCATGGCTTTCAGCTCGCAGCACTTTGCACTTGGAGCTGGTGGAAGAGCAGCTTGGTACTAACTTGCACTTGGAGCTGGTGGAAGAGCATCTTGATACTAACTTGGACTTGGAGCTGGTGGAAGAGCATCTTGATACTAACATGGCTTTCAGCTCGCAGTACTTTGCACTTGGAGCTGGTGGAAGAGCAGCTTGAGTACTAACAGGGCTTTCAGCTTGCGGCACTTTGCACTTGGAGCTGGTGGAAGAGCATCTTGATACTAACTTGCACTTGAAGCTGGTGGAAGAGCAGCTTGATACTAACATGGCTTTCAGCTCGCAGCACTTTGCACTTGGAGCTGGTGGAAGAGCAGCTTGAGTACTAACATGGCTTTCAGCTCGCGGCACTTGGCACTTGGAGCTGGTGGAAGAGCAGCTTGATCCTAACATGGCTTTCAGCTCGCAGCACTTTGCACATGGAGCTGGTAGAAGAGCAGCTTGAGTACTAACATGGCTTTCAGCTCGCGGCATTTTGCACTTGGAGCTGGTGGAAGAGCATCTTGATACTAACTTGCACTTCGAGCTGGTGGAAGAGCATCTTGATACTAACATGGCTTTCAGCTCGCGGCACTTGGCACTTGGAGCTGGTGAAAAAGCAGCTTGAGTACTAACATGGCTTTCAGCTCGCAGCACTTTGCACTTGGAGCTGGTGGAAGAGCAGCTTGAGTACTTACATGGCTTTCAGCTCACGGCACTTTGCACTTGGAGCTGGTGGAAGAGCATCTTGATACTAACTTGCACTTGGAGCTGGTGGAAGAGCAGCTTGATACTAACATGGCTTTCAGCTCGCAGCACTTTGCACTTGGAGCTGGTGGAAGAGCAGCTTGAGTACTAACATGGCTTTCAGCTCGCGGCACTTGGTACTTGGAGCTGGTGGAAGAGCAGCTTGATACTAACATGGCTTTCAGCTCGCAGCACTTTGCACTTGGAGCTGGTGGAAGAGCAGCTTGAGAACTAACATGGCTTTCAGCTTGCGGCACTTTGCACTTGGAGCTGGTGGAAGAGCATCTTGATACTAACTTGCACTTGGAGCTGGTGGAAGAGCATATTGACACGAACATGGCTTTCAGCTTGCATCACTTTGCACTTGGAGCTGGTGGAAGAGCATCTTGATACGAAGATGGATTTCAGCTCGCAGCACTTGGAGCTGGTGGAAGAGCAGCTTGATACTAACTTGCACTTGGAGCTGGTGGAAGAGCATCTTGATAATAACATGGCATTCAGCTTGCGGCACTTTCGCACTGGGAGCTGGTGGAAGAGCAGCTTGATACTACCATGGCTTTCAGCTCGCAGCACTTTGCACTTGGAGCTGGTGGAAGAGCAGCTTGATACTAACTTGCACTTGGAGCTGGTGGAAGAGCATCTTGATACTAACTTGCACTTGGAGCTGGTGGAAGAGTAGCTTGATACTAACATGGCTTTCAGCTCGCAGCACTTTGCACTTGGAGCTGGTGGAAGAGCAGCTTGATTACTAACATGGCTTTCAGCTCGCGGCACTTGGCACTTGGAGCTGGTGGAAGAGCATCTTGATACTAACTTGCACTTGGAGCTGGTGGAAGAGCAGCTTGATACTACCATGGCTTTCAGCTCGCAGCACTTTGCACTTGGAGCTGGTGGAAGAGCAGCTTGATACTAACTTGCACTTGGAGCTGGTGGAAGAGCATCTTGATACTAACTTGGACTTGGAGCTGGTGGAAGAGTAGCTTGATACTAACATGGCTTTCAGCTCGCAGCACTTTGCACTTGGAGCTGGTGGAAGAGCAGCTTGAGTACTAACATGGCTTTCAGCTCGCGGCACTTGGCACTTGGAGCTGGTGGAAGAGCAGCTTGATACTAACATGGCTTTCAGCTCGCAGCACTTTGCACTTGGAGCTGGTGGAAGAGCAGCTTGATACTAACTTGCACTTGGAGCTGGTGGAAGAGCATCTTGATACTAACTTGCACTTGGAGCTGGTGGAAGAGCAGCTTGATACTAACATGGCTTTCAGCTCGCAGCACTTTGCACTTGGAGCTGGTGGAAGAGCAGCTTGAGTACTAACATGGCTTTCAGCTCGCTGCATTTGGCACTTGGAGCTGGTGGAAGAGCATCTTGATACTAACATGCACTTGGAGCTGGTGGAAGAGCAGCTTGATACTACCATGGCTTTCAGCTCGCAGCACTTTGCACTTGGAGCTGGTGGAAGAGCAGCTTGGTACTAACTTGCACTTGGAGCTGGTGGAAGAGCATCTTGATACTAACTTGGACTTGGAGCTGGTGGAAGAGCATCTTGATACTAACATGGCTTTCAGCTCGCAGTACTTTGCACTTGGAGCTGGTGGAAGAGCAGCTTGAGTACTAACAGGGCTTTCAGCTTGCGGCACTTTGCACTTGGAGCTGGTGGAAGAGCATCTTGATACTAACTTGCACTTGAAGCTGGTGGAAGAGCAGCTTGATACTAACATGGCTTTCAGCTCGCAGCACTTTGCACTTGGAGCTGGTGGAAGAGCAGCTTGAGTACTAACATGGCTTTCAGCTCGCGGCACTTGGCACTTGGAGCTGGTGGAAGAGCAGCTTGATCCTAACATGGCTTTCAGCTCGCAGCACTTTGCACATGGAGCTGGTAGAAGAGCAGCTTGAGTACTAACATGGCTTTCAGCTCGCGGCATTTTGCACTTGGAGCTGGTGGAAGAGCATCTTGATACTAACTTGCACTTCGAGCTGGTGGAAGAGCATCTTGATACTAACATGGCTTTCAGCTCGCGGCACTTGGCACTTGGAGCTGGTGAAAAAGCAGCTTGAGTACTAACATGGCTTTCAGCTCGCAGCACTTTGCACTTGGAGCTGGTGGAAGAGCAGCTTGAGTACTTACATGGCTTTCAGCTCACGGCACTTTGCACTTGGAGCTGGTGGAAGAGCATCTTGATACTAACTTGCACTTGGAGCTGGTGGAAGAGCAGCTTGATACTAACATGGCTTTCAGCTCGCAGCACTTTGCACTTGGAGCTGGTGGAAGAGCAGCTTGAGTACTAACATGGCTTTCAGCTCGCGGCACTTGGTACTTGGAGCTGGTGGAAGAGCAGCTTGATACTAACATGGCTTTCAGCTCGCAGCACTTTGCACTTGGAGCTGGTGGAAGAGCAGCTTGAGAACTAACATGGCTTTCAGCTTGCGGCACTTTGCACTTGGAGCTGGTGGAAGAGCATCTTGATACTAACTTGCACTTGGAGCTGGTGGAAGAGCATATTGACACGAACATGGCTTTCAGCTTGCATCACTTTGCACTTGGAGCTGGTGGAAGAGCATCTTGATACGAAGATGGATTTCAGCTCGCAGCACTTGGAGCTGGTGGAAGAGCAGCTTGATACTAACTTGCACTTGGAGCTGGTGGAAGAGCATCTTGATAATAACATGGCATTCAGCTTGCGGCACTTTCGCACTGGGAGCTGGTGGAAGAGCAGCTTGATACTACCATGGCTTTCAGCTCGCAGCACTTTGCACTTGGAGCTGGTGGAAGAGCAGCTTGATACTAACTTGCACTTGGAGCTGGTGGAAGAGCATCTTGATACTAACTTGCACTTGGAGCTGGTGGAAGAGTAGCTTGATACTAACATGGCTTTCAGCTCGCAGCACTTTGCACTTGGAGCTGGTGGAAGAGCAGCTTGATTACTAACATGGCTTTCAGCTCGCGGCACTTGGCACTTGGAGCTGGTGGAAGAGCATCTTGATACTAACTTGCACTTGGAGCTGGTGGAAGAGCAGCTTGATACTACCATGGCTTTCAGCTCGCAGCACTTTGCACTTGGAGCTGGTGGAAGAGCAGCTTGATACTAACTTGCACTTGGAGCTGGTGGAAGAGCATCTTGATACTAACTTGGACTTGGAGCTGGTGGAAGAGTAGCTTGATACTAACATGGCTTTCAGCTCGCAGCACTTTGCACTTGGAGCTGGTGGAAGAGCAGCTTGAGTACTAACATGGCTTTCAGCTCGCGGCACTTGGCACTTGGAGCTGGTGGAAGAGCAGCTTGATCCTAACATGGCTTTCAGCTCGCAGCACTTTGCACATGGAGCTGGTGGAAGTGCAGCTTGAGTACTAACATGGCTTTCAGCTCGCGGCACTTTGCACTTGGAGCTGGTGGAAAAGCATCTTGATACTAACTTGCACTTGGAGCTGCTGGAAGAGCACCTTGATACTAACATGGCTTTCAGCTCGCGGCACTTGGCACTTGGAGCTGGTGAAAAAGCAGCTTGAGTACTAACATGGCTTTCATCTCGCAGCACTTTGCACTTGGAGCTGGCGGAAGAGCAGCTTGAGTACTAACATGGCTTTCAGCTCACGGCACTTTGCACTTGGAGCTGGTGGAAGAGCATCTTGATACTAACTTGCACTTGGAGTTGGTGGAAGAGCAGCTTGATACTAACTTGCACTTGGAGCTGGTGGAAGAGCATCTTGATACTAACTTGGACTTGGAGCTGGTGGAAGAGCATCTTGATACTAACATGGCTTTCAGCTCGCAGTACTTTGCACTTGGAGCTGGTGGAAGAGCAGCTTGAGTACTAACAGGGCTTTCAGCTCGCGGCACTTTGCACTTGGAGCTGGTGGAAGAGCATCTTGATACTAACTTGCACTTGAAGCTGGTGGAAGAGCAGCTTGATACTACCATGGCTTTCAGCTCGCAGCACTTTGCACTTGGAGCTGGTGGAAGAGCAGCTTGATCCTAACATGGCTTTCAGCTCGCAGCACTTTGCACATGGAGCTGGTAGAAGAGCTGCTTGAGTACTAACATGGCTTTCAGCTCGCGGCATTTTGCACTTGGAGCTGGTGGAAGAGCATCTTGATACTAACTTGCACTTGGAGCTGGTGGAAGAGCATCTTGATACTAACATGGCTTTCAGCTTGCGGCACTTGGCACTTGGAGCTGGTGAAAAAAGCAGCTTGAGTACGAACATGGCTTTCAGCTCGCAGCACTTTGCACTTGGAGCTGGTGGAAGAGCAGCTTGAGTACTAACATGGCTTTCAGCTCGCGGCACTTGGCACTTGGAGCTGGTCGAAGAGCATCTTGATACTAACTTGCACTTGGAGCTGGTGGAAGAGCAGCTTGATACTACCATGGCTTTCAGCTCGCAGCACTTGGCACTTGGAGCTGGTGGAAGAGCATCTTGATACTAACTTGCACTTGGAGCTGGTGGAAGAGCATCTTGATACTAACATGGCTTTCAGCTCGTGGCACTTGGCACTTGGAGCTGGTGGAAGAGCAGCTTGATACTAACATGGCTTTCAGCTCACAGCACTTTGCACTTGGAGCTGGTGGAAGAGCAGCTTGAGTACTAACATGGCTTTCAGCTCGCGGCACTTGGTACTTGGAGCTGGTGGAAGAGCAGCTTGATACTAACATGGCTTTCAGCTCGCAGCACTTTGCACTTGGAGCTAGTGGAAGAGCAGCTTGAGTACTAACATGGCTTTCAGCTCGCTGCACTTTGCACTTGGAGCTGGTGGAAGAGCATCTTGATACTAACTTGCACTTGGAGCTGGTGGAAGAGCATCTTGATACGAACATGGCTTTCAGCTCGCGGCACTTGGCACTTGGAGCTGGTGGAAGAGCAGGTTGAGTACTAACATGGCTTTCAGCTCGCAGCACTTTGCACTTGGAGCTGGTGGAAGAGCAGCTTGAGTACTAACATGGCTTTCAGCTCACAGCACTTGGCACTTCGAGCTGTTGGAAGAGCATCTTGATACTAACATGGCTTTCAGCTCGCAGCACTTTGCACTTGGAGCTGGTGGAAGAGCAGCTTGATACTAACTTGCACTTGGAGCTGGTGGAAGAGCAGCTTGATACTAACATGGCTTTCAGCTCGCAGCACTTTGCACTTGGAGCTGGTGGAAGAGCAGCTTGATACTAACTTGCACTTGGAGCTGGTGGAAGAGCATCTTGATACTAACTTGCACTTGGAGCTGGTGGAAGAGCAGCTTGATACTAACATGGCTTTCAGCTCGCAGCACTTTGCACTTGGAGCTAGTGGAAGAGCAGCTTGAGTACTGACATGGCTTTCAGCTCGCAGCACTTTGCACTTGGAGCTGGTGGAAGAGCAGCTTGAGTACTAACATGGTTTTCAGCTCGCGGCACTTGGCACTTGGAGCTGGTGGAAGAGCATCTTGATACTAACATGCACTTGGAGCTGGTGGAAGAGCAGCTTGATACTACCATGGCTTTCAACTCGCAGCACTTTGCACTTGGAGCTGGTGGAAGAGCAGCTTGATACTAACTTGCACTTGGAGCTGGTGGAAGAGCATCTTGATACTAACTTGGACTTGGAGCTGGTGGAAGAGCATCTTGATACTAACATGGCTTTCAGCTCACAGTACTTTGCACTTGGAGCTGGTGGAAGAGCAGCTTGAGTACTAACAGGGCTTTCAGCTCGCGGCACTTTGCACTTGGAGCTGGTGGAAGAGCATCTTGATACTAACTTGCACTTGAAGCTGGTGGAAGAGCAGCTTGATACTAACATGGCTTTCAGCTCGCAGCACTTTGCACTTGGAGCTGGTGGAAGAGCAGCTTGAGTACTAACATGCTTTCAGCTCGCGGCACTTGGCACTTGGAGCTGGTGGAAGAGCAGCTTGATCCTAACATGGCTTTCAGCTCGCAGCACTTTGCACTTGGAGCTGGTAGAAGAGCAGCTTGAGTACTAACATGGCTTTCAGCTCGCGGCATTTTGCACTTGGAGCTGGTGGAAGAGCATCTTGATACTAACTTGCACTTGGAGCTGGTGGAAGAGCATCTTGATACTAACATGGCTTTCAGCTCGCGGCACTTGGCACTTGGAGCTGGTGAAAAAGCAGCTTGAGTACTAACATGGCTTTCAGCTCGCAGCACTTTGCACTTGGAGCTGGTGGAAGAGCAGCTTGAGTACTAACATGGCTTTCAGCTCACGGCACTTTGCACTTGGAGCTGGTGGAAGAGCATCTTGATACTAACTTGCACTTGGAGCTGGTGGAAGAGCAGCTTGATACTAACATGGCTTTCAGCTCGCAGCACTTTGCACTTGGAGCTGGTGGAAGAGCAGCTTGAGTACTAACATGGCTTTCAGCTCGCGGCACTTGGTACTTGGAGCTGGTGGAAGAGCAGCTTGATACTAACATGGCTTTCAGCTCGCAGCACTTTGCACTTGGAGCTGGTGGAAGAGCAGCTTGAGTACTAACATGGCTTTCAGCTCGCGGCACTTTGCACTTGGAGCTGGTGGAAGAGCATCTTGATACTAACTTGCACTTGGAGCTGGTGGAAGAGCATATTGACACGAACATGGCTTTCAGCTTGCATCACTTTGCACTTGGAGCTGGTGGAAGAGCATCTTGATATGAAGATGGATTTCAGCTCGCAGCACTTGGAGCTGGTGGAAGAGCAGCTTGATACTAACTTGCACATGGAGCTGGTGGAAGAGCATCTTGATACTAACATGGCATTCAGCTTGCGGCACTTTCGCACTGGGAGCTGGTGGAAGAGCAGCTTGATACTACCATGGCTTTCAGCTCGCAGCACTTTGCACTTGGAGCTGGTGGAAGAGCAGCTTGATACTAACTTGCACTTGGAGCTGGTGGAAGAGCATCTTGATACTAACTTGCACTTGGAGCTGGTGGAAGAGTAGCTTGATACTAACATGGCTTTCAGCTCGCAGCACTTTGCACTTGGAGCTGGTGGAAGAGCAGCTTGATTACTAACATGGCTTTCAGCTCGCGGCACTTGGCACTTGGAGCTGGTGGAAGAGCATCTTGATACTAACTTGCACTTGGAGCTGGTGGAAGAGCAGCTTGATACTAACATGGCTTTCAGCTCGCAGCACTTTGCACTTGGAGCTGGTGGAAGAGCAGCTTGATTACTAACATGGCTTTCAGCTCGCGGCACTTGGCACTTGGAGCTGGTGGAAAAGCATCTTGATACTAACTTGCACTTGGAGCTGGTGGAAGAGCAGCTTGATACTACCATGGCTTTCAGCTCGCAGCACTTTGCACTTGGAGCTGGTGGAAGAGCAGCTTGATACTAACTTGCACTTGGAGCTGGTGGAAGAGCATCTTGATACTAACTTGGACTTGGAGCTGGTGGAAGAGTAGCTTGATACTAACATGGCTTTCAGCTCGCAGCACTTTGCACTTGGAGCTGGTGGAAGAGCAGCTTGAGTACTAACATGGCTTTCAGCTCGCGGCACTTGGCACTTGGAGCTGGTGGAAGAGCAGCTTGATCCTAACATGGCTTTCAGCTCGCAGCACTTTGCACATGGAGCTGGTGGAAGAGCAGCTTGAGTACTAACATGGCTTTCAGCTCGCGGCACTTTGCACTTGGAGCTGGTGGAAGAGCATCTTGATACTAACTTGCACTTGGAGCTGGTGGAAGAGCACCTTGATACTAACATGGCTTTCAGCTCGCGGCACTTGGCACTTGGAGCTGGTGAAAAAGCAGCTTGTGTACTAACATGGCTTTCAGCTCGCAGCACTTTGCACTTGGAGCTGGTGGAAGAGCAGCTTGAGTACTAACATGGCTTTCAGCTCATGGCACTTTGCACTTGGAGCTGGTGGAAGAGCATCTTGATACTAACTTGCACTTGGAGTTGGTGGAAGAGCAGCTTGATGCTAACATGGCTTTCAGCTCGCAGCACTTTGCACTTGGAGCTGGTGGAAGAGCAGCTTGAGCATTAACATGGCTTTCAGCTCGCGGCACTTGGTACTTGGAGCTGGTGGAAGAGCAGCTTGATACTAACATGGCTTTCAGCTCGCAGCACTTTGCACTTGGAGCTGGTGGAAGAGCAGCTTGAGTACTAACATGGCTTTCAGCTCGCGGCACTTTGCACTTGGAGCTGGTGGAAGAGCATCTTGATACTAACTTGCACTTGGAGCTGGTGGAAGAGCATATTGACACAAACATGGCTTTCAGCTTGCATCACTTTGCACTTGGAGCTGGTGGAAGAGCATATTGACACGAACATGGCTTTCAGCTTGCAGCACTTTGCACTTGGAGCTGGTGGAAGAGCAGCTTGAGTACTAACATGGCTTTCAGCTCGCAGCACTTGCCACTTGGAGCTGGTGGAAGAGCATCTTGATACTAACTTGCACTTGGAGCTGGTGGAAGAGCAGCTTGATACTACCATGGCTTTCAGCTCGCAGCACTTTGCAATTGGAGCTGGTGGAAGAGCAGCTTGGGTACTAACATGGCTTTCAGCTCGCGGCACTTGGCACTTGGAGCTGGTGGAAGAGCATCTTGATACTAACTTGCACTTGGAGCTGGTGGAAGAGCATCTTGATACTAACATGGCTTTCAGCTCGTGGCACTTGGCACTTGGAGCTGGTGGAAGAGCAGCTTGATACTAACATGGCTTTCAGCTCACAGCACTTTGCACTTGGAGCTGGTGGAAGAGCAGCTTGAGTACTAACATGGCTTTCAGCTCGCGGCACTTGGTACTTGGAGCTGTTGAAAGAGCAGCTTGATACTAACATGGCTTTCAGCTCGCAGCACTTTGCACTTGGAGCTAGTGGAAGAGCAGCTTGAGTACTAACATGGCTTTCAGCTCGCTGCACTTTGCACTTGGAGCTGGTGGAAGAGCATCTTGATACTAACTTGCACTTGGAGCTGGTGGAAGAGCATCTTGATACGAACATGGCTTTCAGCTCGCGGCACTTGGCACTTGGAGCTGGTGGAAGAGCAGGTTGAGTACTAACATGGCTTTCAGCTCGCAGCACTTTGCACTTGGAGCTGGTGGAAGAGCAGCTTGAGTACTAACATGGCTTTCAGCTCACAGCACTTGGCACTTCGAGCTGTTGGAAGAGCATCTTGATACTAACATGGCTTTCAGCTCGCAGCACTTTGCACTTGGAGCTGGTGGAAGAGCAGCTTGATACTAACTTGCACTTGGAGCTGGTGAAAGAGCAGCTTGATACTAACATGGCTTTCAGCTCGCAGCACTTTGCACTTGGAGCTGGTGGAAGAGCAGCTTGATACTAACTTGCACTTGGAGCTGGTGGAAGAGCATCTTGATACTAACTTGCACTTGGAGCTGGTGGAAGAGCATCTTGATACTAACATGGCTTTCAGCTTGCAGTACTTTGCACTTGGAGCTGGTGGAAGAGCAGCTTGAGTACTAACAGGGCTTTCAGCTTGCGGCACTTTGCACTTGGAGCTGGTGGAAGAGCATCTTGATACTAACTTGCACTTGAAGCTGGTGGAAGAGCAGCTTGATACTACCATGGCTTTCAGCTTGCAGCACTTTGCACTTGGAGCTGGTGGAAGAGCAGCTTGAGTACTAACATGGCTTTCAGCTCGCAGCACTTGGCACTTGGAGCTGGTGGAAGAGCAGCTTGAGTACTAACATGGCTTTCAGCTCGCGGCACTTTGCACTTGGAGCTGGTGGAAGAGCAGCTTGAGTACTAACATGGCTTTCAGCTCGCGGCACTTGGCACTTGGAGCTGGTGGAAGAGCATCTTGATACTAACTTGCACTTGGAGCTGGTGGAAGAGCAGCTTGATACTACCATGGCTTTCAGCTCGCAGCACTTTGCACTTGGAGCTGGTGGAAGAGCAGCTTGAGTACTAACATGGCTTTCAGCTCGCGGCACTTGGCACTTGGAGCTGGTGGAAGAGGATCTTGAGTACTAACATGGCTTTCAGCTCACGGCACTATGCACTTGGAGCTGGTGGAAGATCATCTTGATACTAACCTTCACTTGGAGCTGGTGGAAGAGCAGCTTGATACTAACATGGCTTTCAGCTCGCAGCACTTTGCACTTGGAGCTGGTGGAAGAGCAGCTTGAGTACTAACATGGCTTTCAGCTCGCGGCACTTGGTACTTGGAGCTGGTGGAAGAGCAGCTTGATACTAACATGGCTTTCAGCTTGCAGCACTTTGCACTTGGAGCTGGTGGAAGAGCAGCTTGAGTACTAACATGGCTTTCAGCTCGCGGCACTTTGCACTTGGAGCTGGTGGAAGAGCATCTTGATACTAACTTGCACTTGGAGCTGGTGGAAGAGCATATTGACACGAACATGGCTTTCAGCTTGCATCACTTTGCACTTGGAGCTGGTGGAAGAGCATATTGACACGAACATGGCTTTCAGCTTGCAGCACTTTGCACTTGGATCTGGTGGAAGAGCAGCTTGAGTACTAACATGGCTTTCAGCTCGCGGCACTTGGCACTTGGAGCTGGTGGAAGAACATCTTGATACTAACTTGCACTTGGAGCTGGTGGAAGAGCAGCTTGATACTACCATGGCTTTCAGCTCGCAGCACTTTGCACTTGGAGCTGGTGGAAGAGCAGCTTGAGCACTAACATGGCTTTCAGCTCGCGGCACTTGGCACTTGGAGCTGGTGGAAGAGCATCTTGATACTAACTTGCACTTGGAGCTGGTGGAAGAGCATCTTGATACTAACATGGCTTTCAGCTCGTGGCACTTGGCACTTGGAGCTGGTGGAAGAGCAGCTTGATACTAACATGGCTTTCAGCTCACAGCACTTTGCACTTGGAGCTGGTGGAAGAGCAGCTTGAGTACTAACATGGCTTTCAGCTCGCGGCACTTGGTACTTGGAGCTGGTGGAAGAGCAGCTTGATACTAACATGGCTTTCAGCTCGCAGCACTTTGCACTTGGAGCTAGTGGAAGAGCAGCTTGAGTACTAACATGGCTTTCAGCTCGCTGCACTTTGCACTTGGAGCTGGTGGAAGAGCATCTTGATACTAACTTGCACTTGGAGCTGGTGGAAGAGCATCTTGATACGAACATGGCTTTCAGCTCGCGGCACTTGGCACTTGGAGCTGGTGGAAGAGCAGCTTGAGGACTAACATGGCTTTCAGCTCACAGCACTTGGCACTTCGAGCTGTTGGAAGAGCATCTTGATACTAACATGGCTTTCAGCTCGCAGCACTTTGCACTTGGAGCTGGTGGAAGAGCAGCTTGATACTAACTT
Source organism: Ambystoma mexicanum (assembly GCF_040938575.1). Classification (NCBI taxonomy): domain Eukaryota; kingdom Metazoa; phylum Chordata; class Amphibia; order Caudata; family Ambystomatidae; genus Ambystoma; species Ambystoma mexicanum. The sequence goes on from NC_090921.1 coordinate 1,087,825,483, forward strand.
GCACTTGGAGATGGTGGAAGAGCATCTTGATACTAACTTGCACTTGGAGCTGGTGGAAGAGCAGCTTGATACTAACATGGCTTTCAGCTCGCAGCACTTTGCACTTGGAGCTGGTGGAAGAGCAGCTTGAGTACTAACATGGCTTTCAGCTCGCAGCACTTTGCACTTGGAGCTGGTGGAAGAGCAGCTTGAGTACTAACATGGCTTTCAGCTCGCGGCACTTGGCACTTGGAGCTGGTGGAAGAGCATCTTGATACTAACTTGCACTTGGAGCTGGTGGAAGAGCAGCTTGATACTACCATGGCTTTCAGCTCACAGCACTTTGCACTTGGAGCTGGTGGAAGAGCAGCTTGATACTAACTTGCACTTGGAGCTGGTGGAAGAGCATCTTGATACTAACTTGGACTTGGAGCTGGTGGAAGAGCATCTTGATACTAACATGGCTTTCAGCTCGCAGTACTTTGCACTTGGAGCTGGTGGAAGAGCAGCTTGAGTACTAACAGGGCTTTTAGCTCGCGGCACTTTGCACTTGGAGCTGGAGGAAGAGCATCTTGATACTAACTTGCACTTGAAGCTGGTGGAAGAGCAGCTTGATACTAACATGGCTTTCAGCTCGCAGCACTTTGCACTTGGAGCTGGTGGAAGAGCAGCTTGAGTACTAACATGGCTTTCAGCTCGCGGCACTTGGCACTTGGAGCTGGTGGAAGAGCAGCTTGATCCTAACATGGCTTTCAGCTCGCAGCACTTTGCACATGGAGCTGGTAGAAGAGCAGCTTGAGTACTAACATGGCTTTCAGCTCGCGGCATTTTGCACTTGGAGCTGGTGGAAGAGCATCTTGATACTAACTTGCACTTGGAGCTGGTGGAAGAGCATCTTGATACTAACATGGCTTTCAGCTCGCGGCACTTGGCACTTGGAGCTGGTGAAAAAGCAGCTTCAGTACTAACATGGCTTTCAGCTCGCAGCACTTTGCACTTGGAGCTGGTGGAAGAGCAGCTTGAGTACTAACATGGCTTTCAGCTCGCGGCACTTGGCACTTGGAGCTGGTGGAAGAGCATCTTGATACTAACTTGCACTTGGAGCTGGTGGAAGAGCAGCTTGATACTACCATGGCTTTCAGCTCGTAGCACTTTGCACTTGGAGCTGGTGGAAGAGCAGCTTGAGTACTAACATGGCTTTCAGCTCGCGGCACTTGGCACTTGGAGCTGGTGGAAGAGCATCTTGATACTAACTTGCACTTGGAGCTAGTGGAAAAGCATCTTGATACTAACATGGCTTTCAGCTCGTGGCACTTGGCACTTGGAGCTGGTGGAAGAGCAGCTGGATACTAACATGGCTTTCAGCTCGCGGCACTTGGTACTTGGAGCTAGTGGAAGAGCAGCTTGATACTAACATGGCTTTCAGCTCGCAGCACTTTGCACTTGGAGCTAGTGGAAGAGCAGCTTGAGTACTAACATGGCTTTCAGCTCGCTGCACTTTGCACTTGGAGCTGGTGGAAGAGCATCTTGATACTAACTTGCACTTGGAGCTGGTGGAAGAGCATCTTGATACGAACATGGCTTTCAGCTCGCGGCACTTGGCACTTGGAGCTGGTGGAAGAGCAGGTTGAGTACTAACATGGCTTTCAGCTCGCAGCACTTTGCACTTGGAGCTGGTGGAAGAGCAGCTTGAGTACTAACATGGCTTTCAGCTCACAGCACTTGGCACTTCGAGCTGTTGGAAGAGCATCTTGATACTAACATGGCTTTCAGCTCGCAGCACTTTGCACTTGGAGCTGGTGGAAGAGCAGCTTGATACTAACTTGCACTTGGAGCTGGTGAAAGAGCAGCTTGATACTAACATGGCTTTCAGCTCGCAGCACTTTGCACTTGGAGCTGGTGGAAGAGCAGCTTGATACTAACTTGCACTTGGAGCTGGTGGAAGAGCATCTTGATACTAACTTGCACTTGGAGCTGGTGGAAGAGCAGCTTGATACTAACATGGCTTTCAGCTCGCAGCACTTTGCACTTGGAGCTGGTGGAAGAGCAGCGTGAGTACTAACATGGCTTTCAGCTCGCAGCACTTTGCACTTGGAGCTGGTGGAAGAGCAGCTTGAGTACTAACATGGTTTTCAGCTCGCGGCACTTGGCACTTGGAGCTGGTGGAAGAGCATCTTGATACTAACATGCACTTGGAGCTGGTGGAAGAGCAGCTTGATACTACCATGGCTTTCAGCTCGCAGCACTTTGCACTTGGAGCTGGTGGAAGAGCAGCTTGATACTAACTTGCACTTGGAGCTGGTGGAAGAGCATCTTGATACTAACTTGGACTTGGAGCTGGTGGAAGAGCATCTTGATACTAACATGGCTTTCAGCTCGCAGTACTTTGCACTTGGAGCTGGTGGAAGAGCAGCTTGAGTACTAACAGGGCTTTCAGCTCGCGGCACTTTGCACTTGGAGCTGGTGGAAGAGCATCTTGATACTAACTTGCACTTGAAGCTGGTGGAAGAGCAGCTTGATACTAACATGGCTTTCAGCTCGCAGCACTTTGCACTTGGAGCTGGTGGAAGAGCAGCTTGAGTACTAACATGGCTTTCAGCTCGCGGCACTTGGCACTTGGAGCTGGTGGAAGAGCAGCTTGATCCTAACATGGCTTTCAGCTCGCGGCACTTGGCACTTGGAGCTGGTGAAAAAGCAGCTTGAGTACTAACATGGCTTTCAGCTCGCAGCACTTTGCACTTGGAGCTGGTGGAAGAGCAGCTTGAGTACTAACATGGCTTTCAGCTCGCAGCATTTTGCACTTGGAGCTGGTGGAAGAGCATCTTGATACTAACATGGCTTTCAGCTCGCGGCACTTGGCACTTGGAGCTGGTGAAAAAGCATCTTGAGTACTAACATGGCTTTCAGCTCGCAGCACTTTGCACTTGGAGCTGGTGGAAGAGCAGCTTGAGTACTAACATGGCTTTCAGCTCGCGGCACTTGGCACTTGGAGCTGGTGGAAGAGCATCTTGATACTAACTTGCACTTGTAGCTGGTGGAAGAGCAGCTTGATACTACCATGGCTTTCAACTCGCACCACTTTGCACTTGGAGCTGGTGGAAGAGCAGCTTGAGTACTAACATGGCTTTCAGCTCGCGGCACTTGGCACTTGGAGCTGGTGGAAGAGCATCTTGATACTAACTTGCACTTGGAGCTGGTGGAAGAGCATCTTGATACTAACTTGCACTTGGAGCTGGTGGAAGAGCATCTTGATACTAACGGCTTTCAGCTCGTGGCACTTGGCACTTGGAGCTGGTGGAAGAGCAGCTTGATACTAACATGGCTTTCAGCTCACAGCACTTTGCACTTGGAGCTGGTGGAAGAGCAGCTTGAGTACTAACATGGCTTTCAGCTCGCTGCACTTTGCACTTGGAGCTGGTGGAAGAGCATCTTGATACTAACTTGCACTTGGAGCTGGTGGAAGAGCATCTTGATATGAACATGGCTTTCAGCTCACGGCACTTGGCACTTGGAGCTGGTGGAAGAGCAGCTTGAGTACTAACATGGCTTTCAGCTCGCAGCACTTTGCACTTGGAGCTGGTGGAAGAGCAGCTTGAGTACTAACATGGCTTTCAGCTCACAGCACTTGGCACTTCGAGCTGTTGGAAGAGCATCTTGATACTAACATGGCTTTCAGCTCGCAGCACTTTGCACTTGGAGCTGGTGGAAGAGCAGCTTGATACTAACTTGCACTTGGAGCTGGTGAAAGAGCAGCTTGATACTAACATGGCTTTCAGCTCGCAGCACTTTGCACTTGGAGCTGGTGGAAGAGCAGCTTGATACTAACTTGCACTTGGAGCTGGTGGAAGAGCATCTTGATACTAACTTGCACTTGGAGCTGGTGGAAGAGCAGCTTGATACTAACATGGCTTTCAGCTCGCAGCACTTTGCACTTGGAGCTGGTGGAAGAGCAGCTTGAGTACTAACATGGCTTTCAGCTCGCTGCATTTGGCACTTGGAGCTGGTGGAAGAGCATCTTGATACTAACATGCACTTGGAGCTGGTGGAAGAGCAGCTTGATACTACCATGGCTTTCAGCTCGCAGCACTTTGCACTTGGAGCTGGTGGAAGAGCAGCTTGATACTAACTTGCACTTGGAGCTGGTGGAAGAGCATCTTGATACTAACTTGGACTTGGAGCTGGTGGAAGAGCATCTTGATACTAACATGGCTTTCAGCTCGCAGTACTTTGCACTTGGAGCTGGTGGAAGAGCAGCTTGAGTACTAACAGGGCTTTCAGCTTGCGGCACTTTGCACTTGGAGCTGGTGGAAGAGCATCTTGATACTAACTTGCACTTGAAGCTGGTGGAAGAGCAGCTTGATACTAACATGGCTTTCAGCTCGCAGCACTTTGCACTTGGAGCTGGTGGAAGAGCAGCTTGAGTACTAACATGGCTTTCAGCTCGCGGCACTTGGCACTTGGAGCTGGTGGAAGAGCAGCTTGATCCTAACATGGCTTTCCGCTCGCAGCACTTTGCACATGGAGCTGGTAGAAGAGCAGCTTGAGTACTAACATGGCTTTCAGCTCGCGGCATTTTGCACTTGGAGCTGGTGGAAGAGCATCTTGATACTAACTTGCACTTGGAGCTGGTGGAAGAGCATCTTGATACTAACATGGCTTTCAGCTCGCGGCACTTGGCACTTGGAGCTGGTGAAAAAGCAGCTTGAGTACTAACATGGCTTTCAGCTCGCAGCACTTTGCACTTGGAGCTGGTGGAAGAGCAGCTTGAGTACTAACATGGCTTTCAGCTCACGGCACTTTGCACTTGGAGCTGGTGGAAGAGCATCTTGATACTAACTTGCACTTGGAGCTGGTGGAAGAGCAGCTTGATACTAACATGGCTTTCAGCTCGCAGCACTTTGCACTTGGAGCTGGTGGAAGAGCAGCTTGAGTACTAACATGGCTTTCAGCTTGCGGCACTTGGTACTTGGAGCTGGTGGAAGAGCAGCTTGATACTAACATGGCTTTCAGCTCGCAGCACTTTGCACTTGGAGCTGGTGGAAGAGCAGCTTGAGAACTAACATGGCTTTCAGCTTGCGGCACTTTGCACTTGGAGCTGGTGGAAGAGCATCTTGATACTAACTTGCACTTGGAGCTGGTGGAAGAGCATATTGACACGAACATGGCTTTCAGCTTGCATCACTTTGCACTTGGAGCTGGTGGAAGAGCATCTTGATACGAAGATGGATTTCAGCTCGCAGCACTTGGAGCTGGTGGAAGAGCAGCTTGATACTAACTTGCACTTGGAGCTGGTGGAAGAGCATCTTGATAATAACATGGCATTCAGCTTGCGGCACTTTCGCACTGGGAGCTGGTGGAAGAGCAGCTTGATACTACCATGGCTTTCAGCTCGCAGCACTTTGCACTTGGAGCTGGTGGAAGAGCAGCTTGATACTAACTTGCACTTGGAGCTGGTGGAAGAGCATCTTGATACTAACTTGCACTTGGAGCTGGTGGAAGAGTAGCTTGATACTAACATGGCTTTCAGCTCGCAGCACTTTGCACTTGGAGCTGGTGGAAGAGCAGCTTGATTACTAACATGGCTTTCAGCTCGCGGCACTTGGCACTTGGAGCTGGTGGAAGAGCATCTTGATACTAACTTGCACTTGGAGCTGGTGGAAGAGCAGCTTGATACTACCATGGCTTTCAGCTCGCAGCACTTTGCACTTGGAGCTGGTGGAAGAGCAGCTTGATACTAACTTGCACTTGGAGCTGGTGGAAGAGCATCTTGATACTAACTTGGACTTGGAGCTGGTGGAAGAGTAGCTTGATACTAACATGGCTTTCAGCTCGCAGCACTTTGCACTTGGAGCTGGTGGAAGAGCAGCTTGAGTACTAACATGGCTTTCAGCTCGCGGCACTTGGCACTTGGAGCTGGTGGAAGAGCAGCTTGATCCTAACATGGCTTTCAGCTCGCAGCACTTTGCACATGGAGCTGGTGGAAGAGCAGCTTGAGTACTAACATGGCTTTCAGCTCGCGGCACTTTGCACTTGGAGCTGGTGGAAAAGCATCTTGATACTAACTTGCACTTGGAGCTGCTGGAAGAGCACCTTGATACTAACATGGCTTTCAGCTCGCGGCACTTGGCACTTGGAGCTGGTGAAAAAGCAGCTTGAGTACTAACATGGCTTTCATCTCGCAGCACTTTGCACTTGGAGCTGGCGGAAGAGCAGCTTGAGTACTAACATGGCTTTCAGCTCACGGCACTTTGCACTTGGAGCTGGTGGAAGAGCATCTTGATACTAACTTGCACTTGGAGTTGGTGGAAGAGCAGCTTGATGCTAACATGGCTTTCAGCTCGCAGCACTTTTTACTTGGAGCTGGTGGAACAGCAGCTTGAGCATTAACATGGCTTTCAGCTCGCGGCACTTGGTACTTGGAGCTGGTGGAAGAGCAGCTTGATACTAACATGGCTTTCAGCTCGCAGCACTTTGCACTTGGAGCTGGTGGAAGAGCAGCTTGAGTACTAACATGGCTTTCAGCTCGCGGCACTTTGCACTTGGAGCTGGTGGAAGAGCATCTTGATACTAACTTGCACTTGGAGCTGGTGGAAGAGCATATTGACACGAACATGGCTTTCAGCTTGCATCACTTTGCACTTGGAGCTGGTGGAAGAGCATATTGACACGAACATGGCTTTCAGCTTGCAGCACTTTGCACTTGGAGCTGGTGGAAGAGCAGCTTGAGTACTAACATGGCTTTCAGCTCGCGGCACTTGGCACTTGGAGCTGGTGGAAGAGCATCTTGATACTAACTTGCACTTGGAGCTGGTGGAAGAGCAGCTTGATACTACCATGGCTTTCAGCTCGCAGCACTTTGCACTTGGAGCTGGTGGAAGAGCAGCTTGAGTACTAACATGGCTTTCAGCTCGCGGCACTTGGCACTTGGAGCTGGTGGAAGAGCATCTTGATACTAACTTGCACTTGGAGCTGGTGGAAGAGCAGCTTGATACTACCATGGCTTTCAGCTCGTAGCACTTTGCACTTGGAGCTGGTGGAAGAGCAGCTTGAGTACTAACATGGCTTTCAGCTCGCGGCACTTGGCACTTGGAGCTGGTGGAAGAGCATCTTGATACTAACTTGCACTTGGAGCTAGTGGAAAAGCATCTTGATACTAACATGGCTTTCAGCTCGTGGCACTTGGCACTTGGAGCTGGTGGAAGAGCAGCTGGATACTAACATGGCTTTCAGCTCGCGGCACTTGGTACTTGGAGCTAGTGGAAGAGCAGCTTGATACTAACATGGCTTTCAGCTCGCAGCACTTTGCACTTGGAGCTAGTGGAAGAGCAGCTTGAGTACTAACATGGCTTTCAGCTCGCTGCACTTTGCACTTGGAGCTGGTGGAAGAGCATCTTGATACTAACTTGCACTTGGAGCTGGTGGAAGAGCATCTTGATACGAACATGGCTTTCAGCTCGCGGCACTTGGCACTTGGAGCTGGTGGAAGAGCAGGTTGAGTACTAACATGGCTTTCAGCTCGCAGCACTTTGCACTTGGAGCTGGTGGAAGAGCAGCTTGAGTACTAACATGGCTTTCAGCTCACAGCACTTGGCACTTCGAGCTGTTGGAAGAGCATCTTGATACTAACATGGCTTTCAGCTCGCAGCACTTTGCACTTGGAGCTGGTGGAAGAGCAGCTTGATACTAACTTGCACTTGGAGCTGGTGAAAGAGCAGCTTGATACTAACATGGCTTTCAGCTCGCAGCACTTTGCACTTGGGGCTGGTGGAAGAGCAGCTTGATACTAACTTGCACTTGGAGCTGGTGGAAGAGCATCTTGATACTAACTTGCACTTGGAGCTGGTGGAAGAGCAGCTTGATACTAACATGGCTTTCAGCTCGCAGCACTTTGCACTTGGAGCTGGTGGAAGAGCAGCGTGAGTACTAACATGGCTTTCAGCTCGCAGCACTTTGCACTTGGAGCTGGTGGAAGAGCAGCTTGAGTACTAACATGGTTTTCAGCTCGCGGCACTTGGCACTTGGAGCTGGTGGAAGAGCATCTTGATACTAACATGCACTTGGAGCTGGTGGAAGAGCAGCTTGATACTACCATGGCTTTCAGCTCGCAGCACTTTGCACTTGGAGCTGGTGGAAGAGCAGCTTGATACTAACTTGCACTTGGAGCTGGTGGAAGAGCATCTTGATACTAACTTGGACTTGGAGCTGGTGGAAGAGCATCTTGATACTAACATGGCTTTCAGCTCGCAGTACTTTGCACTTGGAGCTGGTGGAAGAGCAGCTTGAGTACTAACAGGGCTTTCAGCTCGCGGCACTTTGCACTTGGAGCTGGTGGAAGAGCATCTTGATACTAACTTGCACTTGAAGCTGGTGGAAGAGCAGCTTGATACTAACATGGCTTTCAGCTCGCAGCACTTTGCACTTGGAGCTGGTGGAAGAGCAGCTTGAGTACTAACATGGCTTTCAGCTCGCGGCACTTGGCACTTGGAGCTGGTGGAAGAGCAGCTTGATCCTAACATGGCTTTCAGCTCGCGGCACTTGGCACTTGGAGCTGGTGAAAAAGCAGCTTGAGTACTAACATGGCTTTCAGCTCGCAGCACTTTGCACTTGGAGCTGGTGGAAGAGCAGCTTGAGTACTAACATGGCTTTCAGCTCGCAGCATTTTGCACTTGGAGCTGGTGGAAGAGCATCTTGATACTAACATGGCTTTCAGCTCGCGGCACTTGGCACTTGGAGCTGGTGAAAAAGCAGCTTGAGTACTAACATGGCTTTCAGCTCGCAGCACTTTGCACTTGGAGCTGGTGGAAGAGCAGCTTGAGTACTAACATGGCTTTCAGCTCGCGGCACTTGGCACTTGGAGCTGGTGGAAGAGCATCTTGATACTAACTTGCACTTGTAGCTGGTGGAAGAGCAGCTTGATACTACCATGGCTTTCAGCTCACAGCACTTTGCACTTGGAGCTGGTGGAAGAGCAGCTTAAGTACTAACATGGCTTTCAGCTCGCGGCACTTGGTACTTGGAGCTGGTGGAAGAGCAGCTTGATACTAACATGGCTTTCAGCTCGCAGCACTTTGCACTTGGAGCTAGTGGAAGAGCAGCTTGAGTACTAACATGGCTTTCAGCTCGCTGCACTTTGCACTTGGAGCTGGTGGAAGAGCATCTTGATACTAACTTGCACTTGGAGCTGGTGGAAGAGCATCTTGATATGAACATGGCTTTCAGCTCACGGCACTTGGCACTTGGAGCTGGTGGAAGAGCAGGTTGAGTACTAACATGGCTTTCAGCTCGCAGCACTTTGCACTTGGAGCTGGTGGAAGAGCAGCTTGAGTACTAACATGGCTTTCAGCTCACAGCACTTGGCACTTCGAGCTGTTGGAAGAGCATCTTGATACTAACATGGCTTTCAGCTCGCAGCACTTTGCACTTGGAGCTGGTGGAAGAGCAGCTTGATACTAACTTGCACTTGGAGCTGGTGAAAGAGCAGCTTGATACTAACATGGCTTTCAGCTCGCAGCACTTTGCACTTGGAGCTGGTGGAAGAGCAGCTTGATACTAACTTGCACTTGGAGCTGGTGGAAGAGCATCTTGATACTAACTTGCACTTGGAGCTGGTGGAAGAGCAGCTTGATACTAACATGGCTTTCAGCTCGCAGCACTTTGCACTTGGAGCTGGTGGAAGAGCAGCTTGAGTACTAACATGGCTTTCAGCTCGCTGCATTTGGCACTTGGAGCTGGTGGAAGAGCATCTTGATACTAACATGCACTTGGAGCTGGTGGAAGAGCAGCTTGATACTACCATGGCTTTCAGCTCGCAGCACTTTGCACTTGGAGCTGGTGGAAGAGCAGCTTGATACTAACTTGCACTTGGAGCTGGTGGAAGAGCATCTTGATACTAACTTGGACTTGGAGCTGGTGGAAGAGCATCTTGATACTAACATGGCTTTCAGCTCGCAGTACTTTGCACTTGGAGCTGGTGGAAGAGCAGCTTGAGTACTAACAGGGCTTTCAGCTTGCGGCACTTTGCACTTGGAGCTGGTGGAAGAGCATCTTGATACTAACTTGCACTTGAAGCTGGTGGAAGAGCAGCTTGATACTAACATGGCTTTCAGCTCGCAGCACTTTGCACTTGGAGCTGGTGGAAGAGCAGCTTGAGTACTAACATGGCTTTCAGCTCGCGGCACTTGGCACTTGGAGCTGGTGGAAGAGCAGCTTGATCCTAACATGGCTTTCAGCTCGCAGCACTTTGCACATGGAGCTGGTAGAAGAGCAGCTTGAGTACTAACATGGCTTTCAGCTCGCGGCATTTTGCACTTGGAGCTGGTGGAAGAGCATCTTGATACTAACTTGCACTTGGAGCTGGTGGAAGAGCATCTTGATACTAACATGGCTTTCAGCTCGCGGCACTTGGCACTTGGAGCTGGTGAAAAAGCAGCTTGAGTACTAACATGGCTTTCAGCTCGCAGCACTTTGCACTTGGAGCTGGTGGAAGAGCAGCTTGAGTACTAACATGTCTTTCAGCTCACGGCACTTTGCACTTGGAGCTGGTGTAAGAGCATCTTGATACTAACTTGCACTTGGAGCTGGTGGAAGAGCAGCTTGATACTAACATGGCTTTCAGCTCGCAGCACTTTGCACTTGGAGCTGGTGGAAGAGCAGCTTGAGTACTAACATGGCTTTCAGCTCGCGGCACTTGGTACTTGGAGCTGGTGGAAGAGCAGCTTGATACTAACATGGCTTTCAGCTCGCAGCACTTTGCACTTGGAGCTGGTGGAAGAGCAGCTTGAGAACTAACATGGCTTTCAGCTTGCGGCACTTTGCACTTGGAGCTGGTGGAAGAGCATCTTGATACTAACTTGCACTTGGAGCTGGTGGAAGAGCATATTGACACGAACATGGCTTTCAGCTTGCATCACTTTGCACTTGGAGCTGGTGGAAGAGCATCTTGATACGAAGATGGATTTCAGCTCGCAGCACTTGGAGCTGGTGGAAGAGCAGCTTGATACTAACTTGCACTTGGAGCTGGTGGAAGAGCATCTTGATAATAACATGGCATTCAGCTTGCGGCACTTTCGCACTGGGAGCTGGTGGAAGAGCAGCTTGATACTACCATGGCTTTCAGCTCGCAGCACTTTGCACTTGGAGCTGGTGGAAGAGCAGCTTGATACTAACTTGCACTTGGAGCTGGTGGAAGAGCATCTTGATACTAACTTGCACTTGGAGCTGGTGGAAGAGTAGCTTGATACTAACATGGCTTTCAGCTCGCAGCACTTTGCACTTGGAGCTGGTGGAAGAGCAGCTTGATTACTAACATGGCTTTCAGCTCGCGGCACTTGGCACTTGGAGCTGGTGGAAGAGCATCTTGATACTAACTTGCACTTGGAGCTGGTGGAAGAGCAGCTTGATACTACCATGGCTTTCAGCTCGCAGCATTTTGCACTTGGAGCTGGTGGAAGAGCAGCTTGATACTAACTTGCACTTGGAGCTGGTGGAAGAGCATCTTGATACTAACTTGGACTTGGAGCTGGTGGAAGAGTAGCTTGATACTAACATGGCTTTCAGCTCGCAGCACTTTGCACTTGGAGCTGGTGGAAGAGCAGCTTGAGTACTAACATGGCTTTCAGCTCGCGGCACTTGACACTTGGAGCTGGTGGAAGAGCAGCTTGATCCTAACATGGCTTTCAGCTCGCAGCACTTTGCACATGGAGCTGGTGGAAGAGCAGCTTGAGTACTAACATGGCTTTCAGCTCGCGGCACTTTGCACTTGGAGCTGGTGGAAAAGCATCTTGATACTAACTTGCACTTGGAGCTGCTGGAAGAGCACCTTGATACTAACATGGCTTTCAGCTCGCGGCACTTGGCACTTGGAGCTGGTGAAAAAGCAGCTTGAGTACTAACATGGCTTTCATCTCGCAGCACTTTGCACTTGGAGCTGGCGGAAGAGCAGCTTGAGTACTAACATGGCTTTCAGCTCACGGCACTTTGCACTTGGAGCTGGTGGAAGAGCATCTTGATACTAACTTGCACTTGGAGTTGGTGGAAGAGCAGCTTGATGCTAACATGGCTTTCAGCTCGCAGCACTTTTTACTTGGAGCTGGTGGAACAGCAGCTTGAGCATTAACATGGCTTTCAGCTCGCGGCACTTGGTACTTGGAGCTGGTGGAAGAGCAGCTTGATACTAACATGGCTTTCAGCTCGCAGCACTTTGCACTTGGAGCTGGTGGAAGAGCAGCTTGAGTACTAACATGGCTTTCAGCTCGCGGCACTTTGCACTTGGAGCTGGTGGAAGAGCATCTTGATACTAACTTGCACTTGGAGCTGGTGGAAGAGCATATTGACACGAACATGGCTTTCAGCTTGCATCACTTTGCACTTGGAGCTGGTGGAAGAGCATATTGACACGAACATGGCTTTCAGCTTGCAGCACTTTGCACTTGGAGCTGGTGGAAGAGCAGCTTGAGTACTAACATGGCTTTCAGCTCGCGGCACTTGGCACTTGGAGCTGGTGGAAGAGCATCTTGATACTAACTTGCACTTGGAGCTGGTGGAAGAGCAGCTTGATACTACCATGGCTTTCAGCTCGCAGCACTTTGCACTTGGAGCTGGTGGAAGAGCAGCTTGAGTACTAACATGGCTTTCAGCTTGCGGCACTTGGCACTTGGAGCTGGTGGAAGAGCATCTTGATACTAACTTGCACTTGGAGCTGGTGGAAGAGCATCTTGATACTAACATGGCTTTCAGCTCGTGGCACTTGGCACTTGGAGCTGGTGGAAGAGCAGCTTGATACTAACATGGCTTTCAGCTCACAGCACTTTGCACTTGGAGCTGGTGGAAGAGCAGCTTGAGTACTAACATGGCTTTCAGCTCGCGGCACTTGGTACTTGGAGCTGTTGGAAGAGCAGCTTGATACTAACATGGCTTTCAGCTCGCAGCACTTTGCACTTGGAGCTAGTGGAAGAGCAGCTTGAGTACTAACATGGCTTTCAGCTCGCTGCACTTTGCACTTGGAGCTGGTGGAAGAGCATCTTGATACTAACTTGCACTTGGAGCTGGTGGAAGAGCATCTTGATACGAACATGGCTTTCAGCTCGCGCCACTTGGCACTTGGAGCTGGTGGAAGAGCAGGTTGAGTACTAACATGGCTTTCAGCTCGCAGCACTTTGCACTTGGAGCTGGTGGAAGAGCAGCTTGAGTACTAACATGGCTTTCAGCTCACAGCACTTGGCACTTCGAGCTGTTGGAAGAGCATCTTGATACTAACATGGCTTTCAGCTCGCAGCACTTTGCACTTGGAGCTGGTGGAAGAGCAGCTTGATACTAACTTGCACTTGGAGCTGGTGAAAGAGCAGCTTGATACTAACATGGCTTTCAGCTCGCAGCACTTTGCACTTGGAGCTGGTGGAAGAGCAGCTTGATACTAACTTGCACTTGGAGCTGGTGGAAGAGCATCTTGATACTAACTTGCACTTGGAGCTGGTGGAAGAGCAGCTTGATACTAACATGGCTTTCAGCTCGCAGCACTTTGCACTTGGAGCTGGTGGAAGACCAGCTTGAGTACTAACATGGCTTTCAGCTCGCGGCACTTGGCACTTGGAGCTGGTGGAAGAGCATCTTGATACTAACCTGCACTTGGAGCTGGTGGAAGAGCAGCTTGATACTACCATGGCTTTCAGCTCGCAGCACTTTGCACTTGGAGCTGGTGGAAGAGCAGCTTGATACTAACTTGCACTTGGAGCTGGTGGAAGAGCATCTTGATACTAACTTGCCCTTGGAGCTGGTGGAAGAGTAGCTTGATACTAACATGGCTTTCAGCTCGCAGCACTTTGCACTTGGAGCTGGTGGAAGAGCAGCTTGATTACTAACATGGCTTTCAGCTCGCGGCACTTGGCACTTGGAGCTGGTGGAAGAGCATCTTGATACTAACTTGCACTTGGAGCTGGTGGAAGAGCAGCTTGATACTACCATGGCTTTCAGCTCGCAGCACTTTGCACTTGGAGCTGGTGGAAGAGCAGCTTGATACTAACTTGCACTTGGAGCTGGTGGAAGGGCATCTTGATACTAACTTGGACTTGGAGCTGGTGGAAGAGTAGCTTGATACTAACATGGCTTTCAGCTCGCAGCACTTCGCACTTGGAGCTGGTGGAAGAGCAGCTTGAGTAATAACATGGCTTTCAGCTTGCGGCACTTTGCACTTGGAGCTGGTGGAAGAGCATCTTGATACTAACATGGCTTTCAGCTCGCAGTACTTTGCACTTGGAGCTGGTGGAAGAGCAGCTTGAGTACTAACAGGGCTTTCAGCTCGCGGCACTTTGCACTTGGAGCTGGTGGAAGAGCATCTTGATACTAACTTGCACTTGAAGCTGGTGGAAGAGCAGCTTGATACTAACATGGCTTTCAGCTCGCAGCACTTTGCATTTGGAGCTGGTGGAAGAGCAGCTTGAGTACTAACATGGCTTTCAGCTCGCGGCACTTGGCACTTGGAGCTGGTGGAAGAGCAGCTTGATCCTAACATGGCTTTCAGCTCGCAGCACTTTGCACATGGAGCTGGTAGAAGAGCAGCTTGAGTACTAACATGGCTTTCAGCTCGCGGCACTTTGCACTTGGAGCTGGTGGTAGAGCATCTTGATACTAACTTGCACTTGGAGCTGGTGGAAGAGCATCTTGATACTAACATGGCTTTCAGCTCGCGGCACTTGGCACTTGGAGCTGGTGAAAAAGCAGCTTGAGTACTAACATGGCTTTCAGCTCGCAGCACTTTTCACTTGGAGCTGGTGGAAGAGCAGCTTGTTACTAACATGGCTTTCAGCTTGCAGCACTTTGCACTTGGAGCTGGTGGAAGAGCAGCTTGAGTACTAACATGCACTTGGAGCTGGTGGAAGAGCATCTTGATAATAACATGGCATTCCGCTTGCTGCACTTTCGCACTGGGAGCTGGTGGAAGAGCAGCTTGATACTACCATGGCTTTCAGCTCGCAGCACTTTGCACTTGGAGCTGGTGGAAGAGCAGCTTGATACTAACTTGCACTTGGAGCTGGTGGAAGAGCATCTTGATAATAACATGGCATTCAGCTTGCGGCACTTTCGCACTGGGAGCTGGTGGAAGAGCAGCTTGATACTACCATGGCTTTCAGCTCGCAGCACTTTGCACTTGGAGCTGGTGGAAGAGCAGCTTGATACGAACTTGCACTTGGAGCTGGTGGAAGAGCATCTTGATACTAACTTGCACTTGGAGCTGGTGGAAGAGAAGCTTGATACTAACATGGCTTTCAGCTCGCAGCACTTTGCACTTGGAGCTGGTGGAAGAGCAGCTTGATTACTAACATGGCTTTCAGCTCGCGGCACTTGGCACTTGGAGCTGGTGGAAGAGCATCTTGATACTAACTTGCACTTGGAGCTGGTGGAAGAGCAGCTTGATACTACCATGGCTTTCAGCTCGCAGCACTTTGCACTTGGAGCTGGTGGAAGAGCAGCTTGATACTAACTTGCACTTGGAGCTGGTGGAAGAGCATCTTGATACTAACTTGGACTTGGAGCTGGTGGAAGAGTAGCTTGATACTAACATGGCTTTCAGCTCGCAGCACTTTGCACTTGGAGCTGGTGGAAGAGCAGCTTGAGTACTAACATGGCTTTCAGCTCGCGGCACTTGGCACTTGGAGCTGGTGGAAGAGCAGCTTGATCCTAACATGGCTTTCAGCTCGCAGCACTTTGCACATGGAGCTGGTGGAAGAGCAGCTTGAGTACTAACATGGCTTTCAGCTCGCGGCACTTTGCACTTGGAGCTGGTGGAAAAGCATCTTGATATTAACTTGCACTTGGAGCTGGTGGAAGAGCACCTTGATACTAACATGGCTTTCAGCTCGCGGCACTTGGCACTTGGAGCTGGTGAAAAAGCAGCTTGAGTACTAACATGGCTTTCATCTCGCAGCACTTTGCACTTGGAGCTGGTGGAAGAGCAGCTTGAGTACTAACATGGCTTTCAGCTCACAGCACTTTGCACTTGGAGCTGGTGGAAGAGCATCTTGATACTAACTTGCACTTGGAGTTGGTGGAAGAGCAGCTTGATGCTAACATGGCTTTCAGCTCGCAGCACTTTGCACTTGGAGCTGGTGGAACAGCAGCTTGAGCATTAACATGGCTTTCAGCTCGCGGCACTTGGTACTTGGAGCTGGTGGAAGAGCAGCTTGATACTAACATGGCTTTCAGCTCGCAGCACTTTGCATTTGGAGCTGGTGGAAGAGCAGCTTGAGTACTAACATGGCTTTCAGCTCGCGGCACTTTGCACTTGGAGCTGGTGGAAGAGCATCTTGATACTAACTTGCACTTGGAGCTGGTGGAAGAGCATATTGACACGAACATGGCTTTCAGCTTGCATCACTTTGCACTTGGAGCTGGTGGAAGAGCATATTGACACGAACATGGCTTTCAGCTTGCAGCACTTTGCACTTGGAGCTGGTGGAAGAGCAGCTTGAGTACTAACATGGCTTTCAGCTCGCGGCACTTGGCACTTGGAGCTGGTGGAAGAGCATCTTGATACTAACTTGCACTTGGAGCTGGTGGAAGAGCAGCTTGATACTACCATGGCTTTCAGCTCGCAGCACTTTGCACTTGGAGCTGGTGGAAGAGCAGCTTGAGTACTAACATGGCTTTCAGCTCGCGGCACTTGGCACTTGGAGCTGGTGGAAGAGCATCTTGATACTAACTTGCACTTGGAGCTTGTGGAAGAGCATCTTGATACTAACATGGCTTTCAGCTCGTGGCACTTGGCACTTGGAGCTGGTGGAAGAGCAGCTTGATACTAACATGGCTTTCAGCTCACAGCACTTTGCACTTGGAGCTGGTGGAAGAGCAGCTTGAGTACTAACATGGCTTTCAGCTCGCGGCACTTGGTACTTGGAGCTGTTGGAAGAGCAGCTTGATACTAACATGGCTTTCAGCTCGCAGCACTTTGCACTTGGAGCTAGTGGAAGAGCATCTTGATACTAACATGGCTTTCAGCTCGCGGCACTTGGTACTTGGAGCTGTTGGAAGAGCAGCTTGATACTAACATGGCTTTCAGCTCGCAGCACTTTGCACTTGGAGCTAGTGGAAGAGCAGCTTGAGTACTAACATGGATTTCAGCTCGCTGCACTTTGCACTTGGAGCTGGTGGAAGAGCATCTTGATACTAACTTGCACTTGGAGCTGGTGGAAGAGCATCTTGATACGAACATGGCTTTCAGCTCGCGCCACTTGGCACTTGGAGCTGGTGGAAGAGCAGGTTGAGTACTAACATGGCTTTCAGCTCGCAGCACTTTGCACTTGGAGCTGGTGGAAGAGCAGCTTGAGTACTAACATGGCTTTCAGCTCACAGCACTTGGCACTTCGAGCTGTTGGAAGAGCATCTTGATACTAACATGGCTTTCAGCTCGCAGCACTTTGCACTTGGAGCTGGTGGAAGAGCAGCTTGATACTAACTTGCACTTGGAGCTGGTGAAAGAGCAGCTTGATACTAACATGGCTTTCAGCTCGCAGCACTTTGCACTTGGAGCTGGTGGAAGAGCAGCTTGATACTAACTTGCACTTGGAGCTGGTGAAAGAGCATCTTGATACTAACTTGCACTTGGAGCTGGTGGAAGAGCAGCTTGATACTAACATGGCTTTCAGCTCGCAGCACTTTGCACTTGGAGCTGGTGGAAGAGCAGCTTGAGTACTAACATGGCTTTCAGCTCGCAGCACTTTGCACTTGGAGCTGGTGGAAGACCAGCTTGAGTACTAACATGGCTTTCAGCTCGCGGCACTTGGCACTTGGAGCTGGTGGAAGAGCATCTTGATACTAACCTGCACTTGGAGCTGGTGGAAGAGCAGCTTGATACTACCATGGCTTTCAGCTCGCAGCACTTTGCACTTGGAGCTGGTGGAAGAGCAGCTTGATACTAACTTGCACTTGGAGCTGGTGGAAGAGCATCTTGATACTAACTTGCCCTTGGAGCTGGTGGAAGAGTAGCTTGATACTAACATGGCTTTCAGCTCGCAGCACTTTGCACTTGGAGCTGGTGGAAGAGCAGCTTGATTACTAACATGGCTTTCAGCTCGCGGCACTTGGCACTTGGAGCTGGTGGAAGAGCATCTTGATACTAACTTGCACTTGGAGCTGGTGGAAGAGCAGCTTGATACTACCATGGCTTTCAGCTCGCAGCACTTTGCACTTGGAGCTGGTGGAAGAGCAGCTTGATACTAACTTGCACTTGGAGCTGGTGGAAGAGCATCTTGATACTAACTTGGACTTGGAGCTGGTGGAAGAGTAGCTTGATACTAACATGGCTTTCAGCTCGCAGCACTTCGCACTTGGAGCTGGTGGAAGAGCAGCTTGAGTAATAACATGGCTTTCAGCTTGCGGCACTTTGCACTTGGAGCTGGTGGAAGAGCATCTTGATACTAACATGGCTTTCAGCTCGCAGTACTTTGCACTTGGAGCTGGTGGAAGAGCAGCTTGAGTACTAACAGGGCTTTCAGCTCGTGGCACTTTGCACTTGGAGCTGGTGGAAGAGCATCTTGATACTAACTTGCACTTGAAGCTGGTGGAAGAGCAGCTTGATACTAACATGGCTTTCAGCTCGCAGCACTTTGCATTTGGAGCTGGTGGAAGAGCAGCTTGAGTACTAACATGGCTTTCAGCTCGCGGCACTTGGCACTTGGAGCTGGTGGAAGAGCAGCTTGATCCTAACATGGCTTTCAGCTCGCAGCACTTTGCACATGGAGCTGGTAGAAGAGCAGCTTGAGTACTAACATGGCTTTCAGCTCGCGTCACTTTGCACTTGGAGCTGGTGGTAGAGCATCTTGATACTAACTTGCACTTGGAGCTGGTGGAAGAGCATCTTGATACTAACATGGCTTTCAGCTCGCGGCACTTGGCACTTGGAGCTGGTGAAAAAGCAGCTTGAGTACTAACATGGCTTTCAGCTCGCAGCACTTTGCACTTGGAGCTGGTGGAAGAGCAGCTTGATACTAACATGGCTTTCAGCTTGCAGCACTTTGCACTTGGAGCTGGTGGAAGAGCAGCTTGAGTACTAACATGGCTTTCAGCTCGCGGCACTTTGCACTTGGAGCTGGTGGAAGAGCATCTTGATACTAACTTGCACTTGGAGCTGGTGGAAGAGCATATTGACACGAACATGGCTTTCAGCTTGCATCACTTTGCACTTGGAGCTGGTGGAAGAGCATCTTGATACGAAGATGGATTTCAGCACTTTGCACTTGGAGCTGGTGGAAGAGCAGCTTGATACTAACTTGCACTTGGAGCTGGTGGAAGAGCATCTTGATACTAACATGGCATTCAGCTTGCGGCACTTTGCACTTGGAGCTGGTGGAAGAGCATCTTGATACTAACATGGCATTCAGCTTGCAGCACTTTGCACTTGGAGCTGGTGGAAGAGCATCTTGATACTAACATGGCATTCAGCTTGCAGCACTTTGCACTTGGAGCTGGTGGAAGAGCATCTTGATACTAACATGGCTTTCAGCTCGCTGCACTTTCGCACTGGGAGCTGGTCGAAATATATCGGCAAGTTGCTCATTTCTCTCAAAGTATAGGGGTCCGAACCAATTCCTGTGTTGCTGAATGAGTAAGCATAGCACATGACCTAAGCCTTTCAACAGAAGTCTGCTACGTTGCGAGTTGCATTTTTTTTGCGAAGAATCAGGCCCAGTGGTATATTTTAAAGTAAATTCCTCCTAACATAGGAGTGAAACAACACAGTCTTGGCCTTTACGGAAAGCTTGTTCTCATAACAATACTCTCCTAGTGCTGGGAAGTCACCGTAAACAACTGACAGTCGTCTCAAAGGAGAATCTTCTCAAAATATTTTGTGGCAGGAAATGTGCCAGCACCAAAAATTGTAAATCCCAATCCACAAAGGGCATCTGAATGCTCACATTTTAGAGGCGCACATTTAAATGCCCATTTCGCTGCCTTTGGCTTTTGTGCAAATAAGGGGACGCAAAGACATTCCCCAGAGCTTGTCTGGATTAGGTGCATGGGAAGGCGCAATGCATGAGAGGTTCACTTATATGTACTTAAACTCACTTTTTTGCATTTTCATTGAAGTAGGAGAGCAGTGGTGTGAACTGCTGCTCTCCCACTTGCATTTCTATTCTTCAAAGGATAGAATAGATGTTTCTTTTTTACAGCATTTCCTAGTGCTAGGCCCTGCATCTTTTGAGTTGCTGTCTAGCCCCCACTGAATGTAGTTACCTTTAAGTAAAAGGTAACCTGAACATTTCTTGCATGAATGCAAATGAAAAAAGTGCATCCCTAGAGCTTTTTAGTTTGGGCTATTAGGTAGTATGTTAGCGCCACCTATAAGTCAAAACTATTGCATTGGGGTACAGATAGGGAGAAATGGCATATGTGGAAAGACACAAAGCTTGAAAGTATTGTTTGGTTATTTGCAGCTCATGGCCATGCTGATCCATATGGCCATTCCCACCCAGTTTCTGCCCCTCCCCTTCTAACATATCTTCTCACAGGAACTCTTTGAGCTCACTTTATTCAAGCCATCTTGCCACCAAACTTTGTACTCCGAAGTGCATGCCAGTTCTTTTTCAAAGCAGTGTTCTGAGAGTTAATGACTTAATTGGAGTTGCAAACGTGCTACTGTTCCACAAAATCAACAAAGAATCCCACAAATCAGCTTCCTTCCCTTACCGCACCGAGTGAGCTACCCTAGATGTATACATATCAAATCCTATGCATTTTTTACCCCAAAACAAGGGCTCTTGACCATGTAGTTGTTAAGAAAATATACATCTTTTAATATTTATCACAACATAACATCAATTCGAATATACAATATTAAAACAACACATACATTTATTCAAAACACATACTTAACCACATATTATTGTGTGTGCATTTCCACTAGATGCCTAACAACAAAATCATCAGACACCTTGTTTCTGCCTTTCTATGGTGTATACTCCACAGGGAGTCACCGTTCTTGTTTATGCCCTTCCCAATTTATACGGGCAAAAAAGGAATGTGCCAACACTTGATACAACAATGTGTTTCTAGAACCAACAAAGATAAGCAAGGCAAATATTCCCTATTGCGTATCCTGTTGGTGCTGTCATCAGGGCACTTGGCTTAGTTCATGTTCTGGCTTTCACACACTGAGTGGTATACCATAATTTGCAATCTCTCTAAAAAACAAAATAACAACTAGACTTAAAAACATGGTTTTACAACTTTTTGTGCAAAAGAAGTACTGTAATACATCTATGACAACTTCATCTCTGTTATTTATATACGCAGCAGGCATATATTCATTTTTAAGTGATATCGTTATTGACCACTGGGCATAATTAATTTTCTTTTATATCCTGTATAAATAATTCCACATTTACCCTCTAGGGTTTTCATTTCATAAATCTAACATGGAAGGCTATCTATGGGGGTACTCGTAGGATGTCATTTTGCCCCTTTCTACTCGTTTCTCAATCATTTGTGAGTCACACCTTCTGGATGCTCACCTCTTGTTAAGTCTTCGACTGTTATTCACTTATTAAAGTAACTCATATGTCTGCCATGCAGGTGGAGCTGCCTCCCAATTGTGTTCTTTATCTTTTTCACAGACCATCGACCGTCTCCTATTTCATACACGGTCTCACTCTGTAATATAAACAAGGGTCTATGATGACTAACTGGTTTCCCAATGTTCACCTCGAAAATTCTAACTTGAAAAGAAATGGCTTACCTATGCAATTCAAATTGCTTCAATTTGTGCGAGGAGGTCTTCGTTTTTCCTCGCCTATAGCGTGGCTGTGTTGGCCGTGATCTAAATCATAATAGTAAACAAAACAGGAAACGAAAATCAGTTCCCTTCTAAAATGTCTCGTAACTTGACATGTGCCTGACTCCACAATCCATCAATGCAATTCAAATTCAGAATGTTTTTATTCAGATTTGGAATACCACATGGGATTTAAAAGTAATATTAATTTGACTGGAGAGTCTCCGTCTTCGGCCTCTGCTGCAGACGACACCCTACAACAATTCAGTAAGGGCGGGTCATCCCAGGTCGGCAGCCAGAGGCGCGTTTCTCCTGATCCATCCTGTCCACATTTCTTCAATTTAAGGCCTGCGTCGTCTTTGTCCCGAGTGATTCAACTCATAAGTCACAACTTTCATTCACATTGGCTGGCATTACTGTGTTCAGGAAAAGTGTTCAAAATGCCTCCCAAGTAAGCGCTGTTCAGAGTTATCCTGTCATGGTGATTGGGGAAGGACTCCCAGAACCTGAAATCTCCTTTTCTGTGGGGTTAATCTCCACAAAGTGTTGAGCTACACATGGCCGTTTGTCCATTGTACAATCAGTGACTTGTGTGCATTCCATCTCACCCTGACATGTCTAAACAGAAGTCCAACATAAACCTTCTGACCGGTTACTGCATCTGAATACATTAGTAATACTTTATTATGTGAAATGATTATATGAGGCAAAGGTTCTCAACTGTGTTAGTTTACCAGTAGTTGAATATATCGTCCGGACCAGGCTCAGAAAACATTGGGCAGCAGATGACCGTAATCATCATACTTTTCTCCTAACATGAAGATACTTTCATCACAGGGCATGCAATATAAGTTGTAACGGAGAATCCATATTACCTTCTTAATTGAAAGCAGTCCATGTAATACTGAGGGCAATAATAGCTATTGGGATGTTCAAGAGACGATCTTTAGAATCCGTGCCTATTTAATAATGTTTTGTGCAAGACCAGTCTCTGAGACCGCTTCCTCACTTTGAACAAATGGTCAGTTTTTGATTTTTCTAGGGTTAGTGCAATGGACCTAGTCTTGAGACTGCACAGAATTGCTTACATTTGTGGTCTTGGTTACATCGAGTGCTTGAAGATTCACTCCTCATAATACTCGGACCCACTCACACTTCAGCTCTAAGTGCACAGACTCTCTCAGAGCCCTGCTGTAAAAACCGAGTCTGCTTCTTAACTGTACAATTGGTAATAACTAACGACTTTGTTCTTGATAATGCAAGTGGCTTAAATAAAAGCCTTATTTCTTTAATTGCAGATTCCAACGGTGGTACACCATGCTTTCTCACTTCCCTACTTGACTCTATTAAAACAGACTTCCAATCACCTTTCTACAAGTAGTTGATTTTAAAATAAAATCCTTTTATGTGAATATATTTTTGGAACATTTGCTATTTTATTTGCAGTTTTCTTTCCCCCTGTCTTTTATTAGTAGTAGCGTTAACACTGTATATTCTCCACTCTGCAGAGGAGTCTTGTCCTTGGTCTCACTCCACCAAGGGAAAACAGTTATTTTAAGAAGGCCCTTTTGCGGACTGATTGAATCACAACAGCTCTTTGGTGAGAGTGCACCCATCCAGTCACCTGGGACACACAATAGTCGGCAATGCCATTATTACTGAACCTAAGAGGGGTTTTCCTGTGTGATAACCCTTTCAACACGCGTCATTGTTGATATCTTATATTTTGTAAAATGTTGCTTTGCTTTCACAATGATGGTCCCTAGCCAAGAAGAGCAAACATGATGGCTCGCCCTTATATAGAAGGCCCCCGCTACATGTGGAGCTATTTGGAACTTGGAAGGCAAAACAAGCAGCGGCCATTTTGAAAAGATAGGCTGTGCCGCTGATTTCATTCAGCCCATAACATTAATGAATATTGGCTCCTGGAGCGGAATTTAGAATTTCAGCGGGCCAAACAGGAACGGGAATTGCCAGACAATATTCTCCCATGAAGCAATGTTCCTGGTAGTTGACAAGAATCCATTCTTCTCTCTGGGGTGTGTTGTTCACACCCTCAGCCCCCGTAACCCACACCCGATTACCCCATAGTTCCCTCATCCATCACTGCCATTTTCCACAGGTCGCCTCTAAATCGCCCACTGTCTCACATGCCTTCCCAATCCCCCCTACTTGTCCGTGGCTCATTCCGGCCTCACTGGAAAGCAAGGGTGGGCTTCCATCATGGTCCGCCGAGCATCAGCATCTGAGAGACCATTTCAAATGGGTTTTCTTCCTATTTTACACAAACATAGTGGCTGTGTATATGTGTATAGCAGCTGGCCTACCATCAAGTACTACCAGCCCTATTTCCCGGTGCTGCTGGGCAGTATGGGGAGTTATGTGCACTGAGCTCTCCTTATTCGCCCCCTCTCTGCTTGGGCCATAAGTCAGCTTTTGAGCACATAACTCTTCCTATGGCCACATTGCAGAGCAATTATCCATAAATATGGGAATGAAATCTGAATAGCCACACTTCTGACTACTTCTGTGATGTTTCCGACATAGCGGGCCATCATTATGAGTTGGGCAGCAACCATAATTTGGTAATGCAGTATTTGGCAATTGCTCCCATTTTTTTACTGTCTGCCCAATTTAGAGTTGGGCTGGGAAATACCGCTGGAGGTATTACAAGTGCAATTTCTCAATGGGAAATCTTGCCAATGTTTACCGGTAGAGGCAAGATTTTTTAAATGGCCCAAAAACAATTTGCCTTTTTTTTGTTGGACTAAAGGGAAGCCCAGGCACTTCCCGTCAATACAGTTGTGTAGGGATGGCATTGGCATTTTCCAGGCACTGCTACAGGGGTATTAACTGGCCATCAAATGACAATAATTGGCTAGTGGAGTTAGTACCTGGGCATGCTGTGACAACGCCTGCCAAATGCTCATCTAATGCCCATGCAAGATCCCAAACTATTGGCTTTCCCTATGCTTGTTATAAAGAGACATTCAGTGCAAGGAACAGATGCATGGACACATATTGCTTATCAATCAAGCTTTACTACACCTGGAGCTGGTTTAAATTAGAAGTTAAGCTATTTCCTTTCGGTAGACTGCTTAAAAATAACAGTAGCACCCAGGGAGATGCACCACTGATTCAGGTGCTGTGAAATGTGTGAATGAGGCTCCTGTGTCTGCCAGCACTCCACAGTGGCCTGTTGAGCATCTTCAGGTCTGTCTGCCCCGGTCACTGGCCCCCCCCTCACCTTGTCTCCCATCTGCTCCCTGTCCCATTCACTCTTTCACCCCTCAATGCCCCGACTTATCTGCCTTTTGCTGCCTCTACGTCGTCCCTGTCAGCTGCCACACTCCTTAGAAATATCCCTTTTTTATTTTCACGTTGCCCATGTTCTGCCTACAGTTTCTTTTATGGGACGTCAGCTCACGCGAACAGTGGGAAACTGCGTCACCATAAAAAAGATACAACATTCTTCATCACCTATGACAGAGCTCTAGAGTGACGATGCCCTCAAAACCAGAGTTTGCGAGCTGACTTGGCCATTAACGGCCCATTGCTTGGGGGCTGGTGGCCCCTTAATGGCCAATAATGCCCAGTGGCGTAACACAAGCTCTGGGGGCCCCCCTGCAAGCCATGCTGAGGGCCCCCCCAACTCGGCAACAAATCACGAGTCGCGCCACCCTCTGGGCCGCCCTAGATTACCACGCTTGCGCAACACGTACAAACGTGTTGCTGAAGGGGTATGCCACACACTGCACTAGGAGAAAGATATAAATATGTGTTTTAATGCAATATACAGCACACTTTCTGAGAAAAATTGACTAAAAAGCCACAGTGTTTGCTATTGTTGTGTAGGGTAACAGCAATCCAAAACATGCAAGTCACCAACAGTGCACATGAACATTAATGCTTTGCTATTAAAAATGCCATGCCACAATAAAAACATGTCCAACTGGCTGCACAATGTAGACCAGTGTAGACACAAAATAACATTACAGTAACATTTAGACATACCTAGACTGGTTGCACAAAAATGCCAGTCAAAGCAATAAGACTCATGAAGAACACAGCACACATTCAAGCCTGCATCTCTACGGCCTCTAACAACACAGCCAAACTCTTTAAAATCTGCAAAGAACTGGCCAATCCTGTTGCGGTTTCTACCTCTCCTGTTCCCTCAACAGGCCCTCTGTACGGCTTTGGCCTCTCGCTTCTCCGCTAAAGCTCAGGACATCCTGTCCACTATCTCCTCTTCCTCTCCCTCTCTCGGCCCCCTTTCACTGGCGTAACAGGGGCCCCCCACCCCCCGCGGTGCGGGGGGCCCAGCAACCACATGTTCTGGAAGGGGGCCCCACTTGGAGTAAAAAAAAAAAAAAAAGACATTTTTTTACATTTTCTTTTTGAATTCACTCTGCAGTTCTATAGAAATGATTTCTGTAACAGAAATAATTTCTTTATGAAGGCAGAGTGAATACAAAAAGTCCAGTAGCTACCCACACCCCATGACAAGAAGACCCTAGGCTGGAGTCCTCCATGTCATGGGGTGAATCTCTATGACTTCAAAAATAAATAGTTTATTTTTGAAGTCACTCTTCCTTCATAAAGAAATTATTTCCGTTATGGTTCAGTCTTTAAGGGAAATATTTTCTTTATGAAATAAGAGTGACTTCAAAAAGAAACAATGGGCCTCATTATGAACATGGCGGTAGCCGTGCCTATATGGCAGGCACGGCTACCGCCATGCTCACTACCGGCACCACCTCCCGTGATTGGGCAATAACCGGCCCATTACAAGATGAATGGGCCGGTAATTGCCCATTCGCGGGTGGCGGTATTGTCAGGCTCCCGATCCCCATTCTGCCCAATAGGGCAGAATGGGGGTGGGGAGCATGGTTGCACCGGCACCGTTGATAATGGTGCTGGCGCAATTACAAGTTATGCTCGCGGGTGCCGCACAGCCCGCCAGGTAAGACCTGGCGAGCTGTCAGGAACCTGTGAGCAGAACTCGTAATGCGGCGGGACAGTATGAACGGTGCCAGTGCCTTACCAGCACCGTTCATACCGTCACCGCCAGGGTCCTAATGAGGCCCAATGTATTTTTGAAGTATTATGGCTCCCCTCAACCCATGACGTGTGCGTGTGTGAGTGTATGGTGAAAGGATGCACACTGAAATGTATGCGTGGCTGCCTGGGTGTGCCTGTATGGTGAAAATGTCCACACTTAAGTGTATAGGTGACTGTCTGTGTGAGGGTGTGGTGAAAGGGTGCACACAAATGCATGGGTGGCTGGGTGTGCGTGTACGGTGAAAGGATGCACACTTAAATGTGTGGGTGGCTGCCTGGGTGTGCCTGTATGGTGAAAGGGTGCACACTTAAAAGTATGGGTAGGTGCCTGGGTGTGTGTGTCTGTGTGGTGAAAGGTTGCACACTTAAATGTACGGGTGGCTGCCTGGGTGTGCCTGTATGGTGAAAGGGTGCACACTTAAATATATGGATGGCTGGGTGTGCGTGTGTATATATGGTTAATGGTGTGTGTGCTTGTGTTCAGGGGCGCAACAAAACCTACATTTCAGGGGGGCTAACTTTTCAAATATTGGGAGAGGTGCTAACTTCACGTGTGGTGGGGAGGAGCACACTTATTTGTGTGGGGGCATCTAACTTCTTTACGCATTTTAATGAGACTATTCTAGTGCAGCTTCAATGTTACAAGCAGTTAACTCTCTCCTATAGGTCTGAAAGTACCCACTTATGGGCTGCTGTGAGAATGACTGGTCTCCTGTTTCCGCTCTACCCTTCCAATCACTCGCCTGGCATGCAAGTACTAAACCCACATCACAATTTCAATTGCTTAAAAAATGTGGCATTTGAATGAAGGTACTAACAGTGAAATGATGTACATTAGTAATTGCTGGGCTGGGCCCTTGTTAATGGCAAAACCCAAGTGCTGTTTAACATCTGTGTCCTTTTCTGTCCGGCAACTGCTCTGAAGGTCAGCCAGGTCAGGTCAACATAGTCCACAATTTCAGTAGGGGGGTACGGGGGGGGAGTGCTGAAGCCCAGTCAGCTCAATGGTGTTCCACCACAACTTGTGTTTAATGCTTTGATTAATTATTGGTAATCTTTTTTACACCTAGCCCTATTCTTCCTCATCCCAGTACTTGTGTATGAGGCAGTACTTGTGTATGAGGCACTATGCCTCATACACAAGTACTGGGATAAGGTAGAGGTACATGAAGGTAATGCCTGACTTAGCTACCTGTAATCTTCATTACTCCTAGTCCCACTCTTCCTCCAGTACTTACCAGTGAGGCAAGGAGCCACATAAGTAAGCACTGGGACACGGAAGAGGGATGTGGAGGTAATTCTGGGCCAATGAGCTGATTTTGGAGGTTGGGGTAGGGGATGGCAGGGAGAAGAGATGTGTGGGGGGTGTAGGGTTGTGCAATAAATCATAATGGTCGTCCATGTCCATGCTAAGCAGGCATGATATGTGGTATTAGTGGCTAGAGAGGCATTTTGGTGCAGCCAGTCTAGTCATTCCTCAGTTTGGTATGACTTTTTTTAACTGGGCATTTCTGATAAAGCAGTCCTGCTAAGTGTAATTACCTGGCTAGACTGGCATTTGGGTTCTGCCAGTCTAGCCATTTCTTACTGTGGCACTGTATATTGTTCTGGGCATCTGTGATAAAATGATATGTTATGATATGATAAGTCATATATAACGCACCTGTACACAAGTGTTTTTAGTCACGACAAGACAAGAGAAGGAAAACTGAGGGAGGACAACACAAATGATCTTACTAAGCCTCGTGTCATTCAGATCGAGAATGAGAAGTGCAAGGGGAAAGGGAGGGGGGAAGTGCAAGGGAGAGGGGAGGGGAAAACAGGGCAGCAATGCACTGAGTAAGTGCCACCAGGGCAGCGCGGCTCTGGGTAGTGCAAGGAGAACAAGGGACTGTAGGGTTACAGTTACAGCCCCTAACTGCATGGTAGGCCTGGAGGCAGTGCAAGGGTGACTGATCAAGAAAGAGCCTGGACTCAGTGAGACAGAGGGTAGCCAAGCAACCAGTTGCTACAGCGGACAGGTAGGTCAGCAGGGGAGGGAGCGAGAGAGAAAGCAGAGGAGAAGAGGAACTTTTTGAGCTACTTCCGGAACTTCAGGTGGTCCGGCTCAAGTTTGGGAGGGTCAAGGAGGCCATTTCAGAGGGAGGCGCCTGCAGGGGAGAAGGATCTACCCCCCCACTCTCTGCCTGGAGAAGTATCTAACCCTTAGGGCTCGAGAAGGAAGGTATTTTGGAAGATGGCGTTGGATGTAGTGCAGATACCAGCCCCAGAAAGCCTTGTGGACAATGAAAAGGGTCTTGAACTTGATCCTTGCAGCCACCGAGAGCCAGTGGAGAGATTTCATGGCTGGAGAGATACAGTCCCTGGGCTTGAGGCCAAGGATAAGTCTCGCAGTCCTGTTCTGGATTAGTTGCAGAGGGTGCAGAGTAGAGGAAGGCAGATTGAGAAAGTGGCTGTTGCAGTAGTCCAGCCTAGAGAGAACCAGAGCTCTGGAGACAGTGAGCTTCTGGGGGAAAGTGAGAAATGGAAGATTCCCTTTGAGGAGGTGCAGCTGGTAGTGGGATTTCTTGGCGATGTCCGAGATGTAAGGAGAGAAAGAGAGAGTGGAGTTGAAGATGACACCAGGAATGAGCGAGAGAGGAGAGTAGGCTGAGGGAAGCCTGAAGGAAAGCGGAGTGCCATCCGCATAACACTGTAAGTTAGAGGAGAAGGTAGAGATCAGGTGGGTAAAAGGAGCCAAGTAGAGGTTGAAAAACCAGGGTGAGAGGATAGAGCACTGGAGAACGCCACATGTAGAGAGAGGTGGCGGAGTGAACAGGACAAAGTTGGACCTGGGAGGGGCGGTCCAAGAGGAAGGAGGTC
Organism: Ambystoma mexicanum; assembly: GCF_040938575.1. Classification (NCBI taxonomy): domain Eukaryota; kingdom Metazoa; phylum Chordata; class Amphibia; order Caudata; family Ambystomatidae; genus Ambystoma; species Ambystoma mexicanum. The sequence continues at coordinate 1,087,855,148 of NC_090921.1, forward strand.
AGCCACTCCAGGGCCTGATCCATGATGCCCAGGTTCTTACGAAGTCTTTTGATCAGGATGGCGTGGTTGACCGCGTGGAAAGCAGAGGAAAGTTCCAGGATGATGAGGACAGAAGGAATGCTGGAATCAAGGTTAGAGATCAGATCTTCACAGGTGTTCAGGAGAGCAGTTTCCGTGCCTCTGGCATCTCTTAAGCCATACTGATGGTCATGGAGTCAACCAACAGATTCAGTGTGGAGTGTAAGCTGGCAGTTGGCCAGCTTTTCCAAGAATTTGGGAGAGGGGAAGTTCCAGTCCTGTTCACTCCACCACCTCTCTCTACATGTGGCGTTCTCCAGGGCTCTATCCTCTCACCCTGGTTTTTCAACCTCTACTTGCCTCCTTTTACCCACCTGATCTCTACCTTCTCCTCTAACTTACAGTGTTGTGCGGATGTCACTCCGCTTTCCTTCAGGCTTCCCTCAGCCTGCTCTCCTCTCTCGCTTATTCCTGGTGTCATCTTCAACTCCACTCTCTCTTTCTCTCCTCACATCTCGGACATCGCCAAGAAATCCCACTACCAGCTGCACCTCCTCAAAGGGACTCTTCCATATCTCACTTTCCCCCAGAAGCTCACTGTCTCCAGAGCTCTGGTTCTCTCTAGGCTGGACTACTGCAACAGCCACTTTCTCAATCTGTCTTCCACTACTCTGCACCCTCTGCAACTAATCCAGAACAGGACTGCGAGACTTATCCTTGGCCTCAAGCCCAGGGACTGTATCTCTCCAGCCATGAAATCTCTCCACTGGCTCTCGGTGGCTGCAAGGATCAAGTTCAAGACCCTTTTCATTGTCCACAAGGCTTTCTGGGGCTGGTATCTGTACTACATCCAACGCTATCTTCCAAAATACCTTCCTTCTCGAGCCCTAAGGATTAGATACTTCTCCAGGCAGAGAGTGGGGGGTAGATCCTTCTCCCCTGCAGGCGCCTCCCTCTGAAATGGCCTCCCTGACCCTTCCAAACTTGAGCCGGACCATCTGAAGTTCCGGAAGTAGCTCAAAAAGTTCCTCTTCCCCTCTGCTTTCTCTCTCGCTCTCTCCCCTGCTGACCTACCTGTCCGCTGTAGCAACTGGTTGCTTGGCTACCCTCTGTCTCACTGAGTCCAGGCTCTTTCTTGATCAGTCACCCTTGCACTGCCTCCAGGCCTACCACGCAGTTAGGGGCTGTAACTGTAACCCTACAGTCCCTTGTTCTCCTTGCACTACCCAGAGCCGCGCTGCCCTGGCTGCACTTACTCAGTGCATTGCTGCCCTGTTTTCCCCTCCCCTCTCCCTTGCACTTCCCCCTCCCTTTCCCCTTGCACTTCTCGTTCTCTATCTGAATGACACAAGGCTTAGTAAGATCATTTGTCTTGTCCTCCCTCAGTTTTCCTTCTCTTGTCTTGTCGTGACTAAAAAAACTTGTGTACAGGTGCGTTATATATGAGTTATCATATCATAAAATATCATTTTATCACAGATGCCCAGAACAATATACAGTGCCACAGTAAGAAACGTCTAGACTGGCAGAACCCAAATGCCAGTCTAGCCAGGTAATTACACTTAGCAGGACTGCTTTATCAGAAATGCCCAGTTAAAAAAAGTCATACCAAACTGAGGAATGACTAGACTGGCTGCACCAAAATGCCTCTCTAGCCACTAATACCACATATCATGCCTGCTTAGCATGGACGACCATTATGATTTATTGCACAACCCTACACCCCCCCACACATCTCTTCTCCCTGCCATCCCCTACCCCAACCTGCAAAATCAGCTCATTGGCCCAGAATTACCTCCACATCCCTCTTCCTTGTCCCAGTGCTTACTTATGTGGCTCCTTGCCTCACTGGTAAGTACTGGAGGAAGAGTGGGACTAGGAGTAATGAAGATTACAGGTAGCTAAGTCAGGCATTACCTTCATGTACCTCTACCTTATCCCAGTACTTGTGTATGAGGCATAGTGCCTCATACACAAGTACTGCCTCATACACAAGTACTGGAATGAGGAAGAATAGGGCTAGGTGTAAAGAAGATTACCAATAATTAATCAAGGCATTAAACACAAGTAGTGGTGGAACACCATTGAGCTCACTGGGCTTCAGCACCCCCCCTTTTCCTGCCCCCCCCTACTGAAATTGTGGGCTATGTTGACTTGACCTGGCTGACCTTCAGAGCAGTTGCCGGACAGAAAAGGACACAGATGTTAAACAGCACCTGGGTTTTGCCATTAACAAGGGCCCAGCCCAGCAATTAGTAATGCACATCATTTCACTGTTAGTACCTGCATTCAAATGGCACATTTTCTAAGCAATTGAAATTGTGATGTGGGTTTAGTACTTGCATGCCAGGGGATTGATTGGAAGGGTAGAGCGGAAACAGGAGACCAGTCATTCTCACAGCAGCCCATAAGTGGGTACTTTCAGACCTATAGGAGAGAGTTAACTGCTTGTAACATTGAAGCTGCACTAGAATAGTCTCATTAAAATGTGTAAAGAAGTTAGATGCCCCCACACAAATAAGTTTGCTCCTCCCCACCGCACGTGAAGTTATCACCTCTCCCAACATTTGAAAAGTTAGCCCCCCTGAAATGTAGGTTTTGTTGCGCCCCTGAACACAAGCACACACACCATTAACCATATATACACACGCACACCCAGCCATCCATATATTTAAGTGTGCACCCTATCACCATTCAGGCACACCCAGGCAGCCACCCGTACATTTAAGTGTGAAACCTTTCACCACACAGGCACACACACACAGGCACCTACCCATACATTTAAGTGTGCATCCTTTCACTGTACACGCACACACAGCCACCCATACATTTGTGTGCACCCTTTCACCACACCCTCACACATACAGTCACCTATACACTTAAGTGTGGACATTTTCACCATACAGGCACACCCAGGCAGCCACCCATACATTTCAGTGTGCATCCTTTCACCATACACTCACACACGCACACGTCATGGGTTGAGGGGAGCCATAATACTTCAAAAATACATTGGGCCTCGTTAGGACCCTGGCTGTGATGGTATGAACGGTGCTGGTAAGGCACTGGCACCGTTCATACTGTCCCGCCACATTACGAGTTCTGCTCGCGGGTTCCTGACAGCTCGCCAGGTCTTACCTGGCGGGCTGTGCGGCACCCGCGAGCATAACTTGTAATTGCGCCGGCACCATTATCAACGGTGCCGGCTCAACCATGCTCCCCATCCCCATTCTGCCCTATTTGGCAGAATGGGGATCGGGAGCCCGACAATACCGCCACCCGCGAATGGGCAATTACCGGCCCATTCATCTTGTAATGGGCCGGTTATTGCCCAATCGCGGGAGGTGGTGCCGGTAGTGAGCATGGCGGTAGCCGTGCCTGTTATACAGGCACGGCACCGCCATGTTCATAATGAGGCCCACTGTTTCTTTTTGAAGTCACTCTTACTTCATAAAGAAAATATTTCCGTTAACGACTGAACTATAACGGAAATAATTTCTTTATGAAGGCAGAGTGACTTCAAAAATAAACTATTTATTTTTGAAGTCATAGGGCTTCCCCCACCCCATGACATGGAGGACTCCAGCCTAGGGTCTTCTTGTCATGGGGTGTGGGTAGCTACTGGACTTTTTGTATTCACTCTGCCTTCATAAAGAAATTATTTCTGTTACAGAAATAATTTCTATAGAAATGCAGAGTGAATTCAAAAAGAAAATGTAAAAAAAACATTTTTTTTTTACTCCAAGTGGGGCCCCCTTCCAGAACATGTGGTTGCTGGGCCCCCCACACCACGGGGGGTGCAGGGGCCCCTGTTACGGCAGTGATAACGCCCACAAACGTGGGTGTTAATGTCATGTTAGCATCCTCTAAAAAATGCCAATGGGTACCCGAAAAAGATCTGAATAGTGTTTATTTGTGGGTAGAGAGGGGCAGGTAGTGGGTGGGATACCAAGGGGCTAGAATGGGCAGTGAAAGCGTGGGTACAAATTCAAAAAGGCCCATGATGGGTGTCCCTCCTCACATCTGCTGTCTCTCCTATCTTCACTTCCCATTTCAATAGTTTCAGCTTACAGGCAGTGCTTACAGTGCCAACTAATAGCAAAAACTAAATTGTTGTTACAATAGGCCATGGCAAGGGGGTGAAAAGGTGGAATCTTTGACGCCTCCCCTCTTGCCACCAAGCCAATGTAATGCATAAAAGGAGTTTGAATTTTCACTTCTGGACAGTAAGAAAAATGTACATTACTGGTGCGCAGCACTACTGTACATTATCTATTTCTTAAATTGATTAAAATAATATTGTAAATTGTGTTCCTAGAATACTGCAGACGATAATGCACAAATGCCAGTCTGTTTGCATTGCTCCTCGTCTTAACCTGCAACTGGGTGAATTTTCTGAAATACTGACAGGGGTGGACTGGGATTCAAGAGTGGTCCAAGAAATTACTTTCAAAGTGACCCCATTTTGCAGCGAGCAAGTGAGCCCAACCATTCCAAGAGCGTTTTAAGGGGTAGTTCCCATGACAGTCACCTTGCATGCCATCCCCGGTCATGTTTAGGGATCTAAAATCCAGACAGGGACGTCATGTCACCAAAATGCCAGGGGTAGCGAAAGTGACATCACATGACCCTGACCTCTGATGACATCATCATTAGACCTAACCCGAAGTGATAGCGTGGGAAGCGATGGAACACGACCTTTCACCCCTTGACAAAACAGGAAGTGGAATCGCATAGCATTGTTCCTAAGTACACCACGAAAATGATATGCCTACAATTTCACTATAATGTGATTTACATTTCATATAAGAATTGATCGCCATATGTAGCGTTAAGATCAGTGTGTATATGCCCATATTATCAAATTACTGTGAATGCAAGCAGGCGTCCATGGCCAAATGATAATGATGTGTTATTACATAGCACTTACGCTTACGCGCTTTATATAGAAAAAAATATACACCCAATATCACACAACCTGTGTTGGTACTCATTTATCGACCTCCGAAGGATGAAAGGCTGAGTTGAGGTGTTTAAGAACAGACTAAATCAGTGACTCACCTGCTGACCTCCTGAAGTGTGCCTGAAATAAACCTTTAATGAGTCTAGCAATTATTGTAGAGAATTCCAGAAAGACACATTATTTGGTATTCCTATTCTTTCTTATTTGGGGTCAGTGCTGAAAGTATTAGACTTGTGGCACTCCTGTTCTTATTTTTCTTTTCTTTTTTTAAGAGGCCTGAACAGGAAAGCCAGACCCTCCAGAAGTAAATAGCCACATGGTGCTGGCCACAGCCCAGGAGCTTGCATTCCAAAAACTAAAAAAAGATACTTTTGTTTTATTTTTTAGGGGTAGTAAGGGAGACCACAGGGGTAGCAAGGGAGACCTCAGAGATCGCAGTTGCGACCTCTGGTGACCCCTAAATGACGTCCCTGAATCCAGAGTGGATTCCGGAGTGCCTTTCAGGGAAAGATACACTACTGGCAGAGCTCCCGGCCCAAAAGACATTGGGCCTCATTCTGAGTGTGGCGGTCCGGAAACAAGGGTGCTGGTAAGCTTACCGGCACCCTTGTTTCCGGACCGCCACACTACAAGTCTGCCTGCAGGAGCCATAGAGCCCGGCAGGTCTGACCCTGCCGGGCGCATTGGCACTGGTAGGCAGAGTCATCACTGTTACCAACGGTGCCGGTGCTTCCGTCTCCCCACTCCCATGGAGTCGTATGGGACTCCACGGGAATGGGGAGTTACTAAATCTGCCGCGTGACTTCCCGCTCCTCTGGGACTTGTAATGTCCCAGTGGCACCGGGAAGTCAGGCACCAGCAGGTTACTGCCGACCTTGTAATGAGGCCAATTGTCTGTGCTTTCTTGTCTCTGTTACAAAGCCCTTACCATTCTCCCATTGGGTAAGACAAGCCTTTGAATTGATTAGGTAATTACCTCTCATTCCAAGCCAAGTGAATGAAGTCTTTAAAGGCTTTCTGCCATCTTGGATTTCTTTCAGCTGGTTCCAAGTGCAAGTAGCTGGTTGTTAGCTGCTCCGCTCCTGTCTTGCCGTCTGGCTGCCTCCCTGTCCAGAAGTTTGCTTTGTGGGTGAATAAGGCCATCACAATGGACAGGTAAGCCTCTAATAAGTTCCCACCTGTGAAAAAATAATTTTGCCCTTGTGGAGGGGCAGAGGAGGAACTATTCTTCTCTTTAAATGCTGCAATTGCAGGGGAAGGAGCAAACCATTCGGCTTTACAGGCATTGCTGCTGAGGGTGGAGGAGGTGTTGGTATAAGTTAGGTTTTCCCCTTGAAGGAGCTGCACCTGTTGACCAAAGGGTCTCTCTGGGTGTGATAGTGGTTCCCCTTAGTGAATCATTCCCTGAAAGACACCCATGAATCTGCTCAGGGGTTTGGATCCCTAAACCTGATGCATATTGGGGGAAGTAGTCCTGAATACCTGGTTTCTTTGGGACCTGGTCATTTCTTATTTTAGTTGCAGTCTCGGGTGGGAGAGGGGATGGAAATAGTTCATGGCTTATCCTGTCAGTCCTACTGCAAGAATTGTTTGCAATGTGATGTTGTCGCAAGGGCTACGCCTTAAGCCCCTCTTGTAGGGGTTGGGGTCACTTTGAAAAGAATGTCCAGGACCCCTTTTGGTTTCCAATCCACCCCTGCTGACACGCCAGTACAGTAGCACTCTGACACTGATTCGGGTTAAGACTCATTAATTCATTTACTCAAAAGCTGCCCCTCTCCTCGCCCAAATGGCACTTGGTGCTTAATTTATCAGATCAGCTTCAGACCATCATGCAAGAAGCCGGCACACAATATAATTCCACAAGAACATTTTATTTCATCACTATCAGCTGTTGCCAGACACTGGCAGATGTATTCTCGTGCATTCTTACTGTCACTAATTGCGAATGTAGTTAAGTAAGTAAGCTAGATGGGTAGCTTAAGTGCAACGCGCTCCCCCTGGAAAGAGACGATGCCTTGGGAAACGTGTGGGGTACCCCTTCAACACTTCATCCCTCTAAATGGGCTAGGTCAACAGAGTGACATAGGTGGGTAGTAATAACATTGGTTTTTACAGCACTTAGAAGCAGTCTGTCTACATGAAGCGCTATATAAATCATCTAATTATTCTTACAGAGGGGAGAAGAGCACCAAGAATGCAATCTATAAAAAGAAGCGATTCGCACCAATTAATTTCTGCAATGTATTTTTCACCATACAGCAATAAAAGCCACGAAAGTATAAAAATCACATTGCCAATAACAATATAAATAGTGGCTTTTCCCATTATGGCATTGCCTCTGTAGTCGTCTCTGAACAGTAAAACTACTCTGCCTGCAGCCTTCCTGCAGTCAAAGCTTTTATGAATATTCCTTTCTGCAAATGTTCGAGTACAGAGAAAACATCTTCTGGGCTCCATGTTTCAGAGAGTCATTTTGTTTCTCTGGCTATTGCTTGTGTCACAGTAATAGATGTTTGCGCTTCAGCAGTCCATTCTTAGCTCCTGCCGCAGACCAGTCTCTCCTCTCGTATTCCCCTAATAATTTAACCTGAGTCTGTACCCAGAGCCTGCCCAAGGCATGGGCAGACTGTGCTGTCGCCCCGGGCCCCACGCTCTTGGGGGCCCAAGGAGCTATCTGCTGCCATGAGTAAAAGAAGTAACAAGGGCTGGGCTGCTTCCAGACACAGGACTTTTCTTTGCAAGGCCGTGCTGTCAGCTCCCAACCCCCTGTGCCCGACCTCTAGAGACAAATCCCATCCCCCCCAGCAGCTCACCAGACTTGTGGGGCCTCGCAGTTGGGGCTTATCACGCTCTTTGTTTAAAGTAATGGTCCAGTTGCAGCCCAAATCTGTCTTCTTTGAAGACAATTAAAATGTTGCCAAAAAAGAGTTGTGCACTATGTCAATAGTATTCAGATGTCCTCATTTGGTGTGTTAAATGAATTTTTCTTTTTTTTTTAGCATGTCCCTTTTCTGTCGCATCCAGATGAGGACTGGCCTCTAGGGCAATAGTGCAATGCCCAAACCAAAAATGCAAAATGCTAGTGTGCGACAGTTTTTTTTGTCAAAGTGGGCCACTTCTTTGGCCAGTATGGGAAAGCTTTATGAGTTACTTCACTATGCGGCTAGTAGTTTTGACCATTGTTGCTGAATAAATATTCATTAAATTGCACAACTTGCATCATATTTCTCCCAAAAACATACTTTGTGGGACACTTTTTTATTGGTGCCTGAGACGATTTTATGCCCCAGTCCGACCCTGCACACATCATATCAAGCATGCCTTTGTCAAGTGATGCAAATGGTTACCATTTCAGACTATGTTCTCTGAGAAAAATTGCACTTAGAAGTGTACCCAATAGCATATGTGTGTATTTAGAAGTTGTGCTCAATAGCCTCTCCGTAAAAAGTTGCATCTATAAGTGTACCCAATAACATATGTGTGTATTTAGAAGTTGTGCCCAATAGCCTCTCTGAGAAAAGTTGCATCTAGAAGTGTACCCAATAGCATATGTGTATTTAGAAGTTGTGCCCAATAGCCTCTCTGAGAAAGTTGCATTTCTTTGATAGAACTGCGCGACGTACATAGTATGGTCTGTTTGCATTGCTCCTCGTCTTAACCTGCAACTGGGTGAATTTTCTGAAATACTGACAGGGGTGGACTGGGATTCAAGAGTGGTCCAAGAAATTACTTTCAAAGTGACCCCATTTTGCAGCGAGCAAGTGAGCCCAACCATTCCAAGAGCGTTTTAAGGGGTAGTTCCCATGACAGTCACCTTGCATGCCATCCCCGGTCATGTTTAGGGATCTAAAATCCAGACAGGGACGTCATGTCACCAAAATGCCAGGGGTAGCGAAAGTGACATCACATGACCCTGACCTCTGATGACATCATCATTAGACCTAACCCGAAGTGATAGCGTGGGAAGCGATGGAACACGACCTTTCACCCCTTGACAAAACAGGAAGTGGAATCGCATAGCATTGTTCCTAAGTACACCACGAAAATGATATGCCTACAATTTCACTATAATGTGATTTACATTTCATATAAGAATTGATCGCCATATGTAGCGTTAAGATCAGTGTGTATATGCCCATATTATCAAATTACTGTGAATGCAAGCAGGCGTCCATGGCCAAATGATAATGATGTGTTATTACATAGCACTTACGCTTACGCGCTTTATATAGAAAAAAATATACACCCAATATCACACAACCTGTGTTGGTACTCATTTATCGACCTCCGAAGGATGAAAGGCTGAGTTGAGGTGTTTAAGAACAGACTAAATCAGTGACTCACCTGCTGACCTCCTGAAGTGTGCCTGAAATAAACCTTTAATGAGTCTAGCAATTATTGTAGAGAATTCCAGAAAGACACATTATTTGGTATTCCTATTCTTTCTTATTTGGGGTCAGTGCTGAAAGTATTAGACTTGTGGCACTCCTGTTCTTATTTTTCTTTTCTTTTTTTAAGAGGCCTGAACAGGAAAGCCAGACCCTCCAGAAGTAAATAGCCACATGGTGCTGGCCACAGCCCAGGAGCTTGCATTCCAAAAACTAAAAAAAGATACTTTTGTTTTATTTTTTAGGGGTAGTAAGGGAGACCACAGGGGTAGCAAGGGAGACCTCAGAGATCGCAGTTGCGACCTCTGGTGACCCCTAAATGACGTCCCTGAATCCAGAGTGGATTCCGGAGTGCCTTTCAGGGAAAGATACACTACTGGCAGAGCTCCCGGCCCAAAAGACATTGGGCCTCATTCTGAGTGTGGCGGTCCGGAAACAAGGGTGCTGGTAAGCTTACCGGCACCCTTGTTTCCGGACCGCCACACTACAAGTCTGCCTGCAGGAGCCATAGAGCCCGGCAGGTCTGACCCTGCCGGGCGCATTGGCACTGGTAGGCAGAGTCATCACTGTTACCAACGGTGCCGGTGCTTCCGTCTCCCCACTCCCATGGAGTCGTATGGGACTCCACGGGAATGGGGAGTTACTAAATCTGCCGCGTGACTTCCCGCTCCTCTGGGACTTGTAATGTCCCAGTGGCACCGGGAAGTCAGGCACCAGCAGGTTACTGCCGACCTTGTAATGAGGCCAATTGTCTGTGCTTTCTTGTCTCTGTTACAAAGCCCTTACCATTCTCCCATTGGGTAAGACAAGCCTTTGAATTGATTAGGTAATTACCTCTCATTCCAAGCCAAGTGAATGAAGTCTTTAAAGGCTTTCTGCCATCTTGGATTTCTTTCAGCTGGTTCCAAGTGCAAGTAGCTGGTTGTTAGCTGCTCCGCTCCTGTCTTGCCGTCTGGCTGCCTCCCTGTCCAGAAGTTTGCTTTGTGGGTGAATAAGGCCATCACAATGGACAGGTAAGCCTCTAATAAGTTCCCACCTGTGAAAAAATAATTTTGCCCTTGTGGAGGGGCAGAGGAGGAACTATTCTTCTCTTTAAATGCTGCAATTGCAGGGGAAGGAGCAAACCATTCGGCTTTACAGGCATTGCTGCTGAGGGTGGAGGAGGTGTTGGTATAAGTTAGGTTTTCCCCTTGAAGGAGCTGCACCTGTTGACCAAAGGGTCTCTCTGGGTGTGATAGTGGTTCCCCTTAGTGAATCATTCCCTGAAAGACACCCATGAATCTGCTCAGGGGTTTGGATCCCTAAACCTGATGCATATTGGGGGAAGTAGTCCTGAATACCTGGTTTCTTTGGGACCTGGTCATTTCTTATTTTAGTTGCAGTCTCGGGTGGGAGAGGGGATGGAAATAGTTCATGGCTTATCCTGTCAGTCCTACTGCAAGAATTGTTTGCAATGTGATGTTGTCGCAAGGGCTACGCCTTAAGCCCCTCTTGTAGGGGTTGGGGTCACTTTGAAAAGAATGTCCAGGACCCCTTTTGGTTTCCAATCCACCCCTGCTGACACGCCAGTACAGTAGCACTCTGACACTGATTCGGGTTAAGACTCATTAATTCATTTACTCAAAAGCTGCCCCTCTCCTCGCCCAAATGGCACTTGGTGCTTAATTTATCAGATCAGCTTCAGACCATCATGCAAGAAGCCGGCACACAATATAATTCCACAAGAACATTTTATTTCATCACTATCAGCTGTTGCCAGACACTGGCAGATGTATTCTCGTGCATTCTTACTGTCACTAATTGCGAATGTAGTTAAGTAAGTAAGCTAGATGGGTAGCTTAAGTGCAACGCGCTCCCCCTGGAAAGAGACGATGCCTTGGGAAACGTGTGGGGTACCCCTTCAACACTTCATCCCTCTAAATGGGCTAGGTCAACAGAGTGACATAGGTGGGTAGTAATAACATTGGTTTTTACAGCACTTAGAAGCAGTCTGTCTACATGAAGCGCTATATAAATCATCTAATTATTCTTACAGAGGGGAGAAGAGCACCAAGAATGCAATCTATAAAAAGAAGTCGATTCGCACCAATTAATTTCTGCAATGTATTTTTCACCATACAGCAATAAAAGCCACGAAAGTATAAAAATCACATTGCCAATAACAATATAAATAGTGGCTTTTCCCATTATGGCATTGCCTCTGTAGTCGTCTCTGAACAGTAAAACTACTCTGCCTGCAGCCTTCCTGCAGTCAAAGCTTTTATGAATATTCCTTTCTGCAAATGTTCGAGTACAGAGAAAACATCTTCTGGGCTCCATGTTTCAGAGAGTCATTTTGTTTCTCTGGCTATTGCTTGTGTCACAGTAATAGATGTTTGCGCTTCAGCAGTCCATTCTTAGCTCCTGCCGCAGACCAGTCTCTCCTCTCGTATTCCCCTAATAATTTAACCTGAGTCTGTACCCAGAGCCTGCCCAAGGCATGGGCAGACTGTGCTGTCGCCCCGGGCCCCACGCTCTTGGGGGCCCAAGGAGCTATCTGCTGCCATGAGTAAAAGAAGTAACAAGGGCTGGGCTGCTTCCAGACACAGGACTTTTCTTTGCAAGGCCGTGCTGTCAGCTCCCAACCCCCTGTGCCCGACCTCTAGAGACAAATCCCATCCCCCCCAGCAGCTCACCAGACTTGTGGGGCCTCGCAGTTGGGGCTTATCACGCTCTTTGTTTAAAGTAATGGTCCAGTTGCAGCCCAAATCTGTCTTCTTTGAAGACAATTAAAATGTTGCCAAAAAAGAGTTGTGCACTATGTCAATAGTATTCAGATGTCCTCATTTGGTGTGTTAAATGAATTTTTCTTTTTTTTTTAGCATGTCCCTTTTCTGTCGCATCCAGATGAGGACTGGCCTCTAGGGCAATAGTGCAATGCCCAAACCAAAAATGCAAAATGCTAGTGTGCGACAGTTTTTTTTGTCAAAGTGGGCCACTTCTTTGGCCAGTATGGGAAAGCTTTATGAGTTACTTCACTATGCGGCTAGTAGTTTTGACCATTGTTGCTGAATAAATATTCATTAAATTGCACAACTTGCATCATATTTCTCCCAAAAACATACTTTGTGGGACACTTTTTTATTGGTGCCTGAGACGATTTTATGCCCCAGTCCGACCCTGCACACATCATATCAAGCATGCCTTTGTCAAGTGATGCAAATGGTTACCATTTCAGACTATGTTCTCTGAGAAAAATTGCACTTAGAAGTGTACCCAATAGCATATGTGTGTATTTAGAAGTTGTGCTCAATAGCCTCTCCGTAAAAAGTTGCATCTATAAGTGTACCCAATAACATATGTGTGTATTTAGAAGTTGTGCCCAATAGCCTCTCTGAGAAAAGTTGCATCTAGAAGTGTACCCAATAGCATATGTGTATTTAGAAGTTGTGCCCAATAGCCTCTCTGAGAAAGTTGCATTTCTTTGATAGAACTGCGCGACGTACATAGTATGGTCTGGAATGCAGGGAACGTTTGAAAGAGCATGTAACGCACCATATCACACCCCACGATTACTCTCTTATGTACACCACCACTCAACTAGAACACAGAGATACTATGACACCATTCGGTATAACTGTTCTCATACTAACATCTCCCGCTCACTCCCCAACATTCTAAGTAATCACTGCTGGTTACACCCCCCCCAGCAGCCCCAGCCAGGTGTTCTCCTCAGGCCTAACGCAGCCACAGTCGGTCTGGATAAAGCCTGCCAGAACGAACACATACCCCTGATCTCAACCACCACACCTACTGCTAAGAAGCAGCTATTTCACAAATACCGCACCAGCTGCACACATACCCGGTGCGCACACGCGCCGTTGACTCTCCCTAATCTCTTTACTGACCTGAACTTTGGTTCCCAAGGGCGTTCAACCTACCAGCGTCTTCAGACCATACCAATGGTATATAAGGCGCTATATAAATGCAAAATAACATAACATAACTTATTATTTTTTTTAACTTTGTTTATTTTAAATCAAGGCAGGATGATAATTACAAACATTATAAGCAGTGATTATTTAGGCATGTTGATCCCCAGTCCTTTGTCCCCCCCTGAGTTTCCTCCCTCCCTCCTCCCTTTGGTCCCTCTGTCCCTTAGGCATTGTAGGCGGAATCTTCCCTCCTGGGCTGTCCAGTTTGCGCCTCAGCGTCTATGTATCTTCCTCAGGGATCTCTTCATTTTTCAAGATCCAGCGGGCCCTGGTAGGTTTATAGGTCAGGGCGGGGAAGCGCTGGTCGAAGTCCAGCACTGGGGCCCAGATATTCTGGAAACGATGGAGAGTTCCCGCTTGTGCTGCCGTCACCTTCTCCGCTACCAGAATGTCCCAAAGTTTGGTCCACCATTGGGCTATGTGAGGGCCTTCCGGGGTTTTCCAATCTCGGGCCACCACCGTTTTCCCTGCTAGTAGGCAGTGGGTTAGTAGTTTCGCTCTGGTCCCGGAGCGCGGGTAGGTCCCGGGGATTAGAGCTCCCAGCAAAACTGGTTCTGGTTCCAGGGGAATCGTTGTTCCGGTAATTTGTGTGATGGACCCCAGGCATGATTTCCAGAATTGTTGGACCTTTGGGCAAGCCCACGACATGTGGAAGAAGGAGCCTGGGTGGCCGCATCCTCTCCAGCAAGAATGATCCACCTGGGGGTTCATATGGTGAAGTCTGAGGGGCGGGTAGTACCACCGCAGCGTGATCTTGTATGCACATTCCCTATTGGTAATGCAGGTGGACGAGGTGTGTGTTCTGGTCCATATGTCCACCCAGGTTTGATCCTCTATCGGGTGACCCAGGTCCGCCTCCCATTGGGCCATGCAGCGGGTTTTTGTGGTCAGGAAGTCACTAAGGAAGCGCCTGTATAGGGTGGATACTTTGCCGCGGGTTGGAAGGTCTCCCAGAGTGAGTTCTAGGGCAGTAGGGGGGCGTGTCGCTGCTTGCAGAGTTTGGGGATGTGAGCACCAGTGGCGTAATTGAATGTAGGTGAATCTATCCCTTTCCTGGAGTTGGAATCTCTCCTTGCATTGGGCGAATGTGAGAGGTCTCCCTCCCATATACAGCTGGTCTATGGTCTCCAGCCCGCCTTTAATCCAGTTACGAAAATTGTGAGGATTCGTTCCCGGTGCAAACGTTGGATTATGGAAGACCGGGGAGCGTGGGCTCAGTCCTCTTGGCACTCCCTTTCGTTTTAGCGCCCAGTCCCAGGAGCTAAGGGTGTGTTTGGTTGATAGCAGGAGATCTCCCCATTGGGTGCTGAGGGGGGGGCGGGATGTGTGGTAGAAATCGTAAGGGTAGGGGCACTCGTGATTGTTCCAGCTGTACCCATCTAGGGCGGTTTGTCGTATTTTGCCATGCCTGGACTTGAGCCAATTGGGCTGCCACTCTGTAGGCCTGCAAGTCTGGGACCGCCAGTCCTCCCAGTTTGGAACTCCCCAGCATAGTTCTGAGAGGGATTCTCGCTTTCTTACCTTTCCAGATAAAGTTCAGCATTTTTCTCTGGATCCCTCGAAGAGTTGGTGTGGGGATCGCTACTGGTAGGGAGGCACAGGCGTATAGGAATCTCGGAAGGAGGTTCATCTTGCATGCAGTGATGCGCCTGAGCAGTGAGATCTCTTGGGTCCCCCAGCGCTTCAAGTCGCCTTCCAGTTCTTTAAAGAGTCGGGGGAAATTAGCTTTGTATGTGTCTCTTGGGTCAGCCGGGATGTGGACCCCTAGATAGGGGATGGCTCTCTTTTCCCATGGTATCGGGCACATCTTAGTCAGTGGTTCTCGTTCTGTTGGGGTGCGGCCGATACCCAGGGCGTTTGATTTATCAAAGTTTATGGTGAGGCCTGAGACTTCGCCATAGCTGGTGATTTCTCGTATCGCGTGTTTTAGAGATGAGTGGGCCTCCGAGATCGTGAGCAGAATGTCGTCCGCGTATAGGGCGATTTTGTGATGCGTGGGGCCACTTTGTATGCCCTTGATTTGGTCATTTCGCCTGATCTTTTGTGCAAAGGGCTCCATGGTGAGTGCAAAAAGCAAGGGTGACAGTGGACAGCCTTGCCGGGTTCCGCATGATAAGGGGATTGGAGCCGAGCTGTGTCCATTGATTCTCAGGCTAGTTTTAGGGCTATTATAGTTGGCTAGAACCATCGTTTGGAAAGTTGACCCGAAGCCGAAGGCCCCTAGGGTGTGTCTCATGAATGTCCAATCCACCCTATCGAATGCCTTAGCTGCGTCGAGAGCCACTAAGACTAGTTTTTGGGAGTTCCGGGAGGCAAGATCCACCAGGTTCAGGGTTCTCCGGATGTTGTCACCTGCTGTCCGGTGTAGGATGAAACCTGCCTGGTCGGGGTGAATGATCTTTGGCAAGATGCGATTTAAGCGGGTTGCTAAAATTTTTGAGTATATGTTCGCATCGATGTTTAAAAGTGCGATCGGTCTGTAGGACGTTATGCTTCTTGGATCTTTTCCAGGTTTGGGCAGGAGAATGGTGGTTGATTCCTGCATCGATGGGGTCACCGCTCCCGTTTCCCTGAAGGAGTTGAATAGGGTAACCAGGTGGGGGGTCAGTTGTGCTCTGAATAGTTTGTAAAACCTGGTTGAAAATCCGTCTTTTAAGTGTTTTAAGTGATTTGATGGCTTCCTCAACTTCCTCCCCTGTAATGAGCTCCTCCAGTTCGTCTCTCGCTGCGTCGGAGAGACGGGGCACTGCTGCCTGTTGCAGTTATTCCTTCTGTTGTGGTAAGTTTCGTGGGGTTGCCTTCATGATTTGGGTCAGATAATCTATTGCGTGGCGTTGCTTTTCGGGCTCTGAGTATAGTGTGACCCCGTTGGGATCACGCAGACCAGTGATCGCGTTGACGCGTCTCTGCTTGACTAGCTTGGCCACCAGGAACTTGTTCGCCTTGTTACCCTTCGCGTAGTATGACTGTTTGGCCTTCGCCATTAGTTGGGCGGTTTGTTCTGCATAGTGGGCTTCCAGTTTTTTCCTTGCCGTACGAATGATCCGTTGCGTTTTGGGGGACCAGCCTTTCTCCTTGTGGAGTGCCTCGGCCTCTCTTAATTCGTTCTCTAGAGCCGTCCGGGTCTGACGCCTGTCTCGATGGTAGGCCGCACCTTGGGCTATCAGGGAGCCCCTGATTACTGCCTTCATGGCGTCCCAGTTGTTCGCTAACGAGGTGTCCGAGGCTGGATTTTCGTTAAAGAAATTTCTTATTCCTGTTGCGATCTTGTCTCTGGTGGCTATGTCGTTAAGGATCGGGTCGTACAACATCCATTTACGTGGGTTATTGAGGTTAGGGTTCTGAACCCGGAGTTCCAAGAGCACTGGGGCGTGGTCGGATATCGCTCTTGTGCCGATGGAGACTTCTTTGACTGAGGGTAAAGTTTGCGGGGAGATCAGGAATAGGTTGATCCTTGAGAAGGTGCGATGGACGAAAGAGTAGAAAGAGAAATCTTTTTCGTCAGGTTGGAACACCCGCCATGAGTCTATTATCTCCAGGGTCCTGAAGAGTCGGAGGAGGCTAAGTGCTTGGGTGAAGTCGCTTGGAGTCGGGGGGTGTGACCGGTCTTTGGTGGGGTCAGGAACCCCATTGAAGTCCCCACCGACTATTGTTTGGCCCTCCACAAAGCTAGCGAGAGATGTGCCCAAGGAGTCATAAAAGTGTGATTGTCCGGTGTTAGGGGCGTACACCGAGACGAGAGTATATAGATCTCCCATCAGGTGGCATTTGACTGCTGTAAATCGGCCTTCTGGGCAGATTTTCGTTTCCAGAATCTGTGGGTTCAAGTCTTTCCTGAAGAGGATCGCCGTACCTCCTTTTTTGTTTGTGCCAGAGGCGAAGAATTGGAGCGGGAATAACCGGGAACGAAGCCGGGTCACATCCGCCGGCAGCAAGTGAGTCTCTTGGAGCATGGCTATCGCTGCGTCTTCGTCCCGGAGTTTCAGGAGAATTGCCTTTCGCT
Source organism: Ambystoma mexicanum (assembly GCF_040938575.1). Lineage (NCBI taxonomy): Eukaryota > Metazoa > Chordata > Amphibia > Caudata > Ambystomatidae > Ambystoma > Ambystoma mexicanum. The sequence goes on from NC_090921.1 coordinate 1,087,872,497, forward strand.
TGTTAGGGGAGTTCAGGCCATTAAAATTCAGGGAGAGGACCTGAAGCGTCTGGAGATCCGCTGAAGACTCACTCTCCGTTCCTTGGGTTAGGGGGGGTCGTGGGGCGGTGATTCAACTGCCATGTTTGTTAGGGAATCTCTTGATATCATCCTGCACTTGAGGTTTTAACGCGGAGCCCCAACGGGGGGGCCGCAACTTTAACTGGAGGGTAGACCGACATTGTGAGTACGGGCATACCCTCGGCCAACAGGGCCAACTGTCCCATCACGTATTGTGTACTGTGGGTTTCGAAGGAACAAAGGTTGGAAAGTATCCTTGGAGTGGGTATGAACCATGGGTATGGCCCGCCGCCACCGCCTTCAGGATTCCTTAGTTCGAGACAAAGGTGGCGGGTCCTACTTTAGGTAAGGGCACCTGCGTCCAGGCTAAATTGCTGACTGAACCTGGGACCGTGGAAGCGTCCTTGTTCATCTCTTTCTGTTGCTCCGCTGGGTTGACGACCATGACATGCGTTTGGGCTTTGGGGAGGGAGGCGGTCCAGAGTCCTCGGTCCTCTCCGGGTTTGGCGTGGAAGGATCTCAGGGCGAGGCTGGATGTAAGATTTTCTCTGCGTCTTCCAGGTGGCTGATTCGGCGTAGGGTGCCTTTATATGTAAACTGGAGAGCTGTCGGAAACAGCCACCTGTAACAGATCTGATGCTCCTGAAGGAACACTGCCAGAGGTCGGAGTGCTCTTCTTTTCTGGAGAGTAAGTGGTGAGAGGTCCTGGTATATTTGAAGTGGGGTGCTCTGAAAAGTGCTTTCTTCTCCTTGGCGACTGATCGCTGATATTGCCTCTTTGGTTGTGAAGAAGTGGACCCTGGTAATAACATCTGGGGGGGGTCCGAATCTGTCCCACGGCGCGGGCGGAGTCTGTGGGTCCGGTCCAGCAGGAGCTGAGATTTGTCCAGATCCGGGAGTAGGGCCTCGAAGAAGCTTCCCACGTAATCCGCTAACTTGTTGTCGGGGATAGAGGATGGGACACCCCGAATGCGGAGGTTGTTGCGACGTGCCCTATTTTCAAGGTCTTTATGTTTGAACTCCAGGATCTCGCATTTGTGGTGCAGGGAATCGATGGATCTTTGCACTTCCCCCAGCGTGGTAGTGTGATCCTGAGAATGGTCCTCGATTTTTCCGAGCCTCTGTTCGATTTCTGTGACCCTTTGGTCCGTCTGATCAACTTTAGCAGTGAGTTCCGAGAGGCAGGCGCGAAACTCCGATTTAATATCCGCCATGAAGGCTATCAGGTCTCCTTTGGTAGCGAGGGCGCCCCTGTCCTCTTGTGGCTTCTGTGGGGTCAGTTTAGGAGGATCTTGTTTCTTGGGTTTCTCCGGTGCAATAAACATGGCAGAGATATCTGTGCCCTTGCTCACCTTTGTTTGCCTCGACATGTTGCTCGTATCGGGCGGTCTTGATTGAAAGAGCAGCAGCGGGGCCCAGGACGGCGGGAGGCTGCACTCGGGGTGTGTATCGCTCTCGACCCCCTCTCTGGTCCAGATCTGGGCGAGTGGGCAGGTGCGCCCAAGGAAGCGTTGGTGTGGGGGGGGTCTCCGTCGGGAACGGTGAAAGATGGCCGATTGTTGCGTGAGGGGGGGTATGTCGTTGCGATGAGGCCCACGGGCTCGAGGCCTCTCTGGATGAAAGCAGTTCTTCCGCTGCTTCCCCGCCCCTCCTCAAGTCTCCATCGGTGGTCCCTCGCTGGTGGAGGTCCCAGGTCCCTCTGTGAACCTCCCTGTGGGGTTCTGTAGTGATGTCGCTGAGCGGAGGTCCCGACTCGTTCCCCGGAGTGTGCGTCGGGTACTCAGGCCCCAGCCGCCGAGGATGCACACAGGTGCGTTCCGGGCAGCCTTGGTATGAATCGGATGGTTCTGTGCTAGAGTCCGCTCCCCCTCTCCAACTCCCCGGCGCCCTAAGGCCCCGCTACCACCAGGTGCGGAGTGTGCTGCTGGGTTCCGGCTTGGCGGCCTCTTGGTTTCTTCAGTTGGAGACGGGGGAGAAGTTCGGCCGCTGAATTCTGGTAGAACGCCTCCTCGGTCGAAGGCTATGTTTGGCCAGGTTGTGCCATGTCAGTTCCGGTCGCCTTAGATGGCATTGGCGACACGGAAACCCGTTTAGAACCGCCGGGAATTGACGGCGGCGGCGGGCATCCCACGGGCGGCCTCAGAGGAGCGACCACATCGATGGCGCTCCAAGCCACGCCCCCCCATAACTTATTATTAAGTCTTGAAAGACAGCCTAGAAAGCATTTTTTATAATTTTGTGGAATTGCATTCTAGTCTTCAAGATAGGGTGAAAATAATGCAACATTTGTGCTATTTTTGTTTAACATATGTCGATATGTCTATAAGATTCTTATATTGCTGGAGTACTTTAATTATGATATGTGTACTTTTCAAGTCCGATTTATGTATTGTTGAAAGCCAAACGTAGTGGTGAGGATGGGGAAAGATCAGAGGGCAAATTTGTTGTGGGGATTTAGCAAGTCCGTGGATGTGGGAACAAGTTGCTGGACTAAAGATGCTCTACCTGGCCCTGTGCTGATGTTCAGGGTACAAGTTCAGATTACATGTGGGTGGACAGCATCCACCCACTTTTTTCACAGTGTTGATGTCATCCCCCTTGGGCATTTTTGAGACCAGCATGCAAAAAAGCTTGTTTCCTCAACCACTGGTTGACCCACTGGTTGACCTGAAATCCCGGCCACCGCTGACTGGCCCGGAAAAAAGTCAGTTGTCTTATTTTCTTTAGATGGAGCAGTCTGAGTACTTGCTTCTCCTGTAGCACTCATACGCTTGCTATTTCCGTTCTTCTTGTTTACATTTAACTTACTGCGTAGCTTCATATTTATCCGCACTTCGTTAATAGAGAAGGTACAGAAAGGATATCAGCGCAGGCAGAAGTCGGCCCTCTCCTGTGGCTCAAAGAGCAAGGCTCTGCAGTCACCACTGGAAGAGGATCTATCTCGGAGGGCTGCCACAAAACCTCAACACATAGGCAACAGAGAATACATTCGGTGTCAGCAGCTCGATAACTGGAGAATGCAGCCAATATTTCCCCTTACGCTCAAAGAACACTGTTCCACAGCCACCCAAGGGGATAAGGCAGTCAACCGTATTAGCTACTTTTATCAATCACATCCACATGTGCAATGGGAACGAATAGGGCAGGAAGTCAGTTATTCCGCCAATGTTGGCTCTACCGTTAGGAGTGAACAGCGGCAGTGATAAACTGTCTTCTCTGAGATTTCCATCCCAAGCGTTACGGTTGCCGTGAGTCTCAACAGCATTCAATATGAACAGCTGTCCACAAACAAGCGAACGGGGTCAAAGGGGGCCTTCCCCCAGCAGTCTCCTGCCCGCTTCGCACCAGAATCACTATATGTCTGCTTACCCGTGCAGGGAAGGTTCGTGGTTCATCCGATATGCCGATGTCCTGGTAGTCTATGTAAGGGATTCTTACGGGCTCTGAAGAAAAAATGGAGGAGGTGGGCACCACCTATTAGTCCAATCAATTCTATCAGTTGAAAAAACATTTTGGGTTTCAAAATTAAGTTTTTTAGGAGCTGACCGTGAGAACATCCTGAGACACCTGGGCTTGTAATAGACCAATGCAAAAAAAGCTCAGTGTAGCACACACGGCTAAACGGTTGCTCTCACAAGTGTACCTCAGCTGAGTTTACTCAGAATTGTTGGAAAAAAATTCTTGAAATGTTTCGGAAGAAAATTTGATCAAGTTCCTATTTACTTTTTATAGGACTAGTACAAAAATAGTTATATATTGATATTTGGACTCATATGTGTTAATCCTTTTTTCCATAGTTAACTGTTGCCTGAAGGATAGCAAACAAACCAACTAGGTAGATTATGTAAAGATGAGAGCTTTAATCATTGCCAATGCATTTTAGAGGTTGTAATCTCCTTCATCAGGGCCATGCTCTCTATTTACAGTGAAAACATTTCAGAACAAATTTCACCAACACTTGTGCTGAGAGAGTCAATGTTGCAGCATAGGGACCTGACGACTGTATCCCTCTGCACACAAAAAAGAGACTCCCCTCAGATCAAAGAGGACTAGCGGCAAAACGCCTTCCATCCTGCCAAATCAGTTCAGGCCTGAATACTGGCAGCAGCGGTAGTAATATCCTCCAGTAGCACCGAGGGCGGGGGTGGCCCCGCCCAGGCCAATTAGGAAGCTTGGAACGCAGGCAGTATTCTCTGGTATAAGCCTGCGTTCTGAGCACCACCACGGCTATGCGCCCCTCGCCCTTTGCCTCACTTGTTCCCTCCCACCTGCGCCATACCGCCTCACGCACCCGGGAGTAACTATATGCGGGTGCTAAAGGTGAAGTGAAATAAAAACAAAATAAGCTTACCTTTCTTCAGTGCTCTGAGCCCCGTCTGCATCAGGAGGTCGTCTTCAGTGTTGGTCAACACTGAAGATGGACTCCTTTTGCAGACGCGGCATGTATTAGCCTTTGCCTTCAGCACCTGCGTATAGTTACTTGTGGGCTCGAATGGCGATATGATCCTCGGGCCGTCCCTATCAGTAACGCCACCACCGCCCGTGTTAAGGGACCTTTGTTTTGCTTGGGCCCTTCACTTGGTGGCAGCAGGCAGCTACCGACAGGGTCAGCCCGTCGCCTCGGGTCATTTCTCCTCAATGCTATTTCGACTAAAAAATCCAGCAAACTCATAATAAGCCCACAATTTTGAAAAGAATCCAGAAAGGCAGTAAACATTAAGCAACAGTACCTTTAAAAAACAGACAGAAGACATATATTGATTGCAATCATTTATAAGCGGATCTAAAGTTAGGGAATGGAAGTAGTTATGGTCATATGGTATAATGTATACGTAACACTGAACAGTGTATTACGAATAGTATTTCAAAATGCAATACACTTACCCTTATCACTGGCAGCTGTTGATTGTGTCAAATGGATCAATGGCAGGTCAGGGGTACACTGGCTAATGGGCACACTAAAGGGTAATTCTTGTCAACCCTGTGGGGCAACCGTTTCCCTTCAGTGCAATCTCTATCTGTTCCTACGCCTTATTGGACATCCTTTATCCTTTTCCTTCTGCTGTGTCCCTCTTCACGTTTTATCCCCTTCTCCTGCTGTATGAAGTCACGAATTCCTGGCCTGGCGATAGAATGATGTGGTGGTTTGCCATATTCACTGTAGCATTAATGAGCCAGCATTGGGGACTCGGGGTTGGGCTGTTAACTGCCTGCAAGCTGAAGCCCAGTTAAGGGGGTGGCTCGAACGGTTTGTCCTCTGTGGACCTTGAATGACTCATGTGTGCTTAACGTTTTCTTATGTGACTGCCTAACAAGTCATTGTATGATATGATACGATATGATATTTTATTTGTATCGCGCTCATACACAAGTGTTGCAGAGTGCGACAAGGCAAGGGAGGGGAACAGGGGAGAACACAACAACGATCTTACTGGGCCAGTGACATTGAGAACGTGCAAGTGCATGGGAAAGAGAAAGGGGAAAAGTGCATGGAAAGGGGGAGGGGTGAGTGCAGGGCGGAGGAGAAACAGATAAATAATAATAAATAAAAAGAAATAGATAATTGAGGCAATAAGCAGTGGTAGTGTAGCCAGCAAGTGGCAAATGCTGTGTTTACGGCCGCAGACTGGGTAAATCTGATAAGTGCAGAAAATGAAGAAAATGCCGGGATGGTGAGGGACTGTATGGGTACAGATACAGACATCAGTGTGAGGGGTGGCCAGGAGGCAGTGCAAGAGGGTGGCAGGGTGAGCACCCCATTGTATTACAACGATGGACAAAAATATCCTATTTATTAAATAAATACATTTAATGCCAAAGTTACAAAACAGCTCTTGTTATTCAAAAGGAGGTTATTTCATTCACTCAGTTCGTACTAACCACAATAAGAATCCCTTAAGACCCCCATATTATGATGGCTGCGAAGGGCACTCCATTTGGCAAAACTCATTGGGCCTCGTTACGACTTTGGAGGTAGCCATGCTCTTAATAATGGCTGCCTCCAAAACCGTGTCCGGGTACCCTGAATGGGGAAATAGCGGGCTATTCCGAGTATGGAGGGCCTGGTATTTCCTCCTTCTGGGAACCCAGGCCCGGTCCTTGCCCATTCCCATTCGAGCCCTCATAGTGCTCTATGGGAATGGGGAGGGAGCTAACAACGGGCCCATTACAAGAGGGCCCGTTGTTAGCTCCCGGGTCCCCTCGCGGGACCCGCTATGGACGGCTGGAAAAACCAGACGTCCAGAGCGGGTCCTGTGAGGGAACCTCGTAATATTGCGGAATGGGTTTAACGGCTCTGGAAGCATTAGCGGCGTCGTTAAACCCATTGCGGCGCCATTAAACCCATTCTGCAATAGTTATAATGAGGCCCATTGACTGGTAGGGATACTTTGAATCATCTTTCCAGTTCATGCAGTATGCAGGCACGGATAAAGGCTCATGAAACATATCTTACATTATGTCACAAAGCATAAAAGGATCAGTCATGAGCCGGAGGTGTTGTGTGTAGCCCTTAAGGTCTTTATTAGTTCAATAAGAACAAACTAAAGTGCTACTATTACTGCCTAAAGTGTGTACGAAAAGTAACTCAATTGTGATCCGGTTGATCGGGCGTCAAATGTAAATGTAAAGGTCTCTCGGGAAGGCTAAAAAAAGGTCCACATCTAAAGTTCTTTCCGTTTTTGCTACAGTCAGCTTCAGGACCTTCCTGGTGGCTTCACCTAACACAATCAAATGTGGGGTATATGCTCAGTGTCTCAAGCAAAATAATTTCCCAGAATAATGTCTCTCGTGATCTTGTTGTTTGTGTCCAAAGTAAAGCCTCGCTTTCTGGTAATCCCCTTGGAGATGTTCTTCTGTAGCTAGTGCACAGTGGGTGGTCCTCCTCCAGGGTCTCAAGTCTGGACTGGTTGATTCTGTAATTGTGTTGCACTGGAGCTGGCCTTAAACTGAGGCATGGAGCTACAGGAAGATAGAAGGCCAGGGCCCTCTTTAGGCTGCCCAAACTTCCCTGAGACTAGGCTTCTGGTGCTATGGACTTCCAACCCAATCTCCCTGTCCTCCTTGATGTCCCACCATGCAGGACCTTCTCTTGTTTAACCTAGCCGGTAAGATATCTCAGCGGGTTGAGCTCTCGCTGCTGGGATCCGAGCGTGATCTGCAGGTCGCAGGTTCGAATCCCGGCAGGGCCAACTCAGCCTTTCATCCTTCCGAGATCGATAAATGAGTAACAATTTCGGTTGGGTGATATTGTATGTAAATATGTTCTCAGTAAATCGCTTTGGATTAAGGCGCTATATAAATAACACATCATTATCGTTATCATTGTTTCTTCATTCTCTCAATCTTTATCCTCATGCTTCTGCTGCACATCCTTGTGTAACGCCTGGCAGCCGCCATAGTAACTTACGTTTCAGGGATTGGCGCCTGTATTGTCGCTGGCATTCCTTTCTCTGGTCCCAATGCAGAGTTCCGGGTCTGGGAAGCAATGAACCAGCCATGGTAGCCGATCTGACACGCATGTCATGCAGTGCGTCCTGAGCTTCAGGTGCGCCCACAACCGCAGGCAATGCCAGAGGGCTCCATAAAGGCTGACATGCCCGGGAAACAGCACGTCTTAACACTCTGTGTAGGCTTCTGCTTCGGTTGTTCCTGGCCGTGTTCTGCCTTTTGCCCGTTCAGGTTGCCTGCCAGCCCGCCCTGTTCCTTCTTTGTCTCTGATTCTGCCTGCCTGCTTCTGTCCCTGCTGTTTTCTTCCTTCGGGTTCTCTTTTGCTTCCCTGGTTGCTTCTTGCCTGGCCTTCCTTTGCCTTCCTCCTTCGTATAATTCTGCTTGTGGCCTTTCACTTTACCTTTAGGTCTTTGTCCTTTGATCTTGCTCTGGCCTTTTCCTCCGCTTCATAGTGTAGCCTTTCTTGGCTCCATTGGATACACTGCCAGAGTCCTTGCACCTTCTGGTCCATTGTCCGCACTGTCTTTGACCCACCATGGAAATACCAGAAGGTAAACCCGTGGTGTGGAGAGCCGGTGTCCAGTCATTTCTGAGTAACAATACCTCAGGGCGGCGTTGGCTGACTTATCCTGCTGCACAGTCTTCATTTCGAAACCAGGCCTCAAGCTGAACCAGCTCGACGGTCAAGACTCCAAGGTTCTGACACCCAAGCGATCAGGTAATTGACACCTTGATGCTTTGCCTCAGACTTGTGCCTCCATCTGTGCCATTCTTCCAATTTGGCTGCAGCTTTCGACTGCGCTGGATATAGGGATTCCCAGAGAAATAGTATGACCTCCCCAACACCCATCAAAATGGGGGTGAAACAGGGCTGTGTTCCATCTCGCCCCGTTTGTTTAATTTGTTCACTAATTCCTTGCACAGCAGATGTCCCCCAAGTGGTATATTGTAAGATCCCGTTATTGGTCTGTGTTTTGTTAGCAAGGGTATAATATAGACCCCCAAAACTAATAGATTTTCTGCATCTTCTCACAGTCTCCTTGTTCCTATTCTATTCTTCCCTTGATTTTCCTTTCCTCCTCCTCCTCTCGACTACTCAAGGGGATTCTCTACTTCATGTCTCGACTATGATCACTCTTCTCCTCGATCATCTCATTACTGTTGACCACCTTCTCAATAGACACTTCTTTATTAGGGGCTGGCATTTCCCCAGCTTGCTGGGTCCATCCCTCTCCAATCCCTTGGTTCTCTTTCTCCCCAGTTTCCTGACTCCGTCTCTTCTCAACCTCCTGGGTTCTTCACTCTCCCAAGATTCCTGGATTTCTTTTTCTCTTTTCAGCCTCTTTGTTTTCTCTCTCCCAAACATCTTGGTCTCTCTCCAGAGCCTTGTGGGTTTCTTGCTCCCCAGCCTCCTTAATCTCTCTCTCTTGCCAACCTCTTGGGTTTCCCTCTCTCACCAACCTCTTGGAACTCTTTCATCTGCTTCCCAAGTGTCGCTTTTCCAACCACATAGGTCTCTCCACGCTTGTTGAATATTTTAGTCCCAAGCTTCCTGGGTCTTTCTCTCCTTAGCATTCAGGGTCTATCCCTCCCAAGCCTCCTAGCACTCTCTCTCTCCCCTCCAGTCTCCTCTCTCTCTCCCAAGCCTGCTGGGTCTTTCTGTCACCTGTCTCACTTTTCTCCCTAGGCCCTTGGGTCTTTCTTTCCGCAGGCCCCCCTGGAGAAAGTTTTCCTATCGCCCACAGTCTCCCCGGCCCTTCACCCTATAGCCTCCTAGATTTCTCCTCTGGCCTCCTGTCTCGTATGCTAGTATCTTCTGCACTCTTCACCTACTATTTCCAAATAAGCTTCTTCCCCAGACGCCCTTCCTTTTATAGGGCCATAACATCACCATCCAACCTCTCTTGGACATTCAGGAATGTGGGTGCATCTCCCAATGCAATTAGTATGGAGGTTGGTTGATGGACCCCACCCTGGAGATGGATTGTAGGGTTTGGGGTTGGTTAGCCCTCCCATTTGGCAGCACTCTCTCTGCTAACAACAACGTTCCTCTAGCCTCAGACTGGCTTCCCGTAGCTTAACTGGTTTTATGTGTTTGCATGTGGAGACCTTGTGAGGTGACTGGTTCACTGTCCGAATTTTCTGTTTTAGTTCATGTCTTGCCCTTTACCCCTATTCTTTTGGATATGGTTTCTGCAACTGCGTGAGGGCTGCCGACTCTGGCTCTGCTGGACGGACACTCACAGTTGATTTCCTTAAATGGAAACGAGGAAAACGCACAATGAGTCAAGTCTTTGGGCCTCATTCCGAGTCAGTCAGTCTGGTAAAGAAGTGCTGGTATCTGTGGACACCGGAACTTTACCAGACCACCTGACTATGGGTTTGCCGGTGGGGCACCTGAGTTACCTCAAGCTAAGTGCTGGAGGTAAGCCAGGTGCCCTACTGGCCAAAAAAGCCCTTACTACCACCATCGGAATTGCCGGTGGTGGTAATGACAGAAAATCCCATCATGGAGTCCCAGTGGACTCCATGAATGGGGATTTACACAGTCCTGCCTGCATTTGTAATCTGGCGGCAATGCCGCCAACCGAGTGTCGGTAAAGGTAACTACCAAATGCTGGTCTCCTGGCAGCTCAACCACCAGGATACCAGCATGCTCAGAATGAGGCCCTTTGTTCCCCCAGCCCTTTCCTCTCTGCCTCCTCTGCAGCTATGTAACTTCATTTCATTTTCATCTATTTAGCGCTTTCGCCAAAGCGTTGAACATAAGTAAATAAACATAAGTAAAAAAACAGTACAAAGAAAATGAAAAACTAATGATACAATCATATTAAGATGACACCAACAGATGCGCTTTAAAAGTGGAGCGGAAAGAAGAGAAAGAGGGTGAAGAATGAACAGAGCGGGCAAAGTGTTCCAAAATTTAGGAGGCAATGAGGAGAAAGATTGAAATCGGGAGGCCGCACAAGGTGTCTTGGGGGTAGCTAAGAGAAAAAGAGAACGAGCAGGAGTATAGAACAAAACCAAGGAGGAGTCAAAATACGCGTAGATTTGAATACAATGCAGGAGAAGTGGAATAACAGATGGGACTCAAAGGAAAGCCAAGTGATCGCATGCAAAGCATTTAAATAGAGGCCTGAGGGTGAGGGGGAAAAGAGTGTGAATAGAGCTGTAGGTTGAATGCAAGGGAGCAAGACGAAAGGCTGGACGCCTTATAAGAAGGGCTGAGGAGGAAGTGAGTCTGGAAAGCAGCAGGGAAGTGATAAGGAGTTTAGTAGATTGAAATTTCAACAGAGGGGGAATTTTACAAATATTGAAGAGCTGAAAGCAGCACGTCCATTCAGTGGTAAAGATGTGAGAAGCAAAGGACACAGAGTAAAAAATGACTCCTAAACTGTCAGCAGACGTAGACAGAGAGAGACAAGGAGGAAAATGTTGGCATCACAACTCACAAGGCCTAGATGACAGAGGACATGGAGACGTGACTCACTTTCATCAACTTTATTTCTACAGTGATTTCACTTTCTCTACACTCCCTTTTGGACCAGCAAGTCTGCTCGCTCTCAAGAGGCTCGTGCTGCAACTTAGTGTAACACTCACCACACTTCCCCCACACATATCTCCTTACATCAATCTCACATCTCCTCAATGAGTCTGGTTGGCCTCTTGATGGTTTGTTGTGTCTGGTCGCCTCTATCTCCGTTGGTTCCTGTGGGTCCTCGGTCTACCAGCAGATAGGCTCCTTCCTCTTCGTCAGTTGTCCTTTGGCAGTCCGGAGTCAGGCCAGCCCTCTGTTGTGATGTTCCCTCCAAGTCAGGTATGAGGTTTGTGAAAAAGGACACATTGCGTCTTACCTCCTTTCTCTCATTTTGGGCCATGACCATAATCCTTTCACTTCTTTCACTCACGGTGGTATGGTTTCATATCAGGGGTCGGTCTTCCTTTGCATCCTCTGTCTGACCAGAACCTCATTGCCCTTATTGAAAATCTTCAGCTTCGCTCCTCTTTTACAGTCAGTCCATTCTCTTGCCAGTTCTTTCCCTTTTGCGTCCCTCTCTCTCTTATGTCTGCTTATGTCACTTCCATTTCTTCTTCTTCTGCTCGTTCTGTTATGGCTCTATGTCTTTGCATTGTAGGCTATCAGGTCTCCTGGAGGCATCCCTATGGCAGTGTGAGGTGTGTTCCTATACTGCCACAGCATTCTGCACAGTGCTTGTTGTGTAGACATCCTTTTGACCATGGCCTTCTGTATCATCCCCATTGTAGACGCCACAAAGCGCTCTCCCATGACATTGACCTGAGGCCACAGGGGTGTGATCTTCTGATGCACAAACCCTAGGTGTTTCACAAATCTATGACACTCATGGCCATTGAAGGGTGGCCCAATATCAGTTTTCACTGTGTGAGGAATGCCCCACTCGTTGAAGACTTTGTCAATCATGGAGGCAACCTGGGGGAATGCTGTGGAGGTGTTATTTTACAATTGGGACCTCTAAAACACATCCATGATGGCCAGCAAGCAGTCCCCTGATTCCAGTGGCCCATAGAAATCCATTGCGACTCTACCACACCCCCTGGGTCATCTCAGTCACTTGAAGCAGGAGAGGCGGGTCACTTTGGGACGTGCATTCACACAGGAAACACTTCCTGACTGCCTCCTCCTCCATGCCATCCATAAACGGGAACCATACGGTCTGTCAGAGTTTTTTCTTGGTGGCATCTACCCCTCGATGACCTTTATGTGCCATCAGCACCATGCTCCTGAGGGTTGACGTTATGACAAAGCAGCATCCCCTTAGCAATATCCCTTGATGGGACACAGCCAGCTCTGTGCTGATCTTTGCTATCCATTCCATATCTCTCCTGGTGGTGCTCTTGTATCATTGTAGCTTTCTCTTGTAGTCCTTGCACCTGTTTGTGCTGGTCAACTCCATGGCATGACAATGGATGGGTCGTCCCGTGACGCTTGTGCTAGCTCCTCCATCATCAGTGCTGTTGGCAGGGCATGCTTAGTGACATAGTACAGATACTCTGTTTCCTCCTCCCTCACAGCATGCTGCCGCGGACTCAGGTGCCGTGAGATGTAATTGGCCAGGTTGTTGTCTCCCCCCGGTCTAGGGACGATGTTGTAGTTGTATTCTTGGAGGTGTATGCACCACCTCTCAATCCTTGGCAGCATCTTTGTCCGTGGGTTGCCAAAAGTGACAGAAGCGCCTGGTAGTCCATCACAAGCATAAACCTCTTTCTGATAATAAAATAGTGAAAGAAATTGCATGCCCAGACCGCAGAAAGGCTTTCCTTCTATGCCTGGGAGTATGCACCTTCAGTATGGGACAGTACTCGACTGGCGTAGGCCACTATGTAACTTGCTGGTTTCTCTGGTCATTAATGCTGGGCTAGCCTGGCCCCCAAAACCACAATTTCTGTGTGCCATGCCGGGTTGACATAGGCCAGGTGGGTAGCATTTGATAGCTCTACCTTGATGGTGTCGAAGTCCCTCTGGCATTCTCGTGACCAATGGAATGCCTTATCCTTCTGCAGCAGTCTTCTCAGTGGTCCTGTGGTGATGGCATACCTCGGGGGGTATCTGGCACAGTACCCCGCCATGTCTAGAAACAATTGGACATCTGAAAATTGCATGGGTGCCAGCAGTTGGCTGATGGTGCATACTTTCGCAGGGTCACGTTGCATCCCATGGCTGGAGAAAATGTTGCCATAGAATTGTAGTCTGTCCTTATTGATCGTACACTTCTCGTACTGAGCTTATGGCCCTTTAGTAACGTGCATGCAATGGATGGGTATGCAGAATAACTCTGGAGTTTATATAACTCCAAATAATCAAACCAACTCAGGAAGATGGCAAACAGTCTATTTTATTAACAATTATCTGAAACAGGGAGTTTACAACTATCATCAATGGATGTTTGCTCAGCTCTCAATGATTTTCTCATAAAATATATACTTTATGCTGAAAATTCATCTGAGGTGACGTCATACTACGTGGCAAATAAGAAAAGCTTACAAGAGATTGTAATTGGTCCAAGGGGAACATCTAAGTATACTTTCTATAGGGACTAGGATTGTGATTGGCTGCCCACTGTCAGGTGGACAATTTATGCCTACCTCCAAAACATGTCATCTTCACCACTATTAAGTACATGGTTTATCATTGGTCTTCAAATTATAAGGCCCTTCGACGGCACTCTACAATTGGTTGGCACGCTTGTGCCATGTCTGGAGCATTCGGTTCACTTAGCAGCATGTTAGTTCAGACCCAGGTTCCAGGAGGTGGACTTGACTTTACATGCCGACTCAATTAGCCCAACATCTCTCATCACCCATGCCTTCTGCCATGAAGATTGTCTTTGAACTTGGCCTTGGAAAGTATCCTTGTCTCTCTGAATATATGAGAGTGCAGGCACACACTATTGTTGTTCTAGGACTCCAAGCTGAACTCTATTTTCATCCTTGGCTCACATGATAGGAGACCACGATTTGGTCCATTTTGCAGCATTTTAAATATCTTGAATGAAATGTGGCACTCTCTGTGTTCTTTCTTTGCACTTTAATAAGGGATAATTCATCCTTCGCACGTTTACTGCTTTCAAGAATAGATAACCGACCGTGGTCCAACATATAGGAGGTAGGGGGATGGGATTTCCTGCAGAGGAATGCAGCTTCTCCTCTACATCCCCCCCCCCTGGTCGAGTGCTTAACCACTTCATCTATAGTTTCCACATTTTGGTATTTTCTCTTGAAACAGTGCTTCTTCGGAGTCCGGATTTTCATCACTCCCCTCAGGGTGCCAGCTGATTTAACATGTTCATCTACACTCCAGGTCATGTAGTTGCATTGTCCATTTGGATTACAATAGACCCATCATCCCATGTGCTTCTTATGATTCTTTTGATACAGGAACTTTGTTCCTTCAGGTGCTACGATCTTGGCTCTATGTATATTTTCGGACATCTTCATCTGTCAATTCCTTGGGTCCAAACCCAGATTTGACATAGATCATGATCTTCATCCCTACTGCCTTCTTCACTGTTTTCTTGCATTGGGCAATCATTATCCTGATCACACAGAATCCAAACATCACCATCACCAATATTGCTCCAAGATTCTTGAATATGCCTGCCAACCACTGCAGAATCCATGAGAATATGGAAGCAAACCAACTGTCATCCTCAATGTCCTCTGTCTCGTCTTCCATCTTGTCATGCAGGTTTGTTAAAAACATTCTCGTCATCATGAGAAAGTATGAACATGCAACATGAAGGCCCGATTTTGATGCAAACTCCTCCTTCCATCGATGTGATCATATTAAGGACATATCTGTTCTGCAGGGTCATTAGTCGTATGGCCCTCGGCTCTTTCTTGATCACATTGAATCCCTTTATGGTGGTATTGACTGTCTGCCTGACGAAGCCCCATCTTGTAATCTGCAGCCAATTGGCGTTGGCCATCGTTTGGATCCCAGGCATGAAAATAGTTGTAAATATTGAGGCAGTCTTGCTGAACAACCTGTGTTCATTAGGAATGGCATCATATGCTTTTATTGATTTGGTTAAGAAGTAATTCTCTTTTCTGGTCCAATTGAGAAGTTCAAACAATCTTCTTCTTCTCAAATGGGAATCTACTTTTGGAAATTCTCCAATGTTCAGGTCACTCTGAGGAATCACTAATGCTGGAACATGGACGAGCACCAAGGAGCATACCCCACCCCGATCCTTGGGCAACTTTATGTAGGCTCTAGACCCACGCGCCCAATATCAATCCGTAAAGACGGCTGTCCCTTCTTCCATCCTAGAAACGTCATCTGTAGTTCTGCATTCCTTGTTATCTCCAACATGATTCTTTCCATGTCTTCCAAGCACAATATTACATTAGCCAATGGGATTACAACCATTGGACCTGATTCATCTTCTACCCATGTCAGCAGTTTGGCATGTTTAGCCCATGACTTCAAACACCCATCGTTCACCCTCTATACCTATTATGGCTTTAGTAGATGAGCTAGAGCAAAACGATGGGTATCCCCTGAACCGTGGACAAGGGGAGCAATATATGTAAAAAAGCAAAGCAAGGGGTCACACGGGTGAGTACAACTATTATTCAATTGATGATTGATTCAGATAAGTGTGCAGGGGAAAGAGGCCCAGTCAGCAACAACAACAAATATAACATCATATTTTATTATTTATCAAAAACATTATAGGAGAATAAAAAAATGTTTACATTCACACAGTAACATCATAAAATACATATGAATGTATATCAACATTGAAAAAATCTAGACAAATATATCTAAAAGCAACCTAGCAGATACTGCTGGATGTAATCATATCCATCTATATTTAATGAGCAGTATATACTAATCAATATGAAGGTGCTATCAAGAAAGTGCTAGATTTTTTCAATGTTCATATACATTTATATGTATTTTATGATGTTACTGTGTGAATGTAAAAAAACTTTTTTTATTCTACTATGTTTTTGACATGTCCTACATGTGAAATAGTCGTGCATCTCTTCACCTACATTCTTTGCTATGCTCTGGGCATCACTTCTACTCCTAGATGGGGTGTACTCATTCGATGATGGGTGAGGTGGTGGTCTGATCCTGGCTGATACAGAAGAGCATATACGGCTAGGGGTAGGCAATATAGTCATCCCATCTTCAAAGTCAATTTAATCTTGGCAAACCTTTCTTAAAGGAGGCCACAGAGCCTCTCACATATCCTGTTCTCTTGCAGGTGATGAGCAGAAGAAAACATGTGCTCAGCACTTCACACACACCCCACCTCTGGAAAACTTTGCATACTAAAAACTTTGCTGCGCAAGTGGCATCAGGGTTTATGCACGGATATGCCTCGATACACCTCGAGAAGGGATACAGCACTGCTAATAGATACCTATATCCATATACATACTAGCAGCATATCTACATAGTCGATATTTAAATGTTGAAACTGACCATTCGGTCAAGGTATTACCCCTCTAATTGTCCTCAGTGTATGTCCAGCAGTAAACCTTGACACACAATGCAGTTTACCATAAATAGTGTAATGTGCTCCAACAAATTAGGAATGAACCAGTCCTCTCCAATCGTAGCAGCAAGACTCTCCCTAGTTACATGCGCACGGTAATGCATCTGTTCAAGCACGACCTTCAATAATGCTACTGGCAACACCGGCTTTCCAGTGCTGTTTTGTCACCATAATGCTTCTGTGGGGGATAAAGAACATCCCCTTCGTTTCCACAATTCCTGCGGTGCACTCCCTTAAACCTCCATTAATTGGGTTATCGATAACGTATTAAACCTTTCTTGCACTAACATGGTTGTGACTACTTTTTCTTTAATACTCTCAGTATCAGAACTCAAAATGTCTGGGGACCTTGCAACCCTTTTGGCTTCTTCATCTGTGGCTTCTTTCCCGCAAGAGATAAAATCTGTTTGCTTAGTATGCGCTGCACATTTAACGACCGCTATGGCCACTGGGAGTTGTAGTGCCTTAATAAGCCTATCCAGTACGGATGCGTGCTGCACTGAAGTCCCGTCTGTGCAGAGCTAGCCCCTCCTCTTCCAATGTACTGACCCTGTGGGTATGGTTAATGTCACCTAGGTGGAGTCGTTGTACACCGTCACTTCCTGTGCTTTGTGTTTCTCAAGCGTGACAATAAGCACTATCAATTCTGCTGCTTGCACTGAAAAGTGAGATGGTAGCCTTGCAGTTGCTACAACTTCAAATCCTCCATTTAATCTATGCCACACTACTGTGGCACCTTAATGCCTTTCCCCACTAGCCTGATACATTTTTGAAGAACCATCAATAAAGAGAATCTCCCCTCCCGCTAAAGCATTTTCCTTCACACAGGGTATATCATCATACAATTCAACATAATTAGCACCGTCTTCTATTGGCTCAGCTATAAATGTAGCAGGAGTCACTATTTTACATCTTACAATCTTAATTGTTGGGTTAGAAATCATTACAGAAACAAGATTTGGCAGAGAAAGTCACAAATCCGCAGCGCTTGTGTGTCTCAAAATGAGGGGATATTACAACAAGGCAGCAGGTATCTGGGGGTGTGGTTATACTGCCAGTATAAGACCACTGAGAAAGTCCAAGAAATACACGAGTGGGTCCCAGTCTCTGCGCCAAGAAGATGTACAGGATTAAGGAGTGATTTCCAAAGAATTTATTTGAAGCACGAAAAAAAGCCTGACACGTGTTTCGAGCCTAAGACAGCTCTTCATCTGAGGCTTAAATTATTAAAAACAGTATGTTGAGTAGTCACAAATATAAAATTCAACCAGAGAATTGTACATTTTAAAAAAACACAGGAAGGCATAACACACAGGAATAAGTAGGGGGTAGTTTGCAAGGTACATGACAGATGTTTGCACATGAATTTAAACAAGTGTATAAATAATAGTCATACATACCATGAAAAAACAAATTAAATACCCCAAATTGTAGGATTGGATTGATTGAAGATTGTTGAATAGCCAAGGGAAACATGTAAAGGAATAGTGATACAGAATTAGAGATCGATAAGTGACTATAGCAGCGCAGTCTGGAACCACAAGGTCCACAGAGTCATGCCAAAATAAGACTTATATTATAAAACCAGAACTGTGTCTTGGATAATTACCTTAGCTTCAGCTAATGAACTTCACAATATAAAGAGAGACAGTGCCAGAAAGTGATTCTGCAAAGAAATGACCCAAACTATAAGTCACAAGTTTTAAGTAACCCAAGAGAAGAATATACCAATAAGTGAAATTAATTGCATACCTCAAATTACCTCGCAATTGCGGAAAGGCTAAATTAGGAAAAAACGAAACGAAGAAAAAACAGAATCAATAACACGTACTGTGCAACAATTAAAGTAACTAAAAATTCCAACGATTGCACAATTATCAGATTAGCAGAGGGAATTACTCGAGCATGCCATCGCACGGAGTAAAAATTGCATAATAGATGCGCACAGCAATTGTTCAATTGAATACTCTACGTGTGTGATTACAGCAAGGGAGCGTGAAAGAACGTCTTACCTTAGCGACCGTACAATTGTGTCTACTGGGATTCCAGTGCGGGAACCGCGAGAGCGAGGTAGGACTTAATATATACATGGACTCGAAGGGAGGCAGTATATAGTGAAATGTAGATGTAACCGCATGGTGTACCAGCAGGGCCGCCATGTTGGGTGAGTAAAAGGTGAACAAGGAGAGGAAAAAAACACCTTAACTGAGGCACATTAAACCATGCAAATAACGAAGCGCAGGAAAGCCTGAAACAATAAACCGCCCAAATTCAAATTAAGCAAAATGCCAAATCGAAAGTAATTAGTTAGAAAGAAGCACATTTAAAGGTGCCCATTAGGCATGAAAGCAGTCTCATATTAATTGAGAATATTTATTTAATACGTTTAACCCAATTATCACTCCGCGCTAATGGATCAATGAGGGTAACCCTGAAATTGAATTTGGACTGGAGATCACGTTCAAGTTATGGTTCCAGACTGCGCTGCTATAGTCACTTGTCGATCTCTAATTCTGTATCTCTATTCCTTTACATGTTTCCCTTGGCTATTCAACAATCTTCAATGGTGTCCGGTCAAAGGGTCGACAACAAAAGGATCGAATGCAATAGGGTCGACGCAATAGGGCCGAAAACAAAAGGATCACATTTTTTTTTTAATGATATATTTTTTTTTCGGTTTTCGTCTAGGTAAAAAAAAGTGGTTTTTACCACAAAAACGGAGGTTGGGTCAGGGGACACCCCCCCAAAAAAAAATTCAAAATTGTTTTTTTTTTTCGATATTTTTGTTTTCGGTCCTTTTGAATCGATCCTTTGACCATTCGATCCTTTTGAATCGATCCTTTGACCTATAACCATCTTCAATCAATCCAATCCTACAATTTGGGGTATTTAATTTGTTTCTTCATGATATGTATGACTATTATTTATGCACTTGTTTAAATTCATGTGCAAACATCTGTCATGTACCTTGCCAAACTACCGCCTACTTATTCCTGTGTGTTATGCCTTCCTGTGTTTTTTTTAAAATGTACAATTCTTTGGTTGAATTTTATGTTTGTGACTACTCAACATACTGTTGTTAATAATTTAAGCCTCAGATGAAGAGCTGTCTTAGGCTCGAAACACGTGTCAGGCTTTTATTTTGTGCTTCAAATAAATTCTTTGGAAATCACTCATTAATCCTGTACATCTTCTTGGCGCAGAGAGACTGGGCCCCACTCATGTTTTTCTTAGAAATCATTACCTCATAAGCTGAAGCTCTTTGGGATGTCAATGTGCCTTTGGGTTTCTCTAAAATGGCAAACAAAGCATGTTCCACGAAAAGAATCATGGTGCAGTCCATGACAATACTTGTAGACTTCTCAATCGCGAACGAGGCAGCAAGGAAAGTATCTTCTTATAACTGTGTCTAAAATCCCACTGTAATACGCCAAAGGTGTGTATCCCAATGTAGTTCTCTGCGTAAGCACGGCTGTCATAACTGTCCCATTTGTGAGCAAAAACAAATAAAATTCCTCAGCATAATTGGGAATTCCTAAAACAGGAGCTGTGCAAATTGCTTTTTTCAGTTCCTCAAACCCTTCCTCCATTTCTTCAGTCCATTCTATTTTTATTTTTCCCACTTGTGCTTTCTTTAAAGCTTGCAGAAGTGGTCTTGGGCACGCACTGTAATCAAACACCCAGGACCTAACATAGTTGCACAACCCCAAAAACTGTTGCAGCTGTTTCACTGTTTTGATGTCTTCATGATCGCCTCATTCTTTCAGGTGTCACTGTCTTTCCTTCATGTGAAATTAATTGACCTGTGTATAACAACCTCCTCTTGACAGTATTGAAACTTCTCCTTGTCTACCTTAAATCCCTTCTCTCATCTTCTGTGGTGCTACAAATTTAAATGTCATCTACGTAATGTATCACGCACTCTTGGGATCATTATTGCCTAAGTCCATCTGTAGGATTTATTAAAGATCGATGGGGACTCACAGTATCCTTGAGGCAAACAAATATGTTTCAGTCGGGTTTGGCTAAACGTAAAAGAAGTCAAGTCTTGTGAGTCCTTGTGCAACAGGATCGAGAAAAATGCATTCTTCAAATTGATCACCGTGACATATCGAGCTTCCACTGCGATACTGCACAGTATCATCACCGGATTAGGAACTAGAGGAACCTCTGCATCTACAATCTGGTTAATAAGTCTCATATCTTGTATAAATCTCCATGACCCTCCTTTAGATTTTTTGATCGGATACACTGCTGTATTACACGATGATCCCGATGGCACCAGAATCCCTTGTTTCATCAGTGCTGAAATGGTCTGGAATATACCCTCATCAGCTTCTCGAGACATGGGGTACTGCTTTGCTCGAGGTAAAATCGCTCCTGGCTTAAGCTTTATTTTAACTTCCCCTTTTCCCTTCAATCAACCTACGTCTTAAGGGCCTGTGGTCCAAAGGACGCTTTGCACCTTTTCCAAGTCTTCCTGAAAAAATGCTGGACGTTGCTGCATTATCGCCATTCCCTGTGGGTCTTCCCTTTTCTGTATTCTTATCCAGTATGTAATGCTCATGAAGAACACTACTTCATCGTCTGTTTGGACTTCCCTAAACATGTCGTCATCAGTTATGTCAGTTATGCCAGTTGTCAGGACCACCACTGCCTCAGCTGTGTCCAGTGTGGGGATTAGGTCTGGTAGGAGCCATAAACTACTATATTTTAGAACACTCTTGTGTCCTCATTGCAGAACATTGGCTGTGGATGGCAGAAAACGCCATCCGGTAGACGGAACTACAAGTCCCAGCAAGCTCGCGTGCTCGCAAGCAGTGGAACTACACGGGACAACGCCCGACGGTCCGCGCATGCGCGCGACGAGCGCACGGATCCCCGCTTGCGCTAACAGACTCGGATCGGAGAGGACGTGTAAGCCGAGGGCTCCTGCAGGCTGCGACCCGCGGGGCCATTCCCCGCCTGTGATCTCTGCAGGCCCCGCGCCTGATGCAAGATAAGTGCATTTCTCTGCTTTTTGCAAACCGTTTGTTCACAGAACAAAACAGTAGTGCATGCAACGTTGTGGGATTCCCCCACAACTTCCTAGCCAGTGTGAGCGCCTGGCTGAGGAAAGTTCCGGCGATACTTGTTAAGGCCAAGTGGCCGACTCGTAACTCAGTTTAACCATTTCGTCGCCGTGTGAAGCAACACGGCCCTTGTTGATTCTTGGGGCGAATCGTAACCCAGTCTAAACTATTTTGTTGCCGTGTGAAGCAACACGGCCCTTGTTGATTCTTGGGGGAACTCATCAGCGTGTGAGAGCAATGCGAGGGGCCCAGTCCGTGACCCGAGCTCATTCTTGTTTCTGATTCCCTTGTAGCGGCATCCGCTCTATCAGCAGCCAGAACCCGCTGCGCCGCCGTAGTCTAATGGCAAGAACTCTGGCAGTCGCCTGGCACGCCACCCGGCATCATCAAACGAAGCTAAGTGCTCATTTGGTTACTTCTAAAGGTGTTGGGTGCTTTTGATAATGCTAACCTTGTGGGTTGGTAGAGATGATACTGCCAACTCTATGTCAGAAGCTGTAGCGTGTTCATAACGTTTTTTCCTATGGTGTTTAGTCTTCAATGCTGTAGTTGAACCTTGCATATATGTCACAATGTTTTGGGGCAAGTTAGTAGGGAGTGTGGAAGCGTGCATGGGCGGAGTACCGTCGATCTCAGGAGCCCCAGGCAGAACACATCAAGGCGGACCTTTCCTAAATCCCTTCTTATCCATAACCCTTTCCTACCCTTTACCCGGTTACCCTAACTACCCTCTACCTATCCAATTCAACGGATCCTAACCCTCTTTCCCCGGCGGGTCGCGGTGACCTGTGTTGTTTACCTAACCAGGTGCCAAGACCCAACGGGGAGGTAGGTGTACGTGCTACCCCTGCGCAAGATTGAGAACCTGACAGTAGCGCAAGCCCAAGGATCGTCAAGCGCCTGGGTAGCATGACACCATGGAGGAGATACTAGCGGCCTTGCAAGATTTGAAAGGGGAATTACAGGCTACCCTCCAGGATTATCTAAATCTGGCAGGGCAGGTGCACACACTTACTCTGCAAAGTACCACCCAAGCTACCCCCTTGCCCAGGAATCCCGCTCCACCCACCCCAGTTCAAGTACATGTGTCAACGGAACCTCCTTTACCATTAGCAGCTCCTGAAAGGTATCATGGGGACCCTCAACGATATAACCAGTTCATCATGCAGTGTCAATTGCACTTTATCACCAAGCCAAACATTTTTCGCAATGACCAGTCTCGGACTGCGTTTGTGATATCGTATCTGGGAGGAGACGCAGCGTCTTGGGCCAACCCCCCTTGTGTATAAGGATGATCTTATACTGTATAGTTGGGACACCTTTCTTGAGGAATTTGGAAAAATCTTTAACCGCAAAGCTGCAACCTTAATCAAGGACAGGGAGTTGCTTTCTCTGCGTCAGGGAGGAAAGGATCTGGTTACTTATGTAACCACGTTTAACCGGTTAGCTGTGTAAACAGATTGGCCGGAAGAAAAACGTTTAGCTCTATTTTATCAAGGGTTACGTGATGAGATGAAAGATCTCATTGTACAAGTGGATCCACAACCGGATAATTGTTCCTCTATGATAGATCTTGCGTTGCGAATGGATCAAAGGCAAAGCGAAAGGAGGCAGGACAAGAGAAAATGGGATGTAAGGCCTGTAGCTATGTTAGATCAACAACCCAAGGCAATAAAATCCGAGAAATCAGTTGAAGAACCTATGCAGATAGGAACAGTACGTGGACCTCTAACCAAAGAGGAAAAAGACAAGAGGCGCAGAGAAAAACTCTGCCTGTATTGCGGTAAGGGGGGACACTTCGTTAAAGAATGTCCAAACAAACCCAAGAAGGATATGCCAGGAAACGAGAGAGCTCACCAGTGAGGGTGGCCCGGGCGAGCCAACTAGAAAACACCCCGAGACTTTTGGCAAATACCCATCATGTGCAGGTACCTCATGTGACACTTTCAGGTCAGGTTAGTTGGGCAAACCAACAAGTGCCCGTAACCTTAATGGTGGACTCCGGAGTGACAGGCAATTTTATTGATCAAGACTTAGCATCAGAATTACGAATACCTCTTAGCAACAAGGAGTGTCCGGAGGAAGTCAAATCGGTGGACGGATCGCCGCTCACGTCAGGTCTTATAACCAAGCAGACCAGGTGGGTACACTTAGAATGCACCTCTGGACATCATGAGGACATAAGATTCGATGTAATTGCGGCACCACAGTTTGGAATGATTTTAGGATTACCCTGGTTAAGAACTCATAATCCGGAAGTGCACTGGACTCAGGGCTCAGTGCGTTTTACATCCAGTTATTGTTCAGAACATTGCTGTCGACCCTCCGCCGGAATCCCGGAAATCCAGCCTGTGTCAAACCAAGGGCATGTGGTTGGGAGCATGGAAGCCCTACCAATTGTCCCCAGAAGCCTACAGGGATGTTTTCAGTAAGGCCGCTGCAGAAACCCTACCGCCTCATCGGACGTTTGACTGCAGGATTGATTTAGAGCCTGGAGCAGCGTTGCCATGTAGTCGGATCTATGCTTTAACGGAGGCTGAAAACGAACACCTCCGGAATTACATTGAGACTAATCTGGCTAATGGGTTTATACGACACTCAATGTCACCGGTTTCGTCACCCTTGTTCTTCGTCCCAAAAAAGACCGGGGACTTGAGGACTTGTATAGACTATAGGGCAATTAACAGAATAACGATCAAGAACCGGTACCCTCTGCCCTTAATACCCACCTTATTAGACCAGGTGCGGAATGCAAAGATTTATACCAAGATTGACCTAAGAGGGGCTTACCACTTGCTGCGGGTGCGTGAGGGAGACGAATGGAAGACTGCCTTTAGAACCAAGTATGGGCTCTACGAATATCAGGTCATGCCATTCGGCCTCTGTAACGCACCCGCCGCCTTTCAGCATTTCCTGGATGAGGTTCTGCGGGGATATTTGGACATCTTTGCTATTGTCTACATCGATGATATACTCATCTACTCTCGGAATCTGGAAGAGCATCCAGGTCATGTAAAAGCCGTACTACAACGCTTGAGGGAACACAAATTATATGCAAAACTTGAGAAGTGCGTTTTTCATCAAACAACGGTGGAATTCCTAGGATTTATCCTTTCACCAGAAGGAGTAACCATGGACCAAAACAAAGTACGGGCTATAGTTGATTGGCCGTCACCAGCATCAGTTAAGGATGTGCAGACTGTCCTGGGGTTTGCAAATTTTTATCGCCGGTTTATTGATGGGTTCGCGAGTAAAGTACAACCAATTACTCGCCTTTTGAAGAAAGGAGTAGTGTTCCAATGGGATACGGCCTCAGAAACGAGTTTTCAAGCTTTGAAGAAGGCATTCACTACAGCCCCAGTGTTATTACATGCGGACCCTACTCGCCCCTATGTCATCGAAACCAACGCTTCCAGTTACGCTCTTGGGGCTATTCTGTCCCAACGAGATAACACCGGCCAGTTGCACCCAGTAGCGTATTACTCTCGCACCCTCTTACCAGCAGAACGTAACTATGTCATAGCGGATAGAGAATTACTAGCCATTAAAGCGGCATTCAGTGAATGGCGTCACTATCTGATGGGGGCCCAACACACTATAACAATCCTGACTGATCACAGAAATCTGCAATTCCTGAAATCCGCCAAGGCGCTTAGTCCCCGACAATTGTGATTGGCCATGTACTTCGCGGACTTCGATTTTGTAGTTACATTCCGCCCTGGAGTGGAAAACAGGAAGGCTGATGTTTTGTCTCGCTACCCAGAACCAGACTCGAAAACCGATCAACTGGGGGAGCCAAAGCCTATCGTACCACCAACTCGCATAATTGGAACTATAGTGGTTGATGACATGTTCACGGAAATCAGGAAAGCACTAACCGCACAAGAATTGGCCCAGTGGAACGACCCAAGCAAGAAGAAAACCGTAAAGGATGGGTTACCCTTTTTTGGAACAGCCTTATATCTACCCACACCAGTTATCCGTCAACAAGCCATCAGGTGGTGTCACGATTCTCCTTTTGTGGGGCACCCCGGCAATGCCAAAACTTGTGAATTGTTAACTCGACATTTTTGGTGGCCAGGTCTCAAGCAAGATGTTCAACAATATATACGTACATGTGAATGTTGTTTGAGGAACAAAGTAGACCATCAAAAACCAGCTGGACACTTACGCCCTTTACCCACTCCACCAGTACCCTGGCACACCATATCATTAGATTTCATAGTGGACCTGCCATTAAGTCAGGGATACACCACTATACTAGTAATAGTGGATTCTTTAACCAAATTGGCTCATTTCATACCCTGCAAAGGAATCCCTACGGCTCAGGCTTTGGTTCACCTTTTCCTTCAAAATATTGTCCGCTTACATGGCATACCATTACATGTTGTTTCAGATCGAGGAGCGCAGTTCACTTCACGCTTCTGGCAGGCCTTTTGTGCCACTGTAGGCATGCAGTTGAAACTATCCACGAGTTATCACCCTGAAACAGACGGGCAAACAGAAAGGGTGAACCAGACCTTAGAACAGTACATCCGCTGCATGACATACAATAACGAATCCACGTGGGCGGATGTTCTTTGGCTGGCGGAACTAGCGTATAATAACGCTGTACATAGTTCTACTAAGGTGACACCTTTTTATGGGACCTATGGTTTTCATCCCCGTTTCCAACCGGTGCCTCACTTGCCCAATATTGATGTACCTGCTGTGACCCAGCTCAAAACACATTTAGAGAATGTCTGGCGTGGTATAGTAGTCAATCTGGACATGGCTAAAGCTTCCTATAAGAAATATGCAGATATACACAGAGAACCCGCTCCAACATATACGGTCGGGGACAAGGTATGGTTAAACACGCATAACCTGCATTTGATAGGCCCACGCAAGTTCCAACCCAGGTTTATAGGCCCGTTCCCTGTAGAAAAAGTCATTAATCCATTAGCAGTCCGTCTCACCTTACCAACACAAATGAAAATCCACCCTGTGTTCCATGTGGCACTACTCAAACCCGCCCCGGCATCCATACGTTCCAAAAGACCTCCCCCGATAACTGTGAATGGGGTTCCTGAGTTCGAGGTGAAAGCGATTTTAGATTCACGCTTTCGTCTGGGACAATTGTATTATCTGGTGGACTGGTTGGGTTATGGGCCCGAGGAACGCTCGTGGGAACCAGCGTTAAATGTTCATGCACCCCGACTAGTGCGCTTGTTTCATAGAAACAATCCTGCAAAAGCTGGACCTGTTGGGAGGGGGAGTATTGTCAGGACCACCACTGCCTCAGCTGTGTCCAGTGTGGGTATTAGGTCTGGTAGGAGCCATAAACTACTATATTTCAGAACACTGTTGTGTCCTCGTTGCAGAACATTGGCTGCGGATGGCAGAAAACGCCATCCGGTAGCCGGAACTACAAGTCCCAGCAAGCTCGCATGCTCGCAAGCAGTGGAACTACACGGGACAACGCCCGACGGTCCGCGCATGCGCGCGACGAGCGCACGGATCCCCGCTTGCGCTAACAGACTCGGAACGGAGAGGACGTGTAGGCTGAGGGCTCTTGCAGGCTGCGACCCGCGGGGCCATTCCCCGCCTGTGATCTCTGCAGGCCCCGCGCCTCCGGCAAGATAAGTGCATTTCTCTGCTTTTTGCAAACCGTTTGTTCACAGAACAAAACAGTAGTGCATGCAACGTTGTGGGATTCCCCCACAACTTTCTAGCCAGTGTGAGCGCCGGGCTGAGGAAAGTTCCGGCGATACTTGTTAAGGCCAAGTGGCCGACTCGTAACTCAGTTTAACCATTTCGTCGACGTGTGAAGCAACACGCCCTTGTTGATTCTTGGGGCGAATCGTAACCCAGTCTAAACTATTTCGTTGCCGTGTGAAGCAACACGGCCCTTGTTGATTCTTGGGGGAACTCATCAGCGTGTGAGAGCAATGTGATGGGCCCAGTCCGTGACCCGAGCTCATTCTTGTTTCTGATTCCCTTGTAGCGGCATCCCGCTGTATCAGCAGCCAGAACCCGCTGCGCCGCCGTAGTCTAACGGCAAGAACTCTGGCAGTCGCCTGGCATGCCACCCGGCATCATCAAACGAAGCTAAGTGCTCATTTGGTTACTTCTAAAGGTGTTGGGTGCTATTGATAATGCTAACCTTGTGGGTTGGTAGAGATGATACTGCCGACTCTATGTCAGAAGCTGTAGCGTGTTCATAACGTTTTTTCATATGGTGTTCAGTCTTCAATGCTGTAGGTGAACCTTGCATTAATGTCAGTGTTTTGGGGCAAGGTAGTAGGGAGTGTGGAAGCGTGCATGGGCGGAGTACCGTCGATCTCAGGAGCCCCAGGCAGAACACATCAAGGCGGACCTTTCCTAAATCCCTTCTTATCCATAACCCTTTCCTACCCTTCCTCCCCTTTACCCGGTTACCCTAACTACCCTCTACCTATCCAATTCAACGGATCCTAACCCTCTTTCCCCGGCGGGTCACAGTGACCTGTGTTGTCTACCTAACCAGGTGCCAAGACCCAACGGGGAGGTAGGTGTACGTGCTACCCCTGCGCAAGATTGAGAACCTGACACCAGTCGACAGGGGGTGCTCGAGAGCCCGAGCAAGATGGCGGCGAGCTAGAAGAGCCCTGGTGACTTTGGGGTGATGAATCCACCCATTTTTTCTATGAGCTGACGCATTTGAAACTGAGGAACTGGTGGCGGAATGTGCAGAGATGCCACCGGCAGAAGCGGGTCTTGCCAGGAACCTCTGTTCTCCCGAAATACCCTTTTGAAGTATGGAGCGGCCATGCAGTGGACACTGTTGGCCCGGTAGTCTGACCACTGCAGCTTGCTACGAACGATCCCCGCCACCGCGCATCAACTGGCGCTACCCGCCATGGCCTGGGCTGATTTTTCTGGGAAGCCCACCCAACTCGTGCTTAACCCCAAACACCCACATTGACCTGGATGCACCACATGGACCGATTGATGCCTGGCCTGGAGTGACAGCCTTGAGAGAAGCGGCAGCTGCTGGGTCGCCAAGCGGGAGTGGAGCGCTTTCACGCTAAGGAGTACTCTGCCTCCAGCCAGCAGTCTCAGTGACCTGGGAGCAACAACCTACAGCCGGTGAGTTCATCCAAGCGGGGAAGCCCGCGTGCCGCCTCAGGCTGTAAGGTGCAGTGAGTCTTTCATGTGTCCGGGCTGGGCAGACACTGTGCACAACGTGGGGATCATCATCCCGACGTTGCTGGTTCTCACCTGGCCCACAGATGAGCTTGCGAGAGGGGGTTCTCACTGTGACGGCCACCTAACAGACTTCAGACAGCCAGTCCATGCGGCCATTAATGAGGGGAGAAGATATTGCATGGCAGCCATCATCCAACAATAAGGGATCCATGAGGGAGGTGGAGCTAGCCACCCGGGGGACAAGGAATCTGGGCAAACTCCTCATACACCTCTCATAAGATCAGCTTGCACCTGCTGTTTTGCGCTAACTGCCCCCAGTGTCACCCTGCATAGCGACGCCCCCGCCAGGGAGGTGGCCCTGCCGAATGCCATGGTTGCACTCCGTATGCTTCCTACAACACCGCTCAGGTAAATGGGGGTACCTGCTGCGACCTGGTGACAGCATGGCCGATGCAATCTCTATTAGCGCCAGGCACACAGGCTACATAAGCTGCATGACATCGGATTAGCAGTCAGCGAGTTCTCCCCTTCCTCTTACCACAGGCTTTGGAACCCGGGGCCGCTCCAGCCCGCTCCTGTACTACAGCCGATTCCTAAGGGGGATAAAGCGGCCACACCACTGCAGCGATTTGCATGTAAACCAGCCACAACGGAGGCACAGATCCAAAGTCAGCTCCAGGTGATGCTGCAAGAAATGAAATCCATCGACTAAATGACACAGGAGACAAATAAAACGGTCCAGGACATCAAGCGAGACATGCAAGGTATGAAAACAAAACTCAATCAGTTATGTCAGTCAATCTGTACCCTTCCTCAAGAGCTATTACTGTCCTCCATGGTCTACCCTCATCATCTACTCCTTCGAGCATTGTCATTTCCCTTTCGTACTATGGCTGCTTCCAATTCCATAGGGATAGTATGGCCCCCCTTTTCTAAACAAAAACTCATCAGGTGTCCTCACAATGTTTCCCACCAAGCCAGGTAGCCATGTCAGTAGAATGCTCACTCGATATAGAAAACTCTGGATCTACTGGAATGCCTCCCAGAGCCACTTGCCCTGTGAACACCAGTATAAATTCTCCATCATGTAAATAATGTATTCCTGGAGTGGAGCACACTATTCCTTGATCAGTAAATGAAATCGTCATGTTTAGCTTTTTCATTAAATCTCTTCCCAAAATGTAAACCGGCATCTGGGGTGAATATAATAAAGGAACAGACATGTCACACTCTCCTATAGAGACTGGTAATTCATTGGTAAAAGGAACTTGACTCGTAGCTCAGAGAAGCCTTAAGCGTTCATGGCAATTCTCGACATTGGATATTTTCCCTCTCGTACACACAAACGAATTGCTCCTGTGTCTACAAGAAAAGAAAATGATCTGCCTTCTATCGTCACATCGACCCTTGGTTCCTCTTGGGGGTCTGGTGTAACTGATAGTACTGAACACATCAAGTCACCCTGTGAGCTGTCGTGTTGTTCATACAGGCTCATCCCCGTCCCTGTGGAAGGATTCCCTCCTACCACAGTGACACCTCCTATCCTAGGTGTCACTACTTGTCCAGTGTTTGCATACTGCTGTGTCTGCATAGGGGCTTGTTGCAATTGCCTTTGTGCTGGATTCATTTGTACTTGTTCCTGCTTTTGTACCTGCTGCACTCGTAGCGCTTGTATCTGATAAGGTGTATGATCCTGGGCAAAGCCCTCTCTAATATGTGTGCTATATGGTGGGGGATAAGCTGTCCCCCCTCTTGAGAATTGGCCATTCTCTACATTCCGTTGTCTCCAACATACGTGCGCAATGTGCCCTGTCATCCCAAAAGTCCAACATACTGAGGGTGCCCGTCTGACAAGCCCTTTTTGGTTATTACCTCCCTGAGTACTTTGGTTCTCATTCAGTGTACCTTGAAACCCACCTTGATTATTTTGAAATCCGCCTCTTC
This sequence comes from Ambystoma mexicanum, assembly GCF_040938575.1. Lineage (NCBI taxonomy): Eukaryota > Metazoa > Chordata > Amphibia > Caudata > Ambystomatidae > Ambystoma > Ambystoma mexicanum. The sequence goes on from NC_090921.1 coordinate 1,087,903,242, forward strand.
CTCTATTACCTATACCTCTACCTTGTGGCACAAACCCATATCCACCTTGATCCATCGGGCGCAGATTATTCGCCTGCGATGCACCCATTGCTCCCTGTATTCCCAATACGTCTCCGCTTGTCAATACCACCCCTTTTATGGCAAATTTTGACAATTGTTTCTAAACTAACTTGGTGTCCTTGATTTTCCTATTCTCATCTTTATTCTTATTTCTCTCTTGTAATAACCGACAATGGGGTACTATCGTCAGGTGTATCTCAGCCCATGGCTTTGCTTCCATCCCTACTTGTTTTTTGATCTTCCTCTGTACTGTTTTAGGCAACCCCTGGCATAAAATGTGGTATAATAATGCCACTGTCTTTTACCATGGCTCGCGAGTTTCAAGTTGCCATTTCTCCTGAATATCCTGAGTGTCCTCTTCCTTCATCTTACATGTCATAATTGCAACCATATCTGACGTGTACCCTGCTGCCCTCTAAACATCTGCTCTGCAATTATTAAACAGCGCTCCATCATGTGCTGTATTTTGTGCTGTCACACTTGAATATCCCGCTCTTCTCCATATGTCATCAGCCCTCTCCCAAAGAATAGCTGCTAAAAGACCTTTAATGTCTCATATTGCCAACGTGTTTCCTGCTGTCATTTTTTCTAATTTGTATATCCATTTCCCAGCACCCAAAGTCAAACTCAGGAGCTTACACCTTAAATTATCCTTGTCCATCTGCGGCCATGGGATATACTGTGGTCTCGCTCCCCCTTTTTCTAACAAAGGAAATTGCGTGAACCCCACCCCAGAGTCGGATCCCACTATTAGTCTATCCATGGCAGGGACAATCGTCCCTGTCTGTCTCCTTGTGGGTAACGACCTTAACCTGCTCACACATGGCGGCGACTTTTTCTTCTCACTGTGTGAACATCCTCAGGGACACTCAGGATACGATATAGGATCTGGCGTCCTATCTTTAGGTTGTTCCAGATCAGACCATCTCACTTCTTTATCCATTTGCAGGGTTCCTTCAGAGGCGCACACGCTCCCTCCTCCTATCCCGAAACCAGACTCTCTTTCCTTGTCTGACATGTCGTGTCCCCAGCTAGTGTGACTATCATCCCCGTCATTATTATCCAGATTCAGTCTACTTAAAGACAATGCTCTACGTTCGTTACTGAACAGATTTTCTTCTTTACTTCTTAATTGAAATAATGGGGATTGATCACTTTTCCCTTGAATTCCATACTTGCTACCTTGCCTTAACTGTTGATAGACCTTGTCTATCCTTTCTCCAATGCTTTCCGCATCAAATCATTCTTCTTCCAATACTACTCTAGATGCTGCTGGCTTTGCTTCCTTTATCAGAAGGAACTCTTCTATACTATCCCATCGTAATTCTGGGCTTGGCCCTACTGGTTCCTTACGAGTGAGACTGGTATCAAGACCTCTTTATCTCCTTTTTCGTTCCATTTCTTCATTTACTTCTCTTTGCTTTCTCGCATCCCTTCCAATTCTTTCTTCCTCTTGCCTTCATTCTTCCCCTCTCCTCATTCCTTCCTTTCTTTCCTCTTTGCCTTTCATCTCTGTAATCTTTTGTCCCTTAGTCTTTGTGCTTCCTCCTCTTCTCTCTTCCTTTCCCATCTATCCCTATCTTGTATCGCTCTCTATCTATTGTCATACTTTCTGTTCTTCTGCCTGTTCTTTTTTCTTGCTCCTCCTGATATATATGTTCTCTTCGCTCTCTGCTCTTCCTTTTCTGCTTGTCTTCTCTCAATCTCTTCTCTCGCTCTTTATACTTTCTTTCTTGTTCATCCTTGCCTTCTCTTTGCCTAACTTCTGCAATAATTTTCCCATCTATTTTAAGTAATACATGTCCTCCCATCAATTTGTTCTACACGAGCGCTATCTTGTCAGCTTTATTCTTCTCTCCTTTCCATCTCTTAATCTCCCTGTCTATTTCTGTTGACAATTTCGACCGCTCACTACTTTCTTCTTTGTCTTGTATGATCTTATAGATCTCTTCTTTTCTCTTATTCTCCTCTGGACTATCGTCACTATTGTAAGCGGGGGGTGCGTATATCAGATTACTATACCCTGTCACTGCTTTCAACTCCCTTAAAGGATATTACCATATTTCTTCTGTACTAGCACCTTTTCCTTTGGGTGAGGTAAGGGCTCAACACCTTCCTCCTTTCACTGGCTAAGCATCCACTCCTCAGGTAGCAGGTCTTCCCTTTCTTCTTGGTACATCTTCCAGAGTTCTAAAATCGCTAACCTTTTCTCTAATTTCTTCCCCGTGAACGCAGCGTGCAAGAATGTGGTCATGTGTTGCAATGCCACTTTTGACAATGATCCCCCTTGTGGCCACGGCATGAACATTTTATCTGCCGTACCTTTCACCCATTCAGCACTATACTGTTTGAGCTTGGGCATGTGCTTTGGTAATGTTTTGCATGAGTGCATCAGAGGAGTGTCTCCCATAATGACAAAGCCACACTTGACTGTCAATACTTACCAGACTGTTAAAATAAACTTTATACCTTTGCTTAAATCACCACTTTTTAATGTCTTAAAACAATAAATATGAGCATGCACCATCAATCACTGCTCAGGCCTCTCATTTCTTGTTTGGCGCCAATCACTTTGCTACGCTCGAACACTGTTGCTCCTCAACCTTTTCAATTTTTTCACAACTTCTATCGCTCTTCAATATTTTTACTTGACAAACAACATTCAGACTAGTCAAACATTAAACATTTATAAACACTGTGAACATCTTATCCCTCTCACATTTACTTTATACCCTATACAGATTTTGAGACGTCACCTTTCGTAATCCTGATTACGCGTTTTATATTTCACTCTACACCCACTGGAGTTTGAGACGTTTGCTTCTGAACTCCCTTCAGTCAGGACTTCTAGGCGCTACCTTTTCTTCTTCACAATATTTCCCATTACTCAAAAAATGATCTCAATCCCACCCCCTTCATTTGCCATCCCCCTTAGTCTACACACCATTTGTTAATCGACTCGAGGCCTTCGGTATCGACTCCTCCTTCAATCTGACCACTTTAGCTTCCATCCACAGAGCAACTGTGGAAACGGGCAGTGATTTCATCAAAGAGGGATCTGCCCACTGTCTTGGTTCTTCGTGCAAGTTTATTTCTATATGCCGCTCTCCACAGGAAACCCTGCAATCTTTTGGCTAATGGCGGAGGATACCCGATCGTCCAAAACACTGGAGAAGAACTAGTTTGGATCTTTTTGAACCATCCGCACTGCTACCACGTGAGCTTATGGCCCTTTAGTAACGTGCATGCAATGGATGGGTTTGCAGAATACCTCTGACTCCAAATAATCAAACCAACTCAGGAAGATGGCAAAGAGTCTGTTTTATTAACAATTATCTAAAACAGGGAGTTTACAGCGATCATCAACGGAGGTTCACTCAGCTCTCAACGATTTTCTCATAAAACATAGACTTTATTCGATAAATTTGTCAGAGGTTACATCATATTACGTGACAAATAAGAAAAACTTACAAAAGATTGAAATTGGTTCAAGGAGAACATCTAAGTATACTTTCTATAGGGACTATGATTGTGATTGGCTGTCCACTGTCAGGTGGACAACTTTTGCCTACCTCTAAAACATGTCATCTTCAACACTATTAAGTACATAGCTTATGATTGGTCATCAAACTATAAGGCCCTTGGTTATACGGCCCTCTACAATTGGTTGGCACGCGCATGCCATGTCCTGAACATTCGGTTCACTTAGCAGCACGTAAACTCAGACCCAGGTGCCAGGAGGTAGACTTGACATTACCTCCCCACCAATTAGTCCAACATCTCTCATCACCCATGCTTTCTGCCATGAAGATTGTCTTTGAACTTGGCCTTGCAAAGTATCCTTGTCTATGGGAACATATGGGAGTGCAGGCACTCACTATCGTTGTTCTAGGACTCCAAGCTCAACTCTATTTTCATCCTTGGCTCACATGACAGGAGACCACGATTTGGTCTATTTTGCAGCATTTTAAATGTCTTAAATTAATAAAACGTGCAGCTCTCTGTGTTCTTTCTTTGCACCTTAATAAGTGATGAGTCATCCTTTGCACATTCACTGCTTTCAAGAATAGATAACCGACCTTCGCTGCTTCAGTTTTGACACCAGGCCAGACAGCCTAGCCATGCGCTTCCACAATCTCTGCTTATTTTTGCTGCAAAACAATTCTCAGCCTTTCCTCTCCATGGGTCCTAGCTTACTAAAGTTCATGCCACTGATATCCAGCTCCTATACAATGGCTGCTTCACCTGCAGTCTATTCACTACGTATAGCCAGCTTCTATGATTACTTGGTCTACTTGCATTTCAGCATCTGTACAATTATTGAACGGTTGATTTTCTGCAGCACTTCGCACGCGTGCAATCTTCTTTTCGCATACAAAAGTTTTCTTTATTCTTAACTTCGTCATCAGTTTCTGTAAGATCCATGCATTCTCTTCAGCCAGTATTCTCAGGGTGTCATGCATGTTTTTTGTGACATCACTAGTTTTTCTCTCTGCTCATTTTCATATTCCTTCAGGGAGTTCCTCCCTCAGATTGTGCATTCTCTTCAGCCAGTATTCTCACGTCGTCATGCATGTTTTTTGTGACGTCACTAGCTTCTCTCTTTGCTCCTTTTCATATTCCTTCAGGGAGTTGCTCCCTCAGATTATCATCTCTTCTTAGATACATTTGATAGGGTTTTCTCAGTGGATGTCTTCTTTCATATATTCACTGTAGTATTGGCACAACTGCTGGTGTCAAACATGGCACAATCTCAGGCCCCCAACATATAGCAGGTAGGGCGGCGGGATTTCCTGTGGAGGCATGCAGCTGCTCCTCTACAGTAATTTAGCGTGAGGCCTGCTTGCTCAGGATGTCGCACACAGCCATGAGGGCCTGATCGTGCTCTTCTTGGGTGGTCCCTTAAACCAGGATGACGTGGGAGTAGTTAAACGACGGCCTGACAGGAATCAACAGTTGCCTGATGGCTTCCTGAAATATGACTGCGACTGAGGAGATTCTGAAATCGAGGCGTTTGTAACAGAATAGGCCCTCGTGGGTGGAATGTTGTGATCAACCTAGATTCAGGGTACAGTTACAGCTGGTTGAGGTCTAGTTTGGAAAACTTGGTGGCTCAGTTTATTTGGACGCTGCAGCGAGTAGGATGACTCTTATGCAGTCTGTTTCCTTCGTCGCTAGTTGTTGGCACCCCAACTTGCAAGCCCTAGAGGACAGAGGTCACGGACGGAGATGTGACTCGCTTTCATCAATTTTATTTCTACAGTGGTTTCACTTTCTCCACACTCCTACTTTTCCTCCCAGAACGCGTGCTCCCCCTCAAGGGTCCTGTTCTGCAACTAAGATTAGAGTCAAAAATGTCTCCTAAATTATGAGCAGAGGTAGACATGGAGGAAACTTAATGAAAGAGGGATAGGAAGAAATAGAGCACAGGAAAACAAGAATTTCTGTTTTAGATGGATTGAGTTGAAGGAACCGTGAAAGCATCCATGATTTAACAGTTTTCAGGCAATCTGTGATGTTATTGTGGATGGTTTCAGAAAAGGTAGAAAAAGAGTGGAGAATCTAGGTGTCATCATCATAGAAGTGTATGTAAGACCAAAGGGTTGAATAATGTGTGCAACTGGGCAGTGTATAGAGAGAAAAGGAGAGGGCCAAGGATTGGACCATGAGGGGCACCATGCTGAAGAGGCTCCTTTTACACTCCACGCTGGCCGCCTGTGCTTTTCCTGCCCCACTTTTTGCCTTTCCAGTTCTCGCTCTGGTGCTCCCTGCTCTGCTCTACTTTAGCCGACCCTCTGCCACCTTCATGCCGTCATATTGTTCCTCCATTCACCATGCCACCTCCCCAGCCGCCGACCCTCAGAGCAGGTGTATATGGCACACCGTCACGCATGCCCAGCTGCATCTGCTTTGATTTTCAACTGTTCCCCTCTCTGCCATTTTGCCTGAACTGCTAGAGTAGTAATGGCGGTAATGGCCTCAGAGGCCTCTCACGCAGGCTGTCACACGTGGTAATGCCACCCACCCCCAAATGCCCTCGGTTGGATCGGGCCTTTACCTTGCAAGGGCATGCTGTTGCCAGATGGCACAACCCACCTCAGTTGACATTATTGCCATATTTCTTTCTATAATATTTTCATGGCAAAGCCGCTTGATTTGCATGGCATTGTGTAGTGTGTCTGTATGACCAACTGTGTTACAACAAGGTGGTTTGGCATGGAATGGACCACCTGTTATGCTGCCTGAGTAACAAGTGGGTTTGTGAAATGTTAGAACTGGGAATGCCTTCCCCATTACAGGGGCTGTGTGGCTTCATGTATTGTACAACGCCCAGGGCACAGTTTCAATATGCCTTGTATTGCTGTGAGTTGTTGAAAGTAAACAGGGCCCAATCCCCCACTACCATATTCTCCAAGGCTATTAGTAGTCTGTACAAATATAATGCTAAATTAAATTTCATGTCTGTGTGCAGCGGGGAAAGGCACAGAGGTTCTGCTGGGGCAGGTGTAGCCTCTCTCATGCCACACATGCCTGTTTGTCACTGCCACTTTTTTGGGTGACAACAGAATTACCGCCGATGTTACTTCACCACTGAACTCCAGGATTGGCGGTCAAGTGGAGGATTCACCTTCAGCAGATAGCTGGCGGTAAATCCTGCACTTAACCTCCAAAAATCGGGTGATGTTCAGGGGCAGAATTACCCCTAGCTGTGAAAATCCCCATTGAGTCGATGGATTCAAAAACTCAGGATTAACACTGCTTTACCACCACTCATAATTTCGGCAGATGTTCTGCCGGACTGACAGGGGTGGACTGGCCTATAGGGAACTCTGGATATTTCCCGGTCGGCCTCTGCACCCTGGGCCTCTTTTGTGTGGTAACCTATTTTATTTCCAAATTTTCCCATAGGAAAATGGTTAGGCTTTTTGAAAAGGTGTAAATTGGGGACACTTTGAAAATGATTTCCAGGACCTCTTTTGGTCCCCAGCGGACTGAGTGCTGATAACGGTAAATTAGTTTGGATTTAATTCAGCAGAAGAATCGTGGGATTGCCACCATAGCAGTAGTAAGGCCAATGCGACCTTGTGATTTGTGGTTGGGGGAACGCAGAATTGTCAGAATATCAAGCCATTCTGCCAGCAGAGGTGAATTAATCTCTTGATTTCCCAACCTGGCAGTCAGTTTCTGGGTGTGCAAAACTGTTGGTCAGGTAGTAGAACCGATTGTCCGTGCACTTTTTAGTGACTGAACTGTCAGCCATTTCGCCCAATTAAAAAGCACGACACATTTCAGCCTCCTAATTGGCCAGAGTCTAGCATGATTGCACTGATGGAATTGTCTCCATCTCAGAATGGGTGAAATTCTGCCCCATCCAGAGGTAAGGGACTAACAATATACTTTCTCGCGCAGGCAGAATTGCAGGGAGGGTGGATTTTTTTTTTGCCAACACGCCATTCGCACTATGGTACAAAAACAAAGGCAATTTGACCCAGCCCTCTACAGGTGACTCACATTATTTTGGAGTTTTCAGACAGACATCATGACTGGCTTATATTTTGCAGCTGAGAATAGTGGACAGAGAATAACGTGTTAATATTGAATTGACCCCTTTGCCTCTCCACGCGAAGACCTCTAAGCTGCGTAACTCAGGGGAAGATCCCGCAATAAATTGCCGAGAACTCTAAGCACACACGACGCCCTTTTATATTGCAAGCAAACGGCAACAGCTCACTTAAATTTGGTTAGATGTGGAGCTGCATTTCTAGAGATGAAAGGCGCGTGAGATATGTCGTCAAAAGCCGTGTCTGGAAGATTGCCTCTTAAATCTCTCTCTTAAAGCGCTGCCAGCAGGTGGCTTTTTCGCTGCCGAAGAAGCTGGAGATGCATATGCGGCTGCCGCCTGCGAGAAGGTTCTCATTGGCACTGCATTGCAGGGGAACGGGGAGGCGGGATGGGTAGCACAGAGGGGAGTCTGTCTGCAGCCCACGCGCCAGACACGCTGGCAGAGCAGCCCGGTGAGGCGAGCTGATCACCAGCCGCTGCAGAGATGTGTCGCACTTACAGGTCCCAGAAGGAAGCTCCATGACTGACTCAGTGAGATACATTGCATGAATGGCTCAAACACAACTCTCTAACCCACGTCTGTTGATGAAAGGCCGCTTTATTTCGGCCAGGTCGGCTTTCACAATGAACTTTAAAAAATGGACTCCCTTTGTCTCCTTCAGTTTTGTTCACATCAACTTTCTTCTGCCCTCTTCTTTCCTTTACGCCTTTTCCTTGCTGCTTCCCTGCTCCAGGGACGTCGTTTGGGGGTGGCAAAGGGTCGCACCTGTGACCGCTGCAGCCTCTGCATCCTCTCTCCTTGTCATGCCTTTCATTTTGATCTCCCCTCTTTGTCCTTTTCTTTTTCCAATCCTACCTGCCCACTCTAGAGCCAAGTACTGTTGTTCTTTTCTCTTTGTTTTACCAAACACATCTATTCGGTTTCAAACTCGAACTTTGTTAACCTTTTCTCAAATTTTTTTTCTATTTTCTGTGTCAGCATTCAGCGTTACCCCAGACGGAGTCCCACTGCGCCCACAAACCACCACCCTACTCCTTCATAAAAATGTCTGCCAGAGTCATCAGGTTCATCAGATATATGCATGCGCCCTGGAAAGGCAAGTGTACTCCATCCTATGCATGCTTCTTGAATTTTATCACTTTGAGTCACAGCAGTCAGGCAAATTCCCTGAAATTAATCTGTGCTTTCCCGATTACATCAATGCACCGCTCCGCAAACCTCTCACAGTATATGCTGGCATCAATAATAAAGCTGACGTCCCATTCTTGATTGGTGCAGGCAGGCTAGGCCTCTTAGCCAATTACCATTCTTCTTCTTTCAAGGCCCCCTTACATCTCATCTTCCTGTGCATTAGCCTAAATATCTCCATACATTCCCCCTTCCAAATTCTTTCTTCTGTAACCATCATCAGATGTGGCCTGGGCAGCTTTGATACTCCGATATATGGCAGCCTGACTTCTGCACCCCGTATTCCCCCTCCGCTGCAGCACTCCTCTCCTTCAGCCATTTACCCCCTTTCTTCCTTCCATTGTGGCCTCCTTCTTTATTCTTTTTTGTATCATTCCCACCGTCATCCCTCTTCCCCTTTTCTTCTCCCATCTGATCCACCTTCCCCCATGCCACCCTTTTTCTCCGCCTCCTCAACCTCACCCTATGGCTTTTTGTTCTCCGTCCTTTCTACTTCAATCCTTCTTTTCCTGTTTTTCTTTCAAAAATGCATCCCTGGAGCTCCATCATTTTTCATGCATTTCCAATTTTCTCGGACTTACTTTTGCTTGTCTCCCCTACCACTCTTCTGTTCCAAGACCATTGGTCATTTTCTCTGTCAGACCCCTCATCTTCACTCCCGCCCCTTTTTCTTTTCCCTTTTCTAGTACCTACTGTTCTGGGACCACACCACTACTGGACCTAGCCAGCAGAATTGTCCTCTTCTCGACCACCAGCAGTTCTTTAAGTGAGGTAAAACAGTGAGGGGGGCCCTCATTTAGGGGTGTGGCTTGCATGATGGGCGTGGTCTAAAACTTGATAGTCATGACCTACAGATGAGCATGTAAAAATTGTCTGGTCTACATAACTAAGTGCACATCGCATAAACAGTCTGCTTGGTACAAACTAAATAGAAAAATCAGCCTGTGCACCCGGCACACAATGCATAAATAAATAAACCGGGTTGTGTATGCAGGTGAGGCCTTGTTACCCAAGAACTGTTCCTGTTCAGCGCACAACCCGGTTTATTTATTTATTTATTTATGTATGCAATGTTTGTTGGATACATTTACCTGACAAACATTGCACTGTATTCATGGCATAGGGGATGAAAGCACAGACGTAGCAACTCTCCTTAGATGTTTTTTCCTTACTTCCCTCATGTGCTTGTACCACATTTTATTGCCCAAGTGTGCTGCATTATCTAGATAGGTATTTAACCCCTCATTATGTTCCTCTGCATCTCTCCTGTGCCTTTTAGAAGTTTTGTACCATTCATGAAGTATATCAAAGGAAGTTCCCATAGTAGGAAGAACCATAGAGACCTCTACCTCAGTGGAAGTACTAACATGATAGAGACTGTGAAAAATGAGGAACAGAAAGACAAAGAGAGTAATCGTACATGCATATATTATGCATATAAACATAAGCATCAGTTTTACGCACCATCCTGGTACTTGTTGCACTTGTTGATTCTCTAGAACCGTGCAGACTTCTACATTTCTCATCTTTAATACAATCATCAAATTTCTTTATACTTGCAACTGTAAAATTTGCTCAATTATTGCGATGAGAAGCTGAGAAGCCTTCTTATCACTGGGCCATTTTAGGATCCTGTAAAAAAAGTGTGAATATCAACGTCTCTTCTGACAAGAGGAGGATAAGCTTGAAGTATAAACACAAAGACAGCAAGCACAAGCCGATGAACATCACTGTCAGTAAGTACCACATGCTTAACTGCTTAGAACAGGTATTCACCAGGAAATTAATCTCGATATTGATCTCTTTTCCAATTTCTGATCAAGAACTGATGTTTAGGCATAACTTTGATGCTTCAATGTGTTTCTAAAAGTTCATTTTTTTAATTCCTGAAATTCTCGGCAAGTCTTTGCACTCTTGCTAAAACATCTATAAGGAGTGTCCACTGAATTTCAGTTCAAAACAAAATCTGCACTATCAGCTGGTTGCTTCATCATCCTTCTTTTTCATTATAAATCGAGTCTGCACATGCTGAAATTCTTCATCTTGCCTTGCTTCTGGATCAGCAATGGTGGGAGGGCGCTTTTCACCTTTAAGGCTTTTACGTCACCTAGGTGAAGCCAAGCTCATCTTCCCTGGACCTTAACAGCTGAAGGGGTTATATTCTCAACGCAAAAGGGGCCATTGAACCGTGGCTCATGCCACTTTCTAGTAAGTGTTTTAATGTGAACTAGGTCTCCAACATATAACTTAGGTGCCAATAATAATTGAATTGGGTTGGTTGTTGAATTGTCTTCTTCTGTGTTCTGGGACCAACCCCCGTGGTGCTTGACCTGATCAGAAGTGAGAGAGATGCTAGAGGTCACACATGTCAAATAGTTGTGAAATTCATCGTCTAAATGTTTAGCTACACTCTGGGCATCACTTCTACTCCTAGATGGAAGTGTAAGGGGCATTCTCATTAGACGCTCTGTCACTAGTTCATGTAGGGTGAGTTGGTGGTCTGATCCTGGCTGATTCCGAAGGGCATATAAAGCTAGGGGTAGGCAATATAGCCTTCCCTTCTTAAAAGACAATTTAATCTTGGCAGTGCTTTCTTTAAGGAGGCTGTTGAGTCTCTCACATATTCCGTTCACCTGTGGGAGATAAGCAGAAGAAAATGTGTGATTTATATTCAGTAGAAGCCCTATTTGTTCAAATAACTCATTAACAAAATGTGGCCCATTGTCGGATCTCAGCACTTCATACACACCCCATCTCGGGAAAACTTTGTGCACTAAAAACTTCGCTATGCAAGTGGCATCAGGGTGTGTACACAGACCTGCCTCGATCCACCTAGAGAAGGGACACACCACCACTAATAGATACCTATATCCATTACATACTTCAAGCATATCGACATAGTCCATATGTAAATGCTGCAACAGCCCATTTGGTCGCGGTATTACCACTCTAATTGCTCTCAGTGTATGCCCAGCAGCAAAGTTTTGACACACAATGCAGTTTACCATAAATAGTGCAACATGCTCCAATAAATACGGAATGAACCAGTCTGTTCAAGCGCGACCTTTAATAATGCTACTGCCATCACCGGCTTTCCAGTGCTGTCTTGTCACCATAATGCTTCTGTGGGGGATAAAGAACACCCCCTTCGTTTCCACAATTTCTGTTCTTCCTGTGCTGCACTCCCTTGAATCTCCATTAGTTGGGTTATCAACAATTTAATGAACCCTTCGCACACTAACATGGTTGTAACTACTCTTTTTTTTAATACTCTCAGTATCAAAACTCAAAATATCTGGGGAATATGCAACCCTTTTGGCTTCTTCGTCTGCGGCTTCATTCCCGCAAGAGATGAAATCTGTTCGCTTAGTATGTGCTGCGCATTTAACACTCGCTATGGCCACTCGGAGGTCTAGTGCCTTAATAAGCCTGTCCAATAATGATGCATGCTGCACTGGAGTGCCATCTGCACAGAGGTGGTCCCTCCTTTTCCAACGTGCTAAGCCTGCATGTACGGTTCACGTCACATAGGCGGAGTCACTGTACAGCATCTCTTCCTCCACTTCGTGTTTCTCGAGCGCAACAATAAGCACTACTAATTCTGCTGCTTGCGCTGAAAAGTGAGAGGGTAGCCTTGCACTTGCTACAACTTCAAATTCTTTAATCTGTGTCTCACTACCGCGGCACCTGAATGCCTTTCCTTACTAGTCGGATCAATTTTCAAAGTACCATCAATAAAGAGAATTTCCCCTCCCACCAAACATTCTCCTTCACTCAGGTTATATCATCATAAAATTCAACATAATTAGCACAGTCATGCACATGATCGCCTTCTTCCATTGGTTCAGCTATAAACATAGCAGGATTCACTATTTAACATTTTACAATCTTAATTGTTGGATTAGAAATCATTACCTCATACGCTGAAGCTCTTTGGGATGTCAATGTGCCTTTGGGTTTCTCTAAAATGGCAAATAGAGCATGCTCCACAAAGAAAGTCATGGAGGAGCCCATAACAATACTTGTAGACTTCTCAATTGCGACCGCAGCAGAAGCCAAAGATTGTTTTCAAGGAAAGTGTCCTCTCATAACTGGGTCTAAAATCCCACTGTAATACGCTAAAGGCTTGTACCCCAATGTAGTTCTCTGCGTAAGCACTGCTGTCATGACGGTCCCATTTGTGTGCAAAAACAAATACAATTCCTCAGCATAATTGGGAATTCCTAAAACAGGGACTGTACAAATTGCTTTTTTCAGCTTCTCAAACCCTTCCTCCATTTCTTCAGTCCGTTCTATTTTTACTTTATCCACTTGTGCTTTCTTTAAAGTTTACAAAAGGGGTCTTGTGTATGTACTGTAATCAAACTCCCAGGCTCTAACATAGTTGCATAACCCCAAAACGGTTGCATCTGTTTCACTGTATTTGGCTTTGAGGTTTTCATAATCACCTCAGCTCTTTCAGGTGTCACCTTCTTTCCTTCAGGTAAAATCAGCTGCCCTATGTATAACACCTCTTCTTGGCAGTATTGTAATTTCTCCTTGTCTACCTTATATCCCTTGTCTGGTAGAATAGTCATCAATTGAATAGAATCTTGTCTGCACTCATCTTCCGTGGTGCTACAAATTAAAATGTCATCAGCGTATTGTATCACAGCACTCTTAAAATGAAGATCGATGGGGATTCAAAGTACCACTGGAGTAACCAAGTATGTGTCTTGTGAGTCTTTGTCCAACGGGATTGAGAAAATCGCATTTTTTAAATCGATCACCATGAAATTTCAAGCTTCCACCGGGATATTGCACAGTATGATCGCCGGATTCGGAACTAGAGCACATTCTGCATCTTCAATCTGGTTAATCGGTCTCATATCTTGCATAAATCTTCACGACCCTCCTATAGATGTTTTGATAGGATACACTGTAGTATTACACAATGATTCCGATGGCACCAGAATCCCTTGTTTCATCAATGCTGAAGTGATCTGAAATATACCTTCATCAGCCTTTTCGAGACATGGGGTTCTGTTTTTCTCAAGATAAAATCGCTCCTGCCTCTAGCTTTATTTTAACTTCCCCTATTCCCTTTAATAAACCTACATTTTAAGGCCCAAAGCTTGGCACCTTCTCCTAGTCCTCCTTAAAAAATGCTGGACGCTGCCGCATTATCGCCATTAGCTGTGGGACTTCCCCCTTTTCTATCCTCATCCAGTGTGTGATGTTCATAAAGAACACCACTTCATCATCTGTTTGGTCTTCCCTTCCCTGAACATGTCGTCATCAGTTATGTCAGTCATTCTATACCCTTCCTCAAGAGCTATTACTATTCTCCATGCTCTACCCTCATCATCTACTCCTTTGAGCAGTGCCATTTCCCTTCATACTATGGCTGCTTCTAATTCTATAGGGATAGTCTGCCCCCCCCCTTCGTCCATAGATATTCAAGGTCTAAACACAAATTAATCAGGTAGCCTCACGATTTTTCCCACCAAGCCAGGTAAACATGTCAGTAGAATGCTCACTCCATAAAGAAAATTCTCTGGATCTATTGGAACGCCTCGCAGAGCCACTTGCCCTGTGAACGCCAGCATAAATTCGCCCACATTTAAATATTCCTGGAGTGAAACACACTATTCCTTGATCAGTGAATGAAATTGTCATGTTTAGTTTTGTCATCAAATCTCTTCCCAAAATGTTAACCGGTGTCTGTCGTGAATATAACAAAGGAACAGAAATGTCACACTCTCCTATATAAATTGGTAATACATTAGTAAAAGGAACTCAACTTGTATTTGCAGAGAATCCTTGAGCATTCATGGCAATTCTTGACATAGGATATTTTCCTCTCGTATACATGAACGAGTTGCTCCAGTGTCACCAAGGACCCTTGGTTCCTCTTGGGGGTCTGGTGTCACAGATAGTTCTGAACACATCAAGTCACACTGTGAGTTGCCCTATTGTGGGTACAGGCACATCCCCGTCCCTGTGAAAGAATTTCCTCCTACCACAGTGACACCTCCTATTCTGGGTGTCAGCACTTGTCCTGTGTTTGCATACTGCTGTGTCTGCATAGGGGCTTGTTGTAACTGCCCTTGTGGTGGATTCATTTGCACATGCTCTAGTTTGTGTGCTATATGGTGGAGGATAAACTGTCCCCTCTCTGAAAATTGGCCATTTTGTAAATTCCCTTCCACATATGCGTACACTATTCCCTGTAATCCCACATACTGGGGGTGGCCATCTGACAAGTCCCCCTTGGTTATATCTTCCCTGGGTACTCTGATTCTCATTCTGTGTATTCTGAAACTCACCTTGATATTTTTGGAATCCACCTCCTCTTCCGCTATAGCCCATACCTCTGCCTCCTGGCAAGAACCCATATCCACCTTGATCCATCGGGCGCTGATTACTTGCGTGCAATGCACCCATTGCTTCCTGCATTCCAAATCCTTCTCCACTTGTCAATACCGCCCCTTCTATGGCAAATTTAGACATTTTTTTCTGAACTAACTTGGCTTCCTCGATTTTCCTATTCTCATCTTTCTTCCTATTTTTCTCTTGTAATAACTGACAATGGTGTACTATTGTCAGCTGTATCTCAGCCCATGGTTTCGCTTCCATCCCTACTTGTTTTTTCATCTGACCTTTTATGTCCCCTATGGCCAATGTGTTTCCTCCTGTCATTTTTTTCTAATTCATAATATCCATTTCCCAGCTCCCAAAGTCAAACTTGGGAACTTTCACCTTAAATTATCCTTGTCCATCTGTGGCCATGGAATATACTGAGGTCTTGGTCCCCCGTTTTCCAATAAGGGAAACTGTGTGAACCCCAACCCAGAGTCGGTTCCCATAATTAGTCTATCCACGGCAGGGACAATCGTCCCTGTCTGTCTCCTTGTCAGTAACAACCTTAACCTGTTCACATAAGGTGGCGACTCTCCCTTCTCACTGTACAATTGTCCTCAGGGATGCTCTGGATATGCTATGGGATCTAGCGTCCTATCCTTAGGTTGTTCCAGATCCGACCGTCTTACTTCTTTATTCATTTGCAGGCTTCCTTCAGGGGCACACGCTCTCCCTCCATCTAACCCAAGACTGGATTGTCATTCCTCATCTGACACGTCTTGTCCCCAACTAGTGTGATTATTATCTTCCTCACCTTTGTCTAGGTTCAGTCTGCTTAAGGACAATGCTCTACGTCCGTGACTGAACAGAATTTCTTCTTCGCTTTGTGATTGAAATGCTAGGGATTGATCCCTCTTCCCTCGAATTCCATACTTGCTACCTTCCTTTAATTCTTGGTAGGCCTTATCAATCTTTTTTCCGATGCTCACCACATCAAAGCTTTCTTCTTTCAATACTACTCTAGATGCCATTGTCATTGCTTCCGTCAGCAGAGGAATCTCTTCTATTCGGTCCCATCGTATTTCTGGGCTTGGCCCTACTGGTTCCTTATGAAGTAGACTGGTATCAAGACCTCGCTGTCATCTTTTTCATTCTGTTTCTTCATCTAGTACTCTTTGCTTTCTCTCATCCCTTCTAATTTATTCTTCCTCTTGCCTTCATTCTTCTCACCTTACTCCTTCCCTTCTTTCCTCTTCTTCAGTTCGTCTTTGTAATCTTTTGTCCCTTAGTCTTTGTGCTTCCTCCTCTTATCGCTTGGTTTCTCTCCTATCCCTATCTTCTATTGCTCTCTGTCTATTGTCATGCTTTTATTGTTCTTCTGCCTGTTCTTCTTTTCTCTCTTGCGCCTCCTGATATATCTGTTCTCGTCGCTCCCTGCTCTTCCGTTTCTGCTAGTCTTCTTTCAATCTCTTGTAGAGGAGGAACCAAGTACCCCCACCTCAACCACTTTGCCCATATTGCCTATGTGTTGGGAACCAGAGTGTGAGACACGTGTGGTACCATTAAGGATACCAATACCAAAGAGAATCCTGGAAGCAAGGTTCCCATTGAGAAAGCCATACCTGCATACAAGAAAGTATGATGGCCATTTGAATGAAATCCCAGATGACGCAGAGAAAATGAATGGCAAAGATGAATGGTCATTTCATACAGAGTCGATTTGACGTACACAGAGAATGCAGGGACTAGAGAATGAAGATATTCTATAAGGCATCAAGAAAGTATCAAAGATAAGTGACATTTTGGGATCAAGGTAAAGAAGCTTATGCTACAGAACTGATGAAGAGAACCAGTCATTTTACCCGTGTACAGATGCAAAGAAATGCAAGCAGATGAAGTATTCTTGAGGCTAGCTTTATAGTGAATAGATTTTGACAAGCGCCAACGTGTATATATATATATATATATATATATATCTATATATCTATATGAATAAGTAAAGGATGGATGTTTCCACTACGTATTATAGCAGTGCTGGACTAAAGAAATAAGGCCTCTTTTCTAGTATGTCGCAGTTAAAACAATTGAATACAGAAGTGAATCTCAGAAGACGACGCTGGATGAGGAGCCCAGGAAGCCAAGGTCGTGTCAGACCGGAGTAAGCTGACATTGGATACAAATCGTTTGAAAGAACGAAACTCCTGTTCAAAAGGCCTGAACAAAACAAGGAAGACGTCAGAGGTCTATTAGAAAATAGTATTTTAAATGTACTAGATGCTCGAAATCATGGTCTTGAGTCACGTGAAAAGATGAAATTGGACGAACAAGACTACCACACCTATGCATGAAGGCAGAGAATGCCTTCACTCCCCTGAATTCTCCGGAGCAAAGAACACTCCCAAGGACAGGTTCAAAGTCCTAATTGACAGCAGACCACTGAGGTGATGATAGATTGAGTATGCTAATTGGTGGGAAGCTATGGTTAAGACGAGCTCACCAGCACCTGGAAGTCCAGCCTGCATGCTGCTAACGTAGGTGGAAAAGTACCGACAGAGGTTAGAGTGCAAACCAATAGTAGGGGCCCACGTCATTAAGGGTCCTATAGTTTGTGTAGCCAATGGGACATCATACATTTAGTGACATTCATAGTGGACATTTTAAAGGATGGGCTTAGTTGCCCCACCTGGTGTTAAGTAACAAATCACATATTTTCACTCTTTTAGACCAGTATGGAACGTATATTTAGATGTTCACTAAGAGCCTATCATCGTTACTCGTAGGTTTTTGTAGTTTGCCACGTAGGATGACGTTAGTAGATACGTAGGTTAACGTCATCCATGACAAATTTTCACTATAAGTATGTGCTTTCTTTAAAAAATGCATTGAGAGAGAGAATTGCCCTGCGACATCGCATGATGTCTGTTGTACTCCCTGTTTTAGATAATTGATATTAAAACAGTTATCTTTTATGCCAACTACCTGAGTCATTTCGATTATTGATGTATGAATACATTCTGCATCCCCATCCATCTCAAGGGTATTGCTACTCATCTTAAAGACCTGGGGTCATCCAGTTCACGTGGTAGCTGACAAGATGGTTTAAAAAGAACCCATCGAGATAAGTAAGCTTTGGGGTTCTGGCAATATCGCACAACCTCTGCCATTTGGCTGAAAGGATGTGAAGCTCCATGTAGATAGCGGTGTTAATTTAAAAGTAAGTCTTGCAAGCTAGGGTATGACGGGTCCCCCCGTTTCTACGTAATCCCCTCCTGGCGTCTACAGGAAGCTGAACAAACGGAAAGTTGAAGAGGCGTTAAAGAGGCGGACGATCCCGAGAGTCAGAAGTTGAACACACGAATGATGAGTAAAACTGAGCGAGTTGGCAAAACTGCGTATGGGCAATGAATGAAGGAAAGTGATAAGGGGAAAACGAATAACGAAGGGAGGCTGGGGTAAAGTAACTTGAGAATAATGAGTGATAAATATTGAGGTAATTGACTTGAGGAGAGGCCAAGCAATTAAGAGGTATCGTGTTTTAAAGAACATAACAGACGGAACAGTACCTAAAGCCCTATAGACGGGTGATGTAGAAGATGAATTTGGTTAAAGACGAATTTAAAGAGGACAGTTCAAACTCTGTAGGAGTATTTATTAGGGGTAGGAAATAAGTCTTAGAGAAAAGACGAGAATATATGTGACCGGTCGAGTATGTTGGTTTGTCTGTTTGTTTTATGTGATTGTATATGGTGAAGAAACAGTAGAGAAATTGATTAACGTGAAGAAGGAATAACAAGGTTAAAAGAATTGTTTATTTAAGGAACTTGAATTGGTGTTTTTTAGCATATTAAAGTAATAAACGTGATATAGAGGGTTTGGAGCCTGCGACGATTGGTGCACGCTCATATTATTTTGTTTTTCTGTAACATATTTTTGAAATTTGTAAAAAGTAAAAGTGAGTATTGACAGTCAAGAGTGACAAGTCAAAAATGGAGGATATTACTCCACTTGGGCACCTCTGCAAGCAGTTGCCGAAACATGCACCTAAGATTAGATAGCATAGTGCGGAATGCGTTAAGGGAACTGCAGACAAGATGTTCATTACATGGCCACAAGGGGGATCACTATCAAAGGCAGTCCTGAAGCATATGATGACATATTTGTATGGAGCATATACGGGTAAAAAGTTAAACAAATGACTAGCGAGCTTAGAGTTCTGGAAAATGTACCAGGAGGAGAGAGAAGAGCCGCTTCCTATAGATTGGATCCTCAATGTATGCAAAGAGGGGAGTGAGGAGCCTTTTGCTCCCCCGCCGCGCCTGAAGCAGACGGCGATAGTAAAAAAGACAACGGGTTGTACCCACTAAGGGAGCTTAAGGCAGCAGCAGGGTACAGCAACCCCGCATATGAGTCGCCTGCGCAAAGCAGCGACGAGGGCCCAGAGAAAAATACTGAGAGAGATGTAATCTCTAAAGTCCCAAGGGACAAAGCGAGACACGATAAGGAAAGAAGTGATCGACCAAGTACATCTGTAGATATAGAACAAGAGATGAAGAGATGGAAAGGAGATAGAGATAAAACTGATACGTTAGCGCTTATACAAAACGAATGTATTGGTGGTCAGATTTTGCTCACACTCGAAGGTAAGAGCATCGAGGACGTGAGGCAAAGGGAAGATCAAGACGAACAGGACAAAAAGGATAAGGAGAGAGAGGAAAGATTAAAAGACGATGGGTGAAAAAGAGAGATAGACGGGAACAGTTGTATTAAGATGAGCAACTGAAGAAG
Source organism: Ambystoma mexicanum (assembly GCF_040938575.1). Lineage (NCBI taxonomy): Eukaryota > Metazoa > Chordata > Amphibia > Caudata > Ambystomatidae > Ambystoma > Ambystoma mexicanum. The sequence goes on from NC_090921.1 coordinate 1,087,923,181, forward strand.
CAGGAAAGAGCGGAAGAGCAAAGAAAGTATGACAACAGACAGAGGGCAATCGAAGAGCGAGAAAGATTAGAAAGGAAAGAGTGGAGGAAGAGGAACAGACATTAAAGGATAAAAGAATAGAAAGACGAAAGGACAAAGATATACAAAGAGCAAAGGAGAGAAGAGAGGCAGAGAAAAAAGAGGAAGACAGGATGAGGGAAGAAGCAAGAAAGCAAAGAGAATTTGACGATGAATTAGAACAGAAGAGAAGGCAGAGAACACGTAACATAGATCGCATGGAGAAGGAAGTAATGAATCCTTATCCAGTAGTGGGATGGGAGGATTTAGAAGAGTTCTTCCCAGAATATGAATCATTACCAGGTCCGTCTAGAGCGAATCTATAGGATGAGTTTGACTCTAGAAGCATTGGGGACACAATCGATAAAGCTTATCATAGTATGGGGATTAAGAAAGAGTTGAAAGGGAAGGGCAAACATTATTGACTTGAGAGTACACCGCTATATGACACAGATGGAGCTTCATGTAGTGTCGAGCCGAAGGAATTGTCTCTAGATAGACTAACTCTGAATAGAGACGAAGAAGAGAGAAGTCATACAAGTTGGGCACAGAAAAAAGGTCAGATGAAGACCGAGATACCTTCCATGGGGAGGAGGGAGATGACGCATGTGGTCCTGAGGGATGTTTTTCAATGAATAAGGAAGCAAGATGGTTGGATTTAGACTTACCTATACCTTGGGCATAAGAATCATTGACGCGGCTAGACCGACCCAAATGGTGATCCCGTGGTGAGAGGGGGGACTCGTCACCCTATGTGAGCAGGTTAAGGTCGCTGCCAGGAAGAAGGCGGTGTACAACCATTGTTTCTGCTACATATAGGCAGGTAATGGGAGATAAGAATGAGTTTGGGGTTTCACAGTTTCCCTTATTAGAGAAAGGAGGGGCCAGACCACAGTACATACCTTGGCCACAGATGAACAAGGATAATTTAAGGTGTAAACTCCAGAGTTTAACTTCTGGTGCTGGGAAATGGATACACAAGTTGGAGAAGATGGCAGGAGGAAATACGTTGGCTATAGGGGACATTAAGGGTCTCCTAATTGCTATTCTTGGGGAACGAGCTGATGACGTTTGGTCGAGAGCAGGATATGCTGGTGTTACCACGGTAAACACTGCTCATGATGGAGCACCGTTCAGTAACTGTAGAGCGTCAGTCTGGAAAGCGCTTAGAGTACTGTATCCAGACACGTCAGAAATGGGCGCTATAATGACGAAAAAGATGCAGGAAGGGGGTGATCCGCTTGTTTACATTCAGAATTTCCAAGAGCAGTGTGCTTTGGAGACACACAAGGCTTGGGGAAAATCTATACCTGTGTTTTATCATACATTGTGCCAAGGGCTGCTAGATGCAGTAAAGAAAAAGCTCAAGAAGTTATTGGGTATGGAAGCAAAACCATGGTCAGAGATACAGCTGACTATTGGGCATTATTGCAGGCTCTTGCAAGAAAAGAATCACAAGAAGGATGATGTTAGGAAAGGTGAGGAGGCAAAGTTAGTACAGAAGAAATTGTCCAAGTATGCCATTGAAGGGGCAATGTTGATTGGTGGAAACGGATCAAGCTCACAGCAAGTAGCAAACATTCCACAGATGAATAATCAAAGGCAGTTCGACCAAGGTGATAATGGGTTTATACCACGGGGAAGGGGACGTTTTCGAGAAAGAGGCTTTCAGAATAATCAAGGGAGCTTTCAGAAAAATCAGGGAAATTTCCAGAACAGGGTGGGTTTCAAAACATGCAGAATGATAATAAAGGCAGGCAGGAGGGGCAGGTTAGGAGACCTCCTCCTATATGTTGAGCGTGTGGTATGACAGGGAATTTTGCCCGCACATGTAGAAGTCAAGGGTTTGTGCAGAATAGTCAGTTTTCAAGAGGGGGGACTTCAAACCCGCCTGCATATTCGCAGCAGAATGGAGATGGGTTTGCGCAGAATCAAACAGTGCAGCAGATACAAGCACTGAGAATGCAGCAAGATTTGCAAACACAGCAAGCAGCAATGAATCCACCACAAGGGCAGTCACAGCATTCACCTATGCAGATACAGCAAAGCATGAGCACAGGACAGTTAATGACTTCTAGAATAGGGGGTGTCACTATCGATGGAGGAAATCATTTTACAGGTTCAGGAATGAGACTGTATCCACAATAGGACAGCTCACTGGGAGACTTTGGGGCTGATTCATGGAATTTGTGCGGCGAAGAACGGGGATTTATGCGCCATTCTGCCCGCAAATCCCTGTTTAACAAATGGGAATTTGCGGGCAGAATGGCGCACAAATCCCTGTTTTTTGGTGCATAAATTCCGTGAATCTGCCTTTTAATGTGTTCGATACTATCAGTGATGCCTAATCCTCAAAAGGATCTGAGGGTTGACGTCAGTATAGGAGGCAAATCTTTTTCATCTTTTGTAGACATGGGTGCAACACGCTCATATATACGAGATGGGAAATTTTCGATGTCTGTAAATGCCATGAATACTCAAGGTTTCACAGGAGCTACAAGTAGAGTTCCTTTTCCTGAAGAATTACCATTCTCTATAGGAGAGTGTGACATGTTGGTGCCATTATTATATTCAAGGCAGACACCTGTCAATATATTAGGTCAAGATTTAATGACCAAGTTGAATATGACGATTTTGTTCACTGATGAAGGCATAGTATGCTCAACACCAGGAATGGATTATTTAAACGTGAGTGAATTTGTTATGGCATTTGCAGTACGATTGGCCATGCGAGGAGTTCCGTTGGAACCAGAGGATTTTCGTTATGGGGTAGGCATTCTGTTAACATGGTTACCAGGCTTAGTGGGTAGAACCATGAGCGTACCTGATGAATTCTTATTTAGACCAAGGATACCTATGCTTGAGGAAGAGGGACGAGTCTTTCCTTAGAATTAGAAGCAGCCATAGTGCAAAGAGAAATTGCTTTACTTGATGGCACTGATAATGAAGGCAGACAATGGTGCACAGTAATTGCCATTGGGGAAGGTTAAGATTGACTGATGTCACTGATGAGGATATGTTTAGAGATCCTCCATCTGATGACGAACTAGTATTTGAGATGAGTATTACTTATTGGGTGGGAGCAATTAAATGTGAGGTTCCTCAGAAAATGATAACACAAAAACATCCAGAGTATTTTGATGAAGACATGGCAAAAGTGTCAGTTTCTTTATGGACAACAGGCCCCTATGACGTAGGCTTATTGAAGGGGGTTGGAGAAATGAAGATTACATTGAAACCAGGAGCAATTTGACCTCATGCACGACAGTATCCTATGTCTCGAGAGGCAGATGAGGGCATATTCAAGACTATTTCCGGCAAGATGTAACATGGTGTCTTAGTGACGTCAGAGTCACCGTGTAATATGTCAGGGTACCCTATCAAAAAAAGTATCAACGATAAGTGACATCTTGGGAACAAGGTGAAGAAGCTTATGCTACAGAACTGATGAAGATATGAAGTCATTTTACACGTGTACAGATGCAAAGAAACACAAGCAGACAAAGTATTCTTGAGGCTAGCTTTATAGTGAAAAGAGTGTGGCAAGCGCCAACGTATATATGTCATGAATCGCCATTTTCGCCCCCTATGGACTTCATGGTCCATAATGCACTGCAACATTGGGTCAGTAATCCTTCCAACATGGCCGCCTGCACATGAACGCTGCTCTATAGCGTTTATGCCAGACGCTCTGCCTTCTAGAAAATAGGCACGCCCCTGTGGCTCATGCGTGTCTCAACGCTACTGTTTCGTGTTGCTAGCGATTGCTATCGTTACGGCTCCTTTTTCGTCAGTGCCCCTTCCAGTTTCTTCTGTCCTTCCCTTCCAGGTTGCCCCCCTTGAACTGCTCACACAATTCTTGGCTCCCTTCTCCTTCCATCCCGGACCACGCCTGTGGTCCCGGGCTAGCGGGTTACCCGCTTGCTCCGATCTCTGAGTTTACGCTCCTATCCATTTCCTGGATTCCGCTGCAGTGCTTCCTTCCAGGATCCTGAACGCTACTCTGCTTCCTGGGGCAGACGGCGAACCTCACACTGGACCCAGACCCAGAGGATACGCGCCCTTACCTGTACAAGTCCAGAACAACCAGGAAGAAGGAACGATCTCCCAAAAAGACTCAACCCAGAGAAAAGCATGTGAGAAAAAGGGCTGAATGTGATAGTTTGAGACACCCAGAAGCTGATTTGAGCCTAACATGGAGGCTGCAGTCCAGGACCTCATGAGAGGAATGCAAGAATTAACTACTGAGGTTCAAAACCTCAAGGCGGAAAACGCAGCCCTAAAACAACTCGTATTGTCCCGGGATTCGGCATTCAAGTAAAGTGCCCTGGTAGAGGGTATAGTGGGCAAGTACAATGGCTCTTCCAAATCCCTGCGTTCCTTCCTCGATTCCTGCCTGGTACATTTCACATTTAAACCCTACTATTTTTCCATGCCCAGGGCTAAAGTGGGGTTTATGATATCACACCTTTCTGGCAATGCCTTAGCCTGGGCAACCCCCTTGGTGAACGCAGGAGACCCACTCCTGGGCAACTACAATGGATTTATAGAAGCCTTCAAAGCCATGTTTGATCGGTCAGAACTCGTTTATAGCGCCCAGGCGAGACCACTGGAATTCCAATGGGGAAATCAAGATATGCTTACCTATGTGACTAGTTTCAAGCAATTGGCTAAAGAGGCTGTTTGGTCCCAGGAGGCTAGTTTCACCCTGTTTCGAAGAGGTCTGAATGATGAAGTCAAGGATGAGCTAGCCAGAGTGGCCCGTCCAAGTTCCTTTCAGGCCTTGAAGGATTTGTCACTACAGATCGATTCCCGAATCCAGGAAAGAAAGGCTGAGAAAAGAAAAACAAAAACCAAAAGCCCGAAGCCAACCTTGGAGTGCCCTAGCCCTAAGGAACCATCCACTCAACCCTCTTCGGATCCAGAACCTATGCAGCTGGGCTACTTTCGGGGTCCGATCTCCCCACAAGAAAGGACCCGTAGAATCAATGCCAGACTCTGCATGTATTGTGCTTCCAAAAAACATCTTGTAAGGAATTGCCCAATAGCATCACACCAGCGTTCGGGAAACGCCAGCTCCCGATCTTGAGCAGAGCACAGCTTTGGGAGAAAGATGTCTGCTCCACTTCTGTTCCTTCCTTGACTCGTCCTCTCCAGAATACTTTGGTGGTTCTGCAAGCGTTCTTGTCGTCCACAAAAAGGACACTTTTCCCATCCTGGCTCTAGTGGATTGCGGTGCCATGGGAGTATTTATAGATCATGAATGGGCCTTAAGGCACAATATGCCCCGAGAAAACAAAAGAGTGATTCAAGCTGTCAAAGGAATCGACGGGATACCATTATCCTCTGGACCCATTACCCAGCAAACCAAGGAACTATTGCTCTCAATAAATAAACATCAAGAAACACTCTGTTTTGATATCTTAAAAGCAGCACATTACCCCATGGTTCTAGGCATGCCCGGCTCCAGAAGCACAACCCGTATATCAATTGAGCAGCTGGATCCCTATTTCTAGGTTCAGAATTCTGCTTGACCCATTGTTTGTATCAAGGCTTGGTGCCAGATCCTCCAGTGGACTCTCAGACTCCTGAGCAACCACCATTGTGTGTTTCCAAAATTACTCAAGTACCTGAGATCTATCAATCCTATTCTGATGTGTTTTCAATTGCCATTGTCCAATCATTACCACCCCATCGACCGTAAGACTGTGCTATTGACACTGAAGACTTGGCAGTGATTCCATTCGGCAGAATGTTTATACTATCTAAACCGGAGAAAAGAGCCCTAAGAGAATATCTGGACACTAATCTCGCTAATGTAACCATTCGTCCTTCATAATCCCCCGCCTGTGCCTCATTGTTCTTCGTGACTAAGAAAGACACTAAGGAACTCTGACCTTGCTTGGACTACCGAGGTCTTAACCAGTGTACCCTTAAGGATCGGTATCCTCTACCCCTTATTTCTGACATATTGGAGGCTGTTCGAGGTGCTGTAATCTTTACCACGCTCGATCTACGAGGTGCCTACCATCTTATCCGAATTAAGGAAGGGGATGAGTGGAAGACTGCCTTCAGAACACCTTTTGGTCATTTTGAGTACCTGGTCATGCTCTTCAGCCTAGCCAACGCCCCTGCGGTTTTTCAGCGCTTCATGGACAGAGTCTTCTCGGATATGCTGTTTCTTTTCATCATAGTGTATCTGGACGACATACTGATATATTCCAATGAACCCCAAGTCCATCAAGAACATGTAAACGCAGTACTTCAGCGACTAAGAGAGAACAAGCTCCTGGCCAAACCTGAAAAATGCCTCTTGAATGTCCGGACCGTTCATTACCTTGGCTTCGTACTGAGTTCCAAAGGAATTGGAATGGATCCTGCCAAGGTAGCCTCAATTCTTTCCTGGCCAGCACCTACCACAGTAAAACAGATCCAATCCTTCCTGGGACTTGCAAACTTTTATAGGAAATGTATTCCCACATTTTCTGACATCGTGCATCCCATTGTCACTCTGCTGAAGAAAGACACACCATTCATTTGGTCTATTGCTCAAGAAACAGCCTTCCAGGAATTAAAACAAAGATTTACCCAAGCCCCCATCCTGGCTCAACCAGACATAAATAAACCCTTTCTGGTGGAAATGGACGCCTCAGACTATGCTAGCGGGGCAGTTCTAAAACAAGAATTCGAAGACAAGATGGAGCGCCCCATCACCTATCTATCACAAACCTTGACTCCCAGTGAGCCCCATTACTCAGTCCTGGAGAAGGAATTAATAGCCATCCGACAGGCCTTTACTGACTGGCGACATTTACTCCTAGGTGCCAAACATCCGGTCCAGGTACGAACCAATCATAGAAACATACAAATTCTGCAGTCCTTGGAATGCAGAAACAGTCGTCAGGCTCGCTGGGCCTTTTCTTTGCCCAGTACCAGTTCCACATACAGCACTTCCCTGGAACCAATAATGTAATCGTAGACGCCTTGTCCAGGCGTCCCGATTATGAGCCTGTTGAAGTTCGTCTCTTTCCGAAAATGTTTCCCAATACCGTTGTCATAGCCCAGGCCAATTCCTTGTTGGAGGATATCCGTATCGAAACACCATCTTCTGATCTTTGGCAGGACTATATCAACACCAACCAATGGAACCTGGTCTCAAAGAATGGTAACCTCTTCCAGGATAAGACACTAGTAATACCCACACAAAGACTGAGAACCAAGATCGTAACACTCTGTCACGATACCTTTCATTCCGGGCATAGACGCATTACCGCCACTCTCCGCTCCATTCAGAGACAATTCTGGTGGACGAAGATGATCGATGGTGTAAAGGCATACATTCCTGCCTGCACTGTTTGCAGTCAAAATAAGTGTGATAATAGAAAGCCTGCAGGGCTTCTCCTCCAACCCACCTTGCCGGTGCGTCCTTGGGAAATAATTGCCACTGACTTCATCGTGAATCTGCCGCCATCCAGAGGGTATACTACCATAATGGTTACCATTGATCTATTCACCCACATGGCACACTTCACCCCATTAGAAAAGTTACCATCAGCACTTGAATTGGCTGGAATATTTTTAAAGCATATACTCAGACTTCATGGACTTCCTTCTAAGATCATCTCCGACCGTGGGCCTCAGTACATCTCTAAATTTTGGAAACATCCGTGTCAAATGTTGGGCATCCAACGTGCCTTGTCTTCAGGGTACCATCCTCAGACCAATGGTATAACCGAATGGGTCAATCAGACCCTAGAACAATACCTACAATATTTTGCAGCCAAGGTCCAAGATGATTGGTATGTTTTGGTTCCGGTAGCCAAATTCGCTTACAATAACTCAGATCACTGCGCCATCAAGCAGAGCCCTTTCTTTTGCAGCCAGGGGTTCCATCCATCAGTTCAACCAACTATCCTACCCCATCCTACCCCGGTACCCTCAGTCGACTCCTGGATTGAACGTCTGGTGAATGTACATAAGGATGCCAAGGATCACTTGGAAAAGGCCAGATCGGACATCAAAAGATATGCTGATATCTAGAGAAGACCCAGCCCTTCATATGGAATTGGGGACAAGGTCTGGTTATCCTCGAGACTCTTACCTCGATACCTACGGCCAAATAAACTGGCTCCCAAGTATTACGGGCCTTTCAACGTTAAGGAAGTCATCAACCCAGTGGCCTTTCGACTGCAGCTACCGGAATCTTGGAAGAAGATGCATCCTGTTTTCCACACTTCTGAAACCGTACGTACCCTGCGCCAGATCAACTCTTCGACCTAACCCTGTGCTTATCAATGATCAGATTGAATATGAAGTCTCCAGGATATGCGATTCTAGATACAGATGTGGCCGACTCCAATACTTAGTGGAATGGAAAGGATACCCCCCCAGCGAACGAGCCTGGGAACCTACCTCCAACATGAACGCTCCCCGTTTGGTACAAAAATTCCATCTAACCAATCCAGGTAAACCAGGTGGATCAGTAATCCTTCCAACATAGCCACCTGCACAGGAACACCGCTCTCTAGCGTTTACGCTGGAAGTGCTGCCTTCTAGAAAATAGGCACACCCCTGCGGCTCTGCGCGTCTCAACGCTACTGTTTCGTGTTGCTAGCGATTGCTATTGTTACTGCTCCTTTTTCGTCAGTGCCCCTTCCAGTTTCTTCTGTCCTTCCCTTCCAGACTGCCCCCCTTGAACTGCTCTCGCAATTCTTGGCTCCCTTCTCCTTCCATCCCGGACCGCGCCTGTGGTCCCGTGCTAGCGGGTTCCCCGCTTGCTCCGAACTCTGAGTTTACGCTCCTATCCATTTCCTGGATTCCGCCTCAGTGCTTCCTTCCTGAATCCTGAATGCTACTCTGCTTCCTGAGGCAGACGGCGAACCTCACACTGGACCCAGACCCAGAGGATACGCACCCTTACCCGTACAAGTCCAGAACAACCAGGAAGAAGGAAAGATCTCCCAAGAAGACTCAACCCAGAGGAAAACAGATGAGAAAAAGGGCTGAGTGTGACAATATATGTGTATATGAATAAGTAAAGGATGGATGTTTCCACTATGTATTATAGCAGTGCTGCACTAAATAAATAAGGCCTCTTTTCTAGTATGTCGCAGTTAAAAACCATTGACTACAGAAGTGAATCTCAGAAGACAAGGCTGCATGAGCCCAGGAAGCCAAGGTCTTATCATGAAAGAACAAAACTCATGTTCAAAAGGCCTGAATAAAACAAGAAAGATATCAGAGGTCTATTAGAAAATAGTATTTTAAATGTAGAAGCTCGAAATCATGGTCTTCAGTGACGTGAAAGGATGAAATTGGACGAACAAGACTACCACACACACCTATTCATGACCTATGCATGACGGCAGAGCGTGCCTTCACTCCCCTGAATTCTACGGAGCAAAGAACACTCTCAAGGACAAGTTCATAGTCCTAATTGACAGCAGACCACTGAGGTGATGATAGATGAGTATGCTAATTGGCGGGAAGCTATGGTTAAGACAAGCTCACAAGCACCGGGAAATCCAGCCTGCATGCTGCTACCGTAAATGGAAAAGTACTGACGGAGGTTAGAGTGCCAACCAATTGTAGGGGTCCACGTAATTAAGGGTCCTATAGTTTGTGTAGCCAATGGGACATTGTACATTTGGTGACGTTCATAGTGGCCATTTTAAAGGGAGGGCATAGTTGCCCCACCTGGTGCTAAGTAATCAATCACATATTTTCACTCTTTTAGACTAGTATCGAACGTATACTTAGATGTTCACTGAGAGACTATCACCGTTACTCGTAGGTTTTTGTAGTTTGCCACGTAGGATGACGTTAGTAGATACATAGGTTAACATCATCCATGACAAATTTTCACTATAAGTATGTGCTTTCTTTAAAAAATGCATTGAGAGAGAGAATTGCCCTGCGATGCTGAGACGTTGGAAGATGTCCATTGTACTCCCTGTTTTAGATAATTGATATTAAAACAGTTGTCTTTTTTCCAACTACCTGAGTCGTTTCAATTCTTGATGTATGAAAACATTCTGCATCCCCATCTATCTCAAGGGTATTGCTACTCATCTTAAAGAGCTGGGGTCATCCAGTTCACTCTTCTCTCATTCTTTGTCTTTTCTTTCTCGTTTGTCCTTCTCTTCTCTTTGCTAACTTCCTCTATGCTTTTCCCATCTATTTTAAGTAATATCTGTCCTGCCATCCATTCGTTCTGCATGAGTTCTATCTCGTCAGCTTTATCCTTCTCTCCTATCCATCTCTTAATCTCCTTGCCTATTTCTGTCGACAGACTTGACCGCTCACTCGTTTCTTCTTTGCTTTGTATGACCTTCTAGATCTCTTCTTTTCTCTTATTCTCCTCTGGACTATCATAGCTATTATAAGGAGGGGGTTTGTATATTAGATTACTATACCCCGTCGCTGCTTTCTTTCCTTTAAAGAATACAACCCTATTTCTTCCGTACTAACATCTTTTACTTTGGGTGAGGTAATGGGTGCTGAGGGCTCAGCACCTTCCTCCTTATGCTGACTAAGCATCCACTCCTCAGGTGGCGGATTTTCCCTTTCTTCTTGGTACATTTTCCAGAGCTCTAGAATTGCTAATCTTTTCTCTGATTTGTTCCCCGTGTACGCAGCGTGCAAGTATCTAGTCATGTGTTGCAATACCGCTTTTGACAATGATCCCCCTTGTGGCCATGGCATAAATACTTTTCTGCGTTGCATTTCAACCATTCCGCACTATACTGTTTAAGCTTGGGCATGTGCTTTGGTAATGTACTGTATAGGTGCATAAGAGGAGTGTCTCCCATGATGACAAATCTCAATTGACTGTCAATACTTACCAGACTGTTAAGTAAACGTTATACTTTTGCTTAAATCACCACTTTTCAATGTTTAAAAACAACAAATATGAGCATGCACCTTCAATCGTCGCTCAAGCCTCTAATTTCTTAATTAGCTATCTCTACCTTTTGATTGGTACCAATCACTTCGCTATACTCAATCAGTATTGCTCCTCAACTTTTTCAATTACTTCACAACTTCTATCGCTCTTCGATATTTTTACTCAACAAACATACAGACTAGTCGACATTACACATTTTAAAAACACAGCGATCACCTTTTCCTCTCTTGCCTTTACTTTATACCCTATACAGGGTTTGAGACGTCACCTTATATAAATCTGTTTACGCGTTATATGTTTCTGCTCTATCCCCGTTGAGATTTGAAACATCTCCTTCTGAAACTCCCTTGAGTCAGGACTTCTAGGTGCTACCTTTTCTTCTCTCAATATTTCCCGGTACTTATCACAATCCCATCCCCTTAATTTACCATTCCCTTAGTCTATTCACCATTGATTCGTTAATCGGCTCTAGGCCTCTGGTATCGACTCCTCCTCCAATCCGACCACTTTGCCTTTTGTCCGCAGAGCGCCTGTGGAAACCGGGCAGGGGTTTTGTCAAAGGGGGACCTGCCCACTGTCTCGGTTTTTCTTGTAAGTTTATTTCTATTGGCTGCGCTCCACAGGAAACCCTGCAATCTTCCGGCTAATGGCAGAGGATGCCGATCATCCGAAAATCTGGAGACAAACTAGTTTGGATCTTTTCCAACCATCCACACCACTACCACGTGAGCATATGGCCCTTTTAGTAACGTGCATGCAATGGATGGGGATGCAGAATAACACCAAATAATCAAACCAACTCAGGAAGATGGCAAAGGTGCTGTTTTTTTAACAATTTTCTAAAACAGGGAGTTACAACGGACATCAACGGATGTTCGTTCGAGCTCTCAGTGCATTTCCCATAAAAACATCCTTTATGCAAAAAATACATCAGACGTGACATCATACTACGTGGCAAATAATAGAAAACCTAACAAAGGTCGTGATAGGCTTAAGGGGAACATCTTAGTCTACATTGCATTAGAACTAGGATTGTGATTGATTGCGCACTATCAGGTGGACACTTATGCCTACCTCTGAAAACATGTCATCTTCAACACTATTAAGTACACAGTTTATCAGTGGTCTTCAAACTATAAGGCCCTTCGTTATACAGCCCTCTATAATTGGTTGGCACGCTCGTGCCATGTCTGGAACATTTGTTTCACCTAGCAGCACGTAAGCTCAGATCCAGGTGCCAGGAGGTGAACTTGACTTTACCTACCCACTCAATTAGTGCAACATCTGTCATCACCCATGCCTTCTGCCATGAAGATTGTATTTGAACTTGGCCTTGCAAAGTATTCTTGTCTGTGGGAATATATGGGAGTGCGAGCACTCACTATCACTGTTTCTAGGATGCCACGTTCAACTCTATTTGCAACCGTGGCTCACGTGACAGCAAACCACGATTTGGTCCATTTTGCAGCATTTAAATGTCTTAAATGAATAAAACTTGGCACGTTTGGTGTTCTTTCTTTGCACCTTAACAAGGGATGATTCAGCTTTGCACATTCACTGCCTTCAAGAATAGATAACCAACATTGGCTGCTTCAGCTTTGATACCAGACAGCCTCGACATTCATTTGCACGATCTCAACTTATTCTTGCTGCAACCCAGTTCTCCCCTATTCTCTCCATGGGTCCTGGCTTACTAAACTCATGACACCAATGTCCAGTTTCTATACAATGGCGGCTTCGCCTGCAGTCTATTTACTACATATAGCCAGCTTCTAAGATTACTTAATCTACTTGCTTTACCGCATCTGTACAGTTATTGAATGGCTTGCATTTTCTGCAGTGCTTCGCACATGTGCAATCTTCTTTTCGCATATGAAAGTTTACTTGATTCTTAACTTCGTCATCAGTTTCTGTAAAATACATGTATTCTCTTCAGCCAGTATTCTCAGGGTATCACACTCGTCTTTCGTGGCGTCACCAGCTCCTCTTTTGCTCCTTTTCATATTCCTTCAGGGCGTTCCTCCCTCAGATTAACGTCTCTTCTGGGATACAGTCGATAGGGCTGTCTCAGTGGGTACCTTTTTTCAAATACTCGCCGTGGTATGGTCACAACTGCTGGTGTTAATCATGACACAATCTCAGGCTTCCAGGATATAGGAGGTAGGGGGGCGGGATTTCCTGCAGAGGCATGTAACTGCTCCTCTACAATTGTATCCCCAGTATGAGAATACCTTGCCTTGAGACAATCTCGCAAACGCTTCGTCCGGTGCTGTACTCTCCGCATTTTAATTAGCAGCAGTAGATTTGGGGAACTGCAGCGTTCTCCTCAGGCCCGTAAACTCTCTGAGAAGAGTTCTTTGATGTATCAGGTGGCTGGGGGGCTCGGTTGGGGGGGCAGAAGGGGTGGGTAACATGGCAGAGGACCAGGGCACTAGATCTAACTTACCAAATGAAGGGCTTACCCGTGGGGGTCAGGTGCCAAATTCAAGCCCATGAAAAATCGTCGCCGCTGGAGGGGGAGGCGAGAGGAAGCTCCACTGCCAGCTCCAGCTGACATCACAGGAGTCGTGATGTTAAGGAGATGGCGCTGCCGCGGGAAGACAATACTCGGAGCACAATGTCAGCGACAACAACAAGAAAATAAAAATAGATCTGTTCGCCACAGGTTTGAAATATGCTTGCACATACTTAAACCACACAAAATATCACTGTGTTTTGTTATTGTTGTTGCCAATTTCATCTTTATCAGGGAAACCAACCTACCATGTGCACGACTGTCCAAGTTACACAAACAATACTGGTCTTGCACAGGTCCCCTAGCGTGTGACTGACTCTTCACCAGCTCAATTACCGTTTTGGTTTTGCATATATAGCTCACCTTTCATTTACATGTTGGGTTGGGTTGCTGCGGGGCAAGCGGTGGGGTGAAAGCAGCTCACTTGCACCGTGTGGTTGCAGAGCACATCCTTGTGAGAAGGACTGCTCCCTCCCCGGTGTGCATGGCACGCAAGCCTTAGCTACAGTAATGGCTGGTTACGCATTGCGTGGCAGGCTCTAGCAGCTCCCAAGGGCACGCATTCATTCTGTGGGTCGGCTGTTGCACGCACCCAGCTTGATAACATTGTCCATCATGTGATGTGATGCTCTGCTCAGGCGGCCAACCCAGGGCCACTTTACAGTGGCCTTATTGCACACATTAAACGAATTAGCCAACATCATGTAGGACTGCATGCTTTTCAAGGGCACGCTAATGCTGTGGCCCTCGTGTCGGGCTGCTCCTGCCTCTGTGCAATGAGGTAGGCGCAAACAAAAGCCTACTAATGGGTACTCTTGTGCACAATATCCAGTGTCAAGGTGACCTTGTTCTAGCTGCTTATTTTAGATTCCTTGTAGAGACCTGTGCCGTGCTCCTGCCCAGTCCCCTGTGATTCAACAAACCCATTTAGTGTATGATTACTTTTTTTGGTTACAAATGCAGTGCGGGGTGCCGTACGGCACACCACTAATGCATATGTTTCCCTCTTGCTCAGCAGATAATGTATCCTGCAAAATTACAATGCCTGCAAATAGCATGTACAAAACCACTTTAACTAGTGCATCTACCAATCTACCAGGTGCAGAAGTGCTGTTGCATTTGGTGGCATAATCTCGGGTGTGTCCACAGGTGGAATTCATTCTGTTAACTGATGCCCTGATTCCGCGGCACGGATGACACACTGCCTATGTGCAGGTACAGTGAAAGGATTGTCAGGTGTGTGGCCTCTCTCTTGACTGTATTGCGGTTTTGGGAGGATGGAGCGGGCACAGTGGTCTCGAGCCGCAAGCACATAGCCTCTGGCGGTATGCCTATGCTTGCATTCTGCACACTAGCACATGACATGTGTTTGTGTCCACTAATGTTTGCTGATGTCTGCCCCCGAGCTCCACATTCAGATAAGCAATATCCCTTTTCTCTGCACTCACCCAATGGCTTGGACTACCACGCCAGTCAACTCTATACAGGAAACTCAATAGGCGGGACTAATGGGAGTGACAACTCGAAACATCCTGCGACCAGCAGGTGGCATCTTCAACCCTGCATTAATCAAGAAACGAAGATTAACTGTGTGGGTCATGCTTACTAATATGCTCCATGCATTCTGGGACATATAGTCCTCTACTGGTCAAAACTGCAATGGAGCTGTGGGAATCTGAAATACACTGCTTACAATATCTACTGTAAAAGAAAAAGAATAACAATAAATACAGCAAACATTTACTGGTGCTGTTTTGCCGCAGCCAAAATACAAGGGAGCATATAAAAAAAGCAGGGGAAACATGAAAACAATAAATAATAAATAAATAAATGCCTTAGATGGTACATGTACTGTTGCATTCAAAGTAACCATTGCCGGACATATTGAATCCTGGGACCCACCCACTTGTGGAGTTTGACCAGGTCACGAGGTGCACTCCAGGTTCAGACCCTGGTCTCCAAGATATCAAGAAAGGCTCTGAAAACCATACTATTCAAATAACTGTCTGTTGCACTGTAACCAAGGAACGTTGATTACTGCCTAATCTGTATGACCCCGAACCTGAGAACTGTACACTGTTTTTGCCCGCACTCAAGTGAATATGCTGTAACAGCGCCGTGATGCCCTAGGGCAGCTGCGCGCTTTATAAATGGAAATAAATAAACATAAAATAAAATAAATCAAAGGTACCTGAGGGGAGCGCGCAACCCTGTCTGCATGTACTGCTGTTGCGGAGAAGGACCTGGGCTGAACGCCTCTATCCATGAGAGGGTATCTAGCTCACACCCACTTCGTGCTTGCAGAGTGCCAGGTGCAATCGCCAAATCAACTGTACAATATGAAGAGGGTTAGGACAATTAGGAAAGTTGCACACAATTCAGTTTAATAGCAAGAAAACACACTTTTAGGCTAGACAGTTGCAGACTTTGCACAGGGCTGCTTGTGAATCGGATTTAAGAACTTTGGGAGCACCATGGCTGCATGATCGGCTTTAAAAGCAAAGACACTGGCGCCCAGATGACGCATCTGAGCCAATCAGATTATTCTGAATGCTGGCATTAACTGCTGGAAATGGAAACAGTGTGAGTGATCCCATTGTCTCGGCGCATCTTCGTTTAAAAAAAAAAACAATTGCTTTTGTCCTTTGCATCATTCCTCACACAGGGAAGGTCTCTCCCACTACCTCATTTACACTTTCTGCTCTATTTGGCATCTTACTAGGGAAATGCGGACAGGAGCTGTGGAAACAGGTCCAAACCAGACCTGCCCCCCCTTTGATGGAGGGAGGCTGGACCCCTTCCCAGAGGACCTCCACTGGGTAGGGTGGGACTAAGTGCTTTATAGGAAGCTCTGCCAGCACAATGGGGAACATACACCTGACGCATAATTATAGTAACCTACGAGTCTCTTTGATTAGGCAGACACAGGGGAGTGGGTTGGGGTGGAGAGACAGTGGAGCTTAGGAGAGGATTTGACCCCAGATAAATTATCCCACCATCTTGGAAATGTTTGAGTCACACTCCCTCTACAGTCCAACTTCCTGCAGATAGGCCCTCCCTCTACCCACGTCAAGAACCCATTTTAAGTGACCAGCTGTTGGAAAAGGCCCATCTGCTGCTAGGACTCAGATCTCCCCCCAGCTGCAGTGGCAAACCTGTCAGTGTCCCTGGCAACCTCCCTGGCAGAAAAGAGGGAAGGCCCACCTTTCCTCAGAGACCCAGTGCAAGGCACGAACTATTGTTGGAAAATCTGCCTGCGATTTGGATGCTTGTACCCAGGACTCTGCCTGCGGAAGCGACACACTCTTCAAGTGTCCCTGCCATTGCCATCCTTCCTGGCTGGGAAGGGCAGAAGCAGCTCTCACCTTTCCTCAGATATCCTGGACAGGGGCTCAAAGCACCCCACGAACAATAGAAGCCACTGATTATAGTTAGTAGAACCTTTCTCAAAAATGGTCTTAGAGGAACGGAATGTTTGAAACAACAGTGGCAGCGTATTGCAGTGGTCACTACTCACGTTTAAACATAGCTTTTCCCTATATATGTTTATTGCTAGATCACCTATTCATTAAATGCTCCCATTGGAAGAAAAAAACAGAGACTCTTTCAGCGTTTTGCGGAGCCATCTACTGCCTTTGTGGTAAATCAAGTTATTTATTTTTTTATTTTTTTATTTGTGATTTGGTTGTTCATACGCAACCGTACACATACAATGAATCAAGGAAAATCTTACACAAATACACCTAATAAAAAAAGAATGTTGCCATAATACAATTCTTCTTAAAATCAAACATTAGAACATACAATAAAATAACAAAGCAGAATTGATGAAACTAAGACACAGAGGACTCTACAACACCCACATATTCCGTATCACTACAGTGCACACTAGTCACCATCTCGCTGTAATCAGGCATGCTTCTCGCAAGGGTTTAACAACTGAGATAGTCACTGCTATTTCCTCCCCACTGGAGATTCTGTAGAAAAGATCCCCCATTACTACATATTCTCGGTTGCGAATGAATCGTCCTAACAGCAACAATCGTTGGGACTGCAATGAGGGACAGGTCACTAGGGTATGTTCCCTAGTCTGAACCACCTCTACATTATTACAGAGGCTACATCCTTCATTGGCCCCTTCCAGAGGTGACAGAATACCATTAATTTCTCCCTTTGGGAGCCAGTTTAGCCTATATGTCAAGAACTGTTGGCGCCAAAATGCATTGGGGAATTGTTTACAAATATTTGTGAATAGCCCCCATAGGTTTGGCAAGAGGGGACAAGCTACTTTACAGTTTAAAGGCTCTCATTTTAGACATTGTTCGTATCCAATCATACTCAAACAATTGTTTTTTTCCCAGCATTGGATAAGAGATGAGAGCATTCAATATTTCCTCACATTGGAACAAAATCGCATCGGCTTGTTTCATGAAGTTCCCCAACAAGCAACAAAAAGGGGACTCCATTATCTCACCAATATCCACGTATAGCGACCCTCCTGGTGGAACCAACAGTTTTCTATAAAGCGTCAATGTCTTCCACTCCAGTTGACAGCCTAAAGATACCAAGCCCAGTTCAAAGCATAGGGCTTCAGTTGGGATGCAATTGGGATGTTTCAAGGCCCCTTTCCACACCCTAGACTCTACCTTATCAAAATTGATAGACCTGCTTTTAATGCTTATCTCCATACGATACAGTAGCTTAGGAACTACTTTCAAAAAGTTAGGAGAGGGCATAATGAGAAGTGGCAGAGCCTAGCAATGATTTTTCTCCTTTTCCTTGTCAATTATACGGAATTACAAAATCCCCACATTGTCAACAACATCCAATCAGAAGCCAAGGTACACAAACCCTTGAGTCAGAATTATCTTCAAATTTCCAATTGACCAACCAAAGCTCATGCGTTTATTGAATTTGTGATGGAATATGATGATACTGGTTTTGTTCTCATTTATGCTGAGCTCATTCCTCACTGAGAACCCTCGGATCAGCTCAAGCTGTTTCTGCAAGCCCACCCGGGCTCGACCCAGTAGGATGACATCATCAGCATAGGGGATCGTCAAAGTTGACAACCCAGGTCTGAAACATAAAGATTAAACAGGCAGGTAGCTAAAACACAGCCCTGGCAGAGGCCTCTTTTAGATTCAAAGCATTCCGTCAGGGCACGCTGCCCGTTCAATCACACCTCGGGATAGGTGGAGTCATGCAGGTGTACCAAAATGGCCAGAAGAGCCGGGGGAATCAACCAATTCCTCAGTTTCTGCCACAATAGGTTACGGTTTATATAGTTGAATGCCTGAGAGTAATCAATGGATGATATATAAACTGGAAAACTTCCCACCCTCATCGATTCCACCTTCAGGTAGCCCACTATAAAACCATTCAAGTCATTGCCTATCCCTCTTCTGAAGCCTTTCTGAAACTTCTTCAAGTGACCAGTAGAAGATACCCAGCTCTCCAAATCTCTCAGGACCAGGCCTGTGAACATTTTACTTTCGCAATCAAGAAGGGAGAGAGGAAGGTAGTTAAGAGGACTGTTCCTATCTCACTTCTTGTATATAGGCACCCTAACTGCCAAGTCCCAGGATGGAGGCGTCACGCCCATTGTAATAATTCTCAGAAACATGATGTGAAGAACGCTAACCCATAAGCGAGGGTCCCCCTTCATAACTGCGTTGGACAACCCTTTAGTGCCTGGTGCCCTAGAACTAGAGACTTTCTTCATTAAGTCCACAATTAAATCTTCAGAGATGGTGAGGGCCCAAGGGATATTTTGTCACTCGAAAGGAACAAAATTGTGTGATTCTCTATATAAATGCTGAATGTGATTTACTCAGATGTTTTCAGCGATAGGGTTACTCATTGAATATTGTTGCTAAGTATCATCCTATTTATCACTTCCCAGAAATTGTGTGAATCTTTCCTGGTTAATTCCAGCATTCTTTCTCCTTTGTTTTGTGCTAAGGTGAATTTAAAGAATTTCATCCAATTTGTATGCTGTTGTTTAAGCTTTCTTGCACCTTCCTTTTCTCTGACCGTACCCAGGCCTAGCCTAGCCAGACCCCCTAAAGCTCTTCTCGGTGCGTTTTTCCTTTCTTGAATTATTGGATCAAAATAGTGCAACACTGTTTGGACTTCCGATCTGTTGCTGATTGACACCCTTGAATTGATCAACAAAAGCCTGGATAGCTTTAGGTGCTACTGCTTCCATTACTTCTTCCAAAGTTGTGGAAATTAAGTAAGAGTTAATTCTAGCATTATACTCATCAATGTTTCCTATGTATCTAGGCAATTGATTCCCACCTTGATTTACCACGATTTTGCCAAGTTTGCTAGACTCACCACTAACTACCAAGTAATTCAGATGGGCTGTCAAACATTTTATGGTCCCTTAGATCAGAGTTCCAAATTCTTACTTCCATGCAGCGATCAAACAGTTCAGTTGTTAAGAACACATAGTCCAGAAATGACGTTTTCTCCCCTAATGACCATGTATGATTAGGAAGAACGTCTCCAGGTATCGCACCATTTGCCATCTTAAGATTCCAGGCACCTGTATCCATTTGACTCCATCCCCTTTTGGTCTATTATGCTGATTAGAGTTGTTATTCCTGGCCAAGTTATCATTACAGGATGCAGCAATACAGTCAGCATTTAGGTCTCCCATGATCATAATATGACGTTTATTACCGTCACTCAGGAAGTCAAGTTAAAAATAGCATTCCAAAAAGCTGTCTATATTTTTGCACCCAGGATTACTGGAAATGTTCAATAACCGAATAGGTTTAAAAATAACTTCTTCCTTCAATTTGATTTTCACGAAAAGCAGGCCATACACATCATTGTATATTACCTCTAGGCTTGCCAATAAAGTATTTCTTACTGCAGTTATCAACCCACCAGTTGCGCGGTCACCCGCTCCCTTAACTGCTTTGTGCTGCACAATTGTATAACCATGTAATATAACTGGATCAAGCAGCCACACCTCCTGGAGTGTGATTATATCAAAACTACATAAAACATGAGTCCTTTATGCTGTACCTAGGAAACTATTGTAACCTCTGGAGTTCCAGTACAGTATGGCCAGACTCCTTAGGGCAGTTGAGATGACTAAAGGCCTGTCCCAGAATTGCCAAGCTTCCTAAATGTCCATGCAAGAGATTCTGCAGCCACTCCCAATCCGGGTTTCTCCTGTTGTTATGCGACTGTACTGGCTGTATAAGTTCCACCAGCCAATATTTTGGAGCAGAGACGCAGGTAATTTTCATCAAGAGACCATCTAGTTCTGAAAGCCACAGCCGACTGTCTTCGTTTATGTTATTTACAAATCCCTCAAATAGCAGATCGTACCCCAACGTTCTAAGTGAGTCAATCTCTGCTTTAATCAAATTGACCACGGTCCGTAATTTGAAGTCCAGTTGCACGTAGTCCGTTCTCTCATCTATGAGAAAGTAAACCCTATAAATGTCTTGTGATGCCAGAAAACGTAGCTGTGGAATCTGATGCATCAACTCTATCACCTTAGACATGTTCATTGTAATGGCAATTTCGTCCTTCTCGATTCTTTCCAGAAAAAGTCTAATTGTAGGTTTCTTCTGTTATAGTTGGTGTGGTTGCTGTTGGTCGTGATAAATTGTGGGAGCATGCTTTTCATACTCCCTCCAAAAATTTGTTCATAGAAAAAACATTTTGCATGGAGCATAGATAAAAATTGCTTGATCTTAACTCCAATACTTGGATCAGAGTACAGTTGTGAGCCCATGGAGAATACCCTGTGAGAACTGAGACGAACCGTGGATTCAGAAAAGGATATTCGTTAGCCCAGATATCTTCACTTCATATCTTTCTGACCTTCAGAAAATTCAGAGCGGCGAGAGTATATTCATTTTGAAATGGTGTGTTCGTCATTTCAAGTCTCTTGCATGTGCAGATGAAGTGGTCTTAATTGAGGACTCTCCGGCTGGGATCCAGAGGATCACAAGTGCCCTACATAAATATTTTGATGAGAATTATTTCTTCAGAACTTTGAAAAATCATGGTAATTGGAAGTTGGAGTGGTCTAGCTCATTATTGGAGATGGGATAGCGAGATCATTTAGAGGGGTAATGAATGTTGTTAGTTGAGCCTACTGTTTGATAGTAAACATTGCCATCACTCTGTTGCTAAAACTAAGGCGGGGGGGGGGGGTGGCACCTACAGGAGGGCCTTGGTAGTTCTCAAGGTACAATTGGTTACCTCTGAGTTCAATCTATTTGAAATATCCATGAAGCTAAAGTTTCGGCCCAATTGTTCCATGATCCTGTGAGCTAGAGCAAAGGGGGGGAGGGTACTTTGCTTTTTGAGCATGTTGCGTGGTGGGGAGGTGGGGAGTGGGCCTGGGAACAAAAACCTTGCCCTTTGTAAGTCATCTTCCATTGCATGCATTTGACTGGAGATAACCATGTGCTGCACAAGTGCAACATTTAAAGCTGCAGCAATCTGTCTGGCCTTCAAATTGATTGACAATTTAGAGATCTCTATTCTAGGGGTGCTTTATTCAGGTATGCGCCCCTGTTCGGAAAGATAATTTTCTGTCTGCCTCTGAGCAGGACTCCGAACATTTCTGTATATGGTTTGGTTGACACAATGTAGATATATCGGACATCCTGTCTACGGCCCTAGTTAAGGAGGTAAAACAAACATATAAGGAATAGGAACAGTTATGCGGGCTCTGCAAAAATGTTCAAAGTAGACCTTCAACTCTTGGATGACAAACACACTGCACAGAGCCTTACACAACAGCACACGACGGACTCTGACCTGATACAACAACAAAAGGCTCAGCGAACGGTTTTAACCGAACTGAAGCTGACAAAAAAACATCTTTCTCCAAACTTTGTCCTTTTAACGCGCCCTAACCTACCCCCCTTTCTTTCAGATCCACCAGAGCGCAAGGGGACCACTACAGTGGTGATAGTGCACGGTGTACATATGCTTTAACATTAACATCTGCTGTCAAAGCACTCAGTACTTTTTTGTAGCCAGGCACCAGCAACCGCGGAACCTGTAATTCCTGGATGCAGAGGCATTTCGACAGCACCAAGCGAAATGGGTCACGAACATTTATGTGACTAGAAAATTAACTTCTTGGCAAGTAGCCCTTTTGAATGCTATTAAGCATCCTATGATTCCTCTTTCATATCGTGTTAGAATGTTTTGGGTAAAGTAATCTATACTGTTTTCAGCCACGTGAACTCGGTATATCTGATCCTCCGCAGGTGCGCTTATCCTTAAATCCTATTCTTAGGATTGGGGTGGCGCGGGAGTTGCAACTTATTGGAAATGTTTTCAGTTGATTCACTGTTTTTATCTGTATAATTCATATGAACTGTTGCTTTTAGTGTTATCTATTGAATTGTAGTTTCTCTCTTTTAGGACTAGGCCATGCTCCATAATTCTGCAGTGGGTTTGCATGAAGGTTTGTAATAAGCAAGAACACAATAAAGACAGACTGGCTTTATGCTCCAAGTGTCCCTCTCGCATTAAGGGCCGTAGTTGCAGATCCGCGCGCTCCGTTTATTCCTGGCAGGGCAGGGATTCGCCCGTACATCATGCTGGCACACAGGGTTATTCCCGTGGGGCTCCAGGGCAAGCAGTGAGCGGAAAATGTGATTTTTATATAAGAGGAGGACATTGAACCAAAATAGAAAAGGTCATCGGGAGGTCTTTCCACCCAGCAGAGTGCTCTTGCTGCAGGGCGGCTCCAAGTCAAAGGTTGCTCGGAGAGGGGACATTTCAAAGCGCATCTGCACTCTGAGGGAAGGAGTGGGGAGACCTCCCTGGGCAGACGTGGGCGCCAGCCACCACTAATGCACCCACTGCTTCCAAGGCCTGGTTACAAGGAACAAAATCAAGGACTGGAAAAGCCAACAGTTTTGTTTTTTCTATAGGCAGGGGATCAGAATTTTCCAGGCACTGCCACAATCGTAAAACCTGGACATCAGCTGGCAAATTATGTTGGTACCTGGGCATATCATGGAGAAGCCTGGTAAATGCTTATACAGGATCCGAAAATGGTGGCTTTGCCAATGCTCCTTTTTTAGCAGGGATTCATTGCAAGGGCAGATTGCTCATAAATGAAGTGGCTGAATGCACATTTGGTGAAGGCATTTTTATTACAGCAGAGCAGGTTTACAGCTGCAAATTAGACAACCTTTCAGAAGGCTGCTTAGAAAGCACAGGGCTTGCTCAATGATATCACACAGTGGTGTTTTGGACAGGTAGGTGAAAAAAGTTGCTAGAATGGCCAGAGGGATTAGCATGGCCATGGACGGTGTTGGGTGGGTAAAACTACCAAACATTACCCATACACTGTGTCCCCCTCCTTATATCCATATCGCTCCTATTTTCACTTCCCACGACATTAGTATTGGCAAATAGGCAGTGCTTACAAAACCACATAATAGCCAAAACTACAAAACATCGGGGGTACAAAGCAGCCTTTCTGCAGCGTAGCAGTGATCCTTGTACAGCAATAAGAACCCACATTGCTTTAACAAGTTGCGCCACATCAGGTACTCAATGTGGCAGGCAAACCAGTGAGGCAATGGTGTGTGTGCATAGGAAAGAAAGCCAGGTTGTCATGTTTTCTGTGATTCCACTCGTTTATCACATCCTGATCAATGCAGAGAGGACCACATGGGGACACTGTCACTGCAACGCCTTGACTACACTCACAATCCCTGCCTTGTGTTTTCCAGCTTTAGATTATTAGTAGAGTGGGATACCTTTCACTAAGCATTTCAAGTGAAAGGTGGCCACGACCCTTTACCAGACCTCTGTACCCCTATACATTTGATTGAATCCAATGAATGTAATGCCCCCTAAAAACTGTATATAAATGTTACATAAACTTGTAACCCTGCTGAAGTGTACATAACATCTGATGGAGATGTATCTGAAACCCTATAAAGTTAATTGAACCCCAATAAATTTGATGACCCCAAAACCATGTATTTGAATTTTATATACATTTGCTAAGAATTCCAATGTCTTTGATATACACACAAATGCGCTATAGATTTAGCCAACCCCCCATACATTTTATTGAATCCCAATACATTTGATGAACCCCAGAATTGTTTATCTAAATCCTATAAGAACCCCAATAAATTTGATGACCTGCCAATTTCTTTTATATTAATTCGATATACATTTTCTGGGTACCCCAAGACATTTGATGACCCCCACATGTGTCATATGCATTCAATATAGATTTGATAAGAGCCCCAATAAATGTGATGACCCCCACATTTTTTTAAAACATTCAGTATAAATTTGATAAGAACCCTAATAAATTTGATTACCTCCAAAATCTTTTATATTTTTATATAAATTTGATAAGAATCCCAATGAATTTGATATAAAATACAACTTTGAGAGCGACCCCATCGGTTTGATATTGAACTGTAAAATCAAAAATTGTACATTTAATCCATACTATTGCTATCATTTGACACATTTCACAGTAATATTTAGCTATTTGGTCTCCGGCCACCACATTCAGGATGTTACATGTGCAAACTACATTGAACAGTGTATTTATATATTTCACAACAGACCACTACTCTTTATAGCGATAGATAACTTTTATAACTGTTGTTATAGAGGATAGCTGTTAATAAATGTGTGCGTTTAATGGTATTTAGAGTATAACAACATTGATGTAGACTCGTGTATTTTAGATGTTAATGTAAACAACAGAACATGCAGTCCTTACGTTTTACAGGTTGGAGCCCCTTAAAAAAAAAACTGCTGAAGCAGAGCTTGTTTTAAATCCAAACTCTTTTGAACTGTCTTTAAAATTACAATGGATTTCATACTTAGGGCTGCAGGGCCTTGAACATATATCTAGAGGTCATGCCTTGTGTTATTAGTTTAAAGCTATTTTAAACTTTTAAAGACAGCTGTTTTATTGACATGTTGAGTGCATGTTTTAAATCTAAATTCTTTTGTACCCACTTGTATATTGGATTCCATTCATGGGGCTGCACGCCCGTCAGTGGGGGATCCACAGACTGGAGCTAACAACATGAAATGAAGCCTACTCATCAACAGCAATCCTAGATCTGGTAAAAGAAGCCGAAGAGTACCTCTGGTGCTTCTTGGCTACTGCAGATCAGAATTACTTTTTTGATATAGCAAGTGCCATGGGAGCTGTGATCCCTTCAACAGATCGCAGGGTCTATTCCATGGAGACTGATCTGCATCATGAAGGCGATGCAGGTCATATCCTTGCATCATCAAGGGGCCTTGGAACTGGCCCCCTCTACAATGCCCCAGGATGTCTTTATGTCGAGCGCCGATCGGTGTCCTAAGATCAAAATACTCAATCGTGGTAGATCGATAGCTCCTCTAAATGTGCAAACGTCTACCGGATGTGTCGGAATGGGGTTGGGACAACTCGCAAGTCATGTGCCATCGTGCAGAATGGAAGATTGTTTGGGCTTAAAGCAACCCTTCAAGATCATTCAACCACCTCAGGTGAGAATCGAGCTTAGGTGTGTAGACTCAAAAGCTGTTTTAACTGCCCACTCTTTCAAAGACAAACGCCTCAAGCCCCGGTACAGAACGATGTTACAAATGAACATGTTGTTGAAGTAGGGGCATGGTTTAAAGGGACATGCTGGAGCCGTAAAAGAAGTAAGCATGCATGCAGCAGTGGGACAGGGGGTGTTATGCTGCCAAATGGTATTGTTTGTTTGTTTGTTTGTTTATTTTGTAGGGCGCCAGAAAACCCTTGGGTAGCTGGGCGCACAGAATAACAAGAATGCTTAGAACTTGGTTACAGGTTGCATATTACAGGTTGTTGGTAACATAAATTGTATACAGTAATTACATTATGTACATTCTTTACATGTAAGGGTGGAAAGGTAATAAATTATGTACAGTAAATACATTATGTACATTTTACATGTAAGAGTGGAAGGGTACGTGTGTCATCAGATCACAATGCTCAGGGTCACCAGTTTCAGAGGTCGTTGCATCGAAGCCAGGTGCGGGTATGGTGCCTGAAGCTGTTGTAGGGCTGGTCCCTTCTTAGTTCAACTGGTAGGGCGTTCCAGTACTGGGCTGCTTGCACAGGGAAGCTATTACCTCTGTTTTTTTTAAGTCGGAATCTAGGGGTTTGGAGGCAGAAAGAGTGGGCTGTTCTGGCTGGTCGAGCAGTGGTTTTTCTTATTATTCTATCCCTAAGGCATGGGTGGGCTGCATTGTTCAGACATTTGAATGTTAGTGTGACAATTTTGAAGATGATCCTATCGCAAATTTTTAGCCAGTTGTATTTTTTCCGCACATTCGAGATGTGCTCTCTAGCTGGGAGGTTCAGGACCGTTCTGAGTGCATTGTTTTGTAGGGTTTGAAGTTTGATGATGTGTTTATTTGTGCCTGCATAAAGTGCATTGCAGTTATCCAGTTTTGAGAGGCGTAGTGCATTGGCTAGGATAATGCAGCTAGCTGGTGAGAGGAAGGGTCTGCATGCTTTAATAAGTTTACCGGTATAGGCTGTGGATGAGGCCAGGGAGTTCACTTGTTTCCTTAGGGACAAAGTGGAGTCCAAATAGAAGCCAAGGGTTTTCACCTCTTTAGCGACGGGGATTACAATACCATCGATATTGAAGGAGCTGTAGTTGGAATCAAGTTTTTTTAGGTTGTTGGGTGAGCCTAGAATGAGGATCTCTTTTTTTTCGTCATTCAGGCAGAGGCAATGGGTTGCCATCCATGCCTGAATGAGGGTGTAAATTCTGTTTACTAAAGCTGTATCCATAGTGAAATTGCCCGAAAGGGGGATGAGGATCTGGGTGTCGTCTGCATAATTTGTGTAGGTGACACCCAGTCTGTACATTTGTCGAATAGAGGTTTAGTAAAGATATTATACATCGTTGGCGAGACACAAGAGCCCTGTGGGACTCCACATGTTGTCTGGATAGGGTCTGCAGAGTCTAAGGTGGAGAAGACTTTCATGCTTCTGTTGTCGAGAAAGGATTGGATCCAGGCTATGGCTTCCCTTGAGAAGTGGGCGGCTGACGCTAGGTGTTTGCAGAGTACTGCGTGGTCCACTAGGTCAAAAGCCGCCGACAGATCAAGGAGGAGTAGCAAAGCTGTGTTTCCTTTATCGTTGAGCTCGTCAATTTATGAACTATGTTGATGCACCTGGTCTTCAGGCTATAGCAGCAACAGACCACTGCTATAGCTGGTTGGCACACATGTATGTTGAACAGAGCGATGACACAGCCCAAGCTGTGGTAATCATCAACAATCATGATGCTGTGATAGCATGTAACACCTTTATTGCTAAAACAGAGTCTCACTGTTAACTAATGGGCAAAGTGTAACAGGTGTTAGTTGTGAATTATAAAATAATATAGGTAACTGTAAAGATCGAATTATTGGAAATAGTGTTGTCAATGTGCCAATTAACCAATCCAATTCTTTTTATTTTTTTATTCAGTGTTTATGATCAAACAGACCTTTACACTATATAATTGCACATTTTACATATACATAATTTCATTCATCACTTCCATTTCATTATTAACACATCATTATACTTTTAAAATCAATCAACCATTAGAAAAAGTTAGAAAATAGTAAAAAGAGAAATATTAAAATCATCAATAAGCAGACATTCAATCAATGACATCAATATGCATAAATTATAAGATCGAGAACCTTTTATGAACAATAATCATACAGCAGTCAGTTGTTTTTCCCCCTTCTGCCATGTATGGAAAGCTGCCACATTGGCCACTAAGGATTTTGCTCCATATTTGGAGGCCAAAAACTGGTCAGTTATATGGTCGGTATACTTACAATAACCTCTCTCATAAAGGGGCATCAAAACACTGCACTGAGTAAGTATATGTCTGGTCATTTTCACTGTTGATTTACATAGGCGGCCGAGATGATTAGATCTTTCCACACCAATCCATGCCCCTGTATCTCCAAAGACCTGCAAAGTTTCAAGCCTCAATGAAGTAATGAAATGTACCAGCCTTGGCACATAGCACTTTAGCAAATAGTCACAGGTTTCATTCTTTTTCATACCCAGTATTGATTTCAATTATATTTCCTTTTACTTGCCAGATGCTCGATCGCCACCATAGGGTCAAAATACTTGGACTTCCTTTCAAAGTCCAAGGCATATACCTCACCTAACGTGGCTTGTAGACCCATCATACCAACCACCATGCAGTGTTTTAATACACATTTTCAATATTTGCAAACCATACGATGTGTCCACAATATAAATCATGGCGCTTCATTATATTCACGGGTTTGTTCCTTTCGGTAAAGTGTATGGTGCCCCACCACTTGCTAACAGCCAACTACCAAAGAACATGCAAAGATGGTAGTACAAATTCCAGGTGCATAGCTTCCACCGGTACTGATCCAGGCAAACCCATCATTGATGTCAATATTTTCGCCTCCAGTTTTGGAAGCCAAGAGACCATGCCCATCGGGAGCATCTCCAATGCATATAAGATCGTCAGTAGTACTGCTGTCCTATATGCACTAAGTTTGGCCTCCATAGAGCGGCCCCCCTGTCTGTCAATCACATTTATTAGGGAGAGCCATTTAGTCCAGGCTGAGGAATTAACATCTCTCGCATGATGTGCAATGTTCAGATCATGAGTTATATGCATACCTAGATATCTGTAGGTGTCTTGCTCTAGTATTTGTCCACCCAGTTGCTACATAAATCTCTTACCCCGGTATGCTCCCGGTATGCTCTCTTGCCTATTGGCATGACCTTGGTCTTACCAACGTTTATTCGTAGACTATTTGAATCTGTGTACTTTAACAGAACATCTAGTAAGCGCTGTAGGCCCATGTGGGTGCGATCAAATATCACAGCGTCATCCACATATGTGACACTAGATACCCTAGTACTCCCCAAAGACGGAGGATGGTTGTGCACTGTTTCCAGGTGTCAATTGAAATCTGACATGTAAAGATTATATAATAGTGGGGCAAGTACACAACCTTCCTAACAGTGTTAGTATTGGTCTCATAAGAGAACCATCCTGTGTTAATCTGACTGTTACTGTAGTATCCTCATGCATCTGTTGAATATAATGCAGCAGTGTTTCATTCCGCCCCAAACATGACAGTTTATCCCACAGTCTATCCCTGTCTACTTTGTCAAAGTCTGTGGAATAGTACACATACAGACTGAACATACAGACTGGATCCCGGATGTTGCAGTGTATCTGATATCAGAGTAAGGATTATTCAGATTGCATGCTTAATGCTATACCCCTTCCTGAATCCCATCTGCATTGGGCTTAATATATGATTTGTACTTGCCCATGCAAGAAGTAACTCCAACAACAGACGAGAGAAAATCTTAGAGCCAGAATCCTGCACAGCAAGTAGCCGATAGTTTTCAGGGTCCTCCCGTGGGCCTCTCTTGTCTATAGGGATCAAAATCGACTCCATCCATGTAGATGGATAGACACCAGTCTTACAAACATGAAGGAACAAAGTACGTAATAACTCTGCCTAGTAATCAGGATAATTTTTAGGACCATGTTACATAGTCCATCTGGGCCTACAGCTCTTGATGACTTGGACCTTACTATTAGTGAATTGATATCTGCATCCCTCACATGCTTCGAGAGTCTTGAACCTAATTTACAACCCTCTAGTGTTCTTTTCTTATTTATGGTTTTCCTGGAAAACCTTTATTTATATGCTTTGCGCCGGTAGATTCCGAGATCCCACATATCATACGCTCTGATTTAGCAGTACCAAAATTTTGCAGTAGAAACCAAAATTTCTTGGTGCCATTTGTTTGTCTGGCTATACAGCTGTTGGCAGCCTCTCTATACAACTTTACAACACCAGTTTAAATGCTTCGGATTTATAGAAGGTATGCCAGTCAATATCAATGATGATCACCTACTATAACCCAGCATGGTGAAAATGGTAATCATCGATGATTTGATGACAGAGTGTGGTCAGAGTGCTGAACTAGAAAAAGCCTTTACTCAGTATTCACATCACTGCAATCTAAGCATTTGCTATGTTGTGCAGAATTTGTTCTTCAAGGGTAGGAGTAACAGATCTACAACACTAAACGCTAGTTATAAAGTGTTATAAAGTGTTTTAAAACCCCTGTGATAAACAACTACTAGCTGTGATCGCTCGACCGATGTATCTATCCAAAACATGTTTCTTAAT
This sequence comes from Ambystoma mexicanum, assembly GCF_040938575.1. Lineage (NCBI taxonomy): Eukaryota > Metazoa > Chordata > Amphibia > Caudata > Ambystomatidae > Ambystoma > Ambystoma mexicanum. The sequence goes on from NC_090921.1 coordinate 1,087,953,882, forward strand.
GGAGGCTTTTGAAGATGCTACCAGTAAACACTACGGATATCCAGTGGTTGATTTAAAAACAACCACTCTAGAGGATTATAGACTGTGAAACAATACAATCCCACCCAGTTTACCTGCTAGCTATACCCCTAAAAAGCTTCTAAAAACATCTAGAAAACACACATTACCATGTCAGTAGCTGCTACATATGTCAACATGTCGGCATGCATACAGAGAAGCAATGCGACCATCCAGTAATGGAAGGCCATTCTAGCTACAGCGTCTGACAATCTGGTGGCCGCTATTGCTGAAATTACCCAGAACACTTAAAAGGGATATTTCCTGTTAACACAACACCAAGTAAGTGTGTTAAAAAAGAACAGTGTAGTCAAGAAATGGGTTAATAAGCAGGTATCCATATGGGCTAAAAGAAAAGTGGTGCCTCCAACCGGTGGATTCATAGGATCTCTCATAGGCATAGCCCTGCCGCTACTCACCATATTGCTCAGGGGCCAGTGATGGAGCACAATCACAAAATGTATTTGGTGGACAAAAGCCAGTAAATAAAACAGAACCCCCAGAGGACTGCAATATGTGGAAGGTTGCAACAATGCGGCTCGACTCTGAAATGAAGGATGATTTTAACAGGCCTGAAATAACGGCTCATGATAAAGCAGCCATATATTAAAATATTCTGCATAAATACATAAATCATGCAAGTCACGGCGATGCAGAAATGAACAAAGTAACATTATATGTGCCACTCAGCGAATCTAACAGTGTGAAGGTTCCAGAGGCAGTAGACCTGGTTGTGGTGGACGTGGTGAATAAACTTAGCCAGCACTATAGACCAAATGCAGAACTACTGCTACATAAAATGGAGTTTGAAAAGGATGTGGCGGCATAGACCGACAGGCGAGAATTTATCTACAGAGGTACGTTTGTAAGGGGCTCAAACCTGCATGATCTAGTATGAGGTATTACAAGTCAACAACCAACTTCTATACAAAATGCTCCCAGTGGCTGGAACGATTTCATGCAGGGGGTTGCTGATTTAATACCGACATCTGTTGTAGGTAATGTTAACCAACAATGCATTCTGGAGAGGTTGAAAAGTGGTTGACCCCGCTACCCCCACACCAACACAGTTCTTTAAATACAGCCAGGACAACCTGCCTTATAAACAGATCCTGAGCACCGAGTCCTGAAATAAGGTGGCATACCTTGGAGTTTAAAGATTATTTACCTACCATCTCACGATATTATGATGACCCTGCCATATATACCTCTGAAGTGACTAGCCCTCACAGAAGAGTATATGTCCAAGTAGGCTGTCTGATTGATACGAATGACCCATTGTTTAGCTGTACTAAATATAACTGTTTTAAGTATAACTGATGCATTTTCTCCTTTTTGTATTAAATATAACTGTTTTTAATATAACTGATGCCTCCCTTTTCTATATTAAATATCTCTTTTATAAATACGTATTTTGACCTGTAATGAAACGGACTGGTTGTTTATTACATTGCCACATCTATGTTTAATAACACACACAACACTTGTTAATTTTCTATTAAAAGTTATTTTATTCATGGAAGATAACACTAAATAGAACGCACACCTTCATTTCTGACACGGGTGAAAAGTCTGTGCGATCTATACATGCTATTTAATGTCATATTATTATTAACAAATGTCACTAATCATTTTGCCTGCAATTGCTCAAGTGCATTTTCAAAACAGCTGGCAGCGATCAGCATTCAGACATTTGACTGATAAAGAATAAACAGTGTTGTCTGCATGTAATAGCTGTAGAGCCTTGGACTGCACGGCGGTATAACAAATGCTTTGCAGTGCTTTTCATGTAATCTGTTAAAACACTGGCGTATATGGGGTGTTGTGGAAAGTGTAGCGAGTTGTTAAACACTGTTAGCATATTCCCCTCAAGCCACATAGCAATCCAATGCGTTCCATCCCAGGCCTGTATTTCGGTGTTCACCACTAGGCTAACAGGGCGATTGCAGGGCAGTCGCGTAGGGCATGTATTGTTGGAACACACACCATAAAATGTTTTCTTGGCATGTTTATTGTTACTCAGGAATCCTTTTATCTGTAGATTATACATTATATATCAATGAGTATGTTTCCCTGCACATTGATCTCAAGAACACTGTTGAAAATGCTGCACACTACAAACTTTATATCAGCTCATAAGTTCCCATTCCTCTATAGGTTGAAATGACCAGATGATGCGTTGTTGGGTTTCGGTGGAAGGCCAGTAGCGTGAAGCCGAGGGCATAGTCATTGCGTGGAAATGCAACTGCTGCTTCACGCATGTACTTCCATGTATTAGACACCAGCCCCATGTACTCCCTGATTATGTATGGAAGTCCAAAGATAGGTGCGTATGCTTTGGCTGGGATCAAGACACCATCCTTATGCAACGCTGCATAGTTCATATTACAGTGTTTGAAGTCAAAGGGGTTTTGTACGTATGTGCCTGTGAGCTACCCTGTTTCAACTATCCCCATGATGCTTATTTTTGGTAGTTGCCCCAGGAACAGGTTGTCTTGACTGGTTCCCCAGCTACTGGTGGGAATTCTGAAGGGTTTAAGGGCTACCCTCTCAACAGGATACTTCACGTTAGATATCAACAGGATACTTCACGTTAGATATTTGCAATGCCTCTGCATGTGTAGTCTAATGTTTGGGAAAACACTCATGCGTTAAACAAACTAGCCGATATGATGACTAGCTTGTATAGTTTGGCGTTCCTGCTGATTAGAGAGAAATAATCTGTGTTTCGGGATAGTTTCACTTTATGGTCAACGCTGTTGATGATCAACAGTTTATCCTGGAAGAAAAAGTCTGAATGTAAACGTCCTATTAAGTCAAATATTCCACTGAGCGTGGCCTTCCAGGCTCTCTTCACAAACCGTTTGTTGTCACCATCCAAAGCATTGGCGTCAAACTGTCTTGCAGTGTCTCGGTGAAAGAGACATATAAGAGCTGGTTTTCCAAGGCAGAGAGCCATCATTTAATATGCTCTCTATGTAGGCCCTCTAGGTGTACATATTATCACTCTGTGCTATCATTCGATCACACAGTGTCACATCCACCTGGTTGAACATTGTAGCTAGCGGTTATGTGATCGTAGACACTTTTGTGCCAGCAACATGTTTGGTGCCGTTGGCATTTGTTATTTTACAAGTTATATGCAGCAATGTGTTGTTCAAATCCAGATACATGTTGCTTGATGCCGATACAAAGAATTCCATTGAGCCTAGTGGTGATAGCCCTGCCAGCGGTGACACCTTCATGAAAAAAACTGTTCTCAATGCTGGTTTGGGTCGGTGGTACGCTGAGGAGTTCAAGCCCCGATTTCACACACTTCCCGGAGAAACCATGTAAGAAGACCATTGTTCTTTAGAAGATATTACCGCTCTTGTGTGTTTTAGGGTTAACGCACTTCTTATTTTTGATGTCTGTGTTGAGATTTCAAGTTGTTGAGATTGTTAAACGCCCACAAAGGGGCGGAGACTATGCTGCTCTTTTGTCTCAGAGAGAAAAATATTGGATTCACCTGCTAGACACCTTACATCCAATGGGTCTCAATGAGGAATTCTCTCTAAATTGCTTCATTTAGTTCTCTATGCAACCATGTGATTTGATATCATGACTCCTAACAATAGTCCCCAGTGCACTACCACGATGAGTTGATCATTATTTCCTGCCTATCCCCATTTGGGCTCACATCTTATCAACACATTAAGATTCTATGTGTACTTTCAATCCTACGTGGCTCATTACCTGTGCATCTATAGCCTGTTCAGACCATACACATATGATGATGAGATGAAGTCATTAGTCCTCATAGAGTAGAATTGTGGGATTTTAAGATATATAACCGTTCGTTCATAGATACATTCTTGTACATGACACACCAAGACACACTTAGTGCAGAGTCCGAACAAATTGGGTTTGCATACACATGGGACAGGTAGTCCTTCATAATCGAACTGAGAGTGAGTAAAGTCTTTTTTGCTGTGCCCTGCTTCTTCATTACTTGTTTGCACTATAATGTATGTTTTATGATCTGTGTCCCCACGGTGGAGATTGTACACCTGAGTCAAAGGTTAGATGAGAGACAACATATCACTTACCTATTAGTTCCATGTCTAAGGTAGTGAGGTCTATGTCTTATGCAGTGGCAGGGTACACCGCAGCTTAATATCGTAACATGTAATATGTAACATGGGTAGTCATACCACAGCTAAATATTTTGACATGGAATAGGTAACATGAAACATTCGTGCTTTCTAGGTTGTCATTGTCACTATGTAATCAATGTATAATACGTGTACACTTTGTGAGTTTACATGTGACCAACATATACTTACATTTTTTGTATGTGTCAACACATCATTGTTAACATAGAAAAATCGAGTGCCACATTTACAATGGGCCATCATACCCATCATTTGATATTAGTATGTATGGTATGTATTGGTGGCTGTGCCATGTTGGGTTCATCATTGTACAAGTTAAACAGTTGCGACTTTATGAATAATGGGCCATCATACCCATCATTTGTTACTAGTATGTATGTTATGTATTGGTGTCTCGTTGGGTTCATCATTGTATAAGTTAAACAGTTGTGACTTTATGAATATACACTGCTGGGACATTAACTAGACATTTTAAATAGTTTTTCAAACTATATTATATCACTCTATTTCTCTGGGTTTGCGGCACATCCCTATATTCTGGTTTCCTATTTTTCTTACATACTTCTACTTTTTCTATTCTTCCATTTACACTTCATTTCAAACTAAACACTTTTTAAACATATCCCGTCTATACTACTTGACTTTCACCCAGTCGATTCTGATTTCATTCTGGACTTATTCATTGTCAAACCATGGAGGTCCGCTCCATTATGGCCACCAGAGTAGTTGGTTTACTCCGTTAAGTCATTTGTCTATGTTGACATAATGCTTTCATGGCCTCAGTTTAAGAGGTGGACACAAGAGGTTGCTTGGACCCCTAGTGTTCTCCTGTTTCCAAGGATACAGATGCCACAGCTGCCCGACTTTTCCTTGAGCCACCCTGACTCTGACAACTCACAGGTACAGGGTGCTGGGCATTTATTTTTCCCGTTCATTTTTAACACTTTTTGTCGCTTTCCATACCACTAGTCACAGCATTTTCTGTGATTACATTGCAGACCAGATCCTTTAGAACTCAGAACAATGCCGATCTACACAGCTACACGCGGACTGGCACGCCTGTGCACCCGCTCCTCGCTCCTACTGGATCGAGTTTTCTACTGCTTGAGGTACAGCTGATTTACTTACTAGTTTCCCACTGACAACTTGTCCTAGATTCTATCTAGAATCACTATCAGTTCGCTGGTGTTAGCATGAGCTGCCACATATCACTCTACTTGGTCATTTTTTGAAATTTCTTTTTAAGATTTCTTTCTATTTACCAGTTTTGTCGTCTTGACTACCCACATTGCCGGGATGTTTACAGTTGCACCTCGATGACATTGGTCACTTGGTGTTAGGGCTTCATTCCTGACTAAACTTTAGATTTACTGACTACGCCAGGGATTTTCAGTCTTAGTACTTGGATTAGTGTAATTAAGGTTAGTTCAATACATACCGATATATTGTTGGCTTTATATGTTATATGACGACCTATATAGATGTGACCACTCTTGTCATCTATGACTATATGTGTAATTTATTTCAGCTTTTTCCCTAAAATAGTGCCTGAGGGCAGTTAAGACCTTTGAACAGCTGGCTCTAATCCTCCTTGTTCTTCATTAAACAAGTTTGGCTCACCTCTCTCATGGACTACGAGCAGATCTTGTATCCATTGGCGAGTTGGTCTCTTTTGAATTCATCTTTTTGAATTGCACTCACGTTCTGTGAAGTACCTTCCTTGCTATGCACTTTTCTATATCACTGATTTCATTCTCTAGTCATTTATTTTCCATCTCTTCTTTTTGACACTGTGGTGATTTAAGCCATTTCTACTTGTTTCCCCTTCTTTTTACCCCTCTTGAGTTTTCTAGCTTTTACTACATGGCAACCATACAGCAATGATGGCTGTCTTTATAACACTCCTACATATATGCAGCTATGTAAAATGAACAATGTTTAACTCATTATTTGGGGACTGTTAGCTGGTGTCATGTTTTAATGACCTTGACTGTTCATCTATTGTTTTATTCTCCAGTTTTGTTAGATTTGTAATACTAAGTGATTTATTAGCTTCAGTGCTTGGACTTGTAACCGTATCTACTTTATTCCTTTTCTTTGTATGTATGTGATTCAACATCAGTCTCATTAGGCCCTTGAAGAAGAGGGACCACCTCGAAACGCATTGGCCGTCAATATTGGACAGGATTGATGTGTTTTGTTTGCTTCTACATTTGTTTATGATTAAATCATCCATGTTTGCTTTTAAAACCACCTGTTGATGTGTAATATTTGATGAAGCATTTTCATTTTTAATCCCAAATTGGATTATCATCACCTATGTTAAACTACTAACCGCCTCGCTGGGATTCTTCAAGAGTGTGCAGGGGACGGGAGGACCCCAACCTCGGGTTCTCTTCCTTTTTCGTTTATACAGTAGGGTTTTGTGCCAAGACTTTAGTTCTTCACCTGCACCTCAAAGTTGTTAATACAAGCCTTCTGGTTTTTGTAAGACTATACCCTCAGAATATATACCAATAGTACTGTGCATCCATCGCCTTTCCTTTTTTTGTGTTGAGCCCTTGAACTTCTTTTCTTGACGTATTTCAAAGGAGTGTGTAGATGTAATGTGGAACTCTTCCTCTTAACACTCCCGCAAGGTTTATCAATGAAACCTGATCTGTTCTGCCCCTTCTTTTTCTGTTTGGCAAGACGATTGGCAACTGCTGTTATCACACTCCCCATGAAGTCTTTTGCAGTACTGATGGCAGCCACTTTCATGTGTGGTTTAGCTTATTCAAAGCTGCGGCGTAGGAAGAGCATTCCACATCTAAAGAGACTACTAAAGATGCTGCGGAGCCCCATCCTATATATCAAGGGACTATCACTAAAGTATGGCTGATCATCATAGCCAACCTGGGTCCTTTAATATTCCATATGAGTCCTGGGATTCAAATAGTTCTTCACCACGGCCATTGTAACACTGTTTTATTGGTCTTGAAATGGTTTTTACACACAGAGATTTAATCGGGTTTACTGTATTGAATGTTCACAATATCATTGTTGTTACCTCTGTTTGCCATGGTGCCATGTAATGGTGTAGTGTATAGCTATCCCTCATCCTTTGATACTCCACTATACTGCTGTAAATTGGTAAACTGCAAAAACCCTGTTAATATCAGTTCAGCTATTGTCTCGCTGTTCTCTACTTCCAACATGTAGCACGGTTCCCAGTATGTTATGCAGTCTTCCCGTTGTGGAAAACCTGACAGACATGTCCGGCCCCTTGAGAAAAACCTTCCCTTGGTGCGGCTCTAGATGTAAAATGGTGGAACCACACTCTGGTATGGGTGATATGCTTTTGTTGATGACTCTGACAAAATCCTGTATATTTGGGCAGTACCCATTGGCATACAGTCTCGGTGAAAGCATCAGAGGGTTTGTTAATTTTATGATAAGCGTGGCATTGCTGCTGCCTAAAGTACCCCACAAACTGATGTATTGAAATTCTGTGAGCGCCAGAGTCCAGTGTCCTTCCAAATTTACAGGTTTGGCCAGCTTCATGGTGAAGTTGGATATTTCGGTTTCGGGGAATGTACCTGTCGAGGTGTTGTTGTGGAGAATAATGTAAAAAGGTATAGTCTCCATGACTTTCCCGCTGTACACCCATGGCCTCTAGAGATCTGCCGTCCACCGATCTGTTGAATTTCACAGGGCACCCCGTCATTTCACTAGATATTGTTTCCTAGCACCTCGCCCTTTACTAGATATGATTTTTTCTATTCTATAAAGTCTGTGTTGGTCTTTACTGACTTTTTGGATCTCCTCCCTATAAAAACACCTTCATCCAAGTAACCAATTAGTCCATACATATGATGGCCTTTCTGGATTGCCACTCCATCTACGATAAAGATCTCATTGCTGTAGCTCTGCTCATACCCCTTTGTAAAGACGGGAAACTGGGCTATTTCTTCATTGAGTTCTGTACCTCAAATCCAATGGGAGGACCATCATGAAATTGGGTGATCAGCTAGCAATGTCCACCTGGAAATGACACTAGCCCTGGGTCACAATACAAAAAAATAAAGAACCAAGGGACCAAATGCGCTACACCCTCAGATGTTGTGAATCAATTCATCATTATGAATTGAATTGTTATTACAAGAATACAACACAACAACATATTTGTGGATATTCTTCTTTTACTGGTATGCTGCTGACACGTGTTTCGACCTACGTAAAGGAGGTATTTTTCAAGGCTTATATTTCTAGTAATTAACCATTACATGAATTAGAACATAGATGTTTTGACAAATAAGCATTATACATTACCACGGAAATGTTGACCCATAAACATAGATACATCCATCATTATTTGCATAGCACAATTCAGTTTTCCAATCCCAGCATGTGTGATAGCAGAAAGAAGAAATAGACAAAAAACAAAGGAAAATATTTCTAAAATCTCAAATTGGTCATATATGTCAAACATTCACCATAAATTACCTAGACCTTATATATTTGTTCTCATACACCACATATTTGTAAACAATATAGTACTCTACCACCATTAGCGTGTGTCCACCAGTGGGCACCAATGTTTGAAACCGCAAACTTTGGTTAATCATGCAATGTGCCCATCACCACAAAGAACACCTGTTGTCCCTCACCCAGATTCAGGTTTATGCAAATACTATAAGTGACGTGTGCTCTATTGTCTCTTTTTATAGCAATTATGGTAAAATTACTGTTGACTACTCTCCAGAATAAGTTCAAACTGCATCATATTTCTAACTTGTGAGTTAGATATTCTAACCGTTCATGGACTATTCACCATAGAGGATGAAAAAATGGGAGTCAGAGCAAAATCCATCATCCGCAAATTGAAAAAATGCCACACATGTTGTGGACACGATTTTTACCTTGATTCTCTTCTAAAATGCCAGGAACTGTTTTACTTTTACCACCCTTTCTTATTAAAGTTCTACTGTCACCGACTCTGAAAGGAAAGAGCCAATTCTAAAATGAGCACAGCAGCTTTAGCTGCTCTCCTTCACCCACCATTAAAAGGCTGCACTTTAACAAAAAAACAAAGTCTTACCTCTAAAGGAATGGACTTCTCCCACTCTAGATATCTTACATTTTCACAATGAATGACCAAACTTCATGCTAAAGTGTGCAGTTCCTAAGAACTGTGTCACTCTGCGCTTCAGAAACAGACAGCGTTGACGCCTACAAATAAAACAAACCCTAACCAATTCCTCATTGTGTATCCCAATATAAGATGGTCTGCTCTACCATTAAAAATCAAAAGGTATATGTCAACACCCAGCCCTCAAAGATGTATAACTAGTCTTTCTTACCTTAATACATCTGTCACAACTCCAAAGATTAACCATCCCCACGCCTGGGTTTAAACTCTGCAAAAGAAATTATTGAAGCTGTTGCCTTATTGCATTAGTTTCATGTTTTCCAGAATATTATTCCCCAAACACCAAACCCAAAGCACACACACTTACTTGTCCCTGAAGGCAGTCTGCCCTCAGATGGTCTATTTGCAACTCTGCACGTGATCTGCACCAAAAAGGAAAGAAGCCACACAGCTCTCCGTGTTCCTAAAGACCTGCCATTCCTATAGCCAAAACATAAATGTGCGACTTGCCACGCCAATGCATGATGAGGTAATGACGTTCATAACATCATGCGCATCCCACAATGTCTGCTGTTAGCGCGTCTTGTTTACAAACACGCAAAAAAACCCTATCCATTCTAATGATGTGTGCTGACTTTCCATAAAATTGTCACAGTCAATTGAGCCACCCGTTTGTAAACCATGCTATCTTTAGACCTTTCATCAATTGAACTCCGATAAATGTAATGCCCCCCAAAAATGGTATATATATTTTATATAAATTTGATAAGAATTCCAGTGAATTTGATATAAAAATGTGATGTAGATTTACTCCAACCCCTATACATTTTATTCAACCCCTATAGATTTGAGGACCCCCAATAAATGTTAAATACATGCAATATGAATTTTATATAAGTTTGATAAGAACCCCAAAGGATTGGATATAAAAATACAACTTTGATAGCACCCTACAGTTTGAATGGGTCTCTGTGCTGAATAGACATATGTCTATGGGTGGCCCTAAGGCTATGATGCTATTAGGGGCAGATTCTCACAATACAGATTCATAGCTGTTTGTGTAGGCCTCCAAAACAATTTGCTCTTCAAATGTGTCAGGAATGTCCAGCGAGGTGTCAAGGAAAATGTAATTATAAACAGTTACAGTTACGATGAAAAGAAAACACCTGTCAACAGTCCCAGCGATCCGGATTATAGTTATTTACCTTATTGCATTAGTAGAAGATACAACAGACTTCATGCAATGGACTACTCACAGGCTTTGATGGCGGACTGTGAAGATCAGAAGTTCAGTGAGAACACATCTGCGTTTCTGCCGGCAGTCAGTCGTCCCTCATAGTTCTTGTCATTGGGCGGTCGGTTGAGGATGTCATTCAGCCGAAGATAGAGCTAATTTGCAAATGGCTACCAGTGATGATGCTCTTGTTCTCAAGCAGCCAGGGGTGTTGAGCCTGTGCTATCATGTCTAGATATGCAACATGCCGAAATGGAGTCTAAAGACAATGGATACAAATCTATGATCATGCAGAATGAAAGATTTGAGGTGGGGGAGAATGACCCCAACCCCCCTCAACATTTGGGCAATACAGAAGTGCATGGATCATCGGATGTCGTGCCAGCCAGTCGGTATATTTTTCAAGGAAACGGTTGTACCTTTTAGAGGTGTGACACCTAACCTACAGTTAAAACCATGCATTTCTGTTTTTGTCTACAGCCTCTAGCTGACAAAATGGACAGTATTGAGGAGAGCTAAGCCTTAGCAGACACTGTCAATATTTACTGTGTTTACTACTCAAATCAAATTGAAAACCCGGGGAATCTCAATAATAGAATCTGTAAGCAAAATATCTTGGTAATGGTGACCGATAGGGTTAAAGACGATGCAGTCCCAACAGTTGTGACCTGGGCTGATAGCCTTGCCATTCAGGGCTTCACAGCCAAAGTGGTTAAAAAGTGTTGCAAACAACACTTTCACAAATGGTGCGCCAGGCATCAAATTCATGATCCGCAGCAGGAGGCTCATTAATGGCAGGAGCACAGAGTCAGTCTTGGTTTCCGTTGTGGATGACCTGACTCACCTGTTTGATCAGGGTGGGGTGGTCCCTTGATTATGCTTGATTTATCAGCAGCTTTTGATATCATCTATCAACCTACCCTGATCTCCCAGCTTTCCACCGTTGGTCTCTCCGACCAAGTACTGGCTTGGTTTTCCTCCTTTTTGTCAGGTCGCACTTAGTCTGTCTCCCTTCCATCATTCTGCTCTCTGGCTATCTCTCTTCTTTGTGGTGTTCTTCAGGGCTCCTCTCTGTCCCCAACTCTATTTAATCTCTACATTTGACCTCTTCTGGCTATAATTCATGCTTTTGGCCTGCTTTGTTACTCCTATGCCGATGATACCCAAATCATTGTGCAGTTGGATCTCACTATATCTGAATCGGCAGGACAATTGAAAAACTGCTTGCTAGCCATTGGTGAGTGGATGGCGAGAAACTGGCTTAACCTCAACGGTGGAAAAACTGAGGTGCTGGTGGTGGGTTCCGCTACTCCCTCTTTGTTTTGGACCCCAGAGTTTTGGCCGGAGAGTCTTGGCCTCTTCCCTCAGCCTGTCTGATCAGTAAAGGACATTGGTGTTAAAATCTCGGCTTCTTTGTCCATGGCCAGCCAGGTCTTGCTTGCATGTCAAAAAGTGCACTTCAAATTACGGACTCTCCGTAAAGTCCTACCTTGTATTCCGGCTACGTTCCATGCTCCTGTTGTTTCCTCTTTAGTCATTAGCAATATTGACTATTGTAATGCGCTCTACCTGGCCCTGCCCAAACATCTTCTGCATCGATTTCAGCTGCTACAAAATGCGGCAGTCAGGGCTGTTCTTCACCCTCCTTGGGGTGTTCATATGACTCTGCTGCTACGGAAACTGCATTGGCTCCCTGTCGAGCAACGTATTCAGTTCAAAGCACTGTGTATTTTGCACAAGGTCGTTTATGGACTTGGTGCTGAATTTCTTCAGAACAAATTTGGTCTGTAAATTCCATCTAGGCCTCTCTGTTCTCAGGATCCTAAAACCTTACAACCCCAAAGTTCAGGCTTGCTCGTATTGGCGGCCGCGCCTTCTCGGTGGCTGCGGCAAAAGCCTGGAACCAGCTTCCCTTTCCTTTGCACAGCACCGAGTCTCACTTCTTGTACCGCCCTGTATTGAAGACCTTTTTGTTCTAACTTCCTGTGGATTGGACAGACCTCTTCTCATTAGCGCCAAGATGCCTTCGGGCTTACATTGCGCTCTATAAATCTCATTAATATAAGATAAGAATGTTTGCAAATATCCTATACAAATACATCATTAAGTAAAATATGCTACATGTTGAGCCCTAAATGTCTGGTGTATGCCCCTTTTGAACATGAAGCAGCTTAGATGGGGGTGTCCACTGTCTGTTAGAAGTCCCCCTGCATATTTGTTTGTTACCGTGTAACCATGAGCCCATTGGGCACCCGCCTGTAAATCTAGTCTGCTTATCATCTGTAACAGCGCCTCGATGCCTTATGGGCTGCAAGCGCGCTTGATAAATGCAAATAAATAAGAAGTATATTTGAGAAAACTGTTTGCATGTGTGGGGATAAAATATATTTAAGACATTACAACAGAAATATGTGCATGATGCCCCATAAACTGACCTATGAACATTGAGAATGCAGATAATATACATGTATTTATGCCTATTTGCAGGAAATAAATTATAACACCTGTTGGGAAGCTGCCCATATAATGTGAAACCCGCCGGTAGATGTGTGCAGCTATTAATGTCGGCTTTACTTAAAGAGCATCCAGGCAGCACATCCCCAAGGATGTTGTGTTATCTGCAAAGACTACTGGGGACATACAAACATGAATGTAACAATGTTCTATGTATCACGAACATATGTCTCAACCGATGCCACCCTACAATGGATATCTACTGGAGAAATCGCTACAAAGGGGGTTTCGATTAAATGAAATGTATAGTGTTTAGATACACTTTTATCAAATGTTATATACATTACAGCCGGGTTATCAAGTTTATATACATTATTTTGGGGGCATTACGTTTATAGGAGTCCCATAAAATGTATACAGGTTCAGGGGCGTGTTAAAGGGACAAGGCCACCTGTCACTTGAAAGACTTGATTAAAGGTATCCCACTCTAGTACTAAGATTTATTTCCTTCTTTTTGACATTTGTGTACAAAATACATTTAAACTAACATGTTTTTGTTTACCTTCAAATAGCTGATTAAAGCCCTGAGTGACACCCTTGACAAGGCAAGTAGGGCAGAGGAGTAAATACTGGACACAGCATTTGCTTTGAATACTTCAAAGGGGGCGGGTCTGCCATGAGCATTCTGCATGGCTGGTGATTTTAATCTGTTTGCAGGAGTTGGGGAACCAAATTATCACACCTCTCTTCAAGCTATATGTAAGGAGGTGTATAGAAACATTGGGTTCCCTTTAACTCAAAGTGAATTTAAGGATCTGAGAGTTCCAGTCCTTGGGTAGTGTCATGAAGCCAAGCGTAACCAATGAGGAACTTATTAGGGATGGTTTTAGCGGTTGGTTCAACTTAGGAAAACGTTTTTAAAAAGGCACACAAAAAAACTCAAGATGACTTTTCCTTCTAGTTGCAAACAGAAAGCCTTCATCTGTAATTCCAGGGTCCCTTTCCAGGATATTTGGTCAATTCTCAGTCACTCACAGTCTGGGGCGACTGTTCAGTCTGAGTTTCAGGCCCTTTAGGTGCCTGTACTTTAGTCTGGGGGAAATGTGGAATGGAGGGTCGGGTAAAGCCAAGCTGACCCCCAAAGTTTCCACCAGGGGTCTAGCCACCTATGCTGGACAACAATTGTGCCAGTTGGTGCTATCTTGTCTTTCCTGTATTAGGGTTGTGCCTGTAGTCTCCAACAGTCCATCCTTGTCTACCTCCTTGATGGGTCACAATGCTCTCATGTCTAAGGGAATCTCTTCTGTTCCTATCCTCTCCTCCCCTTCTCTTCCTCCTCCTGCAACAACCCTGATGCTCTGCCCCATGCCTGTGCCTCCACTCCTCTTCAACGCCCTCTGATCAGGCCAGGAGTGTACATGTTGCTCCTCCTCAATACACTCACCACTCAATTTTTGATGTCTCCTCCAACCTCCTTCTTAAAGCATTCCTCCTGGCCGTCTCTGATGTTTCGTCAATATCATTCTTATCGCTCTCAAACTGCTCCATAATGTACTCATCCTCTCATTTCATGCTGTTACCTCCAACCTCCTCTTTGTATTCACTGCCTCCTTTTCCACCTTTGTTATTCTCCCCAGCCCCCTGGTCTCCCTCTTCTCCACCACAATTCTCCAGCATTGGATCTTTCATGGATTCACATGCTTAGAATATTCCCCGTCGTCAGACTGGGACCCCTCGGTACACATATATAGCCTTTTCCAAAGGAAAGCTTTCGACACTTTTGTGTCCTATCTACGTCCTTCTAGGACCCGCCTACGCATGCTCCGCAGGCCGTGCTAGTATAAGAGGCCCGCCCCCGCGGCTCCCCTTCAGATTTCAACCGTCTCCAAAGTAGTGGGATCTCCTCGTGTTGTCCTACTGTTTTGTACTAGGTTGCGTTATTGGTTTTCGAGTACAGTATAATGTCCTCTGTGTCAGGAAAAGCGCTGTTCCGTCCATGCGTGACATGCGGCTTAAAAAAGGTTTACGAGGGGGACGGACATATGGACTGCATATATTGCCTCCACCCTCACCATTCGGTGGATACCTGCGACATATGCAAGGGTTTTTCTCAAAAAACCCTCAAAGACCGGAACCGACGCCTGGTGGCATGGCTGAATGATGGAGCGGGGGCATACCCCCCCTCGGAGGTGGGCTCCACAGAGTCGGCGAAAACATCACGCCGAGCGGCCTCGTCGGAACCACCGGCGAAGAAATCTAGACCGTCGGAAAAAGAGTCGTCTGGAAGTCACTCCACTAGAGACTCCTCGGCAAAGAAATCATCCTCATCAAAAAAGCATGAGAAGGAAAGGAAATCCTCCTCTGGCGATCATCACAGATCGACCACGAGTCGAGAATCGAGTAAAAGCGGGCACAGTGTGGAGAAGGCGGGACCGCCAAAACCACCTGCGAAGTCTACGTCGTCGACGGCGGTCCAGTCATCGGCCGCCGCCCTGCCACTCGCACAGGGGGCATCCACCGTCCCGTCGACAATGGCGTCGACGGGGGCCCTACAGGAGGCCTGGAGGCCTGAAGTCTTTGACCCGACCCCCCCGGAGGCTTTGCTACAAGAACAAGCTATGTTGCTGTCCTCGGAGGACGAGAACGAGAGAGTTGCTGGCCCAACAGACCTAGGGCTACGAGCGGCTGACAAGTCGTTGACGAGGGCATCCGTCACCGGTATCTGCCCCTCTCCTCAATCCTCAATCGGTTTTGTCGTTGGATATTCTGTCCACGCTTCAGTCCTTGTTGCGGTCGTTGGACCAGCGACTACCCCAGGCAAGCCTGCCACAGTCACCCGTCGACGAGCCGGGCCCGTCCTGTCAACCGACGCACCCACGCACGCCAATCTCAACACTGGCACAGGAGGAAGGTGAGCTGCCAGATTCGGAGTCTGACAGGGGAGCCATATCGGATATCTCATTATCCCCCTCCAGGGATCCTACCTGGGAGTCAGAGGCGGAGTTGGAAAACCCCAGAAGCCCAGCTCACCCGTCCCCTCCGGACGACATTGCGTCATTCCATTCTATGATGGAGAAGGCATGCAAAGAATGTGGTCTGTCCCAGGAAGAACAGAAAAAGGACTGTTTTTTGTTCGACCACATGGGCAAGAGAAGGAGGTCGGTGTTCTCGATACCAATACTAGACCATGTATGGAAAGAGGGGTTGCAGACAATGAGACACCCATTCTCAGAACCAGCAGTGAAAGGACGCCTAGAAAAAAAGTTTAAGGCTCCAGAGTCTACCCCCAACTGTTTATCCTCCCAACCAACACCGGACTCGGTGGTGTCGGCGGAAGCAGCGAGGAAGGCAAAGGCACAGCACAAGTGCACGACTCCTCCTGAGAACGAAGCGAGACGCCAAGATGCCTTTGGCAAGAAAGTGCTCTCCGTGGGAGCGACCACAGTAAAGGCCGCAAACTCTCTGGCAATTGTGGCCAGATACGATAGGGAGATGTGGCGCAGACTAGCTCCGCTGCTTGATCATCTTCCAGAAGAACAGAGGAAGGCGGCGATGCTGCTGGTCCGAGAGGGTGAGGAAGCCTCAAATCACGCAATAAACATCGCGGTGGATCTCGCTGAGTCAGGCTTCAAGCAAGTCAACAATGGGGTGGTATTGCGTCGAAAGTCATGGCTTAAGTGTACCTACTTCAGGCCAGAAGTGCAATACAAGGTCTTAGATATGCCCTTTGAGGGAGACCTTCTTTTCGGTGAGAAGGTGGACGAGGCCCTAAAAGGAATGAAAGAAGATTCGGACACGGCACGTTCATTGGGTGCCCTCCAGAGTGGCAGAAGTTACAAGTCTTTTTGTCCCTTTAGAGGGGCTTCAGGTAATTCAAGATTCTCTTCTGGAGACAGATCCTTTGCCAGATCGGCTTACCCCTCCCAGGGATACCGACGTGCCTCACAATCGGCTAACCGTCGACGAAACTTCCAGTCTTCCAGAAAACGACCATCATACCCATCGTCGTCGAGAGACAAGCAAAATAAAGATCAGCAGTGACATACCACAAACCGTTCTGGGGGGAAGAGTTTCAGCATATGTCGACGAATGGGAAAGGATAACGACGGACCAATGGGTGTTAGACACTATAAGAAACGGACACTCTCTGCAATTCAAACACAACCCTCCGCAAATCCCACCTGCGTTCACCGCTCAGTCCCATATGAAGGTACTGCAACAAGAGGTTACACTCATGTTAGCAAAGGGCGTGATAGAATTAGTTCCAACATCACAGAGAGGTCAAGGAGTCTACTCAAGATACTTTGTCGTAAAAAAGCCGAACGGCAAATGGCGTCCCATTCTAGACTTACGCGATCTCAACAAGTCCTTAAAGTGCCTGAAATTCAAGATGCTCACTCTGCAGGAAGTGATCCGCGCAGTTCAAAAGGGAGATTTCCTGGCGTCCCTGGATTTACAGGACGCATATTTCCATATTCCAATGTGTCGGAAACACAGGAAATTCCTACGTTTTGTAATAGGGCGAACTCACTACCAATTCACGGTTCTTCCTTTCGGGCTCAAGACCTCCCCCAGAACGTTCACAAAATGCCTGGCTCCAGTGGCTGCCTGGCTAAGGAAGCAAAGCCACCATGTATACCCATACCTCGACGACTGGCTGGTAAGGGGATCCTCCCCAGCGTCGACCAACACAAGTCTGCAAGCCACCATGCAGCTTCTACAATGGCTAGGATTCGCCATAAACTTCGAGAAATCCTCTCTGCGGCCATCGAGAACGCTGGTATTCTTGGGGGCACAGTTCGAGACTCAGTTAGGGCTGGTGAAACCTTCTCTCGACAGGACCTCAAGACTCATTCAACAAGCGGCCCGGCTACGGCGAAACACCAGGATCTCAGTGAGAAAGTATGTTTCGGTCCTAGGGGCCATGGCATCCTGCATCCATCTGGTGAGAAACAGTCGACTATTCATGAGGCCAGTCCAAGAATTCCTCGCGGACCGATGGACACAGGCTCAGGGATCGTGGTCGGACAGGATAACCATCGACGACGACAAGCTACGTCAGACCCTTCAGTGGTGGCAGAGTTCCCACAATCTGAACAACGGTGTGCCCCTACAGGAGCCGGAGTATCAGAGCACCATAGTGACGGATGGGTCCCTAACCGGATGGGGAGCGCACATGGGTGCTCTCCAAACGCAAGGTCGCTGGTCTCCATTGGAGTCACTCCTACACATAAACGTACTGGAACTCAGAGCGGTACGATGGGCTTTGAAGGCGTTCCTACCACACATCAAGAGTTCGCGAGTGCGAATACTGACCGACAATACAACAGCCATGTTTTATCTCAGGAAACAAGGAGGGACACGATCAAGGACTCTTTCCATAGAAGCCCAGAAAACATGGCATTGGGCATCGAAGCACGAAATTTCCCTCGTGGCTCATCACCTTCCAGGAGTGAGGAACGGCCAAGCCGACTCCCTCAGCAGAAGCATGGCCCAGATACACGAGTGGGAAATGGACACGGGTCACTTGAGGAAAGCGTTCGAGAAATGGGGTCACCCCCCTCTGGACGCCTTCGCGACCAAAGACAACAAGAAATGCGAGCAATTTGCAAGCAGATGGCCCCAAGAGGGTTTGGTGGGGGAGGCGTTCTCCTTCCCATGGAAGGACATGTTCCTCTATGCTTTTCCCCCGTTTCCCCTCATACGGAAAACAATACAGTGGATACGCAGATACAATTGCCGGGTGATTCTAGTGACACCATACTGGCCGAGGCAACCGTGGTTCTCAGACCTCCTCCATCTATCGCTGGAACATCCCATAGCGTTTCCGAAGGTCCCGTACCTTCTATCCCGGGACAGAGGCACGGTGTGGCATCACGACCCGGACAGTCTCAACCTTACAGCCTGGCTCCTGACTTTTCGGAGTTCGGCGCTTTAGACATTTCAGAGGATTGCCAAAAAATTCTACAGGCGGCTAGAGCCCCTTCTACTAACAAATCTTACTCCTATAAGTGGCGGAGATTCTGTGAATGGTGTAGAGGACAACGGGGCCTACAACCATTGTTGGTGACTCCGGAACAAGTTCTACCTTACCTGCTCCTCTTGGCAGAAAAGGGATTGTCCCCCTCATCGATAAAGGTACTCCTGGCAGCCATCTCGAGGTTCACAAGGAAGAGGCAGTCGTCTCCTCTATTCAGTGACAGACTGGTAAAACACTTCATGCGGGGTTTATTTCGAGCTTTTCCCCCGGTGAAACGTTTCCCCCGACGTGGAGCCTCAACACAGTGTTGGTAGGCTTGATGAAACCGCCCTTCGAGCCTATGGCCACGTCCGACATAAAATTAATTTCGTGGAAGTTGGCATTCTTGATAGCTATCACATCAGCCAGACGTATCTCGGAACTACAAGCGCTGGTCGTGGACCCGCCCTACGTAAGATTCTTTAAGGACAAGGTAGTCCTGGCAACTAACCCTATGTTCGTCCCGAAGGTTCCGACGGTATATCACAAACACTCATCCGTGGTTCTGCCTACTTTCTTCGCCATTCCTTCATCGGCAGCAGAAAAAACTCTTCATACCCTGGACGTTAAGAGGGCTCTGAAATTCTACTTACATCGTACACAAGACATCAGGGCTACTCGGCAACTGTTCGTCGCATATGGTCCGTCGATGAGAGGAAAAGCAATCTCTAAACAGGGATTGGCTAGATGGGTCTCGTCGACGATTGCTTTTTGTCACTCTAAGGCCGGAAGGCCACTGCAAGGACATCCTAGAGCTCATTCTACAAGGTCGATGTCCTCCTCAACAGCGTTATGGGCTGGAATTCCGCTGACAGACATATGCCAAGCTGCGGCATGGTCAGTGCCCCACACGTTTACCCGCCACTACTGCCTTGCCAGGCAGCATGCAGACGAGGTGCAGATGGGAAGAGCTGTCCTGCGCCATCTGTTTCAGTAAGGTACGCTCCTCCCTGTGGAGATTCTGTTGTCTACCCTCTTAAGGGCGATATACTTTATGTGGGCAACGTTATATGACTTAACTTATCCCTACGATAGATATGCATTGTGTAGTAGGGTGAGGATATATATTGTTACATTACATTCTCACCGTCGTCTCAAGTGTTACTGCTATACAATCTATTCTAAGCATGTGAATCCATGAAAGATCCAATGCTGGAGAAGGGAATAGTTTCTTACCTGTAACTCCATTTCTCCAGCATTGGTATCTTTCATGGAGGTTTATAGTGATAATTTCGACAACAAAAATGTCGAAAGTCAAAATGTCGAAAAAAAAATGTCGAAAAAAAAAATGTCGACTTTTTTTTTCAATGCATTTTTTTTTCGAAATGGGGGGGTTCCCCCCCAACCCCCCTTTTTTTATTTTTTTTATTTTTCCCTTTTTTTTTACTCCCGAACCCCTAAAATAAATATATAATTAAAAAAAACGAAAGTCGACATTTTTTTTTTCGACATTTTTTTGTCGACATTTTTTTTCGAAATTATGACTGCCCACCTTTCATGGATTCACATGCGCCCGCCAACCTCCCCATATGTAATGTATGTGATAAATTTAACCCTTCCTACTTTGGAGGGGCCGAAATCTGAAGGGGAGCCGCGGGGGCGGGCCTCTTATACTAGCACGGCCTGCGGAGCATGCGTAGGCGGGTCCTAGAAGGACGTAGATGGGACACAAAAGTGTCGAAAGCTTTCCTTTGGAAAAGGCTATATATGTGTACCGAGGGGTCCCAGTCTGACGACGGGGAATATTCTAGGCATGTGAATCCATGAAAGATACCAATGCTGGAGAAATGGAGTTACAGGTAAGAAACTATTCCCTTATCTCCTCATTACTTCAGCTTCCTCCAAAATGCACATATATGGTTCCACTTCTGACTCTGTATGCACACTCTCTGCCTCAACTGTGGTGGTTTACATAAGGGACTGGCCAGACACCTTTGGAAGCTGCCCTGCTCAACTCTGCTCAGGTTTGTATATGCATTGAGGGGTATCAGATCAGTGCAATTTAAATTGGGTTAGTTTCTGCGCATTCCCAGCTGCTCTATCGCCACATTTGCTCTGGAAAAAGGGTCCAACTATTAACAAGGCTGCTCTCCATTTTAGATAATCGTTCTGCACACACTTAGATCAGTGCCGCTGTAGTGATGCTCTGCTCTTTGCAGTTCTGTCAGGCCACAAACGCAGCCTGAACATTCAAGTTTCTTTTTTAATAGACAACTGGCATTTGGTGACTGGGTTTGTCTTCCCGCATATTTAACGCCAGCAATGTATTCCCACAAATTTAGGCCCACTATAATCATGTTATCCTCTGTGTCACAGTCTAGATATTCCATCATTCCAGGCTGGCTCAGTGCTAACCATCCCCAAGTAAGAGGTGAACTGTCGGACTTTGCCTTGACTTTTAGCAGATCCTGCTTCCAGGGATCAATTGCATAACAAGGTGTTGGGTTTTTCATGGGTCCCACTGAGAGTAGGAGTTTACCGAAAAGTGGTAAGGGGCATGGTTGAGGTCCCTGTGATGGATGGATGACATTATTTTGCCTGCACTCACTTCACAATATATTCGCTTTGTCACTTTTACTTCTCCATACCTTACGTCACTTCCCTTTCACTTCTCTTAGCATTTACCTTAACATTACAGGGGCAGACCTCCTGTAACTGCATCCTTATTTTCTACCCCATAGCCCCCTGTGACACCTTGACCGCAATCCTAACTTTAAGCTAGCCTTAACCACATCCATTGCCACCCTCACAATGTGAATATGTAGACAAAGTAAAGACATGAAGAAGTAAATGTCTGGAGAAGCGAATGTAGATAAAGTTTAGACTGAGTTTTTGAGGCAAAATAGAGGTAGGATACCTCTGTGATGAGCCCCTGCCAACCTATTGTAGCATGGTGGGGTAGGCCAGGATGATCCATCCTGCACTGTGCTTGGACCCAGCATTGCTTAATGGACAGTGGCAACAAGCAATCTTGGCCTCCCCATCCTTTTGAGGCAGGGGGATTATCACAGTAGCAAGAAGAAACTGGCCCTCATTCCGAGATAGGAGGTAAGCACCGGTATTGCGTAAAATACAACACCGCCCTGGCGTCAGACCGCTAATTGCGGCCCATTCCGACCTCGCGGACACGCGCTTTTCGTCATGCCGGAAAAGTACCGCAAAAACAAAGAGGTGATGGCTGGAAGGTTTAGAATTAATCTTAACCACTGGCAATGCTCTGGGCAACCCTCCAGACCACCGTTCTTCGCCTGCCAAGCCATTACAGAAGGGAAAGACCATATGCAAATCATGCCTGGCCCCACCCCAAAAGGGGCAGTCCAGCCCGAACTGCTAGGCCACATCCCTTCTGCACGAGACCACAAGCATCCCCAAACATGTTTCGCCCTTGTTGGGGCTCATCAGTGAGGAATAGCTTGGGTCTCTAGGCCCAGCAGGCAAGGGACCCACGTCTGGGCATACCCGTCCCACTCGGGGTGACATAGCAAAAACAAAGAGGTGATGGCTGGAAGGTTTAGAATTAATCTTAACCACTGGCAATGCTCTGGGCAACCCTCCAGACCACCGTTCTTCGCCTGCCAAGCCATTACAGAAGGGAAAGACCATATGCAAATCAGGCCGAGCGGCATGCCGCTAAACGACCCGCAAACCCCCTACCGGCATGCTGCGACATGTAAATAACAACACCGCCTTGGAAGCAGTAGGGTCTGTACATAACGGTGACCGTAAATTACGGATACCGTAAATTACGGTCACCGAAAAAAAAGGAACCGGAAATTACGTCATCGCACAGGAACGGGAAGGAGGGCGGTGGCCATCTTTAAAAACACAATCCATTGCCATCCTCATAAGCCAGCACCCTTGGGAGCAAACTGAAGTTGGGAAAAGGACCAGACTACTACGAACATGCCGAAAGCTCCAAAGAAGGCTGCGGACCCACTCAACAAGAAGAAATTCAGCCCGGAGGAACTCCAGGCCATGGTGGACTACCTGGCTGAGCATGCAGATGTTGTTTTCAGCCCCAGCATGCGGAGGGAGTCTATCATCCGCAAGAAGAACATCTGGGCTCAACTTGCACAGAGGGTGAGCGCTGTAGGCACCACCCCCCGCACCGCCAGGGACTGCCGCAAGCCGTGGGATGATCTGCGGGTGCGGGTGCAGGGCCTCCTCTCCAGCAACCGGAGTCAGGCCATGCAGACGGGAGGCGGTCCAAGTACCCCTGTGCAACTAGAGCCGTGGGAGGAGACATGTGCTGCTCTGATTGGCACAGAATCGATAGAGGGCGTGGGTGACATGGAGTGCGGGGCAACATCGTCTGCCGAAGGAGGTGAGTGTCCACAGTGTACACTGCCAATGTCCATTGCATGATTAAAACTGCCCCAAGGGCCATCGAAGGCACCCTCTCATGTTGCCCTCCCCCCATCCAACTCTTCCCCCCATCCAACTAATGCGGAGGCAAGTGCCACGCAATCAAGGGCCAAGTGCGAGTACATAACGCACATCAACCATAGTGCATTAACTTGCACATCCCATCATGCACACTGTGCAGCCGGCTCGGCATTGCGCCAGCCAAATTGCACATAACCCGGCTACGATGAGTCACTCCCAAACATGCGTACATGACATACTCATGCACATGTACCACTGCCGTTGCTACACCCAAAAGGCCACAAACCGCAATTGACTGAAATGTGAATGCAGCCATGTATGCAAATAGGACATCTTACAATCACTCATGTTGTCCCTCTCTTCTACCCCCACAGGCACTGATCATGACAGCGCCGAGCCACATTCAAGCTGGCCAAGCACCTCCATGGGTAGTGGCAGGGTCAGGCGAATTCCTGCACCAAAAACAACAGCCTCCCCGGCTCCGGAAAGGCCACTGGATGCTGCACCACCACAATCCATCCCAGCATTGGCGCCTGCCACAATGCCAACCCCAACATCGGCACAGTCGAGCATCTCTGGGGAGGCTGCTGCTACCGGCCCTGACGAGTATGTGGACAGCTCGTTACCCATCTGTGGGGCGTTCGAGGAGGAGGGCCAACACACAGTCCACACCCCGGAGCCCTGCATTGTCCCCCTGGCCTCATGTAGTGACTGTGGAGATGCACAAACACCTGCCCGTAGTCCGCAAATAGACACGCAGGGGTATGATGATGGTGGCCCAAGTCCACCGGTACAGGCCTCGCCCGAGCATGCAGGGGCAAGTAGTTTCAGCGATGGATTTCCATCATTCAGCACACGTCGAGCAAATCAGCTCACAGATCTCATAACAGAGTTCATGGAGGACAACCGCCAGGCCAGGGTTCAATGGCATAATGAACTGAGGGAAATGCGGCAGAAACTCACCAACAGCACCAACCGGTTGTGTGAGACTGTCACTGACAGCACAACCCGTCTGTCACATCCTTGGCCGCATAGCCAATGCCCTTGAGGCAGCCCAATCTAATCCCCAGCCAGAGCAGGCGGACACGCCCGCATCCAGTGAGGCCACACCAGCCAGCCCAGCAAGACGCACTCTGCGTTCCATGCGGCGCAGGGACATGCCTCCCCCGGGCGAGGGGAGCAAGAAACAATAGTCATTGCTGCCACATGTGGCCTTTACGTCCTACATGGGACCACTGCTGTGGAGTTGGGGGGGAGGGGAGTGGGGGGTGAGGGTTTGTTGTGGAGTTGGGGGGAGGGGGGAGAGGGGTGAGGGTTTGTTGTGGAGTTGGGGGGGAGGGGGGTGGGTGTTTGTTGTGGAGTTGGGGGTGAGGGGGGTGATGGTTTGTTGTGGAGTTGGGTGGGAGGGGGTGGCTGCAGATAATGTTCACACTTATTATTCCTTTTTCACAATACACTATTGGTGTTGCAAAGTTTAACCGTTGTGGACATTCATCATTGAGCATGTGTATAATGACGTCTGACATGTACAAGTATACACACATCCAGTGCCCTGTGTGCCCATGTAATGCCACCCTCTGCTGACTTGTGTTCTGAACATTCTGTCCACTCTTTGTTTGGCGCATGACATGTCCCTCAAGTGCACTGCCTCCATGATGCTTTCTTGCCACTTCCTCCTCCACCTTCACCACATCGTCATGTGGTAGTAGCAGTCCCATGTCAGGCGACAAACGCAATTCTAGGGATGCACATTTTGTTCAGCTACACATATGACATGGGGATTTTGGACACCAGATAGCAGTAGATGGGTCCCCCATCAGTCCTGCTTCGCCATCTCATATGTGCCTTACGCAAGCCAGCTGACTGCTTCATCTACACGCATGCACTGGTATGGCCAGTGTTTTAGTGCTCCCTGGGCCTGTTCTGTGGGTTACTGAAAGGGGTCATGTACCATGGTGTCAAGGGACAGCCACCAACAGCTGCATGTCTAGCCAAATAAGGTGAGTGTTTGAACTGTCATGGTGGAGAACTGAACTTGGCTGACATGGCAGGGTTTCACTGATGGCCATATGCACATGTCCATGGATGCATTTTGCCCATTCATGGCCACAATATGTGTCCAATTCAAAGGAATGCTATGGGGGGGTTGCGTCTACAAGATGGTCCGTGAACAATGGCATGGACATCTCGTGGTACATGCTTCGTTGATGCATGCAGCTGTCCTGAAGTTAGATCCATGTGGTGCTGTGTACTGTGTAGATGTGTATTTGGGTGTGATGGATGTAGTCAGTGGCTCATGGTCATCATCCTGCTTGATACATACTATGGTGAATTCCAACACTCCTATGGGTGTGCCATGCTGGTGACGTGGTGTGGTATCCCTGCTGCCCTCAGTTCAATCGACTCCCAGGGATGGGTCTCCAATGTGGTGCCATGCTGGGGGCAGCCACATTGTGCATATGCAGTGTGTCTTCCTATATGCGCTTACGGTTGTGGTGGCCGCCAATGAGTGGTGCAAGTGTAGTGGGATTTGCCCTTGTCAGATGGTGGAGATGTAGTGTATTGTGAGTGCCTTATTCCATCGATGTGGGAATCTGTTCTCATGTGCCGTTGCACTGGTTCTGTGGAAGTTGGTTGGTGGGGTGAACATCGTACGATGGCTTCATCATTTCGACCCAGTTGGTTCATGCAGGAACCCACCTCATGGCACCAATGCACTAGCATGACACAGTCAGACGACTCAACAGGCAGCCAGGCACGTCATCCTGCATGTCGCACCATGTGGCACGGTAGCGTGGTGAACTGCTGGCCCATTGAGTCATGAGTTGTTCTTTGATGTCGGGCCCCCCCATGTGTGATGTTCTTGGTTGCGTTGCATTCCATCTGCACGTAGGGGGAGTGGTATTGTTTGCAGTTGCTATCCGCCACCTGCATGCCATGCTGGTCCACCTACGACACTTGGGTGCTGTCAGGGGCACCAATGTCATTTGGCATGCCTCCATATGCATGAGGTCCAACTTTACTGTTGTGTATCTCCTGGGTGGTCCATGTTGGGGATTGGTAGGTCCTTGTGTGCTTGGGGAGGTGAAACAGCACTTGTTTATGTGTCCGTGTAATGGACGGTTGTGACATGCCATGCATGGGCACCAGTGTGTGCTGGTAGGTGCCTATGGCATGGGTGTGGGGCACAGGCAACACCGTCACTTGTGCCAGGATAGCAGTGTATATTTGTATGCTGCTCGCTTATCTCATTATGTCTCAGGCCAAATATGGTGGTGACGGTGTCACAGTCAAGGTGGTCAGGGGTGTCTATCTGCTAAGGATTTTCCTTGAGTGGCCGGACATGCTGCGTGTGCATGGGGGCTGCTGGGGTGGTGACGGAGGCTGCACTGGTGCTGCATGCAGGGCCTGTCTCCCCCTCCATCTCCTCCTGTGTCTCCTCAAAGGGGGGGCCTGGTGTTGTTGCTGAGGTTTTTGTGGTTGTGCCCTTGCTGATTCTATTGGTCTCATCTTGGTGTGGGAGGGGGTGTGGTGTGTGGGTGAGTTCCTTTTCTGCTGTGGCAGACTCCATTGCCTCCACCTGTGCTGATTGTGTGCACCTGTGGCTCTGGGAACCACTGCTCAGGGTTCTTTACTCCTTCTCTGAGATGCCTGTATGTACTCCATGCTGGTAAGGTACTTTACAGGCTTAAGGAGGCCGTTATTTACGTGTGCTCCTTACTTGTGATCAGCTCCGGTTTACGCCATGCCGCTAATTTCGGCATGGTGGGGCGCGCGCAAGACCCAAGACCGATAATTATGGCATTGTAGTTTACGGTGTCGTAATTAGCGATCTGAGGGGTCAGAATAGCATGTAGTGGTAAACGATGCCGGTAAATCATTACCGGCATGGTATTTACCTTACCTCCAAGCTCGGAATGACCCCCACTGTCTGTAGAAGGGCCATGTCCAGCCACAGCTCATATAAAATAATCCAACCTAGTTTTGTGCAGAGAATGGCTATCAGTGTACCATGAGTCTGACTGCATGTACTTTTTCCTGCACAACTTATTGAAACAGACGATGGACGATTGGGTGAAAATAGAACCTTAAACTTTATTATTAAATATGATTACCCATACAAAACCAGAAACCGTCCAAATTAACAAAATCTGTCCTAAAACAAAAAGAACCAATTAAAATAATCACATTGACACTAGATATAATACATGTAAAAACAACAATCACCAGATATACAGCTGTTCGATTCGACGAGTTTGTTCATGCCATGATGGAACATGTGGAAAGTGCATACAAGCCATTCTATCACATTCTTAGATTAGCTGTCTTGTTCAAGGTATATTTTTACACCCAATCCTTTCGGGGTCTTGGGGAGACTGGTCACATCCTGCATAGTGCCCATACCACATCGGCTATGATAGTCCTCTTGATGCCGAGACCAGCCAGTTCCTACTAGTGTAGAAGAAAACCATCAACTTTCCTTTTGGCCAGAATAGCTATCAGTCACTTTGCACTTAAACTTACCGTAATCTTTCACTTCCGGCAAGAATGACAGCCGCCAAAGCTCTTCCAGCGAGCGTGCAGCAAACATTAATCTCATTCACCAAAAAAGAACAGGGACCAAATGCCCATTGGATTAACATTGCATAATTCACATCTTAATTTAATTTGTGGAGCATTCAATATAAAAAAAGACTAATATTCTCAGAAATTATATCCCAAATAGACAATCATTGAAAAATTACAACTCCTGAGAAACGGTTATAAAAGGAATAAATGTGAAGAACAGAAAATGGCTCAGAATACACAGAACTGTGTAGAATTAGAAGGTTAACTACATTGTTGGTCTGGGATTAAGGCTAGAAAACCTCAGTACTGGCGAGACTTTATTTACAACAGTAGATACACAGGCCCAAGTTGGGATTTCATGTCAAGGGACTAATAAGGGAACTGGAACTGAGGAGAAGTTCTGTAAAGTTGGATAAGGCTCAAGGAGGCACCAGTTAGGCAGGATTGGACAGGTCCATTGGCTAGAAACGATCCATCATCGCAGTTGTCACAGATTATAGTGAAGGGTGGAGGATGAAGTGTGCATTGAACCTTCAATTCTACAGGTCCTTCCTTCAGAACATCTTTGGAGCATGTTGGTGGAGTAGTGTGGGGTGGTTGCACTATCCTATCATTACCTATGTTGACGTTTATCTATGAACAAACGTGTATTTCCACTTCCAGTGCTCTTACAGGATAGGCACGGGGAGGGAAGAGACCATGAATAATAGCGCTGAGAGGAGAGCTTTTACATACACTCTTGCAATGTATGTGTCAAATTAAGTTTTCTCTGTCTTGTAAATTATGAATTGAATCAAATCAAATACACAGCCTTACATAGTGCTTAATCCACAATTGAGAACTAGATATTAACAATCATGTATTAAAGACAGTGCATTGCTGCTGCATTTACAATCACTTTTATGATCATTGAGGTGGAAAAGGCACTTTTGGACCAAAGCAACATTTCAGCTAGTGTTTGTGAATTCTTTTTGGAAAAGTAGCGCTGAATAAATGGTGATAAAATGGGATGAGTAACGCTTACAACACTAAGAGATAATGAGGTAAGCAACGATGAAACAGCGAAAGTGGTGAGAAGCATCGATGAGAGGCGGTGTCATTGGACGAGACAGGCTCAAGCATTTAAGTAATGGACCAAAATGTGGGGCAGTGGGCTGAGAACAGACAAATCCTCCTGCTTCTTAAGAAACCAGCACTGGACACTGACAATCTCAGCCGAATGGACCAAAAGGAGATTCATTAAAGTGGTACATTGAAGGGAATGAGAAGCCAGGACTGGATATCATTAGATACTGCAAGAGAAGAACAGGGTTTATTTTCAAAGGCTAGGGTAAGAGTAGGCATGTCTGTATAAAACAGCTCAGAGTGATCAATGCTTTTTAATTAATGATGGGTTCACAACAAAGTCAATACAGTGGTGCAACTCTGACTTCAACAGTGAAATGCCCCGTTTGCCTTTGCCAAAATCCTTTCCAGAACACACCACTAAAATATTCGAATCCTTGCGCTGATGCAGACATTTGACCGGATTTACTTCTTGTTTCTTTGCCAGATTATGGGAAAGAGACCTACCTACTAGAAAAGCTTGCCTTCCCTCAGACTGAAACAGGGTCTCGCCGAGTGAAGACATCACTTTTCTGTCTCTAGAGTTAATTGAATAATTGAATGTCTGTCAATGGTAACAGGGTCTAAGGCAGAAGTCTGCAACCTTTGGCTACGCAGATTCTTTGCACTGCAATGCTCATTATCACTCACCACGGACTATGCTGGCTAGGGCTTATGTGAATTGTAGTGTAAAACAAACTCCTGGTTTGAGGGGTAGTGAGTCACATCGAATTTACTCTTATCCACAAAACCTTTTGTAGACACTCTCTGCCCAAATGATTGCAGCTAGAGTGTGACATTTTTAGTTAGTTAAATGAAGGGTGGATTTATATGTTTTTTCTTTCCATCTTTGATTCTTATTTCTTACAAAGGAACAGCATTCTGTAGTGTACATGCCAATGGAATATCTGTGCATAATAAGAAGAGATGAACTGGATGAGAGTAAAGAGTCAGGATAAAATGACAGAAGCTTAGTTAAGAGTTGACAACTTCTACCAGGATTGCTTAAGGAAACAAAGGGAATGATGGGAGATTTGGTGCAGATTTAAATAATAGGATAAAACTGCATGAGACTGTAGTGGACAGGTTCAGAGAAGATTGAAAGGGGGTTGCAGCAAACAGGATGAAAGGAGATTGGATGAGTTTCTAGTGGCCATGTTACGAGGGAACAGGTGGCAGTTAACAATAGTGGATCAGATTATGAAGGACAGGATGAGAGGAGATTATAGTAGGTATCTTGAGGTTACAGTATACTGGACGATGTTACAGTAGGCATGGTGAGAGTGACAGGAAGACTGATACAGTGTCACCAATAATACAGGTTTAGAGGGGATACGATCGTACTGGACCTGTTGAGAACAAATTGAGCGGCATAACACTAGATGGTTTAGAGGAGAATAGATAAGATTTGGGAAGATGGGTTGGAAGGATATTGGATCAGATTGAAGCGGATGGAGTAAAAGATTTTGCAAGTAGTAGTCAGCACTATAAAAAGACCAAGTTAAATTATAGAACCCAGGCAAATGAAAATGCGAGGAGCACGTAGTAGGCAGCATGAGGGGAGTGTTAATGATATGAGGCAAGGCATCTTACTGGTTGAGGATATAGGAAAAGGGATAAAAATAGACCATATCAAATATTTTAAAAATACATGATTAAGTCAGAACCATTCAGGTTGTGATGGCACAGAGAGATGACACTAGATCCAATGGCGGGAGGCAGGGTAAATGGAGATGCAAATTAACATGTAGATACTGGATCACAGAAAATGAAGAATTGATTAGCTTAGATAAGACAATCTGTACGATGTCCAACACACAATTCAGCTGACCAGCTCCTTGAGCAGTGGGCTCACAGAATTAGCAGATCGATCCTGCATGAGGAGGATTTCTTTGGTGTTCTCGACATTTAGTGTTCGCAGTTCTGTCAGCAGCGAGAGCAGTTTTGCATAGAGAAACCTGCAAAAGACATAGAATGGAAAAGATGTTTGTATTCGGTTCATTGTGCAGATGTGTCACGCAGGATTTCGGCCTCATGCATCAGAGCGCCTTAAGGGGAGACAAAAATAAATAACCATTTTGCAGGGGAGTCCCAAAAATACTGGAAGGGGTGTTAATGCTTTTGTAAGGTTCAGTAGGTCCCAAGACATAATGAGCTTCAATATGATTTTGGTGGTATTCCTGTGGTTTTTACTCAGTAATACCACCAAATTTAGTTACCATTACTACCACCTAGCCGTGTAAATGTACCGCCAGATTATGAGTGACGACATGGTAGAGAAAATGCCAATTTTGTTAAATGCATTAGAACTTCATAGGAGGCTTAGCAGTTTTTCCACAGGTATAAATTCCACGTTTGGTAAATCTGCCACTTTGTGGCATTGAAGTGCAGGATTTATCTCTAGAAACTTGCTAGAAGTAAATTCCCCACTTCAAGGAATAAAATCCGAATTCGGTTGTGTGATAAAACATGCAGCAATCCATTGCAGTAAAAATAAAAAAAGTGGCAGTATTGGAACTCATCTGGTTCACAAGCAGGGTCTTGAAGAGAGCACATTGAAGGGCAGAAATCAGAAGATCATGCTTATATGAATCTGTTTTAGTAGCACATGACTCATGAGAGTCAAGAGTTACAAAACTACAGGATTGATTATAGGAGTAAGGGCAGCCACCTCACACAGACACACACACACAGACACCCCCAAACACACATGCAACACAAACACATTTACAACCTTGCATATATTTTCTTAATGTCTCTATGAAAGCAGGCACCTCTCAAAATAAGTCTTATTATTATTATTAGGGTTTTTATTGAGCGCGGACCTAGCTTTGGAAAGCAACAGAGCATTTTACAATCATAGGGGGAAGAACACAGTGAGGGTGGCAGAGGAAAAAAGGAGCAAGGAGCGAACAGGGAAGGACGAATAATTGGCAGCAAGGGATTTACAAGCAACCATGGGAGGGGACAGTAGGGAGCAGATCCCAGAGTCTCAGATAGGGTGGGGAGTGCATGGTGTGTGGACCTAGATTTTAGGGAGCATCCATTCCTTGAAGAGGATGGCCTCGAGCTCTTTCTTTAACTATAGAAGCAATGGGGCAAGTCTAATGTTGACAGGGAGGAGGCTTCAGCGTCTAGGAGCATTGACAGTCTTCTGGTCCTTTCCTTCAGGCACCCTCAGAATTCAAGTCTGCACATTTCCTTACTTGAATTTGTCTTTATTCGCTTCACCCAAATATATGCCGGGGAGACCACCACAGCACCCCTATACTCTCACTACATTTTATATTACCCTAAACCACCCCTCACATATAATTGCGGTGAAATCCGCAAAACAAAAACTAAAGAAATGTTCGTATTCTCAATTTTGTGGGGTCGCAGTGCTTGTATGATCCCCATGGTTCTGGGTAATTTCATCTCTGCAATAATCTTGTTGGTATTATGCCCTCTGCATAAAACAGTCATGTGTACTGACTGATTTTGATTCAAATGAAGCCCTTCACTTTACATCCTTTCCTTTCGGTAGCCAGTGAAAAATCCAAACACGTGTGCCCTTTCCTAGGTTACCGCTCTAGGGAAAGATGATAGGACCACCCTGGAACACTGTATCCTACTCTCTGTTCTCCCCCTTACAGCTTTTGTCCCACCTTGGTCTCCAATTTCCATATATCGACATCTAGTCTTTCAAGCACAACCTGCCAGGGGTCCGTTCCCACCTCCCCATTATTTCCTTTGTCGCAGAGCATGCATGGCACATGATTATACAAGTCCTGAGCTTAAAGACTCATTAAAGTTCAATTCACAAGATGTTAGAAGATTGAAATTGCTGTCAGCTATTATACTAAACAAGTGCAAACCATAGCCGAAAGTGAACATGATGCTCAAGGCCTGCAGCAGCCGATATAAGCAATGCTACTCCATGTTGTTTTTCTTAAATAAGAGCTCATTGAAAGAGGTTATGACTGCTGCTGCTGTCGAAGCAATGTACGACGTTTCATCCCAAACCATCACATTCCGATGGCCTCCCTCACACACATTTCAACAAGGGTGTGAAAAAGAATCCAAGTCTTCTCCTGAATGGCACATAAGTAACTCATCCCTTCAAAAATCAAAAGTTAATTTGTTTATGAGGACCGGGGCCTAATACATTTGCATTATATTTGAGCCCCCCATCACAATGACAGGAAGTGACATCACACAATGTTTCTGGATGGTAAGAAATTGGGCCTCATTATGAGTTTGCCGGTGTACTGGCAGTAATTCTGGCAGGATACTGGCCAACAATAATCCCGTTACCAGCAGTTGGTCCGGCAGTATTACCGATGGATTATTTAAGGGTGGTAAATCCCCATTCCATTAAATGCCACTGGATCCCATGGGGAATTTGCCAGTATTACCGACATGAGTAATACTGGCTATTTTTGCCCGTAAGGTGACAGAATTACCTCCAGATCTTAGCTCCACCATATTGGCAAACTTGTACTTTGCTGGTGGAAATGTGCAGGTATATGGTTAATAACGGCACGTTATTTCCATACCGGCAAAGTTGTAATAAGGCACATTGTAACTTTTTTCCCAATCACTTTTATTGCAGCATTTTAATAAACAATAACTAATAACTGGAATAATCACCTGGCTATCAAAAGTAGCAAAATCTATACACATACCTTCTTTTAAATAATTAGAAATCAGATTAGGTAAATTGCAGAGATTGAAAAGCAGTTTACCAGGGTTGCCAGTAGCAACACAAGGATACAAATCGCAACCTAAACATCAGTTGCTGTCCTCTAATTTTTCAAGGAAATATAAGGGCAATTCAATGCATACCCAGAAGAGTAGGGTTCACAGGTACCTTGTTGCACTATGGTACTTTGGATTTTCTTATGTTTTTTAATTTATTTTGATTTTTTTTTTAAAGTACTTCATGTCATCTTGCACCCACTTTAAAGCTCATCCTTGCAATGTGGATGGTGTTAAGGTGGAATTCTGAACTCCTGTTGATCGGCCTCTTTGATGTAATTGGTTATTTTATCTCCAGCTTGAAGGAGAGTCACGTTAGGAGTGTTGATCCCTTGGCTGGGGGTGGGCAGGGTCCTGGCCTGGTTTGTTGTGGGGTGAAAGCTTTGCTTCAGTTCTCCTGCAAGTAAATGCAAGGATCACTAGGAGAGAGAATGGTTTCCTGTCCAAGCAGAAAGATCCTCTGTGGGACCTGCCATTAACCTTACACTGTGCGTTGCCAGTGCCCAACTCTGGGTAAAAGGTTCAGTGTTGGGCACTGGCCAGGCCCAGGAGAGACCACATCTTCCACACATTCATTGCTTTCCGACTGGCCAACCACTAGATACTATAGGCCGGGAAACTGGAGGGAAGTATGGACGCTCTCAAATAAGGGATGGTTTTGAACTTTGGCTCCTTCTGGGGCAATGTCCCAGCCTGGGCTGCCTAGAAGTTATTGAGACCTGATAGGAATTGTGTGGCGATGGCTACAGCAGCTAGGAAGAGGACGCCGTCTTGGGCTAAGACTCCACTCTTCTAAGAGATAGCTGCACAATCCAGCCTCCTTACCTGGGCTCAGCTGCCTTCTACTGTTAAAGGGGCAGCAGGGCAATACTGGATCCCAAGGGGGTTGGGAGTGGTTAGCCACACTATAATGAACTGCTGGAAAGTAAGGGGATGCCTCTTTTCAAACGCATGTTCTGATACAGTTTGTGTTTTGTGGGGGGTTGCATAGTATTGTATACCTTTAGTACACCCCAGCACTCTACACAAGGCCGCCCATCTCATATCAGGATGGGATTCTCCAAGTGGGTTCTCACTACACAGATGCTACAGGCAGACCAGGATTAAAAAAGGAATTTCAACAAGCCTGTCATTGAGAAAATGAGATATATTAAAATAAATATAAATTAGAGTCTGGTCCTCTTATGGTTACATGTAAATGTAAATAGTCCTTTATACTGCACCCAACACATGTAGTGGTTTCTTTTTACTAAAGCTTGCCTGGAAAAGCATACGGTGGGCTCACATGTGGGTTGTCCAGAGCGGGGTCTTCATCATTCACACAACAGTAGGGCAGGATGTACAGGGTGCAGTGGTGGAGTGGAGGTTTTTGGGTGGGGCATAGGGGGGAGCCATCCCACCAGTTCCCCATGGTGCCACATACACATGCAGCCTCCTGCTGGTGCCCGATCATAGGCCCCCCGGCAACAAAAGCTGCCTCCACCTGTGACAGGGTGGTGGGGTAAGTGGACAAACAAACAGCACAAAAAGGGAGAATTAGGAAGACTGGGAAGAGGAGTTAGTGCTTGGTTATGTTTCTATGATTGTGTAGGAAAAGTCTGGATATGTTGTTATGTACTCTCCTAATGTACTTCTGCATTATAACATCAAATAGGTAATGCATACTGCCATGTTTAAACCACTGTTTCTTGTTTGTGTGGAGTGAAGCATTAGGCTTTACTGCACATGTCTGTGTAATGAATGCTCTTCGCCTAGTGTGTAGCTTTACACGCCTCCAATACTCTCACTTTGGACGTGTTTCCCTTTTGGCATATGTAAGCATGTTTTAGGCTCCCGCTCCTTTAGGAAAAGAGGCTTCAGTAGGCAGAAGTCATCATACTGCAAGCATGTTCGCCTGCCTCAGACTGTGTGTGAACCTTTGAGGAGGTTATTCAGCTTTGCTAGATTCATCACATGATGCTGTCCTCCCTGATAACACCATCCTACGTGTGAGAAGGAAGCTGGAATTAAAGACTTGGATAGAGGGGCTTTGTTTCATGTTTGTAACATTGTTTCAGTACAATTCTGTAGAGGAGCAGGTAGACACAGCATCCATAGCTCCCACCTCCTCACCTCCATCATATTGGAACATCAGGATAAGAGCCCTGTGTGGGACACCAGGTATTGTCCCAATACTACATCCAGTGTATGAGAGACAATGGGGGTCATTCCGAGTATGGTGGTAGGGGGTTAACGGCACCAGTAAGGATGCCGGCGCCGTTAACTCCCTACCACCACATTCTGAGGTCCCTTAGCAGGTCCCACTAGGGCTGGCCGGTTTTACCAGCCGCCCTTAGCGAGACCCGTTAATGGACCATGGAGCTAGTAACGGGCCCACAATTTGCGGGCCCGTTATTAGCTCCTTCCCCATTCCCATTGAGCCCTATGGTCCGCATAGATCGGAATGTCCCGGTAAGTCCCCATTCCGACTACACGGACCCGGACCCGAGTTTGGAGGCAGCCATGGTGCAAGTAGCACCATGGCTGCCTCTAAACTCGGAATGACCAATATGCACTCAGACCACTGTATCGAATGTGCCCCTGCACTGAAAGGGTGGAAGGATGTTTGCACACACCATTGGACATCTAAGAGCTATAAGTGAAATTGGACAAGGGAAGAGTGACGTCATGAAAGAAAGACTCACGGAAACAATTTGCAAATAATTAAAGGATAAAGATGTAACTAAAGTAATAAGAGAAACATGTAATCGAAGACTAAGAAATCGTATGCACTGAAGAAATAAGTGAGGAGAGATTAGGTGAATGTATATACGCAGAAATGCAGGATAGCTGAGACATTTAGAAGCTTGCTGCAGAAGGAAACATAACGTGGCTAAGGTAGCCATTAGAAAAAGATGGATGCCGGACTTATATTGAAAGCAATTAAGCTACCTCAGAGACAGACCAGGGCTGCAGAGTCAGCAGGTGTTGGAAAAAACAGCTTTGTGTGGGGAAAACGGAGGAGTCTATTGGCCTAGGATCAAGAATGCCACATCAAGGAATAATTACATGGCACAAAGGGAGTAAAGAGGATAAGTCATGTACGTAAGGCATATTTCTCTTAGATTAAGCGAAGAAAACATCTGCAAGTGCCAAGTATTACACAAGCAAAGATGTGAAAAGCCTATACAAGATGGAGTGAACAAGTCTCCAGAGGTCAAGAAGAGTAATGACACCCAGCCTAATGAAAACAAATAGCAGTAAATAAAAGGTTGAAATGGACAAAATCACGGTCTCCTCATACGTCACTGAAATGTCAAAAACAAGGGCCATTCATTAAGCTCCAGATGAAGATAATGGTGTACTGACAATCTCTCAACTGTGGTAGAACAGAGAACGGTCTGCAAGGTCAACTATACAGAAGAAGCCTTGGCTTGGGGGCTGACCGATGAGATATGATGGACTAACTGGGCAAGTGGGTAGTATGTTGCTCTCTGCACCTGAGTTTTGTTTTGCTTGCGTGTGGCTAACAAGCTGAAAGTCCAAGGTTGGGAGCGAATGCCAATCAATCAGAGGGTCTATGTAGCAACATACTATACAATGTTGCACAGGCTTACCCGCTGCTGTTATTCTGATATAATCTGTATTACACGTATTTAGAGGTGGTTCAAGGCATGCCCACTAGATAAGGGGCATCCAGTGATATTACTAATAATTATATGTTATGTTGTTATAGTGCATTTGTATAGCATCTTATGTACCATTGGTATGATCTCAAAGTGCTGTGGGATGTACACCCTCGGAGACTGTGGTCTGTATCAGTTGAGAGAGTAGTGTAGCATATAGTGCTATGGATGCAGTGGATTTGAGAGTCCCGTGTAATGTGTGCAGCAAGGAGGGTGGACTCAGAGTCTGCATTTTGGCTGCTATGGGACATGCATATATGACATATGATTCAATGAAAAAACTTTGTTAAAGGCACGTTATGGTTACAAGTAAAACCAAGAAACCTCAGAAATTCGCCATTTACCACCGCCCACTGCTAAGACTAACACCCAGAACATCAAAGATGACATCGTAAATGTCATTGATGACATCACATGTGAAATTAATTTTGATGAAAAGTCCCTACAGGGGCTTGTGTTTATAATGTTGGTAACAAGATGTCAGGGGTCATCGGTGAGACCGATCATGAACTACCTAATCTATTAAGGAATGTACTCATCTAAACAACATTGTATTGGAGTGTTGTTGTTAATACAGAGACCTAATCATACATAAACATAGGCAATGGCTGCAGCATGCACCATAGAAGTACAATATGTATAATCTTCTAATTTTGGATAGTAAAATAATGAATGTCACCTTATCAGAGTTTTGAGTAATGTTAAACATGTAATAACTAGCTAATAATTCAAGACTTACTAAACACTTGTGCTAGTACAAACAATACATAATTCATATGAAGACCAAAATGCATAAAAATCAGAGGCAAATAAAGGGAAACTAAAGTAAGGAAGAAAGAAACAGCATCATCAGAACAAGTTAATAACATAAAAGTTTATCTTCATGTAGACAAATGAATTGGAGGCCTGCTTATTGCCCCATGTATGTGCACCATGAGCTGAGACCAAACCCTAAGAAAAGTACTTTAAGAACATATGACAAGGTTACCGTCTAGATATATAGCACCTTTTGAATTTTAATATTCTGACTGTCAGTGAACAAAACCACCTGGCCTAGATATGTCAGTGAACAAAAACAAGTGGGCCGGATATGTGATGTCATCAGTGATGTCATCAATGACATTTGTGATGTCATCTTTGATGGCCTGGGTGTTAATCTTAGCAGTGCACGGTGGTGGCGCAAGTTATGGTTGCTTGGCTTACCATAACTGGCGAATTTCTGAGGTTTTCTGTTTTACTTGGAACCATAACGTCCCTTTAACCACGTTTTTTCAGTGAATTTCATGGGTTTTTACCAGTGCATGCTATTTCCTACAACGTACTAATATCATACTCACCCCAATATAGCAACATTTTTGTCCAATTTACAAAGTGTCACCTTAAAAATCTGCCATTTCCCATCTTCTAGCATCATTTTTAACACTTCTATACACTTTTTGCACCTTTTTCCACTGTTTTTGCGTCCGTCGAAGTCCACGAACGTCTGACATCATCTCAAACCTTCCGGACAGTGCCATGTGACGATGCGCTGCATGATGACGTGTTCACGAACGCGTGTGTACTTTGCGATCGGGTCCATGCTTAGAGGACGGTTCCGAACTGCATTTTGTACTGATCTAGGAACTTTCAAGCGCAAAATGTTCCCTTGCACAGCTCTTACACCTATTCTTACTCATTATCCATTAACAATCTAGTACAAAGCACATACTTGGAAGAATATTAGCAAAACTGCTATTTATCTTAAAAATGGCATTAACTATTGCAATCACTCCTCCACCAGCTGGAGGACCTACACAACAACAAAAGTGCAGTACTTCCAAAGACAATGAAGAGGACCAAGAAGATCAGGTAAAGGAAGTGACTACCTCTAGCATCCAGAGAAAATCATGGGTG
Source organism: Ambystoma mexicanum (assembly GCF_040938575.1). Classification (NCBI taxonomy): domain Eukaryota; kingdom Metazoa; phylum Chordata; class Amphibia; order Caudata; family Ambystomatidae; genus Ambystoma; species Ambystoma mexicanum. Next base: position 1,087,993,288 of record NC_090921.1, read on the forward strand.
TGGCAGTTCTTTACCACTGTTGGGAATGTACCAAAAGCTACAGCTACCAAAGTGAAATGCACTGGCAACTTTGTACTCAGTCGCAACCTACCTGGACATTACTCCTACGGGACAACCTCCATGCGCCACCACACCAAATCCAAGCACCGCAGTACTCTCCAGAAGGTTGATCCTATCTTAGCAAGTCGTAGGCTGTCTTCCTCCACATCATTTTCCTCAACTAATACTGTAACCCTACAGCCCCCTTCTGTGGGACACAAAATCCCACCAGCTACCTTGCAAGCAATAAAAGAGGCTGTTGATCCATATCTTTCAAATACAACAGTCCTCTGTATATATTGCAACAGACCACTCTTCAGGGGGAAGCAATTTCGAAGTGCATTTGAAGCGGTTATCAAGGAGCATGAGAAACACTGCCCCCTACCTTAAAAGTAACACACGCACAACATCGTCCCCAGTCCACCTTCCCCTCCATATTAGTGCTTGGTGTCTCTTGCCTCATTTCTCTCCCCACCTTACGTTCTAACCTCTCCTGCAAAAAAAAACATAAAAAACAACAAAAAAAAGGTTCCTTTAGGAACCACCTTTCATAGTTAAAAAATAGAACTAAAAAGAAAAATCTTATAGACTCAGCCTACTTTACATTTCGAAGTAAAGTACATAGAATCAATAAGATTTTGTAACATTGCCATTAGCATTTTTTGTTATGCTAATGGGAATAATGTGGCGTTCATCCCCTGTTCCAGAGACTGGAAAAGGGGATAACGGCTGGGCAGGCCACGTTATTGGCCCAAGCGAAGTGTGTCTGTGTGCGCCCTGATGCCTGCAGGATTCGGTGCATTATAAATGAATAAATAACGAGGGCTCCAGACCGTTATCCCCTATTCCAGCCCCTGCAATGGGGGTTGAAGGCTATTAGCCCTCCTGGTTCCCAAAGCGGGAACACGGGGTGCTAAAAAGAGGATTTATCTTCCTACACCGGGATTCCTGTGGCATCCTGCTGTAGGAAGGAAAATCCTTTTCCAAGATTGCCACCATGGAAAGGGAAGGCGGGGCTCCATACAGAGCCCCTCTTCCCTTTCCATGGCAGCTTGCAGAAGGCGAAGAGAGAACCCTCTGAACATATTACCAAGTGCAAATTTGTTTTCCCTTTCAAATCTATTCCACTTTTGTATAATTTGTACCACATAGCCGTTCCCAGGTGGACATGGCCACTTTAACCCCATTTGTCGTCCCTCGCAGTCATGGCCAGTAGCCAGATTGTCCGGATCATGACCTTATGCCATGACCTGGAAAATCTGGCCACTGCCCATAGCCACCTCAGTCAACAAAGGTATATCACTATTTTTTGTACCTACATTATGACACTCGTCAAAAAATAAAATGGGCACATATGCAAAACCATGCTTTAAGGTCCTTGCCAATGATCCCTACACGAGTTTGTTTGAAATCCGCCCATGTTTTGTTTTTTCAAAAGTGGTCAAATGTATGTACATACAATAGTCATAACTTAGGCCCCACTTGACAAAATCCATTCAGATTTTACACAAGCAAGGTTGGGTCCACAATCTTTCTGAAAACGTTGTCCACATTTGTCAAATGGCAACAAAGTTATAAGCCATCTACAAATATTGAGACCCCCCTCTAATGTAGCCCCCTCTTGACAAAATCCCACCAAACTTTACAAAAACATGTATATCGAAATTTAAAATCGTTTTGCAAACTTTGTGTAGGTTCGTCAAATGGCACCACATTTATTAGCCTTTACAATATTTTGGTACTCCCCTCTAATTTTGCCCCCTCTAGACAGAATCCCACCAAATGTTGTAGAAACATGTATATCTAGATTTAAAATCGTTTTGCAAACTTTTGTGCAGATTCGTCAAATAGCACCACATTTATAAGCCTTTACAATATTTTGGGACCCCCCCCTCTAATTTTGTTCCCTCTTGACAAAACAACTCCACACTCTCCAAAACCATTCAGATTCAGGTCTAGAAAACAATGCCAAATGTTCTTGCAGTTTCATTGAGCGTCGCCAAAGTTATAAGCGATCCAAAAACTGCTTTTCACCAACCCTGTAATGCAGAAATAGGCATAGTTGTCCCTGAACATCTGAAGTGTTTGCGAACATCGCAAGACTGTACTCGAACATCTGGACTGTTCATGGACTTCGGGGATGGAAAACACCTGTTTTTTTGGCTTCTCACGGCCATATCCCATCCCATACTCATCACCCCTCAGCTCCCCAGTTTGACAGTGCAATGCTGTGTTTTTAATGTGTTTTTACTGCAATGGTGGGCGTTTCCAAAAATCTGACGCACTTCACGCTTTTCATCATCCAATCAGTGGGAGCATCCGATGTCCGCGGACATCACGTCACCCTGTAGGCCAATCGGATGCCCCTCCGCGGACCGAACAGGGAAGTGGGTCCGCAGACAGAACCCAGATATCATAATTCTTTTTTTATCTACTTTTGGGCCATTTTAAAAATAACTACTGGACGGATTTACACCAAATTAACAAAAGCACACTTTCGGGACCAAGCCACCGCTCCTGCTGCAAATTTGGTGAAAATCCATCCAGCGGTTTGGGCTGTAGACGTGAGCAATTCTTTTTTGCCATTGCGTCGACACACATAAAAATTTGCCGCCCGTTGACGAAATTTCACCAAGCTTGCCATAAAAATTCAAACGAGGCCATATACTTTGTTTACAAAGTTTGGTAATGATTCGTCGAGAGGGAGCAAAGTTATGTCGCCCAAAAAGTGCTCTTCCTATGGGTTGAGCAACTTAACGATAACTACAGGGCCACTACCACAGGCCCTGTAATATATGATATATAGGTATATATGTTCCCTTAACCCATCCCTCCCCTCAATAGGTTTTACAGTTTGCCACATAGGATGACGTCATAGCTGATGTACATTGTGGTATGAAACCTTTGTGTAATTAAATTTCAAGTGTGGGTGCGTGGACTACAGTTTGTGGTTTGCCAGATTGCCCTACTTTATTCTATTCTAATAATAAAGTAATACTTTGTCATATTCTTTATGTTTGACCGGTTATTTGGGTCTGAGACCATTATTGTTAATTCCATATAGCACATGAGATGCTTCAAGGTGCTAGAGCACAATTCCTTGCCCTGTCTGGATCTCGCCTTCCATTGAAATGCCTTTGTTTCTTTGGGTATAAGAAAACGGTGCTGGGAGGGAGGGGGGTTCTCACTAACTGTCGTTTGTTTGTCCTTTATATGCTTTTTACTAATACATTCTTCACCAATCGATTGGAATAGTCAGTGGTCATTTTTACACATGCGTGAAGTCTTAAAAAAATAGCAGGGATCGAAATTTAGGGGAGCTTGGAGTTATTTATCTTCTGCTTGTGGCCTACAAGAGCCTGATTAGCTTGACACCAACAGCTACCAGGAGCTACTTTGCCCTCTCCTGGCCAACTGATTCTGAACACACCTATGAAATATAACTCTGTGCACTCTAATTATTAAGACACATCTGAATGACATTCAAAGCATAAGGAGTCAAATAATGGACAAAATAATATGTTTGCATCTTATGTGGGAGTTAGATTTAAGGAATGCTATGTACTATATACTATATACCATCCTCTCAATTCCCATGTTAGCTCCTGGTCACTGGTTAATTCTATATACCCAGCAGCTGCTTTTAGTTCCTGCTTATCTAATCTTAACTTCGAACCATGAAATAGTAAGATATGGCTCTGGTGCATGTAAATAATAATGAGATAGTTATTGGTACTCGGTGGATGGTATTTGTAGTAGGTGTGTGTTTGCGTGATGTGCTCAAGCATTCCCCTGTAGTGGGGAAGCATGTTTGAGCAAAATATGTTTATCCTCCCCATTCATCTCCCAGGTGCAAGGTCATGGAAGTGATGGGGCCTACAATGTTGATGAGAATCAAGAGTTGCAAAATGACAACTTGGGCATTGAAACGTTTGAAGGAGGTGGACTATTAATGTACAGTAATTAAAGAAATAATGGCTGCTCACAAGAAGTCAACAGTACCTCGCCTGGATTTGAAGCAAGTGTTGCAGAACCCCTTGTCCACAGACGCCATTTAGGGGTTGCCAGAGTTAGCAACTGCTACCTCTGGCTCCTCCTCTGCTACCCCTAGACCTGTTGTTGTGACCCCATGGCCACTGGATAGCTGTGTTGCACCTGAAATAGGTGGTTGTAAATGCAGTCACAGCATCAGTCACAGCTTTTTTCACCTGGAACCTTGATCTCGTTAGCTGGCGAAATAACAGGGATGCAGGAAAAACCATGAAGCCGCCATCACTGACAGGTTGGCAGTCTATTAGTGAAGAATGCCTGAATGGTTGGGTTCAGAGGCAGGGGCTGTCTGTGCAGCTCATACCCAGTACTGTAGCCAGGGTCATACTGGGGAATAAAATTGTCTTGGGCACCAATGAAAAAGTGGCCCACAGTTGCAAATTGCAATTCCTACTTTTGTGACAGACTGTTTGTACCCAGTGGGGAGGTTTTTGATAAAATGTGATGCAAATTGTGCATTTTAAAGAATATTTATTCAGTAACACTGGTCAAAACTACAAGCTGCATGATGAAGTGGCCTACTTTGACCAAAGAAACTGGCCCACACTAGCATTTTGCAATTTTGGTTAATCGGGCATTGTCCTAAAGGCCAATCCGAGTCTGACTGTAGCAACAGGAAGGGTATGGTGCCAGGTCTAGCTAGCTGGGAATGGGTAAGAACAGCCTGCAGTACTCAATGACAGTACAGTATGAATGCAAATCTCATCAGTGTTTCTCGTTGTCTGCTTTGCAAATCCAGTGAGCCACTGGGCCTGTGATGAGAGAGGTGTGCCCCAGTGGTTTCTGCCACCAATCCTGCATGGGCGCTGTGTCACATGAAGTTGTCCTCTGCTTTTGAAAGAAACCATCTTCCTCAAGCGAGAAAAGATATATATTTGGAAGGATAGCTCAGGGGCAACACACTTGCTTTGGAACAGTAGAATGCAGTGAAAAGGGTTCAGTTCCTATTCCAGTGCATAGTTGATGGAGGAGGCTGGCATTAAGCAACATATAAATGACCAAAGAAAATAATAATACGGGCCTTTTCTCTGGGTGATGTTTACATTTTCAAATACTGTGACCTGTAACACATCCTTCCCCTCCTTCTCCCATCTAACAAAAGAAAATTGTGGGTTACTTGCCAAATAAGCAAAACAGAAAGGTGATGACTTGAAGGCTTCAAATTATTCATAACCACTGACACAGCTCTGGGTTCGAGGAGTGTGCTTGGGGGTCAATGTTTTGGAGGCTGGTACTGGAGACTTAAGATGTACTAGTGACTTACAGATGTTGAGAGAGAGTGTATGAGACTTAATGTGCTGTAAGAGAGTTTAAATGCATTGAATGCAGGTATAAGATGTTTGAGGAGGTTAACTGAGACTCACACCATTGGGGTGTTCAAGAATGCTGGAGACTTATGTTTCTGGAGGGTGGCACGAGGGTCGGATTGGCCCCTCGGCCTTTCGTGGCCGGGTCGAAATCGTCCCTGGGGAGTGGGGACCGGTTTCTGGCCATGCCTGGGCCGGTTTGGAAGAGAAAGAAAATAAATAAAATACATCATTTCTTTTTCAATTTTTTTTTTTTTCCAAAAAGCTTTTCATTCTTTTTAGGTCGATAAATGAGTACCAACACAGGTTGGGTGATATTGTATGCATATTTGTTCTATAAAAAAGAGCTTAAGCGTAAGTGCTATACAATAACATATCATTTGGCCTTGGACGTCTGCTTGGATTCACAGTAATTTAATGTACTTAGGCACAATGCCATTTGATGCCACTTCCTGTTTTGCCAAGAGGTGAAAGGTCGTGTTTCATCGCTTCCTGGGATGTCACTTTGGGGTGGGGTCAAATGACATCACTTACAGCGATGTCATTAGAGGTCAAGGGTCATGAGGCAAGGGCTGGGCCACTTTTTTTGAGGTGAGGGGTGGGCCACTCTTTTTGGGTCACCGAGCCTATTTCTTCTCCCAGTCCGACCCTGGGTGGCAATGTGTAAACATGAAGGTGTTGGAGCAAGGCATTGGAGGTGTAAGGTGTTGGACGGCGGGAGTGTGTGCGCCAAACATTTAAACCTGTTGACGGACTACCCTTAGCAGGGGATGGTGGGGTGCCTGTGGTAAAAATGGTTGAGGGGGTATTCAGGCTCTGGGTGACTGGTGGGAGTGGGTTGCTGTGCAATGGTTTACAGTGCACTATTGTCAGGAAAATCCCTGCACGAATTGACCAAGTGTAAAAGCATGGAGTGGTACAACCTTGGATTGTCTTCTGGTTGGACTTGTGTTGGTCAGTTGCTGTTTCCAGTCCGTAGCCAGACACTTGGCAGGCACTGGATGTCTGCGCTTACGGGTTTAAGCTTCTTCGAGATGCTCTATCTGTTTATATTTTAGCCCGAGTGATGTACAATAGTCGAGGTTATTTTGTTGGACGTCAGATTTCATTCCAAATAATTTGGCAAGGTGGCCTATACACACCGATATGAACACTACATATGGTGATCCATTCTTGTATGAAATGTATATCATATTACAGTGATGTCGTAACCACATTTTTTCTAGTGTACTGATGAACAATGCTATGTGATGCCACTTCCTGTTTTGTAAAGAGATGAACGTTTGTGTGCCATCACTTCATGTGATGTCAATTGGGGGCTGGGCCAAATGACATTGCTTCCTGTGATGTCATCAGAGGTCAAGAGTCATGTGATGTCACTTCCGCTACGCATGGCATTTTGGTGAAATGACGTGCCTGCCCATGACAACGCTGGCCTTGCAAGAGTGAGTGCCAGAAGTTGTCAGAGGGAAGCCATGAGGCTCAGAACGTGGAGGAGAAGGAAATGGCGAGAGGAGGATTATTGAGAGCTCATGCTGGGTTAAGCCCATACTGAATTTGTCTTTCCACATCTGGGAAACGACTTCTATATCAGAACTCATGATACACATAAAGGATTGGGCTCCCTGTTAATAGTTAAGCAGATGGAAATTGCTGGTGCAGTAATGGCTGCTTCGGACAAATACTTTAGTTTAAGGCATAAAGCTCCACTGGTGCCTTTAATCACATCCGCTTTTTACTGCTCCCTTTATGGCTCTGCCAGAAGGAAATTGTGCTGGTTCTGTGTGCGCAGGGATTTTCTGATGTTTCCTTGACCAATCAAGTCCTTCCTGAAGATGCTTAAATTGTAGCTAAGTGCGAGTATATGTTGGCTTCTTTGGACATTTCCGCCAGCTTTAGAGAATGATGAAAGGGAGTTCAATGTCTAAAGTAATGAAAAGTAATTCCTCATTTAGGTATCTGTTTTACATCGAGAGAAACTGCAGAAAAAGGTAAAGCTTTTTTAAAGAGCCAAATGCCCTGAGTTGAAGATGTGGAACGCAATTGCATTTCAAATAGATTCCTTTTTTGTGTGATCCCAAATGATGGATCCCTTGTTTATGGTTTAATTTCTCATTTTGGTAAAGTAGTAAAAATGTGGCGGTAATGCTAATACCGTCGCATTACTGCTCTGCCCAATCCCGAGTTGGGGGAAACTCAGAGCATTCAACTCCAGCACTGAACTGGAGGTGAATGTGCCGACATTCCACCCATTTTTGCTGTATTTAGCACAGCACAATTACTGTGGCGCAATTAACGCTGCAGTAATTGCATCAAAAATGCCCCATTGAGTCCCAAAGACTAAAAACAAAAATGGGGATTTACTGCAATACCGCAACATGTGATCCGGCACTAATAGCACTGGACCAAGTTGCGGTAACGTTAATTGTGTTGGACGGCATCCCAGCAGATTTACCGTCGGGATACTGCCCCCTCGTGATGAGGCCCTTTGCATTTTAATTTCTAGTCTCGGCCTGTTTTACAAGCAATATGTGTGCAAAATAAAAAAATCAAGGTTGGATATCTTGTATCAGGTGAGCCACTCTTTTCAGGGTCTAGAATTTGTAATAAACTTGAAGTTGGTGTAGGACTGGGTGAGTTTCACATTTGCAATGGCTGGAATCTGGACTTAACCACTTTATCATCTCATTGCTCTCTGTCCTCACGTTGGTATAGCAGTCCAGGTGGCCCAGTGGAGGTGTCCCTTAGTGGTAGGTCTTCCTGTTGGTGAGGTTATAACTGATACAGACAGTATCAATGAGTGAAGGCAATAAAGCATACGTCACAAAAAAGAACAGTGTGTGATTGGAGTTTTCTAAGTGCATGATTGGCTGTTTGTTGTGAACCATGTGCTGGCATCATGAGGAGGCGAGAATGTCAGCTGATTTCTCAGAATCCTTGAGAGGTGTGTGTGAATAAAATGCCATTGAGGTTTGAGCGTTAACACGTATTACACATTTCTGGAGCGTCTGAAGTTATGTTATGTTGTGATTTATACTGTGCACCGCTGTCATTTTCCTAGTCTGCAGGCGCTCTGGCGGATCTGAAAATGAAGGAGGGGTGGGAGGGCTCTAGTTAGTGGGGTACAGTGGGAAATCACTACAGAGCTTTGATGTGCTGTTGTTAGCTTTAGTTTAGAAAAAAACACTCACTGTGTGCTGGGTTTGCTGTTAGTAAGGGTTAGGCTGTGTGTGTTGTATGAGCGTGTGTGGGATGATTTTTCTGTGGCATGTTGTGTTTAGTTGGGTGTTGATGAGTGTGTACTTTTTGTGGTGTTCTTAGGCTACTGCTGTGGCAGAGGTATGTGTGTGTTTTGTTTGGTGTTCAGGGGTGAGTATGTGGGGTATCAGAACGTTTTTAGTAGGATTAGTAGTGAAGTTAGTGGTCTGTGCCCTTCTATGTGATGGTTATTTTGGTCTGACAGGGTTCATATTCTTCTATGGTGGTTTGTCTTAAATGATTTCTTTAGTTGGGGTGCCCATGTTTCCATTCATTAGGCTTCCGTTGTTTTGGGTGTTTCTCTTGTGTTGTGTGTCCTGTTTAGCTCTGTGATTTAAAGCCAATGTTTTAGCAATGGTCAGATTTTTAGGTGGTCTTCTCTTGATCGTATTTCCTTCTGGAGTGAATTCCTACATTTTGCCGAGATGCAGGAGAATGCGGATAGACTAAATTGCCGCCTTGAGTATGGTTTTGTTTCAAGACGATTGTTGTTGTTGGACCTTAGTGTTCGGTTAGGTTTGTAGATGGACATTCTTCCCTGTCTGAATTCTACTCCTTGGCTGTGGATTGCTCTGTGGGTTATGCAGAGTGTTTTGAAAAAGATTCTTTTTTGACTGGTAGCCAATGTACGGTTCTTAATGCTGGTGTGGTCTGTTCTTTCTTAGTGAGTCTGAGGAGTAGTCTTGCTGCTGCATTCTGTATTCGGTGTAGTTTATTGTTAAGGTGGTCTGGCATTCTGAGATAGATGCTGTTGGTGTAGTCTATTCTTGACATGAGGGAGATGATGGCGCATGTTCTATGTGCGAAGGTGTAGAAAGGTAGTATCTGCTTGATTGCATTTAAGTGGAAGAAGCACTTCTTCATACTTGCCAACATTCTGTGGCCAAAAAGATGTAGGATTTTTCAAGTTTCAAAAATAATAACTAGCATAACGATGACATCATAAAAAAATGCCACACATGGCCTTTGACCAGGGGAGGCTGGTGAATTTTACTGGAGGGGCATACATATGTAGGCAAGAGTGACCAAGCGCAGGAAGGGAACCCGAACCAAACAAGAAGGGTTCGGGGGAAGGGGTAGTTCTCGCCCATGAACACTTTAAAAATGATGGGTTAAAATGGTGCATTTAACAGCACCTTCTCTGACAAAATGGCTAAACCGCTACACAGGTTGCAATCAATTTTATATTGTAGAACATAAAAACAAAAGGTACAGGTTAAAAACAATGCACAGGACCATGTTCCAATGCAATTTCATTATGCCTTTGCCCACAACATATGCTAGTATATAAAACATTTTCATGCTGGCTGTGCCCATACATGTCCATGCATGCAGCACCAAAATATGCCATTATTACCATATAAGGACTCCCAGCCAGTAAAAAAATGCCACAACACTGAAAAAGTATTTCTAGATTGGCTATATCAAGATAGGCCAGTGTAACAAGTAATAACACTGTTCATGTTTACTTTACCCTTGATGCACAGTTACTGTGCATCAAGAGCAAATCAAATACAAGTGTTTCTATCTGGCTAGCCTGGCCTACATTCAATGTGACAGACTAGCCAGGTAATACCACTTGCCAGGTTTGCTTTACTTTTGATGCACACAGTCTGTGCATGTGTAAAGCAAAGACGAGTGTTACTACATGGATAGACTGGCCTACATTCACTATAGTCTAGCCAAATCATGTTTGCTTTACCCTTGATGCACACTAACTGTGCATCATGAGTAAAGCAAAGATAAGTGTTCTTATGTGGATAGACTGGCCTACATTCCATGACCCATAGAGGCAGGCTGCCACTGCCTTCAACCTATTGTCATCACATGAAATTATATTCCCTGACATATGGCCGTGAACAGATCACAGGAAAGGGCTGTCTGGCATGGTCTAACCTAAATCCTAGGACAAATCGTAAGATATCATATTACCAAATGAGTGACCTGTGAGAAATCTGACAAGTTTTCAATATGTATTTATTTCATGGTACACTCTCAGCATACGGAGCTAGCAAGAAGCAGAACCAATTGGGAACTACAGAGGCATGTGCGCTTCACATGGCTCCAGAACTAGCAACCACTTCATATTTGTCTTATTCAGATTTTGATGAAAAATCAAATGAATAACCTGACTAAACTTGCACATATAAGGATCTCACAGATCCGGAAGGCACTATCCTAGTTACCCACTGCAATGCGAGGAGCTGAGCAGTATTTATTTAGGCACTACATACATGGAGAGACAGACCCCACCGTTCATGGATGTCAACTTCACAAATGTATTGGTGGGGCTCTGAAAATGACATGAAATCTCTAAAATAGAATGCCAGGATAATTCATGTGTCATGAGCTGCCAGGGAATCTGCTCCAGCTAATTAACATTGTATGAATGCAGACTTTACTCACAGATGAAATCCCATGTTTGAAACTTCTGGCCAGCGCCTCATTTGTTGACCTTCTCTGTAACACCACCACCACTTACCACATTTCCTATCAACAGGGTGATACAGACATTTGGAAATAACAAACATTTCTTTGTATGATGAATATGTTCCAACACAGAAAACATTATCAGTGTTCAGGAGCCAGCATTGTAAGCTTTGCCAATGTGACACTATAATCTTGAAAAGCAAGAGTGATTTTTTTTTTTATAGTGAATAGTGCAAACTGAACCTACTTCTATGGACTCCCAGATAAGACATAGTGAGATTAAATTATTGATCGGGATCACCCACTTTGGTTAAGTTGTGAAGCTGGGATTTGAACCCAGTCTGCAATTTTGGCACTTAGCTATATCTTGTGCTGATGTTTTCATGTTTCGCTTCCTAGGGCTAAAATAGCATTTTTCTTTTTAGAGATGAATTTAAAAAGTACAGAAACCACAAAATTAACCAACCTGACACTATATCTCATTATAGAAACATTTTGAGCAAAAGGAATATGATTTTAGCTTGTGTTTCTCTATCAGTAAATCAAAGGCAGCACCAAGTCCAGACATCTGTGCATTGAGGCCGGAGAATGTGGAGGTTTGGGACTGGGAATGTGTCGGTTTGGGCCTGGGAATGTGGGGGGTTAGGCCTGGAACAGGTAGGAAAAATCTCTGTTCGAGGAGCGCTTCCTACTATGGCCTCAAGTCTGCGGTGGCATTCTGTCTATAGTAGTACCTATCATCACCCTCATTCTTTGAAAGCACCAACCGTCCTTGTTTCTGAAAGTCATTTTACCCCATCTGAAACCAATGAGTCGGTGAGGTCCATTACACCACCCTTACACTTGAAAATGCAGATGCCACCACATAGTGTCCACGATTCTTTTTCCTTTCTAATAAACAGTCTGGTTTAAGAAAAGCCATACATGTTTCCTTTCTGTGATTCATTTAATTGGAAAATAACATTTGTGTTGGGCCTCCCTGGCCTGCTCTCCCTCATGTCCCAGTAGAGGGAGATTTGAGCACAAGATACAATAGGGGAAGAAAAAAAGGGGCAACGTGGGACTTATCACACTCTTAGACCTCTAAAATAAGGATACTTAGAGCTCTTAGTTTGTGCACTGTAAATCCTACTTTCTTTAGTGCATTTCATTTAGCATTCTTGTATATTTTAGTTTTCCACATAACAAGATTGGCCTATAAGAAGAAGCACATAGAACAATGATACGAGCCTGAAAGCCAGGACTGGTTAATTATTTCATACCTCACAAGAGACAACCACAGATGTCTTTGAGTTAATGTTTCATACCGGCATGCATCTTATTATGCAGGATGTGAATAAAATGTGCAAATCTGCAAAAAAGGCTAACACGTTGTTTTCTTGCAACTGAGCTATGTACCATGAAATGATCATGGACCCACATCACTGAGTTGTGACTTCACATAGAAATGGGCTATTTTCGCCTTTCACAGGTGTCTACGGCAGCCTGCAATAAAGGAGATGCAAAATGGGCCACATAAAAAAGGCACAAAGACTGGGCTTCCTGTGGAACCCTGTAAGGACGTCATTGCCTTAACTTTTATTTTTAAAGAACTTGATCCGTGACTCTGTGGCATGATAACAATAGAAATCCTTAATTAGAAAATCACAGGTAGACCTCAGTGGTTTACAATGTAAAGAAAACACCTGTGTACACATCATCATCCCTGAAAACATGCAGATTGTACTGAATGCCAGCACAGGGGCTTGAAGGCTGGTTGCCCAAATCCCTTGAGCCCCAAATAATTAGTTATTGGTGGGGTTAGAGGTCTCTGGGTCCATATAACTTGGTGCCTATGGTTTGGGTCTATTTGACCTAAAACATTTGACCTAATTACATTTGATCGAATTTATTAGACCTTTTATTGGTCTAAAAGGCGGGGGGAGACCCCCTACATCCCACCCGCTTCCCCTTAACCTAATCTATACCCTTACCCACCCCATATATATATTTAATTAAATTTGATTGAAAAAAGGTCAAAAGAATTTGATCAAATGTTTTAGGTCAAATGTTTTTAGGTCATATATGCTAATACCAGCGCATATAGCTGAGTTGCCATGTATTAATGATACTTCATCATGGCACCCTAGGCCGCAAGCAGAAGCAGTGCAGGACTCTGCAGGAACTAGGCCAGTATGCTTCTCGAGGGCCACTCTGGACCTTGTAGCCACTTCATGATTGATGTATTCAGATTTCTTTGTTTTCATTTTCGCAAAACACAGTTTTTCAAAAATGTTTGACTTCATTGAATAGCCTTGTGGGTTAATTCTAAAAAACAGTGTTGACACCACTGGAGCATCCTAAAATACAATACACAACCAATCGAACAGCACACAGCACACCATGGAAAGATGTTAAAATGTTTTAAATGTATAATTCTGAATGTAAGTTAACACCAAATTAAATTACCTAACTTTACAGAAGATATCACAGAGCTGGTAGGCAATGTTTGCCTCTACTCTGTTGCAGCACCGGGGGCAGTACATATTTATATCTGCAGTGCAGCAGTGCACGACAAGGAGACTCACACTGATACCCTCCTCAGTCTGGTAGGCAGATGCTGTGTGATGGCGGTAAGCTCTGCCACTGGTGGTTCAACTTAACGTCTGTCACAACATGAGTGCAGGATAGTTACGTTGCTGCCAGGCCAGTGGTTGAATCTGAGGTTATCAATCAAAGTAATCACTTACCCACTGTGAGAAACCTGAGGGCACCCTCACACCTACTCCCCTTGGATCCTCTTCTCAGGTGTCCAGGGAAAGGCCATCACTTTTGGATCCTGACCCTGGAGGTAGAGATGCGAGGGAGCATCACCTACTTAGAGGGTCTTTAGGGATTGGGAAGAGGATCTCCACAGGCGCAACATAATATCCCCCTTCTCTTGTGATAACCAACATTACCCTCCCTCTGCATTTATAGGCTGTTGCCAATCACTTCCCTTCAGTCATACCACTCTAGTTCTGGGACGAAGAAGAGGCGACTAGGAGTGGTACACACTAACATGTCATTACTCACTCTGGTACTGAGACGAGGAAGAGGCCTGAAGACTGTTGTGAGGGCCAGACATGTCCAGAGGACACCAGTAATTATGGTCAGGCTAATGGGCTTAAGGGTCGACACCTGCAACCTGTTAATAGGTCGCAGGTTCATAAATGTTGGAGCTGACAATCAGGAGGGTGTGACAAGTCGGAGAATAACTGGGCTGAGAGGTGCAGGCCTGCAAGGAGAAAAAAGCCTGTCAAGAAGGAGGCTGCCGAGGAGGGTGCTGCCTGGAGGCCACAGACTGTGATACCAGATCCCGAACGGGCATAAGAGAGGTAAAGCTGTCTGAGGCTCTTAGGTCAGGTGCCCACAGCCAGAGCTGTGGGGCATGGAAGAATCCCCAGTGCTGCAAGCAACCGGCAGCATCCGCGAGCAGTGCTGCCAGCAACCCAGAGAGAGATTTCCAAAGTGCGAACGCTGCTTCCAATGAAATAGAGAAGTGTGCGCGGAGCAGCGAGCGAAGAGAGAAGATGCACGGAGGTGCGACCAAGGACCGGTGAGTGCATCAGAGGGAACACTTGTACCGGGGTGCTCTTTCGGGCTACTATTGGGCAAATGTTACTGCTGGCTGAGCAGAAATAGAAGTGCAATTAAAAATGAACCCAAAGTGAGGGGTTGCATTGAACAAAACAAGCAAGTTGAACTATACGTGTAAGAATGTGATTAAGCCATTATGAATTCCGAACTAAAAAAAATCTTTGATCAGCCTATGAATGCATTGCAGGCATGTGTGAAGCAAATGTAATAAATACTGAGAGACCAATAACGAATCCAATGGAATAAAGTGAATGCAAGTAATGAACATTACTAAAAAGTGTGAAAGAAATTTGGTGAAGGAAAGTGAGCACCACAGAGTGAATTGTATGAAATAACACATTGTGGTAATGCAAAGAGACTGGCAAGGAGAAACCAAAGTGAATGTGAACCAGAACACAGGTGCAGTGACAGAAAAACCTGTAGGGGCAAGAAAGCCTAGGGTTATTGGTTTTGTGACTTGTAATGGGTGAACTGTGTGGTCTGACAACTGTGCCTAGACCGAGTCTACCCTGTCTGTGAAAAACAAGGAGAAATACAGATCTTCACATATGAAAGAGATTGCTGAAGTGAAGATAAGGAATCAGAAGGAGTGTAAAGTTGATCTGGAACTGTTTTTGAATATTAAGAGACTGGAACTGACTGTGAGTTGCCAAGTGGGACAGGCTGATGTCGTGTGGGAAGAGAAACCCAAGGCTTTGTGGATGTTCTTGATGCCTTGGGGAAGGCACCCCATAGCCCTTCTGGAACTGTGTTGTCTTCTTGGGGAAGGGAGCCCCGAGACATTGCGGACCTGCCATGAACTTGGGGAAGAGGAGCCAGAAAGTAAGCTTACAGCTGGAAAAAGCTCAGTACTTTATTTGGAACAATAATTTGTTTGTTGCTGAGATCCCTACACATTATTTAGTTTTAGTTGTGACGGCAAGCATAGGTTTTAGACACAGACAGATTTACAGGCCGATTCATGGAATTAATGTGCGCTGAAAATTTCTGCGCAAAACGTGCGAAAGCGTGCGAATCGCAGCGCAAGTGCGAAAATCGCAGCAAAACCCACGCACAGCGATTCATGGAAGTCCGTGCGCGTGTAAATCCATGGATGTGCGCTAAAATCCAGCGTGGCGCACACGTCATCAAACAGCATGTGCTACGCACACAGCGAAAGTGCACTTAGCGCAGCGCACACAACAAAAGTAGGCGTAACACGGGGCGTAACACGCGGAATGGGGAACAACGCGTGAAAATGTGGGCGTTACGGGGGAAGTACAGGAGGCAAATGCACAGAACGCCCACACGCGTGCCTACAACACATATTCATGGAATCGAACGGGGCTAACGCATGCGCCAAAAAAGACTAATCCGTACGAAGCAGCAGGAAGCAGGCGTACGTGGACCTGCGCAGCATAAAAGTGCGCGCAAACAACAAACAAGCTCAGACGCTACGATGAATATACCGTTCCTCGCAGCAGTGGTCGTGGGATATCGCAGGAGGAGGAGGAGGATAGTCAGGGCCAGAATTTTTAAACCCAGAACCAGCCTTTTTGGGATGCCTGATGACCAGGTGTATGGGAGGTACATGTTTCCACCTCACATAATACTCGACCTGGTGAGTGAGTGGGAGGATGACCTCACATCACCCACCCTGTGCTCCCAAGCACTGAGCCCCTTGGAAAAGGTGCTCAATGTACTGCACTTCTTGGCTACTGGGTCATTTCAGCCGACAAGTGCCATAGTGGGGGGGGGTGTCACAGGCCACGCAGCCTACACCAGGTCTTGAACATCATGACTGCACGCCCCTTAGTCCGCAGGCACATATGCCTGCCCAGAACACCTGCAGAAAGGCAGGCTGTTGCCCAGGATTTTTCGGGGTGGCACACTTCCCCAAAGTGCTAGGTGCCATTGATTGCACTCATGTGGCTCTACGTCCTGCCAGGGCATAAGAGCACATCTATAGAAACCGCAAGCACTGGCATTCCATCAATGTGCAGGTAGTATGTGATGCCAAGGGAATCATCACCTCAGTATATGCCAACTATCCAGGGTCCACCCATGACAGTTTCATATACAGAATGTCAACCCTAAACCGGGACCTAGAAGCTGGGCGGCATGGCGATACATGGCTGCTTGGTGAGTATAAATGCCACTGCACATGCCTGCATGTCAGATAATGAGTAATGTCACAACCCCACTAATGATACCCATCATCACCTCCCCAGGGGACAGTGCCTACCCTCTGAGCACCCACATGATGACGCCAATTCGGAATCCCACCACACCACCTGAGGTAAGATACAACACAGCCCATATTGCAACCCGGGGCATAGTGGAGCGCACATTCGGAGTGCTCAAGTCACACTTTCGCTCCCTTGACTATTCTGGTGGGCAGCTGCTATACGCCCCCCCAGTAATGTGCAGGATCATAGTGGCAGCATGTGTCCTGCACAACGTTGCAACACGCCAGGGCCTGCTGGTGGACTTGGTGGTGCCCCCACATCCCCAACCACATGCACGGCTGCTGCGCATGGGAGGGGAAGGGCACGTGGTGAGGCAGCCCGTACGCAGCTGGTGGCTAATTACTTCACCTAAAATCACACCCCTGTGGAGTGCACACAGCCCTGGCATATACGAGCTGACAATCGATGATGATGACATAAGGGACAGTCAACTGTCACAACCATACCAACCTGAGATGGGTCACATGGAAGTGTCACATTGTGTTCATCCCTACCTACCCAAAGACAACCAATGCTGTGTCATTAAAAGACATACATTCATTCTGCATGAATGACTACCCCCTATCAAAATACAACATGAAAATAGCACCATGTCACCCAACCCCTCCCCATCTCCTCCACCCAACACACCATGGCATGTCATGCAATGTGAAAGCAAACAAGGCAATGCACAAGACCTGACACAAGTGTCACAATGTGCACTGTCCCAAATGGAAACAGCCCACAGACAATATGCTCCCAGTAATCAATAACAAACAGCAAACATGACCAAATGCTTACCAGCAACACAATACATCAACACAGCATGAAACATTGCAAAAACATGACAGTACAAAGTCAAAGTAGTGGCCGTCTTTCAACCTGAATAAGCCAGCACATCGACCCCTTCCAACTGCAGAGTGTTGCTGTCACACACGTGTCAGTGTACTGCATACAACATGAACTCCATCTGCAAAGGAGACGGCCTTGTGAAGACATGAAGAAGGTACCTGCAAATTTTGAGGAAGACATGGATGCACAAGCACATATCAATACACCATGCAGTGTAAAATACAACAACAATACCCACTAGGGATGTCCACACAGTATTGACTACAGACTGCCCACACAGCTCATGGGAGCCCAATGTCACTGTGTAAGTCACTGTCACTTGGTCACACCGTTTGCAATCCCATGGAAACTGGAAGCAGGAAGGGTGTGTGTGTGTCACAAACCCAAGCATCTAACCCAAACTCAGGACAAGACTGCATGTGCCCAGCCGGAATACACAGTGGATGCCCACGGGAGCCACACAAGGCAACAAACACACTGTAAAAAAAAAATTCAAAAATCAAAAATGGCCATGTGGGGGCCAGGCGGGGGAGAGGCCACCCAGGAGGTTCGAGGACAGGGTGCACACCAACATCCACCTGCGTGGATGTTGGGAAAAAAAAATACCTCCAGGGGCTCATGGCCTGCACGGCTATGCCATTGTGGGAGAACTACTGTCGGTCTCTTCACCCTCTGCTGCTGCATCAGGAGGTGGTGGTGCAATGGGAGGCAGCCCACGCAAAGCCCTGGTATGGTCCTCCATGGCAGCAAGCATGCAGGTGTTGAAGGTCTGATTCTGGAGGATGATAGTGCGGAGATCCCCATGCAGCACCTCACGGGTTGCCTGCATTTCTGCATGCATGGCCTCGCGTGATGCCCAGATCTCCTCACCGATTGCCTGCAGCTCTGCTGAGAGCGAACGTGTGAGCTGCTCCAGCTGCTGTTCTGCCCTAAAATTTCATGAAGCCTCAAGTTCCAGTCTCCCTGATGTTATGGAGTTCTACCCTCAGGGCTTCCCTGTGGCCCTGTGACTCTATTGATATGGCTTCGCTGCGCTGCCGCCCGTCGGTCCCTGTTGGACGCCAACATGTCTTCCCTGTCTGATTGACAAATGGAGTCTGTTGCCTGCTGTTGTTGCTCCATCTGCCTTTCAGGGGGGATAATGGAAGTGGCCACCCTCTCCATTGCCTGAGCCATCATTTCAACTGATGCTGCCTGTTGGGTTGCCATACCGTACATGGAGTTTTCCCATACAGTATTGCCTGGTAGCGCACGGCCACCGCGTCGGCAGGCACCACACCTGTTTGGGGCAAGGCGATCGGCACCTTGCTGTGCTGGCACTGCCTGAGGCTGCAGGACTGCATTCCCCATCTGATCTACTGGCCCAGGAACAGGATCAGATGTTGTGGAGTGTGACCCTGCATCCGTAACCGCCAAAGCCGGACCTACCAACACTGACATCCCCATAGAGGGTTCTACCCCTGGTGCAGGTGGGTTGGACAGAACAGAATCCCTGCCAGAAGCACTCACCTGCGACAGCACATAAGTCTCATCATCCGATTCAGCACGTGAATAGAGGTCCGGGGAGGTGCACCGAGAGGCACCCCTGGACAGAATGGTCTGCAGTAAGATTGGGTTTTCACCCACCACCACACCATGTCCTCCACTGGTTCTCGGGGGTGGCTGAGATCCCTCCTGGGTCTGCACCATCTTCTCAACCTCACCAGCATCAAGTGCGTCATCACCTGCAAAAACATGAAATACAACAAATGCAAACAGGCATGAGCACCATAGCACACACATAGGCCTGACAAGACAGAGATCCTGTACATGATTTACACATGTCCCACATGACTATAACCCTGGCATGCATGCACTGTCAATGAGTTGGAAGGGGAGGCAAAAAGCAGACACTGAGGACACCAAGATGGACAAGCAACACACTTGCTACATGGTGGGTAGAACTGGCATCACACATTAGCCTGTGAGTGGCATGTCCAATACACATACATGACATATGCCAGCACACAGATGGCATGTGGCATAGCCATGGTACATTACACAACTACAGCGATACGTCAGTGAATGAGTTCTGTCACCCATCCATGTGAGATGGACATGATGAGATGATAAATGGCAAATAGTGTGGCAAAAGATGCATGTGCCACACACTGAAACACATCCAGTGTACAATAATACAGTGATTGTAGGCAGATGTACACATCAATGGTTGGTCACTTTAACATGACAGCAAACAACTATCATGTTCCACATTCAAACAGGCCCCAAAAATTAATGTGAGCAGGCCAATACTCAATCAGACTGAATGGTCTAATCATTCACATAACAAGGCAACAAATGTGGGCCAATGTGGGGTGTAATCAATGACAGAAGCATGTCACATATGTGGCATTAGTGCTGAAAAATGCGTAGCAAAAATGGGTGAACTGAAACAATCAGCTAGAATGAACACTGAAAAAATCTGAACAATGTTGTTGCAAGATGACAGGTCAAGGGCAACTGCAGTAATGTGGTGCTAATTGGCTACTGTGGGCAGAAGGGATACTGTCATCCCCAAATCCAAGGCATGTTAATGTATTGGAGGAAGCACATGAGAGGCCCATACCACTCTGGAGTAAACACCCTCACCTGGCACTCAATCAGAACCTGTCACCCAAACAACATACACATGGATTACACACACATGCATGGGTACTCACCGGACAATGCGTCGTAATCAGGTAGGCCTCCCACGCTTTGGATCTGTTCCTCTGTGACGAAGGTTCCAGCAACAGACTCATGTTCAGTGAGTTGGTTGTCCTCTGGTGGAGACCCACCGCCAGTCACCAGAGTAGAGGCATGATTTGAAGCCAGCTTGTTCTTTGCTCTGTGTTTCAGGTCATTCCACCGCTTATAGCAATCATCAGCTGTGCGCCTCACAAATCCAAAGGCACTAATGTGGTTCCGCGATGGTCTGCCAGTGTGCCCTACGTTGACCAGGTGTGGTCTTGCACCATGCAGTCACCACCATTTCGCGGCTATGTTTCGACACATAGGCCACAAGTGCATCAAGTTCGGCGTCATTAAAGCTAGGCTTCCTCGACGTGCCGGAGTGTGTAGCCGTGTCTGGGGTCTCAGCCTGTAGTGCCAGAGCACCCTTCTTCTTCTTTTTCAAAGGTGGTGTGGATCCTGAGTGGCTTACGCCGCTCTGGTCAGTAGGGGCAGAAGCGCCGGTGGACTGTCTACTAGGAGTGTGCGAAGGCACAATGACCATAGGTCTTGGTGCAGGCATTGGCTGCAGGGTGATGTTGGCAGGGGCAATGTCGGTCTGATGGACCTGGACCGATACTGTCCCGGCTGGGAGACCCAGAGCTGGGATGGATAGAGCTGCAGCTGCCCCTGCAGCCTCCCCACCCTGCCTACTTCGGGCAGCAGATGACATTGCTGCCCCTGATCCACGTAGCCTGGTGACAACAACTTGCACCGCCACACGTGGCTTAGACTTGCTGACCTGGAAGTCAGCCTGGGAGTCTTCCTGTGCCGGTTCAGGTGCTACAATGGGCCAGTCCAACAAGGGCTGAGCTGGGATGGTGTCAGCTACGTTTCCCACAACCATGGGGGTTGGGGCATGGATGTCCCTGATTGGTCCTCCACACATGGGGGTCTAGGGGCACCCTGCAAATCCTGGCCACGTCCCCTACCGTGCCCACCACCCCACCTTTTGAAGGTCGGCCACCTTTGCCTCCCTTACCGCTTGGTCACCTCCCAACCATGGCACTGAAGTTGTTGTGCGTATGGGAGTAGCAGTAAACTATTGTCCTGGGCAATTGGGGGTGAAAGTGGTAGGGTACTAGATGGAATTCATACACTAGTGCTCTAGCAAGGCTGTCTGTGACCCATGGGGGAAGATGACGGGTTACGCAACGCACAGGCACCCCGAAAACAAAAATGAACGTGCACGCAACCTCTCGTAGACCACGTGTGTGGAAAAATTAACCCACACTACACTGTGGCACCCAGAAACACAAAAATAGCCGTACGCGAAATACACACAGCCTACAATGACCTCTGAAGGGGTATGCGACACACGGGGCAAGCACAGTTGGTAAATACGTGCGCGACTCACCGTATGACTGGAAAAAGAATGTGAAAAAGACACGCGTGTTGGCAACACCCCTTCCAAAAGAAGAATTGTACGCTGTCTGAGGAAACAGGACAAAAGAAATGGTGAACGCTGTTTGAGGAAACAGGGCCAACCAAAAAAATTGAACACTGTCAGAGGTAACAGGGAGTACGAAACGCTGTGAAGTAATCGCGTGTGAACCGACAAGAAGTACAAAATTCACCCACTCGCTCTCCACGAAAAGCACGTACAAGTAAATAGCGTTGTACCTTTTAAACCGGCCCACACATACAATGTCACTTACC
The DNA here is from genome assembly GCF_040938575.1 of Ambystoma mexicanum. Taxonomy (NCBI): domain Eukaryota; kingdom Metazoa; phylum Chordata; class Amphibia; order Caudata; family Ambystomatidae; genus Ambystoma; species Ambystoma mexicanum. Next base: position 1,088,015,456 of record NC_090921.1, read on the forward strand.
CGTGTACGCGCTAAGGCCCTTTCCTCCAATTACACGAGCTGACACTCGGACGTGCAGTTTTTGCACGTGTACGATGAACATGCACCCGTGTTGAGGGAAACGCCCTTGTGCGTCACGTCACAGACACGCTTACTCGCTAAAGGGCCTTTGGTCCAATGAATTCACGTACGTGCGGTGTATTCACGTGCTTATTCACTATGCCCACGTCACGAGGGAAACGCCCGCGCGTGTAACGTCACAGACGCGCGTAGGCCCTTTCCTCGGATTACACGCATTCACATGCGGACATGCAGTTTTTTCACGTGCGCTGAACCACTATGCCCACGTCACGAGGGAAACGCCCACGCTCTTAACGTCACAGACGCGCTTACGCGCTAAGGGCCTTTCCTCGAATTACACGCAGACGTGCAATATTTTCACGTGCCAAATCACTCCGTATCAAGCTGGCCATGCAACAACACACGGAAGACCACGCTCCTACCCAGAAGGCCGAATTACTGCCCCCCAGAGCCCCGAGCACACTCCCACCTGCCATCTTTTGCCTGCCTGCCTGCCTGCCTGCTGCCCATGTACCCTGCTATTTGGTGCCTGCACGTCAGCCAGGGTTCCAGTTGCTGTGTCCACCCCTGCTGGAACAGAAGACTCCCGACTGGGATACCATCGCTCCACAGCCCAGCCCCAGGACCCAGTTACCCACCCACGCCTGCCTCGGGGGTCGCCATGTCGGGGCAAACACCATCTGAGACCACTAGCGACCCCCAGCCAGAGAGGCAGAGGGCCACTAGCTTCAGTGTAAAGGAAGTTGGTGTCCTGGTGGAGCATGTCCTGGGTCATTTTGATGCCCTCTTCGGAACATCACGCACCAACAAGGAAGGACAGGAGAGGATCTGGGACAACGTAGTGGTTGCCATCAACGCGGAGGGGGTGGCAACCCGCGACATCAAGCACGTCAAGAAGCGCTGGGAGGACTTCAGGTCCAGGACCCTCTACAAGGACCAGCGCCTCGCGGAGGGGGGCCGGGTCAGCATGAGTGACATCCAGATGAGGGTCCTGGAACACGTATGCCCAGCGCTCCATGCCCAGATCCTTCGGAGGAAGACCCGTCTGGAGTTGAGCGGTAAGTGGCCAAGCCAATGTGTGTGAGACAGGGCATGTTGCAGTGTACTGGTAGTCTGATACTTGCCTGTATGTGTGACATAGGCCATGTATGGATGTGTGTGTGCAGGGACATCATGGTCATGCATGTGAGACCAGTAATGTGTGAACCACATGGTTGGTGCATGTGTTACAATGCAACATGGGGAGCTGTATGCCAAATGCACACATGAAAGCATGCCAGTCTCTGTTCTTGGACATGGAGGGGGTGTGAGGGATGGGTGCTGCTGTCATGTACATGTATGGTGCACATGTGTGTGTGTCTGAGAAGTGTGTGTGTGTGTGACTTTGAAACACCATGGATGCATGACACATGTCCGTGATGATGTGTACATTCACTCATGCAGTGTGTCTATCCACTGTGTGTGTGGTGTACAAGCCATGATGCATGATCCTCCGGTGATGTGTGTGCATGGGATCAGTGTGATCCATGATGCATGTGAGTTTGAAGGCAACATTTTGGTTAATAGAGGCCCTTGTACATGGATGCTGATGTTGATTGCAGGCACCATGCCTGTTTCTGCATGTGTGTTGTGTGCATTCACCCATGTGTTGTGGAGGGACAGGATGGAAGTGACGTTTGACACTGCCACTCATGTGTTATTGCTTCCTGTCTAGGGGAATATTGTACTGTACCCTGATGATTGTGTTCTATGTCTCCCTCTATGCAGCGTCAAGTGAAGAAGAGGGTGGAGACAGCGCTGTGGAGCCAAGCGGTGGGGATGCCTCCACCGGGCGGCGACGCAAGGCCCAGCCACCCTCCCAGGACTTGCCATCATCCGGAGCGAGGGGGCTGGTGCCGCGTCTGCCACTACGACTGTGGCGGAAGGGCCGGGTGAGCCCCCACAGGGGCTTGCAATGGTGGAAGACGGTGTGGAGACATCCAGGTTGGTGGTCTCCACAGAGGAGGAGGAGCCGCTACTGAGCCGCACATGGGGCCTGGTGGGGGTAGTGGTGCAAATGGTGCAGTCCAGGGCCAGGGTCAGAAGGCAGCACAGGTCACCGCGGAGGGGCCTGTGCATGTCGCTGTCCTTGACCCTGTGACTGCACCACCATGCACCAGCAGGGATGCCCCGTCCCAGGCCCGTCCGCAGGTAGGGGAGAGTGCCATGTCATCTGCCTCTCCACTACCTGCGGACGAGGGGTCCCATGAACGTATGGGCTCCGTCCTGATTGGTGTCGTGTTGCGCACGCGTGACATTCGTGATGATGTGCGTTCTTCCTGGGTGGAGAATGCACGCCATCACGACAGCAGCGTCGCGACGTGGCACTGTTGGGAGGGGCCCTGGTCGGTGGGTTCCTACATGTGACGCGCACTCTGGCGGACCTCTCCTCCTCTGTGGAGCCCAGTCGTTCTCCCTGCCGTCTTCGGGCCCAGATTCCACCAGGGCCCCCTGTGGACCTGGCCTGACCAACACAGCCAGCTTGGTGGAGATCCCATCCCTGCCACAGTCGAGAGTTGGTGGTCCAGCAGGTGTGGACACCACAACTGGAGACCAGCTGATGGAGGATGTGCAGGCATCATCGGACAGGGCACATGGACAGCAGCAGCAGCAGGAGCAGGCTCTAGGTGGGAGAAATGATGGCTCGGGGCCATCGACATCAGGGGGGCAGGCATCGGCCAGAGGGCAGGAGGACCCTGGAATGGGTGTGTCTTTCGTGTGGCTGCGGTTGGGCCAGCGTATAGGTGCGGAGCGGCGGTGGGCGGAAGAGGCGCGGCTCACCATGATCAGGGCGGAGTTCTCCATGCGTCAGGCGTTGAGGCGGGCAGAGTGCCTCGAGGCGACTCGCAGGGAGTTGGAACAGGCCATGAGTGCCTCCTTGCGATACCTCGGGGGCCAGGACAGAGGCCCGCCTCCAGCAAATAGACATGGAATTCGATGATGCCCTGGCTGAAAACATCACTGAGTGAGCCGCAGGACTTGCCCGCCGCCATTGTAAATAGTTTATAGTGTTAGGTTTCCTTTTCTTTTTTTTTATTTTGGGGCTTTTGGACTATGCCCCACACTTTTGTATATAGTTTTTTTGTTAGGTAGGTTATTAGATAGGTTTCATTTATTTCGTTGGGCTCATGGACCCTTGAAAATTGGATTGTACATAGTTGGACGTTGGATTTATTTGGACATTTTAATTTCATTTCACCATGGATCAATGGATTTACCCTTTTGCGTTTCATTTGGATTTGGTTTGGTGGACAGAGAGTTTTGGCCATTTTTCTTTTGGACGACTTGGGAGTTTTTGAGGAATTAATTTTTTTTTTATTTGGACATGCATTTCATTTCATGTTTGCCATTATTTTATGCTTTAATTACTTTAAATTGATTTTCATTTTAATACATTTTGATGTTTTACTTCAATGTGTGGGATTCGCTCATTGGGTTCATGCATGTCGATGTGGGTTTACTCAATCAATGGCAACCTGTGTGTGTGTGTGTGACAGACATGTGTTGATGTACAAAGTTGACCTTTGGTTTGTGTCATGAGATGGGCATGTCACTGCTGGGTGGGTGAGTGGGTGGGGGGACATGAGTGGGACATGTGTGGGGGCCTGCTGGCAGGTGCCCCTCACTGCTGGGGGGTGGGGGTGCTGGGGGACATGAGTGGGGGCCTTCTGGCAGGTGCCCCTCACTGCTGGGGTTGTGGGTGCTGGGGGACATGAGTGGGACATGTGTGGAGGCCTGCTGGCAGGTGCCCCTCACTGCTGGGGGGTGGGGTTGCTGGGGGACATGAGTGGGACATGAATGGGGGCCTGCTGGCAGGTGCCCCTCACTGCTGGGGGGTGGGAGTGCTGGGGGACATGAGCGGGGCCTGCTGGCAGGTGCCCCTCACTGCTGGGGGGTGGGGGCACTGGGGGACATGAGTGGGACATGTGTGGGGGCCTGCTGGCAGGTGCCCCTCACTGCTGGGGGTGCTGAGGGACATGAGTGGGACATGAGTGGGGGCCTGCTGGCAGGTGCCCCTCACTGCTGGGGGGTGGGGGTGCTGGGGGACATGAGTGGGACATGAGTGGGGGCCTGCTGGCAGGTGCCCCTCACTGCTGGGGGGTGGGGGTGCTGGGGACATGAGTGGGGGCCTGCTGGCAGGTGCCCCTCACTGCTGGGGGGTGGGGATGCTGGGGGACATGAGTGGGACATGAGTGGGGGCCTGCTGGCAGGTGCCCCTCACTGCTGGGGGGTGGGGGGGTGGGGGTGCTGGGGGACATGAGTGGGACATGTGTGGAGGCCTGCTGGCAGGTGCCCCTCACTGCTGGGGGGTGGGGTTGCTGGGGGACATGAGTGGGACATGAATGGGGGCCTGCTGGCAGGTGCCCCTCACTGCTGGGGGGTGGGAGTGCTGGGGGACATGAGCGGGGCCTGCTGGCAGGTGCCCCTCACTGCTGGGGGGTGGGGGCACTGGGGGACATGAGTGGGACATGTGTGGGGGCCTGCTGGCAGGTGCCCCTCACTGCTGGGGGTGCTGAGGGACATGAGTGGGGGCCTGCTGGCAGGTGCCCCTCACTGCTGGGGGGTGGGGGTGCTGGGGGACATGAGTGGGACATGAGTAGGGGCCTGCTGGCAGGTGCCCCTCACTGCTGGGTGGTGGGGGTGCTGGGGGACATGAGTGGGGGCCTGCTGGCAGGTGCCCCTCACTGCTGGGGGGTGGGGATGCTGGGGGACATGAGTGGGACATGAGTGAGGGCCTGCTGGCAGGTGCCCCTCACTGCTGGGGGGTGGGGGGGGTGGGGGTGCTGGGGGACATGAGTGGGACATGAGTGGGGGCCTGCTGGCAGGTGCTCCTTACTGCTGGGGGGTAGGGGTGCTGGGGGACATGAGTTGGTGATCACTAGTGCAAGGTGACATGTGGCCTAGCTGGGGGCATGCCCATGGTGGATGGACTGGCTGCGGGACTTGACCAGGGGTGCTGGGAAGTCCCCTGTGGTGTGGGTTGCCTGCAGGGTCCGTGGAGGGGGTAGAGGGCACACCTGTGAGAACCCACACTGCCAATTGACGTGTGGGACTCCCCGCGCACCCCCCTGGATACAAGTACCCCGCTCTGACAGCGAAAGCACGTGTGGAACTTCCCCCGTACCGCGTTATACACGTACCCCGCTCAAACAGGACCAACCGCGTGTGAAACTTCTCGCGCACCCCAGTAATCCATGTACCCCACTCTCACAGGCCCAATCGCGTCTGACACTTCCTGCGCACCCCAGTAATTCATGTACCCCGCTCGCACAGGCCCAATCGTGTGTGATACTTCCCGCGCACCCCCCAAATCCACGTAGCCAGCACGCACAGGGCCTGCCGCTTGTGAAACTTCCCGCGCACCCCCCAAATCCACGTACCCCGCTCGCAGAGGGCCAATCACGTGTGAAACTTCCCGTGCACCCCAGTAATCCACATACCCTGCTCGCACAGGCCCAATCACGTGTGATACTTCCCGCGCACCCCAGTAATCCACGTAGCCCGCACGCACAGGGCCTGCCACTTGTGAAACTTCCCACGCACCCCCCAAATCCACGTAGCCCGCGCGCACAGGGCCTGCCGCTTGTGAAACTTCCCGCGCACCCCCCAAATTCACGTACCCCGCACGCACAGGGCCAATTGCGTGTGAAACTTCCCGCGCACCCCAGTTATCCACGTACCCTGCTGGCACAGGCCCAATCGCGTGTGATACTTCCCACACACCCCAGTAATACATGTAGCCCACACGCACAGGGTCTGCCACTTGTGAAACTTCCCACGCACCCCCCAAATCCATGTACCCCGCTCGCAGAGGGCCAATCGCGTGTGATACCTCCCGCGCACCCCAGTAATCCACGCAGCCCGCATGCACAGGGCCTGCTGCTTGTGAAACTTCCCGCTCACCCCCCAAATCCACGTAGCCCACACGCACAGGGCCAATCGTGTGTGAAACTTCCCGCGCACCCTAGTAATACACATAGCCCGCTCACACTGGGCCAATCGCGTGTGAAACTTCACGCAAACCCCAGTAATCCACGTACCCCTCTCGCACAGGCCCAATCGCGTGTGAGACTACCCGCACAGCAGGGTACGTGTATTCGGAGGGGTGTGCGGGGAGTTTTACAGGCGTTTTTGTGGTTGTGAGCCTGTGCACCATGTACGGGATTTGTGCGCTGTACATGGCGCACAGGGATGGGTTGCCGGCGTAACTGGCACTGCTGCAGGGTCGCTGAGCCACTCTGCGCCACGGCTGGTTTTGGATGTTGAAATCCATGAATACGCTGTGCGTGGAAATGGATTTTAGTGCACGCGGCTGGTGCAGAAAGTTGCACGTGCACACTGTGCGCCAGCCGCGTGCGCCACTTGTGCGCAGAATTCTATGAATTACCCTGTTAAGCTGAACTTACTGACTCAGGCAATCCTTAGTTTCTTTAGGTAGGGAAATCCAACCTCAGCATAGGCAAGTTAGGCCTTACACCATCCTGACATTTAAGCTAATACAAGTACTTTGTTTGAATTTCTAATCTGTTGACTGTGTCTTGCTTCATGATGCCCTCACACCGCACACCTCTCCATTGCAAAAACTAACTACTGTGTTGAATGCTTTGTCCTGGGCCCGATCTCAAGCAGTCTGCTGTGATGAGTCAGGAATGAAAGCTGGACACAAGGTTGACATGTGTTTGGTTAAATACCTTTATTGAAAATAAATAAACTGCTCTAAGAGGAATTTCCATACCTAAAACCAAAAACTAAAGATCTGTCTGTGTCAGGATGTCAAAATCAAAACCGACCTTGCGTCCAAAGTTCTATTCTGACCCTCACACTATAAACTTAACTGTAAGGTGAAAAGGGAAAATGTCTTTAACCGCTGCTGCTTGCAAAATAGTTCATAAAGAAAGAATAAACAGCTCCAACATAAAAGTTCTCCTTCCCCGGGATTTAATCTCAACACAAATAATGCTTGATTCAACAGTTTTTGTGTCTTTCTTGTCCACAACAGTGATGTTATTTACAAAGTTATTTAGCTTCCATTCCATTTCTTTCATCAAATACAGTTCTATATTTCTTCTTGTAGATTTGCAACTGCCCGGCATACTCCCATGCCAGGACCTCTCATTCACTTGTGTTTGCCTGATGTACTCTCTTGTCAGGGCTTCGTATTTACACAAATGGTTGCTACCTGATGTATTCTCCTGCCAGGACTTCTTATTTACACCCAATGGTTGCTGCCTGGTTTCATCTACTGCTAGGACTTCTTATCTGTATACTTTGTTTCTCTTTTACTTCAACAGTGGTCTATAACCTCTTTGGTGTATTCAATCTCCTTGATACATCATTTGCTTTGGTTTCCCTACATATGTGTATTCTATACAATCATATCTTGTTAGAGGTCTTATTTGTAATACGCTTTCTTGTTTCTTGTTCAGATTCTGTATTTCCTCTACTTCTGTGGTTCTTATTATGACAGTTTGTATCTAGCACGGTCGCCGAAATGCCCCAGGGTCCCCACAGTGCTGACTTGCCGGCTCTTGTTGGCATTCCCGGGCCCGTCGCACCTGAACAGCAAATGTGCACAACTTGCTCTCGCCTATGTACTGATTTTGCTTCTTTTTGGTGTCTCCCGCAGCCTCGCTTCAGCACGCCGGTCTCATGTTCCTGATCCCAGTATGGTAAACGTTGCCTTCTGTGGTTGCTGTACGCCCAGGAGCTTTTCTCTGCCTCCTGGTGCATCTACAGTGCAACCTGCAGTGTTTAACTGCTCCCCTTCTGGTGAGTTGCTCAACTCCACCACACCGGTTCACCTGTCGAAGCCTCACAGGCTTTGGAGATGAAAGGCACGCCTTCTTCCAAGTAACTGCAGCAATTGCAGCTGTCTCTATCATCATTTGGTCTCTCGTCTTTAAATCTCCCGTGTATAGGTGTACTTTGAAAACAACTAGCATGCTCATTGAGCTTAGTGCTTCTTTCACTCTGTATTGCTCTTTCCCTCCTCCTTTCCCAGTACTTGGGTGATTGTGGGAAAAGGAGCCCATTATTGTCGGGTGCCGAAGATTACTTGAGAGGTCATTTTCAACCGTTCCAAATGATTTACCAGTTCTACATGGTGGACAATTAGAACTGGAAAAGGTTATCTTGGATCTTCTATATTTTAGACCAGCAATGGAAATCTGATCTGGAGAGGTTTGGGAAAGGGTTTCTCTAGTTTCCCTAACAGGGTGTATAGAGGTATGGCAATATGTCATAAGGGCATTGGACATAAAGTCATCATCTTCTCGGGCAAGTGGGGGATACCATGTCTCATCCAATGAAGATATGACATCCCCCGCAGGCTATCTCCTCCCATGTGATCCTTCCTCATGTAGCCGCCCACAGGGTCAGGATCAGGTAGTGGCTGCCACCCCCGGGACACATGGGAGGAGGTTACCACAGTGGAATTAGTGATGTCTCCATTGGATTCATCACACTACCTTAGAGTCACATAAATTACCTGCCACTTAAAAAGCAATGAGATCTGTCAACCAAATGTGTAGGTGGTAGGACTGCTTAAAAAGCAGTAAGCTACTGTCTAAATCGGTAGGGTTGGCAAGTATGCTTCTTTACTACTTCTTTGGCTTGCGGTTCAAGTGTTAATTTGTTGCCCATTAATATTCAGAGGTTTTTAACCACTTTGGAAGGTTTCAGACAATTTCTCAGTTCGGTAGGCCATGGAATATGGTGTTTGTTTGACAGGCCGAAGGGCGTGATAATTATTTCTGTTTTCTCTGGGTTTAGTTTAAGGCTGTTGGTACTCATCCAATGGTTTATTTCTGTGAGGCAGTTGAAAAGGGTAGCGTCTTGTTCTAGTTCACTAGTATAGATTTTGTAGATTTGTGGGTTGTCTCAGTATTTGTAGAAAGTGAGACCATGTCTTTTGATGAGATTGATGATAGGCGTCATTTCGATATTGAAGAATAGTGGTGAGAGTGATTAACCTTGTGGAACTCTGCAGGTTGTTTTGCGAGGTGCTGAGTTTTAGCTACCCTCTTTCTGTTTGTTCTGCTAGAAAGGATTTTAACCATAGTAACGCCATGTTGCCAAATCAAGTCTTTTAATGAGTATCTCGTAGTGGACTGTGTCGAAGGTTGCTGATAGATGTAGTACTATTAGTGCTGATGTGATGGAGTCTGCGTTGGTTTTTAGATGATCCCATATAGATAGTAATGCTGTTCCCATTCCTCTCACGGGTCTGAAGTCGAGTTGTCCCAGGTCTAGTATCCAATTGTTTTCAACATGTTTCTGCAAGTCTGGTAAAGCTGGTGCCAGGTTAGGGAATTTGCAGGGTGTCTGAGTCAGTACCTTTTGAACCAATGATATATGATGATAAAGGGCCCTTTTGAACATGGTTTACAGCTTATGTAGGTGCTCACTGTGTGCAATTGAAACGGGCAAGATGTTGGGACATCGGTTTCCAGTGAGCTACTATTTGCGCTAACCACTTTCAGTGCAAACACAGCAATGACAAACGAAAAGGGTTTGACAAAGTCAGGAATATTGTCTAACTGTGGACAGTGTGCAGTAACAGTAATGTGTCCACAGAACAGCTGGCAAATGTATATTGATGAGCATAGAGAGGATGATAAATGTCAGACCCGTTACAGCCCAAATTCAAGCAACGTATTTGCATTATTACGGTGTTCTCTTACACATCATCTCCACCCCCATGGCATTCATTCTCTGTGGCCAGGCCACCTTGACATTGGCCACCTGTGTGCAGGGACAGCATCATAGCCTTTCACATTTTTACGTTAAAATGGTCCCGAGCCTCCAAGTTGCCCGAGCAGCTGTCCCCATGTTGGCAGTTTTACTACACAGCAGCTTAACATATTTCTTTAATTTAGGACTTTAAATGTGTGGTTTGCAGTGAGCATATTACATCCTGTCTTTGTTGGTGCCCAAAAACCTGTTACAGTTCTATCAAGTTGCTTTTAAAATGCTTAACTTGCAGACAACCATTCTATTTAAATACTACAAATGAAAACATTTAATTTATCAACTCAGTTTGTCTATTTACTTTACTCACTCTTACAGTAAAACTCCAAAACATGTATTGCTACTACCATCATATGCTAATCGCCTGATAGACCGTAATTATCACATGGGATAATGACCCGCCACCAAGCTATTGCCCAAGGCATCTACAAGGCTATTCTACGTCGGTAGACTCTCCTTTTGGTGCAGCCAGTGTAGCCATTTCTTTCAGTGGCATGACATTGTTTACTGGGCATTTATGATAAATCAAGCATAATAAGTGTTATTACGTGGCTAGACTGACATTTGTATGCCGCCAGTCTAGCCTTTTCTTACTGTAGCATGACATTTTTCAAGGGCATCTATTGTAAAGCAAACATGATTAAGTATTATGAGTTGGACATGTTTTCTTATTGTGGCATGTAATTTTTTTTTTTTTTTTTTTTTTTTTAATTATTTTTATTGGCATAAATGCCTTTAAAAAAACGGAGAACAGATATTGCAGTGCAGTTTATTCCCTCTTCTCTCCTCATATGACCGGGTGAGTCTCGTCTGTTTACACCTTAACAGCGTATGTTTGAAAGTCGCGTTCGATCCTTCGCCAGTTGAGAGCCTCTTTAGTGCCACCTCACAGTTTTAGTTTGTTTTGGGTATTATGTCAATAGGTTTTTCAGCAGACTCAAGAAACGAATTAGCGCATAGTTCAGATGTTTCTCCCGGCTGTCGAACAGGGCTTGCCACCAGTCGTCCGCACTTGGCGTTAGAAATTTCGTTAGATACGGGCCTAATGTCAGTGTTCTCTCCCCATGTAATTTCTGACAATGAAGTGTCAGATGTTTTAGAGTTTCTTCCTTTTGATTACAGAATCTACATGCCGCATTAAGGTCTTCAGTTTTACGTAGTTCTCTGGACCACTCTCTTGTTTTAAATGCGTTTAGTCTGAAGTGAAGAAACAAGGTTCTGCTGCCGTTGTCTGGGAACATATCAATATAAGGCTGAAGAGTGTTTAGATTTCTTGCTTCGCTCGGCACCTCCTTCATTAAGTTGTTAGCTGATCTTAAGTTCCCAGTCGTGATCCAGTCCAATCGCCAGATCTTGATTTTTGCAGCGTCCGGATTGTCATGTAGGGTTTTTTGGTCGATGTCGTAAAATGCCAAAATTTCCTCACAGCGTTTGTACCACAGCGATAGCAGACAGTTGGGATTTCCTTTACTAGGATTTTGTAGTATTTCGAATTGCAAGGCCACTTTCTTCATGGTCATCTTTCTGAAGAGACTCAATAGGTTCCAGCTAACTCGTGCATTGATTGATATTAGGTTTAGCTCGTATCTGATGCACGCAGTAGATGTACCCTTCGGTAATTGCAAAACTCTTACCCAGAAGATGTTTTCTAGGGTAGACCAGACATCGGCGGAACAACCAAGAGCATTTTCTGCACCAAAGATCAAGGCCGGCACTACCTTTTGACAGTAAAAGTTCCTTACCGGTTTTATTGAGAATTTTCCGTATTTCTTATGTAATACGCTAGCTTGGCATGCAAATTGCCGGCATTTGGTTTTGGCTACCTGTTCCCATTGGCTGTCATTCAGGCTTGAATTGATTTGCATGCCTAAATATCTTGTGTTTGTTGTGTTGTTTAGCCATTCCTTTCCCAAGTGCCATTTAGGTTTTATGTGCTTTGATGTTTTCAAGTTTTGCAATGTTAGCACCTCACACTTCTTTTTGTTGATTTGTAAGCCGTTTGCACTCACATATAGATCTACTGCGTCGATCTTTCGTTGTAGCCCTATAGGTGTTACATCTAGCAATATTAGATCATCGGCATATAGCATCCAGCTTAATGGGGCTCCGTGTATTTTTGGAGAGAAGGAGCGTACGCTGTCAATAGCTCCTCCAATGTCCGATAAGAATAAGTTAAATATTATAGCAGCCAGTGGGCAACCCTGTTTAACCCCGCGAAAGGTGTGTATCGCTTTGGATAGGGTGCCTTTTTGATCTAGGCGGATTTTAATGCTTGTGCCAGTGTGGAGCTCTTTGATGGCCGCTATCAGATCTTCCGGACATTCCCACGACTTCATTTTCTCCCATAGTAGCTCTCTATCTATGCTGTCGAAGGCGTGTGAGAAGTCTATCAGTGCGAGGTACACCTTAGATCTTGTTCGTATGGCTTCCATTTTGAGAAGGTTAATTAAGAGGAGGTTCAAGGCGCAGCCTACCCCCTTGACAAAGCCAGTCTGTCGTGGGTCCAGGTGGTTTGAGTCAGCTGCCCATTTCACAAGTTGTTGTTGTAGGAGAGTCGCATACACTTTGCCTAACACATCTAACAGCGCAATGGGTCGATAATTTGTTGGATCAGATCGATTCCCTTTCTTGAAGATTGGGATGATTATTGCACATTTCCATGAATCCGGGCTTTTACGATTAGCTGCTATTCTTTTAAACATCGTGTGGCATAACTCAGCCCACAGCTCTGGATTTTCTTTGATTGTGTGATTCTGTAATTTTTTTTTTATGGCAAAGCTAAGCGGACTATGTTTTATGTGCAGGTACTGGCATATATTGCCAGAGCCAGCTTGGACATGTTTTCTTATAGTATCATTACTGGCATTATGCACAAAGCAAACGCAAGTATGTTCTTATATGGGAATACTGGTACCTATAGGTGCAGTGAGCATGGAAAAGTATGGACACAGCCAGCGTGAAAATGTTTTTTATACTGGCATATATTGTGGAGAAAGGCATCATGAAAATGTGTTGGGAAATGCTCCTACACACTGTTGGGGACTTGCATTTATTGGATTTTTTTATGAGTTATCCTAAAAAAAGGATAGAAAACTTTCTAGCTTTTTACTTAATTTATTTTTCATAGAAAGTGTGCTGTATAATGCACCATTTTAACCCATTATTGAAAAACTTTTCTCGGGGGGAGACTCCCCATCCCTCCCAACTCCTCCGGGTTGATTTGGGCTCACTTGCTATGCTCAGGCATTTTTGTGGGAAAATATTCACGTCCCTCCAATAAAAAAATTCACCAGCCCCACTTCCATTTAGACATTAAAACTACATTTTTTTCATGAAATGCTACCCGCAGTGGGCATAAGTAATGAAGCAAAACGGTAAGAGACACAGATGAGTATTTAACTTAGACGGCAAGGGGTAACACTTTGCAATGGCGCACTGCTATTTTGTAGGCTTTTTCCTCCAGTCCAGGGCAAATGCAGGGCCAAATTGTTCTTTCACCAGACTACTAGGACCTAACCACAGATGCGGAATACTCAGACGAGGCTTGTGTAGAGACTACAGCCAAAGCATATGCAAACACAGAGCATGCACCAGCCGGAAGGCATGCGTAACCACACTGCGGTTTGCAGTGGTTGCTCTTCTCACGCAGTACAGCTGTTTTGAATTGAAAGGCAAACACACTACATAACAAATGCACAGTTCACGCGAACATGATCAAGCATCACAAAGGGGCAAATCGTTTTGTAAATTCCATTACCGAAAGCAGCCGAGAATGCAATACCGCAGCAGTGCAAAGGAAGCTTGGCACAGCAGTGGAAAGACACTAATGCCACACAACACCCTCTCATCGGGGTGTAATGGACCATAAGGACTAACGCGCAGGCATGCTATACATCAAACTGTTCTGGAACAGTGCAGCCAATGAAGGGCGTTCAGTGTGCATGCTCCCGGGCGGCCATTAAGCCACAGAAGCACTCCTCGCACCTCCCGCTGCACTGCAGGATTAATGGCCACTGTCAGAGACGTGTTTTGGAGGCCTGAGCTAGAAACACACTGGTTGCAGCTTACAAGAGCGCCATCCTAACATTACGACACCCCCTAATGCAAAACAATGACAACAGAAGTGCTTGGTCAGTGCTCAGGAAAAATAAAAGGGGTGATTCATGCAATGATTGTGCACCGAAATGTGTGGCGCAAGCATGAAAAACGCAACGCACGCGTGCGCCTGTTTCCCGATTCATGGAAGGCCCTGCGCCTGGCTTACCTGGAGCCTGTGCTGAATCAGTGCGTGGCGCACACGTCACTGCGACATCCCGAAATCTGTGTGCGAGTTGCCCAGTAACGGCGCACAACATCCAGCACACACACCTAAAAAGGGGGCGGAACATGCAGAATGGGGAACAACATGCAAAAATGTGGGCATAACGGGGGAAGTTCAGAAGCAAAATCCCTGCAATGCCCACACGCGCACTAACAACACGTATTCATGGAATTGAACAGGGCAAACCCACGCACGCCAAAAGATGCGCAAAGCCGGAAACACGTCTGCCACGCAAAAGCAGGCGGATGCGCCCCCGCGCAGCATAAAAGTGTGCGTAAAGAACAAACAAGCATATACAGCTACGATGAATGTCCCATTTCTCGCAGCAGTGATCATGGGACACTGCAGGAGGGAGATAGCTAGGCCCTGATATGATATGATATGATAGGTTATTTATAACGCGCTTAATACCCAGAGGTTTCTAAGCGCAGACCCAGGGATCAAACCCGTGTTGCTCCGTGTTGTCTTGTTTCCAAGTCGAGCACGATGCCGCTGAGCTATCCTCCTGGGACATTTTCTTACCCAGGACCAGCCTTTTTGGGATGCCTGATGACCAGGTCTATGGCAGGTATAGGTTTCCACCTCATATCCACCTCATATCATCCTAGACCTGGTCACTGAGTGGGAGGATGACCTCACATCACCCACCATGTGCTCCCAAGCACTGAGCCCCTTGGAAAAGGTGCTCAGTGGCCTGCATTTTTTGGCCACTGGGTCATTTCAGTGGACAACTGCCATAGTTGGGGGCGTCTCACAGGCCGCGCAGTCACGCTGACTACACCAGATGTTGGCAATCATGACTGCACGCCCCTCTGTCTGCAGTCACATGTACATGCCCAAAACACCCGCAGAACGTCAGGCCGTGGTCCAGGACTTTGACGGGGTGGCACACTTCCCCAAAGTGCTTGGTGCCATTGATTGCACCCATGTGGCCCTACGTCCACCTAGGGCCACTGAGCACATCTATCACAATCGCAAGCACTGGCATTCCATCAACGTGCAGTTTGTATGTGATGCCAAGGGAATCATCACCTCTGTCTATGCAAACTATCCGGGTCCACCCATGACAGTTTCATTTTCAGAATGTCAGTCCTACACCGGGACCTGGAAGCTGGGAGGCATGGCAACACATGACTCATTGGTGAGTATGAATGCCTGTGCATGTCACTCACAGACAAATACACAAACTCAACTAATGACAACCATTATCACCTCCCCAGGGGACAGTGCCTACCCTCTGAGCACCTACATGATGATGCCAATACAGAACCCCACCACACCACCCCAGGTAAGATACAACACAGCCCATATTGCAACCCTGGGCATAGTGGAGTGCACATTCGGATCGCTCAAGTCACGTTTCCGCTCCTTTGACCGCTCTGGTGGGCAGCTACTATATGCGCCCCCAGTAGTGTGCAGGATCATTGTGGCAGCATGTGTCCTGCACAAGGTTGCAACCCGGCGGGGCGTCCCGGTGGACATGGTGGTGTCCCCGCATCCCCAACAACACGCATGGCCGCTGCGCATGGGAGGGGAAAGGAGATGTGGCGAGGCAGCCCGTACCCAGCTTGTGGCTATTTTTTTCACCTAAGCTCCCCCCCCCCTGCGGGAGCGCACACAGGTCTGGAACATTCCACGTGACAACCGATGATGACAAAGGGACAATGAACTGTCACAACCTTAACACCCTGAAAATGTGTCCTTGGAATTGCAGCATTGTGTGCATCCCTAGCCACTTAAACAAACACAATCCCATGTGACCAAAAGACACACATGCAAGCTACAGATTCCACCCTCCATGCAAAATATTACATCCAAATGTTGGTATGTCACGTAAACCTCCCCCAACCCCATGTCACCCACCCCACACACCATGCCATGGCATGCAATGTGAAAACTGCAATAAAAATATCAACACACATGACACAACTGTCACAAAGTGCACCGTCACAAATGAAACAGGCCACAGACAATGCCCTGAGACACGGACTTTAAAGAAAAGAGTGAGCAAAAATATCCACCCTATACTAAAAGTACGTAAATGCATGCCAACAAAGGTGTGAACACCAAAACCTCGAACCTTCGGTGGCATGCATTTCCGGGAATCCAAAAGAAGAAAAAAAAATTCAGGTGCTGCGGGGTTGTCCCCCGCAACACCCCGCTTACTACACAACACAGTACAGTGAGTGGTGTTTGCGGCTTGGAAACGTCTGCAGCTTCATACAAAAACAAAGGAAAAAAATTAGCCTTCGGCACCAGTTCATGGTCACGAAAGTCAATGTGAACTTGTGCAGCAAGGACACAGCATGTCTCAGAAGGCAAGTAGTGTGTGCGTTCGTGGGTGGATGTTGGGGTGGTGATGTGGGTAGGGGTGGGGTGTGTTTGCAGAGCTATTCAATGCATTTTAGCATGGGAAATGCATGAACCTTCAGTGTTGAGTAC
The DNA here is from genome assembly GCF_040938575.1 of Ambystoma mexicanum. NCBI lineage: Eukaryota > Metazoa > Chordata > Amphibia > Caudata > Ambystomatidae > Ambystoma > Ambystoma mexicanum. The sequence continues at coordinate 1,088,032,067 of NC_090921.1, forward strand.
ATTTCCCATGTGAACCACTCCGTTGTGGACACATCTGCAACGGAAACATATTGCCGATCCTGTGACACATCATAAGCAAAACCAACACCGGACTACCAATTTTCCAGCATAACATATCATGAACACAGGACTCAACAGTGACAATGTCAGACAGTGAGGAAACACCATAGCACAAGTGCCTCAATGTGACATTGCCACCACACGTCCCCCTAACATCATGAGAGTGGCTTCAAAAGGTAAAGGGGGCACGGGACCGCATACAGCATTAAGTGCATCAACAATGTATACAGTCAAGGCAATACATGAAAAATGAAAATAAAATCATGCACAGTCAGCAATATAGTCACCAAAATGCAGTCCAACCATGTACTGGAGAAACCATTGTGAATCCCCACTAGGGGTGTATACACAAATTGGACTTCAGACTGGCCACAAATATGACAGATGTCCAATGCCTCTGTGTAAGTTACTGTCACACGGTACCATCCTTGCAAGCCCATGGAAAGAGGAAGCCATATGTGTCCGGACGCAAAGCCATAAATACAAACACGAGACAAGCCTATATGGGCCCAGCCGGAATGCACAGTGGATTCCATCGGATGCCACATAGCACCACACTGTAACTTAAATGCACAATAGGCAAAAAATAAAAATGGTCAAAGTGGACCCTGGGGGGGGGGCACCCCGGAGGGGGGAGGTTCAGGGTGCACCTCAACACCCACATGCAATGACGTGGAGACTAAAATAAAATTCCTCCATGGGCTCTTGGTCTTCACAGCTCGACCTGAGTGAGAGATACGTCGTCATCCCCTGGATGGTGCACGTGGCACAGGTGCCTGACAACGCATAGCCCCAGCAAGCACCTTGACGGCAGCAAGCATGCGGGCCTGTTGAGCCTGGTTCTGCAGGAATATGGCATGGAGGTCACCATGCAGCACCTCACCTGTAACACGGAGTTCCTCTTGCAAGGCCTCACGTGACAGATGGACCTCCTCTCGGCTTGCATGGAGTTCAGCCAAGATGGTGTGTTCCAGCTGCTCTATCCTCTGTTCTGCCCGTGTTCCCTGGCTCATAATCAGTGCAGCCAGAGTACTTCTGAGGGAGGTGTTATCTTCCCTCAGGGCTTCCCTGTGGGCCTGTCCCTCAGCAGCAATAGCTGAGTACAGAGCCACCAGTTCAGCCCGGTGGGCCCTGTTGAAGGCCGCCGTGCCCAATCCTGAGTGATCGGCACGTGGACCGCGTTGCCTGCTGCTGGAGCTCCACCTGCCTATCAGAGGGGAAAATGGAATTGGCCACACGCTCCATGCCTTGAGCCAACATCTCAATTGCTCCCGCCTGTTGCTGAGCAATGGCATACATGGCATTCTCCCACCCAGTGTTCCCCAGTGGCGCACGGCAACCGCGTTGCTGGACACCACACCTGTTAGGCCCAAGGAGATGTGGTCCGTGTTGTGCTGGTATTGCCTGTGGCTGCAGGACTGCATTCCTCCGTCAATCTGCTGCCCCAGGAACAGGAGCAACTGGTGGACATTCCAACACTAACTGGCCCCTTGGGGGCTCAACCCCCACTGCAAGTGTGGTGGACAGAACAGCGTCCACCGCAGAATCACCCACCATAGACGCCATGGATTGATGAGCATCCGATTCAACATCAGAGTCAAAGAGATCCTCAGAGCCATACCCAGAGGCAGGCCTGGACAGGATGGCTTGGAGCACCGATGGATGTTTGTGGCCTACCACCCCACAACCACCACTGGTGCATGGTTGTTGACCTGAACACTCCACTCTGTCTGCCATCTCCTCCTCCTCTGCTTCCGGTGCATCATCACCTGTAACAAAATAAAAAACACATGAGCACACATGTCAGCAGCACATACCACACACATAGACAACACAATATTGAGGTCCAACACATGAGGCAGGCATGTCAACCACGACACAAACTCTGGCATGCATGCATTGGCAATGAAATGGAAGGGAGCCCTGAAAGCAGACATGGTTATGTGTCAAATGTGAAACCCACACCTGTACTGCAAGTTGCATATCACCTGTATCTCACACAACCTTCTGGCAGGCATAGATCTCAGCCGAAAATTACAGATGTCAACAAAGAGATGGCACGTAGCATAGCCATGGCACAATTCCCAAATAGCCACAGCAATAAGTCAAATAGAACTATCTATGACGCATGTAAAATGCATGTCAAAATGCACTACAAGAAAATAAATATGAAAAAAGGACACGTGTCACAGGATGCAACAAAGCAGGTGCATTGAAATACAGTGAAGGGGGGCACATGGATACATTCATGCCAGGTCACTTTGACATCACACAAGTGAATAGGCATGCTGAGGAGGGAAACATGGCTCATAAGTGTGTGGGTGCAGTGCAGCACATGTGGAGGTCCGCAACTATCAACTTAACCAAAAAAGTAGTGATGTCAATCTCACGACATGACGGCACTGTAAGGGCAAGTGCAGTCATCATGTGCAAAGTGTTGACAATGGGTTGTAGGGATGCAGTGAACACCCCCTCCCCATGCGGGATAGCAGGAAGGCAGTGCATGGATCTGAATGGCTGACCGGAGTACTGTGAAGTTGCTGACAGTGTTGGCAGGTGTCCATAGCATCATCTCAGTCAACTGAGACTACAGCAGTTGAGAGGTAGACAGTAAGCAGGACACATGAGGAACCATCACCAGTACATCTATACATGCATAAGCCACAACACCAGTAGCCTAGAGGCAGGGTGGCTTTAACAGGGGGAGGCCTGTGCTCGACACAGACAAGGACACCCTAAACATGTGCGTGATGAGGAAGTGACCCAGAGTGAGCATGATACGGATGACTAAATACCATGAGACAGATGAAATACCAGAGATGTAGTACAATGCGTAGCCTGCCATGGACCCATAGGGGCTTGCAGGAAATGTACATGGTCCATGAATGAACACTCATGTCCACTTTGAGTCTGTGCCATCTGCACGTTCCAAATGAGACACCCTGCATCAAGGACAAAGGAAGTACCCAACAATACAGGTTTGGCAGGGTTGAAGAGGGAAGTGTCCATGTACACAGGAATGGGGATCAGGTCATTGCAGCAGTCCAACACGGAAATCACCAGTAACATGGAGACAGTGAGCTGCAGGGTGGTGGAGAGGCAAGGAAGCATACCCGTGAGGAGGAGCAGCTTGCAGGGTGACCTCACATAGCTGTCAGTCATGTGACAACATAGGCAGAGTGTTGAGTGGAACTACACCACAGGCTATATGCTAACATGTCAGTGAGCATGAACATGGACAGTAGAGGCCGCCGAGTGACTTGCATGTAAGTAGGGTGCATGTGTGCTGATGAGGACTGCCCCCGTGTGCAGCACATGGCCTGCATGCAGACTGCATCACGACAAGCATGCATCAGTCAAGCATTGCATGTGTCACACATGGCACTAATTAATACATAGCCTGAACTGGCGGTCAATCACAACACATCACACAAACAAAACACACATGGGCTGGACACACGCATCAAGTCTCACTGAACATTGTGTCATAATCCAGCATCTGTCCCACTCCCTCGATTTGTCCATGATCGATGAACTCTGCAGCGATTTCCTCATGCTAAGTGAGTTCATCCTCCTCTGGTGGTGGCCCACTGCCAGTCACCAGAGTCAAGGCGTTATTAGAGGCCTGCTTATGTTTTGCACAGCGTCGGAGGTCCGTCCAACTCTTGTAGCAATCATGAGCTGTGTGCCTCTCAAATCCCATGGCACTTATACTTTCCACAATGTGCTGCCAGTGGACCTGACGCTGGGCTGGTGTAGTATGGCAACCTGAGTCCACCAGCATATCGCGGTCGTGTGCCGACATGTAGTCCACAAGGATGTCCAGTTCCTACTTATTGAAAGGCTTCTTCCTTGCCATGCTGGAGCCGTGTCTGGGGTCACAGTCTCTTGTGCAGAAGCACATTTCCTCCTCTTGGCCGGTTGTGAGGACCCTGAGTGGCTGATGCCGCTCTGGTCAGTAGGGGCAGTGGCGATGGTGGACTGGCCAATGGGAGTAGGAATTGGCATGAGGACGGAATGAGCATGGATTGTGTGATTGGCTGCTGGGTGCTGTTGCCATGACCCAGCCGCACAGCTGCCTCAGTGCCAAGGGCTGTGACCGACACAGTCCTGGCTGGCTGACTCACTGCCGGGGTGGTGTTAACTTCATCTGCCCCTGCAGCTCCCACCACCTGGCTGGTCGGAGCAGCAGATGTCACCACTGCCCCAGATACATGTGCCTTGGTCACAGCTAGCTTAGGCACACATGGCTTGGCCTTCCCGACCTGAATATCTTTCTGGGAGTCCTCCTGTGCCAAGGCAGCCTGCTCTGGCTGACAACGAGTATGTGTGGTGGTTGCCGCAGCTGCACCTGCAGCTCCCAATACCCGGTGGCCCGTGCCAGCAGATGACAGTGGCTGTGGGGTCAGATGTGCGCCGGGGATGTCTGCAGCAGAAGCATCTCCCTGAGGCGCTGGGAGTGGTGGCATGGCTGTCCCATCATGTAGCTGGACATCCTGCCCCTGTGGAACAGCCTGGCAACGTCCTCCTCATGTCCTCTTCTGCCTCCGTGGACTCCCTGGCCACCCCGGCCATGTGCCCCACCACGCTCAGCCCTAGGAGGTCACCCAGCTTTGCCGCCCTTCCCTTTTGGTGGCCTCCCAACCATGGCACAGATGGACTATTGCCAATGGGAGATGCACAGAACAATTGCCCTGGCTAATTGAGGTGAAGGGGGCAGGGTACGTGATGTTAGACACACCCCTGTGCTCCTGTCAGGCTGTATGTGACCCCTGGTGAATAAAGACGGGTCACGCAACGCTCAGGCACCCCAAGTTAACAAAACAAACGTGCACACAACCCCCAGTAGCCCACGTGCATGGAATAAACCTCCCGCAGTACGCTGTGGCACCCAGGGACACAAAATAAGCATACGCGTGGAACATGCAGGCTACTCTGACCTCGAAAACGGGTAAGCAACACACAGGGGGAACCACAGTGGGAAAAATAAGCATGCACGACTCACCGTCTGCCTTGCGTGGAAAAGAAAAACACACACGTGTGTGTGTGGAGGCAACTCCTCCACCAAAACAAGAAGTACGAACTTTAAGCGCTGTGAAGATGTCGTGTGTGAACCCACAAGTAATAGAAACAAATGCGTCGGACTCCACGAAAGCACGTACAGCGAACTGTTGTGCCGTGTGGACCTTTAACCCCTGCCAAGGCAACACCCCGCGCGTCATGTCACTTATGCACTTACACGCTATGGGCCTTTTCCTCGAATTTCATGCTAACGTGTTGTTTTTTCACGTGCAGAGTCAATCTGCATCAATCTGGCCACGCGTCTTCACACACAAGACCACGCTCCTGGCCAGAAGGCCATTTACCTGCCCCAAAAAGCCCCGAGCAGCCTCCTACGAGCCATCTGCTGCTGCCAACCTCCCCTGCTATTTGGTGCCTGAGACCACCTCTGCTGATACAGAAGACTCGTCACTGCTGTACCATCGTTCCACAGCCCAGCCCCAGGACCCTGTTGCCCACCCACACCTGCCTCCGGGGTTGCCATGTCAGACCAAGCAACATCTGGGGCTGGTGGAAACCCCCAGTCAGAGAGGCAGAGGGCTGCCAGCTTCAGTGACAATGAAGTTGGCATCCTGGTGGAGCAGGTCCTGGGGCATTATGATGCCCTCTTCTCGACATCATGCCTTGACAAGGAAAGATGGAGGAGGATCTGGTTGGACATCGTGGATGCCATCAACATGGTGGGGGTGGCATCCCGCGACTACCAACGCATCCTGAAGCGCTGGGAGGACTTCAGGTCCAGGACCCACAGCAAGGCCCGGCACCTGGTTGAAGCTCATGGAGAAGTGGGGCACCGGCTGAGTAACATCCAGATGCGGGTCCTGGAGCGCACAAAACCAACGCTTGACCACCAGGTCCTCAAGTTGCTGACCCATCTGGAGTCGAGTGGTAAGTGTCCATGTGTTCTTGTCCAGCATACTGCATATTCAGGAGTGGCAGGAGTCTGAACCTCGGCCGTATGTGTGGCATGCCCCGTGCATGGTTGTCTGTGTGCAGGGACGTGACAGTGCTACATGTGAGGCCAGTCAAGCGTTTACCACATCAATGGTGACTGTGTTGCAATGCACGATGTGCACCAGCATGTGATGATGCACACATGTCTGCATGCCTGTGTGTGTACTGGGCCATGTTTGTGGTGTGATACATGGATGCTTCTGTCACCTCCATGGACGTGCATAGTGTACATGTGCGTGTGTCTGAGTGGTGTGTGTGTGACTGCGAATCGCCATGGATGCATGACACATGGCCATCTCGATGCCTGATTGACTGATGCAGCACAGTTGCCAATGTGTGCTCTGTGGCAGGAGGTATACATGGACAGATGCATGACTGTCCGGTGGTGTGCTGTGATCGGCATGTCCCATGATGCATGTGACGTTCAGCCCCTCTTCTGATGTTCCAGCAGTGCCTTGGACATGGATGCAAATGTCTGTTGCACGTGCTATGCTTGTTTGTGCATGTGTGTTGCTTGCACTGACCTGTGTGTTGTGAACGGTGATGTTGGTTGTGACATTTCACATTGCCACTCGTGCATTTGCTTTGTGTCTAGCAGACCACTGTACAGTACCCTGATGCTTGTGTTCAATGTCTCCCTATCTACAGTGGCGATGGTGGATAAGGGTGGAGACAGCGCTGTGGAGCAGAGCGGTGGGGATGCCTCCATCAGCCGGAGACTCAAGACCTCCCAGGAGAGGTCATCTTCCGGGAGCGAGGGAACTGGTGCCGCGTCCACCACTACGGCCGCAGCTGTCGAGGGGATGCCCAGGAAGGCGAGGTTGGAAGCGGGCTCCTCGGTAATGCAAGGGGCAGGTGAGCCCCCACAGGGGCAGGAAAGTGCGGAAGACGGTGCGGAGGCATCCAGGTTTTTGGTAGTTGAGGAGGAGGAGGAAGCCGCATCAAACCCACAAATGGGGCCTGGAGGGGGTGATGTCACCAGTGCAAGTGGTGCCGTCCGGGGGCAGGAGGCAGCGCAGGTCGCCGTGGAGGGGCCTGTGCCTAATCCTGTCCCTGAAACTGAGACTGCTTCACTGTGCACAGGCACGCATGCCTCATCCCAGGCCCGTTTGCAGGTAGGGGAGCAGTCCACATCATCTGACATTCCTCTACCTTCGGACGCAGCAATCCGTGACAGGGTTGAGGCCATCCTAGTCGTTGTTGTGATGCGCGCACATGTGATTCGTGATGATGTGTGTGATTCCAGGCAGGACCACGCACGTAATCACAAACAGGTGTGTGCCATCCTCAACTGGCTAGGACGTTTCATTGTCGGGAGTTTCTTCCATATGATGTGTGCTCTTGCGACCCCCCTCCTCCTCTTCACCCACTATGCACCAGTCATCCTCCATGCCATCTTTCGGCCCAGATGCCACCAGGGCCCCCTGTGGACCTGCCCCAGCCACAGCGGCCAGGCTGGTGGAGATCACATCCCTGCCACAGTCGGGAGTCAGAGGTTCAGCAGAGGTGGTCACCCCAGCAACAGAACCACTGGCAATAGAGGTTGTGCAGGTACCTTCCAGCAGGGCACGTGCACGACAGCCCCAGGGGTTGCCATCTTCCCGGAAGTAGTCGTAGTGGCACAGACAGGTGGCTAAAAGGCAGCAGCAGGCTCTACGTAGGAGGCGTCAGGACTCGGGCCAAGTACATCACAGGGGCAGGCATCGACCAATGGGCAGGAGGACCCTGAACAAAGTGTGTCTTCCGTGTGGCATCAAATGGGCAGATTGGCAGCGGGCAGAGAGGGCACGGCTCACCATGGTCAGTGCGGAGAACTCCATGCAGCCGGCAGAGACGCAGGCGGAGTTCCTTGAGGAGACATGCAGGGAGTTGGTGGAGAACATGGTGGCGTCCCTGCGAGCCCTCGAGGATAGAGCACAGTCCCGCCTCCGGGCCAAAGTGACTGAGTTCAATGATGCCCTGGCCAAAACACTTGGTAAGAACAGTGAGCTGTACGACTAGCCGGCTGTCATTGTAAATAGTTCTTTAGGGTTAGGTTTCCTTTCTTTTTCTTTTTCTTTGGAGTCTTTTTGTATATAGTTGTATTTTTATAGGGTTTTTTGGAAGTTTCATTTTGTGCTGGGATCATGGACCCTTCAAACTTTCCTTGTACACAGTTGGAGTACCCGTGACCATGCCCCGCAGGCAGCCCACACCACAGGGGACATCCCTACACCCCTGACCATGCCCTGCAGGCAGCCCATCACCCCTGACCATGCCCCGCAGGCAGCCCACACCACAGGGGATCTCCCCTACACCCGTGACCATGCCCCGCAGGCAGCCCATTACCAGTGATCATGTCCTGCAGGCAGCCCATCACCCGTGACCATGCCCCGCAGGCAGCCCACGCCACAGGGGACCCCCCTACACCCATGACCATGCCCCGCAGGGAACCCATCACCTGTGACTATGCCCCGCAGGCAGCCCATCAACCGTGACCATGCCCCGCAGGCAGCTCATGCCACAGACACCCCCCACACCCGTGACCATGCCCCGCAGGCAGCCCATCACCCCTGACCATGCCCTGGGGGCAGCTCATCACTCCTGACCATGCCCTGCAGGCAGCTCATGCCACAAGGGGGACCCCCCCCAACACCTGTCACCACATGTGCAGCACGTTCCACGCAGGGTTGTGCGGGGAGATTTTCACACGTGTTGGCTGGCACGAGCGGGGTATGCATATTCAAGGGGGTGCGTGAGTAGATTTTCACACTTTTTGGCTGGCGTTAGCGGGGTACGCATATTCAAGGGGGTGCGTGGGGAGATTTTCACACGTTTTGGCTGGCGCGAGCGGGGTACACTTATTCAACGGGGTGCGCAAGTAGATTAAACACTTTTGGATGCCATGAGCGGGGTATGTGCAGTTTTTCCATGGGATTACGGTGTAGGGGGGCTGTATACTGGTCCAGTGTTAGCACGGCCCTTTGCGCCATTTTCGGGATTTCTATGGCTTTTCTGGCGCAAGGGGCGGGCTTGGGGGCGTTACTGGCGGTGCTGGATTTTCGATGCGCCACGGCTGCAAATGGCTCGGGAAATCCATGAATACACGGTGCGCCAAAATGGTGTTTTGCGCTGCGCCTGGCACACGTTTGCCGCGCGCTCCCTCTCTGCGCCAGGCGCGTGCGCTACTTCTGCGCTGAATTCTATGAATTGACCCGCAAAGGTAAAGAAATCAGCTTAATGAACTGAAGAAACCAAAAAAGTAATGGTCACATAGCATACTGCCAGCCGAACTCTATTTCTAAAAGCAAAAGCAAGGTGCCGCCATGAACCTCATGTTCCTCTCGTCCTCGTCCCAGTCTTTCCATCATTGAAGGCCACGAGCTTTTATCACAGCTATGAACGTTAATATTCTCTTTTTTTCAGGTATAATTCCAGCCACTTCACTAGGGGTGGACTGGCCTACAGGGAACTCTGGATATTTCCCGGTAGGCCTCAGCACCCTGGGCCTCTTGTAAGTGTTATTTACACATTTTCAGGGGTTGGATTTGCTGAAAGTGTGTAATATGGTGCCCCTTTGGACATTATTTCCAGGGTGGCTTGTGGTGACCTTGTTTAGCCCGCAACACTGAAGTCAATGTTGGATATCTGCACCTGGAACTGGAGCAGGAAAGGTATCTCTTGTGATCAGTGGCTCCTGCAGGCATCAAAGCCAGGTGGGGAAGCGCAGAGAGGCAAAGGAAAAAGGAGGGGGTGGGCGTCTATAGCAGGCAACGGCAGCACTCATGTGCGTTTGTGTTCATACGCATAACATGCACAGAATATTTATATGTTTGAACATGAGATCCCTACACATCTCATGGAAGCAAAGAAAGTGCTTGAGGTTTTCATGTTGGCATTCCTGAAGTTGAAAATGACTGGTTGCAGTTATGGTTAGACCGGCAATGAGATGACAGAGCCGTCACGCAACCTGCTAGGAAGCTGTATGCAGTGATAGTGGGCACAGTTTAGGAGATCCATGACAAATACAAGATGCTGAACTAACTTCCTGACTAGTTCTGCAGTACAGCATGCATCGCTCGCAATGTTTCCTCTCAAAAGATAGCTTTCTGATTAGATTTCTGCTAGGGATAAACACTATAAAAATGGCACAACATCTCTATAATAACGCAAGGAATGTTACTGTTTAGATCTCTTAATTTTCTGTCTTTCGATCAAATTTGCCTCTAATAATGTACCGAGGCACAAACCATGTGCTTTTAAGCACCCGAGCTGTACAGTAAGTGTAATGAAAAAGGTGGATAGGGTGAAATCATGACCTTGAAGTAAATCAAGAGACTACTACTTAGTTCAGCTCTGCAAACCTCTATGGGATGATGTTACTTGTAACAAACACCAAGCCCAAGTAAGGAACAGAGAGTGAAAGTCCCAGGATCAGATAATTGGGTCAAATGGGAAAGCTGATATTTTAACGCAGGTTTCTTATTTCATCACTTCCCAACTTAGTTAACACAATTATTCACTTCCTACATCTGAGTCTCACAAAAACATATTGCTACATCCAGAGCAAGCAAATACAACACCAGGCCTCCCACCCATAAACATTTGTTATGCACTGGTTACAACTAATTGACGTTACTTTCCTTGTTTAACCTAAGGACAGGACGCGGCGGCATAGCAGATCTTTCATTTCTCTCCTGTGTTACTACTGAATTCGGATTTTGAATTGGATCTTGTCACGGTTGGAGCGATGCAGGCTACACTTGCAGTTTTGGTGCATGTTCACATGCGCCATGCACCAGCCTTCATTCACAAACTGGAGCAAGTGAATTGTATATGTGGCTGGTAGCTTTCAACTTGAAATATTGCCCCATGACAAAGAGATTTGCTGAGGAATACGTGTGTTAAGTGTTGTAGGGAAAATTTTGGAATTGAAAAGTTTATGTAATCCCTTGCACATTACTGTATTATAATAGTGAGGAGATACTGCAAACTGCCATGTTTAAACAACTTCGCGTGTGCGCGATGAGGCATTAGGCTTTACTGTGCATGTCTTTGCGACAAAGGCTCTTTGCGTAGAGTGTAACTATGCCTACCTTCACATCTCGTCATATGTAAGTGTGTTGTAGGCTCCTGCATTCTTAGAAAAAGTGGCATTACTTTATTTATTTTTGTTTTTTTTTGTTGTTGAAATTTTTATTTTCAAAACTTCAGTATTAAGAAAAAAAGAATAACAAGAGAACAATATACATAAATCAGTACATAGGAACATCCAACTATATACAAACCCCACCCACAGAGTCACAACATATTGATTATCAGGCCTAATACAATAAAATAAATTTACCCCAGATCTTGTTGAATAATGCACTTTTCTTCTCCCTTAGATGCAAAACCCTTTCTATATTAGCGAGAATATGCATCTCATCAATCCACATTTCAATTGTAACAGGAGTAGAGGTCTTCCAATGCCTCAAAATCAGTTTTTCCCCACAATTGCACCCCGAAAGATCAATTTTCTCTGGGAAGTACTCAAGTTATCCAGATCATCTGTACTCCCCAGCACAATGGTCTTAAGAAAAAGTGGCATTACTAGATGGAAGTGATCATACTGTCATCTTTCTCGCTGCCCTCAGAGTGTGTGTGAATCTTTGAGGGGTATATTCACCTTCACTAAATGTATCACGATATGCTGTCCACCCTGATAACTTTATCTAATATGTACAAATGCAGAGGCTTGTAGTGTGGGGCTTGGTTTCCTGCTAGCAACATTGTTTCAGTATGGCTACGTGCCCTGTCTGAACCACCCCTTCAAATATAATGTATGTGATCCTTTGGGTATAAGAGAACGGTGCACAGAGGGAGGGGGTTCTCACTTCTGCGGAAGTCTCAGACTGTCTTTGGTTTGCTTTTGTCCTACTTTTGCTTTTACTAATAAATTGTTCATCTATCCACCGGAATAGTTAGTGTTTTTTTTCCACGAAAACCTTGGTGCCTTAGATGTTGGATTACCGCTGCTCTGCGGCTAGGTCCAAGGGCCATGGGGCACACTTTCCGGTGATCCCTCTGGGCCCAGGAAAGACGATTTTCTCAGAGGGGAACGCTGGCAAGAATGCCCGGAGACTCGAGGATGCCGGACAGAACAGTTGTGAAAGAAAGAGCCGACCAAAAATCGTGGGTTGGTGATCACAGGTAATTGTGTCTGTGTATTGTTATGTCTTGTAAAGTGTTGTTTGAAATGTGTTGGGTAAATGTTTCTCTGAAATCTGAAAATCAGACAACAGAAAGTTGTGATTACCCGAGGACACAGGCGGGAAAGTACCCTGCCTATAGAACTGTTTATCTGAATAAGAAAAAGTAAAAGTGGTTGGCCACCACAGGTTAGAATAATAAAATCTAATGGCAAACCATCCATGCTCCCTACTGACTTAAGAGAACATGAGACCACTGTGTTGGTCAGGGAAATGTGGCATGAATAAGAGACTAGGGTGGATGTTTTTTGTATGAGTGTGAAGATAATATTTTGGATGAGAGCCCGTGATTGCCCTGTCTTAATCCGTACCTTAACACTTGAAACTCTAAATGTGCAATTCAGTTGCAAGAATGCTTCATATTATTCACTCTACTCTATCTTAGTATGGGAGCCGTGTTTCTACCCATTACGTGTATTGTCTTTGACCCTTACCTACCCAAGTCTCTGCAAAAGCTGAAAACTGATCTGCATTATGGGTAGCACAATGGGGGATATAGGCTGTGAACCAGCAGTCATGTGAAATCTGATAAACACTTGTGAGTGTCACAGAAATGTCTGTACTATGTGAGGAACGGAGGTCAGTGGCGATACCAGAGTCTCTGATTAGATGTGGCAGAGCAGTCAGTTAATGAGCTGTACCCACGCCGCCAGCCACAGGACACAATAGCTTCCTCATGCAGATGGAGTAAGGAATGGACCTGGATCCGTGATAAGTCATGCCTTGTCTTAACCCTGTGAGAATGGGTTTGGGGCAGTCTAGACAAGTGCTGATTCCTCCTAAAGGAAGTCCAGCACACTTCATATTTACTCACTATTCACCCAAAGCATGTAAGTGCCTTGATAAATGGCACAAATATACACAGAATGAATCACCTAGACACTTCCCCAGGGAAGGCACATTTGACTTAGAATAATGAATTGACGTAGGGCATTAGAAAAGAAAGGCGCACCAGTACACCAACAGCAATGGGGCACACTTATCTAGATTGGTATCCTGAAGCTGCTAAGAGACAGACTGAATCCAAGACCCAGGCATTGAAAGACACTCAAGAAAAGCTTCAGGAGCAACTTTAAACCCCTGAAAACAGAGTACTCTATCCTGCAGATACTGGCCCCTAAAGCCAGGTACAAACGATTGTATACTGTGATCCAAGGGGAGCCCTATTAAAGGAAAGTCTTGAAGATATTTTGGATACTTGCAATCCTGTCATTCACCAACTGGCTAGCCCAGGCCCTACCCAACCACCAAGCTATCATCAGTCTACCCAAATAAACTCTGTGGTTGGTCCATTTACCCCTGAAATCCAAGCTTAGATCTGCAAACTTTTTTCGCCTCCCTCAACTACATTTGAAGGGCTTTCGAATTTGAACAGCAAATGCCAGTTGTGAGAAACCTGACAGTATCATTCCACCCACTCCCTATGGCTCTTCCATTCAGGTGGCCAGGGAAGGGCCATCGCTTTTGGATCCTGACCCTAGAGGTGAACAAGCGAAGGAGGATCACCTGCGTGGAGAGTCACGGGGGATTGGGAGGAGGATACCAGAGGGCTAGACATGGTATGCCCCCAATCATGAAAACACCCTACCATACTCCCCTTCAGCTTTTGTGGGGTGTTTACAATCTCACCCGCATTCCCCCTACCCATTTCCAACAAATACTGAGACGAGGAGGAGGCCACGAAGATCAATAAAGATTACCCATAGTAAAAACATGGGGAAAGTAAGGGCAACCTACTTTAGAGAAAACCACTCTGCCACTAATAGAGTCAGGCAGAATCAGGCATTTGTAGGTAACCATTGACATCTGACTCCACTTGACTGTGTGTTCAGCTACAAAAGGTGTGGTCACTCTCAAGGAAATGAACAAGCTTGGGATGCAGTCCGGACCAGTGGAGCCCAGGAGCAGAGAGAAGCAGGAGCTGCAGGCAGGACGAAGATGGCGTGCAGAGATGCTGGCCCAGTGTGTGTGGGCTGCAGCGTGGCGAGGGATCCTTGCCTCCAGGCAGCTGGAAAAGCGATGCCTGCATTCTGCAGACTTGGCCCAGAAAAGTGCATCTTCCCTTGGGGCCAGTGCCGACCCCAAGGGTGCCTGAAGAGCAGGTGGTGAGAATCTGACCCCAAACCCGCAATTCCTGGAGGGACTGCCTCTCAACACAATGCTGCCCGGTCAGTTTCATGGAGAAACTCAGAGAAATTCGGGAGCGGAGCAGGAGACAGACACAGTCAGAAAAGTGGCACAGAATATTAAAGAAAGGAAAGTGTAAAAAGTAAAGCAAGAAAGAAACAGAAAGTGAAAAGGCTGAAAGAACAGCAGAGAGAGTGAAGCAGGAAAGCAAAAGGCTGAAAGCACAGTGGAGAGCCAGAGCAAAGCGGAAATCATAATGGCTGAAAGCACGGCAAGCAGAAATGAAGAGAAGTAGATCGGAGTGGGAAAAGAACTGACCAGAGCGGAAATCGAAAGAAAGTAGAAAGAAGACGCGAGTGGCCCACAATGAGAGAAGGGCACAAGAAAAAGCAGATAAAAAGTGTGAGCAGCATGCAAAAGAGGGTGCAAGTGTGCACGGAAAGCAGATAAAAGGTGCCAGGAGCACGCAAAAGAGGGTGCACGAGTGCATGAAGGAAAGCAGAAAGAAGGAAAGCAGAAGAAAAGGGGAGCAAGAAAACAAGAGAAAGGAAAAAGGGTCACAGTGGTCATGCCCAGGAAAAGCAAAGAGCCTGGCGTTTTCAAAAGCCTTTGATTCTACCACATGAAAGGATGGTATGTGGATTCAAGAAAGAATTGTGCTAAGTTGTGGTTTGTGTTTGGAAGCTGGAAGAGGCCTCATGCTTTGGGGAAAAGGAACCCTAAGACGCCTAGCAAAGAAAGCATCCTGATAACAGTAACTTTGTGTTAAAAGGTTGAAAGGGGCCTGAGCTTGGGGAAGGGAACCCTAAGAGGCCTAACCAAGTTAGAGACTTGTTAAGTTTTGTTGTTCTGTTGAAAGCATTAAAGCGTGGGGAAGGGAACCTCGAGAAGCTTACAAGAGGAACCGTGTTACAATTTTCCATGGTGTTTTTAAACTTGATTATGCTGAAGCTTGGGGAAGGGAATCCCAAAGAACTCAAGAACACTGAAAGTAGTTAGAGTAACTACAAGGGACCCGTGGAGAAGGTCTTGCGAATAACCCTGTGGATTGAACTAATTTGTGTGACGTTGACCAAGCAGCACCTAGTAAGAAGACCACTTGAAACCAACTCTGGTTTCCATTTTGTTTCAACCACTATTTTTATTATTTTTGAAAAGACTTCCTATCACATTTCTGAACAGAGTGAGGGCAAGCATAGGTTTAGACACAGACAGACAGACCTTTATTTTGTTCTCTTAGACAACGCCAACCATTAGAAAAATCAGTTGAGGAAATTGCCCCTTTAGAGTTTAGGGGCGGTTGGGCATTGCACCGACCCAGGTACCTTCGTAATTACAAGTTTTCAAACAAACCCTGTGTCTCTCTTGATACCATGCCTGTCTCACACAGTACTGGTGCATTCCCCCTTAGATAACTACCGGGAGGAGGCAATACTTTAATTACTGAATTGTTTAATATTATTCAGAGGTTTCCAAAGATATGAGAAGATCCCATTAAGTTCCAGGAGGAACTTTACGTCATAATAGATTGCTATCACTCCACTTGTGCCGATTTGAATCAATTGTTGCGAGCAGTTCTGCATACAGATACATTTACTGTGCTCAAAGTGCGCACCAATTGGCTAGCTAAAGAACCTGCCACCTCCAGGGATTTGAAAACATTTACTGATAGACTGGTACAAACTATCACTGAAATGTGTCCTCAAAATACTGTTTGGTCTAAAATAAATGGATGCAAGCAAACCAAGGGAGAAAATCCTACAGAATATCATGAGCGTTTGAAAGAATGTTTTGTAGAATATTCTGGTATTGTTAATGCAAATCTTATAGCACCTCAAGCCGTGATGGCTCTATTTGTTAACAGTTTGTATACTAAGGTATTTGTAGGAATTAAGGCAGTATTAATAGGATGGGAGGGAAAGGGTTTGGTGGAAGTTTTATTAGCTGCACAGCACTTTCATGAAAAACTCAGGTTCGATCCCCGGGTCTGCGCTTAGAAAACTCTGGGTCTTAAGCACGTTATACATAACCTACCATATCATACACTCTCCAGTGAAGGGGGCGGTTTTGCCCCCCACTCCAGGTGGGCAAGGGTAGGGATGGGGAAGAGGGAGAGGAGCATCCCATTCATAGAACCAGGGGGAACTGCTGAGAGGAATTACATGAACAAATACAGCGACCAGTGCAACTATTGCAAGGAGTTTGGACACTGGAAAGCAGAGTAATCACAACGGTCTCAGTATGACGGTGGAGGCGGACAGCCAACCATGCCAAGTGGAATGACAAGGTCCCTGCCTCCACCACCACCACCACCACTTCAGTTCGATGGTTAGGATTGCCAAGGGGTCTCTTAACTTGTTGCCCACTTATAACCACTTATATCAATTTATCCTACTGCCCCGTATTTTGACTGTGTTGATGCTAGTCAAAGGATTGTATGTATACTTGACACTGGAGCATTATGCTCCACACTAAAAGCTTCAGGGTTTTCATGAACAATGCCCTCCAATGAGGTACACCAATACCTCATCCTGTTTCCACTCCACTTATGATCACGATAGGTCCAATTTCTGACCAACATGCATACTTGCCGAGTTCCTGTTCTCCTGTGAATTTGTTTGGATTAAATTGATTGTGTAAGCTAAATTGCTGTGTTTACTGTTCCCCTGATGGTGTACACCTTAATATTCCTGCTCACAGAGAGTATGAGGTGCTGACAGTATTACAGGAAAATACCCATTCGAACCCTGGAGACTGGACCGACATTCCCTGTTCACGGCAGTAACTGTTGGACAAAGTCCCAGTCAAATTATGGTCAACCCATGCAAATGACACTGGTTATGTTGTTAATTCTTAGGTAAAGATTTGGGGTAGTAACCTTTGGGTGTACTACAACAACCTTAGCCTCCTGGCAATAGGGACGCAACCTTTGGTATAAGTCTGAACTGCACAGGTTGGTAGTGTGGCTGAGGAGCCAGGCTTATCTCAAGTGGGGTCAATGTGAGCAGTAGGGTAGTTACAGAGAGAGTCACAGTGACAAGTATTCAAATAAACACTGATACTCAAGGTTTCTGATAAAACAATTATTAATTTATTAACAAGTCAGTTACACTAAGCCTTCTTCAGAAGGGAGCAATATAATAGCAACACTCAAATACACTTCAGAAATACACACTCTTAGTTTTCTCAGAATCAGCAAATACTCATTGGGGATGGCACACAGACACTTCCTACACCGTTAGGTGAATTAAATAGTTAGGACACTGTGGACATGAATATATGACTGTTGCATTCAGAGTAGGCTTATGAGAGTGTCAAAGGAAGAAAGGGTTATTAGAACAAACAAGAGATAACAAATATTCTTAAGCAGGCAAATACTTTTGGACCCCCCAATGCAGAGTAAATTAACCCCTTGCTGGAAGGACAGGTGAAACACAATAACAGAGGGGAGAAGAGTCATGCAGGGAACCAGGCTAAGCCAATGTCAATGGGCAAAAGTCTATGTGGACTGAAGCACTGCTTGCAGGTGAGTAAAAGTCTTTGCACATTGTTTTAGAAGTCTTTGATGAAAAAGAAGAATCAATATAGGGCCACAAGCAGTTAGACTTGTGAAGGTAGAAGATGCAAGCAAATCTACAATAAGAGGTAAGTTCTCTTATACTGTACAGTACCTTTAGGTTGAAGAAAACTGCAGCAGATCGCTTCTGTTCCTGTGTAGCTCTGCAGATCCTGTTGTTCCTGGGCCTCAGTCATGGGACAAGAGGGAGGACTTCTGGGGACTCCTGCATTACAACGGGACGATGGCCGACAGCAACCGGGAATCTTGGCACTTCAGTGTTTCAGCTCCTTGCGTCTACCGCAAATAGCAACACTGCAGTTCCTGGCTGTCGAGATGGGCTTTCCTTGCTTCTGGGGTCCAGCACTCTGTTGAGGTGGCTCAGTTCTGCTTCCTGGGAGTCCGAAGGATCTTCCAGGAGCACTTGGCCAGCTTAAAAGCAACGCACACAATCTGGTGTCCCTCTCCCTGAATATTTGTTTCCAGCAGCGACTGCAGTGGAAATTCAACCAGCTCTGAGAGGATGTCCAGATGGCTTACTTTGGAGTTGCTTGGTCCCACCAACTCAAGGGGAGAGTCGTCCTTGCAGGGCTTCTCTAGTCGAGGCGAATTCAGAGCTTCAGCACAGCAGCAGGGCTTCACTGGGCAAACCAATGGTTCAGGAGTTGCAGCAGGTGTCTCTTTCAAGTTCTTCTTCGGATTCCTTCGTCCAGTGGTCTACTCTGCCTTCCAAGCCAAAAGCCTTGCCTTTTATGCAGTTTCTCTCATTCATTCCAGCCTAGCTGTCAGTCACACAGAAGGGTGGCTATCCTTGCCGGACAGCCAGCTGCCTAATCCCCTAAGAGTGCATTCCTGTCTCCTAAGAGACGAAGCACAGGGAGTTTCGGGCACCTCCCTCACTTCCTGCCCCCACCCGACACTCTGGAGCCAGGCGGGTTTCACTTGTGAAGCCCGCCAAAGACAAAATTAACAAAGGGACCAAACATGGTTTGGCGCAGAGTAAGGGCCTCATTGCACGGATGGCGGTAAGGATTTACCGGTACCGGTAAAATACCGGTGCCGGTAAATCCTTACCGCCTTACTACGAGGTCCCTTTGCGGGTTGGGGGATTTAACGCCTGCTTTTTGCAGGCGTTAAAAACCAACCCCCAAAGGGACCAAGGGAGCTAATTACGGTACCGCAATTTGCGGTACCGTAATTAGCGCCTTCCCCATTCCCATTGAGCCCTATGGGGCAAAAATGGGAATGGGGAAGGGCAATGGTGGAAGGGGTAATTACCGCCCCGCCAACCTTGGAATGGGGCGGTAATTCCCCTTTCCGCCAAGGTGGTGCCGGTATTTTACCGGCATGAACCATGGCGCTAATAGCGCCATGGTTCTCCACCATCCATGTAATGAGGCCCTAAATATCAAGAAGAACCCATACAACAAGAAATTGCAAAAAAGAAGACCGGGGCAATTTTAACAAAAATGGCACCCATGGGTGCTTCACTGCAGCTGCGAACACAGCCAGCAGTAAAAACACAGCAGAGTAGTAAAAGGTAAACCACTGCTACCAGCCATTAATTGTGTAAAGGGTAACAAACATTTTACATGAGAAGCTAGACAAAGGGGATACTAAGTAACCCGTCCAGCACCCTATTGTAAGATAGTGTGTGCTGGGTCTAGAAAGTTACAATGGGCATCATTACACAGAAGGCGGTAAGGGTTAACGGTCACCGGTAATGCTACCGGTGACCGTTAACCCTTACCGCCTTACTACGAGGTCCCTTTGCGAGACCCGACCTTAACGGCTGGTGTAGACCAGCCGTTAAAGTAGGGACCCCCAAAGGGACCTTGGTGCTAATTACAGTACCGCAATTTGCGGTACCGTAATTAGAGCCTTCCCCATTCCCATTATGCCCTATGGGGCAAAAATGGGAATGGGGAAGGGCCATGGCGACATGGGGAATTACCGCCCGCCAACCTCGGAATGGGGTGGTAATTCGCCATTCCACCATGGCAGAATCGGTAAATTACCAGCATGAAGCATGGTGCTAATAGCACCATGGTTTTAGCACCTACCATGTAATGAGGCCCAATGTCTTCACTGCTCTTGGAAACAGTAGTTAATCCAAGAGTAAGGTATCTAAACCTTGGGAAATCTGAAAGACTTCCCTGTGCCACTGCAATGAAGGTGCTGTGTGACACAATGCAAAAAGATGCCTATGGAGTCTATCAGACTCCAAAAATCAAAGGAAACACAGAGTTTAAAACACAGAAAAATACATGAGAGAGTGGGGAAAAGGTCTCACTCTCCAGGTTAAAAATTAAAAAGTCCTAGAGTCCAGCAAAAGTGCTGGGGCTCTCTAAGGTAGAGAGGAATTAGCACATTTCTGAGACTTCTCCCTAACACTCGTCCCCCCAGATTAAGGGACAGGCGGATTTCATCCACCCCTGGATGAATCTCCTTACTCCAGTCTGTCATACGTTCTGGAGAGACCATCAGCATTTTGGTGATTACACCCTGACCTGTGTTCAATGGTAACATCAAACCCCTGAAGGCTGATAAGACATGTTAACAATTGAGGATTTCCCCCTTCACCTGCATTAACAATCTCAAGGGTTGGTGGTATGTTTGAATTACAATAGTAGATCCATACAAGTATGGTCTAAACTTCTTCAAAGACCACACAATGGCAAAACATTCACATTCTATGGTTACCCCCCTTGTTTCAGGGTCCTTCAGTTTCCTACTGATGAAGCAGATTGGGTGTTCCCTGCCTTTCTCATCCAGCTGACTCAGAACTGCACCTATACCTGTATTGGAAGCATCTGTCTGTACAATAAAGGATTAGCTGTAGTCAGGAACTCTTAAGACTGGAGCTTGACAAAGTGCTTTCTTAAGTCATTCAAATCCCTTAGTGCACTCCTCATTCCACCTGACCTTCTTGGGTAATGTGGGTGAGGAGATGACATTCAAGGGAGAGGCTATGGTCCCATAGTTCTCAATGAAGTTCCTATAGTAACCAGCACGACATAAAAAGGCTCTCACTTGGGTTTGAGTAGTAGGGGTGGCCCAGTCTTGTACTACTTGTACTTTGCCAGGCAATGGCCTGATTTCACCTCCTCCTACCTCATGTCCAAGGTAGACCACTTTACTCTGCACAATATGGCATTTGCTTGCCTTTATGGTCAGACTGGCCTGCTCAATAGCCTGCAAAACACATCCTACGTGGTCAATATGTTATTTCCAAGAAGGGCTGAACACTTCAATGTCATCCAAGTATACCATCCAGAAGTCCTCCATCGCATTCAGAACATGATTAACAATCCTTTGGAATGTAGCAGGTGCATTCTTTAGTCCAAAAGTCATAACCTTAAACTGGTAGAGGCCTTTAGCGGTTGAAAATGCAGTTTTCTCCTTGGCATGATCTGTCAGGGCTATTTGCCAATAGCCTGAGGTTAGGCCAAATATACTGAGGAACTTGGCTGAACCATGTTTATCCACCAACTCGTCTGTCCTAGGTAAAGGATGAGCATCAGTCGTGGTGACTGCATTAACAGCTCTATAGTCCACAGAGAATCTCAACTCCTTGGATCCTGCCCTTGGCACTAGAACAACTGGACTAGCCCTGTAGATAGCTCTATTACCCCCAAAATCAAGCATCTTCTTGACCTCTTCCTTTATGTTGGTTCTTACATGGTCTGACATTTTGTAACACCTGCTTTTAACAGGTAGACAGTCACCTGTGAGAATATCATGCTGGCCCCAAGGGGTCAGGCCTGGTGTCAGTGAAAACAGAGGGGCAAATTGATTTAACAGAATTTTGCACTCCTCCTGTTGTTCCAGTATCAAATCAGAAGAGAGATTAACTCCTTCTATCTTGCCATCTAAAGGTTGTCACCTGAGGAGGTTAGGAAGAGGCTCACTCTCCTCCTCCTCCTGAGCAGAGGCTAGAAGCAAAGCTCCCAGTTCTGGTCTAGAGACATAGGCCTTTAGGTGGTTGGTGTGAAAGACCCTGGGGGCCTCCTTAGGATTGCCTATGTCCACCAAATATTTGACCTCTCCAAGTTTGCCCACAAACTTGAAGGGTCCAATCCATTTATCCTTTAAGTCCCTCTGCCTTGTAGGTACCATAACTAGAACTAGCTGGTCTTGAATAAACTCACCCATTTTGGCCTTCTGATCATGCCAACGCTTCACCAGAGCCTGACCTGCTTTCAAGTTATCTGAAGCTTCTGTAATCAGGTGTGTCATTCACCTTTGGAGACCTAACACATATTCAGTGACTCTCACTGGCTTGTGGGAAGGAGCACTCTCCAACCCCTCCTTGATTAGGGCCAATGGACCTCTAACCAAATGACCATAGAGAAGCTCAAAGGGGCTGAAGCCAACCCCTTCTTGAGGGACTTCTCTATAAGAAAAGAGAAGGGATGGCAGCAGAAGGTCCCACTTTCTAAGGGGTTCTTCTAAAGCACTATCATGCTCTTTATAGTTCTGTTAAACCTCTCCACCAATCCAATGGTCTGGAGATGGTAGGCTGTTGAGAACTTGTGGGTCACTCCACAGTTTTTCCACATGGTCTGCATGTAGTGGGACATACAATTGGTCCCCCTGTGTCAGATAACCTCCTTGGGAAAACCAACCCTGGTACAAAATACCAAGGAGGGCCTTAGCCACTGCCTATGCAGTAACAGTCCTCATAGGTAGAGCTTCAGGATACCTGGTAGCATGGTCTACCACAACCAATATAAATTGGTTGCCTGAAGAAGTGGGAGGGTCTAAGGGACCAACAACATAAATCCCTACCCTCTCAAAAGGGACTCCCACCACTGGGAGAGGCACCAAGGGTGCCAGGTTCTTGGATCCACTCTTGCTAGACATCTGACAAGTGTGACAGCTTCTACAGTACTGATCTACATCAGACCCCATCTTGGACCAGTAGAAGTAAAGAGAATGCCTTTTCCTGGTCTTCTTAAAACTTAAGTGACCAGCTAAAGGAATATCATGGGCTAACTGTAGAAACTGAGGTCTCACCTCCTGAGACACTACAAGACTTCTGTAGTCCCCTGGGGTCTGCCTGTTGGCAAAGTCCTTCAAGAGTAGGACACTCTCTTTGACCTCTGCTGAAATCTGCCCTACAGGGGCCACCTTCAGCTCAGGATGGTCTTTAGGATCTAGATCTCTAACAGGGGGAAGGGCTTCTTCCAGCGCTCAGTCATCAGTAGCTGTTTCACCATCCTCTGGTTGAACCTCACACTCAGCCTCAGCTGGTGGAGCGGTCACAGGTGTGACCTTGGACTGTGCTCTTGGGATGTCCTGGTTTTGTGCACAGGGGCGACACTTTTCTAAATTCCTGAGACTTTGAGTTTCCCATTTGTCTCTTAGTTCCTGGAATCAGAAGGTTGTTCTTCCTGTGGACTGGGAGTTATAGGTACCTCTGAAACTTCCCAATGAGAGTCATTTAAAGTTTGCTCTATGGCCAGCCTAGTTTGCTCCTGCTTCCTCTTACTGGGAGGCCTGGGGCTGCTTGATACAACTCTGAAAGTGTTTAAGCCATTCCCCAACTGGACTCTCCCAGGCACCTCATTGTGTACACTGACAGGTATTCTTACAGTCATATTGTTGCAGTGGGTGAGAGCTGGTAGTATTGGAACCATCTGGACAGAGCCTCCAGCAAACTAAGGCCTTTGGGTGCCTTAGCAACATCCTCAGGTTTGAAAAAGGTTTCCTCCACCACTGTAATGCTGGCCCCAGTGTCTCTAATGGCAGGGGTCTCCTGGCTATTCACACGTACACTGTCCTTGTAATATTCATTTGTGTTATCTGGAATAGAGTTATACACATCTAAATTCTGCTGTTCCCACAGACCCAGGGACATTAAGGAAACACTGGCTGAGACTCCAATGAGGTTTTCAGCCAATAGATGCACGTTTCCACTTGCCATATGAACTTCTCCCGCTGGGATGAAGGCTAAGGAGGCAGTGTGGACCCTTGAAGGTTTACCCTTGCATCTGGAATCCCTTTCACATGGTCAGTTGACCCACAAGCATAACATTTACCAAATGTTTTGACAAATGGGGGCTTCTGCTAACCTCCCTCTGGTTTAGTACCAGAGGTTTCACTAGACTGACCTGGTTCCCCATGTATTTACCCTTTTTCTGTTTGTGGCCCTCTTTTGGATGGGAGGTTTTAGAATTCTCTTTGTCATCTTTCTTGTGCTGCTTCCCTTCATCCTTTTTGTGAGTGGCCCCAGAATCCTTGTGTGTAGCCCTGTTGAAAACCCACAAGTCAGCAGCCTTTGCTAACTTCTTGGGATCAATCTCTTTAGAGTCAGCCAAGTGCTGTCTCAGCTCAGGAGAGCAGGCATCAAAAATAGATTCCAACAAAAACAGATTTCTCATTCCTTCAAAAGTAATTACTCTGTAACTCTTAACCCAACCATCTACGTTTTTCAAACATTCATACACCCAGGTAGACCAAGGGCTACCATCAGTCTTTTTGAGGGTCCTAAATGTCTTAAGGTACTGGGAAGGAGTTTTTCCAAATCTAGCTATCAAAGTTAGCTTCACATTTTCATATTCCAATCTTTCAAGTTCCCCCTCCTCCATTACAGCATCAGTTGCAACCTTGGGGAGGCTAGACAAAATAGCAAAGGGTTTAGATAGAAGTGCACACCTATGATAAGTAAGTTTAGTAAAGAAATTAAAGGATTATTTTAAATACATTTTTATGTGCGGGGGAGGAACTGAGGTCATGGCACAAGACCCCGACAATAAACAGTAAAAAGAAAGAGGATTCAACTTGGGAACCCTCCCGTCCCCTGCACACTTTCAAATGTTTGGATTAATCCAATACAGTTGTTCAAATTAAGTTATACGCATTGTACATATTTTTGGTTCTAACAAATATGGTCAGATACAGAAGTGTGAGATAAAGAAATATATATATTTATAGCCAAGCTATATTATTTTCAACAAGAATTATAGTTCAGAGAGAGATTATTTACAGTGCATAGAAACAAAATGGAATTAATAGATGAAGCTCAAATTGAGGAAAAATGGTGTCCAAATTAAATGACGACGCATTTCGAGGAAGTTCTCTTCTTCAAAAGGCCAAATCTGGACTCTTCACGTAAAAGGAAAAACACAAATTCAGTAAAGCAAATATTGTAGGCACAATTCATAGATTATTCATATCATATTCAATTTTACAATTTAGAAAATTTAGTGACATTTGTTGTAACATGTCATAATATGCGTTATAATACATGCAACATTATAAGGTGAATTATGTGGTCCATGTTTGAGAGAGAAATCGAAGGTCAATTGATCCACCTCTTCCTGAAAAATAGACAGTAAAACGTACAGCATATTATAGTTCAGTGGAATGATCCCTCTGATGGGACCTGTCGAGTGGATAGTGAAACATATATTAAAGTGAATATATAGGGAAAAAAAGGGAGTAGTTCCTAAGCTCAATTGATCTAGTGGGGAAAAAATGGGAAAGTTGTTACCTTTGAGAGTGGAAAGTGCCGGAAACAAAGAATCTGACAGTGCAGGAAAAACTAGTGAACGTGAACAAACAGAAGACACCAATAGATCAGGGGTGTCCACATCTTCAATTAATAAAGATGCTGAACCTAATACATCAACAGCGGCTTTTTTTAGGTATAAGAGAAAGACCCGGAGAGGGAAGAAAGCCACAAACAAAAAAGAGAAACGAATAAAGGACAACAATCTAGTGGTGAATATTTCCAGCAAGATCCTGTCAGAAGAACAACGTGCAATACGTCATTATTTCAAGAAAATATCTGTCTACACAGATTGATGAGAAAATTAAGACTCCAAATTTTCTTTGATTCGCAACCTGAAATGGAGTCTAGACCACCACAAAGTGACTTACTCGAAATACCTCCCAAGAGCACATTTGACCCACATGTACATAATTCAATTCTGAATTTATTTGAGAAGAGTGTCCTACAAGATTTAAGCAGAATTGACTATAGAAGAAAAACACCCATTAATATCAAAAACATCCAACTAGATCTAATAGATGAACTGGCAAAAAGTGAAGACATTACCATTAACCCAGCCGACAAAGGTGGAACAATTGTTATCATGGATACATCCTTCTATGTCAAAAGATGCATTGAACTCCTTAACGACACAGACACCTATGCCATAGTAGATAGGGACCCGCTACCAGAAATCAGAGAACTGATTAACAATACTCTGTTAAAAGCCAAAGAGAATGAGTGGATTAATGATAAAACACATCAATATCTTACTAATTCCCATCCGATTACACCAGTCTTCTATGGGCTCCCTAAAATTCACAAAGATAAACAAAATCCACCCCTCAGACCGATTGTTGCTGGGACAGAGAGTGTCTTCGACCCACTGGCAGTCTATATTGACAGATTATTACAGCCACTTATACAGGCATCATCCACATACCTAAAGGACACAACAGACTTTCTTAATGGACTTAAAGATTTCTAAGCTATCAGTGAAGACTGCATACTATTCAGCCTTGATGTATGTAGTTTATATACCTCAATACCCGATAGTGAAGGTATTGATTCTGTTGAATCAATAATAATTCAGGTGTGAAACGTAATCCTCAGTTTATTCTGGCACTACTCAACTTAATCCTTTACAATAGCTATTTTAGACATCAGGGCAAATACTTTTTACAAACATCGGATACCTCGATGGGTTCATCGATGGCGCCCGTGTACGCTAACTTTAATGTTTCAGTTCGAAAGTCAGCATGTACTGGAACACCCCACATGCGCATCATACATTTTAACCTGGAAGAGGTTTATTGATGACATTTTCTGCATTTGGTGTGGCACACGCGATGACCTAGATCTGTTTTTTGAATACCTTAATTCAGTGCACCCCAGGATCAAATTTACTATTGAGATCGGTAACCCTTATCTACATTTTCTTGACGCTAACTTGAGCATTGTGAACAATAAGATTTCCACGTCTATATATCATAAACCGACTGATGTTAATAATTTGCTTCACTATTCCAGCTTCCACCCGAGGGCGATGCTCCAAAGTCTACCATATAGTCAAATTTTGCGCTTGAAAATAATAATTTCTGACCCAGAAGTTCTAGATAAGGAATGCACAAATCTTGTCGGTAAATTTCAGAACAGAGGCTACCCACCCGAAACTTTTGAAATTGCCAAAGATGGAGCTTCAGAGATCTCTTGTACAGATTTATTGAAACCTAAATCTGATGTTAAAGATACCCCATTTCTATACATATCAAAATTCTCAAGACAGAGTTTTCAGATCACAAAAAGTATAAAGAAACATTGGAATATCCTTCACAATGTTCAAAAACTCTATTGGAATTGTTCCCCACACCTCCAATGATGTGTTTTAAAAGGGATAAAAATATAAAACACAAGCTGGTGAAAGCTGAAAGAGTACCAAAGGAGAAACAACTTTTCTTAGCCACCAAAAAACTAGGCACCTTCCCGTGTTTAGGGTGTATACACTGTAATAACACAATCAAAGGTAATGTAGTGACTCACCCCAGGAATGGTCAAAAAATTCAATTAAGAGATTGCTCCACGTGTCTGACATCAGGGTTCATATATATGTTGAAGTGCCCTTGTGGCAAAGTGTATGTAGGACAGACCAAAAGACCTGTCAAATCAAGACTGTCTGAACACAAGTCGAACATACGATGTAATAACCAATACTCACCGGTAGCCCGCCACTTCAACCTGCAGAAACATTCAATTGCCCAACTAAAATACCAGGTGCTAGAAGTTGTCAAACGACCTACAAGAGGAGATGACTACCAGTCACTCTTACTACAAAGAGAGGAGTATTGGATTGACAAGTTAAGCTATTTACAGCCCCTATGTTTAAATGAAGATTTCACATTGAACTGTTTTTTGTGGTTTGAATTTGTCACTAAGGAATGCTTGATCTTCAACAACATACATTTGAAAGTTACATTACTAGTCTAGTGTCTGACTGTGATACAAGGCACTACTTTGTTGAGACTAATAGATGGTTGCCATAAAAATCATTGCCTCCAAATTCAATGTAAACATTTTTCTTATTCTTTACTCTTATTTAATGTCATTTTAGTTAAACTTATCACATTAGATTTTGATCTTTTGTAAATTAAATGCGTTTATCCGACTGAGATTGTTACATTGTACTATGTCTTCCATGTGAAAAAGAGAGATCTAGGGTTAGTTTCCCTCTTCGTGTGTAATGTGAATTCATATCTTCCACTCATTATAGACTGATAGGTTACACGCGGTCACTCAGTAACCTTGCTCTGATGATTTGATAATTATATTTATTTTTTCCCCACTGAGATCAGAGCGTTCTGTCTAATTTATGACCTTTTTTTCATTACTTATTTCAATTCTATTTCACACGGTAATCTAAAAAATATTTTTTTATCTCTCCTCTCCCCGTTCTACTATGTGCGGACTAGTATTTGTAATGCCCGTTTTACATTTTACACTAGGTTTCTGCACCGCATTAATTTTACGTTTCTATCGATCTTATTTCACACTTTTGCACTTCTCGATTCAAATGACTCCCAGTTATTGAATATCTAGAGATCCATACTCTATCACAACATATAACCTTGTTTCAAGATGGCCGATCTTTTCGGCCTGTTTGCTTATTAATCCCTCTTATTTATCTATAACTTTAGTCCTCTATCTCCATGGTCACATGCTGTTTCCATGGTTCGTGAACAACAAGCCGCTTGGCTGGACAAACCCTGTTCAGGATTGTCCCCCTACACTCCAGGTAAGTGCAAATGCATTAGCATTTATCTATCTAGGGACCAGGGATAAAGTTCCTTAGTCTCATTATTCTTTTTTCCTTACACTTTCTTTAGTTGATACTCCATCTAATCCATTACTGCCGGATTCTTCAGCTGTTGACCGGCCACACAATCTTGACATCAGCTTCAAGAATTGTGCCATGTGCACATCCTTATCATGGTAATTTTTCACACTACAGTTAGCCTTTATTAAACATCACGTTACGTTTTCACTACTCCATATCAGATTGCTGAGTATTTTATACTAATCAGGACTCCATTCCTGTTCAGCTTGTTTATTTGCGTGACAGAATTCCCGCATTCTGAGGCACTGCTGCAGCGACAGCGCGACATTTGAGGTCCACACTTTTCGTGGGTTCCTCTATTGACTATTTACCATCATCCACATTTTGGTTAGGTATGTTATTCAATTTTTTTCATACTGTCTGTTTCTTTTGAACATTGAGCTTGACACTGATCAGGCTCTGATATTTACAGATTTCTAGTATCCTTCTGGGAATTGGCCCATATCCCTAGGAACTAACTGTTATACAAAGACAGTCTGTCTACTTATTTTTTCCTACACTGTCGGATTCTTTGTTTCCGGCACTTTCCACTGTCAAAGGTAACGACGTTTGCATTTTTTCCCCACTAGATCAATTGAGCTTAGGAACTACTCCCTTTCTTTCCCTATATATTCACTTTAATTTATGTTTCACCATCCACTCGACAGGTCCCATCAGAGGGATCATTCCACTGAACCATAATATGTTGTACGTTTTACTATCTATTTTTCAGGAAGGGGTGGATCAATTGACCTTCGATTTCTCTCTCAAACATGGACCACATAATTCACCTTATAATGTTGCATGTATTAGAACGCATATGACATAATACAACAAATGTCACTACATTTTCTAAATTGTAAAATTGAATATGATATGATTAATCTATGAATTGTGCCTATAATATTTGCTTTACTGAATTTGTGTTTTTCCTTTTACATTAAGAGTCCAAATTTGGCCTTTTGAAGAAGAGGAGAACTTTCTCAAAACGCGTCGTCATTTAATTTGGACACCATTTTTCCTCAATTTGAGCTTCATCTATTGATTCCATTTTGTTTCTATGCACTGTAAATAATCTCTCTCTGAACTATAATTCTTGCTGAAAATAATATAGATTGGCTATAAAAATATATATTTTTTTATCTCACACTTCTGTGTCTGACCATATTTGTTAGAAACAAAAATATGTACAATGCGTATAACTTAATTTGAACAACTGTATTGGATTAATCCAAACATTTGAAAGTGTGCAGGGAACGGGAGGGTTCCCAAGTTGAATCCTCTTTCTTTTTATTGAAGCTAGACAAAAGCAAAGGAATCAACTGATTCCCTGTGAGACCCTGAATCCCATAGTTATATTCAGAAGCACCCAACCAATGCAAAATATCAGGTTTTGCATCATACATACTCACTGCTTCTTTGGGATTGCGAGGCCTCTTTTGACTGGAAGACCTAGAGGACTCTGGGATAGAAATGTTTTCCACAGACAATTTCTTCATTTAAAGAGCATGTTGCATTTCTAGTTCTCTGAGTTTGATGTCTTGATGTTTGGCTTCAGCTTGGACTTGTAATCTTTTGAACTCTAACTCAAGTCTCATTTTCTCAAGAGACACACATTCCGGACTCAATGATGGACCTTTAGGGTCCCAATGGATACAGGTTGAGGAAAAAGGGCAGGCTGGGTCATAGAGGAGCTCTCTTCCTGAGACTCTTCTCCCTCCTCTGTGAAGAATAGTCCCATATAGTACAGACCCCCAGCTCAACCTTACACCTGGCTGGCTAGTGCAAACAGTAATAGAAGCAACATTAAGAGTAAACATTCTCTGGCCACAGGCAGGCTATGACACCCTGCTCAGAACTATATTACACTGTGACATTCCACATATAACTATACTACATAATACACAATGAACACCCTGCTCTCTATGAATAGCAAGCATGGCCATAACTATTTACATACAGTGAGACAACGTCATAACATATCTCCCTCTCTTATTACCCACACAATCTTCTCACCACAGTGATTCTATTTTTATTCCAAACTTGTCCTCCACTCACCCTCACAGCACCTATAACACTGCTACCACACATACGGGATCCGAATACAATGGATCTCCCTTCTTCTTGATCACCACCTTCCTGATCCTCACATAATCTTCACATTCCACTCTGAGTTCCTTATTCCCTCTTCTCCGGTTCTTCATCATAACAAACTGCTCTCTCTAATTTATGAGATCTTTTCTCAACTTTTCAATCTCACAATCTGATTCCACTCCCCTTTCCTTCCAAGGGGGACACACCAAAGAATATCCTTTGCGCCCTCTCATCAATTCGAAAGGTGAAACTCCTGTAACAGAAAGTGGTGCCATTCTCAACGCAACCATTCTTTCTTCTACTGCCAAACTTCTACTCACACCACACGCTTTTGCTAATCGAACACCCTCCATAACACATCTGTTCATTCTTTCCACCAACCCATTCCCTTCGGGATGGTACAATGCAGCCTTATTATGTATTATGCCACAATTCCTCACATATACTTTAAAGCATTGTCCCATAAACTGAAGGGCATTATCCGTCAGAATATACTTGGGAAATCCTTCTCTTCCAAATACCTCACATAAAAACTTAACAATACCACCTCCATTTATGTCTCTAACTATCTTATACTCGCACCAGCGGGAGAATGCATCAACCATTACCAATATGAACCTTCGTTTCCCATAGCCCATTTCCATGAGTCCCAAAACATCAAACGCCACCGCCTCCTGCACTCTTCCCGTTATATCCTTAAAGATTATGGGCTGTTTCTTCGCTACCAAACCTTTACCGCTTTCAGCACATTCCATACAATCTTTCCATCTCTTTTCCACCTCCTTGTCAAATCCGGGCCACCAATAATCTGCCCTCAAAACTGCTCTTTTTTGCTGATCACTATGTGACCTTTATGGGCTATATCAATCATCCTGTTGCGGATCTCCTCGGCCACCACAGCTTTTCCCCACCGAAACACAATGCCGTCTTCAATACTCAATTCCTCTCTAACTTGCTAAAATGACCTTTCCTTCACACTCAACTCACTTTTTCTGGGCCAGTAACTTTTAATATACATTTTCACTTTTGACAACAATTCATCATTATCTACTGCTCTCACCCATTCCTCCTTACATACCACATTATCAGTGTTGGCAAAACCCATTTCTATTTCCTCATCTTGAGTCTATTCTTCTTCATCGATAATCTGGACAAACAATCCGTAAATACATTTTCCTTTCTTGATATGACCGCCACCTCAAATCTATGACACTGTAATCTGGTAACCCATCCCACAACTCTCCGGGATACCTTATCTAATCCTTTGTTTTCAAAAATCGACTTTAATGGCCTGTGGTCGGTTCTAATCACAAAATGTATGCCCCATACGAAAATTTTGAACTGCTCAATCGCCCATAAACAACATAAGGCCTCCTTTTCCAGGATTGAGTACCTCAATTCCACACCTCTCAATGCTTTAGGGGCATGCGCTATAATTTCTTCACCTCCCTCAGCCTTAATTTGGGACAAAACCGCCCCTAAACCCACATCGCTCGCATCAACGTTGAGCGCACACTTTCTTCTCGTGTCAAATTTCTTTAAATGTTCAGCCAGATTTTATTCCTCCTTAAGCTTTTTAAATTCCATCTGGCACACATCATTCGACACAAACTCTTCACTTTTTCTCAATGACATTCTCATCTCAGTGACCTTTTCTGCATAATTTTTTCTACATTTTTGATAAAACTCTAACATTCCAAGGAAAGTTTGTAATTCCCCTTTGTTCTTGGGATCTGCAACCTCTTTGAAAGCAGTGACCATTGAGTCTTGACTTTATACCCTGGGCAGATATTACATGTCCCAGGTACTCTATCTTGTCACCACAAAATATACACTTTTCTTTCCTTAGAGCTATGCCACTCTCACTAAAAATGTTCAACATCTCATTTAACCTCTGATTCTGTTTCTCCACATTCTTTCCAGATACTAGAATGTCATATTGAAAGCAAAATACAACACTTATTTTGCCAAACAACGTATCCATAATTTTCAGAAAAACGGAGGATGTAGATACCAGCCCATATGGCATACGCTTATACTGAAATAGACCTTCATGAGTGATGAAAGCCGTTAACTTTTTGGACTTCTCTTGAAGTTCAACCTGATGGTACGCAGACGCCATATCAAGTTTGGAAAAGATTTTTCCCTGCCCAACCATCGATAACATTTTGCTCATATTGGGCAATGGATGTCTATCAACCATAATCACTTTATTTACCTCCCTTAAATCTGCACACACTTTCAAATCTCCAAATGGCTTTCTTACAATCACTAGTAGAGAAATCCATTCCACACCACCAGCTCTTTCAATCACATCAATTTTTGTCAATTTCTCCAGTTCTTTCTTTACTTCCTCTCTCAAAACGAAAGGAACAGATCTCAACTTTGCTCTCACAGGAAAAAACATGCCTTCTTCACCACAATCTGATGCTGAATACCTCTCACTTTATCAATCTCTTTTCTAAACACTTTTCATACTTATCTTCCACACACCGAGAAGTATTTATCTGCATCCCCTCTTCATTTTGATTGGGATCCAATCTTACCATTAGTCTTTTCTGGTCCCACCAACCAACCAAAGTTTTCCCCTTTTTAGTGATGTAAACCTTTCCTTGGGCATACCGTCCCTTGAATTCAAAATCTGCGATGAAGTATCCTAAAAGTTCAATCCGGTCCTCGTTATACCCCCAGGATTAATGTCTGGCTCGAGTAAATTTCTAACATCCCCATTCATTTCCTCTCCAAACACCTTATTCAACATCAATGAAATTTTAGATCCCGAATCTGCCATCATCCTAACATCACGCGCAATAAGTTTCACAATAGCATGCGGATGCTCGCACTCCATTTCATCATCATCATTTATCACATTAACCATAATCTTTTCCACATTTGGATTTTCCCCTTCCTCTGAATACCCAATGCTCTCCTCATCATTTACTACCAAAATACTTCTTTGGAAAGATTGGTCATTTTTACAACAGTTTGCAAAATGCCCACGAAGTCTGCACCTTGCACATACTGCCCTCCTCCCAGGACATGCTAATGCTCGTGCAAAATGTGAATTATTCGCACATCTGAAACATAGACACTCTTTCTTCCTTTCTTTCCCCTTTCTATGCTTCCTTTTTGAATTCAGGCTTCTCCTTCTCCTTTTTATGCAATGTTTCCTTCACCCTTTTCTTCTGTTTTGACTCTACTACATTGAGTACTTCAATTTTTCCTTCATTGCGATCCTTTTCTGACAACTTTGCAACACATGCCAAGGAGTGTTCTACTCTTTTTGCTATGTTGAGTACCTCATCCAATGAAGGTTCATCTCGCAACCAAAGCTCTTCACAGATTTTGGTACTTCGGCAGTTGATCATAAATTGATCCCTTATCCGTTCATCACATGAGTCTCTGAATTTACATGACAAAGCTAGACGTTGCAACGCATTTACAAATTTCTCTATGCTTTCACCGGGTTCTTGAACACTCACCCCAAAATTGTATCTTTCAAGAATAGTAGTTGTTTTAGGTTCAAAATGAATATCCAACTTCTTTAAGGCAATATCTAACTTTGTCATGTCATTTCCGTCCCCCACTCCTGTTATATCTGGAAGAGTGTCATATATCCTCTGCCCCTCATAACCTAAAAATGCATGAGCAGTGCTACCTTTCTTTCCATTGAGTAAGAGTTACCGCATGCCACCCTAATGTAGTGTTGAAACCCTTTTTTCCATTAAGGCCACTTCACCTTTGGGTTTCTTGGGCATGCCATAAACAGTGAAGGTCCCAGCACACCTGTCATGACCATGTTCTCCTTTGAACTTGTTTAGCTGCTCTGTATATGAAGGTAAAACTTCTATTTAGTTCTTTCACTTTGGGTTTTGCAATACATTTTGCTTGCTGATATTTCCTACTTTTTGTGCATTTCTCCTTAAAGGTAAGTGCTGTGTACTTTGCACCTGTTTAATTTATTTTGAATATGTAAATGAAGTGATCATTCAGTTCTTTCTCCTCGTTTTCTGCCGTATTTTCTTTGCTTGCTGATGCTTTTAGTGTACTTAATATTTAGATTTTGCAGCCCAATATCGTTCTGCACGGTTAATGCAAACGTATTTGAGCCTTTCAATTTGCGCATGCGCACGATGTCACTATTGCTATACTTGCCCAATGTTGGCCACTACGAATGCCTTGATTAGGGAATATAAGGCGGAAGGCTTGTCACTTTTCTCAGTCTGGAGGTGAATATGTCAAGGCAAGTCACTCCTTGTAGCACACACGTCGGCCGATGCAAACGCCGGATGGCGAAGTGACTTCAAGGTTGTAACTGCAGAGCAAATATGTTGCTAATCCATTAGTTTGCAGTGCCGGGGGTCTGTCAGAAGATCCCATCCTCATCGCCAATGAAGAATAGTCCCATACAGTTTCCAGTGAGATAAAATAACCTTTATTACAGGTCATGAAGTACAGACCCCCAGCTCAACCTTACACCTGGCTGGCTAGTGCAAACAGTAATAGAAGGAACATTAAGATTAAACATTCTCTGGCCACAGGCAGGCTATGACACCCTGCTCAGAACTATATTACACTGTGGCATTCCATATAGAACTATACTACATGGTACACAATTAACACCCTGCTCTCTATAAATAGCAAGCATGGCCATAACTATTTACATACAGTGAGACAACTTCATAACACTCTGACTCCTCTAAGACATTAGAGCTAGACTCTGAATTATCATCCTCATTATCACTTTCCACATTTCCTGGGTTAGTAGGTGTTACAGGCCTACTACCCAAACTTTGATTATTCAACATTCTTGCAATCAAATCATTTGTCTTTCCTTTAACAGTGAGATTCCTGACTTTACACATGTCTTTCAGTTGCTCTAATGTTAAAATGATCAGGGCTTACTGTTTGAAGTTATACATATTTGGCATGTTACAATTGCTATTCTAGTTGAGCTTAGCCTTGTGAAGGTTTTAGTTGAACAAAAGCAAAGCAAATTCTCAGTTTAACAACTCTACATTAGATCCTCACCACTTGCCACCAGTGTTAGGTAAAGGTTTGGGGTAGTACCCTTTGGGTGCACTACAACAACCTTAGCCTCCTGGCAATAGGGAGCCAACCTTTGGTTTACGTCTGAACTACACAGGTTGGTAGTGAGGCTGAGCAGCCAGGCATACCTCAAGAGACCCTGAGTGGGACGGGTATGCCCAGACGTGGGTCCCAAGTCTGCCGGGCCTAGAGACCCAAGCTACTCCTCACTGATGACGCCCAACAAGGCTGAAACATGTCTGGGGATGCTTGTGGTCTCGTGCAGAAGGGATGTGACCTAGCAGTTCGGGCTGGACTGCCCCTTTTGGGGTAGGACCAAGCCTGATTTGTATATGGTTTTTCCCCTTCTGTAATGGCTTGGCAGGCTGAAAAACGATGGTCTGGAGGGTTGCCCAGAGCTTTGCCTGTGGTTATGATTAATTCAAAACCTTCCAGCCATCACCTTTCTGTTTTGCCATACCTCAAGAGAGGTCAATGTGAGCAGTAGGGTCGTTACACAGAGATTCACAGTGACAAGTATTCAAATAAACACTGATACTAAAGGTTTCTTGATACAACAACTATTAATTTAGTTACCTGTCAGTTTCACTAAGCCTTCTTCAGAAGGGAGCAATCTAATAGCAACATTCAAATTCACTTCAGAAATACACACTCTTAGGTTTCTCAGAATCAGAAAATACCCATTGGGGATGGCACACAGACACTTCCTACACCGTCAGGTGACTTAAATAGTTAGGACACTGTGGACCTTAATATATTACTGTTGCATTCAGAGTAGGCTTATGAGAGTGTCAAAAGAAAGGGTTATTAGAACAAACAAGAGATCACAAATATTCTTAAGCAGGCAAATACTTTTGGAAGCCCAATGCAGAGTAAGTTAACCCCTTTCTGGAAGGACAGGTGCAACGAAATAACAGAGGAGAGAAGAGTCATTCAGGGAAACAGGCTAAGCCAATGTCAATGGGTAAAAGTCTATGTGGAATGAAGCACTTCTTGCATGTGAGTAAAAGTCTTTGCACCATGCTTTAGAAGTCTTTGATGAAAACGAAGAATCAATGTAGGGCCACAAGCCGTTAGACTTGAGAAGGTAGAAGATGGAAGCAAATCTACAACAAGAGGCAAGTTCTCTTAGATTGTACAGTACCTTTAGATTGAAGAAAAATGCAGCAGATGGCTTCTGTTCCTGTGCAGCTCTGCAGATCCGGTTGTTCCTGGGCCTCAGTTGTGGGGACAAGAGGGAGGAATTCTGGGGACTCCTGCACTACAACAGGACAGTCACCGACAGCAACCGGCAATCTTCAAACAAGTGGCACTTCGGTGTTTCAGCTCCTCGCGTCTACAGCAAATAGCAACACCGTGATTCCTGGCTGTCGAGATGGGCTTTCCTTGCTTCTGGGGTCCAGCACTCTGTTGAGGTGGCTCAGGCTCAGTCAGTCCTGCCTCCTGGGAGTCTGGATGATCTTCTTGGAGCTCTTCGCCAGCTTAAAAGCAACACACACTATCTGGTGTTCCTCTCCCTGGCTATTCGGTTCCAGCAGCG
Organism: Ambystoma mexicanum; assembly: GCF_040938575.1. Lineage (NCBI taxonomy): Eukaryota > Metazoa > Chordata > Amphibia > Caudata > Ambystomatidae > Ambystoma > Ambystoma mexicanum. The sequence goes on from NC_090921.1 coordinate 1,088,069,606, forward strand.
ACTGCAGTGGAAATTCAACCAGCTCCAAGAGTCCAGGTGGCTTACTTTGGAGTTGATTGGTCCCACCAACTAAAGGGGAGAAGTCGTCCTTGCAGGGCTTCTGTAGTCGAGGCAAATTCAGAGCTTCAGCACAGCAGCAGGTCTTCACCGGGCAAACCAACGGTCCAGGAGTTGCAGCAGGTGTCTCTTCCAAGTTCTTCTTCGGATTCCTTCTTCTAGTGGTCGACTCTGCCTTCCAAGCCAAAAAGCCTCACCTTTTATGCAGGTTTCTCCCATTCATTCCAGCTGAGCTGTCAGTCACCCAGTAGGGTGGCTGTCCTTTACGGACAGCTAGCCGGCCAATCACCTAAGAGTGCATTCCTGTCTCGTAGGAGACTAAGCACTGGGAGTTCCAGGCACCTCCCTCACTTCCTGCCCCCACCAGACACTCTGGAGCCAGAGGCGGGTTTCACTCGTGAAGCACGCCAACCACAAAACAAACAAAGGGACCAAACCTGGTTTGGCGCGCAGAGTAAATCTCAAGAAGGACCTAAACAACAAGAAATGGCAAAAAAGAAGACCGGGGCATTTTGGCAAAAACTTTGACAAAAATGGAAAACACAGGTGCTTCACTGCAGCTGCGAACGCAGCCCGCGGTAAAAACACATCACAGTAGTAAAACGTAAACCCCTGCACCAGCCATTAATTGTGTGAAGGGTAAAATAAAAATGTTACATGAGAAGCTAGACAAAGGGGATAGTGTGTGTTGGGTCTAAAAAGTTACAATGTAAGTAAAGTCAATTTCACTTTACTGCTCTGGGAAACAGTAGTTAATCCAAGAGTAAGGTATCTAAACCTTGGGAAATCTGAAAGACTTCCCTGTGCCAGTGCACTGAAGGTGCTGTGTGACACAATGCAAAACGATGCCTATGGAGTTTGTCAGACTCCAAAAACCAAAGGAAACACAGAGTTTAAATCACAAAAAATACATGAGAGAGTGGGGAAAAAGGTCTCACACTCTCCAGGTTAAAAATTAAAAAGTCCTAGAGTCCAGCAAAAGTGCTGCTGGTCTCTACGGTAGAGAGGAATTGGCACATTTCTGAGAATTCTCCCTAACATTAATGCTGAGCCAGATAAAATTACTCTAAATCCGCCAAACCACTGCAATGTGTACCTCAGTATCATATTTCCTGACAGGCTAAAGAAGGTATTCGCCCTGTAATAGAATTCCATTCCTCAAAAAGGTATTATTGTATCAACTCGCAGTCCCTGCAATACTCCTAGTTTGTCCACTAAGAAGCCATGTAAAGAGGCTTTTTTTATTTAGTATTTGCATTGAGTTAATGCAGCCGTTCTTCTATCTTTTCCAGTTGTACCCAATCCAGATACCATTTTGTCATGTATTTTCTACTCAGTCAAGTATTTTGCTGTTGTAGATTTGTGTTCAGCATTTTTCTCCATACCCATACACGCTAACAGTCAGAATCTGTTTGCATTTACCCATAAATCCACTCAGTATACGTTCACTTGGCTTCCAATGGGACACGTAGAAAGTCCTACCCTACTCTCACAAATTTTAAAGAAAGATCTTTATTCGATTTTGTTTCTAAGAGGGTTGAAGCTGGTGCAGTTTGTAGATGATCTGCTCCTAGCCTCCCCCTCCATGGAAGCTTGTGAGGAGGACTCACTTATTCTGTTGAAAGCACTTGATGAAAACGGTCACAAGGCATCTAAAGACAAATTACAGTTGCGTATGCCCCATGTATTTTGTATTTTGTTTATTTATAGCGTGCACCAAGTCCTAAGGCATCTGGGCGCGTTACTTGCGTAGGAGTTGGTTACATGATACAATAAATTAGAAGAAAATGAACAATCCATACATTAAGTTACAAGTCATTGCATGAATGAGGGTTACATGTGTAAGTACAGGTTAGTGAGGTGAGTCAGATTCAGACAGTCATCAGGACGACAGGTTGTTAGCTCTCTTGTGTGCAAAGCCACATTTTTGCATTTTTTTTTTAAATAGTTTGATACCTGGACCAAGAGATTTCTCCTTGAGAAAGACATTTGCCCCACGATCGGATTGTAACAATCCAGAAAGTCCCTAAACCCCAGACTAAGAAGCAGGTGACAGGGTTTCTCGAGATGGTAAGTTTCTGTTTTCAGTTGGTCTTGGGATATGTATCCATTGTTAAGCCCCTTCAAAATCTCATGCATGATTCAAACCTCGAGCCCCTGCCATGGTCTCAAGCAGCAGAAGATGCCCTCTTCACCATTAAGCAAGCACTCGCAATGGCTCTGGCATTAGGTTAGCTGGATTATAGTAAATACTTTGTGCTGTTCTGCGATGAGCGCAATGGATTTGCTCACGGTGTGTAGTTTCAGTTACACAGTGATAAGCACCTGGCCGTATTCTACGACATCATAGCTTTTGATCCAGTAGCCGTGGAACTCCCAGCTTGCCTGTGAGCCGTGGCCACTGCTGCCCTGTTGATAAAAAACATTGACTCACTAGTGCAGAGGCATCTGGTCACGATTGCGGTTCCCCATGCTCTGCTGTCATTATTGCTTAAAGGGAAGACACAGCATGTGTCAAATTCCCATGTCACCCGATATTAAAAGTTTATTACTTCTGCAGCCAATGTAACTTTGAATCCATTTTCACCCCTGAATCCCACTTCCTTGTGACCAACCCCAGAGGATGGGGAGCCGCATGACTTGTCGTGGAGACACTCTTGTCACCTCGTGTTGATTTGTTAGATCCACCTTTCTTGAATCCTGACCGGATTCCTTTTGTTGACAGATCTTGTATCCATGTCCCAGAAACTGGGCAAATGGTCTCTTGGTATTCTATATCCACCCGCAATGCTGTTCTACAAACATATCGATTACCTATGGCAAAATCAACACAGATCGGCAAACTCATGGCGTGTGTGTGCGTGTGCATGTGTGTGTGCACACGTGTACTTTGGCCAAATACAGATATGCCCATAGTGTGGTTCACAACTTCAGTGTCTTTTGGAAGCAGTGTGGATATTTAGGTATTACCCAAATTGTTCGAATTACCTAATTGACCGAAAGTCGAGGGTCTGAATTGACCTTTGCACAATTGACCGTATATATATATATATATATATATATATATATATATATATATATATATATATATATTGGTTTGGTTATATATATGTATATATATTTATATATATAATGGGGGGTTGCGGGGGGGTTTCCCCTCGCATATATGTAACGATTGACCTTCACAATTCGGTCAATTGTGCAAAGGTCAATTGTAATTCGAACAATTGTAGTTCGAACAATTCGTATACAACCAATATTTAACATCCACAAGCACCCCCAATATTAAATGGAAAATATGTATTGGCTTTATTGAATCCATTGTTACTTCCTTAAGCTGTAGCTATAGTAAAATGCAAGGAACATGATCCCTGACATTCATTCACAGCCCTAGAAAATGCATTAGCAGATGGTGCAGCTCGCTCAGCAGCCTTAAATGGGCCCCTGGCTCCAAATTAATTTCTTGTTTGTTTTGCAGTTCCACAGTCATCAATCCCTTCCCTTTCCAGTCTGCCAATCCTCCAAGATGAAGCCTCTGAGAGGAGAAGGTGACGTGGACTCAACAAGGCCTTAAATTGGGAGTAGAGTCTGTGTGGCGTTCCTCAGACGGCCGCCTGGTGCATCCAAGTTCCTCCTCTCCTACCTGGTCCATGAAGCTCACGGCTTAGCCCATTCAGTTAAAAATGCTATGATCACTCTATTGTGTTGACATTGGATGGCTCCTGGTTTAGCTTCTATGGCTCAGAGTTATTGTGAAAAGTGTGTCATATGCTTAACATATAATGTTGGGAGAATGGTGCCCCCGAGGATATCTGTACATCCTGTACCGGTAGGTACATTTTTTCATGTACAGACAGACTTTATACAGCTCTCGTCTGCATGAACAAGTTTACTGTTTGGTCCTGGTTGACACATTTTGGGGGTGGAGGCATATCCGTGTAGAAAAGCAGAGCTGTCACAGTAGCCAAAATGCTGTTAGAGTTTATACTTTGGTTTGGATTGCCCCTCAGTATAGACAGCAACTGAGGTGCCCATTTTACTGGTCAAGTTATTAGCGAAGTCTTGAAAGCTTTAGTAGTAACTCAACAGTTCCATTTCTCTCATCACCTGCGCTCAAGCACATGTAGAATGCCTGAATGTGGACCTTAAGTTGTGGCTCTCTAAGAAGGTGTGTAAACAGAGGGTTGAAATGGCCCCAAGCCTTGCCCCTGGTTCTGTTTTCCATGCAAAATAATCCCCAGCATAACCACAAACTGTCTGCCCATGAAATACTTACTGGTCGCCCTATCAGAATGGGAACTGTGCCCTGAGCAGTTCCCCAAATTCAAAGTCTACCGTTAGAGGACAATAACTGTGGACTCTAGCTGAGGTGGAAAAGCCCGTTCCAGGTCCTCCTGACCACGCACTCAGCGGTGAAGTGTTCGGGAAATCCGGCTTCAATCCGTGTGGCACATTGCCTCAAAGTCACCACCCCAGTTGACGACATCGACCGGTCTTCCCTGACATGCCTCTAGATCTACCGTGACCACAGACTCCAACAACAGTGATGCCACCAATCGTGGCTGATGTCAGACCCTTCCAGTGTTGCTGGAACTAAATGGCCAGTACCAGAAAATGAAGGGGTGGCCCTCAATCAGCCAATATGTCCAAGTGCCAGGATCCACACCTTCTGAATCTCTTCCACCGTGAGGTTCCTGTGGGAGCTACTGCTAAGGCTCCTTCGTCAGGCGGTCAAAGTTTGTGAAGAAACAACCCTGATACAGAACTCACTGTTGGCTACCATCTTCAGTGTCTGATGATTCTGGACCTCACAATGATATGATATGATATGGCATTAATAACGTGCCTATACACAAGTGTTTCAAGGTGTGACGAGTCAAGGGAGGGGGAACAGAGGGAAGACAGAGACAACGATCTTAATAGCCCAGGTGACATTGAGATCACGCAAGTGCAGGGGAAGGGGAAAAGTGCGGGGGGAATTTGAATTCTGGGATGTGTAGTTCCCCCATCTTTCAAAGGGGGAATGAACTGGATGCCCTTCTGAAGCATGTCTGCAAAAAATGTTAGCTCTGTAGACTGCCCTCCCACCCCCACTGTCCACCGTGTAGATTTGCACATTGGCACTTTGCTTGATCCTTCACCTGCCTTCTGCTTATGGCACTGGACTCAAGCAGGCAGGACAGATTCTCCACTCAATTTGAAGTATCCAGAGCAATGGGGGTGAGATATTTCTCAAGTCTATCCTCGATTTGTGACACCACCCATGAAAGCATTCCTTCGTCTCAACTCACATGACAAGGGTCCTAATGCACTCAGACATGGGGAAAATGGTAATGATGGGGCTTTGGTAATGTGGTGGTCTAGGCCATATTTGTGCCGATATGTATTTTAACTTTAACATTTTCAGAAAGGTTTTGTGCCACTATCTTTAAGAAGGTAAATGAACATGTTTTGCAACAATCAAGAAAGACATCAACAGCACCCACTGAATGCTGTCCTGTTAGGATTACAAGGTCAGTGGTGACTCCAACATCAGACCTTTATAATATACTAGGCAGATGGTAAACAACTTTTAGTGATTTGATCAATATGCAACCTTTCAGTGAGTGTGTGTTGACATTTTGACAAAAGAAACACAATGACATGGGCTTTCAGACCTCACATGAGTGACTTTTCTCCCTTTAATGGGATAAAGCGTTATCAAAACAAACTTTTATGACTGATCACACAGAGGGGTCATGATGCCCATGCCATGTGGTTCCAAAATAATGCAGGCCGAGGCTGATTTTCAAAGTGATGACCTGTGACTGAGCAGGAAGCTCATTGCTCAAAATGTGCATTTTAACACTTCCACTAGTCACTCTTTCATTCAAGGCGATCAACGAGTGAGCGCCATGAAAGACCACATCTGCAGCCGCCTTAGATTCCTGGAGGATCAGCTAAAAATGTGCAGAGACAAGGTTCAAAATGCGGACAATTTATGACCTTTAGGAAAATATTTAAGATTAGTTAACTCCACTTGCTATACCGCGATAACCATGATATACCATCATTTGGCAAGAAGGTTATCATACCGCCATAAAACCAATACCGTGACACCCCTTTTTGAGAGAGACAAATGATTAGGAGGCCAACAGTGAGAAGAAGATACTTAATTCCACTGGAGGAGGTGACCGTGAGAAAGAGGTGGTGTTAAGATTTGAATAGGACCGACTAGAGGAAGGAGCGGCAGCCCAGAGCCCGGATGGAGGACCAGGTGCTCTGATGATCCATAGGTCGTGTTGGTGATATTAGTAGGTGAGTCCCACATGATGGTAACTGCTGGAAACACCCCTTTCTCAGTCAGCCCAGGAAGGTTGTGGCAGGCCCGGTCAGCCCTGGGTAAGACCAGATGGTGAAGGAGGAATGCTAGGGGCTCTGGAAAGACCGAAACGGGTCAGAGAGGCCAGAGTGGAAGCTCAGAATGACCCTGGGAGGAACAGTCCTGAAGGAGTCCCTCTCCTTCTGTCTCTGCGGAAACTCCTGACACTGACTAGGCACTGGGAAGACTTCATGCTAGGTTGCTTTGGAGTCCAGGTACCCAAATATTCTGCACAGTGCAGGATACAGGAAACCTAAAGCCTGACCACGAACTGAGACTTGCCATGGAGGCCCCCACCATTGCAGAAATGAATGATGGGTTGCTTCTGACCTATTCAGCCCGGCTAAAAGAACAGTGGGTGTCCCAACCACACTGCTGCTGCCCTGCCTTCTCCATCTACCAACTCAGGAGCACCTTAGAAGACCTTATGCAGCACAATGGACCTTAGGACAGCCTTGGGCAGGCTGTTTCTCAAGTAAGGATTTTGCAAATAATTATAATCATATTAAGTGCACTTTGAAAGGACTCATTTTAATGTTTTAGCTTGCAGCTGCGTAGGACCAATAATCATACGGTGTAGTGTGTCACACCCTTTTCTTTATAGAAAAACAGAACACTGCTGGCGTACTGGGGACTGATTTCAAATATATATACACCTTTCTAGCAATCACTAAAAGACTGTACATCAGCATTCCGTTTTCCACCTTTTCTTGTGTTGTATATTTCCTCTTACCTAGTGTTTCTTCCTGGGAGTTTGGGGGAATTTCTATACCTAATAACTTTCCTGGCACACTCCTTTTCCTAGTGGGGCACACCCAAGGTGATCCAGGAACTCAGGTAAGCGTGGGATACTGGAGATAGGTAAGCGGTGAGTTAAATATTATAGGCCAGGAGAGCTGTATTACTGTGCCCGCTGACACCAGTCTCCCACCAAGTGTGAGTAAACCTACCCCAAGCTACACATGATTGCACACATGCAACGGCAATATTGCTCAAGAACACCTTCTCATGGAGGCCTAGATGCACAGCTTACAAGCAGTTAGGCACAGCCCCCAACATCTGATGGAGGAGGGGAACCAAGGTTTTCTTTTCCAAGAGGGGGCACCAGAATTTTGAGTACCCAAGGAAGGAGGGAATACAGAAAGCAGCTTGTCAGGGAGAAAGTGGCAATGGCCCAAGCCAATGGATCCTGGACCCAGGAGTAATTCCATGGGAGGAGATAGTTAGTCCTGGCATCAACAAAGTCCATCTGAGGTAGACTAAACCCCTACCAAATTAATAAAATAAAGTCCTCAGTGAGATGTCCCAGAGTGAAAAGATTCTGCTCAGAGTGTCTGCCTATATATATTCTCCTTGTCTGGGACGTAAGAGGCCGCACGGGAGAAAAGGTGAAGTTTGGCTCAAAAACTCAGCTGGGAGCAACCTCGGCCAGGGAATGATCGCAGATTACCCCTTGCCTGGTGACATAAGTCTTATTAACAACCTTATATGTGTGCACCAAATGGCCTGCCCCTGAGGGTGATCTCTGTAAGTGACTTCAATCCAGCACTCTAACTAAATCAATGCCTAGTCTGGGATGCCCAATGGAAGCCCTTATTTACATATTTTTATGTCAAAGTTCTTTAAATCTGGATGATGAACCCTTATATAACGCCCCTCTCTTTGGATCTTCCCGACCTCATTGAGCCAAGAAGTAGGTTTGTTTTTGCAAATTAAAAGGTTTATTTGAAGAATTGAACAATATATATATATTACACTTTTATGAATAAAATAATATCTGAATAGCACTCTTATGAATATGAACAGTAATCAGTAATGGGTAATATCACCATATCAACAATCTCTCTAATCACTTAGGAGTAGGAATAGAAAGGATAAGGTAGAAGAGAATACTTGGTATGGGTTCAAGGAAATGCAAGAAAGAAAAAATGCAACACAGAAATAAAACTAGATATGATTTCAATCAAAAGATAATATAACCACTTTTTCCCCTGTGACTACTCACTCTCCCCACTATGCAGTATGAAGAGATGGAAATGAGGGCACCCAGGTTTCAGGTATACACTGAATAATGCAGTTCAATCCCAGGTCCCCCAGCAAGTGTATAGAAAACAGGTATGATTTTAAAATAGGCAAAAATGCTTTTGAACGTGATTGCAATGGATGGAAAAATATGCTAAAATGATTTTAATTCACTAAAGGAGATTCACGATAAGTGAGAGTTACTTTGGATTGGTTCAAGTCAACACTAGCAATGATTCATTAACGATTATCAGATTGAAAACGAATTTCATCAGTTGAAAACAAGAAACAGCTATTTTGACAAGTGGTGAAATGGAGCTAAATTGCAATTCGCTATTCGTTACGGAAAAGCTATAATGGTTCGTTGGAAAGCTTATGATCTTAGCTTCAAACTGACAGTTAAATTTCGGTTCTAGGACGTGTGGTTCAAAGGTTACAGAGGTTTTTGTGAAGGTAGATTTTTCAGAAATAAAGTCAAGATTTCAAAATTCTAGATCACGCTTTAAAGATTTAGCAACAAGGATAGGCTTAGACTAAGGAGCTATAAAGAAGCAAGACCCTCAATGGGCAGCCACCAGAACAGGGCGCCTCCGCTCTGATCTCTGTCCGTCAAAACACTTGTCCCTCTTCAGAAAATATCAGCGCGAAGATGATTATTGCTACAATTATCACAAACAATAGAATGAGAAGAATTCAGGATGGACACAGGATTCTATAATGCAGTTCTGGATAAGTGGAATGGATGGAATAGTATTAGTTTAAACTAAGAGATTGGTTATGGACAGTTCTAGACTAAATACTCACTCCTAGGTTTTTGACTGGAATGGGCCTTGTCAAAGATCTGCTCAAGGATTTGGCTTCAATTCTCTCGCCACCGGACAGGTCTCAGGCACTCTGGGGACTGCTCTCAGCACTGCACTGCAGTCTGCGCTGCCTTTTGGACTGGATCTGACGGGTTCTGGATACAGCACTGCTCTCTGGGTCTGGATCTTGGTTCTAGCACAGGGTTCTTAGCTAGAAGCAAAACAGCTCAGCCAGGCTGTTGAATGGTTTAGTTAGGCCAGGTGGAAGTTTAGGGGTTAGAATCAGGTTGCAAAAGATTCTGAAGGCCTGCTGCAAAGAGTTCAGTTTTGGGTTAGGCCTCTGCTTCAGGGTTCTAGAATTTGGTTCTAGATTTTGGTTCTGGAGTCTGGAGTCTTCCTGCAGGGTGCTGCGCCAAGAAATTTGTTGAGTAGTGGAAAAATGTGTCTGTGTCCTTGCCTGTCCTAAGCAGTCTCTATTTATGTATTTCCAAAGTGGGTGGGGGTCTGATTCTACAATGCCCAACCCTCTAAGGGTCTGATAGGTTAGAGGATTTCCTATCCCCTGATTGGAGAAAGGATCAGCGTGTCAGAATGAGTCAGAGTGATGCTGTGTTTATGGTCCAAAAGAAATCCCTCCCTTTGAGTGAATTTTTCATTTTCACAATCTCAAAGTTTCACATTTTTGTCAGTTCAGTACACTTTGTTATAAGCATTTTTATAAAACATACATTTACTCCAATGTTAAATCCACATTTCAGACTGGTCCGCCCCCAGAGCTGGGCTGACTCAGAGGGTCCCATGTCTCGTTTACTGCCAGCAGTTGTTGCCAGTTACACCCAAATTAGCTTTCACTATTCATCTCAAGGAATCTATTGTTCCTTTTTCCTGGCTGCAGAGAAAATCTCCTCCCCTCTTGATTAGCATGCCAATGCGACATCCTCCTTCTGGGGGGAATGACAAGGTGTGAAGGGTTCTCAGGGGAAGCAAGCCTTTTGGAGTTTTAACTGCATCAGGTTACTTTCTGATCAATTGTAACATAGTTCCTTGTGAAAAAAATAACATTTATAAACTTGAAATAAGCAACATATCTTTAAATCAAGTCTTTTTCAACATGAAATCACTGTGTGGCACTCTTGTATGGCATTTGGATGGAATTCTCTTCTTTGGCATATTTAACTTCTGAAAAACCAGTTCTCGGGTTAGAATTATAAATCGCCAGCACCTGACAGAGGCGAGTAACGGTACTACACCCATTTTGACAGCTGCCTTTCCATCAAGTATCTTTAAAATAGGAGTTTGTTCTGAGAACTTATGATTCTTGCTGACATTGTATTGATGTGGATTCTTGCAGTAAATGATGTGGAACACCCAACAAAGAGGTTGGATCTTTTAGGTGATTTGTGAGCCATGATTTTAGCAATTATTGACAATCAAGAAAACTGATTTTCAAACAGCTCTGTGTTTCTTTTTCAATCAGCATTGCTATTTCCAAGTGGTTTCAGGCTACTTTGTGGGTAGCCCAATGATGGTTTTTGGCAGTGATCTCCTGTGCTCACTAAGATGGGCAAAAGTGGATGGTGGCCCATTTTTCAGGTTTTCACTTCACATTTCTGGTGATTTCTAGCGAGCAGCATGCTTTCCAGTGGCCATTATGATGTTTCTGCTGCCAGCAATGCACAGTGATGTTGCAGGGCTTGGATGAGTGGGTTGATACATCCCAGATCACCTGAAAAATAAACAAAAGCACTGACAGCTTCCTCAGGAAACCAGAAACCCTGTGCTCCAAGAAAATTCAGGGTCACCCTTAAACTCTTCAGGCTGACATTGGTATTGACGATTAGGGGAACTGATAGGTCCAGCAGCACTCCACTGAGATATTCTCTTCCTGCCACATCTAAGGCTCATCTAAGGCTCTCTTTCCCTCCCAACCACAAAGAATAACTGCAGCATGTGTAATATTAATGAAAACGTTCTATGATTGGCCCCTTCCTCCCGACCAGGAGGGAGGGGACGAGGGTTAGTTTATGTTTCTGATAGGGAGGGGGAGTTAGATACACTGGGTAGAGGGTTAGGACTGGTATTTTGGATTGGTCCCAAGTAAGGTGGCTTCTAATCTCCTGTGGCCCCTGCAATGCTTTGGAGACCTAAATACACTATGCTCAATTGTTTTTCATTCACACCTGTTCAATCACACGGCATTGGTGCACGGGTATCTTTCAGATTATCAAACAAAATAAGTTTTATTTCAGCAGTTAACCTTTAAAAGCATTACACATAAAACATAATTTATAGGATCTATCTCATAATCACATGTTAAAGTAAAAATCAATTGTCATAACAATGAAATAGTCCAATAAAAAGAAATCAGTGGTGCATTTATATAAAATAACATTACAGCTCTTTGTGAGCATATATCCTTGTGAAAAACAATTGGAATTCAACATTCTTCTTCATAATAACATACAGTACTCAAATTTAACAGCCATAAACAAGATACAAAAATCCATGATATGAAAGTGTTATTGGCAGCAATGCAAAGAATTTAGAATCCTACATCTCCTAGTCCAATATGTGGAAACAGCAAAGACCACGCCACAGAAACTAAGCTTTGCAAAGTTCTTCAGCCATGTTCAATGACCCCGTCATTATTTGAACAGGCTTTCAAGTTTTGTCGGCGTATAGCAATGCTGGCAGGGCATAAAAACACAAGGGTGAGATGGGTCCATGAAATTACTACAAAATGGGAAACAATGTGACAAATGAAAGGTCCAACTTCTTTGTACCAAAGCCAATGGTAAAATACTCAATCTCATTCTTGCATACGTGGACCTTGCAAATTGCCGGGCAATGTCTACTAGATATTGTTCTGGTCCATAATCATCTTTGAAGGATAGATATGCCTTACATGTCGACAACGTGAAACATCAACTTTAAACTCTTAGTTTGCATCCAGCCCTACAGATAAGGGGTGTATCGGCCACTTTTACTCCCTAAATATAACAGCCAAAAAAATTAAAATAGGGTGTAAACATACTCCCCAAAAAATCCACTGTTCCCTCTTTCTTTTTTTCACTGTTATTTGGCAAATTTGCCTTTAACAAATTTCATGAAACAAATATTCTCAATATCACAAACAATGAAAATGCAACTTCATCTTTAAATACAGTAACAATCCAAAAACAACAGTTTACAATTCTACTATGTAAAACACTGCATATGACTACATTTAATACACTCAATACTAAAACCCCAGCAATTCAAAAACTAAAACAAAACAAAAAATGAATAAACATATACTCCCATTCCATAAAAAACTAAAATATGAATCCTCTTTTAGTTTCAATGCTTGTTCCCTCTTTCACCTACACAGGTCCATGGATATGTTTGAATTCATACTCCTTGTAGTACCCGAGGCAGAAACTACTGTTATCACTGTCTGATCCAAAGAAGTAAACATGTATCTTATAATGTGTTTGAATAACTAGGTGCAAAGAAATAAATATTCCAGTTAAAACATATTTGTATGCGCTTATAAAATACTCCTATTGGGATTTGGAATGTAAGGGCCTCATTACAACTCTGACGGTAGCCGTGCCGGCTTTACCGGCACGGATGCCTCCGGAGTTGCATTTTTTCCGACACCTGTGAATGGGCAAGAACCGGGTCATGCCGAGTTCGGCGGGCCTGGTAATTGCCCATTTTTGGGTGCCGGAAACAAGGGCCTCCCCATCCCCATTCTACGCCATAGGGCTGAATGGGGATGGGGACGTCGGATGCACCAGCACCGTCATGAAAAACCTGGCGGGCTGTGCGGCACCCGCGACCTCAACTCGTAGTATGGCGGTCCTGGAACTCTGGTACCAGCATGCTTACCGGTACCGTAGATCCCGGACCGCCAGGGTCGTAATGAGGCCCTTAAGTCTCTAAAAAAATCATTTTACTCACAACTTTAAAAATAGGGAGTAAAATACTCCCACTTCGAAATCTTATCTGGAGCACTGTCTGCATCCATTCTAAATATGGTATGTTCACTTGTTGCTTATATTTACAACGAACCAGTGTGTCCGAACCAAGGCAGTTAAGGCCCTCCTTTGTGATTCAAAACCTTCACCACATTATCTCTGTATTTTATTGAACAGGCGTTTGGCCAAAGTAAGGCCTAACACATTCGAAGTACATACACCACTGAGTCTCCCAAACTGCATCTCCTGTTCCCTTTTGAACCCTTTGAAGGCTTAAACATACTATCCGCCCTGGTGTCTTATTCACACCAATTCAATCACGCGATATTTGTACACAGCGGTTTCGTTTTCTTATTTTTTTTCAAGATTATACAGGGTTTCGTTTTCTTTAGTTACACTGCAGTAGTTAGCAGATAGCATTACTAGTGCATGACAAAGTTCACAGCCCTAATGTTTCAGCACAGTACTTCACAAATAGAAAACACACTGCTTGGTAATGTTCTGAGTGCTTGGTTGCTGAAACAGCGATGTTACATTGCATGTCTGATGGGAACTCATTAGGGTTAAAGGCATCATTAGATCTAGACCTGTTAAAGAAATGAACGTTTAGTACCAAAACACTATTATTAGGTTTATCTCTGCTTTCCTCAAGAAGTACCGCTGCCACCATTTCATTTTCATTTCATTTTATTGTATTTATAAAGCGCGCTAGCTATTACAGCATGTTAGAAAGCAGTGCAATTACATGATAATGTAAAATAATCGACTTAAAACCGAGGGAGGGGGAAAGGAAGAGATAGGAAGATGAGCTTTCAGGTTAGTTTGAAAAATTACCAAGAGATGAAGAAAAGCAGAGAGAGGCAGAGAATTCCAATGTTTAAGGGGTAAGAGAGGAAATGATTGGAAATGGGAAGAAGCAGAGGGGGTTTTGGGGACCGTGAGAAGAAGCAGATTATGTGATCGGAGAGTCCGAGAGGGAGAATAGAACGAGACTAGCGAGGAACAATAGGAGCCAAGCCGTGAGTACATTTGAAAACAATGGAAAGAAAATGGTAGAGAAAACGTGACTCAAATGGAAGCAGTGAAATAAACAGTAAAGAAGATTGGATAGAGGAGTGAAATGGTAAAGAGAAGAGAAGACGAACCAAAGAATTATAAACAGATCACAGAGGAAGAAGCTGCGAGGCAGGAAGGCCAACGAGAAGAGAAGAGCAGTAGTCGATACGTGAAAAGACCAAGGAGAACAGAAGAAGTTTACTAGCACGAAATGAGAGATAGGGGCGAGCAGGACGGATGTTAAAAAGGGCATATCGACAGGAACGAGCAATAGAACAGATATACAGTTTAAAGGAAAGCGAGGGATCACCATATGAATACAAATGAAATACAAAATTATTGGTGCATATTGGCCATAGAAGCTGCGAAACCAGCACGGATATGTGAATCTTTCAGGAAGACATTGCGGCTACTTCTTTCAGGTCAGGGATGAATGAAGTCTGATATCTCGGCTGCAACTTGAAAAAATGGCGATGTCCAAATAAGAACCATAGTCATATAACCATGACCGCGCCACATCAGCCACAACGTACAGCTGAAAGCCTACATGAGGGGACTGGGTCAGGGCTCCATGAGGTTTGACACCGCTCTTGCTTTCTCCCAGTTCTCAGCAACTTCACAAAATGACTAAGTCCTCTATTTATCTATACACATACACAAATACATGTTTTAAGGTGGCGGTCGAAACCATAAAGTTTAGGTGAAACCAATTTACATGGGCTTTTCCCAAAATTCTATTGCTAATTACTAACTCTCTGGACAGATTTGGCTGAAATTTTCCTCCCCCCAAAAAAGATTTGTCCCGGGCCCCAAAAAATGAATATTTTGGGGAACACTTGTTAAAAGGTGGAAAGGTTACTAAGAAACAAAAACCCTGCTGTTTCGGCCTTGTCCCATTCATTTTCCTATAGTGAAAAAGTGCTTTGATTGAACACCTGTAATGTAAAAACTGATGGACAGATTTATACCAAATAAGAAACAAGTTAAGCACAAAGTGACATAGATGTGCATTTTGCTTGTTTGTGGGTAAATCCACCTAGCAATTTTTATAATAGTCAAAGGTGAACAGGTTACCCCCCTTCTCTCCAAACACTTGTATATATCTCCCATGGTGCTTTCCAGTAAAGAGCCTGAGAAGCTTTTCAGAAATGACAATTCCTCATTTTCTTTTGCTTGATTTGTATTTGTTTATTTATAATGCGCACCGTCCGGCCCAGGGGCATCAGGCCGCAACTTGAGCAAATATACATACATATTTTATATATATACATAGTTATATACATGAATAGTAAGCAGACATAGATATACACATAAATTACAATAGCAGGTAACAAGGCGAGGCATAGAGACAGAAATGTGAGATATTCTCCTGGTATTAAAGAGGGAAGCCAAAATATCAGGAGAAGGATGAATGGTGTATTAATATCAAGCTACTGGTGGGGAGGGTGAAAGATAATACTGGCACTAGTCAACTACAAAGGCCATTAGCACCACTGGGGAGCATCACCTGAAGCTATAGGCAGACAGAAGAAGCATCTTCTGCAACACAGCTACATTACACTGCTCAAGCAGCTTCTCCTGGTCCTCATCTGGTGTGCTCCGGAAAGCAACAGCACAGCTCTTCCCCTGATCGGAAGGGTAAACTACCATCTTAGATGGTCATTATTCTACTGCAGATTAGAGAGGATATACCAGCCCTGGTGGAGGGGTCAGTGGCTCCCAGCCCCCTCCACTGCATACTAGCTTCACTTATCAATTGAAGTTGGAGGTTAAGCAAGGAGGCAGCTCAGAAACCAGGCAGTACTCCCAGTATATACAGGGAGTGTTATTCAGCAACAGTTAAAGGTAAGTAATAATAAGTAAGAGACTATCTCTCCCATCTGCACCAACTGACACTTTCAGAACTTTCTCACCTCACTCTGCTGACATCACCAACTTCTACCTCCATTTAGCGGCCAATGTCAAGGAGTTCCCCCCTTCTCACCTGGGTCCGATGTTTGCCGGTGACTTCGATCGCTGCCTTCTTGCGAACGCTCCTGGTCTTGAACAGCGCTGCTCGAGATTCGTCTGGTTCCAGGTTGCGTTTAGTTCCGGGATCAAGGAGTCCAGAAATCCAGGAGACTGGAAAAGGCTAGAAAAGCTCGGAACCAGGAAGGGGGAAAGGAAAAGGAATGGGTAATAGCACTGGGACAAGGGAAACAATACTGCGAGCTATGAACACACGTCTGGGCTACTCTGCAATAGCATTGAGATGCGCGGAGCAGCGGAAGGCGTGGTCTATAAATAGACCACGCCGCGTTCAGCGCATGGGTCGTGCAAGGGCTTCAGCTCTGGACGGCCATGTTGGAACTAGTACGGAATGCAAGCCCCGTTCAGACAAGGACCAGCAGGTCCAAAAGGGGCGTGATCTGAAGTTCATGACAGCATGCCTCCTCCGAAGGCCTTTCCCTCCAGGTTTGCCCGGGTGTATTAGGTGAAATCTTCTGAGCAACCGAGGAACCTTGATATTTGAAATAGGTTCCCAGGTCCTTTCGCTAGGAGGATATCCTTTCCACTCCACTAGATATTGAAGATGGCCCCGCTTATACCTGGAGTCACAAATCTGGGACACCTCATATTCCAGTTGGTTGTCAACCAGTAGAGGAGGTGGTCTACTGGGATTTCGAGAGGACTGGATGTAGGGTTTCAATAGGGATGTGTGAAAGACTGGATGAATTCTTTTCCAGGAGTCAGGTAGTATGATTCGATATGAGACAGGATTGATAATCTCCTTGATGGGAAATGGACCATAGTAGCGGGGAGCCAGCTTGTTTGGTCGTAAGTGTCGGGGGAGTAATTTTGATGACAACCCCACTCGGTCACCGACCGTATAGGACGGACCTGGTCTTCTCTTGGAATCTGCATACCTCTTGGTCTGTAATCTGGCTTTCTCTAAGTGTTCTTTAGCCTCCCGGTGAATGTTGATAAGAGTTTCGATCCAGGAGTCAACAGTAGGTACTGGTGTAGGGTCAGGAAGAACCGAAGGTAAGACCGATGGATGGAACCCCTGACTACCATAAAAGGGGCTGGTCTGTAACGCTGAGTATTCGGAGTTGTTGTAAGCGAATTCCGCAACAGGTATCAGGAGAGACCAGTCATCCTGGACCTTGGTAGCGAAACATCAGAGATATTGTTCCAGGGTCTGATTTGCACGTTCTGTAGCTCCGTTGGTTTGGGGGTGATATCCTGAAGAGAGGGCACGTTGGATTCCTAATACCCGACATAGGTGTTTCCAGAATTTTGAAATGTATTGGGGACCCCGGTCAGATATGATCTTGGAAGGAAGCCCATGTAGTCAGGATATGTGTTCGAGAAATATTCCAGCTAGTTCTGAAGAGGAGGGTAGTTTCATCAGTGGCGTAAAATGGGCCATATGGGTAAACAAATCTATGGGGACCATGATGGTAGTATATCCTCGGGAAGGTGGTAACTTCGCTATGAAGTCTGTAGCGAGGATTTCCCATGGTTTAGAGGGTAGAGTGGGCTGCAGAAGAAGACCCGCCGGTCTCTTGTTATCATGTTTATTTTGGGCACAGGTTATGCAAGTCTGGATGTATTGCTGCATGTCAGACTTCATTTTAGGCCACCAGAACTGTCTCTGATACTTCGGTGCCCGGAATGGAGTGTGTCATGACAAAGGTTTATTATCTTTTGCTGTAGCTTCCGTGTAGGAATGAATAGTGCGTTGTCCTTGAATAAGTAGCCTTCCTTGTCTCTTAATTTCCAGAGATTTTGTGTTGAAAAATCCTTCCATAATTCCGAGGATTGGGTTTGCGATCGGACTTCTTCCAGGAGATTAACTGCTTGGGCTTCGAATATTGTGGGAGAGAACATTTTAGGAAATGCTTTATCTTCAGTGGTCACATAGTCAGGACGGCGAGACAAGGCGTCAGCGATCAGGTTCTGTGATCCAGGGACATGGGTAATGTGGAAGTGATACTGGGCAAAAAAGTAGGCCCAACGTGCCTGACAACTTTTCCTGCACTCCAGTGACTGTAGAATCTGTAGGTTTCGGTGATCAGTACGGACTTGGACAGGATGTCTGGCTCCTAGAAGTAGGTGTCGCCATTCAGTGAAAGCTTGGCGAATGGCTAAGAGTTCCTTTTCCAGGACGGAGTAGTGCGTTTCACTAGGAGTTAAGGTTCTTGACAGATAAGCAACGGGGTGTTCCAAATCGTCCTCCATCTTCTGATTCAACACTGCTCCTATGGTGTAATTCAAGGCATCCGTTTCCACTAAAAAGGGTCGACTTGTATCGGGTTGAGCCAATATGGGAGCTTGTGTGAACTCAGTCTTTAAATGCTGGAATGCAGTTTCTTGTAAAGTTGACAAGACTGTCAGGGACTCAGGTAGGCAGAGACAAGGACAGGTTGGGCGCAGGGGTGTTGTGGGCACTGTTGTGGGCACAGGTGGGGAGAGACAAATAAAGATGCAACCATTAAAAAAGGCTGCTTTGCCCCATGTGTAGGAGAAAGAGGCTAAAGACTGCGTTTCCCAGCAGCCGGCGCCGAAAGACTACAAACCCCAGCATGCCCAGGGACGTTTGGACCAATCAAAGACCAGGAAGGGCGCGGCCGCCCCATCGCGCATGCGTAGAGCCCCGAGCACGGGGCTTGCGCTTGAGACTCCATGCCGACAAGACGTTTGGACCGGAGCTCCTGCAAAATTACACGCGAGGGGCCCAGCCCCACCCGAGCACCAGCCCGGCCCCTCGCCCACACGAGATAAGTACTCTTCCTAGCTAAGGGCCCAGGGGGATCGAGGGGGAAGTGCGGGGGGGGAGCGCTTGCCCACCCAGAGCCCCTGCACCGCTACGAAAAGCTAAGTGGCCTAACTTCGGCGCTCAATGCGCCGGCGGCATTCTTTTGGGATAAATTAACCTGTGCACGGGTGATTTTGTCTTTTGGGGTTTTTCCGCCTCTGGAGACCATAGCAGACCCGTGAGGCGAAAACACAGCACCGGAGATACCTACCACAGTTTAAAAGCACAAAAATGATCACGAGGGTCTGCAGGAAGACCGCTTGTGCATTTTCGTTCACGTTTGCAGGGGTCTCCAAGAAGATCGCTTGCGTAGCATAAGTGCAATAGCACGATCCAGGCCTTGAGGGGGTATTTTAGTGTGTGTGACTGTGAGAGTGGAAATTGCATGAGGTGAATGCAGACAATGACAGAGGGCATGTTTTAATGCTTGTTAATTTCATTTAGCCTGGAGCTTTTGAGAACAATCCTTCAGACGTGCCAAGGACGCGACTGCTTTTCAACGGACGGACAAGACGCAGAAGACCAGAGCTAAGTTGCATGCTAACTCCTGTACTGATCTGATGACTTAGGGTTAGGGAGTGTAAGAATGTTCTTATGTGCAAATTGGTGCTTATGTACAAGTAGTTAGTAAGGCTGAGGACACAGAACAAAAGTGCGCAGCAACCAATTTTACCCTACAAAAACCCCATTCCCATCCATAACCTCTACCTCACCCTCAATCCGGTTTACCTAATTCCCTCTACCTATCCAACCATCGAGACCCTAACCCTCCTTCCCTGCTCTGGTCCAGGAAACCCATGTAAGCCCTGACTTGCGGGCTCCACGACCAAAGTGGGGTTGGTTGGTACTACGTCGCTCCTGCGCCTTGGATTCTGGACTTCGTGACAGAAGCGCAAGCCCACGTAGTATTCAGGCGCCCGAGTGGCGTGGCCAGCCCCTTTGAAACCATGGAAGAAATAGCCAAAGTCCTGCAGGACTTACAAAGTGAACTGGCAGCGTCTAGACAGGACTATGCCACACTGTCCGAACAGGTACGCAGTTTAGCAGCTCAGACAGCGCCCATGCCTGGCCGACCGCCTACCCCGGTGCAGGTACACGTAAGTCCGGAGGCAATTGTTCCGTTGGCACCCCCAGAGCGCTACGCCAGAGACCCACAAAAGTTTACCACTTTTATTACTCAGTGTCGTCTCCATTTTCTGACCAAGACTACAGCCTTTCGGTCCGTTCAATCCCGAACGGCGTTTGTAATATCGTACCTCACGGGGGACGCTGCGGCATGGGCAAATCCATTAGTCCAAAAGGACCATGCCATTCTTTATGACTGGGATGACTTCCTGGCGGAGTTTGAGAAAATATTTAACCGGCGAGCTGCCACCCTTTGCAAGGATCGGGAACTGTTAAGCCTCAAGCAGGGGGCTAAAGAACTAGTGACATATGTCACTCATTTCAATCGGCTGGTAGCCGAAGCCGACTGGCCCAGTGATAAGAGGATGTCCCTCTTTTATCAAGGTTTGAGGGATGACATCAAAGAACTCATTGCCCAGGTTGATCCACAGCCAAGGGAATGCTCAGAAATGATTGATCTGGCCTTACGGCTTGACCATCGAATGGCTGAAAGGCGGAGCGATAGACGAAAAGGAGATTCACGACCTGTGCCTCGATTGGATCTGTATAAGGAATCCCGGGGGGTGGCGGTCAAATCTGAGGGGGATGAACCAATGCAGATAGCTTCTGTTCGAGGTCCCCTAACTAAAGAGGAAAAAGAACAAAGGAGGAAGGACGGTCTCTGTATGTACTGTGGCAAGGCTGGACATTTTGTACGTGAATGCCCAAGCAAGCCCAAGACCCAGGGAAACGCTCCGGCTCGTCGGTAGTGGGGGTCACCCGATCGAGCCTGTTGAGTAGCAGGGCCCCAATGGCTGGCATTTCAAACTATGCTACGCATGTCACCTTGACGGGTTGTTTGGAGTTTCAAACACGGAAGAAACAGGTCACTATGTTTGTGGACTCGGGAGCGACAGGTAATTTTATTGATGCTCAGTACGTGGTTACCTTAGGTATCCCAGTACAACAAAAGGCAAACCCGGAACCTGTACGTGCTGTAGACGGCACTCCCCTCAGTTCAGGGCCCATAACGCATAACACCTGTTCCGTGACTTTACAATGCGGAGTTTGGCATAGAGAAAGCATTGCCTTTGATATCATTGCTGCCCCGCAATTCGGGCTGATTTTGGGATTACCATGGCTAAAAAAGCATAACCCCCAAATTTGTTGGACCACAGGTTCAATCAGTCTGGACTCACCGCATTGTCTAGAACATTGCCGGCAAGAAAGTACACCTTCAGTGTGTGCTCTCAACGTCTCGGTTAAGCAAAAGGAAATGCGTCCCGAAAGTATACCTCAAGAGTACGCAGATTTCATGGACGTGTTTAACAAACAAGCCGCAGAATCGTTACCCCCACATCGGCCATTTGACTGCAGAATTTATCTGGAGCCTGGGGCTATTCTACCGTGTAGTCGTATATATGCCCTAACGGAGTCTGAAAATAATCACCTCCAAGAGTACATAGCTGCGAATTTAAAGAATGGTTTTATTCGCCACTCTAATTCGCCAGTGTCATCACCTTTGTTCTTCGTACCGAAGAAGTCTGGAGAGCTCCGGACTTGTATTGATTACCGCAGAGTGAACCAGATAACCATTAAGAATCGTTATCCGCTTCCTCTCATCCCAGTTCTTCTGGATCAAGTTAGGGACGCGACAATCTACACCAAGTTGGACCTTCGAGGCGCTTACCATCTTGTGCGGGTGCGCGAGGGAGACGAATGGAAAACCGCCTTCCGGACCAAGTTGGGATTGTACGAATATCAGGTTATGCCATTCGGTCTCTGTAACGCCCCCGCAGCCTTCCAACATTTCCTGGATGAGGTCCTTAGAGAATATTTAGACGTATGTGCGGTAGTGTACATAGATGACATCCTTATATATTCTCATAATCTCCAGGAACATGTCCGACATGTACGCGCAGTTTTGCAAAAGCTGCGAGAGCATCACCTTTATGCAAAACTGGAGAAGTGCGAATTCCATTGTACCACCGTGGAATTTCTAGGTTACTTCCTGACCCCAACCGGCGTACAAATGGACAAGAAAAAGGTGCAGGCAATCTTGGATTGGGCTCCCCCTACTAGCGTGAAAGAGATACAGTCATTCCTGGGGTTTGCGAACTTCTACAGACGCTTCATAAAGAATTTTTCTGCATTGGTCACTCCAATCACGAAGCTTCTCCGTAAAGGCTGCCCGTTTGTGTGGGACACATCGGCCGACCAGGGGTTTCAACAACTCAAAGAGGCCTTCACCGACGCCCCGGTACTGAGACACCCGGATTTGTCCAGACCATTTGTAGTGGAAACGGACGCCTCTAGCTACGCTCTAGGTGCCATCTTGTCCCAGCGGGACCCTCAGACAGGCCTGCTACATCCCGTGGCCTACTTCTCAAGGAAACTACTCCCAGCTGAACAGAACTATATCATTGCCGATCGGGAATTGTTGGCAATTAAGGCAGCTCTTGGTGAGTGGCGACACTACCTGATGGGGGCACGTCATACCACCACGATCATAACGGACCATCGTAATCTCCAGTTTATAAGACCCGCCAAGACGTTGAGCCCGCGCCAGTTGCGATGGGCTCAATACTTTGCCGAGTTTGATTTCATCATAACATATAGACCCGGAGCCAACAATCGAAAGGCAGATATATTGTCACGATATCCCGAGTCAGCAGAGCGAGAAGCAGGCATTACACCTCAACCTATTATTCCCCCAACACGTATCGTTGGAGCCACCTCCGATTTCTTTGAGGCCGTATTAAAAGACCTCACTATGCAGGACATCCATCAGTGGTGCAAACAAGATCCTCAGAATACGTTCGTTGAGGGACTCCCCTACCATGGGTCAGCCTTGTACTTGCCCACCAAGCAACTACGGGAAAAAGCCTTATCATGGTGCCACGATTCGTCATTGGCTGGACACCCGGGAAAGTCAAAAACTCAGGAGTTGGAGGCCAGACATTTCTGGTGGCCCAAGTGGCGGCAGGACGTTCTGCAGTATGTGTCTAAATGCGAGGTGTGTGCTCGAAATAAAGCTAGTCACCAAAAACCCGCTGGGCTCCTTCATCCCCTACCGACTCCTTCGATACCATGGCATACGATCACCATGGACCTTATTGTGGATCTTCCCGAGGTTCAGGAGTACACTTCTGTATTGGTAATAGTGGATACCTTTTCGAAAATGGCCCACTTCATCCCATGTAAGGGAGTCCCGACTGCTGGTGCAAATGCCGAATTAGTTCTGCAAAACATAGTCCGCCTCCATGGCCTTCCCTATTGTGTGGTCACAGATAGGGGCCCACAGTTCACCTCTCGCTTTTGGCGTGAGTTTTGCAAGACTCTAGGAATGGAAGTCCGCTTGTCGTCCGGATACCATCCCGAGACAGATGGCCAGACAGAACGCGTAAATCAATGCCTGGAGCAGTACTTACGGTGTTTTGCCACGAGTAGGGAGACAACCTGGGTCCAGCATACTTGGTTGGCAGAATTGGCATATAATAACGCCACACATGCCTCCACCAAAAAGACTCCGTTCTACTGCCTTTATGGGCGACACCCACGGATTCTCCCAGTGGCCATTCCAGCTTCAGGATTAGAATTGCCTACGTTGGCTGGACAAGGGTCGGGCATAGAGCAGGTTTGGAAGGAAGTGCAGGGAAATCTCACAAAAGCCAAGGACGCTTATAAGCGCTATGCAGATAGGCGTCGTCGACCCAGTCCACTTTACAGTGTGGGAGATAAAGTGTGGTTATCTACCCGCAACTTTCGCATGGATGGGCCCAGGAAATTACAACCCCGATATTTGGGTCCATTCCCTATAGTTAAAATTGTGAACCCTGTTGCAGTAAAATTGACCTTACCTCCCCAAATGAAGGTACATCCTACTTTCCACACTTCCCTCCTAAAACCCGCTCCATATGGGACAATTGCTAGGAAAACACCTCCCGTTATGGTGCAAGGGGAGCCTGAGTATGAGGTTCAAGCAATATTAAATTCTAAACAAGATAAAAAGGGCCAAGTGTTTTACCTCATTGACTGGGTGGGGTATGGCCCTGAGGAACGCACTTGGGAACCCTCACAGCATGTACATGCCCCCAGGTTGCTGCGCGCTTTTCACAGGAATTATCCTAGTAAACCCGGAACAACTGCCTTCTGTGGGAGGGGGAGTACTGTCAGGGACTCAGGTAGGCAGAGACAAGGACAGGTTGGGCGCAGGGGTGTTGTGGGCACTGTTGTGGGCACAGGTGGGGAGAGACAAATAAAGATGCAACCATTCAAAAGGCTGCTTTGCCCCATGTGTAGGAGAAAGAGGCTAAAGACTGCGTTTCCCAGCAGCCGGCTCCGAAAGACTACAAACCCCAGCATGCCCAGGGACGTTTGGACCAATCAAAGACCAGGAAGGGCGCGGCCGCCCCATCGCGCATGCGCAGAGCCCCGAGCACGGGGCTTGCGCTTGAGACTCCATGCCGACAAGACGTTTGGACCGGAGCTCCTGCAAAATTACACGCGAGGGGCCCAGCCCCACCCGAGCACCAGCCCGGCCCCTCGCCCACACGAGATAAGTACTCTTCCTAGCTAAGGGCCCAGGGGGATCGAGGCGGAAGTGCGGGGGGGGGGGGGGCGCTTGCCCACCCAGAGCCCCTGCACCGCTACGAAAAGCTAAGTGGCCTAACTTCGGCGCTCAATGCGCCGGCGGCATTCTTTTGGGATAAATTAACCTGTGCACGGGTGATTTTGTCTTTTGGGGTTTTTCCGCCTCTGGAGACCATAGCAGACCCGTGAGGCGAAAACACAGCACCGGAGATACCTACCACAGTTTAAAAGCACAACAATGATCACGAGGGTCTGCAGGAAGACCGCTTGTGCATTTTCGTTCACGTTTGCAGGGGTCTGCAAGAAGATCGCTTGCGTAGCATAAGTGCAATAGCACGATCCAGGCCTTGAGGGGGCATTTTAGTGTGTGTGACTGTGAGAGTGGAAATTGCATGAGGTGAATGCAGACAATGACAGAGGGCATGTTTTAATGCTTGTTAATTTCTTTTAGCCTGGAGCTTTTGAGAACAATCCTTCAGACGTGCCAAGGACGCGACTGCTTTTCAACGGACGGACAAGACGCAGAAGACCAGAGCTAAGTTGCATGCTAACTCCTGTACTGATAGGGTTAGGGAGTGTAAGAATGTTCTTATGTGCAAATTGGTGCTTATGTACAAGTAGTTAGTAAGGCTGAGGACACCAGAACAAAAGTGCGCAGCAACCAATTTTACCCTACAAAAACCCCATTCCCATCCATAACCTCTACCTCACCCTCAATCCGGTTTACCTAATTCCCTCTACCTATCCAACCATCGAGACCCTAACCCTCCTTCCCTGCTCTGGTCCAGGAAACCCGTGTAAGCCCTGACTTGCGGGCTCCACGACCAAAGTGGGGGTGGTTGGTACTACGTCGCTCCTGCGCCTTGGATTCTGGACTTCGTGACACAGACAAATGGGGTGTCCTTCTTTAGCAGAGCCACTATGGGTTGTATAATCTCGGAAAATGTGGCTATGAACTTCCAGTAGAAATCGGCTAGTCCTAGGAAGGATTGGATTTGTTTCACGGATGTGGGAGTAGGCTAGGCTAGAATGGCCTTTACTGTGAAGGGTCCATGCCAATCCCCTCTGGACTAAGGATGTGCACAGAGGTAACGTGAAACAAACATTTTTCAGGCATGGTTAAGAGGTGGTGTTCCCGGAGTCTTTGTAGAACTGCCTTGACATGTCCTTCATGCTTCTGAGGGTCCTTGGAAAAAATCAATATGTCGTCCAGATAGACAATGACGAAGAGAAACAACATATCAGAGAACACCCTATCCATAAAACGTTGGAAAACTGCTGGGGCATTGGCTAGTCCAAAGCGCATGACCAGGTACTCGTAGTGGCCAAAGGGTGTTCTAAAGGCGGTCTTCCACTCATCTCCTTCCCGGATACGGATCAAATGGTAGGCACCCCTGAGATCCAATTTGGTGAATATTACGGCTCCTCTCACAGCTTCCAGGATATCCAAGATCAGGGGCAGTGGGTCCCGATCCTTGAGAGTGCATTGATTTAAGCCTCTATAGTCGAGGCAAGGTCTGAGTTCCTTGGTATCCTTCTTGGGAACGAAGAACAATGAAGCACCCGCTGGAGATTTCGAGGGTCTTATGGTGCCATTTTCAAGATTCGTGTCTAGGTATTCCCGAAGGGCCTTTTTCTCGGGTTCGGAAAGAATGAACATTCTGCCGAAAGGAATTACAGCTGAGGGATCAGTATCTATGGCACAGTCTTCGGGCCTGTGAGGGGGTAAGGCCTGGACTATGGCAATAGAGAATACATCAGCATATCAGTGATAGGCTTCTGGAACTTGTAGATATTGGAAACCATGAGTGGTGTTTCTTGGTCTCTTGGTGGTTCCTTAGGAGTTACCGAGGAGGGATCCAGGGACAGACAGTGGGACATACAGAACTCTGAGCCCAGGAATAATGATCCTGCTGTCCAATTGATATACGGATTGTGCTTTTGTAACCTGGGCATTCCCAAAACCATGGGGTAATGGGCTGACTTAATGATGTCGAATGTAATCCGCTCTTGATGATGGTTTATGGAAAGTTGGATCTCTTTAGTCTGCAGGCTTATGGGCCCTGAAGAGAGTGGTCTTCCGTCTATTGCTTCCACCGGCTGCATGGTGTTTCGGGTCTCGTACGGAATATGATGACTAACCACCCAGTCTTGATCAATGAAGATTCCCATAGCTCCGCAGTCCACCAAGGCCAGAATGGGATAGGTCTTGTCTTTGGAGGGCGACAGGAAAGCCTGTAGTATCACCAAACTGTTTTGTCCAGGAGAGTTCAAGGATGGAATTGATGTGGAGAAATCATCTCTCTCCCGAATCTCTGCTCCATTTAAGATCGGGAGCTAGCGTTTCCCGAACGCCGAGGAGGTGCCAGAGGACATTCCCTGAATAAATGTTTGTCTGAAGCACAATACATACACAAACCCGTATGGATCCTTCTCAATCTTTCTTGAGGCGATATGGGTCCACGAAAGGCTCCAATTTGCATGGGTTCAGGTTCTGGGGCTGGACTTGGGTTTGCGTCCGATCTGGCTGTGCTCTCAAAGGACGTCATGGGTGGGTTTCCCTTGGATTTCTTTCTTTCAGCCTTCCTTTCCTGGATGGGAAAGTCTATTTGCAAGGCTAGGTCCATTAGTGCTTGGAATGAATTTGGTCTGGCCACCCTGGCCAGTTCATCCTTGATCTCTTCGTTTAGGCCTCTCCTGAACAGGGTAAAACTAGCCTCAGGGGACCAGTCTGCTTCCTTGGCCAATTGTTTAAATCTGGTCACATAAGTGAGCATATCTTGGGAGCCTTGTTGAATGTCCAGCAAGCGTTCTTGGGCAGTATAGACCTGCTCTGGACGGTCAAACATGCCATTAAGGGCCTGTATGAACCCATCGTAGTCGTCTAGGAGGGCATCGCCGGAGTTGAAAAGGGGTGTTGCCCAAGTTAAGGCGTTGCCGGAAAGGTGGGATATGATGAAACCCACCTTAGCGCTAGGAGTCAAAAAATAATAGGGCTTGAAGGTAAAGTGGACCAGGCATGAATCCAGGAATCCGCGTGTTTTTGCCGAACCATCATACTTGTCAACAATACCGCCCAACAGGGCACCTTCCTTTGTAGCAAAATCCCGGGATAAGGCCAATTATTTGAGCGCAGCATTTTCCGCCTTAAGATTTTGAACCTCGGTTGATAGTTCTTGCATGCGTAGCATTAAGTCCTGCACGGCGGCTTCCATCTCGTTTTTAGGTTCGGTCGGGTGGCGTCTCAAACTGTCAAGGAGTTCCCCCCTTCCCACCTGGGTCCGATGTTTGCCGGTGACTTTGATCGCTGCCTTCTTGCGAACGCTCCTTGTCTTGAACAGCGCTGCTCAAGATTCGTCTGGTTCCAGGTTGCGTTTAGTTCCGGGATCAAGGAGTCCAGAAATCCGGGAGACTGGAAAAGGCTAGAAAAGCTCGGAACCAGGAAGGGGGAAAGGAAAAGGAATGGGTAATAGCACTGGGACAAGGGAAACTACGAACCCACGTCTGGGCTACTCTGCAATAGCATTGAGACGCGTGGAGCCGCGGAAGGCGTGGTCTATAAATAGACCACGCCGCGTTCAGCGCATGGAGCGAGCAAGGGCTTCAGCTCTGGACGGCCATGTTGGAAGTAGTACGGAATGCAAGCCCCATTGAGACAAGGACCAGGAGGTCCAAAAGGGGTGTGATCTGAAGTTCAAGACAGCCAGGAAACTACACTTCTCTGATGTAACTGCTTCTACAGCCTCCTCCTCCAACTGCCAAATCTCCCTACCCTGTCCCTCCACCCCCCGGTGTGAGTTTATCAGGGAACGCATAAACCAGAGTTAGAAATCCCCTCTCCCCCTGCTCTGAGACCCCAGCTAACCTGCTAAACCCCCAGCAGAGACCTGGGGGACTACACCTTCTTGTGGTTGCCTATATTTGGAATGCATCAGTGTGTGACCCCAAGATCTTATGGACCCGCTGAAGAGGGGGAGGCCCATGCCCAATGGACTGGGGGGGGGGAAGTGTTGAAGAAACTAAAAACCCCTCAGGATGTATCTTCTCCCATGGATTGTCAGTCAGGACATTGGGACCGTGGAATCTAGAAACTGACTTTAAAGAAAGTATTTCAACATGAGGAGACACCATCCAATTATTTGTTTGAGTTGAGCTTTTTAAAAACATTTGGCACCTTTCCAAATAAAACACCTTTGAACTGTCACGTTGGTGGCTTCGTGACAGATCCTACATACACAAAGAAACCTGGTTTAATTCCAATGGAACTAAAATATGTCTCTGTGAAGTACAGGGAAAGGAGAGAGAACAGGGGTGGAATCTGCCATGGAGAGGGACAGACACCATGAGTGAATACGGCTCTTCTGTACAACAGACAGCAAATAAGGATGGCCTCTGCTTTGTTAAAGGGGAAACGATAGCGCTCTGCAGTTGTTCTACGATAGTGGTGGGTCCAGCTATTGGAAAAAACGTGGCAAATAGAAGGGTCTAATTCTGTGGGAAGACAGACTGAAAGAATTGACTCAATTCTTTTGTAGGACAAACCATAAGATAAGGCACAGCTCCATATAGGGTAAGTGTTATGAGATGCTCTAGGTGAAGAAGAAGTACTTCAGAGAGACAAGTCCAGAAGTAAACTTCTTTACTGGGTTCCGGGTTACAGGATGACACAATGGGTAAATCCAAAGGAAGGTAAGTAGGAAGGTACAGGAAGACACCCAACAGCCTCCACTCTCACAGACTGCTTCACTCCAACTGACATTCATGAAACTTACAGGGCACTCACACCACAACATTCCACAGGCATAAAATTCCACTAGGCATTCTACCAAGCAAGCATTCACACCGGACCAAGAGCAAGGAAACACAAGACACAACGCTAAGCCAATAAGGGTGGGTAAAGGGTGCCATTCTGTGGAAGCACATGAAGCACTGTAGGGCTTAGCTCTGGGGAAGGGCAAACCACAAGTAATTGCCCATCTCAGTGATAGGGTGGCAGGTGCTGTAGACCACAAGGGAGGAAGGACGGAGAGCATATCACAAGGGCAGCTCGGAGAAAGGACACACCATAACTGTGGGCACAGCTCTAGGGGAAGGTAGGTTAGACCACAAGTGTAGGCCCAGTCGTTGGCAGGCATTACCCCGGCATAGGTCACTTTTGGGCGGGGCAAGACGCCTGGAAGTTGCTGACTTGATTCCCAATGGGGCCGATGCCAGCAAAGAGTTCAAAGGAAAGAGCCTTACAGCATGTCATTCTGGCAAAGAAAATTGCCCGCTCCGCAGGCACTTATTTTTCTGTCCTCACAGCTTGATTTTTGGCAGGCTGATGGCCCCAATGAATCTCTTAGTTAATTATCTTGTCTCCTTCTGATAAATGCTACCGTTAATTCCTCGGTCAGCCATCCGTGTGCGTTTTTGGAAACACCAGCAGTACAGGAAGGGTAGCAGTGCAATGTGCCGAGGCAATGGCAGTTCATTAAAGGCAGCTCGCGCCATCAGTGGGAGATGAACTGCCGCCAGAGCGGCTGCGCCTGTGACTGGCACCCCACACTACCTCGTTCTTCATAAATATTATGTCAATGTAGTAGGGCAATTGCCAATTTCCCAGTGAGGGGGCGGGGATGCCGGGAAGCTGTTCTACCCACAGTGTTAATGCTCCAAATGAACATGATTTCTTTCTATTGCTTTTTAATGCTGCACTTAACGAGGCTTGCTGCGCCCTGTAGACGTGAATGCGAGATCAGCTGCCGTGCACGTGCCGTAGTTTTCTCAGCTCTTCATGCCTGCCAATGCAGTGCCTGCTGCAGGAAGCATTTGCAAACAACGTCAATGCATGTGCTTATTCCTTTACAATGGCATGCAAAATGCAATCAGGTTACAGTAAAAGGCACATGCCAGGAATTACGTCAAAGGGGTCAACACTTTCATGGGTGTTAGGTGGGACCCTCCTGTGTGTGTGTTGCCCCTTTAAGGGGGATGTGCTTTCCTCACGTGTATGGCCCCTTTAAGATGGGCCATGACTGTGTCATGGCCCAAGCTAATAAAAGGAGTCCCTGCAGGCACGTGAGACAGAGCGGCTGCAGACTCCCAAAGAGGAACGACTGAGTCCGTGTCTCATTATCCATGTAGGCCCCAGGCCTACACGTGGAGGCACAGGCCTGCACGCCTAGACACTGAGGGACCCGCATGGCAGGATGGCAGCCGAGGTCCACTCAGTCAGAGGCCTGGCAGGCTGTGACCCCACGCCAGGGTGCCGAGGCCCATGGCACCCGGGGCCATGCCGGATGTCCAGGGCATGCCCCCACCCCCACACCTAGTGGGACTGCACGGCGCTAGCAGAGATAGCGCCCAGGGGCGCCTGCCGGATGACCATGGCCGGCGACCCCCAACAATGGCGACGAGGACCATGAGCCCGCGTTGCCCCCCTGCTGCTAGGAAGTGGTGGGGGGGAGAAGAGTTTCCAGCCCCACCGCGGTCTTGCGTGGCCTGCGCCTCACCGCCGTGGCACTGGGTGGTGTAGGCCCGGGCTGCCCCGCGGTGAGACACACACCCGCCGGCGTTCCGCCTCAAAGAAGATGAAGGTGAGATGAGCCATGGCGTGCTTCGCCCCGGCCGCGGCCCTCAGTTGCGGGGGTGCTCCTGCGGCCGGGATCGAGGCATGGTGGCACCCCGGTCTCCTGCAACGTTCGTTTGTGCAGGGGGAGGGAATGAATATCACCCGTTGGGGTGGGACATGTTGTGAACTATCCCCGGCGGCATCTGCCGTGAGAAGGTGGAGGCCGTGATGGCCCGCCCCATGAAGAGGATAAGGAGCGGCGTCTGCCGCGAAGAGGGACGCGTTCTGGCCCCGCCCCTATATGGTGGGTCCTCCCCGACCGCGGCCCTCTGCTTGGAGGGTGCTCGTGCGGCCGGGGGAGGATCCAGCCTGCGGCGTTCTCTGTGCGCTGTGCTGTGGGGGTGCCAGCCCAAAAGGAAAAAGAAAACTGGCGCCCCTCTTCGGGGTGCGGGGATTGGTTGAGCCCAATAAGGATTCTGGGCTGACAGGCGGACGGTGAGTCTTCACGGCACCTGTGGTGCAGGGCCGCCGTGTCACGCCGGCACCCGGCGTGTTTTAGACCTGGCGGCAGTGGAGGCTGCTCCGATAGGGACAGACCGCGTGCGTTTTCCCTTCCCCACACGGGTCGTCACCGCGGGGGATGGAGGAATGCTGCCCTTCCCCCAGGAAGAACGAAGTGCCCGGCAGTCAGCACTGCACCGAGGCACCCATGTGGCGTGTTCACCACGAAGATGGAGGAGAGCAGTGTTGCCCCGCCTCCAGGCGAGAGGCAAAGAGAAAAGGTGATGGCTGTTGCCGTGGATCCTCCCCAGCCGCGGCCCTTTGTGAGAAGGGTGCTTGTGCGGCCGGGGGAGGATCCAGCCCTTGTCCTGTCCGGCAGCGCTGTGCCACAACAAAAGAAAACACCTCCCGCAGACGACTGCGCAATCATCTTCCTGCTGCACACAGTGAAATCTGGGCTCGGAATGCGAGGCAGTCGCAAGACCACGGAAGCAGAAATCTGCTCACCTACACATTGCTGCTGAAGGCCGCATGCGAAGCTCTAATGGCAACAGGGATGATTGCAGTGAGTGTGGCAGTACTTCCATCATGGGAGAGGGCGACTCGTCCATCTGCTGTGCTGGCGGGAAAACCGCGCACAAATCCCTGACCTGGGTGGTGTCGGGCCCGGTGCCATCATCTGGAGGAAAGGGGCTGCACCACCTGCATGGAACCTCCCGCCAAGCGGTAGCAGCACCAGCTCTTGACAAGAATGGAGGTGGCTGGCGTGCAATGCGGTGACGGAGCCAAGGGTTTGGCCAGTGTAACGTCTCTGGAAAAGGTGGGTGGGGAGTTTCAGGGGTGACATCAAAAGAGTGACTCTGACCGGGACCAAAGAAAAGTGAGGCTCCTGTGCAGGACTCTGGGCTGGACAGTAGAGTGAGACTAGAGGCAGCTTTACTACCTGGTGCCCCACATCGACACAGAGTCATGCATCCCTCCTGCGTTCCCCGAGCCTGTGTGGCAGAGCGGAAGGAGCACTGCCACTCCTACTGAAACGTCGTCCATGGTAGCTTAGAGAGGGTAATGAGCCAGATCATCAGCGCCGAGAAGTCGGACCCTAAGCACTGAAGGCAGCCACATGTCACCAAAACAGACTATTCCGACAGCGCCATAAAGTGGATCTGCCACCCTGTGCTCCTAAGGGTTCCAGGCCAGGAGCATCTAAGCATCTGGCGCTCTGTGTACTGTACATCTTGCCAGCATGATCAAGCTTGGAAAGCTGCGCGTGCAGGACGCGACAGGGTGGGGATCCGCAGCACCGGGGAACAGGCGCTCGGCGCTGCCGGATGGCCCGAGAGGCGAGACCCCACTGTGCACCTCAGACGCCAATTCATTCTGCCATGGCCAGTTGTACAAGAACTAGTGCATTGTGCCAGCGTCGACAAGGATGGCTAACAAGAACATAGATAAATGCTTTCCTGCCCAGCACCATTAGGAAAACGGGACACCCCGCGGCATAAATCAACCTGTCCGCAGTGAAGGTGGCCTCAACACCTCGTGAGCCCATATCACCCGCATCATCAGGCCGAGGATCATGCACGTCTAGTGCATGCGAGGACCCTCATGCAATGGACAGGAGGCACCCCACACTGCCGCGGAGTCTTGGGACAGCCTCCCATTGCCATGGAGAGAACCAGGCAGCCGATGGCCCATCACTCTGATACCAGCGTCATCCAGGTGGCCCCACTGGTGTCCCTGACTCCCTACTACTGCAACGACCCTGCCTGCTCATAGGTGGCCTCGACACCGGAGAAGGTTCCTGGACTGCTGACACTGGTGTCGTTCAACATGCCTGGCCGTCGTAGGATCAAGCCAACGTGGGTATGGGGGAGGGACCACCTGCCCCCCTGAGCTCTGAGACACCTTGGGTCTGCCCAGAACAACACCCGGAGACGGGGCAGCGGGCAGGATATGGGTTGCAGCTCATCGTGAGTGCTTGTGCGCCCTCATGTGCCCCGGAAGGAAAGGAGGAAAGAAACACTCTTAACTGGGGGGAGTATCATGAGGAAAAGGGGTGAGGGATATCCTTTCACCTTGGGCCCTACCGACTACACCGTGCCTTGTCGACAACATCAGGAGCAGTCTGGAGGCGACCTGCATCTCGCTACCCTGCTCGGAACATCAAGTGACTGTGCCGATGTGGCCCCTGGTACCTGCCAGGTGCGGCTTTGCCGGCTGCGACCTATACCATCAGTGGACCTGAACTCGGGAAGGGACTCCTGGACGGACGCTGATGGGAAAGGGACTGGTCTCCTGCTGCCCCGCAATTGTTTAAAGAGGACTCAGTAATCCTGTGTTTTAATGCTGTGGACCTGCATAGTAACTACATGCTTTAAGTGGTCTCAGTAAAGAACAACACGGTGAGGCTGTGATCCCACAGTCGCGAGGGGTGCATGTAATACCAGCCGCCAACCACGGCGTTTGTTTACAGGTTACCGTCCAGAGCCCCAGGTGAATAAAGGGTTGTGCAAACTGTGGTAGAGTGGCCGGTGTTCCTCTGGCAGCCCACCTGCCATGACTGTCACCTGCTGAGTGTATTTAGAAATGGGCTAACATGTGTTGAGTTTGTAACTAGTAGGTGTTAGGTCTGTAATTGTCTGAGTAAGCAAAGTATGTGGCGGTGGCATATCTTATTATTTGCCCACCCCACCAGTTCAAAAACCGACAAGAATGTTATTATTTTGTAACAGGTGGGAAGCCTGTATGTTTCAATATTGTTTGTTTTGTTTGTTATGAAAAAGGAGGAGTGTTAGGTGGGACCCTCCTGTGTGTGTGTTGCCCCTTTAAGGGGGATGTGCTTTCCTCACGTGTATGGCCCCTTTAAGATGGAACATGAAAGGGAGTCTGGTACCCCTCGTGAATGCAGTCGAAGCAACACGGCGTGACCGTGGACACCGACGGAAGAAGATTGATTGCTGTGAGGGGTTTCACGAACCTTCCAAAATGAAGTTTGTACCGCGTTGCAATGCCGCGGTTTTTTGAAATTAAAAGCAAACCCGCGCATCCCTCTAAAACCTACGTGGGCTCTGCTGCATTAGGGACAGCGTAAATGACCTTTGTCTTTTGGCATTCGCTCCCTCCGGATGATTTTGGCAACGCAAGAAGCCGTGTAGCTGTGCCGTGGGATACTTTCTACGAGAGGCCTGTATATTTAATAAATCACGGGCTATATATGGAAAAGATTCAGTTGTTCAAATCTACTGTTGGGGTATAAAGTCTATGTTGACTTATTTTGAAGAAATTTTGTCCTGAAGATGGCCATAGAAAAGAAAGTTTAAAGACACTAGGGATAGTGTCTGGAATAAATTAAAGGCCGAAACATGTCGACGACAACGATCTAGAATACCCATGCTAATTCAATATGGGATTGTGTTTCACATGAACAAAGTGGTTCGAATGATATGAAACCTTGCTATAAGACCTTGTTGTTGTGTGTATCCCCTTTCTGAGACGTTTGATCGTTGAAGAACGTTTTTTTTTGGTTTTTTCTTGTGATTCATACCTTTTTAATTCATTGGCAAAGTGCCCTAAAATGTGTCTTATTGTGTGTTTGGCACCTAGTGCCTTTTAATGCTATACAACATGTGCAAATAATAAATTTTTCAATCAAGTCTTTTTTAATGATTATATACATTTTGGGTTTAGGTTTGTAGACAGTAGCCTATATGTGAGGCATCTGTGGTTGATTCAATTGTGGCTTCGTTTTAGAACACTGGGGAATGGAAAGAGGGGTACCAGACTCCCTTTCATGTTGCATATTGTGCTCATCTACGAGCTAGTTCCCTTTGAGTCTGGGTCCCCCGATAAAAAAGTTTGGGAACCTTACCTGTTTTTTTGGTAACACCCCTTTAAGATGGGCCATGACTGTGTCATGGCCCAAGCTAATAAAAGGAGCCCCTGCAGGCACGTGAGACAGAGCGGCTGCAGACTCCCAAAGAGGAACGACTGAGTCTGTGTCTCATTATCCATGTAGGCCCCAGGCCTACACGTGGAGGCACATGCCTGCACGCCTAGACACTGAGGGACCCGCATGCCAGGATGGCAGCCGAGGAGGTCCACTCAGTCAGAAGCCTGGTAGGCTGTGAACCCACGCCAGGGTGCCGAGGCCCATGGCACCCGGGGCCATGCCGGATGTCCAGGGCAGGCCCTCACACCTAGTGGGACTGCACAGCGCTAGCAGAGATAGCGCCCAGGGGCGCCTGCCGGATGACCATGGCCGGTGACCCCCAACAATGGGCAGCCATTTACAAAAGTACTGCAGACCGAGGGCAGGCAACGCAGCGCTTCATTTGCAAGGCTCTATTAGCAAGCACTTGGTGCTCGGTGCCTTCTCTAAACTCTCTTGAACGACCATGCATATACATATGTCAGCGCCGCCGCATGGGAAGAATCCCAGTAAACTGTACCGTATTTCAGGCTGCCATGTCTTCAGGGCTGAGAAGTGTGAAGGAAAGGGGGGCAGCGGGTGACTAAAGGAGTCGTTCCCTTGAAGTGCCACCACCAACTGCTCCTTGGAAAATAGAAATGGCGCAAGCTGACTTCAGTGGTGCAAACAGGGTGTGGCATGAAGGGCAAGGCCCACCCTGGCTGTGCCTAGGCCCAATCGAAATCTCTGGCCAGAGCTCAGCCTGTTCCAAGCTGCTCCTGCGAGCAGATGGGGGTTGCTTGTTTAATGTGCAAGTAACGTGTTATACTTTTTGTGGAACTTCAAATGCATTGCATGTTATGTACAAAGCAGATGCATGCCAAAAGTGCGTGCCTTTATCACACTGCTCTTCTGGGGTGTGTCTTAAGTCTTGAACGCAGTTCATTGGGCAATATCTCAAGTTATGACATGCAAGGTCTGAAATACTCAGTCAATGTTGGTGTTTAGGCTCAAATCATATTGCATTC
This sequence comes from Ambystoma mexicanum, assembly GCF_040938575.1. Lineage (NCBI taxonomy): Eukaryota > Metazoa > Chordata > Amphibia > Caudata > Ambystomatidae > Ambystoma > Ambystoma mexicanum. Next base: position 1,088,106,354 of record NC_090921.1, read on the forward strand.
TGGTACTTGTAGTCTTCCATCATCCTCATGGAATTCACAATCACCTCAATCTTAAATGGTGTCAAACGCCCAACCCCATCTACATGTACCCCTCTTTTATCTACCCAGTCTTCTCCATGACTGTTAGAACCGGCTTCGCTTCAACATAGTCTACTAAAACCTCCTACCACTGTATGCTACACACATACACAAATCCCTGCACACGGCTATGGCAAGCCATTCAGTTACCACAACAATCAAGCTACAAGTAAGCTCTCCTATGTACCCAACCATGCCCCACGCATCAGCAACTAACCCAGATCCAGAGTTCTTTAACCTACCAGATCTTGGGTTCCCCCTTTCGGATAACATATTCCCAAGTGTCATTGCCAGGTGTGATGTTGTCACTTTAAGACAGACCCCCACATCATGGGGCAAGGGACCAGGAGCAACAGAAAGGGGAGGGATGGGCGGCGGGAAGTTTCAGTTTCATATTACGTGTCGAGAATAAAGACGTGCTTTACTCTCCTCCTGTCTCCGCCTCCTAATTGTGGCATGCGTGATTGAGGCCATTGTGGGTAAGCCTCCAGAGGGGAAGTTACAGAGGGAAGAGCACCAAACCACGGCGTGTGATGCGCCGCAGCGGCAGAGGCCCACGTGGAGCCGTCTCCGCGCGTCGGAGCCAACGAAGGAAAAGCAAGGCCTGCACAGCTTCCCACTTCTACAAGGGCGTGCGAGAACAGTCTGCGCCCACCAAGGAAAGCTGACATTCGACCATCTGAAGCCCACGTGTGGCGGCCGCAGGAAGGCCAGCAGAAGTCAAAACCAGACACCGGAATCAGCCCAGTACGAAAATGGAAAGAACTGCAGGCGCATGAACGCGCAAAGGTAGTCGACCACGTGGCTAGCAGCGCGCATCCAGCCCAGAAAGAGCGCAAAAGGAAAAGAAAGCTGTTTCACAGCATGGAAAGAAGGTCAGTCAACCAATGCAGCCCAAATAAGCTCAGGGACATAAGAAATCACTCAAGCCTAGCAAGGGGCCCACAAACAATCGAGGGAAATAAAGAGAGGGAATTAGCGAACGGAAAACTATCAAGCCATTTGTCAACCAATTGAGCACAGCAATCAAGTGTCATGTTTGGAGATGATACGGTCACTGTACCTCTCACCCGGCCCGAACCCTGCCGTCCAGAATTCATGACAGTCTCATTACCCAACTGCCCACGCATTTCGACCTCAGAGAATCCAGCAGCCTAGGACCACGCTGGAAGAGGTGGGTCAGGAATTTTGAATTATTCATCAAGGCCATTGGTCCTGTGGACGAAGGAAAAAAAGCACAGCCTCCTCACTCTGTCCATAGGCCCCAATGTCAGGGACATAGTGGACGAACTCCCCACAGAATCAACTGACACATATGCAAACCTCAAATCCGCACTAATGGACTATTTCACCCCTCACACAAATGTGGATTATGAGAGGCACATATTCCAAACAATGAAACAGATAAAAGGAGAATCCATGGACAATTTTGTGATGCGATTTAGGTTAAAATGAAACACTGCAACTTCAATAACTACTCCAATGAAGAAGCACTACGCTCACAAATCATCGACGGCTGCGAATGCGCAGACTTTAGGAAAAGACTATTGCAAAAGCCTCGCACTCTAGAAGAAATCCTACGTCGCGCACGTTCAGATGCAGCCCTAGCATCCCAAATTGAAGGTCTAGGAGACATCAAAATTACCTATGGCAAATGTGAAAGCATCAACAAGTTAGACTTGACGACCAAAGGAAACGGTAAGCCGTTTTGCTATAGATGCAGCTATAAATTCCCACATGAGGGTCCGTGCCCCACAATTGCCCAACTGTGTTCAGCCTGTGGGGGAGACAATCACTTTAAAGCAGTGTGTCGTATATACCAGAGTCAAACGAGAGAAGGATTGGGAGGGAGACACACCAAGAGACCACACCAAGGAAAAGAGAGGCAAGCACAAAGCCCTGCCAGAACATCGGACCACCCATATGAGCCACCTCAGCGACGAGCAAGAGAGGAAAGAGGAGGCACAAGACCTCAAAAGAGGAAATCAGGAGACTGGCGTGACAACAAGCCAACATCATCTAGGTCAAGGAGAATGCACAGGAGGTACATACGCTACCTGGTTGAACACTCCCAGACGGACAGCCGATCGAGGGCATCATCTGAAGAGGACATCAGAAGGAAGGATAAACATTGAGAAGAACCCAAGAAAAGGGGCTATATACATGCGCCTGGAAATCCAACATCGAAAGAACACAGCCTGATCCTTCTAATCCAAGTGAACAACAGGGTGGCCGAATTCCTAGTTGACACAGAAGCGACGGTAAACGTGATAAGCGAGGAAGTGTTTGACAGTCTACCGCAGGCTCCCCGTCTTCGGCCTGTATGGGTCGAAACCACCACTACGACGCAAAGGGTACTTTATGGCGTCATTCTCCTACAAAGGGCAAACAAAAAGGATCCCAATGTATGTACTAAAGGCAGCCACTGAAGCAAATGCATCCTGAGTTACAAAGCCGCCAACGACATGGGCCTCATCCATGTATTATACAGGCTCATGGCACATAAGTACGTTGACCCAGCTACAAAGTTCGAGCAATTGTTCCCGGCATTAGTCAAGGGTCTCAGAAAACTTAAATGAAGACACATTGAACTCCACATTGACCCTCAAGTACCACCTGTACCACAACACTACCAAAGAATTCCAATAAATATACAGAAGCAAGTGGAAGAAGAACTCCACAAACTCCTTGAGGCAGACATCATTGAGCCTGCAGAAGGGCTCACCACCTGGTCGTCCCCCATCGTCCCAGTGCCAAAAAAGGATTCCACCGATATCCGCATATGCATGAACATGCGTCAGCCAAATGAGGCTGTCCTACGAGAAAGCCACAAAGCCCCTCGCCTCGCCGATATGGTACACTTGCTGAATGGCTCAATCGTGTTCTTCAAGTTAGACCTTAACAAAGGGTAACACCAGCTGGAGCTAAGCAAAAACTCCTGATACATCACCACTTTTGTCACACATTTGGGACTGTTTAGGTACAAGCGCCTTAGCTTTGGCGTTTTGTCAGCTGTTGAGATATTTCAATCCAAGATCCACAATGTCATAAAACAGATACCAAACTGCTTAAATTACAACAATTACATTTTAGTTTATGAAAAGGATCAGGAGGAGCAGGACAACACACTAACTAGAGTCTCGAAGAGGCCCACATCACCCTGAATAAAGAGAAGTGTGAAGTCAGAAAGCAAAAACTCAGTTTCTTTGCAGTGGCATCGCTAGGAGGGGGCCTGGAGGGGCCAGTGCCCCCCCTCTGAAGTCCTGTGCCCCCTCTTGTGCCCCCCCTACCTAAGGCGCGCAGTGACCATGTTCTCTGTTCGTGGTTTTGTGACACTCACTGAGGCAAATGTCTGCATATGACACGGCAATACTCCTTTTATCTCAAAGCGAGTAGTGCTCGAGCAGCTTGCAGCCCCTCCCATCAGTAGCCACGAAACTGCTAATGATGGGCCATTAGTCACTGAATTGTTTCGTGCCTGCATTTTGATGGGAGGGAGGGGAGCTGCGTGGGGTGTGGGTAGTTGGTGTGCACAAAAGCGTCTCTACAGGAGTGCTTGTGACGCCACCACTGGCATACTGAGGGCCCCGCAGCCCCCACAGTTCAGGGGGCCCCTTGAAGGGGGTCCCACTTGGAGAAAAAAAATGAAACATTCCTCCCCCCAAAAAAAAAGTTTTGTTTCTTTTTGAAATCACTCTGCATTCATAAAGAAATTATTTCTTTAACAAAACTCATTTCTTTATTAAGGCAGTGTGACTACAAAAAGAAACGTTCTTTTTGAAGACTGCCCTCCCCCAACTCCTCCACCCGATGACATGGTAGACCCTAGGCTCGAGGCTTCCATGTCATGGGGTTGGCGGGATCCCTATGACTTCAAAAAGAAATAGGGACTCATTAAAGCTATGCCGGTCTGGAAACAACGGTGCTGGTAAGCTTACCCGCACCGTTGTTTCCGGACCAGCATATTACAGGTCTGCCTGCCATAGCCACCGTTCCGGCTGGTCTGACCCTGTCCAGCACAGCGTCCATGGTAGGCAGACAGCCATGCAAGCACCAGCACCATTAACAAATAACAGAGTCCTATGGGAATAGGGAGAAACATTTTACCGGCGCCTGACTTTCTGGGCTGCCGGGGTTGTAATCTCCCGGTGGCACTGGGAAGTCAGGCGCCGTAAATCATTCCGAGTCTGGCGGCAATCCTCCCAGGGCAACAGCACGGTTATCATCGGACTCAGAATGAGGCCCATAGTTTATTTTTGAAGTCACTCTGCCTTCATAAAGAAATTATTTCCGTTATGGTTCGGTCCTTACCGGAAATAATTTCTTAATGAAGTCAGTGACTTAAAAAAAAAACCATTTCATTTTGAAGTAATAGGGCTCCACTCAACCCCATGACGTGTGTGTGTGAGAGTGTATGATGAAAGGGTGCACACTTAAATGTATAGGTGGCTGCCTGTGTGAGTGTATGGTGAAAGGGTGCACACAAATGTATGGGTGGCTGGCTGCGCGTGTGTGCTTGTATAGTGAAAGGGCGCACACTTAAATGTATGGGTGGCTGCCTGAGGGTGCCTGTATGGTGAAAGGATGCACACTTAAATGTATAGGCGGCAGCCTGTGTGAGTGTATGGTGAAAGGGTGCACACTTAAATGTATGGATGGCTAGGTGTGTGTGTGTATATGGTGAATGGTGCCTGTGCTTATGTTCAGGGGTGCAACAAAACCTACATTTCGGGTGGGCTAATCCTTCAAATGTTGGTAGAGGCGCTAACTTCACGAGCGGTGGGGAGGGGAAAACGTATTTGTGTGGGGGCATCTAACTTCTTTACGCATTTTAATGAGACTATTCTAGTGCAGCTTCAATGTTACAAGCAGTTAACTCTCTCCTTTAAGTCTAAAAGCACCCAGCTATGGACTACTGTGAGAATGAGTGGTCTCCTGTTCCCTCTCCACCCTACCAATCACTCCCCTGGCATGCAAGTACTAATCCCACATCACAATTTCAATTGCCTAAAAAAATGTGGCGTTTGAAGGCAGGTACTAACAGTGAAATGCTTTACATTGGTAATTTCTGGGCCCTTGTTAACAGTGAAACCCAGGTGCCGTTTAACATCTGAGTCCTATTCTGTCCAGCAGCTGCTCTAAAGGTCAGCCAGGTCGAGTCAACATAGCACAAAATTTCAGGGGGGGGGTGCGGAAGCACAGTCAACTCAATGGTGTTGCACTACTACTTGTGTTTAATGCATAGATTACTTATTGGTAATCTTCATTACTCCTAGCTCTTTTCTTCCTCCTCCCAGTACTTATGCATGAGGCAGTACTTGTGTTTGAGGCACTCTGCCTCATACACAAGTACTGGGGTGAGGAAGAGGTACATGGCGGTAATGTCTGACTTAGCTACCTGTAATCTTCATTACTCCTAGTCCCACTCTTCCTCACCCCAGTACTTACCTATGAGGCAAAGAGCCTCATACATAAGCTCTTGGACAAGAACGAGGGACGTGGAGGTAATTCTGGGCCAAGGAGCTGATTTTGGAGGTTGGGGTAGGGGGTGGGAGAGGGGCAGGATTGTGTGATAAATCATAATGGTTGTCCATGTCCAGGCTAAGCAGGCATGATATGTGGCATTAGTGGCTAGAGAGGCATTTTGGTGCAGCCAGTCTAGTCATTCCTCAGTTTGGTATGACTTTCTTTTAACTGGGCATTTCTGATAAAGCAGTCCTGCTAAGTGTAATTACCGGGATAGATTGGCATTTCAGTGCTGCCAGTCTAGTAATTTCTTACTGCCGCATTGCATATTTTTCTGGGCATCTGTGATAAAATTATATGATATGATATAAGTCATTTATAACGCGCCCGTACATAAGGCGTGACAATACAAGGGAGGGAAGATAGATGGAGGACAAGACAAACGATCTTACTAGGCCATGTGTCATTCAGATGGTGCAAGTGCGAGAACGAGAAGTGCAAGGGGAAAGGGAGGGAAAAACAGGGCAGCAATGCTCTGAGTAGGTGCAGCCAGGGCAGCACGGCTCTGGGTAGTGCAAGGAGAACAAGGGATGTCAGGGTTACAGTTACAGCCCCTAAGTGCATGGTAGGCCCAGAGGCAGTGAAAGGGTAACCGATCAAGAAAGTGCCTGGACTCAGAGAGACTCTGAGGGTAGCCAAGCAACCAGTGGGTACAGCAGACAGGTAGGTCAGCAGGGGAGGGAGAGAGAGAAAGCAGAGGAGAAGAGGAACGTTTTGAGCTGCTTCCGAAACATCAGGTGGTCTGCCTCAAGCTTGAGAGGAGCAGGGAGGCCATTCCAGAGGGAGGCACCTGCAGAGGTGAGAGATATACCCCCCACTATCTGCCTAGAGAAGGGTCTAACCCTTAGAGAGTTGGAGGTAGCTGAGCGAAGGACTCGAGAAGGAAGGGATTTTGGAAGAGAGCGTTGGATGTAGTGCGGGCCATTAGCCACAGAAATCCTTGCAAAGGGTCTTGAACTTGATCCTTGCCGCCACTGCGAGCCAGTGGAAAGATTTCAGGCTGAAGAGATATGATCCCTGGGCTTGAGGCCAAGGATAAGACTTGCAGTCTTGTTCTGGATTAGTTGCGGAGGGTGCAGAGTAGAGGAAGGCAGATTGAGAAAGTGGCTGTTGCAGTAGTCCAGCCTAGAGAGAGCCAGTGCTCTGGATACAGTGAGCCTCTGGTGGAAAGTAAGAAAGGGAAGAGCCCCTTTTGAGGAGGAGCAGCTGCTAGTGGGACATCTTGGCGACGTCGGAGATGTGAGGAGAGAAAGAGAAAGTGGAGTCGAAGATAACACCAAGGTTTTTTGCCTCTCAGGAAGGCGAAGGAAGGGGGCACAAGGTGGGAGGCCAGAGTGAGAGAGGGAAAGCAGGGGCAGGGGTCCCAATGAGACGGATCTCATGGCATTAAGGTAGAGATCGTTGGAGGTGCACCAACCTTGAATCGTAGATAGACAGTCAGGAATGAGTGAGAGAGGAGAGGAGGCTGAGAGGAGGCTGAGGGGAGACTGAAGGAAAGCTGAGTCATCCGCATAACACTGAAAGTAAGAGGAGAAGGCAGAGATCAGGTGAGACAAAGTGTCCAGTAGTGGTTGAAAAACCAGGGTGAGAGGATAGACCCATGGGGATTGCCACAGGTGGGGAGAGGTGGCGGAGAGAAAGGAACCAAGTTGGACCTGAGATGGGAGGGGTGGTCCAATAGGAAGGCGATCAGTCACTACAGGGCCTAATCCGTGATGCCCAGGTTCTCAAAGAGTCGATTGATCAGGATGGCTTGGTTGACCATGTCGAAAGCTGAGGAAAGAAGGAGGATGAGGATGAGGACAGAAGGAATGCTTGAATCACGGTTAGTGAGCAGATCTTCACAGGTTTTCAGGAGAGCATTTTCCATTCCTCTGGCAGCTCTGAAGCCAGACTGATGGTCATGGCGACAACCAACAGATTCAGTCTGGAGAGTAAGCTGGGAGATGGCAAGCTTTTCCAAGAATTTGCCCAGGAAAGAGGTAATGGAGAATGGCCGATAGTTTGCTGGACAGTTAGGATCGGCTGACGGCTTCTTGAGGTGTGGGTGCACAAGGGAGTGCTTAAGGGGAGAGGGGAATGTTCGAGTGGCAAAAGAGTGATTACAGAAATCGCCCAAGGCTGGAGAGAGGGTGTCAATATGGTCCTTGATGGTTATGGAGGAGCAGGGGCGCACCTGTTTGGATGAAATATTCATAGATCGGACTTCTCTAGAAACCTTTTCAGGTGTTGTCAGAGAGAAAGAGAAAAAAGTAGGATAAGAGGTAGAGATGGCCAAAGGAGGCCGAGAGAGGAAGAGGGAGAGGAACAGGAGATAGCGGACAGGATGTCCTGAGATTTAGTGTGAGGCCAAAGCTGTACAGAGGGCCTGGGAGGGAACAGGAGAGGTAGAGACTACAACAGTATTGTCCATTTCCTTCCAGATTGTAAAGAGTTTGGCCGTGTTGTTAGAGGCCGTGGAGACACAGGCTTTAATGTGTGCTCTCTTCTTGATGAGTGTTATTGCTTCGACTGGCATTTTGGTGCAGCCAGTCGTGGTATGTCTAAATGTGGCCTGGAATGCTTTACTGTAATGTTATTACTTGTCTGCACTGGTCTACATTGTGCAGTCAGTTGGACGTGTTTAGATTGTGGCATGGCATTTTTAATAGCAAAGCATTAATATTCCTGTGTACTGCTGGTGACTTGCATGTATTGGATTGGTGTTACGCTACAAAACAATTGCAAACGCTATGGCTTCATAGCCAAATGTTTTCATTAAATTGTGTTGTATATTGGATTAAAAACACATGTATATCTTTCTCGTAGTGCAGTGTGCGGCATACCCCTTCAGCAGCATGCTTGTGCCTACTGTGCAAGCGTGATAATCTAGGCCGGCCTAGAGTGTGGTGCGAGCCGTGATTTGTTGCCGAGTAGGGGGGGGGCCCTCATCATGGCTCGCAGGAGGGCCCCCACATTTTGTGTTATGCCACTGCGTCACTCATTACCTTTCATAGGCGCCCCCCCTACTTTTGTCTGTGCCCCCCCTACTTTCGTCTTTGGCCCCCTCTGTGCCCCTCCTAAATTTGATTCCTGTTGATGCCACTGTTTCTTTGGACACCTATTTTCATCAAATGGTATGACCCCAGACCCCGAGAAGGTCACAAAACTCACAGATGCAGAGCCACCCAAGAATTTTTCAGATGTGCGCTCGTTCCTGGGGTTGGCCAGCTATTGTACGTGCTACATAAAAGACTTTGCATCAGTCAGCGAACCCCTAAGGGCACTAACAAAACAAGACACAGAGTTTGAGTGAAGCATAGATTGTCAACAGGCATTACAAGCAATTAAACAGCGAATATCGGATGCAAAAAACATGGCATATTTCAACTCCAAAAGGGAGACTGAACTCATAGTGGATGCCAGCCCAGTAGGATTAGGCACCATTCTGACGCAATTAGATGTCAAGGACAACCAAGACAGAACAGGCCTACTCGCAGGCAGAAAAGGAAGGTCTGATGGTGGTCTGGGCCTGTGAGCATTTCCATCTTTTCCTTTATGGAAAACCATTCACAGTGGTCACCGACCACCAGGCGTTGTTATTCATATATGGAATTCCGCAAGCAAAAATGCCACTGAGGATTGCCAGATGGGCACTCATGTTACAGGACTACAGTTTCCAAATAACACACTGACCCGGGAAGGATCACAGCCTGACAGATTTTCTGTCACGTCACCCTCGAAAAGAGTCCCAGCCCACGATCTCTAAAGCAGATCAGTAAATCCATTACCTTGTGCAGGAGAACGTGCCAAAATTACTCGACCCGCATCAAATTGCACAGAAGACGGAAAATGACCAAGGTCTACAAGTGATACTCAAATGCATTAAGAAGGAAAAACTGGAAACAAGCAGAACAGGCGAGGGAGAGCGCCTGTGAGGAAGCAAAGCAGGACATCAGCTGCCTGTTAGCTGTCAAGGAGGAACTGACAAAAATCAATGGAGCCAAAATAGTGATTCCTCGCACACTACGTTGTAAAGTGCTGGAACTAGCACATGAGGAGGGTCAGTATCTACGAAGAGAATGCTCAGGCAAGATGTATGGTTTCCTCACCTAGACTCCGAAGTTGTAATGTAAGCCTTCTCAAACCATGCCCTACCTGTGCTGTACTCAACCCTCACACTCAACCAGAACCTCTACGCATGACAGATCTCCCAGAGAACGCCTGGGACGAAATCTCTGTGGACTTTTTTGGACCACTGGAAGGGGGTGAGCACATCCGCGTGGCGGTGGATGAATATACTCGGCTCCCAAACTTACAGCTAGTGCCGTCCACGTCAGGGTTCCACACCATACCCACCCTTGACAGGATGTTTGCTACTTGTGGCATCCCCAAAGACTTAAAATCTGACAATGGACCTCCTTTCACAGGACAACATTTTAAAGTATTTGCAGAGTACATCGGTTTCACGCATCGCAGAATCACACCATTATGGCCACAAGCCAATGTTACAGTTGAACTTTTCATGAGCAACATAAAAAGGAATGTACAAATTGCCCGGCTGACTGGGGAACCTGTTGAGAAAGTATTATGTCAGCTACTGAGGGACTACTGCAATATCCCTCACAGCACGACTGGCAAGACACCATCGGAAATAATGTTTGGCAGAAACATATGAATGTGATTATCCCACGCAATCAGCCCAGAAGAGCTATACCAAGCAGACGCTGAGATTAGGACGCAGGACACCAGACAATAGGAGAGCATGAAGAAACAAGCCGATGAAAGTAGAAGAGCCAGAGACAATGACTTGGAGCCAGGAGATGTCGTCGTAGTGCAACAACCACAAAGCAGAAAGAGCATGGCTGCATTTGATGAAGAGCCACTGACAGTGACCCAGGTAAAGGGCTCTCTCGTTTCAGCTGAAGGTGAAAGCCGGAGTGTTACCTGAAACTCCTCTCACTTCAGGAAAATGCCAGGTGTCGTCTTGTTGAGATCACGCACCTCGGGCCCCCTGTCACAGGGGTGTGACCGGTCCTATGAAGACGGCGGTGAAGACTCCTGTGAAGAGAGGGTCCCGACACATCAGGAGGATCATGAGGACAGGCAAAACCTGAGAGTGACTACCTGACCTCAGAGAGCTCGAATTCGGCCTCAGAGAGTGATTGAGGAAACTAACTAAGGCACCTCATTGTGTTTAGTACTGGGGGTGTGATGTTGTCACTATAAGACAGACCCCCACATCACATGGCGAGGGCCCAGGAGCAACGGAAAGGGGCGGGGCGGAGGGTGGGGAGTCGAGAATAAAGACGTGCTTTACTCTCCTCCTGACTCCGCCTCCTAAATGTGGCATGCATGATTGAGGCCGTAGGGGTGAGCCTCCAGAGAGGAACTCTGGACAAGACACCAACCCTTTAGAATCATAATAGAAGTGGTGCTATGGGACATCAGTGCCATCAGGGGTGGGAGCAGCGCAAGCCATGCCCCTGACCACACAGACCTTTGCCACCATACTGGCAGGTGGGTCCCAGGGCATCAGGGCATACAGGCAGGTGCCCACGTGTAGGCCTGCACGTGCCTGCAGGCCTACATAAATGAGCCACGGACTCAGTCGTTCCTCTTGGGAGTCTGCAGTCGTTCTGGTGCACGTGTCTGCAGAGGCTCCTTTTATTAGCTTGGGCAATACATGGGGGGGACACATCCCCTTAAAGGGGCAACACACTTGGGAGGGTCCCACACCACACTCCTCCTTTTTCATAACAAAGAAACAAATGTTACAAAATCATAAATGACCCCCCACCCCCACAGAACAATATTATTTAAGCTACCTTAGAATCGTAGGATCAAACAACAAATAGGATCAGCCCCAGCTACACATATAAAACACACTCTACACATAACCCGTGGGTGACAGTCGCGTTTGGCGAACTGCCGGTAGAATGTTGGCAGTTCGACCACCTGTCTCAAAACCCTTTATAACCTGTGGCTTGGAAACTGTGACCACTGAATGCTGCCATTGTTAGCTGCGGCACCCTATAGCACACATCTACCAAATGCGGGATCACCGCTTCACAACATGTACCTACAGAGTCCTCTCTAAGCACTTGCAGGCCTGTAGGAGACCAGTTGAGTTTGCATCAGTGTCCGTCCAGGATAGCCATTATCACAAGTCCATGTCCGACGATGTCACAGTCCACAGGGCAGTACAGCCTCACCTGGGGGCACCAAAGTCCACATTGGCTTTGTCCCTTGATGTTGGGGTAGGCAGCGAGACAAGGGTATAAGGGCATTCAAGCTACACCAGGGTCAGGCTTGGTCAGTCCATTGACGTCGAGACGCAGGTGACTGGGCATCTACGCTGCATCACAGGGTGTTGATATGGCCTGGGGTGACAGGATAACACTCATCCCTCCTTTCCATGGAGTTCATAGGGCCTGGGGTGACAGGATAACAATCACCCCTCCTTCCTTGGCAATGCTCTCACCAATCACGAGTACCACCATGTTACAAGAAACCCTCTTCCGACCCGTCCTGCCCAGCTAACTATCGCCCTATCTCTATCACTACTTTCCTGGGCAAGCTCCTGGAGAAACTTGCCATCTCCGAGCTTAATCTCCATGCCGAATCTGTTGGCAGCCTTCATGACCATCAGCCTGGCTTCAGAGCTGCCAGAAGCACGGAAACTGCTCTCCTGAACATCCGTGAGCACCTGCTCTCGAACCTTGACTCTAACATTCCTTGTGTTCTCATTTTGCTTGATCTCTCTTCTGCCTTTGATACTGTCAACCGTACCATCCTGCTCAAACGTCTCCGTGATAACCTTGGTATCACTGGTCAGGCTCTGGCTTGGCTGACCTCTTTCCTCTCAAATCGACCCTCCCAGGTCCAACTGGGGTCTTTCCTGTCTGACATCTTTTTCTCTACCTGTGGTGTCCCCAAGGGTTCTAACCTCTCTCCCTGGCTGTTCAACCAGTATCTGGCACTTCTCGCCCACCGCATCGCTGCTCTCTGCCCCAACTTTCAGTGCTATGCAGATGATACCCAGCTCATTTTCAGGCTACCCTCGGCCTCCTCTTCTCCTTCCCTCATCTCTGACTGTCTTTCTGCTATCCAGAAATGGTGTGCCGCCAACGATCTCTGCCTTAATGCGAGTAAGACTGAGATTCTACTCATCGGCACACCCACTCCCTCCTTCCCTGCAGCTCCCTGGCCGGCCTCTCTTGGCCCTCTTCCTGCTCCTACCTGCAAGGCAAAAAACCCAGGGTCATCTTCGACTCCACACTCTCCTTCTCTCCTCACATTTCTGACGTTTCTAAGAAGTCACACTACCAGCTGCACCTCCTCAGAGGTATCCTTCCTTTCCTCTCCTTCCCCCAGAAGCTCACTGTCTCCAGAGCCCTGGTTCTCTCGAAGCTGGACTACTGTAACAGCCTCTATCTAAATCTTCCTGCCTCTACTCTCCGCCCTCTGTAACTCATCCAGAACAGGACTGCGAGACTTGTCCTTGGCCTCAAGCCCAGGGACCGTATCTCTCCAGGACTGAAATCGCTACACAGGCTCCCTGTGGCTGCGAGGATTAAGTTCAAAACCCTCTGCATTGTCCACAAGGCCTTCTGGGGCCAGGGGCCAAAATACCTTCAACTCTCCCTTCCTAAATATCTTCCTTCTCGAGTACTTCGCTCATCCGCCTCCATCTCCCTCAGGGCCAGCCGCTTCTCCAAGCAACGAGTTGGGGGGAGATCTCTCTCCGCAGCAGGGGCCTCCCTCTGGAACAGCCTTCCTGCCTCCCTGAAACTTGAGGAGAACCATCTCCGGTTCCGGAAGCACCTCAAAACCCTCCTCTTTGCTTCTGCTTTCTCTCCCCCCTCCCCTGCTAAATCACTGAAACTGTACTGAATCAGCAACTGGGCCACTCACCATTCTCGGTCCTTGGCCCAGCCACTCTCCCCTGCACTGCCTTCCTGGCAACCCCTGCACTACGGGACTGTCTCTGTATCTCTACAGCCCCCCTTCCCAGCACTTGTCTGCACTTATCTTGCACTTGCCACCAACTGGCCCTTATTTATCTTGTTCGTTACTAACCCTGTACTGCACTTTCCCTTCTCCCTTTCCCCCTCGCACTTTTCCCGTCCCCCCTAAACATGCACTTGCGTGATCTGAATGACACCTGGCTTAGTAGGATCATTGTCTGTCTCCCCTTGTTCCCCCCCTCCCTGCCTCGTCGCGTCTTGAAACACTTGTGTATAGGCGCGTTACAAATACCATATCATATCATATCACAGGAGGGCACACAAGCATTTGGAAGGAGCTGCAACCCTCCCTTGCTCCTAGCTCTTCTTCTGGGCAGTGAGCTCGAGGTCTGCATTGGTTGGACACAGATGACGGTGCGTGACCCGGTGTCGGGGCCACTTCCTATCCTCCCCCAGGCAGGAGTGTTTGGCGTCGTGCCAGCCACCTTGCAAACCCATACCAGCGGCAAAGTGATGAGGCCACGTGCAAGCTGTGCCTGGCGACACAGGTGGCTCGGCACCACTGATCTACCCATTTGCATAACCTGCTGTGCAGGGGTGAGGCACGCCAGGCTGTGGGAGGTATCTCGGCACTGTGTCAGTCAGGGCACGCTCAAGGTATCATCCTTGAACTCCTTGTTCCTGGCATACTGAATTGCGGAGGGACACCCAAGGGCTTGTGCAGTCTCATTATTTCTTTTCCTGCGGTCCTCCGCTAGTGGCATTTTTAAGTATCAGTGCCACTGTCCTGTTCAATGGTATGGCTTATTGGTGCAGGCAGTGGGACACCTGGCATTGGGTTGGCCCAGACTACTGTCAAGTGGGCAGCACTTTCTTGGTTTGATGCTCCAAAGAGAGCATGCAGCATCACAACATGCTCATCCCCCTTTTTAGGAGTCCCACACGTTCCACTACCTCTCTAGCCCGCGATCTTGCCACAACTCATATGCTCACCAGCGGAGGCCCAGATTTCCCAGTGGAGCTGCGGGCCACTGTTGGTGTTGCAACCACGGCAGCGCGAGCAGACAGCCACCTACGTTCCGTGCCTGCTGCGCATTCATGGAGTGCTTGTCATTGCCCCCATCTTTGTGACAGAAGTTGGTAAAGGCAGTGGGGCACTTCTGTCAGTGCCTCTAGGCTGTGCCGTCCACGCTCACTCTGTCTTGAGCTCTCCTCAAGGGGCCTGCAACGCTACACCCAGTCCGAGCATTGAGTGCACCTTCCCCACAATCTGTCAAACAGGATGCTCCTAATCTCAAAGCTGGACACTTTTGCCAGGACAGTGTATATGCTCTGTGCCTTTCTTTGAGGAGCTCCGATCTCTGGGTACACCCCACATGGCCGTTGTCCCCTTCTTGCGTTTCGCATTTACCACCTTGTGGCCTGGGATTCACTTATTCTTCTGCCACATTGGCGTGTTCTGTGAGCGATTGCCCCCCAGTCCCCGCCGGCTGGTCCGGGATTGTGCTGAGGACCATTTGCCTCCACTTTCACCTCTGCGCTGGTCTGGAGTGATTTGCTTTCCTTTTAAATGTGCCGCTGGAACACTCTGCTTCGTTGACACATGTCTGCTTTAGGTGCAAGCACAGAGTCCATTCGTTTCAACTTCTCTGATATGGAGCACAAACGTCCGTTTCACTGCTGGTAGGGCCTGGTGTATGACTTAATTCCTCAGATGATAAGAGCACCTTCTTAGCCTTGCCCAGATGGAGCATATTATTTAGTTTTCATTGCCCCTACTTGGGGCACTCTGTAACTCACTGCCGGGCCCAGGATCTGCAAGGGGCCCTCTATACAGTCATTTATGATCCATCATGGAGCATAATGACACTGCACCGCCACTTGGGGCCTTCAATTCATTCTTTGGTCTGGCACAGAGCACAGCATTTTACACACCACCGGAGGCCCGGGAATCATACAGGGAACCTCCCCCCAACAGCTCCAACACCGGATCACCTTGAATGTTCACCTCATCGCCGGGCACGGGATAATGAAAGGACACCAGCATGGACGCTCAGTCTTGGTAAACAAAATATATCAGTCAATTGACGTCCTTTTTTGTTTTCTTTGAGGTTTGCTCAAAACCTTGCATGCATTTAAGCATTATTGCTGCTTTCCAATTTTAGGAACTCCAAAGTTATTCTTAAACAGATATGTGCAGCCGTTATTTACGTTGCATAAGGGGAAAAGAATGTCACATGGTGTAAAGGGACACAAAGCAGTGACATGCCACACAGCCTCAAGTGTTGGAGGATTGCCGATGCTCAATTATTTGGACCATTCACAACGTATGGTGTAGAACGAAGAAAAAGAAGAAACCGTATTTAGTTTTCAGCAAGTATTGGATTTTGTCATCCCGTTGGGTGGCTTTGTTTGGCAGTCCTGCGTGTTGGGGGTCTCTGGGTGCCCCCGATGCGTGCCCGCGAGCCCCTCCACCCACAGACTCCACACGGACACGTCTGTGTGTTTCGGGCTCCCCGGTCGCTCTGACGCGGCCGGGAACGCCCTGTTTATTTAAGGCGCACGCGGCGACGTGCAACGTCACGCCGCCGCGTGCGTATCCCCTCACGGGGCAACGCCACACTCCTCCTTTTTCCGGGAGGAACAATAACAAACAGACACGTCAAAACATAGCACTGCACACAATGTCACTTGCAAACTTACAAAGCCCATGCCCCCTTTTATTATCAGCCTCCCAGGTCCCCTTCACTCCGGAACACAGTCAATCGGCCCCAGCACGTAGTCTCCGAGGTAGGCAGGTCTCCCTCGCCCAGCCCTCTGGGGGTACCTCCCACCTACCTCAGCCGCCGGACTCCCCGCTGCTCCCGTGCCTCGTTCTGGTGACCCCACGAGTTCCCCCCGGGGGGTATCTTCATCCGGGAGTACAGTCTCATCCGGGTCAGGCGGGAGTTCAGTTCGAGAGTCCCCCAGTTTCTTGAAAAAACTCACATTCCGAGTGACGGCCGACTTCCCGTCCGAGGCCGTTACCATCGATCCCTTTACTGCCACTACGTCCAGCGGCTCGGGTTCATATGGGAGCGAGAGCTTTCCGTGGGGATGCCGATTCCTGATCAGCACTTCGTCGCCCGGTTCCAGCCGCTGCGGACGAAGACCCCGCCGTATGTTTTCTTGATGTGTCCTTGCCTGTCGCTCCGCTTCCACCCGTTGGTCATCTATTACGCCGGGTACCTTTTCCTGTACCTCCGGGAGGAGACCTCGGGGGCACCTTCGGAATAGTGCCTCAGCCGGGGCTACCCCAGTCGAGGCATGTGGGGTGGTGCGGTACACTCTTAGAAACTGGTATAGCGCCCGCTGGAGAGGCTGGCCTTGTCCCTGGGCTATCCGGAACGTTTTGTTTAATGTCCTCATCAGCCTCTCGGCATCCCCGTTCGCGCGGGGCCACAGCGGGGACACCTTCCGGTGGGCCACTCCACAGCTCTCAAGAAACTCCGAGAACCTCGCGCTCTGGAATGGGGACCCATTATCCGAGCACAGGGTCACGGGAAACCCATGGGTGGCAAAGATTTTCTCCACAGCGCCGACCACGTGCTCGAATGCCACCGACTCGACGAATTCCACCTCCGGGTATCGCGAGTATTCATCGACGATGGCTAGGAAGTGAGTACCCACGGCCGTGGATCCGAAGTCCGCATGTACGACCTCCCACGGGCGAGTCCCCCGTGGCATTACTTCAATTTCAGGCTCCCGCTGGACTGGGGAGGCCGCCTGGCACCATACACAGGCCGCTACAAAATCGTCCACTTTTCTTTCCAGCTCGGGAAACCACACCTTCAGCCTCAATCTCGCCTTCGTTTTGCCGGCCCCTTGGTGTCCCTGGTGTGCCAGGTTGATGACTTCGCGGACCTTGGAGCCCGGCACCACCAGGCGATCGCCCCGCAGCAGCAGACCCGACTCCGTGAAGGACAGTTCGTCCTTCACCTTCCAGAGTTGCTCGAGGGTCACCTTCGCCTCTTGAGTGCGCCCTGCCACCAACTCCAGCACGGCCTTCCAGGACCCCGACTGCATCGAGCTCCTCAGGATGCGGAAGCATTCGTCGTTGGCCGCAGCACTCTCCAGCTCGGGTAGCGGCATTGCATTGGGGGTGGCGCTCTCGACCACCATGCTGACGTGATCATCGGCTTCCTCCGCACACGACTCTTGTGCGGGTCCGCCCCTGCCCACCGGATGCCTGGACAGGTAGTCAGCCGCATTGTTGGCCCCCGGCCGGTAGATTAGGGTGACGCCATATTCCAGGAGGGCCAGCATCCATCGCTCGATCCTGGCTGGTGGTTTGGAAGAGGATCCGGCCATAATCGGAATCAGTGGTTTATGGTCTGTTACCACTGTCACGGGTCTCCCCAGCACATAGAGCCGAAAATGCCGACAGCCCCACAGAACCGCCAGGGCCTCCCGTTCAATCTGCGAGTATCTCTGTTCGGTCTCGGAGAGGGCCTTGCTCGCGTATGCCACAGGCCTCATTTCCCCATCTTTGCCCACCTGGGTGAGGACCGCCCCGAGGCCAAACGGGCTGGCGTCCACAACAATCTCCGACTCCAGGGCGGGGTCAAAGAAAGCCACTGTGTCATCTGCTGTCAGGGCCCCCTTGATGTCCTCGAATGCCGACTGTTCTAACGGGCCCCACTGCCAGATGGTATCCTTTTTCGTCAGGGCCCTCAGAGGTTCCGACCTCGAGGCGAGATTCTTGATGAAACGCCCACAGTACGTCACCATCCCCAGGAAGCTCCGCACCTCCGATGCCGACTCAGGGGGGCGTGCCGTCTTGATGTCTTGGACCTTCTTGGGGTCAGGAGATACCCCGCCCTCCTTGAAGATGAAACCAAAGAACTCAATGGTCGGGCGGAGGAACTCACACTTGTCCTTGTGGAGGGTGAGCCCCAGCGACTGCAGCCTTTCGAGGGTCTTGGCTAGGCGTTTCAAATGGTCAGGTTCAGTCCTAGCAAAGACCAGAATGTCGTCGCTAATGTTTAGGACGCCCTCCAGGTCTGCGAGAGCGCCACGGATTAAGTTCTGAAACACCTCGGCTGCAGACGACACTCCGAAGCTCAGCCGCTTGTATCTATAGAGTCCCCTGTGGGTGGTAAAAGTCGTGATGTAACGGGACTCTGGGTGGAGAACAACTTGGTGATACCCAGCTCGTAAGTCCAACTTCGAGAAGAACCGGGCCCCTTGCACTTCAGCAATGATGTCATCGATCGTCGGGGTCAGGTGTCGTTCTCTCCTGATGGCCTTATTGGGCAGCCGCATGTCCACACAGATTCGGACGGAGTCCGGTTGTTTAGGTTTCCTCGCCACTACGATGGGGGATACCCATGGTGTGGGGCCCTCCACCTTTTCAATTACGTCCAAGTTCACCAGGTTATCGAGTTCCCTGTCCACCTGGTCCCTTAGATGAAATGGGATCCGCCTGTGCTTCAGGGCTATGGGCTGTACCGACTCGTCAATGTGGAGTCTCACGGGGTCACCGTTCATCCTCCCAATCCCTTTGAAGATGTCAGCATACTTGTCCAGCAGGTCGTTGATGTCCTCCAAGTACACTGAATAGGCGAAGCTGACTATGCCAAGGGCCTCCGCTGCCGCACAGCTAAGCAGGGTGTTGCTGCTCACCGGAGTCACATAGAAACGGGCCCTGATCTTCGACCCGTCATGTTCCACCTTGGCGACAAACGCCCCGTCAAGTGGCAGGGGCTCACGCCCACCAAATGCAAAGATGCGGGCTCTTGGCGTCGCCAGCCTCGGGGGTGGGTTGAGCGCAGCATAGTGTCCTCTCGCCATTACATTGACAGAGGCCCCCGTGTCGACTAACACCGGGACCGGCGAGCAGTTTACCTCTACGACACATCTCGGCTGTCTTCTGCTCCTCCCCTTGAGGACCTCCATGCTGGAGACAAAGAAGATGTTCTCCTCATCCTCCTCCTCAACTTCTTCCGCCAGCGCCTCCTCGGGTTCCGCTTGTTCCACCTGAGCTACATTCGGCGGGCGGTATTGCCGCGGGGCCCATAGACGAGGCTGTCCTCTCGGAATAAGTACAGGCAGGGTCGCCCTGCACACCCTCGAGAAGTGGTCAGGCACCCCACAGCGTCCACAGATCTTTCCTTTTGCCATGCACTCCGATGAGTGGGGGAGGTCATAGCCGCACTTCTGGCACGACTCCACTGGCTTCCCCGCTCTGTCTCTGGGAGGTACACCGGGTTTTCGCACCCCTCTGCCGCCCCGCCAGACAGCGCACACCTCCTCCGGTCTCGCCGCGCGGGATCCGGCCTCCATCTTATTGGCACGAGCCTCCGCCACCTCATGGCACCTCCCGAGCTCCAGGATTCTGGGCAGAGTGAGTCCGGGCTCTCTTAGGACTTGTCGCCTCAGCTTGCCAGATGAGCATGCCTGGATCAGCATGGTCCTTATCATGTCCTCCTCATCCCCCCACGCACACCCTTGTGACAGGCGGAGAAGGCGGCCATAGAAGGTGTCAAGCGTCTCATCCTCCTTCTGTTTGGCCGACAGCATGACGAACCTTTCGAAGTCCACGTTGGCAAGGGGGGCGAAATGCGCGAGGAGGGCGGCTTTGGCTTGATCATAGGAGTTATCCGTTGGAGTTAATGATTCAAAGATCTCCTGCACGGTCGCTCCTGCGGAATACAGCATCGTGGCCACCTTGCTGTCATTGTCCGTGACCTGGGCGGCCCGAAAGTACATGTCTAGCCGTCCGATCCATCTCCTCCATCGGGGCCCCAGGCTGGATGGGGGGCCCGTAGCCTCAAACTCCGGAATAGGCTGTAGGGCCGCCTGCGCCCTGGCTTGGGCCATGGCCAGGGGTGTTGGTTGAATCGGAGGGGGAGCGGCACCAACCGGGCGCGCAGGCAGTCCAGACGTCGTAGGACGCGGGGTTAGCTGTGGGGGGTCCTGCTGAAACAGGTCTGCAAGGCCTTCATCCTGCGAATCCTCCGAGGCCGTGGCAGTCGCACCCTCCAGGGCGCCGGGATCACTCACAGGCGCAAGCGCACAGGCACCCTCGTTCCAATCCTGCGGGCCGCAACTTGCACTTCTCCCCACACTGCCACCACCCACGTGATCATGAAAGGGTTAAAGGAGAGTACCTCTAGGCGCCTTGTGTCCACGTGGGCCGCAGAAGCGGGATCGTCATCCCCCACGTGATGATGATGAGGGGGTTGAAGAGGGTCCTGAAGAGGATCCGTGGATAAATGTTCCCAAAAATTGAGCTTTGAAAAGGAATGGGCTGAGAAGGCCCAGCCACCTCAGTCCATATTCCAGCTACAGCACGACGTCATCGTCTGAAAAATGGCCAAAATAACAAAATTTTGGCATGGGCCTGCGGGTTGTACTGCCCGCAGTCAGTAAATCCAAAAATTAGGCTTGGATGGCCTTCCTACCCCAAACCGGAGCTCTCGGAAGATCCTCCACCTCGTGCGCAAGATGGCCGCCAGCCGCGTGTGGTCCGCGGCCTCAGCGTGATGCGAAACATCCGCGGATGTTTCCTTGGTTGAAGAAAAATTGTCCGGGATCGCGCTCACCGCCGAGCCCGGGCATCCGACACTCGTCGCCACTGTTGGGGGTCTCTGGGTGCCCCCGATGCGTGCCCGCGAGCCCCTCCACCAACAGACTCCACACGGACACGTCTGTGTGTTTCGGGCTCCCCGGTCGCTCTGACGCGGCCGGGAACGCCCCGTTTATTTAAGGCGCACGCGGCGACATGCAACGTCACGCCGCCGCGTGCGTATCCCCTCACGGGGCAACGCCACACTGCGCTGCTGCACGTCAAAGGAGAAAAACCCCCACTCTGTATCGGTAGGATTTAGACAAGACCCTTGACAACATCTCAGTGGGGCTCTAGAAGAGGCGCAGCACAATGCAGGGTAGTGCTGCCACCTGCGGGGGCACTTCCCTCCGCCTTGCGGCTGTGGACGATTTATTCTTTCATTACGGGAGGGTGATCAGGCCCTCGTCCTTGGCCCTCCTATGCCAGCGGTCCTCTCCTACTTGCAGGGGGCAGGCACTCACTCACCAGCACTTCTGCCTCGGTTGGGTGGGGCGGGCGCTCCACTTGTTCTCGCTCCGCACAGGAGCATCTGTTCCTCACCCTCTCTGGCATCGATGCTGCAGAGGGGCCGTGGGCAACTCCCAACCTGGCCGCACAAGGAGGGCTGCGGCCGGGGGGAAAATCGCTGGCAGGGCTCCTCCTCCACAATGCGGCAGAGGCTCACCTCTTCTTTCTTTCCCCTGAATGGAGCAACATAACTCTCCCTCCCCAGGCGGGAGGCGTTACAATTCTTGCAGCTGCTGCTGCACCATTTCTTTTTCATCATCTTGCAGTGGACGCCGCTGGGGGGTGTGGGCTCACACCGATCCCGGCTGCACAAGCACCCTCTTTGATGAGGGCTGCGGCCGGGGGAAAACAAGCAAGGGCATCCCTTCCCATTCGCACAGCGATCACTGCCACTCCTTCTCCCATCCCCCTCCCCATTCCTCCCATGAGGAGAGACACTGATGGACAGGGACGGAGCGGGGACATCGCAGGATTCCACTTCCTTGTTGCCGATGTTACAGGGGGCCCGCTACAGACATCCAGTGGGCCCCCGTAGTGCTACAGACATCAGCACTCTGGAGGCCCAGTGCCTCTGGGGGTTGGGGCCTGCTCTGGACATCTAGCAGGCACCATGGTGCAATGGGACACCAGCACCATCGGGGTGGGAGCAGCGCGAGCCATGCCCCTGACCATGCAGACCTATGCCCCCATACTGGCACGAGGGTCCCACGGCATCAGGGCATGCAGTGCCGGGCCCCCACATGTAGGCCTGCTGGGTTCATTATCACGTGAAGGTCCTTCCTCTTGGAAGCCTGCAGTCGTTCTGGTGCACGTGTCTGCAGAGGCGCCTTTTATTAGCTTGGGCCATGACACAGTCATGGCCCATGTTAAATGGGCAATACACAGGGGAGGGAAACATCCCCTTAACAGGGCAACACACTTGGAAGGGTCCCACACTACATATATGTGCAGATTGTGGAATGTTGCTTTCTTCCTTCCATCATTGCACAGTTCAGAAAGCAGGTAACACGTTGCAGGGTAATAGTAACATATTTTATTTATAATGCAATAAAGGCTCCAATTGAATAAACAAATCTCTGTTAGGGTCCAGCATACCTGCACTGTAATGACTGTTGTGGCTGCCTCTGATCTGCACTGTAATGACTGTTCTGGCTAACTCTGATCGGCACTGTAATGACTGTTCTGGTTAGCTCTGATCTTGTTTATAAAGTACTCATATGGTTGAAAACAAAAGGAAGTGAAACTGGAGAGGAGCCAGAGATTGATTGTGGGTAAGGTGGCGGCACAAGGCTCTCCCCAGTGCTCCAGATAAGATTTTGAGGTGGGAGTATTTTACTCCCTATTTTTAAACTTTGAGAGTAAATGTGATTTTAGGAGAGTAAAAATGATATTGCCTCTTTGCAAGAGAGTAAAATGTATGTGACATCCAGCGAACGTGTGCAAAACCAGTATGGAAATCATTACGATGAGGCAGCTTTCTGCATTGTGGCAGAATACACCTTTCATTATTTCTCTAGCTTCAGAGAAATACATTCCGTTTCAGAGGTATTTATCCCTGGCTTGCAATTACATCCGTGCAGATAAAAATCAAAAGTAGCCTTCTGGTTTCTTTCAAGTAGCCTGACCTTTGCACTGCCCTCTGCTCTAAACATGTGTATAAATGTACACAGGAAAATAATAATGCTGTCGTATTTACAAGGTTTTCATGCGAAAAAAGGCCACGTGCGCACCTTATCTGGAGGGCTGGCTCTCCCCCAAGCAGAGACCAGAGCTTCCATGGTCGGAGAGAATGCCAGCTACAGTCACTTCCAAATGACGCGTTTCCCTGTCATACCCGAAAGGTGTAGACGTAGATACAGGCGTGCTGTAACTCAGGCCTGCTTTCAGCAGCCGTGTAATTGATGTGCTTAATGAACCTACACACCCCACTCAAAGGCTTTGTACAGATGGTATGAGGGAACCTTGATTTTCAGGATTTCCAACGCATGTCGCAGCTGCACCCACAGAATGGGAATCTTGTGAATGTGGCGAGAGGGGGTGATTCAGAGAGATGGTAGGCGAGTGAAGCGACACAGCTAAACAGTAAATGATGGCTGGTGCAGGGGGAGCGTAGTGTTAGTGAGTGAAACTCTGCAAGAGGTAACTTTTGAGGAGTCCCTTAAGGTTGGTGTTTGAGAGGACAAGTGCTGGATTCCATCTCACCTCTCTCCTCTTCAAACTCCCCAATGTTTGTTGGCTATATGGGAATTGAAGTCAGGTACAGGGCTCCATTAAAGTGGATGGTTTGGTTTCTCGCCTGTATTTGTAGCTGCCTCTTGATGAAGACCAGAACCAATAGAATCTTCCCTCCTGTTGCAGGAATGAAACTAAACACAGCCGGACTCCAACTGAGAAGTAGAGAATCAGCCGGAAAGTGAGAAATGCCAGCGTGCATGGAGGAGGGAGTAAGTCCCTTCAAGAAGGGGCAGAGAGCCACGCAGTTGCGTGATGGGTGGATAGTTAAGGCAGTCCACGGAGTGCTGCCGCATCAACAAAGGCATAAAACCCAATGAGCTGGCCCATACCACAGATGGGGTTAATGACCCAACTACCTAAGGAGAAAGTGAGAGAAGCAACAAACCAAGCCGGGCGCGTTTGTAACCCCCACCCGGTTCAGAATACGAATACCCCAGCCGGGGAAGAGAAACGGAATAACCACAGGGGAACTGAGCGGGCCTGTAGCTCACGCAGGGGGAGAAACCAACTACCCTAGAAGGGTGTGAAAGAAGGGAGAAATCTAACAGGGTGCAACAGCTTTAAAACCTATACAATATAAGACTGTGAACAACCCAGGAAGGACAACAAGAGAACTTTGTTTTTGCTGTGACTAGCGACCTATCCAGGGCAAGAGGACATATGCCAGGAGAAGGGCTAAACCAGAGACTGTTTACCTGACCAGGGCAGTCACAAGGTGTGGTGAAGCCGGTGCAAAACATTGGGTGAGGCCCCTTTATGATTGTTTTCACTGGACCAGCGCCAGCACTGCCACAGAGGAGACACAAGAAAACTCCCCTTGAGTTTGTGTGGACAAACTCAAATATGGTTTATTATTACAACTGCAAATCAAATACAGCAAAGTTAGATTTCTCTACTAAAGAAAGGTTGATGCCAGAATAACTTTTGTATTATGCATGTATATATATATAGGATGGCATGACAGCATGTGGTGCGTGACACCAGCATTAAGGAGCACCCTGCC
This sequence comes from Ambystoma mexicanum, assembly GCF_040938575.1. NCBI lineage: Eukaryota > Metazoa > Chordata > Amphibia > Caudata > Ambystomatidae > Ambystoma > Ambystoma mexicanum. Next base: position 1,088,131,264 of record NC_090921.1, read on the forward strand.
CCTGTGGGCGCATTAAAACACATATCATAAACAGTGACAGATAGATGATGCAGAGTAGAGGCTGGTGAATTTCTGAACTGAAGAGGCTTAAATGTTTGTGCCAATTATGCGGGATCGACAGAGCACAGTGAATGAGCCAAAACCAGGCAAGAGGTGCTTGAGGGGGTTTCCCACTCCCAAGAAAATGTTTGAAGCATTGGGTTAAAAAAGATGCATTTTACGGCACTTTCTTTGCAAATTTTGGCAGAAATCAATACAGTTTGCAATTGGTTTTATATGGAAGCACATGGAAAAACCCAATAGTTGCAAGTCACCAACCGTGCACAGGAACATTTTGCAATACATTTCATGCCACCTTTGCCCACAACATATGCTAATATAAAAATATATTCATGCTGGTTGTTCCCATGTATGTCCATGCAGGCTGCACCAATATATGCCATTATTACCATATATCGATTGCCAGTCAGTAAACATGCCATGCCGCAGAAAGTATGTCCAGGCTGACTGTGCACCATAAATGTTATTACCGACTAGACTGGCCTATATTCAATGTGGTTCATCTAAGCCAAGAAGTATGCTTGCTTTACCCTTGATGCAAGGTCCTGTCCATCAAGGGTAAAGTAAAACAAGCATTGGCAATGCTAACAGTTTGGGCTTTCATGTAGGACTGGGAACGACACTGCTGTATTGGTATTAATTGGCCGTTGATGGTAACAGGTGCAAAATGGTTCCAGTACTTGAACATTTACTTATGCATAAGCCAAAAATTTTGGCTTTGATCAATGCTTGTTTTTAACAGGACTTCAGTGAAAGACACGAGGTGCTTTTAAATCAAGTGGCAGAAAACAAAATGCTCAAGGCATTTTTATTGCACCAGTAGCGTGTTTACTAAAGCCTACTTCTACTTATATTTTTAAGAGCCTGGGGCCCCTCTTGGAGATCCTTTGGTCCCTCTAGGTGGGCCAACCCGTGGGTCGGGGGGTGGCAGAAACAATATCTTTACTCAAATACTCAAGGTAGGGCTCGGTGTGAAAAATCAACTTTCTGAATAGATGGCACTCGATCTCACGCATGGAGAGATAACAAATAGTATATGTTTTGAATGGCTTCATCAGAGAAAATTGACAATATAAAATGTGTATGGCTCGCCTCAGTGGAAGCTCTGGCAGTAACAGAAACCCATTTGCCTAACTCAGTTTGCCTAACTTCAGTAACTGTAAGCTGAAATCTTCGTGGGCACCATTTGAGGGCAGGTTTGCTTACTAAGGTGCCAATGATGGAAAAGAGAATGTTATGTTGGACACAGCTTGGAAAGTAAGGTGCCCACTGTGTGAACTTGTGCAATAGCTTCACATCAAAGGTTCAGATCACAGGTTTCCGGCTCAGACTTTTGTCGTTGCCAGCTGGATAAAATGAGTACCACTGATGTTGGTAATCAGCAAATTAGTTTTTAATCCCTTCAGAGTCATTAACTTGAGAACCAAGGCTGCTCGTCAATACTACTTGATGTGCCAAATGATGGTAAAGCGCACAGACGCCTGGAAGTGCCATTGTCAGCTATATAAGTACAGCCATTTGTAAAAGCATTCACAGCATCCCTGAAAACAACCTGCAGAAATTGCCAATGGGATCAAAAGTCGCAAGCCCCACATGTTCTCACACTTATCTTCCAGGGCATAGTCTTCCAACCTGCCGCTCCCAAAATGCATTTGCGGGGATGCTCCAGCCAACCCGCAGACAAACATCTTTTAATAAACGGGGAACCACTACTCTGTCCTCTAAAGGGTAAAGCCGAGGCTGCCTCTAAGTACCTACAGGGGCCTTCTCTCCAGCGACGCCTCCCACCATCTTTCATCCCATTAGAATCCCATCCACTCCCCCTGCTCACTTCAAGCCCCTGTCCGTGGACACCGAAGACGATGCAGGGCAGAGGAAAGCAACAGTGTGCTTCCCAGGGCTCAGCCGGCGTCCCCCAGGGGAGGGCACTGCAAGGCCCCCCCAAAGCGCTTTGGCCCAGGGCAGTTTGCCCCCTCCTGCCCCCCCCCCCCCCCGTGACGGCCCAGCACCTGAAAAGGCCATTATCTGAACCAAAAGAATGGTTGCGGTTTCTTTTTTGCTGGAAGCATTCTATGAAACCCAGAGCTCGAACAGACTATGAGAACTCTTTGGCAGGGGTCAGAAAACCAGTCACCCCAAAGAGGGGGTAAACCGAGACATCCTGACGGGCGCCCTTTGTTGTTTTCTAACATAGGGAATCCATCAGAGAGACAGGAATTACAAGAGGTTGTTTAAAATGTCTTTAATAATCCATCTGAATTCAACATGTCCTCCTGTCCATCTCCTATGTCTGACTTACCAAATCACCTTATTAAATTCGAAATACTGAATGATGCTTTCCACTGAGGAGGTCCGAGTGGCATTGTAGATCTCGTGTTATCCATCACGGTACTCGCAACTCAGGGGTAAAATACACCCCTTCATAGCTAGGTACCCATCAATAGTTTATTCTGCATGTGGCCGCTTCGCACTACTTTACCCCTCTCTGAGCCGTTCCCATGATAAGATATAATAGGTTATTTATAGCGTGCTCAATACCCAGAGGTTTCTAAGCGGAACCTGTGGTGTTTCCTGTTGTCTTGTTTCCAAGCCGAGCACTTTGCCCCTGAGCTACCCTCCCTAGGCTGGTCCTCCCATGGACCAGCACTATAGCAGGTGGTCTGGGAGAAGCATGAATATCCCAGAAATGACCTGTCGCTTGAGGGATGCTTCGTGTTAACATGATGCCTTCACGTGATAATGAAGCCAGCAGAAGGTAAGGCGCGAGGCCCCATGCAGCGCCGTTTGCTAGCACAGTCTCAGAGTCGAAGTTCTTGGCGGCCCTTTCCTCCTTTCTGTTTAATCTTTGCTGCTACGAGAAAGCCGCCATATGAGCCCCGCTGTCCCCACCCTCTGACAGATTCTGCCTTCTAAGTTCCAATCGACCCAGAATTTTTACAGAAGAAAGTACTTGCGTTAGGTTTCACAATAAAGGCTGTCAAAATTCACCCTTGAGATCTTTGATCCTACACGGGCTCTTTACGACCCTTTTATTATACAGAGGCGGGCCACGAAGAGCGCATTATTCATGCATCATTTAGGAGATTATTTTCTTATCATAGATGAACGATGACCTCTGCTCTCTCGAATAATATGAAATTGCCTATGGGTCAAAAATCATTACTTGAGGGTGCAAAGGTCACTGCCACACTGTAATAGAAAAGGCGTGTTTTGATATGCTCTTCCATCCTCCTTGGAGCTGCAGTGCGTCTTTGCTGCGCTATTCCTGGATTCTTCCAGAAAATGAACATGGCGGATAGAATTTTAATAGAACATTGTACATCAAACGGCTGGCAAAACGACAACAACGGAGAGGTTATTGCTAGATAATTTGTCAACAGTATGGACCCGTCACCGTTGGAAAGTATAGTTTGTTCTTCCTGTTGTTTCCATGGTGGAGAGCATTCACACTTGGCAATCCAAGCCCAAGATGGCAACGCGCCGACTTGCCTGCTGGTTGCATGCTCCATTATATTTGCTGGTGGTTTCTATGGCCATCTTGTCAATGGATTTGCCTGGCACCACTCGTTATGGCTGCGGGAGTCAGAGTGCTGGAAATAGGAAAAATGTTTTGGGGAACTGTCACCTCTTTGGAGAGAAGGGGCTGCGGGAAGGAGGGAGCGGGGTTAAGGGGTGGGACCCCCACCAGGTTGCACAACTCAGTATCTCTTCATAGAATCCAATCCTGGCGATTTGCATAAAAGCAAAGAGCATTATGGGAGCATCATAATGTCCACAATTTTAAATGTTAAACATGTCTTATTTTGAATCAGTAGGAAACCCTTTTAAGTTAATAATGGAGTCTTCTGTTTTGATTGGTCACAATATTCACCCTAATGAAGAGATATGTGTAAATTGCAGGACATATATAACTGTCTTTGGGTGTTTGGGTCTTTGGGTCTTTGGCAGTTTCTCTATGCACTCTCCAGTGTGCTTCTTCTGAAAGCTGTTTGTACATGCAATACATATGATAATGGAAATTCAAAGCAGATTTCTGTCAACCTGTCTGTCTGCAAGGCACAAGGCCTGTGACAGTCATGTCTTATCCCCTGGGCGTGGGCGCTTGTAGCATAGAAAGACTGAGTGGCCAAATTGAAAAAAATGGCAATTATACCAATAGTTTGAAGAGTGGGTGCCATTTTCCACACAGACCTCAGATTCATGCCCACGGTCAATTCCAGAGCAGAGGGCATCAATGTTCATCTTCCCATGCTCTGGAAACGCCTTCCGTGGCATACATCTAACTACAGAGATCACAAGAGTCCAAGTTATATGGCTCCTCTGGGGTCTGCAACCTATGGCTTTCCAGCAGGGGAGGACTGGCAACATTTGGTCTGGGGGGCAAGTTTACTTTTCTGGCCCATATTCCAATGGTGCAACCCCATAGTGCAGTGGCCCAAAACTCCAGAACAAAAAAACTGAACACCAATCCCCCCCACATTTTCAAGTATATATAAGACATTATTGACATTACATTACTTTTATGCCACATATGTTTGTGGTTTCTTAGAGACCTGGGCCCCTGGACATTCTCCCACTTACCAAACATAGTAATTTTATTTCACCAGGGTAATATAATTGGTGAAATGGGAAAGCTTTGATTTGAGCCCAGTTTTTATTGTGCTGCAGTTTGTAATTTGGCAACAGAATACATCTTCTCCCATCCCAACCCAAAAGAGCCTACCGGGCTTCCTGACTCCCCAGCTCACAACACAAAACCCATACCTGCACCCTGTGTTCTCACCCCCCACAACAACATACCCTCACTTGTCATCCTGTCTCCTTTCCAGTATGCTTAAGATACATTTTTAAAATTATAATTATTTATACAGTAACACTATAGAGTACAAACCCATATGAGTGAGGCATCAGATAGTTAAAGAAAATAAGACAGAGTGATAAAAAGTGATTTGATCATGATCACATGATGTATAAAGTGTGGAAGATGAGGATTTGAGCCCTGCCTTCTTGGTTGCACAGCTTCTAACTCAGAAAGTAAGGGAGACTACATCTGCTCCTTTTCCATCTTCATATTACAAACAAAAAAATGCTTACTGCCTAGTTGTTATTCATGGGATAAACTAGTATACTGTTTGTTAAATCTGGTTTTCAAAGCACCAACGTATCTAGAAGGGGCAAGCCTATTAATCGTCTGTATCCTGTGGAAAATACATCTGAGAAACAGACTAAGATTATGCTTATATTGAAAATGTACTATAATTATAATCTTAGTCTGTACACTTGTATGTACTTTCAAAGCACCAAGGGGGTAATTCATAGAAATTAGCGCCCAAGTGGTGCACGCGGCTGGCGCACAGTGTGCGCGTGCGAATCTCTGCGCTAGCCGCGTGCGCTAAAATCCATTTCCGCGAACAGCGTATTCATGGATTTTAGCTACCAAAACCAGCCGTGGCGCACAGTGGCGCAGCGACCCTGCAGCAGCGCCAGTTACACCCCCAAGAGCGCCCCTCGCGCAGGGAAAAGCCATCAAAATCCCCAATCCAGCGCAAAGGGCTGCGCTAACCCTGTACCAGCACGGCAAGCGGGGAACATGTATTACTGGGGTTCGCGGGAAGTTTCACACGCGATAGGCCCTGTGCGAGTGGGGTATGTGTATTACTGGGGTTCGCGGGAAGTTTCACACGCGATTGGCCCTGCGCGAGCAGGGTACGTCTATAACTGGGGTTTGCGTGAAGTCTCACACTCGATTGGATCCGGGTACGTGTATTTCGGGGATGCACGGGAAGTTTCACATGCGATTGGCCCTGTGCGAGTGGGGTATGTGTATTACTGGGGTTCGCGGGAAGTTTCACACGCGATTTGAGCAGGGTGTAACGCTCACCTGATTCTCGCAGAGGCGCCAGTCTTGACTGGGCGACTACCGTATCTTCAAAGGTGATGTGTAGCACCTGGTTGGCTCTTTGGGCTGGACCTCTGTGCACTGTATGCCTGACGTGTAGAGTAAGATGTCTGCAGATAGAAAATATGGGGTTAATGAACTGGGGTTATTGGGGTGTCCCTATCTCTTTCCTCTTCTCCTCTCCTGTAGACCCCCAAAGGTTAACGCTCTCACCTTAGGTAAGTGAATGCCGAGCTCTCCATCTGCCTCGGGGCAGGGTGCTGTAACCAGTTTCTTCACTGGATAGGTAGCGCAGGCCTCTTGACTTCAGAGGACTGCTGTCCGTCGTTTACTGCACGAACGGTAAGTTTCGAGTCATTCAAATGTCTTTAAAGTCTTTAGTAATGATGTCTCTTGTTTTGCAGGGTTCCGGCGATGGCGGATGACGGGCTGAAGTGAGTTGAAGATGGAGCCCGTGTGATGAATAGAAGCGCCTGGAAGCACGTAAGTAAGCGCTTGTTGCCTGCTTCACTATGCGCTCTAACTGTCTTTTTATTTTGCAGGTACGAGTTCGGAGCGGCTGCAGGGTGCCGGAATACCCACTGGATTAGATGTGGAAAGGAGTAATGGCACGTGAGTATTAAAGTTCCCCAATGTCTTTAAACGCACCTTGTTTTGTTTTCAGATGCCGGAATGCAGTGTGAAGACCTCCGGAGCGCACGAAGAGTAGGTAAGCCTTTGCCTTTCAGATGCCGGAATGCTAACCTGTTCTTTCTTGTCTTTATAGGTGTTGCTGAAGACTGGATTCAGGATGGTAAGCCTTTGCCTTTCAGATGCTGGAATGCTAACCTGTTCTTTCTTGTCTTTATAGGTGTTGCTGAAGACTGGATTCAGGATGGTAAGCCTTTTTCCTTAGGCCCTGGACCGGATGCAGAAGACACGATGAGCGTTCTGCTGCAGAGGTTGCAGAATAACGCAAAGCAAGATTCATCCACCGGGTGTGGTTTAAATAGCCTCCTGTAGTGCTTAGGTGTCTCCTTCCACAGCCACGCCTAAGTAAGAAAAGAGTTCCTGGTAAGAAAAGAGTTCCTGCCTTCCAGAAGAGTTCCAGTGTTCTGAATCTAGGGAGTGGCTCCAGCCCCACCCAACAGGAAAAGTAGTTCCAAACAGAAGAGGATCAGAGGCTCAACTGGCAGGCAAGTAAGCAGCATGGTCTGCTGAAGGTAAGTCCACCCAAGCATTATGAGTCCGGCGCTTCCAGCGCTGGGACTGGGCATATTTATGAGCCTGGTGCCACTGGCGCCAGGACTGGGTCCAAAAGGTCCCAATTGGGACTGGTTGGCACTCGGAACCTGGGTTATGGATCTGCTTCCAAGGGAGTTGGGAAAACCCTGACCTTTTGGAAGCAGAGAACATGACAGTACCCCCCCTCAAGGCCCCTCCCAAACCGGGCTTCTCCAGGGGTTTTGGCTTGTCAGGAAATGTTCGGTGAAATCTTTTGATTAGGCGAGGAGCGTGGACATATTCAGCAGGTTCCCAGGATCTCTCTTGGGGGCCGTAGCCTTTCCAGTCAATTAGGTAGAATAGTTTAGATTTGGAGATCTTGGAGTCCAGAATGCTTTTGACTTCAAACTCGAGTTCTCCATCCACTAGGATAGGTTTTGGAGATTTGGTTAGTCGGGTTTGAGGTTGCACGGGTTTTAATAGAGAGACGTGGAAGACCGGATGTATCTTCATGTGCGGGGGCAAGTCCAACTTGACCGCTACTGGGTTTACTATGGTAGTGATGGAATAGGGACCAAGGTATCTTGGGTTGAATGTGCGTGGCCCTTTTAGAGATAGATATTTGGTGGATAACCAGACTTGATCCCCTACTTGATAGTGAGGGGCTTCCTTCCGATGTTGATCTGCTCCTTTCTTGTATTGTTCTTTAGCCCTTTGAAGGTGAGAAACAGCTTCCTTAAAGGCTTGGGTGATTGTAGAATGCAGGTAGTCTACTGCTGGTGTTTCAAGATCTTGGAGGGGATCCAACTCCGAGGTTCGAGGGTGACTGCCGTACAAAAGAAAAAACGGGGTTTTCCCAGTTCCCGAATGGACAGAGTTATTGTAGGCATACTCGGCTATCCAAAGGATATCTTTCCAAGTTTTTTCAGTTTGTTGCAGCATGCAGCGTAAATACTGTTCCAGAGTTTGATTGGTCCTCTCGGTTTGTCCGTCGGTCTGAGGGTGGTGACTGGTCGATAGTCTCACATCAATTTGAGCCGACCGACAGCAACTTCGCCAAAAATGAGAAATAAATTGACTACCTCGATCCGAAATTAGAACCGAAGGAAAACCGTGCAGTCGGACGATGTTTTCGAGAAATTCTCGGGCCAGAGTCGCTGCTGTTGGCAAGCCTTTGAGCGGAATGAAATGCGCCATCTTGGAGAATAAGTCCACGATTACTAGAATCGTATTGTATCCGGAGCATGGAGGTAGATCGGTGATGAAGTCCATAGAAAGCGTATGCCAAGGGCGAGGTGGGATGTCAATAGGGCGTAAGAGGCCTGCTGGTCTTTCCTTTTGACTCTTGTTTTGGGCGCATACTCCACAGGACATTATAAAGTCTCTGATATCTTTTTTCCAAGACGGCCACCAGAAGTAGCGCTTGATCTTTTCTGAGGTCTTGGCTATACCGGGATGACCTTCCATTAAAGAGTCATGATAACAAGAGATTACTTTTTTCTGTAAATCTGTGCTGGCTAGGTATAATCGTTCTTGGAAATACAATAAGTTGTCCTTTACTGCAAAGTCCTTTCCCTGCAGATGCCAATTCTGTATGTCTGCTGGAGTTACAAGTTGCCTGGCTTTATCCTTAACTTCCTCTATGGATTCTGTGGCGATTACACCCAGAATTCTTTGTTCGGGAATGATTGGTACAGGTTTAGGGTTGACCAAGTGTTCTTCCACTCCCATCCGAGAAAGGGCATCGGCTTTACCGTTCTTTGTACCAGGTCGATAGGTAATTATGAAGTCAAACTCGGCAAAGAATAATGCCCAACGGAGTTGTCTAGAGGATTGGGCTTTTGCGGTCTTCAAATATTGCAGGTTTCGGTGATCCGTAATCACAGTAACGGTGTGTCGGGCCCCCAGCAGATAATGCCGCCAAGCCTTAAAGGCAGACTTGATAGCCAGAAGTTCCTTGTCCGTAATCGTGTAATTGATTTCAGGAGGCGAGAATTTGCGGGACCAAAATGCCACGGGATGCAACTGATTGGTTACCGGGTCCTTTTGTGATAGAACTGCCCCCATGGCAAGGCTTGAAGCATCAGTTTCCACGATGTAGGGGAGTTCGGGGCGAGGGTGTTTTAAGATTGGTGCAGAGATAAATTTAGTCTTCAAATCCTGGAAAGCTTGTTCCGCCTCGGTAGACCATTCAAAACGTTTGTTTTTCTTTAACAAGGCAGTGATGGGCTGGACTATTCGAGAGAATTCGGGGATAAACCTGCGGTAAAAGTTAGCGAAGCCTAACATGCTTTGCACACCTTTTACGGAGGATGGTGATGGCCATTTGAGAACTGCATCGACCTTCTTTGAATCCATACGCACTCCGCCAGGTGATAATATGAATCCCAAGAATTCAACTTCAGTCACGTTGAAAACACATTTTTCCAATTTAGCGAAAAGTTTGTGTTGACGCAATCTTTCGAGGACCATTTTTACGTGTTTCCGATGTTCAGATTCCGATGAAGAATAAACGAGGATGTCGTCAATGTAAACAACAACACATACATCTATGAGCTCTCTGAGGACATCGTTCATAAAATATTGAAAGGCGGCTGGGGCATTACAAAGTCCGAAGGGCATGACCTGATATTCAAATAGCCCATACTTGGTGCGGAAGGCCGTCTTCCATTCATCGCCCTCTTTTACTCGTACCAAGTGGTAAGCTCCTCTAAGATCCAGCTTTGTATATATGCATGCTTTTCTGACTTGGTCCAGGAGTTCAGGGATCAAAGGTAACGGATATCTATTCTTAACGGTGATCTGGTTCAGGGAGCGATAATCGATACAAGTTCTAAGGTCTCCTTCCTTTTTTGGAACGAAGAACAAAGCTGAAGAAGCAGGGGACTTGGAAGGACGAATAAACCCATTTGCCAGGTATTGATCCAGGTATTGTCGAAGGTGAAGGTTCTCAGGCTCGGTGAGGGCATAAATTCTACTACAAGGAGGCGTAGATCCAGGTATCAGGTCTATCTGGCAGTCATAAGACCTATGAGGAGGTAGAGAGTTAGCCTGATCCTTCCGGAAAACATCTTGGTATTCTAGGTATTCGGGAGGTAACTGGGGAGTCTCTGAAGAAATTGCGGCCAGTGCAACACCAGGTGGAGGGTGACAAGTAGAGACACATTCTGGAAACTGGACCGTTCTTGCTCGCCAATCGATCAGAGGATTGTGTTTCTCTAACCAAGGTATTCCTAGAATAATCTGAAACTGAGGGGCCTTGATCACATCGAACACGATCTTCTCATGGTGTCCATCTTGACTTACTAGCGTCACCTCTTGAGTGGTATGCGTTACTGGCCCGGAGGCTATCTCCGTACCATCCACCGTAGTAATGACGTCCTTTACAGCCTTGGGACAAAGAGTTAGATTCATCCTCAAAACCATTTCATGATCCACATAATTGCCGATGGCACCGCTGTCGACGTAAGCTTCAATTGCATGTAATCGATCCGGATTATCAGGGCTAATGAGGACCATAGGTATCACGAAATGCGAGGTCACGGAACTGGTTTTCACGCTCGGCAAGAGGACCTCTATTCTTGTCGGGCGAGGTCGTTTCCCTGCTCAGAGTTTGTAACTTTGGTAACTGCAGCTCCTACTGCCTTCTTGGCAGGTTTCACCGGACAGTCTCGAAGAAAGTGCCCTGAGTTTCTGCAATATAGGCATAATTGCAACTGTTTCCTCCTTTCCCGCTCCCTTTGTGTTAGAGGACCTTTCAGACCCCCTATTTGCATGGGTTCCCCGGAGTCTACTCCTTTGGAAGGAGTTGGCGGTTTGGAAAATACTCGAGCATCAAACTTGGAACGATCGGCCTTCCTGTTCTGCAGCCTGTGATCTATTTGAACGACCAAGTCTATATAATCCGAACAGTCTTGTGGGGGATTCACTACTTGGGCTAAAACGTCTTTGAGCTCTCCACGTAGACCTCTATAAAACAGCGTAATCCTTTTGTCCTCAGGCCATTGAGTTTCCACTATTAGTCTATTGAAAGATGCAATATAAGCCAAAAGGTCTTGATTACCCTGTCGCAACGAAAGAAGCTCATTGTCCAAGGCCTGCCCCTGTGAATGTCTTGCGAACAGTTTTTCCATACTAAGCTGAAAGGCTTGAAAATCATGGAGAACCGGATTATCTTGATTAACTAGAGGGATCGACCAGTCTGCCGCATTGCCACTAAGGTACGAAAGTACAAAAGCTACTTTTGCTTGATCAGTTGGAAAGGCTGCTGGCCGGCATAAGAAGTGCAACCGGCACTGATTGATAAATACTGCAAACCTCTTTGGGTCACCAGAAAATCGTTCGGGCGGAGCCAGTGGTACATTCCCAGGTAGGTTGATCTGCACTGGATTCATAGAGGATGTTGAAGGAAGATTTGCCCCTGATGCGGGTAACGGGGTCTGTCCGGCTTGTGACTGTAGCACTTGTCTAGCAAGATTGTCTGTTCTCTCCTTGGAAATAATTAGTTCCCTTCTTAGAGCATTCGTTTCCTGACGAGCTGCATGCACTTCTGCCCTTAGTTCCCCAAGTAACCGGGCTATGGGGTCAGTATCCGAGGTTTCCATAGCGCCTGGGCGAGAGTTTTGCGGTAGGCTTTGCGTTCTGTAACGCTCACCTGATTCTCGCAGAGGCGCCGGTCTTGACTGGGCGACTACCGTATCTTCAAAGGTGATGTGTAGCACCTGGTTGGCTCTTTGGGCTGGACCTCTGTGCACTGTATGCCTGACGTGTAGAGTAAGATGTCTGCAGATAGAAAATATGGGGTTAATGAACTGGGGTTATTGGGGTGTCCCTATCTCTTTCCTCTTCTCCTCTCCTGTAGACCCCCAAAGGTTAACGCTCTCACCTTAGGTAAGTGAATGCCGAGCTCTCCATCTGCCTCGGGGCAGGGTGCTGTAACCAGTTTCTTCACTGGATAGGTAGCGCAGGCCTCTTGACTTCAGAGGACTGCTGTCCGTCGTTTACTGCACGAACGGCAAGTTTCGAGTCATTCAAATGACTTTAAAGTCTTTAGTAATGATGTCTCTTGTTTTGCAGGGTTCCGGCGATGGCGGATGACGGGCTGAAGTGAGTTGAAGATGGAGCCCGTGTGATGAATAGAAGCGCCTGGAAGCACGTAAGTAAGCGCTTGTTGCCTGCTTCACTATGCGCTCTAACTGTCTTTTTATTTTGCAGGTACGAGTTCGGAGCGGCTGCAGGGTGCCGGAAAACCCACTGGATTAGATGTGGAAAGGAGTAATGGCACGTGAGTATTAAAGTTCCCCAATGTCTTTAAACGCACCTTGTTTTGTTTTCAGATGCCGGAATGCAGTGTGAAGACCTCCGGAGCGCACGAAGAGTAGGTAAGCCTTTGCCTTTCAGATGCCGGAATGCTAACCTGTTCTTTCTTGTCTTTATAGGTGTTGCTGAAGACTGGATTCAGGATGGTAAGCCTTTGCCTTTCAGATGCCGGAATGCTAACCTGTTCTTTCTTGTCTTTATAGGTGTTGCTGAAGACTGGATTCAGGATGGTAAGCCCTTTTTCCTTAGGCCCTGGACCGGATGCAGAAGACACGATGAGCGTTCTGCTGCAGAGGTTGCAGAATAACGCAAAGCAAGATTCATCCACCGGGTGTGGTTTAAATAGCCTCCTGTAGTGCTTAGGTGTCTCCTTCCACAGCCACGCCTAAGTAAGAAAAGAGTTCCTGGTAAGAAAAGAGTTCCTGCCTTCCAGAAGAGTTCCAGTGTTCTGAATCTAGGGAGTGGCTCCAGCCCCACCCAACAGGAAAAGTAGTTCCAAACAGAAGAGGATCAGAGGCTCAACTGGCAGGCAAGTAAGCAGCATGGTCTGCTGAAGGTAAGTCCACCCAAGCATTATGAGCCCGGCGCTTCCAGCGCTGGGACTGGGCATATTTATGAGCCTGGTGCCACTGGCGCCAGGACTGGGTCCAAAAGGTCCCAATTGGGACTGGTTGGCACTCGGAACCTGGGTTATGGATCTGCTTCCAAGGGAGTTGGGAAAACCCTGACCTTTTGGAAGCAGAGAACATGACACAGGGTACGTGTATTTCGGGGGTGCGCAGGGAGTCCTACACGTGAATTGGCAGTGTGGGTCCTCCCAGGTGTTCCCTCTACACCCTCCACGGCCCCTGCAGGCAGCCCACACCACAGGGGACTACCCTGGACCCCTGGTCATGTCCCGCAGGCAGCCCATCCACCATGGGCATGCCCCCCAGCCAAGCCACATGTCAGCTTGCACTACTGATCACCAACTCATGTCCCCCAGCACTCCCCCCAGCAGTGCAGGGCACCTGCCAGCAGGCCCCCACTCATGTCTCACTCATGTCCCCTGCACCTCCACCCCCCAGCAATGCAGGGCACCTACCAGCAGGCCCCCACTCATGTCCCCCTGCACCCCACCTCCCCAGCAGTACGGGGCACCTGCCAGCAGGCCCCCACTCATGTCCCACTCATGTCTCCCTGCCCCCACGTCATGACGATCCTCAATCATGGCCCTTATGGCCAGCCTTCCCAGCCCAAAGACCCAACCAAGTATTGCATCCACCCACATAGAAAAGGCAATTACATGATACAACCCCAAAGGCAAGTATGGAAATGAACACATGTCCATCACACACACACAATGGGTGCAAGTGAATGTGAAAACCCATATCATGGCATGCATGAAACCAATGAGATAATACCACACATCGAAGTATGAAGAAAAAAATGTATTAAACACAACATGAATGTAATTAAAAGAAAACACACAACAATGGGAATATTTAAAGAAATGCTGCATGTCCGTAAAAGAATAAAAAACAAGAAATCATAATCCAAAGAAATCCAAAAGAAATGATGTCCAAAGTCACAGTCCAACAAAGCAAATCCAAGGGAAAAAAAGAAAGTGAAATCCATTGCTCCATGGTGAAAATGAAAAAAATGAGAATAATTCAATGGTGAACTATGTACAAATGAACAATCCAGGGTCCATGAGCCCAACTGATGAAATGAAACCTACCAAAAATACTACCTAATAAAAAACTATATACAAAAACGTGGTGCATTGTCCAAGCGCAACCAAAATAAAAAAGAAAAGGAAAGTAAACCTAACACTAACTATATACAATGGCGGCGGGCAAGTCCTGCGGCTCACTCTGTGGTGTCCCGGGTCAGGGCATCATCGAACTCCATGTCGATGTCCCGGAGACGGGCCTCTGCCCTGGCCCCGAGATCTCGCAGGGAGGCACTCATGGCCTGTTCTAACTCCCTGCGAGTCGCCTCGAGGCACTCTCCCCGCCTTAACGCCCGACGCATGGAGAACTCCGCCCTGACCATGGTGAGCCGCGCCTCTTCCGCCCGCCGTCGCTCCTCATCTATGCGCTGGCCCAACCGCAGCCACACGGAAGACATATCCATTCCAAGGTCCTCCTGCCCTCTGGCCGATGCCTACCCCCCTGATGTCGATGGCCCCGAGCCATCATTGCTCCCACCTAGAGCCTGCTCCTGCTGCTGCTGCTGTCCATGTGCCCTGTACGATGATGCCTGCACATCCTCCATCAGCTGGTCTCCAGTTGTGGTGTCCACCCCTGCTGGACCGCCGACTCCCGACTGTGGCAGGGATGGGATCTCCACCAAGCTGGCTGTGTTGGGCAGGCCAGGTCCACAAGGGGCCCTGGTGGAATCTGGGCCGGAAGTGATGGCGTGCGTTCTCTGCTCAGGAAGAATGCACGTCATCACGAATGTCACGCGTGCGCAACGTGACACCAATCAGGACGGAGCCCATACGTTCATGGGACCCCTCGTCCCCAGGTAGTGGAGAGGCAGAAGACATGGCACTATCCCCTACCTGCGGACAGGCCTGGGACTAGGCCTCCCTGCTGGTGCATGGTGGTGCAGTCACAGGGTCAAGGACAGGGACATGCACAGGCCCCTCCGCGGTGACCTGTGCTGCCTCCTGACCCTGGCCCTGGACTGCACCACTTGCACCAGTGGTACTACACCCACCAGGCCCCATGTGCGGCTCAGTAGCGGGCTCCTCCTTCTCTGTGGAGACCACCAACCTGGATGTCTCCGTACCGTCTTCTGCCATTGCAAGCCCCTGTGGGGGCTCACCCGGCCCTTCCGCCACAGCCGTAGTGGCAGACACAGCACCAGCCCCCTCGCTCCTGGATGATGGCAAGTCCTGGGAGGGTGGCTGGGCCTTGCGTCGCCGCCCAGTGGAGGCATCCCCACCGCTTGGCTCCACAGCGCCGTCTCCGCCCTCTTCTTCACTTGACGCTGCGTAGAGGGAGACATAGAACACAAGCATCAGGGTACAGTACAATATTCCCCTAGACAGGAAGCAATAACACATGAGTGGCAGTGTCTAACATCACTTCCATCCTGTCCCTCCACAACACATGGGTGAATGCACGCAACACACATGCATAAACAGGCATGGCGCCTGCAATCAATATCAGCATCCATATACAAGGGCCCTTATTAATCAAAATGTTGCCTTCAAACTCACATGCATCCCAGCTCACACTGATCCCATGCACACACATCACCGGAGGGTCATGCATCATGCCTTGTACACCACAGACACAGTGGATAGACACAATGCATACAACGGTGACCGCACTACATGAGTGAATCTACACATCATCACGGACATGTGTCATGAATCCATGGCGTATCGAAGTCACAGACACACTTCTCAGACACACACACATGTGCACCATACATGTACATGACAGCAGCACCCATCCCTCACACCCCCACCATGTGCAAGAACAGACACTGGCATGCTTTCATGTGTGCATTTGCCATACAGCTCCCCATGTAGCATTGGAACCCATGCACCAACCATGTGGTTCGCACATTACAGGTCTCACATGCATGACCATGATGTCCCTGAACACACACATCAATACATGGCCCATGTCACACATACAGGCAAGTATCAGACTACCAGCACACTGCAACATGCCCTGTCTCGCACACCAATGCTTGGCCACTTACCGCTCAACTCCAGACGGGTCTTCCTCTGAAGGATCTGGGCATGGAGCGCTGGGCATACGTGTTCCAGGACCCTCATCTGGATGTCACTCATGCTGACCCGGCCCCCCTCCGCGAGGCACCGGGCCTTGTGGAGGGTCCTGGACCTGGAGTCCTCCCAGCGCTTCTTGACGTGCTTGATGTCGCGGGTTGCCACCCCCTCCGCGTTGATGGCAACCACTACGTTGTCCCAGATCCTCTCCCGTCCTTCCTTGTTGGTGCGTGATGTTCCGAAGAGGGCATCATAATGCCCCAGGACATGCTCCACCAGGACACCAACTTCCTTCACACTGAAGCTGGTGGCCCTCTGCCTCTCTGGCTGGGGGTCGCAGTGGTCTCAGATGGTGTTTGCCCAGACATGGCGACCCCCGAGGCAGGCGTGGGTGGGCAACTGGGTCCTGGGGCTGGGCTGTGGAGCGATGATATCCCAATCGGGAGTCTTCTGTTCCAGCAGGGGTGGACACAGCAACTGGAACCCTGGCTTACGTGCAGGCACCAAATAGCAGGGCAAGTGGGCAGCAGGCAGTAGCAGATGGCAGGTGGGAGCGTGCTCGGGGCTCTGGGGGGCAGGAAAATGGCCTTCAGGGCAGGAGCGTGGTCTTCTGTGTGTGTAGGCGTGGCCAGCTTGATACGGAGTGAATTGGCATGTGAAAAAAGTGCACGTCAGTGTGAAATCTGAGGAAAGGCCCTTAGCGCGTAAGCGCGTCAGCACACGTATGCGATTTCATTGGACCAAAGGCCCTTAGCGCGTAAGCGCGTCTGTGACATATCGCACACGGGCGTTGCCCTGGCACGGGTTGAAGATCCCACGTGGCTTTCCATTGCTCTGTACGTGCTTTTCGTGAGGTGCGGGCGTGTGTTTTCCAGCTGTTGGGGTTCACACGCTATTACTTCACAGCGGGTGGGTGTTGGCTACGCGTTCTACACACAAGGCAAAAGGTGAGTGGTATCCCGCTTGCCCAGGGCCAATTGCGTGTAAAACTTCCCGCGAACCCCAGGAATACACGTACCCCACTCGCACAGGGCCAATCGCATGTGAAACTTCCCGCGAACCCCAGGAATACACGTAACCCACTCGCACAGGGCCAATCGCGTGTGAAACTTCCCGCGAACCCCAGTAATACACGTACCCCACTCGCACAGGGCCCTTTCGTGTATAAAACTTCCCACGAACCCCAGGAATACACGTACACCACTCGCACAGGGCCAATCGCGTGTGAAACTTCCCACGAACCCCAGGAATACACGTACCCCACTCGCACAGGGCCAATCGCGTGTAAAACTTCCCGCGAACCCCAGGAATACACATACCCCACTCGCAAAGGGCCAATCGCGTGTGAAACTTCCCGTGAACCCTAGTAATACACGTACCCCACTCGCACAGGGCCAATCGCGTGTGAAACTTCCTGCAAACCCCAGGAATACACATACCCCACTCGCACAGGGCCAATCGTGTGTAAAACTTCCCGCGAACCCCAGGAATGCAGGTACCCCACTCGCAAAGGGCCAATCGCGTGTGACACTTCCCGTTCCCGCAAACCCCAGGAATACACGTACCCCACTCGCACAGGGCCCTTTCGCGTGTAATACTTCCCGCGAACCCCAGTAATACACGTACCCCACTCCACAGGGCCCTTTCGCGTGTAAAACTTCCCGCAAACCCCAGTAATACATGTACCCCACTCGCACAGGGCCAATCGCCTGTGAAACTTCCCGCAAACCCCAGGAATACACGCACACGCTATTTTTCACACAGCGGGTGCCGTGTTTGTCACGTACCCCTTTTTTTACGGCCATACTGGCCTGCCTGTTGATCACGTACGTTTTTTTTGGGCTCCTGGCTGCGACACCGTACTACGTGTGTCATTTTTGCACGCACGTGGGCTACTGGGGGGCACTTGTCCCTTTTTCTTCTTTTTATGGGGTGCCTGTGTGTTGGGTGCATGTCATTTATCCTAGGGGGCCACAGTATGGGACATTCATCATAGCTGTATATATGTGCTTTTTATTTGCGCACACTTTTGTAATGCGCAGGGACGCTACCGCCTGCCTTCGTGTGGCGGATGTGTTTAGGCCTGTGCGTGTCTTTGCCCTTGCGCGGGTTTGCCCTATTCGATTCCATGAATACGTGTGGTTTGCATGCGTGTGGGCGTTCCGTGTACTTCCCAGCAGTACTTCCCCAGTTACGCCTTCTTTTTCACACGTTGTTCCCCATTCCGCGTGTTACACCCCGTGTCCTGCCCCCTTTTTGGTGTGTGCGCGGATGTTGTGAGCTTTCCCTGTGCGCGTAGCACACGGCGTTTGAGCTGTTGAAATGACGTGTGCGCCAGTGTGCGCCACGCTCGGGTTTGGCGCACATCCCAAGGAAAATACGCGCAGGGACTTCCATGAATCGCACGCGTGCACCTGTTTTTTCATGCTTGCGCCTGCTTGCGCCAAGATTTTCGGCGCACGTTTGTTCCATGAATCGGTCCGTTAATCACATGATAAAACAACCTGAACAAATATAAGAGAAATGGTAATTGAAATCTATTTTATTAAAGCAAGTATGCATCAATTAGGAAAAAAAAGAAATGAGGTCAAGCCAGTCCCACAATCCGGTATAGTGGCATGCAGGTCAGACATAGAACGACAAGAAGCCATGGTCGCGGTCTTGCTGGTAATTGTGGCTATGGGGTCTGCCCTTGGACAATGCAGAGCAAAAGACGGTGAGGGAACCTGGCTTTTTTTTGTGCTGCCAAGTTGCACTTTTATAGAAAGTCAGCTGTACATTTCAACTAACAGAAGCAGAAGGAACTGCAAGAGGAATATGCATTGGACCTGCTGTTGGAGAGGGAGCAAGAGCAACCAATTATATTTATGTGTGCTTTCAAATGAGGTGGGGTGTGTGTGCTTTAGTTTCTGTGATTGGGGTAATGTATTTAATTGTATTTGTGACAGTGTAAAGTATAATTGGAAGGATTGGCAATAATATTCAAAATAATGACTGATACTTGTTAAAATTTATAACAGGTAGTTTTAATCTTTTTTCCATTACACTTTTGTCACAGGTATCCTTATTTTGCTGCAATGAGATCCTTAAGCACTACTTCAGTCCTGAAGTCTCCCATCCGAGGTACCTCGGATGGAAGGCATCAGGACCGGAGTGGCTCATCGTGGCCCAGCTAAATGAAGACGAAAAAAACGGAAAAAACATATTGTCCTAAGATTAAGGAATAAATATGTAAGTGAAATGACTATTCAAAGAAGAAATAACTCACTGCTAGGAATAAATCCTCCTTGGACATCTCTCATTTGAGCCAATGCATAAATTGGTGAAACACGTGTTGAGAGAGTAATGTACAAAATCTTTCGGTAATATGAATTGAGTGATGAATAAGGATCTTATTGCAGCAAAATAAGGATTTTATCACTGCATACCGTTGTGTACGGGGGAAGGGAGTCCTTGGAACAGAAGCACAGGGCAATTTGATAGAGCGGCTCGAAGAACAGGAGCTGTGGGTGTGAGACTCATGCCTGCAGCACATATACCTGCTTGCATTAATGTAGAGGCAAACCATGGCACGAGGCTGTGAGAGGAAAGACGCTGGCATGAATCCAGCAGCCTCTTTCCCCTGTCAGATGGACATAGGTTTGATGACGCATATATGTATGAGGTTATGGAAGCAATAATCCATGCTGGTGTAGGGCACTCTGGGTGCTAACAGCTCCCAGCACCTGATCATAGAGAGCGAAGTGTCATTACCAACTGGTATTGCCAGCCCCAGTACAGATTATGGTCATTGACAAACGAGCATGAAGCATCTTTTTGGGAAAAAGAACAGCTTGCTTATTGAGCAAAAGTTGCTACTTCTGCTATCAAAAAAAATACAATCAATAAGGCTGCCATGTTCATTGTCATCCAGAAGCGCCATGGCAGATGCAGATTAGCTGCAAGGGGCAAGGCAGGAGGTGACTTTGGGTCGGAGTTTGTCTTGGTGGAGGCAGACTTGTGGGAGATGGTGAGAATGGGTGAGCAGAATATTAGGCAATAGCTTGTTTGGGAAATGGGCCAGAGTCTTTGAATTCAGACCACATTCTGAGCATCTCTCTTTTTTTTCTGTAAGGCAACGAGCTTCATATTCTCAACGTTAAAAATCTTAGTCCACAGTAAAGATAAAGTGTTATCAAGATACAAGAGTATGGATACCAGATTAATGGCTGGATCCTTTTCAGACATCTCAACAATGCTCAACACAAGAAAGCAGAAATACAGAGGTTAATATTATATTTGTTTTTTATATCGCACTTAACACCGAAGAGGTTTCTATGTGCAGACCCGGGATTCGAACCAGTGTTGCTCTTCGTTGTCTTACTTCCAAGACGAGCGCATTGCCCGTGCCAAGCACTGACGTTAGGAATCTTAGTCATTAAAAAAGATATTTTTTCCCAATACGATAGACTACATATTTTAAATGCTCTCTGGTGCCAGACGAAAACCACACTGCTCACATTAAGAGATTGCCTAAATCCAAGGGGATGGTGCCAAACTGACAACTCCACAATAATGGATGATGGCATTTTTGGATTGGGTGGCACCACAGCTGAGTATGAAAACACGCGGGAATCGGAAAGTTTTATTTAAGTGCCATATTGACTTTTTTTTAAATAGCACTGCCCCTGGACAGTGTTCCATGAATTTGTAGAGAGACCTAAACTTAATCTATAAACTGTGCCACCTGTCAATCATACATAGGTTGTCACATTTCCTTAATACCAAAAAACATGTCGAACACTTGCCCACTGTGTTTTCTTTCTTATGAAGTCCAAGAAAGAAAATAAACTCACTCCAGAAGTATAACAGCAAAAAAGCCATTTCCCTATTCCTATTGTGATACTAAGGATATATGGGGAGAATGCTTAATTAAGTAGAACTTAGAAGAAACTTAGAAGAAACTAACCAAACAGAACCTAATGAACTACCACTAAAACCTTTTAAAGAAACTGTCCTGTAAACAGGGGTAGAGCTGGATGGCGGTTTGAAAGCAGGCAGTGAGTGGGGCCACTAAACCCAAAATGGGTTTGAATCCCCAACCCACTTCATTTGAGCCCAGGAGGCTGAATAGCTATTTCAACTTCCTTTGGCCCATCAAATGCATCTTTCAGAGGTGATTTAGTTTAACAAAGATGCTAATCATTGGAGGCGTGGGCCATCCAAAAGCTGAGCCCAGCAGTTAAGCCTGCCGATTTATCATAGGGCAACGGTCTTCAAATCATTTTATGCCAACCTCCCTCCACCTTGAAGAAACATTTTTACACATCGCCTCACAACCAATTCCTGGTCATGGGGTTAGCTGGCATGTGAAAAGGGAGGCACGTGAAATATCGAGCAACCCCTTACACAGGGCTTGACTGTGGGTGACAGCATGCCAAGGTGCCACCTTCACCGACTCTAATGTGTACTACTGATCCTATTTAGCCCTGAAGTGGAGGCCAGCCGTGGATGCTTTTCAGGGGTATCCTATTGAGGCCAAGATAACATTTGGTTTGCTAGGAGGGTGGAAAATGCATACCAAGGTGGACAACACTGCAAGAATGGACTAGTATGCTTCTGTGGCAGGAGGATTGAAGAGGGGTCGAAGCCAGTTTATCGAACCAATTGTCTCAAATCGTTTCATTGCAGGTGGGTGGGAGTGATTTTATGTTTGAAATTTCAAAGATTCACAGACTGATCACTGAGGATGGAATTTACACAGCATGGAACAGGCTCGCTCAGACCATATCTCTTTTTTGTTTTTGGATTCTTAATTTGCACTGCCTTCTTTTCTTCCTCATCACCAGGGATGTAATTTCACCAAAATGCCAGGGATATCCCAGGAAGTGATGTCATTTGAACCTGCCCCCGAGCATCATTACGGGAAGTGATGGCACATGACCTTTCACCCCTTGACACAACAGGAAGTGGCAACACATAGACCACTTGGCCCGGACACATACATCAACAGCAAAAACGAAACATTCACTAAAAAATGTTATGATTAATCTTCTGTTATAAACATTTTGAAATCTCCTGAAAGCATGGTAGCTGGAAGTCAGCCATGGTTACAACGCAAAAACCTAAAAAGCATTGCATTCAGTAGTTAAGGTTAGCAATGCAACTCGCTCATGATAATACATATAACAATAGAAAGACATCACAAAATGCTATAATGAATGCCTTCAGTGATGTTAAATAAGACATCACCAATGTGCAAATGCCATGAGGGAAAAAGTGTTGTGAGAATATGTTTGGGGCATGCAAACTGTATGTGCCATGTTCTTAGTCCATGCCCAGTATGTACTGAGAGGATGAATGTTATGTTCGGGGCATGGAAGAAGGGCATGCCTTAGTTGCAGTAATCACAGAGTATGACCGCATTGCATGCACTCTAGGTACAGTCGGGGCAGTCCATGGTGCAGACTACGGGCCTGATTCACAGAGCATTTTCCTTTGGGATTGCACCATTATAAAACGCTTCTGTGAACCAGACCCTTTGGCTCAAATGAAGCCCATTCCCTCTGTAGAATGTGGATATGCGTTTTTGTTTGGGGCATACTTGTAGTCTGTAGCTCATGCCCCATGCACAGTTTCCATTCCCATGGGTACTCGGGAATGGGTACTGCATCTAGGGCGTGGGCACAGGAAAATCAACAGTTGCCATACACAATCCGCTGAAACCCCTTAAGGGAAACCCCTAATGAATGTGAATGAAGCTTGGGGAAGGGAACCTCTGCAAGTGCTGTGTTTGCGAGGTCCGAGCTTGCCTGAGGCAGATCTACGTTGAGTCAGGTACTTTTTGTTCAGAGGTCCGAGTCCAACTGAGGGAGACCTATGTGAACTGTTGATGCCTTGAGCGGTCCGAGCCTGACAGAGGGAGACCTATGTGAACTTTTGTTGAACTGTGAAAGAACTTTTGGTGAGCTGAAAACAAGTGACTTTAACATGGAAGGCCAAGCAGGCCTCGAGCCATTTTTTGAACTGCCTTTTTGATAACCTGAGGCAGAGTGTGTCATCCTGTCTAAATGGGCCGCCTTACTCCGTGCTGTCCAACGAGGGGAGGAGAGCTGACCCAGCTACCTTGATCCTTTATGTTATAACACTGACTTTCCTTTGCATAAACATTCCCTTTTACACATATTATGTATAAGAGATAGGGCAGGCATTCGTTTTTGTTTAGTACAGGCCATTTTGATTTTACATAGACTGACTAGGACTGTGTTTTCTTTATTATTTGATGGCAGAGACTACTCCCATCATAGCTATAGGGCCAAGTAGGAGTTTTCCGAACCCCAAGAATTTAATAAAAGTTTTGAAACTTGTAGCTCTTGTGTCAGTGTCATACTTGTGATACCATGCTCCCCTACAGTATGCATGTGAGAATGCATGTAAATCAATATTTATGTATATATCTAGGTACACACACCTAGCTTGATAAAAGAGTAGAGCTGCACAAGGTATCTCACAAGGCACAATATCAACACTTTCAGCCTGCACTGGGGGTCAACTGGGGTGACACCTCAGGTGGAGTTGAATGGAAGTCTCTTTGATGAACATAGGGCAAGGGTCAACATTGTGAAAATATTGACCCCGCTATGCCACTGCCTGCAGCCCACAGCCTGCAGCTTCTGTTTAAAAAAAACATTTTTAATTTTTTTTTTTAAATACAGGGTTTGCACGCCAGACAGCCAGGTTAGCAGCTGGGACCACAGCGGTCACATCTGCGACCCCTGGTAAATCCCGTCCCTGCTCATCACTCGTCTTCCGCTGCTCTGTCTCCACTATCTCTAAATTCTTCCCACTCCCTCCTCTGTCCTTTCCATCCCTCCCCTGTTCTCCTTCCTTCGGATGTCTCTTGCCTTCTTGACCAATTTTCTTTTCATTCCCTTATTATTTAGTCACCTTTCTCTTTGTCACTTCTTTCTTTTCCTTCTGTATCACTTCTTTTCCTACCATCCTGACTTTACATTTTGTTTAGTTTCTTCCCTATATGTCTACTATTCTCTTTGCTTTCCCTCTCATGCCATCTCATGTTTGTCCCTCACTTAAATTCTGTCTCTTCACTTACTCTTTCTATAGTCGCGTGGATTGTCCTCCCTCACATTCTCTTTCTTACCCTCGCTCATGTTCTTTCTCTTATACTCCCTTTTAACCTCTCTTTTCTCTCCCTCCCATTCAGTCTTTCCTTTTGGTCTGCTTTATTTTCACCTCCAATGTTGTCTCTCTTACTCCCCTTCTTCAGAGCGCTGAAGTTGCCCCCTGCCATCCATGAGTAGGTCATCCAGTCTTGGTGTTTCCTACACAGCAAGACTAAATGTGCCAGTATGCAATGAATAAAGCCTGGACTGGATGACCAAGCTGTATACCACATGGGCAAATTCTATATGTCTGTCCTGTCTCTCTCTCTCCCCTTTTTCTCTCTCTCCCTTCCTCCCTCTCTAGCTATCAATCCTGCTATATGTCTCGTTCGCTCTCTCTCTTTCCTTTTCCCTCTATATCACCCTCTCCCTCGCCTTCACTCATGCAATTTCTTGTTTCCCTTACACTCATATTCTCTTGCGTTGTGCTCGCTCTTAGTCATTATATCTTGTCTATCATTCTTAATTCTGCCACTGTCTATTAATTTATCTTTTTAAATGTATGTATAGCGCTGCTTGCCCAAAGGCCTCAGAGCGAACAGAAAAAAAGACAAAGACCGACAACAGGCAGGAGCATTAGATCGGGAGCGTTAAAGACAGAGGAGCTCAATCAAGAGGGGAGTTGAAAAGGAAGGTCTTTAAACTTTTCTTGAACTCAGTTGTCATTTCAATTCTTTTTAGATTGAGGGGTAGGACATTCCAGAATGCCGATACTTGAGCATAAAAGCATGTTCCTCCAAATTTGGCAAGCCTAAATCTGGACTGTGTAAACCTGGATTGATCCTTGGATCTGAGATTACGAGTTGGCACATATACCTTCAAGCAGTCACTGGGGTATTTGGGAGCCTCAAGATTCAGGCACTTATGATTCAGTGGGAGGATCCTGTGGGTGATATGGTGTTTTACAGGCATCAAATGCAATTCCCTCCTAGCAGCTCTAGAATGAGCATGCCTAGTTAAACCAAAGGTCGCACGTACTGCTCCGTTTTGGGTATTTTGCAGTGCAGAAATATTGGTTCAGGAGCAGCCACCTATTACAGTAGTCCAGGCAGAGTGTACCAGGGAAGAGGCCAGGAGTGAGGCATTTTTGTGAGAAACAAACAAGCAGATGTGGTGAAGTAGTTTATTAATAAAACCACATGAGGCCCAAATCTGGGCAACGCAATGATTCATTATCCGCTTTGCATCCAGTATAACGCAGAGCGTCTTCACCTTCTTTACCACTGAGGTGATGCTGTTGCCGATGGTAAAGCTTCTGTACTCGGGGGGGGGGGGGGCAGGTTTGTAAGCTTGGACCCAAGGCAACAATCACCAGCTCGGTTTTATCGGTTATAAGTGCCAAGGAATTAGCTGCCATCCAGGCCTGTATGGCGAAATAGATGGCGTTGATGGCCAGTGAATCTATCTAGAAGTCTCAAAAGTGGGAGGATATAGATATTGAATAAGGATGGTGAGATGCAGGATCCCTGTGGTACTCCGCAGGTGATGAGTGCCAGTGTGGAGCTGGCATCGCCAGTGGCCTCTCTGCCGTTACAGGGGCCGAGCAAGGAGGCCATCCATTGTGCGTCTAGTCTGGAACATCCCAGCAGTGATTTCAACATGTCCAATAAAGCATGATCGACCAAGTCGAATGCGGCAGACAGGTCGAGCAACATCAGGAGGGCTAGCTGACCTTGGTTGACAATGTTGGACAGACTGGATTTAAGGTCCAGCATGGCTGTCTCTGTGCCATGTGTGGCTCTAAAGCCAGATTGACGTGCTCCATGAATGTTGTTGTCCTAAATGAATTTCTGGAATTGAATGTGTGCCACCTTGTCCAGAATCTTAAGAAGAAATGGCACGCTGGTAATAGGGCGTTAGTTTTTTTTAATAGACATAGGGCCGAGGTTATCCTTTTTCAACTCCTTTCTTAGTCTGGCTCTATGTATCTCTTAACCTGTCTCTCTTTCCCTCTGTCTCGATCTCTCTCACCCATGCCCTTCGCCCCTTACATGTATGTGACTCTGACGCGTCACCCTTTTGGTTCTGTTTCTCCCTTCAGCTCTGTATGTGCTACTGATTCATAAACGGTGCCTCTGTCCCTTCACTTTTATCCTACTCTGCTCTTTCACCTCCTCCCACCGCTTTTCCAGTTTGTTTTCTCTCCCTTCAGTTTTTATGTGCTCTCTGTAACAGCCACAGTTGTCACAGCATGCACCCTCATCCCTGGAGAGCGAGCCCCATTCTTTGAAGACCACTGGGGGTCTATTGATATTGCATCGGCAGGCTTCTGTCCTCTGGCACTGTGTTTGCTGCTGCTGCCGGGAGGCTGTCATGTTAATGATTGTGAAAATGCGCCAAGTTGAGAAATTTGACATCAGAGTGACGCCTTCCACCTCAAAGTGGGACCGCCGCAGCCTTCCCAAGCCCAAAACTGGGCCACCCATGCTTGTGAATGAGTAATATGAGAAGTCAAACCAAGCTATGATTTCAGTGCTACACAAGGGCTAATTTGTTCTTCACAAATTCCATATTTAAAATGTGCACCCGGGGAAGGGCGCTCAGCCAATCGGGTGGCTGGAACAGCGGACAAGAATACACAATTCCCGCCCACTGTCCCAGCCACCCGAGGCCCTTCCTCAGGTGGCGATTTATTTTTCCTTTTTTTTCTAATGTGGAGAGGCAACAGTGCCTCCCCACCCCCCAAACAATTCACCAGATTCCCCTTCCCAATCCCTCACTTACCTGCAGGACCAGAGCCCTGTGCTCAGGTCCTTGAGGTCCACCCGTCTGGCCGCCATTGAAATAGAAAAGAGATTAGGTCTCTTTTCAGGTGACAGTGGCCATTTTGGACTCTGTTTTCCATGTCCACCAGTATTTTAAAAGGGACTCATCCCTTTTTCCTTATAATGGGGGTGGCAGTGTTTTTTATTTACATTTTATTTTCCTGTGCCGGGAGATGGGCTTGCGCTGAGCTAATCTCCCATTGGAAGGCAAAGAAAAAGAAAACTATCCGCACCCTGGTAAATCCCAGGTTGCGAATAGCTTTTACGTCCCGGCAGGGAGACAGACATGGGCTTTACCAGCCCGCAGCCCGAGCTGAGGCTCTCGCTTCGCTCGGGCCTACCAAAGCACTGGCTGGCGGGCAGTTAAAGCCCATGTCCACCCCTGCTCCCCGCCGGAGCATGAAAGCTATAGTCATACATCATGGCAATGTGGCGAAGTAACTTACAAATCTAGCCTTCAGAAACCACAGCTAGAACAAACCTGACAAAGAAAACAGTAGCAAAGACGAGCTGCAAATTAGTACAGAGAAAAAGAAAATATTCAATCTAATCCTCGTTCATGATGCCAACTAAGGGCGAAACATTGCTTGTGGCTCTGTGCATAAGAGATGTGACCAATTATTTCTGGCTGGACTACACCTTGTGTTGTGGGACCAATACTGATTGGTTTATTGTGCTTTCCCTTCTGTAATTGATTATCACTATGAAGAACATTAGAATGGAAAGCTTCCCAGAGGATTTGCAATTGCCATCATCCATCCCATCGCTTGCGATCACGACTCAACCCTAAACCCATGCAATACTTCGAAAGGTTACATTTAACAGAAAACAGATAGCTAACCATACACCAGTTGAAAGGCGGTTCATATGGTCTTAGAAAAAGGGTTTAAACAGTAAATCTGCTGACAAAGGTGGTACAGTAGTCATCATGAAAACAGACAAAATGCAAACAACCTATTCACAGGGAAAAGTAATGCAACAAACTACAGTACAATCCAACCAATAACAAAATGTAAAAAGTGAAGAACATCATCAAACAATTCCAAGAACCAAAAGCGGGTACATTTGACCTGCTTCTTCATAAAATAAACCCCCCTGGATTCCACAATCTCATGCTCTGGCACTTTGACTGAGCACGTCTCTGAGCAGGGAGAACATATTTTACAACCACTGGCAAACAAAACAACTAGTTACAGGAAATCACTTACTTGCTCATTATTCAATTCCGCCCCTTCAAGAAGGAACAACCCTAGCTGCTACGGACGGGCGGTCACTCTACCCCTCAATTCCCAACAAACAATAGAGGGTTCCTATAACTGCAGCTCCAGCTATACAGCTACCTATAGTAACCTACCTCTTTCAGTCTAAATGACCTCACAACTACTTCTCATTTGGAAATATCTACTTTTAGAGAATGGGAACTGCAATGGGGACAAAGACAGCAAATAGTAGGCAAACCTTTTTATGGCAGAACTATACAACTATGTATCACCTCCCATATCAAAACTCAATTTGACCTCTGTTGAATGGGAAAGGGTTGGGGACGTGACCCTCTTAACGGGGATACGGACTCGTCTCAACCTGGGGATGGAGGCCTACCAGGGTGTTTGCCAGAACAACTTCTGCCAATACATAATTGGGTTGAGGGAGCTGGGAGGGCCAAGTCGCTGCCTTTCACCCTATATGTGACTAGTTAAAGGCTAAAGTTACCACACTCCATCAACTAATGCCTGGCATATCCCAGTCTGACCAGTAGCCTCTCTTTTCTTTTATAGGACTGCAGCTACCCCTGTAAAAAAAAGGAAGAAGCAAATGGCCAGAAAATCGTGGTGGCCGACGCAACTTATGGAAAGTCGGAAGGGAACAGCTTACTGCAATTTGGGAAGGCAGCTATCTCACTGCAGCCAAACAAGGACCGCCGGCCAGAGGAACCACTGGATCTAGAGCCATCCAAGACTTAACAGGCAGGGCTTAGGGGATTTTTAAAAAGCCTTTCTCCTGTGTAACCCGAGCCCTGGGTAAAAGACAGTCAGCAATTGGTTCCCAAGGTCCGGTGAGCAATGGAACCAATGGAGAGGGATGGGTGAGGTGGAAATAAGAAAAGCACCCTACAAAAGGGGAATGTGGGAAACACAGAGTGTGGGTTGTTTGGATGATGGTAGATGCAGAGTAGATGGATGAAGAGACCAGGTGGAGGAAGGATCCTGGGATGGAGCGTTGTGTGGATTATGGTGGAGGTTGCTGCAGGTGACGTGTTGGTGGTGAGAGGCAGTGGTACCTTAGCATAAGCATGAGTGAAAGATTGTGGAAGGTCTGAGTGAGCGTTAGAGAAAGTGTAGGTGACAATGAGAAGAGTGCATGAGAACATGAGATGGTTGAATGTAAGTAGGATGGGAGGAGTTGAGTAGAGAGGGGAGGAGAATAGAGTAGAGAGGAGAGAAGCGAAAAGAGTGAAGGTTAAAGTAAAGCAGAGAATAGAGGGGTCAGAAGAGGATAGTGGAGAATAGAAGGGAGAGGAGATTAGAGAGGAGAGTGGAGTGGAGAAAAGAGGAGTTGAGAGGAGAGGAGACTGGAGGCTGCAACAGTAGTGGAGACTGGAGTGTTTAAGAGTAGGAGAGAGAGAAAACAGAGAGAGAGACACACTCCTCATTCCAACCCAGGCGTTAAGGGGTTTACGGCGCCGTAAACCGCGCCGACCCTTAACGCCTGATTACAAGGTCCCTTAGCCCATGGTGAGTTTAACGCCTGCTTTTTGCAGGCGTTAAAATCCATGGCGCTAAGGGAACTTGGAGATAATTACGGCACCGTAATTTACGGTGGCGTAATTATCTCCTTCCCCACTCCCATTATGCCCTATGGGGCAAAAATGGGAATGGCGAAGGGTAAATGGGAAATGGGGATTTACCGCCCCACTCACCTTGGAATGGGGCGGTAAAGGTACGACCCAGGCGGTAACTTACCGCCTGGGTCGTAATGAGGCCCACTGTGTGACTGTCACAGGAGCAGGAAGACGGAGTAGATATGGAAAGGAGAAAGAGGGAGTTAAGTTGTTGAGAGCGGTGAAGAGCCAGGAAAGGAATATCAGGGACAGGGACACGAGGGTGTGGGAGTACCAAGTAGCAGGAACAAGTTGGTTGAAGAGGCAACAGATCATATTGAAGATCCGGTATACAGTGTTAATAATAAAAAAAAGAACAAAGAATTAATAACGAAACATAAATAACGAAAAATAGCTAATTTTTTTAAAGAAACTATGTGTGGGGGTGGGGCAAAGGGTTAAAACCTGTGGGGAGGTGGTTTGGTTGGGTTGTTAGCAAGGGGAGACAGGGATTGGAGGGCAGGGACCCCTCAAAAAAGAGGGAAAACAAATTGTTATTTTTTTGTTATAAATGCATTTGTTATATATTTATTCATTAAAAACACATGGAAGCGAAGAACATACTATCCTGGGGACCGTTAAGGTAGGTTTACCCCCTAGATAATCCCCGAGGAAGTGAAAAAGAAAAGGCTGAAGTCTTAAGGCCCTCACTCTAGTTAGAGTTATAGATAGTAGGCGTTGCCGATCTCTAGTTGCCAATCCAAGGAACAGGGAAGCCTAGGCTAGGGAGGAGGGAAGCCCATTGAAGACAAGAGAGGGACAGCTATTAGGGTGTCATATCTCATTCACCTACGATCAAGTTTCAGCATCATTGGAGCACTGTCAAATAACAACCCTTAAACCATCCTCTGCAGTGAAGATATTGTTAAGTCTTTTTGTGACATAAATCATTACAAATTGCAATTTTGGCCCCTCTGTGGACTGGAAGATTTAAAATGTGCTCAGAAATTCAGCACAGTTATCCAACCAGCAACAGGCCCGAAAAGCGATACATTTTCTTTTGGATCATTTTAAAAGAAAGAAGAATGCAGAATAGTCTGCAACCCTAAAGACCGACCCAGCTACGCAGGGGTTGCAAGCTTCCACCCTGCACACTGATATACTTGTATCTTTGATCATGCAATAGGTACACCAGCTAAGATACATTCCCCAATACAGGCAATAGGGGCCAACCGAAAAATGTTGTCTAGAACAATTCCTCGATCATGGCTATAATTTGAACTTTAGATGACCGGATCTACACGGCCATCAGAATATCTAGAAACAACTTAAAGTAATACAAACAAAAGTACACTAAAGATTGTGTTGATCTGTTATTAAGTTACCACGACACAGGGGCGTTGCTAGGGGGGGGGCTAAGGGGGCAATAGCCCCTGATCTTTTGGTTGTAGCCCCGGATAGAATCTCAGGAGCTACAGCCAAAAGACTAGCTAGCCCCCAGTCCCAACAGTTCCGACATCAGCTTAGCCCCGGGTCTTTTCCAGACCTAGCAACTCCCCTGCCACGACATATGGAAGTCCTGAGCAAAATTGCTAGAAAATGTAACCAAGTCTACAGGAAGATGTAATCTCTCGAACAAGGAAAGTAATGAGTAATTGGCTTCACAGGTGAACCTGGTGTCTACTGAACACTAATGATGCAAAACATGTGCAAACATTGACGAATCAAACACGGTTGAATACCACAAAAGGATGAAATGTGGAAAATACATGTGTCATTCATAAGCACATCGACCAACAGAGTGTGCACAAAATGCATAAGTGTAAGGCTGTGTGGAAGACATCAGGACAGAGGCACATGGAAAAGATAATACATTCTCAGGAGTCACAGTAGTGGAATCGACAGTCAATTTGAAGCCATGTGCCATGTTTACAAGGTTCATGGGTCTTCATTACAAAGCAAAAGTATGTTAATGGATTCAGGATGACAGTTCAAAATAGGGCATGAACCAAAACAAGTAATTTTCAAGATTTCTGGGGAATCTAGTCTGCCATTGCTTCCCTCTCTCCATTAAACTCTGTCCAAAGGTGCTCAAAAGAGTCACCCGCAGTCTTTGGGGAGTTAAAGTGCCCCAGCCCATCTTTGTTGCCTGTTGCAGAAGGTCAATGGCCTTTTGTCGCACCTGTCAGGATGTTGTCTTCTCTGAGATGGGAATATGCTAACACCACTTTAATGTGCAACACTGCCAGCACTTGGACCCAAGGTTAGGTCTTGGTGAATCTTGGCCTCAAAAGGGCCTGGCAAAAAAGTAATCCTGGCAGTGCAGGTGCACATCCCAGACTCTGCGACAGCCTTTCCCAATACTGGGTCTAAACCACCTGGACAAGCCACCATACTTTGACACAGGCACGCAGCCTTCTCTTTCAAGCTCTTGCTTGCATGGCCTCCTATGGCTTCCTTGCCCAACAACAGAGTTTCGTTTCTCCTCCTCCTCTCTTCGGAGTTGATCTTCTCCCACCTCCACTTTCACCTACTGCTCCTCACCACTACTTCTGCTATAACTCTGGCCACATAGACCAGTGTAGGCTTCCCCACCTGCCCCTCCTTTTGTTCCTCTTACCACCTCCAATCCTTTTACCTTCTCCTTCTCTTTCTCTACTCCACCAACTCCATTATTTCCCATACTAACTCCTTAATATTACTCTTCACTGCCTTCTCTTTCACATCATCTTCTCTGCCATCCGCCTGGTTGCTTTGCCACATACTGTCCAGCTCACTCTACCTCTGACTAAGCTCCCACTCCCTTCTCAATTTTCAGGGAGTTGTTATAAGTGAGTGGACATCATTGTGTGATAATCCAGCTTGGGCTCTGCAGTGCGATTGGCCAGTAATGCTTGAACTAGGAAACCATCACCTTTTTCCATTTCCAGGTGTCACACAACCAGTGATTTTACAGCAGGGGGCTGTCATCTTGTTTTCCTTCTCATTCTGGCTGTATCGCTCCTTGCCTGTAAGGCAACACTCACCCAGGCCACACTTGCTCTCATATCCTGTACTTGCAAATACAAGTGAATAGGCACCACACAAGTGGATCTAGGTCACTTGGCCTAAGCCCTGCCCACCTGTCAATTACTTTAAACTATTGGTGCAGTCCCGGTCTTTTTCCATACTTAAAGGGTTAGTTCATTGAAAAATGTTATGGTTTAAAAACATTGCCCATAATGAAAAATATATATAAAAAATATTTTTACAAAAAGTTCCTATGTAAAATTTTTGGGAAACGAGCCTCAAAGTTTGCACAAGGAGGCATCCATTTTGTACAATGAAGCAGCCTCCTGTGTTCATGTTAACTCTGCTCTTGTGGCACTAATCAAGCAAAAAAACCCTACTGGGAGCTTTTGCTTACTGCTGGCAGAGAGCAGAGTTAACAGAAAGTGGAAGGAAACCAATGAGCTTTACACACCAACGAGGAGATCAGGTCTGTGGCTCATTTTCCTTATTGGTTTGTAGTTTAATTAGCATTACTACCAAAAGGAACATACCTGTGGCTTTCGTTTGAAGTTTCCTGTGTTCAGGAAAGCCTGGGGAACTAAAAGCAAAAGTCGCAACAATTATGAAAACTTCGCCGGCGGAGTATCAATAATTGCTGTGACTTTTGTTTTAAATTTCCCGTGATTAGGAAACTTAAAACGAAAGACACAGCAATAATGAATACTCTGCCAGCAGCGGCATAGTATTTATAATTGTCTGTACTACTGTTTTAAGTTTCCAGGGGAACCTTGGCAAATTCAAATGAAAGCACCTTAGCAATTATAAATACTCTGCTGCACGCCGCATGCAGCGGCCCGATTAAATATAAATAGAGGCAACACTCACTAGGAGCACAGGGACAATCCTACAGATGCAGCCGGCCAGCATTCTCTGCAGAGTTAACTTGAACACAAAAGGCTTGGTCATTTCACACAATGGATGCCTCCTAGTGATTAAAAATCCTGACTTTGGGGCTCATTTTCCAAAAGTTTTACGTAGGAACTTTTTGTAAAAATATTTTTTATATATATTTTTCATTATGGGCAATCTTTTTAAACCATAACATTTTTCAGTGAACTACCCCTCTGAGCAGCCCTTCAGCCTCTTTTCCTTTGCAGTTGGTGAGCAGGTGTATCTGGATCTAGGTCACCTGTCCTAAGTGCCACCCACCTTCTTAGCCGGCCTCTTCCTTTCTGCTGTTAACTCTTAGATCAAGGACATCTCTCGCCTGGGCATCCGAAGTGAAGGGGAGATGAAGAAAAGGGCAATTCCTGTTTGGACCTGTTTGGGCCAGGAGGCCTGAAACGCTGCTCAGACAATAGGTAAGCACGCGCCGACATTTGTTTTCTCCCTCCATCCCCACAGGCCATCCCCACCATCATCAGGCAACACCAATGACAATGCAGTAACCTGACCCACATCAGCCCCAAGTCCATTAGCACCCCCTCACCATCCAAACACAGAAGTTGATGCTCGTCAATGCCTGCTCTGCTATCGACCCATGCAATCGACATCGCCGACCTCTTCACCACACTCGACCTTGATGCCATCTTCATTACCGATACTTGGCTGACACCCAACTCCACTCACATCCTTGACATCCTTGTAACCAACAGCCACAGCATCCAACACAGAGACCGACCCAACAAGACAGGCAGAGGCCTTGCAGTCATCCACAAGACCTTGTGGCCCTGCACCAGACTTGATGTCGACAACATTGGCTCCTTGAAGTCGTCTACTGCCATTTCCTGCACTCCCCGATAGACATAGTCACCTTCTACCTCATCTATAGAACACCCAAACCCAACACTGCCTTCATCTGAGACGTCACTAACCTGGTCACCACCATGTCCATCACACATGCCAACAACATCTTCCTAGGTGACTACAACCTCGCATGCAACAGGGCCACCAAACCAATGAAGGAAGCTCTCCTCTGTCTTCTCAACACCCTCAGCCTCATACAGCACACGAAAGACCCAACACACGAAAAAGGTAACGTCCTCAAATAAATCATCACTGCGCTTTCTTCCCTCCACTACAGCTCTCCTCTCCCACTTGACTGGTCTGACAACCTAGCCGTGTCTTTCAACATCCTGCACACCACCCCAGTCAAGCACTCCCAGCATAAATCCAAGAGACAAACCTTCAAGTTCTTCAAGAACTTCCCAGTGGAAACCCTCACAGAAGACCTCTGCAATCTGCACCTTACATGGACTGAACACCCCAACCGAACTGCAACTCTCTATTGGAAGCTCTCAACACCACCCTTTCAGCCTCCATCAACCGACACATGCCTCTGAAACAACGCTCCTGCAAACTGAAACCATCAGCACCCTCATATATGCAAGAACTCAACCTCAGCAAAAGAGTCATCAGCAAACAAAAGAAAATCTGATGCTGCTCCAGGACCGAATCCGACCTGGCTAACCTCAAGGAACTCCAAGCAACCCACCGACAACTCATCAACATAGCCACGGCCTCCTACTATCAGAACACCATAGCAGAAGCTGACAACAAAAGCAGAGCCCTCTTCAAATCGGTCAAGCATGGTGTCAAACCGCTACCAGTCCCTGATATACCATACTCCATCAAAAAAAGTCACTACCATCAACATCTTCTTCATCGACAAAATCAGCTAAATTAGCCAGCACATAGACACCAGCTCTGCCTCCAGAGACCCACCTCACGTCCCTCATCACGAAATGTACACATCCTGGCCAACATTCAAGACTCTCTCCACAGAGGACCTGGTAAAAACCCAGGCCACCCTCAAAGTCACATTGTTTACAGACAACATCCTCCCAGCATCCATCTTCAAGGCCATCCCCACAGAAGCGCTCCTTCCCTACCTGGAGATCATCAACAGCTCCCTAACTCAAGGCACCTTCCCATTCACCCTAAAAACAGGATAAATCTTCTCTCTACTGCATATATATGCAGTGGATGCATCAAAGGTAAACATAACGTCACTAATGTCGGCATGGCAACCGCAGAAAGTCCTCTGTGTCAACGAACATGTACACAGATTGTCATGCTAGCCCCAAGCCAAACCCACTCAGAATCTCGACAACCTGGGTAATTATTCCCTTCCTAGGTAAGAAGGGAATCACCACCAACAATCTCCTCCAAACCTACCAATCCAGGTACAGACTCAGATGCAGCACGGAGACAGCAACTATACCGGTGGTCGACGATGCCCTCAACATCCTTGATGATGGCTACCCCTGTCTCCTGGTTTCTCAGCAGCTTTCGACACAGTAGACAATCAGGCGCTTACCGACACCCTACATTGGCACATCGGATCAGCAACCTTGTCCTACGCTGGTTCAAGTCCTACCTCACCAACCGCCATCAGTTTGTTTAGATGGACTCCTCTAGATCGCCAATGCTACCCGTCACCTGTGGAGTCCCACAGGGTTCAAACCACTCCCCAGTGATCTTCAATCTATATATGGAGACGCTGGGAGTCGCCCTAGCCACACACAACATCCACCAATATGCTGATGACACACAGCTAACCCTCAACATTAACTCTAGCAGGGATATCCATAGGCTCACAACCGACAACTTGCTGATCCAGTCTTGGATGGCCAGTGCATACTTGAAGCCCAGTCATCTTAATCCATGGCCATGAGCAAATTAATATCCTTGATTGTCCCCGTCTGCCACTCAGGTCAGCGACACAACAGTGTATATCCGTGGGTCCTCGTTCGGAGGAATAAAGCAGACATTTCTCTTTACTCTATGGTCCAGGGTCCCAGGCCACATCATGGAAGTGTCTGTACTGGGAGGGGCTCTTAGTTGGCGCCGGATTACACCAACATACTGTGCTAGGGATGGACTGGGGGAAATAGGGGACCCCTGTATAGCTACTTGAGGGCTTAGTTCACTTAGTGGATAAGGGTTCCAGGCCACATGCTTCCCACAATGCCATCCTCCCCATAGGGCATTAACCACAAAGGAAGAGAGAAATCAATTGGTGAGCATTTCGCTGAAAAAAGGACACACCTAGAAAAGTATCATGGAAAGTCGGCAGTCATAGATGGAAACCCTAAAACACAGTGAAAGATTCCTTGAACAGTGTTTAAAGCACCTGACTTGAGTTTAAACATACCAATACATAATGTACGCATTATTTTACAGATGTTAACGTATTAACGTTGCACCCTCATTATACATTTCAATACAAAATTAATTATTTTTTATTTGAAACCAGTTTTTGTAAAGTTGAAGATTAAATATTTTGAACGCCCTGTTTATCCATATGTAATCATGTTCGTAAATATACTGACATTTTTAAACCTTAGTTTATAAATCTAAATGCATAAATTAAATATATGCATTCACGCACATGCATGCAAGTACATAAACAGACACTGATATGCAGACAGTGTAAAAAACCTATCCACATGTGCACACTCCTGCGCTATAAAAGTAGATACACACAGACACGTACGCATATACACACATACAGACATGCACAAATGCAACAATGGACACAACCATGCACTGAAACATGCATCTCTGCATAGAAATATACACACATGTCTGCATACAGTCATTCTGGGCTGGCGAAAAGACGACTAGTGTCTGATGCCATTCACCAGCATTGCCCATGCATTAGGTGGGGCACAAGATGTAGCTGGTGCTTGACATGATGTGTGATAGTTTGAGATTACATGGGGCTTGGTAAGAGGCAGCCTTGTCAAGTATGCACCAATTACAGAACAGTCTATGCAACTCCAACAGAGGGCCAGCTTCCTCGTCTAGGACTTGTTCTGACTGCATCTTCCAACACATCATAGCTAGTTGGTCAGTTGCAGCGCCTGAAATTCCTGGATGCCTAAATGGCACATCAGGGTAATGCATTCAGTGGATGCATCAAAAGTAAACATAACGTCACTAATGTAGGCATGGCAAAACCGCAGAAAGTCCTTTGTGTCAACGAACTGTGCACAGATTGTCATGCTAGCCCCAAGCCATCCCTACAAACCTGTTCATCAAAGGCCAACCCTTATGGCAGAAGGAGACTTGCCATTGGTTAGTGTTCTAGCCAGTTGGGTTGCATATTCCACCTCACCTCTAGGCCAGCTTCAAACAATGGCGAAAAAGAGTGCAACATGCAATGCCAGGAACACATAACTGAGCAGCATAACAGCTTTAAGTTCAAGGCAATATCACTGCGAGAGAGTAGCCCTGCATACATGGAGGCAGACTAAAAAGGGAAACAAAACTCGCATACTCCTGTCTCATTTCGGGTGGTTGGGGCGCTTGGGGAATGGCACAAGGGTTGTAGCACCAATTTTGCTGCACCGTTCCATTGCACCCAGGCCATCAGACTGATTTATTAAACCGTTTATCTTCCTACTGTATTTGACATTTATAGAGAGCTCAGACGACCAAGAAGTACAGTACAAGCAATAGAAGGGCGGGTTACAAACAACAGGAAAGTAATAGCGGGAGGGAGGCAACCATCTAGGAAGGTTGTGGTGCTTTGAGATTTCCCACCTTGTACTGCAGAGAGGGGGTGGCTCAGCTCCTAGCCACAAATAGTTAGGGCACCACGCAGGGGTGTTGCCAGGTCTGGAAAAGATCTGGGGCTATGCTAATTTGGGGACTATCGGGACTGGGGGCTAGCTAGCCTTTTTGGTTGTAACCGCTGAGCTTCTATCCGGGGCTACAACCAAAAGACCAAGGGCTATAGACCCTTTAGCCCCCCCCCTTAACACCGCCTCTGGATACGCCTGGCCTTATTACGTACACATCTACAAACATGATTCACATGGTCTATCTCCCTCCATTCTATCCATATACCTCAATGTCCACAGTTAAAAACTATTTTATTATTATACACTTCTTTTAAAAACCTATTGTTATCAAATGGTAAATTACTGATAATCAAGCTCTAGAGAGACACAATGGGCCTCACGAGGTTGGAGGCAGCCATGGCGCTATTAGCACCATGGCTGCCTCCAAACTCATTCCGATTCCGCCCTGGTGAATGGAGCAATTACCGGTCCATTCCAAGGTTGGCGGGGCCGGTAATTCCCCATTTACCAGGGCCATTCCCCATTCCCATTTCAGCCCCCATAGGGCTCAATGGGAATGCGGAAGGCGCTAATAACGGTACCGTAAATTGCGGTACCGTTATTAGCTCTAGAGTTCCTTTGCGGGTCCTGTCCTTAACACCTGAAAAAACCAGGCATTAAGGAAGGACCTGCAAAGGGAACTCGTAGTAGGGCGGTAAGGGATTACCGGCACCGGTGCCCTTACCGGTGCCGGTAATCCCTTACCGCCCACTTTGTAATGAGGCCCAATGACGTTGATTATGGGCCTCATTACAACCCTGGCGTTGGACCATGGTGCTATTAACACCATGGTCCATGCCGGATTCCACCATGGTGGATGGCGGATTTACCGCCCCATTCCAAGGTTGGCGGGGTGGTAAATCCCCATTTACCATGGCCCCTTCCCCATTCCCATTTTTGGCCCATAGGGCTCAATGAAAATGGGTAAGGCGCTAATTACGGCACCGTTAGCGGGTTGGACTTTAACGCCTGCAAAAAGCAGGCGTTAAAGTGTGAATCTGGCGTTAAGGGTGTAACGGCGCCGCAGCCTTTTACTGCGCCGTTTACCCCTTATCGCCAGGGTTGTAATGAGGCCCTATGACGCTACTTATCTGCCGATATCCATTCTTGCAGCATGCACAGTATATCACATTCAGCACTTTCATTTCATCATTATAGACTGGAAGCTCAGCAGACCACCTGTTGTGGCCCCAATAAAGGATTAATTTCTGTTACTTTTGCAGATTAATGGAGAGCCTCTACCTTTGTGGCGCGGGGCCTACATCAAGCCTCACAGAAACCCATAAAAAGAGAGTCTTCAGTTGAATGCAGCACCTGGTGGAAGCAGCAAGACAGGCAATCACCCTCTGTAAATCAGGAGACTAGAGAGCACTGATCTCTGACCGAACAATGCGGGAGAGAAAATTCATTGTGTTCCAAGATTTCACATGAGAAGGGGGGAAAAGCTTAGATGAAGTCACCGGACAGGAGCAGGTTAAGGAGGAGGAGGTTAAAGTGCTAGGAGAAGCCTCCTGCACTGCTTAGCAACCACTGGAGTGGTACTGATGTATCGATCCCCAAAGCATCTCTCCTGCCAGACTGCTATATAGGACCAATATGGAACCAAGCAGGGGGACCCAAGGAGATATAAGGAGTGGTACCACATGAATACACTTGTTTGTGGCCATAGATTAAGAAACACGCATGTGGTTCGGAACCGGGATCACAGGGAAGGCAGACCACAGACGGGATGAGCCAGCTTGAGTTTCCATTGTTCACTCACCGGGCAGGAATCAGAGTGGGCAGGCTGCACAAACACAGTAACAGCGAGAGATTCTTTTTGCAGGAAATACTTGGAGTCAGACCTGAGGGTGTCCAGGACAGGTCTGCTTGACCTCAAAATAGCAGTGGCCCATAAGGAGCCACGCAGTGTGGGAGTTAGGAAGTAGATTTGGAGAGCTGTTGCACGTAAAAGGATAGTTAGACGGAGCAAGAAGAGAAGTTTGCTGGGCAGTGCATCCCAGCCATGGGATGCGCTGCAAAGAGCGCGCTGTGCGCTGTTGCCCAGATCCTCGCCAGTGTCAAGAAAGCATGAAGGAGAGATGCCAACTTTGTATCCTGCTCGTGGCTATAGCCAAGATTCTGGAGCAACTCCATGAAACTGTAAGAAGAACAGATTACAAGCAGTAGTGCCAGTGGGAGCAAGCCTAAAAAGGCAACGCTTTTGGTGGAGGGTAAGAATAATTTCTGTCTGAGAAGCACCCAAGGAGGTGAGAGGATGCCTGATTATAATATTATAATTTTGGATATCCCCCAAGACAAGGAGAATAATATGTAATTGCTTGTAGGGGTTTGCCGCTCGGTCTACAATGCAGGTGCCTATAGTAGGAAGGTGAGGAGCAACCAGAGGGTTATAATATGTAAGCCAAGAAGTAACCGTAGGAGAAGATTTGAACAAAGAAACAATTGAAGGAAATGACAAGCAAGTTTGATGGAGTGCTATAAATACACTAACTATGGGCTGCCTGGAGATAGCTGGCAGGGGGTACCTACCTGAAGTGTGTGTTTTGTGGCACAAGGGATGGCCTTTGGACTAGGACACTACATTCTCTATAGATTAGATCACTTCCCCTGTTCTATTGCACGTGCATCCTGACACCATTACACAATGATGCATCCCTGCTCGCCCTGCAATCTATGCTGCCTTCAGGATGCTTGTGTTTAGAGTGGGCTTGGGACCTGTGCAGTCATTCCTCAACATCACAGCTATGGTGGGCACCACTCTCACTCCAAATGCCTTCTAAAGCTTGCACTCCGAATTTTGGCAATTGTTAGCTCTGCCAACTAGGACTGCTCCCCTCCAATCTCTTGTTACCCCAGGCATTATAGGACTAAGGTACCAGAGCAGTCTTTGCTCCTGGCCCTTCTCCGTACATCTCCTCTAAGCAAACGGGACCACAGGGACAGTGTTTTGTTTTGTGCTTAAGCGAGTTTTGGCACAGTCTCTCGCTTGAGCCCTTCCCTCCTTGGGTCATCCCTAAGTGAATAGACACTTCCATTTTTCCCGCCCTCCCTGTCCTTATACTGGTAGGAATCGACTGCAGTCCGAATGATCAGCTTGCTATGATCCAACTGTGTCTTGTTTTGCTCCCCCACCCTCCTGGGATGCCATGTATCAGTCTACTATTCTATTTAGTCCATTAAATTAGCATTCAAATAATCCCTCTTATCCTTTAGTGGCATTCTCATAGTCCCTCTGGGAGTTCTTCCACATTTTCATATGTTTGTAAAAAACAGGTTTGAACTTTACCCTTTGTGAGTTTAGGGTTCTGCTGGTTCCCACTGTGAAAAGGAACAGTAAAGGGGAGGCCGCTGTGGAGACATGGAACAGGGAACTAGCCATTAGTGATAGTCCAGTGAGGTCTGCAAGCGGATGTATACAAATCCCTCTAATCACAATTGATCGCGAGAGAATTGCTCACGGGAAAATTTATCTAATTTATTAGGTCAATTAGGACATATATGCGGGGGGAAATATATGCAAAAAACCCTGCAACCCCCCACCCAATCCCCTTATATTATTTATTATCCCAAACCCACCCCACACATATAGGACAAAAGGTCAATTTGAAAAGGTCAATTTGGGTAATAAATACCCTGCAAGCAGATGGTTCTCTGGTCTTGGCTGGGCTAGACTCGGTAAATTGGTATATTGGTATATCATAGAACTGGGGGTAGCAGGGTGAAATCAGCACAGAGACCAGGAGATTTCACTGACGAGAGATAATGCCCTTTGGAGTGTCTGGCAGGCCTCCAGATTGAGAGATGCTGCTCTGTGAGCGGTACCGAGAGAAGCAGACAGACTGCAGACGCTGGATAGATGCAAGACAGACAGAATTAGACAGAGCACCGGGACATGGCACAGTAGAAGAGACCTTGGAGTGACGCCCACATGATTTAGCTCCGAGTCTGCAGTCAAAGTACCAAAGCACCCAAGAGACTTTGTGAGAGAAAGGGTGACCTTACTTGAGCAGATTTCCCAAAGCTGTTATGACAAAAAATGCCATTCTGTTGGCAATATTGAATACATTCCATTTTCACAATTTAAGAACATAACATTCAAGCACAGAGGTCGCACATTGATATTATGTTCTCACAAGAGACGAAATATCAGAAGGGTAGCGAGAAGGGGATCCCCAGTGGCCTGGTGGGGCATACATATTGGAGTTCGGGTGTCCTCAAAAAAGCTGGGGTGGGGATTCTGGTCCGGAAGAATCTCCACATGATGATCCTAAATTCCTGGACTGACACGGAGGGTAGGGCCATGTTAATAGTGGGATCCATTCAAAACACAGTCGTAACCCTTGCCACAATTTATGCACCCAACCAAGGCCAAAAAAGATTCCTCCTTAAAAGGACCGAATGGCTGTTTAATAAATCGCAAGGTCATACTATTCTTGGGGGCGACTTCAACACATGGATGATCAGTGCCATGGATAGGTAAACCGCACACAATGTCTCCCAACCTCCCCGGTCGCAGGAACATGCAGAAATTAAAACGATGCTTGCCCTGTACGGCCTCTCGGACAGTTGGCGTCACTTACATCCAATGGACAAAGGATTTACCTTTCGATCCATCCCTCATGACACGCTCACAAGAATAGACTATCTGTTCCTCTCGGAAGACCTAATGAGAATACTCCACACCGCAGACATACATCCCATGTCATGGTCTGACCATGACATGGTTGTGGCGGAACTAGACTGGGATGGCCTTGCCCATCGCAACACTAAGTGGCGGTGCAACGAAACGTTGTGGTTGGATGTGGTTTTCAGGGAAGAATTGGAAAATGAAATCAAACAATTCTTCATGACCAATGATACGGGAGAAGTCGCGAAAGTGAATGTCTGGGAAGCGGCAAAGGCCACTTGGCGTGGGATCCTAATCAGGGAGGGGGCGAGGAAAAAGAGGGAACGCACCTTGCTGGAGGCTAACATTAGAAAGAAATTAAGCGAAGTAGAGAGTCTAGCCCAGACATCTCCTCAACGTAGAGCTGCACACCTTGCGGAAGCTAAGGCATTATGGGAGGAGCTAAGAGCCCTTGAGATGAGCAAGGTGACCCAGACCTTACAATACCTGAAACAAAAGTACTATGAAAAAGGAGACAAGGCCGACGCTCTCCTTGTGGCAAGGCTCCATGCGCAAAGGGCAGAAAGATGGGTAGACGTGATAGAGAGGACAGATGGCACTCTTGTGGATACAACAGAATCCTCCCCAGAGGGCATACGAGAGGCATTTGCCTTTTTTAATGAAGATTTATATACCTGTGACCCTCCTCCCCCACCGGGGAGTGTAGATGCCTATCTCAAAGAGGCAGATCTCCCGGCGCTTATACGCCCGGAGGCGGAAGCTCTTGACACTCCGGTCACTGAGGAGGAGGTGGCTGATGCCATTAAAAGTCTTAAGTCAGGAAAGGTGCATGGGGACGATGGCTTCACCCCTTGCTTCTACAAAACGTTCACTGCGTTCCTTACCCCCTTCCTGGTGACCGTATTCAACCACATCTTTGAAACAGGGCAGGCACCCCCGTCCTTTGCTCAGGCCCTCCTAATGGTCATCCCAAAAGAAGGCAGAGACCCCAAATACTGTGGGTCATATCGCCCCATATTACTCCTTAACCAAGATGGCAAGATATATGCGAGAGTGATAGCAGCCAGATTAGAAACGCATTTACCGACATTAATACATACAGACCAGGTCGGCTTTGTTATGGGGAGACAGGGAGCTGACACGATGAGGAAGACTTTACACTTGATACACGTGGCACAGGGGAGGAATGACGACCCCACCCTCCTGTCGCTTGATGCGGAAAAGGCCTTCGACAGAGTCGATTGGGAGTTCCTGGAAAGAGTTCTAGTCTGGATAGGTCTTGGCCCCAAACTACGCCGCGCCATTAAGGCAATATATTCAGCTCCACAGACCTCTGTAGCGGTGAACAGTGGCTACTCAAGGTGGTTCCCATTAGATAGAGGCACCAGGCAAGGCGGCCCATTATCTGCTATACTGTTTGTGTTGTCTCTCGAACCACTGGCACAGAAGTTTAGACTCGACAAAAGGGTGGGAGGAATTAAAATAGGGGTTCAG
Organism: Ambystoma mexicanum; assembly: GCF_040938575.1. NCBI lineage: Eukaryota > Metazoa > Chordata > Amphibia > Caudata > Ambystomatidae > Ambystoma > Ambystoma mexicanum. The sequence goes on from NC_090921.1 coordinate 1,088,175,968, forward strand.
GAATACAAGCTACGCCTATATGCTGATGATATCCTCCTGCATACAACGAACCCCTTGAGCTCGATACCTGAGGCCATGGAAATCTTGCTTGCGGAGAGGGCCTGCCTTACAACTGTGTGGAAAAGAATTAATTTACCAACTAAAGCTGAATGGATCAATGTCTCCTGTAATATCTTCAATATGGACAAGCTAACATCAGCCATTCATGGTGACCGCACTTCCATTGACAATGAATGGTCCGAGTTCCGAGCCATGTATATTGCACAAAGTTGAGTGTGCAACATGATACAGCTAAAGCGCCATTGCAATGATCTGCCTACTGCTCTAATGTTAATTCTGAAATGTCTTACGCAAATGCCACTTTTCCAAAAATTCTTTTGCCTATGAACTCCTTCGCCGGACTGTAAAATTTATTTTAGACCAGCTGTCGCTTCAAGGGCTGTTGGGTGGGGGGAGGGAGGAGGGGGTCAAGTTGTGGTTAGTCGTTAAATATGTGCAACTGTAAAGCAGTTGAGTTATTCTGTATTCTTTGTAATGAAAACTGCATTCTCTAGGTTTGTAAAACAATAAAACCAATTTTCCAAAAAAAATAAAAGTTTTTGTGAGCTCCATTCACTGGTCCACTACACCTTTCATACCAAATCATACTCTTATATCCAGCGGAAGTCGAACTCTAGCAATTGCTTTTGTACCCGGTAGGGCAATCTTGTTTTCTGCTCATGTAATGATGAAAAAATGTATCTGTGTAAAATAAAATATCGTGCACATATTTTGATTCACAGTTTTACAGTTTGTTTGGTTTTATGGGCTATATTTTTTTAAGAATTGTTGCCAATGGGCCATGTTGGCGCATGAAATGATGGCTCACAGCAGTTTCAGTCAGTGTTCATGTTGGGTAGAGGAGAGGTCCTGCTGGAGCGAGGTGGTGCACAAAGATGTCGCAAGTCAAAGGCTTCTGCAGAGGTGAGCTGGTGTTGAATCGAGACATCAATGAGCGCTATTGGTCCAAAGTGCTGTCAAGCCAGTTCAATGATACAAAGAGTGCCAAAAGCAGCACCACGGGCCCTGCCATTGCAAAGGACCATGAATATGGTTTGAAGCTTTGTGAACCGGATTACAGCTGCTCTTGGGCTTTCTGGTTGCCGTGAGCCTCAGTCTAGAGTCCTTTTTGCTCTGCTGTCCCAGTCCAGGGAGGGAGGATGGCACCTGCAGGTGTTTCTTTACCTCCAGTGAGGAGCCTGGTTTCAGCACAGCTGGCAGAGTGTCAGGCCTTGGCCCGCAGCACCTCACATCTCTGCTGTTCGCAGGACATGGTTAAGGAATAGAGCTCTCTTCTGCCGTGGATTCCTTCTATCTACATCCCACTGCTGGAGGACATTACATTGGTCTGCTTTCCCAATCGAGGCTCAATACATTTTTCCTGTGTTCTTGTAATAAACGAATCAAGGAAGGAGTGGGAGATGTGATGGGTCAGAAATTAAAGCCAGACAGAAGGAGGTCATGTTTTGGGCTAAAGACTTATTTTAAACTGGCTTATCTACCCGGCGTTGCCTGGGATTTCATTTTCTCATAGGTAATGTTTGTTAGAAATACCTTAAGGTAGTTTTATGCTTTTACAGAAAGTCTCCATATGAAAGATGAAAAGAAAAATGCAGTACATGTTTCGATTATTTCATATTTTAAAAAATATTTTCTTATAAAGACTAAACAACACAATGGGCCTCATTACGACCCTGGCGGTAAGGGGTTTACGCCAGCGTTAGCTGCGCCGACCCCTTACCGCCAATTACGAGGTCCCCTAGCGCCATGGTGCTTTTAACACCTGCTTTTAGCAGGTGTTAAAATCCATGGCGCTAAGGGACCATGGAGTTAATTACGCCACCGTAATTTACGGTGGCGTAATTAACGCCTTCCCCACTCCCATTATGCCCTATGGGGCAAAAATGGGAATGGGGAAGGGTAAATGGGGATTGGGGACTTACCGCCCCGCCAAGGTCGGAATGGGGCGGTAAGTCCGCCAACCACCATGGCGTAAACGTAGTTTACGCCATGGTGGTAAAGTCACGGCCCAGGCGGTAACTTACCGCCTGGGTCGTAATGAGGCCCAATGTTTTGTTCTTATTAAAAACTCATTCTGAGACTTATAACTGTACGAGAGAACAACATGGAGATACCTGAGCAGCATGATAGGTGACATGATGCAGACGGTGCCAGAAACTATGGACCTAAAGTTTAATATTACCCAAGTACATGTTCATTGTAAGGCTTGTTTATGAACAATATTTTTTGTTTTCTCAGTTGGAGCGAAGATATACAACTGATTCAGGGAGCCCACTCTAGAACATGCAACATAACTGCCGGTGGGAGAAAATGGAGATTCCAAGTTGATACCAGTGCACTTGATTGACTGGCCCTGTGCCTTGTTCATCGAGATGCCGAATGCCAGCCTGACCGGGAACTCCAGGCGCTCGATACTCAACGGGATGTCTGTCGGAATGAGTGGAATGCAGGGGGTGAATACAGATTCTCATTTTCTCTTTCCGGTCAACACTGTTGCTTCAATTACTTCAGGCAGCAATTCTTTTTAACGCACAGCCTTGTGCCATTACACAGCCAAGGTGGGTCAAGATTGTGAAGCAGCATGATGGGTGACCCAACTTTCAGTCGAGGGTGATGTGGTGGCATTCCCGGGTGGTGGAGTGAGTTTAGGAATTCTGTTGGATAGTTCACAGCTTCGTTGACATCCACCACCGTATCGATTGAGTAGTACTCAGAAACTGTGCCTGGCAGCATATCCTGAATCTGGTTATTAATTTCATTGACAGGATACATACAGCCACTTGTGAAATAAAACTTTATCACTATTCATAAGAAAGTAACCAAAATGCCTGTCACACCTCTTCATACAGCAACAATTTGCAAACTTCTGCAATGCTATCTGCCTTCACCTTCGCCTCGCAGGTCCATTATCCATCCATATGCCTCGCCTTTATCTCGCATATGCCTCTCATACGCTTTTGCCTCTGTGAGACAGGCATGGTATCAAGAGAAATGACACAAACAACAGAAATGTAATTCTAAACAAAACGTTTATTAATTATCAGGATGCTATAACGTCTGGCTTACCTTATGCTATAGTGGATTGTCCCTGCCTAAAGAAACTTAAGGGAAGTCTTTGTCTGTAAAACCAAAATGAAAGTCTGTCTGTGCCAAAACCTATGCTTGTCCTCACAACTATAATAAAAGATGATGTGGGAATCTTCTCAACAAAATATAAATGTTCAAAAGTAAAGACTGAGCTACTTTCAGCTCAAGTTCTTTTTGGGTTCCCTGTTTCAAGTTCAAAACAGTTCCAATAAAGGTTCAATTCAATAATGTTTTATCAAGTTCTGAAATTACCTTCTCCACGTTCAAATATAACACCATTTACACAAAACAAATGTCGGGGACTTCTTCACAAAGTTCAAATGTAATACAATTCACACAAAACAGAGGTCCTTGGACTGCCTTCCGCAAGTGCAGGATTGGGGTACCCCATTCGGTGGGGGTGGGCAAGTGCTGGGTGGGACAAGGCGGCAAGTGCCAGGGGAAGAGGGGGAGGGAGGATGAGTGCGCTGGACAGGGAGGACCAAGTTGGGCTAGTCCGGGAAAGGGGGTCTGAAGGCAAGTGCTGGGTGGACTGGTAGTTGGTGGTCTGACTCCTGTAGGACTCTGAAGGGAATGATGTGGTGTTAGAGCTTGTTGAAACTCTGGGTCATGCGCTATTGTTTCAATTGCTTCCTCAATAAATGGCCTACAGCATGTATGAGGATCTCAGAGGGACAAAGCTCGTGATGTCCCATTGTTTGATGATGATGGTTTTGGTGACTGAGATCCAAAGGTTGTATTTTGGTCACTGACCAGGTGATCACCTGGTCAGCACCAAAGGACAACCTTTGGATCTCAGTCACCAAAACCAGCATGGCTCTGAAGGGACCCGGCCCCAGTGGCAGTGGCAGATGGAGAGTTAGCAAGTGAGGGGGAGAGGGAAGGAAGAGGAGAAAAGGAAAGTCTTGAGAAGTTTCCAGAACTTAAGAAGATCTGGCCCGAGGCTGAGGGGGGGGGCGTTCCAGAGGGAGAGGGAGGAGTCAGCCGAGGAAAAGGAACTACCTCCCACCAGAGGCATTGCTGGGGGGGGGCTAAGCCCTCAGTCTTTTGGTTGTAGCCCCGCATAGAATCTCAGGAGCTACAACCAAAAGGCTAGCTAGCCCCCAGTTCCGACAGTTCCGACATTAGCGTAGCCCCTGGTATTTTCCAGACCTAGCAACACCACTGTCTCCCACTCTCTGCTTGGAGAAAGGTTTGATCTGCAGAGAGTTGGACCCATTAGATGATCCTTGCAGTCACCGGGAGCCAGTAGAGAGATTTTAGAGCTGGAGAGATGTGGTCCCTGGGCTTGAGGCCAATGATAAGTCTTGCAGTCCTATTCTGGATTAGTTGAAGGGGGCAAAGGGAGGAAAGAAGCAGGTTGTTGACGAAGAGGCTGTTGTAGTAGTCTAGCCTTGAGAGAGCCAGGGATCTGTAGACGTTGAGCTTCTGAAGGAAGGTGAGGAACGGAAGAGTGCCCTGAGGAGGTGCAGCTGAAAATTGGACTTCTTGGCATGGTCCATGGTGTGTGGAGAGAAAGAGAGAGAGAAGACAAAGTTGATCCAAAGGTTTTTTGCCTCACAAGTGAGAGAGGGGAGAGGATGCAGGGAGTCTGCCCAGAGAGTGGCAGAGAAACAAGGAGCAGGTGTCCCAGTGAGACGGATCTCTGTCTTACTGGCATTAAGGCAGAGATCACTGGCAGAGCACCATTCCTCAATAGCAGTGTGTCAGTCAGGTATGAGGCAGAAGGAGGAAGTAGGGGAAGGCAGCTTGAAAGAGAGCTATGTGTCATTTGCGTGACACTGGAAATGATAGGAGAACGCGGCGATCAGGTGGGCCAGGTAGATGTTGAAGAGCCACGGTGATAGGATAGAGCCCTGAGGGACGCCAGAGGTAGCAAGTGAGGTTGAGGAGAGAAAAGGACCCATCTGGACTTGGGAAGGACTGTTTGAAAGGAACAAGGTCAGTCAGCCCAGTGCCCTGTCTGTGAGGCCTCGGGGGTCATGGAGACGGTTTATGAGGATGGAGTGGTTGACTGTGTCAAAAGCAGAGGAAAGATCGAGGAGGATAAGGACAGAGGGAGTGTGTGAGTCCAGGTTAGAGAGTAAGTCTTCACAGGTGTTCAGGAGAGCCGTTTCTGTGCCTTTGGCTGCCCTGAAACCAGACTGGTGGTCATGGAGACAGGCAGCCATTTTGGTGTGGAGGGTCAGTTGGGGGATGACCAGCTTTTCCATGAGTTTACCCAAAAAAGAGGTGATAGATATACAGCGATAGTTAGTCAGGCAAGAAGGGTCAGCAGACAGCATTTTTAGGAGAGGATGCACAAGAGAGTGTTTAAGGGGTTGAAGGAAGGAGCCAGTGGCAAATGAGTGGTTGCAGAGGTCAGTCAAGGCTGGCGGGAGAGAGGTGATGGTGTCCTTGATGGTTCTGGAAAAGAAGCAGGGGAGCACCACTTTAGAGGAGGCTTTCATAGAGGGAACAACCCTAGAGATCTCATCTGGTGCAATGAGAGAGAACGACGAGAGTATTTGAGGGTAAAGGGGGCAAGGGAGGCAAGAGAATGTGGAGGAACAGATGACAGAGAGGACAGGGTGTCCAGAGTTTAGGAGGAAAGGTGGGCACCAAGTCAGGGCCTGGGAGGGAGGAGTAGAGGAGGAGACTGTGGTAGGATTGGCAAGTTCCTTGCAGATTTGAAAGAGTTCAGCAGTGTTATTAGTGGCTCCAAAGATGCGGGCTTGGAGATGAGCCCTCTTCTTGGCACAGATGGAGGGATGGTATTGCCTTTGGAGCAGGCAGCAGGCCAGTTTATCAGAGGATAAACTAGATGCCTGCCACTTCCGCTGTGCAGCTTTGCACTTGCGTTTCAAACAGGCCAAGTGAGAGTCATACCAAGAATAGCATTTGGAGGCAGGCTTCATGCAGATCCTCATGACGGGAGCAAGGATGTCCCCACGGTCCACCCATCATAGGTCACACAACCAGTAACCCTACATATTAGGAGACTTCCTGGTGTAGGGCAAAATGTCGGACCGCACGGTCCACTCATCACAGGTCGTGCAACCATAAGTCTCCCCAATGCTGTTGGGGCCCTTTTAGACTCCTCTACCTTTCTTTTTCCACGTTTGTATGCCTTGTAGTTTTTGGCTTGTAATATATTTGTGACTCTTTCCATCACTTGCAGTTCTAACTGACAGACTTTCTTATCATTGCACATACATTGCTCACCCCAACTCTTCAATCCTTCATATGCCTTTAATTCTGTCCATACTGCTCTTTATTAATAGTGCTGGTTGACATGTCTATTAGAGGGTTTATTCAGCACATCATAGTTTGTTCCATTTGCAGCTTTCTTTCCGTTCGGCATTCATAATACGTTGCATTTACTTGTATTCACTTAAATGGCAACTTTCTTTCAGTTAGATATTTAATATGGGTAGCATTTACGTGGATTTGCTCAATTAGCAGCTTTCTTTAAGTTCGGTATTCAATATGGATAGCATTTGCTTAATTAGTAGCTTTCTTTCAGTTCGGTATTCAATATGGGTAGCATTTAGTTAATTGCAGGGACCGTTACTTGTTTCAACGTTATTTCAGCATACTGTTTTCCTCGGTGTCTTCTGACACTTACCGGCTTTCGCAGCGCCTCCCAGCGGCATTACCCAACAGGTAATCACCTGCCAGGTCGCCGGGCATGTTTCCCTATGTGCCCCGGCACCTCTGCGCTGCTCCACATGCGGTCCACATCCCTGGTGTCTTCCATAGCCCAGGCTGCACCCAGGCTTGGGCACGGACGGCTCTTCTCTCTCTCCTGCTATCCGGCAGCGTCTGCTACCTGTTTTGCAATCAGAGATTTCCCAGTCCTGCAAACTCTCTCCCGGAGGTCTGTGGGTTTTGTTGCTGGCATTTCTGCTTCTTGGCCTGCTCCCAACACAGCGGTCTCTCTCTCCTCTCTCAATGTCTGCTTTTGGGCTCCACCTTTTATTCTCTTTACCATTACTAACAGGTTGCAGGTGAAAAAGGTTAAACTTGATTGCCTGCCCTTGCATAAGCTTGTTAGTGTGAGATGCCTGATCTTCAATGCTAAATGACCCCATGCCACTCTTCTTCGTCCCAGTACCAGAGTGGTGTTTACAATAGGAAGCGTGCATTCCTCTTAATTACCTCTTCCTCTTCTCAGTACTGGTGGGAGATTATAGGGAAAAATGGGAAAGGACTGACAAGCCAATATCCCATGATAACTGAGGGGGGTTCGGGAGGATCAGTGTTAGGGAAAGGCGGACACCATGTCTTGCCTTTAGGTACCCTCTCTCCAATCCCCGAGGACCCTCCACTCAGGTGATCCTCCCTCGTTTGTCCAACCCCAGGCCAGGATCCAAAAGCAATGGCCCATCCCAACAGAAGATCCATGGGGAGTAGAGGTGAGAGTACCTTCAGGTTTCTCACACCTCCCAAAAGCCAATGCTGCGCCAAGCCACAAACAAACCATTTTTGACTTTTATTTATATAGATACAAATGGGTTGGGGCAAACGCCTTTCTGACCCTATTCTAAAGAGGATTTCCCCTGTCTAAAAATCCATTACTAAGAATCAGACAATGTCAGAATGTGAAAACTAAAAAGGCATCCTTTTGTCCAAAACATCTTATCCTGGCCCTCACACTAAAACAAACAACACAGCTAGTAAGGAGATGTCTTCACCCTGATATTGGCCAGAATGTGTTCAAAAATGATAATTGGAATAATTCAACAAAAATGTTCTCCACAGTGAAAAGACCTTGGATCCAGAGGGTGCTTCCCTTCCCCATGATTCTTAAAAAACAATGTCTCTTTACTAACAGTTCTTTTGTGTCTCTCCTTGATTCACAGTATTCCTATTAGGCAACATTCACAATATTCCTTTTAGGCAACATTCACAAGACTCCTGTTAGGCAAAACATTCTGTAAAGGTCTTTCTTTTAACACAAGTTTCTTCTTCATCTAACAAACACTGTCTTTCTTTAATAATTCTTGTAGCTTTGCAAATTGCCTAGTGTTCCCCCCTGCCAGGACTTTCTATTTATTTGTATCTATTTTTATTCTTTATTTGTATAGCGCTCCTCTTATGTAGATTCAACTGCCTGGTATACTCAACTGTCAGGACGGTCTATGCACTTCCAGCTGACTGGTATACTCTCCTGCCAGGATTTCCTAGGTGTTTTCCAAATTCTTGCTAACCTTCTCTTGACAGGACTTCTTGTGTGCTTTTACAGTTACTCTGTGTCACCAGAAGTGACATATACGGTTCTCAACCCGGTATGCCTGTCATCATCAATGTTTCTTCACACGTTGGCCCACATTTGCATCTCATGTACTTGTTTTGTATTGGGACTTGATTCTATACTTTGACTTGTACTTTCAAACAATCTTCTTATGGCTCTGTTAGTAACATTCTCATAATGTTCAACTTGTCATTGGCGTGGTGGCTGCAATGCCCTGGGGTCCCCACTTGCTCTAGGCTGACTAACCAGTCCTCTGCAGCATATCCGTTCATGTTTGTGCTTCTGCAGCATGGCATTTCCTCCCACTTCCCTCTCTGGGTGGTACAGATGTCCTTCTGGCTTTCTTTGCGGCTCTGCTGTCACACTCCTGCTTCCCTTCAGAATCCGGGAAGGAGAATGCTGACATTCCGATCTGCCATGTGCCCAGGAACTCTCTTGCTGCTCCCAGTCGCTCCACTGCTTCTCCTGCTCACGCACTGCCTCTCCCCTTCTGTCACAGGGAACTCCACTGCTCTGCCACTCCAGTCCGTGTCTCCAGAATTTGTGAGCCTCAGCTGAGGAGCTTGCATCTTCTCCTGCACCGCCCCACTCCGTAGTGAGGTTGCCATCTTTAAATGTCCCACGCACAGATGGTTTGGCAAACAAACTAGTCTGCACATTGGGCTTCAGGCTTTTGTTATCTTGCATCAACTTCTTCCTCTTCCTCATCTCAGTACTTAGGTGGTTATGGGAGTTGGAATCTATAGTTGGCATTGGACATACAGTCTTTGGATAGTCTTTCTCAGTGGTTTTACATGAAAGAACAGTTTCACTAAAAGTTGTACCAGAAGCAAAAAAGGTCTTGTTGGATTATTGATTCTTTTGGCCATAGACTTAAAGAATATTGAGAAGGCGCTTCTTCACTAGGGGGTAAGTAACACACGACAATAGGCCAATAGGGTCTGGGGTAACATGGGTTCTTATACATGGGCCAATGGAGGATACCATGTCTCATCCAATGAAGCCATGACATTTCCCGGTAGTTGTCTCATCCCATGTGATCCTCCCTCACATATCCACCCGCAGGGTCAGGATCAGGTAGCGGCTGCCATTCCCTGGCCACATGGGAGGAGGTCACCGCCAGAGAATCTGTGATGAACCCATTGTATTCATCACAGAGACCACTTCATTTTAAAGGCAAATTGTCACTAGGGATTGCACAGAGGAAAGCCTGCTTTAAGGGGTCCAATCCCTCTTCCTGTAACAAATGACCCATGTCTTATTACCTCACACCCAGTGTGAGGAATACAACTGTCCGCACGGTGGGGGTGCGCTCACATGGTCTTTTTTGAAATTTTAAATGAAATTGAATGATGGTAGATCAACCTCCGGAAAAGGTATGCAGCTAATCCGCACACATTTTCCTATGCTCACTGCATGACATATGCATAGACCTGTGTACTCTGGGTGGACACAGCCTACAGACGCAGTCCCTCCAATGTCATATTTAGTTGAGATATGACAGCCAGGAGTACACCATGTCATCTCAGAACGGGGAAGGCCAAACCTCCCCCTGCCATGACCTGCCTAATTAACTAACAAAGGCTCCATGGAGCCGCTCCGTCCTTTTGTTGAGCCCTGTAGTTGGTGGCAGCACAGTCAAACAGGCCCACATGGGGCCTGGCTCCAGAGGCTAACAAAGGAGACAGGACACCCCAACACCCTTTCATATGCAACAGTATCAACCTGATGCCAGCTCCCACCCTCAGTACTGATTGACAGTGAAATGTCATGTCTGGGACTGCATGTTTACAGTATTCATCCCCGTAGGGAGACGCCATTCTGAAGGTGTGAGTATGTGGATTGATGGAGCCAGATTCACCGCAGCTTCAAAGGAGACCTTCTGCTTTAATCAGGAACCACAGAACCACAGAGAGCACCATTAACCAGAGACCCTTTGATCCACAACAGACAGGAAGATGGGTGGGACTCAGTATTACAAGTTTTCACCCCTTTACCTTTTCTGTTGCAAAGCATTCTGGTTATGACCTCACGCGTGCAGGAGATTGTTGTTGGGGACCCAGGACTGGTTCATTAAGGTAGGTTTAGCCTACACCAATCACTGTGGTCCAGTTGGCTTTGAAAGAGGGCTGTGCCTCTCTTTTGGCAGATCATCACAAGGCTTCACCAGAAGCAGAAGGAAGAACTCATCAATAGACCCTGACTGAAGGTACTGCCTTATATCATTTGCAAGGGAAAGGAATGCCAGCACCTCCAAGAGGAAAGGAAGATCCCTCACCTAAACATCTCCCTGGGAACCGAGGGAGATACTGAATCCAGAGGACCCTCCAGCAGCTCCAGAACCAGTACCCAGCCAGACACAGCTTGCCCTGCTAGGCTCTGCAGCAAGATTCCTTGGTGGGAAGTGACAGAGAGAGGGGACGGTTGGCAGCCAGGGAGGGCCAGGGATTTTTCCCCCATAAGAAGAGAGGTATTCTGATGGTATAAAGAGAATTGCAATCCCCGGGTGATGAAGTCTCACTGAGTGGGAGGGTGCTCCGCTCCAGACACTGTTAGTACGTGTGATCACTCTGTCTACCTGCCCTGGGACTGGGTATGGCTGAGATGAATTTTTCTCCTATGACTGCACTAGCAGTGATGTAGACCCTTTGTAACTATCCTTTTTTGTGTGTCCATGTGTAACCAATTGCATGTATTCCAGTAGTTCTTTGTATGCTTATAGTGTGTCGGAATAAAGGGCCTGTATAGAGGCAATTATATTCCAATCGTTGGTATAGGTGTGTATTACTGCCTTACTGAGTCCAATAACTTTATGTCCGTGTAATAGGGTGAGTAGTTCTGAGATCATTACACGTGTCCGAAAAGCAAAACATAATGGCATTGTGAGCAGGGTCTTTGTGCTGAAATTGATAGAAGGCCAAACGAATCTGAAGTTTGGATATAGAAAAGCAATTTTTCGTTCACGTTTGTGACGTGTGTAAGTGTGTGAGGTATTGGTGATAGGGATGCAAAACATCCATTGACACTATGAATTCCCTATTAAGGAAAAAAGGGATATTGTCCTGAGGTAACGATCCCAGGGTGGACAAAGAGTCTGTATGACAAACTGGCACAGACTTGGGCGTGTGGTACAGGTTTGAGTAAGAATTGCGATATGTGAATAGGAGAGGTGAATCCGGCCAAGGTGATGGCATGCTTACAGTAAGTGCTTGTAGAAAAGGGGAAGGAGTGCTCGGCTTTGGGCAGATGAGCTTGGGTTTTGTTGTATGCATTCAGAAAAGTGCACCAGCAGAATGTTGAATTGCAAGCGAATGTCCTGAAATTGGAAAAGGAGGTAGGTGGCTGCAGAGAAACAGATGGCATTAATGCAGCAGCCATAAAACTTACAGAGGACTGGTTTTTTTTGGAATCAGAGGTTTAGGACAGTACCCCATGCAACACGTATTGTCTACAAAAAAGGTCCGAACTCCTCTCAAAAACTCACCCTTAAGGATCCAAACTTGCCTGTTTAGAAACCTTACGAACTACCCTCCTCGATTGCAACAAATGACACTCACAATTTTGATTGGAAAAATATATATATCTTTGTGTTTTATTACAAAATTATTTTTTATATATTATAAAACCTTTTTTTTTAAAAAAACATATCAACCACATTAGATTATGAAGTGCTAAACAAAAAAAGAAACTGAAATAGAAAAATGAACAACAAACTCAAGAGGTGGTCCTAGGATGGGACCTAAGAAATTCTATATACTTGAGTTAGAAACCTACACCGTTAATAAACAAAAGAACAATTACTAAAAACGAAGTGTGTTTTCTGTGTGGCTACTATCAACACTACAAAACAAAATATCCAATTGCATACTAGACAAAACCCATGACATAAAAAAGCATTACCAATCACAGTACCAATAAGGCATTAACTGCTGATCTGTACCTAGAATCACTGAAAGAATCCCGGTACTTATATAGGAGATTCCAGATTAGACATCAAATTTGTGGTTTTACCAAAGATGCTAATTTTTTTAATGTCATTAGAACGTTAGTTCAATTCTGTTGCATTTGAACATGTCAAAATCTCTGCTATGGATGTGAGGTCTGAGGAAAATTATCTGAAAGGGAATGCTAAGTGGGCACACCAGAAAAGTGGGCACTTTGGAGAAAAGGCTACTATCAGGTGGGCAGCAGATCAAGGAATTGGTAATTGTGAAAACTGTGATTTTACAATGTCCGGTGTGCCAACATCAAAAACAGAGATCTATTCCACATGTAATTCAAGGCATCTTAAAACGAGGTAAATCACTCACATTGGTCCAATGCCAGTCAGCAGAGGATGTCAATATGCGTGTACAGTTGTGGACATGAATTCAGGATACTTGATGGTGTTACCATGCAGAAGAGCCACACAATTGAATACAAATAAATTGTTGGATCAAGTGGCTATATATTGTGGGGGACCTCTACAAATTCAAAGTGACAATGGGTCTCATTTTAAAGGAAAACTAATTCAAGACTATTGTGAGAAGGGTGTCAAATGGATTTTCCACGTTCTTTATCACCTGAGGCTTTGGTATTGATTGAGAGAATGGATGGTTTGTTGAAAGAACAGTTGTGAAAGACTGCTGATGGTAACCTGAAAGGGTGGCTGAACGCATCCGAGATGCAATGCAAGTGTTGAATAACCGACCAATTGCTTACAGTGAAACCCTATTGATGAACATTTTAACGCCAGCTTTACAAATGAAACCGAATAGAGCATTTGAAACATTGATGTACTGGGAAATGTCAGCTGGAGCTCTAGCTCCTTATCGAGCAATACCAGACTCTGCAGGGGTGGATTGCCAAGCGAGGGAGGAGATTAGACTTGAACCCAGAGGAATCAGTGTTATTGATACAGGGATTGGAGTACAAATTCCATCAGAACATATGGGATTGATTGCCCCTAGATCTGGGTTGGCATTAAAAGGAATCCAGGTAAAGGGAGGAATTGTTGATGCAGACTACTAAGGTGAAATAAAGGTGGTCCTAATCAATAGTGGAGAGAAAATGCTGCCCATCCATAACAGTGATAGAATGGCGCAGCTAATTATCATCCCTGTCAAATTATAAATGGTGAAGAATGGAGAGCCACCCACTGTAGTAACTAAACGTGGGGATAAAGTTTTTGGCTCATCAGACAGAATGGTTCCCGGAGCAAAAGTTTGGATTGAGAAACCTAGTGGTCCGCCGGTTCCAGCAGATATGATTGCAGCAGGGGAAGATCAAATTGTTCTAGTAATGGAACCAGGAAAGAAGAAATTAAGTCATGTTCCGGCTGACAAATGTTATTTACGTGAGTGAAGTACTTCACTGATATCTTGTTTTTTTTGTGAAACTTCTTTTTCCAGACCATATGTGTGATGTTTGCACTTGTGGATTTGCGTGGAGTCCATTCGGGAGGAACCGGGGACATGCTGGAAGAGGTGGGGAATGTCTCCATTGTGCAACTGAGTCCGGTGATATAGATGACGACTAACAGCTTTGATGTTCCTACATTACCTGTTCGTGGTTCAACTAGATTGTATAGTGACTCCTTGCAGAGACTTCGTGGACATGGCCGTGACATTTTGTCCCCTTCTACGACTTCCATGTCTTTTGTGCAGCATGGCTATCCTGTGATTGTCGAGCAATCTGACAATGTATGGGTATTTTTGGCCCATCTTGTGTTGAATATCTCATACTTCTGCTTGGCTGATGTTCATGATGCTTCGAATTTGATTTTGACATGCCTTGTGGCCGTGCCAATGCCAGCCCCTGTCATGTTGCCTACCCACGGGCATCCGGATCAAGCCCATGAGCCCCGGGATCAGGCATCCAGACATTTACAAAAACCCCAGCAGCCCCAGCTAGGGGCTGTCTGGGTTCAGTCCTGGCACCGTTGGCACCAGGCTCATAATAAAAATCAGTCCTGGCGCCATAGGCGCCAGGCTCATAGACATTACTTACCTCATGCAGACCATGCTGCAAATAAATCCAAGCCAACGTGAGGCCTGGATGGGACTATTTTACTACAGGGACTATTTTTTACTCGGGTGTGGTCCTGGGGAACTTCTTTCCTGGGACTACTTTGGAGGCTATTTAAACCACACCCGAACAGCAGCACATGCTTCGTGTTATTCTGCATCCAGCAGCGTGACTCTCACCATGCCTGCAGCCAGCATCCAGTCTTCTGCCACGCCCGCCTCGAATCCGGAGCTCCTAGAATAAAGAGGAAGAAAAGGACAAGGTTAGAAAACAAACCTATTTCAAATTCCTCACCTGATTCCGGATCCATTTCATCTCCCAACCTGGAAGTACATCAGTCCGGCACGCGTCGCCAGCTCCAGCACGGCACAATACTCACCAGTTCTCACAGCATCTTTTGATCCGGCACTGTCTCCATCATTTCTTCACCGTACTCCAGCACCTAGGGGCACAAGAATAACAAGGTGAGCCAAGGGAATCAACAAATACCTCTTACCACCATAGACTTATCTGATTTACCACCGGTGGTATTATTCTCCATATCTTCATATGCCGCATCTGTAAAGAGGGAGAAAAACAACATGTTAACGCATGTAATAGTTACCGGACAGCGTTGGGTAACACAGACTCTTACCTGAACGCCAGCAGCAGCTACGAGACCTTCTTCTCACAAACTCAGTTGCAACTTAAGGAAGGAAGGGGACAAGAGTGAACATCGGGCACATTGAACTCTTTGAACTTGATACTTACCAATCCCGCCTGGGACTTCAGAGTCAATGCTTACCGGAACTCTCCCAACGCCTTCAAACCAGTGAAGTAACTGGTATCTACGCGCCCCTGCAAGACACGCTGGATGGAGAGCTCATCTTTTACAAACATAAGGTGAGGTTACTAAGGGGATATCAGAGGTGATTAGTGGGGGAGAGCGAGAACAGTTGGGAGGCCATCACTAAAACCCACAGGTGGCTAATCCCTGTCTCCACTTGCAGGAAAATACTTCTTCGGGTCCAGCAGACAAGACTAGGCGGGCCAGTCCAGACAGTCATCTCTGCACTACGCATCACGTTGATGGAGACCGCAGCTGTCCGGGTCCGATCGACACCCCTGTGGGGTCCAGGTGAGCGTAACAGCCCCTGTATTACGGCACGTTTTTGAAGTACTACATAATGATTCTCTAGTGGAAGATTCAGATATCAGAGGATCTTTTTCTATCTAAGAGTACTGCAGATTTTGTGCCGAATCTGATCGCATATGGAGGAATATGTCACCTGAGATATTGCTCCAGCTGATGTTTGTTACTTAATGACTTGTGATCCTCAACGCGTTGCAAATGTTAACAATTGGACTTGGCTGATAACCGACATGGCACTAACTCTGAAACTCATTTGTGTACCCGATCTATGTCTGTTTGTACTGATGTGTCCAATAATATGTTAGCTAATTTTACTGTTTTAGCTGCCAGTCATATTTGACATATGAAGCTTCCTAATGGTTGGCTATTTTCCTGTGGTAACCTCAGTTATTCTTATATTCCTGCTAACATTTCTGGTGGCCCTTGTCTTTGACACGCCTTAGTTTGATGATGTTTCCCTTGCAACCTGCTATTCATCGCTCTACGCGTTCTGTTCCTCATATTGGCCTGTCCCCTGCCTGTGATGCTAATGTATGATATGATATGATAGGTTATTTATAACGTGCTTAATACCCAGAGGTTTCTAAGCGCGGACCCGGGGATCGAACCTGTATTGCTCTGTGTTGTCTTGCTTCCAAGGTGAGCACGTTGCCCCTGAGCTATCCTCCTGAGACAATGGTCAGACAATGTACATCTATTGTCTGAAAGTGAGGTTTTAACACTTGCATTTTCCTTAGTGGGTATTTGGGGTTTGGCTGCTCGGGGCTACAACTCCTTAATTAGATTGGCTTGTGTAGTGGTTAAAGGGTGTAATGAGACCTCTCAAGCTTGGAATGAGCTGCTGTTAGACAACATGAATTTTAGGAAGGCTATTTTGCAAAACAGGTCTGTTATTGGTTATTTGTTTTTGAAACATAATTTGGTTGCAATGCCATTGAGCGGATGTGTTATTTTGATTTGGACGATCATTCCTGTTCTATTGTAAAGCTCATTGGTAGTTTAAAGGACCTGATTTCCCAAGTAACTCAGGACCAGGGCGGGAACTGGCTGGATCTGCTGTTTTCCTGGATTCCTGAGGTGTTGCGCTATGTTCTTATTTGTATTTTTGCAGTTGTTTTTGTTTTAGTTGTATGCTGTTGTTGTATTTCTTGTATTCCCAATTTGGTGAGGATGTTTCTTCAATTTCAAAAACCTTCTTTTGTGTCATTGAGATATGGCAGTTGATTGTCCAAAGGTTGGAGTGTAAGCGTGTGCGAAAATGAGCTAAAACATGGTGCTGGTGCACTGCCATTTTGGACATTCACTTCAAACCGTAATGAAAGTCTACATTCCTGTGAGCTCAGCTAGAAGGCAGGCATGAATCCTGCAGCAATTGCAATATTATATTATGAAACAGAGAAGCTCACTATGAAGGATAGTTGGCGTATTGTTCGCTCAAGGACGAGTCGAGAAGGGAGTCAGAGATAAGGGGTGCTGGGAACGAGCGTGCGGAAGATAAGCTGGGGTTTTTCCACTACTGTCTGGATTTTTGCGCTCTTTGCCTCCCATGCTTGCTGTCTGTCCTTTGGCTGGGGATCATTGGCAACCAGGTAGGGGCAGGGATTTGTCCCCCACAAGAAGAGAGGTATCCTGATGGTAGAAAGAGAATTGGAACCTCCGGATGAGGAAGTCTCACTGAGAGGGAGGATGCTTGGCTCCAGACACTGTTAGTACGTGTGATCTCTCCGCCTACCTGCCTTGGGACTGGGTAGTGTTGTTATGGCTGATATGAAGTTTTCTCCTACAACTGCACTAATGGTGATGTAGACCCTTTGTAACTATCCTTGTTTGTGTGTTCATGTATAACCAATTGCATGTATTCCAATACTCTGTATGTTTATAGTGTGTGTGAATAAAGAGCATGTAAAGAGGCAATTATATTCCAATCATTGGTCTAGGTGTGTATTATTGCCTTCCTGAGTCCAAGAACTTTTGGTCAAATAGGGTGAGTAGTTCTGAGGTCATTATATGTGTCCGAAAAGCAAAACACTGAACAATCCCTTTTATCATTCGGTAATAATTGTATTGTCGCTGTGTTGCAACTAACCAATGATCCACTACCTTTCGGAGATAAGCATGCCGTTCCGTCAACGTTACCAAAAATTGGACAAGGAGGTTTATAATTTACTTGTGTTTCTAATCTGTTTGGATCGCGTCTGGTGTACTAGAGGTGTGGAGCTGATTGATGGTTTAGAAATTGATATTCATCAGTGGACCACTGGTGCCCCGGAGGTTGATTTGTCACATGTGGCCTTTGTTATGGGAGTGCCATCTTGAAGCAGAATTTGCAGTAGACTTCCTGGTGAGAGCTCCGGTTGTCTGAGTGGGAGCATTACCCTCCCTCCCATGGAATCAAAGAAAGACAGCATCTTGAGTATTCTCTTACTTGGAGCATCAGAGATAGCCAGGCTGGCCATGAAAATGCATCACCTTAACTTGGGTTGATGCTTGTTTGATATCAAATTAGTTTCATAACTGTGCGATCTTATCAGTCACCTTACCAAAACCAGGTATCATTTATTTTTAGATTACCCTGCAACCAGACTGAAAAAGCAACAATTATGATCTTTTGAATCAGAGGTGCAGAAATGAAAATGCCACTCTGGCTGCAGGGAATTTGGTTCACAGCAAGTTACCTCTGTACATGCCTTGTGCTTCTGAAGAGTTGATAGAAGACTGGTGCAGCAAGGGCACATGAATGCACCATGCATTTGGCATGAAGCCTTTTATGAAAGGGGGGGTCGTTTTGCTTGGGTCTATAACTAGGGCCACGGTCTCATCGGCCCATAAAGCCTGCAGGTGGGATATTATTGCTAGAATAAATATAAAATAAGCCAGGGCTTTCACATCCTTGCCAGATACCATCTCGTCACAGGGAGAAATGCAGCAACACATCTGAGACAGTGATTCTCAATGCAGGCTATCAAACCATGTGCAAACAGAAATGGTGATTCTATGTGTTATCGTCCGACTTGTATCTCCTTAATAGAATGCGTTGATAGTCTTTTCACTATGTTTTTTTAATTTCTAAATGCAACAAATTCACAGTCCTCGCACACTGTAAAGTCAAGGTTTTGATTAGATATCTGCACAGCACCAGTTTTTACTTTGATTATGTGAACTCGGCCTGACAAGCACTTCGATAAAGCACAAGTCGAAATACCTGCTTATGCTCATGGACCGCATGGGTATCAAAAGCAAAGAAGGATTTCTAAGTTAGATCTCTCCGCTTAGTACAAGTCTCGTACTTTGCCAACCCCGCCCGCTCAACAGCCATGTTATCCCTTTCACAATCAATAACTGTGTGTGAGGAGTAAAAAATAGGGTATCCTGTCATTTTTCCACAGGAATGATGCCGTAGTGCTTTACTTCGACAGAATTCTGGCAAAAAAACAAAAATTGAATTATAGAGGGGAGGGGGGAGGCAAGGGGTGAAAACGGGTGGGGAGCGGTCTGGGGTCAGAGTATTACTGTAGGGAAAGAGGGAGTTTGGGGGATCCCCCCCCCCCAAAAAAAAATAAAAAAAATGAATCAGTGAGTTTTTCTTTGTTAGAATTCCAGCAAAGTACAGTATTTCGGCAGCATTCCTATCGAAAAAATAATATAGTACCTAAAATAGAGCACACCAGCAATCAATTCTTCTGAATCCATAACATGAGAGCACCTATAGTTCTATCCACAACGTCATTGCACAACAAAATATTAGTTTTGTCGGAATGCCACACAAAAGGGCAAAATGTAAATGCTTTCTTTAAAATTCAAAGGGCCTACTAGTGGGCGTCATTGCCAATGAAACCAGTGCAGCAAATTTACTTTCTCAAGCAACCAATTAATCTCACAAAGAAATGGGAAACATTCTGCATACATTGCCAATAAAATCAGGCAAATAAAAACCTCTGTATCTCCGTCACATAAGCAGAAATGGCCACGGAACCATAGCCATTACTTTCTTTGGATCCGTTGGCCATTTATGGATCGACAGTATGCGCCCGATGTGACTTCTGAAATGCACAATTCTCCACCTGGAAAGAGAAATGACTGGACCAGAATCCATCTCAAACCTGACTCTCATTCTCTCTTCTGATGCTATGAAACAGAACAAAAATTAAAATACCAACCAGGTAAAGAATTACAAAAGTATTAAAAATATCTGAAAAAACAGATTTCATTAGACATGAGTGGCCCCCAAAATCCAAAGGTTATTGCAGAGTAATAATAGTGTGCAAGAGACAGTCTGCCAATCATCGCCTGCAATAATGCACAGCAGTTGATGAGCACCTGGTAAAAATATGTTCTCTGCTCACAGATTCAAAATACTGATCCTTCTGATGATGGTACTACGCCCATGATAGTCCACAAAGGGACACCATTCCAGATTACTTTTGGGCACTAAAAATAAAACTTCCCAGTTGGAGATTTAGAGGGAACCGGTGGCGGATACAAATTACAGCCAGGGATCACCATTGACTCCCTCATTTATTTGGGCTTCTTTATTAATGCTATAAATAGGGATGTCATTTCACCAAAATGTCAGGGGTAGCGGAAGTGACATCACCCGACCCTTGACCCCTAATGACATCACAGGAAGTGATGTAATTTGACCCCACGCCGAAGTGATATCATGGGAAGCGATGGAACACGACCTTTCAACCGTTGACAAAACAGGAAGTGGCATCACATAGCTTTGTACACTACGAAAAATATGGTTACGATATCACTATAATGTGATGTACATTTCATACTAGAATGGATTGCCATATGTATCCTTAAGATCAGTGTGTATGTAGGCCCATATTACCAAATTACTATGAATGCAAGCAGACGTCCATGACCAAATGATAATGATGTGTTATTATATAGCACTAACACTGAAGCACTTTATATAGATAAAATATACACCCAGTATCACCCAACCTGTGTTGGAACTCATTTATCGACCTCAGAAGGATGAAAGGCTGAGTTGAGGCATTTAAGAACATACTAAATCAGACTCACCCCCTGAAGTGTACCTGAAATAAACCTTTAATGAGCACTTATTGTATAGAATTCCAGAAAGACACATTATTTGGTTTTCCTATTCTTTCTTTTTTCTTATGTAGGGTCACTGCTCAATGTGTTACACTTGTGGAGCCCGCTGTTCTTATTTTTCTTCCTTTTTTTTTTTTAAGGGGCCTGAACAAGAAAGCCAGCCACTCCAGAAGTAAAGAGCCACATGGTGTTGGCCCCAGCCCAGGAGCTTGCATTACAATAAAAAAAAAAAACTTTTTTTTTTTTAGGACTCAAGGGAGACCTCAGAGGTCGCCTTTGAGACCTCTGGCGACCCCTAAAAGACATCCCTGGCTATAAATAACAAAACTGTGATTTGGCGTTGGTTACAATAATTGCACTCTCAAACCAGCTGCGTATGGTGGATACTCGCTATAGAAGATTTTCCCTTCTGTCTTGTGTTCATTTCTATGAGGGGAACATAGTGCTGAAGATTCTCTATGGAATAGAAGTCTACGATCTTTCAACAGTTGATTATTTGTCTGTATTAGAATCCCTTATTTGGAGGACGGTCTTGTGTGTTCCTAGTTCTATAAGGCTTTTAGCTATTTGCTGCGAGCTTGGTCTAATCTCGCTAAAAGCGAGGGCTCGGCGGAGGCATCTCTCTTTATATAGGAAAATACTGGTGCCCAGTGAAGGTTCTCTATTTGTGGAAAATGGTTCTGTGGTTGTGCAGGAGTTTAAGGGATTATGTAGCTCCCCCTTAGTAGAATGTGGTTGCACCATTTATAAATTGATAGGGAACCCGTCAAAAGTAAAGTATGTGACCTGTTTTGACCTGGATTGGGTCCAGGCCGTGAATGATTTCCATCACTAGGCCTCGCTGTGTCACCTGTGTGGAGATCACAAGAGGCGAGGCACTCTAGCGCCTTTCATATCGATCTACCCAAACAGGTGCAAGCGTCATCTGTTTCTTAGGTTCCGATGGAACTTAATTCATGCTAAAGAGATCTTGGTAGGGTATGGAGTGGAAAAAGAGGCACCTGCTTTCTGTAGGTTATTTCAAGATAAGGCCCAGCAGGAGATAACTTAACATATTTTACTTTTTTGCTCGGCTATACAGGGATTCAGATGTAATGCTTTTAAAAAGTGTGCACACTTCTTTTCAATCATGTAAACTTGTTTGTCTGGCTCACCTACGTCCATTGTGGTGGCTGTCACTACTTTTTGTAGAGCCTTGAATATTGAAATTGACCAATTTATATTAAGTTACATTGTTTTGTTCTTTTGTGTTCTTTTTTCTTTTTCTCTTCCTTTTTCTATTACTCTGTTTCATATTTCTTGTTTTTATAATATGGAATGTTTTATGAATATTTTATTGTGTATCCTACTTTTCTGATTTTATTGATGTTAAAGGTTACTTTTTTTCTTTTTAACTAACCAATAAAACATTTTTTTTTAAAGTACCCATTACTAGTTAAGTTCTCCGGCAAAGGGGTTGCCAGGCTCAACCCAATTTTGTTTCAGGACTGCAGCACGGATGTCGGAACTCCGCTGTCCTAATGCCATGTAGTGCCCCTGCCTGTTGTAGGTCCCCGGCAGGGTCCTGCAGCAATGCACTTTGATGCCAATCGCTCTAGAATCCATTCAGTGGTTCTAAGATGTTTGGCCTCAAAAGATGAAAAGTGGACCCTCACAGGTCTCGTAGAAGGTGCTTTACGTGCCTCTCTTTGGCATTGTCTAAGCATACCACTTCCAGTCGAAGGGTTTATTTCAAAAGAAACCCCCCAGCAGTGGAGTAACTTTGTTGGGGGGGGGGGGACATGACATCTAAAAAAAAGATGCCCCAGCCAAATGAATGGGGACAAAATGGTGTGTCATGAATGTTGGGGGGGACAAACACCCCTGTCCCCCCCTAAAATTACGCCCATGCCCCCCAGACACTTATTTCAAACACTGACAATCTACCCGCAGTGCTGTATACACTAGACATGACACCAGCCCTTCAGTTATGGACGGATGGTGGGTGGTAAGATTGGCCAGGAGGTCTTCATCACCCCCGTTATTGGTCTATGTGTCCAAGTGTGCTTTTACCTTTCTACATCTCTGCTTGTCGTGACAACGTTTATTTATTTATTTCCATACGGAATGCAATAATTACTTAAGTAATAATGCCTTGAATGATCGCTTTCGTCGCCAAGAATGAACTGTGGATATCTATTCCCTTAAACAATGTTAGTGGGCAGATATGCAGAAGGTATCCATTTCCAGCTACATAATGCTTTCATTGGGAGTGTTCCTTGCAGTGAAAGGCTGCATACGGCTGATAGTTAACATTGACTTCCCGTTGTGTAAATCCTATATGCATATGCAATTCCCTTGGGAGGAGTGTGCATTACGGAACTGAGCATGCACGAAGCCATCGGTGCAGGGAGACTTGGCTAAAAGAGTGCATAGGCAAAGGAAAGCTTATCCAGAGGAAACCTCTCAGGACAGCACTTGAACCCTAATAGAGTGGTCTTGCAACCCTTTTATCATAACACCCTAATCTTGTGGCTACACAAATGAGTATATAATGTCGAATATTCCACACATTGTAATGTTAGGGTGAATGTTGGTAAAATAAGGTGAGCACCAAATACATTGTGCATCATTTCTCAGTGATTGAAGCGTACGCTCTTTTCTAATCAGCCAGGTATAAAGATCTATGGTTATTCTTATGTCACCAAAATGCTCTTGCTCGAACCCTCAATGGTGCTGTTTGCCCTTTTTTTCATAGGGGTATTTCGAAAGAGTACTATAGAAGTGCACCAGAATGTCAATCTTGCAACGGTACCGGATCAGAAAATAATGTATATTGTATTTCTAGATTTTGACAATGTGATTTACACAATAAGAGAAATAAAGTTCTTGTTTTGACAAATATTCACTGGAAGTGTCTATGAGAAATAAATTTTCGAAAGTTATAAAAAGTGCCAGTTTCCAATGGTAGCAGAATTCAAATTTCACCACCTGAACGCCCTTCCTGGGACTTTGGCTCTTCGGGGCATTCCACTCTGGAGATTTGCGGCTCACACAAAGGTTTGCTCGCAATCTCCACTCTTCCGGTTCTCTTAAGCCAAGTACATAGGTATCCATGACCTGCAGTCTTAGCGGGAGGAAGGTAGACCACGCATCATCCCATTCGGGAGTCCAAGTCAGGGTGAAGGTCTCATACTTCTTGTGGTTGCACGTTTGCAGCAAGAGTATCTGGTCCACCCCCAAGCCCCGTAACCCACCCCCAGTGTTTTTGCCAGAGCATGTCTTCATTCTATTCTTGGGGACCACACAGGTCCTTACTTCTGGGCCATTGGTCTCTGGGTACTCCTCAATTAACACCTGGAGGGGCTCTAAGGGTTTCTTCATTTACGTCCTCCAGGCTCACATAATGGCGTGGGTAGATCCTCCCATCGCTCAGAGTCGCAACCCCTCGGTTCTGTGAGTCAGGCCGGTGAAATCATAGCACAACATTGTCGAAGACATAATAGCTTCAGTGTGTTTTATCTAAAGGACTTTTTCGTGCTGCCTAAAACAAAAATGTGGATTTAAACTTTGTGGAGCCTGTTATATAGCTGAGAGGGGTCCATAAAAGAGTCCAGATGCCAGGGTTATGGGAACGCAAAATCATTTCTCTTTGGCAACTTAAATAAAACCAGTATTAACAATGTATTTCTTGCCACTTTGCCAGTTCTGAAGTACCCCTTTAAATGTTCACAAGGATTTTGGGAGCAGCACCCTGGCCCTCACTGTCTCTCTAGAGCGAGTTCTTGCAAGTGTTATCTTTCGGCTTATGTCCTGTTGGCGTTTTGATGCAATAGGCGTTGGTCACATCTGCAGGATATCTAGACGTTGTTTTGTCTCTGACACGAGCTTTACCAGCGAATGGAATTTAGCTGCAAGTGGTAGACTGAGCCACCCAGGCTATCAGAAGCTGGTTTTCAGAGAGGTGTTATCAGGGTTCTTATCCACTGCCTTCCCTGAGGTCTAATCTTTCCACTTTCTTTCCAACATTCGTATCGTCCTGGCCCTCTTTGGGAACCATGCGGCACAAAAAACGGGGCATCCTTGAGTGGTAGTGAAATCAACACATAACAGATCAAAAATATGTCATAGAGAAAACATGCAGTAATGATCAATCTGCAATTTGACCCTGATGTCCTGAAGTGAAAACAATGTTTGATGAAGGTCCTGAGGAATGCAACGAATTTGTGATGTTGCTGAAACTGGTTGACCATTTTTTAGGGATATCATTTAGGTATTGGGGATGACCTAATTTAATCATTTTATCTCTATTTGAAATTGCCATACACATTCAGTTGGGGACCCCATTTTGCAAATACTACTCTTTCCTGTGAAAATAATGAGATACAGATTTCTTCACTTCAGCATTGGGCTATGTTGAAGTAGCTTGATTGAGCAATCTTTTTAGCATTTCGTTTTTATTTTTGCAAATCTGAACATTAATCACGTTTTTTATTATAATATGGTCACACATAGCTTATAGCTGTAGGGTAATATTGACAAATCCCTCCTTTCCCTTTTAGGTAGGCGGCACACCACCTCGATCTAAGGTGACCTTCCTTTTACATTGGGAGAGCTCAGTGCTTGTACAGTGTAAGAGCAAGTAACTATTTTGCTTCCAACAATTGAAAATCCCATCTGTCGTGGTATGCTATATGCCTGAGTATAGGGAAGAGTCGCTCGTTCGACATGTCCCTTTTTGCTATAACTGCTCCTCTTTGATGCCACACTATGTGCTCATTCCTCCTCCCACATGGGCTCAACCCCTTCAGATCTGGGCCTCACCAGCAACCCCTGCCTTGGGAAATGTGTGCTGTCTCATTCCTTCCTGTTTCGATTGCTCCTAGATTTACCAGTCTTGTATATTTTGCCTGTCTCCCCATCCTCCGCCTGCTGCTTCTTTCCTGTCACTTGACTGGTTGACCTCTTTCCTCTCTGAACGACCTTCCCAGATTCAACTGGGCCCTTTGCTCTCCGCTGTCACAATCTCCACCTACGGCGTCCACCAAGGCTCTATCCTCTCGCTGTGGCTCTTCAACATCTACCTTGCCTCTTTGGCCCACCTGATCTCCTCCTTCTCTCCTCACTTGCAGTGTTATGCAGACAACATGCAGCTCTCCTTCAAGCTTCCTTCTACTGTTTCCTCTTCACCCTCTCTTATCCTTGACTGTCTGTCCGCCATCCAGGAGTGGTGTGCTGGCAATTATCTCTGCCTTAATGCCAGTAAGACTGAGAGCCTTCTCATTGGGAGCCCAGCCCCTACTTCCCTCCTGTCCGCCCTCTATGGGTGCCCCACATCCCGCTCTTGTGAGGCAAAAAACCTTGGTGTCATCTTTGACTCCTCTCTCTCCTTCTCTCCTCACATTGTGGATCTTGCCAAGAAGTCCCACTATCAGCTGCACACCCTCTGAGGCATTCTCCCTTTACTCACCTTCCTCCAGAAACTCAATGTCTCCAGAGCTCTGGTCCTCTCTAGGCTGGACTACTGCAACAGCCTCTTCCTCAATATTCCTTTATTCTCCTTTTGTCCCCTTCAACTAATCCAGAATATGACTGCAAGACTTATCCTTGGCCTCAACCCCAGGGACCACATCTCTCCAGCCCTAAAATCTCTCCACTAGCTCCCGGTTGTTGCTAGGATCAAGTTCAAGACCCTCTGCATCATCCATTAGGCCTTCTGGGGCCATGATCCCTGCTACATCCAACTCTCTCTCCCTAATACCTCCCTACTCTCTGCAGGTCAAACGCTTTGCTAAGCAGAAAGTGGGGGGTAGATCTCTCTCCTCTGCAGAAGCCTCCCTCTGGAATGGTCTCCCTGCCCCTCTCAGGCTTGAGCCAGATCTCCTTAAGTTTCAGAAGCTCCTCAAGGCTCTCCTTTTCTCTTCCTCCTTCCCTCTCCCCCTCTCTTGCTAACACCCCTGTCTGCCACAGTGACTGGCTGTCTGGTTACGTCTCAGCTCTACAGGGCAGCAGGCCCCCCTCCCAGTCCACCCTCGTCGCTCTTAGCATGTGGACCTGTACCACATGCCTCCCCCTAGCACTTGCCCAGCCCTTGTGGACCTCTTCCCCCCACACCAAACCCCCCCTTTCACTTGCACTCTCTTCTCTTCACCCTGTACTCTCCCACTCTAGCACTTTACTCTTTGCGCAGAAACACCAGAACGACAAGCAATGCAGCAACCAAAAGTAGAAAGTTGACACAGTCCCACAAAAACAACCTTGTCATCCTTAGCACCAATCAAATTAAATGAAAGAATAACTCTTTCCAAGTACCCTGGCCTTGCCATGAGGGAGCGTGAACCACTCTCAGCCAGGGGTGTGAGTCCTACCGATTAGAGATCCAGAACCAGTCCAACCCATGAGGGGGACAGTGGCAGTTGAGAAGTCCTCAATTATCCCCCCCCTTGTGCCAGCCTACTTCTGTGCAGACTACACTTTTCTCGTTTCCTACTTCCTCGACAAGATGCTTGCCAGTTTCTTTTTATCTTTCTCAGAGATCCAACATCAAAGCAAGAAACCAACAGGAAGCATCCCAAGGAGAGCCTTGGTCAATAGCTTCACCTCAGCAGCAGAGAACCAGGAACCAGACTGCCTCCCCACAGATCCCAATCCAGCACAAGGTCTGTCCTACAGAAAGAAAAGAATGGGGAGAGAGGAACCAACCCACAACACAGGCATGTGGCAGTGAGGACAGCCACCTAAGAGCAGCAGGAAGACTGCCTTCACCGGCTACCCTAGACTACCAGGGACCTTACCATCTGGGCACCCCTCTAACACAAACAGAGACATCAGACTTCCTGGGCCACCATGATCGTTCTGCGGCAGGCCCGAGCAACGAAAGTGAGCAGGGCTTAGCCCGCTATTTCTAACGTTATATGACACATCACTGTCCCAGGTGGGGAGGACCGCGCCAGATTGAAATAAAGAGGACCAATCCCTGGAAGAATGGGGGAATACAAGGGAGCAACAGGAAACAGAAAGATTACTCATTTGAAGCCAGAGGAAGAGGAGGTGAATGAGCAACCAGGAGGGAGGAATGAGCAGCAGAGTGTGAATGCCATTTTTGGAGAAGGTGAGGTATTTGCTAGTGGATGAAAGTGGTGCTTCTGTGTAAGTGTGTGTGTTTGTGTGGCAAGTGCAGTTAAAAAGATTAGTTTAAGGAGTGATTGAGAAGCAGATGATACTGAGTGAAAGGTGAGTGTTTGAGTAGTTGGAGGGAGCTGTAGTGTGGAGGAGGTAGCTGTAATGTGGAGGAGGGAGCAGTGGTGTGGAGGAGAGAGCAGTGGTGTGGAGGAGAGAGCAGTGGTGTGGAGGAGGGAGTTATAACATTGAAGGGTGGTGATGAGTAGAACAAGCAGTGAGAGACATCGGAGGGACAGAGGGGGAAGACATACAGAGAAAGAGAAAAGGGGGTGGAGTTGGACATAAGAGAGAGTGGAGAGAGGAGAATAGGTTTCTGAGACAGGGAGGGGAGACATTAGAGCCTTTTGGTGTGTCACTTTAAGAAACACACGCGATGGAGTGATATCACTCGATCGCGTGGAATAAACGGGGCGTTCCTGCCGTGCATGAGAGCGCGAGCAGAGCCCGGACAGTGAGCAGCTTGTCTGGTGTTGTCTGTGGGAAAAGGGAGCATGCCACATGCTATGCCATAAAGGGCACCTACCACAATGGCAATGAGGGGGTCATTAGTGATCTCACGGACCCGACAGTTGGGCCAGGCTGAGGTGAACATGAGCAGCTGCTCGAAGGGAGAGCCGTCATCGGCTCCAGAGCTGATGGGTGCATCACGGTGTGGGACAATTGATTTTTTTCTTTGTTCAGTTTGCTCGCTGAGGATGCAGATCCCTACGGGAGCACATGCACCTCCCCTTTCAATTTTTGGAGCATCCACGGATGCAATGCCTAGAATCATTTAAAAATAAAAAAATGTGTTTCTATTTTCAACTTTCTGGGGGCAAAGAAGAAACAGTGACTGTTATGGCATTGGGGACTAAGGGATATTTCATCCTTCTTTCACCCTGTTTTTGGTTTTTCTTTGGTACCTGTTGTTGTGAATGACTTGGAAGGAAGCATTTTCTTCACCTCACTTCAGTTTTTGTTGAGTCTCTTCTCTGTATCCATGGAGGAGGGTGGCATTGGCACGGTGAGCTCCAGATAGCTCAGTGATGGTGGCAAGTGTGTCATCTTGGTTGCGGCCCCTGCCAGGAAGGGGTGCCTCTGTCTGGAGGATAGTGATGACAACTACCCAAACAATAGAGGTGCACCAAGAGGCAGAAGACCCAATGGCATGAGACGTGGACAACCACAAAGACCCCGGAAGGGGAGAGGCAGAGGGAACTTGAGATCTTACTCTGCTTTTTTAGACCAGGACCAAATGAATTGAGACTTCGAACCACGAGACACAAGGAGCAGGAGACCTTATTAGTCAATCTATCTAACTACCAACCCAACAAAGCAGAAAAATCCATACTAGAAAAAGGCTTTAGCTTTGTTCCAACGGATCAGTATGACTTATTTGGAAATAGAACTGATTTGGAAATGCTGTTCAGGAAAATCCACCTGAAACAATTATTTTCTATGAACACTCACACTGGTGAGACCAATGAAACAGGACTACTTTGTCCATCGAATTTCAATCCTCATACGACCAGCCACACCCCAGAATCCATAGTGTTCCAAAGAACGGTGATGAGCGATATTGAAAACTTGGAGATGGGCACTATTCCCCATAAATTCCAGAATACGAGTAGAGGAGAAAGAGAAGCGATCCAAACTTTGAAATGTAACACGAACATAGTGATCAGATAAGCAAACAAAGGAGGTGCCATAGTCATCCTTAATAGACAGGATTACATCGAAGAATGTGAACATCAATTGAGTGACAGCTCTTTCTATGAACCACTCAGAACAGATCCTACTAAGAAATTGCAATTACTGATCAACTGCAAAGCCATCAAAGCAGAAGAAAGAGGCTGGATATCCAAGCAAGAAGCTGAATACTTGATGCCTCCACATCCTAGTGTCCCTAAGCTGTATACTCTACCTAAAATAGACAAAACTCTTGAGAACCCTCCTGGGAGACCAATAGTGTCCGGCTGTGATTCCCTTTTGAAACCTCTCTCTAAATTTGCGGATCGATTCCTGAGCCCATATGTAAAACAAATGGCATCTTACATACAGGATACAACAGAAGTTATCAGATTGGTAGAGGGAATGAAGGTAGACAATAGGGACCTACTAGTAACTCTAGATGTGGTATCATTGTATACTAAAATTACACAACTAGCCACACTGAATATGGTAGAAGAGAAATTGTTAACCTCAAGAACTACAGGCAGAACACCTAATTATTTTATTCTTTGGTGCACCGAGATGTCACTATGCAAAAACTATTCTGTTTTTAATGGCCTGTTCTACAAACAAGTACATGGTACTGCCATGGGTTCTGCAGTGGGACAACCTCTTGCAAATTTGTATGTACAAACCATTGAAGTACATGTCATCATGACAGACCTTAATCCATATAGAAAATATATCAAACTATGGAAAAGATTTATCGACGACATTTTAATGATTTGGACAGGAGATATGTTGAACTTTGACTCTTTTGTATTGTGGCTGAACGCACAAAATCTCTTTTTGAAATGTACCAAAACTGTAAATTATGATGCAATTAACTCTTTGTGAACAGAGAACAATCAGTACTCCAAGTTAAGCCATTCCATAAAGACACTGATAAAAACTCTATTTTACTTTACTCAAGTTTTCACCCCCAACACACAAGACAAAATTTACCAGTTGGTCAATTTCTACTAATGAAGAGAAACAGTAGTACCAAAAGAGATTTTGTGGAAGAAGCCGATAATCTGAAATCCAATCTGATACAGAGTGGCTACCCCAAGAAAGTGGTAAAAACAGCATACAAAAGAGCATCTAATAACAACAGAGACGCAATTTTGGAGTATAGAGAAAAGGAAGAAAATGATGACAAGATTCTGTATGTTAGTACATATAGCCCACTATCCAATGAAATAACGAAGATTGTGAGACACAATTGGCATGTGTTAGAAAAGGGTGAATGGGCATCCAAGATGGCCGGCGTCTGAGTAAGACGCGCTCCTCCGAGCTCCGTCCGAGCGGGAGTATTAAAAGGTGTCAAAAGCTACTATCTACGTGGAAAACCGAAGGAGGGCTGCCGTATGATCAGGGGAGGATCCCGTTGGGGCGGAACGGCGGCGCGACTCCTGCAGAACTGAGGACTTCGTTCGGCGGATTCGGAGCCCGCCAAAATCACTGTGGCCCGCCGAGGCGGAGCGACCTGCTGGTGGGCATCGGCCCCGGTGGAGCAGCTTCCTCCCGCCCCCCCCGCTAGCGACCCCCTCCCCTGTATCGCGACCCCATCAAGGGGTGCAGTGCAGCAGGCGGGGACCTCGGCGGCAGATCGGCCCGCGGAGGGGCTGTGTGGAGTGGCGACTGGCCGTCCTTACATTTGCGGCTGCGGCCGGCGGTCTCGCGCCTTAGCCTCCGTGGGCCGCGGGCCCGAGTCGATCCGGCTTGGGAGGCCGTGGCCGCTGTTGCTCCCAGCCTCCGAGGGGAGGGCCTGATTGCAGGTGAGGAGAGGGGGGTGGCGGCTGAGGACTCGCGCCCGGTCTGGCCTGGGGGGTGCCCTGCTCGCCCTGTGTGACCGGGCCCGGGGGCCCGCCCCCCCTTTGTGTCGGAACGGGCTGATAGTTGCGGCCCGGTCCGGAGCTGGGACCTGTGTGCTTTAGCCTGCGGTAGGGGGGCGGTGGCCCGCTCTCGGAAGCGCTGCTCCCGCGGGGGAGCCTGTGGGGCCATTTGACTGGTCTGTGAGGCTCCTGGCTGTGCTGGGGGCCCCACTTTAATTCAGAGGCGGAGGAAGAGATCCTCTATAATCAATTTTTACCGACAAACAGCAACGTCCATTAGGAACCATTGGAAGACATAGTGGCCCAGAGAAAGCTTGGAGAGGCTCCCCGGACGTAGCATTGCGCTTTTGGACTGTTGAGCTCCCTGGAGAGGGGGTAGTAAAAGGAGGTTGCCTGGTGGTGTTGGGCGGTTTTCCTACGGGAGGGGGCCCCACTTTAGTGAGCGGACAACGAGCCACTTGCGCCTTCTGGGGTGGCGAGCCCTTCGCTCAGCTGAGTCCCCTTCCTTGGGGGAATCATACAAATGCCAAGGCCCAAAACCAAAGGAACCCTGCGCAGCAGCCGGAATGCACAACTAGAACACTGCTGGAAGCAATACCACTCGGAGGGATCTCAAAGTAAGATAACAAGGGAGAAAAGTCCTCTGCAGAACAAAGACACCCCTGCGGGCATGGCTTTGAGCAAGGAGGACCTCAGGGAATGCCTCCAGGGAATGGAGGACCGGATGATGGGAGCCCTCCAAGATCACCTAAAGGCAATAAGAGAGGAGTTCCGCTCTGCGATACAAGAAATCAAAAAGGACATTACGGGATTGGAGGAGAGGGTGGATACGGCAGAAGCGGGCCTCTCTGAAATCGCTGAGGAATCCAAGCAAGCTAGTGTACTCTTGGAAGAGATCTCAAGGGCTACACACAATCTGGAACTCCAAGCTGAGGACTTGGAAAATAGGTCCCGGAGGTCCAATATCCGAGTCAAGGGACTCCCAGAATCGATCCACGACAAGGACCTAAAAGAAACAATGCAATTATGTTTCAGTAGCTTCTTTACGGAGGTCCGACCCGAGGATATACACATCGATAGAGTTCACAGAATCGGGCCTTCTAGAAAGGAACCAGGAGCCCGGCCGAGGGACGTCCTTCTGTCAATAACCTCTTGCGCGTTGAAGGAGGATATTCTCCGCGCAGCCAGGAACTCGCAGCCAGTTACCGTTAATCAAGCTCCAATTCAGCTGTTCCAGGATGTGGCTCTTTCGACCCTACATAAGAGACGACTAATGGCTCCGGTTACGAAGGCTCTGAGGTCCAAGGGGATTAAATATAGGTGGACGTACCCATTTGGCTTGCAATTCCCCTGGGAGGGCAAACAGCACCGAATTGCCACCTGTGAGGAAGGGGTCACAATTCTACAGCTAGAAGAGGAAGAGGTGCAGCCCCCGGAACGGGTCCCAGTCCGTAGTCTCAGGGATCGGAATCCTAGGCAATGGGAATGGTCCACAGTCTCAGCAAGGAAGCGAGGATCCGAAGGAAAGGGGAGAGACCAGCCAACGAGGTGAACATGGCCACACGGGAGCGAAAGTACCCTGGCTGCGGGCTGTGGGGGCGGGTCTTCAGGTTTTCTAAATTGTTATACACCTACTTAACAAGCATCCTTGGAGCAATTTTACCCTCGGACGGAGCGGGAGGGTAAACTATCTTGGAACCAATGCAGGACAGATTCAGGTCCTGGCTGAACATAAGAAAGGAATGTGAGACCCAACGCCCTGATAGGGGCGCAGAGAAAGTCTATTGGAACTTTGTTCTGAGGGGTCCCAAGGGGGGGAGGGGTGAGGGATAGGGGGGGAGGGATGGGAAGCTACAGATGTGTTCGTTGTTAAACCATGACATGGATTGGGATAGCTCAAATGTAAGGGAGGCCCGAAAGGAAGTGATAAGTCAAGAAGACGAAGGAATGAATTGCACTCACGATGGCTGAAATGAATATAGTGTCGCTCAATGTACAAGGCCTCAATTCACCAGTCAAACGTCGGTCGATTCTGATGAGGCTTATAGACATGCAGGTCTCGGTGGCGTTCTTGCAGGAAACGCATTTGCTCCCGGAGGACGAAGGAAGAATGAAACATGGGAAGTTTCCCCGTCAGTATTTTGCCTCTGGGGGCAAGAAAACCAAGGGAGTCGCTCTACTGCTCGGAGCCAATCTAATCTTTAGAAAACGGGCGATGTATCAAGACACGGAAGGGAGATGCCTCATCATAAAAGGGTTGATACAAGACCAAATATACACCTTAATTGCACTCTATGCTCCGAACGAGAGGCAGGACTTGTTCCTGAGAGGGGTGCTGAAAACTCTGGGGAGCTGGTGTGAGGGCCAGGTAATACTAGGGCTAGACTTTAACTGTGTCATGGACCCAGGTTTGGATAAAACACTCCCATCCACGCCAGCAGATGAAAGAAACAGACAGGCGCTAGGCAAGCTCTTTAGAGATTTGGGTGTAATAGAAACTTGGAGGTTTTTCCATGGTCAGCAAAAGGAGTACACCCACTATTCGGCGGTACACAAGGGGTATTCAAGAATTGATATGGTGTTGGTGTCCTCTACCCTGATACCGCATATCACCAAAGTTGAAATAGAAGCCCAATATGTGTCAGACCATGCCCCAGTTCTGGTGCAGATGGAGATGGTTTGTTCTATTTACAAGGGCCCTAAGCCCTGGAGGCTGAACGAAATGATACTGAAAGATCTGGCCATTAGAGCACATATGGAGGAGATGATCCAGAATTACTTCCTTGAAAATGATAATGGGGAGACAAATTGGGGATTTGTGTGGGATGCTGGGAAAGCCGTGATTCGGGGGGAATTTATCTCACGCACAACAGCATACATTAGGGAGAGAACCCTTATTCAAAAAAAGCTTGAAGCAGCTCTAAAAGATGCAGAAAGGCAGCATAAATACAGGCAATGCCAAAAAACTCTGCGGGTGGTTAGAAAAGCAAGAGCCCAATTAGAGGCACATGTAGCAGAGCGTACAGCACAAACACTAATTAATACAAAACATACTTACTTTGTCCACGGGAGTAAAGCAAATAGATTTTTAGCAGCCAAACTCCGCAAGCAAAGCTCCCGCAACTATATAGCGGAACTTAAAACTCTGAATGGGGACCTGTGCCGAGCGGAAAGGGATAAACTTGAGATTATAGAAAAATTCCATCAGGCCTTGCTAGAGAAGGAACATTTAGATTCTCAAGCATAGGAGGGGTATATGTCGAGGGTGGCTCTCCCTCAGATCTCTCGGGAGGATAATGAAGCGTTACGTGCCCCCATAACCTCACAGGAAATAAGTGATGCTATTAAATCATTACCCCGCAACAAGGCCCCTGGTCCAGACGGGCTAGGGAACGGGTTCTATAAAACATTTATCGTCCAACTACTGGGCCCTCTGACACACCTGTTTAATCACATTAGAGAATCTGGCTTAGTCACCCCAGATATGGGAGATTCCACCACTGTCCTGATATTGAAGCCCAAAAAAGACCCCTCAGATTGTGCCAGTTATCGGCAAATCTCCCTTCTTAATACTGACGCTAAGCTCTATGCTAAGGTCTTAGCAACCTGGCTCGCCAAGGTTTTACCCAAAATAATCCACCCTGATCAGACAGGTTTTATAAAGAGGAGGTATGTCCAAGATAATGTCAGACGGGCGGTGGATATACTGGACATGGGAGGTAGAACTGGGCAAAGGTTCTCTGTGGTAGCTCTCGATGCTAGGAGAGCATTTGATAGCTTGGACTGGAAATATTTGGAGCTGGTGTTGCAGAAATTTGGCTGCGACCCCCTCTTTAGCAGAATGGTTCTGGCAAACTTCCACCACCCAGGCACCACATTTATAGTTAACGGGGCCCGCACAGCTAAGATTAAAATAAAAAGAGGGACCAGGCAGGGCTGCCCACTTTCGCCCCTCATCTTTGCAATGGCAATGGAGCCCATAGCTGAAGTGATTCGACAGGAACCCACCCTACACGGGGTTACATGTGGGGGAAGCACACATAAAATAGCCCTCTATGCCGATGACATAATGCTGTTCCTCCGGGACTCTAGGGCCACATTCCCGAAAGCCCTGGACATTTTACAGGAATACGCGTTGATATCCGGCTTTAGTATAAATTTCACTAAATCTAAGGCTCTGAACATCACAGAGGGGGAGGAGGTGGTCTCAGACCTAGAAGCAAGATACCCAATAACCTGGGAAAGGGAGTCAATAGAATATTTGGGGATCCGGCTGACCAGAAACCACAAGGGTCTTTATGGGGCGAATATACCTCAATTTGATGAAGCAGCTGAGGGAGGATCTGCACAGGTGGGACTTACAAGAGCTATCTTGGTTCGCTAGAATTGCAGCACTTAAGATGACCCTGCTACCGCGCCTGTTATACATTGTAAGCTCCCTCCCAATAGAGGTCCCT
The DNA here is from genome assembly GCF_040938575.1 of Ambystoma mexicanum. NCBI lineage: Eukaryota > Metazoa > Chordata > Amphibia > Caudata > Ambystomatidae > Ambystoma > Ambystoma mexicanum. The sequence goes on from NC_090921.1 coordinate 1,088,211,701, forward strand.
CTCAAAGCGTGTAAAGCTCTTCAGGATGACTTAACTTCCTTTATATGGCACAGAAGGAAGCAGAGAATACAGCGTAGGATTCTTATGAGGCCTCCGGGGATGGGGGTACTGGGGGTCCCGGATGTTAGAAGATATGCCCTAGCTGCGCAAATTGCACCAATGCTTGGTTGGATGAGAGAAGACACACCGAGAAGGTGGGTAGGAATTGAACAAGCTGCGACCATGATCCCGTTAAGGGTTCTACATGGCTTGCAGAAAGGGGATAGGGATGCGGAAGGACAGATTCTGGAGGCGACCAAGACTACTCTGCAGGGATGGGATCGAGCTCTGAGAAGACGGAAGGTTACTCCAGGTCTGGGGCCTTATACACCCATGGCGCATAATAGGAGCTTTTTGCCGGGTACACAACCCGTGTTCTGGAAGAACTGGGGACAGACTCAGTCATTGTGTCTTAAGGATTTTTATCGGGAAGGTAACCCACTGCTGTTTGAAGACTGTAAACGGGTGTTTGGAGTGGGCGAAGCAGACAGATTTGCCTATATCCAGATACGACACTGGATTACGAACAGAACAGTCAAGAAAGCAGCTACAAGAGAACCAGTGGGTCTGGAGTTAACCCTGCATGATGGGGAAGAAGTGGGAGCGGTCTCAAGGCTATATAAGATATTAGATGAAGCTCGAAGCAGTGACACCTTCCCATATATGACTAGCTGGGCGGAGGACATAGGGGAACCCCTTACGGAGGACGAATGGTCCCAAATATGGTCAAGGGCACGTAAGGCCTCCACGTGCACAGGGTTCAGAGAAATTGCACATAAGATCTGTTACAGGTGGTACTTGACTCCCTACAGGCTGCATAAGATGAATCCTAGCTATCCCCCCACTTGTTGGAGAAACTGTGGAGGCAAGGGAGATCTATATCACATGTGGTGATCCTGTCCAAAAGCTGCTTTTTTCTGGAAGGAAGTTCTAAGCCATATAAAAGATATCACAGGCAAGCAACTACCAGATGCACCTAAAGCTATTCTCCTGGGCATGACAGTAGAAGTGACATACTCAGCAACGGGTGATAACGCAAGGTTAATTACCCACCTGCTAATGGCAGCCAAAATGACTTTAGCGCAAGCCTGGAAGGATCCTGCAGGGCCCATGCCAGCCTGCTGGTGGATAAAGATTTGGCACGTGATGGCTATGGAAAAAGTGGGGGCCTTGAGAGATGGCAAATACTTAAAGTTCAGATCTGTTTGGGACCCCTTCCTTGAGCACGTTAAAGACAGAGAGGCATATTTCTTCAGGCCAAACCTGCTGAGAGCGGTGCATATCTAAGAACAAACGGATCCTGTATAGGAACCAGAACGCCATGTAGTGGCCCCGCCAGTGGAAGATGACACTACTAACAGCGAATTGAGGATCTGATCCATGTCACCACAATAGGAGGGGGGGGAGGAAATAGGGGAGGGAAGGTTGTTAGTTTGCAGTTCAAGTTTAATCACGTTCTGAATCTTTGCTAGTATGATGAGATTTAAGTCTGAGGTGCAGCTTTAATAACTGCTTACTGAGCTGGTCGAGAGATGTGGCATCTGAGCTTGTCACCGCAGAGAGACTATACTGGGAGCTGGCTCGGTAGGCTCACAAAAGTTGTGCAGGGCCCAAACGGTGATCAAGTTCACCTGGTGTTTGCGTGGACCCTGAGGGTCAGCTAACCGGAGGCTGGCCTATAAGGGTTTTGCCGAGGACGGATGAATAGACTCCTAAGGACTTGAACTCAGAGGAGACATGCTCCTATTTCTCATTTGTTTTGGTTTGACCCTTGTCCATATATTGGTAGACAAAAGCTCAGCACCGTTATCGCCTGTACCTCTTTTTCCTCTTTTCTCTTCCTTTTTTCTATTCCTGTTCTTCTCTCTCTTCTTTTCTGTGTCTTTCTTTTTACCTACTTGCCCTACTCAGGTTATAAAGCTACCAGAGATTAAGCTTCTATACTTTTCCCCCAGAGGGTGCTCAGATACTTAGGAACCTGAGGGATTATAAAAGGCTAAATGAAATTTTGATGTTGGATGTAGAGATTAATCGCTGTATCATTTCCAGTGACAAACGATGAATTTATTCTCCCACGAAAGTTATTTAACTCATAGCAACTAATGAAGTGCGGACAAGTTCGATCTAAGTTTTGGATGCAATGGGTTGAGATGAACAGGGGTGTTATTTATAATGAATTTGGATGAACTTAAGGTTTTATTAATCCCTCAGTAAATAAGGGCGGAGAATGGAACTGGGGGAAAGCAATGATTTGCCAAGGTTCACAATGAGAAACTTATGGTAGAATTCATGGGTACGGGCAAAGTGTTCTTAAGCGTATCCTCACATGTTGCTTACGTGGTTTGGGTTGGACTGTGAACTGGGGTTGTTGAATGAAATGGGAGGGGGTTATTACTGTTCGATGCATTTATGATGTGTTTCACTGTTCTGTTTATTATGGCTTAATTAATTTTATGAGGAATCTTATCGATCTGTCTACCTCTGCTGATCGTGGTTTATGCATTTGAAAATCTAATAAAAATATTTGTTTAAAAAAAAAAAGAAAAGGGTGAATGTCCTCTATCGGCACCTAAGTGTGCCTTTCGGAGAAGTAAAAACTTGAAGGAACTGATTACAAGGAATGATGTATTTTTAATGCCTAGTGCACAATCAACACTAACCGAGAGCTGGAGCCTCCTCAGAACTACAGGCCATAGCCCGTGCGGCCACTGTAATTGTTGTGCGCAAACCAAGAGAAGCAAAGACATTGATTTAGGTTTAAACAAAAGATGGGAACAAAGAGTCCTTACTAACTGTAACTCTATGATGGTAGTGTACGCTATATGGTGCACTTGCGATAGACTTTACATCGGAAAAACTGAAAGAAAAGTCAAAGTCAGGATAGGAGAGCATAAAAGCTGCATAAGGAACAATACTATCAATGCACTTTTAGTGGGTCACTTCACTAGTTTAGGGCATAAACCGGAAGAACTGAGATGGACAGTGATCATGAAAATTGGGCAAACCCACGATTCAAGTAATGATAAACACACACTGAGTGTACAAGAGCAAAAGATGATTTTCTTGACGAAAAGCTACCCTTTGGGGTTAAATGAGAACATCTGTAGTGTATTTATTAAATAACACACACTACAGGTACAGATTGCAACTGTAATGGCGATTCATGCAACACAGAGATTTCTCTTATATTCCTGACCCGTGTGGTCCATCATATTCAGTGAAATTGAAGCCCCCACTCGCCTCAAGATTGCATAGCTCCTCCCAGTGACACCGAACTATGTAGGCACTCCTTGTGTACTACTCACTAGTTGCGTTCCGGCATCCAATCCTTGTTCAGATTTGTGAAGTCAATGTACACCTCCCCTACACATTGGAGTTCAGTAATCAGTAGGTTTCTTGCACATTGGACAATTTTATGGTGTCACTTATTTACCCTCCAGTAGACTGACGTTCTGCTGCACTCTCGCCATTTTAAGGATTTTAATCCTTATATATGCCACAACTATGAGTGCGCATTACAGTGCGTGCTCTAGTAACCTAAATACCTAGAAACACTACTGATACAAGCACTAATTATTCGTTATGAGACTTGAGATTAGCGTTCCGGTGAAGACACATGCGCAGTAATGCCAACTAACAGCATATAGCGTGTTCGATCATCGTAGCAACGGTTTCCCACTCCACGCCTCGTAGACCATATCAGCAGCTTCACCCTCACAGCATCTGACCCGATGGAGCCACTAAGCTATTTCCGATGATCGAAGCGTTTATTATGGTTTGCTCTATGCTTCCGACGGCAGACATTTGCTAGTCACAACATGTTATGGTGACGAGCACATAGAACGTCTATAGCGGCCCGACACACTGCTTAATTGCCCCTTTTCTTTATACATATGCAAGCAGATTTGTTCAGCATAGAATATATTTATAAACTCTTTGAATGCGTGCCCGCTCAGTATGAAGACACGCCGCTGAGCAAGGTACTGCCATCATTATTATTTTCCAATATATGATGGTTTTATTTATCACTTCCATTATAATAGCTAGTCAACTTGCTCTTATCTCCTACCATTAACGCCTCAACGTTGAACATGTTGCTGCTTACATTGCAGGACTTCATAAAACAGCCCTGTTTACCGGCACCCTCAATTGTATGGTTACAATACGAAGAAGACAAACACTTCTTTTAGCTTCCGGGTATATGTCAAGTAAGTCTCTACTAAACTACTCAATGCTTTCATCCCATATTCTACTATTATAGAGTCTATGGAGAAGATAGAATAATACAGTTTTCTACACGTTGGGATTAAAGGACTATGCGTCTTGTCTATTGTATGTCAACAGGGATCGCTGGGACTGCTACACTGAGAGACAATGCAGCCCTCAAGGATTGTTTACCGATACTAAGAGACGGTAAGCCGCTAACTGGTTTGTAAGTGTGATAACCCTAGAACTATCCAGTGTGCTGTGTGTCCAAACCTCTAATAGTTGTGGGAGCCTTTTATGTTCTTGTGCCTCTATCTGCACCCACATTCCTGTCTAGGTTGAGGCTGCTGTCAAAAGCAGGATAATCAGGATGCTGGGGTTAGGGCTGCAGCTGGTGGAGTTGCCCAAGCGAGAGCTCATGTGCCGCGCCAACAAGGTTCACTTGCCCCAATGCCGGAGTTTGATGTCTCGGGGGACCATCCAGTCTGGGGTCAAGGTGGAACTCCTGGGTTGACCTCCTGGAGATTTACTTCAGGACCACAGGAGAGACGGACGATGAAAGTAAGGTCACAACCCTCATCTATGTGGCTGGTCCTGTGGTTCACAGATTTATATGTCTTGGTAACCAGTCGATGGGACATACGCTGCCACTAAGGCTGCGCTAAGCGAAAACTTCATGCCCCTTGCAAACATGGATTATGAGAGGTTTGTTATGTGTAATGCCAAGCAGAAAGACAATGAGCCATTGGACACATTTCATGGCCGACTTCGGCTCCTCGCGTCCACATGTGTGTGGGAGAATGAGGAAGGGATGATACGGAACCAATTGATCCAACAGTGTGCATCTGGCAAGTTGTGCCGGCAGGTAGTGAGGGAGCCTGGATTGACACTAGCACAAATTCTCAAACTGGGCAGATCATATGAGGTGGCAGAAACACGTGCTTCCAAGATGGACGCTGCGATATGCACCCTCAAGATTGATGAGGTGTGCACAGTGGGAGCGCTCAAGGAGCAAAAGGGGGCAGCAGAACCATGGTGCCAACACGTGAGAGGGGCACAAAAGCACCAGCATCATGCCTCCAGTGCGGGTCTGACCTCCCTCATCCATCGGAATGCCTGGCGAAGGGGAAGGCATGTGGAAGGTGTGGCAGTTCAGACCACTTCATGCAGATGTGTCACGCACTGCCCCTGGTGGTCGTTCAGAGGGGTTCAGTCAGGTTTGGGTCCTTCAGACAACAGTTCCCTCAGAGTGTCGCCCTCGTGGACCAAGAAGAGGATGTGGCAGAACTGGAGACTGAAGAGGAGGAGGATGAGGAATACATATTTTTCATATCCAGTGTGAGTGTTCTAAAGGCAAAGACTAGGAGACAACCAAAGTGTACAGTACGAGTTGGCAGCTCAGTGATTTCCATCTTGGTGGACACAGGTGCTTCTGTCAACATCATGGCCAATGAGCATTATGAGGCGATGGATGATTCTCCAATGCTGAAGCACCCAAGGGCACACATATTTATGTTCAGAGTGGACCAGCCCATTTCTCTGATGGGGGCATTTGTATGTCAAGTGGAACACTGATCCAGAGCAATCAAAGCCAGGTTTTTCTTCACAGACATTAGTAACAACACCTTGTTGAGTTGTGCCGTGGCTGAAGCACTGGGGATAGTGACATTTGCGTACAGCGTATATGTGGAGGATGTGCAGGCTGTGCTGGAGTGATTTGCAGGCATGTTTGTCGGGATTGGGGAGCTGGTGGGAGAGCAGATTAAGCTACATATAGACAAATCTATTCGTCCAGTCGCCCTGAAACACTGGTGGGTTCTGTTTTACCTACAGGAGCATGTGGACAAAGAACTGGAGAACCTGATTAGACTGACATTCTCGTGAAAGTGGAAGGGCCAATGCATTGGGCATTGCCCCATGTTATGGCAAAGAAATCTAATCAGCCTGAGTCGGTCAGAATGTGTGTGGACATGAGGCTGCCAAACAAGGCAATAAAGAGGGAGAGGCATTTGACACCTACAATTGAATACATTATCTCCAAATTGCAAGGTGCCAGGTTTTTCTAAAAGTTTGATCTGAGGGCACGGTACCATCAGGTAGTGTTACACCACTTTCACGTCTCACCAGGTATTGTACTGGTACAAACACCCCTGTTATGGGGTTTCCTCAGCTACAGAAGTCTTCCAGAATATCACATGGGGCGCCTTGGCTGAGCTAGAGGGCATCATAAACATTAGGGATGACATTCTCCTGTTCGCAAAGTCAGAAGTGGAGCCCATGACGAGGCTGGTTAAGACACTCAAGCAGATAGAGTCACTGGGACTCACCCTACACAAGGAGAGGTATGAATTTCTCAAGACAAGCATCAAGTTCTATGTTTTTGTTTTTAAGGAAGGCGGGGTGTCGTCCAATTCAAGGAAGGTGCAAGACATCATGAATACCAGGCCCCAGGAGATTGTGACAGAGGTGCGCAATTTCTTCGGGATGGTGACGTACTGCTGGAGATTCCTCAGGAATCTGGCACGAGGGCCGGGCCATTGAGGAGCCTTACAAGAAAGGACAATATCTGGCAGTGGGGCCCAATGGAGCAAGCCGCATTTGATGATGTGAAGTCAACCCTCATGGCGGAGGACACAATGGCATTTTTTGACCCATCTCTCCAGTCTGAAATAGTTGTGGATGTGAGCCCATTTGGCCTTGGGACAGTGCTTACAGAGCTGGATGCCAAGAGCAAAGTGAGGCTGATAGCGTTTTCCTGCTGTGCCCTCTCTGAAACGGAACAATGGTATTGGCAGATAAGCGCGAGGCCTTGGCAGTGCTGTGGGGGTGTCGGCATTTCTGCCTCTATGTCCTGGGAAGACCTGTAATGGTGGTGATGGACCACAAACCTCTGCTGCCGATTATGGGGGGGTCGTCCTCGAAGTCCCTGGCCAGGATACAGAGGTGGATGCTGGCCCTCCTAGAATATGGAGTTTCTCTGGTGTACCGACCCTGTGCCAACAATGCAGTGGCCTGCTTGTTGAGACACCCACAGAAGAAGTCGGTCGGCGGGGGGACATGGCCGAGGAAGCAGAGGAACATGTTTGTGTGGTCATTGAGTTCTCTACCCCAAACTCTTTGCCCCTCGAGGAATTATCAAAGGCCTCAGATGAAGATGAGCTGCCCTCCTAAGGGTTGCGTTGCAAAAAGGGGAGTGCAAGACCATTGTGGAAAGACTCAGCAAACAAACCCAGGTAGCCTGCATCACTCTGGTACAACTTTGGAGGGTGAGGGATGAGTTTTTGTTCGCTGAATTAGGCCTACTGCTGAGGGGGGACAGAATGGTGATCCCGGGAAGCAGGATTCAACAAGTGATCTTGCTGGCCCACCAGGAACACCAGGGGATAGCTAAAATGAAGGCTCATCTGAGGTTGAAGGTCTAGTTTCCCCGAGTTGTAAAAAAAGTGGAGGAATTTGTAGTCAGATGTATTTGGTGCCAGGCAGCAGCCCCGGCACACCATGAGCCATCAGTTGAGTCCATGCCCCGGAGCACACAGCTTTGGGAGACAGTGCACTTAGATTTTGGGTTGACAGGAAGAGATACACACTTTCTGGTAGTAATTGACCAATGGACTTGGTGCCCTGAAGTGGAGTTCCTGGAGACAGTGGCATTTGGCGATGTGGCAGTGGCCCTGGAGAAGGTGTTTGCTACTCATGGACTGCCACAGGTGGTGTGCTCTGACAATGGGCCACTGTTTCAAGGTGAGCATTTTAGCCAGCTCATGATTGACTACGGGATCCACCATGGCAAGATAATCCCCATGTGGCCGAGGGCAAACAGGGAAGCGGAGCAGTTCGTGAGGATCCTCAATAAGGTGTTCTGCGTTGCTCATGGCCAGGGACACTGTCACAAGTGATCCCTTTACCACTTGAGGGAGTATCGGGTGACTCCCCATTATTCCATCGGGGTTGCACCAGCAGAGGCAATGTTCAGAAGGCGACACAGGGGGCTGTTGCCAGACCCCATGGACCGAGAACTGGCAGAAATTGATGATGACAGGGTGGCCATGGAGAGGAGAGCCAGGAACGAAAGGGAGAACATACAACGAGGTCTCAAAAACACATCAGTGGGCGCCGGGTGATTAAGGGAGGAACAAGTTACTTACCTGTAACTGTTGTTCTCCAGCATGGGTCTGGCATGGATTCACATGCTCATGAATATTCCCAGTCGTCAGGCTGGGAATCCTCGGTAAAGAAAAATCAGTATCAGTTTCGTTTCTGATCTGTCTTTCGTAGTAGTAAATCAATCACTGATCTCTGCGTCATACTGACCACAGCCAATGACTGCCATCTCCCTAAGCCCCGCCTCTGGCAGCCATCTTCAGATTTGGTAGCACGTGAAGTGGCAGTATGACCAAGTGAAGAGCCGCAGAGGGGTAGGCGGGAGGGTTCGCATGTGAATCCATGCCAGACCCATGCTGGAGAACAACAGTTACAGGTAAGTAACTTGTTCCTTCTCCAGCATGGGGTCTGGCATGGATTCACATGCTCATGAATAAAAGAATACATAGCAGTATACACATGCACAACCACGGGAGGTGGCAAAGGCTCAACATTAAGCATTACATCCAAAACTCAACATTAAGCAATTCTTACCTCCTCACCAGGCTCACCTTAGGCGAACAGGTTGCGCAGCACTGCTTGGCTGACCCTGGACTCCTCCCTGGAATCCCGATCGACGCAGTAGAATTTCGTGAAGGTGTGCATCTACCTCCACGTAGCAGCCCTGCAGATGTCCAGCAAGGGCACACCAGATAGGAACGCTGTGGTAGCTGCGATCGCTCTGGTGGAATGGGCTCTCGGACGGCCAGGCAGCGGTTGGTTTGCTAACCTATGACAGTACATGATACAGCCGGAGAGCCATCTGGAAATGGAAGCCTTCGAGAGAGCATTCCCCTGATTGACAGGTCCAAAGTTCACAAAAAGTTGTGACGTCTTCCGAAAACTCTTTGTGCGATCCAGCGCTCTAGCCACATCCAGCGAGTGCAAAGTCCTTTCAGCCGGCGACGAAGGCGACGGGAAGAAAACGGGCAACACCAAGGGTTCGTTGAGGTGGAAGTCCGACGGCACCTTGGGCATGAAGGAGGGGTGCGTCCTGAGCACTACCCTTGTGTCGTGAAAAGTCAAGTACGGGGGCTTGCAGGAAAGGGCCTGGATCTCTCCCACCCGTCGTGCGGAGGTGATGGCCACAAGAAACGCTGTTTTCCACGACAAGAATTTCAACGGAGCTGAGTGCAGAGGCTCGAACGGAGGTCCGATGAGCTTCGTCAGCACCACGTTGAGCTCCCACGCCGGGGCCGGGGCCTTCACCGGCGGGAACGATCTGAACAGTCCCTTCATGAATTCTTTCACCAGACGATGAGACCACAAAGACGTCCGCCCCGTGGTTCTGGTGTATCGGGAAATTGCAGCAAGATGAATCTTGATGGAAGCGTGCGCCAGTCCAGCCTTTGCCAGCGTCAGCAGGTACGGCAGTACTTGAGGAGCTGTAATCCGTAGAGGATTAATCTTCTGTGCGTGGCACCAGACAGAGAACCTCTTCCATTTTTGTCCGTAGCATTTAAGAGTTGAGGACGCCCTGGCCTTTGCAAGAACCTCTCTGCAGTCGGCCGGTATGTCGTAGCCTCCAAACTCTAACGCTGCAGGAGCCAGGCCTGCAAGTTCAGCGACTTCGGGTCGTGATGGAGGATGGCGCCTCCTTCCCTGGAGAGAAGATCCGCTTCCACTGGCAGCTTGATTGACGGGGACGCTGACAAGTCCAGAAGGTCCGGGAACCATATCTGCCTCGGCCACGCAGGTGCGACGAGAATCATCCTGGAACAGGACCTCCCAGGGGAACGAGAAAGCATCGCCCTTGCTCCTCGGCTGGGAAAACCTGCTGGCGAACCTCCGACACTTGGAGTTCGTCGCCGTCGTGAACAGATCGATCTGGGGTGTGCCCCACCGTCGGAAGAGGCGGTCCACTAGATCCTGTCGTAGTTCCCACTCGTGGCACGAGCGCAGCTCTCTGCTAAGCGAGTCGGCGATGGTGTTTTTTATTCTTGCCAGATGAAACAGCACCAGAAACATCCCTTGGGCGACGGCCCAATGCCACAGATCCTGCGCCTCCTTGGACAGGGCTGGGGATCTGGTACCACCCTGCTTCCTGATGTAGAACATGGTGGTGGTGTTGTCGGTGAAGATCCTCACCACCTTGCCCTTGAGGGACGGAAGAAAGGACCTGAGGGCCCAAAACACTGCACGGAGTTCCAGGACGTTGATATGGAGGGACTTCTCCGTCGGCAGCCAAAGGCCCCTCGCGTGCAGATTTTCGGTGTGCGCTCCCCACCCTTCCAGGGAGGCATCCGTGGTCACTGTCTTCTGGTGGCCCGGGGTCTGGAAGTCCATGCCCGCCGTCAGATGCGCGCCGGTGCCACACCACCGGATCGCTCGTCGGAAGCTCTCGTCGAGTGTGATCCTGTCCTCGAAGCTGCCCGTCGTCTGGATCCAGCGAGCGTCCAGGAACTCCTGTAACGGGCGCATCCAAAGCCTGCACAGGCGGATGAGATAAATGCAAGAAGACATCATTCCGAGGAGGGACTTGATGGACCTCACCCTGGCCGCGTCTGCAACCAGCATCCGCTGCACCTTGCCCAGGATGGCCCTCGTCCTTTCCTCCGACGGAGAGGCCAGAAGTGCCACTGTGTCGAGCTTCGCTCCCAGAGACAGTTCGTCTTGCGCGGGCACCAGGTGGGACTTGGCGTAGTTTATGGAGAATCCCAGGTCCGTGAGTAGTTGGACGGTCCTCGCCGTGTGCTCCGGGCGAGCTCCTTTGTCTTTGCTCGGATGAGCCAGTCGTCCAGGTAGGGGTAGACGTGGATCCCCTCCAGGCACAGCCGCGCTGCCACCGGTGTGAGGCACTTGGTGAACACCCTGGGTGCCGACCTCAATCCAAAGGGAAGGGCTCTGAACTGGTAGTGACGCCCTTGGACCACGAATCTGAGAAACTTTCGGTGTCCCTTTAGGATGGGGATATGGAAGTAGGCATCCTCCAAATCCAACGACGACAGGAAATCGCCCTCCTCCAGTTGACCCAGGACGTGCTGGAGGGTGACCATCCGGAACTTCTGTGCCTTGATGAATTTGTTCAGTCGTCGTAGGTCCATGATGGGACGCCATCCTCCCGTCTTCTTCTTCACGAGGAAGTATCTTGAGTAAACTCCGGAGCCCCGAAGCCTCTTTGGGATGAGCTCGATGGCGCCTTTCTTGAGCATCGCCTTTACCTCCAAGAGAAGTTGAGGGACGTGATGTTCCTTCCTGGCCATGGGGGGGGACGCACGGGCACTTCTTTAGAAACTCGAGCGCGTGTTCCTGGGCCAGGGCGTCCAGCACCCAACGGTCGGTGGAGATGGGCTCCCACACGCTGACTAAGCTTGCCAGCCGGCCTCCCACCGGGGTGCTTCGGTGGGGGCTCGACCCCACGGCCGGTTCAGTCCTGCTTCGACGAGGCTTTGCCGCCTTGTCCTCCTTGGCGACGACGGTGGGGTCCGCCCGACTTGCCTCGTCCCCTGTAGGCTTCCTGTGACGACGAACGGGCCGCTTGACGATAGGTGGAAAATCCGCCGCCGGAACCTTTGGAGGCACCCTGCTTGCCTCCGCCGCTCCGAAAGGGCGGCCGTCGTTGCTGGAGAACACCAAGAGCCCGGGCCGTCTCCGTGTCCGTCTTGATGGCTTGTAGGGAATCGTCCACTGTTTTCCCAAACAGGTTGCTCCCGTCCAACGGCATGTCCAAGACTCTGGTCTGTACGTCCTGATGGAAGTCAGTTGCCTTGAGCCATCCACGCCATCTAAGGCACACGCCGTTGCCCAACTGGCGAAATCCAGTGTCAGCGATGTCCGTCGCTATCGTAATGGCGTGGTCCGACACCACTTCTCCTTCCTGCAAGATCTCTAGGGCCTCCGCCCTCTTGTCGTCTGGTAAGAAGTCCAGCAGGGGGGCGATTTTGTACCACAACTCCCTGTCGTAGCGGACTACGATAGCCAAGGCGTTGGCAGCCTTAATCGTCGTCGCTGCCGATGAGATGACGTAGAGGCCGAGGCTCCCCCCGCTTTCTTCCTGGCCGCCGCGGAGACGACCGAGTCCGGGGTCGGCTGTGCCCGAAGGCACAAGGGGGCCGCGTCCGGGACCCGGTACTTCTTCTCGTACCGATCCCTTCTCGCAGGCGTTGTGAATGGGTTCTTGAGGAGGGGAGACCCTCATCCCAGATATCCTCCAGTAGAGGTACAGCGAGGACCGTCTTCCTCTTGGTCTCGCGCCATTGATAAAGGAAACCTTCCTCCTTCTTCTCTTCCGGGCAGAGCTGGAAAAGCTCGGATGCCCTGGCGATCATGGCATGAAACGATCCAATCTCGTCGGGCGGGGAAGCCCGGGGAGGAGGTGACGACGGGAGATCCTCGTCGTAAACCTCGTTGTCTGTACCCGTCAGTCCCCGTATCATCCCCACGGGTCGTGGACGGGGAGGAGGGCTGAGCAGGGCGCAATGGTTGAAAAGGAGGTGGAGGATGAATCCTTCTTCTCTTAGGAGGAGGGCTCCCATAAGGGCCTGGCTCCGGGTCCCCCGTCGGGAGCGTTTCCTCCGTTGGTGGTAACGGCAATCTCGTCCTTATCTCCGAGCATAAGGACTGTATAGCCAACAAAATGGCCGCCGAGTTGTCTTGCGGCACTGGTTGAGGGGATTCCGACGGGCGGTCAGGAGCCCCGTCGGCACCCTCGACGTTCTCGTCGTCTCCTACATCGGGGTCCCTCCCGACAGGCTGGTCTTCTTCCACTGCCGTGGCTTAAGACTTCGATCAGCTCCTCCTCAGAGGTTGAAGCCGAATCCACGAAGACCTCCTGCCCCCCCTTTTTCTTCTCCATCGGAGGTTTCATGGGGGTCCTGTCGATGGGCATGAAAGAGGACTCCCTCTGCGGTGGCAGGGAGACTCTGGGCCCCGAGGTCGCCACCACTGGTGTAGCCTCCACAGGCTGAGCCAGGGCCGCAGCGACTGTCTCGATAGAGGCCTTGGCCGGGTGGATCAAGGCTTTCACCACCTTAGGTGCGCTCACCGCCTTCTCCTTGGGGGGAGGGTCACCGCCTCACTCCCCCCCTCCGATGGGGCCTTCGAGCTCGACCGGGATCTCTCCAGGAGCTTTGCCGGGTGCTCGGCCTTCCTCTTACCCGAGCCAGAGTATTGGCTCGTGGTTGATGGCACCGGGGAGGATGCGCCCTGCCTGGCGCCCGTAGAGCCCGACCGTTCGGCACTCCCGGTGCCAGCGGACTCACGGTGCTTGGCCTTCTGTTGGACCCCGTCGCCGGGGCGCCCTCAAAGGTCTTAGAAGACCGCTCGGACTTCTTCTTCTTCTTCTCGCCTGACGGGCTCTTCCCTTCCAGCCAGTTGGCGAGACGCAGATGGCGGTCCTTCATGGTCCGCTCCGACATATTGCCGCAAAATGCACAGTCCTTCTCCACGTGCGTCATGTCCTCATGCAGGCAGTAGAGGCAAAGGGAGTGTTCGTCCTCCTTAAAGACATTCTGAAGCTGGCATCCAGGGCAGACCCTGAACAGCTTTCCGGGCGTCGAGCTTCCCCTCTCCTGGGCCACGATCTAGATGGTCCTGAGAAACTTCTGGAGTCCTCCAAAAGCGTGGCTCAACGAAATCTTCACCCTTGAGGGGCGTAGAAGAATCCGACACGGGTCCCCGTTGATCGGATAAAGAAACGGTGGAGCTTGAGGCTCTTTTGACCGAAAAAGAGAAAATGTTCCTAAGAAAAAGCGCGAAAAAAGCACTAAAGCTCGAGAGCAATAGCACGAGGATCCCAACACTTGAACGTGCGGTAAAAATCTGAAGATGGCTGCCAGAGGCGGGGCTTAGGGAGATGGCAGTCATTGGCTGTGGTCAGTATGACGCAGAGATCAGTGATTGGTTTCCTACTACGAAAGACAGATCAGAAACGAAACTGATACCGATTTATCTTTACCGAGGATTCCCAGCCTGATGACGGGGAATATTCAGGAGCATGTGAATCCATGCCAGACCCCATGCTGGAGAATAGTGAGAAACCGGCACCCACAAGGGAAGTTGTCCCTTCCATACAAACACAACCCCATGGGCGTAGTGGCAGTGAAAGGATCAATGGTGTTAGCATTGCAGTGCCGTGGTCATGAGGAATGCCAGTTTCTTTAGGAAGATCAGGGAGAACAGTTCGCCAAAGCGGTCACCTAGAAGATGGTGTGCAGAAGTGCCCAACGAAGGTGGAGGGGGTACCCGCTCTCATGTTCTCCTGGAACATTGGGAGGCAGGTGAAGAGAGGTCGAACTGGGCTGATGGCCAGCAATATCCACAACAGAGGGGGTGCAGGAAACCTGCTCACCTGAAAGAGTATGTGCTGGACACAAGAAGTTGATTTTGAACGTTGCTGAGAGTTAATCCAGGGTTTTGTGATGTTATTGCCAAGTTGTAAGGGGGGAGAGTTTTACACTGTTTTTGTTGTTATGAAAAAGGAGTGTGGTGTGTCACTTTAAGAAACAAATGCGATGGAGTGACGTAACTCTGTTGCATGGAATAAACGGGGCGTTTCTGCTGTGCATCAAAGCACTTGTCTGGTGTTGTCTGTGGGACCGGGGGGACTGCTGCTTGCTATTCCCTGTGGGGCACTTACCACAGACATGAGAGGAAGGAGACTGAGTCTGGAAGGCACATTCCCTAACCTCTTTTAGCAATAGCATCGATAGTGTAGGCCTAGTATTCTAAGTCCCGGGTGGAGTCAAGAAGGAAAAGGTGATCTCCACCAGCCAGCATAGTACTTCGATAGAAGGGGGTCAATATTCACTAGCTAGAAACCTAGGGACTAGAGACACCTGGGTTAGTGTGGAAATACTATCTATATGCAAGAGAGTGAGGGACAGTCCTAGCGCCCTGCAAAGAAAGTCAGTGAAAACCCTTGAACCTCCTGTGGGAGTTGGAGTGTTCTAGGAACCATCTGTGACAAATCCCCACTTCAGAATCTGTTGGACACTATCAGAACATTGCAGTACTGTATGTTGTTAAAGAAGCAACAAACAACTTCAAAAGGTATTGCTTCGAATATGTAAGACATTATCAGAACATCACAGTCCTAATTATTGTTAAAAATAAACGTTCTGGGTTAATAAGATTGACATACCTTATGACATCCCGAGGAGTCTATTCGCATACGGACGGGCTTTATTTATTCTTTTGTTTTTCTATTTTTATTTTTTGTCTTGAAAAATGTGCAAACGTTTGTTACATCTTTTGGTATGTTCGCTTTTAAAAGTGTTATCCACGACCGCATTACAATATTCTGATGTTTTTCACAAAATATATGATTGTTCTTAAATAAAAATATTTATATCCTGCATTGAACTTTTTAACTTGTCACTTGCTTTTCATTAGTGTCGGTTTCCAGAGAAACCTCCTTTACCATTTCGCCAAGGTGACCTTTCACAAAAGTCTGCATACACTGTTTCTTTTACAGGAGTGGGGTTTCTAGTTAGTTGATTGCATTTTATTGTTTGTGTATTAAAAGTCTATATTTTTTAGAACCTTGATTGGACATTCTTTTAAAGCTGTTTGGAATTTTTAACGTTATAAGCTCAGACCCTACTTAAAGAAATAGCCTGACCTTGGCGCGTGCCACCAAAAGAGGGATTGGGAGTACTGCTGAGTAGTGTGGGACCTACTTGGCAGTTTAGACACTACTCATCCCTGTACTCGAGCAGAGCAGCAGTCATTTTGTCACACTACCAGCCATTCTAGCTCGGACCATGCCTAAATGGAAAGGGGTACCCAGCATGAATAACCTAAATCTCTTTCCAGCACCAGGATGTTTAGCCTCTGAATAGGCTGCTAATGAAGAGGTGCTGGGAACATGGCCTGAACTGACTGGGATAACAGACCTGTGAACCTGGGATTTAAGACCCTCTCTGGTGGGTGGATATAATGATAATTTCATCTAAATCTTAAATCATCAACTAGCACCTCTCCCATAATCAGAAAGGTAACCAATGGCCTTAGCAGTTTTGTTATCACCATGTGGCTGAAGGGGGAGGGGGATGCACAGCAATAAAGCCTCTCCCCACCAATAAAGCTGACGAAACATACAGTGACTCCTACATTTCTGGATAGTTAGCTAAGTGTTCTTAGGGTACAGGCTGACCAACCAGTATCCTGGATGCAACACGTCTCTCAATTGAGTATTCATCTCCATCTTGAAATGGTGGTACCAGGATGAGATACCTTGCCCTTCTTGCATACAAGGAATATTTTACTCACAAATACCCTCTGTAGGAAGGTATATCTATATATGGCCTCTCTCTGTAACAAGGCAGCAACTTCCAGAGAAATTAAATCTTGATTCTCTGACAACACACTGATCTCTTGCCTCCAGAAGTCCTGGAGAAGCACCAGAGTAACTTTAGAACTGATTCTTGTACAGTATGTATACCTATGGGTCTCAAGAAACGTGGAGCCAATTTATCTGGTATTGTGTAATCCTCTCCCCCATGGTGACAACCTTTGAGCATTTGCACGCTCACACATTTGCATATACATGTTTGCACATTTGCATGTCTGTGCACGCACATTCACATGTATTTGCAAATACTAGCACATGTGCATGTTTGCACATAAACACATGCAATTTTGCACACTCGCACATGGGAATACTTGTCATGTTCACTTGCAGATTTACAGCCTTGCACAATAATGCCATGTTTGTACTCTTGTGTGTTTGCACACTCATGTATTTTCATGCATGTGTACACACTCAGGTGTTTGTACACTTGCACATGTGTACATTAAAGCAGGCAGATTTGCGCACACACCGTTGCATGCTTTCACATAAGCCTTCTAGTTTACATGTTGCCAAAATGTATTGTTTGATCCAGTTTCATTGTTGCAATGCATACATTGTTGCCTAGTTGTATTACTGCCCCACTGCACAAGTTGTTTTCCCGAGTTTGTTTCCCCACTGCATTTTGCCTCAATAGCATTCTAAATTGTTTGCACCAACAGTAGTACTATCTTTTTCACACCCAAACACACTATACACACTATGCACAGAGCAACTATGTCACACGCACACGCCAAATTAAAATCCCCCAAACAGACATCAAATAACAGACCTATACACATCTACAAGCATCTTACATACCACGACCGAGCTAAGGCACCCTAGCAACATGGGCACACAAATACGTCTATTCCAAAAGTCCTGTGGCCCTCCTGATGTTTTGGCCTGCAGCTGCCTTCCGCCCTAGCCAGCATAGCCAATGGTGGGGGATGATGGTGTTGTGTACCATGACCTCTGGGGACTGCAGCTTGCAAACCAACGACTCTTGTTCTTGATGAAGACCATTTAGAAACAGACCCGCACACAGTACCCAGGTACTTCTGAACTGCATGCATCAACCCAGCAGCAAAGCTATCTTGCATTTCCCTCTCTCCCTACTAGACTAACACACTCCCTCTCTTTCAGATCAGCCAGAGCATCTGAAGACCATGCAGATGGCAGTGGGTCCAGCATAAATCCCAGTAGCATAACATATAACATACATAACATAACAAAGGTAAAGTCTTACCCTGGGAGAAATTGTCTATGAAACCTTGTCTTCTGAAACCCCTACCGCTGAAGGACTGTCCATGCTGATGCAAAAAAGTGGCTTCGGTGGCTGAAATTCCAGACCACCGTTCCCTTCCCTAGGGAGGAGGCCTGTTTACTTGAAGTCCTCGCAAGCTGAGGGACCTCTACCTTGGCCAGACCTGGAAGGTACCTGGGGAGGAATATATTTCTCAGACACCTGGGATTTCTCAATAATTGCGAAGGTGGTATAGTATTTGCATAAGCTTCTCAAAAAAGTCTCCTAAAAAGATGTTTAACCAATATGGGGGTCCCAGAATGCTAGGTGAGACCTGCAAGCTTGGGATTGATCTTTAACAAGATGCAAATGCATCTTTCCTGGTCAAATGTCTGATTGGTGTCCCTGGGAAAGCATATAGCCCTCTGCTCCCACTTGCTAGCCTCCCCAGAGTCCAATCCCTGTCCATCAAATGTCACCCCTTCCACCAAAGTGAAAATGTTAACAAGAGGACCAGCCGTGTTTAGGAGATGGTTGTGACAAGTGTATCAAGTGTTGGCCACCCTCAGGAAAAATGTATTCCATACTTTGAAAAAAATAAAGAAATCTTCTGATCCAATGTATGGGTAATGGCAGAAGAGTTTTGCAAATTGGGCAGAGGGCACACTGCCTTCACCATATTACGAGAAGCTGACTCTTGGTGGCAGAGTAAAGGCTATTAGTATACCCAACTAGCAGCTGCAAAGAGGTCCCTTTTCCTACAAACAGCGTGTTCCAAAGATGCGGGGTCAAAAGGGGGCCACCCAAAGCATCCTGAATCCCAAAAGGTCCCGCCCCTTACTGTCCCCATGTGTGTCCCCTTACTCCACTACAGAGTGGTCCACAGTGTCGACATCACCCAAGAAAACAGGAGGGGAGTAATTCCTGACAACTCCACGAGACACAACTATAGCCAATTAGCCTCATTTAGACAGATTTTGATTTGCTTTCCAGATAGAGGGTCTTGGACATGAACAGACATATCATTGGAGGCTGAAGAAGAGGCAGCAACCCCCATGTGACCGGCACAAGCCCCCCACCCCACCTCTGGGAGTTCTAAATGTAAGATATGGGTATTCCTAGTGAGTTTCCTATTGGCTACCTACAGAGCCTTCCTGTGGGATGTTTTTACCCATGCATCCAAGCCCTACAATAAAACTGTAAAGTACTGGCATGGAAAACATCATCATGGCCAGAACTCCCCAGAGAGTGCACGGGGAAAACATGAAGAATAGGCTGCCACCCATTTTTGCCTATGTTGTGAGCACAGGAGGGCACTGCCTAAAACCACCAGTGGGCTACACACACAGTAGCCTGAAACCATTGGGAATGGCAATGCTGATTGCCAAAAAAGCAACTCAGAACTGTGGGGAATTCATTTTCTTAATCCCAAAAATGGTTGCATTACCAGTACTCACCACTATCAGAAAGCCGGCGTTTTAAAACCACCAGACTTTTGTGTAAAACTGAACAAATGAAACAAAACCAGACCAAGGAAAGACTTGCTAAGAGGTGGATACAATGTAAAACTATATTCTGAAATGACTTGAAGGAAGTAATTATTTAATGTATATGTAAAAATGGTCAGTTTGATTTGAATATAGAAAACTGGGAACAAAAAGTGACATTTAGCTGAAACCTGGCTTAATGAAACTGGATTCTGCCTGACAACTACCCCCGGCAGGAGTTGAAACCTGTTCAGCCACTCCCCTTGCCAAAAGGAGTTGTCACCTCTCTGATTAGATTAGGGGTGGAGCAGCTGGGGACTACAGGGAGTTGAACAAAGTCCTGTCCTGGACTCAGGCAAATGTTATATTGGGGGGCCGTAAAGTGGCTTTCTCTTAGGGGAAACTGGGAGGGGCAGTGCCTCTGCTAGCAGCTGAGCTTGGGGGAAGTGGATAAACCAGTTATTTCACCCTGTGATGTGGGAAGCCACACCCCTTTTTGACCAGGGCATAATTTTAAAAAGATAGATAACTCATAGTGCGGACTTGTCAGAATTATATAAGTAATATCATTATTTTTGTGATTTTTCTGTGAACATTTTGAGAGTCGTTAGGACCCTGTGGTGTATTCTGGGGGGTTGCTAGCGGAAAATAGGGTCTCACTCCAAATGTTTGCATGTTAAAAATCTGACACTTCATCAATTAATGTCCATACTCCTTGCGCACATGTGTGTAATTTTGGGTAAATGTCCGATATTGCAAAACCAGTTAAAAAGCGCAAAATGTTGTCATTTTTGAATGAAAGCCCCTAGGAAGATCAGAGGCGGACAAGCATGGACCATAAGGAATATATAATGTGCACATGTAATTTCAACAAATTGTATATCTGGGAAGGATGTATTTGAATCAAATACAGATTTGTGGGCAAACTGACCAGGGGAGGATCCTCTGACCCATAAACAGACTTCATCATGCTGACAATCCATTTCCTTTCCCCAATCATGGGAGAGGGGAGAATTTGGCCAATGACAAGTAGAGAGGGGCAGGCTTAGCTAGGCCCAGGCACACACCCATTTTCAAAACACATAAAAAGAGACTGCTGGGACAGGTAGAGACATTCAATTCATTTTTGCTGCGGAGCATGCTGACCGACGACTTCAAATCCAGAGATCCAGACTTCAAATCCATCAATCTCCAAAGACCAGAACTTTACTTCAGAACCTAGAGCAAGGGCCTAAACCCACAAACTGAGAACTCTTCTCAGCAGGCCTCAGCAACCTTAAAATCATTTGCACACTATTCCACAGCCGGGCGAGCTGTTTGAATTCTTTTGCCAAGAACAATTGCCAGAGACCAGACCAGAGATCCAGAGTGACCCAGACCGCTGTGAGCAGAACCAGAGAGCTGACCCAGATCACTGTGAAATGCCGAGACCAGAACCGGAGTCCAGTCCAAAACCTGACCAGATCCGTAGGCGAGGCCTATTTCAAATTTATATTGTGAGTACCTAGCAGAACTGTGCAGAACCAATCTCTTAGTTAAAATTATCTAATCCAAACTATTTTAACCTAAGTAGAACTGCCTCCTAGAAATCGTGTCATCTGTCATTTTTAAAGCTGCACAACTGTCACCTGTCAATTCTGCAGCTGCAAGCTGTCACCTGTCATTTTGAGTTTACATTAAATCCGAAAAACGACCTTTACAAAATCGTTCATATCTCTAGAAACTACTCCTTATACTTTTGCTGTAATCACGATTCACGCACTTGCGAATTTTGCCGCGATTTGGCCTGATTTCTTTACCTGTAAAAAGATAGCAGTTTTCTGCTTTCCTTTGCTAAAAATTTGTTTGCCTCTTAATAACCATCCCTGAATCATTGCTAAAGTGAGCCTGAGCTCATCCCAAGTATCTCTCACTCACCCTGAACCTCCTAAAGGGAATTAAAAGCATTTTCAGCATATTTCTCACTTCATTGCCACCACATTCAAAAGCACTTGGGCCTGTGTTTTAAAACTCATACCTGTTTTATCTAAGCTTGCTGGGGTGGAAATTGAATTTCGTATTGTCTTTGATTGCATTCCTGAGAACTGTGTGCTCCTCTTTCCATCTCCTTCCATTTCTTACATTGCATAGGGGAGGGGGGTGAATTGCCAGAGAAAAAGTGATTATCTTACCTTTTGCTAAAATCATATCAAGTATTTCTGTACTGCATTTTATTCCTCATTGCTTTTCGCTGCCTTATCCATCCTACACCAACTCCTCATTGATTATAAAGAAGTGTGCTAGTGTCAGATTACCCATTGTTGATTAACATTATATTTATAAGGGCGATATCAATTATTAATTATTATAAAAGCGTGGTATCTATATTTTGTTTTATTTCTCAAATAAACCTTTTAAACTTGCAAAAAAGAACTACTTCTTGGCTCAGTAGGGTCAGGGGGATTCTAAGAGAGGGGTGTTATATAGGGGTAGTCATCCAGAATTCATGAACTGGACATAAAGATATATCAATAAGGGTTTCCATTCAGTATCCCAGACTAGGCATTGACTTAGCTGTAGTGTTGAATTGAATCCTCTTACAAAGTGGGGGCTCGTCCGGGATATTCTGGGTTAGATCTATCACTTGTGCAGATTAATACAGTGTGCTAACTGACGGGAGACATACATCCGGTCGGATCACCACGCTGTGTTACGCTGTAAAGCACTCCTCAAAGGAACGCTCTAAGAAAACGGTCTGTTTTGCAAAATAAAATACAAACTTCTGTAAGTCAGGAAGGAACTCAAATTCCAGAATGACTACCTTGGTAGATATGAAAATAGCCAGAGAGCACTTCTTACATAAGCTATTTGTGAGAGGTGAGGGGACTCATCAGGACCAAACGGTCTGGTTGCAGGCAATCGCGCAACAGGTCACTGAAACAGAGTCAGATATATGGGGAGATCAGGGTCCCCTACATGTGGCCCTGAGTGAACTATATATGGCCCCTAAAGCCAAAGATGAACATAATAAGATTGCCAGGATAGCGCCATATTTGTACCTATATATGGGAGCCATGCAGGACAAATGTGCTGAAGGCCAAGATCTGGCAAATAGGCAACGGATGGCGTTAGAGAAGGCCCAATCTGATCTGGACTCTTCTGAGCAGAGGCTGCTCAGGAGCCAGGAGTCAGAAAAGGACAGCAGACAGTACATCACTAAAATAAAGGAGGATATGGATGTGCTGCAACAGGAAAAGGCTGACCAGGATACCAGATTTCTGGCCTTGCAGAAGGAGTACCAAGAAGGTTTGGACTCCCTACTGCAGAGCCAGAAAAAGCTGGAGCAACAGTTAGACTTCAATAGGGCATGTGCTGAGCAGGTAGTCACCCTGCAAAGCCACCTAGATAGGGAAAAAGAGGAAAGCAATAAATTGATTCTGAAGGACCTGGATACCCAGGCAGAGTTTGATCAGGAGCGCCAGAAAGCTGGTGCCTTCCAAAGGCAAAGGGACGACCTGGCGGCACAGATGCAGGCTCTTAGTCAGGAAAGGGATACCTTAAGTCAGGAAGTCTGCCACTTAAAAAGGAAAATGGAAGAAAATCACCTGGCCCTCCAGGGACTGGGTGACCTCCAAAAAGAACACCAGAACTTGTTAGAGCACACCAGGAGGGTGGAGGAGGCTCTGGCAAGAAAGGAGCAGGCCAGTAGGGATGGGACTGAGGAGGTAACCCTCCCGCAGAAGAGACTGGCCCAGTATTCCAGGACCAATCAGGAGGCACAGAGAGAAAATGAGGCTCTCTGCCAGCACAATGATAGGCTCCAGCAACAGGTAGCCATGCAGGAGAGACTGATAGAGTCTAGTAAGGCCTTAACTGAGGAACTGAAAGCGCAGGCTCTTGCATTGCAACAGAAAGCAGGGGTGGATAGAGATGAGGTTCGCTGGGAAAGAGAAACTCCTGAGCATAACCTCAGGAGCCCTAGTACCAGAGGCCTTCATCTCTCCCTGGCCCTGGACTCTGCCACCCCCATGTCCCCTCGCGCACATGAGCCCAGGGCCACGGGGATGGCAGATTACTATCCAGCTAGAAGTATGGGGCTCATAGGCCAATACCTCCCAGGAATGGATGGGTGGGCATCCGGGTATGGGCACCCAAGCACAGTGCAATTTAGTGGGGAACCCCAGGAGAGTAGGCCCATTAAGGGCATCCTGAAAACCTCGGCCCAGTTAGGTCAGTGGGGGGGGTACCCATCAAATCCTGGCAGCAAGGAGGGGTCTGAAGACTCCTCTGAGCATTACAGGACACAGGAGACCAGGTCCCCACATTCTGCCAGCCATTCCCAGGCTCGCAGAATCCAGGAAAACCTGGAAGATCAGACGGGCACCTCTGGGAGCAGTGCTTCTGAGTCAGAGGATGAATGGACCAGGGTTACCCGAACCAAAATGGCCAATAAGGCAAAAAGGGCCTTGCTTAAGGACCCATTGAAACAAATAAAGGCAATCAGGAGTGTCATCACTCCTTATCATAAGAACGCCAAGTATTCCATTTGGGAACACCTGGAGCTCTATGAGCAAATGATGGAGACTTTCCATTTGAAGGACAGCAGTAGCTGCATCCAGTACGTCAAATGGACATTCTCCCCAGAATACTCCAGTTTCTTTGCGGGGCTGGAGGACCAAAATCATTTAAGATGGTCCACCTATAAGGCGGCCATCTTGAAACATTTTTCTGTTCACAGAAATCCTCAAGAGGCTCGCAAGGCAGCCTACAATTTGCAATGTGGGGAGGATCAGGCCCCACAAGAGATTGTGCAAGAATTAAAGCGTGCTTTTGCGCAGACCGCCAGAAGGGTGCGCACGGATAGCAGAGAATTTATCAATACGTTTTAGACATGCCTTACCCAAATACATAATGACCCAGCTCATGAGAGATTTTCATGAGAAAAGATCTTTAGACTGGATCATTGAACAGGCTACCCGGATCTATGAGGTGCAGAAGCCCATCGAAAATAAAAATAATGCGCCGAAAAACCCCAAAACCAACAGCACCCCTGCTGCTGCCAAGGTGGCAGAGGTAAAGGTTGCCACCGTTTTAGATTTGGAGATGGGGGGGCCTAAAAACCTGCCTGCACCAAATAATTCACAGCCCAGAAGGCCCTCGGGCCAGTCACAGACAGGGAGTTGAGGAGGTAGTCCCACAAATGGGGTCCCCTGCTCCCCTGACTATGTAAGTCCCCGCTATAAGGGAAACCGACCAATCCTGGGTTATGTGTGGACTCCTCCAGCCCAAGGGGGGGATCCAGCCAAGCACCTAACCCAGGGAACTTCCCTCCCAACTTCCCACAGGAGGGCAGAAATTCTCCAAATCCTGGGCAGAACTTTTTTCCCAGGTATCCACCCAATTTCCAGCCCCAAAATCATCCATCCTTCTTTCCCCAATTCCCTGAGCCCAGACAACCTAATCCGGGAGAGGGGAGGCCAAGGGTGGAGGGGTACCAAAATCTTCCCAACCAGGGGTACTACCAGAGAAGGGATAGCTACCCTTCCCGGGATCAGCCCAGGGGAGAAAATAGAGCCCCGTATCAGCCTGAGCGGGTTTCACAACTTGAGCGCCAGGTCCAAAATATGGCACGAGATCTGGGTCACATACTGAGGGCTCAACAGAACCCTCAGATGAGCATGCCACCGCAGAATGCCCCAAACTCTGGACCTGGTGCTCCAGAACAATGACGGGGGCAGCACCCCGATAACCTACCGGTTCCCAGGGAGGAGGCACAAGGGGAAGGGGGGTATAAAGCCTCGGAGGAAGCTTCCTTCCCAACTTGTAAACAGCCCCTGGAAAACCAGGAACCGGAAACATAATCTCCTGCCCCTGAAAGCCTGCCTCCCAAGGAGCAGAGGGGGGTAGGAGAAACAAAGGACCCAAACAGACCCACTTTGTGGAGGAGGTACAGGTCTTCCAATTTGAGGGAGAGGGATCCTTCAAAGATCCTGGGAAAAGGATCTTCTCCTTCAGAGATGGGGGAACTCCTCCCAAGGAAAAATGGGACCCAAGGGATTCCAATCCAGACTGGGGAGATGTGGAAACTGAGCTACCGCCGCCCATCATCTCATCCCAGAACCGACAATACCGAAATCCCCTGGTTCAAACCCATCCTGGTGACTGCCTCCAAAAAGGAGGGGGCGGCCCAGAACCGGAACCAGGGGAACCCACAATGGCTCTGATCTCCAGTTGCCAACTTTTTCTTTCAGATTCCCCAGGCTCTTCACAGAATTCTGCCCAAATCTCTGCGCTAGCAAATTCCAAAACCAGAAGGTTAGCCCACCAGTTGTCCAGAAATGTGCATTATCTGTGCCCCCTTGAGGAGAAGGAGGGAAGATATTATGCCCTGTTACAAGTACAGGGGCAGGGTACAATTTCGGCACTGGTGGACACTGGATCCCATGCTACCCTTCTGTCCAAAAGGGCCTTTGATGAACTAAATGCAGGAAGGGGGGAGAATTACCAAATTCCTCTCACCTCTCTTCCTGGACAACTGCAGAACTTTGACGGGAAGGAAATGCCCGTTGAGGGGACTGCAGACTTGGACATTAAAATTGGGCGACACAAGGTGAAACACCCAGTCATAGTAGTGACTCCAGAGGGCACCCCTTGTTTACTAGGGAATGACCCCCTGAGAAGGTTGCCACCCCTAATAGATTGCGTAAACAAGGTCCTCTGGACCCAGACTAGCCGACCAATAAAATTAAAACAGAGTGTCAACCATGTTAGTTTAAAAAGCACCTGCCACATGGTTGAACAAAAATCTGACCAAGTAGAATTTCACTTCCAGAACAACCAAATTCCAGATGTGACAGTAATAGCAGTAGGACAACAGACTGGTGATGGGGGGGTCCTCTCTATTTCTGAAAATTAACCTTCCTTCCAGTTTAAGGTGGTATTCCACACTGGAAGGAAACACCCTGACATTCTTTACTAATCCACAATCAGAAACTCCCACTCCTATAGACCAGAAAGATGTGAAATCAGCTCAGAGCCTGGATGATATTCAGCAAATTGGAGAGCAGTTGTTCATCCCTGTTCAGTTAAATGATGGGAAGAACTCTGTTCTCACTCGAGTGTGTGTGAACAACGGTAAGAGCTTCATCAGCGAAGCCATGTTCCGCCAAATCCCAAAAGATCCAGCCATTCCAACATTCAAACTGATAGACAAATGGGAAATGGACCTGGAAGCATCTAATTCCAAACATCTCCTGCCAAGCAGGTGTATGCTCAAAATCTCCATTGGCAACAAGAGCATAGTCCATAATTGTTGTGTCGTGCGAGACGTCACTGCCGCCTTTTACTTAGGCAGTGACATTCTCAATCGCTTTGCCATTAGTTTGGACCTAATAAACTTCAAAGCTTGGTCCCGATTAGCGGATAATCCCATGGGCTTTGATGATCCAGAAAAAGCATTTAGGTCAGCTCAATTGCTACCTTATGCCGTTGAAATTCAGCTCAAAGAGGAAGTCACCATCCCAGAAAGGACCCGACAATTCTCCCTGGAAGTGAAAGTTAAAAGAGGACAAAAATTGCAAAACCCTGATGCTTATATTCATCTAAATGCTTCTCTCCAACAGCAAGGGTTAGGGGTAAACCCAACACCATTAGTCAACATAGAACATGACACCATTCCAATAGAGGTGGATAACAGCGATTTACAGAGTATTACTCTAGCCGCAGGCACCACTATTGGAATGGCGGTTGATGACCGACATTTCTCCATTGATTTAGGAAATGAACTGTTAGGACCAATCCCCAAGGACTGTTTTGACAGTGACAGTGAGGACAATACAACACCAGACAGGATTTTCACCCGGCATGGGGGGAACTTCCTGGTGTACACTTCTTGCCCTTATGGTAAGGAAGATGTGACTTGTGACTTCAGGAGGGATGAGGTGATTTTCCAGGTCCATGAGGGCTGCCTTTCCCACCTGAAGCCTCCAGTCCAAATCAGCACTCTGACCAGGGACTTCTCCACCCAGCTGGAGGAGGCCGCTGAGATAGCCAAACCAGAAGTCTTTCCGGGCTTCAGGCAGATGGTGGAAGAGAGAGTCAACCTAGCTGATGCCTGTGTGACTCTGGAACAGAAGCAAAAGTTGAAACAAGTTTTCTTGGATTTCCAAGATCTCTTTGCGGTAGACTCATATGACTGTGGTCGCACCGACATCCACACCACAACAATTCCCACGGACCCTGGAATGACTCCAGTGTTTGTGAAGCAATATCGCTTGCCTCTCGCATCCATGGAGTCCCTTACTGAAATAATTAAGAACCTTGAGTCCCGCGGAATAATCCGTCCAGTCCACAGCACTTTCAATAATCTGGTGCTGGGAATATTGAAGCCAAACAGCCAGTGGAGACTCTGCACCGACCTTAGGGAGCTCAACAAACGGGTCCATACTTCCCGATGGCCTATGCCCTACATTGACCAAGGGCTGGCCCAGATTCAGGGGTCACAGGTATTCACAGCAATAGACCTGAACAATGGATACTGGACCGTGCCTGTCAGTAGGGAGGACCAATACAAACTGGCTTTTACCTTTGGGGGCCAGCAGTACACATGGACCCGGACTCCCTTCGGATACCTCAACTCCGGCAATGAATTCAACATTTTCCTACATAAGGCCATGCCCGACCTGGGTGCGAGGGGTAACCTGGCTTATGTAGATGATGTCCTCATCAAAATTCATCTGTGGAAGAACACATAGCGGAGATCCGTTATGTTCTGACACAGTTGAGGGCCGCCGGAGCAAAACTTTCCTTTCAGAAAGCAAAGTGGTGTAGAACCCGTGTTAATTTCTTGGGGCATGAGATTACTCCTCAGGGTCTCTGTCCCCAGGAAAAGAAAGTGGAAGCACTTCAGAAACTGAAAGACCCCACCACTCTGCGGGAACTAAGGAGCCTCCTTGGACTGACTAATTACAGCAGAAAGTTCATTGAGGGCTACGCAGAAATCACCAGACCCTTGAGTCATCTCTTGAAGGGGGGGGTCAAGTGGGAATGGGGTCCAGAACAATGCGAGGCAGTAAGACAACTCAAAAGAAGCCTCTCACAAGCACCTTGCCTAGCTTACCCTGTCAGAAACAAGGAGTTCTTCCTGGAGACGGGGTTCTCTAATACGTGCTTGACGGCAGTATTATACCAAAAGCATGACAAGGTCAATAAAGTAATCTCCTACGCGAGCAAAACTTTATCTCTGTGGAGGAAAAATTCAACGATTGTGAGAAGGCACTCCTGGCAACGGTGTGGGCATTGAAGAATTACCGCCCGTTTATCCAGGGGGAACACATCATAGTGGAGACTCCACACCAGCCTCTGCAATATCGCCAAAGTGACAGAATCCGGGCCGGAAATGTGAGTAATTCCCGAATTACTTCCTGGATTCTGTCAATGCAAGGCTTTCCTGTGGAGGTCAGATATGGCCAAAACAAGAAGAGTCCCCTCGCGCAAGGTCTGGCTGACTTGCATGATTGTGCCAGAGAAAACTGTCTCGAGGACGAAAGTCTAAAAACCAAGGACAACATGGAGGCATACCTTAATTCCCCACACAAAGTCTTTGAAGAAGACAAGTGTGAGGGAATGCCCCCTGTCTATGTGGATGGATGCTCTTACCATGTTGACAACAACGGGGTGAAAGAACTGGTGGCCGGCGTAGGGAATGCATGGGTGAAGGAGTTTCCAGAACCCTCCGCTGGATACAAAACTGGTCCCCGAAGTAGTCAGGTGGCAGAATTGATGGCTGTGCATCAGGCCATCCTCACTGCTGTCCAACATCAACTCCACGAACTGGTCATAATCACAGATTCGGATTATGTATGGAACGGGTTCGTGGAGCACCTGGTTAATTGGAAAACCAGAGGCATGTTATGTGCTAATAACAAACCCCTGAAACATGGGAAGTTAATCCAAAACATTGATGATCTGGTCACCTCGAATGGGATGACCATCTACTGGAAGAAGATCAAGGGTCATTCCAAAGTAGAGGGACCAGACAAAACTGGAAATGACTTAGCTGATCAGCTGGCCAAAACCGGGGCCATCCAAGGGGATCTAATCGAAATAGAGTCCCTGTTGGGGGAAATCCAGGTCACCGCTATCACTAGGTCCCAGACAAATGCTCACAATGATCTTTCAACTGCACAATGGAGTAAGGAGACCCCTGATGCTGATTTAATTACAGCTCAGAAGGGGGATCCAATTATTGGTAAGTTTTACCAACACCTTGAGGACCCTGAGAACTTTCCCCTGATGGATACCGATTACATTGGGAAAGAGGACCTCAGAGTGTTGATGAAATGTCCAAAAATGTTCCGAATCCAAGACGGTTTGTTGGTAAGGAAATCACAAGCTGGCCATGATCAGTGGGTGGTTCCTACCTCATTCCGAAGCCTGATGTTAAGTCACGCCCATGATGCGGCCACCGCTGGTCATAGGGGGTTTCACACAACACTGGAAATCTTAAGAGAGGTTGCATACTGGCCACACATGGGGCAGGACCTCAACCTCGACCAATACTTGGAGGGGTGTCGTGTGTGCACAATTTCAGCCATCATCCCTCACACACCGTGCGCCTCTCCAAAAGAGGGGGATGACACTGCCATGGTCAGATTTGCAAATCGACTTTGTAGGCCCTGTAATTCGCTTGTCTAGAGGAAACAAGTACATGTTGACCGTTACATGCTTGTTTACCAAGTGGGTGGAATGTCTCCCAGCCCCAAACTGCAAGGCAGAAACAGCAGCTGCCTGTCATAAAGCACCAAAGTATTGACTGAAAAGGATACGGTACTCAAAAGGATACAGATGGTAGGGTCTTCCGGATCCCTGTTCACACGATTTGATAGTTGTGAAGTCAAGTTTAGACCTTCCAAATGATACGACTCTCTGACTGATGAAACAGGCAGAGAGATGGATCACTGGAAAGGGCGTGGGTAAAGTATAGGAAGTCAGCCTAGAACAAAATAAAGTATCATAAGAAACTGCCCCAAATCGACTCTCTATGATAGAACAGTATTTGGCATTAATTCACACACTGACCTTATGACTGGTGTAGAAGAATCCAGCAGAAGTCTCTTGAGGAAAATACGGAATTGGAACAAACGACAAGGAAGGGAAGATTAGTAAGGGAGACTTATCTCGAACGGCACGAGGCTCACGCTAGATACCGGGTTACTGCACCACAGGATAGCGTCCAAAGTACTGTTCACTGTCACCTTCCAACAGTCCTTGAAAAGCTTCCTTCCCACGTAGAGAAAAGTACAGAAATGAATAAATCCACCTGTTAATATCACAGATGCAGGAGTCGGAAATAGCGTCCTTTTGTGGAATAAACAAAGTACACGCGGTTCTGAACAGCCGCGAAGAAAATAGGGTGCGCGTGTGGAATTACACGCGAGTAGGATTCACGCAATCCAGGCCAGCCGCGCTTGAAGACAGCGTCCGCTTGTGGAATTGCACGCAAACAGGATTCACGCAGCCCAGGCCAGCCGCACTTGAAGACAACGTGTGCGTGTGGAATTACACACGAACAGGATTCAAGCAGTCCAGGCCAGCCGCGCTTGAAGACAGCGTGCGCTTGTGGAATTACACGCGAACAGGATTCACGCAGCCCAGGTCCGCCGCGCTTGAAGACAGCGTGCGCGTGTGGAATTACACGCGAACAGGATTCCCGCAGTTCAGGCCAGCCGCGCTTGAAGACAGCGTGCGCGTGTGGAATTACACGCGAACAGGATTCACGCAGTCCAGGTCCGCCGCTCTTGAAGACAACGTGCGCGTGTGGAATTACACGCGAACAGGATTCACGCAGCCCAGGCCAGCCGCGCTTGAAGACAACGTGCGCTTGTGGATTTGCACGCTAACAGGATACACGCAGCCCAGGACAGCCGCGTTTGAAGACAACGTGCGTGTGTGGAATTACACGCGAACAGGATTCACGCAGCCCAGGCCAGCCGCGCTTGAAGACAACGTGCGCTTGTGGATTTGCACGCTAATAGGATACATGCAGCCCAGGACAGCCGCGTTTGAAGACAACGTGCGCGTGTGGAATTACACGCGAACAAACAGCTCCAGGATTCAGCGTGTGGCGGAAAACACACTGTAGAAGGCCCAAGAAGCAGCTGAGGAAAACTGAAAGGACGCAGATTGGAGGTTCAGCTACACAACGCCAAATGATTTGATCAGAAGCAGCGAGTGAAGTTTCCACGCTACTTATATATGTAATGCCGTAGCTCACGTGACGAAGCAGAATTCACGTGAATTTAGCGACGTGAAAAGTGCAGACGTCGCTTTCCCAGCAATGAATCGAACAACCGCCATTTGGAATAGAACGGTCTAGCTGTTCTATGAGCGTAAGAGGTAGAACCACGTCCAGCATGCATGACAGTGCCATCCCCCAAAGGGGCAACCTCTCCCCTTTTCGAGTGAAAACGCTTCAATAAAGCAGGAGCATGTATATTGGAAAGAGGTTCCCAGGACCTATCTTCGGGACCGTAGCCCTTCCAATCCACCAGATAATACGGCCTACCAGAACGTAGCCTCATATCCAGTATGTCCTGTACCTCGTACTCATCTGAACCCCTCACAGAAATAGCAACAGGCCGTACAGGCAATCTGGTAGCTTCAGAACACGGCTTAATGAGTGACACGTGGAATACGGGATGCACTCGCCATCGTTGTGGCAAAGCCAGACGGACAGCAGCCGGATTAATTACTTGGAGTACTGCATACGGACCAATGTATTTAGGCAACAATTTCTTTTTTCCTGGTATCCTCAAGTTCTTAGTGGACAACCATACTTTCATACCAGCCTTGTAGACAGGTGCAGGTACTCTATGAGCATCGGCACAGAACTTGTCGTGTCTTTTAGCTTGTTCCAATTGCTGCTTCACTTTCCTCTGTAGATTCTTAAGATCACGAAAAGTATTGCCTGCGGCAGGAGTATCCAAAGACAAACTGGAATCCAAAGGTATTGATCGGGGGTGTTGTCCATAAAGAGCATAGAAAGGTGAAGTGCCTATGGCACTGTGATAGGAGTTGTTGTAGGCGAATTCTGCTGCCGGCAGGACCTTGAGCCAATATGATTGAAACTGCAGACACAAACACCGCAGATATTGTTCCATAGTGCTATTGACTCTTTCGGCCTGTCCATCAGTTTGAGGGTGATAAGCACTGGACATTCTGTCATCAATCAGTAATGCTGAAGTTAGTGCTCTCCAAAAGCGTGACGCAAATTGTGAGCCCCTGTCCGTAATGATTACTGACGGTAGACCAAAGAAACGGAATACATGTCGAATGAACAGGTCAGCCAAAATAGCAGCTGTTGGTAAACCAATACAGGCAATGTAAA
This sequence comes from Ambystoma mexicanum, assembly GCF_040938575.1. Classification (NCBI taxonomy): domain Eukaryota; kingdom Metazoa; phylum Chordata; class Amphibia; order Caudata; family Ambystomatidae; genus Ambystoma; species Ambystoma mexicanum. Next base: position 1,088,244,454 of record NC_090921.1, read on the forward strand.
GAGCCAATTTAGTGAAGTAATCCACTACAACCCATATGGTATCGTATTCCTGGTTTTGTGGGAGTTCCACCACAAAGTCCATAGATATCATGTCCCATGGTTTGTTAGGGACAGGTAGGGGCTGGAGTAAGCCCACTGGTTTACCAGGAGTGTTTTTGCATTGGATGCATACAGAACATGTTGATACATGATTTATGACATCTTTTGTCATGGATGGCCACCAACACCATCTTTTAAGCAGCTCTAGTGTTTTCTTCTGTCCAGGATGGGCTGCGATCAAGGAATCATGATTCCACTTGAGGGCCTTATTCCGCGTTGAAAACGTTGGTAAGTAGAGCACTCCTTGTGTGAAAGGTAAACCATTATGTACGTCCAGCTTCATATCCTGGATCACTTGGGGATGATTTTTCACCCACTCCTGTACTTCGTTTTTTAAGGATGGTTGAACAGAACAACTACATATTACATGATCTGCCAACAACTGATTGCGCACCTGTGATTCTTCTTTTGCCTCCTCACCAATGCGAGACAAAGCGTCTGACTTAACGTGTTCTCTGGCAGGACGATATGTGACCTGGAAATCGTATTGAGCAAAAAAGACATGCCATCTGGCCTGTCGAGCCGTAAGACATTTCATAGATTTGAATGCTTGAAGATTTCTATGGTCAGACTACACCAACACCTGATGTTTGGCCCCAAGAAGATGATGTCGCCATTCTCGGAAAGCATCCTTGATTGCCAGTAATTCCCGCTCAGTGACGGTGTAATTTCGTTCATATGGGGTAAGTTTGCGAGAGAAGAAAGCCACTGGGTGCTCCTCCTTGGTTTCTGTGCAAACTTGTGAGAGCACCGCTCCAGTAGCAACACTGGATGCATCCGCTTCAACAATAAACTGGCGATCTGGATCTGGATGCTGAAGCACGGGTGCGGTGGTAAATGCTTCCTTTAACATCTCGAATGATGCTTGGGCATTCTGGTTCCAACAGAAAGGAACTTTGGAACTAGTTAAAGCCGTCAAAGGAGCCACTGTTTTGGAGAAGGAACGAATAAACCTGTGGTAAAAATTCGCAAAGCCTAGGAAAGACTGTAATGACTTGACATTGTGCGGAACAGGCCAATTCAATATGGCCTTCACTTTGGAACGGCTCATTCGAGCACCTAGATTGGTAATGTCGTAACCCAGGAATTCCACTTCCTGTGAATGAAAGACACATTTCTCGGCTTTCACAAAAAGAAGGTTCTCCCTGAGTCTTTGTAAGACTATAAAACGTGTTTGACGTGTTCAGAAAAAGACGATGAATAAATCAGAAAATATTGTTCATGAAGAACTGAAAAGTAGCGGGAGCGTTGCACAGACCAAAAGGCATCACCAAATATTCGTAAAGGCCATACCGCGTCTTGAAAGCGGTCTTCCATTCATCGCCCTCACAAATGCGAACTAAATTGTATGCTCCTTGCAAGTCCAATTTAGTGAAGTACCTGGAAGTACCTAATTGATCCAATAGAACGTTTATCAGCGGTAAAGGATACTGATTTTTTATGGTGATGTCGTTATGTGCCCTGTAATCAATGCAAGGCCTTGGATCTCCCTCTTTCTTCGGGACAAAGAATAGAGGAGACGCAGCAGGCGATTGCGATGGCCGTATGAATCCCATCGCTAGAGCTTTATCGATGTATTCTTTCAACACAAAGTCTTCTTTTGGAGTCAATGAATATACACGACCTGTAGGAATTTTAGCTCCAGGAATCAGTTCAATCGGACAGTCATACTGTCGATGGGGAGGCAGTTGTTCTGCCTGGCCTTTATCAAAAACATCAGCGTACTCAGTGTATTCGCATGGTATGGTTGTATCGCTTTGATGTACCACACTAATAGTTGAAGCTCCCCCCATAAAGGCCAATATATGTGAATTGTTTGACACCTCCTGACTGGTAAAGCAATGTTCATTGCAATAAATTGAAGGATACTGGAGCAATCCCGAAACCCAGTCAATAGCGGGATTATGAAGGGTCAACCAGGAAAGACCAAGTATTATTTTGTACTGCGGAGCAGCTATGACATCGAAGACGATTTCTTCCGAATAACTATTAGATAATGTCCTCTGAACAGGTACTGTCTCCTGGGTTACCATACCAGAAGTCAAAACAGATCCGTCCACGGTATTAACCGTTTCAGGTTTGTTCTTGTTTACAAGGGGTATGGAACAATTCTTGGCATAGGTGATGTCTATGTAATTGTTAGTGGCTCCGGAATCAATCATGGCCTTGGAAACCAATTCTTGGTCATCACAACGTAACGTCACCTCGACAGCTATAGGTGCATGATTAGGAATGGTACTGGAGTCCGATAAAACACTCGACACAGGGACTCCTGCTACTGTCGAGTTTTGGCGTTTCCCGAACGCTTGACTGGTTTCTTAGGACATGTCGCTAATAAATGCTCGGATGAACCGCAATACATACATAAATTGTTCTTTCTTCGGTTCTCTCTTTTCCGAGCATTTCTTCGGGCATCGATTTGTAGAACCAAATCGAGCAACTCTGTGAATCCCGTAGGAACCACCAGAACCATGGATAAGGCATCTTTCAGTTCTTCTGAAAGACCCTTGTAGAAAACAGCCGTTTTCTTGCCTTCAGGCCATTGAGTTTCGGCTGTTAGTTGATTGAATCGGGCAATGTAAGGCAAAAGAGGTTGACTGCCTTGTTGTAGATTAAGTAACTCCAGATCCATAGCTTGAGTAGCATAACGCATGTCAAAGACTTTACTCATAGCAGCCAAAAGATCATCACAGTCGTATAACAAAGGGCTATTTGATTCCATCAAAGGGTTAGCCCAAGCAGCAGCTGTACCCCCTAAATGGGAAAGCACAAATGCTGCTTTTGTGGTTAGGTCAGGGAATGATGTAGGACGGCAAAGAAAATGGAGTCGGCACTGATTAACGAAGGTTCTTTAGGTTTTGGGGTCACCTGTGAACCGTTCCGGAGGAGCCAAGGGAAACTGTGTGGGCATAACCACATTAATAGTTTCCTGTGGGGGTGTCATAGTCCCAGATCCAGATGCAGTGGCCATCGGAATCTGTGCTCCCTGAGGACTAGCGTGCATGGTGTCTTGCATAACGTCCATACGGTGCCGTAACATGTCCTGTGCCGTAACTATTTCATTTCTCAAATCGCTGATCAACTGAGTCAAAACAGTTAAAGGATCCATACCCTCCATGGCTTCTGATTCTGTCATAAAGCACCAAAGTATTGACTGGAAAGGATACGGTACTCAAAAGGATACAGATGGTAGGGTCTTCCGGATCCCTGTTCACACGATTTGATAGTTGTGAAGTCAAGTTTAGACCTTCCAAATGATACGACTCTCTGACTGATGAAACAGGCAGAGAGATGGATCACTGGCAAGGGTGTGGGTAAAGTATAGGAAGTCAGCCTAGAACAAAATAAAGTATCATAAGAAACTGCCCCAAATCGACTCTCTATGATAGAACAGTATTTGGCATTAATTCACACACTGACCTTATGACTGGTGTAGAAGAATCCAGCAGAAGTCTCTTGAGGAAAATCCGGAATTGGAACAAACGACAAGGAAGGGAAGATTAGTAAGGGAGACTTATCCCGAACGGCACGAGGCTCACGCTAGATACCGGGTTGCTGCACCAGAGGATAGCGTCCAAAGTACTGTTCACTGTCACCTTCCAACAGTCCTTGAAAAGCTTCCTTCCCACGTAGAGAAAAGTATAGAAATGAATAAATCCACCTGTTAATATCACAGATGCAGGAGTCGGAAATAGCGCCCTTTTGTGGAATAAACAAAGTACATACGGTTCTGAACAGCCGCGAAGAAAATAGGGTGCGTGTGTGGAATTACACGCGAATAGGATTCACGCAATCCAGGCCAGCCGCGCTTGAAGACAGTGTGCGCTTGTGGAATTGCACGCCAACAGGATTCATGCAGCCCAGGCCAGCCGCGCTTGAAGACAACGTGTGCATGTGGAATTACACGCGAACAGGATTCACACAGTCCAGGCCAGCCGCGCTTGAAGACAGCGTGCGCGTGTGGAATTACACGCGAACACGATTCACGCAGTCCAGGCCAGCCGCGCTTGAAGACAGCGTGCGCGTGTGGAATTACACGCGAACAGGATTCACGCAGCCCAGGCCAGCCGCGCTTGAAGACAATGTGCGCTTGTGGATTTGCACGCTAACAGGATACACGCAGCCCAGGACAGCCGCGTTTGAAGACAACGTGCGCGTGTGGAATTACACGCGAATAGGATTCACGCAGCCCAGGCCAGCCGCGCTTGAAGACAACGTGCGCTTGTGGATTTGCACGCTAACAGGATACACGCAGCCCAAGACAGCCGCGTTTGAAGACAACGTGCGCGTGTGGAATTACACGCGAACAAACAGCTCCAGGATTCAGCGTGTGGCGGAAAAAACACTATAGAAGGCCCAAGAAGCAGCTGAGGAAAACTGCAAGGACGCAGATCGGAGGTTCAGCTACACAACGCCAAATGATTCGATCAGAAGCAGCGAGTGAAGTTTCCACGCTACTTATATACGTAATGCCGTAGCTCACGTGACGAAGCAGAATTCACGTGAATTTAGCGACGTGAAAAGTGCAGACGTCGCTTTCCCGGCAATGAATCGAACAACCGCCATTTGGAATAGAACGGTCTAGCTGTTCTATGAGCGTAAGAGGTAGAACCACGTCCAGCATGCATGACACTGCCCTGATGATTAACCACATCTTTTCCCGTTTTGGTCTACCTCAAAGGATTGAGTCAGATAGGGGTAGCCACTTTACCAGTGAAGTAATGACAAAGATGTGGGAGATACTGGGGGTTAAAAGGAAGCTACACATTGCTTACAGGCCAGCTTCTTCTGGAGCAGTAGAGATACAACCGAACCGTTGTGAGCATATTAAAAAAGTTTGTGGCAGATTCTGGGCTGAGTTGGGATTTCCGATTACCTCTGGTCCTAATGGCCATCAGATCTACCCCTTCATCGGCAACTAAAATGTCACCATTTGAATTGATGACGGAGCGCAAGATGGTGCTTCCCCAGCATTTGCTCTACAGGACCCAAGAGCAGACACTGATAAATGCCTCCACAACTCATGAGTATGTGGAGAATTTAAGGAAACACCTTCAACATGCTTTTGCCTATGCTCAGCAGAATCTAGAAAGATCAGCCGAGAGCATGAAGACCCACTATGATTTAAAAACTACCCGAAAGGAATATAAGGTGGGTGATCGGGTCTATCTATACAATTTCCAAAGGAACCAGGCCAAACAGCGAAAATTCTTGCCTACATGGAAGGGACCGTTTGAAATTATAGACAAGATCTCCCCTGTTGCCTATAACATCTGCATCCCCAAAGGCAGTCTGGCGGAAGGGGAAGACAAGTGGGCCCATATTAACCAGCTAAAGTGTTGCCATCCCAGGCACACTCTGCAGCAACTGGAGGAGTCCTCTGAAATACCAGAGGGGACCGCTCCAGATTAATTCAGTTCCAACCCTAAAATATCCCACATATAGTCTCTAAAATATTATACTCTTGTAAGCCACTGTCTTTGAATGATAACTTGTATCTCAAAAGTAAAATGTTAGGTATAAAATGTATATGTCTGCCACACCATTAGTAGTGATGGAAAAATGTCTACGAATAGGTATTGCCGCTTTTCCTTTGTCTTCCTAGGAGAAAGAAAACCTGGAGACTGGCCAAGGAGGCCGATCCGGAGACCGGGAGCAGAGACCCAAGGGTCCGGGGTACTGCCCAATCCTCCCATCAGGACCAGCAAGGAGAACTGATTGATCGACTGGAGGGAGGAAAAGATGCTGAACTGTGCCACCTATGGAATTGGAAGAAGAAGAGGCGAACATCCCAGATCTTGCGAGTTCCATCAGTGAAAGGACAGAATGGCCATCGCAAGAGGGGGGGCTTGTGGGATGTTTTTACCCATGCATCCAAGCCCTACAATAATACTGTGCAGTACTGGCATGGAAAACATCATGATGGCCACAACTCTCCAGTGAGTGCACAGGGAAAACATGAAGAATAGGCTGCCACCCATTTTTGCCTATGTTGTGAGCACAGGAGGGCACTGCCTAAAACCACCAGTGGGCTACACACACAGTAGCCTGAAACCATTGGGAATGGCAATGCTGATTGCCAAAAAAGCAACTCAGAACTGTGGGGAATTCATTTTCTTAATCCCAAAAATGGTCGCATTACCAGTACTCACCACTATCAGAAAGCCGGCGTTTTAAAACCACCAGACTTTTGTGTAAAACTGAACAAATGAAACAAAACCAGACAAAGGAAAGACTTGCTAAGAGGTGGATACAATGTAAAACTATATTCTGAAATGACTTGAAGGAAGTAATTATTTAATGTATATGTAAAAATTGTCAGTTTGATTTGAATGTAGAAAACTGGGAACAAAAAGTGACATTTAGCTGAAACCTGGCTTAATGAAACTGGATTCTGCCTGACAACTACCCCCGACAGGAGTTCAAACCTGTTCAGCCACTCCCCTTGCCAAAAGGAGTTGTCACCTCTCTGATTAGATTAGGGGTGGAGCAGCTGGGGACTACAGGGAGTTGAACAAAGGCCTGTCCTGGACTCAGGCAAATGTTAGATTGGGGGGCCGTAAAGTGGCTTCCTCTTAGGGGAAACTGGGAGGGGCAGTGCCTCTGCTAGCAGCTGAGCTTGGGGGAAGTGGATAAACCAGTTATTTCACCCTGTGATGTGGGAAGCCACACCCCTTTTTGACCAGGGCATAATTTTAAAAAGATAGATAACTCATAGTGCGGACTTGTCAGAATTATATAAGTAATATCATTATTTTTGTGTTTTTTCTGTGAACTTTTTGAGAGGCGTTAGGACCCTGTGGTGTATTCTGGGGGGGTTGCTAGCGGAAAATAGGGTCTCACTCCAAATGTCTGCATGTTAAAAATCTGACACTTCATCAATTAATGTCCATACTCCTTGCGCACATGTGTGTAATTTTGGGTAAATGTCCGATATTGCAAAACCAGTTAAAAAGCGCAAAATGTTGTCATTTTTGAATGAAAGCCCCTAGGAAGATCAGAGGCGGACCAGCATGGACCATAAGGAATATATAATGTGCACATGTAATTTCAACAAATTGTATATCTGGGAAGGATGTATTTGAATCAAATACAGATTTGTGGGCAAACTGACCAGGGGAGGATCCTCTGACCCATAAACAGACTTCATCATGCTGACAATCCATTTCCTTTCCCCAATCATGGGAGAGGGGAGAATTTGGCCAATGACAAGTAGAGAGGGGCAGGCTTAGCTAGGCCCAGGCACACACCCATTTTCAAAACACATAAAAAGAGACTGCTGGGACAGGTAGAGACATTCAATTCATTTTTGCTGCGGAGCATGCTGACCGACGACTTCAAATCCAGAGATCCAGACTTCAAATCCATCAATCTCCAAAGATCAGAACTTTACTTCAGAACCTAGAGCAAGGGCCTAAACCCACAAACTGAGAACTCTTCTCAGCAGGCCTCAGCAACCTTAAATTCATTTGCACACTATTCCACAGCCGGGCGAGCTGTTTGAATTCTTTTGCCAAGAACAATTGCCAGAGACCAGACCAGAGATCCAGAGTGACCCAGACCGCTGTCCCCAGGAAGATCAGAGGCGGACAAGCATGGACCATAAGGAATATATAATGTGCACATGTAATTTCAACAAATTGTATATCTGGGAAGGATGTATTTGAATCAAATATAGATTTGTGGGCAAACTGACCAGGGGAGGATCCTCTGACCCATAAACAGACTTCATCATGCTGACAATCCATTTCCTTCCCCCAATCATGGGAGAGGGGAGAATTGGGCCAATGACAAGTAGAGAGGGGCAGGTTTAGCTAGGCCCAGACACACACCCATTTTCAAACACATAAAAAGAGACTGCTGGGACAGGTAGAGACATTCAATTCATTTTTGCTGCGGAGCATGCTGACCGACGACTTCACATCCAGAGATCCAGACTTCAAATCCATCAATCTCCAAAGACCAGAACTTTACTTCAGAACTTAAAGCAAGGGCCTAAACCCACAAACGGAGAACTCTTCTCGGCAGGCCTCAGCAACCTTAAAATCATTTGCACACTATTCCACAGCCGGGCGAGCTGTTTGAATTCTTTTGCCAAGAACAATTGCTACAGACCAGACCAGAGATCCAGAGTGACCCAGACCGCTGTGAGCAGAACCAGAGAGCTGACCCAGATCACTGTGAAGTGCCGAGACCAGAACTGGAGTCCAGTCCAAAACCAGACCAGATCCGTGGCGAGGCCTATTTCAAATTTATATTGTGAGTAGCTAGCAGAACTGTGCAGAACCAATCTGTTAGTTAAAATAATCTAATCCAAACTATTTTAACCTAAGTAGAACTGCCTCCTAGAAATCGTGTCATCTGTCATTTTTAAAGCTGCACAACTGTCACCTGTCAATTCTGCAGCTGCAAGCTGTCACCTGTTATTTTGAGTTTACTTTAAATCCGAAAATCGACCTTTACAAAATCGTTCATGTCTCTGGAACCGTTTGTCCTAGGAACCTGGTTTAACTTTCCCCTGAAAGATTAGAATCTCAGCTTTCCAAAGATCCTAGAACCGACTTGATACTTTTGCCATAATCACGATTCACGCACTCGCGAATTTTGCCGCGATTTGCGATTTGGCCCGATTTCTTTACCTGTAAAAAGATAGCAGCTTTTTGCTTTCCTTTGCTAAAAATTTGTTTGCCTCTTAATAACCATCCCTGAATCATTGCCTGAGCTCATCCCAAGTATCTCTCACTCACCCTGAACCTCCTAAAGGGAATTAAAAGCATTTTCAGCATATTTCTCACTTCATTGCCACCACATTCAAAGCACTTGGGCCTGTGTTTTAAAACTCATACCTGTTTTCTCTAAGCTTGCTGGGGTGGGAATTGAATTTCGTATTGTCTTTGATTGCATTCCTGAGACCTGTGTGCTCCTCTTTCCATCTCCCTCCATTTCTTACATTGCATAGGGGAGGGGGGTGAATTGCCAGAGAAAAAGTGATTATCTTATCTTTTGCTAAAATCATATCAAGTATTTCTGTACTGCATTTTATTCCTTATTGCTTTTCCCTTGAAATCATAAAAGTATTTTCGCTGCCTTATCCATCCTACACCAACTCCTCATTGATTATAAAGAAGTGTGCTAGTGTCAGATTACCCATTGTTGATTAACGTTATATTTATAAGGGCGATATCGATTATTAATTATTATAAAAGCGTGGTATCTATATTTTGTTTTATTTCTCAAATAAACCTTTTAAACTTGCAAAACAGAACTACTTCTTGGCTCAGTGGGGTCAGGGGGATTCTAATAGAGGGGTGTTATATAGGGGTAGTCATCCAGAACTCATGAACTGGACATAAAGATATAGCAATAAGGGTTTCCATTCAGTATCCCAGACCAGGCATTGATTTAGCTGTAGTGTTGAATTGAATCCTCTTACATTCCCAATGGGCTCCATCTTCTTCTTAAAGGCCATTTCCCTAGCCTCATTAAAGGAGTAATCCTTGAAATCAATAAATTCAGTCCTCCAGTCCTCACTGCTTTGGGCTCTGAGTTTCTTGTGGAGCCTTTTACTCATCCAACACAAGTTTTATGAGAGCTCTGGTCAGCTGCTTGCACCCAGTCTCCAGGTATGAAACTCTGCCATGGATAGAAACAAACTAATTAATACCTACAGGACGTTATGTCTGGATTTTCCTGTGCACCAACAGTTGCCTTGAACTGCCATGGACGGTAGCAGAGAAAGGATGGCATGACCAGGCTAAAATGAATGATACTGCCGAGCATCGGAAAGGTCTTTCCTACAAGACCATGCACTATGTTGCGCATATCACTCTTTCCTTGACACTCTGAATGAAGCATTCAGAATGGACTACCTGAGACCCCAACCTACTGGCAACCACCAACAATGCCTGCTAAACCACACCCAAAATAGAACAAATACACACAAAAAACTGTAGTTCGATTGTCCATCAGCAGTAAGAAAAGGGGACGTATTTTGTAGTATGATGGCCATGTTATAGAGGAAGACCCTCGGTGAGGGGTGGAGTGATATCTGACCCTCAGAGGACTATGGGACTTGTAGTTTAAAGATTCGAGGAAGATTTTGTGTTTATTTCTTTGTTCTTATTGCTTGAAAATAATTAAAGAAATGGATGATATGTAATATGAAGCTTCCATCCCACATGGAATCCGAAGTCCCATGTGTCCTCTCATGAGAATGAAGCAATGGCAACTTGTTTGCCTTGACGGTAATGCCCAAAAATTTAGAATACCAAAATAACGAGGCTGAAAATGCCAAGTTTTTTTAGTAGATTCTTTTGACCGTTTTGCACCTTTTTTGCAAATAAATAGATAGGGTGTTGGGTAAGGGAATAGATTAGGATAGTGAGAATATTGGCTGCGGGGGGTCTCCATCTGCAGTTTTTTTTTAAAAAGTGTGCGAAAAAGTAAAAAAATATCAAATAAAAAAGTTCTTCCTTTTCAGCCTCTGATTTTTTTAATTCTATTATTTTTATTTTAAGTTACCTAATTTACTGGTTTATTAATACACAAACAGCATAATAAGAAATAGATACATTAAATACATATATATTTCATATAACTTGTAACCATACTGAGGAGAATATATTTTGATATCTAACATAACTTCCAAAGAGATTGTTATTAATCCAACAATAATAAGGAGTATATGAAATGTATTTGATGAACTAAGACTTACAGGGGGAGACCGACGAGACAAACTGGAAACAAAAAAGGGAAGAGCGAAGGGGAGCGATCTTTAATACTACAAATAAATAAATAAATCATATGAAATAATCGTTAAAGACATTCCATTTGTTATTAAACCTAGGGAGAGTCTGTCAGACAGGGCATCATTGTTTTCAATTCTGTGATACAAACAAATAGAATTCTACCATAAATTATAAGATCGTTTTTTGAGCATTTTTCCAATCAATAACAATGAGATGAAAGGCAATATATACAAAAAAGTTGAAGAAATCTGATGATGAAATGTACGGATTGATTAGAACACCAACCATTAAATTGCATAATGTTAAAGGTTCATCAAAAATAAACATCTTTTGTAAGGAATTCCAGATTTTCTTCCAAAAAGAAAAAACATATTTGCATCTGAAAATAGAATGAATTAAATTGGACGGGGAGGGTTGACAAGATCAGCATGTATTGTGAGTTGGTTTGGAGATTTCTGCAATTCTGGAAGATGTAAAGTATGCTCTATTCAAAATAAAGTATTGTGATTGTGCCAAGTACACTGCAATTCATGTGAAAAAGCATTGTTTCCAAATCATATCCCAAGTGTCAGGAGGAATATACAAATCCAAGACTGATTCCTGTTGCTGGATGATTTTAGAAATGATAATACTATCATCTTTGAGTTGGTTAAGTATGGAATATGATTTAGAGGCTTTCACAGAGGGGGAGTGTAAGATTGATTCTAAATGTTTTGTGGGGTTATCACGACAATAGGAAGGGTTAGCTTTAATGACTGATGTAGTAAGGGATAATCAGTACCTTTGAGATTAAATCAAGTACAGAGTTGAGGAAACAGTATAGGTAAGTTATTATGAAATAGATGTGCAACAAGATAGATTCAGGCCGAGTGCCATTTTTGCAAAACACCTTGTTTGGGTCTGTGAGGTAAGAATGTATTAAACCATAAAAATGTATTACAGGCATCTTGGGCATCTGATGAGCAGGTAATAAGGGAGCTCCATGCGGTTTTAAAAGAATGTAGGAGTATCTGTTTTTTAATGTTGGGCCAAGAGGAAGTTTGACGGAAATGGTATAATGAAAGGGGGGCAATTAACTTTGAATCTATTTTAACCTAGGAGGGGGCATTAATCAAGTGAAGTTCATTACATTGAAATATAATAATCTGTCGAAGTAAAAAGGATTTTTGATATTTGGGAAAAACAGGAAATCTAACTCCACCATTATATTTGTTGGTTGTAAGCTTATTAAGGGGAATTTGGGGGTGAGGGGTTATTGCTTGTAAGAAAGTTAGATAAGAGTTTATCTTTTCTTTTTTTAAAAGCAAGTAGTTGATAATACTGGAATCACAGATAAATAATGAAGAATAATGGGTCTGAGAGTCATTTTAATAGAATCTAGATGACCCCATCAAGAGAGGAATAAGGGAGACTATTGGTTTGTAGAAGCATTCATGTTATAAATATTTATATTTTGATTGAGAGTTAAGGTAAATGACTATATGGATTGCCAGGTATTTAATAGATGAAGAACACCATTTCATAGCATAAAGAGGAGTATCAGCCAAAGGATATAAAGTGCACGTTTCCCCCACTTGCCACCTTCGTTGTCCGTCTCACATCCAGTCACCGGCTGCGCACCATAAGCCAGTTGGGACGAACGCTCCGTAACGTCTTCCTCAGAATAGAAAATGATTACACTGGAGGGTGTACGCACTTCTTATTGTCTTCTTGTGAGGAAATAAAGTTATAAGTATGGCTTGAAACAGGTAGTCTGATGTTAATAATCGGGCTCCTTAGGGCGAGCTAAGGGACTATGCGTCCATCTCGTCGGCGCGTCAGCAACGCCTCCTTTTATTCAAAATGTTCAAGTAGATCCGCCTTTACTGCACTAGAACCTCAAAGATAAACGGGTGATTTCTTTGATTGCTTTTTAATAAAGGCCGCAGTCACGGAAAAACAGTCTGTATTCATGAACCCCTCTTTATTTACTGCCACACGTTTATGGATTTTGGAACCCAAAGCCAACACAACTGGTTGTTTCTGAGTGAAGGTCTTACCTCCACTTAAAATGGTAGCAATCGTGCAGGCGGTATTACCAGTCAATAACATCGCAGCTCCCCAGTTAAGTCCTTTGGGACTGCAGAATAGGCACTAATCACAACCTATAATCAGGCAATAGTCCGTTTGTATTGCCTGCGGTAACAGTAATTGTGTTAGTGATATTAGCTTTGATAACACCGCCACATTCACAAAGAGGCCCTAAGTCCACTTAAGTGTGCTCCAGCAAAGGGACCTGGTTTGATGGGATGGCTTTTCTTTGCACGTTTCATTCAAATTGCTGACCACAGTTCCTATGATTTTGAGTGACATGCTATTAATATATTTCTGTTGCATAAAAATATCAAATTGTAATCGAATGGGGGTTGACATTGTTTTAGCACTAAAACACTCCCATCCCTCCTGGGAACATTTGAAACAATCTTTGTCCAGACAGCTTTTCTGGAGAATTTGCTGAGGCGACGCTGTCTGCCTATTAATGCCTCATATTCAGTTTTTCGCCATACCTCAGACATGACATTTTTCATTGGGGAAAGGAGCACTGCCTACAAAGGTGGGACGTCTCGTGCTCAGGAATTGCAGCAAGGTAACAGAAGCAATCCAAAGAGGCGTCTCCTTCTGCGACATATGACGCAGCTACACAGTGGGAATCTTCAAAAGGCAAGTAAGAGCGGAATCTTCTGCATATTAGTCCTGCTCTGCTTTACTGTAGGGGAGATGCAGCAATGCCTTGACCTGCTAAGGCAGCTGGGAAGTGTACCATTACTGATGATATTATGCATGACCCGGAGAAGCCCATCAAGGCAGAAATCCAATATCACTGATGACATCACACAAGATCACCAATGACATCACAGTGTTTTCATCCCATCAACTGAATATGAGAACAAGTTTCCGGTGGAAACCATCCCACTTAACATGAAGAGATATCAGAGACTTCGGCAACAATGACAGCCATGGTGGTCTGTGCACAAATACACAAATTCTGTGTGGGACAGAGTAGAGGAACAAAACCGCCATCCATATTTTCATGCTGCTGGCAAAACGTTTGTGCGTTCAAAATGGCCAAGGCCTAAATAAAACAGAAATCTTAATTTTGGTTGGCCACTAAGCATAGGGATGATGCAACAAAAAAGTAACTCATTTAACCAAACACAACGTGACAGGTCCGAGTGGTGCATGCCCTATGCCCACATAAACATGTTTGCCGCAATTTCTTTTTTATTTTAAATGCCACTTTTTCAGAAACAGTTAGATTCCAAATAATGCATGATTTGCTCGCCATTGAGGCGAAATTACTGGGAGAAAATGGCATGTGTGTGCTGCATTTCTCTGTGATCTTCTGTACTCCTCTCCCACCCTTCAGTTGTTGCAAAGTCTGTGGAGATCCTTTCCTTTTACAAAGTTGTTACGCACGGGTTAAAATCACCATGGCAAATGATTGTGCTATTGTTTGTATGTGGTCTGTCAACAGAAGGGTTTCTGTTGCGGCCTCATTTAATAATGCACATTTGCATGCTGTGAAACAATACCCAGAAAGCAATTGTTTGCAACTACTGAAACCCATGCAAGTGCTTGCCCGACCCAACCCGTACGTTTGCCATACACGCCCTGATTTGGTGCAAGTAGTGGGATGTGTTGCACATGCTCTCACTTACACCAAAAGAGCTGAGCAGAATTCACCTTCATATACCCTTTTTCAAGCCCTTGGGCAATATCACAAATATGGAGGCATCTGCACAGAAATCAAACACATTCCCCTCAACCTGTGTGGCAGAGCTGCAGGGGAATGTGCAATGCACGCCAAGGTTATTTCTTACCCATGCATTCTTCTGATACATTCTTTGCTTCAGCCGTGGTATGAATTGCTGCAGTCTCACTTGCATTGTGATCCTTCAAACAGCTGGCCGCCACTGTACAGTGTGCTCTCAGCACCCACTTGGGACACTAATAGATGCAAGCGGTTCTAGCCAGTGCATCATTTATTTATTTATTTGTATTTTTTTTAAAGCGCTCACATGGCCCGGGGGCATTGAGACGCTGTTACAGAATTTTTGTTGTTGTCTTAGTTGCATATTTATATAACGTGCTTAAATACCCAGAGGTTTCTAAGCGCAGACCCGGGGATCGAATCTGTGTTGCTTCGGGTCGTCTTGCTTCCAAGGTGAGCACGTTGCCACTGAGCTATCCTGCCGGGATTATTTGCGCTGCAGCACAGCCCCCTGCACGTCACTTTGGTGAATAAGGTGACCTGCACATTTCCCCAAATGTGGCCTCTAAGGAAAGTGGACCGCTAACTGTATATGCTCAATGTATGGAAATGTTTCCCCACTGGCTCCATTCTGATGCATGCAGAGAAAGAAAGAATGGAGTGATGGGGTGGGGGAGGGTAGTCGCTCGCCTTTGACAGATAATGGATGTTCTCTTCTAGAACAGCAGATCATTAGCCTTTATTTGAAAGACAGTTTTATGGGATAACATTCCTTACAGCTCACCCACCAGGAACCCTGGGCTGGACAGCACCTGCGCGCCCCCCCCCTCCCCCTCCGCCGAGAAGTAGTGCAGAGGGGATATATCCTACTGGATTACCCCGCTGAGGAATGTGAGGCCCGGGCCAGGAGGATAGCTGAGGGGCAAAGCATTTGTCTTAGATGCAAGGCAACGCGGGTCTGAATCCAGGCCCGCGCTTAGAGACTGGTCTCTGGTATTAGGCGTGTTATAAAAGAACAATGAATTAATTAATACTGCCAGTGAGGAATGTACAGGAGAGCTCCCCTAAAAGTATAATGTTGACGGCCACAAAAGGGTTGGCAGCATTAGCTGCCGACACCAAAAATGTAATTGCTTATTCATGAGCATAGTACTGGGTATCACACCCATGTATCTAGTTGCCCACTGATTCAAAAAAGGACTACGAGTGGATGGAGAAGGGAGGAGACGATTGCAGCATGAGGAGGTGGACGGGCGCAGGTAGTCCGGGGCGGACAAGACACAGCAGTAGGGTTCAATACATGGAGATGTGTAGGTGAGGGGAGAGGGAGCAAATGGAGGCCGAGTGGAATGCAGGCTTGTTCTGACTGATAAAATGTCCACATTCACTGTGTTCCGATTGACTGATAGAATTCTCTGTGTGCCAATGAAAGATAAAGCCTGCATTCCAAGCTTGCTGTTCGGCTAAGGCAATCGGTTGCTTATAAAATTATCAGATCATTTTTGGAGGGAAGCCCAAATGGAATAAGAAGAAAAATGGCATGCTCTGAATTGAAAGTAGGGTACCTTTATGGAGTGGGAAATTATACTGAAAGAATGATCAAACTTCAGCCTGGAGAAGACACGGTTGCCTAACAACCAGCATAAAAATGTTCAACAGCAACTCTGGCTCTATCATTTGTCTGAAGTTATTGCTGGGTAGGTCCCTGCTGTGTTGTTGGTCTATTATATACATGGCACGTCTGGGATCTTCCAACAAAGTAGATAGTCCAGATGTAGAACTCATCATTGAAGAACCTGAGGGCACCTTGAACGCTGGCAGGTCTTTAGAATACATCTCATGAAAGGGAAGAATTTTCCAGGTTCTCCACCAAAAGGATATTTTCTCACAAAGATATTTAACTCCATTGTTTCATCTGTGTGGGAAATCTTTGTCAATGTGTTGAAAATGGCCAGAAGGCCTGAGCATTAGGCGTGTGTTGTTGATGACAGTGTGCTTGTGGATTCACCCGGGCACGTATGCACCCATCAATGCGCATACATTTAATGCAAATGCAAACATTTCGTAATTCGATAATCCAATTTCACCCCATATATATGTGGGGGGGGTGGGGTAAACTAAATAATACATGTGGAGAGGGGTGGTGAAGACTGCAGGGGTCTCCCCCTCATATATATGGGGTGAAAAGTGGGGTGAAAAAAACGAAATCTGACATTTTTGCAATTCGCAGTGATCACATAGATCTCCTGACCCTGCAGACTCCATCCACCCTGGAATCCTGCGCGAGTAAGCAGTCTGAACTGCAAAGGCTCTACTGAGGTCTGCCTGCCCTCTCTTGCTGGAGCCACCAATGGCTCCTAAGGGCTCAGGGACAGGAGCATACAGAGGGCAGGGACACGGGGCTAGCAGAAAAGCTTAGGCTTTGAGCAGGTGGGGGTGGGTCTGATCAGAGAGTAATGATCTCTAAACCATGGACTGAGCTCAATTCACAGTCACACTGTACTTCAAAAATCAATGTACTTGAAACACTTGTATATAGGTGCGTTACAAGTGCCATATCATGTAAGAAAATCTGTTGAAATGATTCAAAGCGGGATGTTTTCATGTTAAAACAAAGACAAAGACATTCCATAACAAAATGGCACCCGATAATCGCTCATTCGCCAGAGAGAGTTGTAGTTTCAGAGACAGAGAAAACGTAAAACGCTGTGTTTATAAAGTCTCTGCATTTGGGAGTCTGACTCAGATATAGGGCCTCATTACACGGTAGGCGGTAAGCCATGGCGCTATTAGCGCCATGGCTCATGCTGGTAAAATACCGGCACCGCCTTGGCGGAAAGGGGATTTACCGCCCCATTCCAAGGTTGGAGAGGCGGTAAATCCCCCTTCCAACATTGCCCTTCCCCATTCCCATTTCTGCCCCATAGGGCTCTATGGGAATGGGGAAGGCGCTAATTACGGCACCGCAATTTTGCGGTGCCGTAATTAGCTCCGAGGTCCCTTAGCGGGTTGGATTTTAACGGCTGCAAAAAGCAGGCATTAAATCTCCCAACCCGCAAAGGGACCTCGTAGTAAGGCGGTAAGGATTTACCGGTACCGGTATTTTACCGGTACCGGTAAATCCTTACCGCCATCCGTGTAATGAGGCCCATAGGCTTAAGTGCAATACTAAAACACAGCGTCAGCACAGGTGAAGTCAAGAAGGGAATTGAGTCCCAGCCAAACAAAGCTGGAAACACTCATAGGCCGCCCATGCCGAGGGAGAGCACAATACAATCAAGGGACCGCCCCCAATGAAAGGAGAGAGGATGCAAAGGACGTTTGGAGAGAAGGTGGAGGGGAGTGGTTGGAGGAGGAGTCTGAGTCTGGAGGTTGTTGCAGCAAGAAAAAAGGACTGGAGAGTGAAGAGGCAGGTTTGACAGAGAAGGTTTGAGAGGGAGAACACTAGTCAGGAAGGGCTGGTAACATCAGGGAAGACTAGAGGTGCTCTTAAGGAGGAGGTGGTGGTAACTGCGGGTGGTCAGAGACCAGGCTCCTAAGAAGGAAAGGGAGGTTGTAGCATCAGGTGCCAGTGGTGGTAGCAAGGGGAAGCGGCACTACGGACAGGACTTGCTATTGTGGTGGTGAAGGAGGTAGCAAAGAGGAAGAGAGCTGCCGATGAGGAGGTGGTTATAACAAGAGTTGGTGAAGGAGGAGTACAGGAGGAAGATGTGGTAACAACAGGAAGTTAAGGTGGCGGTGTCAACATCAGAGGGGGGAAGGTGGCAGAAAGGCAAAACAGATTCAATATTTACCAAACAATAGATCACAGGAGGAACTATTTAATCACTTCCGGAGGGCCAGGTCAGGCACAGACAGTGGTAGGAGTTATGAGAGCGGGTTGGGTCGGGAGAGCACGGCAGGAGTAGAGAGGGAGAAAATGTCCATGTTGCAGTAGGAAATGCCCGCCTATTGTCCAAGGTACAGGGGTTTACAAGCAAGTGCGTCCGCATCCAAGAGGACTGTCTATGGTCCTAAGACACACCGCAGGCAGACCTGCAAAGCTGACAAACATGACAAATGTGGACACTGTAGAATGTTCTTCCTTCTGAGTGAGCTCTTGCACACACTAGACCTGTGAATGCCCCTGAGGGAAAATCATGTGAGACAATGTTTGGCCTCACAAATGCTTTTCTGGTATCCGAAAGGGTCTGGGTGCAAGAGACCCTCACAGCTCAGAGAAGAGCAGAATCGTCCACTGTCAGATGGAAGCCCTAAGGGAAACAGCTCTCCCTGATAAAACAAAAAATAATTAACGTAACCAAACACAAAAGGCAGTACAGAGGTGACTGTATACATTCTTATTCATAACGGAAGTCCATAAAACCAGCAGTGGATCAACATTGAATGGAACGTGATCCTGATGATGTCATAACATCAAGAGATCAAAATGATTTAAAAAGTCCCTTGGGAAGAACAACTGATTTTATAAGTACTTATGAAAAGAAATTCACGTAAAGTCATCTAATCAGTGTTCATATATTATGCAACTCCAACCTCATAAAATGCCCAGTAACTATATTAAAACATATACACAGACTGAATTCACACCAAACAGTACCTGAAGTGCTGGATCGCACTCCACTGCACGGCAAAAATGAGGCACAGGACCACAATTTAGAGTCCAGAAAAAAAGCTTTAATCATGAACAAATGTCCATCGACCACATGGAGGAAAAAGAGGCAACGCGTTTCACTCCCTCACTGGGTGCTTGATTACACACTGCATGAAGCAAAACATCATTGTTTTATTGTTTGACTCACATCTCTTTGGTTTCATTTTGCTGGAGCCAGCCTTTATATGGCAAAATAAAGCGGCAATCTTTGAATGGAGAAGCTAATGCTCTCAACTGTCATGCATTCTGGTGTCAACAGGATGGAAGAACAAAACCCCAACATTAATGACTATGGAAGCAACAGCTAAATGAAGTCCACAGTGCCATATGAAATTGCAAATTGCAGATTATTATTTTCCAAAGTGGAATGTTAAAAACACACAAAATAAAAAATACACACTCTATCAATGGTACTATTGCACCATTCACATACAAAAACACATTAATGTTAAAACAATGTCATAAAAATAACCCATGCAGTCACCAAATATGAATTCCAAATATTGCACATAAATGGATATGAATGCAGAATACTCAAAAATAAAGTGCAAAGTGCGCAGACCATAAGTCCATTCATAATACATTAAGAATATCCAAACAAAACCATACAGATGGTACAGGCAATCATGAAATAAAGAGTGCAGCCCACAATCCCAAATATTGCACATAGATGAACATGGTGAATACCAAATGCTCAGGAATAATGTGCAAAGGGAGCCAATTATAAAACCATCAATAGCACAAGGAGCCCAATCCTCCCAAAAATATTGGAACACAATGATCCCCCCAAGCAAAAATGACTGCCCAGATAGTGGCCACTCAATTACATAATGCAGGAAGGGTCCCCAATATGAGGTTAAATATACGTTCCAAAATGGTGGCAACAAAAATAATGCCAAGGGAGGGATAAGGGAACAGCCAAACAAAAAGCCAAAAAAGTCTAACAGAAAAAACAAATTTTACATTTTCAAAAATGAGGATTATTCAAAGATCATACACAACTCATATACATAACAACAAAGGTGAGGAGACAATAATACAAATATATAACATCTTAAACCCCAATAAATGTGTAGAGCTCCTTATCAATGTTATGTCCAGCAGGAACTTTAGTTTGAAAATCCAATATTGTTGTTGTCTCAACTGTCTAAACTTCAATGTCCCATCACCTCCTCTCGGTGTTTGGTAACAGAAATCACTCCAAAAAATGAGAAACCATCTAAAATCCATTGTGGTACTCATGTGTTTTGCAATGGGGTAGGATAAATCAGCCTGCTTAATGGCACAAATATGCTCTAAGGTCCTGATCTTAAATTAGTAGGTGATACTGCCCACATACCACTTGGCACACAGACAGCTGGGAATTTTGTGGGGTTAAATGACAGCCTAAAATAACATGAACTGAAAGGCCAAGTAGGCCTCTGCTGTGAGAGGCCATGCATCTACTCGCAAGGCACCCTGAAGAAAATTAAAGACCTAAAAACCAATACAGTGGAAGGGCCTGGTGAATGAACATTTGTGTATTGCTGAAGATGACACAAGGAACAGTGAATTAAATAAAGTGTGTGTCTTTCTGCAGTTGAAACCAAGAGATCACTGAAAGGTATAATCAGAGTGCATATTGGAAACGCAACATCACATTTCTGGCTGGCTGAGAGATAAAGGCAGCATTTTCACTGAAATTGTCAGACATTGAAATGCTCTGTAAACTGAAAAGTAAGTGAAACTGGGCCTCGCATGTGAGAGTTAAAGCCAAGTAACATGTTCATTTACAGTTAATAAGGCCCATCTTGCAATACAGAAGCCCTTCATTTAAGGTTTGCAACATTAATACAAATTGCTGTGTGCCAATCAAGAGACTAAAACTGAAATGTCTTGAAGTGGGTTTATTTTGCAGTTAAATCAAGACATGGAAAAAAAGTTCCCCTGCTAAAATAAGAATATCAGGGAAAATACTTGTTGTGTGATGGCGAGATTATCAATTAACAGGCTTCACATGAAGAATACATGCCACAATTGAAAACGCCATTTTGTTACAGATACAATATGTGAATCTCCTTGAACACAGACAAATGTACTTCTTGTTGTTGGGCAGATTCTTAAGTGCCTGCTTGGCTCCTTATCTGGAAGTGAAATTTCTGTGAAGCTGATGTAAACTATGTTTATGACAGGGCCAGACCAACTCAGACCCATCTCTGTGTGGCTGAAAGTGCTTGAAAGTGTAAAGTATTAGATCAAAATTGTGGTCGACTCATGATTACCAGGACAAAATGCCAGATGTCAGCATGGCCTCATTACATCACGGGGCCGGCCAGACAGCTTATCTGCAATGGGAGATCTCTGTGTGGCCAATGCATACCAATAATTTACGACCAGTAGTCCATTAACTTTCAAAGTACAAAAGGCTAGAGAATTTATTGCAGACAGTTGGCCTCATTACAAGTTTGGAGGTAGCCATGCCTGTCATAAAAGGCAGGCTACCTCCAAACTTGCAAAAAAATATGGCACCTGTGAATGGGCAATTACCGGGTCATTCTGAGTTTGGCGGACCCGGTAATTGCCCTTTCACAGGTGCTGGTAATAAGGGACTCCCCATCCCCATTTAGCCCCATAGGGCTGAATGCGGGAATGGGGAGGGTGGTAGCACCGGTGCTACCATCATGTTCAGTTTATGGGTGCCAGTATGGCCACCAGGTCAGACCTGGTGGCTGCAATGGCACCCGCGAGCAGCAATCGTAGTATGGTGGTACAGTAGCAATGGTGCTGGGAACGATACCAGTGCCGTTGTTGCCTTACCGCCATACTTGTAATGAGGCCCAGTGTCAACATTGCTGCCCAACAGACTCTCTATCATGTGGGTTCCAAGAAATGAAACTGCTCAAAAGTCTAAAGTGAAACTAGCTGTGGAATTAATGAGAGAAAATATGCATCATGTGTTTTGCTATTGAATTGACCGTAGGACCACATTTTCAGGATTTCACTCATCATCTTAAGGGTGAGAAAAACCATTGAGGTGTCAGTTGGAAGCTAATTTCAAGGCAGTTCTGTGGGGATAACTTGCAGAAAAGCCGGAATTTCAGAACTCTGGTACATAGCCAAAATGTGATCACAGCTCCTCAGGAAGTGGGAATTGCACAGGCAACATGGTGCGAACATGGGAGATGTCTAGATAGATTTGTAATGATAAGAGGAGCACAAAATATAAACATTATTATGATTATGTGTAAAAATGAAAATAGCATGTTGGGCATGTTTATGTGAAATTTTGCAAAGTAACATATTAAGAAAAGTAACTCTAGACAGTGGATTTATCTTCTCCCTTGCTCCTTCCATAATTTAAATGTCTGCACCCCCAGAACCTATCGGTAGTCAGGGGGTGGAGAGAGAAGGGTAAATGTCCAATCCTGGTTGGGAGATAAGTTGGCACTGCCTTAGATTATTAAGTTTATGGGGTGTGATGAGTGGTATATACATTGAATGCACTATGAGAGAGGGGGAGAGCTGTTAAATAATTAACAGACAGCTGCCAAAAATTGCCAAAGGAGATCTGCTGAAATAGCTTCTGAGGGAAATATTGGAAGAGGGCTGGAGCTGTCTATTGCTGGGGAGACTAGAAAACAGTGGCTGTGAGGCTTGCCTGTAACCATAAAGGAGAATTGCTGTTGAATTCCATTTGACTGAAGTGCTGGCCAGAATCCTGTTTTTCCCTAAGAGTGAAAACCCTGATCACTTTCCATGAGTGCAGAGCCCAGACATTTCCAAAAGTAAGTAGAGTGTCCAACAAAATGTCAGTGTGGGGATCTAGTTAAGGATCTATGTCATTTCATAGACACCTGTTTTTTCAACCAGTGTTTTTAAGAAGAGTTTTTGCTGAAAGAAACTCATTGAAATTCTTTTTTTATTATTGTTGGGGGTTCCCCCAATCACCCGTTTCTCTACCTATTTTTTGTTATTCCCGATCAGTTTCCATGAGTGCAGAGCCCAGACATTTCCAAAGGTAAGTCGAGTGTCCAACAAAATGTCAGCGTGGGGATCTAGTTAAGGTTCTATGTCATTTCATCGACACCCATTTTTTTCAACCAGTGTTTTTACGAAGAGTTTTTGCTGAAACAAACTAATTGAAATTCTTTTTTATTATTGTTGGGGGTTCCCCCAATCACCCCTTCCTCTACCTATTTTTTGTTATTCCTGACCCCCAACCCTTTATATTCCGTTTACCACACTCCAAAATAAATTAAATATTTTTTTTGCCAAAAACTCTTTGTAAAAACACATGTTGAAACAACGGGTGTCGATGAAAGGATGTCATACCCTATTTAATTCACCCATTCCCTTTCATAGTGGATTCTCTTCCATTAGTGGGTGGGGGAAATTATGTAGACCCTTAGCATATTTGATAGTATATTAATTGAATGAACTCCCAAATAGATTGACACAGGGGGAGCTTGGAAGAATTCAAAACATTTACCCTTGCTTCTAGCAGGAAGATACAAGATAAATCATTTAATGCTATTGGGGTGCCTTGATTTTCCTGTTCACCCCCGACTTCCCTAAGGAGAAGTGGTGTCCACTCCTTAAAATGAAAATTCCAAACTCAACCCCTATCAAAATGCGTTTTCAGCAAAATATATATTTGCCACCAAAACGAAATTGATGATTGTCACCATCCCCAAACCCTGCCTTCCAAACCAAAAGACACCTGTCCTTAAAACAAAAATTCACCAACTGAAACCCATTCCAAAAACTTGCTTTTAAATAAAAGGTATTCTTATCTTAAAAACGAAATGGCCAATTGCCACCATTCTTTCAACATTGTATTTAACCAAGGGGTGCCCTTGGCCCCACAAAAGAACATTTGACCTGTCCAGCTTCCCCAACACAGGCCTTTAAGTGAGGCTGGGGGGTCTGAAAAACCAAAATTCATAATCATCTCCATTTTACTGTCCAACTTCCCCAACACGGGCCTTTAAGTGAGAGGAGGGGGGTCTGGAAAATGAAACTTCTAAATTGTCCCCACTCCCTAGACCTGGCCTTTCAACAGAAGGGTGCCGCATGTGATTGATGCTTGGGTGTTTCGGGCTGGCGGAGAAGTGTTTTGCAAAAGTAGTACCTCATGTAGCCAACACTTAACGTGTGGTGTATGTCTTAATTTATCCATTTGTCTATTCCTTAGCTAAATTCTGGTGAAGTCCAATTTGCCATATGCATTTTAAAAATCTGTGATTTAAAATGGCAGCATTTTGAGTGTGCAGGGAATTCCATATAGCAAGCCTCGAAGGTGAGCTAGTTTACTAAAAATGAAATGTGTGCCTATGTTTGACAGAAATGTGAAGAGAATGTCCTAGAACTGTAGTATAATATTATTATTGAAATTAAAAATTCCACTGGGTTCATGGTAAACGAGTTTTGACCAGTTTATTTAGCCTGTGTTCCTTGTTTGTGAGACTTAAGTATATGTAGAAAAGTGTGTTTGTAATTGGAGCTGTGTTTTCTGACACAAAAAAGGTGGTGGCTGTGATTGAACAAATTATTATTCAATACGTTTTTAATTAAAATAAATATCTATTGTTCCTATACCCTGGACTGGTTCTTGGCTCACTGTGCGCACAGGGGGGAGATATATGCGGCTCTATGTGAGTCACTCACAAGCAAGTGTTGTAGAGCTCCTTGATTGGGGGTGGGAAGGAACTCCCTAGGTTAAGAGTGGTCTCTCAATATATAACACGACAATGTAAACAACAAAGTCTGTATTAAAATGTACGTTCCAGCATTTTGTATAAGCAGTGCTAACTACAGGATGCGTACATGTAGATAATGGGTTAGCATACTGGCATACCTTGCATTTATGACACTTAGTAAAACCAATGAACTTTCGTGTAAACCATTTTTGGGGTTTCACCAGAGGTAGAACCCTGGAGACAAGTTTATCCTTAAGACATGGAGCACTACGGACAGTGAGGCAGGTGCGACAAGGCATCACATTGGTCAAATCCTTGTCTGCTCTGAGCACATGCCAATGTTTACAAATTATATCACAGTCAGCGTGACGTGGCCCAAAAGTGAGAATAAGTCTGATGTCTTGCTCAGCCTCTGTGACATGTTTGATAGGTTTAGTTAATAACAAATCATGATTAAGACAACTAGCACTGAGAAGAGCTCTCTCCACAATCTTTCTGGAGTAACAACTTGATACAAAGCTGGAAGCAGCCACCAAACATTCTGTATCAAAATTTGCAAAATCTGAACAATTATGATGCAAACTTACGAATTTGCCAAAAGGAATGCTGTTAATACGGGAACCAGGATGGTTGTTGATAGCAGATAATGGTTGATTGTAACTGGTGGGTTTACGATAGACTGTTGTTTGAAGACCACAGAGAGTGATATGAACTTGGACATCAAGAAACACCAAATCTGTGGTAATTTAAGATTCAGTAAATCGCAATATGAAATTATTCATATTGAGAATGTTCACAAAATTTAGCCAGTCGCCCTCGCCTCCCTTCCAAATAATAAACAAATCATCAATAAAACGAAACCAACAAAAACCTTTGTCGGTAAAAAATTCATTTTCAGAAGTCCAAAGAAAATTATGTTGCCACCATCCCATATTTAGAGTTGCATATTAGAGGGCAAAGATAGCCCCCATCGAAGTTCCTCTGACCTGGTGATAGTAGGAATCATTTAATAGAAAGTCATTATGATTAAGACAAAACACAATAATTTCCATAATCATTTCAGTACGGCTAAGGTAATTTAGAGACCTTGGGCCTCATTACGACCCAGGCGCTAATGGGTTAACTGCGCCGTAAAAGGCTGCGGTGCCGTTAACCCATTAGCGCCTGATTACGAGATCCCTTTGCGGGCCCGACCTTAACGGCTGGTCTACACCAGCCGTTAAAGTAGGGACCCTGCAAAGGGACCTTGGTGCTAAGTACGGTACCGCAATTTGCGGTACCGTACTTAGCGCCTTCCCCATTCCCATAGAGCCCTATCCGGTGAAAATGGGAATGGGGAAGGGCCATGGTTCAATGGGGAATTACCGCCTGCCAACCTTGGAATGGGGTGGTAATTCCCCATTGAACCATGGCGGACCCGTTACAACACCGGCACCAACCATGGGGCTAATATCGCCATGGTTTAGCGCTGGTGTTGTAATGAGGGCCCTTGTATCCAAAAAGAATTTGCAAGCTCCAAGACCCACATCATGATCTTCAGGGGTGTACAATGACACCACACCAGGGTAGCCAACAACATCCCTTCCTGCCAGGGAATACCATTCATGTGTTGTAATCTTCGGTATCTCTTAAAAAAGACGACAAAGTAGGTACCAAAGGATTGAAGTACTCATCAATAAACCTACCCATATTTTCCAGAAGAGAACCTGAAAGTGTGACAATTGGTCTGTCCGGTGGTTTGGAGAGAGACTTATGTATTTTTGGCAGAACATGTATAGTTAGGATAACTGGAGCTGAGGGTAGAGAAAATTTAGCAGTATTGGGATCAAGAATACCAGAATCTGACCATTTCTGTAAAAGGATCGAAAGCTCCTGCATGATATTTGTAAAGGGATTGCTAGTCTGTTTGGTGTAACAGGCACAATTCCGCAATTGTCTATTGGCTTCAGCTATATAATCCACTCAATTCAATAGGACTATAGTACAGCTGTTGCCCGATGGTTTGATAAACACATCCGGAAGATTTTGAAGTTGAACTAGAGTGCGCTCCTGTTCCAAAGTAAAATTGCAGGATGTATGGCATTTAGCATGTCATAACTTTTTTTTAAATCAGATACTATCAGATCCTGAAAAGCATCTAGACATCCCACATGCATAGGTGGATTGATCCTGGATTTTGATCGGATTCTGCTGTCCTTGGACCAATCAGTATTAATACTAAAGTTAGATACATTTAAATTACTGGCATCAATTGGAATGTCGGCCAATTCTGCCATATCAATCAAAGTGGGCGGATCAGGAATAGATAAATCTGTTCTACCTGCACAACTGATTTCCAAGAATAAAGGTTTCAATTTTCACACCATCTTGGTGAGTGTCCGCGCTCTTTCTACGTGATGTGAGTATCTCATTTTTGCATTTTGGATGCTCTACACATGTGTTTTTGCATTTATTGGTTGGAGTGGCTCCTCCACCTTGCTCAGGGCACCCGTTGCCTTTAGAGGCAGAGCGAGTCTTTGAGAGCCAGAATTTTTGTTGATATATATTTTTCTTTTATTTATTTTATTGGACATTTGTGAGCACAGGTGTTTGCAGGCGCGGGGGAACATGGGAATCACAAAAGTACAACAAAGAGCGGTTATATTGCCCTTGTGACCATCGTACCATGCAATTGCATGACAAGTTGATAAGTGCATAAGAGCAAGGGGGGTTGAGGGAGAAGTGCAGTAGTGGGGTACCCCCACAGGTGGGGGCAGGCAAGTGCTGGTTGGGCCAAGGCGGCAAGTGCCAGGGTAAAGAGAGGGGAGGGGAGGATGAGTGCGGTGGACAGAGTGGAACAGTTGGCATAGTCCAAGATAGGGAGCCCGAGGGCAAGTGCTGGCAAAGGTTGCTGGGGGGGATTAGTGGAGGGGTGATCTGGCCTCTGCATGACTCTGAAGGGATCAGGCCTCAGTCACAGAGGCAGAGAAGGAGTTTAGCATGGGAGGGAGAGAGAGAAGGAAGCGGAGAAAAGGAAAGTCTTGAGCAGTTTCTGGAACTTAAGGTCTGGCTCAAGTCTGAGAGGGTGGGGGAGACAGTTCCAGAGGGAGGCCAAAGCCGAGGAAAGGGATCTACCTCCCACTCTCTGCTTGGAGAAATGTTTGATCTGCAGAGAGTTGGAGCCAGAAGACCGAAGGACTCTGGCCAGGGTGTATTTCGGGAGAGAAATCTGGATGTAGAGAGGTCCCAGGCCCCAGACAGAATTGTGGATGATGCAAAGGATCTTGAATTTGATCCTTGCAGTCACCAGGAGCCAGTGTAGAGATGTTGCAGGCTGGAGAGATGCAGTGCCTAGGCTTGAGGCCAAGGATAAGTCTTGCAGTCCTATTCTGGAATAGTTGAAGGGGGTGAAGGGAGGTAAGGAGGAAAGAGGCAGGTTGACAAAGAGGCTATTTCAGTAGTCAACCCTTTAGAGAACCAGGGCTCTGGATACATTGAGTTTCTGGGGGAAGGTGAGGAAAGGTAGAATGCCCATGAGGAGATGAAGCTGAAAATTGGACTTCTTGGCAAGATCTGTGATCTGTGGAGAGAAAGAGAGAGAGGAGTCAAAGAGGACATCAAGCCTTTTTGTCTCACAAGTGGGTGAGGGGAGAGTACCCAATGACAGACTAGACATGATTTCACCAGGTGGCAATAGATTTAATCGAAACCGTAGTAGGGCATTTCTCCCCCTACTATCGTTAAACCTATTCAAGTATTTTGGCAAAACCCCTCTATGCTTGTCCAGGATAGAAAAGCTACTATGAAGTCTTGATAGGCGCATTGCATCAGTCGTCATTATCCAGTCCCTCTCATTTATCACCTTCTTAATATTCATCGGATTGATCATTACATGCTCCACCGTTCTTGATATATTGGAAAAAAACGGTGGCTACCTTTTTAGTCAGGCACTTCATAGAGGTACTAGATTGCCTTATTTCCTCTCGATTCATCTCAGTAAACAATGAGTTTTCCTAGGGGACCTTAATCGACCAATATAGTTGCAGCAGCCTCCACTCCATACTTACCCTGAGTGAATTGATTCCCAACTCATAACGTAGCAAGGCTATTGGAAGGGACTGTGGTAACCTTAGTACCTTCTTCCGGAGTCTTCCCTAAAATCATTCCCAATTAAGTTTCCACACCTCAGATTCAATAACCATAGCATAGGTCAGTGTAGGGAAGACTTTGCCCTTCTAGAATTGTATCAGTGCAGTCACCGAGAATCTGCAATAAGTACCCTTAATGCTCTTCATCTGTGCAGCTTGTTGATCTATCTTGGTTTTTAACCTATCCTCTACAATTCTCACATTAGAATGTGCCGTGAGTCTAAAGCCAAGATAGATAGTTTCTAGCACTGGATCAATAGATTGTCCATCTATAGACCATCTAAATGGGGTCCTTTTTTAGTCGAATTACCAAACCTCATTATATTCGTTTTTCCTGGGGTTTATCACAAGCTCATTTTCAGATGCATATCCACTTATCGCCCCTAGCAGCTGCAGAATTCCACGAGGAATGAGATCTTAGAGTAGAATGTCATCAGCATAAGCAATCCAACTGAATGTATGCATACTAACCTTAGGACTCGCAAAGGCTTGTTTACATAAGGCCTCATTTAGGTCAGCCAGTTACAAATTAAAGAGAGAGGGAGCAAGGACACAACCCTGCCTAAAACCCCTCTCTGTAATTATTGGTCCTAAGAGATGCCTTGTGCATCCGGTCTAATCTGAATAGTAGTGTTTTGGTGCAGATACACCATGATTGCTAAAAAGTTGGCCGGGATACCCCAAGTTCTTCGTTTTTCTCACCGTCGATTTCTGTTAACGGTATCGAAAGCTTTGGATAAGTCTATCAGAGCCATGTAAAGGGGGGAATTACCAGCCTGCAATGCATTATCCTTCAGCATATTCACTACTAAGCCATTTAAAGTGGTTGACATTCCTCTCCTAAAGCCAATTTGACTGTACCCAAGATACTGTTACTCACAGCCCAGCCCTCCAACTTTAATAAAACAGCACCAGCAAAAGTCTTGCTGTCCGCATTCAGAAGGGCGATTGGGCTATAGTTGTTTGGATCTGCCCGATCTCCCTTCTTATAGATCGGAATAATTATGGCAGATTTCCAGCTATCCGGGCATTGCCTCATCTCAATAATATTCTTAAAAGGTGGCCTTTTTAAGATTCAGATTGTATTTAACTTTGACACTTGAAATTCTGCATATTCCAGACTGGAAAGCGTACCCATCTGACATTTGTCAAAAATGTGAGATGAATGAAAAACAGACATTGAAGCATTTATTGTCAGCCTGTCTGGGAACTAAGGAACTAAGACTATATAACCTGCAAAGGTTTGTGCGAAATGTTGACTTTTTAGATTCTGGGGTGTTCTGGGAAAGATTGGGCTTAGGCAATGAAATGTTTCTGACTGTTGAAATAGTGAGGATCTTAAAAATGTTGAACTTAGTTGATATTGATAATCAATTAGGATGATAAGGAGGGGTGTATGATTGTTTTTGCTTTCACTTTGTTATAAGTACTGTATTTTGCCTCCTCTTCTCTTATTTTATGTATAAAATCTTTGGTTTTTAATGTTTCTTCTTGTGTCTCTTTTCTTGACAAATTATGGGTTACTTTCCGGTTAATTCCTGTCTATAATGTTCAACTGTGTAAAAAGTTATGATTTATATTTTGGCAAAATCACAATAATAAAAATAAATAAATAAATACATAAATAAATAATATTCTTAAAGAGAATATGTAAGATCATGGTCCAGGTTGCCTGTTCCGCTTTTAAAATGGAATTGGACAGCCCGTATGGACGGGCTGCCCTCGAGCTGGATGATTTTTTTTACAAGTTTTTCCACAACAACCAAAGAAGAGCATTGAGACCATGGGACGTTTAGGGACACGCCAGCAACTTTCCGGTTAGTCTCACAGAAAAGAGACCTAAAATGTGTGCACCACAGATCTTCCAATACACAATAACTCTGATAGATAGTTTGCAAAACTTTTCCACCTTTCACTAAAGAACAAACATTACAGGTTTTCTTTGTAATAAGGGTATTTAGCATTAATTCTCCTTAATGTTGGAATTTTAAATATCTATGTGACCTATTTCAATTTTGATAGGCTGCAAGCATTGTTTTCTTCTGCCTCAGAAATACCAAATTATCGCCATTTCTCTTCTTCGGGTCTCTAAGATTTTTTCTCAGTTCTCTTTTCGTTGCCAGGTTTCTTGGTCAAATTGATATTTATGATTTGAGGGACTTTTCTAGATCCCACAGGAAGTACCGAAATTGGTCTGGTAAACTGGCTGAAGTCAGTTGCTCAGTTATCTGGGACCTCACGGACTCCTTTAT
The DNA here is from genome assembly GCF_040938575.1 of Ambystoma mexicanum. NCBI lineage: Eukaryota > Metazoa > Chordata > Amphibia > Caudata > Ambystomatidae > Ambystoma > Ambystoma mexicanum. Next base: position 1,088,275,763 of record NC_090921.1, read on the forward strand.
GTTTGTATTCAGGCCACGCCCATTTCTACTAAACCTGGCCAATCTGATACACCCATGATTCACCAGTACATCGATCTGTTGGCCTCTAGACACCAGGTTTCTCCCATCAAGTAACCTGGCATTTAGCATGTTGTGATCACGTTTTTGTGTCGGTTTAATCCGCATCCCAACACAACAATCAAACAGATCTTTGGACAGAATAACATAATGAATAACAGATTTGGCTCGGTCCATTTCCCATGTACAGGTGGCAATTAGATCACCTTTCACACTCCCATTACACACAACCAAACCCAATCTTCGAAAATATTAAGCCATTTCTTACCATTCTCCCCGTTTAGACTAATTCCCTTCTGGGTATGTTGCAGATCTAAACAATGTGAATTCAGGTTGCCCACTATTGAAATACTAAGAGCTTCTCCTATGCCCACTACATCTGACAATATTTCAACCATAGACTTCAGGAACTCATCCAGGGTGGAACAGGCAGGGTTATAATAGAGGTTTAATACTGCCATAGTCTTTAATAGGTTATTAGAGTGGTAGTTGAGTTTCATTGCAAGAATACCATAATGGGAATTTGTTAATTTCACAAATTTTGTTATTTTGGCATTCCATGAGGCAGTTATGAGCCTGCCAGAAGGGCGTCCTCCTTTGCTACTAATCGCCAATTGGCTTAGTATAGTAAAGCCATCAAGTTTGTATTCAGTTAGCAGCAACGTTTCCTGCAACAAAACTAGATCAAAAGAGCCAAAAATGTTATCGCTGGTCGTATTATTTGCAAAACTCATGTACCCCCTCGTATTCCAAATTTAGGTCACCATTCACTAAAGCAACACATATTTTTCTTCAAGCTTCTGAAAAATCGGAGTCAATATCCATGGCAACAATGACCAGGCGTTACTCTTATTGTTCCCCACTTCTCCATTTTCAATTGCCCCAGACTTAACCAACTCCTGCCCATGAGTCTGATTACAGGTCTCATTCTGACAGACATAAGACCTTCCCTTTCCCACACATTTTTACTCTCACTCAGTTCATTAGTAAAGATTTTAAAACCCATTTTCAGGAATGCTTGTCCCGCCGTCAACAAGGCATTTACCCCCAAATGAGAGTGAAGACCAATTTCCACTATTTTGGTTAGATTTTCATAAGTAAATAATTATAGCTCAGCAATGTCCTTCACTATCCTCAGAATCGATTGTCTATTTAAAACGATTTGTTCTCCTGGATTAGCCAAATGTTCCAACCAAACATTTGGACGTATGAAGAAGGGTGTGCTAGCCGGTCTGATAGCACAGTGACTAGAGCGCTCGCTTTGACATCAGTGCATAGCCCGCTGACGCAGGTTCAAATCCCGGCAGGGCCAAACTCAGCCTTTTATCCTTCCGAGGTCGATAAATGAGCACCACACACCGTGGGAAATAATAACACGTGCTCAGATACCTGAGGGTTCGTAGCGCTATATAAATGCTAAATTATTATTATTAAGGATTTTTGAGAATTCCTCATTCCCTTGAGTACCTTCCCCTTTATTCTCCTTTTCCCTTTCACCTTCGGTCATCAAACTCTTTACCAGAGCACATTTTTGAGGGTTTATTATTTTGCAGGCTTGTGGTTATAGTTGAATAGAGATAGGCATGTTTTCAGAAGATAAATTAGCTTTTGCTACCATATACAGTTTAGATGTATTTTTCCCCATGGTGAAGATTGGTGCCCAGCAGGTAATTTTGATGTTACTTTTGCAATATTTCTCGATAATTCTGATGGTTATTCAAATTGTCTCCAATCAACTTGGATTTGCGCATTTGAGCAGGACTTTTCCTTATGATTTTCATTTTCATCACTTTTCACTTTCTCAGTCTCTGATTGGGACACCCCATTTTCCTTTGAAATTGAATTAATATTATTTAAATTCTCTTTAATCTGAGACTCTGAGATTTGTATAGATGTATCACAGTACAAGACTCATGAGAATCAACATTCTCTAATCTTTTCCTGGAATCACTCTGCCCAGATGTTAACCGTCTTGTTATTTTGACATCATTATTCTCTTTTCCACCAATATTGGACACCTGGTCTTCCACATTTCTTCGATCTTCAGATAGGTCCTAGAATCTCAAATAATTTCTCGAACCTTTAGAGTTTTTGTCCGGTTTCATTTTTTTCTTATTTTTCTTTTTATTCCCGTTTTGTTGCGTGTTTCTGTCCAAATGTTGGCTTTGGTCCACAGCCACATCTATGATGATTTCAGTTATCTCATCAGCCCCTTTAACTTGGGCCATCACAGGTTCAGTGCCTGCTCTTCCTGAATCTTCAGCTGAAACCATAGAAGATCTGGATTGCTTTAAACTCACAACTTCACTGACTGATGTTCTAGCTAGTTGATCTTTACTGACTTCCTCAGCTAATTCTCCACCTGCCTTGACCCTTGCTTTATGAACTAGTAGATGATTCATAATCAAACCATGATGACTTTCCAACGTATTTGCAATCCTTTCTATTTTCCGACTTAAATCTTCCAGGGAAAATTAAGTTTTGGTTTGATACATTGAGCTCTTATTACACTGTTTTTCCACCATGTCTTTTAATATGTTGACCACGAGCGTTATTTCACTTGACTGTAGAACATTAGTGGAAAGTGTGTATTTTATGTTCTCATATAGATTCACAAAAGAGCCCAGAACTAATTTCAATACTGATATTGATGTGGCGGTTAATTTCACTCTGTCTTCCATGTCTTTTAGAGTTTTGTGTAATCCATTCCTTAACTCACGGCCAGGCACTTCAATTGAACATGTTAGATGTTCAGTTAAGAGTGCGGCTGTGTCGCCTACCACATCGATCCCCACCTCACTCACAGACTTTATTTCGCTCATATCAATCACAGTAGAATTTCGTTCTTCCAGAGGGCCCAATTGCCTCTCCACGCTTGGCAGTGCTTCCAAAAAACTCCTGTCTGAGATTGCCAGAGCAGACTTCAAATTGTCTTTTTGCTGAGATTTCTTATTTTTGGAGAACGTTGTTCCTAGTTTTATAAAAAATCTTTCATTTTTTTCTCGGATTTTGTAGCTAAAGCATATGATAATACATCCGACAGTTGTGGAGATTGATGATTTCACCCATAATGCACTTGGGCTTTGGTTTGGCCCGTTGTTTGGATAATTACTGCTGTTGGAACTAGAAAAACCTCCTCTACAGCAGCGGATTCATGGGTTAAACCATTTGGGATTGTATTACATTTGGCAGGACACCTTTAGGTGTAGAAGTAGAAGTTTGCTGCTTCTCACCTGCGTTTTTATCCATGGTCAGCTTTATTCCAGTAACTTGTTTTAGCATATCCTTTTTTAAGCTTTGTGAAGAAAGTAGTAAATCAGTTCTTTTTAGTTGAGGTACTGGCAGCAATTCCTCTGCTGTTTGTCCCTGTGGAGACACAGCACTAGCCGCACCCACAGCCTCCCGTTCTTGCAGGGGGCTGGAGGGATGAGCAGGGCCGGAGCCAGGTGTTTCCAAAGGTGCATGAATAAAGTGCTTTAACAGCTCTGCAGGGCTAGTTGCAGGCATGGACATCCTCTCCATATGCTGCTGCTTTCGACCAGGGTCCCGCTGCTTGCCACCATGAAGATCGTACTTACACTCACCACAGATAGTGTGCGCAGGGTGAGTTCATCCTGGAAAGAGAGCCGATGTGTTGTCCGCTTCACACTATTGTGTGAGTGAATATAACAATGAGGGCTCAAAGGTATGTTTCTGCAGTCACCCTCATTTAATACGGTAAAACGTATCTGAAGTATATCTCAAATTTATCTCATATCCTGTGTGATGTAATGTGTTATATGTAGACTCAAAGACAGTCTTATTACGATGAGCAACGAGGGCACGATTTACTTTCTATCATTTATATATCAAGGCAAGCAATTGATTGCTCCCCCAAATCACACAGATGAGAAGGCAGGTGCCAACAGATGTTTACAAATGTTACTTCATTAAGGCTTTTCCTCAATAATAGCAAGTCGCTAGCAGTGTGTAACGAAGTGTGCTGAATGCAAACAATGTCCGAGCTTCGTATGATTTTATGCACTTTTATTGTACATTAGTGCAAGTGGTAACACGTTCACATTTCAAATCAGAACGGAGCTATTAACACCCACCAGCCCCCATCATTCGTGCCGCTCGCCTCTCTCTACAACCGTCCACTCCCGAACCTTCCAACAGCACCATTCTGGTCCTGCATACATTCCACGCCATGACATCACTCTCAGTCATGAACAACAAAGCATTACACTCATACCCAACCAAAGCTCCAGATCACTACACAGTGCTTCCACTGTCCACTAAGCATGATGATTTGCAGTACGTGTGAGCTAAGAAGCAGAGCGTCCAAAAAGGCGAATGGGCAACATACAAATCATGAAAGAGCTTACCAACCCTCGGCTGCTCGACCGCCGCACTGCCAAACCGCCAAACCGCTCACTTGTGCTCACTTCCTGAGCGTGCAGGGGGGAGATAGTTTTTTTTCAAAGTTGTAGGTGTGTCCAGGTAATTGCCTCTAAGCTCTGCTTACACTTCCAACGTCTGCCACCAAACCGCTCAATTGTGCTCACTTTGCTGTGAATGCATTCACACGGACAACCCTCATGAGTCACCAGCCCAGAGTATGTGAGATTATGGTTAGCCATTATATAGAGCACGTTCCTGATACAAACCGGAATATGACGCTGGAATATCTTGTATGTCAGCTGGAGCATCACAAGAGTCCATCTACGTTCAGTATAGGGTTCATACAACACTGGCGGCCTTATGCTCTGTTAAAACTGAAGCTTACCGTGATAAACCAAACTGGCGTTAGAGGGTATGCAGTCAGAAGTCATGTTGTATACATTGTCGACCTGACCAAGGATACCTGGCTTCCAGGGTGGGCAAATCCACAAGTCTTTCTGGGGAAATTTTTATGCAATTTATACCCAGTTGTCCTCTCCACCGGCTTCTCTGTACTGTGGACCCTGAGAATGACCCTATTGCTCTGCTCTGCGAACACAGCCTGCTAACTCCTGCCTGCTATACACATTATATGACGCAAACAAAAGCATTTCACATGGATGATTAAAACATATAAGATTCAAGTGCCTGCAAAGGCCACTTTTCAGTTAATGTTAATCTCTGGAAATACAATACAGTTTGATATTCATTCACTGAGTCCTTCTAGCAACACAGTGCACAAGTGATATGTCCCACAAGACTTACGAGGTAATTCATAGAAAATCGCACAAAAGTGGCACACGCGACTGGCGCACAGCGTGCCCGTGCGAATGTCTGTGCCAGCCGCGTGCGCTAAAACCGATTTCCGCGCACAGCGTATTCATGGATTTTCGCATCCAAAACCAGCCGTAGCGCAGCCTGGCGCAGCGACCCTGCAGCAGCGCCAGTTACGCCCCCAAGAACGCCCTCGCGCAAGGAAAAGCCCTCAAAATCCCCAAATAATCGCAAAGGGCTGTGCCAACCCTGGACCAGTTCACAGGGCTGGCAAACAGCAAATGCCAAGCGGGGACCGTGTATTTGAGTGGTTCGCGGGAAGTTCCACACGCAATTGTCCTGTGTACGTGTGCATCAGGGGTGCGCGGGAAGTATCACACGCAAATTCAGCTGGGTACATGTATTTCAGGGGTGCACGGGAAGTTCCACACGCGATTGGCCCCGTGCGAGCAGGGTACGTGCATTCCAGGGGTGCGCGGGAATTTCCACACGGGATTCCATCAGGGTACGTGCATTGCAGGGGTGCGCGGGAAGTTCCACACACGATTTCAGCAGGGTACGTGTATCGCAGGGGTGCGCGGGAAGTTCCACACGCGATTTCAGCAGGGTACGTGTATTGCAGGGGTGCGCGGGAAGTTCCACACGCGATTACAGCAGGGTACGTGTATTTCAGGGGTTCTGGGGAGTACTACACGTGAATCGGCCGTGTGGGTCCTCCCAGGTGTACGCTCCACAACCTCCACGGCCCCTGCAGGCAGCCCACACCACGGGGGACTACCCTGCACCCCTGCCCATGTCCCTCAGGCAGCCCATCCACCATGGGCATGCCCCCCAGCCAACCCACATTTCACCTTGCACCACTGATCAACAATGCATGTCTCCCACCACCCCCACCCCCCAGCCACCAGGGGCACCCTCCACCAGGCCCCCACTCATGTCTTCCACCACCCCCACCCCCCAGCCACCAGGGGCAGCCTCCACCAGGCCCCCACCCATGTCTACCACCACCCGCACCCCCCAGCCACCAGGGGCAGCCTCCACCAGGCCCCCACTCATGTCTCCCACCACCCCCCGCAGTCAGGGGCAGCCTCCACCAAGCCCCCACTCATGGCTCCCACCACTCCCACCCCTAGCAGTCAGGGGCAGCCTCCACCAAGCCCCCACTCATGTCTCCTACCACCCCCACCCCACAGCAGTCAGGGGCAGCCTCCACCAAGCCCCCACTCATGTCCCCTATCACCCCCACCCCCCCGCAGTGCAGGGTCAGCCTCCACCAGGCCCCCACTCATGTCTCCCACCACCCTCACCCCCCGCAGTCAGGGGCAGTCTCCACCAAGCCCCCACTCATGTCCCCTATCACCCCCACCCCCTGCAGTGCAGGGGCAGCCTCCACCAGGCCCCCACTCATGTCTCCCACCATCCCCACCCCCCAGCCACCAGGGGCAGCCTCCACCAGGCCCCCACTCATGTCTCCCAATACCTCCACCCCCCCAGCCACCAGGGGCAGCCTCCACCGAGCCCCCACTCATGTCCCCTATCACCCCCACCCCTCCGCAGTGCAGGGGCAGCCTCCACCAGGCCCCCACCCATGTCTACTACCACCCCCACCCCCCAGCCACCAGGGGCAGCCTCCACCAGGCCCCCACTCATGTCTCCCACCACCCCCACCCCCAGCCACCAGGGGCAGCCTCCACCAGGCCCCCACTCATGTCTCCCACCACCTCCACCCCCCAGCCACCAGGGGCAGCCTCCACCAAGCCCCCACTCATGTCCCCTATCACCCCCACCCCCCTGCAGTGCAGGGGCAGCCTCAACCAGGACCCCACCCATGTCTACCACCACCCCCACCCACCAGCCACCAGGGGCAGCCTCCACCAGGCCCCCACTCATGTCTCCCACCACCCCCAGCCACCAGGGGCAGCCTCCACCAGGCCCCCACTCATGTCTCCCACAACCTCCACCCCCCCAGCCACCAGGGGCAGCCTCCACCAAGCCCCCACTCTTGTCCCCTATCACCCCACCCCCCGCAGTGCAGGGGCAGCCTCCACCAGGCCACCACCCATGTCTACCACCAACACCACCCCCCAGCCACCAGGGGCAGCCTCCACCAGGCCCCCACTCATGTCTCCCACCACCCCCACCCCCCAGCCACCAGGGGCAACCTCCACCAGGCCCCCACTCATGTCTCCCACCATCTCCACCCCCCCAGCCACCAGGGGCAGCCTCCACCAAGCCCCCACTCATGTCCCCTATCACCCCCACCCCCCGCAGTGCAGGGGGAGCCTCCACCAGGCCCCCACCCATGTCTACCACCACCCCCACCCCCCAGCCACCAGGGGCAGCCTCCACCAGGCCCCCACTCATGTCTCCCACCACCCCCACCCCCCAGCCACCAGGGGCAGCCTCCACCAGGCCCCCACTCATGTCTCCCACCACCTCCACCCCCCCAGCCACCAGGGGCAGCCTCCACCAAGCCCCCACTCATGTCCCCTATCACCCCCAACCCCCCGCAGAGCAGGGGCAGCCTCCACCAGGCCCCCACCCATGTCTACCACCACCCTCACCCCCCAGCCACCAGGGGCAGCCTCCACCAGGCCCCCACTCATGTCTCCCACCACCCCCACCCCCCAGCCACCAGGGGCAGCCTCCACCAGGCCCCCACTCATGTCTCCCACCACCTCCACCCCCAGCCACCAGGGGCAGCCTCCACCAAGCCCCCACTCATGTCCCCTATCACCCCCACCCCCCCCGCAGTGCAGGGACAGCCTCCACCAGGCCCCCACCCATGTCTACAACCACCCCCACCCCCCAGCCACCAGGGGCAGCCTCCACCAGGCCCCCACTCATGTCTCCCACCACCCCCTACCCCCAGCCACCAGGGGCAGCCTCCACCAGGCCCCCACTCATGTCTCCCACCACCTCCACCCCCCCATCCACCAGGGGCAGCCTCCACCAAGCCCCCACTCATGTCCCCTATCACCCCCACCCCCCCGCAGTGCAGGGGCAGCCTCCACCAGGCCCCCACCCATGTCTACCACCACCCCCACCCCCTAGCCACCAGGGGCAGCCACCACCATGCCCCCACTCATGTCTCCCACCACCCCCACCCCCAGCCACCAGGGGCAGCCTCCACCAGGCCCCCACTCATGTCTCCCACCACCTCCACCCCCCAGCCACCAGGGGCAGCCTCCACCAAGCCCCCACTCATGTCCCCTATCACCCCCACCCCCCGCAGTGCAGGGCAGCCTCCACCAGGCCCCCACCCATGTCTACCACCACCCCCACCCCCCAGCCACCAGGGGCAGCCTCCACCAGGCCCCCACTCATGTCTCCCACCACCCCCACCCCCCAGCCACCAGGGGCAGCCTCCACCAGGCCCCCACTCATGTCTCCCACCACCTCCACCCCCCAGCCACAAGGGGGAAGCCTTCACCAACCCCCACTGATGTCCCCTATCACCCCCACCCCCCGCAGTGCAGGGGCAGCCCCCACCAGGCCCCCACCCATGTCTACCACCACCCCCACCCCCCAGCCACCAGGGGCAGCCTCCACCAGGCCCCCACTCATGTCTCCCAACACCCCCACCCCCCAGCCACCAGGGGCAGCCTCGACCAAGCCCCCACTCATGTCCCCTATCACCCCCACCCCCCCACAGTGCAGGGGCAGCCTCCACCAGGCCCCCACCCATGTCTACTACCACCCCCACCCCCCAGCCACCAGGGGCAGCCTCCACCAGGCCCCCACTCATGTCTCCCACCACCCCCACCCCCCAGCCACCAGGGGCAGCCTCCACCAGGCCCCCACTCATGTCTCCCACCACCTCCACCCCCCCAGCCACCAGGGGCAGCCTCCACCAAGCCCCCACTCATGTCCCCCATCACCCCCACCCCCCCGCAGTGCAGGGGCAGCCTCCACCAGGCCCCCACCCATGTCTACCACCACCCCCACCCCCCAGCCACCAGGGGCAGCCTCCACCAGGCCCCCACTCATGTCTCCCACCACCCCCACCCCCCAGCAGTCAGGGGCACCCTCCACCAAGCCCCCATTCATGTCCCCTATCACCCCCACCCCCCAGCCACCAGGGGCAGCCTCCACCAGGCCCCCACTCATGTCTCCCACCACCCCCACCCCCCAGCCGTGCAATTCGCCTGGGTATGTGTACTTCGTGGTGCGCGTGAAGTTCCACACGCGATTGTACGTGTACTTCAGGGTGCGCGTGAACTTCCACACGCGATTTGCCTGGGTACGTGTATTACTGGGGGTGCGCGTGAACTTCCACACGTGATTTGCCTGGGTACGTGTACTTCGGGGTGCGCATGAACTTCCACGCGCGATTGGGCCTGTGAGAGTGGGTCACATGTATTCCAGGGGTGCGCGGTAATATTTACCCGCGACTGTGCCTGTGGGAGCGTGCTAAGTGTATTCCTGGTGTGGGCGGGAAGATTCACACGTTCGCCTACGACGTGCCGAAAAAGGGTCCAATCCTGACACACGTACACCAGCATGAAGCAGGCGTACGTCGACCCGTGCAGCATAAAAGTGCGCGCAAACCACAAACAAGCTCATACGCCAGGATGAATATACCATTCCTAGCAGCAGTGGCCGTGGGTTACCAAAGGAGGAGGAGGAGGATAGTGAGGGCCCGAATTTTCACTCCCAGAACCAGCCTTTTTGGGATGCCTGATGACCAGGTGTATGGGAGGTACAGGATTCCCCCACACATAATACTGGACCTGGTCAGTGAGTGGGAGGATGACCTCACATCACCCACCCTGTGCTCCCAAGCACTCAGCCCCCTGGAGAAGGTCCTCAATGTACTGCACTTCTTGGCCACAGGATCATTTCAGCGGACAAGTGCCATAGTGGGTGGGGTGTCACAGGCCACGCAGTCACACTGCCTACACCAGGTCCTGAACATCATCACTGCACGCCCATCAGTCCGTAGGCACATATACCTGCCCAGGACACCTGCAGAAAGGCAGGCTGCCGCCCTCGATTTCTACGGTGTGGCACAATTTCCAAAAGTGCTAGGTGCCATTGACTGCACCCATGTGGCACTACGTCCCCCCAGGGCATCTGAGCACATCTATAGGAACCGCAAGCACTGGCATTCCATCAACGTGCAGGTAGTATGTAATGCTAAGGTAATCATCACCTCAGTATATGCCAACTATCCAGGGTCCACCCACGACAGCTTCATTTACCGAATGCCTACCCTAAGCTGGGACCTAGAAGCTGGCCAGCGTGGTGATACATGGCTGCTTGGTGAGTATGAATGCCACTGCACATGCATGCATGTCAGATGCAGAGTTATGTCACTACCCCACTAATAATACCCATCACCTCCTCACCAGGGGACAGTGCCTACCCTCTGAGCACCCACATGATGACGCCAATTCGGAACCCCATCACGCCTCCAGAGGTAAGATACAACACAGCCCATATTGCAACCCGGGGCATAGTGGAGCGCACGTTCGGAGTGCTCAGGTCACGCTTTCGCTCCCTTGACCGGTCTGGCGGGCAGCTGTTATATGCGCCCCCAGTAGTGTGCAGGATCATAGTGGCAGCATGTGTCCTGCACAATGTTGCAACACGCCGGGGCCTGGCCGTGGACATGGTGGTGCCCCCACATCCCCAACCACATGCACGCCCGCTGCGCATGGGAGGGGAGAGGGCACGGGGTGAGGCAGCCCGTACGCAGCTGGTGGCTAATTACTTCACATAGAAATCCCACCGCAGTGGAGTGCACACAGGCCTGGCACATACCATCTGATAAGCAATGTTGACTCGACCTGACAATTAAGACGAACAAAGGGACAGTCAACTGTCAGACCCATAGCAGCCTGAGATTGTTCATGTGGAAGTGTCACAATGTGTGCATCCCTACCTACACAAACACCACCAATGCAGTGTCATGAAAAGACACTTCCATGCTGCAGAAATGAATACCCACTTGCAAAATACTACATGAAAACAGTGCCATGTCACCCACCCCCTCCACGGCACGGCCACACAACACACCATGGCATGTCATGCAATGTGAGAGGAAAGAAATGAATCCCCACAACATGCCCCATGTGTCAGCAGCAACAGTGTCCCTAATGGAAACCTGGCCACACATGAAATGCCCACAGTAATGCAGGACCTACAGCCCACATTACCAAATACTTACCAATAATACCAATCACCTACACAACCTCCAACCTACCTTAAACATGACATTACAGACTTAAAAATTTGCTAGCCTCACCACCTGATGATGACAGCCCTCCGAACACTTGCAAGTATACAGTGTTAGCGCCACGCAAGAGTGTAGGTGCACTGCTTACAACATGGACTCCAGTTCCAAGGTGGACCGCATTGTGAAGACATGAGGAATGGACCTGCAAATATGGAGGATGAGATGGATGCAAAGGCACATATCAATACACCACGCAGTGTACAATACAACAACAATATGCACTATGAATGTATACAGAGTATTGACTACAGACTGCCCACACAGCTCATGGGAGTCCAATGTCACCATGTACGTCGATGTCACTTGGGCACACCCTTTGCAAGCCCATGGAAACAGGAAGCAGGAGGGGTGTTTGTGACAAAAACCCAAGCATCTGAACCAAATCCATGACAAGCCTGCATGTGCCCAGCCACAATGCAGCGTATGCCCACGGGAGCCACACAAGGCAACACACTGTCCCAAAAAATAAATAAATAAATAAAAATAAAAATTAAAAAAAAATGGCCATTAATGAGCCCGGGGGGGTTGGGGAGGCCACCCAGGAGGTCCAAGGACAGGGTGCACACCAAAACCCACCTGTGTGGATCTTGCGAGAAAAAAAAACACCTCCATGGGCTCATGGCCCACACGGCTACCCTATTGTGGGAGTATCACTGCTGTCGCTATTCTCACCCTGTGCAGCTGCATCCGGAGGTGGTGGCACTATGGGAGGCAGCCCACGCAAGGCCCTAGTCTGTTCCTCCATGGCTGCAAGTATGCGGGTGTGGTAGGTCTCGTTCTGGAAGATGAGTGTGCGGAGGTCCCCATGCAACAACTCACGGGATGCCCGGACCTCCGCCCTAGTTGCCTGCATCTCAGCTGAGAGCGTACGGGTGAGACGCTCCAGCTGCTGTTCTGTCCTTCGGTTTGTTGAAGCCTCAAGCTCAACAAGAGTCGTCCTGAGGTGAAGGAGTTCCAGCCTCAGGGCTTCCCTGTGGCCCTGGGACTCTATGGAGATGGCTTCCTGCAGAGTCGCCAGTGCCGCCCGCCTGTCCCTGTTGGACGCCAACATGTCCTCCCTGTGTGACTTGCAGATGGATTCGGTTGCCTGCTGTAGTCGCTCCATCAGCCTTTCGGGGGGGGCAATGGAAGTGGCCACCCTATCCATGGCCTGAGCCATCATCTCTGATGATGCTGCCTGTTGGGTTGCCATACCGTAAATGGATTGCTCCCATGCGGTATTGCCAGGTGGCATACGGCCACCACGTCGGCGGGCACCACACCTGTCTGGGGCAAGGCGAACTGCGCCTTGCTGTGCCGGCACTGCCTGAGGCTGCAGGACTGCATTCCCCCTCTGATCTGCTGGCCCAGGAACAGGATCAGATGTTGCGGAGTGTGACCCTGCATCCGTAACCACCAAAGGCGTACCTGCCAACACTGACATCCCCATTGATGGTTCTAACCCTGGTGCAGGTGGGTCGGACAGAACAGAATCCCTCCCAGGAACACTCACCTGCGACGGCACGTAGGTCTCATCATCCGAATCAACACCTGAGTACAGCTCGGGGGAGGTGCAGCCAGAGACACACCTTGAGAGCACGACCTGCAGCAGTTGTGGGTTCTCACCCACCACCACACCACGTCCCTCACTGGTGGTCGGTCGGCCCTCAGACCCCTCCTGGGTCTGCACCATCTCCACAACCCCAGCAGTATCAGGTGCGTCTTCCCCTGCAAAGACATAAAAGAAAACAAATGGAAACAGGCATTAGCACTATGGCACACAATGAGTGCTGAGAGGCTACAGAAACAGTACTTGATTGACACATGTGCCACATGACTAAAACACTCCCATGCATGCACCGTCACTGCATGTGATGGGGAGGCAGATGCCACACATTGATGACACCAAGATGGAAGATGAACACATTTGCTGCATGCTGCCTAGCAGTGCCATCACACATTGGCCAGTGATTGGCAGGTCAAATACACATGCCATCACACAGATGGCATGTACCCTAGCCATGAAGTGAAGAGGGAGAGGAGGTCACCAATTGTTCATTCAGTCCAGATTGTTCATATGATTGATTATTTTCATTGTAATGGTTCTAATGTTTAACATGCAGCTGCCAGTCAAAAATGGTCCTATAGCACAGGCACATGTCCAAACCAATCATGTCCACAAAACTGAGCCAGTCCACTGTACCATAGCCATGTCAGACATGTGACAATAGGACTGAGAAATCCCGAGTAAAAGTGGTGGTATGCAAACAATCTGCCTGAATTCACAGAGGTAAATAAGCAACAGTGTAGTGGCAAGATGACACTCCAAGGGCAACTGGCGTGGTGTTGGGCTGGATGTCTAATGTTGGCCGAAGGGATGCTGCTATACCCAAATTCTGGTGGCAAGAATGTTTAGGAAGAGGCACATGGGTGAGCCGAACCACTCAGGCACACACACCCTCCCCTGGCACACAAACAGAAGCCCTCCCACACACAACATGCACATGGATGACACACACATGCATGTGCACTCACCGGACAATACCTCGTAATCTGCCACTACTCCCACGCCTTGGATCTTTTCCTCCGTGACGTAGGTCCCAGCAACCTGCTCATGTGGAGTGAGTTCTATGTCGTCTGCTGGAGACCCACCTCCAGTCACTAGAGTTGCGGCATGACTTGAGGCCAGCTTATTCTTTGCCCTGCGCTTCAGGTCATTCTAGCGCTTGTAGCAATCATTAGCTGTGCGCCTCACGATTCCATGGGCACTTATGATGTCCGCAATGGTCTGCCAGTGTGCCTGATGTTGTGCAGGTGTGGTCTTGGATCCTGCAACAATCACCATTTCGCGGTCATGTGCGGACACATACTCTACAAGTGCATTCAGTTCGGCCTCATTGAAGCTGGGCTTCTTTGACGGGCCGGACTGTGTAGCCGTGTCTGGGGCATCAGCCTCTACTGGACGAGCACTCTTCCTCTTCCGCTTGGAAGGTGGTGGGGATCCGGAGTGTCCTGCGCCGCTCTGGACACTAGGGGCAGGAGTGTGGGATTGCACACTCAGCATGGGAGTTGGTGCAGGCATTATCTCAAGTGTGATGGTGTCAGGGGGAATGTCAGCATGATGGACTTGGACCGACACTGTCCTGGCTGGGTGTGTGAGAGGTGGGGTGGATGGAGCTGCAGCTGCCCCTGCAGCCTACCCAGCCTGCCTACGCGGGGCAGCAGATGACCTAGCTGCACCTGATCCACGTGGCCTGATGAGACCAACGTTCACCGGCGCACGTGGTCTAGACCTGCTGACCTGGAAGTCAGTCATGGAGTCACCCTGTGCCAGGTCTGGTTCCACAGTGGGCTGGTCCAACAAGGGCTGAGCATGGATGGTGTCAGCCACGGTAACCTCAACCGGGGGGGGGGGGCATGGGTGTCCCTGACTGCTCCTCCACACATGGCCGCCCTTACGGCTTGTTCGCCTCCCAGCCATGGCACTGATGTTATTGTGCATATGGGAGTTGATGTGAACTATTCTCCTGGGCAATTGGGGGTCAAAGGGCTTGGGTACCAGATGGTAATCGTACCCTAGTGCTCTAGCAAGGCTGTATGTCACCCCTGGGGAAAGATGACGGGTCACGCAACGCACAGGCACCCCAAAAAAGGGAAGTAAGGTGCAGGCAACCCCTCCTAGACCACGTGCGTTGAAAAAAAACCATGCACTACGCTGTGGCACCCAGGAACACAAGAATGAACGTATGCATGTCACACACAGCCTAGAATGACCTCTGAAGGGGTACGCGACACACGGGGCAAGCACAGATGTTAGATACGTGCGCGACTCACCGTCTGCCAGGAACATAAGCGTGAAAAATATGCGCATGTGCGCGTTGGCAACACCCCCGCCAAAAGAAGAATTGTACGCTGTCTGAGGAGACAGGACAACAGTAGTAGGGAAGTTGTTTGAGGAAACAGGCCCAGGAAAAAGAGGAAAAGAGAAAAAACTGCCAGAGGTAACAGGGAGTACGAACTGGAAACGCCGTGAAGTAAATCGCGTGTGAACCAACAAGAAGTACAGATTTCACCCACTTGCTCTCCACGAAAAGCACGTACAAGGAAATGGCGTCCTACACGTACCTTTTATACACACGTCACAGACGCGCATACGCAATGAGGCCATTTCCACCAATTACGCGCTTTGACACTCGGACGTGTTTCTCTTCATTTTTACACGCACCATTCTCTACGGCCATGCGCGTGACGTCACAGCTGCGCATGGTGGCCTTTGGGCCAATGAAATCGCAAATGCGAGCACACGTGGTAAAACTGCACGTCCGAGTGTCATCGCGTGTATTCGGAGGGAAGTGAGCGTACACGCGATTGGCCTGGTACGTGTATTACTGGGGGTGCGCAGGAAGTTCCACACGCAATTGGTGGAAATCCACGTGTGCTCTGTGATCACATGTAATGAGGGGAACACCCGCGCGCCTCACGTCACAGACGCGCTCAAGCGCTAAGGGCCTTTGGTCCAATGAAATCGCATATGCGTGCTGACGTGCATACGCGCTTAGGGCCTTTCCTCGATTTACACGCAGATGTGCAGGATTTTCACGTGCCAAATCACTCCGTATCAAGCTGGCCACGCATAACCACGGAAGACCACGCTCCTGCCCAGAATGCCGAACTGCTGCCCCCCCAGAGCCCCAAGCACGCTCCCACCTGCCATCTGCTGCTGCCTGACTGCCTGCTGCCCACGTGCCCTGCCATTTGCTGCCTGCACATCAGCCAGGGGTGCTGTTGCTGTGACCACCCCTGCTGGAACCGAAGACTCCCGACTGGGATTACATCGCTCCACAGCCCAGCCCCAGGACCCAGTTGCCCACCCACTCCTGCCTCTGGGGTTGTCATGTCGGGGCAAACACCATCTGAGACCACTGACAACCCCCGGCCAGAGAGGCAGAGGGGCACCAGCTTCAGTGCCACCGAAGTTGGTGTCCTGGTGGAGCAAGTCCTGGGGCAGTATGATGCCTTCTTTGGAAGTTCCCGCGCCGACAAGGAAGGACGGACTCGGATCTGGACTGACATCCTGACTGCCATCAACGCGGAGGGGGTGGCAGTCCGCGACTTCCAACATGTCAAGAAGCGCTGGGAGGACTTCAGGTCCAGGACCCTGAACAAGGCCCGGCGCCTCTTGAAGGCAGCGGATGCCAAGGGGCGCCGGGGCCACTTGTCGGAAGAACAGATGAGGGTCCTGGTACGCATATCCCCAGCGCTCCACGTCCAGGTCCTTGAGAGGCTGACCCGTCTGGAGTCGAGCGGTAAGTGTACATGCATCCTGATTGTGAGCTGTGCGTGTGGTGATTGTTCAGTAGTGTGCAGGTTGCACATCTGTTTGTATGGGGTCGAGTATGGGTGGGGGTGTACAGGGCCATGGGGCTAACACATGCGAGGGCTGGTATGTGTGAGTCATGGATGGTGCTTGTGTGTGTAGGCTTGCATGCCAAATGCAGTTGTGTGGGCACACATGTTTGGATGAATGTGTATGTAAGTAGACATGTCCGTGATGTCACGCATGTATGTTGTTTTCAGCTGCATGTATCAGCACTGTGTACATGTGCATGTGTGTGTATTTGACAAGGGTGCAAGAGTGATGCAACATGGATGCATGTGACAGCGGTATGTGGAAGCCTGATGGGCAGATGTGACATGGATGCCCATCTGAACACTGCGACACTTGGCAGAGGTGTACACATGCATGCAAGTGTGGTGGTGTGTGTACATGTGTGGTGCACTTCCTGTGTTGCATGTGATGTCTGGCTCACCTTTGCCTGCTCATGCTGTTGTATGTGTATGGATGGTGCTGGCCGTTGCGATATGGCTGTGCTATGGCTCATGTGTGCGAGTTGAAATGACATGTGTGTTGGTGATTGTGATGCCATGTCTGAGGTTTGCCAATGCCACTCATGTACAACTGTCATGTGTGTATGTGTCCATTGTACAGTGTCCTGATGCCTGTGTTTTATTTCTCCCTGTCTGCAGCGTCAACTGATGAAGAGGGCGGAGAAGGTGCTTTGGAGCACAGCGGCGGGGATCCCACCGCCAGCCGGAGACGCAAGGCCCGGCTCCCCTCCCATGTTGTCATCTCGTCAGGGAATGAGGAGTCTGGTGCCGCGTCCCAGGCCGCAGCTGCCAGGGGGAGGTCCAAGAGGCTGAGGTTGGAGTTGGACTCCTTGGCAGCAGAAGGGGCAGCTGGGACCCCACAGGGCCCAACGGGGGAAGATGGCACAGAGTCATCCAGGTTGGTGGGGGGTTTGGTGGAGGAGGAGGCCGTGCAAGCAACAGAGACGGGGTCTGGAGGTGGGGATCCCACTGGTGCTAGTGGTGCAGTGGATGACCAGGGACAGGAGGCAGCACAGGCCGCCGCAGAGGTGCCTGTGTGCAATCCTGTCCCTGATCCTGTCCCTGCTTCATCTTGCACCAGCAGGGATGCCTACGTTCAGACCCGTTTTCAGGCAGGGGATGAGCTCACGACAACTGGCCTTCCTCTGCCTGCGGACGTGGCTATCCGGGTCCGGGTTGAGCCTGTTCTGAGTGGTGTGGCGTTGCGTCAACGGGCCATGCGAGGTGACCTGCAGTCTTTTCATGAGGAGACTGCACGACATCTCGAATGGCTTGTTGACCACGTCAGCCTGCTGGGACAGGTCACCCAGGCCGGATTCCTCCGTATGATGGGGCTTGCTCCGACCCCCTCCTCAACTGAACCCCCTACGCGCTAGTCGTCCTCCGTGCCATCTTCCCACCCATCAGTCACCTGGGTGCCCTGTGGAGCTGCCTCTGACTGTGCGGCCAGGCTGGTGGAGGAGGCATCCCTGCCACAGTCGGGAGTCGGACGTCCAGCAGGGGTGGCCACGTCAACGACTGCACCCCAGCCGGCGGAGGATGTGCAGGCAGCAGGAGGCAGTGCACGGGCAGAGGCACAGCAGCAACGTGGTGGGAGCCATGAAGGTTCGGGGCCTTCAACATCGGAGGGGCAGGCATCGGCCGGAGGGCAGGAGGACCCAGGACAGAGAGTGTCTTCCGTGTGGCAGCGGTTGGGCCACGCCATAGATGCAGAGCGGCAGCGGGCGGAAGCGGCACGGCTCACAATGGTCAGGGCGGAGAACTCCATGCGGAGGGCCCTGAGGTGGGCCGAGTGCCTCGAGGCAATCCGCAGGGGTTTGGAGGTGGACACGTCGACAGCCCTGCGGACCCTCGGGGCCATGGAGGAGGACCGCCTCCGGGACATTGAGCAGGAGTTCGATGATGCCCTGGCCCGGGACATCCACAAGTGAGCCGTCGAACTAGCCCGCTGCCCTTGTACATAGTTATGTAGGTAGTGTTAGGTTTCATTTTTTTTTGGATTTATTTTGGACCTTTCGGACATTGGCCACATTTTGTATATAGTTTATTTTATTAGTCAGTGTAGTTAGATAGGTTTCCTTTCTGTTGTTGGGATAATGGACCCTGGCTTGTTCGTATGTACATAGTTCACTGTTGGATTGTATTTTTCGTTCACATTTTCACCATGGAGCAATGGCTTTCTATTTTTTTTCACATTGGATTTTGATTTCTGGACAGTGACTTTGGACACCATTACTTAGGATTTTTATTTATGGTTTTGTTTTTTTTCACGGACATGCTTCTTTTCATTTTTGTACATTCACATTTCTGTTTCTTTATTTTTGATTCTAATTATTTTTCCTTCAATACATATTTTTTTATCACACTTCAATGTGTAGTATCATCTCATTGGTTTAATGCATATCATGATATGGCTTTTGAGATTCACTGACACCCATTGGGTGTATGTGAGGGAAATGTGTTTGTTTCGGAACTTGCAATTGGTGTTCTGTCATGTAATTGCCAATTATGAGTGGGTGGATGCAATACTCGGGTGGGTGTTTTGCATTTGGAGGCTGACAATAGGGACCAGGGATCTAGATTGTGATGACATGTTGGCTGGGGAACATGGTTTGGACATGAGTGGGGGCCTGCTGGCAGGTGCCCCTCAGTGCTGGGGGGTGGGGGTGCAGGGGTACATGAGTTGGACATGGTGGGGGCCTGCTGGCAGGTGCCCTACAGTGCTGGGGGGTGGGGGCGCAGGGGTACATGAGTTGGACATGAGTGGGGGCCTGCTGGCAGGTGCCCCACAGTGCTGGGGGGTGGGGGTGCAGGGGTACATGAGTTGGACATGAGTGGGGGCCTGGTGGAGGCTGCCCCTAGTGGCTGGGGGGTGGGGGTGGTGGTAGACATGGGTGGGGGCCTGGTGGAGGCTGCCCCTGGTGGCTGGGGGTGGGGGTGGTGGTAGACATCGGTGGGGGCCTGGTGGAGGCTGCCCCTGCACTGCAGGGGGGTGGGGGTGATAGGGGCCATGAGTGGGGGGCTTAGTGGAGGGTGCCCCGGGTGGCTGGGGGGTGGGGTGGTGGGAGACATGAGTGGGGGCCTGGTGGAGGCTGCCCCTGGTGGCTGGGGGGGTGGGGGTGCAGGGGTACATGGGTGGGGGCCTGGTGGAGGCTGCCCCTGGTGGCTGGGGGGTGGGGGTGGTGGGAGACATGAGTGGGGGCCTGGTGGAGGCTGCCCCTGACTGCTGGGGGGTGGGGGTGATAGGGGACATGAGCGGGGGCTTGGTGGAGGCTGCCCCTGACTGCTGGGGGGTGGGGGTGATAGGGAACATGAGTGGGGGCTTTGTGGAGGCTGCCCCTGACTGCTGGGGGGGTGGGGGTGATAGGGGACATGAGTGGGGGCTTGGTGGAGGCTGCCCCTGACTGCTGGGGGGTGGGGGTGATAGGGGACATGAGTGGGGGCTTGGTGGAGGCTGCCCCTGAATGCTGGGGGGTGGGGGTGATAGGGGACATGAGTGGGGGCTTGGTGGAGGCTGCCCCTGACTGCTGGGGGGTGGGGGTGATAGAGGACATGAGTGGGGGCTTGGTGGAGGCTGCCCCTGACTGCGGGGGGGGTGGGGGTGATAGGGGACATGAGTGGGGGCTTGGTGGAGGCTGCCCCTGACTGCGGGGGGTTGGGGGTGATAGGGGACATGAGTGGGGGCTTGGTGGAGGCTGCCCCTGACTGCTGGGGGGTGGGGGAGATAGGGGACATGAGTGGGGGCTTGGTGGAGGCTGCCCCTGACTGCTGGGGGGTGGGGGTGATAGGGGACATGAGTGGGGGCTTGGTGGAGGCTGCCCCTGACTGCGGGGGGGTGGGGGTGATAGGGGACATGAGTGGGGGCTTGGTGGAGGCTGCCCCTGACTGCTGGGGGGTGGCGGTGATGGGGGACATGAGTGGGGGCTTGGTGGAGGCTGGCCCTGACTGCGGGGGGGTGGGGGTGATAGGGAAAATGAGTGGGGGCCTGGTGGAGGCTGCCCCTGGTGGCTGGGGGGTGGGGGTGGTGGGAGACATGGGTGGGGGCCTGGTGGAGGCTGCCCCTGGTGGCTGGGGGGTGGGGGTGGTGGTAGACATGAGTGGGGGCCTGGTGGAGGGTGCCCCTGCACTGCGGGGGGGTGGGGGTAATAGGGGACATGAGTGGGGGCCTGGTGGAGGCTGCCCCTGGTGGCTGGGGGGTGGGGGTGGTGGGAGACATGAGTGGGGGCCTGGTGGAGGCTGCCCCTGGTTGCTGGGGGTGGTGGTAGACATGTGTTGGTGATCAGTGGTGCAAGGTGACATGTGGGTTGGCTGGTGGCATGGCCATGGTGGATGGGTTGCCTGTGGGACATGAGCAGGGGTGCAGGGTAGTACCCTGTGGTGTGGGCTGCCTGCAGGGGCCGTGGAGGGTGTAGAGGGAACACCTGGGGGCACCCACATGGCCATATCACGTGTTGCATTCCCCCGTAACACCGAAATCCACGTACCCAGCCAAATCGCGTGTGAAACTTCCCGCGCACCCCTGAAATCCACGTAACCAGCCAAATCGCGTGTGAGACTTCGCGCGCACCCCTGAAATCCACGTACCCAGCCCAATCGCGTGTTGAACTTCCCGCGGACCCCTGAAATCCACGTACCCGGCCAAATCGCGTGTGAAACTTCCTGCGCACCCCTGGAATCCACGTAACCAGCCAAATCGCGTGTGAAACTTTGCACGCACCCCTGAAATCCACGTACCCGGCCAAATCGCGTGTGAAACTTCCCACGCAACCCTGGAATCCACGTAACCAGCCAAATCGCGTGTGAAGCTTCGCGCACCCCCTGAAATCCACGTAACTAGCCAAATCGCGTGTGAAACTTCGTGCGCACCCCTGAAATCCACGTACCCAGCCAAATCGCGTGTTGAACTTCCCGCGCACCCCTGAAATCCACGTACCCGGCCAGATCGCGTGTGGAAATTCCCGCCCACCCCTGAAATCCACGTACCCAGCCAATTCTCGTGAAACTTCCCGCGCACCACATAATACACGCACACGTTATTTTTCAGTCAGCGGGTGTCCGTGTTTGTGGGTACCCCTTTGCACGTCATTTGTCCTGGAGGACCACAGTATGGGACATTCATCATAGCTGTATATAGGTGCTATTTGTTGGCGCACCTTTTGGCGCACCTTTTTTACAGGCGCAGGGACGCTACCGTCTGCTTTCTTGTGGCGGTCGTGTTTGTGCCTGTGCGCTGTTTTGACCGTGCGCTGTTTTGCCCTATTCGATTCCATGAATACGTGTTGTAGGCGAGCGTGTGGGCGTTCCGCGCACTTGCACCCTGTACTTCCCCCGTGACGCCCACATTTTGGCAAGTTGTTCCCCATTCCGAGTGTTACGCCCCGTGTTCCGCCTACTTTTGTTGCGTGCGCCGCGCTATGTGCGATTTTCGCTGTGGCCTGTGCGATTTTCGCTGTGACCTGGCGCACGCCGTTAGATGGCCTGTGCGCCAACGTGAGCCACGCACTTTTTTAGTGCACATCAAGTGGTTTTTTCGCGCACGCCCTTCCATGAATCGATGTGCGCTGCTTTTCGTGCGATCTTGCACTGCGATTTTTTGCAATTCCACTGCGATTCGCACGTTTTTGCCCACTTGCGCCGCGCTAATTATTCCATGAATCGGCCTGTTAAAGTGCAAACACCAATGCGCACAAGACTACATCATGGAGAATGGATGGTATTCAATATTCCCTGAATTATTACTTGAGTGCGGGTAAATATTCGTGACTGCACTGATGGAACGTGACATTGCTCTGTCTCTGGGGTGAGTTCAGCTCTTGCCGAGTATCGTCAAGGTTTTTAGTTATTATACCGTGAGTGGGGTGGGCTATGAGATGTGCACTATTTTCAAACCTCAACAAGAATACAAAGGTTTAAACCTAAAGACACAAACACTGCTGATGGCATCCCATATGGGAAACACCACCAGAACTAACAATGTGTTATACTGTCTTGTTGGCTTGTTAAACTAGGAGCATTGTACAACACAAAAGCCGGAGTTAAAAAGTGTTAATGTTAATGTTAATGTTAAAGGGTATTTGTACCGCACACTTTCACCACTGGAGTGGTCCCCTGGCGCGCTGGCGGATCTGAAAAGGAAAGGGGGTAGGGTGGCGGTGAAGTTAGTGGGAACGAGCGGGATAAGTGCAAGAGAGCAGTGATGTGCTGTTGACAGCTTCAGCTCGGTTAACACTGTTCGCCGAGCTTGGGGGTGCTTTCCGTTCAGTATCCGTTGTGTGCTATTTTTGCAAAGCTATGAGTGGTTTGTTTTGTTGTTGCAGTGTAGTGAAGTTTGTGCGGTTTGTGGTGCTTTAGGGTTGTGGTTGTGTTTGGTTAGTGTTTGAGGGGTGTATGCACAGGGGTGAAACATGTTAGCGGGTTGGTTAATGGCATTGCTATCTATAGGTGATGTGTGCTGAATTTCTACGTTCCTTCTAGATGTGGTGTGTGATTATCTCTGCATTTCTATCTTGATCCAGCACTGGCTAACATTCACATTCCTGCCCATATGACACATGCAAACATTCACTGCTATATCCAGATGTGGCAATGGCCCTCCTTCAAACGTATCTAGATGTGAACCAAGCCAGCATTCACAGTTCTATCCAAGTATGGCATTGGTAGTATTCCCAATGCAGTCTAGATGTGGTAGTGGCCGGCATTTTGCTACTCTGTCTAGATGCGGCAATGGCCGACATCCACACTCCCGTCTAGATGCGATGCAGGCCAATGCCCACAGCCTCATCCAAGGGCGGCATCTGCCAACATTCACAGCTCTGCCAAAGAGTGGTAATGCTAACCCTCGCAATCCCATCTAGATGGGACGCAAGCCAATGTTCACATTTGGTACTTGCTATCTTCACAATTCTGTCTGGGTCCGGAGCAGGCCCGTGTTCAATATTCCGTCCAAATGTTGTCCTTGCTCTCATTCACAACTCTGTCTGGGTTTGTTAAGGCAAACCTTCCCAACTCTGTCCAAATGTGGCAATAGCCAACATCCACAGCTCCATCCAGGTATGGCACCTGCAAATGTTCATGGAGTGGGTAAGGTTGTAGGTAGGGGGATGTATGCTAAATCTGTCCTCATGGTGTTGTCACTTGTGTTCTATTTCACCTAGTGTCATCTCTTTTTTGTTGTAAGAGTTTCCCTAGTCGGTTCTGGGTGTTGTCTGTGCCATCATATATTCTGTCAGCCTGTTCTATGTGTTTCCTGTTATATTGTTTAGTTGTTTCAGTTTGGTTCCGAGGTGTTGAAGAGCCAGGTTTTTAGAAGTTTTCTAGATTTTAAGTGGTCTTTGATGTTTCTTATTTCATTCGGGAGGTTGTTCCAGGTTTTTGTGCCCGGTGGGAGAAAGAGGAGCCCCCTAGTTTTTTCTTGACGTATGGTTTTGGTTCAAGGCGGAAGTAGAAGAGTTAGAAATAATATAAAAGAGATTGGGTGATTGACTGTCATTCGTGTGACCCTTATAGCAAGTAGGCATGCCTAGCTTTGTAATAGAGCTGCTCGCCATTCAGTCTAACCATAAACGAAGCCTTTTGCTGTCCTAGATCAGCTATTTTGTAGAAGCACCATCAGGAAGCACATGTAAAAAAAACTGGAAATCACTTGATGATTATAAAACTTCAGTATCTTGTGTTTGTTTTGCCACTCGGGTGGTTTCAATATAGAAACTGTGGTCTCATCCCTACTAGAGTGGAACGTTCCAATTTCCCTTCCCTTCTCATTCTCTACGCAGGGCTAATCATGCTCTTCTCACTGTGCCTTCTGGTGGCTCCTACGAACATGGCTGGTTCACCCTGAATTTCACATCTGGAGCACTCTCTCTCCCAAAGAGAGTTTCTGAAATATACCTCTTCACCCATCAGGTCTAGCTGGGAACATCTTCTATTCATGGTCCTTCCGTCTCTGCCATCTGCCATTTTACATTACCAGCCCCGTGCCTCTGACCTGTTACAGGCCTTTGGACGGTCTTAATAGCGCTGGATCTTCCAGCAGAAATTAAATGATTATTCACTAGATACTGGTGACGATAGGTTGATATAATGGGTGGACATCATTCCTGATCAGAAGCTTAATCTATGATTTGCCCTCCACCCCCCCAGCAAATGTATCCACTTTGCAGCATCCAGTAGCCAGTAGCATGTGGCTCGGGGACGCCTCGAAGCAGTGGCAGATCCTCGCACAGCCATTTCTGTTGCTAAAGTTCTGCTGGGCATTGGCTGTTCCTGTGATTTGTGTTCACGTAGCACTCTACCTACTCACGTGATTATCTTTGGGCTAAAGTTGATTTTACCTAATTTCTCTGCAAGACGGGTTTGTCTTTCCTCAATAGTAGCCTTTGCATTCTGGTCACATTATAGACCTCCTTTCCTTCAGGATTAAGGGCCACTTGCTTCTGTCACTATGGTTCTATTGGTTGCATCTGCATTTTCCATGGGATCGCTAGCGGTGTAAATTCCTCACTCTCAGTCGTGCTTCTATCGCGAGCCTGCAGTCTGGGAGCCCCTGGAGCAGTGGACTACATGGGGCTCCTCTCACAGTGTAGTTGAGGCGTGAAGAGCTCGTCCACAAAGGAGATATACCATGAAGGAACGACAAGTGAAGAAAGGGGAGCATAGAAGGAATGTGGGAGACAGTCCCGAAGGTGGAGGGGGGGAGCAGCATCACTGCCAGATGAGCAACATTAAGCCGTTACTCTTAAAAACATCTTCGACAAATCTCAGCAACGCAAAGAGATTGGCACATGAAATATAGAAGTAGGGTTCCTTACCAAAAGCCTTTTCATAAAAAAAAAAGGGACAAGCCTTCAAAGAATTACAAATTTGGAGCATGGTTAGTCCACTGTAAATATGAGGCCTAGTGGGGTGACCCGCGTCTTCTAGACATGCAACTTGCAGTGCAGAACCTTTATTGCAGCGCTCCCTGTGAAGAGCTAATGACCCAATTCCCATCATCGCGTTCATACAACAGTCTAGCCCAGCTAGAAGACACCAGCAGGCTCATTTTTCATTCATGTGATCTAATAAACGGGCAAAGACAAGTACACCAACTATTAACTATCTTCTGTACTATTGGACGCTGTACATAAATTATACGCCACCCGTTTCGGCACTGTGGAAAAAAAAACACAAAGAAATCCACACTGTTGTGGTGTTGTGACCTTCTGCACATCACGTGGATGGAGGGGGAGCCCGCCCGGCGTGATGGGAAGAAGGGGAGGAGAAAGAATAATAAAGAACGCATGTATTTTATTTGGAGTGTATAGTGTGCCGTTTAGCTGTTTCAGCACCAGTAACATTTAGACACTGCATTGGCGAAGACCGGTGAGCACGTACTCCGCAAGCTGTGTAATCTGGCCCGCCATAGTTTTCAACCTGCGCAACAACAGAGCGCAAGCTCTGCTCGTGCCGGCACGCCCAGCACCAGATGCGCACTGTGGGACAGAAGACAGCAGGCCTCATTATAAGCATGGCGGTCTGGAAACTATGGTACTGGTAAGCAAGCCAGTTCCGTAGTTCCCGGACCATCATACTACAAGCTGTGCTCACGGGTGCCTGTCAGCCCGCCAGGTCTGGCCTGGCGGGCATAGCAGCACCCGCGAGACCGCAGCATGTCGAATGCACCAGCACCATCGTTGACGCAGGAATTACCAGGTCCGGAAATGTCAGAATTGCCTGGTAATTCCTCATTAATGGGTGCTGGAAAAAATGCAACTTCACAGCCACGACTGCCGCCAGGGTTAAAATGAGGCCCAGCGGGCCTCATTATAAGCATGGCGGTCTGAGAACTATGGTACTGGTAAGCATGCCGGTACCGTAGTTCCCAGACTGCCATACTACGAGCTGTGCTCGTGGGTGCCTGTCAGCCCGCCAGGTCCGGCCTGGCGGGCAGAGCGGCACCCGCGAGCGCAGCATGTCGGATGCACATCTGACGTCCCCATTCCCACTGAGCCCTATGGGGCTCAAATGGGAATGGGGACTGACAGGCACGGGCACCCGGCAATGCAGGAATTACTGGGTCCGGCAATGTCAGAATTACCCGGTAATTCCTCATTGACGGGTGCTGGAAAAAAATGCAACTCCGGCGGCAGCCGGGCTACCGCCAGGGTTATAATGAGGCCCAGTTTCTTGGAAACATTACGACTCTGACGACCCTGAAGGGAGAGCTAACATCCGGTAAGTAGGAACTGAAACGCAAACCCCAGCGCCAGACACACGCATAACTTGACTGCACATCAAGTCTGAGTGGCACGTTGGGGGAGGAACACATGCGCAGATGCAATGAACTAGAAAGCATGTGGAGGCAGAGCAGTTTGCTATACCTGGGGCCGAACAAGTCACACACACCCCAAACCAGGCCAGCCCAAAACAACTGTGGCAAGCTAAGGAGGGGAATGGAGCAGAACACCCACTCACTACTGTAAGAGCACCCTAACATGCTGCATCTGCCTGACTCGTGAAAAGCAGAAGAAAACCACAGGAACGACAGACACCTTGCAAGACGTCATAGCTGTCCCAGGAGAGAGAACGAAGTGTCAGAAGAATAGACAGCTCACAGGCCAGAGGGAGCACCCCCAGAAACTCGAGAGAAGGAGCGGCCGAACAAGATGGGCCAATTCCAGGAGGGAAAACCACCCATGGCGCCTTTATGAGACCATTCGACCCTTACGCAACAGGAGCAGTTGGAAAAAAACACACAAAAACCCACACTGCCTCCAACCACATCTAATTTGGATGCAGGTGGAGAGGCTTGAATCCCTTCCTATTCTACCCGCTTTTATGACCCGAGAAAGCATTCAGAATCCATAGGAATTCTGTGTAATGCTAGCCGCTGTGCCGACACATGGCAGGCAACATTACCACTTCTTTTCAGGCCAGGGTGTAAAAAAAAGCACTGACACCCGAGTAATACCCCCTGCTGAGGGGCGTGGTTGTGGACACAATGTTGCTAACCGAGTCTCCGACATGCATGCGCACCAGAGTCAGTCCATGCTGAGACTCGGTTGCTGCAAAATGATATGCACCCTCCTCACAGGCCTGCAACATAGGCCTTTCAGTGTAAGTAACTTATTATCTAATCAAAACTACTGCACAGTGGGCTATTTACTTCTGCATTTGTAGACCTTGGTAACAGGCACACAAACTCTTGAGTGGATGGATTTGAAAAAGTTGCTGGGCAACAAAAGGAATCACAAAAGAATAATGAGAAAACAGCAATTACAGTAGAGTTCTGTAGATCACACTCGGCTTCCCACCCACAGGATAAATACAGCTCTGAGAGTAATAATTAAGTGCCGATATATGTACCCTATCATTAGCCATGCACAGGGCGCTCGCCACGGAAGAGATGCAGCGCTGGTGTAGACAACTCTACGCATGGCGGTATAGAGAAAATAGTATGACCATTAGGGACAAGAGAACACATTCATTGGCAACAGTTTGAGTGACATTTGTGATGTCATCTTTGATGTCCTGGGTGTTAATCTTAGCAGTGCACGGTGGTGGCGTGAGTTATGGTTGCATAGCTTACCATAACTGGCAAATTTCTGGGGGGTTTTGGTTTTACTTGTAACCATAACGTCCCTTTAACAAAGTTTTTTCATTGAATTTCATAGGTTTTTTATTAGTGTAACTTAACTATAACTTCACTTTAACAACGTTTTTTATTGAATTTCATAGGTTTTTATTAGTGCAATTTAACCATAATGTCCCTTTAACAAAGTTTTTTCATTGAAATTCATGGGTTTTTACCAGTGCATGTTATTTTCCTACAATTCACTAATATTATATTTACCCAATACAGCAATATTTGTGTCCAATTTACAAAGTGTCACCTTAAAACTCTGACATTTTCCACCTTCTAGAATCATTTTTAACGCTTCTATACACTTTTTGCATCTATTTCAACTGGTTTTGCATCCATAGACGTCTATGAACATTTGACTTAATTGCGGACCTTCCAGACAGTGCCACGTGACAATACGCTGGCGCGCGGCATGATGACGTGTCCAAGAACCCGTCCACACTTCACGATAAGATCTGTGCTTTGCGGACAGTTCGGAAATACATTTTCTACTGATCTAGGAACTTTCAACTTCAAATTTTCCCTTGCACAGCTCCTACACCATTTCCTTAATCATTATCCATTAACAATCTACTACACAGTACATACTTTTAGCAAAACTGCTATTTATCGTAAAATGGCATCAGCTAATGCCATCCCTCCTCCCCAAGAGCCACCACCACTGCTGTAATCAAGGAGCATGAGAAACACTGCCCCCTACCATAGAAAGAACACACACGCAACATTTTCCCCTGTCCACAGCAAGGGTGGATAACAAGGTCTCGGGACCATTATCCTGCAGAGTCCCTGTGTAGGAAGGAAAATCCTTTCCAAGTTGGCCACCATGTAAAGGGAAGGTGGGGTTCCATACAGGGCCCCTCTTCGCTTTCCATGGCAGCTTGCATAAGGCGAAAAGAGAACCCTATGACCATATTACCACAAGCACATTTTTCTTCCCTTTCAAACCTATCCCAATTTCGAATAACTTTACCACAAAGCCAGTCACAGGTGGATATGGCCACTTTAACCCCATGTGTTGTCCCTCATGGTCATGGCCAGTAGCCAGATTGTCCGGATCATGACCTTATTCCATGACCCATACAATCTGGCCACTGCCCATGGCCGCAGGCTGCACCTCAGTCACCAAAGGTATATCACTATTTCTTTACCTACATTATGACACCTGTCAAAAAATTAAACACAGGCACATTTGCAAAACCATGCTTTCAGGTCCTTGCCAATGCACCTTACACAAGTTTGCTGAAAATCCACCCACATTTTGTTTTTCAAAAGTGTCAAATGTAGGCACATACAATTGTCATATAACCTAGCCCCCACTTGACAAAATCCATTCAGACTTTACGAAAACATTTATTTCTAGATCTATAATATTTTTGCAAACCTTTTTGTAGATTCGTCACATGGCACCACATTTATAAGCCTTTACAATATTTCTGGCCCCCACCCATCTATTATTTTGCCCCCTCTTGACAAAATCCTACCAAACTTTGCCAAAACATTTATATCTAGATCTATAATCTTTTTGCAAATCTTTGTGTAGATGTGTCAAATGGCACCACATTTGTAAGCCTTTACAATATTTACAGACCCCCCTCTAAGTTTGCCCCCTCATGACAAAATCCCACCAAACTTTGCAAAAAGCATTTATATCTAGATCTATTATCAGTTTGCCAAATTAAGTGTAGATTTGTCAAATGGCACCTCATGTGTAAGCCTTTACATTATTTTGGAACCCCCCTCTAATTTTGCCCCCTCTTGACAGAATCCCACAAAACCTTGCAAGCTCATTTGAAATTAGGTCAGGAACATGACTGCAAAACATCATGCAGTTTCATTAAGTGGCGCCAAAGTTATAAGCCATCCAATAACTGCTTTTCACCAACCCTGTAATGCAGAGGTGTCCGCGAACTTCACAGGACTGTTTGCGAACCTCCGAACTGTTCGCAGACCTTTACGGCGAAAAACACCATGGGGCCGATTCATGGAACAAACGTGCGCCGAAAATCTTCGCGCAAGCAGGCGCAAGCGGAAAAAAACAAGCGCACACGTGCGATTCATGGAAGTCCCTGCGCGTGCACACCCCGGGATGTGCGCCAAACCCGTGCATGGCGCACAAGTCATTGCAACATCCCACACAGTGAAAGTGCACAACCTCGGCGCATACATCAGAAAGTGGGCGGGACAGGGGGCGTAACGCACGGAATGGGGAACAGCGCGCGAAAATAAGGGCGTAACTGGGGATTTACTGCAGGGAAGCAGACGGAACGCCCACACGCACTCGAACCACACGTATTCATGTAATCGAATAGGGCAAAGCCACGCACAGCCAAAGACACGCACAAGCCGAAACACGTCCGCCACACGAAGGCAGGCGGTAGCGTCTCTGCGCATTACAAAAGTGACAACATACAGCAATTGGGCCAGTGCGAGCGGGCTATGTGTATTTCAGGGGTTCGCGTGAACTTATTCACACGATCGGGCCTGGGGGAGCGGGCTACGTGTATTTCAGGGGTTTGCGTGAAGTTTCTCACGCGATCGGGCCTGGGGGAGCGGGCTACGTGTATTTCAGGGGTTCGCGTGAAGTTTCTCACACGATCGGGCCTGGGGGAGCGGGCTACGTGTATATCAGGGGTTCGCGTGAAGTTTCTCACGCGATAGGGCCTGGGGGAGCGGGCTACGTGTATATCAGGGGTTCGCGTGAACTTTTTCACGCGATCGGGCCTGGGGGAGCGGGCTACGTGTATTTCAGGGGTTCGCGTGAAGTTTCCAACGCGATCGGGCCTGGGGGAGCGGACTACGTGTATATCAGGGGTTCGCGTGAAGTTTCTCACGCGATCGGGCCTGGGGGAGCGGGCTACGTGTATATCAGGGGTTCGCGTGAAGTTTCTCAGGCGATCGGGCCTGGGGGAGCGGGCTACGTGTATTTCAGGGGTTCGCGTGAAGTTTCTCACGCGATCGGGCCTGGGGGAGCGGGCTATGTGTATTTCAGGGGTTCGCGTGAAGTTTCTCACGCGATCGGGCCTGGGGGAGCGGGCTATGTGTATTTCAGGGGTTCGCGTGAAGTTTCTCACGCGATCGAGCCTGCGGGAGCGGGGTACCACTCACAGTCTGCCTTGTGTGTAGAAGAACGCGTAGCCAACACCCGCTGTGAAGTAATAGCGTGTGAACCCCAACTGATGGAAAACACACGCACCGCATGAAAAGCAGGTACAGAGCAGTGTAAAGGCACGCGGGATCTCCAAGCCCTGCCAGGGCAACGCCCGTGCGCAAAACGTCACAGACGCGCTTTCGCTGTAAGGGCCTTTGGTCCAATGAAATCGCGTACGCGTGCTGACGCGCTTACGCGCTAAGGGCCTTTCCTCGATTTTCACGCTGACGTGCAGGATTTTCACGTGCCAAATCACTCCGTATCAAGCTGGCCACGCGAAAACACACGGAAGACCACGCTCCTGCCCAGAAGGCCGAACTACTGCCCCCCAGAGCCCCGAGCACGCTCCCACCTGCCATCTGCTGCTGCCTGACTGCCTGCTGCCCATGTGCACTGCCATTTGCTGCCTGCACATCAGCCAGGGGTGCTGTTGCTGTGACCACCCCTGCTGGAACCGAAGACTCCCGACCGGGATTCCATCGCTCCACAGCCCAGCCCCAGGACCCAGTTGCCCACCCACTCCTGCCTCTGGGGTTGTCATGTCGGGGCAAACACCATCTGTGACCACTGACAACCCCCGGCCAGAGAGGCAGAGGGGCACCAGCTTCAGTGCCACCGAAGTTGGTGTCCTGGTGGAGCAAGTCCTGGGGCAGTATGATGCCCTCTTCGGAA
The DNA here is from genome assembly GCF_040938575.1 of Ambystoma mexicanum. NCBI lineage: Eukaryota > Metazoa > Chordata > Amphibia > Caudata > Ambystomatidae > Ambystoma > Ambystoma mexicanum. The sequence continues at coordinate 1,088,308,064 of NC_090921.1, forward strand.
GTTCCCGCGCCGACAAGGAAGGACGGACTCGGATCTGGACTGACATCGTGACTGCCATCAACGCGGAGGGGGTGGCAGTCCGCGACTTACAACATGTCAGGAAGCGCTGGGAGGACTTCAGGTCCAGGACCCTGAACAAGGCCCGGCGCCTCTTGAGGGCAGCGGATGCCAAGGGGCGCCGGGGCCACTTGTCGGAAGAACAGATGAGGGTCCTGGAACGCATATCCCCAGCGCTCCACGTCCAGGTCCTTGAGAAGCAGACCCGTCTGGAGTCGAGCGGTGAGTGTACATGCATCTTGATTGTGAGCAGTGCGTGTGGTGATTATTCAGTAGTGTGCAGGTTGCACATCTGTTTGTATGGGGTCGAGTATGGGTGGGGGTGTACAGGGCCGTGGGGCTGACACATGCGAGGGCTGTAATGTGTGAGACATGGATGGTGCTTGTGTGTGTAGGCTTGAATGCCAAATGCAGTTATGTGGGCACACATGTTTGGATGAATGTGTATGTAAGTAGACATGTCCGTGATGTCACGCATGTATGTTGTTTTCGGCTGCATGTATCAGCACTGTGTACATGTGCATGTGTGTGTATTTGACAAGGGTGCAACAGTGATGCAACATGGATGCATGTGACAGCGGTATGTGGAAGCCTGATTGGCAGATGTGACATGGATGCCCGTCTGAACAGTGCGACACTTGGCAGAGGTGTACACATGCATGCAAGTGTGGTGGTGTGTGTACATGTGTGGTGCACTTCCTGTGTTGCATGTGATGTCTGGCTCACCTTTGGCTGCTCATGCTGTTGTATGTGTATGGATGGTGGTGGCAGTTGCGATATGGCTGTGGTATGGCTCATGTGTGCGAGTTGTGATGACGTGTGTTGGGGATTGTGATGACATGTCTGAGGTTTGCCAATGCCACTCATGTACAACTGTCATGTGTTTATGTGTCCATTGTACAGTGCCCTGATGCCTGTGTTTGTTCTGACTTGAGTGTCGTGTAGACCGATGAGACCTCCGTCCCCAAGTGACGCACAGGGGAACAAAATAGAAACCCGCTGTGCGACCCTTGAGGCCACAGGTGAGAGATGTCTTCCCAGATCCACGGAGCCTCTGGAACACCGATGCTGCTGTCAAGAAGGAAGGAGGTTAAGCACCAGGCAATCACAATACAGGCAGGTAAACAAAAGAATCTAAAGTGTCTTACCTATCTGGTGTAAGGGAGACCCAGGTAACCTAGTAGGGAGGTTCGAGGCTCATTAGATGCGGCGGTCCCTGGAATGGTAGAACCGCAGGTTAGCATGGATGAAGAGTAGCCACCTGTGGGAGTCAGGGCTTGACTTGAATCCCCAGTAGGGAAAAGGCGTAGAAGATCAGCAAGGTACCAAGGGATGATCCAAAGACAAGTCGAGGTGCAGTCCAAATATCCGGCAACAGGTAAACAGTTCCAAGCAAAAGTACCAAGGGGTGTCCGAGGGAGTCCGAGATAGAGTTCCGAGATCAAGGTAACAAGGAGCAAGTTGTAACGCCAAACAGTGTCCGAAGCCAGCTGAGAAGCAATGAGCGTTCTGTCTCTCAGACCTTTATACTGTTCGCCCCTGGGTCATGTGACTTCTCTGGATCATGTGACGTCCACCAAGATCACATGGGGAACGCCATAGCGTATCACGTGACCGGCGTGAAGACGTAAGGCCGCCCTTTCTGCTATACGTTCTCCAAGGCAGTTGCCAATGCAGAAAGGGTTGCAATCGAGCCCGTACATTGGTACGGAGTTTTCGGTTCTGTGGTTTCACCGAATCACTTGAGCCTCGAAACTTGGGAGGAGATGTTGGGGGAATGTGAGCAGTGTTCTGATGTGTCGTGGCCTGGTGTGCAGAGGATCGCCTAACATAGCCCCCCCCCAACGGCCCACGACCCCGTGGGCAGGACGGATGATCCCTATGGAAGCGGGCTACCAACCGCGGGGCGTTCAAATCAGATGCGGAAACCCACGAACGCTCCTCCGGGCCGTAACCCGTCCAATCCACCAGATACTGGAGCCTACCCCTAAACCATCTAGAACCCAAAATGGCCGACACCTCAAAAACATCAGGAGAGGACAAGGACACCGGCGCAACAGGGGTACGAAGACGGACTGAGTCAGGACAGGGTTTGAGGAGGGAGACATGAAACACAGGATGGATACGCCAAGAGCTGGGGAGTACTAGACGGAAAGCCACCGGATTAACAACCTGTGAGATCACATACGGCCCGACAAAGCGAGGCAGCAATTTCCGGCAACCCACTAGGCGAAGATGTCGGGAAGATAACCAGACCCTAGAACCCACCACCAGAGGGGGAGCAGCACGACGTTTGCCATCCACACGGGCCTTCATAGAGGCCTTTGCTTCAGTGAGATGAACCACTGTACTCGCATGAATAGCAGAAAGATCCCTAATACATGTCGTGGCCGCAGGATTCGAAGAACCAGAGGCATCAGGGACCGGCAAAACCTTGGGATGTTGACCATAGAGGGCGTAAAAAGGAGAATAACCAGTAGCTGAATGAGCCGCATTGTTATACGCGAACTCCGCAAGCCGCAAAACGGCCAACCAAGAGGACTGATGTTGCAATATGAGGCAACGAAGGTACTGTTCCATCGATTGATTCGTCCTTTCGGTCTGACCATCGGTCTCCGGATGATAGGCCGAAGAATACCTCGTATCAATGCCCAATAGTTTCGTCAAGGATCTCCAAAACCGAGAGGTGAACTGTGAACCTCGATCGGAAACAATGACCGAAGGGAGTCCGAATAGCATAAACACATGTTCAAAAAACAAGTCCGCCAAGACAGGGGCCGAAGGGATACCCTTGCAAGGAACAAAACGGGCCATTTTTGTGAACGTGTCCACCACTACCCAGATGGTATCGAAGCCTTTCGACTTGGGGAGATCGGTAACGAAATCCATTGTCAATGTATGCCAGGGCCTGGGAGGTACCGGAAGCGGAAGCAACAACCCAACCGGTCGACCCCTCTGATGTTTAGCCTGAGCACATACCGCACAAGATCTGACATAACACTCCACATCGCGCTTCATAGAAGGCCACCAACACCAACGCTTGAGAAGGTCTAAAGTGCGCTCTTGTCCGGGATGGGCATTAAAGGGAGCGTCATGAGACCACTCAAGGGCAAGATTACGTGTATCAGGTGTAGGAAGGAACAGGCGTTCATGTACGAAAGGTAAACCATCAGAATATACCGGATCCCATTCTCGTAACTGGTCAGAATGATCGCTAGTCCAGGATCGAACCGAGTCTATCAGTGACAATGAGGGAGTACAGAGACAAATCACATGACTCTTTTCGAGAACAGTGTCGGGGAATGTAGGCAATTGGACCCCCCCCGGGGAACGTGACAAGGCATCCGCCTTCCCATGTGCCGTTCCAGGACGGTGCATAATACGGAAGTCAAAGGAGGAAAAGAAAAGATGCCATCGGACCTGTCTGCTATTAATGCATTTCAGGGAGGCCAAATCCTGTAGGTTCCGATGATCGGAGTATACTGTGACAGGATACTTAGCCCCCAGAAGATGATGACGCCAAACACGGAACGCGTCCATGACCGCCAAGAGTTCTTTTTCCGTAACGGTATAATGAGACTCAGTACTGGAAAACTTACGGGAGTGGAATGCCACTGGATGTAATTTGCCGGTATTAGGACACGTTTGTGACAGCACCGCCCCGAGGGCAAAGGAAGAGGCATCTGCCTCGACTATGAACGGAAGATCCGGATTGGGATGTTGGAGTACCGGTGCGGTAGTAAAGGCGGTTTTCAGAGTCTCAAAAGCCTCCTGCTGTTCTCTCTGCCACTGATATGGTACCCGAGGACTAGTCAGGGCCGTGAGTGGGGCTACAATCGTGGAAAAGGAAGAGATGAAACGCCTATAGAAGTTGGCGAATCCTAAAAAGGCCTGCAAGGACTTGAGTGTTTGAGGTACTGGCCAATCTAAGACTGCTTTGACCTTGGACTCGTTCATGGATAACGCCCCAGGGGTGATGTGGAAACCCAAAAACTCAACAGAGGTCTTATGGAACTGACATTTCTCAGGTTTGGCAAATAAGGAATGTTTGCTTAAACGGGTTAATACTTCTCGGACGTGTTTTACATGGTCATCCAGATCACGAGAGAAGATCAGGATGTCGTCCAAATACACAACCATGTACACATCCAGAATATCCCTGAAAATGTCATTCATGAATCGTTGGAACGTGGCCGGGGCGTTACATAAGCCAAAGGGCATGACAAGATATTCGTACAATCCGTAACGAGTACAGAAAGCAGTTTTCCACTCGTCTCCCTCGCGGACGCGTACCAAATTGTATGCGCCGCGTAGATCAAGTTTGGTAAAAATGGAAGCATGTGTTAAATGATCTAAGAGTGGAGTGATTAACGGGATGGGATATCTATCCTTCTTGGTGATCGCGTTAAGACGCCGATAATCCACACAAGGACGTAAATCCCCCTCCTTCTTGGGTACAAAAAAGATAGGACTTGCCGCTGGTGAAGTGGAGGGGCGGATGTGTCCTAAACGCAGGGCGTTCTGTACATATTCTTTTAACACCAGTTCCTCCGAAGGAGACAGAGAGTAGATCCTGCCCGAAGGAACGGTGGAATTAGGAAGCAATTCGATTGGGCAGTCATAAGGTCTATGTGGAGGAAGTACCTCAGACGAGCCTCGATCGAAAACTGATTCGAAAGCCAGATATTCTGGCGGGATCCCAGACACCAACCCCCCAACAGTATGGGACTGTATGACTTCTGGATCGTCAACCGTCAGTGTGAGTTGTGCTAGGGCTCCCAAGACCCGAGAGGGTGTGTCAGGGGCTTGATGGATCGGGAGACAATAATTCTGACAAATATCGGACTCAAAGAGTACAGTGCCTGCTTGCCAATTGATCAATGGATTATGTTCACGTAACCAGGGAATCCCTAGTATGATACCGAATTGAGGTGCGGTAATCAAATCAAAACTTAAGGTTTCTGTGTGTATGTCCTGTATGTTCAACAAGAGGGGTGCAGTTTGATGTCTAACAGGACCAGAAATCAATGCGGAGCCGTCTACGGCTTGGACAGGTTCCGGTCGTGTTTTTACCACTAAAGGTAGATTGAGGGAATGGGCCAAATCAATATCTATGTAATTACCAGTGGCACCAGAATCAATAATGATATTGACTGCATGTAGAAGGCCAGTAGAGGGACATAGAGTAGCCTTTACGGAGATAGGTTGAACACGAGCAAAGGTAAGAGGGGTTCCCGGAGAAGATGATGGGACACTCGACCTGGTCTCCGGTTCTAAGGTCGAGCCATCCGAAAAACCTGACTCTTCTTGGGACGTCGAGGACACTCTTTCACGAAATGTCCAGTGGTGCCACAGTAAAAGCACGCATTATCAACCCTTCTTCGTTCCCTCTCAGATGTTGTAATAGGACTGCGTACCCCTCCCACTTGCATAGGTTCTTCAGTAACGGAAACGGGAGTATTAACAAGAGGAGGAGAGGAGGAGGCCCCCGATTCAGCTCTATGCTCCGCTCGGCGTGCATCTACCTGCAGGACGAGATCAACCATTTCCTGGTACTGAGTAGGCATAGAAGGGATCACTGCTAAAGCGTCTTTCATGGTGTTACTCAACCCCCTATAAAAGACCACCGCCCGCTTATTTTCTGGCCATGATGTTTCCGCAACTAGCTGATTAAACCTGGTGATGTAATCTATCAGCGTTCTTTTGCCCTGAGTCAATTCCAACAACTCCAAATCCCTAGACTGTGCCTTGTGTCGAGTATCGAATACTCGGGACATTTCTAGGACCAACAAATCAAAGTCATAAAGAACCGGGCTATTGTTTTCTAACAGGGGATTAGCCCAAGCGGCAGCTGTTCCAGCTAAATGGGAAAGGGCGAAGGCGGCCTTAGCAGTGGACGTGGGAAAAGCCAAAGGCCTGCATAAGAAATGTAACTTGCACTGGTTAACAAAGGTTCTGAATGTCTTGGGATCACCCTGGTAACGTTCAGGAGCAGCCAGGGGGGAAGGAGTTGGGAGGACTATTGGAGTAGGGACTGGCGGTGTAGGGGAGGAGCTGCCCTCTCCAAACTCTGGGTCTGCAGGAAGGGAATGCTGAACGCTCTGTATGGTATCCAGCCTTTGGTGGATCACTGTGTTTGCGGCGGCCATATCTGCCCTTAGTATTGTAATTGCCTGAACTAGAGCAGTTATGGGTTCGTCCGTGGATCCCTGCATCGTCTACCACGACTATACGGCTTCTCAGTCTGTTCTGACTTGAATGTCGTGTAGACCGATGAGACCTCCGTCCCCAAGTGACGCACAGGGGAACAAAATAGAAACCCGCTGTGCGACCCTTGAGGCCACAGGTGAGAGATGTCTTCCCAGATCCACGGAGCCTCTGGAACACCGATGCTGCTGTCAAGAAGGAAGGAGGTTAAGCACCAGGCAATCACAATACAGGCAGGTAAACAAAAGAATCTAAAGTGTCTTACCTATCTGGTGTAAGGGAGACCCAGGTAACCTAGTAGGGAGGTTCGAGGCTCATTAGATGCGGCGGTCCCTGGAATGGTAGAACCGCAGGTTAGCGTGGATGAAGAGTAGCCACCTGTGGGAGTCAGGGCTTGACTTGAATCCCCAGTAGGGAAAAGGCGTAGAAGATCAGCAAGGTACCAAGGGATGATCCAAAGACAAGTCGAGGTGCAGTCCAAATATCCGGCAACAGGTAAACAGTTCCAAGCAAAAGTACCAAGGGGTGTCCGAGGGAGTCCGAGATAGAGTTCCGAGATCAAGGTAACAAGGAGCAAGTTGTAACGCCAAACAGTGTCCGAAGCCAGCTGAGAAGCAATGAGCGTTCTGTCTCTCAGACCTTTATACTGTTCGCCCCTGGGTCATGTGACTTCTCTGGATCATGTGACGTCCACCAAGATCACATGGGGAACGCCATAGCGTATCACGTGACCGGCGTGAAGACGTAAGGCCGCCCTTTCTGCTATACGTTCTCCAAGGCAGTTGCCAATGCAGAAAGGGTTGCAATCGAGCCCGTACATTGGTACGGAGTTTTTGGTTCTGTGGTTTCACCGAATCACTTGAGCCTCGAAACTTGGGAGGAGATGTTGGGGGAATGTGAGCAGTGTTCTGATGTGTCGTGGCCTGGTGTGCAGAGGATCGCCTAACAGTGTTTTGTTTCTCCCTGTCTGCAGCGTCAACTGATGAAGAGGGCGGAGAAGGTGCTGTGGAGCACAGCGGCGGGGATCCCACCGCCAGCCGGAGACGCAAGGCCCGGCTCCGCTCCCAGGTTGTCATCTCGTCGAGGAGTGAGGAGTCCGGTGCCGCGTCCCAGCCTGCAGCTGCCGGGGGGAGGTCCAAGAGGCGGAGGTTGGAGTTGGACTCCTCGGCAGCAGAAGGGGCAGCTGGGACCCCACAGGGCCCAACAGGGGAAGATGGCACGGAGTCATCCAGGTTGGTGGGGGGTTTGGTGGAGGAGGAGGCCGTGCAAGCACCAGAGACGGGGTCTGGAGGTGGGTATCCCACTGGTGCTAGTGGTGCAGTGCAGGACCAGGGACAGGAGGCAGCCCAGGCCGCCGCGGAGGTGCCTGTGTCCAATCCTGTCCCCGATCCTGTCCCTGCATCATCTTGCACCAGCAACCCGTTTTCAGGCAGGGGATGAGCTCACGTCAACTGGCCTTCCTCTGCCTGCGGACGTGGCTATCCAGGTCCGGGTTGAGCCTGTCCTGGCTGGTGTGGCGTTGCGTCAACGGGCCATGCGAGGTGACCTGCAGTCTTTTCATGGAGAGACTGCACGTCATCTCGAATGGCTCGTTGACCACGTCAGCCTGCTGGGACAGGTCACCCAGGCCGGATTCCTCCGTCTGATGGGGCTTGCTCCGACCCCCTCCTCAACTGGACCCCCTACGCGCCAGTCGTCCTCTGTGCCATCTTCCCACCCATCAGTCACCTGGGTGCCCTGTGGAGCTGCCTCTGACGGTGCGGCCAGGCTGGTGGAGGAGGCATCCCTGCCACAGTCGGGAGTCGGACGTCCAGCAGGGGTGGCCACATCTACGACAGCACCCCAGCCGGCGGAGGATGTGCAGGCAGCAGGAGGCAGTGCACGGGCAGAGGCACAGCAGCAGCAGCAACGTGGTGGGAGCCATGAAGGCTCGGGGCCTTCGACATCAGAGTGGCAGGCATCGGCCGGAGGGCAGGAGGACCCAGGACAGAGAGTGTCTTCCATGTGGCAGCGGTTGGGCCACGCCATAGATGCGGAGTGGCAGCGGGCGGAAGAGGCACGGCTCACAATGGTCAGGGCGGAGAACTCCATGCGGAGGGCCCTGAGGCGGGCCGAGTGCCTCAAGGCAATCCGCAGGGGTTTGGAGGTGGAGACGTCGACGGCCCTGCGGACCCTCGGGGCCATGGAGGAGGACCGCCTCCGGGACATTGAGGAGGAGTTTGATGATGCCCTGGCCCGGAACATCCACAAGTGAGCCGTGAAACTTGCCCGCTGCCCTTGTACATAGTTTCTAGGTAGTGTTAGGTTTCATTTTTGTTTTTATTTTATTTGGACCTTTCGGACATTGGCCACATTTTTGTATATAGTTTATTTTATTAGTGTAGTTAGATAGGTTTCCTTTATTTTGTTGGGATAATGGACCCTGGATTGTTCCCATGTATATAGTTGACAGTTGGATTGTATTTTTTTTTCTATTTTTAACCATGGAGCAATGGCTTTCTTTTTTATTTCCCATTGGATTTTGTTTTGTGGACATTGACTTTGGACATTACTTTGGATTTTTATTTTTGGTTTTGCTTTTTTTGACGGACATGCTTCTTTTCATTTTTTTACATTCACGTTTCTGTTTCTTCATTTTTTATTCTATTGATGTTTCCTTTAATACATATTATTTTTGGTGAACTTCAATGTGTGGTATCTCATTGGTTTCATGCATTTCATGATATGTGTTTTGAGATTCACTGACACCCATTGGGTGTATGTGAGGGAAATGTGTTTGTTTCGGAACTTGCAATTGGTGTTCTGTGATGTAATTGCAAATTATGAGTGGGTGGATGCAATACTCGGGTGGGTGTTTTGCATTTGGAGGCTGACCATAGGGACCAGGGATCTAGATTGTGATGACATGTTGGCTGGGGTACATGAGTTGCACATGGGTGGGGGCCTGCTGGCAGGTGCCCCACAGTGCTGGGGGGTGGGGGTGGTGGGGTACATGAGTTGGACATGGGTGGGGGCCTGCTGGCAGGTGCCCCACAGTGATGGGGGTGGTGGGGAACATGAGTTGGACATGGGTGGGGGCCTGCTGGCAGGTGCCACACAGTGCTGGGGGGTGGGGGTGGTGGGGTACATGAGTTGGACATGGGTGGGGGCCTGCTGGCAGGTGCCCCACAGTGCTGGTGGGTGGGGGTGGTGGGGAACATGAGTTGGACATGGGTGGGGGCCTGCTGGCAGGTGCCCCACAGTGCTGGGGGGTGGGGGTGGTGGGAGACATGGGTGGGGGCCTGTGGAGGGTGCCCCTGGTGGCTGGGGGTGCAGGGGACATGCGTTGGTGGGCAGTAGTGCAAGTTGACATGTGGGTTTGCTGGGGGGCATGGCCATGGTGGATGGGGTGCCTGCAGGACATGTGCAGGGTAGGCCCCTGTGGTGTGGGCCACCTGCAGGGGCCGTGGAGGGTGTAGAGGGAACACCTGGGAGGGCCCACACGTGCAATTCACGTGTGGAACTTCCCGCGCACCCCTGGAATACACGTACCCTGCTGATTTCGCGTGTGTAACTTCCCCTGCACCCTGAAATACACGTACCCTGCTGATATCGCGTGTGGAACTTCACGCGCACCCCGGAATACACGTACCCTGATGGAATCGCGTGTGGAACTTCCCGCGCACCCCTAAGATACGCGTACCCTGCTCGCACGGGCCCAATCGCGTGTGGAAATTCCTGCGCACCCCTGAAATACACGTACCCTGCTGAAATCGCGTGTGTAACTTCCCCTGCACCCTGAAATACACGTACCCTGATGGAATCGCGTGTGGAACTTCCCGCGCACCCCTGGAATACACGTACCCTGCTGAAATCGCGTGCGTAACTTCCCCTGCACCCTGAAATACACGTACCCTGATGGAATCGCGTGTGGAACTTCCCGCGCACCCCTGGAATACACGTACCCTGCTGATTTCGCGTGTGGAACTTCCCGCGCACGCCGGAATACACGTACCCTGCTGATTTCGCGTGTGGAACTTCAGGCGCACCCCGGAATACACGTACCCTGCTGATTTCGAGTGTGGAACTTCACGCGCACCCCGGAATACACGTACCCTGCTGATTTCGCGTGTGAAACTTCCCCCGCACCCCGAAATACACGTACCCTGCTGATTTTGCGTGTGAAACTTCCCCTGCACCCTGAAATACACGTACCCTGCTGATATCGCGTGTGGAACTTCACGCACACCCCGAAATACACATACCCTGATGGAATCGCGTGTGGAACTTCCCCCGCACCCCTGAGATACGCGTACCCTGCTCGCACGGGCCCAATCGCGTGTGGAAATTCCCGCGCACCCCTGAAATACACGTACCATGATGAAATCGCGTGTGGAACTTCCCACGCACCCCTGAAATACGCGTACCCTGCTCGCACGGGGCCAATCGCGTGAGGTACTTCCCGCGCACCCCAGTGATACACGTAGCCCGCTTGCTGTGCTGGTCCAGGGTTAGCGCAGGCCTTTGTGCTGGATTGGGTATATTGATGGCTTTTCCCTGCGCGAGAGGCGTTCTTGGGGGCGTAACTGGCGCTGCTGCAGGGTCGCTGCGCCACTGTGCGCCACGGCTGGTTTTGGTGGCTGGAATCCATGAATACGCTGTGCGCGGAAATGGATTTTAGCGCACGCGGCTGGCGCAGGGATTTGCACACGCACACTGTGCGCCAGCCGCGTGCGCCACTTGTGCGCTGAATTCTATGAATTCCCCCCCATTTGTTTTGCCTCTTGCAGCCATATCCCATCACATCCTTATCACCCTCACCTCCCCAGAGATTATTTGATAAGTTTGACAAGAGCAATGTTGTGTTTTTAAATATGTTTTTACCGCGATGTCCGCGGACAGCAGCCAAAGTCCGGGAATCCAAGATGGCAGGCGTTTCCAAAAATCTGACGCACTTCATGCTTTTCACCAGCCAATCAGTGGGCGCGTCCGATGTCCGCGGATATCACGTTGCCTTCTGAACCAATCAGAGTCCGGTCCACGGACCGAACAGGGAAATGAGTCAGCGGACCGGACCCAGATATCACTAAATCTTTTGGACTTACTTTTTGTTCGTTTTAAAAAACACTGGACAGATTTCCACCAAATTTACAAAAGCATGCTTTCGGGACCAAGCCTCCGCTCCTGCTGCAAATTTGGTGAACATCCGTCCAGCGGTTTGGTCTGTAGGCATGAGCAACGTTTTTCTCCATTCATTCTATTGAAAAAAAATAATTGGGACTCCCCTATAAGTTTGCCCCCCCTGGACGAAACCTCACCAAACTTTGCAAAATAATTTAGAGCAGGCCATATCCTTTTGTAAAATTTGGTGATGATTCGTCCACGGGGAGCAAAGTTATAAGCCGCCCAAAAAGTGGTCTTTCTATGGGTTTAGCAACTTAACCATAACTACACGCCGCTACCGCGGACCGTGTAATATATTATAGTGCAGCGGTTGCCGCACTTTAGTTAAGGTGTATAGCAAGTTCTGTAGGAAACCTGAACATTGAATTGTTAATAACTCTTTACTTGCAGGACAGATCTGGCTGATATTTTATAAACAAAAAATGTGTTGCACCCCTCTAACTCCCAACCCCCAGAATGGACATTTTGGCAAAGATTTGTTAAGAAATTAAAAAGCTATTAAGAAAGCAAAAAACCTGCTGTTTTCGGCCTACTCCCATTCATTTGCCCTAGAGAAAAAGACCACATTTATGTGCAGCGCAAAGCAAAAACCACTGGACGGATTTGGACTATGTATGAATAAACTTGTTAAAATATTTGACAGAGAAGGGGCTGCCCCCTTCACCCAAAATTATGTCCCATAATGCATCAGCAAGGCTTTTCATATGAAAACGCGTCCTCTTATTTTAGCTTGATGTGAGAGATAACCGTGGTTATAACTTCCGTTAGCAAAGAAAGTCATCTTGTGGATGAAAAAGGCTGAAATGGCAGGCTAGCGGCGGGTAGGAGGGAAGAGGATCCCATGTGAAATTGCAGAGTTGAGGGTTGTCAGGGGACAGAGTTACAGTTCCAACATTTTTGCATAACCTGCGTTTTTCCAGGGGATAACCGTGGTTATAACTGCGGCTACAACAAAAGACGCGAGCGAAAAGGAAAGTGCGTCACAGGAAACAAAGAGTGATGGGGTATCGGGAGAAGGCTAGGGAGGGAAAAAGCACCTGAGGGCAGTGAGGGGACCATGGGAAGAGTAGAGTTTTTGTATAACCCCGGTTATACCTGGGGATAACCCAGGAATGGCATAAGCGCAGGCATAGAAAATAATTATAAAAAAAAGGACATTTTACAGCTACTGCCGGGATGGGAAAAGAATTAAAAAAATAACAAAAGTGGCTGTGGCAGAAGGTCATGGCTAGTGGGCCCTAAAGAAACCTATAGGTGAATAAGGTACTGGGGGCAGGGCCAAAGGCCATGTATAGTGACTTTGAATAAACTATGGTATAACAAAACCTTTGAAATTCACAGAAAAAACATTAGTTAAGGGACAGTTAAGGTGATCAGATTTAACACAACAAAATTGAAATTCAGCTGATATGGGAAGCGATGATCATCTTAACTAATGAGCACATACGTAACAGATGATATTCACAATGATAAACAAAGTTAGAGGCTGGCAGGATAACTCAGTGGGTTGAGCGCTCACTGCTGCGATTTCTGTGTGAACACATCATTAGTTTACAGGAGTCATCAATGGGGGGACGCCGAGTTAAGATGTTCATCACTAAATTTCAAGAGTTTTGTTGCCCTGAGCAACCCCAAATGCAAATGGAGCATCAGTACTGGGATGAGAGACCCATCATGTGGTTTCCTTACTGAAAGTTTATGTGCTTCTTTCCCCAAAGTAATGATGCTCTCTGTATATAGTCCTTGTTAGGTACTAGTGCTTGCTCCTATTGCTCATAGTTCCTCTCTTTATAGCCATAACTTGTGATGCTACAAGCTTCATGTAACACACACACACACAGAGTGGTTTCCCATGACCTGGGCCAGTGCAGCTAGCTCCACAAAGCTGCTCCCAAAGTGATGCTTTCTATAACCACCACCTAGATGTCTTGCCTCTCTCTCAATGCTCTCCATAACCAGGTTTACACCAACTCCCGAATACCTATTAGCTGTTCTGCCAGTGTTGCTATTGTCGTTTTTAGGAAACATCTGAAAACAATCTTGTTTAAATAGAATACATCTTTCTCTTTTCCTGAACTGTTGCTTCTAGCAAATCTTTTTGCGCCCAGATGCCTGCGGGTTCCAGCGCATTATAAGAAGATAAATACATAAATACATATGATCCTTGAGCCGTTTTCCTCTTTTCAATTTCGTGAATATTCTTCCCTTTTTTTTAAAAAAAGTCTTCTTGTGGTTACCAATGTTATTCAATCAGACCCAGGGATATGCACAGTTTGTCAGTCCGACGCCAGATCTTGATTGCTGTGGTCTTTATAACTTACCTGCCCTCTGGAAGGGGATGTCTTTGCTGAATGTAGCACTGCAGGGTGAGCGCCATCCTTTCATGGATCTGGTCAATTATGTCTCTTTGTAAAACACCAGGCCGGTCTACGATAATGCAAAAAAAGACCTTATGTTATATGGACCCATATAGGTAGAGGTTTCATTCAATTTTAGATTCAGTGGTTTTGTGGAGGGCATTACAGGCATAGGTTATGCCTATACTACCACAGCTATTTATGTTACTTATGGATGCAAATGCAATGTTTACCTGCTGTGCCTCGGTGCAGCATTTCACCCAGCATTATGCCCTTCCACATTATAATCTTAGTGCACATACGAACAAAGCATCATGATACGATACAGGCCGCATGGACACCCCACAGTGTCACCCCATCATTATCCAGGCAGATCCTCGGGATCTAATGTCGTTTTCCCTATCAATATTCCACCACGCCCCAATTGCGGATGTGCGTTTTGGGTTCTTGCACCGGGCCCATAGAATCCTTTGGCCATAAAATACACCATTCTGGCAATCCGCCATGAACACATAATATGGCTGACTCAACCGCCTACCAGGCCCTATGCCACTTACATACACACCTCTTCAACTTCCATGTTTAAACAAACATTCACAGACACCCCGGGGGCCTACATTATAATGGATAGAGTCTACAGTGCTGGAAATGGAAATGATCAACTGTGGAATCCCACCAGGCGGGGACAGGGAGGCGGAGGGAGGCGTTTGGGCGGTCAGGGGTTCTAAGTTAGGGGGAGGGAGAACACCCCCGCAGCCCCCCATAAATAAAGGTTTACATTTCAGGGGATGGTTCAATCAATTATTACAGGAGGCACGTTTCCTATAATGTTGCAAGCAAATTAGTAAAATCCTGACAGGACTATTCGGAAATGATCGGACCAGACATTTCAGTAGTCTAGTGGCTAAATGACTCGACTTCAGTCCACCCGGCACACGTTCCCCGATCCGAGATCCGGGGAGCCATTTTTTGCTGGATCTACGAAAATCCGTCCCAATGACCAGCAATGAACAGATCGGAAAGCAGCGAGTTGTTAAAAGCTGCTGATTATCATGGGAGTGGCAGCCAGAGGGGAGCTGATTCACTAAATGGTCACAAAAAAGCTGTTTGTCAACAAGGTGCTAAAGAGCCGTTATGCAGAGAAAACTGGCGCAAAAAGGCAATGAAGTGATAATGTTGCCCGATACTGGGTAGGGCGACCAGACATCCCGGTTTTGAAGGAACCGACACCGAATTAGACCCGCTGTCCCCCTCTGTCCCCCATCCTGAATTTTCTTTTGTTATTTTGTTTTATTTCTCCAGATACTTTTCAATTCTTGATGAGTATAGGTTTTGAGATAAGGCAAGGCAAGGTCCGATTGCCTTGCGAACAGCACCAGGATCCGCTGTTCGCAAGCCAATCGGACCTTCTCCAGCACACTCTAATTAAAAAAGACTAGCCCTAGCAGGCACCCAATCTAAAAACCTATATTCATCAAGAATTGAAAAGTATCTGGAGAAATAAAACCTTCCAATCATCATATAAGGACTTGAAGATTCATAACAGTATTTCTCCTGATGAACCACAGATAATAAAACACCTGTTGAGAGTTTATCAATTCACTGAAAGTAATAACTTAACTGCAATGATTGTATGGATTAATAATACAATTCATGAACCAACTTACTGAATGGAAGACCTGACTGTAATGATTATATGAAATAATACTACAATTCGTGAGAATACAAATACAATAACATGGACTCAAAATACTAGGGAAAAAAGTTTCGTAATTTTTTCTCACTGAGAGCGCACAGTACAGTACCAAACACAGAAAAAAACCCTCTGCATTGTCCACAATGCTTTCTGGAGCCTGGGTCCAAAATACCTTCGGCTATCCCTCCACAAATACCTCCCCTCTCGAGCTCTTCGCTCCTCTACCTCTAACTCCATCAGGGTGAGTCATTTTTCAAAGAAACTAGCTGGGGGTAGATCTCTGTCTTCGGCTGGAGAGTCCCTTTGGAATAGCCTGCCTGCCACTCTGAAACTTGTGGAAAACCATCTCTGGTTCCGGAAGCACCCCAAGACCTTCTTCTTTGCTTCTGCCTTCGCACCCCCTCTCCCCTACTGATCTGTTCTCTCTCGGCCTCATGCACCTAGCCTACCCTTTGTCTTCCGGGCACGGGTACCTGCTCACCCTGCCACCCTCCCGCACTGCCACTGGGCAACCCCTTGCACTGGGGTCTGTATCTGTACCCATACAGTCTATCCCCACCCTTTCTTCCTGCACTTATCAGGCGTACCCGGTCTGCTGCTTTAAACTCAGCACTTGCCACTTGCTGGCTGCACTACCACTGTTTGTTGTATTTTATTTGTTTATTATTATTTATCTGTTTTTCTCCTTTGCTCCGCACTTTCCACTTCTTCCCCCCTCCCATGCACTTTTCCCCTCTCACTCTCCCATGCATTTGTGCGTTCTCAAATTCACTCAGCCTATTAAAATCGTTGTTTTTGTTCTCCCTTGTTTACCCTCCCTTGTCTGGTCGCGCTCTGAAACACTTGTGTACGAGCGCGATATAAATAAAATATCAATCAATCAATCAACCCCTATATAATTCAAATTACTGTCGGAGAAACCACTGATACCATAATAACAATTATAGCTTTTTTGTTTTTAACATGCTTAGTGTTGCAGCCGAATAAGCAGTTTATGTGCAAGGAAAGTGCTGGAAATTGTATTTATTTCCTACTGAGTGAGAAGAGTGTAAAGGGGGTGTTTGAATGGGTTGGGGTGCTAGTCCTTTGGGGCCTGACCCGATTTTGTTCTTCAAAATCTGGTCGCCCTGATACTGGGAGAGGTTGGGGTTACAGCCTGATGTCACCAGCAAGCAATGGCAGCCTGTAACTTGCACAACGATCAGCTATATTTAACGTCCCACTTTAAAGAAGGTGTTGCTGTGCCCGAACACTGCCAACATTGGGGCAGCTGCTAAATCTCTTCCCCCTGCCCCGTGGCTCGGGCCCCATTTTAATTGAAAGGCCCTGACTCTGTTCCTGCTTCAGTGTTGCCCACAGCCCCATCGGTTCAGCTCCATAAATTTTCAAGTTTTGTCAATTTGCATTGCTCCACCCACCGCCCCAAAGGACACAAACCCCTGAGTGTTGTTATGAATCCTGCAGAGTCATCACTGATCCCTAGCCTAAAATCACCTCCTGTGCGGCCAGGGGAAGGCAGCCGCTACCTGATCCTAACCCTGGGAATAGTACTCTGAGGGTGGATCACATGGGAGGAGATGGCGGCCATGGGAATGTGGTGACTTCGAAGAGAAAGACATGGTAGTCTCATAATCATCATGAGGAGAAAACATTAATTACAAAGTCTTTAATGGCTTGTTGCCGTTACTTAAAACCATCAGAGTGTAAAAGTAGGGAAACTACTATTGAACATTATCTTGTGCATGCTTAATATTTACAAGCTGAGCATAAAGCATATTGTTGTGAAACTCCTGATGCCTTAAATAATGTTAATCTAAATACAACTGTTCATAAATCTGAACTAAAATCAGGGGTGAAATCAGGGGTGATGTGTTCCCTGTGCCCCGCGGTCAATCCGTGCAAGATTTGGGCCACTAGAAAAAATGGGCTAAATGCGAGATATTGCTCTCTAACACAGATGGGCTAGATGTGAGATATGGCTCATTAACATACATGGGCTAGATGCGAGATATGGCTCACTAACACACATGGGCTAGATGCGAGATTTGGCTCCCTAACACAGATGGTCCAATTGGCTTTAAAAGAGGGCAGATCATCGGAAGACTTTGCAAGGAGTAGCAAAAATAACTCATCATAGCACCCTAGCTGAAGGTAAGGTTTTCCTTACATCTTCTGCCAGTGGAGGAATGACAGGACCTCCAAGAGGGAAGCAAGATCCCGCCCCTAAACATCTCCCAGGGAACAGAGGGGGATACCGAATCCAAGGGACCCTCCAGCAGCTCAAGAACTGGTACCCAGCCAGCATACAGTGTGTCCTACTATGCCATGCAGCAATATTCCTAGATGGCAAGTGCCAGAGAGTCTCTGAACCAAACCAAGGACAAGGCCGGTGCCTGCAACACTCTCCTCAGCTTTGGGCCGTCTGCCTTAAAGGACGACACAAGCCCAGTGAAGAAGCTAAGAGGAGTGCATCGACAAGCATCTACCAATGTCCTAGTACCTAACAGTATTAGGTCAAAAGACCTTTTTTTTAAAAATCAAAACTGAAAAAGATCGATTTAGAAAGACCGCTGTGACCCCACCCGCCCTGAATTTCTTTTTAAAAACAGTGGCAATCTACCTTTCTCGTTTTCTGAGGGCCTGATGAAATCATCCAAAAAAACATCTTTTTGACATGCAAACTTCGGAAAATGGGGGAAAGACATAGAACTCAAGAAACACCATGCAGGGCATTTTGGAGAAAAACGAAAAGGTGTTTACACTGTAAGTAGCGGCATTCAAGAAATATATTTAGAGAAAAAGCAGTAGTAGTGAAACTAAAATTGAGGCCAGTTCACTTTATAGTTTTGGAAGAAACTGTGAAATCTACTGGGAATCTTCAAAAAGAAGGTATTATAGAAACTGTTGGAGAGACGGGAGGGTCAAGTCCCATTGGGAGAACAAGAAGGAACAAGAAACTTCAGCAGCAAGATGTGAATGGGTATAGACCGGAGCAGGTTAAATCAAGAACTAGTATGTAATAACCTCCCGCATACTCAATCAAACAGAAATAATGCAGAAAAAATGTCAATGCAAGGAGCCAAAGAATTCTCCAAACTGCCAGCACCCATCATCATCAGGTTGAGATCTACCCCAGTCTAGACATCTCACAGCCTTTGCCTTTGTGATCGTTTGGCACAATTGTGTACCGTAAGGGTGCAGAATAAAAGGTCTGACATGGTGGCGACATGGTCATTATAAACGTTTGTTAAAGTAAATTGAGGGTTTGGAAAAATGTCTCCCTGTCCATCAGTGCTAAGAGGGGTTTCCCTGCCTCAAAGGAAACTAGTAAACTGTCAGGATGCCAACATAAAACGTCAGTGGACGTCGTTCCCCAAAACCCTACTTCTGACCCTAACACTAATAATATAAATCTAAAGTGCAAGGATACTTTGTCTCAAAAAGGTGCTGATGAAACTCCTTCATCAAAGGAAAAGTTCTAAATGTCAGTGACGGTATCAAATGAAATGTCCTCTTTCACAGGTGAGGTATTCCAATATCCAGGAATTACTCCTTCCCCTGGCTAATTCCACTTCGCAAGCCCAGAAGCTGACTAATGAGAAAGGACAAAGTTCACTTTACACCTGGTTTTTTAATATGGGTGCGGGTCCCAGACAGTATTGGTTGCAACCAATTTGGTTTACTCTGCTACCAAGTATGGTCCTTCTTAGTATTTCCTTCTCTCTCAGGGTCCTTGACCCTCTGATTTTCTCTTTCAAATGTGGGTGCAAGTCCAGACTTGCAATACAGTTCTTTGACAGCTTGATTCACTCTCCTGCCAATGCAGTGTTTCTGTTGTATTTATGTCCTTTCCTTTTAGGATCTGGGACCCTCTCAATCTCTATTTTATATGTGGGTGCGAGTCCCAGACTCACAATTCTCCTCTTGGATAGCTTGGTTCACTCTCCTGCGGGTATCGCGTTGGTTTTCCCACATTATTTTTTTCAAAGTAATTTTTGCAGACAAAATTACTACAAAAAACACATTGAAATATATAGGGGTGTGTGTAAGAGGCTAAAAGGGGAGTGGGGGGTTTGGGTAATAGCATAGGGAAGGGTAGGTTTGAGGGGGGACCCCCCAAAATGAAAAAAGAAAAAGAACACAAGTTTTTTCGTAGCTATTTTGTCGGTACAAATTACTTCAAAAAAATAATTTTGGCAAAAGGACATAGAACTCTCCTGACAAGCTAACCTTTCTCTTGCCATTGATTTACTGTTAAGTAGGGTATCTGATCCTCTTTCTGTCTGTATTGCTCTCACAGTGTCAGCCCATGGTACTCTCCAATTTCCAGGCATTCTAACCCTCTCACTATGTTCTCTCCATGCTTCTTGTGCCTTCCCTGGACCTCCTGTCCCTTCCCATCTGACCGCATACCTTTGCTTTTGCTTCATGTCTTCTGGGCCACAGGACTCCTTCTCGAGGCTCTGGTAGCATTGAGGTTCGTTTTCGTGTTGGTCGCCTGTCAGCGGCGTTCAGCGTCCTTCTCGTGGTCTCCTTTCGGTTCTGGGTTGCTGTGAACACTGTGGGAAGCCCCGGGGTCTACTCAGGAAGTGAGTCTTGTAGTACCCAGGTCTGGGGTTATGCCCTCTCTCTCTCTGCCTGTTCGGTAGACAGCGTCTCTGCTCTCTGCTTCACGATTGCCGGGTTGGCTTCCCCGACAGCACTTGTCCAGAGGATCTCTCTCTCTGCTTTGGTTTCCCTTGGCTATTTTATTACTTGTTGCACCCATGTGACAACACAGAGGAGTAGACCGCTCACCACTATTTAGCTAGAGTTGAAGGTAAAAGCCTGGAGAGTCTGATTTTCCTGAAGCTTTCTTTATGCATTGTGTTAGCTGGATTCACTACACAAAAGTATATGTGGATCGTGATTCGCAGTGTATCTAAGGGGTATGATTCTGTGGGAGCAGGAGAGGTGGGCCCATATACGGTATACCACGCACTCTGGGGATAGTCACCCCTCATCCCATAAAGGGCTCCATCTCCCATGTGATCCACCCCCGTGACCACCGCACTGTGGATGCCCCACTCTGGCCCCATGAGAAAGGTCTCCCTCTAGGGGAGAAGGGACAACATCCGAAGATTCGTCACAGTACACTGGTATGCCTTTTGACCTGTGTTCAGTTGACTCAGTGTTCAAAAGAATAATGACAAGGACACTATAAAGGGTACCAGAAGTGAAATACTTTCAGAACAGTATCCACATACAAGGTAAGTACTTGGAGCAACACAACAGTACTCTGAACAAGGTTTTGAAGGGCCTTCTAAAGAGCCCATTCCATCTCAAACAATAAAAGTGTGCATTAAAATGAAAAAAATTATACCTTATAGGAAGTACAGTCTCCACCAATGGAATAGAGGCAGAGGAAAATCTAGCGAAGACCAAGTAATAAAGAACAATTGAAATCCTTGGGTATTGCAAAATACTATAGCACATTTGTATGTGATTTCCCCACTAAAATTGTGTGCATGAGAAAGGTCCAGCGGAAAGGATACACATTCAAATGGATTGAACAATGCAAGAAACATTGGACAGAGTCAAAAGAGCAATTGCAGAAACACCCATCTTAAAATCGTTAACAACAATAAAAATCATATACCATAACAACACTCAGAACACACTATCATTTGAGAAAAGAGTTATTAAATAAAGCCCATATACCCAGTAAAATACGCTTTAATGTAGAAAACCCTGTGCAAGTTAGGGTTTGAAAAATATTACACTGAGCACAGACATAGCTAAAAGGCTTCCATCCAGCAGTGAATGGAAATCTTTCTGCTATGTCTTTGTTTGCTATAACAGTGTGCATAGCCTGCCTTGCCCACGTTTCCCCCTTCACATGTGTGCTTACATGAACATTGGCAGGCATGTTGGGGCAAAGCCATCACAGGTGATTTCTTACAGGGG
The DNA here is from genome assembly GCF_040938575.1 of Ambystoma mexicanum. NCBI lineage: Eukaryota > Metazoa > Chordata > Amphibia > Caudata > Ambystomatidae > Ambystoma > Ambystoma mexicanum. Next base: position 1,088,329,490 of record NC_090921.1, read on the forward strand.
GATGTGACAAGGCCAATGATCACCTGTTCTTGTCAAGTTGGGATGGGAACCCCTCTCAGTAGGAAGTGGGAGGCCTACCAGGGAGATATCCAGAGCCAGTTACAATCCTGAGGTGGATAGTGCAGCAGAGAGGACCCCAATTCCCCCTCCCTTATGACTATATGTCTGTATGCCGACCACCCTTGTCTCTAATTGTGCCTCTATTTCAAGAAGCTTGCATGTATTTTTCTATTAATTACAGAGATAAGTCAGCTCAGAAGCCTCCAAGTCAGAGTTCTAAACCAGATCCCCACAGTATGTTACTTCTGGGGTGTACAATATGGATTTCAAACATATAATGATACTGTATTCACCGCATAATAGTCAATATACGAGTTATAGTTAGATGATTTTTGTTCTCTGTTGTGCCCCCTCCCTTTCATGTCTCCCCTGTGCCTCCCTCCTGTCTGCCCCCCCCTGCGCGACCTTGTCTCCCCCCTCCACTGCATGGGCTCCCCTCTACCTACCCCCCCGCCCCGGTTTCCTCAATGCATCACCTATGGTGCTATCTGTCTCACCTATGTTTTCTAACTGCTTTTCTATCGACTATCCTATCCCTCTCACTAAGTCTGGAAGGAAGAAGCTCAAAAGGGACATCCCGGTCTCCAACCCAGGCCTCCCTATCGCTGATACCTATGCTAGTGATTGCTCCAGTTAGACCCTTAATGACATACTCTTTGTCGTTCCCTCTCCAGGCCTGCGGACCCCCCATAAGGTCTCTGTTCTTTCTCCTTTTTCCTCTTCTCCCATTAATGGTGGCACCTGGTGGGAGGCCCTCCTGGCCCCCTTCCACTCCACTAAGACCATTATTAATGTCTACTTAAATGGCACCATCTTGGTCCAGGGTCCTCAGGCCAATCTCCCCCTCTTTGATAGATGCTTCCAGCGCCTTAACAACTTCCTCTCCTGCTATGCCTTCTTACCCCTCTCTAGCTCCTCTGCCGCCTCCTTCCTCTGCCATTTCTTCGGTACCCCCTGCTGCTTCTCTGGCCACCCTGTTGCCTCCCTCCTCTTCCACCCCTCTGGGACTCTCTACTCCCTCTCTGACTACCCTGCCTTCTCTTCCTTCCTCCTCTGCCCATCCTCAGGCACCTCCAACACTTCCGTAGGGTGTACCTCTGGCCTGTACCCCTTCCCGGACGTCCTTTAAATGTGTCAACCTGCTCCACGTCGCTACTCTCAAATCTTGTTCAGCTGTCAAACACTCCTCTGACATCTGACATCTCCTGCTAGAGCTTGATTTGGATGCACTCGGTCTCCCCGAGACTTGGTTCACGGCCAGCTCTGTCACACGTTTCAACACTCTCCTTCCCGATGGCTACAAGATCCTCTCCAAACTCTGAACCAACCGTCCCAGTGGGGGTGCAGCCTTGATTTTCCCAGAGTGGATCCCTGCTTCTTTCATTCCAATGCAGCACTACTCCTCCTTTGAATGCCTGGTCTGCAGGCTCTCTATATCTCCTGGCCTCTCTCTCACTGTGGCCACTATCTACAGGTCGTCTGGCCAGGCCGCCATCTTCCTCTCTGAGGGGGCTGACCTCTCCTCCTCAAGCCTTGACTCCACCTCTCAACTTCCCCTCCTCAGAGATTTGAACATCCGTCTGGATTCTACCAGCACTTCTTCAGGACTCTTTTGCAACTTCTGGGATTATCTCTCCCTCTCTATTCTTCCGTCTGGCCCGTCTCACTCTGCAGGGCACACCCTTGATGTTCTGATCTCCTTAGCCATCCCCTTCTCTAACCCTCTTACCACTCCTCTCTCTTGGAGTGATCCCATTCTCCTTTCTTCCCACCTCTCTCTCTCTCTTCCCCGCAGGTAAAACTGACTCCAGCACTGCCACCCACCTTCTCGGTCATCTGACCCATGAAGCGTGTGTCAGTTGAGGCTTTTGCTGCTACTTTCTATCCTCCACCTGCACCTTTGGCTGACTCACATCCGGACACAGCCCTCCCTAACTTTCATCTCTCTGTCTCTAACGCTCTGGATATCCTTGCCCCCGTCATGAGGATCCGCTTGAAGCCCAAATCCAAATGCAACTATTGGTACGATTCTGACTTCGCTGCCCTTAAATGCAAGTGTAGAGCAGTGCAGAGGAAGTGGAGGGTATTGGACAAACTGGCCTGCTGCCTGCTCCAAAGACAGTACAGACTATCTGTCCACTCTAAGAAGAGAGACTACATCCAAGCCTGAATCTCTGCAGCAGCTTACAACTCGGCCGAACTTTTAAAAATCTGCAAGGATCTGACCATTCCTGATGCAGTCTCTACCTCTCCTGTTCCCTCTCAGGCTCTCTGCATGGCCTTTGGCCTCTCTTTTCACTACTAAAACTGAGGACATCCCTCGCTTCCTCCTCTTCTACCACTCCTGGCCTGTCTGAGGCCGTCTCTCCTCCTTTCCCTTGTTCACCCCTGACAATGTTTCTAGACAAGTCTGATCTATGAAAGTATCATCAAAGCAGGTTCTACCCTGCTCATCTCATTCAGAACCATCAAGGACCACATCAACACCCTTGCTCCAGCCTTGCCCGATTTCTGCAATCACTCCTTTGCCACTGGAACTAACCCCTCCCCCTCAAGCACTCTCTTGTGCACCCCCTTCTAAAGAAGCCCTCGGCCGATCCTTCCTCTCTGTGTAACGCTCACCTGATTCCCGTAGAGGCGCCGGTCTTGACTGGGCGTATACCGTATCTTCAAAGGTGATGTGTAACACACGGCTGGCTCTTTGGGCTGGATCTCTGTGCACTGTATGTCTGACTCGAAGGGTAAGATGTCTGCAGATAGAAAATATGGGATTAATGAACTGGGTTATTGAATGTCTCTCTCTTCTTCCCTTTCTCTTCTCCTGTAGAACCCCAAAGGTTAACGCTCTCACCTTAGGTAAGTGAACGCCGTGCTCTCCATCTGCCTCGGGGCAGGGTGCTGTAACCAGTTTCTTCACTGGATAAGGGGAGCAGGCCTCTTGACTTCAGAGGACTGCTGTCCGTCGTTTACTGCACGAACGGTAAGTTTCGAGTAATTCTAATGTCTTTAAAAGTCTTTAGTAATGATGTCTCTTGTTTTTGCAGGGTTCCGGCGATGGCGGATGACGGGCTGAAGTGAGTTGAAGATGGAGCCCGTGTGATGAATGGAAGCGCCTGGAAGCACGTAAGTAAGCGCTTGTTGCCTGCTTCACGATGCGCTCTAACTGTCTTTTTATTTTGCAGGTACAAGTTCGGAGCGGCTGCAGGGTGCCGGAATACCCACTGGGTTAGATGTGGAAAGGAGTAATGGCACGTGAGTATTAAAGTTCTCCAATGTCTTTAAACGCACCTTGTTTTGTCTTTCAGATGCGGGATGCAGCGCCGAAGGCCTCCGGAGCGTGCGAAGAGCTGGTAAGCTTTTGTCTTTCAGATGCCGGAATGCAGTGCGAAGACCTCCGGAGCGCACGAAGAGTAGGTAAGCCTTTGTCTTTCAGATGCCGGAATGCAGCGCGAGGCGTTGGTGACAGCCGATGGACCAGGTAAGTGAAGCGCTGTCACTGAAGACCGTAATGCTAACCTGTTCTTTCTGGTCTTTATAGGTGTTGCTGAAGACTGGATTCAGGATGGTAAGCCTTTTTCCTTAGGCCCAGGATCAGATGCAGAAGACACGATGAGCGTTCTGCTGCAGAGGATGCAGAATAACGCAAAGCAAGATTCATCCATCGGGTGTGGTTTAAATAGCCTCCTGTAGTGCTTAGGTGTCTCCTTCCACAGCCACGCCTAGGTAAGAAAAGAGTTCCTGCTTTCCAGAAGAGTTCCAGTGTTCTGAACCTAGGGAGTGGCTCCTGCCCCACCCAACAGGAAAAGTAGTTCCAAACAGAAGAGGATCAGAGGCTCAACTGGCAGGCAAGTAAGCAGCATGGTCTGCTGCAGGTAAGTCCACCCAAGCATTATGAGCCCGGTGCTTCCAGCGCTGGGACTGGGCATATTTATGAGCCTGGTGCCACTGGCGCCAGGACTGGGTCCAAAAGGTCCCAATTGGGACTGGTTGGCACTCGGAACCTGGGTTATGGATCTGCTTCCAAGGGAGTTGGGAAAACCCTGACCTTTTGGAAGCAGAGATCATGACAGTACCCCCCCTCAAGGCCCCTCCCAAACCGGGCTTCTCCGGGGGTTTTGGCTTGTCAGGAAATGTTCGGTGAAATCTTTTGATTAGGCGAGGAGCGTGGACATATTCAGCAGGTTCCCAGGATCTCTCTTGGGGGCCGTAGCCTTTCCAGTCAATTAGGTAAAATAGTTTAGATTTGGAGATCTTGGAGTCCAGAATGCTTTTGACTTCAAACTCGAGTTCTCCATCAACTAGGATGGGTTTTGGAGATTTAGTTAGTCGGGTTTGAGGTTGCACGGGTTTTAATAGAGAGACGTGGAAGACCGGATGCTTCATGTGCGGGGGCAAGTCCAACTTGACCACTACTGGGTTTACTATGGTAGTGATGGAGTAGGGACCAAGGTACCTTGGGTTGAATGTGCGTGGCCCTTTTAGAGGTAGATATTTGGTGGATAACCAGACTTGATCAGACTTGATCCCCTACTTGATATTGAGGGGCTTCCTTCCGATGTTGATCTGCTCCTTTCTTGTATTGTTCTTTCGCCCTTTGAAGGTGAGAAACAGCTTCCTTAAAGGCTTGGGTGATTGTAGAATGCAGGTAGTCTACTGCTGGTGTTTCAAGATCTTGGAAGGGATCCAACTCCGAGGTTCGAGGGTGACTGCCGTATAAAAGAAAAAACGGGGTTTTCCCAGTTCCCGAATGGACAGAGTTATTGTAGGCATATTCGGCTATCCAAAGGATGTCTTTCCAAGTTTTTTCAGTTTGTTGCAGCATGCAGCGTAAATACTGTTCCAGAGTTTGATTGGTCCTCTCGGTTTGTCCGTCGGTCTGAGGGTGGTGACTGGTCGATAGTCTCACATCAATTTGAGCCGACCGACAGCAACTTCGCCAAAAATGAGAAATAAATTGACTACCTCGATCCGAAATTAGAACCGAAGGAAAACCGTGCAGTCGGACGATGTTTTCGAGAAATTCTCGGGCCAGAGTTGCTGCTGTTGGCAAGCCTTTGAGCGGAATGAAATGCGCCATCTTGGAGAATAAGTCCACGATTACTAGAATCGTATTATATCCGGAGCATGGAGGTAGATCGGTGATGAAGTCCATAGAAAGCGTATGCCAAGGGCGAGGTGGGATGTCAATAGGGCGTAAGAGGCCTGCTGGTCTTTCCTTTTGACTCTTGTTTTGGGCGCATACTCCACAGGACATTATAAAGTCTCTGATATCTTTTTTCCAAGACGGCCACCAGAAGTAGCGCTTGATCTTTTCTGAGGTCTTGGCCATACCGGGATGTCCTTCCATTAAAGAATTGTGATAACAAGAGATTACTTTTTTCTGTAAATCTGTGCTGGGCAGGTATAATCGTTCATGGAAATACAATAAGTTGTCCTTTACTGCAAAGTCCTTTCCCTGCAGATGCCAATTCTGTATGTCTGCTGGAGTTACAAGTTGCCTGGCTTCATCCTTAACTTCCTCTATGGATTGTGTGGCGATTACACCCAGAATTCTTTGTTCAGGAATGATTGGTACAGGTTTAGGGTTGATCAAGTGTTCTTCCACTCCCATCCGAGAAAGGGCATCAGCTTTACCGTTTTTTGTACCAGGTCGATAGGTAATTATGAAGTCAAACTCGGCAAAGAATAATGCCCAACGGAGTTGTCTAGAGGATTGGGCTTTTGCGGTTTTCAAATATTGCAGGTTTCGGTGATCCGTAATCACAGTAACGGTGTGTCGGGCCCCCAGCAGATAATGCCGCCAAGCCTTAAAGGCAGACTTGATAGCCAGAAGTTCCTTGTCAGTAATCGTGTAATTGATTTCAGGAGGCGAGAATTTGCGGGACCAAAATGCCACGGGATGCAACTGATTGGTTACCGGGTCCTTTTGTGATAGAACTGCCCCCATGGCAAGGCTTGAAGCATCAGTTTCCACGATGTAGGGGAGTTCGGGGCGAGGGTGTTTTAAGATTGGTGCAGAGATAAATTTAGTCTTCAAATCCTGGAAAGCTTGTTCCGCCTCGGTAGACCATTCAAAACGTTTGTTTTTCTTTAACAAGGCAGTGATGGGCTGGACAATTCGAGAAAATTCGGGGATAAACCTGCGGTAAAAGTTAGCGAAGCCTAACATGCTTTGCACACCTTTTACGGAGGATGGTGATGGCCATTTGAGAACTGCATCGACCTTCTTTGAATCCATACGCACTCCGCCAGGTGATAATATGAATCCCAAGAATTCAACTTCAGTCACGTTGAAAACACATTTTTCCAACTTAGCGAAAAGTTTGTGTTGACGCAATCTTTCGAGGACCATTTTCACGTGTTTCCGATGTTCAGATTCCGATGAAGAATAAACGAGGATGTCGTCAATGTAAACAACAACACACACATCTATGAGCTCTCTGAGGACATCGTTCATAAAATATAGAAAGGCGGCCGGGGCATTGCAAAGTCCGAAGGGCATGACCTGATATTCAAATAGCCCATATTTGGTGCGGAAGGCCGTCTTCCATTCATCGCCCTCTTTTACTCGTACCAAGTGGTAGGCTCCTCTAAGATCCAGCTTTGTATATATGCATGCTTTTCTGACTTGGTCCAGGAGTTCAGGGATCAAAGGTAATGGATATCTATTCTTGACGGTGATCTGGTTCAGGGAGCGATAATCTATACAAGTTCTAAGGTCTCCTTCCTTTTTTGGAACGAAGAACAAAGCTGAAGAAGCAGGGGACTTGGAAGGACGAATAAACCCATTTGCCAGGTATTGATCCAGGTATTGTCGAAGGTGAAGGTTCTCAGGCTCGGTGAGGGCATAAATTCCACTACAAGGAGGAGTAGATCCAGGTATCAGGTCTATCTGGCAGTCATAAGACCTATGAGGAGGTAGAGAGTTAGCCTGGTCCTTACGGAAAACGTCTTGGAATTCTAGGTATTCGGGAGGTAACTGGGGAGTCTCTGAAGAAATTGCTGCCAGTGCAACACCAGGTGGAGGGTGACAAGTAGAGACACATTCTGGAAACTGGACCGTTCTTGCTCGCCAATCGATCAGAGGATTGTGTTTCTCTAACCAAGGTATTCCTAGAATAATCTGAAACTGAGGAGCCTTGATCACATCGAACACGATCTTCTCATGGTGTCCATCTTGACTTACTAGCGTCACTTCTTGAGTGGTATGCGTTACTGGTCCGGAGGCTATCTCCGTTCCATCCACCGTAGTAATGACGTCCTTTACAGCCTTGGGACAAAGAGTTAGATTCATCCTCAAAACCATTTCATGATCCACATAATTGCCGATGGCACCGCTGTCGACGTAAGCTTCAATTGCATGTAATCGATCCGGATTATCAGGGCTAATGAGGACCATAGGTATCACGAAATGCGAGGTCACGGAACTGGTTTTCACGCTCGGCAAGAGGACCTCTATTCTTGTCGGGCGAGGTCGTTTCCCTGCTCAGAGTTTGTAACTTTGGTAACTGCAGCTCCTACTGCCTTCTTGGCAGGTTTCACCGGACAGTCTCGAAGAAAGTGCCCTGAGTTTCCGCTATAGAGGCATAATTGCAACTGTTTTCTCCTTTCCCGCTCCTTTTGTGTTAGAGGACCTTTCAGGCCCCCTATTTGCATGGGTTCCCCGGAGTCTACTCCTTTGGAAGGAGTTGGCGGTTTGGAAAATACTCGAGCATCAAACTTGGAACGAGCGGCCTTCCTGTTCTGCAGTCTGTGATCTATTTGAACGACTAAGTCTATATAGTCCGAACAATCTTGTGGGGGATTCACTACTTGGGCTAACACATCTTTGAGCTCTCCACGTAGACCTCTATAAAACAGCGTAATCCTTTTGTCCTCAGGCCATTGAGTTTCCACTATCAGTCTGTTGAAAGACGCAATATAAGCCAAAAGGTCTTGATTACCTTGTCGCAACGAAAGAAGCTCATTGTCCAAGGCCTGCCCCTGTGAATGTCTTGCGAACAGTTTTTCCATACTGAGCTGAAAAGCTTGAAAATCATGGAGGACCGGATCATCTTGATTTACTAGAGGGATCGACCAGTCTGCCGCATTGCCACTAAGGTACGAAAGCACGAAAGCTACTTTAGCTTGATCAGTTGGAAAGGCTGCTGGCCGGCATAAGAAATGCAACCGGCACTGATTGATAAATACTGCAAACCTCTTTGGGTCACCAGAAAATCGTTCGGGCGGAGCCAGAGGTACATTCCCAGGTAGGTTGATCTGCACTGGATTCATAGAGGATGTAGAAGGAAGATTTCCCCCAGATGCGGGTAACGGGGTCTGTCCGGCTTGTGACTGTAGCAATTGTCTAGCGAGATCATCTGTTCGCTCCTTGGAAATAATCAATTGCCTTCTTAGAGCGTTCGTTTCCTGACGGGCTGCATGCACTTCTGCCCTTAGTTCCCCAAGTAACTGGGCTAGCTGGTCGGTATCCGAGGTTTCCATAGCGCCTGGACGGGAGTTTTGCGGCAGGCTTTGCTGCGTTCTGTAACGCTCACCTGATTCCCGCAGAGGCGCCGGTCTTGACTGGGCGTATACCGTATCTTCAAAGGTGATGTGTAACACACGGCTGGCTCTTTGGGCTGGACCTCTGTGCACTGTATGTCTGACTCGAAGGGTAAGATGTCTGCAGATAGAAAATATGGGATTAATGAACTGGGTTATTGAATGTCTCTCTCTGCTTCCCTTTCTCTTCTCCTGTAGAACCCCAAAGGTTAACGCTCTCACCTTAGGTAAGTGAACGCCGTGCTCTCCAACTGCCTCGGGGCAGGGTGCTGTAACCAGTTTCTTCACTGGATAAGGGGAGCAGGCCTCTTGACTTCAGAGGACTGCTGTCCGTCGTTTACTGCACGAACGGTAAGTTTTGAGTAATTCTAATGTCTTTAAAAGTCTTTAGTAATGATGTCTCTTGTTTTTGCAGGGTTCCGGCGATGGCGGATGACGGGCTGAAGTGAGTTGAAGATGGAGCCCGTGTGATGAATGGAAGCGCCTGGAAGCACGTAAGTAAGCGCTTGTTGCCTGCTTCACGATGCGCTCTAACTGTCTTTTTATTTTGCAGGTACAAGTTCGGAGCGGCTGCAGGGTGCCGGAATACCCACTGGGTTAGATGTGGAAAGGAGTAATGGCACGTGAGTATTAAAGTTCTCCAATGTCTTTAAACGCACCTTGTTTTGTCTTTCAGATGCGGGATGCAGCGCCGAAGGCCTCCGGAGCGTGCAAAGAGCTGGTAAGCTTTTGTCTTTCAGATGCCGGAATGCAGTGCGAAGACCTCCGGAGCGCACGAAGAGTAGGTAAGCCTTTGTCTTTCAGATGCCGGAATGCAGCGCGAGGCATTGGTGACAGCCGATGGACCAGGTAAGTGAAGCGCTGTCACTGAAGACCGTAATGCTAACCTGTTCTTTCTTGTCTTTATAGGTGTTGCTGAAGACTGGATTCAGGATGGTAAGCCTTTTTCCTTAGGCCCAGGATCAGATGCAGAAGACACGATGAGCGTTCTGCTGCAGAGGATGCAGAATAACGCAAAGCAAGATTCATCCATCGGGTGTGGTTTAAATAGCCTCCTGTAGTGCTTAGGTGTCTCCTTCCACAGCCACGCCTAGGTAAGAAAAGAGTTCCTGCTTTCCAGAAGAGTTCCAGTGTTCTGAACCTAGGGAGTGGCTCCTGCCCCACCCAACAGGAAAAGTAGTTCCAAACAGAAGAGGATCAGAGGCTCAACTGGCAGGCAAGTAAGCAGCATGGTCTGCTGCAGGTAAGTCCACCCAAGCATTATGAGCCCGGCGCTTCCAGCGCTGGGACTGGGCATATTTATGAGCCTGGTGCCACTGGCGCCAGGACTGGGTCCAAAAGGTCCCAATTGGGACTGGTTGGCACTCGGAACCTGGGTTATGGATCTGCTTCCAAGGGAGTTGGGAAAACCCTGACCTTTTGGAAGCAGAGATCATGACACTCTGTCTAACTATTGCCCGCTCTCCATCACTCCTTTACTGGGCAAATACTTGTAAAAGCTGGCCATCTGCCAGCTTAATCTACATACTGAATCTGTTGTTTGCTTCCATGACCACCAGTATGGCTTCAGAGCTGCCAGAAGCACAGAAACTGCTCTCCTGAACACCCATGAAGACTTGCTCTCACATCTTTAATCTCCCTTCTGTCCTCACTCTCCTCGATCTATCTTCTGCTTTTGACACAGTCAACCATGCCATCCTGCTCAATTGCCTCTGCGACAACCTTGGAATTACTGATCAGGCCATGTCCTGGTTGACCTCCTTTCTCACCAACTGATCCTCTCAGGTCCAACTGGGGTCTTTGCTCTCTTATATCTCTGACATCTCAAAGAAGTCAAACTATCAGCTGCACCTCCTCAGAGGTATTTTTCGTTTCGCACTTTCCCCCAGAAGCTCACTGTCTCCAGAGCTCTGGTCCTCTCTAGACTGGACTATTGCAACAGCCACTTTCAAAATCTTTCTGCCTCTACTCTTCAATCTTTACAATTAATCCAGAACAGGACTGCAAGACTTGTCCTTGGTCTCAAGCCCAGTGATCGTATCTGTGATGCTGGAAATGCATCGGAGGGACAGGGCCTCCATATCCTTGTCCTTTACTGCTTTTTATCATGTGTCATGTAGTGTTTTCCACGCAGGAGTTCATGTGGGACTCCTGGCGGTGCAGCTCTCTCTTTTGGTTTGGTGTACAGACCCATGGGATACCCTTATGGCACTCATGGGTGGGGGTACAACCCTGTGCCCCTAGTGTATGTTTTTGGGCACCTGTGGGTGGCCCACAGAGCAGGGTACGGACTGGTGGCAGCTCCGTGCTGAATTGACTGGTGCTCTGAGCGTCCTCCATTTTGGGATGCCCAGGCCCTGTCATTGTATGTATGTATGTATTCTATGTCATATAGCCTCGGTAGCCCGCGGGCATCAGGGCACTTGGACAAGACAAACACTTATTGCATGAGAAGGAACTCACCACATCAATACTAAACAGGTTGCACAAGGGAGCTGAGAACTCCATTGCTTATCTGAATAGATGGGTCTTGAGACGTTTTCTAAATGCGAAATGGCAGTTTTCTGTTCTCAGTGAGTCTGGTAGATTGTTCCACAGCTGAGCTGCCAACACCACAAAAGATCTTCCTATACCAGATTTCAGTTTAAATTTGGGAACAGACAGAAGGCTCTTCCCTACCGACCGAAGCTGTCGATGAGGAGCAAACGGCACTAAATTATTCTTTAGGTAGCTGGGGGCTTTACCGTAAAGGCATCTGTGCACCAGTGACACAGATTTAAACTTTATTCTCTCCTCCACTCTGAGCCAGTGCAGGGATATTCTATCACTGGTTACATGGTCACTTCTCTTAAGACTTTTGACTAGCCTGACTGCGTCATTTTGTATGACTTGACATTGAGCCAAGTCCTTGACAGAGGCTCCAATCAAGAGGGCGTTTCCGTAGTCAAGCCTTGACAGCACAATGGCTCTGGCAATAGTGGCCATATTACCTTCTTTCAAAAATGGTTTGATGGCATTCATTAGCCTTAGGTAGTATGCCGTATTTTTCTGCAGATAGTTAGTCTGAGCTTCAGAATTGACCGTTGAGTTCACCATCATGCCTAGGGTTTTAACTTGAGAGGATACTTGAATTCTGGCATCTTTAATCTGAAAGGACTTATAAACCGCCCCAAGTTTAGCCAGCCGGCGACTGGAACCAAAGAGCATCAGTTCAGTTTTGGTGTCATTAAGACACATCCAATTAGACCTCATCCATTCGTCGATCACCCTATAGACATCTCCGATCATGGCACTGTCTGCACTATGATTGCCCACAAGCTCTAGAATAAGCTGCGTATCATCCGCTTAGTTCGTAATAAAGACTCCAGCTTTCACCAGAATACTACACAGAGTGCGCATGTAGATGCTAAAGAGCATGGGTGACAGGCTGGCGCCCTGACAAACACCGAACATAATTGAACAAGGGTCAGAGAAACTACTTCCCCAGTGAACTCTGGCTTGGCGGTTGAATAAAAATGATACCAGCCACTTAATAGCCTATTCGGAACAACCCACATTATCTCTAAGTGCTTTGATTAGGAGTTGGTGATCAACCAGATCAAAGGCAGCGCTTAAATCCAATAGCATTAAAAACCCTACTTTGTCCTTAACCGCCTGACTCAACATGTGATTCTGGAGGTCCAACATAGCCGTTTCGGTGCTGTGTGTTGCTCTAAAAACGGGCTGTTGTTGATGTAGGGCAGAGTGTTTTTCCACATAGGTTTGCAATTGCTATGTAGCTATTTTGTCCAGGATTTTAAGGACAAAATTAGAGTTAGTAATGGGGCAGAGATTACCCGGGTCCTTAGGGTCCAGTCCAGCCTTTTTTATCAACGGAGTGATGGTGACCTTTTTGAGCTCCTTAGGAACTAAACCCTCCTTGAAGGAGGCGTTCACTATTTTCAAGAAAATAGGAGCAAAAAGTTCCTTGTGTTGGAGGATAATGTTAGAAGGTAGCACATTTTCTGCACTAGATGATGGTTTAATATGTCTCAACACCTCTAACAGCTCAACTTCCCTTACAAGGTCGAACTTGAAGGTCTCTTCTGCAGGATGAAGATTGTCCTCCTCGGGTATCGTTATCTGATTCGAGGATAATCTAGCTTTGATAATATTTTGTCTAGCCTTCTCAGTTTTAGCTATAAAAGCCTTCTGTACAATGTCACAGTCTACCTTTGTAGGCAGAAACAGATGAGTAAGGTTCTTAGGTTTCTCTATACTCTTTAAAATATCAAAGAGTTTGATGGTCTTATTGGCAGCATTTTCGATTTCAACATTGAAAAAGTTAGCCTTTGCTGTTTTTATCATTTCTTTATACTTATCCTCGTTTTTCCATTTTGCCTTGTTTTCAATGGATTTGTCTTGTATCCATTTTTTTTCCAGCACCCTTTTTTCCATTTTAGCTGTTTGAAGCTTGGCAGTAAACATTTCTGGTTATTGTTATCTTTCCTAACTAGCTTAGTTTTTAGTGGCACCGCTATCTCCACTAGCTCTTGAATGTGCTTAGTGTATTTATCTAACAGAGTTGCACAGTTGTCTTGCTCCTGGAAAGAGAGCAACATTTTGTCCAGGCAGGGCTGAAATTGTACGTTATTCAAGTTTTTAAAATTTCTGCAGCCCACCTGAATATGGGGGTTATGTTGAGGGGGAGGTGATTGCAATTTTAAATCCAGGGAAACTAAATAGTGATCACTCCAGATGCAAGATGTAGTGTTGCATTCCTGGGTCAATAGATTGTAAGCGAACAACCAATCCAATTGATTCCCTTGTGGGGTTGTGGGCTTCTCATTTATAATAAGGAAGTCGAGATTATTTAGTGATTTTTCTAGTGTAATAGCTTCCTTATCTTTCTTGTTTCCACGCCAGTAGTTAAAGTCCCCAACCACCCAGGTAGACACATTTGTGGATCTCAAAGTAGCCAGTTGTGAGCAGGGTTCCATAGGGAAATCCGAAACCAGTGTTGGCAGTCTATATAAAACTATTAAATTGAAACAATTATTAGGGGAGAAGACCAACTTCAAATGAATGGCTTCACACCCACTACAACTGAAACTAACCCTAAAAATGTAAGTTTATCCTTAGTAATAATTGCCATCCCGCCGCCCCGTCCCTGCTGTCTGTTATCATTATAAATAATGTAACCTTCAGGAACTACCAACTCACACGTAGGCCCTATAGGGTCTTTAAGCCAAGTTTCTGTCACACAAACAATATCATAATCTTTGTCAAGGATCAAATCTTTGACATTAGTTGCGTGTTTGGTCATGGAGCGTGGGTTTAACAAACCCACTTTCAAGCTGATACACAGCTCAGAAGGCAATTGCGGCAAATCTGCTTCTATATTATTTGTTTCGTTATTCACAGTGCCTCCCCCCTCTTCAACAACCCATCCCTCCCTCCGATGGGCACAGACAGCATGCTGTCCGGATCGGACCTCTAGATCACCAACAGCGATGGAAATTACCTGGGGAGTGGAAGAACACGAAAGAGAGGTGGCAGAGCAGAGCACACCCAGAGCAAACCGGAGTAACCGGCCCATACACGCCGGCGCTTACGCGCCTGATGAGATAAGAAATAGGCACATGAACTACAAAAAAACTGGGAGTTGTAGTTCACTGCAGTACTAGTCTGCCTAGCAACAACTCGGTTGCAGGAGGAGACGATGCGTGGCTTAAGAAATTGTCGTTTTACCCCTAACGTTCGAAAATCGAGTTTAGCAGGCTTTCACAGGCAAGTTAACAAATTGAAAACAATTCTGAGCCCCCTTCTATAAAAGTGATTAAAAAGCTTAAAATCCAAATGAGCATACAACTAATAACTATGGCAAGCAACTACCTAAAGTACACTTTAAATGAAATCTCACAATTCTAATGGCCTGACTAGCGAAGTAACCCAAATTGTAACCCAAAAGTAACCCAATAGTAGCAAATTGGAATCGGTAGATTCCTGATGGAGACAAGATGGCCCCCGTGGCCTCTTGCCCTCCATCGCCTGTTACCTTGATCTTCCCGAAATCCCGGGAAGTACTGACTCTGTCCTGTCCCCCTGACTGGTTGATGGGTGAAGTTCCATATATAATAGTGTGGGGAAGTGCCGACCAGACTGGCTGGAGCCTTCCCAAATGACCGTATGTTGTGGGTACACCTGTGGGTGGGACCTGGGTGAACGGAGTGTGTGACGAATATGCACTTCTTGTTGTGGATGTCTGGTTTCTGGTGTTTGACACAATGACTGAGACAGCCCTGCCCGAAACTGGTATGAATGCAGTGGGGAGTGTTGAATGGCTGGGTACTTGTCCCAATACACATAACTTGTTGTGAGTGTCTGGAGAGAAGTGAATGGCCTGAATGCACTATGCACCTGATTGGCTGCCTGCCTGCATGAATGTCCTCTGACCGATTGGTTGCCTGAGTGTGACCCAGCAGAATGAATGGGAGATCAACTAGTATATCTGGGGGCCTCTCACTGGTAGAATTTGTGTTCAGAAGCTGATGTCCACTACGAAGAGTAACTGGAATAAACCTGACGCTTAACCTTGAAGCCCTGCTGGAAGAGAAGTCTTGCTGCTGCTCTACTTCGTCGATCTGAAAGCTGCTGTGCCTCCAAGGACTGACCCAGAGAGGACCTGGTAAGGCGCCATCTTCCCAAGCTACGAGGGACCATCGTGCACCAGCTGATCTTTGCCAAAGCTCCCTGGTAGACAGACCTGCGACAGGCTGCCGACCGGAGGCTGGGACTGCCGCGGAATCCCAAAGAGAAGCGCCCGGACTGTTGTCTGCCACCGTCGACGACCGCCGCCGCCGACTGGAGCCGCCGTGCTCCCGCTGCCTAAGAACATTTGATCCAAGGACACTCTCGTCTGCACCGCCGCATGCCTTATCCCGCCGGAGAAGGCCAGGCCATTGACGCGCCGAGGAGCATCCGCCGGTGGGTTTTCACAACCCAAAGACCACAGAGATGCCATTGTTTGGCCACAGTTCTTCAAACTCTTTGCGGTCCAGAACTATCGACATCGAGGTTCCCCGCACGCCTCTTCCTTGCAGGACGTTTACGCTTCCACGTCAATGAGCACCACTAGGAAAAGAGCTGCCACTTCACTGCCGTAGTTCACCCTGTTCTTTGCCGGACGTTCGACGACCCGTGACTCCTGCCTTAAAGGGAGGGCACTCAAGAAGGGCCATCGATTTCCCGACGAGGAACGCTACAACGCCAGGTACTTTGGGGTTGCTGAACTATTGGAAAGATTCTGGTGAACAATATATGGACTAGGCTTGTGATATATCTTTATTCTACAGGTTGCCCAGGTGGGGGGATCTCCACACAGAACTGTGTCTCAATAACAAGGCCAGTATTCTGCCCATTGTTCTAACCAACTGCTTTCCTCTTATATCTATTGTTGGTTTCCCTTACGAACTGATGTGTGTGACATTTAACCATACAGTTGATGCACTTTTAAGAGATCTAATAGTAATTGTGGTACCATGTCAAAATATATGTTTTTGCCATTATAGATAACTGAGTACAAAGTGATTTATTGTGATATTGTACATAACCTTGAATATTAATTATATAAAGACTGTGTTTTAACTAATACAGTGCGCGGACATTCCTTTGTGGGTGCTTGGGGACTACACTGTACTTAAGAACCAGCCCGCATCACCTCCTTAAAAGCTAGGCCTTGATTGCTCGACCATGCACCAATAAAAGTGAATCTTGGCTGGGGTCCTCTGTCCCTCTCCTCTACCATATAGAGAGCAGAAGTACCGACACCCCCCTCCGGTCTTTACAGTATCTCTCCAGCTCTGAAACCCTCTTTACTGGCTCCCCTGGTGGCTGCAAGGATCAAGTTCAAGACCCTCTGCATCGTCCACAAGGCTTTCTGGAGCCTGGGACCACACTACCTCCAAATTCCTCTTCCAAAATCTCTTCCTTCTCGAGGTCCTCCCTTTGTTCTCCTCCTCGTCTTGTCCCGTCTAGAAACACTTGTGTACAGGCGTGTTATAAATGCCACATCATATCAAATGATGATTGGTAAAAGCAGGTGGCATTTGAAATGCTGCCTATTTTTTCTGTTAATGCCAAACTCATAACTGGGGCAAAAGAAATCAAGGTCAGGACAAGGGGGTTTATAAAACAGGGGACATTTACTAACTAAATGCCACTAGAGCTATTAGCAGTGGCAATAAGAGAGCTTAAAATATAACCTTAAGGTTATCAAAACAATGATGTCGTTTTTACCTAGCAGAAAAGTCTAGGTGCAATGGAGTTGCAGAATGCAACAACCCCTGTTCCCCCCCCATGCTGATAAAATGGTGTACCCCGCCCTGCTATTTCTGCCTGGCTGCCCAGTGAGACTCTGGGTAGAATCCACTCTGCTCAGTGGAGTGGAGGCCACGTGGTGTCCTTCAAGCTCCACAAATATTTTCATTAAAGAGTTAAAAAGTTAAAACGGATACAAAAAAATTGAACTTCAGCTTTTTGTGGTGAAAAAAACCAATATCACTTCAAGTTTCTTCTCAGGGCTGGATTCCAGTACTGGGTTGTGAGGCTCAATGCCTGTGGTACCATTCACACTCCTCTGAGAAGAATTGCGAGCGACCCCTGGCAGACCCCGAAGGTCTTCCATTGTCAAGGCTTTGGGTATTTTAAATGACTCGGCAGGATCATTGTCGGGGACCCCACACAATCCAACTGCCTATGCGTCTTTACGAGTTTAGAGAACCTACAATCTAGGATGGCCCACTGGCTCCCCTAAACAGTAGCCCTAAATAACAGGCAGAGGCCAATGATTCCCCGTTCCATTTGGGGGCTGCAAAGGCGTACAAGGCCTCCCAATCTGTGGCCTGGCCAGGGCTGCACACATCCACGCCACTTTCCTTTTTTCCCAAACTTGTGTCCATGGCAGCCATCTTGCTGTTTAATTGGTCAGCCAGTCACAATGCCTCCCCCATTCCTCTGGTGGCAATCCTGGCGCCTGAGCAAAGGGAGAAATGAGATAGGGGTCTCTTAGGCCTACTTTTATTTTTTAACTCACACTTTATTGAATTTTCAGAAAAATAAAATAAAGCCACTTTCAACAGAAGCCACAAATTATGCAACCCAGACCCGAAGAACTTCTAGCTTTTGGACAATAAAAGTGAAGCCCTGGCAAGTTACTTTTGGCCTGAAGCGTGGCTGACCCCCTAGATTGCACTTGCCCTGATTGAGGCCGTGCTGCTGTTACAGACACTGTTGAGTTAACAAAGGAGAACACGACTCCAAGCTTGGCAGATGCTAAAGGAAGCATCAACTTAGTAACAGCCAAAAGGTTTATTTGGCCAGAAGTTGCTAAAATGCTGATATGTACTCGTACTCGTGTTCAAGGCAAGGCATGCGCTGGCAACGACCCGGGCATTCGATAAGTGGCAACAAGACTCATGTGTGCCTTTTAGGAGTCTTTTAGACCGGATCGATGCGATTTCCTCCCAGTCATTTCCTCGACACCAAAATGTTTGATTTCTTTTTACATTTTACCACACAAAAAATGTGGGGGAAAACCCCTGCATCCCTACCTTTTTAAATACCTAAACCCAACCCCCATCTATATTTTGTGGTAAAATGTGGCAAAATACAAGTGTCTGCGCGGAAATGTTGCCTTTCAGATCAAGTTAGTAATTGTTGCTTTGCAGAGACTGCCTTAGGAAGGATATGCCTGCCAACGCCAGTGAGTAGAGCTCCTTTAGTTAATTTCCCTACTTTGCAGGGTGACCCATCCGCACGTGTGTGCTCGCGCCATAGCAGCCTGGCATTATTGCTGCCAAGCTGTCATGTTTACAGCAGCTGCGATCCCTTACTGCGGCATGAAACTGGAGGCATGTTCTAAGGGGGAGGTTTTGATGTGACACATGTTCACGCCTTCCTCTGCATTCACCTGACTGTACTCACTGGACACAGCATCTTGGGGCAGCCCAGTCCTTACAGCGGCATAACTCACCGGGTGCAAAGAGGGCAATCGCTTCCATCAGCACGTACTCATCCTCGTGCAGCCTCAACTTCTTCAGGTTCAGGTGAAACCTCATCGCAAGGTCCAGATACAGCTGATGGATCCCAACTGCAGGGGACAGCAATTAAGGAAACAAAGTACAGACAGTTGAAGTTGCATGTTACACAGAATTCATCAAGACATTAAAATAAGACATGTTCACTTTGGCGGAGAGCTTTATAATGCAAATCTCAATCACGCCCCTCATTTCTGTGCTAACATGAGTGCCCTGTTACCTAGTGATGCACACAATGGAAGCAATTCACACAAAAATGGCGGGACAAGACTGCGAGGGCAACTTCGCCCTTGCCTTCTGCATCCCCCTACTTATGCTCCCTGATTCATGATAGTTGATAGTTTATTTATTTAGTGCCTTTACACAATGGGTTTCAAAGCGCTTCAAGGCAGGGGAGGGAGCAAGGGAAAAGAAAACAACAACATTCTAACAAGGACTTGAGACATATAAGAAAGGGTAATTAACTATCGTACTAAGTCTGACGACATTTCAGAAACTGCAAGAGCTTAGGCACTGATTGGAGGAAGGAAAGGGAGTTTGGGGGGGAGTAGAAGGGGGGAACAAGACATACCTTACTAGGCCTGACGACAAGGGATAAGACAATAGGTGAAGGAGGGGAGGGAGGTGGAGCAGGGAGATGAACAACAACAAAAAAACAACAGAACAGGGCTATTATACTAGGCCCAAGGGCAGTTCTGGTAATGCAAGTGCATAGGTAAAAGGGGAGGGTAAGGAAGGAAGAGGTAGAGAAGACAAGGGAACAGAAGGAACGAGTAGGTGCAGGGCGACCAAGTGAAATGGACAGGAGCCACAACAACAGATGTGCATGCCATGCACACAAGGCCAATGAGAGCACGCAGTGAAAAAGAGGTCGAGAGTGCGCACACATGATTAAGGAAATCATGCAAGACAACATCATGAATCGTAAGTCATTGGTAGGCAAGCATGATTAAGGAAGTCCAGCAAGAACATGCCATGATTCCAAAGTCAATGGTGAGCACCGAAAAACAATCAAGACCAAAGTGAATACATAATGATCCAAGGGCCAATATGTGCATGTGATGACAAGGCAGTAGAGGTACCGTCATTTCAAGATAGTCCGTACCTGCATTCATTTCAGGTGGGTTTTTGATAGAGGCGGAGGGCAAGTGGATGTAGCAGGCAGAGGGAGGGATAAGAGCAGATTGCAACGCTGGAGGGGTTCCCCTGGCTGGATATAAAGCGAGCGGGAAAAGGGTGGGGAGGGGACGGGGTGAGTCGGGCTGAAGAGTGGAAGGGGAAAGGGAAGTACAGCAGACCGTCCAAGCCAGACAGCAAACACGACAAACTTAAAGTGGGGCTTGAAGTTGGGGGCCGGCATCGCCTTGCTCAGTTCCCATGATTGGCTCAAAAAGAGTGAAACAGCCAATCGGCCTGGAAGTTGGTCTCCAGGGTAACAACAGAAGTGGAGATCACAGCATCAGGGAAGGCGGCGGCCATCTTATTGTGCACAAGGTTGCACTAACGTGAATTCGGGACACGGTGCCAGGCTCCTCGATCATCAGCTGGCAGGAGGGAGAAGGAGGGAGAGGGAGGAACTGCAATCAGGCAAACTGCTGGGGAGGGAAAGGATGCATTATTGATGCAAGCTTTCGTGCAGGAGATGCTTGCACCAGTGGCCGCAGCCATTCCCTTCCTATATGTGTGAGGTGCATACACCACATTCACATGTTTTGGATATCCGCAACTATGTCAGTGGAAAGGCTGCTCATGTACGCAGGTGCAAGTGGCCAGTTTGTCCTGGCAGGCCTTAAAGAGCCTGTCAATCAATACAAATGCATTCTTCAGGGGTGGATAGGTAGAAAATAAATGATTGAAAAGGTTATACCTGCCATGAGTGTTCATATGAGAGGCAGAGGTCCAAGCAGGAGACCTTTGCCTGCACTGCCCCTGCTCCTGCTCTAGGACTGCAACAGGGGAGACGGGGCTAAAGGAAAACACCTGGAAGGCCCCCCAACCCCCAGAGCTCACACCTTCAGGCCTGTGGCAGCTCCTACAATGGCTCACCGTTTTATTCCATATTCTACAGGTGGAAGAAACCTGTCGGATTTTTTTCCACTTGAAGGTGCACTTGGAACATGCAAATGGCGATAATAAATGCGATACTGCCCCAATATTTGTTTCAGCCTCTGTGCTGAGATAGTTCAGGCGTAAAGTCTTGGTTGCCGGTCAAAGGTTTGAATCCCTGCAATGCTGACACACTCTTCAGGGTTGAAGAAAAATGTATCAATTTTTTGGGGCGTACATAAAAAGACTGCATGAGGCTTCTTATTGTTGTGAAACGGGCACATTTACAAAGGGTCTCCCTTAGAGGCACTGCTGTGGGTCAGTTCTCTGGTTTCTTTCCTCTGATGATCTCCCAAACTCCCCGTGCAAAACTGTATCCATGCCCCGTCCACACACTGAAGGACCATTCTCTTTTCCCCTGAACTGAAGGACCCTTAAACATTATCACCATCATAAATGCATTGTTATTACAGGACAATATCAGTACTCCTAATATCTTTACTTTATTACAGGACAATATCAGTACTCCTAATATCTTTACTTTATTACAGGACAATATCAGTACTCCTGATATCTTTACTTTATTGATATTAGCAGCAGTACTCATTGTATTAATATTGTGCTTCTGCTTTTAGGATATTACTGTTGCTAAGAACTTTGAGGATATTAAAATTAGCAGTAGCGCTAGCGTTCAGCGTATGAGGGGTTTACTGCAAACTGAACGATATTAATTTCATTACATTCCACAGAATGAAAGACTGAGGCACCTTTCAATATTGTGACCTACAAAGATCTCAATAAGACATGCATTAATCCACTAAACTATCTTACTGTCAATGTACAAAAGATACATTCTGCTCATTCCGGAAAGCCGGCAACACACTTGTATTCTCAATGTATCAAACATCTCCACTTGAGAAATGTAATTCAGCGACTCAGCAAACTATCGCTCAAATCGCTGCGTCATTACAAGAACCACAAACCCCCATAGGGGGATATTGAGCCAAGAGGACACAGAGAAGCCTTTTCAAGAGCACTCAAAATGTATCATTAAGCAATTTTGGAAATGAAGGAGATTGTCTTTGCTAATAACATTCTGAAAGCCATTAATCAAGTTAACACGTAATTGGATCTCAAGGGCTGCAGACTTAAAAGTTTAGCGGAAGGATTAGCTGCTCCCTCCTCCAGGTTCTGCATCAGCTGCTTCACCTTCTTTGAGGAGAATGTTTTAATAAATGGCCTGAAAAAGGTCACTGCTGCTATTTAAGTTATATTACATCTTATGAAGCACAAAGAACCCTTAAGGATTTCCTACTATTGAGGATTTGAGCAGCTATGGCCCCTGCTTTTGTAACCTCTTAGCGTTCTTTTCTGAATTTCCCAGCCATCCCCCAGTAAACATTATTTGCAGCAAAGTCCCTATCTATCTACATTGAATTGTTCTGCCAGCCACACACTGAAGAGTATAACACACCTCAGCATGTGTGAGAAGGTCTGCAGAGTGCCAGAGGTCTAAAAGAAATGGTGCTACGCTGCACCACTTCTCCTGGGCCGCCAGACCATATCTCCCAATTTAAGCATGGCATCCCACTTTCGTTTACTTTTACTATCAGGCTAAGTTCTGAGATTGGCAACCTAGTCTGGGTATTAAATTCAAACATGATGTGAGAGAAACAGGATCGAACTGCGACACAAATTAGTCCTAAAAACAAGATAGAAGTATCCCACATTTGCCTGCCTTAATTCGTGACTTTTTGCAACAACACAGTAATTGAAAGCCATATTTTTGCGGCCAGAAATTGTGCCAGGTAATTGGACTATAGCTATTCATCAAATCTACAGACTGCACTGTGCATGAAGTCCTCCAGCAAGGCTCTCATTGGCACACAGATCTGGCTCACACTGTTCTCTCACTTTGGTCCTTGATGCATTGCTGTATTGTCCTAGAGGAAGCCCTTGAATGCCACAGGTCAACGTACATTTAACTAACCAGCGCCGTCTTTTTATCCTTTAAACTGCTTGATCCTGATTTCTGTAGTAGAAAACAGAGTTTTAGCGGATAATCATCTTTTCAGTACTGGGGTACGCACATTTTGTATAACATCAGTGATTTCAGGGACTGCCAGATATGATTGCTGGATTTCAGGAGCGAAGGGAAAAGGAAACAACATCCAAGCAACGAGTTGGTGGCAGATCACTCTCTTTGGCAGGGGCCTCTCTCTGGAACAGCCTTCCTGCCTCCCTGAAACTCGAGGAGAACCACCTCTGGTTCCGGAAACACCTCAAAACTTTCCTCTTTGCTTCTGCTTTCTCTCCTCCCCTCCCTTGCTGAATTCCTGACTGAAATTGCACTGGTTACCTGGCCACCCTTTCTGATCTCTGGCCCAGGCCCTGTCAACTGCCCACCTGCATTGCCTCCCTGGCAACCCCTGCACTTGGGGACTGTTTTCTGTATCCCTTCAGTCCCCTTGCCAGCACTTTGTCCGCACTTCCTTGAACTTGCCTGTTGTATGTGTTTTATTTATCTTATTTATTCCACTTCCCATGTACTGCACTTTCCCCTCTCCCTTCCCCCCTCGCACTTTTCCTTCCCCCCTTCCCATGCACTTGCGCGATCTGAAGGACACCTGGCCTAGTAGGATCGTTGTCTGTCCTCCCTTTGTCCCCCCCTTGCCTCGTCGCGCCTTGAAACACTTGTGTATAGGCGCATTATAAATGCCATATCATATCATATCATATCATAACAACCATGGGAATTCCCCATTCCGAACGTGAATAGCCGATATGTAGTTTCAACTCAAACAAAGAGTGAGGATTACAGGGGAGGAGCCAATTAACAATCCAAGATTCACAGACAAAACTGCACAAATGAGATCATATACAGCTTATAGAAAGGAGAAGTGCTGAAAATATGATTGGGCGGTGGTTATCAGGGCATGTTGAGGGAGGGGCGGTAATTGGTGGGCTGCAATGCAGTAGTCCCTCTTTTATGTGTTTGGTAGTCCCTGTTTTTCATTTTGGAAATCTGGTCACCCTAGGTGTGATAGGTTAGACAGCGATGGAGCTCTGGCAAATGCCAACCAAGCCACCAGGATTAACATGCTGATACTAACCTGGCAGAGGCGGCGGCCCGCATAGAGATGGTGAGAAGGGGTAGTGGGGGGGAACGACCCCTGTATGCAAGCTTCGCCCACCACACTGTGACATAATTAGCTGCGAGATGTGAGGATCTAGAGAACCACTCTGGATATGGGAACATCCGCTTGAAATATCTAAAAGAGAAGGCATAGGACTCCTGACCTTTGACATCTAATCTCGCACTTCTTCGCTGAGATTCTCTCCCAGGTGAGCCAACAGCAAACATGGAAACTGACAGGGTGTAACCCACAGAGTGGGTCCCCAAATTATCACAGGTGACGAAGCCTTCCCGATGGACACCTTGATCAGACCGCACAGCTACACCTTCAAAGAAAAACTCCTGAAAGTGGCAAGGGAGAAGGGGAGGTTCCTCTTCCAAGCATCTCAAATCCAGATGTTTCAAAACGTGTCAAGTGGGACTATACGCAAATGGCACGAGCTGAGGTCCATAGGAGACAAACTTAACAAGTGAGATTCCGCTGGACCTACCCAACAGGTCTCAGCTTCCGGTGCTGTGAGATGAACCATACGGTAACCACCCAGGACCAAGGTTGCCAGCTCCTAAACATCGGCCACACCCCTGGACCTGGGCGAGACGAAGGTGCTGCATCAAGAGACGTGCACGGTGCTCAATGGTCAGTAGCGGCTTCAACGTCAAAATCCCAAACTCTGGCACGGAAAAAGACACGCAGGAAAAACAGATGAGTTCCTTGTGACTGGAAGGCCAAGTGGTTGGTTGGTCAGGGGAAGTACGGGATTTGTTGAAACACTCCTGCTGTTACATGCAATGTCTGAACATAGAAGATGATGCATGACACAGGTCAGGGAACTGACACGGCTGCGAAATCAAAGTGCCTGCCCATATGACTACTACCCGCATGCCGCAATATTGGAGGGAGAATCAAGGCAGAAGTCCTGTAAAATAAAGTTATTTCTTATGCTCTGTTAAAACAGTTTGAAACCTGTTTTAGTTTAGAAAGTCAACAGCCCGGGAGGCTAAGACCTTGTCACTTATGGTGATCGGCATGGGGGCTACCCCAACAATAGGTTGGAGCGATAACCTATCAGTTATGGTAAACCATTGGGGATGTTGGGAGGGATGGGGAAGGGAGGTGGGATGGCAGTCCACATATGGGGGCGGTTTGTAGGGGGGATTATTATAAGGAATTTATCTTAGCTTGAGCACATGCACCAACAAGAAACGTACACATAGCTGCCTTGCATAGGATACGAAGATCCTATCTATCAACATCCGAGGTCTAAACTCCCTGAATAAGAGGATGAGCCTGCTGTCAATTAAGCGTGACGAGATGGTTAGCATTGTCCTACTATAGGAATCCCATCTACTGAAGGGAGACAGCCCCAGACTGAGGCGTAGTTCATACCCTCTGCAGGTCCATGCAATGGTCCAATAAAAAAAAGCGAGGGCCGCCATCCTGTGCCAAAAAAGGACCTCATTTAGACTAGGCAAGACACGTGCAGACCTTCAGGGTAGGCATGTGATGGTAACTGGCACCCTGGGGAGCATACGGCTAACACTAGCCTTAATATATGCACCTATCTCTGGACAGGAGGAGTGTATCGGGATGGTGCTTCGGGAATCAGGTGGTTTTGCAAAAGAATAAATAATACTTGGGGGGAATGGAAGCTAATTATGCATAGGGCTCTCGACCATTATGGGGACTACATGCCACCGCAAAGCAGGTGTTAGAAGACCTAAAGGGGGAAGATTGGAGAATTGGGCCTGCAAGATGCATGGAGAGTGAACCATCCAGGCCAAAGGGATTTCTCCTTCTTCTCTAGTGTACACAAAACCTACACCTTTGTGTCTCGGCTAAACTACAGCCTCTTATCGATGAAGATGAGATAGGCAGTGGCACCATCTCGGACCATGGTCCTATATGGATCACAATGAGGGTGTGTCCCCTGCCCCAACACACCGTAAAATGGACTCTTCCACTTCACATTCTGAGCGACCCCATAGAGCAGGAAGATATAAGAAACAAAATCGCAGAATTCTTTGAGTTCAATAAACTGGAAGAGACCTCTTACAACAACAACTGGGACACTTAAGGCAGTGATGAGGAGATAATTACTGGCAGTAGGGGTGCAAACATTGCTAGGAATAGGGAGGTAGACCAAAAATGGCTGATGCTAGTGTGTGCATAGCTAGAAACTAACTCTGGCAAGGTCCTCCACAAACCTAGGGGAGTCAGGCAGCAACTAAAACTAAGAAGCAGCAAGGCGTAGAAAGCCATACTAAATTTGAAATATACTCACTATGAAACATGTAACAAGGCAGATTGATTATTGCTCAACGCCCTTAGGCTGAAGCAGGAGAACAAGGTGAGTGGGTGATGAACCGCAAAATCACCTGAGTTTGGCGTGGGTCAAGTATATTGATCAGGGGTCACACCCTGAGTGCCATATATTAGTAAATGGCTTAATCCCCACCGTAGCATATCGCAAAGCACCAGCACTCAAAAATCTTCTATGCCCGTCCTTTATTCCAGACAACACAAAACCCAGCCCCAACTGGCTAACATCCAGCCAGGCAGCAGGCTTCCGCAACTGTGGGACCTGCAGTATGTGCGCATGCACTAACAACACAGACATTGGAATTGGACAACATAGGCACCCACCATATTTGATAATTCATCAATTGCTCATCTAAATATGAGATAATCACCCCCCGCACTCTCCGCCCTCCCCTTCCCATGCACCTGCGCAATCTGAATGACACTTGGCCTAGTAGGATCGCTGTCTGTCTTCCCTCTGTTCCCCTCCCTTGCCTCGTTGTGCCTTGAAACACTTGTGTGTAGGCGCGTTAGAAATGCCATATCATATCATATATCATATTATATCATATGTTGCATAAAATGTCTTGGCAAGCAAATGTATATAGGAAGCACCATACGGGAGCTCAGGGCCCGGATGCGCAAACAACTCAGCATGCTGACTTCACAGTAATCAAAATACCCAATCTCCAGACACTGGCATGAATCACACCATATGGAACGGAAATAAGATATTAGATTCACAGGACTCAAGACAGTATCATATGGGATTAGAGGTGGAGGCGAGAGCTACAACTTCACCAGGCTGAAGCTTGCATGATTTGCAAATATAGAACAGTTGGCATGGCCTTACTACCAACCATGAATTCAATGTTTTCTTATGAACTATCCTACTGTGAAGTGAAAATGTCATTCAGTGTTGTTGCTTATACATATACTGACAGACACACACCACCAATAAGGTCACCATATGCTAATTAGTCACAACCCCAACAAACCCCACAGGTTTACAGCCATATTTGCCAGTTCCTTAAAGATGCAAATTCAACCTTCCACCCACACATCCAGTGTTCAAAATAACAAATGGTTAACACCTAAAGATGGTGGCAATCTTTGATTGCTATCGCTGATGTATCTTTTCACCAAGGGCATTACAGGTCATCAGCCTCAAGCCCCACCAAGCACATACCATGAGTCCAGGTGTACCATGTAAGGCATACTAAGCTGAGTTAATCAGTGTTAAATGTACTCTCCAGCCAGAATCGAGAGGTATTATAAAACAAATAAAGCACGCAGCAAGAAATATTTCTTATCAGGCAGCACCAGCTCATGAAATTTAGATTTAACATCAAGTAATTTGCAGAATTACCATAACAGTGTTTAAATTGCAGGTAGCTTAACACATCTAGACGGGTGCTAGACCCCACTCCCTTCCGTTTTCCTATGTACATAGCTAGAAATAAAACAAGGAAAACATCCTCCAAGATAGCCTTCTTTGCATTACTTTGACTGGAAGATATCCCGAGTCACTGACCGTGACCGCGTGACTACGTTGATCACATGACCTGCTGCAGACCACACATACGAAGTAAAGCAGCAGTCTGCCACACCACAGAAGACTACCATATCTGCCAGGACGCACAGGGAGAACCAGCTTCCTCGCAGAATGAAGGGTCTGCACTTGGGCAGCAAAGGTGAGAATTGACTCCTCCAAGCCCTGCACAGAAACTAAAGTACTTAGAGAGTGTAGCATGTGCTATACTTTGGTTTAACTGCATCTGCAGCGAGCCACTAGCAAAGCGCAGATTCCTGCAACTATCTAAGCCATTCAACTACCAGGACTTCTACAGGTAAATACAAAATTGAAATCCCAGCTAATTGGGAGCAGACCATCAAGACTGACCGATCCTTTCCACATTCACTGAACAGTGTTCGATCAATGTTCTCCAATAAATGTCTCCTCTCACAGAAGTTTGCACGTCTACACTATGCGTGAAAACATGGACCCCAGAACCATGTGACTAACCAGTGGGCCTCATATTGAAACAACCTTGGTAAGACAAAATGAGATCCGTTGATGCACCCTGATTACCAGCCCAACAAATCACTAAACCCCAACCCACAGGTATCTGCCCAATCCAGGGGCACGACTCACTGCCCTGCTTATCCTAAATCTGCAATTGAGACCCATAATGTGAATAAATCATGCATGCCACCAAATCCTCCATTGCGAGCACCCATTCACATTATCAGACAATGCAACCACCAGCAGAAGTAGGCCAAATATGTGTAGTGAGGCAGGACCCAAGCACCTCAGAGAAATGTCACGCATATGCTCCCACTGCATACATGGACCGACATTGTACCTTTATATACTTTGCACCACCTCACAATATCACCTGCCCACCAGCAACTAAAACATAAATATAGATACCAAAAACACTATCTGCTAATCCTGTTTTCTTACCTACTTTCCTCTCTTTCTCTCTCCTCTCCGACTACTACGCCAATTGGCCTCAATCAATGCTACTTGTATGTATATATGCCCATGAATCATGGAATTTAACAATCTGTATTTATCACCACTCTGAAATATGTTCTACACCAAATAATGTAAACATATTTATTAACTTGCAACCATGCTCTTGAACCAATGAATGTGAATTTCCGTTGTCAGGCAGTTAACATAACACCTCACTAAATGCCACAGCCCTGATAAAGACCCTTAGGTTGAAACACGTGTTGGCTGTTCTATTCCTTCACAAATGCACTAGTGTTCCTAGGATTATAATTGTAACCTGTCACAAGGACAGGTCTGACACTGACGCATTGCAACTACTAAATGAGCCGTCACATTGACGACTAATAAATCACAGGAGACAACTCCTTGACAAACACAGCAAGGGCAAAGTTGCCTTTGGTCTCTCTTTTCTCCAACTTAGGCTGAAGCAGACCAAAACATATGGGACGCTGAATTAAAGACCTCTCAGGCAGCAAGGTTCATGATGAAGAAGCCAAAGTAAGCCTCTACTGAGACTACTACAAAACTCTCTGCACAAAAGAACACACTAAATCAGGAAAATGTGAAGGCCTATATTGCACAAACCATTTTACCCTGGATAACTGAGGAACAAAGGTGATTCCTCAATAAAACCAACCAAAAGGAGGAAATCCTCCTGGCCATTAAAAAATGAAAGACAAAAAAGCCCTGGGCTGGATGGGCTCACAAGCCAATTCTGCAAAACATGCATCAAAGAGCTCCTAACCCCCCTTCAATCATTGTTCATTAATATAGGCGAAACAGAGGAGGTCACTCCCACAATGGGAGAAGCAATTATTACGCCGAACCCAAAAGCAGGGAGAGATGTAGAACAATCCAGTTTCTACAGGCCCATAGCATTGCCAAATCTTGAAGCTAAAATCTACACCAAAATCCTGCCATTTAGGATGGAAGACCTTATGCTTGATCTCATTGACCCGGAGCACATTTGACAATATCTGGAAAATTGCTCATCTGTTTGACAAACATACTCGGCCCTTCTCTCGTTGAACGGGTAAAAAGCGTCTGACAGGGTGTATTGATCTTTTTCTAAACATACGCTTGCAGCGATGGGGTTTGGTGATCGATACAGTAAATTGATCCTGGCCCTGTGTGCTCACCTGGAATTGAGAATCAGAGTCAATGATCAAATCTCTGCTAGCTTTGCACAAGAACAGGGAACCAGGCAAGGGTGCCCGTCATCACCCATACTTTTCACATGGTCATGGAATCCCTTCACAAAAGGATTACTGAAAAAAAGGAAATACAAGGGTTCTTCTTTGGACAAAAAGAACACAAATTGACGATGTTCGCCGATGGCATGGTGGTCACCATGCAAAATTCCTCTTCCTCAATTGCGGCACTTTTGAAGGAGCTCTGGTACTACACTGCCCCCTCTGGCTTTAAAACTAACCTTAGCAAATCGGAAATCCTGAACCTGACCACCACAGGAGAAGAGGTAGGACATCTACAAGCAGAGGTGCGCTACAAATTTGCTGAGAAGACCATAAAGTACTTGGGAATCTGACTAACACCGAACATCCATGGATTATATGGGCCAACTATTTCAACCTCCTGGCATACATAAGAAAAAAAGTGACTAGGTGGAGACCGATCTCCCTCTCCTGGTTTGGCAGAATTTGAGCTATTAAAATGATATTTATTCTAAGCCATCCCATGGCACGTAGTCAAATCTCATATACTCTGCCTGCAAAGAGACCTGGACAACTTTATTTGTGGGTATAAGAAGGCAAGAGAAGGATAGTGAGGGACGACCACACAAGAGGAGGGTGTCAAGCCCCAGATGTGCTACTTTTCTACAAAGCCGCACAATTGAGATTGCTAGTGAGTGGTGCTGTAAGCACTCAGATAAACACTGGTGGGGATGGACACTGCCACAAGCAGAATTCCACTATGGAGACCAATTTGGCTTCCTAGACAGAGTCGGCCTAGATCCCTATACATTAACCCGGTAACTAAAACTATATGCGAGGTATGGGATGACCTAACTTAAAAGGAGGGTCAACATACTTCCCCTCACCACAAACCCCCATACACAACAATCACACATTTCACCCAGACGCCCTTTGTAGCGCATTTCCCCGACTTGCTCTGTAGGGGTCAGATCAAATATTTTGTGGCCTGTAAAGGGAAATTTGCAATACTAGGAAAGGATACAATTGTTTCAGCTGAGGCAGTGGGTCATGCAGGGTTGTATGAGGGAAGCAGCCAATAGAACCTTGTCAAGCTTTGAGGCACTTATAACCAATGCAACCTCCGCCAAAGGGTTAATCTCCAACATCTACAAGATATCTTTAGAATACAACACATACCCAAGGTGTATATTTTTTGTAAAAATCATTGTAACTTAAATACAGTCACAATACTCTATTTCATTGATAAAGCTCAATAAAATGCATTTGACAAAAAAAGTAAAATTACTATGACAACATACACAATTTTCCTCGTATATATTAAGAATACCATAATACTGCCATAATGCTACTTGGGGGCTGGTTCAGGAGCTATAAAACCTCAATAATAGAATAAATACAAATTAATATTACTTGGTTTACATTTGGTGTTTTGTACACCGCCAACATGCCACCCTTCAGTCACTTTGGAGAAGTCACAGCACCTTTTGAAATGGGAGTCACAGGCAGATGGTTGAGGCTAGGGTCGAGAGAAAGAGAGTACCCCTTCTAGGATGGATTTGAGCCAGAGGATGACAGGAGGCTGCAATAACGCTGGGACTGCGTTCTCACTATGTTTCCAATTGTCTTTCTCTCTGGCAGGGTTTGGCTCCCCCAGCCATCTGCTCCAATCCCTCTCTCTGACCCAGTATCTTGCCTCCAGTTCACTTCCACAAATCCTTGCCCTTTGTATTTTGCCTTTTTGGGTGTACCTGTTTTATCTTTCGGTCAACCACCCCTGATTAACAATTCTCCACTCCACACTTTGCTCTAATATCCCTGGACCTAGTCCTTTAACGGCACCTCCTCCACCCCCACCTCTTCTGTTTCTCCTACTACCCTTCCTTCACGTCCTGGTGGATACCCAACTTTTTTCACTTTTTCCAGTCACCACCTTTTCAGTCTTCCCGAGATTTCTCTGCTCCTTCACATCCTTCAATTTCCCTCCACCCCTTCTGCTTCACTTTCCTCTATCTCCTGTGATCATCCCTCACCAGCAGTTACTTCAATAAATGTTTAATGTCCTCCCCTTCAGCCCTATGGGACCCTCCATTACAGCATTTAAGATACTCCAAGTCTCTTTCAGTTCTTCCAACTTCTTCACCCCTTTAGGCACATTCCTCATAACCACAACCATTCTCCACTTCACACCTGTTTTCTGCTACTTTCTGGGCCTTCCTTCTCCCAGCTCACTTGTCTCTTAACTCCCCACCTTTTGGGACTGCCTTTACCCATCTTCATGGGTACTCCCTGCAGCCCCCCCGTTTCCTCCTCATCTCAGCCTTCTTTGTCTCTCCACCAGCCTTCTACCTTCTGCTACCCTCAGGCTCCAAAGGTTATGTTCCAGTCACCACTCTCCTGCTCCTTCCCCAGCTTCTTCTCTTCCTCTCTTTAGCCAGCACTGAAAGAGCTCTTCCTCCTACTGCCACCACCTACTAAACAAGTCCATTAGGTTTTATAGGGCTTTGGCTCCTCCTGCCGGCACTCCCGTGCTGCAATGGAGATTAATTGTGATGGTCTTGTATGGGGAACTTGGGAATCCAAGTTCTCTGAGCCTGGGTGGATGTGGACTGCAGTTTTGAGAATCACGTCTACCATATTGGAGTTCCCAACTCCATCTTGTTCTTTTAAGCTGGTGGCTGATTGTCTTGGGGACATCGTGGTCTAGCTTAGGCCCCCCACCTTTCGTTTGAATGGATTCTGGAGCGGATTCAGCTTCCGTGCAAGTAGAGCAGAGTTTACTTCTGGCACCATGGAAATGCTGCTCCTCGACTCTCTTAAAGGGCTGGGGCAGTGAGCATTATCCTATGACAAAGTGCCAATTTTGTGACCCCCCACCATCCACTTACTCAGACAAACAGGGAACTTTGTCACTGGTATTACATATTGGAGAGGTGCTTTCCTATGGTGCTGTCACCATGATGGATCAGGTTGGGATGAAGATGACAATTCAAGGTTTTGTGACAATGGCATCTGTTCTTTACTTGAGGAGATTGGGTGGCTTTCCTCTAATGTCAAACACCGATTCAAGCTCTTTGATATTTTCAAAATTGTATTGAAGGACGACAGGCTAGTTGGGTTTCAATTAATTACCGAGGTAAGATCCTTAAACCCTGATTAGTTTCCATCCATGTTTCTTTTCCCTACATTTGGCTTGATGATGTCATATGTTTAAGCGCAACCAGAGATTCTTAATCGTTCTGTACTTACGGGCTAATTTCCACATGTCGTCTTTACCTTTGAAAATGGAATTTTGAACGTAATGTGTAGTTCAACTGGTATCCAGTGCAAAGATTTCAAAGCAGTAGATACAGGAGAAAGATATTTGGACGTACTGCTTTGTTTTTAATAATCTGAAATGAATGTTTCCATTGCCACACATCAACACTATCTCACTTCACTAATATGCTGAGGATACTCACTTATACCTCAAAGTTTGTTGTATTGAAGACATTCCATGCTTCAGGAAATGCCTCTTCTCCTTCCAAGCCTGGACGACACTTACCTCAAACACAATCCCTCCAAAATGGAATTCATCCTACTAAGCCACCCATCTAAACAGGAGCCCATCAAATGGTGGCTGAATGGCATGCAACATGCCAGATTATTATTTCAGTTTGTCAAATCGCTCTGGTTGAGCCTTGACAGCAATCACTCCTTAAGGCAACCTACCAACAAAAAAGCCCAATCCGCCTGATATCAAGTAGCACTATTCTGGAAAATAAAACTCTTCGAATCACCTGAGGATTTCAGAATCATGGACCAGGCCGTACCAATCTGAACTCGATGGAGGGACACACACCTGCTCCACCTCCCACCTTACTGAGGCCACTCAACACACTGCTACACACCTCATGAGGAAACTAAGAAATTTGACATCTTCCTCATTCTAAGTGAATAACACAGGCTACCCATCACAGCCAGGATACTCTTCAATTTGCCAGCATCAAATATGAGGCACCTACTGCGCAAATAGTAGCAACTACTAATTTAGCCCCAAAACTCACAGGCTCAGGTGAGATACGCCCCTCAAAGATCCAGAACATTGCAAACTGGGACACAAAGAGACAACCAGTAAAGAAGCCTTCTCTTGCTAACACCCAACATACTGAAGACAATCCTGGGTGCAATCAGGACCGCTTAGTACTACTGCAGCGCAAGAATAATCTCAAGACACTGCTCCTTAAGGAATAGTTAGGGGTCATTAAGGACCTTATACTCTTAGGTATATATATTGCCACTGTAGTATGGGATATCCAAGCTACTATATCCTGTAACCTCCCCTTCCACGGACCTCTCTTACCCTTGAATTACTTGTACAGGGTTCCATTGCTTCATTTGTACAGAAATAATAAGAGACCAATGAAGATTGGGGGGGAAGTTGTATTCTATAAGAGGGCCTCACTATGAGGTTTCAGGTGAAAGAAGGTTCGTATAGGGCAAGAACATTGATGGACCAGAGATTAAAACACTCAACCAGGAACTAAGCAGCCACAGGAGCTGTGTGTTTGATCCTCCCTACCAATTCATTATCTACAATTATTATTGCTGTATATTTTCTTATGTACAATAAGTCCTCAGAGGTCAAAAGAAAGTGCTTAATGTACAGAATAGTACTCAAATACACAAACACCACCCACCACTAACACTGCATTCAGGGAACAATATCAGTGTCAAGGCTTAGTGGCTGCTCTTTGCTATTTTAGTACACCCACTTTATTTTTCACAAAATAACTGTCCAAGATTTTTCTTTGCATTCTGGATGTGTAGTCTTGGTTTTTCTAATAGGCAAATCAGGATTACTATTTGCTGCTGGACAAGTCTCTCCAGATTGAAACAGGATATATTAGCATGTAGAAAACGAAGGCATACGTTGAAGGTAATGGTACGTCATTTTTATTGGCTCCAGTAAATAACTAATTTCTTGATTTGATTTGTTTCCTTGTCCCACCATTTGCTCTGCAATGCTGTCTGGCAGTAGCATGTCCAAATGCTGCTTGCTACCCAACCCTTTTCCCCACAGTAACCATCAAGGGTGCTTTGTGCTTGCATTGGATCGCAAAGAGAAAGGGATAGCTCCGCTGCAAGGTTTTAATCTATGCCTTACAGAAGAACTTGACAACACAAATGCATCAGCATGTCCTCACTGAAAGAAGAACATTTGCATGATAGAACCTTTGTTCTAGCTAGGCCATTTAAAGAGATATAAAATAAGACTCCATTCAGTGAATCCCTATATGTTGAATGATATTTTAAGAGTATAAACACTCACTATTCAGTAGTTACTCAATACATGGTATGCATCTGAACTTTATGAGAACTGGCTGAGGCATTGAATGTCATGATCAGCCTTCACATGTCCGTTTATATAGTTTGATCTCTCCTAGGTGACCAATGCTCATATCAGAACTGGCAAAGTCAGGTAACAAAGTCTATCCATCTTTCAAAATGGGCACACCCTCAGGTGACCAATGTTTTTTTCACTTTAATTTTACAACCCCATTGACCCTCAATGTACGTATACTTACTCTTGAAGCTCTACATGAAATGCTATTTTTCAGAATACATTTGGGCACGGTGTTCGTAGTCTATAGGAACTAGTTGAAGCCGTAGAATATCATGCTCATTCCAATCTTGTACATTCCTCAGTCAGATCTCTCATAGAGAGGAGATTCTCATGTGGGATTTGTATAGTTTCCCAAATCGTTCCACCTATCATAAATTGTGCCCTCATCATAATGCTCTATTCCTTTTATTTTGTGCACCTCCAACATTCTGCTGGTCCATATGGTGCTTTTGCCATTCCAAAATAGAAAACCCATCTAGATACAGTGGCTTGCATGCATCTAATTTTAATGCATCTTTCCACTGGACAAATATTGGCCCAACCAATGCTTTTTGCTTCTTTTAATGTCTTAATTATGCCAACTTGTCATGATTCACCTGTTAACCTTTGTGATGAATCAGAGATGATTCCCCCAGAAAACCTGGTCTGGGACCCTTCTTATGTGGCCAGGGAAAGGCAGATGCTTTTGAATCCTGACCCTAGGGGTGGTGTTCTGTGGGAGGATCACATGGGGGGAAGCAGGTCAGGAGGAATGGGAAACCCCCTAATTATATCTTCCCCCGAAACCCCACCCTTCTAATGGCCAATTGTAAAATAGAAGCTGTTAGAAACGTCGATTTTGACACTGTTGGCTCCAAGTCCCACAATTCCCAAAGTACTGGGACGAGGAAGAGGGCTGCAGAGGCATGAGACTGCACCTTGCAGCCTCTTAGTTTTAATGACCCAAACCTGAGAGTGACTGGGAGGCATAAAAGGCCCCCTCAGGTGCAGGCCATAGAGAAGGGTAGCAGTAGGAGGTGGAGTAGTCATGATCTCACCACGTTGCAGCTGAAGCAGAAGCAGGTTCTGGAGGAGAATAGAGATGCCGGGACCACTGTCGAGTGTCGAGCAGCTGCCAGTCCTGAGAGGATCTCTTCCTCTAGAAACCTTAATTGCAGAGGTTGCACAGCGGGGAGCATAAACTTTGAAAGCATTACCCAAAGTAAGGCGAACTCCGGTGGCAGGCGAACACTGGAGAGCCTCTGGAGCAGAGAACGCTCCTTTTTCAAGTGGTGCGGGCTACAGGCAACCGAAGAAAGCAGATTCCAGGCCACGCAAAGCAGTAGAAGCAGAAGACCTGGAGGCAGCAGAGCGAGTACATGTGCACACCAGACCCGGTGAGTTCACTGGTGTGTTGTGACCCCAGAGTGCTCTATGATTGCCCGCTGGCCAAACCGGCGTGTTCTAAGCAAAGAACTATTATGAAGAAAGTGAAAGGGACAATTAAGCCTTATTTTGAATATCGATCTAATGTGAAGCTGACTAATAATACATTTGAAAACCAAGTTGATGTAAAGAGGAGGAGGTGGCACAATAAGAACTTGACACACAGAGCAAAGGGTTGTGGTTGTGATTATGTAGGTCAGAATAAAGGGCAACAACAAGAGAAGGCAATAACATGAGATATCAATTCAAACAACTATTGCCAAAGCCAAAAGAGAATTATACCAAGGTAATTTAGAAAGAACCAACATTGTCAAAGCCAGGGGAGGGCAATGCAGAATCCCAGTGCTTGTAAAGCATATTGCCCATATATAAAGAAGGCCATAAGCAGAACTGGCTTAAACCCATATAGCCAAAAAAGTGTAAGAGTGAGAGAGAACCATTGGCAGCATTTGTTTAACGTGGAAGTAGGGAAACAAGAGTGGCAGGAGGGCTGTCCTTCTAATAGAAGGTATTCACGAGTACTGGAGCATAACCTGCATTGCGTGTGGCAATCACAACAATGTGTATCAAACATCACTGATGTGTTTCTTGTTTTCCCAGAAAATAAATGTAACCTTGAAGTTGTGAAGCAAAAGCCATTGATAACTTGTTGGAAGCTAACCATTACCACAGAAGAACTTGTAGTTAGTAGCTTTTATTCTGTACTGGCAGGAGAGTATGCCATGACAGAGGACTTTGTAGTAGTAGGCCTGACAGGTGAGTGGACCAGGTGGAAGTCATAGAAGTACTGTGGTGGTGTTAAAAATCTTGAAGAAGAAGTGGCAGAACCACTAAAGTATTTTTTGTGTGCACTGTTAAAGAATCATGCTGACAAATTAATATTGCTGAAGCAAGTGTTGTATGACCTGCTGCAGGAGCTTCTAAAATTGTTAAAACAAGCGTTATGAACTGTTGCTGAACTATCCTGACAAAGACATTTTTGTTGATCCTAGTGAAATAAGGAAGTATTTGTGGTTTAGGATAAGAAGTTGTTTTGATCTCTCTGTGTCGAAAGAGGAAACCCCTTCTTGAACAATTCTGAACAATTGGAACATTGTGTGGTTGATTTGAAATCAAAAGAACTGCATTTGAACTTTGTTAAAAGACAGGATTTCCTCATCCTTTTGGAACTGTTGAACAAAATCCTGCTTGAATCTGCGGAAGGGGATTTCACCCAGATTATAAGGAGATACAGTTATCATGAAGAGAACTTAACTGTTCTCTTTGTCGTTTTTGAACTGCCATATATTACCTTGTTGAGTTGGTGTGTGTATAAGTGTAAGGGACAGAAAACATTTGTTAGTTTGTTTCCTTTAGTTTATTTTAGGCAGGGAAATCCCTGTCAGTAAGGCTTTTATCTAACCTTTTGAGTTAATAAAATGAAATCTTTTGAAAAATCTTGACAAAGTTGTCCGCCTCACATTTCTGACCCCTCACACCTTACTGCAGAATAGTTCCACTGTACGTAACATGGTAGCAGAAAGTCTTCAAGGGGTGATCCATAAAGTAATTCACTGCTGATGCGCTAATTCCATCCTCCCCAACAGCAGGGCAGCCCCGTGGCCAGGCCAAAATCGTACCTAGGGAGCGGGGGCTGGTTTCTGGCCATGCCTGGGCCGGTTTGGAAGAGAATAAAAAAATGTACAAAAAAAATATTTTTCTTTTAAATGAGTACCAACGCAGGTTGGATGATATTGTATGCATATTTGTTCTATAAAAAAAGAGCTTAAGCTTAAGTTCTATACAATAACATATTATCATTTGGCCTTGGACGTCTGCTTCGATTTAAAGTAATTTAGTGCACTTTAGAACAATTCTATTTGATGCCACTTCCTGTTTTGTCAAGGGGTGAAAGTTCGTGTTGCATCGCTTCCCGGGATGTCACTTTGGGGTGGGATCAAATGACATCACTTCCGGTGATGTCATCAGAGGTCAAGGGTCATGAGGCAAGGAGTGGGCCACTTTATTTTGAGTGACCGGGCCTATTTCTTGTCCCAGTCCGACCCTGCCCAACAAGGTCAAGGCTGGAGGGCATCCTAGAAAATAGCTGTGATTTTTTGCCTCCTCTTTGTATCCTAAGGTAGCCTTCTGCCACCACCACATTAGAGGCACTCCCAAGCTTTGAGCATAGTCAGTGGGCGGGAATGTCATTTGGGGGTCGCAGCAGCGACCCCTAGCATCCCCCTTGCAACCCCCTGCATGGGCTTTGCAACCCCTGTGCTTTTAAAAAAATATGTAACTATTTTTTTTTAAGTGCACACTCCATGCCTGGCCAGCGGGAGAGCGGACACACCGCCACTGTGTCTCAGGTGCTGTGGTTGCTTAGCAACCATGAGCTCAGTTCACCCGCTGTGTGTAATATTCCCTCTGAAAGAGATTCTTTCCTTCAGAGGAAACGCTTGTGTGAGTACAGTGGTGAACCAGCATTGCAACTCTTCTCCGTTCACATGGGAAATCCCTGCAATGATAAGAGCCAGTTAAAGTCGAGTGCCAGAGCTCGAGAAAGTCAAGTAGATAGACACAGGTCAGGGGACTCTGGGGGCAGTGAGAGATTCAGTGGGCGGCGGGCAAAATATGAGTGGAGAGTGCTGAGCAGTTGAGTGATCTTCACACTGAGACCTGTCCTTCAAGGAAGCTTAGGGCACCAGTCCCCGCAGGGCAGGCATACGTGGGGGACAGCCAGCAGTTTTCAAAAGCAGCGGTACAGGCAGTAGTGCTGGCAATGGGAGCCGCGTACATTCTGGAGGTTCACATGTCTGTTGCGAGGATGGCAGGAACAATGACAGGTGAGTGCACTGCCTTGTAAAGTGATACGGTCGGTGACATGGGCAGGTGGTGGTGGCCCATTCCTCACTGATCACACACTCATTGGAATCCACACACTGCCATCTTCAAAACTATGCTTGCATTTCTCTCACTTAGCAACATTTCAGACGAGGAAGCCCTGCGACTATCTTGAAGTCGATTTTAAACTGCATGCTCTCAGTTGACCTGAAGCAGAAACACAACTTTCTGTTAAAATTTTAGAGAAACTCCCTCAAGAAGTTCCCCGTTCCATATATTTTTACTCATACAGAAATAACGCTGCAAGAAAGGAGAACTGAACACATGCCCCGCACCTCCTCTCGGGGAAACTCTAGTTTCTGCCTGCCCTGATTGAGAGTAGACTTGGCTGCTGCGAGGGAGGGAGCCCTGTGCTCTGCAGACACACCTGTGTCGAGGGCGCACCCAAAGGGCAGCTGGACCGTGGACAGGTTGAAGTCTTCCGTTATGTTCGCGCACACAGTGTTACGGGAAGCATGTCTAGTCAGGCTCACAGTGAGGGACGCCCAGTCCAGCAGAAAGCCTTCGCTTCTGACAGTAAATGCTCTACACTGCACAGGGCGTTCTGCCCATTATGTAAAGACACGAGTCAGGGGATAAGCCC
This sequence comes from Ambystoma mexicanum, assembly GCF_040938575.1. Lineage (NCBI taxonomy): Eukaryota > Metazoa > Chordata > Amphibia > Caudata > Ambystomatidae > Ambystoma > Ambystoma mexicanum. The sequence goes on from NC_090921.1 coordinate 1,088,369,621, forward strand.
TTTTCTGCTTCCCTTCCCCCTTTCCTCTGTATGGTTCCCGCAGACGTCAATTACTGAGAAATCGTGATGTTTGTCATCCTACCATGTTCACTCTAAATCCTCACCAAATGACATGCTCTGCGTATTGCTAATGTGACCACAAATCACGGCGCAGTACACATTACACCTCCTCCTACAAGGAAGCCTCCCTTTGCTGCTCGAGCCTCAAGATCTGCAGTAATGTTCATTCTGCATTACTCCAGCACCCTCTATGTAAACAGATGCGTCTTGTTTTGCTAGTAATGAAGCTCTCTTGGGACACGTCTAGGGACTTCTTCGGATGACGAGCCTTCTGCTCACTACCGGAAGCGCACCTAAAAAGGTATTCACCGTTTTGCCATTTCTTTGACCGCCCTTCAGTAACGTTGGAAACGTGCCCTTGACGACACGGAGCTAAGACTCACAATAGCACTAGATAAAACTTTTTGTGGAGAACACAGAAATTAGCCCTATTTGTGCATATTTGGGGGTACCTACATCCTTTATGGTCTGACTAAAGGATATGCACGTTCGCTGTGGCCAAGAAATCTTTGGGAGCCGTGGCAGCGAATGCACTATATTCACCAATGTGGTCATTCACTACACAGTCCTCTCCGCCAGTGAGTCTGCCTACCCCATACTTTCAGCTCACAGGTGCCAGAAACTCGTCCGGGGCTAGAGGTGGGCTAAACCCCAACTGTGCTTCCTCTAGAAAGTTATACCAGAGAAACCGAAAGCCACACAGCTAAGATACAGGGAGATGTTGTATATTAGGGCTCCCCTCCACTCCTGGGTGATGGAGCGTTAGAGGTTTTGCTAAAGATATCCCCTTAGTCTTGGCACATCTTCAGTTTCCCCTTACCAGAAACCATCTGCTATATATTGGTTCCAGTCACCAACTCCCTGGACGTCGGACCTAACTGTCTGCACCAACTGTCGAATTCCTTCCATGTACCCTTTTACCTCCACCTTTCGCTTTAACAACCCTCCCTCATTGCACAACTTCACTTACATCGCGCTGCCCCCTGAAGTGAGAAACGGGTCACCACCGGCTGAAAGTCAGGAAATGTCAACACGCCTGCAGACAACACACAGTACAGACAGGCTGTAACTGTCCACAAACTGAGCAGGGATGAGACTTCTGGTTGGCCTGAATAAAATGAACAACATCAGACTGTGGAAATCGATATAGTATTGTGACCCCAATCGCATTGTTTAAATATATGTTGGCCTACGCCAAGCCGCCTAAAAGAATACTATGTACATAGGTTCCGCGGCAAGGTCTTGACCTTAATGTATCGTGAAAGCCGCCATCTTGGATTTAGCCGCCATTTTGGGTACTCTTGCAGTGTGGAAGTCACCTCGAATCACAAAATGGAGGCCGAATGACATTTCGAGTAAGACTTCGGCTATGGTGACCTCCGCACACGTGAATGAATAATATGTCCACAGGCTACCTGTTAGGGTCATGATCTAAGACCCTGTCCTCTGTTTAACCTAGGTGTAAATATGTAACTGTATCAGCGGAACTGATCTAATACATGGAAATTGCGTGTTCGACCTGGCTACGAACCCTAGCCGTTGTTCCAAGAATGGTTAACTTGCAAGGGGGCTGGCCAATGCAGCACAAAATGTATAAAAACCCGAGCATCCCGATGATCGGTCTCTCCCACTTTCAGTGCGAACCTAACGTTGAAGGTTCGTGTGTAAGTCAGAGGGCCGAATAGCTATTCGCATGTCAATTGACTTTGGTAACTTTGTAACTTTGAAATAAAGCGCTTTGTATGTCCTTTGTAACCTGTGTTGGTGTGTTTCCTTTTGGGCTTCCCGGCCTCATATCAATTTCTCTGTTTCCACAGTTGGCGCCCGAATAGGGACCCTCAAGATTGATGCCGGATCATTGAAGGTTGACGCAGACTATCGAATCGGGATCGGACGGTGTGATTCTGCGGGCCCAACCGATCGAGACGCGATACCTCGGCAGCGCTGCACGATCCGATCCTTGGGCGATAGTCGTGCGGTCTGACACGGCATCTTGACGAGGGTCCAATTCCGAGGCGGGCAGATTTGCCGAAACCACCGAACGCAGGTAAAATTCGTTAGTTGAAGTCCTTTGTAAACCGTACGGTCCTCCTTAGGTTTGGTCAGGTGCAGTCGTGACCCGGCTCTTAATTTAACCCTGACAATTTGAATTTGGCGTATTGTATCTGCAGACACAATTATTGGACCAGGTAACACCAATTCTTTGAGAAATGCCTGGGAAATTGTCTAGCTGTTTTAGGGCTCTGTTCCGCAGCGATCGACAATCTTTGGAATTTAGCCGTCCGGCACCACAGGAGGGGTCGCCGGCGTGTACTATGTACTGTAAGTATGGCATTGGTAGTATTGTATTTAATGACATTTGGCACAGACAGACCAGAAATGCCTCCGAATTTCAGTGGCCAATCAATGGTAGTTTTGAGATCCCCCGTATCGAATACTTAGAGTCGATCTTGCTTAAGAAAAAGGCTAGGCCAGCAGCCTTTGATGTGTTACAAAATTGGAAAAAGGAAGCATTACAGCAGCTTAAAAGTAGGGATAAACATGCACGACGTCATAAAACGAATGCCGAAAAGGCATTGTTATATGACAAGGAAAAACGATTAGATGAAACCCAGAAAATGGACAGAGCTTTCTCGCTCGGAGTCCAGAAAATGTACCCCTCTAAAGATTTCCATGTTTCCGAGGAGTTTATCGAGAAAATATTAAACGAACGGAGGCCTGATTCTTCAGCGCCACCTCCGTATGCTCCTGTTGTGGGCGCTTTGCCCATTCCTGCTATTGCTCCTATCGCTATTCCTACTCCTCCTGCGCAGCCTACTGCCCCTAGTTCTTTGGTTGTCGCTCCTCCGTCTATTTCGTCTGTTACATTACCTCTTTCCCCTGCACCCTTGTTAGGTTCACCTACACTTTCGATTCCGGGGAGTCCTGTGTTCACTAAATCAGATCCCGGTGCAGGGTCGAGAATAGTGACTCGTAGTACTGTTCCTGCAGGCAGGAAACAGGAACTATTTGCGTGGGCTAAACATTGCATGGAAAAAGGTGATCAAACTGATGTATTTTCAACATTATCTAATTTGCACGATTTTCCCGAGAAAAACGTTTTTATTGAAGGACTGGGGATTCACTTATGTGTAATGTGGGGTAGATTGCAGACTTCGGATCTCCCACAAGGGGTGAGAGATCTGAATGCCTTGGCACTCTCGAGGGATACAGAGCAGAAAGTATATGGGCATGTCGATAGGTTGTTTGAGTTTAGAAGGGATTTTGAAAGGTTACAAAACGAGGATGATGAGGACGATAGGATATATGTGCAGAAACGGTTCCTTTCCTGCCGAAGATCAGCACCTGAGGAAGTACGGATTTGTACCAGAGATGCGATTTGGTGGATCTCGGATTCATCGATACCGCCAGATGAGGTATATGACACATATAGTCAATACACGGTAGAGATGCAAAGGAAGGTAATCCAAGTGATGGTACAGCATTTACAGGAGGAATGTATAAGGAAGAAGGTTGGTTGCCCCACAGAGTTATTAGGTATTTGTAAAAGAGCTTTTTCGCCCGACACTTCTACAGCTGCTTTAGCGCTCGATTTGGCCTTATTACTTAGTAAGCGGTCGGAGGTCCCTATATCTCAGTTGCCTATGAGAGAGGTCCCTTCGACCCTTGTCCCAAAAGTAGAAATCCCCGCCAACGCGGCGGCTGGTACTGCCGCGGTGGATATCCCTGCACATTACGTATCACAGTTTGTTCACGTCCCGTTCTCTCGACAGGAAGTGAACACGATTAGACAATCAGTCCCTGATATCAGGAAGAACCCGACAGGGTTTTACAAAGAAATAGAATCCATTTTGCAGTCTTCTGTGTTCACCTTAAGTGACATGGATTTATTGTTTCCAGTGCTTTTACCTGTTGATGTATGGAAACAGGTACGAACAATAGATGATGTGCCGGGGTTAGGGGATACATGGGTAAATTTGACTAGAATAGATGGGGAACGACCAGCTGGTGAGAAACCACCCCAGGTAATACTCACTTTACCCGATAGAATAGTTGCCAAATTAAAAACTATAATCCCAGAAAAAAGGATTATTTGGGACAAGCTTACGGCCTGCGTCCAAGGGAAAATTGAAGGTACTACCGAATTCTTTAATAGATTCGAACAGGTGTTCTCCGACTTCAGTGGACAGGATTTAGGTACAGAGTCGGGGAAGAGGTTGTTTGTGGACAAATTTGTGCGTGGATTGTTGCCCGACATCCAGTCACAAATTATGTCCTCAGAGAGCGCTTGGCAGGCAAAATCTCAGTCAGAGGTTTTGCATATGGCTCAGTATTACGAGAATCGGGTTAATAATGAAAAAGAGAAAATCGAAAAAAGAAGGGGTGACCTAAAGACTAAGGTATTGTTGCAGCAAATTGTCAGAAACCCCAGAGGAGGTACGACACAAACTAGAGGTCAGTACATTCCAAGAGGAAATACTCCTCCAAATTCTATAAATATTAATCAGTGTGCTTATTGCCGCCAGGAAGGTCACTGGCGAGCACAGTGCCCTGCCCTCCGTCAGAGGTCAGGAGGCACATTCGGAGGTATGGGTAGGCGACCACGGGGCCTCCCTGGAGCAGGGGGCCCTGATAGGGGTCAGCTTCTACAAGATCCACAGCAACCTTTTTCACGGGAAAATCAGACTCCGAGTATGGACTCGAGAAATATATTTGATCACCCTTCCGCCGCCTATCTTTCTGAGGAACTTCCCTTTGATGAAGTTCTGCCTTATTAGGATTGCCCGAAGCAGCGTTTGGAACCTTTACCTATTCCCGTTATTCAGAAGGGCCCCTACGTTGAATTATTGGTGGGGAATAGGAAACATCAGTTCTTGATCGACACTGGAGCACAGAAGTGCTCCATCGACCATTCTCGGGTTCCAAACATCCCCCTGTCAGGGCAAACAAATGTTTCTATAGGGTTCTCTGGTATACCAACTGTTTGTCCGGTTTCTGCGCCGGTATCCGTTTCTTTGGGCCCTTTTACAGACCAGTGCCCTTTTCTTCTTACTTCAAACTGTGGAGAAAATTTGCTGGGGTTGAATTTGTTGAAGAAATTGAACGCAGTGATTCATTGTTCCCCTGACGGAATAAGATTAACAGTTTCACCACAGCAACCCTTTAACTCCCAATACTTGACCCGACCTCTACCTCCCGAATTTGACATTGTCCCAGAATGTTTGTGGGCAATAGACGACAATGATGTCGGGACATTGCACATCGACCCTGTTAAGATAGTATTGAAACATGGGGTTAAGCTACCGCGCATTCCGCAATATAAAATTTCAATTGAAGGTGAGCGCGCTCTGAAATGCATTGTCTCCGATTTTGTACATCGTGGAGTGATCGAAGAGATTACAGGTAGTTTATGTAATAGTCCGATCCTGCCGCTATATAAGAAAGGCGACAATGCAATTCCGTACCGGTTTATAATAGATCTTCGTGCTATTAACCGGGTAGTGGCCCCACAATTTCCAATCGTGCCTGTTGTAACAACAATCTTAACAATGATCCCTGCTACGGCTACACACTTTAGTGTCGTAGATTTGAAAAACGCCTTCTTTAGTATTCCGATACATGAGGAGAGCAGGTATTTGTTCGCGTTCACCTTGGGGGGACGCTCATTTACATTCACAAGGGCACCTCAAGGGTATACTGAAAGTCCTAGTATTTATAGTAGAGCCTTAAAAGAGCAGCTCGACACCCTTGAATTGCCACCTACTTGCACGCTGCTTCAATATGTAGACGATTTGCTCCTAGCTGCAGACTCTGAGAAAGCTTGTAAAGAAGGCACTATATTGTTGCTTGTTCATTTAGCCGAACATGGTCACAAAGCTTCACTTAAGAAATTTCAATATTGTTGCCAGGAGGTTGCCTATTTAGGCTACCTCCTGTCAAAGGAGGGGAGAAGATTGACACCTGAACGAATAAAACACATTTCTGGCATGTCTGTCCCAAAAACACAGAAGGAAGTCAGAGCCCTGATAGGGATGGCGTCCTACTGTAGACTGTGGATCCCGAACTTTGCCCTAGTGGTAAAACCGATGTTGGCTTTGACGAAGAAGGGCATTTCTCTGCCACTGCCATGGGAATCGGAACATCAACGATCATTTGAGCTTCTCAAAGCCGCGCTGTGTTCAGCACTGGTTCTGGGTACACCAAATTACGATAAGGCCTTTGTGTTGTTTGTGCATGAATGTAATGGATGTGCTTTGTCTGTGTTAACGCAGGAACATGGAGGGAAGAATAGGCCGTGCGGCTATTATTCCTCCGCCCTCGATCCTGTTGCATGCGCTTTGCCGCGATGTCTGCGCGCTGTTGCTGCTGCCGCTGCGTCTGTAAAACAGAGTGAGGGGATGGTCCTAGGCCACGATTTGATTCTGATGGTACCTCACTCTGTTGATATTCTATTGAATAAAACTCAAACACAACACCTTACTTCTGCCCGGTTGACCAGGTATGAATTAGTTCTATTTGCTCCTCATATCCAAATTAAAAGGTGTTGTGTTCTCAATCCGGCTGAACTTTTGCCTCTCCCGCAAACTACTGCTTGCGGCAATGATGGATCACATGACTGCCTGTATGCCACCGAACAAGAAACAAAGGGCAGAATAGACCTCTCAGATACTCCTTTGGAGAATGCGGAAGGGGAGCTGTTTTGTGATGGCTCCTGCTTTAAACTTCCGAATGGCACATCTACAGCTGCTTATGCAGTTACTACTTTGAACAAGATTGTAGAAACTAAAAGGATTCCGCATAACTCCGCGCAGGCCGCAGAGATTATAGCGTTGACCCGTGCTTGTGAGCTCTCCCAAGGGCATAGAGTTAACATTTATACGAATAGTCAGTACGCCTTTGGGGTGGCTCACAACTTCGGAAAACTGTGGTCGGAAAGAGGGTTTCTGACCTCACACGGGACCAAGATTCAGCATGGCCCCTTAATAGTACAACTACTCTCAGCACTCTCACTCCCTGAACAACTAGCGATCATGAAATGTGCAGCACATCGGAAGGTCATAGACGATGTGGGCAAAGGAAATGCTTTTGCAGATTCGATAGCTAGACAAACAGCCACAGACCTTAGCACAGACATGTATACCTCGAGGGAAGTGAGAGATGGTTGTATAATAGATGAAGGCATTGGGTCTGTGCGAGATATTCAGACTGATGCCTCTGTTGAAGAATCTAGGAAATGGGCTGAAGGCATGGGGAAATTGGATGATGAAGGGTGTTGGGTGGACACATCTGACGGGAAATGGTTGCTTCCTGATTCTTATGTATTAGCAATGGTCACAATGGCACACGGTCCAACACATGTGTGTGCCCAGCAAATTGCGAAGATATTACAGCAGGTTTGGGTGAATGACAAAATTTTGGAAACTGCAAAAAGATATGTTCAGAATTGTATGATTTGCCTGCAACACAATGTGGGTAAAGGGACAGTGACTCCAAGGGGAAGTTTCGGGCCCCCCTCTGTCCCCTTTGAAACCATTCACCTTGATTTCATTGAAATGGAACGATGTAATAACTTGAAATATGTTCTTGTTATCATTTGTGCTTTTAGCAAATGGGTCGAGGCTTTCCCTGTCAAAGATGCTACCGCCATGACTACCGCAAAGATCTTGGTGAAAGAATATTTTCCTCGATTAGGGCTCCCGAGGATAATCTGGTCGGACAATGGCCCACACTTCATCGCAGCTGTAATGTTGCAAATATGTGTTGCCTTAGGGATTGAGAAACGTTTTCATTCAGCTAGGCACCCTCAAAGTGCGGGGTTGGTAGAAAGACACAACGGTATTTTGAAAAACAAACTTGCAAAAACATGTGCCGACACTAAATTAAAATGGCCAGATGCTTTACCTATTGTGTTGTTAGCTATGCGCACCACACCCCAGACTAGAACTGGGCTTTCTCCATTCGAGGTAGTAATGGGAAGGCCTGCTAATATTTGGGGTCTCCCTAAACCTAAAGCCCTGAGGGATGTGGAGAATGTATTGCTCATAGACTATTGTAATCAATTGACTAAAAACCTGTATTTCATTTACCACCAGGTGAATGCCGCCTTACCTGTACGGTTTACGGGCCCAGGACACGATATATTGCCCGGCAGCTGGATCCTGGTAAAGGCCTACGAAAGGTCTTCCTGTCTCGCGCCTCGCTGGCGGGGACCCTACCAGGTTTTATTGGTCACCAGGACGGCAGTGCGGGTGGCAGGAAAGAAGAACTGGGTACATGCAACGCATGTGAAGAAGATCCCTCACCCGACGCCACACGTTACAGAAGAAACAGAACCCCTTGCTGATGCTACGATCTCTGATCTCGGAGTAGCAGGCAGCGCTGTGAGTGCGTCGGATAAGTTCTCTGAGCCCGAGGAGCTCGGGGAGCCGTCCATCTTGTCTCCGCACTCTCTTGATCAATCACTTCCGGAAACTCTTGTTTCAAGTTCTGCGACTTCCGTCGCCACCGACGCGACGCTCCCCTCAGGGAGCGACGATACTTTGCTTTTGGATTCAGCAAACTTGGGTACCATCAGGTACAACCTTCGACCACGAAAATAGAATCGCCGCGCGAGTATCGTGCATCTGGAAGAAAAAGGAGTGATTGAAATACTATTGTCTTTCCTTTTTTTGGAACAAAGAAAAGGAGGGTTCTGTTGGCTAGGGTTGGGAAGGACTAAGAAGTCGCGCGGCCGAAGTGCCGCCAGCAACGAACATTGGGGCCGACGATCGGGATAACCATGATGCCTGCCGCCTTCACCGCTGCTCCTCGTATCGAACTATTAGATAAGGAGGTGACCAAATCGAACAATGGACAATGTGCCTGGGCCCTGAAAACGTACTGTTGTGTTCTTGTTTTGATTATTGTTAGTTTTGCAACTGCTGCCGTGGGACTTTGATACTTTGAAGAAATCTATCCTTTGAAGCCTCTGTTACCGACCAAAATTGTACCAACTGTTTTGACTCCCTCTGTACACCTTCACACTCTGTCCCCTAGGGACTCTTGGCATAGACAGAAATATCATAATAACACTTTGATGATAGTGATGAATGCTACGCATGCTATTTTTAATAGGAGTAATTGTTGGATTTGCACTCACTTACCACAACATGGGAACAAGGGACTGGGATGGTATATACATCCCCTACCTCTAACGACTTCCTGCTATGCCTCTCTTAGAGCACTCTTCTTTGGCCGATGGAATGATAGCATCTCAGGGAACTTCGATGGCACTAATTTGAATGAATTTGAAAAACGTGAATTGACTCCCCTTGGATGCTCGCTTTTCGCAAATAGGAGTAGACCTAATATCGCTTCTATTAGGCCGTCTGATAAACTTTCTTTTCCTTTTCAAAATCTAGTTTCTTTTAAGATGGCTCCGATAGGCAATAAGGATGCCATGCCTCCTTCTTATTCTGTAAATCACAGTCCTGATTCTGTCCCTTTCTGTGTACAAAGAAATGGCACTAGGCCAATGGGAGATTTCGAGCCTTGTGTAAATATTGTAAATTTGACTGGGGAAAATAGGCCTTTGTATGTAGGGGGACCCGTTTATTTTGTTTGTGGTAGTTTAGCTTTTCCCTGGTTGCCCAAGGATTGGCAGGGGACTTGTTATTTAGGGATATTGTTACCAGGTGTGTTTATAGCCAGTACCTTAGAGGTATCTAAGGCTCGCCCGCGACGGGATAATGATGGAGATACCCCTGGACAAGTATTCGGGGATATAGCCAAATCAGTAGTCCCCTTCTGGGGACAAATAGCAAATTCAGAAAACATTAGGGGATTAGCGAGGGTATTGGAGAAAACGATCAACCGGACCACGGACATACTTTACAATATGACCTTAGAGCAAAAGGCGATAAGATTGGTAGCACTTCAAAATCGAATGGCATTAGATGTCATTTTAGCTGAACGAGGTGGAGTATGTAAATTAGTGGGGTCCGCTTGCTGTGTTTTCGTACCAGATTCTTCACCAACAATATTTAAAGCAATTCAGAATTTACACACTCTTAGTTCTGAAGTCCATATCCCTGTAGGAGACTGGAGCCTTAGTACTTGGTTTTGGGATTCTCTACGATCTTGGGGGTGGAAGGTGCTTTCTGTTATTTTAGGTATTTTAGGGACTCTGTTATTTCTTTGCTGTTGTTTTCAATGCCTCCCGAGTATATGCGGAATGATGGGGGGATGTTGTGCCCAGGTAATGAGCGCAATAGGGCGTAAAATATACACCCCGAAGACAGCATCTAAAGAGTTCATGTTGCAAGAAATTCTTATGAATAACTTTATGGCTATTGACATTTCAGACAATGATGCGGAACCTATGGATGATAATGCCTTCAAGTATTTTTAAAAATATTAGGAAATTATGTTTTAGCACTTGGCATAGGCCAAAAGGAGGGTCTGTGGAAATTGATATAGTATTGTGACCCCAATCGCATTGTTTAAATATATGTTGGCCTACGCCAAGCCGCCTAAAAGAATACTATGTACATAGGTTCCGCGGCAAGGTCTTGACCTTAATGTATCGTGAAAGCCGCCATCTTGGATTTAGCCGCCATTTTGGGTACTCTTGCAGTGTGGAAGTCACCTCGAATCACAAAATGGAGGCCGAATGACATTTCGAGTAAGACTTCGGCTATGGTGACCTCCGCACACGTGAATGAATAATATGTCCACAGGCTACCTGTTAGGGTCATGAACTAAGACCCTGTCCTCTGTTTAACCTAGGTGTAAATATGTAACTGTATCAGCGGAACTGATCTAATACATGGAAATTGCGTGTTCGACCTGGCTACGAACCCTAGCCGTTGTTCCAAGAATGGTTAACTTGCAAGGGGGGTGGCCAATGCAGCACAAAATGTATAAAAACCCGAGCATCCCGATGATCGGTCTCTCCCACTTTCAGTGCGAACCTAAAGTTGAAGGTTCGTGTGTAAGTCAGAGGGCCGAATAGCTATTCGCATGTCAATTGACTTTGGTAACTTTGTAACTTTGAAATAAAGCGCTTTGTATGTCCTTTGTAACCTGTGTTGGTGTGTTTCCTTTTGGGCTTCCCGGCCTCATATCAATTTCTCTGTTTCCACAAGACAGGCCACAATAACCCTGTAATCTGACAAAATCAGATGCAATCGGACAAAAGTAGAGCAGGCAGAATGCAAACTCCGACTGCATAGCTTCACAGCAGGGCACAGCACAACCTACCACCAGCACTGGACTGGGGCATACAAGTGGCTCGTGCACCAGCGAGACAGTCGCAAATGGGAATTCATTCCTTTTATGACAGACTGTTCGAGCAGGGCCCAAGAAGGGGTTTTTGGATAAAAATGTATTACAAGTTGTGAGTTTTAAAGAAAATGTGTTTGGTAACACTGAATGAAAACGAATAGCTGCATAAGTAACTCATCAAACTGCCCACTGTGGGCCAAAGAACTGGACCACTTTCACCAAAATTAAATGTCCCACTGTAGCATGTAGGGCTTGCACTTCAGCCCATGCCCTACAGGCCAGTCCAAGCCCGAGTACCACAAATGTAGCAATGTCATTGTTAGATTATACCTAGACTTTAACTGCTCTAATGTGGTAGTGAAATACTTGTACAGTGCAGGCGTCCACATCCCATGTCATATGGCTAGCCCAGAAAATGGACGGATATGTCCTGAGCAGCAGTCATGGAACCAGCAGCTATATTGCTTTTAGATGCAGTGTAGGCTATCTACGGTGGTAAGCTTTGTGGGAAGTTGTGCATTAATTTGACTTTCCGTCACTATCTAAATATCTTATGAGGATTGCTGCCTTATGTGCCAACTGGGCCCCATCAGAATCCTTGGTAATCAAAATTCCCTACCAAATCCAAGGGAATTGTAGACAGTCAAGATTTGCTGTTGCTTTTGCTGCATGCTGCTTTGCACCTTTTATTGTACGGTAGGTGCATGTTGGAATAGTTTGAGTCTAATCATGCACCCTGGCCAGGCGTGGCCATTTTCTTCTATGCCAGGTTTCTGCATCCTGTGGCACAGGACTGGGAGCAGGAAGGACAGCCAGAGCACATCAACACCAAGCAGGAGCAGCTTGTATTGCCTTGTCTTGAACCTCGAGATTACTATAACTGCAGGCAAGTTAAGTGCAAATGCTTACATTCACAGTAATATGGGAATATTGGCCTATACACACAGATTTTAACGCTACATATGGTGATCCATTCTTGTATGAAATGTATATCATATTACAGTGATATCGTAACCATATTTTTCTTAGTGTACTGAAGAAGAATGCTATGTGATGCCACTTCCTGTTTTCTCAAGGGATGAAAGGTGATGTGCCATCATTTTCTGTGATGTCACTTGGGGTGGGGGTCAAATTACATCACTTCCTGTGATGTCAGAGGTCAAGGGTCATGTGATGTCACTTCTGCTACCCCAGGCATTTTGGTGAAATGACGTTCCTGTCCTTGGGCTGCTTTTAGCAGAGCAATCAAGGACACTTTGCATTACAACTATTGCACTCTGGGAGCCCACTACCCCAGCACCCACAGCAGACTTTAGAATCATCCATTCTGTCTCATTATGTAGAAATTAGAAATACCCAACTTGGTTCCGTTGCTGTGAGTTGAACTTTGCCAGTACATTTGATTAATGGATGAATTATATGCTTGTAGCTTGTGATCGGTTTAGGCAGAAATTAAACAAAAGTAGACTGTGTGAGATGAGGTTCAAACCCAGCTCCCATCGGTGCTGCTTTTTGCAAACGGATTATTCAAGTTTCTACACAATCAGTACGCTGGTTATTAAATGCATGCAAATACATCAACTTAGAAATAGTGTGCAATGTACCAGCATGCACTTGGTTCCATCACATCTCTGACACCATTTATAAACTGCCTTTTATAATTTTGACACATTAAAAATTAAGCTTCATAAAACTAGTCGAGGGCCGTACAGGGAATTATGGGCCTTGACGACAGAATTAAATGCCAGCGTGCAGTGAGGACATTTACCAAGGTCTTCAGGACCCATAACTTCCTGTATGGCCTGAGGGCGTGATCAATAATAATATGTGCTGGGGATGAGAGGCGTGGGCACAAAAAGGAAAAACGTGATCTGCCTATATTGGTTGCTGGGAGCTGGCTAGTTCTCCAGTCTCCCCGTTAACTCAGATTCTCTCAGGTCTGCTCACAACATCTGGTTCTATCAGACCACTCTGAGGTCTCTTAGTGACCTGCGATTCTCTCAAAATTCTCTTAGGTCTCTCCATGATATTTGATTCTCTTAGCACAGCACTCTTGTTCCATTTTCAGACAGACCATATTCTTAGCCTCTCGTCAGGTGTTTTTCTTCTCAAGCTTCTTCAAGGAAGGGCCCCACAATAACGCCTTCCTTCTGGTGTCAAGTTTGGTGGGTAGCGGCTGTCCCTAGATTTCTTCTTCAATAAACCACTAACTCCTCTGGTATGACTGTTGGCATATCTTTGCTGGAGCTGCTGCTGCGCAAAGGATAGTAAGAAAGCTACCTCTTGCGAGGTAGGGCGATCTCTGTGATCCAGGAAGCAGATAAAAACATGCCTGATTCTTTCCAGTTTTTGCTCTTCACTGGACTTTTCCAGCCTCTCCTATACTGCTGAGCCGATGGTTGGTTTTCAAAGCTGGTCCAAATTCGGTCCTTCCATTGAGTGGATTGCTTGCTATTCCCTGACTGGTATTGCCACTCATGAAATCTCATTTGAAACTTGGACTTATTGTTAATCTGTCATTTGACATTGGTTGGATCCTAATTGAGTTCCATATTGATTAATGGCCTGCCCTTATCCTTTGAAAATGGGCTGGTCATTGATGCTATTTTGGATCTGCAAATGTGGCTGGAAGTAGCTCCCCAGTGTTCAGCATTCTCATAGCAGGAGGGGTTTGCAGTTTCACCAGACCGCGAGCAGCTCTTTGCTCTGATGGTACAGTGTTTTCTTGGAATTCTCGTGGATTCATTCCTGTCCACATTCAGAGTTCTGTGAACTCTCATGATTCGCCATTCCTTCGACAGTCAAGTCTGTAAAAGAGTTGTGGTTACATTTAACTTCAAAACAACCGTTCTCTGCACTCTGAGCTTACAGTGCTATTCATTTATTATTACTTTTGGAAGCATTTACAATTCTCCAGCATGGGGTCTGGCATGGATTCACATGCTCATGAATATTCCCCGTCGTCAGGCTGGGAATCCTCGGTAAAGAAAAAATCAGTATCAGTTTCGTTTCTGATCTGTCTTTCGTAGTAGTAACCAATCACTGATCTCTGCGTCATACTGACCACAGCCAATGACTGCCATCTCCCTAAGCCCCGCCTCTGGCAGCCATCTTCAGATTTTTACCGCACGTTCAAGTGTTGGGAGTCCTCGTGCTTAGCTCTCGAGCTTTTACTGCGTGTTTTGCGCTTTTTTGGGTGAATGTTCACATTTTTTCGGTTAATCGAGCCTCAAGCTCCACCGTTTCTACTCCCGTTAACGGGTAGCCGTTGCAGGATTTTCCTACGCCCCTCAAGGGTGAAGATTTCGTCGAATCAACCTCTTGGAGGATTCCAGAAGATTCGCGGCCTACTTCGAGATGGCCCAGGACGCAAGTTTGTCACCCGGACCCAAGCTGTTTCGCAGCTGCCCTGGATGCGGGCTGCAGAATGTGTTTCAGGAGGACAAACATTCGCAATGCCTCTACTGTCTTCATGGGGACAAGACTCATGTAGAAAAGGACTGCCAGTTCTGCAAGAACTTGTCGGAGCGGACCATGAGGGACCGTCAATCTCGTCTGGCCAGCTGGTTGGAGAAGGGCTCAACTGGTGAGAAAAAGAAGAAAGGGTCCGAGCGGGCTTCTAAGTCCTGTGCGGGCGCCCCGGCGACGGGGGCCCAACACCAGGCCAAGCGCTGCGAGTCCGCTGGCTCCGGGAGCGCCAAAAGGTCGGGCTCTTCGGTCGCCAGACAGGGCGCACCTTCCCCGGCACCATCAACCACGAGCCAGCGCTCCGGTTCGGGGAAGAGGAAGTCCGAGACCCCGGGTAAGCTTCGGGAGAAGCCAAGTCCGATCTCGGGAGAGGGGGAGCGAGGCATCGCCCCTCCCTCTAAGGAGAAGGCCCAGGACGCACCTAAGGTGGTGAAGGCCCCTACCCAGCAGGCAAAGGCCTCTATCGAGGCGATCGTGGCGACTCTGGCCAAGCCGGCAGAGACCCCGCCAGTGGAGACTGCCTCCGGGACTAGAGATATCCTGCCGCCAAGGAGGGAATCCTCTTTTCAGCCCATCGTCATGGCCCCCATGATGGAACAAGGGGGGGGCACGGTAGCCTGCTCGAGCTCGGAGTCAGCCTCAGAGGGGGAACTGACCGAGGTCGCAAGGAATCTCGAAGTACAATTCGAGAAGGTTCGGTCCTGCAAGGAAGATCCTCGGGAGATAACCGAGGAAGACGACGATGGCGAGGAAGAGCAGCCTTCCCTTCTGGCGCAGCCAGAACCTAGGCCTCAGGATGGCTCGGCGGCCATTTTGTTTGCGATCCAGTCCTTATGCTCTGAGATAAGGACGAGATTACCACGGCCCAGGCCGGAGGACCCGCAACCTGGCCCGTCGGGAAGTCCTCAGAACAAACGACGGAGGACCCAACCCTCTCCTCCGCTCGCCCCCATAAGGCCTGCAGTTCCCTCCTCATCCTCCCACGAGTCGGGAGATGACAGTGCGGTGGGCTCGATGACGGGTTCTGAGGGCGACGGCGATGATGACGGAACGGGTCTCCCGTCTCCCGTCTCCCGGGCATCTCTGCCCGACGAGATTGGCTCATTCCACGCCATGATCGCCAGGGCGTCCAAATTGTTCCAGCTCTGCCCGGAGGAGCAGAAAAAGGAAGGTTTCCTCTATCAGCGCCGGGAGGCCAAGAGGAAGACTGTCATCATGGTGCCTCTAATCGATGACATCTGGGAGGAGGGCCTGTCGGTACTCAAGAACCCCTCCACGGCACCAGCCAAACGGGACCGGTACGAGAAGAAGTACCAGGTCCCCGAGACCGGTCCCCTGTGCCTCAGGGCCCAGCCAACGCCAGACTCGGTCATCTCGGCGGCAGCAAAGAAGAAAGTGAAGAAAGCGGCAGGGTCAGGAGCCGCAACGTCGAATTCCCCTCCGGACGTCGAGGGAAAGAAGTTGGACGCCATGGGGCGACGGGTCATTTCGTCGGCGGCGACGATCAAAGCGGCCAACGCCCTGGCGATCGTGGCCCGTTACGACAGGGAGCTCTGGTTTAAGCTGGCTTATTGGACTTCCTACCAGACGACAAGAGGTCCGAGGCCCTGGAAATACTTCAAGAAGGCGAGGTGGCGTCGGACCATGCCATAACGGTGGCAACCGATATTGCCGATACCGGGTTCCGCCAGCTGGGCAATGGAGTTTGCCTACGACGACGGGGTTGGCTCCGGGCGACCGACTTCCATCAGGACGTCCAGACCAGGGTGTTGGACATGCCGTTCGACGGCAGCAACGTGTTCGGGAAGGCGGTGGACGAATCCCTCCAAGCCATAAAGACGGACACGGAGACGGCCCGCGCCCTAGGAGCCCTTCAGCAACGACGGCCCTTTCGGAGCTCCGGATGCAGACAGGGGGCCTCCAAGGGATCCAGCGGTGGCTCGTCATCCTACCGCCAGGTGGCACGCTCCTCGTCTCAGGAGGCCTACAGGGGTCGCGGCAAGCAGGGAGCACCTCGCCGCCGTCGGCAAGGTGGCCAGGGCGGCAAGGCCACCACCTCCAAGCAGGACTGAACCGGCCGTGGCCTCGGGCCCCCACCGAAGCACCCCGGTGGTAGGCCGGCTGACGAAGTTCATCAGCGTGTGGAAGTCCATCTCCACTGATCGTTGGGTGCTGGATACCCTGGCAAGAGGACACTCTATCGAATTCCTGAAGATGTGCCCTCACATTCCACCTGTGGCCAGGAAGGAAAATCACGTCCCGCAACTGCTGTTGGAAGTACGGGCGATGCTCAGGAAAGGCGCCATCGAGCCCGTCCCGAAGAGGCTCCGAGGCTCCGGGGTGTACTCAAGGTACTTCATCGTCAGGAAGAAGACGGCGGCTGGCGCCCCATCCTGGACCTTCGTCGTTTGAAGAAATACATTGCCATAAATTACCCAAAGTCCCACCTGGTGCCGTCGCAGGTGGCCCTGTTTCTGGGAGCGAAGCTCGATACAGTGAGGCGCCTGGCGGCACCGTCGGAAGAACGGACGAAGACCATCCTGGGCAAAGTGCAGCGCCTGCTAGCCACGGACGTGGCCAGGGTGAGGTCCATCAAGTCCCTCCTGGGGATGATGTCCTCTTGCATCTACCTGGTGCACCTATGCAGACTACGGATGCGCCCTCTTCAAGAATTTCTCGACGCCCGTTGGACGCAGGCGAAGGGCACCTTCGAAGACAGGGTCCCCCTCAACGAGGTGTTCCGGCGGGCGATTCAGTGGTGGGGCGCTCGAGCGCACCTCACGGCGGTCAAGGACTTTCAGACGCCAGCGTACCAGGCGACGGTGACGACGGACGCTTCCCTGGAAGGTTGGGGTGCCCACACCGGAGATCTCCACGCAAGAGGCCTCTGGCTCCCGGAGGAGAAGCTCCTGCACATCAACATCCTGGAACTCCGAGCCGTGTTCTGGGCTCTCAAATCGTTCCTCCCGTCGCTCAAGGGCAAGGTGGTGCGGATCTTCACGGACAACACCACGACAATGTTTTACATACGGAAGCAGGGAGGTACCAGATCCCCAGCCCTATCCAAGGAGGCGCAGGATCTGTGGCACTGGGCGGTCGCCCAGGGGATGTTCCTGGTTCCCTTCTACCTGGCAGGAGAAAGAAACACCATCGCGGACTCGCTCAGCAGGGAGCTGCGCGCGTGTCACAAGTGGGAGCTGCGCCAGGATCAGGTGGATCAACTCTTCCGACGATGGGGCAAACCCCAAATCGACCTGTTCGCAACAGCGATGAACTCGAAGTGCCAGAGGTTCGCCAGCAGGTTTCCCCAGCCGAGAAGCATGGGCAATGCGTTCTCGTTCCCCTGGGACGGCCTATACCTGTATGAGTTCCCTCCGTTGCCGTTGCTGCTTCGACTCATCAACCAGCTCAAGAGGTCCCGGTGCAGGATGATCCTCGTCGCTCCGGCGTGGCCGAGGCAGATCTGGTTCCCGGACCTTCTGGACTTGTCAACGTCCTCATCCATCAAGCTGTCAGCGGACGCGGATCTTCTCTCCAGAGAAGGAGGCGCCATCTTCCACCACGACCCGGCGTCGCTGAACCTGCAGGCTTGGCTCCTGCAGCGCTAGAGTTTGGAGGGTACGATATACCGGCCGACTGCAGAGAGGTTCTTGCAAAGGCCAGGGCGTCCTTGACTCTCAAATGCTACGGTCACAAGTGGAAGAGGTTCTCTATCTGTTACCGAGCACAGAAGATCAACCCCCTACGGATTATGGCCCCTCAGGTGCTGCCGTACCTGCTATCGCTGGCAAAGGCTGGGCTTGCCATGCCTCCATTAAGATTCATCTGGCGGCGATCTCCAGATATACCAGAACCACAGGACGGATGTCCCTGTGGTCCCATCGACTGGTGAAAGAGTTTATGAAAGGACTGTTCCAGTCGTTCCCGCCGGTGAAGGCCCCGGCCCCGGCGTGGGAACTTAACGTGGTGCTGACTAGGCTCATGGGGCCCCCATTCGAGCTGATGCACTCAGCACCGATGAAGTTTGTGTCGTGGAAGACTGCATTCCTGGTGGCCATTACCTCCGCACGACGAGTGGGAGAGATCCAGGCCCTATCCTGCAAAGCACCGTACTTGACTTTCCATGCCTCGAGGCTGGTGCTTAGGACGCACCCCTCCTTTATGCCCAAGGTGCCGTCGGACTTCCATCTTAATGAGCCCCTGGTGTTACCTGTTTTCTTCCCGTCAACTTCGTCGCCGGCCGAGAGGACTTTGCACTCGCTGGATGTGGCTAGAGCGCTGAAGTTCTACGTGGACCGCACGAAGTGTTTTCGGAGGACATCACAGCTGTTTGTGAACTTTGGACATGTGAATCAAGGGAAGGCTCTCTCGAAGTCTTCTATTTCCAGATGGCTCTCCGGCTGCATCATGCACTGCCACCGGTTGGCTAACCTACCGCTGCCAGGCTGTCCGAGAGCCCATTCGACCAGAGCGATCGCTGCTACTACAGCGTTCCTATCTGGTGTGCCCCTGCTGGACATCTGCAGGGCTGCTACGTGGAGGTCGACTCACACCTTCACGAGATTCTACTGCGTCGATCGGGATTCCAGGGAGGAGTCCAGGGTCGGCCAAGCAGTGCTGCGCAACCTGTGCGCTTAAGGTGAGCCTGGTGAGGAGGTAAGAGATGCTTAATGTTGAGTTGTTGTATTGCTTAATGTTGAGCCTTTGCCACCTCCCGTGGTTGTGCATGTGTGTACTGCCATGTATTCTTACATTCATGAGCATGTGAATCTATGCCAGACCCCATACTGGAGAAGGAACAAGTTACTTACCTGTAACTGTTGTTCTCCAGCATGGGTCTGGCATGGATTCACATGCGAACCCTCCCGCCTACCCCTCTGCGGCTCTTCACTTGGTCATACTGCCACTTCACGTGCTACCAAATCTGAAGATGGCTGCCAGAGGCGGGGCTTAGGGAGATGGCAGTCATTGGCTGTGGTCAGTATGACGCAGAGATCAGTGATTGGTTACTACTACGAAAGACAGATCAGAAACGAAACTGATACTGATTTTTTCTTTACCGAGGATTCCCAGCCTGACGACGGGGAATATTCATGAGCATGTGAATCCATGCCAGACCCATGCTGGAGAACAACAGTTACAGGTAAGTAACTTGTTCCGTACCTTCTTCTCTACTGGTAGAGTTTGACCATTTTGGGGCATGCTGTGACTTTTGGACTAAAGAAATATTGTATCTTTAAGAGGATGGAGTTAAGTCCATCCATCTGGGTAGCAGCGGCCAGACCAACCCAGTCCCCTATGGCTCAGTCCGTCATAAAAAAGGATGGGGAGTTTCTCCAACTCACCACACAGCCTAAAATGACATTATTCCTCCCTTCAGCATATAGTTCCTTTACTCTGTGCTGTTTCAGCTACCTGAACCCTCAATCCATGCTTAGGGACCTATGAATACACACCTGATGAGATAACACAATGTCAGGCAAAGACTGATTGATTTAGCAAGCTCGAGGTTAAAGACCAAGACATTTGACCGTGGAATGACACTCCTAATGCAGTGGATCCAGGAACTGTCTGCCTGGACTTCATTGTCACAAGGGGAAACTCACCAATATTTTTTACTGAATGTCTTAGTGCAGGTATTTCTTTTATATATGACATTTTCTACGACCAAGCTTGCACATGCCACCATTCCCAAAAATTCCAATGCACCACCCTGTTTTTAAATAAAGCAAAGTAATGCACATATACTGTGTGCATAAGTCTGCATGACTGATCACCATGGAGATTATGTATATCTCACCTCTGCATTTTTCCTCTCGCGCCTCCATGCTTTCTCCGTCATCTGTGTTTGTCATCAAAATCGTCTCGTGACCTACTTTGTCCTTTCAGTTTAGTTTATTTGATTTCACCCACCCTCATTATGCCACATTATCTTTTTATAAACTGAAAAACACCCGGGGGAACCCTTCCTTTACGCTGGATGCACCCCTTATGGTAAAAAGCGCCAAATGTTACTAGTCACTATTACATAAATTGTCACATGAACAATGAATGAAAAAAGTCACGGATATGTGAGGCGTCTCTAAACCATCAACTAAAATCATATCCTAAAATTCCAATCACTTAGAAACAGACCCAGATTCAATCAATTTCGAAACAAATGCAACAAACCATGATACCGACATAGAAATCAGGCCTACCTGTCACCGGGAATATTCCACTCTAAAAAACATTCCAGATATGTCACTTTACAAATTGTGATATAATCTTAAAATAAAATCATCAAGTAATTTCGAACATAAACATCATAGGAAATACCTCTAGGCTCTATCCTGTATTCACCTCTACCAAAAAAAAAGTAAATCTAAATCAAATAGTATATGAACCTTAGAAAAATAAAACTATAATATGCAAATGACCCCAAAGGTATCAGATCTCGGAAAAATAAACTTGCACTCCTTGCAGTGAGAACGCCTGAAACGACTGAAAATTGGACAGTAAATATGTCACCCCTGATATTCTCACCAAGATGACTTCCACATAGTTTGGGCAATGATGTCACAGCACCAGTGCATGACGTGACACAATGAGGCCAGCCGACATCTGCACACAAACGCCAATCTGCCCGACTTAAAAACGGTTGATTGTAATTTGCACCAGAAAAAAATTGTAGCATGAAAAAATATAGATGACAAGACGAAAAATAACCAAAAATGACTGAAAAATACCAGAAAATAACCAAGTGTATAAATCATAATGCAAACAAAAAATGACGTGAGTGGGTATTTAATACATAGACCAGCACTTTTCAGTCATATCCG
This sequence comes from Ambystoma mexicanum, assembly GCF_040938575.1. Lineage (NCBI taxonomy): Eukaryota > Metazoa > Chordata > Amphibia > Caudata > Ambystomatidae > Ambystoma > Ambystoma mexicanum. The sequence goes on from NC_090921.1 coordinate 1,088,391,235, forward strand.
GTGGAAATCTACACTCACTAGCTCAGAATCAACGCCTGTTGGATTGTCACATTAGGATACCCACATCCTGCACAAAAACATGTCTCCAAATTCAGAGTGGCCAAACCATCAACAGGTTTCTATCTTATGCCGTGGTCATGAAAATACAATAGAATATGACTCCATTTATGTGGCCTCTTGTGACTCTATAAGGCCTAAAACGATAGAATGGGCTACACTTAAGAAGCCGCAGTCAACACCCCACCTCTGGGTTACTTGTGGAAACCGAAGTTCTGCCTGTTCAAACTGTGATGCGTGACACACTAGAACCTCCATGACAAACACTAACATACCTCACAGAAAATGTTATGCTTCCAGACCACAGACGTTCCCCATGATCAACTACTCAGGGATGTCATTTAGGGGTCGCCAGGGGTCACAACTGCGACCCTTGAAGTCTCCTTTGCTACCCCTGTGGTCTCCCTTGCTACCGCTGGAGAAAAAAAATAAGTCCCCTGGGCTGTGGCCAGCAGCATGTGGCTCTTTGTTTCTAGAGTGGCTGGTTTTCTGGTAGCTATAGCCGGTAAGATAGCTCAGTAGGTAGAGTGCTTGCTGCTGCAATGTTTGTGTGATCTGCAGGTTGCAGGTTCGACTCCCGGCAAGGTCAACTCAGCCCTTCTTCCTGCTGAGGTTGATAAATGAGTACCAACAGAGGTTGGGTGATATTGTATTTATATTTAAACCTCTAAAGCGTAAGTGCTATATAGTAACACATTATTGTTTGGCCTTGGACGCCTGCTTGCATTCACAGTAACTTGGTAATACGGGCTGATATTAACGATACATATGGTGATCCATTCTTGTATGCAATGTATATCACTTTACAGTGATACCGTAACCATATTTTTCATAGTCTACTTAGAAACAATGCTATGTGTTGCCACTTCCTGTTTTGTCAAGGGGTGAAAGGTTGTGTTCCGTCGCTTCCCGTGATGTCACTTTGGGGTGGGGGTCAGATGACATCACCTCCTGTGATGTCATCAGAGATCATGGGTCGTGTGATATCACTTCCGCTAACCCTGGCATTTTGGTGAAATGACGTCCCTGCAACTACTGCAAGATCAAAAAGGGGCTTGTACTCTGTCACAGCACCAATCCCTGAGCAGTCTGTTAGCCACCTTTTATTTGTTTCTAATGCCTGATCTCCCCTCATGAATACAGGAACCCAATAACAGCTGCGCCTCTATGTCTCTGCTCCAGGCTGGCTTGTTATTCTTCTGCCGCTCTGGAGGGAAGGCAGTCAGGAGCGTGTGAAGTTCCGTTGGCAAAATAAAGCAACACGCTCCTAACACCAAGCTTGTGGGCTGCACGCATCCATAAATACATAGATACATTGGGCCTCATTCCGAGTAGGGAGCAGAGGGATAACGGGCACTGTTAAGGACATCGGTACCGGTAATCCCTTTACGCCCTACTATGAGGTCCCTTTGTGGGTCCCGCTAAGGCCGCCTGGTTTCACCAGGCAGACTTAGCGGGATCCGCAAAGGGTCCAGGGAGCAAATAACGGTACCGCAAATTGCGGTACCATTATTTGCACCTTCCCCATTCCCATTGAGCCCTATGTGGGCTCAAATGGAAATGGGGAATGGTATTTTCAATGGGGACTTACCGGTCCCGCAAAGGCCCGACTAGACCGGTAAGTCCCCATTGAATGAGGGCGGACTCGGTACCGTTATTGGAGGCAGCCATGGCGCTATTAGCGCCATGGCTGCCTCCAATCTCGGAATGAGGCCCATTGACCAGCTAGCCGTCAATGTGGACACAGTCATGATACGTCAGCAGGCGGATTGCATGCACTCACCTATTATACACTCGTCGATGCTGTAGCAGAGCTCCCCACAATTCCAGGTCAACGTGTCTTCGTCAAATATGGTGTTACACTGAATCTGGGACACCTCGAACGCAGCCCCTTTCAGCAGAGCAATCTGGTCATCCATTGACAATCCTCTTTTCAAAAATAAGAAGTTATGTTATTTATTTTATGTAATGTTTATTTATATAGCGCTTATAAACAGGTGAAGTGCTTCAAAGCACTTCAAGACAGGAAGGGAACAAGCGAATACAGTAATCATTCTTAGGCCTTGAAGTATCTGAATGATCAAAACAGAGAAACTAGCATACTAGGCCCGACGACATTTCTCCTAGTGCAAGTGCATGAAATGGTACAGTTGAGACCAAGGAGGTGGGGGCGGAAAATGGTGGGGTTTGGGGGACAGGACAGATGAACAAACTGGTCCTAGTACATGTAGGTCATGCATGCGTACAGATGTTACAATATGAAGTAAGGCAAATACACAAACCTCGAAATAGAAAGAAGAAAGAGCGACACTCGCGAAGACATGAATGCTACAAAAAGTGCAAGTATCAACTTTTCAGATTTTTCTTATGATTTTCTACTGTAAATTTGATGTAATCTGGGTTTGCAGAATTATAGAGGGATGCATGCCCCCCCACACCTCCCCAAAGCCTCCAACCAATTTTATTCCTGGGACAGACATATGGATACAATGAATTGACATCTGTATGCCTCATAGTACCTAGGGGTTGGGGTTCATGTAACTGTGCTGAATGCTGCCATGAAAACATGTCTACTTTCACTGTAATCACACCGGCATTGCTTTTAAATGTATTGAACGTTTATGGTAAAAGCAGTTTTTAGTGAAGAATCCTTAGCCTAGACATTACTTAAGTTTGGAAAAACGGTGCAATGTAGTTGTAAACTGGCACTGGAGGGCACACAAGCATTTCACTTCAGTGAGGGGGGATAGCTCAGGGGCAACGTGTTTATCTTGGAAGCAAGACAAGGGAGCGCAACATACATTCAAATCCCGATCCTGCGCTTAGAAACCAAACTCTAGTATTAAGCGCGTTATAAAAGAACAATTATAAATATAGGCGTATTGTACTGTGTGTGACCTATGCTTGTGACACACTACAGCCATGGCCCTACCATGCAGGTATTCAGAGATAAGTAGTAAACACAAATCTAATTTCTTTTCTAGAATTTAGCGTTAGCATTTATTTTGTTAATGTTGACAGATGAGCAGAAGATCGCCCGCGATCACACAGTACGGTAACGGGGCAGATCGGATTAGATCCCCCGTCTTCAGGTTCCACAGTCAATAAGCTTTCCACCACACCAGATAGCCCGGTCTCAAACTCACTGTGGAGAACGGTCTCCCTAAAATGTGCATGTCAAGAGTGCTGCACGCTGGAGTAGTCTGCACCTACTGTATAGGATTGCAGCTTCTAGTCTTTGAATCTGCCGTGGCATCATGTGCCAAACCTTTTTTTTGGGCATACGAAATAGAAAGCCAAAAAATGTGTCTGATACAAAGCATGTTTCTCCTGAAGGAAATGCTTTAATTTTTCTGAAAATGCGGAATACCTTGACAAATAGCCACATTATATCTGCAGAAGTTGGGGAACGTGCCAAGTGAGTTCATTTCATTCGTTACTTGGACCACTTTCATGTGTCTACTCATGGTTCCTGAGCTGTTTATTTTTCATCTGCTATAGTTATAATTGCACCAACTTTTCTTTTATAACCAGAAATCTGGTTTCTTGTTTGTAAATCAATGATCCCAGGAATCGCACTGGTGAGCGTCCCCTTCCCCTCCTACCTCCCCTCTGCTTCTTGTTTGTCCCCCTGTCCGTTCCCCTGTTTGTCTATTATTCCATAATTTATCTCTACATGCAGATAATGTAGTATGAGGATTGTTGCCAGTCTGTGGGACACAGCCTTGTTTTTCAGTTCATTGACTCTTTTGTCTTATTGCCTGCATCCACATTATGATCATTACTGTTTTTATTGTCATCTGCACTGTTTCTATAATGATGTTCTCACTCTTTTATAATCTCAATAAAGATTATCAAACTAAAAAAAAGAAGTTGGGGAACAGAACATTTATCACAATAAAGCTGAAACTTTACTAAGCATAAGATACAAATATCCACATTTGGCAATACAATTTCTATAATCGCAATCAGGCCAGTCAAAGCATTTTGCAACTGCAGTTGCTGGTGTAGAAAAACACATTGGGGGTCATTTTAATTAAAATGGTAACTGCATGTAAGGGAGCATCAAGGTTTGCACTTGCGTGCTGTTGGGCCCCCTGCATGCAGCTCTTAAAGTGGACAGTAATTCACAGAAGGATTTTATAATGGCAAAGGCCCATTGGAAAACGTTCTGTGAATTAGGCCCTAAACATGAGGAGAAACGCAAGGCTTTACTTTTAGTCTCTGATTTGAGAGCACAAGGCTGCCTGTCAATTGCACTTTGCAGGCAGTGTTTACCATGGATTTCAATGGCATCTGCTTGCTATTTGCCAGGTGCAAATGCAAGGTGCTGGAATCCTTTGGTTTTACACCAGGATCACAATCTCATGCAGGTATAAAACCGGGTGCTCCTTCAAGGTGGAGGAGGAGAGCATAGAGGAGCTGCAAGCCTTCCTTTGCTGCCCTCCAACACCTTAGAAGAGCTGGAAAATGGGGCAGATCATTAAATGTAGACATCAAAGCATTGGGGTTTGCTTTTACCCTCCATTTAATGACCCTAATAGTGAGTTGTTCAAATGAAAATGGGCGAGGCAATGAATGCCCTAAGGTGGCAGTAGCCAGCATTAGAGATTTTGAACAAAAACCTGCATGGCAAAACGCGAACACCCATGTCCGTTGGCTAACTTTCGAACATTTATTTTAACAATGGTACAGACATATGCCCAAAAAACAACCTAGACTTGAGGCCTGGACCAATAATTCCCATTGAAAGTGAGTGTGTGCAGATAATTCTCTGGGACTTATGAAAACACAATTGAGGGGAGAACACCATGTCAGGGAAAGATTGATTGATTTAGCAAGTTTGAGGTTAAAGACCAAGACATTTGATCGTGGAAGGACCCTCCTATGGTTCAGATGCGGTGGATCCTGGTACTGCATAATATGATATGATCGTTTATTTATATTGCGCCTATACACAATGTGTTTCAAAGCGCTTCAAGGCAAGGGAGGGAACAAGGGAAAATACAACCACATTCTTACAGGCCATGAACAGTAAGGATGTGAAATTAACTATCATACTCGGCCTGACGACATTTCAGATAGTGCAAGAGCTAAGACATAGATAAGGAAGGGAGGGGGAGAGTGGGAAGGAAATGGAAACAGACAGGCGACTACCGTACTAGGCCTGACGACATTTCTGGTAGAGATGGAGAAAAACAAAAGGTGAGGGAGAGGGGTGCAGAAAGGGAGGGGAGGAACAAAACAAGTGACTATCATACTAGGCCTGACGACATTTCAGATAGTGCTGGAGGGATGGTGGGGAGGAAAAAACAGTAATGGGAGGGTGGAGGAAACAGACGAGGTTGCTATCATATTAGGTCCAGGGACAATTCTGATAGAGTAAGTGCATAGAAGAAAGTAAGGGAGGAGATAGGAAAAGGGAGAAGGGAAAGGAGGAGAGAAAATAGAGTAAGCAGTCACATAGAGTGGAGAAGCAAGAGTGGAGAGCGAATACAATTGCAGAAGTCAGTAGTAACACATAATGTTGCAAGCCAGGATACAAGATGAAGATGGGATCAGCATGATTCAGGGCCACCAGGAGTACAAGATGCAAAGGAAGTCCAGCATGAGAGTTGAGAAAGAGTGACACACTGTGAATGAATGAAGCCCATAAAAGTCAAATCCAGCATTGGCCACAAGACAGTGATGGTGAAGGACGGCACCAGGTGGGCGGGGCTTAGGCCAGGTGACCTAGATCCACTTGCACCTGCTCCCCATCTGCAAAGGAAAAGAAGCTGGAGGGCTCCTTAAGTAGGGAAAGAGAGCGGCAAGCAGGAAGGCACCAGGTGGGCATGGCTTGCTAAGTGGTGAAAAAGACTGAATTGGCACAATGGACGACACATGTGGCAAATGATTTGCTAAAGTGAAAACATTGAATAGTCCAGTGAATTCGGTTTGTCATATTACTGGTCCAACCCAAGATAGCCAATATCATACAACATCTGATGGGGAAAGACCATAAATATATTAAGATGCATGGCCCAGACAGACACAAGGAATACCCGAGACTCACCCGGAAAGGGAGGAGATATAAAACAAGGACAGGAGCAAAGAACAGATAAGAACTCCTAAGAACAACCCGGATGGCATAATACCAAGCTGAACGCCCCGATAATCATAAAAGACCACCATCTATTGATGAAGCCAATCAAAACACTCCACATTAAAAGCAGCTATAAAATCATTATTGCCTAAATCCTAAATCAATCTGCCACAGATTGCGATGATCTTGTATTATGTGGAGCCATTATTTCCATAATATAATAGGAGTTTGTAATTTATGATGTGCTTACCAAGAATTGTACACACTTAATTTGACCTTTGCATCACAGCTAAATATAAAACAGATGAATCAGAAGTTCACTATTCCTATATTATTTAAGTGGTGCCCCGTGACAAGACAGGCATCGTACACACACAAAACAAATTACCAGTGCTGTAGGTGTCACTGTAAAATGACGTAATGCACTCAAACTATTATACACATGTAACTACACCAACACCATTAAAACTACAAATAAAACAGTATGTATGTTTGTGGCACCTTATAATTTCCAAATTAAATAAGAATCTGATTTGTGTATATTGTTATACGATTTACAATATAAGGCTCACTTTCGACTTGTCTGAAATCTACGGTGGAACAGCAAAGGGTGTCCTTTTGAATGGGTTATAGCAATTATATTTCAGCACTGAAATCATTCGACATCCTCTGCCCACATTTATATTCCAAGGTTGCTGCAATAGTATGTTAAAGCATTCCCTGCACTTGTATAAAGAATATAGCAAAATCCTATGTATTCTAAAAACATATAAGTCTTGAAGGAAAATTGTGCATAAGGACTGAACATTGTGGCGAATCGGAAGAAGGAGTCCAACTCAGGGAAGACATATCAAGTGTGTTTATGAAACTAAAATGAAAAATCCCTAACCATCCCAACCGCTAAGAGGGATTTTCCTGCCTTCAAAACTAAGTTAAGGGTGCTCGTCTATTGTCAAAATTAAAAGTAGTCCCCTGTCCAAAACCTAATCGCTATCTGGCCCAACCACTGTTGAAAAACACCATACTTTAAAACAGATCACTATGCTTCTAGCTCAGGATTTTTCATTCCCAGGTTTCCTTAATATCTCACGTGAAATCCACCAATGAAGACTCTAACTAAGTTGCAAGTCTTGATATAAATCCAAATTCTTCTATCCTTTTAATGGAGGGATGTTTCCTTCATCCCTTTTCCACCAGTTTGGCTGCTCCCCTTTTGGCTTTTGTTTTGCTTGTTTCAACCCTCCAGGTTTGCTTCTACTCAAGTAATGTACAATGTCACTTGTTTCAATAGGGTTCTCCTGACCCCTCTGATTCTCTAGCTTGAGTGATCTCTTTGGCCATGGCCAATGTTCAGGACTTGGGGTGCTAGGGCTCCCGTAACCCGTTCTGACTTCTTGCTCTTTTCCTTCCACTTACCTCCCTCTGCCCTGGACAACCCTTGTACCTCTGTTAGCATAGGCTCCAGTCGTGATTTTCATTTGTTCTCCTCTCTGGCATTTTTCGGTTATGTCAGTGTGTGCTTTCTGGACTCTGCACGGAGCAGAGGATTTGTTCTTCCATGTGACTCTGGTTTCGGCATCGTTCTGCGGGCTCTAAACCCACCACGGCTGCAGCATGGTCACGTCACCAGGAGAGAAGGTCCTTCCATCCCAGTCTTAGTCGCTGGTTAGCCACTCTCTGTGCCAGGATTCCAGCGTCCTTCCTTGCTCCCTCTCTTCCTCCACGCTACCGCTGGCTTTGCAGTGCAGCACAGCATGGCTCTGCCCATCTAGGACATTCTCACATCAGAGGCTTGCCTCTGCATAGGGTTCTTTCTCCTCCATTCAAGGTTCATTGTCTCTTTATTTCCACTGACATATTTGAAAGGGATATATCATTCCTCTTTGACTGTTGAGTTCAAGGGGAATCCAGCATTACTTGAAGCCAAAGAGGTGGACGCAATGTCACTATTTGTTGGATTCAAAACAGACATAACATCAGTCTTTTCTATTCCCATGTATGCAGACAGTGTATTCTTGATAGGGAGTTTCTTACAGGAATTCACATCTCTGGCCTCAAATGGGGGGTTGTGCGGGGGGAGCGGGGGGGCTTATCTCCAGAATCGAGATGAAGGATGGCTCTCAGACTCTAATACTGGACAGATGTCCCAGCCATTTTATCCTCAAATCCAAATCATGAGGCTGTCTGAATATTTACATATTTTTTCTGGTGACAAACAGTTCATATTCAGGGTGAGTTTGGTGAATTATGAAGTGAGAACCAAGTCTTGTGTGCATTGTGTACTTAGTGATTCAGGCAGACAACCCTTTTATCACTGACAGAGATGTCAAATATAAAGATCTGTGGTTACTTTCATGTTCTCAAGGTGCTCGGATTTTATGCAGTGCTAGTGCAGCAGAAGGACAGATGACTGCAGACCCTGGAGTTGGACTCCAAGCAATCAGAAATCCCAAGAGCAGTTAGAATCCATTTCACACAGCTTTGAACTGCGTAGGACGCTCTCGAACCAACCCAGGACCGACACTGCTGCTTTTTGGCTCAATGCCACATCACATCAGCAGTGCAGAACCCTTCAACTCGCTGCTTGGTTGAGCACTGAATCAAACCAACAGACCCATGCCTTGACCCAAATCAAACACATATTCGAACCAATGGATGGCATTGTGTCATGCACAGACCTGACCCAGCAGTAACATCGTCACAAACTGACTCAACAGCTGTGCCGAACATGTTGGACCCTTCAATCTGAATCTCAATCGAATTCCGATTCGAGCATAACAGAGTCCTGTCTCTATGACCACTAAACGCTTACTCACCACCTAGATAAATGTGATTCACTGCATTTAAAACCTGGTTTGACTGCAAGGCAAGTGCAGAGAAGCCCAGGGTGGTGCTGTGAAACCATACAATACCAGGAATAAGGTATTGTTGAGAAGCCCTTTCACCCTGGTCCACATTTGGACCCTAGTGACTTATAAGACACTTCTCAATTATTTTCTTGTAAGACATATCCTTGAACAGTGACTTTGCTGACATTAGTTGCCAGATCATCCAAAGCCAGAATGCTCTTCTATACCAGTTCTACATGTTCTCTCTTTTATTCCACAGGGATGGTTTTTGTTGGTGTTTTTCTAGTTAGTTATTTGCATTTTTTATTGTCTGAGAGTAAGGGAGGTTGGAGATAGGAGGGGGTAGTTGTTTAAAGTATATATATATATATATATATATATATATATATATATATGTATATATATATATATATTTTTTTTTTTTCATACAATCTTGACTGGACATTATTTTATTTAGGAGTTTGTGTACTATTGCTGTTTGAGTTTTGACTAAGACGCCCTCCCCCCACCCTTCTGAGATTATATCCTGCCCTCGGCCCACATTACCAGAAAAGGGGAAGGCTGTATTCCTGCCAGGCTGTGTTGGTTTCACCTTTATGATTGGGAGCACTGCTGGTTTATTAGCTGTGTGCCACTGAGAAGAAGGTTTAGCCACTACTCATTCTAGTACTCCTGCAGAGCAGTCAGTTTTCGATTACAGGGGCAGCTTATTAAACACTATGAAATAAGTAAATGCATAAATGTGAGAAGGGGGAAAAAGACAGATAAACTACTGGTTCATAGACAAAGCAAAGGTTAGCAGGAAGTATATTCAGGAAATACAGAGGTCTCCTAGTGAATCAATTTGCTTGATATTTCAAGGAATTCGGTACATCTAGGCTGGTACGGAGGGACAGCATAGACACTTGACTGAGGGGGCCTTGCCTAGATTGACTAAAGCGCAAAATCAATACGTGGACACCCCCATTACACCGGAATGAGTGGCTCTTGATGTTAAAGCGTTCTGATGAGATGAAGTCCCTGGGCCAGACTGCTTCACAGGAGCATTTTACAAAGCCTTCAAAAGGGAGCCTGTTGTAAACACTAACTGGAGGATTTAGCTGTTTTCAGAGCTCTGGCATGGGTAATCTGTGAATGTCCAAGGCTGGCATGATGGTAATCCTCTCCCGCTTTAGGGATCTAGTGAGCTTCTCTTGATAGCACCCCATTGAACACACTCATTTAGTCCTGATCAGTTAGGCTTTATCAAAGGGTGTCCAACTCATGAGGATTTAGGAAGAAGATACACTAAAAGCCGAACTGAGAAAAGTGAAGCAATCGCATTCACATTAGAAACTGAAAAAGGCATTTGAACAGGTTAACTGATTGTTCACGCTGAAGTTTCTGATAAAAATGGCATGTGGAGCAAAATAAATTAAGTGGATTCTAACCAGGTATTACGCACCCTCATTCCTGATTGATATTATCTACAACTATGGATGAGACAGGTCAGCCCATGAGCGTAATTATAGGGGGATACAGGGGGACAAGTCCGCCCCAACTTTTGTGGCCAGCCAAATTGCCCCCCCCCCATCTTTTGGCAGGGGCAGGGGGGGCACATTGCAGCTGCTGCATCAATTAAGTAATTAGACAGTGCAAACCTGGATGTGGTGCCCAGCCAAGCTCACACGGTCCATTACATTCAAGCGGCCGGCAGGGATACCCTGTGCGGCTCAGTCCCTCACCCTGACTGGTGGCCTGACTCAAAGTCAGCAGCCACTGCCAGGGTGCTGGACTGGGTGGTATTCATAGTATTCATCCATGTTCATATTTATTGTGTTAAATAAAAAAAGAATTTTGGGGGGGAGAATGTTACATTTCACTCGCATCATATAAAGCATACCTTTGTTAAACGATGCAAAAGGTTACCATATCGCCTTTTCTTTTGTTATGATTAAGTCTTCACAGACAGCCTACGAGCCATTCTTTATAATTTTGTGGAATTGCATTCTGGTATTTGTAGTCTTCCAGATGCAATGAAAATAACACAACATTTGTACTCTTATTGTTTGACATATTTCAAAAAGGATTCCTATATTGCTGGAGTACTTTAATTATGATGTGTGTACTTTTCAGGACCGATTTATAAAACAAAGTATTGTTGAAAGCCAGACGTCGTGGTGAGGAGGGGAAAGGATCAGAGAGCACATTTGTTGTGATGATTCACCTGGTCCATGGATGTGGGAAGAGAGGTTGCTGGACTGAAGATGTTCTCCCTGGTCCTGTGTTGATTTTCAAGGTACAAGTTGAGATTACATGTGGGTTGACAGCATACGCTCACTTTTTCCACAGTGCTGACTCCATCCCACTTGGATGTTTTTGAGGCCAGCATGCAAAAAAGCTTGTTTGCTCAAGTTTTCGCCCACCAGGATTTGAACCCACAAAAACCACATGAAAGTGTCTTCAAAAAACATGTCTTGTATTGGTATTTTGCTTTCCATAGAATATTTCAATATATATTTTTGGGTTAAAAGTGTGCACACCTATATATAGCAGTGTTCTAGGAAAATCTCCTCTAGCTATTTTTCTGGGTTTCATTCATTTTGTGAACGACAATGCTCATTTCTATTTTGAATTTTCTTCTATTAGGAAAGTCCAGTTTAATAAAATTTGCATATTCCACTTTAGGATACATTCAGTCCTTGTGCGTTTGTTAATGATCCCCCACACTTTTTTCTGGACTTGAGCCCTATTGATGACATTTGAAGACCTGCGGAATTACTTACCCCGACTGCCTCAGTACGTTTCCGGTAAATAGGCTTTGTTACCGTTGCACTATCCTGCAGCAAAAGCACTTTGCCCTGTCTGGGCCAGGGCCAATCCTTGCCCTTACATCCTTGGAACGTGCATTCACATTAGGTATGTTTGGATTACTTACCAGCGATCTTCATTTCTCTTTGCCCTGCTCTTCCTCATCACAGTATTATCTTTTGTGGTCCCCATCTCTACAAATGATTCAGCTCAGTCGGTCGGCTGCTCCAAAATAAGCCTCACTCCTGATATTGCTACAACTGTAATATCAACAGTTAAAATTCTGATATTGAAGGTCAGTTTATTTGATCCCTACGGATATTAATGATGCATTTTTTTACATCATTTTCTGCGACGTGCCCAACACATCTTTTGCTGCTCATGGCCCCGCAAATCCTATGGCCGGCCCTGACTGCGGGCTAACCCTGTAGTGAGGGGCTAACTTTTACATACTGTGGGAGTCGCCAGGAGAGGGGCAAACCTTTTGGGTGCATCTGCATATTCTAATGAGACTATTCTAGTCAGCTTAAATGTTGAAAGCTGTTGACTCTCTGTGTCAGAAACACACACTTGAGAACTGTGAGAATGAGCTGCCTTCTGTCTCCCCTGCCCTGCTCACTCCCCTGACATGCAAGTAACAAGTCACCCATCATGATTTCAATTGCCTAAAAATGTATGCATGCAAAGTCAGGTGCTAACAATGAAATGCGTTAAATTATTACTAATTGCCAGGCCCTTGTTAAAAGTGCACTTCACCCCCCACCCCCTAAGGACTGTTTTCAGGTCCTGTCCTGCCATGGAAATGCAGTTCAGCCAGATCAAGTCAGTGTAGCCCAACATTTCGGGTGTGTTGACTTTTATGTCGAATGAATGATAAATAATGCATTGTTTGTATGTTCTGGGTGGAATGAAGTTTGTGAATGTTTGTTGTTGTGTCACTGGGTGTGTGGCCGGCAGGCAGGAATGAAGATGTGTGTGGGCCCATTTTCAACTTGCTGGTTGGGGGGCCCCCTGCTTAGAGCGAAAACAGTCTGAGGCACCCGTAGTTCTACCTTGAACAAATGCTGTTTCCCTGATGCGCTGGTCCTTCCTGCGCTTTTGTCCTGTGCCTTTATGTTTGTCCACTCTGTTTTTGTTTGTGCGCCCTGGTGCCTGCAGGCTTTGGCACCCTATAAATCAATACATTAAATAAATAATTATAATGGTAACAGAGATAAGGTTAATAGTCGCCAATTATCTCGAGGCGGCCAGCCAGCCAGCAGGGAGCGTAAACACTAAATTCCCACTGAAGAGCTCTAAACCCTTCTTTGTCAGCAAGTGGCTGATGTGGAGGAACCAGTGTTAGAAGGCAATGAGGTGATACTACTTTGGTGTATCCTGTGGCAAGAGAAAATGCACTTTGTAATGCGATCGCTGCAAAGTCCACATTTTAAGCACCAGAATAAAAATAGAGCGAAATTAATATATTGCTATGTTACAAGACGTCTGAGTGCTGGCAGGTGCTGGGGGCCACCCATGAGGTTCAAGGCCTCTTCTATTTGAAAAAGATGGAAATGCCATGGTGAATGGATATTCATTTTGAGTGCCAGCCAGTCTAGCCCTTTCTTACTGTGACATGATTTTATTCTGGGCATCTTGATAAAGCACGCATGGTATGTGTTATTAAATGGCTAGTCTGCCATTGTTTACTGTTGTCAATGCAGTGAACTCTAAAGACAGGCTGTAGTGTTATAGCTTTCAGAAGACTGGCGTGTCCTTAGAATTTAATTTTAAAGATACGCCACCAGTCTTATGCAAGTTATGACAGAGCATTGGCAAGGGGCTCTTGTGGTGTCGTAGTTTAGCGTTATACCTCAGAACCATCATCCACCCTTCCTCCACCCCCCCTTCCCTTCTGTTCTCATGCCCCCCCCAACATTTTTAGTAAAGTCATTCCGCTGGGTCAGCCCGCAAGTCTGTTACCGTTTGTCCTTATTCTAGAACCCTGAGCACAGAGGATGTAACTGCACCAAAACATGAAAGGCATAGCATTTGGTGTGGCAGATCGCAAGATAATGTTATTTCCAGTTAAAAAAAAATAATTAACAGATATGGCAGGGGAAGAAAGCGAGGGTTAAGTAGCACATCTAAACAGAGCAAATAGAGAGAGCAGAACGTGTCTGCCAGATTTAATTGAACAATGGCAAGAATGGCAATTGAAAAGTAACTTTACATGGGCAAAGTTGGAGTCTGACAAGCACTGGAAACACATAGATCAGATCATTGTTAGGCAAGAGCTGTGGGGCATTGCCTGGTTGGGGTGGGAAGATCGCCATCAGAATGCCTGCACGTTTACTTCCACGAAGACTGTCCTGGACACATGGGATACAACTGCAGTAAAAAAAGGAAAGGCTGCCATCTTTCCTCTCTTACCAATTCCGCTCAATCCTCAGTTCACCCTAGCAGTGATTAAGAAGTAAAGGAAGGGTAATTGCAGCTCATTTATGGTTAAATATAAAATAATTCCCTCCTGCAAAGTGGAGTTACAGCTTGGAGAAAGTGAATGACTGCACTACGCACAGTGGAGACAACGGCTTCTCCGTCCCTTGGCTAAGAAGGAATTTTGGTAGAGAAGTATAGTCAAGAAAATTCATGAGGACTACAAAATAACTGGGGTATTGGAAAGTTAGTGTCTGTGACTTTCCACCAGCACCCCCAAGGGTGGAAAGAAGAGTGAGGAGCAGACCATGGCATGAGGGTTACAATATCGTCTGCCTGACAAGGACCCACCATTTCAGCAAAACCAAGTAAGGGGCTGTGTAAAGGCCCAGTGAACCAAAGAAGGGTAAAGTAGTGGTCTCCTACGAGGGGCATTAGTGGAGCCCAAGGAGTGAGAGTATGAAAGTTGCACAGTGTGAGTAACACCTGGCGGGGCCCTCGACCCCCGCCAAAACCTCTTTGGTTTGTGTTGATAGTTGATAGAAGAGGGAAAGACTTCCAAGGGCAGGATTTGTGAACTTTTGTTGCCCATTCGTCAAAGACTCATTTTAGCTAGAGGAGCCAGAAGGCAAAGGACTTGGGAAGAATAGGCACTGGATTTTCTGTTGTCCATTTGTGGAATTTATCTTTTAAAAATCGGGTGTTCCCAAAAGGGCAAGGACTTTTTAGAGTGGGATTAAGAACCTTTATGTCTGCATAATAGCCTAGGGAAGGGCCTTAGTGCTGTAAGAAGTTACATATCCATTTGTGTTGTCCCAGCCTGACTCAGGTGTATCTGCAAACTGTCTTATTGTTTCTAGTTTCACCAATATTGCCGATGGACCCTGCTACAACCCTTTTTGTTAAGAATCTAACAACAACAGTGTTTGCCCAAAACATTGAAACAGTTCTTGTTACGTGCGTCGTTGATCAACCATATTACAATGCACAGAGTGAAGGATTCTGCTAAGAATCGACTGCCTTTCAATGCAAATCTAGTAGTTGCCAGATGATCTATGTTCTGCTGCCTCTCTGCAATCACAGCATGGATTCAGTACACCTGCCTGTGGCTGGAGTCACACAAGACAGAAGCCACTTACTAGCCAAGTTGGATTTGTTGGTATTACCATAGATGCTGCATTTTGCCATCACGTAGTAAAGTACTGTCTTTCTGTTGATAATTGCCATCTTTTCTGTGACAGAGAAATCAAAACGTGTAAAATAAGAAACTCAGAAATCTGCACTTTCCATTAATACATATTTGATGTGTCTGACTGTCATGTTCTTTAGATGTTTAAGTCATTTTTGGACTGGAAACTGTGCTGCCGCAGGTTTCCACATGGGATCAAGAAGGATGCTAAAACCATATATCTGTGTTTACTATACTTAAGGAATTGCTTACAGGAATGGACAATGCAGATGAAAAACGAAATATTTTCAAACAGAAGTCAAGATGGTTCTCTCCTTTTTTTGGGGTTTCTGTTTATATTCCCTCAGAACCCTCTTTTACCAAGGTCTCTTCACGGGCACATTGGCCTTCATGCCCTCAAACGCATAATCATCTAGTCTCACAGTTAAATAGAGGTTGCCTCCCTATTCTGGCATTGCAGGCTTTAGAGTGACCCAAAGCTTCCTTCTTGGTCTGGCCTAGCTGTATACTTTCCACAGTGACTTACCCCATGCCTCACTCAAAGGTAAAGTCCTATGAGCAGAAGGGTCAGTGGCATTAGCTGGCAGAGAGGTATTTTGAGCCTGCCCAAGCTTCCTCCCAATTTCCTATCCCACTTCTCTAATTTCACAATCTCTCTGACCCTAGCCTATGTCTGATCATACTTTAGGCCAACCAGGCTAGCTGGAACCTGTCTGCTCTATCTAGCAAAGTATTGGTCTGCAGTCTCTTCCTGATCCCTTTGGTTGCCACCCAATGTTCCTGTCTTGGCTTTCATTTCACTTCCTGATGTTATTCCCTAAGTCTCCCTTGGTGTTGATTCTTAGTGTGTCTATCCCCCAGGGATAATCTCTGGGTCACTACCAGTCTCTGATGTTGTCACCTCTTCCATCTCCTGGGGTCTTAGCACCTTTTCCTACACTCCAGCTCCAACCACATCCTTTTGACTTTCACTTGTCCTGATGTTATCTTCTCCTCCGGTCACAGTTCTTCTCCTGATCTTACCACCTCCTTTCTACTCCCTTACTTCTCATCCCCTCCCTGATATGTTTCCCCCCTCTGTCATGTGCTGTAGTGGAAGAAAACAAATGGCCAATTGTGGTGTATGGATTAAAGCCATTATTTTAGTAATAAAGGCTACTTTAACAACAAGAGTCTGACAGTGTATGAAATTCCCTTAAAGCAAGCCCTCCTTTGTAGCATCTTATTCATGCAGGGAAATAACTCTGTCTTGTGTAGAACCCTTGTTTAGTGCCTTTTGTAGAGAGGAGCAACCTCTGAAGAGCTGAGTATAATCTCTCAGTAGTCTAATCCAAGAGCGTGGGAGATGGTCCTTGTTGATACAGGGTCAGGAGCTTGACTCTGTCAGGGGGAAAGGAGACCCCTTCCAACCTAGGGTAGGAAGCTTATCAGGGGTATGCGACTCCAGAGAGGCGGGGTCAAGGTGTTGGGGGAGGAGGGGCACTTGTCCCTGAACGCTCTAAGCATGTCTTTTATAGTTCAAATGTTAGTAATACTGTATTGCACCATGCATTCTAACCTTTTCTGGCCAAAGTTCTTTCTTGTTACTTACAGGACCACAGTTCCTGG
Organism: Ambystoma mexicanum; assembly: GCF_040938575.1. NCBI lineage: Eukaryota > Metazoa > Chordata > Amphibia > Caudata > Ambystomatidae > Ambystoma > Ambystoma mexicanum. The sequence continues at coordinate 1,088,408,231 of NC_090921.1, forward strand.
AAATCCAATTTATCAGTGTGGGAGCTCATTGGGCAATGAAGAAGGGATGACAACCACAATTCTCGCTCCTCTGCCACCATCCAGAGTACCAGCAGGAACACAGACATCCAGGGACTATAAGAAGGAAACCCACACTGTGAATACTGGCAGGGCTGCATAAGCCTCATAAATGCCAGCGTGGAAAACGGGGTGGGGCCAAGTGGTTTTTATGCTGTGTGCCAGTGTAACCCAATACTCCCTAAGGAAAGCGTAGGGGTAGATTGTCCAGAGCTGGATTGACCACAGTGGTCAGGTGTTGTGAGGGACCAATGGGAAGTGGTACGAGGCAGAGAGCAAGAAAAAACGTGGATGAAGAATGTTAGGATGAGGTTAGGAGTAGAATTGGCGGACAGAGACCAAGCGGAGGGTGGAAGTGGAACAGAGTGCTGAGGAGTTGCTGGAAGTATTGAAGGAGGGTAAGCTATTGTCCACGTGAGAGTGGTACCAACCTTGAGAGAGTGGAGTGGCTGATGCAATAGTATATGTTAGAGTAACTGGTAGTAAAGAGAAAAAGGGAGAGGCAGACAATAGAAAGTGAAAGGTGAAAGGTGAAATTGGTATTGCACGAGAGGGAATCAAAGTGAGAGGAAGTGTGAGTGAAAGGGAGAGAAGTGGTATACAGGGAAAGAGAGCAGTGTAGATCCAGAGATTTGCGAACAGGAGGAAGCAGTAGAAGGGATAGAGAGAAGGGAGGAGAGTGATAAACATTGGTGGGACATAGGCAGAGAAAGAAAGGAGGGAGCAGTATGCGCTGAACGTGCCCTCTTAGTATCAAGGACACCATCCTTCAAATTATGGACCAAGGCAACAAAGCTCTATTAATGTTGGATTTGTCGGCTGCATTTGACATGTTGGATTGTCATGGTCATGAGTCAGGGGCACAGGCATGCAGGGGTTGCATGCACAGGAGACCTGGCTGGACATTGTCCTGGCACCTTTGGCAACGGGCTCATGAACAAAGGTAAACAAGAACATACATTTAACACCAAAAAGCTTTTATTTTGTACATAGCACTTCAGATGCATTAACCTTGAACATTCCATTCATTAAGCAGGATGCATTAACCTTGGACATCCCATCCATTAAACAGCCCCAAGTGTATTGTTGGGTGTGGCTGCTAATGGATTGCCTTTGCATGTGCTCACTCTCTAGGAGTGGCAGGGTATGGCTGTTAAGCCGGCCCTAATGGGCGTGCCCATGATCTTAGCTTTATAAGCTGCCCCGATCCTCAAGACAGATGCTTTGCGTTATTCTGCACTTGCAAGCAGTGTAACGCTCACCGTCGCCTGAGGTCAGACTTACCTTTGAAGATCCTGCTTCCTGGACATCCTACTTCCTGCCAGCATACTTACCAACTGGGGGAAGCTGTTCTTACCTGTACATCTCTTCGGCGAACCAAGTATTCATCTTTACACTTTCCGGAACGCCGAAGCTTCATCTGGGCACCGCAGCACTACATGCTCTATCGTCGACAGCAGCGCCTGCAAGGAAAAACAGAAGACAAGGTTAGACATCGAAAAAACAGTCTACTTAAGTTTGCGCTTCGCCAAACTTCGCGCTTTCATTAAACCATCACTTACCTGCTGTCGAACATTGCGGTAGCATCCATCTTCCATCCGGCCGTGTCTCGCGTTTCACAGCTGCATTGAGGCAGCATTTCCATCTAAGGGAAGAAAACAGAAAAGAGACATTATTGCGGGTATAAATAGGAGCAACATATAAAGACATTAAACAGAATGAACAGCATCAAGAAAGACTTACCAATCATAAGGAGAAGCATAGTCGCAGCTGGACTGGACTAATCCTTATCAGGGATCAGTGAAGGAACTAGATCCCATTTGACGCCCCTCTGCCAGAAGTAGCAGGACGGAGAGCTTATCTTACATAATTCACAGGTGAGCTTTATGGGCCGGTGTATGCTCACAGAAACCATACTTTGGGGTGAAGGGTTCGAGAGGTACAACAATCACAGATTGGCGCACTCACACACTCTTTATCTCCATGCAGGAGCAGTATCACCATGTACCACCGCTCACAGCTTTTCTACTGAGGGAAAGGCCGGAAGGGGGCGATTCAAGTTCAGGGAGGGCTGCAACCATGCCCCAACGCCTCCGCAGAGACCAGATGAGCGTAACATGGATGTTGAAAATCAATGAGAGTCAATGAGAGCCTCTAAAACCATTTTCAACTGGATTACAGATATCTTCATTAACCAAACCTCAAAATTCAAGCTGGATACCTTTGTCTCCATTACTTCTTCAGTGAGAGTGGAGTTCCAAAGGGGGCTTGTATGTTCCCTTTGTTGTTTAACATCTACATAAAACCATTTCACAACCTTTTCTTTGAGTTGGGAGCCATTTATCAAAGTGATGCATACAACACCCAGATCATCTTTCAACTAAACGGAGACTATCACTGCAATGTTTATCAGATTAAATGTAGCTTTACTGACATTGAGATATTGAGGGCAGAAAACTGGCCTGGCTGTAACAAAGATAAAACAGAAATTTTACTAATTGCAACTCGAGCGTTGCTGCAAAAAAATCATCACCTTTATGCAGATAGTCTCTTGTCATGACATAATGTTACTTCACAAATTAAAATAAAAACCTTGGGTGATATTATTGGATTCCTCTCTTTGGATAGTACCTAAACCCAATCAGGTAATTAGCTCCTGCAATTATTATTTGACAACTTAACCACTTCTGTCTACTGATCATTGCGCCTATCTTGCTCGCTCTATACGAGCATCCAAATTAGATTACCATAATGCATTCTACACCGGAGCTGCAGACTACACATTGGGCCTCATTATAAGTAAGGCCGTAAGGTAACAACGGTGGTGCCGGTAGCACCACCGGCACCGTTGCTACCTTACCGACATACTACAAGCTGTGCTCGCGGGTGACTGTCAGCGCTCCATGTCTGACCTGGCGGGCAGAGCGGCACCCGTGAGCACAGTAAGTCGAAAGTACATGCTGAGTGTGTAGCATGGGGGGAGGATAGGGGCCGACCGGAGAGCATGCACAAAGCTCTGCTCCTCACTTCAGTAGAAGGGGCACTCCCAGATGCATGTGTGTAAGGGTTTGGGCCTAGAGAAGTGGAAACCCAACAAACAGATCCAAGGAGCAGGAGCATCAGAAGCAACCAAGGGCGGGAAACACCTTCTGATGTTAGCAGTTGCGGAACTAACAAAGGAAACAGAAGCCTTCCTGTTAAAACATCCTTCCCGTTTTGCATGCTCACCAAAATATTCCCGAGACACTGACTCTCGTGACCTGCGCACTGTCAAAATCTGGCACCCATACCTCGTGAAAATGCTATTTTTCCCATTCATTCCTATGGCACCTGTGGAGAAGTCTTCTCTGTCCCCACTCCCAGAATCCCGCAATCTCCAGGTCGGTGTACTTGGTACATTACATTGGTTGTGGGATGCCCCTCTCTTTAGAGTGGAATTTAACAGACTCCTGGAACCTCTGTTACCACCGCCACCCTGAAAACCACCACCTCCTTTCCACTCTCACAGACTCCTCCTTTTCCTTAACTCCAACCACATCCTTTCTTTTCAATCTTACCCTCTTATGTTACCACCTCCTCCATGACCCACTTAGCTCTCACCTCCTCACGAGCCACCACGTTATTTGCTGGCTACCTGCAGTGCATGCCAGTAGCCAGCATTAGGATTACATTCAAAATTAATCCTCACACTGGCTGCTGGCATGTACTGCAGGCAGCCAGGTCCTCTGATAGTTTTCTAACTGTGCATGTGGGGTTGGAAGAGTGCTTTTTTGGAGCATCCCCTCCTAGCCCCAAATGCACAAATCTGATTGCCCAGTGAGATGTGTAAAATCACGTCATAGCGGGACGAGGAAAGGCCTCGCCTTGCCGCGTTGATTGGCAATCATGGCCAGCCTCTATCCTTGCCTATCACATTAGCTGGGGTGGGGCCAGGAGCTGCTGATCCCACCCCAGCATGTGAGGGGTAATGATAGAGGGCTGGCCACACCACGAGACAGCAGCGCAATTCTGGCTCATTCAGAAGTGCGCTGCCTGGACTGAGCTGAGCCAGGTTGCCTGTGTGACTCTGCATGTCGTGCTGTTGCAGTGAGGTAAGTTGTTTTTTTCCTTTGAGGCCGTCTCCAAGTTATATGGGCTCCCCCGGCCGGGGGAGTACTGCGTCACAGAGATGGCGGAGTGTTCAGAATTTGCATGAATTTCATTTTGGTTTCCCCGAGCAACTCGCAGCCGGGGGAGCTTGAGGAAACATGGGCGTCAATCGTTAGTTAGGTGATCGCCAAGGTGCATTGAGTATTCAAGTCACGCTGACGCAAAGCCTGTTTGAAACAGGCTAGCTCAGAGTGAAGACCCTGAATAAGCAAGAGAACTGGGCATTTTGCAATCAGTTGAGCTGTGTGAGAATGTGTGAGAGAAAAGGGACACCTGGCTTTTCCTTGACCGTTCCAGGTACTACAGGGTATGTGTAAACAATTGGTCAGGGTGACCCCGGACAGAACCACAGTAAAAAACACGTTGACCATTGAATAGTGTTTCAAGCACGTCTTGCCAATATGCAATGCCTATTTAGAAGGTCCCATTGATGGCCCCTTAGACTCTACGTCCTCTGTGCACACAAGGTAAGTGTTTTATTCACCTCAGCCTTTACTACCCTGATGTAGAATTGAAACACAGAAGAGACTTTGGGAGTAATTACATTTTTCGCCTTGTGCATTTTTCACAAGCAGGCACTGAAGGCATGCACTGAATTGCCAGCAGTTCCATGCACAGATGTTGGCTCTGATTTGGAAACACCACCTACCTGTTTGGTGGCTACCTCTTAACTTTATGTGCTACCACATTAGAGCACAGTAAGTTTTCTATCCATCTGGGGACTAGATCTTTAGCTACTTCAAGAGCTTTAATTTATGTATATCCCGTTTACAGAACACTCAATGTTACTCATTTATTTTTGTTATAGATGCATACCACAGGCTGTGAGAAACCTATAACATTCTTGTCCGAGCTTCCCAAATGCAATAGGCCAAAACACTATTGTGTGAACTCTCTGTGTCGCAGTATGCCACTTAGGCAGACACTACTTCATGTTTAACTCTATTTTGTTCCACTTGAACCCCTTGGAAATACAATGGTGTGTATGTTGCAAATCACTAGCTGATTGAAAAGTGTACCAAATTTGTTTAGCACATTGTTTCTGTTTTTGTTATGAATGGGTTACGTTCACTATGTTTTTATGGCATGTTATGTTCAGCATTTTGTCTGTACGAATAGACAGAAATGGCACTCTGTGCTTTAAAAACTATTGAATGGTCAACATGTTTTTTGCTGTGGCTTTGTCCGGGGTCGCCCTGACCAATTGTTTACACATACTGTGATTGCAGAATGACCAGGTTAAGCATTTGCTAGACCCTACCCGTGTATGTGCAGGGCACTTAAAATGTTAAGCCTAAATGCAAATTTGAAATGCCAAGCCAATACTTAAGCTGCTTAGCGCCTGCTTTTCTATTCAATTTATGTGCAAGTAAACCTTTTACATGTTTCCTACCAATACGCAGCTCTCCCGAGGTTGTGTGGTTTCAAGTGATTTGTTTTCCTGTTTTGCCTAAGATTCTGGTTGCACATCACTCTGTGCGAGTGTTTTGGGGAAAGAGTAGCTGCAGTGTTGACTGTTGGTGTCGTTGCATTTAGTGGTAAGATGGTGCTGGGGCAAAGGGTAAGGATTGAAATGTTCTAGATAAGTATTTGCACATGGCAGCAGAAGATGTAAATCAATGTGCCCAGGGGCTTCCTGTTCAGACAGCGTTAGGAAAGGATGAATGGCAAATTCCTTTGGCCACTAGCGGTAATGCGCATGGGTGGAACTCCCGTGGTACGGAAGTAGTGAGGCAACCTCTTCCCTTAAATGTCTCGCTGGTGCTGACTAGAAGGTCACCTGAACCTCAGGGCTCTTGGAGACTATGTAACGAGGAGGATAGGCGATGTGAGGGAGGGGGCTCGTGATCAGGGAACCGGCATGAATTTCGTTTTGGTGTCCTGGAAACCAAAACCAAATTCATGCCAATTTATGAGTACTCCGTTGCGGAGTGTTCATATTTGGTATGAATTTCGTTTTTAGTTTACACTGCTCCTCCGGCCCGGGGGAGCAGGAGAAAACTAAAACGAAATACCTGCCAATTATGAATACTCCAATTCATGCATGATTTTCGTTTTAGTAAAGCCGCATGAATTGGAGTATTTGTGAATGGTAAACTATACATCTCAGAATGCAAGATAATGCCAACCTGAAAAATCTAGTTAAGCCCAATACCCGCATCGTGTAGTATTTGATCTCCCAAGGCGAACTCATATTGTTGCCAGAGAGTAGATGAAGTCAGCTGTCTGGTGTGTGTCCCCTTAGCACATTAAACATTATTTGTAAAATGAAAACCGATAAGTATTAAACATGTCAGCAGTGGTGGAAATGCAAAACATTTAGGGGGATACCACATGGGTGGGGGGCACAAATTACAATATGTGTGTGGTAGTCTAACAAAAAACACACTTCAAAGAAAACATTTTTGCTCCATGAAACTAGCGCAAAATGCACATTTGGAAAAAAATAGTGTGCCCAGCCTGTAGAATGCCTACTTTCAACAGTGATGGCCCACGCCCCATCGATATTCATGGGCATGGCCCATTGATTCCTGGTGTCCCTTTCAGGATAGATGATGAAAGAAAACGGGCTGAGCAAATAGAGCCAGGAAAAACGCGAGTGACGCTGGGGAAAGGAGCACAGCGCAGATAAGGTCACCGAGCCCCCAGCTTCGCTTGGCGAAGCTGGGGCTCAGTAAAGCCTATTCAGGGGCAGGGCTGAGGCAGGCCGGGTCCTGAGATCAGGCCAGACATCTCATCGGCATGAGATGTCTGGCCTGATCTCAGGACCCGGCCTGCCTCAGCCCTGCCCCTGAACAGGATCTTGGATCCGGCGAGAACCGGCCCATTGACTAAAGCTGCAGGTCAGCACAAAGACATACGGGGCAAAGGCCTAGTGTGAAAACAAATCACGTATCCCCACAGATAGGGCCTGTCTGACTCGCGGCAGATGAGACGCAACAGGGCTCCTCGTGCGTGTCCCATATGATGTGTTTATTGAGAGATAGGGAGAGAAAGTGATATATGTCCCCAAGGGTAAGCTTGCCTGATCTGCCAAGAGAAGCAGCAGTGGCCTGACTATCCGCCTTGTCTATGAGTCACATTAAGGGAGGAGCTATACGTGTTACCCAATGTACACATCACAGCGCCACCCCTGGGGAATGTTATCGATGGATTCCGACCCAGGACGTGTTCTTGTAAAACTTCATTGTACAACCCCCGCCATTTGGCTTCAATGATTCCAAGCAAAAGCGCAGAATAATGCCACAATCTAAAAGCAGTGCTTTTTTCTATGGAAGTTGTCAGCCCAAGGCAGTCCTTGTTTTACTGTTGCACACTTATTGACGTGAGTCACCCCGATCCGGTGATGTAGCTGAGTTCTTTTAGAGTAATAATGTTTGAGGGGGTCGCTGACGCCAAACAACTTGATAAAGATGCGGCTGAACATTGTTCTACTTTTGCTGGGTTAAGTAGCAGTAGGTGCTCCTAAGTGAGGATATTGCCATTTAGCTGAACTAAACTGTTAAAATAACAATCACTGAAAAGGCGTGAGCTGAAAACATATGGGGAACTCTCCTGAAAATATGAATACTAAACAAGGCTACTTCACATGGATAGGGCATTAATGTGTAATGGATTTAGGTATTAAGCCATACATCAAATATGAAAACAACTTCGGTGGCGGGCGGCAAGAAAAGGGATGCAATGATCCATTTTTAACAATCAGGGGTGGTCACTGCACATTCATTGATTTAATACATGTATTAAAAGAAGTTTTGTAATAAACACAGATAGTTATGCAGATCCTTTGTCACAAACTTCCAGCTTGTTGTTATTCATGATGTTAAAAACATTTGCTTAGTGACTGACTACAATTTAATTGTTGTGCATGTTAGGATAGTAGACATCCCGGTGACAGATACAACCAAGTCTTTAAATGGGCGCTTTGTGTTGCTCACTTTAACATCACAATTTTGCAAGGTAGCTGGTGCTTTGCAAGCTCTTTCAGTTGGAAATGTTCCATCATGCATATGAATGGCTCTGCCACTGATAAAAGAAATGTGTTTGCCACCTGAGCACCTTAACGACCTGCAGAGCCGCAGACTCTGTGTGTATGCGTGTGTCTGCCTAGCTGTGACCGCTAGGCAAACACGCACAAACACAAAACGTCTAGTGTGACTTGGGAAACTGGCAGTGCTTGAATGTCCGGCCTGAGCCGATTATATATTTGAGTCGGGAGGAAGAAAAAGCATCAAAGAAGCATTTCTTGAGCCTTTGAACTAAAGGTACGCTCTGTAAAAAGCGAACAGACTAGTGGTACGGCGTACCAACGATTTATATTACACTTCCATCTCTGTAAATCAGCAAGTTGTGTGACCTGTTTTCTATGTTTCCTGGGGTGTCACACTTGCCAACAAAAGCTAAACAGTCTTGATCAGTGCAGACTACACTCAAAAACACTGTTTAGCTGTGCAGAGATTATTCCATGGAAAGAGTCCTTTGCAGAGGATGCATCAGTCTTCTGAGCTGTCTTACATGCATTGCTTTGTTAAAAGTTTAGTTTACATTTTTGGCGGACTTTCATATATGGCTGGAGCCCAGCGGGACACACAACCGCACTGTAGCCGGGCAGCACACTATCATCAGCATTTTCATTCATTTTGTTTTTGTTCCCTGTGCTCTGGAGGCCACAGGAAACGTAACGAACGAGACAAAAACATTTCGTTTATGGTTCCTGGGCTCCTGAGTGCAGAGAATGAAAAGAAAATGAATGAAAATGCTGGTGTGTCCCTGTGGGCTCCAGCAGGGAGCCATCATGAGACAGCACACTGGCCCTTCTGGTGTGCAGGGGTTGTGAGCAGTCAGGGCTCATGAGCAAAGAAGAGCCCATTCTTCCAAAGAAGAGGCTGCTTCTGGGTTTGCATTTCTCTGCACTTCTGAGATAGGTCCATGCAGGGGTGCACATTTCAGGAGGTGGGATCTAACCCTTCAAATGTTGGGAGAGGGGTTATCTTCAGAGACTTTGGGGGGCAAACCTGCTTGGTTGGGGGCCTCTAACTTCTTTTACACATTCTAATGAAACCATTATGGTGCAACTTCAATGTTACAAGCGGGTACAGCTCATCCTCACAGTAGTCCTTAAGTGTCTGGTTTCAGACGTGAAGGAGTTAACTGTTAAGTATCTATCTACTTCACGTCTAAAACCAAACACTTAAGGATTACTGTGAGGATGAGCTGTACCCCTATACACTTCCAATCACCCCACCGACATGCAAATGCTAGCACCTCTGTACGATATCAATTGTCTAAAAATGTATGCATACGAACACAGGTGCTAACAATGAACTGCTTTACATTAGGAATGCCCATACATTGGCATGTTCTAATTTGCATTTTTATTTGAATTGTCAGTGTGTTCTGTTTCGGCTGCAGCTTCTGGCATTCAGATTGTTAATTTTTTCCTTTCTTCCGTCTTGCAGAAATATCACTTTGGTGGGCGGCATTTCCAATGGACAGCTGTGTCAGCTGCATTGGGGAAGCATGCGGCTTGCTGTAGTATTCTGCAACCTAGAAGGACCTTCGAGGAAAGACTGGTGTAACCATAAGCAGCAGTATTAAGATGTGCTCATCTGTTTGCAAATAGGAGAGAACGTTTCTACGGTAGAACACTTGACCGCTCTGTTTGTGATCACACTGGTAGAAGTAGATTATTGTAATCGGCAAGAAAAAAAGACTGTCATTTGCCTCTAGTGCCAGAATATGATAGCAAATGTGATTTGACATTTTCCTCTCTTCAGCTACCTAGAGTTCTGCGCTGATGCTGCCTCGTCAGGGTCTTTGCTGCGATTGAGGGAATTCAGTCAGGCCAAGATAAGACATAAATGCAGATGCTGACACTGACCTGAAGAGAACTTGTCTTTGGTTGGGTAGTCAAAATACCGAACCACAGGGAGTTCGATTTATAAGTAAAATATGTTTCAACAATTTCTGAGTTTAAATGTACTGGACCTATGTTGTGTGCAACTTATTTAAGTGCTGTGTGGGTTTTGTTTAAGTACCCGTTCTAGAAAGTGCAGCCTGGCAAAGAAACATGTAAACTACAGCCATTAAGCTCTTTCTGAAAACAAGAGATAGTTGATCTGTTATCTGTGGGGACCACGGTTGCTGATTCATTGGTCTGGTACAAACATTGCAATTGTCACTACAGCGTCTGGCCTATCAAAGGCATACTTCCTATTTTACTTTTAACAGATGCAGAAGTAGACAGCCAGCACCCTAGAAGAGCAGCAGTGTCAAATTGCATTCTTAATTTACTGACAGCATGAATACAGTTGATCAGCTATTAATAAAGCAATTTGTGGTCTTATCCGCTCAGAAGAAACAGGAAGTGAAACGATTGGGACCCGATCAGACTGAAATAAATATTAAACAAGCTGCAAAAGATCAGGGTAAACAGTATACACGCAAGTTTGCAGCAACCTGGTATGAGAAAAAAAAACTGCCTTACATGTGGCACTTCTAAAAATGCATTATTCTGATTTCTCTGCTTGCTCTTCGTCAGTGAGGCTCCCTGGACAAAAACAGGAGTTACTGACTTAAAACATCTGTTGGAGAAAATGTAAAAACACAAACTTTGCAAATTCCTAATTGATAACCTGTTAAAGTTGGGCATGTCTGAACTTGTAAATGTAGCAGGCCAGTTAGACGAGATAGCCTAAGTAAGCATAAGGAAGCATAATGTGGAAGTGGACAAAAACAGATACATGTTATCAAAATTAATAGACTTCATACAGTTGTATGGTGCCTTTGAATTGGCATTGCAAGGCCACGATGAAACAGATGGTTAATTGAATCCTGGAGTATTTAGAGGGTTAGTGGATTTTGTTTCAAGCCTGGACAGATCAATGGGCGTTCATTTAAAAACAGCAACTGTATTTAAATGAACCCCCAAAACTATTCAGAATGAGCTTCTGGATTGCATGATGGATGTAACGAGAGAATGCATCATGCGGCAGATACAACACATTCAATGTGTGGCTATCCAAGCTGATGAGACAGCTGATGTGTCTAATGAGACTCAATCTGTGCTAGTGTTTCGGTATCTTGATGAGAATGATAAGGTAGATGAATGATTGTATTGTTTTCTTCATTTAACAGATTCCTCAGCTGATTCTATTCTATTCATGAAGTAAACCTTCTATTTCCAGACCCTCAAAACAGACAAAAAGTAATTGCACAAAGTTACGATGGTGCCAGTGTTATGCGTGGATCTGCTGGGTGGGGTCCAAAAAAAAGTCAGGGATATGTACCCAAATGCAATTATGTCCATTGTTATGCACACCAATTGAACCTTATCATGGAGCAAGCATCATCAAAAATATGAAAATCCAAATTTTTATTTGCTGATTTGGCTGCAATATCATGATTATTTTCATGTTCCCCAAAAGGACTGTAGTTCTCCAAGAAATTGTTGGTAGAATGATGGAACTTTCAGTTGGGATGGTTTACCAATACAGGGAAGATATTATTGAATGCCTTCATACAATTCAAGCCCGGGAGAGCACGGGCTCGGTCACGATGGGCGAGTCTCGAGGGTGTCTCCGATTCCTGGAAGACAGGGAGTTTATTTTCTTTCTCTTTCTATTCCACAATATTGTGCCCCATGTTAAGATTCTCTATAATCAACTACAGAAGAGAGACATTGACACATTCTATGTAGAAAAAGTCACAAAAGACTTTGTCAACAGCATCAAAAAGGAAAGAGAAGCCACTGACAATATAGATGCTAAACTGCCACATGATTCTGTGTTAGCAAATCACAGACAAAGCTAGAGCACTTGAACCAGGTGGCAAAGGAAGTGTGTACCATTATAATTGTCAATGCCAGAGAGAGCATCTAGTTAGTAGCACATTATTGCAGGGGGACCAGTTTCAGAGATACAATGCATATTTCCCTGTTGAAGTACTAAGAAAACTGGCCAAGCATACCCCATGTTGAATAAAGACAACCTGCACACTGAATTATCCGGAATCTCTGAAAGACCAGCACTCCAATGTGCTAACAGTGCCTTTGCTTTATTTGGGCTATTTATTTATTGATAACAATCTTGACAATTTTTTTTCAGAGACTTTCATTTTGTTGAGGATTCTCATGAACACACCAATGACCACAGCAGAATCCGGGCGATGCTTTTCAACCCTGAAACGGATTGAAAGATTCCTAAGAAATACAATGACCGAAGACAGGCTTAATGCGCTGGCTATGCTGTCTATTGAAAAGCAACTTATCAATGAAATTCCGGAATTCAATAAGTAAGTTATTGAGAAGTTTACACGTCCTACAGTTAGGCATGCAAAATGTCTGTACAAGAAGTGAGCAAGAGTGACTCCTAACACACAGTGCATTTTCGATTGTATTTATGACTTGCAGGAGTGCTCATACATGCTTCACTATGCCGACAGCCTCTGTACATGTACAATCTTGATGTGGGTTTTTACAGAGCAAATCCCTTAGGAAAAAGCTTCTCCTTTATATATTTTTTCTTAATGTTGTTGACATACATTTACTGCACTTAAAGTTTATTTTTTGTTGCTTTGAGGGTACCGCTTAAGAGGGCCACAGGTAAATGTTAGTTTGGTCAGGGACTTGGGGCACTTTTGTATTGTTCTCTCTTTTTAATATGGGTGGGTGTGTGTTATGTTTATACATATATGATGCATCTGTATACCACAATAAAAAGGTTGAATGGTTTTCAATAGCTAAATATTTTTGTCTAAATACTAATGTGTTTTTTCATGAGGTAATTGTGTCAGTGCTGACATTCAATGTTAGCTTCCCGAACATGCATGTTCAGTATTTTTTCAGACATATGATGACCTCAGGATTTATTTGCATCAGTTCACACAGAAAAGAGCAAGACCTACTTTACAGGTAAGAAAAACAATATGGTTGTTGTTCTTTGTATGACATAAATGCATGCTTGTGATTGCTTGTGGCATTTTACAAAGTAAGAGCATTGGAATACATTCTTCTTCTCAAGATCTGCCTGTAAAACTAATACATTTTTAGCCTCTTGGTTAAAAACGGTACTGTAAAATGCATACTTTTAACCCTTTTTTTCAAAATGTTCATGGGGGGGAACCCCTCCAATTATCCCTTAGATTGGTTCAGGCTAATCGGGGAGAAATATTGACACCCCTCCAGTTAAAAAATGGACCAGCCACCACTTCATCTCCTCTACCTGCTCTCCGCTACTACCACCTCTCCGCTCTCCAACTCTTAAGCCTCTTCTTCTTCAACCACTCTCCAATTTCCAGCCTTCTCCAAACACAAGCTTCCTGCTCCTACAACCCACGATACCTGACTCAAACTTGGTTTACTTAACAGTGTGTGCCCCCCACCATCTGGTTGGGCTGTGTAGCAAGGGTCTGGCACGAGTTCCTGTTAATTTGGTGAGGGCTGTGATTGACGTTTCTTCCTCTGTGCACCTGATGTTCCTATGACCTAAATGGGCTGCACTAAGTCTATAACTGGTCTGTCCATTTGGGTTTTAAGCACATCAGACTCTGATGTGCTGTGCTCTGCAGTGTTTTCAGTGTGTGATTACACTTGGCAAGCTTTGGGGCACTTCAGTCCACTGAGCTCATGGGGAACTAGTAACATTGTATCTGCAGCGGCAGAATATCTAGGTGGGGAATAATGTCACTGGATCCATCTTCCTGCACCAAACTCGCATGTGTTTGGTAAGTCGGGAACTCACAACATTGAAACCTAGTTCTGTGGGTCTCAGGAACTTCCAGAGGAAAGTCTTTTGATGCAGTGAGGAAAGTTCTACCTTAGCACAAAAGGCCTATTGGGCAAATCATATATATTCCTCTCTCACGCCCAAACAGAATATGTGAAAACATGGAAAAAGAGAGGATATTGAGTGATTTATTTGTCACCTGTCACCTAGGTATCTATCCCTTCAAAAAGACTATAGCTGCCCTTAAATGTGGGTGCCTCGCTCTAACCAACGGTGATGAGCCGCCTACCTAGGTGAGGGATGGAGAGAGAAATCTTACCCTATCTAGAGACTTTCTCAATCCCTTTCATGTATCTAAAATATGATCACAATAAAAAAATCTTAAAAGATAAACTGTTGTGAAGTGTTACGACTGGACTAGTATGTTCATACAATTTTATTAATTACTGTCCCAAACTAGTTGTATAAATAACTCTCAATCACCGACAAACATATGCTGCTATGTCAAGTTGTGGACTTCTTCCGCATAGATGCATGTAAAATGTCCTACTGGCACACAAACATACTTTAGTGAAGAGAGATCTTCACTTGCAATCAATGTGAGCCTTAGGTTTCTGAGGGGGTGTGCTATTTTCATTATGCACATCCTCACTTGTAAGTCGATCGGTTTCGGTAGCACTTTTCTGATTTAAGCCACCTTCTTCAGGAAATGTAGGTACAGGGTCACTTCCGAACCACCTTATTGCACCTTTTGTTGCCAGAAAAACATACCACAGCTTGTCAACTGCTTACTATGTTCAGCCCACTATCCGTTGAGAAACTCTTCTCCCCTGCTTACATTGGTGAGCTTATTTAGGTTACAAAATACCAAGACCGTGAAGTTGTGTGTCTGCTTCTTACATCCAACTTCAGTGTTCGAATCTTAAATTTTTCAGTGCTGGTCAGTGTGGGCATGAAATTGTGCTTCCTCTATAATTGGAGGAAAGTTGTAACAGTATCTAAACACTCAATACCATCGACAAATGTAGAGAAACACTTTTTTTATTTTTTATAAATGTTTATTGGTTCAATTTATCACACACAAAAGTACAAATAAGCAATTTTAACCATTTACATTAATCTCTTCCAATCAACAAACAACGTTAAATCATTAAATCATAAAAGAAGGTGGTTGGGTTTCCACTTTGAATCCCTCCTCACATCTTCACTTAAAAACCAACAGAATGATACAGTCTAAAAACCTTTAAACTTAACTTCATTCTTATTTTCAGAATTTAGCAGTCTGGAACGCCCGGTGTGGCCTAAGGACTCTTAATGACTCAAATGGTTGACCAGCAGGAGCTCCCCCACCTGAAGAAAATAAATGCTTTAAGGCGGTGTTTGCCTGCCTTTAGCTCCTATGAAAGGTTTAATACAGCAGCTTCTGTGTGTTGCAACACTTCCAAGCAAAGGCTTATTATCTCTCCCATCAGCATCCACTCCCACTATTGTTGATCTAATTCAGTGTGGCTATTCGCTTGATGTTTTTTAAGGTGTTTGGACTGTAAACTTGACAGGGCTGTACAGGAGGCTACCCAGTGGTTAAGCGATTCCACTGTTCCAGCTGACCTGCAATATCAGCAGTATGACTCCTCCTGTAGGATTAGTTTCCTTTCTAATTCCACCTCTCTTGTATCTGGAATGGTTAATTTCACCCTCAGCAACAGGTCTCTGTAGTGTGCCGAAGAGAATTTCCGCAGATATTGGGGAGGTTGGTTCATGCCCTTTTTTTTCAATTTCCCAGCTGAGTCTCAGGGGATCTAGGTTCTGTAGGCGGACCGTTTCGATCCAGTCCTGCTCTTGTAATTTCTTTAAATCTTCATGGGATTATTGAGTAGCCCTTTCTAATTCAGTTCTCGTTCACCCATTATTCCCTCAATCTTTTCCCCCCAATTCCTCAAAGATGGGTCTGTGGTATTTTCCATCAAGTCAAACATTTCAAAGGGCAAGCCACCTTCCGCCAGTCTACATTTCCGATATAAGACTATGGTTTTCCATAGTGCAATTCCCTCCAAAGATTGGAGTCCAAGTCCTTTTCTTATCACCAGCATTGGGAGGGTATTGGGCAGCCTTAGCACCTCCTCCAAAACAGACCCTCAAGTAACAGCCAATTCTTCCAGGGCTTACTCAACATTCCCTCCAACCCATAAATTAAGCTGGGCACCACCTTCTGGCGATAGAATGACAGAAGTGGTGTATGGGAAAATGTACAGTACTTGTGGAGGCTTCTCGAGCCCTGGGCTGTTAATCGTTTGGTCTTTGATAGAAGAGAGTGGTAATGGGCGCTGTCATCACTGTTCCTATTGATGACAACCCCCAAGTAGACCATAGTATCCATCACTTCTATCTTCTCCTCGCCAATCCACCAAACTTGATCACTTCGCTGGCATCTATGGACGGACATCATACTTAGGATTTTAGATTTGCAGATGTTGATTTTCATATCATTAGCTTCTAAGAATTGGAGGAAGCACTTAATTCTCCTCTGCAAACCAATTGGTGTTAGATCCATAAATATGATATCGTCCGCATACAAGACCCAGGGCATGGGTGTTCCATTTATTTTTGGTGGAGGGCTCTCACCTCTTCCTGTGATTCCCCCAAATCAGAGATTTACAGGCTGAACAAAAGCAGGGTGAGGGCTCAGCCCTGCTCCAGTCCCTTGTATGTCAGACTTTTTCTTGAAAGCACTAGTGGGGCTGCCATTCTCCTTTGAACCGAGATGTTACTATAGAGAGCGCAAAATCGCTGCCAAAAGAGCCGCTTGACAGTTCCATTATTTTTATTTAGCCCACAACTTTGCCCTGTTCACGCAGTCAAAGGCCTGCTCCAAGTCCAACAAGGCCATATGGATGCAGGCCCCTGACTCTAGCGCTCTCAGTTTTAGAATCCCAATTGCAAATATGTTTAAAGATGTCCCCACTCCCTTTACGAAACCCGTTTGTTGGGGGTCCATCCTGCCTAACTTGGTAGCCCATTCTGTCAGGTCCCGCAGGAGGATTGAGGCAAACAGCTTTCCCAAAGTATCCAAAAGGGCGATCGGACGATGTTACGTGGGTTCGCTCTATCAGCCTTCTTATAAATAGGAGCAACAATTGCCTCCCACCATGTACTCAGTATCTGCCTTGTGCGAAGGACCTGCTCAAAGATCTGCGCCAGGAGCAAACTCCACTCCTTCTGATTTTCTTTAAGGAGATGGTTTGAGATCCTGTCCGGTCCCGCAGCTCTTGAATCTCTGAGCCCCTAAATCCTTGCTACAAAATCCTCCCTTTCTATAGCTATCTCCCACCTAGAGTGTAGGTTGGGAATCTCCATTGGCAGTACATCACCCGGATCAGAAAAAAGCCCTGATAAATGGGCAAAACAGCTTGTCTCACTTGCTCAGAAACTCTTTTCCTTAAAGTGAAATCTTCCCTTTTCAATGATATACGCTCAGTCTCCTCATAGAGGGCTTCAGCCTCTCTTAGTTAGGCAGGAGGTCCACTGGTGTGAGCCTGAAGGGTCTCCCTAGGGATTTTGGAAAGTGGTCAGAACTGGGCAGCTCTGCTAGGCCAGTGGGGTGGGATAGGTCTTGAATCAACAAACTGGCTTGATGTGCAGCACTGACAGGGACCAAGATGGGGTGACCAGGGGATCCTTCCCTCATCAATCCCGGGCTCAACGTCCACTGGATCAGAGTGGCAGCCAGTCCCTCGAATCACCACCTTGCCAGACCCCAGAACCAGGTTGGGGACTTCATCACAGTGTCCATCACTTGCCCAACGTATTGGTGCATTCTGCCCGATTCATATTGATTGGTTGAATGTTGCCCTTTTTATTTAGGAAGAATGATTTAATAGCTAAAAATCAGCAAAATTGAACACATGACATAATTTTATTCTCTACTATTTTTAGTCATATGTACTTTGCACTCCCTTTTATAGTGACTTTGTAACAATATATTAAGAATATACCCTTTGGCCTTAACATTCTGCTTTCTCTATCACCCATGTAACCTTTCAACAGGAGCGATTAATACATTTATTGATGTAGAAAATCCCATCTGTCATGACTTTTGTAGGTCAACATCAATCGCCTGATCCAGTGAACATCTCAGTGAGCTCTTGGGATCCACACAAACTACCATTTCACAGGGACCCGCAGAATCCTGTTACAAATAAAACAGAAGATTGCAAAATGGCATTGAAGTAGGCAGCTTAAAATGCCATTGCTGGGACTGGTGTGTTTCGTTTGGAATGCTTTCTACTTAAAATGTGCTCTTACCTAGAGTTATACTTCCTGTTTTGCATAATGGATGCATGTGTCTAAGCTTTCGGCCATTTTGGTTTCAAGGGTAGTAAGCACCCTGCTCATGTTTCAACAAAGCTACTATCTGATGAGATTCAAGTATGAGATCAGATTTGCTTGTGCTTTACTCCAGGTAGGTCTGGGGGTCATTGTATTAATCCAAAGGCTGTAATACTTAGACTGGGATGGTACATGGTCATGGCACAGTATTGCTTGAAAGGGATGGACATTACTCAAGCAATACTTCAATACTTTGCCACTATGCAGACATTGAGGCGGGTACATTATAGAGCCGCTGGTGGGATTGGTCAATTCCATTTGGAATGCTTTCCACCTATAATAGGATATTACTCAGGGGTCCACATTCTGTTACGTTTCATTGTACTCATGCAAGCAATCTGGTTTCACAAAGCAATATGATCATTTTAGCCTTCAACCCTTTTAAGCTAGAAAGGGTGTGAGCACTGTGAAGAATCAGAGAGGATTCCCACAGGAAACCTGGCCTGGGACCCTTCCCATGTGGAAAAGGAAAGGCATGTGCTTCCTGATCCTGACCCTGTGGGAGGATCACATGGGAGGGGGGATCAGGTCAGGAGGAATGGGATAATACCTTTACCAACTTTCCGAGAGACCCTACACTATTAATATCCTATTGTAAAATGGAAACTGTAGAAGGAAAATCTAATTGTAACATTGGGGACTTCATGCCCCACAATGCCCAAAGCACTTGGATGAGGAAGAGGGATTTGGAGACATTGGACTGCAAGGTGCAGTCTATTGATTTCAATAACCCACAGCTGAGAGGGACTAGGGGGTATAAAAGGCCCCCTCAAGTGCACTCCATGAGTTGTAGCAGAAGAAGAAGCAGAGGGTGCGGTAATGTGTGTGACTCCATGTTGCAGCAGCCAACGAAGTTGAGGGGCAGCAGAGACGACGGAGCTGCAGCTGATTGTAAAGTGCATGCCGGTTTCGTGAGGGTCTGTACACTCAAGCACCTTGAATGCAGAGATTGCATGGCAGGAAGCGTTATTCCAGAAGGCTTCCCAGTGAGGATCTCTTGTGCAGAGGCTGCGTGGCAGGAAGCGTTAATTCGGAATGCTTTCCCCAAAGTGAAGTGTGCTCCGGTGGCAGGTGAGCACCGGAACACTTGTGGAGCGAGGACCTATCTTGACCTGACCGGCACAGGCTGCGGGGAGCAGGAGGAAGCAACTTACCTTGGAGCTGGAAGCAGAGAAAGCAGAAGAAACCAAGGCAGCAGAGCAAGCGGATGCGTATGCAGCACCCAGGGAGTTCACTAGTTGAATGTGACCCTGGAACGCTCCGTGAGCGCCCGCTGGCCTGTGTTAGTAATTTTGAATAACAAACTAATGTTGAAAAGTGGAAATGGCAGACTGGGCATAACTTTGCGTACCAAACTGATGCTTACCAGCTAAAGTGGCAGAATAAGTACATTGGTAGCAATTGTAATTTAAAAGGTGACCAAAACCACCATTGGCAAAGCCAAAAGAGGGCAATAGTAAAAGGCATTAACAACAACCAATATTGCCCCAACTTAAAGAAGCCAATTTAAAAGACTGATTGTAAATTCTATTGTCACAAAGAGAAAGAGACAATAACTAAGAAAGACCCAAACAAGCACTGTCCAAGCCAAAGAAGAGCAGGGAGGATAAAAAGCCATTATCTGTATTTGGTAGATGTAGGAGTAGGAAAACAAATGTGGCAGATGAGCTGCCCTCCTAAAAGCCAGTGTTCAGGAGGAGAGGAGCATAATCTGCATTGCTGGTGGCAATCCCAAAGGTGGAATAGACATCATCAATGTGTTTTAAGTTTTCCCAGAAGAAGTATCCCATACTGAAGTTGTTGATGCTGATTTTGATGAAACCAAAAGTCTTTCATGTGGCAGAAGAGTCACCCTCCTGATAGCCAGTATTCAGAAGGAGAGGAGCAGAATCTGCATTATGTGTGGCACAAACAGCACCAATGTGGTTTATGTCTTTTCAGAAGAAGTGTTTATTACTGAACTTGTTGAAAGTCAAAAGACTTAACAAAGTTGTTTGAAGTTGAACTTTACCACAGAAGTACTTGCAGTAGAATTAGAAGTGTTTAGTCCTGGCAGACGAGTATACTAGGGCAGAGACCTTGTAGTGGTAACCTGGCAGGTGAGTGGACCAGGTCGAAGATATTGAAGTACTGTGCTGTGGATAAAGACTATGCAGGAGAAGAAGTGGTAAGGCAACTAAACAATATTATGAATCAATGCAGATTATTACTAACAAATAATTTTGTTGCCAATAAGGAACTGTGAAAGTGTTCTTGGTTCTGAAGATGTTTGTGTTGAACTCAGTGTTAAAAGTGGAGAAACAAAGAATTGTTATTTCTGTTGGAACTGTTCTGAAGTCCCACTGAGAGACTTTTTGAAGCAAGAAGAACCTTATTACCAGAACTTTGTTATAATACGGAACTTTCCTATTTTGAACTCTGGGTACAAATTCCTACTTTGAATCTGGGGAAGGCAACATTACCCAGGTCACAAGGAGTAACAGTTGTTAACTATATGTAAGACATTTGAAAAAATGTGCTTTGTGGAAAACTGGCCCAAAAGAGGTTGTGAATGCGCACAACTGAAGTAGAAAAACTCCTTGTTGGTGGGGTGATTGCATGAGTGGCTACAGCCGTATGGTTAGACTGGTGATCTTCCACTATCACCTATATAGAGAGCATATCGTGAGGGGCGCCCCTCACGATATGCTCTATATGTAAGACATAACTGTGATTTTGCTCTATTTTGAATTGCCATATATTCTCTTCATTTGTTTAGTGTATGTATAAGTGTGAGGGACAGATTCCTTTTGTTAAAGTGTTTCCTTTAGTTATTTTGACAGGCAGGGAAATTCTCTTTAGGGTAGGGGTAGTGAGGTGTTTATCAAACCCTTTTAAGTAAATAAAATGGCAAGTTACGGAAAACCTCTGCGAAGTTGTCCGCCTCAGATTTCTGACCCGTCACAGAACCTTGTAACTTTCTGCAATGCCTGGAAGAGTGCTCCTTCCATGCACTGCATGCAATTTGAGTATGCAATGCGCGATCAGATGTATTTCGACATGAAGAGATTTGAATATCCATTTGTCATCAGTGAAAGAGCATCCTGTCCTCTCTTCAGTTAGAAAGTAAAGTGTTATATACAACCCAGGACAGCCTAATTTGTGAAATCAGAAGCAAACATCTTAATAATGGCATATTTTATCACTCACCTAAGGGTAAATCATTTCATGCAAAATCTCACATCCTTCTCAACCATTCCATGTTTCTCCAAGGCCACTAATGATGTCTGAACAAGAATTTTAACTTGACATCATATGTTTCTGTCATTCTCAATGCACCCTCATGTAACCGCACCAACTTAATAAGACAGGGCAGATATAGGATGCCATTGGGGTATGCTCAAATTGCCAAATTCATCTTCCGAAAATATCTTGACATGATGTTCTGCGAGGACTCAACCCAGGATAAGTCAAAGTAATTTACCATCTTTCAAGCCGTAGCATCACTGAGCCAGAACGTCTGTGTGCCAGAGATCCTAGCATTCACATGGAACATTCCACCCCGTTTTCTGGTACTGAGTAATGTTCTCCATAATCGTTGCGCAAACAAAAGCACTGCTATCTAAATCAACTAAACCATCTAGGAGGAGCACAATCAAGAAGGCGATGGCTACAGGCAGCCACAATTTCCTGGCATGTGCACCTTAAAAATCCATATACACAAAAGACATAATGTATATCCCCAGCATCCTGACAACTAATCTATGAATCTAGAAATCTATTACTCTTGCATTTCTAATTTACGATACCATAGCCCTGTCTTCATTCACAAATGCAGAGAAACATTTGGTGAATGTCATCAGAGTACATTCATATTTTAATTAACAAGATAGGCACAAATGCGCAAACACATTTGTTCATGATGCAGGTACTAAAAAGACAGGATAAGATTCCATCATCACGTAAACAATGCAAAAAATATTTATAAATGTAAAAAGAGTCAGGGAATTAATGAATTGGTATAGTATATACTTTGGCATCTGCTGTAGTAGACAGCGGCCAAAACTGTTCTGAGGGCTGTTTTTCATTCTATATTTGGCAGATCAGAGTGGGAGGTAAAAAATAAAGTGATTGCGCCGCAAGCGATATAAGCTTTTTGCATTGCAGAAAAGAGCTTATTGTGTCTAAGTCTCAGCCGAGGATGCACATTTCGATGACAAGGACAGAAAGGCAATAGAAGACTATCCTTTCTTCAGGAAAAACCGGAACACATTTCATTTTCCCCACTTCACCACCTCTTGATGCTGCTTGCTGGTATGCAATTGCTGTGCCAAGAGAGGTCACCAGTGGTCAAAGTGTTCTTTACAGGAATTCTCAACATAACATGTGGGAAATACATTTGACAACATTTATTTAATTTTTTTTTCAAATTTATTATTGGCATTTATCAAAGAAATTCCAATAATAACCAGAAATAAATGTCCTTTAAAAAGAAATGTGGCACCTCATTAGATGATCCCTTCTGCTAACTGCCATCCAACCCCACATGTGCACTACTGGCCTGCTATTAGGAGCTATCTAATTAATTTGCTACCTATTTAATTGCCCTGCCAAGTGCTAATTTTCTTGCTCTGTCCTCCATAGAACATAGAGGGTTCACCTGTTACTCAAATATCCACATAGGCCTCTATTCTATATTAAACCTCAAGCCAGAAATATCCAAGCTCCAGACAGCTTCATCCGAACAGCAGGTAGGGGACCTCCTTGCCCCACATAACCCCTGCCAATATCTGTCACCTAACTCATAGTAGAATCGGCAAAGCCTATCCGGTGTGTATTGTTGTGCCAACGTACCATAATTTAAATTGCAATTCAGGTGCATGGGCACTGCTAATTGAAAATGTGATATGCTACCCGATAGCTACACATGATTCATCTGAAAGTACATGTTATAAAATATTTAGACATTTCTTTGGGTATTTCTAACTTTCATAAGTTTTGCAGCTGATATTAAGTGGTTCTAACCAACTGGGATGCTGGCTTTTTGTGTGTTCGGGATTGAGGGGGTTTGAATCAGACATGTAATACATTGACAACATACCATTTAATACTCAAAGAAACGTGTGTTTTATGGTGATGATGCTCTAGTTTTGAGTATTGTTATGGTGTTGGACCACTCTTAGATTGTCTCCTTGTCAATATAGAGACACCTCAGAATGTTGCACATCTTATAATGTACATACCATTACAAAATGTATATACAGGAAGATTCCGGATGGTGATCCACCAAATAGTAGATCGGGTGTTGTGAAAGATTGAAGATATGCACATTATGTCCACTTAAACTCATCACTCATAACTTTTTCTCATACATTTTCATCCTGAAGACCAGACATGATTTACACGTTGTTTTAAGTTCGATATTGCAGCAACAGACAACTCAGTAACATATTCTAATGTAGTAAGCATTATATAGTGTGCAGTAGATCACAAATCACATCATCCTTTGTACAGTATTACGTCACCTCAAAAAATCGTAATAGTTTCGATGTTATGGGTAGCAATCTTTTCATGCATCTCGTGTAAATTATGTCAATTTGATATTAACGCTCTAAATCTGGTCCAGATATCAAGTAGGCTTTTGAAGTTTGACATACATTAGCATTTAAAGCCATACTTCATGTTAGGGTATATTTTGGCAGTCACACACGCTATATTAAATTGTCTACGTGAGCACTGGAAACTTAACCTATGTTGCCCAGCAGGTACTTGGCACGTAAAGGTGTGTTTGGGGCGTCTGTAATAGTGTATTATAAGTCTGGTGCTGCATTGTCATTCAGGGGCAGGACCATACCAATCCAACCAAGCATGCCAAAGTTTTATACTCTGCCCAAGATCCACAAAACTCTTGAGAATCCCCCCGGTAGACCTATTGTTTCGGGCACTGGCTCCCTTCTAGAACCACTTTCTAAAGGTGCAGATCGCTTCCTAAACCCATATGTTAAACTATGGCATCCTACATCCAGGACACCACAGAAGTTATCAGATTGGTGGAAGGCCTTAAGATTAACAACAATGACCTACTGGTTACCTAAGATATTGTTGCACTATATACCAAAATTCCCCAGGCAGCAACTTTGAGTATGGAAGAAGAGAAATTGTTATCTTCCAGAACGACAGGCAAAACCCCAAATTCTTTTATTCTTTGGTGCACTGAGATGGCACTATGCGAAAATTATTTCTCTTTCAACAACCAATTTTACAAACAAATACATGGCACAACTTTGGGGCCAGCTATGGCTCCAACCCTTGCAAATTTATATGTAGAAACCATTCAAGTCCATACTATTATGACTGATCTTAATCCACATAGAATATACATCCAATTATGGAAAAGGTTTATTGATGATGTTTTTATGATTTGGTAAGGTGAACTTTGATGCATTTGTACTTTGGTTGAACTCACAAAATCCCTTTTTGCAGTTTACTAAAACTGTGAGTCTTAAAGCAGTCAACTTCTTGGATTGAACAATCTATGTTAATAAAGAACTGTCAACACTCCAAGTTCGGCCTTTTCATAAGGAAACTGACAAACATTTTATGTTAGCTTATTCAAGCTTTCACCCTAAGCACAATAGACAAAATTTGCCTTTCGGACAATTTTTGCGCATGAAACGCAACAGTAGCACCAAAAGAGATTTTGTGATGGAAGCAGACAACTTGAAACAAAATTTGATTCGGAGGGGCTACCCTAAGAAAATTGTCAAGACAGCATATCAAAGAGCGTCAAATAACAACATAGACGCTATTTTGGAATACAGAGAGAAAAAAACAAATAGTGACAACATTGTGTTTGTTAGCACATACAACCCACTATCGAATGGTATATCTAAGATTGTGAGAAACAACTGGCATATACTAGAAAAGGGTGATTGTCCGTTGTTAACACCCAAATGCGCCTTTCGGAGGAGTACAAATCTGAAGGAACTAGTCACTCAAAACGATGTGGCCATTAAGCCTAGTGCTCAACCTACACTAACCGAGAGTTGGGGTTTGCCTAAAACTACAGGACACAGCCCTTGTGGGCATTGTAACTGTTGCGCACAAACCATCAGGTCTAAAGACATCGACTTGGGCCTTAATAAAAGATGGGAACAACGAGTCCTGACAAACTGTAACTCAATGATGGTAGTATATGCTATCTGGTGCCCGTGTAATAGACTATAAATCGGCAAGACCGAAAGGAAAGTAAAGGTCAGGATAGGCAAACATAAAAGCTGCATCAGGAACAATACCATCAATGCACCACTAGTGGGGCACTTCACAAGCTTGGGACACAAACCTGAAGAATGAAGGTGGACAGTAGTTATGAAGAATGAATAAACTGAAGACCCGAATAGCGATAAACATAAGCTGAGTGTACAAGAACAAAAAATGATCTTTTTAACGAAAAGCTATCCCCATGGCCTAAATGAGAATATTGACTGGAGTATATTTATCAAATAATAGTTCTCAATCTCTACCCTTGATTGCCACTGCAATTGTGAGCTGCCCAAGGAACCGCTGTTGTTCCCTTGTTTTTGCAGTGTGGAGGAGCAACTCAACCGTAATGGAGCCCGCATTCCGAACCCCAGGTACTTATGACACCTCTCTTGCTCACCATTTATTCAGCGTTATTTCACTGGTCCACAGGAACCGCTTAGTAATAAGTCTACAACTATACCTTCCCATGTGCACCCGGAGCACGACAGGCGATAGTTAATTACTATCCCATAGTACCTTATATCGTACATCTTGATATTTTATGTTAACTCTTAAGACATCTATCAACCTGGTTTTGTTTAACCTATTTCTTCTGGCTATAATTATTTAGTTCTCGTTATTCATTAAGAGATAAGAGCTAGCTTGTCTTTTACTTCAAGTAATATCTTGTCACTACACTGATACCAGCCCTATAATTATGTTGTAGAGACCAACTACCAGCCTCGCTAATCACAAGCTGTATCAACAATAAGACGGCACCGTTTGGTTAAAGAAACACTAACCCGTTACAGCCAGATGCCTGAAGTAAGTCTCTGCGTGAGCCTACTTTTGAGCACTATTTGGAAGAGAGTATAACACCAGCCAGTATATCGATTGAAAGGTAGTTACCGTCACACTCATGGTTTATAGGATATTGAGTTGTATCTTTGTGTGTTTACAGGGATTTCTCTGGTGACTGCGACACCAAGAATATATGTAGTACCCGAGATTCACTTACCAACACTAAGGAGACGGTAAGCTTCCCATTAAGGGTTTTATCAATCAACTATGATGACTTATGAATCAGATAGCTTAACCACAATAATTATAATGTGGTCTATATTTTCTTGATTAGGTTTGGCCTTGAAATACTCCTTTGTACTAAGAACATGAGCTTGTGGGCTTATTTCATTTAGAATTACCCACTAGGAATACCATTAAGGACTCCACACTGCCACGACAGTTTCAACATGTTAAGTTCTGCCAAGTTACCATCACGACTGAGGCTGTGGACCTGTCTGTCCCAGCCTCCACACATACCCCCCTGAAGAAGTTCATTATACTAATCCGAAGGACTAGAGGAATGAAACATGTAGGGCTACTACAGATACTAAAATAAAGTATTGTAATAAGGAGTAAAACCCCTCTAGTGTACTTTAGATATATTCTGACCGAGGAACCTTATTGAGTGACACTTTTCAATGAAAGGTCTCAATTGATGTATCTTGTGTGGATTTTGTTTACAAAACAAGTCGAAGGTTCAATTTTCCTGAAATTGTTACACAAATTGTTACAGAAATTGTTTAAATAATGATATGTACACTGGGAGTTGTTCTTGTATCCAAGTATGAGATACAGTTGAATTGAGTATTGTGCACTTTATTGGCAAATTGGTGACTAGCACATAGCACTTTTTTGAAAGCACTGGTCACTTTGTAAGTAATAGTTTTTTACTTATTAGGTTTTATGTACACGTTTTTAACTCTGTACGCTTTGTATTAAACTTGTTTTTAGCAGATTTAGCAATGAAGTCAGGTTGCATTTTCCATGAACCTTTATGTGTCACTGTCCTAAATTGATTTTCAGTGTGATTTATTCCAACCATCCAGTGAATTGAGTGTCTATTAGGCACGGGAGCCTTTTTGTTCTTTTTTTCTATTGAGATATGTCAGGTTTGCTCCCGTGTAACCTTTAGATATACTTGACTTCCCTCCAAGTGTTTCTAGCTTCCAGTATGGCTATCGGTCATGGGAACCTCTTTACAAATCCCTCCGAGTATATATACACACTAAATACAAGCCAATTCCTAATAACACCAGGTGTGACTAACCGTAAAAGATGGCCGAAGATAAAGTTAAAAGCTATAATGACAAGTATGTACTAGAACTACTCGCAAGAGCCACTGCTTTAGATCCAGATAATGGCAGCTCCCCAATCAGCAATGTTAACAATTGGGATGAACTAGCTCAATTAAAGAAAAGATTTTTCAGAACCGAATTACATGGTGTAATTATGATAGAGTACCTAAGAAGTGGGACCCTACCCCAAGGCCTTGTAGTTCGTAATGAACCTAGGCTATTCCTCGATAACAAGCAATTTGTACAACAATGGAGTTATATCGCAAACAAATGCAGCAGAGATTGGATAATATTAATTATCGACACGGCAAAGGAAATGACAGACAAGCTTGCGGCAGAACTTTTTATACTAGAAGATGAAATAAAGAAATTGGTATCACTAGATATTTACAAAAAAGACTGGAAGAAATTAACAAAGAGATAGATGACTTTAAAGACTACACAACGCGTGATAGATTTAGAAGGATGAAGAAAGATCTAATGAATTTCACGCATGAGAAAGCATTAATGTATACTCAGGACAATTACAAACCTAACCAATCACGAGCCCAACCAAACCAAAGAGGATGTAAAGTACGTTTTGGAAACACCTATTACATTTCCTATGGCTCAAGTGATGATAATGTGGAAGAGATCGATGATGAGTACCCCAACTTCAGAGGCACATCAAGAGGCAGAAGACCGAATGGTATGAGATGTGGACAATCACAGAGACCCCGGAGAGGCAGAGGGAACTCGAGACCTAACTCGAGTTTTTTAGATCAGGACCAAACGAATTGGGACTTCGAGCCACGACATACAAGGAGCAAGAGACCCTACTAGTGAATCTATCCAACTACAATTCAACTAAAATAGAGAAAGCTATACTGGAAAAGGGCCTCAGTTTTGTTCCTACTAACCATTATGATGCATTTGGGAGTAGAACAGATTTAGAAATGCTATTCAGGAAAATACACCTGAAACAATTCTTCTCCAGGAATGCCTATATGGGAGAGACTAATGAAACAGGACTGCGTCGGCCCTCTAATTTCAACCCTCCCACTACCAGCCATACTCCGGAACCTATAGTATTCAAGAAGAGAGTGATGAGCGACCTTGAAAAACTTGAGAAAAACACTGATAGACATACTTTTTAGAACACCAGCAGAAGAGAGAGAGAAGCAATCCAAACACTGAAATCCAACCAAGATATAATAATCAGAAAAGGAGATAAAGGAGGAGCAATAGTTCTACTCAATTGACAGGATTACATCACTGAATGCGAACGCAAATTTAGCGATACCTCCTTCTATGAACTGCTCACTATAGATCCGACTTAGAGACTACAATCCTCAATTAACCTCAAGGTTGCGAAAGCTGAAGAAAGAGGGTGGATATCTAAGCAAGAGGCAGAATATTTGACACCAATCCACCCGAACATGCCAAAGTTTTATACTCGGCCCAAGATCCACAAAACTCTTGAGACCCCCCGGTAGACCTATTGTTTCGGGCACTGGCTCCCTTCTAGAACCACTTTCTAAATTTGCAGATCGCTTCCTAAGCACATATGTTAAACTAATGGCATCCTACATCCATGATACCACAGAAGTTATCAGATTGGTGAAAGGCCTTAAGATTAACAACAATGACCTACTGGTTACCTTAGATGTTGTCGCTCTATATACCAAAATTTCCCCGGTAGCAACTTTGAGTATGGTAGAAGAGAAATTGTTATCTTTCAAAACGACAGGCAAAACCCCAAATTCTTTTATTCTTTGGTGCACTGAGATGGCACTATGCGAACATTATTTCTCTTTCAACAACCAATTTTACAAACAAATACATGGCACAGCTATGGGGTCAGCTGTGGCTCCAACCCTTGCAAATGTATATGTAGAAACCATTGAAGTCCATACCATTATGACTGATCTTAATCCATATAGAAAATACATCCAATTATGGAAAAGGTTTAATGGTGATGTTTTTATGATTTGGTCAGGTGATATGTTGAACTTTGATACATTTGTACTTTGGCTGAACTGACAAAATCCCTTTTTGCAGTTTACTAAAACTGTGAGTCTTGAAGCAGTCAAATTTTTGGATTTAGCGATCTATGTTAATAAAGAACTATCAACACTCCAAGTTCAACCTTTTTATAAGGAAACTGACAAAAATTCTATGTTAGCTTATTCAAGCTTTCACCCTAAGCACACTAGACAAAATTTGCCTTTCGGATAATTTTTGCGCATGAAACGCAACAATAGCACCAAAAGAGATTTTGTGATGGAAGCAGACAACTTGAAACAAAATTTGATTCAGAGGGGCTACCTCAAGAAAATTGTCAAGACAGCATATAAAAGAGCATCAAATAACAACAGAGATGCTATTTTGGAATACAGAGGGAAAAAAACGAATAGGACAACATTGTGTTTGTTAGCACATACAACCCACTATCGAATGGTATATCTAAGATTGTGAGAAACAACTGGCATATACTAGAAAAGGGTGATTGTCCGTTGTTAACACCTAAGTGCGCCTTTCGGAGGAGTACAAATCTGAAGGAACTAGTCACTAAAAACGATATGGCCATTAAGCCTAGTGCTCAACCTACACTAATCGAGAGTTGGGGTTTGCCTAAAACTACAGGACACAGCCCTTGTGGGCATTGTAACTGTTGTGCACAAACCATCAGGTCTAAAGACATCGACTTGGGCCTTAATAAAAGATGGGAACAACGAGTCCTGACAAACTGTAACACAATGATGGTAGTATATGCTATCTGGTGCCCGTGTAATAGACTATAAATCGGCAAAACCGAAAGGAAAGTAAAGGTCAGGATAGGCGAACATAAAAGCTGCATCAGAAACAATACCATCAATGCACCACTAGTGGGGCACTTCACAAGCTTGGGACACAAACCTGAAGAATGAAGGTGGACAGTAGTTATAAAGATTGAATAAACTGAAGACCCGAATAGCGATAAACATAAGCTGAGTGTACAAGAACAAAAAATGATTTTTTCAACTAAAAGCTATCCCCATGGCCTAAATGAGAATATTGACAGGAGTATATTTATCAAATAATAGCTCTCAATCTCTACCCTTGATCGCCACTCCTAGGGCATCCCAAGATAATTTGTGACCTGTCTGTCCCTCAACTTAACGAGTTCCTTTCCCCATAGTATGTAGGCTGCACTACCTGGCAGCATATACATTTGGTCACACATTTAGTTAGACTTCAAGCAGTCAGTACTCTTCTTTCTCCCCTGTTCAACCTCCGATCTGTAATCTGAATCAGCCTAGCTTTTATATATGATCAGCGCTACTATAGGTCACTTAACCTTTATGTTGAGCAATGATCGGCTCCTCCACACTCAGCGTCTGTTGTAGCTTGCTTTACCACAATAACGCCATATAGTGAGGCCCTTACTTGTGTCTCAATCATAGTTCATCTTAAAATTTTCCATCAGATCTGCTATGATTGGCTCACCTTCTTAAGTGCCCGCCTCAGTCCTTGAACCTTTTTGTATCTGGACTTCCAGGATGCACTTGCTCCAGTTAACTTTTTACTTACCTAGCGATCTACTACTGCTGCTATTTACTCATCTTTGCATCGTCAACTGCAATATTACTCTGTTTAGAGCACACTGAGTTATACATCTGAGCTGCAACTTTTGTAATTCAATGACAGCCTTGCGCGTTCTACTCGAGATTAGTGTATTGTTTTAAACACATGCGAATTCAGATTTCAGACCTACTGAAAGTGTGTCTGGTTTCTATAGCGACTGGTCTCGTAGTTACAGACTAAAGGACCTAGTATACGTTAGCTACGAAACCTCTGTTTCAACACATCGATGGGGCTTACCTAGTACTTTTCTAATGTATGTTTGCCTCCGAGGCGTTACACAGACTAGAGTATGTACTAGCGACATTACGCCACAGCAGTCTCTAGTGATACGATATGCTCGTCTTTCCGTGATGTATGGTTCTTCATGACCACGCATGTGCAATATTTCCTTACGCGCTAGCTAGATCAACCTTAGCATACAACATCCTGGGGTTTTATATTGAATTTTTTTTCCCTCCCTACGTCGGCTACCACCCTGAATCACACAAGACTAAATACGATTTTAACATGATGCATTAACAGCATCTTATTATACAGCATGTCTATCCCCACATAGATTAGTGTTACCACCATCACACATGCACAGTTAATCCTAACCGCATAGCTCTTAGCGTGTGAGCTGCCCGAGGAACAGCTGTTAGTCCGCTGTTTTTGCAGTGTGGAGGAGCTACTCAACCGTAATGGAGCCCACATTCCGAACCCCAGGTACTTGTGACACTTCGCTTGCTCACCATTTATTCAGCATTATTTCGCTGCTCCACATGAACCGCTTAGTGATAAGTCTACAACTATACCTTCCCATGTGCACCCAGAGCACGAGAGGTGATAGTTGATTACTATCCCATAGTACCTTATATCGTACATCTTCATATTTTATGTTAACTCTTAAGACATCTTTCAACCTGGTTTTGTTTAACCTATTTCTTCTGGCTATAATTATTTAGTTCTCATTATTCATTAAGAGATAAGAGCTAGCTTGTCTTTTACTTCACGTAATATCTTGTCACTACACTGATACCAGCCCTATAATTATGTTGTAGAGACCAACTACCAGCCTCAATAATCACAAGCTGTATCGACAATAAGACAGCACCGTTTGGTTAAAGAAACACTAACCCGTTACAGCCAGATGCCTGAAGTAAGTCTCCACGTGAGCCAACTTTTGAGCACCATTTGGAAGAGAGTATAATACCAGCCAGTATATCGTTTGGCAGGTAGTTACCGTCACACTCGTGGTTTATGGGATATTGAGTTGTATCTTTGTGTGTTTACAGGGATTTCTCTGGTCACTGCGACACCAAGAATCTATGTAGTACCCGAGATTCACTTATCAACACTAAGGAGACGGTAAGCTTCCGATTAAGGGTTTTATCAATCAACTATGATGACTTATGCATCAGATTGTTTAACCACAATAATTATAATGTGGTCTATATTTACTTGATTAGGTTTGGCCTGGATATACTCCTTTGTACTAAGAACATGAGCTTGTGGGCTTATTTCATTTAGAATTACCCACTAGGAATACCACTAAGGACTCCACACTGTCACAACAGTTTCAACGTATTAAGTTCTGCCAAGTTACCATCACGACTGAGGCTGTGGACCTGTCTGTCCCAGCCTCCACACATACCCCCTGAAGAAGTTCCTTATACTAATCTGAAGGACAAGAGGAATGAAACATGTAGGGCTACTACAGATACTAAAATAAAGTATCATAATAAGGAGTAAAACCCCTCTGGTGTACTTTAGATATATTCTGACCGAGGCACCTTATTGAGTGACACTTTTCAATGAAAGGTCTCAATTGATGTATCTTGTGTGGATTTTGTTTCCCAAAACAAGTCGAACGTTGAATTTTCCTGAAATTATTACAGAAATTGTTTAAATAATGATATGTACACTGTGAGTTGTTCTTGTATCCAAGTATGAGATACAGTTGAATTGAGTATTGTGCACTTTATTGGAAAATTGGTGACTAGCACATGGCACTTTTTTGAAAGCACTGGTCACTTTGTAAGTAGTAGTTTTTAACTTTGTATGCTTTGTATTAAACTTGTTTTCAACAGATTTAGCAATGAAGTCAGGTTGTATTTTCCATGAACTTCTATGTGTCACTGTCCTAAATTAATTTTCAGTGTGATTTATTCCAACCATCCAGTGAATTGAGTGTCTAAACCTATTTTAGGTATAGGAGCCTTTTTCTTCTTTTTTTCTGCAGGACCATACCATACAGAAGTAATCGGCTGCTGATAGTCGACATTAAGGACATTCACCTATGGGATTCTTGTCAAATTTGAGAATTCTAGTAGGTGTATAATACAATCTGTGGAGTATTTTGAATTTGATTAAATGAAAACGAGAATTCTAGGACACATCCTATGTTAGTGAGCAAAACGTTTCCATTTATCATCTGAAACAAACATTTCCGGAGCAGCTTCACATTGCAAACGGGAACTCGTCTGCAGCCAGTATCGATGGAATGCCGCCCTCATGCAAAAGTATTGCAATGCAAATAGGGTATTTGCCCATTTTATCTTGGAATAGTTTCAACGACAACAACATTCCACCTGGAAACATATCGCCAAGTGTAATGGCACTTTCCATGCCTTATCTAGTCCGTATACTCGTATCCATAGCGGGTGCAAGGCCAGGAAACATCCAAAAAGGGATTTTCACGAGCATAAGGTATAGTGAGCTCTAACTGTCAAAATATTCTGTCCGACAGAGAGACTGTAGTTTGGACAGGGTCAAATGTGCATGGGTCTTTGGATTTCGATGAC
Organism: Ambystoma mexicanum; assembly: GCF_040938575.1. Lineage (NCBI taxonomy): Eukaryota > Metazoa > Chordata > Amphibia > Caudata > Ambystomatidae > Ambystoma > Ambystoma mexicanum. Next base: position 1,088,442,296 of record NC_090921.1, read on the forward strand.
AACACAACCGATTTGATCTCAAAAGGTGCTGCTCCCTTCTTTTCAATCCTGACACGTGGAAGTTTGATTGTCTCACTGTACAATAATGCAGCAAATTGAACCTGACAAACTAGATAATACAGCTCGAAATCCGGTGGAGCTAACCCACCCGCACTATATGGACATACCCTCTCATGCTGTATCATTCATTGTCCCACACAAAACTCACTACTATAATACACAGCGTCGCGAAAAAAGGCCCTAGCATGCCAGAGCGGAACATTAAAGAAAAATAAAAGTAGACTGGGAAGAATTACCATTCTCAGGAGTGATGCATGGCCATTTAAGGATAATGGCAATAACGACAAGGACTTACATTGAAGTTCAAGGTTGGACTTGTAACTTCCCTAGTTCAGGACAAAAAGACCTTTGTAGTACTGGGCAAGACTGATACGCAGGTACTGAAAATGATCAGGAGTCATAAGAACACCTCTAGGATGAGTTGGTTGAGATGTAGCTGCGGTGAGGCGGAATAGTTTGGATTTAAATCAGTTCACTTTAAATCAAGAATGAAGTCCAAATTACAGCAGTACATCATCAGCATAGAGCTATATAATTTCTGTGGGATGAAATATCCGAATACCTATAAGACTGTGGCCAGTTCTTATGTGCTCTGCCAAGGGTTCCATAATAAGGGTAAACAGTAGTGGGGACAGCGGGCAGCCCTGTGCAGTAACCCGCTCTAGCGCAACGGTATCAGAAAGTAAACCATTAGTCAGCACTCATCTGTGGGGGAGGAGTATAGCAACGCTACACATTTCAGAACATATGGAACAAAATTGCAGCATCTATGTATAGCAAGTAAAACATTCCAACAAACAGAGTCAAACGCTTTTTGAGCCTCTGCCATGACCACTACTGATCAACCTGGTACAGTATACAAAGCAGTCTATGCAGGTTTACTTACGTAGATATGTGTGGAATGAATCTAGCCTGATCAGAGTAGATCGTTCTAGGTACTGTGAGGGGTCAGAAATGTGAGGCAACCAACTTTATAAAGAGTTTTAAAAATTCACATTTTATTAAATCAAAAGGGTTGGATAAACACTTCACTGTCCCTACCAGTACGATGATTTCCCTGCCTAAAGTAACTAATGGAAACACTCTAACAAAGGATATCTGTCCCTCACACTCATACATTCAACAATACATCAATAAGGATATGCATGGCAATTCAATGCAACAAAATGAAATCACAATTAAACCTGCAATATGACCACAGTCCTGGCTTATGACCTGGTGGAATTCGCCTTCCCCAGATTCAGCCATGATTCTTGTTCCACAGTTCAAAAGAAAGTAAGAAAGTACGGGTTGGTAACAAAGTTCTAACACAGTTCTTTGCAACTTCCACTGGACAATAGAAAGTTCCAATGCTTCGAAATATAGTGTTCTTTCACTTCTTCGCATAAGAATGAACCTGAAAATAATCCTCTCCGCAAGGTAACATAAGTTGTCTTTGTCAAGTTGATTGAATGCTTTCAAGAAATGTAACTTCTCCACAGCAGGATTTTACAATTCTTCCTTCAGCACCATAAATGATATAACATTGTGCATCAGGACCAAAGTTAAGCATTTTGTCAACTATTACCTGGTCTATTCCCATACAAGGCCTACTATTTCAAAGGTACGCCATCCGGGTATACTCCCCTGCTTGAACAGCTATTCAAAAATAAAATGTGTTTCAGTGGTAACGTTTAACTTGAACAACTTTGCAACAACTTCACAATGTTCTTTGGTTAGCAGCATTAAACCTTTAGCAACCTTTCAGGGAAACAAGATTCACCTTTGTGCTCTTTAAGATTCCCCTGCAAATTATGCTTCACTCCCTCTGAATAACCTTCTCTAGAAGGGCAGCCTTTTTGACAGTTTTGTGTCCCCACTGCACCAGTAACCAAATACTGGCAAGTGAGACAGATTTGTTCTGCTTCCTTCTTAGCTTTGGCAATGTGTGTTCATATTAGCTGTTAAATAGTTCATCAAACATGAATAACAGATTCACAACCCTGGGGTCTTCTATTTCTCCCCTTTTGTCTTTGGAAATATTGGTTGGACTTATACTGCTTAGGTTTTAGACTCTCTTGGCTTGGGTAATAATTGCAGGCATTTGCTTTTAACAATGTTGCATCCCCGGGTTGTTGGACTCTCCATACACTCATAAGCCCAATTTTACAGTCACTTGGTTTCTAAACAGGCCACATTTGCTGCTTTTTAATAGTTTGGTATTCAAAAATATTGTTAACACTGCTTTCACTCATAAGTGAGTGAAACTGTCTGCCTGCACCATGGGGAGGGATTGGAGTCACTTTCACACTGTGAATTCACCGGGTAGATTGCACACCTCCGCTCCTCTCCGCGGTTGCAGGTATTCTGCTGCTCTGGCTCCCAGCGACCCAGCAAACACTCTGTCTTGTTCCACCTTTGCCCGCACCAAATGTTGCTGGTGTCTTCCTGCCTCCTGAGCGATCCTGGTGCATGCCAGCCACCGGAGACCTCTCCAGAGGGAAAACTTCCCTTGCTGCTTTCACCTTCCGCTGTGCAGCCTCTGCAGGATGAGCCTTCAAAGGGACAACGTTCCCTCTACACGCTTCCAGTTGAACAACCTCTGCACCTGGGACATCTGGAGAGACAGACCCTCTCCGGACCAGCCGCAGACTTTGGCTTTCCAACCATCTCTGCGTCTTCCTTCTCCAGTCCTGAGCTGGCTGCATACGCAGTCTGCACTGCTCTGCCTGCTCACACTGTTCTCCTCCTGCTTTCTCTACTGCAGCCTCGGCCTCAGCTTCTCTTCATTACCTGCATCATAGGGGGCCTTCTAAGCCTCTCAGTCTCCCTCAGGTGTGGATCATTTACATTAATTAGTTGACCAGTCCTGCATTTTTCCTCTTTAGCCCTCTTCCTCGTCCCAGTGCTTAGGTAATTATGGGACTTGAAGTTCTTAGTAACAAAGTTCGCTTTTCTGTTATTTACAACCTTTTCTAAAGATGTGTTATAAGGGTTAGTCATAGGATGTGATTGATAGGAAGAATAAAGTTCCTTAAAGTTCAGACTGTCATTATTCACATACTTCCTTCCACTATACTTGTGGTGCTAATGGAGACTTTAGTTGTATGAGTTCCTCTGGTTTGAAAAAGGATTTTATTTATTTTTTCTGCCAATGGTTGTGGATTATTTTTACCCAAAGAAAGATGTTCAATTTTTGGAATAAACAAATTATTATCACAACAAGCCATTATATAATTTGGCATCTGTGATAAGTCTTCCTTAGAGGAAGGCAAATACTGTGTCTCACCCCACGGATTCCTCTCACTTACCTAGGCTTTTTCTCCTCCCAGGTGATCCTCCCGCAGAACACCACCCCTAAGGTCATGATCAGGAAGCGTCTGCCTTTCTCTGCCCTCCTGGCAGGAGCCTTTAGGCAGGGGTTTAGTGAGGGATCCATAGGATTCATCACAGTACATAGGATGATGGAAATCTTATTAGGTTTGTATGTCATAATAATTGTTTCATGTAGGGATTTGAGGAGACACCCGGATTCTAGAGCTTCTCACGATACCATACTACTTTGAATTCTTTACAGAACAATGTAGTTAAGCCACCTGATCCCTGCACCTTACCAGATGGCAGCTCATCAATAATCTTCAATATCTCTTCTAATGGAAGTGGGCTGTCCAATTAGCATTATGTACGCCAGGTAGCATAGGCAATTTAGCATTTTCTAGGTATAAAGTCATTTCCTTGACAGAAGAAGTGTCATGTTTAGAATATAGTGAACTATAACATTCCCAAAATACTCCATCGGTGGTGAGATGTACAGGCTCATATCTGAGGTCATCACTGATATAATATTAGTATGCCAAGATTCATCGTGTAGCGTTGATGATGCCAGGTATCTGCCCAGCCTGTCTGCTTCATCGTACCTTTGGGCATGGACTGGTCTAGCTAAGAGTCTGAACTCTGAGATGAATCAAGGTAATGTTTCCTTTTCCCCAAGGGGGAACAACCCCACTATGAAATACCCTCCTGAGGGCACAGGGCAAGCAGGATCCCATTGGAAGGTGACCCCTCCACTCCCTCTGGTGACAAGGAAGTAGGGATTTCCTTTCACCTCCGCTCACTGTAAAGTCGGAAGCATTTATTGGTTATATGTGAACTGAGATGAGCCATGTGCAGAGCCCCTTTAAGGTGTATGGCTACATCTCTGACCTATATCTGTTGCAGCCTTGTTGTAAAGCCCATAACCAATGAGATTTTTCCCCCCACTCCAAGGAGGGTCTAAATATGCCGGCCCATGAAATGAGGGAGAGATGAGCCGAGGAATGGGGTACGTCGGCTTGCACTGCTGCACAAAGGAGGAAGTTCTGCACCCTCAGAAGGAGCTGAAGGAGAAAGCCACATGGCGTGGTAGGTGGGAACCGAAGTCACCCTGTGGAATGCTGCTTCTTTACAGACAGCGGAGATCCACCTGACCCCAGGACCTCTGGAGAGGAAACCCTTTATCATGCGGAAGACGTGCTGGCATCCTGCTCCTCCAGAGGAGAGGACTGAGGCAAAGCAGCTAACCACACAGTCCGAAGACAGGACGAGAACGTACGCCCAACAATCACCGTCGCTGGAGCAAAGGTAATTCATTGCCGGGATAGCGAGTGGAGGGCGGGGAGACAATTCCATAGCTCATCCGGGGCAAGGAGGTGAGAGAATGCGTAAACACAGCGGACCAAGCAGGCCAAAGCTCGCCCGGGGCTAATATCCAGAAGACCCCAGAAGGGAGCAAGAGAAACCGCAAACACAGCAGGGCACACATGCCCATAGCCCACCCTGGGCTGAAATTTAAAAGACCCTAGAAGGGGACAAGATAATCTACGACAAAAGCCAGAACTAAAATTGGGCTATGCCTCTTTTTCGTGCTTCAGTGGAGGGCTTTGCAGAACTTCTTTTATTTGTAAATGAAGTCCCAAAGCACTGGAGGGTGAAAATGAGGGATGCAAAGATGGCACTTTATTGCACATAATATATATATATATTTTTTTACTTCTTTATTTACATTTTGGCAAACAAGAATACAACAATTTGGAAATAATAACGCCATATTACATACGAAGAACAGCAATATATACAACATATGCAGAGAAAAGGAGAAAAAAGAAGAAACAGAAACACCTCTTACTTTAATACATATCTAAGAAAACACCCCAAACCTTATCATGCAGATGGAATTTCCCCATTCTTCTGTACATTCCCTTCTCAATAGCCGCTAAAGATGGTTGCGGCACCAAAAATTAATTATGTCTTAAGTATGCTCCCTTTGAGGATCAGTGCTTGTTGTTGGAGATTAATTGATGCAACTTTACAAACGTTCCTTTGGGACGGGAAACCTCCTGTACTTAAATTGTAGAAGCTGCAGCTACCTTTTGAGAGCGGGGGACTTGGGGTTCCCAACTTTAGGGCATATCATCTTGCTTTCTCTTGCCAGTTTTTGCTTCCTTTTCTGGCTGATTCTCCAGGTCCTTGGGCTGTGGCGGAAGTGAGTGCTTTGTGCCCTGTTGCCCGGCGAGCGTTGCTTACGACTGTCAGTAAATATGGTAGGAAATTTCCTTTGACCGAATTTTTGCTGGGTGGTATGGAAGGGTTTTCACGAAATATGTGGTTCATTTGCTCTGAAATTACCTTCGGCCCTGATATGGCTCAATAGGGCAATTACTGATGCTGGCAAACCTATGTTTTAGCCGGAATGGTTTATTGGGGGAGTTCACTGGATTGACGATATATACAGAGGTGGGTAATGGATTGACTTTGATGTGCTTTGTGCAGATTTCAACATTGAAAATGTTTCAATCGTAGAGTACAGGAAGCTGAAGAGATGCATCGGTGAGATTGATGGGAGTGAATCTGTGATGTTGGAACATTTGGTGATGGGTGGTCAGTCTGTTGCGAGCAAAGTGTACCGTCGAATTGTTGCGAGTTACAAGGACAATACTGGGCTGATGGATGAGTGGAGTAGACGATTGAGTTGTGAGATCACTGCTGATATGTGGAATGAGTTTTGTGCGAATCTGAGGCTATGTTCAGTGAATTTGAGTGAGGGCTCCAGGCACATTAAAATTCTAAATAGGGTGTTTTGGTGCCCAGAGAGACTCAGGAAAAGGAGCATGTCGGATTCGGATATGTGTTGGTGTGATTTGGAGGTCGGCACCCTAGAGCATTTGCTTTGGGATTGTGTCAGGGTCAGGGGTTTCTGGCAAGAGGTATGCACTATATGTTTACGGGTCCTGAAATGCAGTATCGATTTAGATTTTAAGACTATGGTCTTGGGCTGCGGTGTCCTACTTGAGGATCGTTCCATGGCTGAAAAGAAATTTCTGTTTAGGGGAGCTTCTGTATCCAAGAAAATTATATTGAGGGGGTGGAAATCACGGATTTCACCGAAATCGAATGATTTCTTTAGTGGCTATTGCACATAATATGCATAATAAGTTGACTGCCACTTTACTGCGTGGTTCCAAAAACATCCCCCCCTCCAGGCAAGTAAGCTAGCTCTTTTGCAGAAAGAATAGATTTAGGGGTGAATGCTGCCCAGGAGAGGGGCCTCCTGAAATGAATTAAAATGCTGTCTGTGACACCGAGGCTTGTGTTATGTTTTGTATACATGACAATGTTTGGTTTGTTTATCTTCATCTAGATGTGTTCATTGTGATGAGTTGACATCCTACATTACATTTCTTGTTGACATTCGAGTCTGGCTCCAGAGTGTTTGAGCTCAGAGAGTTGGAGATTTTTCCCCTGCAGCTGTGTCTGCTGCCTGCTCCCCTAAGTCTTAATAAAATCCTGTTAATTAGCACTTGGCGTTCTCCTCATTTAACACTTTGGTAGAGTCAAATGAAACTCGCGCAGGTACATTCAGCACCAGCTACAGGTGAACCTATCCTGCCCTATGAGTCCCAGTGGTGAAACTTTCACTATGCTCTGGGAGTGTGCAAGTCAGAATGTGGTTGTACCTGTGACATTTTCTCTATGGCTCATACTTGCTGTTACCTGTCTATGACCTGCGTGCCTTTCACAGCCAGGGCTCAGTCCAGAGCAGTAGAGCCAGAGCTTGCTCCCTTTATTATGCCACTGGCCAGAAGGAGGAGCTGAGTAAGCCACTCTGCTTTGGTTGGGAAAGGGTACTTTCTGTGGGTGGTGTGGTGCCCTGTGGCTGAGGAGCCGGGGCACCAGAGAGTTATTGGCATGCACACATAATAATGTAGACAAAGGCTTTACCATAATGAATGTGAAAGAAACATAGCAACTCAATCATTATGCATTGACACTTGAACTCATTATGTACCATAGTCGCTAAATTGCACACTCACGGTTCCAGTACCTAATCTTCCAGATCTACAGGGGGATGTCTCTACGAGCTCGCCGGATATCTCCTCCGACTATGTCGAAATTCCCTCAGAGCAGGAGAAGCCCCAAAAGTCTCAGGCTCACTTTGCTCCGGACCATCTGATATCGCTCTGGCCCCTTCACCATCACTGCCTGAGTGTTCACTATCAGCATTGTAAGGGATCAAGAGTAAGACTTGGGCACAGTGAACAGTTTCAATATAACCTGGTGTTTTATTAAGAAAATAATAAAAAGAGTTGGGGAAAGCCTATCTGTCCCTAAACCTAGGAGGGGTTTCCCTGCCTCAACAAAACTAAGGAACGTCTGTGTCAGGATGTAAAGCAAAAGAGAACGTCCTCCGTCCTGTGTCTAAAAAACCCTACACTGACCCTTACACTCTCAACTCAATTTAATGTGTACATGGGAATTTCTATAAGCTATGCACTTGTAACGTTCCTCCAATGTTTTTAACTTAAAGTTTTAAGGTGGAGAACAGAAAAAAGATGTAAAAGTTCTGACAGAGAAAGGGATCCTCCCTTCCATTATGTTTTCTCTGGTAATTGAAAGGTTTATCCAGCACCACCGGATAAAGGTCAACAATGTTCTGCAAAAACAGGGAGGGGGGTTCCTCCCTTGCGTTTCGCTCTTCTCACAATATTTCACTTCACAGTTTTAAGGCATCTCCACAGCTTTACGGAAAATACTTCTTTTCCTTGACTTAGTTTAATTTCAGCTCTCAACACTTTAACATCATTCCACTTTACATCAGGGGAATGAGACTTCTCTCCAAGTTCCTTCGCTTGTTATACTTTATCACAATTCAACTTTACTCAAGGGGTCTTCCTTTGAGTTTCTCTTAAGCACGTAATTATTTGGTTTGTTCAATTTCGCACACTCTGTCCTCTTCCTCTCCTGGGGTACTATCCTGCAAGGGCATTTGTGACTTTCTCTCTGGTCCTTAAAATGGTTCTGAATCTTCCCCTTTTGTATTCACAACTCCAAGTTTTAATTGTCTTCTCACTCCTGGTTTGCTCCCTCACCAGAATATCACTTCACTTTTCTTCTCACTCCTGGTTTAGTTCCTTGCCAGGATATCACTTTACGTCTCACTCCTGGTTTACTATCCTGCCAGGATATCACATCACTTCTCACTCTTGGTTTACTCTCATGGTGCACTAACCTGTCAGGTTTTTTTCTTTCTCCATTCACTCTTTCTTTCATCCACGTGACAATGACTTTCCAGAATGTGGTCACTGAACCTTTCTTGACAAAGTTTGTATTTATTTTACCTCCCCTTTTCAAGTGTTGGGTCTCTGACCCTCTCTCAACACTATCCGCATGTATATGCATAGTCCCGGATCTGAGCCAAGGAGCAGGAGCTCCATACACGCGGCCCCGTACTGCTGGAGCAGCGGGCCCGCCGAGGCATGCACCACGGCCCAGCTGATGCCTTTGGGTAAGCGCTGCTCGATCGCGCTAGACCCCGCACCTCGACGCTGCCTTTTCGCTGCAGCCCATCGTTGCCATTTCGCTCACACCCCACCCAGGATCTTGTGCACCACGCAGCCCTGCATTCACCCTGCACCGCAAGGCAACCGCTTGCAGGCACACACGGTACCCCCTTCAAAGATGGCCGCCCCTTTGTTGCCCTAGCCATCTGTACTCCAGGAAGCCAGCAGCAGCCCCGAGCCATCCGATTGGCTACAGGAGCTACTACTCCCTCCATTGGGCGCCGGCAGGCGAAGCCGGCCCTCCTCCATCAAGGCCCTCGAGGACAAGGCTGGTGCCTGTTCTCTGCCTGTTGACTGCCGTCTGCCAGACCCCCTGGACCTCCAGTGATTTTACCAAGGTAACTTTCCTGCCCATGATGTTACTGTTCGGTTAAGCCTATTAAGGTCCAGCTAACGTCCACCGCACACACAGTGCCTCCCTACCATCATGTATGCCCTATATTTGTAACCATGTCTTTTGTGTGAGCTACATAGCAACCTACTGCATCCTGAAGATCTGCTACCCTCAGAATGCGCCTCCATTGACTCTTGCCTATGTAATACACCTGTAATGCTCTCTTATACCTGCAACTGCATCTAGCACACCTGTGCTCAACATTCATTGGCTCAAACCTGCGCTGCGCACAAAACTGCACCTAATATATCTGTGACTAGTACTAACCACCTCTGCACCTTACTAGTGACCCATGCCTCTGTGTCCCGTTTGCTAAAATCGAATCTAGATGCTCCTCCGCCTGTACACCTTACTAAGTGACCTATGCTCTTGTGCCTGATTGCTAAAATTGAATTTAGGTGACCCATTGCACCCTACTTGAGTGACCAACGTCCTGGGTCCTAACTGTTAATACTGATTCTTGATGACCCTTTGCCTTGCACCTTTACTAAGCGACCTATGCCTTTGAGTCGCGACTGCTAATAATTGAATTTAGGTGACTCATTGCCTATGACTGCGTATTATGCTCTGTGCCTTGATTGCTAAAATTGAATCTAGATGATCCCCTTTGCTAGTGTGACCCACGCTTCTGTGTCCCAATTGTTGAAATCAAATCTAGATGATCCTCTGCCTTGCACTTTACCAAGCGATCTATGCTCTCGTGCCTGATTGCTAAAAATCTGAACCTAAGCGACCCATTGCCTTTGCACTATGTTAGTGACCTTGCTCTCGTACTTTGATTGCCCAAATCGACTTTAGGTGCCCTACTAGACTAGACTCACACTACCAGACATTAACTACAGTGCACCAGTCTATTCTTCCAACTTTACAATGTATCTCCATGCACTTTACACAGTGTTACTGAGATTAATACTGCACATCTTGAACAGCCAACACCCAATCATGCTATCCAACTCATCAGGACTTGAACCTGCACATAACCCACACATATTAACTGAAATGAACTCCACACCCTGTCCTGTTCGCATGAGAAACCTTAGACTACGCGCCAGACTTACAAGACTCTATGACCCCCGACCCAAACCAACCCACAGCAAGGCAACCAGAAATCCATCTCTACACCCTCTTCAATTGAACAGTAGACTCCACCGGGAGCCCATCCGTGACCAGAAAAGTACTTACGAATCTGCGCCATTACTTCTAAACCCAGCAGATCTAGGAACCAAGGGTGCACTAATAAATGCCCGCTCTATGGTAGCTCATGCATCAGACATCGCTGACCTGTTACACAATGAAGACCTGGACTTCTTAGCGGTTACTGAATCTTGGCTTCACCCCACGGCAGGCCCTGCAATTATGCTAGCAGTCCCAGATGACTACACGCTACTAAGACTTGATCGCACCACTTCTAGAGGTGGAGGTCTTGCCATCATAGCCAAAACCAAATTTACTATCATAATTGAATCACCCACTAATGTTAGTTCCTGTGAATCTCTAACAGCTAAGTTAATACTTTCTAGTACTCAATCCATCTCCATCCACCTTATCTACCGACCACCGGGCCCCCTAGGATCATTCGAAGAAGACCTCACAGACATCCTATCAAATAATCTTAAAAACTCTTCACAACGTATCCTACTAGGAGACTTTAACCTTGGCTTTAGCGACCCTGCAGACGCCAATGCCAGTACAATCAATAACACCCTAGAGGAACTGGGCTTCACCCAAAAGATTACCGAGCCCACCCATATCAAAGGGAGAACTCTGGACTGGCTAGCCGTGCACAACTGCCCAGTCTTGGTCTCTGCCATACTCCCGCAGCCTTGGACAGACCACTATCTGATCTTGTTCACCCTTAAGGCAACCCCAGCACCAACCAACAACATAGCTCCAGCTATCCAATCCCGTAATAAAAAGAACATCACCCCTGACAATCTGATCCCGCTCATCATACCAACTCTGAACGCCATCCCAGATCACACTGATCCCCTTACGATGGTTGACATCTACAATAAAATTATGCTCTCATCCCTTGACGCTATAGCCCCTTTGAAGCTAAAAAAGAGCAAGCCTCAGAAACACATTAACTCCTGGTTTTCACCTCACCTCAAAGCCCTCAGACAGGAAAAACGACGCTGCGAAAAACTTTGGCGAGCATCCCCCTCAGAAAAAAAACAAAAAATACCTGAGTAATCTAGCCTCCCAATACAAAAAAGAAATCATACTGGCTAAGCAATCGTCATTTAGCACGCGAATTGCACAAGCTAAATCTAACACTAGAGAGCTTTTCACAATTCTTAAAGAGATAGAATCCCCGATCCAAGCACCAGATTCGTGTATCAAAGATAAACACTGGTGCACGGGCATTCAAAATGCCCTAGCGAATAAAATCTCATCCCTCAAGACTAAGATAAGCACCAAAAAAGAATCTCTGCTCTCCTCCACCAAGTAGAGTACCATCCCCCACAAAAAGGTTCACCCGAGTCCATCTTCCCCCCCAGCGTACAACCCCTCCTTCAACTTCCACAAAGTATCCACCAAAGAGGTTGAAAATACCATTCTCACCCTCAAACCTTCTAACTGCCACGGAGATTTATGCCCCGCTCAACTGATCAAGGATGCTGCCCGTGATCTTGCTCCATTTATTACCAAACTAATAAATGCGTCTTTCACATCAGGCACCGTACCCAACAACTTAAAACAGTCTTGGGTCCTCCCTTTGCTTAAAAAACCGAACTTAGACCCTTCCACCCCAACTAACTACCGCCCTATCACCACAGTACCATTCCTTCTCAAAATCATTGACAAAATAGCTTACCAACAGATCCAACAACACCTTGAGCACTTCCAACTCTTAGGAGTCCGACAATCGGGCTTCAGGCCACAACACGGAACAGAAACCGCACTCATAGATCTCAAGACACAGATAGACGAGCTGAGAGACCAGGGGAAGACAGCACTATTGCTTCTCCTTGATCTCTCTGCGGCCTTTGATCTGGTCGACCATGAGATCTTGTGTAACCACCTACAAATAGCCGCCCACTTCTCTCAAGAAGCAACCAACTGGATCCATTCCTTCCTTAATAACCGTACGATGAGAGTCTTCTCACTATCTTCTGCGGCCGACCCCACCCCTATCACGTGTGGCGTGCCGCAAGGATCTTGCATCTCCCCTACACTTTATAACATCTTCACGAAGCCCCTTTTCGATGATCTAGACGATCTAGGTATCACCTACACTAATTATGCCGATGATACCCAGATCCTCATCCCGTTGTCGGGGGATTATGACAAGGATTTGGCCTTCGTTAATAAAGTGTACCTCATCATCCAGGCATGGATGGCCTCACACGGTCTATGCCTGAATGATGACAAGACGGAACTTCTCATTCTAGGCTCGACACACTACCTCAACAAACTGGGCCACAAATATTCATCATTCATAATTGACGATAACAAAATCATGGTAGCTAAGGAGGTTAAAACCCTCGGATTCTATCTAGATTCCACCCTTACCCTTAACAAACAAGTGAACGCAATGGCATCCGCCACTTCCTACACTTGCAAACTCATCAGGGCAGCCAAACCCTTTCTCTCCCCCACCAACTGCACCACCTTGGCCAGGGCGCTGATCCTGTCCAAGCTGGACTATTGCAATGCCTTATACGTAGGGTGCAACAAATATATCTCTAACAAAATCCAAATCCTCCAAAATAATGCCCTCAGAGCGGCCCTCAGTATCCCAAAGAAAGCCCATATTTCAGATTCCAGAAGATCTGTCAATTGGTTATCCACCAAGGACAAGATATTCCTTAAATCGGTGTCTCTGATTCACAAATGCCTCCACCAAGCAGCCCCCCAATATCTCATCGCCAGATTTACCAGACCTACCCTCTCCCGCCCCTCAAGAACGGCCAACTCCAACCTTCTACTTGTGCCCAGGTTCAAACGTACTACATCTGGGGGCAATAGCTTTCCAGTAAAAGCAGCACAATTCTGGAACTCCCTCCCTCCGACTTGCAGGGAGGACCTACCCTACCACCAGTTCAGAGCCAGGACCATCCACTGGCTCAAATCTCTCGACTCATAACGACTCTTGAGACCCGGACTCGCCAGTACCATGTGGCTCCTCATTGAATGTAAATATGTTTATAGTACTGCCCGAATATATATGCTCTAGCTTACTCATTGAATGTAAATATGCATATTACTGCCTCTAATGTACATGCTCTACCTATCCTATTTGGCGTGATACGTCCGGCAATGTAACCCCAGCTGGACCTCACCTTACTGTATGTAACGAAGCTTTGCAACCCTCTTGCTGCCTCTGCGCCCAGTTACCCTTGGGTTTGGTGCGCATTACAAATAAATAAATACAAATAAATACAAATACAAATATCCGTTTCTCTTTTCAAGCATTGGGTCTCTGATCCTCTTTCAACAACATTTGTTTGCATATCTTATTTATTTATTGATTATTTATAAGGCGCACTATACAGCAAAATTGTGTTTCTTCTCTTTTCAGGTATTCTCTACCTCACTTTTAACACTGTTCATATATGTATTATTAAATCCTTTGAAATGTTGGGTCACTGACCCTTCTTCAACAATGTTCTTATCCGTGTCAATTTCATTAATATCCTCAATTGGACTTTCCTGTGTTATCAATGCGATGCAGCAGTTGCCTTTGAGGGCCCTGGTAACCCATCCATTCTCCCTGGGTTTACCGGGCAGCTTTGGCGGTCCTCGCATCTCTTCTTCAGCTTCTCTCTCAGTCCACTGACTAGACGTGCGCGGTGTCAGCTAGCCAGTTTTCGCTTTGCCTTCCTTCGCTCTGGGTGGCTCCAGCTGCTCACGGTCACGAAGCAGTAAGCTCCTTTCAGCGCGGTCTCCCTTAGCACTGTCCATGTTAGCCTCCCTGCAGCTGCTTACAATCTGCTTGTTTCTGGCATATGGACCGGTGTCAGAACAAGCTTCCGACAGCCTATGACACTGCCACTCTCGCCATAGTCTCTTTTAGCTGCCTCTCTCTCATTCTCCGATCAGCTATGGCAGTTTTAAATTCCCAACAAAATTCCCCTGACTAGAATTCAGCATTGGTTTACCGCTTCTAGTCATCTTCATTGCTCCAACCCTCTTCCTCGTCTCAGTACTAAGAGGGGGGCGGGGGCAAATAGGGTGATTAGTTGGCTGGCGGGGAAGACCTGGGATTTCTTCCTCTACATCACAATAAGCCATTACAGGTATGCTGTAAAGGTGTATGGATGTCATGTTAAGTTATGGCTGCCAGGTTATTTTGGTCTATCATTTTCCAACCTCTCTGGAGTTTGTTTTCCCTTATGTGATCTTCCAGCAGAGAACCACCCCCAGGGTCAGAGTCAGGTGACTTTGGCCTTCCCCTGGCCACATAAGAGAAACTGGATTTTTTGTGACCACTTCCCGGCCATTTTACACTGTTGTCATAGATCTGTTCTTATCCACTACAGTGAATGGATGGGGTTCAAAAGGCAGACTCGACTTCCCAGTCAGCCGATGTGTCTTCACTACTACTGAATTGCCAATAACCAAGGCTTGGTCGTGCAGACCTGTGCGAGCACTCTCTTTGCTGTTGGTGCGACTTTGCTCTTGCTGCACTGCGGCATCATCTATCCAGCCCGGTTCCATGGAGACGTACTGTGGAATTATAACTCATGGACATCATCCAAACAAGGCTTCGGCCGATGCTACATTGGTCGTCAAATGGTGAGTTCATGTGTATTCAAACAGGAATTAGTATAGAGTCTTACTCTTATTATTTCCTTGACTGTGAGCAATATTGGGTGTCCTCATTTCGCTCTGTGTCCCCATTTGCCCTCGACCACATGGTGGTAATCTTCCTATGACTTACCCCTCTGGGAATTAGGAACCTTTTGAAAGTTTCTCCCTGAGAAGGTGATCCGTTGTCAGAGCACAGCTCATTTGGATGTCCATGAGCCGCAAACACTTTTTATAGCACAGAAATGACAATTTCTGTCTTTGTCGACTTCACAAATTCCACTTCAGGATATCGTGACCACCTGGCAATTTTTTACAAGAAAGTGTTCCTGCACCATGAGTGACCCAAAGTCCACATTGATCAACCCCCATGGGTCCCGGCTCCTGGGCATAGACTGTATCGGGGGCGCTCTCGGCTCCGGCGAAGTGTCTTGACAACATATGTATCATTTGGTCGGCAACATTCTTAAGCCCTGGAAATCATACTTTGGAACTAAGGCATGCCTTTGTCTTGGATTCACCTTTGTGTCCGTGGTGCACCAATCACAACACCTTCAGCAGTAACTTCCTTGGGATGAATATCTGGGAATCCTGCAGCAGAACTCCCTTTGGGGTTAGTGTCAGCTCAAACCTTACTCTCCACAATTGTTCAATGGATCTGTGTGCCGCTTCCATTTTCTTGATTAACTGGTGTAATGCCAACTTCCAATCCTTACTCAGTAAGGTCACCTTAATTATCTCAAAACACTCATCTTCATTTGATGCAGAGGCAATCTTCTCCAGTGACATCGAATTTGGCACTGCACACTGGGTAAACATGAGCACATGGTGTTCAGTGTCCATATCCTGGCCGTCGTCCCCTTACTGCAATCATTCGGGTGCTCGGACAAGTAGTCCATGGGATTGTTACCACTGGGTCGATAAGATAGTGTAACATCATAATCCTGTAAGGCGAGGAGACATTTTTCTATTCTGGCCGGGGGCTGCAATGAATACTCCTTCATAATGGTAAGTAAGGGATTGTGGTCTGTCACAAACGAAAAAGGTTTCCTGTATATGAACGGGTGATAGTACTGAGAACCCCACAGGACTGCCAATGTCTTGCATTCAATCTGCAAATACTTTTGTTCAGTTGCCGATAACTCCCTGCTGGCATAGGCCTCAGGTGTCCCATCTGATCATTTTGCGAACGCACTGCTCCCAGGCAAAATGGGCTTGCATCCAACAAAAGCTCTTTTTTCTTCCCCGGATCAAAGAAAGCCATGGTCATGTCTAAATATAATACCGCCTTGATTTCCAGGAATGCTGTTTCCTCCAGGGGAGTCCATTGCCATGTGCATCTTTCTTTGTTAGCTGATTAAATGGTTCTGACAGTGTGGGCAGGTTTTTGTTAAACCTTCGCAATAGGGGATGTGGCGTGTCGGGAGAAGGAGTCAGACACATTAAGGACATTACAAACTCTTTTTAATGAAATTATGAAAAGGCCTAATTTTCCACATCGCTACAGGGATCAATCACTCTGCCTATTTAAAGAAACTAAGGGTGATCGTCTATCGTCAGGTAGTGTCAAAGTAAAAATGTCCTCTGTCCAAACATAACTACCTGACCCTACCACTAGTTTAACCAACTTAAATTCTGCCAAGAGAAGGTCTTTCTCCTCCTGGGCTTATCATAATTTCTGTTTGTCTCTGTATGAAAATGTCTCTCTCTTACACATGAGTTTCTTTATACAATCTTCTTTGGATTGTTAAGCTCTGGATATCTTCTCCAAGAGCTCTTGAAACACATTTTTAGGCTTCGTACTCTCTTTAAGGTTATGCTGCTTACAGCTTGTTTTGAGATAGTCTCTCACTCTTGTCTTCACATATGACCCTTTCAGTCTCTCAATTCATCCTTGGCTACTTTGCATGGGACTTGATGCCCTTTTAGATTCACCCACTCCTGGGTTCTCTCTTTTATACTCTTTTTTCTATTATCTGGTTGTCTTGATAGTCTTATATCATATTCCTCAGAAGCCATGCCTGGGATTTGCTTTATCCACATGTTGTCTCTCTGTTCATAAGAACTTTCCCTTCTACCCAGGGTTATTGTCTACAGTCCCTCTTTATTCTCCTCACAGGGTTATTTGTTACTTGCTTTATAAGACTTACAAATTAGCAATCAAATAACTTTATTCTTTGTATCTCGTCTCGTATAACTGGGACGAGTTGCACTCTTCATGTACTCTTGTCCCGACGGCCTCAATCATTTTTCCCGTTCTCCCTGGTACTTTCAACTGTGTAAGCTTCTTATAGTGCAACAACGGCATTACATTAACGAGCGTCTGGTATATATGATCGCTGGCATGCCAATATCCTGTATTCGCACTCTGCATTTTGGCTGACGTTCTCACTTCCTTCCTGCACCCAGAACGTTGGATATAAAGAATGCTTCTCCATCCTCTTCCTCAGGAGGTTTCGGATCATTACCCTGCACAGACGGATCAATCTGAGCGACCTTCCGTTTGCACATTCTGGATTGTTGTTTACATCTAGGTCTTCCTTGTGAAATCAACAGAGACAAGTGGGCTGAGCAGTCTCTGGAAGGAGGATTGACTTGTCCGCACCTGCCACACATGACCATTCGAAGGGCAGTCACCTGTATGAGGCAGGGTGTATGTGCAATATGGGACCATATTCAAGAGTTCTTGTCGTTTTTCTTGCTTGGGAGCATTATTTCTAGGGAACGCCCTTAGCGGACCTTTCCAATTGCATGTGCATCTTCGATATTGACGTTCATGTGGGTGGAGTCCATCCTCGAGGCTCTTACCTCTGCCAGTTCATGGAATCTTCCCAGCGCCAGAATGCTAGCGAATGCCAGGATCCCTTAGACTCTGCTAATGCAATTTCACAGACAGGCATCCTTCAATGATCTGATCCCTGACCTCATCTTCATCGTCCTGTAACACACAAGTGAACGCCAGTGGACGCAATCTGGCATGGAAAGCATTCAGGGACTCCTCAACCTTCTGCTTTGCATCTCATAAGAGAAAACGTTTGTAGTCCGGGTTCACCATTGGGCTGAAATAGTTGCTGAGGGCTGCCGTGGCTGGCGCATTCGTCAGGGTTTTAAATATTCTGTGCACTGTAGGCCATGCCAAGTACAACAGTGTGGATTTCTTAGTGCTGTCATTAAGTTCAGCAGTTGCGTCAGAGTACATCTCTAACCATTCAAGGCCCATCTCGGATTCGAGGGGGCACCCACAATGTCAAATTCTGTAAGTGGGGCAAGGAAACCTTGTTATCACGCCTCACTGCAGGACCAGGATCTGCCTCGTCGTCCGTCTTCTGTGGACCGAGTTTGCTTCTTCCTCCGCTTGCCTCTTTATTCAGTGTGCCTCTGGACGTCTTGCAGCGTCTCCAGACAGCGTGTGGGTAAAACCCAATGTGCTTTGTGTGCACTTGCAGCTGATGGGCCTTCACGAACTTCCGTCAAGCTGTGTCCGGCACTCTTGGTGTGAAGAGGCTCACTAGCACCCCAAAGTGGAGCAGCAACCTCAGGAAACACGAACCACGGGGATCTCCACCTGTGGCTATCCAGCATCAAGATGGGGCCATTGGCAGTACTTCTCCGGGGCCACCAGAGGGGTCTGAGGGGCTACCTTCACAGGATACCAGCGGATCATCCCCCCCACGTTCGTTGCCAATCATGTGCCCTCCGGCTGAGGAGGCGGGGCACCAGAGGGTTATTGTCACACACACAAAATAATGTAGACACAGGCTCACAGGGACAATGCAGACCTGCTGGCTTTAAAATTGCTACCCGCTCGTGCTCTCCTATTACATAGCGTGGAGCGTCTTTATTAGGCAAACGCGATGATGTGCTACCCACGCAATCTTAAAGGCCTAGTGCCTATAACAGGTGGGGGCACTGTCGGGGGTCATTGTAGTCATAAAACATACCCCTCTTATGCGTTACCACACTGCTATCAACTCACAGAAGCAGACAGTCTGAAAAAAAAGGTATATATTGAATAATGCTTCTCTGAAGAATGCATTAATACGACACAACATAATATGGGGGTTTTGTTGACTGGAACATGTGGCAGGGCCCAAACGTTTCCTACTCAGTTATTATAGCATACATTATCAATTTCTGGGAGTTCTAAGGCTTATTGTACAGCACAGCTGTCTATCTGCCTGAGCATGCCTGCTTACTATGGGACTCCATGGGCCTCATCAGGAGTGGGGTGCTAATACCGCCGTGGCTATTAGAACTACCGCCAAACCCCCCGGCGCTATTAGCGCCGGATCATGGGTTTGGCGGAATGGTAAATCCCAATTGGGCATATTCGTGAATTTCACATTCCCATTGGGCCCAATGGGGAATGTTCGGCTCTATTACCGCCGGCGGTATTATCGCCGACGGTAATAGCGCTGAAAATCGCCAAATGGCCAAACCGCCGCAGATTTGCCCCCAGCTCATAGCTGGGGGCAACTGCACCAAACCTGTGATTTGGCGGACATTTAAATGCAGCGGTAATAGCATTACCGCTGCATTTAAGGGTTACCGCCAAACTCGTGATGAGGCAGATAATATCTACATTTTTCAGCATAGACCTCTAGGTTTTCCATGCCTCTTACTGCAAATATTAGGACAGCATGTTTTCTGACATATGTTTACAGAATACCCATTTGGTATTCATAAATCAAATGTTGTCTTCAAAGAATTCTCTTCATTTTTGGATGTTCTGCGTTGCTTCTCTCAGCGGCGGGTTCTGCTGGGTGTTTTACAGGTTGTGCGGGTTCCTCGTGTGTACCATCTATAAAAGTCTGCAGCGATTTTAGAAGCTGGGTCTTAATTGAGGGGGAGATTGCGGATTTTGAGCATCATTTAAATTAAAGCTTTCCTTGCACCACGTGATGTGAACTCAAGACCATTTCAGAGCTGCTCATTTTTAATACTGAAACTGGTCAATCGTGGGGGAAAAACGCTGAGCCCTGAACATGCCAATCAAGGGCCAATTAGGGAGGTAGGGCATCAGTCTTCTATGATGTGAGGACATACATGCTAACATTATCTATTGCAATTGGGAGACACTAATCCAGTCCTGGTTTTAAGTTTACATTCTGGGACTTGTCCTGATTTCCCCCATTTATAAATCCAGGCCTACAAGACCCAGAATGCAAAGTAGTTAAAAGCTGCCTGGACAAGTGTCTCCCGAATGGAATGGAAAATGCAGTGCTTTAAATGGACCGGCCCTACCCGGCCCTCAGTACCTGCACTTCTTATTTTTTAGCGTTTGAGTACCTTCACTTTTCTCAACACCTAAAAGAGGGTACCAGCACTCAACTATGTTGACAGGTGGAAATAAAAGCTTTTCATTTCACGTTGTCGCAACTTAAAGGACTACGCTTCTGCAGCCCTTGCTGCGTAAAGCAGCGCCCTCTCTCTCTCCTCCTCTCTCCACCACCCGCAGTGTCCATTATGTCTCCTTCAGGGTCCACCCAGCAGAACAAAAGGAGAGACAGCAATGCATCTACTATTCTCTCAGCTTGATATCTTTAATCTTAAACTGCATTAAGGCACAAATACATAGAACACCGTCTCAAACTCTGAGAAAAACACCCCCATTCTTCTTAAACTATCTTGTTTGTAGATGACGCATGAGGGGTGCGAGTACAAGAGCTTGGTTTAACTTGGTTTACTGGTAGCTTAGCCTAAACATATAACAAGGCTTATTCCGGTGTCGTGAAGAACCAAGAAAAGCTCTCATGTTGAATCCTAAACTTGGCAGGAAATAGCATGGCATAAGGCGTGTTTTTGTCATAGCATCTGCTACACTGGACTGATTGTTTTCCAGGCTGTCCGTACAGCCGGTAAGAAGTCTGGATAGAGATATATCCTGGAAAATTCCTATTTCAGCTCACCACTTTCTCTCGCTCTTCGCAGAGCTGTATCTCGATCGCAATAGTTAAGAGGTGTGCAATAATGGGCCTTGGCAGTGTTCCAGGTTTGGGTCTTGGCAGAAAAAGTATGGTGTATCTGCTCAACTGTAAAATGGGGAGACAATCGGGGGGTGAGAAATCTGAGGGCGTCCTCACTTCTTTCCCCAATATATCCTTCCCCAAGGTGGCCAGGGAAAAGCTGTCACTTTCGGATCCTGACCCTGGGGGTGGATATGCGAAGGAGGATCACCTGGGTTTAGGAGACTTGGAGAGTGGGGATGAGGCATCCTTGGGTGAGACACGGTATCCCCCATTTCCCTTTCACAAGGAGTCAATCATCCCCCTAGACTTTATATGGTTATTATCAAACCTTACCCTCTTATTCTAGAAAACACTCTACCAATATACCCCAAACAGGTACTGAAACAAGGAAGAGACAACCCAGAGTTGTACATCCTCTCTTTATTAACACAGACATGCACAAACACCACTCTGGCACTGGGACGAGGAAGAGGGATGCCAAGTACCATGACCATTACTCAGTAAAGGAACATTTCTCGCTCCTGGGGCCTAGAGGGCAGTATAAATGGCCTGCTCAGGTGAGGCTAATGAGATCGCCTGTGGGACACTTGCAGGAAAAGCCAGATGAGAGACCAGAGAGACGCGTGCCCGGAGAGTCCAGAAGCTGCAGAGTCACTGCAGCGGAAGCGGGAAAGGTCCCTGGTAGCAGAACTGGCCTGCAACCCTGCAGGAGTCGGAGGGCTCCTTCTCCGTTCAACCGAGGCCACAGTGATCCTGTAATCAAGGCACGCAGAGCCGGGAGAGGCGACAGCCACAGAGAGCATGCCAACGCGAAGGTCAGTACAGGGTATCCGGTGGGTGAAAGGAGTTTGAGTGACTGTGAGATGCTGTGGGGTAAACAATGTGATCTGTGCAGATTGGATCACTCGCGAGTGAGCAAGGGACTGTTTAGGCACATTGAATGCTGGTCCAGCTTACAAGAAAGACTTTTGACAATGCGCTAACTTGAAGGCTATAACTTGAAGGCTAAGAAAGTGAATAGAAGTATTTGTGAATACCGAACTGTATATGGAATGAAATTGAGAAGTCTAAGAAAGGGCCAGAGAAATATAAGTATTTGAAAAGTGTGAAAACGCCCATGAGCAGGGTACAAATTACCAGCAGGGGAGTAAACTGGGAATTTGATGGCAAGTTATGCAATGTGCTTGAATGGAATGAAATGCAGCCTTATGTTTTGAATACCTAATAAAAAAGCAAGTGTGATTGAACACGATTTGAATTGCAAGCAATTGGTGATATCACCTGATAAAAAGATAACTGTGGATTGTGAAAACTGAAGAAAACGAGGCACTGGCAAGTGCCATAAGAATGTAAAGAACTGTGCAAACTGAAAGAATAAGAAGTGGCAAAAGCTTTAAGACTATCTGAAAGTATACCAAGTGCATGGTGGCAAAACAAGTCTTGGGAGAGTCACAACAGAAAAATCCAATACCGCTATGAAGCTGAAACAGGGGCTGTATAACTGTGAAGAAGAAGCAAGTAAGGTGTGTCTGTTGCATGACCTGTAATGGGTGGAGCATGTGGTCCGGCAACTGCATCTAGACGGAATACATCCCCCCTAAAGGAAAAGCCACGTAACTCACCCATAATTTTCTGTGTGAATGTCAAGAGGAAACGTGGGTGATCTGATTGAACTGAACTTTTTGTGATATTGGTGAAATTGATGGAAGGCAAAGCTGCCAGAAACGCTGAGAAGTATCCAAGAGAATTGTATTGGTTTTTGAACATTGTGAGACTTGAAAGCGTGGGGAAGAGAACCCCTCATTTTGCCAAAGTGAACCATCTTGAATCTTGGGGAAGGGAAACTCCCTTTCCAACAACGAGCTGGTAGACGCTCTGAACTCTTATTTGAACACTGTTCATTTTGATGCTGACATCCCTACACATTATATTCAAGTAGTTGTGAGGGCAAGTATAGGTTTTGGACACAGACAGATATTTGCTTTGGACTTCCTGACAAAGACTATCCTTCGTTTTAGTTAGGTAAGGAAATCCCACCTTAGTATAGGGCAAGTTAGGCATTTTCCCAATCTTTTCTTTTTTGAATTAAAGTTTGTGACCCATGTTTTTACTCAGTTGTTTGTGTCTGCTTCTTGATGCCTTCACAGGGAACATCAAGAATTGTTTTAATAGAGGATTCAACAAATGATTCCATATTCCCTATGGATACATTATTTGGAAGTATAAAAATGTGGAGGTTATTTGTGCGCAACCTAGATTCAAGGTCATCTCATTTAGCTGCAATTGTGGCAACCTCCTTACGCAGCAACGTTTTTGCTTGTTTTGTTAATTTTGCTTCTAGTGTTTTATGCCAAGGCGCTTTACAAAAATGAATGAATTGGTACAATAGATGTAATTTGAAAATCATTAGCAGAATCAGGCAGAGAGAACAAAAAGAAAAGTGAACCAAAGAACAATTTAGGAAGAATATTGATTTGATGGTCCATCAAGTCAGTAGAAGTGAAAGTCAAGCAACCTAATGAAAAACTGCAACACAAAAACAAGCCACCTCCAACAAAAGTAAAAACATTAGAAGGGGCAATCCTTAAAAATACTAAAAGTCCAGAAAATAGAAAAATGGAAGTCACAAACACAGGAATCCAGATAGTTAAGATAATAGAAATGGGCCTTCAAAAAATCCGCTACTGAGTCCAGCCTGGCCTGGTCAACAATGTTAAAGCAAAGTGCACTGATGGTTCACGGCCACAAACACTGGCTGCTAGGTTCACCATAATGGCCTGCGTACTGAAGACCTCATACCGGAGCAGCTATAGCTCTCCCCAGTGGATGATGATGGCCTCAGAGCGCACAAATGCTTCTGGTCTATAGCATCCAAAACAGCTTGTTACTACTGCCAAGCTCAAGGACCCACCCGAAGCGCTGCCCACAGGACCCTCACCAAGATGTCCCTTCCATGCACCGCCATCTGTGGTGCCTCAGGAAGTCGGTGGTGTCCCAGGAAGTCCTCTTCCCTGCATGTTCCCAAATGCCATGTGATGTTGGCCTCCAGTGAACTCTCCTTCACCCTCTTCACCCCAATATGGGCCTGCTGTTCCTCATGCAACACCTCATGCCACTGCCAGTCAGAAGTAGTTGTAGAATTAGAGCATACTTTCTTTATCTAGTTTTACCTTTAATGATCACACTGTTGCTGTAAGATTGTCTAGCTTACATCCCACCATTGTGAACCCTTCTTTCATGCTCCTCAAAACTGTTTACAATACAATTCAGATTTAGGTTCTCCACTAGTGGTTACATCCGATTTGGGCAAAGCCATCGATGTATTTTGATTTATCGGAACAGAAGTGTAGTTTTCTATGGGGCCCTGCTTGCACGCTCCATGCCTCATGGTGAACGAGAGCTGTATAGTCAGGCAGTCTCTATGGTGTATTTATTACACTAGTAGTGTAGGCAATCAGGGTGGTAATGGAGAGGTGGGATGTGGGTATCTATGTTTAACAGAAGGCAGTGGAGATGTTCAAGAAACAATAGTCTAAGTCATACTGTGCAACTATAGAGCAATCACGTCAGTTAAAACGGATAATCTGGAATATATCCAAATTATTGTTTCACATCCAGCAGTAATCACTTGCAAATTGGTAGTTTCAGCACAGTAGACAAGCAGGAGTACTGGATCTGTAGGTCTAAATAACACTATGCAAGACTGTCTCTCAGTTCAGGCTTCAAAACACAACATTGAACAGTGCTCCACAATGGGCCCCTTCTTCCCCCATTTGGGCTGGTACCTTGCTAGCATTCCTGCAGTAAATCATCCATTGGGACTGTGATAGGGAAAGTAATCTATGAAACCGAAGGGTCACTATGAAGCAAGGTTCTGCCAAGTTCAGGCCCGGATTGCTGATGTCATAGGTGAGGTAATTTTCCTACTTAGCTCCGATCAGTGCCTACTGGGTCATTATCATCAGATCAGGTAGATTGGAGAGTGTTCCAAGTGGCTAGGGGTGCCCGGCGTGAAGGGAAGTCGTCAACCTTCTGGGCCTCTCTGATCAGCATTAAGATCAGGGTAGAATCGGGAAGCTAGCATGGACGTGAGTGTTGCCACTGTGTTCCTCTCAGAATCACAAGTCACGTAGTGAGTGTTTCACGCTCCCTCTTTGCTGTAGATAGTGGTTTTTAGATCAATCACAATCCGTCCATTTTGCTGGATACTCAACAACATCCCCCATCTGACATGATTCAACTTTTCAATCAGTTGGCACATCCACCCCTAACATTCTCTGCAAAGGGCCACAGAGAGTGTCAGTTTTAGACTCATGTTGGTTTTAGATCATATATAACATATGCAAATGCACATCAAGACAAATACACAGACATGTCCAGACTCACCGGAAATCTGGGATGTCCTTTGCAAATTTGATTAATTGCTGGATCATGAATGTGCTGAGGTCGGAGAAGTGTTGAAGCAACAAGGCTGCCTCCGAGGAGCCAACATACTCCTCGTTCTGCTGTCGTCCTTGTCCTTCACATGACATCTCAGAGTCACTCGACAGACACTCCTCTGAGGCAGAGGACAAGCTGCAAGGGGAAAGGGAAAGACTTCCAGGGCTCCAACACCTCCTCCTGTCATTCGTTCTTCTAGCATGGGCAAACAATCTTTCTGGTGGCTGTGGAGAAAAGCAGAACATTGAGTGACAATGTATGTGACAGGTTACATTGTATGCAAGATGCAGGTGTCCACAAACCCCACAAGTCAGTCTCAGCCTAGGCAATGTCAATCATTTTTCTGCTATGCTACTTAATGTCATGTTGTTATTGTTATTGTTATTTTGCATTTATATAGCGCCTTATATACCATTGGTATGGTCTGAAGGCGCTGGTAGGTTGAACGCCCTTGGGAACCGAAGTTCGAGTCAGTAGAGAGAGTAGAGAGAGTCCAATAGTGCGTGTGCGCACCAGGTATGTGTGCAGCTGGTGCGGAATTCGTGTGGTAGCTGCTTCTAAGTGGTAGGTGTGGTGGTTAAGAGATCAGGAGTATGTGTTTGCTCAGACAGGCTTTATCCCGACCGAGTGTGGCTGCGTTAGGCCTGAGGAGAACGCCTAGCTGGGGGGTGTGGAACCAGCAGTGTTTACTTAGAGTGATGGGGGTGAGCGGGAGATGTTGATATGAGAACAGTTATACCGAATGGTGTCATAGTATCTCTGTGTTCTATTTGAGTGGTGGTGTAAAGAAGAGAGTAAGCGTGGGGTGTGGTAAGATATATGCTCTTTCAAATGTTCTCTGCATTCCAAAACATATTATGTACGTCAGGCAATTCCATGCGATCAGGTCAGCTCTGTGCATTTTTATTCATTTCAGGCGTTCAAGATTGTCCTACACACATCAGTCTGCTTGACACACTAACACTCAAGTTCGCCTTGCGAGCACTGTTCTATCTATCATTCTCCAGTGT
Organism: Ambystoma mexicanum; assembly: GCF_040938575.1. Lineage (NCBI taxonomy): Eukaryota > Metazoa > Chordata > Amphibia > Caudata > Ambystomatidae > Ambystoma > Ambystoma mexicanum. The sequence continues at coordinate 1,088,468,778 of NC_090921.1, forward strand.
GCCCCTGCGCGTGCTCTCATGGATTCCACACGCATGCACTCCTGTCCTCCCCGCGCATGCACTCCAGTCTACCAAGCGCATGTATTTCCGTCTGCCTACGCACTCATCCGCTCTGTATACTCGTCCGATCTGTGAACTCCTCTGTTCTGTATGCTCATCCGCTCTGTACCCTCATCCGGTCTACACACTCATCTGGTGTATATACTCATCCTATCCACACACTCATCCGCTCAACATACTCATCTGCTCTATGTACTGTTCATCTGTTCAACATACTCATCCGTTCAATGTACTCATCTGCTCTACATACCTATCTGCTCCAACCACTCATTCATTCCATGCGGAAGTCCGCTCCACACACTCATCCGCTCCATACGCTCGTCCGCTCCACACAGTCATCCGCTCTACACACTCATCTGCTTCACACACCCATCTGCACCACATACACTCATCAGCTCTACATACGCTCATCTGCTCCATATACACTCATCCGTTCCACATCCTCGTCCGCTCCTCATATACTCATCCGCTCCCCACACTCAGCCGCTCTCGCTCACTCGGCCGCTCCCCCACACTCAGACACTCCTCCACACTCAGCCGCTCTCCACACTCAGCCGCTCTCCGCTCCCCACACTCGTCCGCTCCCCACACTCGTTCGCTCCCTTCACTCGTCCGCTCCCCACCCTCGTCCGCTCCCCACCCTCGTCCGCACCCCACATTTGTCCGCTCTCCACACTCGTCCGCTCTCCACACTCGTCCGCTCTCCACACTCGTTCACTACACTCGTCCGTTCTCCATATCTGTCCGCTCCCCACACTCGTCCGCTCCCCACACTCGTCCGTTCTCCACACTCGTCCGTTCTCTACACTAGTCCGTTCTCCAAATCCGTCCACCCCCCCACTCGTCCTCTCTCCGCACTCGTCTGCTCTCCACGCTCATCCGCACTCCACGCTCGTCCGCACTCCACGCTCGTCCGCACTCCACGCTCGTCCATACTGCACACTCGTCTGCTCTCCACGCTCATCCGCTCTCCACACTCATCTGCTCTCCACTCTCATCAGCAGTCTACATTCATCCACTCTCCACGCTCATCCTTTTTACATGCTCGTTCGCTCTTACACGTTCGTCTGGTCTAAGCGTTCATACAGTTGAGACGTTCGTGCGTTCAGTGTAGTCATCAGTTCTACGGCCTTCAGTGTTCTATTTTCTTCTCTGTGTTTACGTATTCATCAACTCTGCACGTACTCAACAACTCCACACGCTCGTCTGCTGTACACACCCAACCACTCTACACAGTTATTGGCTTTAGTATGTTCATCTATTCCATCCGATCTCCATACTCATTTGATCTTTCTAGTCGTCTGTTCTTCCATTCATGCACTCTTACACTTAGTGCATTCATCGGTTCTATACGCTTAATCCATTCTAACTATTTCATCTACCTACTATGTTACCTCCTCATTCATTGTGTCCATTTCATCAGTTTAGATCTCCTATTTTCACAATGATTTATTCCTATTATCCATTTCATTGTTTTGATCTACATTACTCGTTTAGATCTGTTTGTCTTTCTTAGTTTACATTCGAGTTTATCAGCTGACAATTTCTTGCTTCAGGTAGTTTGTCGGATCGGTGTTATTGTGACGATGCTAGTTTGGAAACCGGTTGGTTTTAGGGGAAGAGCCAGGTTTTCAGTAGTTTGCGGAAGGACGTTAAATCCTCAGTTAGGCGGATGTGGGGTGGGAGGGAGATCCACAGGGTGGGGGCTAAGGCTGTGAATGATGATCCGCCTAACCTGCCTGAGTTTGTCTCAGGAATTACTAGGAGGCCGGCTGAGCTTGATCTTAGGGTGCGAGTGGGATGATAAGGTATTAGCTTGTCTTGAAGATATCGAGGTCCAGTTTTATGCAGTGGTCGATGGGAGAGGCATAAGGTTTTGAAAGCCACCCTACGGGCTACTGGAAGCCAGTGCAGTGTCTTAAGGGCTGGGGATACGTGGTCTCTTGGACCGAGCGCAAGTAGCATGTTGGCCGCTGCGTTTTGTGCCCTTTGGAGTTTATTCAGTTGGTAGGCGTGGATTCCGAGGTATAGGGGTTTTGAGTAGTCCAGCCTTGATATACCGATTGATTGGACCGCGGAGAGTCTGTTGGGAAATGAGAGATATGGAAAGCTTGTAATGCTTGTATAGATTAAATTCCATATCCAACGGGGCAGTTAATGGAGAAATTGAAGAAAGTGATTTAGCTTCTCCTGTCCTCCTTACATAGGGGCTCTGTGTCTGCTGAAAATGGGGCAAATGCCTTAGTTGACCTGGAAAGAGGCAAAATTGTATATGTGCTCTGTTGTGATCACACCCAAAAACGTACTATGACCCATCTCGTCCTCATATAAATAAGTAGGTAACAAGATACAGTCACGGTTCACTTTGAGTTTTATTTTCATCACATGAAGGGATCAAGTTCAACTGTGCCCATGGGATGCAGTTAGGAAGTCCAGAAGTAACACAAAGTGTCACTCAAATTTTCACTGGAAAGCAAGGAGAAATGCGTTATGATCATTTGGATGGATCTGTAATTCAAAACCAAAATATTGGAATGTGTACAAATGAAAGCAGTGGCTATGAGGATAAGGATTCCTTATGCAAAGAGAGTGTAGGTGCTTCGGTGGAGCAACACCTCTTGGAGGTGAAGCCTAATCAACTAGAAGTGAAGACTAATCAACCCAGAAAATAAGCAAGAGTAGAACAGCCAGGAATAGCTGTAGAGCTGCACATGCATCTCTGCATCAATCATACGATCTGACTGCAAGGGATTGGAATGGAGTCACATCATCTGATCACCCTTCTCTGGGAACAACATGGGTTCTAGGGACCGATTATGCACACACGATAGGTGAGGAGCTACCTGAAGGTGCTACATGGAGGAGATTTTCACAAGTCCCTCTGCATCCCCCCAACAAGGTATCCTGAATCACGGTGATGGGAGAGTTTACCAGCTATTTGGGCAGGAGTATTGCATCAAGGGTTCCTACGAGTCATTACCAAGATTGGCCAAAACCTCAACACCACAACCCTAGCATTCAACAGGCACCCTGTACACTGCTTTCAATGGAAACACCTAGCCCTCTCCACAGAAGCAAGAGGTGACATACACCAAATACCAGCTAGAAACACCTAGCCCTCTCCACAGAAGCAAGAGGTGACATACACCAAATACCAGCTAGAAGAGAAGGAAAACACACCTAAGACTTCCCTCATGCACTTATAGTGCCTCACACTCAATGAACCAGAACAGCAGAGCCCCCCTCCCATTCAGCAGTGTGGCTTGTATATACAAAACACTTATCTGGGGCTCAACTTGCAAAGACAGCGTCAATTCCCAAGAAAAAAGAAAGCAAGCAGACCCCAGAAATTACATTCTATAGGCTGAAAACCTTTCTTTCTTTTTTAACAAAAAAGCCAGCCAACCAGGGAGAGCAGAAAACTGGCTGGTCACTAAACAAACACCAAGAACACATTGTATGATTTCATAATGACCACCTGCTTTTTTAAAGACCTCCCACATGAGTTCTAAACTACAAAGCCTCGCTCCCAATCAGAACGCTGCAGATAGCCACCAGACCACATCAGCTAATCAAGGAGCAGGCACCAGCACCAGGTGGTATACAAGAGGCTCTGTTTCCCCAGAGAAAAGAAGCAGGAGGGCTCAGGGACCAGAGCCAATTCGAAAACCAGAAGAGCTGACGAGACTCAGATGTATCAGGGCAGTAGGGGCTGCAGAGGCCTAGGCACAATAACCCCTGTATGTAAGGAAGGCAATCCTAACATTTGCTGAGTAAGAGAAGAATCAAAGAGAGCGACTGGCTCAGAGGGAGGGCCACGCCCTGGGAGCAAGCCAGACTAAGGGGGAGAACCACACCTTGAGAGAGATAGTGAAAGAGACAACCAGACTCAGGGGTACACCATTTTCTGGGTGAGAACCAAACTTAAGTAGAAAACCAGACATTGGGATAATCCAGCTGTTTTTGGTTTATCTACAAGATTAACTGGAACTTGCCAGTAACCCTTAGTAAGATCAATAGTGGAGAGATATACTGCAGTTCCCAGCCTGTCAATGAGCTCCTCAATTCTAAACATGGGATAGCTATCAAATTGGGAAACCTCATTTAACTTTCTAAAATCAATGCAGAATCTCCACGATTTGTCTAGTTTAGCGACCAATACATTAGGAGAACACCATGGGCTTTGAGAAGGTTCTATAATATCAGCTTTTAACATAGTTTCTAACTCCTCTTGAATGATATTCTTTCCATGTTCAGGTATTCAATAAGGTTTTAAATGAATAACCTTTCCTGGAGGGGTATGGCTATAACAATTTACCCCTGTCACTCTTCCTGGTTCTGTTCTATAAACATCAGGGAATTTTTCTAAACGATCCATCAAATCATCTTGTTTCTGATTTTGTGCCAGATCTGGAGGGATTAAAATACTGGTCTCATTTTCATCAGATAAGACTAGTTAACATCACTGAAGTGTCCTCAACAGGATTTTATTTCCATTCTTTAAGAAGATTCACATGATAGATGTGAGTCTTCATTTTTCTGTCTGGTTGTGAGACATGCTAGTTAAAAGGTCCTGTCTGTTCTATAATGACATAAGGACCATGCCACCTAGAAAGCATTTTATTTTCTGAAGAGTGAAGGAGGACCAAGACCTTCTGACCAACAGAAAACTACCTTAACACAGCTTTCTTGTCATGGTGCTCCTTCTGTTATTCATGGGTTCTAGTCATAGTAGTCAGTACTATGGACTGGACCACTGCCATATGTTATTTTAACCCCTGAGCTGTAGTGTGCTCTAGCATCTTGAAGCATCTCTTCAAGAAAGGTTGAACACCAAATAACCGGACAGACTCATAAAATATGGCAAAATACTACTTTATTCTCAATTTAATGAAGCCGGGCAAACTGGCAGACATCAGACCGATGGTTGCACACTCACACACAAGCCTAATTATGCAGAGGTTATATACCCCAATATGCATCATCTATGACCTTATATGTGGCAAAATACAAAAACGTATTGATGAAAAGAATTGGTTAAGGGAACATATTTACCTAAAGCATACATATGTGTTAGTACTTCATTGGCTGCCCCTCATCTGTAAGGCATGCCTCAAACTGCCTCTAAACATGTATAATTCTGCAGATTATAGCAGAGAAAATGGCAGCAGATTGGTCTATGCAACATTGTATAGCATGTTGCACCATAGACACTTTGAGTAATTAGCATTCTCACCCAAATTCAGGGTTTCGGCTCAGTAGCAGCATGTAAATAAAACGAAACCCTGGTGCTCGAGTCACACCAGATTACTCCCCACTTTCCCAATTAATATATCATCTCTCATCAGTCCGGCCATAAGCCAAAATATCCACTCTATAGTTGACGGTGTAGACTTCTCTCTGTTCTCGGTCACTTGAGGGAGTGTAAGCACATCACTATCCTCATCCGAAGCTTAATGAATAGCCCTTGTTTTTGACTTCTGAATCACGGGTGAGGTGACTGCAAAGTTGTCCATTTCGACCTCCTATTTACGACTATTTGATTTACTTATACTGGGTGCTTCTTTTGGCCTCTAGCAACTTTCTCACTCCATCTTGTATAGACCTTATCCGTTGTTAATTGTCCAATACTTGGCTCTTGCAAATGTTTTCTTCTTCTTTAATCTAAGAGAAATATGTCTTATGTGCATAGCTCATCTGTCTGTCTCCCCTTGTGTCTGGCAATTATTCCTTAAAATAAAACCCTTGATCACTGGCCAACACAGACTCCTCTTTATTTTGCACACAAAGCTATTTCTCCAATGTCTCCTGACTCTGCATCCCTGGTCTGTCTCTGAGGTAGCTGAATTGAGTCTTAACACAAGCCGACGTCCATTTTCCTATCATGGCCATCCTTGCCACATTATATTTTCTTCTATAGCAAGCTTCTATATGACTCATCTACCTTGCGTTACTGCGTATTTACATGCATTGGTCAGCAAGTTACTTTGTCTTCTTTGTATATATGATTATTTTATCATCTTGTACATGTTTCTCTTGTCACTTCAGTTACATCGTTACTCTTAAGTATTTTCATATCGTTTCAGTATGTCCTCATATATCTTCTTCACAACATCACTCTGCCCGAGTCAGATTTCACTCAGCGCTCCATGATGTTCAAAGGTGCGTGCTGACATCCTTCCACTTTTTCAGTAAGAGGTTACATTCAGTATGGTTGTCTGAGTGCATATCATCTCTCATGCACTCAATGCAGTATAGGGACAACACATGGGGTTCCACATATAGCTCTTCTCCTGCTGTTCCAATATGATGGCCTTGAAGGGGCGGGAGCTAAGGAAAACACATCCACCTGCTTCTCTACAGTAGAGAGGGTTTCTGTCATTCTTCCCATGTTTCATGTAACAAATCTAAAACATCTCTTGGTTCGCTCCCATATAAACTTTCAAATGGGGAGCACCTGGTGGAGGATTGTGGTGTTTTTGTAATGGGAAAAAGGGCCCATGGCGCCATAACATCCCAATTTCTTCCATCCACTTGAACTCATTTCTTTAAGATTTGTTTTAAGGTTTTATTGAATCGCTCAACCAAGCCATCACTTTGTGAGTGATATATATATGTAAAATTCTACTCAGAAAGATCTACCGCCAGTGCCAAAACCACATATTTACTTCGATTATACAAATAATATTATGTAGTAGAACATAGTTTTGATTCAACAACACGCTGTAAGTTTTATTTTGCCACTGAAAGGTTTATAACCAATTATTTTTCACTCATCACTAAAAAAAAGCCAACACATGTTTCAACCTTTCACAGGTTTACATCAGGGCTAAATTACATCATTTCTACAAATGACAGTTCCTAGTTGCAAAAAACTAGATCGGAAAACCAACTCTTGAGAAAAATGGAATTAAATGTGAGGTGTTTTTCTGTAAGGGAAAAGCATCAGGATAACGGGTTGCGTAGTCCAATATTACCAATTTATATTGGTTTCCCAATTTTGATGGTTCCAAAGGTCCAACTATAGCCATACCTATACGTGAGAAAGGTATGTCTATAATAGGTAAAGGTTGTAAGGGAGCTGGAGGGGATATCTGGGCAATGGTTTTCTGACAAAGGGTGTTAGGAAATATTTACATTTATGGGTAATTTTCCCTCCAGTTGTGAACCCCCCAATTGTTTGCTGATGTTAAATACCATTGTCTGACTTTGCCAGAGGAGCACACACCCCTGCTGCACTCCTCTGAGCTTTTTGCCCACTTTTCTTATGGAGAAACTGACATGCCCTTACAGACAGTCAGTACTGGGAGACTTTGTTTCCCTTAGTCCTTGTCGATGTTGCAACTTTTCTGCAACATGTAACAAGTGCACAATGTACCTTCCAGTACAGTGCACTTACGTCTAATAGTCATTTCCAAAGGCCCTAGATACTCTCAAAGGATTTTTTAGGAGAAGTGCAGATGTGCCTCGGACAGGGCTGATGGCAGTTTATCTTTTCATGTAATTTTAACCCTTTCCTGCCAGGTAAACTGTATTAACCGTGTTTGGCAAAAACAGGTGGCCTGGCTCCAAAATGGCCGTGCCACGAGGTTGTTTGTCCTGTCCTTTGGCCATCTTGCCCCTTCACCTTCCCCAGGTCGAGCCGACCCAAGTCAGTCCTTATTGGGGCATGCATTTCCCAATGAAATGCCAAGCTTTCGCAGGCTTCTGCATGCCTGGTGTGTGTGCTTCCAGGATGTGGGCTGGACTATCTGGTTCCAATACACATCCTGGGTGCCAGAGAGTCTGGTGTGCTGTGAATGCCTGGGACCACCGTGGTCCGTGATTGGTCCACGTATGTTGTGTATGTATTTGAGCAGATCTCCCATTGGGTCCTCTTCGTTTTGGTGCAAAGGAGTTCTCACTGAACAAAGGATAGGATACAAGTATCCTGAAACTAAGAAGCTGAGTCAAGGAACCGCTGGTGACCCGCTAGAAGGTTTGGCACCCTGAGCCCGCTCTTGCCCTGCTGGATCCCTCTGCATCTGGTCGTCCTAGAAGGTCTGCGAAGACGCTTCGACCCATTGGAATAGTGGGACCAACTATTCTCGGCACCTTCATAAAACCCTCCAAGTAAGCCTTTCGGAAGGGTCCCTGGGCCAACCAGTGGGCTGACCAGCTTACGCAGGTCCTTTGCCCTGATACCACTGCAGTTTCGAGGAGACCCTCCAAACTTGGTATGTCGCTAGCTCTGTATTCACAGCACTTTCACATCGAATTTGTACACTTGGCATTCTCAGGTCTGGAGTAAAGAGAGAGAGCCTGAACCTGAGTGAACGCGGTTACTGTGTCGCCCAGCCGTGGTGACGAACTTTGCAGGTGTACTATATTTGTGCCCCTATTGCCCCTGAATCCTGCTGCAGTGAAACCCGCATGATCCATCTACCAGGAGCAGAGAAATTTCCACTGTCCTGTTTGGGAATCAATGCTGTAACTTCATCGCTGAAAGCCGCAGAGCTGCAGAATTGCCACACTTGAACCTGCAACCAAATTGGACTCGACTGCCGAAGGGGGACGGTGAGTACTAGCAACCCTTACCGGTGGCCCCTAGTGCTTCCACCCCTTTTAACGCACAAGTGGCCCCTGAGGGCGCCTCTTATTTCCACTGTTAGTGCGAACTAGCGAACTATTCCCAACTCTTGGAACCTGCTCTGCCCTGTTGTGGAGACCCTCTTCGAATAGTGGGAACTTATTCTTCATCCCCTCACCTGCCTTCCTGAGCTGCTAAAGATTCTGCAAAAGACCCTATTCCGCCCATCTGTACTACCACGTGCACCAGCATTGCATGTACATTTCAGCAATAGGCTCCCCTCATCTTAGGGAAAGGACTGCCTTTCAGTTAGGATTGCATTTGATGCAGAATTGCCCAAAGACTCTTTGCACTACCTACTACCTACTTCCTTCCCCTTTTAGGTTCTGGGCCCAGTTTGTGCATTAACCCTTTAGGCCACTTGGTCTTGTATATATGTATGTAGATAGGATTGTATTGATCTAACAGTATTACTGTGATTGTTATTGTGTGGTGAACTTTCAAAGGTCAGGAAATAAATGTATTTGTATTTTTAATATATATACACCTGACTGGGAGTGATTTGTAAGTGTCCTTTACTCTGTGTGCTCAATGAGGTCTTTCAGTCACCCTCACCATCCTGAGAACTAGGAACTAGTCTTGACCGCCGCCAATGCTACCTTGATTGGTTTGGCTTGTCCAGAAGGTTAACCTGTTCCAAGAAACTAGGCTGGCCTTCTGAAGCTCTGCCCACCAGGTCAGAGTTCAAAAATCTGTTTTAACAAAGGGCACAAGTACTGACACAATTCTTTATAGCTGCGTACATTATTGGCCAATAAAATCAGTTCACGATTTGGGCTTGGGTTTTAGCTGTTCCTAGGTGTCCAACTGCCAGGTGAGAATGAGCAATTTCTAAAATAATTGTTTCATGACCTTTAGACCACTATCTTGGAGCTGGGGATGCCATCAAGTCCAACATCTCCCCTGTACAAACACCCAGTCGTTAAGAAGAATGGGCCACCTTTTTCCTTTCCTTCCTCTTCAGGTAATATCTGAAGAAAGAGTTTGGCCAGTGAGGGATAATTTCTTTGGGCAAAGGCTAGATCAGGAATAACAAAAAGGTGAGGAATCTATTTTTTGGTACTGTCGAAGAACTCTGCGCCCTTTTTATCTTTTGTGTTCATACAGTTAAGGTCGCATGTGTAATTAGGGTAACCGTGGAGTCCTATAATTCCTCTACTCCACTAGGAAAAGACCATAACACAAAATGTTACCCTTATGTGTTGCTCATGCGCCCAAGTTGTTTTTACTCCATGCAGATGGAGAAAGAAATAAAGTACCACACAAGATTTGTGTTTTGATTCACCAATATTTATATAGAAAACTGTTGCCCTTTAGTGATGACACGTGTTTCAACGTAACCAACGTCTTTCTCAAATCAGGGCTGGTATCAACAAATGACAAGTAATATCAAAAACAGTGCATAATAAATTGATTTAAGTAAACACCAATGTGGTCCACAAGAACGTTTGCACATGCATGAATTAAGAAATAATTAACAAAATGATAATAACATGGCCATGTTTGGGGGGGGGGGAAAAGGAAGGAGGTTTGTGGGAAAGCGAGAAGAGAAAAAAAAATATAAAAACACATGATTGTTAAACAATATGTCAATAGTGTTAATCCTATTTTTTAATGAGTACATTGGTATATTTAAAATAATTTATTGTATGCTTATGTTCATTGTATTTCTTACCCAATGTAACCGTCCTCTTAAATGTTCTCAAAAGCTTGAATCCAGTCATGGGTTAAATCCCGTGTCCCTGTAGGGGAAGCATTTACATATGCTCGTTTAACTGCCTTGTATTATGGGCACAGATTGTGTCTCTATATAGAGTCTATCCAATGCTGTGTTCATGCTTTAAATACGTGCACACAGAAATTACAAGGATATGCTGTTCTCACCACGTTACATTGCATTCAAAAACTCTAGGGGGGTTGATACCAGCCCTGATTTGAGAAAGACGTTGGTTACGTTGAAACACGTGTCATCACTAAAGGGCAACAGTTTTCTATATAAATATTGGTGAATCAAAACACAAATCTTGTGTGGTACTTTATTTCTTTCTCCATCTGCATGGAGTAAAAACAACTTGGGCGCATGAGCAACACATAAGGGTAACATTTTGTGTTATGGTCTTTTCCTAGTGGAGTAGAGGAATTATAGGACTCCACGGTTACCCTAATTACACATGCGACCTTAACTGTATGAACACAAAAGATAAAAAGGGCGCAGAGTTCTTCGACAGTACCAAAAAATAGATTCCTCACCTTTTTGTTGTTTGTATCGAGGTACTTCAGAACCTGCTGACCAGGAACAATCAGCTATTAGCCATAATGGCAGAATATTTAGAAACAAGAGAAGAGGATGCTGTTAATCTTTTTGCCCCGAAGGGCAGTAATGTGCATGCTTTCGCATCAAACCTGCCCAAACCCAGAGAGGATTTACGTTACAAATTTGTTAAATTGGAACGAGCTTCTAAGAAAGAAGTGGACAAATACTGGGAGATAATTTCTTTGAAAAATTATGTAACCAAAAAACAAATACCTAGAGGCCTAAGGATCTTAATTTTTCCGGACCTTACTAAAGATGAAGACAAGGATTTAGCAGACTCATGGGAAAAAAACCTCAATCAAAGCTCCAACATTATGTTAGAAATTTTAATAGAACACGCATCAAGGGAACATAAGAGAATCACCGACCAAATAGAAATAATTAAGAAAGAAATTTCAGAAACTAAAGCCTTGGAAGCAACAAAAGAAAAAAACTATCAGAAAATGTTTGAAATTTTGAAAGACTACCAAGACGAAATCAAATTAAGAAAAATGCGTAAATTCCATCGTGATAATAGGGATTATCAGGATGATAGAGTTTACACTTTTCAAGAGAAATATAGACAAATCAACAAATCGATATCAAGAGAGAGTACACCAAATACATCTCCGGGCAGCTCAGATGCAGAATCAGAAGGAGATAATATTAAGGAAACAGAAACGACAGAAACATCAGAAAAAACACTTGATGGACAAGGTTTTCTAAATCAGATAAGAAGGTACAAGAAAAGCAACAAAATCTTTTTGCAAAAACAGGTCCGTTTTTTATTACCTCAGCAGATCAATGTACAAACACAGAATACAGGAGGAGGGGCAAGAGAGGGGGCAGTGGATACAGGCCACCCAGACGCTCTAGAAGATTTCAGACGTTTGACAAGAGCAGGAGCAAGAGAAGCAGCCAAGAAGAACAAACAGACACCTTAATTTTGAATCTGTCAGAATATCACTTAAAAACAGAGGATATAGCACTTCTAAACAAAGGTTTCTCTTTTGCTCCATCCACCAACTTTGACCAAATTAACGTGCACATAGACTTGTTTAAATTTGTTAGAAAATTGAAACTCAAGAAATTTTTTGCAACACAAGTTCCGATGTTTCATGCCAAAGAACCCGACATTGAGGACAGTGACTATACCATCAAAGATATAAGGAATATTCACCTCTTAAGTTCATTACAAGATACCACAGATCGACCGATTCATGAAACCATACAGAATCTCAAGATACAACAAACTGGTCTCCAAACGAGGGATCTCAAACTGAAATCTAAGTTTACTCCACAACTAACCACAGACAACCTGGTCGACACCTTCTACAAGGCAGTAACTAAAGAACTGAACGACATCATAGACAAAAAGAAACACAAAAGACCAAGTAAACAAGATTATGATAATTTGACCAAAGGAGAAAGAAAAGCTTTGGTGGAATTGAAACAGAATCAAAATTTGACTATAAAAGCTGCTGATAAAGGAGGAAAAATTGTGGTTATGAACAGGGCAGACTATGTAACAATGGCCGAGAACCATCTCAATACTCCTTTTTGTTATCACAAACTTGAAGGGAACCCAAAACAGAAGATCTTAAATGAGTTGCGGGAATCCATAACAAACTGGCATAGAAAAGGGCTAATCACAGATGAAGAAAGATCATTTTTAGATATGCAGCAACCAACATTACCCACAATATATTTTTTGCCAAAAATTCACAAGGCTTTTGAAAAAGTACCAGAAGGAAGACCTATCCTGAGTGGAATTGATTGGGCAACAATGAACATGGCACAGTATATTGACCATATACTTAGCCCCATTGTCACTGAGACCAAAGCTTTTTTGAAGGACACAACTTCTGTAATCAATAAATTGGCATCCATCAAATGGGAATTTGATTATATATTAGCCACATGGGATGTAAAGGCATTATACACATCCATCAGGCATGACACGGCACTTGAGACAATAGATTATATATTTTCCAATCAAACTGCATCAAAATTTCAATCAGTTAACATGCTCAAGGAAATGATACTTTTAACTTTGCAAAATAACGTGTTCATTTTCAATGGAGAATTTTATCAGCAAACAAGAGGAGTGGCGATGGGAGTAAAATTTGCCCCCGCACTCGCCAACCTCACAATGGCAATGTATGAGGACAAACACATCTATGGAGATGAAATATATCAGGATCATGTGATTCTTTGGACCCGCTATATCGACGATGTGTTACTTATCTGGAAAGGTGAACAAGAGGAGTTAGAACAATTCAAGACTAGAGCCAACAATAACCTTATGGGGATTGAATTTACTGGGATTACCAGCAAAGAACAAATAGATTTTCTGGATCTAAATATCTATGTGAAAAATAATCAACTGTTGACTAGGACCTTCAGGAAGCCTACAGAGGCTAATTCAACTTTATTTGCAACCAGCTGTCATCATTCTTCGGTTGTAAGGAACATCCCTAGTGGAGAATACATCAGAGCTCGGCGAAACTGTTCGGAACAAAAAACCTTTGAGCAAGAATGTCAACTGCTTTCGAGAAGATTTAAGGCCAGAGGATATGGAACTAAGATTATTGCCAAAGCACAAAGGAAAGCCAAAGCTCTTAACAGAGCAGACACCCTAACTACGAAAACCAGAATCAACAACCAAACAGAGGAAGTGACTTTCATTACGACTTACTGTAAGAATAATGGAATTTTAAGGAAGATCCTAAAAAGGAATTGGCATTTGCTACAATTGGACCCACACGTCAGGAACTACATTAAGGACAACCCGACTATAATCTTCAAACGAGCCAAAACCATAAAAAATGTATTGAGTCCATCTCTGCTCCCTATACTAGAAATTGGGAGTTCGAATACTTGGTTACCTAAACAAACACAAGGTTTCAGAAGATGTGGAACTTGCACAATGTGCAAATACACCATAGACAATACTGCAAGTTTTCAGGATACATATGGCATTAAGCAGCAAATTTTGGAACATATTAATTGCAGAAGTAAATATGTTATATATGTCATTATATGTTTATGTCACAAAATGTACATAGGAAGTACGATAAGAGAATTAAGGATTAGAATAAGAGAACACCTTTCAGGAATAGGGAATCCTAATTCTAACTCACCATTAGCACAGCATTGGCAAAAAGAGCATCAGTGCGATGAAAAAAGACTTTTAAAATTTTTGGGTCTAAAAAGAATAACCTTAGGACCAAGAGGAGGAAATTTGGAGCTGAAATTACGACAAGAAGAAGCCAGAATGATTTGCAAATTTAGAACTGTTGAAAAAGGTTTAAACTCTGACAATGAGATGTATTCTTTTCTCTGAAAATATTATCAATGTAGTATCCTGTTGTGTGGGTTTCATGAAAGAATTATCACCTCAGAAACATCAACATACAAAAAGGTACACATGTCCCATAACATACACACCGAAATGTACTTAGGCAGAGGCATCAACATTGATCAAAAAGATTAACATAATGATATTCGGAGGCATGATACATTGTGTCTTATAATATTACAAGACTGATTAAGACACATTTTGTCACATTACGTAAGAATTTTATAGATGCCAATACATTTTTTGGAGATACAGTAACTTGTGTCCCATTGACATGACTTGCGTCAAAAAAGGAGAAAAGGGGAGGAGTCTTCAACAATTTAGGGAGTATCGTTGTAATAATATTTAGAATAACATTTGGTATGAACTCTGTTTGGTGTTACACACCGCTCATTAAGACTAAAAAAGTATTAGAACATTTTGTCTTTAAAAGAGCGCAACTATTTTCGATTACGTGAACGTGCGTCCAAACAAACACAAAACACAATACTGATATAGAGTTTTAGCCCAAAATATGGCGGACAATGTAGAAACAGAAGTAGGACATAGGGTTTCAGCCCCAAAATATGGCCGACAACATAGAAACAGAAGTAGGACACAGGTAACCTAGTAACGTGATCAAACAAAAGACGAGATTGGGAGACACAATCACACAAGGACTGAAAGGGACGACTTTGAGGAAATAGAGGTAAGCAGGAAAGCCCACCAGGTGGGAAAGGAACAAGGTTCACGGACATGTGGGCCTGCGTGTTTTACGATTGTAGATATAACAAACAAAAGGAAAAGGAAAAATAGAAAAGGACAAACACCCTCCCCTAGAGTTTTTGAATGCAATGTAACGTGGTGAGAACAGCATATCCTTGTAATTTCTGTGTGCACGTATTTAAAGCATGAACACAGCATTGGATAGACTCTATATAGAGACACAATCTGTGCCCATAATACAAGGCAGTTAAACGAGCATATGTAAATGCTTCCCCTACAGGGACACGGGATTTAACCCATGACTGGATTCAAGCTTTTGAGAACATTTAAGAGGACGGTTACATTGGGTAAGAAATACAATGAACATAAGCATACAATAAATTATTTTAAATATACCAATGTACTCATTAAAAAATAGGATTAACACTATTGACATATTGTTTAACAATCATGTGTTTTTATATTTTTTTTTCTCTTCTCGCTTTCCCACAAACCTCCTTCCTTTTCCCCCCCCCCCAAACATGGCCATGTTATTATCATTTTGTTAATTATTTCTTAATTCATGCATGTGCAAACGTTCTTGTGGACCACATTGGTGTTTACTTAAATCAATTTATTATGCACTGTTTTTGATATTACTTGTCATTTGTTGATACCAGCCCTGATTTGAGAAAGACGTTGGTTACGTTGAAACACGTGTCATCACTAAAGGGCAACAGTTTTCTATATAAATATTGGTGAATCAAAACACAAATCTTGTGTGGTACTTTATTTCTTTCTCCATCTGCATGGAGTAAAAACAAGTTAGATCAGGAATAACCTTGGATTTTTCCTCTGCTACAGGGATTGGCTTTACTGCAGGTCTAATGGGAGGCTCTATGTTTGCTTCTCCAAAATCTTTCGTTCCTCTTCTGGTTTCATCACAAAGTTTAACTTCTTGGGGTTTAGGAAATAGGGCCTTCTCCAAAATCCCTTGGGCTATTCTCTCTCCCCCGCTTTGATTTGATAGGGCTTTTTCCTGATATTTTGTATCGTTACTTTATATCTCCTCTATAGTCAGGACTTATGACACCAGATAATACATCTAAGCTATATCGCCAGGCTAAACCTGACTTAGAGGCTAGTCTAATGTAAGTGCCGGAAGAGGGAATAAGGAATAAATCAGTGGGTATCAAAGTTCAGTTACCAGGTTGAAGCAATTCTCCTCTACTACTGTATAAGTGAAATCCAATAGAATGCTCAGTAGCTATGGTAGTATCAGAGGCTCGCTTACTAAGTTTCTCAAATGTAATGGTCCCCCAGTTTCTATCAACTGAGTCCGATCCTACCCTGACACCATATGTGAGGGGGTCAAAAATGAGAGGCAGACACAAAGTTGTTATGTTTTCAACATCAGACATCTTTTTTAAACATAAAGATTGTATGAAAGTGTTTCTGTCCCCATCCTAAAGATAGTTTTCCTACCTAGAAAACTAAAGATCAGTCTGTGTCTCCTCGTCAAACATATAAACTGTCCTTTTTTCCAAAACATACTACTCTGACCCTCACATTGAAATGAACACTAAAAGTGCAAGGAAATGTATCTGACTTATATTTGGCAAAAAGTGTTCACAACTTCAGCAAGTAGAGAAATCCAACTGAAACAATCTTTTCCAAGGAGGAGTCCTTAGATCCAGAGCGTGATTTATGATATGATAAGTCATTTATAACGCGCCTGTACACAAGTGTTTCTAGGTGTGACAAGACAAGGGAGGGGAGACAGAGGGAGGACAAAACAGCGATCTTACTAGGCCTTGTGTTATTCAGATCGTGCAAGTGCGATAACACATTGTGCAGGGGGAGGGGGAAGTGCCAGGGGGTGCCAGGGAGAGGGGAAAGGGGAAGTGCAATCCGGGCAGAATGCTCTGTGTAAGCACAGGCAGAGCAGCATAGCTCTCGGTAAGTGCAAAAAGGCAGGGGACTGTAGGTTTACAGTTACAGCCCCTAAGTGAGCGGTAGGCCCGTAGGCAGTGCAGGGGCGACTGGTCATGGAGGAACCTGGTACCCAGTGGGACTCTGAGGGTTGCCAGGCCACAAGTCAGGGCAGCAGACAGATAGGTCAGCAGGGGATAGAGAGAGAGAAAGCAGTGGCAGAAAGGAAGGTGTTGAGCTGCTTTCAGAACGTCAGGTGATCCGGATCAAAGTTGAGAGGGGCAGGAAGGCCATTTCAGAGGAGGCACCTGCAGAGGAGAGAGATCTACCCACCACTCTCTGCCCGGAGAAGCATCTGATCCTCAGAGAGTTAGAGGTGGCTGAGTGAAGAGCTTGAGAAGGAAGGTGTTTAGGAAGAGAGAGTTGGATGTAGTGCGGGCTGTGGCCACAGAAAGCCTTGTGGACAATTCAGAGGGTCTTGAACTTGATCCTTGGAGCCACCGGGAGCCAGTGGAGGGATTTCAGGGCTGGAGAGATACGGTCCCAGGGCTTGAGGCCAAGGACAAGTCTCACAGTCCTTTTCTGGATAATTTCCATTCTCCTGGATTCTTTAAGTATGATAGCAAAAGTGTCTCTTTCAAATAACAGTTCCTTAAGAATGGCAAACATTTTAAGGATAGCAAAAGTGTCTCTGGTGTACTTCTTTACCATACATTTCAGCTGAAAAGGTTGAATAGAAAAAACTGAATGCGCATTTGGTGCACATTTGGAATGGTAAAAAGACTCAAGCCCATACAACCGAACAAGGGGTGCAGGGGTTGTGGGGTGTCCCCTACTCCCTTGGTTTAGTATTATGGGCTGCATGGGTGGTAGGCGTGTCCCTCGCATACATTGAATGCACAGCGTGGCACAAACAACCACAATCCAAAAAGCTTGAGTTACAAAATGCGAACAAGTGGGCTTTGCAATTTTGCAACTCAAGCTTTTGGGATTCGGTTTTCCAATGTAGATCCATTACCGTATACTTTGCAAAACAAATATGTTTCTTTATAAAACTTGAAAGGACCTCCTGGTAAACTCCCCTGCCCGGAATCCTTGATCCCTTGGTATACTCTCCTGCCAGGGATCTTTCCACTCTTTATACAACTTGACTGGACCTCCTGGTATACTATCCTGCCAGGAAATCCCTTCTGCGTCTTACAGATACCCTGGTGTACTCTCCTGCCAGGTATCGTGTCTCCCAATGTTCACTCTCTGGAATGCTCCTTTCACCAGGACTTCTTCTTGTGTTCACTGTCTTTTAATTCAACACAGTTGTGCTACTTCAATGTGTTTTCTACTTCATCATCTTGAGGTATTACTTTTTCCAACTTTCCCCAAACTGACATCTCATGTATGGGGATTTGTTCAAGTTCTGTCTTTGTACTCTGCCGGTATGTGCCGGGATCCCCAATGGCTCTGGGTAGACTCACTGGTGCATTGAAGCATTTCCGAACCATGGCACATTGCTGCGGTAAAGCTCCGGCTCCAGGATGGCCTTCCTTGCAATGTAGACTTTCTTCCAGCCCTCCGGGCAGCTTTGCTTTCGCCCGCCAGCTCGGCCGCTGCTCCACAGCACTCCCAGTAGCTCCACTGTTGCTGCCGGCTCTTTGATGGTTCTCTCTCAGTGCCTGCAGTGTCCCTAATGGCCGTGCACCACACAGGTATATAACGCCTGTGAGCGGCAGAGTGGAAGTTGCCGGTTTCCCCAGCATGGCCCTTCCCCATACTGTTGTCTGCTTCGGTGTTGTTTCTCTTGTGTCCGGCTTCGCTTCTTCCTTCTCCAGCTCTCCTGTTTTGAAAGCGGACACAATTTTTAAATGTCCCGCTCACTCGGACCTCCCCAAAACAATTAGTTTGCATGTTTAACTTGGTGTTTCTCTTGACCCACATTAACTCCTTCTTCCTCGTCTCAGTACCTGAGGTTTTCTGGGAGTTGGAGTTCATAGATTTTCTGTGACTTCCAATGTAATAATGTTCAGAACTTCGGTTTAGAGACCCATTAGAAACAGGAGATGTTAAAGGTGTATTACATGCGTCTTGACTGAAATGGCAGTATGCCATCAGAAGTTTAGGTACCCTAGGGTTTTCTTCAGAAGGGGGGGAAATATTGCATCTCTCCCAACGGAGTCAGCACCTCTCACATGATCCTCCTCCATAGTACATCCCCCAGGGTCAGGATCACGTAGCGGCTGCCATTCCCTGGCCATGTTGGAGGAGATAATCACAGAGGAATCCGTGTTGACTCCGCAGGATTCAACACACCCCTCTCAAGAGCGCCTCCTCTTCGGGAACATTTGCTTACCTTCCGTTGCTCGGCAGCTAATGCACTTCTCATGCAGATCTCGGAGATCCAGTCACTCTGCTGCAGTATGGTCTTGTAGTTGGTTAGCGGGTTCCAGGCCGACCTAGTCTTCCATGTGGTCATGCCACCAAGCGAGATGGTCACTTTACCATCTCCATCTCTTTCTCAGTCTTCGCTTCTTCACTGATCAGGACGCCAGCCTTCCAGAATCTTACAAACAATTAATTCACTCTCCACTCCACCACTAGCTCAGCTGTCTAGCATGGATACACCCTTCCAGGATGTTGTGACGGGTCAGAAATGAAAGCTGGACACAAGGTTGTCATGTTTTCACAAAAAGACATTTATTAAAAGAAAAAAGGTTAGGGAAAATGCCTCTCTATCTCTATGCTAAAGAGGAGTTTCCCTGCCTATAAACAAAAAAAACAAAGGATCTGTCCAAGTCAGGATGTCAACAACTGAAAAACCGTCTTTGTGTCCAAAACGTCCTATCGTGACCCCAACACTATAAACAAATGACAATCTGTAAGGAAAAATATCTTCAGCTGGACAAATAGTGTTCACAAGTAAAATAAGTATAATTCCAACAAAAATGTTCTCCAAGGAGGGAGCCTTTGGTTCCAGGGGGTGAATCCCTTCCCCTGGATTCTCGATTGTAAGAGAAAAATAGTCACTTGTGTAAGCAGTTCCTTGGTATCTTGTTTGAACTCTCAAGATTCCTGTTTAGGCAACCAAGTCCTTAACAGTCTTTCTTTAATGCAACTATGGGTTGGATAGTAATGTCTTTCTTTAACATCATACTTTCCAGGATTCAACAAACAAATCCAAATCTTTCCTTTAACATTTCTTGGGGCTTGCAAATTACCTGGTTTACTCCCCTTCCAGGTTTCTTTATGAAATGCCGCTCAACTGGTGCACTCTCCTGCCAGGTCACTTTCTCCAATGCCACTTTCCAGGTCTTCACTTATGAGTTTCACTTGCCTGGTAAACTCCCCTGCTAGGTTTTTATATTTATATCAATTGCTTGCTATCTTTCTTGTCAGGATTTCTCATGTATATTTAATTTGCCTGGTGTCCTTGGCTTACCCAGACTTCCCATTTGCTTTTCCTTTTCATCAATATTGTAGGTATTGCCCTGGGGTAGATATATATACTTCTGGTAATGTTTCTTTCAGTTTGGCCCTACATTTACATTTCAGGTATACACATTTCATTGGGGTTTGTATTTCTGCTTTCTGGTGTTCAAATAAGCCTTTCGTCGTATTCTCAAAGTTACAATGTTCAAATCGCTGTTGGCGTGGTCACCGGAATGCCCGGGAACCCCACTAGCTTTGGGCAGACTCACCAGCTTCCTCCACCATGTTCGGTTGGCTTCGTGCATCTGCAGCATGCTGCTGTCAAACGCTTTCCAACCTGGAGGCTCTAGATGTTCTTCCGGCCTCCCTTGCGGCTCTGGGATTAAATGTCTGCTTCCCTTCGGGTTCCGAAATGGTGAATGCCAGCTTCTCGACTGGCTGAGGATAGGTGAAGATTAAAGTCCCCCTAGGGGTAGGTAAGATGTGAGATAAAAGATTATGAATATCTTCACAAGGGGACGATAGACAAGAACAAAAGAAATCGGAAAAGGTTTAGAGAAGATTTTGTAGATAAATTCAAATGAGGGATAAGATGGAAGAACAAAAAAAGAAGAAATAGCAGAAAATGAAGAGAGATAAAGAATACCGGTATCCCCTTCACGAGTAGTGGAACTATGCACATGACAGAAAGAAGTCAAAGATGTGGTCAATGAAGCAGCAGCTGTAGTTTCATGAGGTGGAATCCATGTTTCTGTAATGCACAGAAAATGTAAATTAAGTCTAAGAAATAGGTCCAAAACAGCAGTGGATTTGCTACAAACCGACCAAGCATTCCAAAGTCCTAGGTCGATGACTGCAGGTATATACTACCCCTGCCTTCAATAGGTAGAGTACATATTTGACTATATCTGAGATCTTAGTGGGTTAAGTGCTTGCTGCTGTGATCTATGTGTGAGTCACAGGTTCAAATCCTTGCAAGGCCAACTCAGCATTTCATCCTTCTGAGGTTGATAAATGAGTACCAACTTCAGTAGGGTGAAAATTGTAAGAACAAATGTTCCATGTACATCGCTTTGCCGAAAGTGCCATGCAAATAACAAATGATTATCATTACGTCGCTTGAAAGGGATTGATCTGGGGTTGTGTACACCACAGCAGGCCGAGAACCTTTTTCAGTTATGCATATGAAAGCCAGATCTTGGTAGATCTGGGAGAGGACAGTCCCCTTTCATGCAAGATCAAGAAATGTCTGCTATTGATTAAGGACTGGATGGATTGGAACTTTTTGAAAATCAACCCGGATAAAACGGAGGTTCTGGTTAGAAATAATAATGATAGCTTATGGTCCCCATCCTGCTGGCCTAACTCCTTTGGGCAATGCCCTGGTCTGGATCTACGTTAAAATAACGAATTTAAAACAACAAGTCTGAAAATGCTGAATTTTCTTTAATCGAATTTCGATTTTGTTTTTTTGTTGCACTTTTTCTTAGTTTCTAATTTGGGGGAGACCCCCCACAGCTCCCGGACACATCCCCCAGCCTTATTTTGTTCCCTTACCCAACCCCCATCTATTGATTGCGAAAAAGGTGCAAAAATATATAAAAATTTGATTTAAAAAATGCAACATTTTCAGCCTAATTATTTTGTAATTCGTTTTTTTTAGGTACTTCTTAGTTTTTTCCCACTTTGGACAGTGCTGGGAGAGTGCTGAGATACCAACTGGGTGAATACTGCGCTCAATAAAACTTTCCCATAACATAACATAACAACATAACATACCTCTTTCACATATTAAAGTGGCATGATCTTGCATTTCGCATTCATGCTTCCTTCAATATTTTCATGCATCTTGCGGGCAAGCCCAGGTGGCCAATTTCTATGGTGTGACAATGCCAATAGTCTGGCCTTGTGAAGAGGGTAAGCGAACCCCTTTTAGCAAGGGGTGGCAGGCCTACCAAGGATCAATCCATAGCCAGTCCTCCCCCTGAGGACTACGCAGGCAATTGAGAGGGACCCAAATCCTATCCGACGCCTTTGCCAACTTATCCATGTGCAGTACTACTTTGTCTCACACCACGCCATGCTCACTAGACTTTCTCTGTTATTTCAGGGCCAAAGTGCCTGATAGGAACAAGGGGGAGCAAAAGCAAGGAACAAGGACTTTCAGCTCCACACGCTATCTGTGAAATGGGTATTGACCAGTCCAGACAAGGATAACCCTCGACCGGAGACCAGGGGAGAGTGTAACCCAGTAGCAGAGAACCAGTACTGCAGCAGTGGAAGCAGTGCACCACTACACAGCAGCAGCATCTCCCTGCAGCCACGGACAGTGTCCCTAGACCACCAGGGACTCAAAATGGGCACAGAAATCCCTGAAGAAAGTGCACCTACACTAGGTAGCCGGGACCAAGGCCCCCTAGCACAAACTTGGACATTGGGCTTCCTGGGTCGCCATTCCTACTCCTTGGCGGACACAAAGGAAGAACATGGGCGGTGCTTAACCCACTATTTGTGACCTTTGCTGCTTCCAACACCTCCTGGGCAGTGAAGAGAAGATGCTAGTTTGCCCAGGGCTAGTGATCCAATGGTGGAAGGAGGCGGGGGGAGAGAGTATAAAACAGAGAGCAGGAAACAGGAAGTTGTGGGTTGTTCGGGTAAGGTCAGAAGAGGAAGAGGTGACAGATCAAGAGACCAATATGAGGAAGGAAGGTGCAGCGGATTGTGGGGGCGATTTCTTGAGAAGGTGAAGTATTGGTTAATGAGTGCGAGTGGTATTGTGTTGTGGGTGTGCGTGAAAGTGTAGTAAGGAGAGTAGAGAGTGAATGTGAAATGTCTGAGTGAGTGAAAGGAAGGTTCTCTGTGTAGAAGTGAGTAGAAGGAGGATGCAATGGTAGCTGTAGTGTGGAGGATGGAGATGTAGTTTGGAGGAGGGAGTAGTAACATGAAAGGGTGGAGGCACGGCTTAGAAGGAGTGAGAGGTATCGGAGGGTCAGCGGAAAAGAAGGGATTAGAGGGAGTAAGGTGGGTGGAGTTGGAGGAGAAGAGTAGTGATGAAAGACCATCAGGAAAGAGAGAAGGAGAGGAGTAAGTGGGAGTGAAAGTAAGGAGACTGAATCGAGTAGAGTGCCTGTGTGGCACATCTGCATAACCCATTTATGACACATACCACTGGACAGTACAGGGGGATTTAGAAAGTCCCTGAGGGAGTTCAGCTAGAGAAGGCACATTGCTTTTAGGTCTCCCTGCCTAGCATAACTAAGAACCTAGACAGCAGGGTGCAATATGCTGTATGTAATAACGTGGGTTAGGAAAGATGGTGCTTTTTAGACAAGAGAGATGAACAATGATAGCCCCTTTCAAGAACCTTTTAACTACCTCGAGATTTAGAGCATTCTTTAAACCATCTGTGACAATTACCTCATTAGCCAGGCTGCCACATTGAGAGAGTGTAGATTGGGGTGTGAGATTTATAGATTTGGGTTGTCTTTCCACAAACGTTTTGTTCGCGGGTGGACTGCCAGCAGTGAAACTGCTCGGGCCCCCATTTTAATTGTTCATTAAAAATGGTGCCCGAGCAATTTTTGTCCCCCGCTGCCAATGTTAAGGGTGCGAGGGACACCCCCGCAACCCTGAGACCGAAGATACCAAACATGGGGGCGGGGTACACCCCAGCAACCCCCGCTCCTCATGTTCTGTATTTTCAGCTTCTAATTGATCACAAAAATTCGAACTAATGATAGTGACCGAATTCGGTCAAATCTACATATCCTTCAAATATTTTCTATCAATTTGGGTAATACCAGATTTACTACTGTTCTTGCATTAGTAAATGCACATCGTGGCATAGTTTGGTTGGTGTGGCTATCACCATGTGAAGTAGATGTGGATAACAGGCATGCATTCCCCACCCACATTGGTGCAATGAAAATGAGAGCTCTCTGTCTTCTTCCTTGTGTATGTCCTAATATATTAGTGTGACTGGTGGAAAAGCATTTGCAAATATACCCGACTATCTGATCCATAGTTTATTGCCACTCTTGTTAATTGTACCTGGAGGCAAAGTTCAGGCGCTTTGCATTATCTTTTGTAGCAAAGAGATCCATGTCTGGAGTCCCCCAAATCCCAAATATCGCTGCCAATGCATTGGTGCTTATTTCCCACTCATGACACCGCTAGTGCTAGGAATTCCCCAACCTGGTTGCATGCACCCCTCCATCCAAGGAATTCCCCAACCTGGTTGCATGCACCCCTCCATCCAGTACGATTACGGCAGCCATGGTGGACACAAAGATACATTGCCGCCTTCGGGCAAATCTCCAATCAGGCAAAGCACATCCCCCT
Organism: Ambystoma mexicanum; assembly: GCF_040938575.1. Lineage (NCBI taxonomy): Eukaryota > Metazoa > Chordata > Amphibia > Caudata > Ambystomatidae > Ambystoma > Ambystoma mexicanum. Next base: position 1,088,493,498 of record NC_090921.1, read on the forward strand.
AACGCTCCCCTTCCAAGATGGCCACCAGGCAGTCAGGACATGATCACGTCGGTCACGTATGCGACCAGACAGAATTGCGTAATTTTACATAAAAGAAGCAGAAGCAGACCGGATTGTGTCTTGCAACAGCAATTCCACCAAGGATATGGACCATACCAAGCAGCCTCTCTAGGTAATTAGCCTTCTTGCCTTTATTGAACAAACCCAGTCCTGTGTCCCACCAGACTATCTATTCAAGAAACCGTTTAACCAAATCCCTGCTTTTGTGCTGAAACAAAAGGAATCCTCTCTTGTTTCCCGGTGGTTCGAGCAAGGGGCAGGCTGTTCAAAGGTTACTTTGCCTGGGGTTAGAGGGAGGTATTTGTTGGAGAGATCTATTCCCAAATAACCTTCCTAAACTGTGTCCCCTTTTTGATTTCCCGTACTACAGTTCCCGACCCATATTACCAGGAATACTATGAAGGAGGCACATTAGAGGGGAAGGGGGAAAACAGCATGTGTTGTGTGTTTTCTCCTTCCAACCGGGCTCTCTTTGTTCTGGTTCTTAGCTTCTGCGCCCCGTTTCAGGAAACAAGGTTCTGACAGTTGGTTATGGTAACTCAGATCATATGCTAAACATCTGTTGATCATCAACATGTGCTACTGAGTTGCTCTTTTTTGAAGGGACCAATGTCACATCTGCTCTGTAATGTGCGAGAGCATGTGGGACTGTGTGCTACCATTCTGGTTAATGCAAAACATTGAATTTGTGTTGTCTTGTCTACACGTTTACCTTGATCTGTGTCTGCAAACTCTTTAGTGCTAGGAATGTACCCTGGCTTTCAAGGACATTGATGCGTGTGATCCGTTGGTATTATGACTAACTCCTTTCTACTCCCATGGTCTCCATATGTGCTCTCCACTCTGAGTGAGGCATCTGTTGATTATGTCACCTGTGCCATACGGCCTGTGAAAGTTGACTCTTTGTGAGGTTGTAGGCATTTCACAGAGGGCTATGCTGCAAACCAAATATCTGCAGACAACAAACAATGCAGAAACTGAACGCCACCCTTCTGGACACAAGCCCAGTGCACATGACAAAGCCTGATGAGAAAGCTCACATGCACAGACGACAGTGTCTCCTGGTTCTGCATGCATCAACAGATTAGCACAATCTCTATACTATTTCCTCTCTCCCTCACTAACCAACCCTACCCACTTTCTTACAGAGCCAAGTGAGCACCTGGAGACCATCAAATGGCAGCAGTGCACAGTATGTGTTTACACAAAGGAGAAAGAGTGTAAAACCTTAAACTTTTGAATTACTCATCTGTCTGAAAAGGGATGATTAGTAATCACCCATACCTTTAAGTCCTGACAAAATGGACTAGGATTATACCATAATTTTGACATTAAATCTTTTTAATTTTTACATTCAACGCTCAATAAAACATTGTTACAACAACTTGTTTTAAAACACTTCATGTAACCCAAGATTATGACCCACATGGTGGGTATAACACCAATCTAATGGGAAAAATATACCACAAGACTTGTTTACAACCTGACATGTTTCAGTTCTTCAGGCTTTCAAATGCTAGAACTTTCTTCAGGGAAGAACCTTATTTCATAAGTTTTCACCACCATGTGATCCTGAGTCAACAAGAATAATAATCCACGTGAGGAATCACCTAAAAATGACACCCAAACAACAAGCATCAGACAGTGAGCCCTAAGATTATCAATATCAGAAAAGCCCATCTGGACATCACAAGTACTGCCCAAAAAGGCTCACCAGGGAAGGCCAAAAGCTTGGTCTTCCCCATAAAACTACAAGCTACTGTATCTCTATAAGTGGTGGTCAGTAGCGTAGGGGACACAGTCCCATTAGATAGCAACAAACTTCTTATATCAAGTTTTTCTCAGTCAATGGGCACTTCAAGTAGCGCTTCTGGATATACGACCTGCATTTTGAGTTAAAACAAACATCACACTTAATGACTACCACCGCTGCACCTACTAGTACAACACACCAATACGAAGAAACCACACCATGTGTTACTACAATGCCACCTCAAGAACATGCGACGCCACATATTTACACCAATTTAATAGAATCACCCATGTGTCTTCCATCACCTTAAGTCATCCACATATATCACCTCTAGTCTGTTAGACTTTATTCCGGGGCCCAGCTCTTAGAGGCACCACACAGGAAACCGCCATTGTGTCCTGCATAGTTTTAGTACTACACATGGAGGAAAACAAGAAAAAACACAGACTCCAGTCAGACGTTGTCCACATTGGAAAACCTTCATTGTCCAAATCAGTAATATAGAGTCTAGTGCGTTCAGAAAACACCCTTCACCTGGCAAACAGGCCCTCAGGTCGCTTAATTCCTCGGGTCCCGCTCATGAGTCATGCGTTGTGTCCAAATCCACATCTAAGTATCACGGCAAGCTCGCTTCACCATCGTAATGCTTCGCGTGACTAATGTCCGTAAACTATGTTAAGTTCATGTGCGGAAACGAAGTACAGACACTAAGGTAGGACTCATAGGAGCTCACCGAGAGCAAGCAGCACAAAAAAGGGACTAAAACTGTCCACACTATCTCTTGCCCTGGCGAAAGCCTTACAAAACTATAGAGGAGACCAACAACCAAACTCTTACTGACTCGTTTATACATAATTATGCATCAGAAGACCCACGGCATTGCTACCATTGTATAGCACGTAGCTGATAAACCTAAGCAACGTTATTCACGTGTTTGAACAAAAGTGCAAGCACCAAAGTAGGACTCATGGGCGCTCGGGTCAACCGCAAAACGCACAAACCGAGGATGGAAAACTAACACTGTCTAGCTCTCGCCGCTACATGTGTCTAAAATAAACTCCATAGGCGCCCGAGATCCAGAATCTTATTGGGTCTATTTTACATGATGGTGCACCAGGCATCACACGGCATCCCAATTAGTGTGTTAAAGACACAAGATGTACAATTACAAATGTCAATCCCAGGCGAGCCCTGCACGGGGCATCCTGCTGGTTCTGATCACATGGTAGGAAATAAGGAAGTTTCAGCAAAGACATGTCTGTTCATATAAAGTCAAGCATAAAGTTGGCAGTTTCAGATGTCAAAATCTACTTTGAGTTTGAAAAACATGCAAGTTGAACATTCTACTTTGGTTGTCAGGCAGACAGACAAGAATAGATTTGCAGGGACATATATATAGGGATGTAACAAAATATATCAGATTAATCGTATATATTACAAGTATACATGATGCCATTCCACCTCTTCATTGAGCCCTTTAATATGGCTCTGACAAATGAATATCATCTTCTGTTCGAAGGTGGAGAGTCTCCTGTCTGTCTCCTGTTTATTTGAACCATGGATGTTTTTAAGGATCACCCACCTAAGGTCCTCATGTGTATGTCCCTTTTCTAAAAAGTGTTTCACCATCGGAGCTGCAACAACTTTATTTTTAATGCAGCGTCGATGTTCTGTCATTCTAATCTTGCACTTTCTATTGGTTTTACCAATATATTGCAACTTGCACGGACATGTAATTAAATACACATTATCAGAATTGCAATTAGTCATTTCATTGAGGAACCATATTTTCGATGAATTCAACTGAATTTGTTTGGTCTCTGCTGTATACTTGCACATCAAACAATTACCACAAAGAAAATGTCCTTTTACAGTAGGTAATCCCCACAACGTGGTTTGTCTAGGTACCACAGGGCGTTTGATGGTTATGTCATTTCTGATAAGCATTTCTGAAAGGCCTTGTCAGCGTCCATAGCAATGGCAGCCCAGGGCTCATCTGTTTTTGTGCTAGATATATAACGTGGCATAGCGAGTGAGTGTTAGCTGAGGATAGCCTGCCTTTCACAAACCCAGTTTGATCTTTATGTTCCAGTTTACGAAGTATATGTTCCGATCTTTATGTTCCAGTTTAAGAAGTATATGTTCCAATCTGAGAGCCAGTATTTTTGCAACTGTTTTTCCCTCTACATTTATCAGGGAAATGCGGCTGTAGGTTTTGGTCAGAAGGGGGTCGCTTTCTGGCTTTGGCACTACAAGGATCATGGCTTCATAGAAGGAATCATGGTAGGTTGGATTTCCCTGATAACAGCCAACAAGGGTATGCAGCTTGGGTGCAAGTAAGTGTAAACATTTACAAAAGAAGTCAATGGGGAACCCATCTGGACCCAGGGTTTGCCTTTCTTCAACTGACTAATAGCCCTTTTAATTTCTATGATTGATGCTTGTGACAAATTCAGGCAATTAGTTCCATCCCCTTTGGGACGAGGGAGGTGACCTATCTAGGGGTCAGGGAAGGCGGGATTCCCACTGTGGTGACCCTTCCCCTCGATCGGGGGACATGGAAGTCCCAATGTAGGATAATATCCTACCTCCTTCTATTTACACTACCCCAATGTTCATGGGCTACACAACGTGTAACTGGTTAAGAGGAGACAGGACCCCTTTGTGGTGGATGGCTGGGAGACTGATCTTTGCTCGCTGCAACCTCCTTGAGAGAGGCAAACCATGAAGAATCCGTGGCATACAGAGAGCTTCAGCACTGTATCGACGGGTGGAGCTTTGACAAAGGCGGGGACCCAGAGATGCCCGGGGCAGCTGAAGCAGGAAGCACACCGCCCAGACACCTGCAAAACCAACAACCAGGCACAGACCGACGAGGAGAGGAACAGCTGCTGAAGCGAGGCCTGTACAAACCAAAAAGGAGACATGGAACTGCCCGGGACCAAGAGCTCCACGTCAACAGTACGCCCTGCCGCAGGACATTAGGGACAGCCAGGCAGTAGGGACAGCCAAATCCAGGGCCACAGGAGCGCTGAGCACACAGAGAGGTATAAAACCCATGGAGGGGTTGAGCCAATATCTAAAGTCAGGGCGACAGAAGCCCCAAACCAAAAGGTGGAAAAGAAGTATCAAAACCCCAAATAGGGTAAAAATACCACAACCCTGGGTAACCAAAGGCCCAAGCCCAAAGGGAGCAGATGTATAGAGCACCACAGAGCGGGGTGACGTGAGACCGCAGATCAGGGTAATTAAAGCCCCAAGCATAAAGATGACGGAGAGGAATAAGCCCCATGGAGGGGTGATCCAATACCACAAATGAGGGTGACCCAAGCCCGGAGCCCATAGGGGGCGGAGAAGTATAGAAACCCATTATTAATTGATTGATTGTCTGATATTGGAATGATGTAGAACAAGTTGTATCATTTTACTTAAACACGTTTGTTTTCCATGTATATACAAAGTCAATTTGGCTGTATGTATATTAATATAAACAAACATTAAAAAACAGAAGTGTATATCACAAGTCAACAACACTGCACGGTTGAGAAAATTCTGAGCCTAGCCAAGGAAACTCAGTGAACAATAAGATAAGGGAACTGTGTAGAGCGGACATTTATATCCCAGAAGGAGGGACAAATCCAGGGGTTATTGAACTTTCTTTTGAACAAGAACCTTGTTTTTTGTGTTGGACAATTTCTACTCAGCGACAAGCTGGAAAAGACTTTGGAACTCAAGGTGCGGTAAAGGTCAGAAGGAACCAGCCATCAACAGCCTTAAAAAAGTGGGGAGAGTGATCTCTAGACTAAGCAAATGCTTGGTCTTTCGTTTTATCTTTATTCTTTGTAGACAGTGTGGAAATAGTTTAGATAGGGTTTGGACAGAGGACAAAGTTGTATAAAGAGGTTGTGGCAAGAACCATTTTGTTATTTTGAAAAGTAATTCCCACACCTTAGAACATAGGGATTAGATTAGGGTTGTCTTTAGTTGTTGAATAGAGAAGTGTTGAATCACCATGTCTTCTTGTCTGTCTCCTATATCTGACTTACCACAGATCTCCCTTTATAAGTCAGTGTACTCTTGAAGTGGTATTAAATGATGTGTGGGATGTTGAGTGCCAGATAGGTACTCATCTATAGCAGTAAGGTGCAATAACATTCTGATGTATATCATTTTCCAGAACATTTTGCAAATTCAGCGGCTATATCTTTATCTTTAACAATAACCAAATGGTCTACTCTGAGAACTGGCATTTTGTTATTGAGATTTTTTACTTCAGATAATTGGTGAATAAGGCACCTCCAAAGAATTTAGATGGACACCTCAGCCCTATCTGTGCATTCTTTATTGTGTTCAGTTTTCTCTTTTATGCAGGCTTTACATTTTTCCTAATAAGGGTTCTGTACATAATCTGCTTCCATGCTTTTAATGGTATCAAGAGTCTTAGCTATCAGTTTTGTTAGATGTTTTTCTCCATTAACTTTACTTTAGTATATTTATATTGTGTACCTCTGACCCAGAGACTTAATGGCGCCTAACAGGACAAACATAAACAAAGTGAGTCAAGACAGGCAGAGCCATGGAGGTCCAAACCTTTATGGGAACCAAGAGATCATGGGGCAGTACCAAAATCGGGCCTATCTAAACAGAAAAGTCATAAGCCTCTTCCTAAACAAGTCAGTAGAACAGTCTTTGCTAATATCTAGGGGAATTGCATCCCATGCAATAGGAGCTGCTGCAAAGAATGCCCCTTTTTTACTTGGGACAACTTAAAGGCTCGGGTTTTTAGTTGATTAGTATTATTTGATCTGAGATTATGTGCATTTGATTTTAATTCCAGCACTTCACTCAAATACAGTTGCGATAAAACTCTCAGGCACTTATGAGTAATCAGGAGAAGGCAAAAATCAATTCTGGCTTCCACAGGGAGCCAATGAAGGCTCCTTCTTGCCTCTGAGACATGATCTTTCCTTTTAAGATCCATGATGGTTCTGACTGAATTATTCTGTACAACCTGCAGCCGGCCCATATCCGATTTAGAAAAGCCAGCTAACAGACTACTACAAAAATCAAGCCTAGAGCCCACTATGGTCCTTGCTAGTATCTCTCGGTTAGCTCTTGAGATAAATGGCCGTGCTTGCGCCATCAGTTTTATATAGTATGAGGCTAAGGAGACCAGACTACTGACCTGTGCCTTCATGTTGAGGTTACAGTCAAAAAAGACCCCCCCGAGTCTTTACCTTGTGTTTTTTTTTTATGATGAAACTATCAATTTGAAGCTGGGAGAACGCATCAGTTCAGTTTTACCAGTATTCAGAGCAAGCCCATTATTGCAAATCCACCGCTGGGTCAATCCATAGATCCTATTGATGGTTTTCTCATCCTCAGCAAAATTGACAGAGGGGCGGATAACACATTGTTTGTCATCTGCGTAATTCATGAAGTCCATTTTATTTTCTTCTAGAAGATTGACGAATGGAACAGTGAAGATGTTATAAAATGAAGGAGATAGGCAGGCCCCCTGGGGTGCACCATGTGTAAGCACAACAGGTTGTGCATCCTCTGTTGCACTACTAACTCTACACCATTGGTTCCTGAGGAATGATTTAATCCAGTAGGCCGCTGACCCCGAGAGCCCTGTCACCTCCCTTAACCTAGAGATCATTAATGTATGATCTACCAGGTCAAATGCAGAAGAGAGGTTCAACAGCATCTGCATGACCATCTGGCCATTGTCCTAGAATCGAAGAAGTCTAGACTTTAAATCCAGGAGGGCAGTCTCTGTGCCATGATTCTCCCTAAATCCTAACTGCCATTTGTTCAAAATCTTATTATTCCTGAGATGTGTCATAACTTGTGTATATGCTACACGATCGAGAATCTTCAGCAGGAATGGGGAGTTAGAGATAGGCCTATAATTCAGCGAATTTAATGGGCATAAACCTGTCTTCGTCAGAAGGGGTGTGATCCATGTATTCTTGATGCCAGTCGGGACTTGTCTTTCCTTAATTGAGGCATTAACAAATTTACACAGGGTGCCCGATCAGCATAGCGGAACATGTTTTAATAATCATGGCTGGACACACATCTCCTTTACAGGAGGTTGGTTTCAGGTTTTCTAGTATCAGTGCCAGTTCTGACTCTGTCACTGGTTTAAGGGCAAACTGTTCATACTCCTCCCACAGCTTCTGAGTAATGTTGGTCGTTATCTCATCATTGGGCATCATGTCTTTCCTTGTAAATCCAATGTTAAATTTAATAGTATTTAATTTGCCAAACATGGCGTCCTGAATCGAAGTACAGCATCCAGCATCCCTAGTGATACATTCTGTTCTACCCTGACTCAGGTGTTACAATTCCTTCAGGATTCCAAATATATCCCTTGACTGGGATTGTGCCTTATCAATTCTGTTATCGAGAGGATTCTTTTGCTAGAACAACGGCTTCCTTGAATCTTTTCGCCGCACTTCTATAAGCCTCTTTGTCCATCTCCTTAAGAGAGGATATGGCCTCGAAAGGCAGCTTTGTAGGCATCTGATACCAGCATGGGTGTAAAGAGCCCTCTACTTCATTGGTGATAGAGAAATGCTCTGAAACCTTAATTACCAATTAAAGGATACTGGGGAAATAAATGTATATTCAAGTCCTTCACAATTACAAATTTGTCAGACATCTACTGGATTGTTACTATTGTAGAAACGTTCAACTGCCTTGCACATTTCAGAGGGATACATCTTAAACGGGAAAACTTTATACAGGGATTTTCTATCCATCACGGGATCTAGGGGTAAATTAGAGTCCCTCCACTTTAAGAGTAGGGTATTTGAGCTATTGCAGAGATTATGTCAGGTTATTCCAGAAGCTGGGTTAGGTTTGGTTTGGCCTGTACACGTTCAGTATGGCAGTGTGTATATTATCAATAAAGCATCCAACCAGCACCCATCTTCTGTGCTCACCAGTCATAGTATTGTGAATCTGGGCCGGTAGTCTGCTACGTACTAGGATAGCTACTCTACCTTTTCGACCATCTCATCTGGAAAAGATGACTTGCGTAACCCATTTCCAATTGAGTCTAGACTCCTCATTATCAGGAATATATATTTCATGGGTGTGGAGGTGGGACAAAACCTTCTGCCTTTTAATGGTCGACCTCAAGCCTTTAACATTTCAGTTAATCATTTGGCAAAATTACCTATGAGGTTTCTTTAGGGAAGTAAAACAATGGGTTAGGGGAATTTGAACGTGACACTGCCCCCTCAACCAATAAGTGGGTGTAAGCACAGAGAAATATACAATTGTACGATATATCCATGGGCATGGACATTACTATGTGTGCTACATTAAAAGGGACAGGTAAAACAAAACAGAGAGTAGAAAGTAGGAATGGAGGGGGGGTTGTATACTTCCCAAAGCTCCAACATGGTATACCAGCATAAGGCTCTCACAGTAATCAGTTAGCCTACTGATCCCTAGGGGCATACAATAACCAACAATAACTAACTAATGCATCCCAATCGGATTAGACCAAATATGGCCTCTTGGGGCTGGGGGGAAGCCACCAGACCACCGTCACCACTAGCTGCCTCCCCTGAGATGAGTAAGGTATAACAGCTTAAGAATAACCCGACAGTCATGAGATAGTAAGCATAATACATCGTTATGGTGGCTGATGTAACAATTTAAGTAGTGTCTCTCACTTTTAGCGGACGTTGGATTATATTGACGATCTTGATTTATCTTGCTCTTCTATTGTTGCTCGGATTACAGTAGCGATGTCTTGGGATCCCAATCTAGGCCTTGTGGAGATGCTCTCTGAAACCTGAAGTGAGACAGCCTGCCATCCACCTTTGAGTTGGTAAATTTGGGTTTTAAGAACTTGTGCATCTTTGTGAAGAGATGTTTCCGGTTTGATGATAATGGAGGGTAGTGTCCATTAAAGTCTCTGCTGTAGACTCCAAAAAATATGGCATGTCTACAGGGTCATCAAAGAATTATGACGCTCCATTTTGTGCAGTGATCGCAATCCTCGCCAGGGCCAAAAGGCCATAACGGATCCCTCTGCGACAGAGTTCTGGGCGAACATTGAGAAGGTTTTTCCTTTTAAATATTGCATGCTTTGAAACGTCTTGTGATATGCATATGGGCTGACCTTCTTGAAGTCATCGAAGATCTGACAACCTGCAGGTAGCGAAGGAGACAGGCTATTAAAGTCCTAAGTCTGGATCCCCAGACATCTCCACTCAATCTGATCCAATGTGCTCTTTGGATCTCCAGTGGCAGAGAGAATGTAACCTGCAGGGTGGATGTAAGCCAATTGATAATTCAGCTCAGTGGGTCCGCACCCTCAGCATTCCAAGGTTTCTTATATTTCAGTGCTCATTTCTGTTCTCTAACTTGCACACTGTGGCTTCAAGTTCAGTGAGGCAGCCCTACAGATGTTCCATCCAATTCATTTTTTCTTCTAACGGGAATAATCTCTCTTTGAGATGAGAAAAATGATCCATGAATTGATTCATGACCATGTGGATTGATTTCATTTTGTCTTGCACCTCGTTGGTGCGCAGATCCTCTGATGTCATAGTTTTATGGATGAAAGCCAGTTCAGCTACTATGGCGCTCAGGTCACTGTGTGCATCCACACCTTTCCTGGGGGTGAGATGTTGATCAAGTTTTGGGTCAATCCTTAAAAGTGAAGGGCTTTCTTAGATGTCTCATTTATGATATTTAATAATCCAAGGTAAATAGTTCACTCATGCTTTTGTGTTATGAATACCGGCTGGCCTTCAAGTATAGCTTTTCCAAGTTACTATTGGTTCCTTTTCATTGCTTGGTACTGGCAAGTTCCTCGGGCTGAAACACAAGATGCAATTGGTGCAATTCAGGTGAATTGCCTGACCTGGATATGTCTGATGCAGGGGAGATTCTATAATCCACATGGGCGATGGACTACGCTGCATTTCGTAGGCTCTCCCGACTTCGTAGCAGGGCTGAAGCCTCTGCCATTCTTCCAATACTCACGACAATGTCACTCTTGCAGGGAAGGGGAGCGTTTGTGCTTCGCTCCAAGCTCCTACTGCTCATCAAACTGAAGGGATCCAATGAGGTACTTGGGAACAGCCACATCTCATCCCAATCCACTAGATCACATGCGGTCCCCTTGCCGGGCCGGACCATGTGTTCTGATCTTCTCTACCGGCGTGCTCAATCCTGTTATGGCACCTCTTTACCACCCCATCCAGCAGTATTTGAGGCCCCCCACTGCAGCAATGACTTCATGGCTACACAGTGAAGATAAGGCTTGTTAACGAAGAGGGTTATCAGTTTTAAATTGTAAATAAGAAAATAAGGGGCTCGGAGGTTCATATTTAATCAGCTATCTTGTTGGCTGCAGGCCACCCACCCTACATTCCCAGACTTTCTAAATCTCACTGTATTCAATATACTTTTCAGTGTCGGATTGCAAGTTGGTTTTAACACCAACTCAACTGAATTGATAAAATTGCACAAACATTCACTGTAAAAAATAACAAATCATAATGCAACCATACATTTGAGATGTTCCAACTGAATCTCGCAATCTCTCCGTTTCAGATTTTCAACTGAACATTTCCTGAAAATACAATTACATTGAATCATTTTGAAATAAATTGCCTTAGTGAACCTGAAGTAGCCTCCACAATTAACCATCTCTCCAGTTGTGATTTCTACCCCCAAATCTCTGTTGAAAAGACTTTGAGTGTAACTAGCGTAACTAGAATGCCGCGTATACTAAGATTTCTCACAGATGCCAATTTTAAGCCCAAATCTCCTAAAATTGATAATGTTGGAAAATACTTTGAGGTTAAGCCCCCAATTCAGAGATCTGGGTGCAACCTGCACGCGCATGTTTCAATCTCAGTGAAGTGACTCAGCTGTGGAAAATAAAATGAGTGCCATTAAAATAGGTGAACTAGAAACATATGATACGCTGTGATAATATTACTTTGCGGTGTGTTTGGGAATTTAACAGTTTCAGTTACTTAAGGATGTACATGTACAATTTTAAATGAGATCATTGATGGAAGAAGGGGCAACTATTGGGGGGATGTCTTCCTTCAAACCTCTGCTACATGAAGGAGAGATTTTGGAAAACAGCCCTACACTTTCTTATCGAAAAAAGGCACACTCAACCTGTCAGTTGTCTTGTATTTGGGATCTTTTAGCCCTTACAAATTGGGTTTGGAAAAGCTGGTGCTACTGTCAGAGCACAGGGGTCTCCAGTGGGTGCTCACCCTGCCTGGCACTGTCATGCACAAATGGTACACTCCCCATTACCTTGAGCTCGAAAATCATTGGCATGGTGTCATTGAAGTTCTTCCTGTGGGAGTGTTTCAGAAGCTCAATGATCTGTTCCTGCTCCTCACTCAAGCCACCAGGAGCTGGCGCTTGCAGTCTCTGCAGCCGGTCTTGCTTCTTTTGGTTTCGAAGTGCCCGACGTATCATCAGGGACTCATGTGACATAATCACTGAACAAGCAAAGAAAAAAAAGAAAAAATGAAATTGACATGCCCATCCCCAGGAATTGATATGCAATATTAGGTGGAGTGCTTCAATAGTAATCACATTTACTGTACAATGTATCTTGCAGAGGACAGCAGCCTACAATTTCACTTTGGGCCAGTGGGCAGTGGCCAAGGATGGTGGACTGAGAGTGTGGCTTGACTGAAAACCTGAAGTTACGCCTTTGGAAACTGGGGGAGCAAAATAAAGCGGAGGATCTGGAGGGGTTGCCCTGCCGAAAACAACATATAGATTCTTGGGTGGAGGGTGAGGCGGCAGGATGGAGGTAAGCCCCAGAGAACTAAATGAGCTCAAGTTTGAGAACATGGTGCTCTATTTTTTCCCAGACTTCCACACACAGGTTTAGCATGGCAAGTGTTCTCTTTACTCTGCCACAAGATTACTGTACAGCAAGGAAATTGTCTATTTCCTGGGAAACTCAGAGTGGAAGCAGATGGCAAAAAGCAGATGGCAAAACACAGTCCTCTTTACAGAAACAAAAGTGGCAACAGATTTGAAGAGATTCTTAATAGGTGGGGCTCAACTAGGCACCTGCTTAATCAAAAGAAAGTGCTTGAGAACAAGTAACGGAAACGCAGCAAAGTCAGGAGCGCATGAGCGCATAGTTGAACCATGCGTATCAGCGCAGTACCTGACTCAACCACACCAATCTTTCAGCCCTGGATTGATGGGATTTTTGCCAAGCCTGTTCATTTTGCCCTGTTCCAATGGTGACTGGAGGACACAGTGCTTGGATGCTGTGAAGAAGGATCTTTAGTTGATGGGTTGGGGTATAGGAGATGTAATGGCGGCCACATAAAATGGAAAGCTGTGTTTACACTGGAAGTTGAAAGTGAAGTGCCAGGTAAAAAAAAGCAAAAACAATAAGAATATGTTCTTTAAAGAAGGGGAAACCAATTTAGGAGTGGCATCTCGCTATGGAACACTGATCTGAGGAGGATCTGTTTATGATGAATGATCAGGGCGGCGTATTGGTGGATCAAGGTGCATTATGGGAATAGGGGCTATGTTTATCTACATGCTTTGGATCAGGTGCAGAGGTTCCCCAATGTGTAAGGGTACACAACACTACATATACACAAAGCCACTACAATCTGAGGGTACCACACTGAGATAACCTTGGGTAGCTTGGAAGGGCACATAGTAAAAATGAGTACCCGGCGAGTGTCAACCAGAATGTAAAACATATTCTGATTGGCTCTCGCCAGGTCGTTACCCGGTCGAGAATCCCTCGGCTGGGATTCCACTGCTTTGTCCACGGCGGGGGGCGTGGCAGCCCCTCAGCCAATGAGGAGGCTCGAAGCGGGGCCATCGTCCCCTGCCAGGGGTTCAGGTACATTTGATGGGAAGAAGATGTAAGGCCAGAAATAGGAGAAGAGCAGTAAGCAATACGAGAAAAAAAACAGACTGAACAGAAGAAGTTTAGTAGCATGAAATGAGAAGTAGGGGTGAGCATGACGGGTGTTAAAAAGAGCAGAGCGACAGGAGTGAGCAATAGAAGCGATAGGCAGTGTGAAAGAAGCGAACAATCAAAGATAACACCCAAATTACATGCAGAAGAGCACAAAAGGAACGTAGGAGGAGGCTAGAAAAAGCAGTCTTAGAAGGATTGAAGTGGAGAAAATGAGAAGATATCCAGTTTTGGACAGCAGAAAGATAAGTTGATAAAGTAGAGTGCAGAGTAAAGTCAAAAGAAGAAAAAGAGAAAAAGATGTGTGTATCATCTGCATATAAATTAAAAGAAAGATTACTTGAAGAAATAAGAGCAGAAAGAGGAGCAGTGTAAAGAAAGAGAAAAGAAGAGGACCAAGTACAGAACCCTGAGGAACACCATAAAGTAGAGGAAGTCAAGAAGAAGTGTGTCTGGCACCAAGTTACAGAGTAGGCCTGCTCAGAAAGATAAGAGCGAAACCACTCAAGGACAGACCCAGTAGTACCCAAAGAGGAAAGGGAAGAAATAAGAAGAGCGTGATCAGCAGTGTCAAACGCTGCAGAAAGCTTGAGAAGAATATGCATAGAAGAGAGCTTGACATGGCATGCAGACAGAAGAGAGTTGGAGACATGCAAAAGGACAGTCTCAGCAGAATGAGAGGGACGGACTGCAGATTGAATAGGTGGTAGAAGAGAATACAGATATAGGAAACTAGCAACGGGCGTGTGCAGCCCGCACAAACATTTTAGAGAGGAAAGGAAGAAGGGAAATTGGGCGAAAATGAGCAGAAGTATGGGCTGGTAAGTTCAACATGGCTTCGACCCTGCTGCTGATCACTCTCACACTGTGGCTGAATTATTTTCTGAACAGGTGGAAAGGATGCGGCAGCTGATCGAATTTAATCAAATTCATGTTCATATTACTTCATAGGCTACATGTCGTCTTTCATGGACTTTACACTAGGTTGGCCTAGTCTCCCATGCAATGTTTCGGACCAATTCCAAACAAAAGGTCAATTAAACCTCCAAAAATAAAGTGGCACCACCAAGCCTGTCTTAAATCAGACGTACTGTCTGATACAGCTTTCAAGTCAGAAAATATATATCATTTTGGAAGGCTCAATGTTAAAGGACAAAGTCATTAAAGTGTTTATCTGAGCAGCGCGTATTGCCAAGAAGTGCGGCTTCCTTTTATGGGTCTCCACCACAAGTTTCAAGATAGAGCCCAAATTAAAAGACTTGCACCCCAAAAATGACCTGATTAGGAACACACAATTACTGGCCTAAATATTAGGTAAACAAGTGATATTAAAATTGTATCTATCAGCAAGTTCCACTATTTCAATAGAAAGGAAGTGCCAAAAAGCTACAGCAAACAAGAGAGGTCAGGCAGATATTGTGGAAAGTTACCTACGAGCATAGAGCTAGTGACAACTTCGGGATAAAAGGGCATTGCATATTCAAGAATGATTATGCTGCCATGCATAATTAATAGAGACGATCCCACCATCCACTCAATAAACGTAATACCAGATTCCAGTGCCCAAAATAAACCATGCTGCAAGAAACACTGAGGACAAACTATTCACCCGAAGTTAAATAAATAAATAAATGTATATTTCAAAACCTCCTGGCCCTCCTTATTCACTCACTGCCAGACTCTATTGAGAATGCCTCCCTCTGCTTGCTTCAAAAGCTGCTGTAATTGAGCACATACGTGCTGGCTGTGTAGAAACACATGCCCTCACCTCAAGAAGCAACCACAATTCTACTGCTCAATCCCAGAAAACCTGCTAACATATACAGCCCATTCTCTATGGCCTCTCTTCTTTTCGGGCCCAGGTCCCCTCCCCGCCAGTTGCACACCTGCACTGCCCCCTGGCAACTCTTGCACTCGGGGACTGTTTCTGTATCTCTACAGCCCCCTACATGCACTTGACAACTGATGTCTGCCTATACCCTTGTACTCTCCACCAGCTGGCCGCACTTTTATTTATTGTCTTATTTATTTTACTGTTAACCTATGTACTGCACTGCCCCCTCCTCTTCCCCCTGCACTTTTTCCCTTCCCCCTCCCCTCCACTTGCGCACGATTTCAATGTCACCTGGCCTAGTAGGATCGCCGTCTCTGTCTTCCCTCTGTTTCCCCTCCCTTGCCTCGTAGTGCCTTGAAACACTTGTGTATAGGCACGCTATAAATTCCATATCATATCATAACGCTTGATATCTGGTGTCTTCCAAATTTGGGGTTTGGTGGTTGGAGTTCACCAACCTTGCTTTTAAATGTAATTAAACATCCAGAGGAACAGGTGCAAACAGTTCATAAACTAGGCCCATGTCCCCAGAGTTGCCCATCACAACTATTTCACCAATGCACTTGAACCATCAACTAAATAAGACATTTTCCCAAAGCGCCCAAATGACACCCACCTAAAAACACTGTGGCATTAGTCCAACAGAATATGTCCAATACTCGTGTGTACCCCATGACTGAGAACAGGGAGGCCTTCTGTTACGATGTGTGGCTATGTGCCCACTGGCGGATCGGGGGGGGGGGGGTGTCACAGAAATGATCCACAAGTGAAAGGTTCAAATCTGTTCACTGTTTGTGCTGCACGCCACCTCCATTTGACTTTGGAATACTGGATTTAAAGCTGTCAAAGGTAGCATTTTGAGTCAATGGCTGCTGAAAGTACTTTGGCGACTGATTTGTTTAGTTCAGAAGCCACTGGCAAATGCCAACACAACACTCGGCTCCCCTGCTGGCATTCTTCTTTCATTTGTTATTTTTACCTGCTTAAGAACAGAGAGGAAAGCAACAACCAAAGACATTTTATAAAAACAGCTGTGGCTGTCAGAGAACGCAGAATGCACTAACAGGTCTGACTACAAGTTCGCTTGTACAGGTAAACATGGTGGTGAAGTGTCAGTCATTACGTTACAGTCACTTCACTGCACAGTCGAAATGCATGTTTCAAGAAGTGGAGGATTCTGGAAGTGAATCCTCCACTGTACCTTAAGAAATATGCAAAGAAATCTCAATCAAGTCTTGTGGACAGAAATGGGGACTGACACGGCCATTTCTCCTGTGGTCAATCCTCTGGACCACGTGATGGAAAGGGCCACTGCCAATTCGCAGCGTCCTGTTAGAAGCGTTTACTTGCAGTAGCCCCTTCTGGAGCAATGCTAACTGTTAAAAACACATTTTCCACACAGGACTAAGATTCAAGCAGAAATAACAAGAGGGCAGTGGGCAACAATGCCATGATTTCACTGGATTATAAAAAAAGGCTTTACAATCAAAGGGACCATTTTGTACAATTATAAAAGAAAGGTACCACATTTGGCGGTATGCTTTTCCCCTTAATCTGCTGTACAAGGTCAGGGGAATGATGTGGAAAGTATACTTATACTTCAGCTGTGCAATTCCCGGATCTATGCGATCATTTTGAAAATAAATAAAACATTTTGTTTTCCCCGCACATTTGCCCACAATTATCTGCAGGGGGAGACCCCCCAAGCCCTGAAACTACCTTGTAGTTTGTATTACCCTATACCCACCCTTCACACATATAAATGCGTGAAAATGTGCATTTCGCAATTCGGTATTTTCGTGTTCGGCATTTTCCTTGGCGCCATATTGGACTGACACCCAGTTCCCTTCATGCACTATTGTAGAAAATAATTTAAGTGTGAGAGGCTTCCATTGAGTTGTTCCAATCAGTGCCTTGTTAAGCGATGGTCTGCCACAGCAAAAGGAACCAAAGACCACATTACATTTTGACAATGAATGACTACTCTTACCCTAGACCACAACACACAAACCAGGGCAACATTCAAGATCCTATCGAAAATGCAAACAGGAGTTCGAACAATTTCTATAACTCGGCTGTCAGCAGGACCCATTATTTGCATAGTCATATACCATGATGGAGTCAGCTAAGGGCCAGCCAATACATGAGCAAGCATAACACAATTATTTATTTATTTGCATTTGTAAAACGCACATCTGCTCTCAGGCATTGTGGCGCTGTTAGGAATACTTGCTTGGTTACATAAGTGTATGTGGTCAAATCGGTAGCAAACCATGAAACCCAGCTCCAACTTGAAGGGTGGCAACAACAGGTGATGCCTATAGTCACAATTGGTGGCATAAAACATGAGCGTCATTCCCATCTTAAAGGGTGGCAACAATAAGTAATGCATAGGTCAAAATTGGTGGGATAGTACATGAACATCAACTCCCATCCTGAAGGGTGGCATAACAGGTAATGTATATGGGTAGACTTGGTGGGATAAAACATGAGCGCCAACCCTCTTTTAAAGGAGTGTATCGAGCTATTGATGAGCTATTGGAATAGCTCTAAGGACAGTGACTTGCAGGACAGTGTTGGTTAGTTACATTTGTGAGAGACAAGGTTAATTTGAGGTCTGAGGAGCATTCCTCAGCGTGAGCTCCCAGAAAGTGCAATGTAGAGAGATCCAGAAGATAAACAAGTGCCCAAGTGCAGAGACACTCACAGACGGAGGCGTAACTCAGTGACTCCTTTAATGAAGCGATCAGCTTTGAAATGTGAACTGCTCAATGAAAGGCAAATGATAAATGTATGTAAAACTGCTCAGGAACAGTCTTATAACAAGCTGCACGAAACCAGGAGCTAGCACCAAATTTAAGAGTGCAGAAAGCATAGCGGATACTTAGGCCGAAAAATAGCGCTCAAATCAAAGTGTTTTTCTGCCCAAGTACAGGTTTTATCTGTGCTAATACGAACTTTAGTGAGGCCTTCATTGTGAGCTTGGCGCTATTAGCAGCACTAAAACCACCAAATGGATGTACCGTTACTGCCATGATTAACAGTACTAAATCCCATGGCTGCTCCCCATTCTCAAGTCCCAAAGGGATTCCATGTGTTTTTACTGCGGATATTTGATCACATGTTTTCACTCCTTGCAGCTTCAAAATGCAGAGGGACACCCCCACCCCCGCCCGTCAACTCCACACCCCACCTCTCTCTCTCCAAACAATACTCCCTTTCCAAAACTCAATACCTGTTTTATTTGAATTAGTATATAGTCAGTGGAGTTAACTGGTATGACTATTTTGCAATGTTTGCAATGTATGTACCGCAATGAAATCATTGGGTGTCACCCATAGAAATTAATTGGGATTTAGAGTAATTACCACCAGCGGCAATTCCTCAATTTTTCTGGAGGTATTTCCCCTTATGTTTTCCAAACCTACAATTTAGCTTACTGTAAAAACCAGTGCCAAATCTCTTAGAGCCTCTTTCTTCCCCAGTGAGCACCAAACTCGTGATGAGGGTAATTGGCTCCCAAAAATTATATTTGGTGGCGGCACCCATATGCTTTGCCTAGGGAGCCAATGACTAACTATAGGGTTTGAAGGGGGTGTTGCTGGCCATGCTCACTGATCACAGTCGTTATTATCAAAAGGTACCTGGCAGTGTCCATTTTCACCACAACGTTAAACACAAAAAGCATAGCAAATGCATTACATTAGCCATTATCCTACCTTGCAGAATAGTGATATCATAATGCACGTGTCCCATAGCTCCTAAGCTTAAAGACAGGCTACAGGACATTTCTACAATCTTGTCAATCTTAAGTGCAGGCCTCTGATCTTTAATGCCCTTTTAGACCATAATTAAACTCTCTGAGGTCTGCACTCTACTCTGATAACTGTGCATGTCTAAGGCAGTCAGTAATCAATTCTAACATGGTTTTTAATGGTCTCCAAACTGCAAGATAACTAACTATGCAAGATAACCATGTGTGGTTGATGAACCAGGGATGAACAGTAGAATGGTGTGAACATGCATTGATTCACTCGTGAGAAGTCAGCACATGGTATATTGTGCTCGGTTTTCTTCCCAGCTCAAAAAAGCCTACATGTTTGTTTAGTTAGAAAAAAAGATAGTTGTATGTTTCGGCATCTGATGGACCTAGATTCCCTTGAGATTTTGAAAATCCAGTTGATTCCTGAAAAGCCAATAGGTAACCAGCAGCTGGGAGCATGGTCTCCAAAGAGGAGCCATGATAATGTTAGTCATTATACAAGATCCAAACGGGAGAACATGGGGCGAAGGAACATTAGGAAGAGGCTACACCAGGGAGTTCCTCACAGGGAAATGACTAAATAATGCGCTGATTTCTGCCACTTGATAGCCTGATTACAGGTGTGGAGGCATTAGCAGTGCTAATACCAGTGGTGTTAACTGGTGCACCTGATCACGAGTTGTGGCACGTCACCATGCTCACCTCCCACAAGATCTCATTGAGAAATGGGGGAATTTGCTCTGGTGGTTAATGCCTCAATTGTTTGGAGGTAATACCTCGATGTATACGCTGAAGGCATTGCCGCCTCATAGGTTTCAATCTCACACTCGAGAAGACTGAAGGAAAAAACGCAGGCAATTCGGCTATCTCTTTTTCAGTTACCTCCAACCTCGCATTGAGGTGCTCATTACGACTGCCGTTTTTCTTGAGGAAATGCTGACATACTCCAATTCCATTTCCCATAGCTCATTTTGTTGGTAAAACAACCACATTATGGTTAGTGGGTGGTGGTGTTAGCACTCAATGTGGAGTTCTTTGGGACCCCATCAGAGTTCTGGAGCATTTACCACAGGGGGTAATTCAGCCTGTGGTATGTGGATGATAAACCTCCATCCAAGTGTTGGAGGTTTTACCATATCACCTCCCACCTCGTAATACGGTGGTGTGGTAAAATTGACTAATTCCTTTCAGTACACTTTTTTACCACATCCATAATTATAATGAGGACAGGAGTCATTTTGTAACACCAGAGGATTACATTTTAAGTATCCCTAATACATGGGTTCTAGATCTTGGGTCCAGAGTTGGAATATTGGTCTTGCATCACTCCAAACTACAGGAAGCGTACCATATACCTTAAATGTTTTCATGGAAGGAAGCTCTAAAGTGAAAAGGGTGTAGAGCATGCAAACCCATGCGAGGGGACCCCATGGAGTGCTGGATGGCTGGTTTGTGACCAATCCAGAGCAATTGCTGCCAGGTCTTTCATTTAGGGTCCCAGGCCAGGAATGTCGGGGTGCTCATATATTATACCATGGATTGGTGCATCAGGAGGAAATACATTTTTCTAGTGAAACGTTTGGTATGGAATTGCACTTGGTGCCTGTGTTCGAGCACGGTGAAAAGCAATACACTAGCCATGCCATAAGCAACTAACAGCTCTTCAGTTGAGCTCAGTATTGAGGTTTTCTGCAATGAAGGATACTGACTCAGAAGCAGAGTATCAAAGACAGCATATCAGATTGCTCGTCATCTTGGTGACAGGCCACAGGCACCGGCTGGTACGAGAGATATAAGGAAAGGAACAAGTCAGCTGGAAGTAACTCAGGTTAGACGATTGAGGGACATGCCATCTTTAAAGGCCCCTGAGAGCAGTATGGAGTTGGTGTGAGACTCAAATGCCATATTTCATTTCTCACTCCCCTCCTGCATTTTGCTCCTCTTTCAGCTCCTTCCTATAGTCCTACATATAACCTCACCCCCTCCTTTTCCAATTGTTTGTAAAATGCCATTTGCCTCTTTTTGTCACTCCCGCCAAAAATTCCTCAGAATCTAAAATCACTCCCACATTTCTTTCAGTGGGGAGCCTATACAATCCTGTATCTCACTTTCATTTATTCTTCTTAACCCCCCCCTAAACCCAGCCCTGCTCGATGCCCCTCACTTTCCTCCCCTTCACTTTCTTCCTCTCCTTACATTACTGATGTGGATAATCATCCTGTACGGCAAATCACAGGAACTTGGCTGCGCGTCAATGAAATAGAACAAAACAAACAAGAACATCAATGCACAATGTTCTCTGCAGCTCGTCTCCTGCGGAGGGGACGGGTGCCAAAGTCTGCCGGGTTCCCCAGTTTGTGTTCGGAGGGAACGACCGGTACTCTCTCAAAGGAGAAAGAGGGCCATGTGGGTCAAGGGTCATAATCTCAAACAGAAGAAGTAGATTGTCCTACGGTTGGTCAACTGGAAAATCCACATATTTCCTTACAGGCCATCACTTATGAAACAGTACTGAGGGTGAGAAGCCTGCTACAAGACAATCAGACCGGACGTCTGATTGGCTCTTCCTAAACCCTTCCGGTCTTTCAGAGGCAAGGGCATATGGAGAATTCTCCATGTGTGCAGGCTAGTCCAGGGGTCTGCAACCTTTGGCTCTCCAGATGTTTCGGACTACAATTCAAATGACATCTGACTGCTGACTATGATGGATAGGTATCATGGGAGTTGTAGTCCAAAAGATCTGAAGAGCCAAAGGTTGCAGCCCCCTGCCAGTCTGTTTTCGCAGCTTCAGCGTGAGCTGCTGCATCGCTCCGCTTTTTTGAAAAAGTGCGTAATAGGGAATCTTCTTGGTTCATTAGAACCATCCAGTGCATATAGAGCGCGACAGCAAAGTGAATGGCGGATCATTGGCTTTTTCTAACAACCGAAACAGAAGGTGGGGACATTGTCCATGGCCAAATCCCTCTCCTTCAACACAGTGATCTGCTGGGAAAATAAGTCTGCTGCATGGGTCCAGGGCCTGCAACATGATGCTCTCGTGACATCCAACTGATCTAAATAAAGTGCTTTAATGTCATCTATTTCATGTTATTTAGGGTCATGCAAATATATTGCTGTAGTTTGATCTATTTTAGAGCTCTGCAGCAGCCATTACTTACATGGGTTGCTATATTGACATGTTCATGACTTACTATCTTGCAATGAAAAAGCAAGAAAAGGAACATTAATAAGATGCCATCATAACTGGAGTTCCTTCAAGGGATATGTAGAAATCACAAACAGCGGCAGTCAATTGTTCATGCTCAAATGCCTGCATTCATGCATATTGTTTAGCATTGGCTTGGCAGAGAATGCGATGGGCAAGGGATCAGCAGGTGACCTGAGACTAGTTTTGTTTTCTTTTTTCTTTAATCTTTATCAAAGTGATATATATATATCTGTCTAAACAAATAAAGTCCCAATAGAACCACAAATGAAAGCCAGTTCTATTGGGGTTTTCTACTTCCTTTGGACTGTAGGGCTATGTCCAGGCTTCTCTTTATAGGTCAGAGTTGTTGCGCTAAGGAGAGCTGGCAGCCCCTCGCAGTCTCTGGGATTTGGTAGTGCCCCTGACCACATCTTACTTGCCAGGGGGATTTTCTTGGCTGGCACCCCAATCACTGTTTTGGTCATCCTGGACCTTTCAGCTTACAGTGGCTGACGACCAACTATCCAGAAACAGTGGATCCCCAGGGTACTTTCAGGTGCTCTTCCTGCCGGGTCTTGAGAATGACTCTTCTGAGTCTCAGGGATGGGCTAGAGCTTTCCTGCCAAACAATGTTGTCCCGGGAACAAGACAATGCCCAGTTACAGGGGTTCAAATACTCAGTCCCACTCTTAGAGACTGGAGTGCGGCATACAGCGCAATATAAATAGCCAATTTAATTTTAATAATAAAACGATGATGGTAACAATAAAAATGATAAAATAGCACTCCATGCTAAATTGCCCCTGCTTCTAAGCACTGTAGTGATGTTAGGATTGACAAATTTCCTTTATTGACGTAGTTGGTCCTGCCGTGATACAAATCTGTGATTGTTGGTTTCATCTAGATCGCAGAGCAAGTGATTACTCGCCTACCCATTTTAATGGTCTGGGGACAGTTTGGAGTGGTTTGTTTTGTTCGTATGGATATTCAACAACGATCTCAGATAAGGTCTGCAAATCTTCATAGTATTGTTGACAAGCAAACATTCTAGATTTTTTCGCCATTTCAAATATGTTCAATCCTTGGACTAGGTATGGGACTTTTTCCCTTTTGTACTGATGCTACCCGAGGACTTTTTTTAAAAGGATTT
The DNA here is from genome assembly GCF_040938575.1 of Ambystoma mexicanum. Lineage (NCBI taxonomy): Eukaryota > Metazoa > Chordata > Amphibia > Caudata > Ambystomatidae > Ambystoma > Ambystoma mexicanum. The sequence continues at coordinate 1,088,517,213 of NC_090921.1, forward strand.
CGTATCCTTGCTTTGATGATTGCTTATGGCTGGTACTGATTCCATCGACATCATTAAGCTTTATCCAGATAATTATTCAATATTCATAAAAACAATATCCATAAAAAAATTAAGAACTTTCAGTAAAAATCAAAATAAAATCTGCCGGTTTACTGTGTCTAGCGTGAAGAGGAGATCAGAGGTGGTGTCATCCCTGCTTGTGTTCCAGTAGAGCTCAGACTGTCTGGGTGATTTTTCAGTACCACCATTTAGAATTCCTTTTCAACATTTTGGGAAACAATTGTATTCATGTATGTAACTTTGCACTTTTCAGGTCCTGGTTAAAGAGTCCTTCTCTGGATTATTTAACTCCATCACTGTTCACTTGATGATAGTTGCAGCGCTGCATTTCCTTTCCGAGTTCCCGACTGGTTCCTGGAAATATTTTGTGGGCAGCGTCTGGCTGTAAAGACACTAGCCTTTTTCTAATGCTCCATGGATTACAAATGGTTCTGTTTCGCTCTCCATTTCCCTTGCTTTACTCTGGCTCTCAAACTTCCATTACACAACCTCATTTTCTTTACCTCTGACCCTGTTCTTAACCCCTTTTCTCACCTTTCACTAGGTCTAACATTCTCCCTCCTGAACACTTTCTGTCATCCCTTCCCTCTTATCCTACCTTATCCTATACATTTCTCTATGCTTTCTCTCCCTATACTCTGGGAACATGATCTTTCTTGTGTTCGACGTTTAAAAGTGATACACAGAGATCAAATCGAAAAGGCCAGAACAATTAATTAAATACAAGAGCCATGATTGATCACACATTCTTCCTTTATTATTTCTCCCTAAACTAATCTTCCCCTTTCTCCATGTCAATAACTTTCTCAAAGCTCACTCCATATCATACTACAATGATCCAAATAATGTCCACCTATGCATATATTAATGTGGAGAGATCTGACAATGTAAACATAATACAACCTCCCCCAGGCTTAAAGAAAAGTCACTTTGCCCATCTCCTTGATCCATCAAACTGGCCCTCCTTACTGCTAGGAAGTGTGGTGGGTCAGAAGAAGGAGACAGACTTGAAACTCCCATATTGAACTGATTTTTATTTTAAAGAAAAAGGAAATCCGCCTGACTTTCACTAAGCAATGGGCTTACCCACCTAACACAAAGATCTTACGTGGAGACTGGAGGGAATATTTATATGTGGACCTCACCAGACAGTCCCTCCTTATCAAGACTTATGGTATAATTAAGGTGTCTGGGCGATCCTTTGTCATTTCAGGTTTGCACTTCTTTTGACTACTAAATGATTTTCTTTATATTTCAATTAGTGTTATTATTTCCAATATACATCTCTTCCGTTTGCTCAGGAAACACTTTTCATTTTGCCACATGGGTTCTTGGAAAATATCAATCTTTTATTTACCTTTAAGAAAACATATGTCCAGAGTCCTACTATATATTTACAAGGTTGAATTGATTGTTGGTTTTACAGTGCCGCTGTTATTCACAAAGTAAAAACATCTTATTCTCTTTTTTCTTTTTCTATATTTGAGAAAGAACAATTTAGCAATACAAGTATTGATCATACATCAGTTTATGCTTCAAACATACCGTCTCCACTTATTCTATCATTCATTCCATTCGACCCAACATGTTTCTTTCCAGTTCCCTACTTTTTTATCAAACTATTTACATAGGAAATTCATCAGGGGTATGCACCTTACCAACAATCATTAATCTTTACTTATCTAGAGTCAGAAGATTTCTAATCTATTCCCGGTTGTTTGTGGTCAGTATGTTGTCTTGTGGGCTTTATCGTCAATTATGTTTTTGCCTGGTACGACAAAACAAGCTCTAATTCTAATCTGTGCTTCTTCTAAATTTAAATTGTAGTAGAAAAAATGTCAATTGTTTCATAGGAAATGAGTTCCTTGATTTCATGTAAGCTTTGTGTGTGAATGCACCATTACTTAAATGCATCAACTCTCTGTTGATTTTCATTTCACTCTTTTTTAGGTATTCAAATTTTTCATGTCATTTTCTTTGTTGATTACTCAATAGTCAGGTGTTCAATTGCTGCTCTAAAACTTCTTTCTTCTAATCTCATTCTGTTAGGTTATAGAGAGAGACAAATCAAAAACTAAGTGCCTCCGCCTCCACACTAGTGCTTTAACTACATTACATGTGTTATTTTTCAAAATGCTTTGGGTCAGAAGAAGGAGGCAGTCTTCAAACTTCCATATTGAACTGATTTTTGTTTTAAAGAAAAAGGAAATCCGCCTGACTTTCACTAAGCTATGGGTTTACCCACCTAACAAAACTAACTAGGGAGCTTGTCAGTCGGTGAGTCCAAAAGAAACGTTTGTCTACTGTCCAAAAGCTAATCTAACCTGACCCGACCACTAGAAAAAATAACTAAGGCACAGGCAAATGACTCCCTCCTCCTGTGGGCTGCCTTCTTGGCAGATTAGTAACGTATTTGTAGATAGTTCTTGGTTGTCACTTTTATCAAGACGTCACACTTCTTTTCATCTTGTGCCTCACTGAGATGAGTATGAGTAACCCAGGGGTGAGTCTCACTCTTCTCATAAACTGGTATCTCACTGTGACAAGTATGAGTTGCCCATTCGTGATACTTGGTGTTTTCCCCAGGTCTCACACTCTCCCCATTACCTTCTTGATTGAAGGATCACATCACTGGGCCTGCAGCACCGTCACGGCTTGCTTCTCGTCCTGTCAGGATGGCTTTTTTTGCTCGTGATTCACTCTCCTTCCGGCCCGTTCCATGGTGCCTCTCTGAAAGTGGTTTTGGTGTCGTTGAGACATTTACCTGTGTCTCTGGTCATCCCACCACCTCCAATTAGGTCTCTCCAGAGGCCTTATTCCAATCCGTTGGCATCCCTCAGCCTCGCTCTCCTGGAGTGCCACCTCTAGCACTTTTACATGTGAGCTTCCCTCTGTCACTGGAAGCTGTGCTTCTCTGTTTCCTTCAGCTTCATTCCAACAGCTGATTTGGAATGCCTGGGTTTCTTTCTCTCTCTCGCTCTCTCTCTCTCTCTCTCATATGTCTCCGCCTCTTAGTTTTATGACGCTCCGCTGGGACTTCCCTAGCGCAGCATTAGAGTCCTTCTTTTGTGTTTTACTTGCACCGGATATCACTTCAGTGGTTTCTTACGTCTCCGTATCCCACAAGTAATTCTCAACAGTGATGTAACTTGGCAATAACAAATATCCACTGATCCTTCATTCTAGAACAATATCATCAACTTCCAGTGAAGACCACCCTGCTAATCATCATTTGTCCACATACTGCTTCATGTTAGCTTTTTGCCTGAGTGCCACGGTATCTGAGTTCCATGTCATCTCGCCAGGCATGCTGAGGTGTAGCTACATCAGGCAGTCAAGTGCATTTAATTCTTCTTAACATGATTTCTGATGGACATTTTCCTGTGATGCGGTATGGAATATTTTCCTGAATCTCATAGTAGTTGATATAACATCTGTTCTACACATCGACTGGTAAGGTAGGTGACATGTATGTTTTTTCTCCAATTTACTCATGGAGCGTTTGACTGTGCCTTTCTCTTGCAGACACAGTGGCGTGACACGCCTGTGCCTAAACCCCAAATATTCAGTGCATTCTCTGACGTCTTGGCCAGTGAATTAAAACCAAAAAAGTGATGGGTGGAAGGGTTCAAAATTAATCTAAACCACTGGCTTGTTGTTTCCATACAGAGGGGACCTGGCCTAGCAGTTTGGGTTGGGCTGCTACCATTGGTGGCAGTACCTTACTGATTTGTATATGGTTGGACCCCTTTTGCAATGGTGCAGACGGGATAACAAACAGTGGTGTGGAAGGTTGCCCAGAGCAACGCCAGTGGTTCAGATTAATTCAAAAACTTCCACTCATCACTTGTTTGGTTTTGGCTTGGGAATGCAGTCCCTGGTTCGACTTGACCACTTTTGGAATGCCACAGGTTGTGAATATTTTGTCAAATGAAGTGAAAACAGTTGAGGCCGCAGTGGACGTGATCAACGGAGTCTCTGGATATCTGGATTATTCATCTATTGCCACCAGTATGTATAGACCAGACTCAAGGGGCCAAAATGTCAATTGCAACTTCTTGGACTGAGGTTAAGGTGTCATGTGTCATGTTACGAAGGTCTCTGTGGCACAGCGAGTAGAGCGCTCGCAGGTTCGAATCCCGGCAGGGCCAAACTCAGCCTTTCATCCTTCCGAGCTCGATAAATGAGCACCACACACCGTGGGTAATAATAAGCAGCGATCAGATACCTCAGGGTTCGTAGCGCTATATAAGTGCCAAATTATTATTATTATGTGGAGTGGGGCTGGGAAAGGATGCAGGCCTGTGGCCTGACAGATGTTGCAAAGTCTCTTCCACTAACAGATCCATCTTTGAGAACCAATCCTTTTCTTTCAGTTGATAATATTCCTCTATGTCCTTCATGAGCCTCGTCTATGACTCATTGCTGCAATGACGCTGGGATAGCAATTTTGTTCTCTTTTCGCAATATGCAGTTGTCAGCCACTGACAAAACCTCTTTCACTAACATCAGGTTTTCAGTTCACACGGGTCTTCAATGTTTCATTTCCTGGCCAATGCTTTTGCCTGCTCCAAATTTTGTTTGAAAACATTCCCTGATTATGGAAAATGTTATGTTATGCTCCATAGACAGGCAAGCAGGCTTAACATGTTGCACAATAATTGATGTAGTGGACAGAAATGCAGATATGGATGGCGTGATGGTGTGACATAGGGTGTTTCTATTGGATGGCGAGAGAGAAAGTCAACCAGGTGGAACTCATTTCTGGGTCTGTGCACAGCTTGGAATTCTATGGGGCATGAGGATTGCCATAGATGGTGAGAAGTGCCTCATTGTCAGTGACCACCGTAAATTACTTCCCTACAGTAATAGTAAGTGAAAATGTGGCCAGGCCTAAACTAATGGCAAGCTCTCCTTCTCAGCTTGTTCTATGGTCATATGCCTTCACTGGCATATGCTAGGATGCATAGGGATGGGCAGTCATTCTGTGCTAGAATAGCCCCAAACCTAAAGGGCTGGCATCGACTGCTAGTTTGGTTTGAAGATTCCAATTAAAATAGGAAATGTAGACGAAATTCTTTGGCAGTGGACTTGATAGCTTCTTGGCATTAGCCTATATGAATGCACAGTTTGTTTTGGTCAGAGCTCGTACAAGGGCACTGGGTGTGCCAAAATCCTTGATTTATCGAGTGCAGCAAATGGTGAAACTGAATAATGATCTTATGGCTAGCAGGTTCACTGGTGTTTGTCATAATTTACTGCCTCCTCTTGTCGTTCTTCTGCTGTTAGTGTGCTCTCTGTGGTGTAGTTTGAGTATATTTGGAATGTGTGTTGTGTTAGGTTTTACATTTGATTTTCAGTAATGTTGTATAGTTTGTGACTAGCTGAATCGGATGCTTGCTTTGCTTATTGGCCATTTGCGAGAACCACGCTATCTGTGCCCATTCAGAACTCTTCATTTGTGTAGTCCTTCTTGACCATTCCACCATATACTTATTTGTTCACTAACATTCAGCAGTGGGTGTTGTCAACATGGTGCAACAAGGTGGTTTTGTGACAGCCTAGGGGCATTCTGGGGTTATCCAGCAGGATTAGAAAATAACTGTCTAAATTCCCATCCATTGGTCACATGTTGCTATGGAATCGATGGAGTAACCTGGAAACCCCATTGATGTGGACATTATTTGTGAAGATTTGACACTCCTTCGATCTGGTAATGGATCCAAGGTCTCTAATGGGTCAGAAGTCAAAATGAGGTTAGCCACCGTGTTCTATGTTTTCTAGTCTGAGGAGCAGTTCACACATTTCAGAATCCTGGTCCCCAAATTGGCAAAACAGGGAACTGTGAAGAATCTGATGAAGGACGTGGATGCTGTAAAGAGATTTTTACTGTGCTATTTATTTAAAGTGAAATAAGGCCTCCCTTTCCTTAACTATGGGGTATTCTCTTCCTATTGTACTAACTAAGGTGTTAGTCAGTCAGTGTGAATGCCCAAAACAAGTCATTCTCTGTTATAATCTCCTTATCCTTGCAATATGGGTTGACTTTTCCCTATTCCAGGGGTAGAACATTTCCAACTCTATTCCTTTCTTACTTAGTGGTTATCATATACCTTCTGATCACATTAACACAGTTCTGGTTCATCACATTATTTCCACCTCTTTTAGCATTAGTACTGTGACAAGTTTAGATTAGCTTATGAGTCTCCATTGTTCCTCTACTTTTCCCGTTCCCCATATTACCTTTTGTGTTGATGGGCAACGTTGCTGGTACCTGTAGGACGTTGGACTCTCTTTTGTGATCTTTGGGGCTCCATGGCTTACTTTCCGCTGCATTTCTCTCATCTGTGTTTCGTTCTTCCTTTCGGAATATATCACTGGTGCCGTGAATTGGTCTGGGAAGTGGCACCTCACTGCTAGTGGTATCAGCGTTGCTGTACAGGCCTGGCAACCCACCACGATTGCTTTGTGGTCTCCGAAACTCTCAGCTGCTCTTTCATCGTATTTCCTCCACTCTTACATGCTGGCCCTCCGGCATTTCTCGCTCCTTGTCGGAGCTGCTGGGGCGTATGCAGGCTCTGCGTTCTGCAACAGCCCCACCTCCATCCACTCTGCTACATACAGTGGGCTTCCCCTGTTTCTCTCACATGCTCTATCGGCTTTCTGCCCTTTCTTGGCTCTCTACCTTCTATCAGCTTTTTGCACTCTCTCGCTGGTTCTTTGGCATCTCATCCCTTTTCAGTTTCCTTGGCACAGTCCATTGGAGACTTGGATTTAAAGAGACTGCCTCAGTTTCTGGTGTTGATAATATAAATTCACTTTATCTTCAGGAAACTGATAATATTCTGGTATATTATATAAGTCCATATAAGCCATCTTTAGATGCCACCAGGGAGTTCCTCACTGGAACAGGAGTCTTTGTCCCTAAAGGGGGGGTATATCATGGTGAAGTCCCACTTGCCTCAACCCCTAGGGAGGGTGTTGCAGTGCGGGCTTACCTCCCTAGTCTCACAGGGGGCTCCCCCTTGTGGAGAAGGGACGAATTCTCTTAATTCATCACAGTATGCAGCCACTACTTTAGACTCTGCATTACCCTACCTAAGGGTAGAAGCAAGTGGGACCTCACCGGGAGGGACTCCTCCTTAGGGGACAAGGACACCCATGATGAAGATCTATAGACGATCTTCCAAAATAACATGTTCCAACCGCTCTGGTGAAAATATATTTGAAGGGAAAACCAGTATGTGTTATTGCCAACAGGAAATAGAAGAACTCCATTTAATTTCCCATTCCGCTGGGACGAAGAGGATGTACCGAGGAGAAGAGAATATGAGGAGAGAAAAATCAACAAAGGCTTGCGCGGGGAAAGCCCCATGACTACATAGGTCCAAAAAGGGGAGGAGCCTTGCAAAATGAGGAGAGAGCCTGCGAGTTACAAAAAGGCTCAAACAATAACTCCAGGGATAAGCAGAGGCAAAATGCACAGCATCCTGCAATCGTAAGAGGGTGAGAAGTGACAGACGCACTACAGTAGGTAGCGTAAAAGCCAGGAGAAGTGGAGTGGGGCATGCAGAGTACCAAAACAGGTCAAAAGAAGGAGTCTGAGAGTGGTTGCGTGACCACAAAGAGGTTCATGGTAGACTGAGGGTTACCGCAACAACGCTGACACCATTCTGCAATGGCAGACACAGGATAAGCCGGTATATGAAATACTGTACAGCCATCGAGATAACACAGTAGGAGGTGATGAAAGGACACAAGATATCAACTGGAAGGGCGAGCAAGCCGAACCTCAACAAATGAAAACCTTGGTGAATAAAAGGTAATAGGGACAACAAGAGACCCAGGGGAGTGAATGTTATTCATTACTGAATGCTCATACTCGTCACAGTCAAGAGAAAGGTAATATCATGATATCAGAAAGAAGTGTAAATGAGAATAATTACTGAACTCATACTCGTCGCAGTCAAGAAATAAATACTATAAAATCAGTATAAGGGGAAGTGAATGAGAAATATTCTGGGAGTGACCTAATTTGTATAAGTCAAGGCCAAGAACATCTAATAAAAATAGAGGGCCAAGTTATTAAAGAGAAGCCCAAGAACAAGGTGAACATAGTAAATATTTTACATACAATGAACAGGAAGAAACCAAAATTTGTGAACTGTTTAGAAGAATAAGAAATATTCCAGAAGGAAAAGACACTTCTTGGGTAAGTTTACCAGGGGAAGAGAAAAGAATCACTCTTTGTAGAGGAGAACAAGAGAAGAAACAAAAGTCCAATACAACAGTGAATGAACTGTGAGAACTGATAAAAACGGTCACTAGTGACTAAAGATCAACTATTGAAAACTAAGTTTGTGAGAAACCAACAAGCCTCTGGAGAAGGGGTGCATTATTATGTCTTTATGTTATTTAGATAATGTTAGGGTAATAAACTTACCAGTGAAATGTCTAACCAGAGTCCATATCCTTCTTCTGACCTAACAGATTCCCAGGAAAAACACATGCACCATGAACATCAGATTTTACAACCCCTAAAAGATCACTAACTGCTCGGAAACCAGAAAAAGTGCATTTAGTGTGCCTTCAATTCCTTACCTCAGATTCATCCTGTCTAAAGATGGACGTTTCATGGACTTTGTATGGATCCTCAAAACATCAAGGCTGTCACACTCCTAAAGACATCCAACGATTTCCTGGTTTATCCAATTTTTATTGAAAATGTATCCCTGATTACGCAGCTGTGTCTCTCCCCTTGATAAGACTACTGAGGAAAGATGCCTAATGAATATGGTGGTCACAGAATACTCAGGAAGCATTAGCTACCTTGAAATATTGCTTGTCCTCAGCTCCGATTTTGTGCCAACCCAACGTTCGCCACCCATTTATTGTTGAAGATGATGCCTCTCAATGGGCAATAGGAGCCATCCTCAAGCAGATAGAAAACAGCAATGAAGAGGACCTCTGCACTTATCTATCTCACAACCTTTCTGACAGTGAACCTAATTACACTGTTCTGGAAAAGGAGCTACTTGCTATAAAGACTGCCTTTAAGGAGTGGTGAGATCTTCTACTGTGCAATAGGATATATGATATGATATTTTATTTGTATCACGCTCGCACACAAGTGTTTGGCCAAAATAAAGGGCCCTAGGCTAATTTGTCACTGCTGGTAGCCCCACACTGTGGCACTTTTAGTGGGCTGCACTCCACTCACATATGTATACATCAACGATTTGAATATGGCACCAAATTATTTGAAGAAGAGTGGAAAGAAAAGATGGTGCCTGCTCTTCCACACAAATATCGTAATCTTCTACTGTTTGCCCTTCACACAGAAAAAATCCGTACCTCCCATAAAAACCTCAATGTATTGCATTAAATGGAATGCTGTAGTAGCTGGCATGCTAGATTAAGTTATTCTCCCCACAATATAACTACAGTATCATGTGCATAGCTGGTGCAGAAAACAGTTTTGCTGATGCTCATCTCGCCAAGGCATTTGAGAGATGATTACACACACACATGGAGAATCAATGTTATGGTCCAAGTCTTGTTTAGCACATGAACACTTGTTTACAAGTCATCCAAGCCAAAGTTCGAAACCTTCTTCAAACAGATACTTCTATCATGCATATGCAAAGGTACACTGACAATAATGGTAAATGCCTTGTGATACCCTGTATCAATCTCGAACGTGAACTCAAATAATGTTGTCATGACTGCCTGATCACTGGACACTGAGGCATCAAGACCATAACAGAATTAATTCTACAGACATTCTTGTGGCCTGCTGTACATAACCATATCCAAAATGATGTCTCTTTGTGTACTGTTTGTGCCCAAAGCAAACATCCTACGACCCGAGTAGTTGGGAAACTTCAATAACCTGCACACCCTACTACTCCATGGGAAGTTATAGCTACAGATATTGTGGTAGATCTACCCGATTATCAAGGACACACTGCTAAAATGGTGACCATAGATGCATTTTCCAAGCTATGGCTAAAATATTTGAAAAATACATTTTTGTTTACATGGACTTCCTTCTGGGATAATATATGATCATGGCTCAGAGTACACATCTAGATTCTAGAATAAATGATGTTCCAGTTCTGGCATAAAGATGGTTCTTTCCTCGGGTTATCATCCTCAATCAAATGTCTTGACCAAATGAATAAATCAGAAAATGGAACAGCATTTGTGATGTTTTTCTACTATACATCAAGGCGATTAGGTATCTCTATTACCTACCGCAGAATTTACCTATAGCAACGCTACCCACACCTCTACACGTGTGACACCATTCTTAAGTACTTATCGTATACACCATAAGATCTTCCCTGTGTCACTGCCCAAAAGCATTGAAATTCCTACAGTAGATCAACACATACAATGCATTCAAAAAGGACACACCAATGTCAGCACCTTGCTCAAACATAATCGGGAACAAATGAAGCCTTACGCTGACAAACATCATCTGCAGAATTCCTGTTATCAAAATGTAGAGGGTGTATTGTTTGCCACCAAATTCCTGCTTTGGAGCCCGAGACCATACAAGTGGTCCCCTTTTCTACTTGGGTCCATTTGCCATCATTAAAATAATAAACCTGGTTGCCTTTAAATAGGCCTTGCCCTGGACTTAGAGAAAGATACATCCTGTTTTTCACTCATCTTCACATTAGTTAGCCTGAAATTTGGAGCCCCGAAGGGTTAAACCTGAACCTGCTTCCTTCTTAATTGATGAAGAACCAGAATACAAAGTTTGTCGTATCTGTCATTCCAGCTGCTACAAAGGATCACTTCAATACCTTGCCGACTGGCAAGGTTATGACATCCTGGAATGCTCCGGGAAACCAATGTTCCATGTACATGCCCCATGACTGGTTAGCCTGTTTCATCCTCTTCAACCCTTGGAAACTTGACCCTGCACTACCAGGGAGGGGGCATACTGTCAGGAGGATGCCCATTCACGGATGAGGCTGGTCGCTCTGGTGGCTCTGGTGCATTTGACATCACAGTGTTCCATCAGGCAAATTGACCGTTGCTGCTCATGGTCTAGTTTTCCAAGCTGGCGCTGTCCTCTTCTGGCCCTTGCACCATGAAACGAAGAAAACCAACAAAATGCCAGAGATCAGCGTGTAGCAACTTGAGCATTCCCCATGGGCACTTTGTGCCGTTTCTGCTCTCTTGCTGACTTCCTTCTTCCTTCCTCCTAGTTCTGCTCCCCAGCTTCTTTTCTCTATAGTCCCTGGATTGTCTTGGCTACTCCTCTTGTCCTCATTACCCATCCAGACTACTTCACTTCTGCCATCAGACTGAAGCCTCTGGTAATTCTAGTGTCTTTGTGGAAGTTGAGTTTTTTTTTGCTATCTGACTTTTCCCTCTGGACCTTTGCGGTAGGCCTATCCTTGGGGGGGTGGTATTTAACATCCTACTCTCTTTGAGTAGTTACACCTGGGATTGTCCCCATTACTAGCATGACACCTGAATTCCTAGGCGGTAAGTGGGTATGTATGTTGGATCACCATCATCGTGACACTTGGATATTGAAATTGGGCCTTTATTCCCAACAAGCCTAAGATCAAAATCGAGCCCCATCTAGCACGCTGAAGCATGCAATGCTGTGCATGTAAGGGCTGCAGTCATTTTCATGGCTGAAATCCATTTGAGTTTTACATCAACTCGGATACAGTATCCAGCAGACTTCCCACCCTTAATGTCACTGTTGCTGCTTCTCGAACCATTCATTCCCATTTACACAGTTTCAATAGTTAACAGTGGTGTGTGGCCGCATTTCCACTCTTATGGGGGCATTTTAGTTGAACTTGTAAGTTTGGTAAAGTGGACGCCATCGGCAACTGTGGTCCGTTACGGATTTTAAACATTTCCATGCTGGGATCGCAAAGGCCATGGAAAGCCAGGTGATCCCTTGGTACCTGTGGCAAGGCATAAAATGAACTTTGGTCACCGTGGTGACAAAACCTGGTGCCTGTCATTTCAAGGAATCCCTAACATTCAGCCCCTGTTTTATGCAAGTGCATACAAATGGGTCAAAGCACAACAAACACGCCCCTTTCATGGGGAGTTTAACTTTTACACCTCTGAGGAAAGGATGCTTAGTATTTGTTTAAAATATTTTATAAAACGAGGTTACAGGTACAGAAATGTGTAGTCGAAATGACAAATCTATCATTGGGCTTCATTACAAGTTTGCCGGTCCGGCTGTGCTGGTAAGCTACCGGCACCGTTGTTACCGGACCAGTTCTGACATGGCCGGCGGAACGGCACCCGCTCGCAGACCTAGACGGATGCACCGGGACCATTCATGAATGGAGTCGGTGCATCCGTCCACCCCATTCCCATTGAGTCCAATTGGACTCAATGTGAATGAGGAGTAATATTTTACGGCGCACGGTAATGGGGGATTACCGGGACCACCAGGGCCGTAATGCCCCGGTAAGTCCCCATTTTCAGGCGCCGGAAAAAAAATTACTCTGGCAGCAGCCGTGCCGTTTTTACCGGCACGGCTACCACCAGACTCAAAATGAGGCCCATTGTCTTGAAAATTAAAGTTATATACAGAAATACTTATTTTAACATGACAGATCAAAACATTAATTTCAAAATCATTTTAGATAGTGGGAGGAGTAAATAAGTGATAAAGTGCTCAATAATAGTGCAAACAATTCATTTGTTCGGATCTTCATTCCAGGGGTGAGCTCTTCGTTGTGTGAATTTTCTTACTCTCAACACAGGAGTAAATACAGCTATATAGCCAGTATTCATTTTTTCCTGGTTATTTATAATACAGTTGGTTCCAAACTGACTTTCTGCATATAAGCATTAATGTCATTGATTTAACAACAAAAAAACTCAACACACTGGGCCTCATTACCACCCAGGCGGTAAGTTACCGCCTGGGCCGTGACTTTACCACCATGGCGTAAACTATGTTTACGCCATGGTGGTTGGCGGACTTACCGCCCCATTCCGAGGTTGGCGGGGGTGGTAAGTCCCCAATCCCCATTTACCCTTCCCCATTCCCATTTTTGCCCCATAGGGCATAATGGGAGTGGGGAAGGCGTTAATTACGCCACCGTAAATTACGGTGGCGTAATTAACTCCATGGTCCCTTAGCGCCATGGATTTTAACACCTGCTAAAAGCAGGTGTTAAATCCGCCATGGCGCTAAGGGACCTCGTACTCAGGCGGTAAGGGTCGGCGCTGTTTACGGCGCCGTAAAACCCTTACCGCCTGAGTTGTAATGAGGCCCACTGTGTTTCGGCCTCAGCAGGTGAGGAAAATACTCCTTCACACAGTCTTCAATGTCAATGAATGACCATTCTACAGCAATGGGCAGTGGGAGGTGCCAGGAAGCACCTTAATTTTTCAAAAGTCATGTCGAAAGATGTGCCGAACAGATCATCCCTCACTTCAGTCTTTTCATCGTGTTATCAGTAATGTTGTGAATAGCATTACTTCCATGTTAGTTTCGGCCTCTGAAAAATTCTCCAATTGGCTAAGCCTAAGACTGATGTGAACTACAGAATCGCAGAAAATATTATTGCTAGCCGATGTAATCCAGAAGATGCTGAGGTAAGAAGCCTTTATCACCGATTTATTGGACTCCAGACAATACGTTTACTCACAAATGCACACAGTAAATCGTAAACACGTAAAAATGGCTCCTGACATGAACTATGGATATAATAAATGTTCAACAACATACCTGGGCAGACTGGAACTAAATTACCAGCGCTATGCCTACCCCTTCTGCTCCACTTTTAGCACCTAAGTGATCACCTTCTCCTCGCCATCCGAACTGTGGTGGTGGAGTACTTGCTCTCTCTATCTACCCTTTTCATTTCAATCTCTATGTCCAGACTCTTGATGTATTGATTGCCTCTTTCAGATTTAGGTTTTACACTTGCGCTGATGACACTGCATCCCTTGTCTGCATTGACGAGGAGCTGATGGCACCCCTCTTTGCCTTTGAGCTTTCCTAGCTGTAGTTCGCTTCTGGGTGTAGAACTTTTCTTTGAAACTTAACACCAACATACCAGAGGCTGTAGTGCTTCTAAAGGCTCCTGCCCAAACCCCGTTTCTTCTGTCAAGCATCCTGGGAGATGCATTTGATCATGACCTTTCAGTTGTTCCATGAACAGACCAGTTTTCCTCTTGTTGCTTACCTACCTATGGCTTCTTTGTCAAGTTTTTCTTTTTCTTTCCCTTTCTTGGCCCATATTTTTGCTGTTATCTGTTCTTCTACATGCTTGTCTAGAAGAATTCTTTATTTCGAGGCCTTCCTACTTAATAGATTCAACTTCTTCAAAATGCTTCTGCTTGGTTATGTGGCCTTCACTGCACTGCCTAGATTGAGCCTTACTTGGCCAAAGTTCATTGGCTTATGACCAAACAGAGGGTTCAGTTTAAGACCTTCTGTTTTGTTTACCACTGCCTTTTTAACAGTGGTCCAACTTTCTTGTCTTCCTGTCTCCTTCCCCATCTTCTCTGTCTTTATTCCTCTAACCTCTCTTTGCTGGTGGTGCTCCACTACTGGTGTGCGTGCAAAGGTGGGAGTGCCTTTTCTACAGTTGCGCCTACCACTTGGAGCTCTTTACCCAACTCAATTTGGTCCTCGCCAGACTATATTTCAGCTGTGCACTTAAGTCCCGACTTTTCTTTTTCTGCTTTTAAGCACTAACTCAAGTTGGGCTAATGTGTCCTTCCTTACTCTGGTCTCGCTAGTAGGCCTCAGTGCCAAGGAACCACGTTGTAGTAAATATGCGCTATGTAAATAGCACCATAATTGGAATAGTTAATTGGTCTTTTTTAAATGGTCTGTAGAAAGGGTCTGTGTGGCCTTGAAAGCTAGCACAACCCTATAAGTTAGCATGTCTGAGATCTATTATGTTCCTCTTTTACTTAGAAAAACAAGCAGCTGAATTTCACGGCTTGCTAACGATTCCTTCCAATCAAGGGCTAACTTGATTGAATGAAGATTATATTATTTTTACTGTGTTATTTGTACCGCATCGCATCTAGATAGAAATGTGAATGTTAGCATGCGCCACAAACTTAGATGGAATTCTGAACTTTAGCTTGCGTCGCACCTAGATAGAAATGTGAATGTTAGCATGCGCCACACACTTATATGGAATTCTGAACTTTAGCTTGCATCGTATCTAGATAGAGGTGTGAATGTTAGCATGCACCAGACTTAAATGAAACTGGGAATGTCACAAGGTGCCACACTTGGATAGGATCGTGAGCGCTAGCCTGCCTCACATCTAGATAGGATATTGAAGATGAGCAAGTACCATACTCAGATGGAATAGTGAATGATAGTGAGCATCACACCTAGACATAATTGTAAGGATAGCAATGCCAATTAACCAATCCACTAACAATTTCTCTCCTCTGCATACACCTCTCAGACTCTAACCAAACACAACCACAAGCCTACAACACAACAATCAGCACAAACTTCACTGCACTGCAACAACAAAACAAACTACACATAGACTCGCACAACAGAACACGACGACTATCGACTGACTGAAAAACACCCCAAGCCCAGCCAACGGAACCACCGGGCTGAAGCTGCCAACAGCACATCACTGCTCTCTTGCACTTTTCCAGCTTATTCCCACTAACTCACCCTCCCCCCTTCTCTTTTTCAGAGCCACCAGAGTGCCTGGGGACCACTCCGGTGGTGATGGTGCGTGGTATAAAAATCCTTTAACATTAACATTAACATTTAAATACCAAATCATTGATTAATCTTAGAAACAGTATATGAATGTAATGCGCACATAGCACTGTGCATGATATATCACGGACAGTTATTAGAGACGTATGCTGCAAATATGCATGGTAATGAGATCTTTCACTGACAAATCTATTTACTTTGTTTCCTTTGATATGATATGATATGATATGATATAATACGGCATTTGTAACGCCCCTATGCACAAGTGTTTCATACCCCTTTATACCCCTTATACCACTTCCAACTACTACAAATGTTATGTACTTTTGTTTTATATTATTTGGCATGACAATCAATACTGTATAATTGTAATATTATGCATTTTTATATAACTATTATGTTTCGAATGTTATGTATCGATTTACTTTTTTCCTTTGGAAACAGCCTTGAAAAAGACAATCTTGTTGAAACACGTGTTGGCTGTTCTACTAGAATACATTTACAGATGAAATGTGTCGTTCTAGTTTAAAGACCTTAATTACGAATTAGTAGTGTAACAAATTAATTATTTCAGGGCAAAGCGCAAAGTGCTGATGGTATATATTTACAAAATATACCATAATAGCCCACAACTCCCCTGCCCTCCTCCAGATTTTCATTTTCCCTCCCCTTCTATCAAAATCTGGGTGAATGTTGAGAAAGAGGTTTCTGGGTGATCCCTGTTGATACTAAGGCTTGGGGGTTGTTCTTGAGGTCTTGCAATGTCTTTGTAACAAAAGCAATTAAAAAAAGAAGTTTCTTGACTTGTCAGGATGGTTTCCAGGTCTTTTCACTGTAGACAGGATTACTAAGAAAATGGCACAATATTTAAATTAACCAAAAGGGAACAGTTGAAAGAGAACCAAAGCAGGTCTTCTTCACAAGCAAAACAGAATCTCTTTGGTAAACAATACTCCACTTTGTGCCACCAAAAAGTATTTCGATTTCCAGGGTCTTGCCCCAGAAGTATTTCAGTCACTAACAGTGTGAGGTTTTAAGTGACCTCACAGTTCTGTCAAGACTTGATAGTCGCGAGGAACAAGAATACCTCCGTCCCTAAGCAACCAACAGCAAGAAAATAGTCACTTGCTGTTCGATGATTAGAGCCACAGGTGGAGAAACAGGATACCCATGTGGTCCAGATGACTGCTGTAGGGGGAAAAGGTAAGGTCAAGATCACATAGGGCAATACAATGCAGAATCTCAAGAAACAAAAGTGTCACCTATAGGGATGTAACAGTATAACGGTATACCGTTAAAGATACCGTGAACCACTCAATTAAGCAATAGTAACAGTCACATTGTTTATACCGGTATACCGTTTATACCGTTAAGTGTGCTTCTCAATCTGATTTGGAAAGTCTGCAGTAAGCAAGTCCTGCACAGTCTTGGTCTTGCACTGTTGGAGCAGTTTTTAATGCCATTCCATAAACCACATGTGTCTGACACAAAATCAATATGTTAGCAAAAGGAAGAATAAATACAGTGCCAAGAAGGAAAAGGCTTTACTTTGGGTTGGCGGCTTTGGGGTCTATATATTTATAATGGATAATGTTTCCTAAACATATGACAATGGGGATTTCCCTGGTTCTATCATTGAATTTACATATAATAAGTCACACTACGAAATTCACTCATCTCTGTGGGTATTCCCTGCTGCCATACCAAAGGGTAACATGTCCGTGATTACTGAACACCTTTTGGCCCACAAGTAAACTAAAGGTTGTAACGTAAAGAGAATGTGCGTGTGTGTGTATGCACACAAGCGTATACTACCATCAGCCTCCATTGATCTGTGACATGCAGGTTATAAAGATGGCAACATGTACATCTTCACCAGTAGTCAGTGAGGGAGCTAAAAGCCTAATGACCACTTAAGAAAAGCTATTCAGTTTGCTTTGCCACTCTCAGCAGGGCTCCCCCTCCTCCTCTCCACACGTGTGTTTGTGTTTGGTGGAAGCAAGGGGTGACATTTCAGTGGAAAGTATGTTGAAAAGCCCAATTCTGGGCCTGGGTGCCTGGTTTTGTTTGTGATGATAAATCTGACAATTTATGACCTTTTAGAAAATATTTGTTAAGATTGGTTAACTCCACCTGCTATACTGCGAAAACCATGATATACCGTCATTTGGCAAGAAGGTTATCGTACAGTCATAAAACTAATACCGTGACGCCCCTAGTCACCTACCAGCAACCACTAGGTGGAAAAGCCGGAATGGTGGGGTAATACCTGTTCCCTCAGTGGGCTGAGATCAGGGAAGCCAGGGGAGGAGAGAGGAATTGCCATACTGGAAACACCTGAGTAGAATGCTCCTGGAGATTAGAAATAGGAGCACAAGGAAGTGAAGAGCAGGTCCAGGTATGACTTTGCCAAAGGAGGTAAAAGAAGCTTATCCAAAGAGGCAGTCCGTGGTCAGTAATCCAAGAAACCAGAAAGTCCAAGCACAGTACCAAAAAGGAATAGCAAAAGGAGTCCTTAATACATAATCTGAGGTCAAACAGTAGATCAAGGCAACAAGAATGAAGAGTGAGCTCCCAAACAGCGTAAGCGAACAGCTGAGAAGCGCTGTGTAGCAAGCTGGAGCTCATTATATACCGGGAGACATATCACATGGTTTCTGGGGACGCGTTACGCGTCACGTGATCATTACATTGGTTGGTAGAAGCTTGAGTGTTGCTGGATCCAATGTCCAATGGAGACGCTGTTATCAAAAGAGGCGCGGTCGTTGTCACGGCGACCCGTGATGCTGTGCTGTGATGAACAGGTGAGCCCGTCTGTTGTTTTGGAGTACGGGAGCCATTTCCTGTGGCCTGCTGACGATCCGGGTATCGTGCAGGTTTGGCACCCGTAGAAGTTGTCTGCCAGAGGTGGCCCGACTCTGCAGTGTGTACATACGCCAGGGGAGCCGCCATTTGTGATAGAAGCGATGGCCCCTCACCTGACGTGTTCTCCGATGGCTTCCCCAACTCCTCCCACCAGCAGGAGATCTAATCTTGTAAGTGGGAATGGGACATGGTTGTATGCAAGGACTAGTACCCGGTCTGGGACATGGTCGGGAAGGGGCACATGGAGGGGCCAACAAACGTGTGGGCATGACAAGTTCATACTTGTTCTCAGTGCTTATTTTTATTGCTTTCTTTGTCCTGGTTTCACCTTTGCTTCTCAGAAGACCCTTTCACTGTGGCATCGGGGTCTGGGTATGTCTATACTATAGGCCTAGGCAGCAGCAGGGAAGGAGGGATGTGTGCCACCAAGCAAGACCAGAGTTTCCACAATAAACTGGGCCACTTAAGCTGGTTTACAGGATGGGTGCATTACCGTCCTTATCCTTCCTGTCTGAGGACCTGAGTTTGTTACCCAGTACCCCACCATTCTCTGCCTCTTTGGGCCAGAACAATCTCACTTCAGTGCTGCTTCTCTTTTTCTCCCTTTGCCACTCTGTGGTTTCTTCAACTAACCTCGCTGATGCTCTACCAAGTGGTTGTACCTCCTCCCCGCCTCCAATCTTTCCTGTCAGGCTCATGCTGTGTTTGATATTCTTCTCTTTCTTTCCTGAGCCTTCCTTGGGTGGCTCTGATCTCATATGTCCTCTCAGTTAATGTTTCTCCTTCCTACTTCTTTCTTCCGAAATCACCATTCACCACCTTCTCTTTATCCTTCTCCACTTTGTGGTACTTTCCCACCTCCTAGACTACTGCCACTTTTTGATGTTATATCCCCTTCTGAACCTTCCTCTTAACCTTCTGACTTGCTCCTCCTCCACCCAATTGTTACCTTCTTTTAAATCACCACTTCCTCCCGTGTATGCACCTCCTCCTCACTTTCCTCTGCTTCCGAACCTCCTTTCCACAGCCTCCTCTGCCCTCCTCCTTCACATCCTCCACTGTCCACTCTTCCTCATTCCTGCCTCCTCCTCATCTCAGCTCATTCTCACTTCATCCTCTTCTTCTTCCATGCAGCTCCTTCTGCCTCTGCACCTTCTCCTGACTTCTAGATAATTCTGGCTGCTTATACAAGGTCCTGGCCCTGCCCTGCGGACTGCCCTTGCTCAACTATCTTCCTAAGTGCAGCATTTCTGGTCTTTATATTGCATTGGCTAATGCTATCTAGTGCATGGCTTTCCAGCCATTCCGGAGGCCCTACCCTCAGCTTCCCCCAATCCACACACCAAGTCTTTATAAAGACAGGCTGTCATTTTGGATCTCCATAACACATGTGTGGCAAAGGATTGCTGCAGTGGAGCCAAACACTCCACAGCTCTTCCTAGCTCCCCCCACTCTCCAGTAACATCCAGTAAGTCAGAGGAATTCTGTGTTCATTGGCTTAAACATGTTTGCTCTCACTCTCTCCCCTTGTTCTCATGTTTCTCTATAATACAGAGCCCGCAAAACAATCTCCTGCTTTCATGGAGATCTATCAACTCGTCTCTACTCTTTACTCATTACTTCTGGGCGGTACCTGTCTGTCCAAGGGAGGGTGGCACATATAGCAGACAACCTCTAGTCAGGATGTCCCCTTGAAGCATGGTTACTCATTCTCCTGTACTCTAGATGTTAACTCCTCCGATCTGTAGGCAGCATAGCTAATAGTGAAGGAACATGGGAGCTGAATTCCACAACATCTGGAGGCCCGCACAAAGAGTAACAATACCTTAAAGGGACAGTGCAAATGTTTTGTCTGTTGTGAAAGGCTCAGCTATGCAACGGTGTGTAGTGGATCTTCTCCAGGCCCAGCTCCACATTGTGGGTGCCCACACCCGGCCCCATGGTCATCCAACTTTTCAGCTGAAGAGCCAGGTACTTTGATAGCAATGCTGTGCTTCCTCACAGTGGACAGTGACCGGCTTACCCAAGCATGTTTGTTCAAGCACATGAAGATGTTTGCAACATGGCTCCAGTCGGCGTTGTGGCGTATAGTTGCACAACAGCCACTGGTAGCTTGGTCTCTGACCCATGTACACCTTCAGGACCCATGCAGAATGAGTTAGGTTTAGACAGGAAAGGAGTTTAATAAAGTGTGCCACACTTTTTCTTCTTCTATGAATGGCGTAGAAGCTTAAGAAGCAATTGTTTAATGTCTATGTGTCAGGCTAATGACATAGAAGATCACAACCAGGAAATGCAATCTTTGAAAACAGCATAGCTCCTTGCTTAACTGAAGCTACAAGAATAACAAGACGGGAATTAATCAAGATGAAGAAAATCTTGCAATATTATCAATGCACCCTCTTCATATTATGTAATGCACTTTGTGCATTTGAGCAGCTTTATACACGATGCTAGTGGGAATACTGCATAAGTAATTTAAAGACATTGCTGCTAAATAATCAATACGCTTTATGAAATGGAAAACAAACCTGCGGGAAGTGTATTAGGGAACGGGAACTATTGGTAACAAATCCAAAAAGTGCGTTCTCTCCTTTAAATTAGCTGCACTCTTATTGTTCGCTGAAAAACGTGATTTATGCAAAGCTGTGATTATGGTGCACAAATGATTACTGCTACATCGTTTGTGCGATTTGTAGCTAATATTTGGCCCCTAACACTTCCTGCAGTGCTTAACCTAGGCACGTCAATTCACCAAAATGCCAGGGGTAGCAGAAGTGACATCATGATCCTGATGACATCACATGAGGTCGAGTCACATGACATAGTTGTCACAGTAAGTGTTAACACATGACCTTTGTCCCTGCAATATGTATCAGGTGAATATTAAAACAAACCAAAGATCGTTTTTGTTGTTAGCCATATATTAACTAGGATCCTGGCAATGCATGTCATGGGCGCAGTCATAAAATTCGGAGAAAAAAAAGGAAAACCCCAGGAAACACAAATGGGAATATTTGTGCAGAGTCTAAACTGTCCCCAGATTCAAAATAGTCACACACAACTTGGCGTCCAGGTGTGTGTAGATATCTGCAATAACGGAATATCACACGCCTTTCATAAGATCACAGTATCGCAGTCTCTCTGAAGGTTTCCAAAATGTAAAAAAAACTGTTTAATCCTTTATTAAATTACCAAATCTTTACATGCAAATAAAGAAATTATTTGGTGAAAAGAATCATTCTCAAGGATTCAGAGGACCACCAAATGATGTACTTTGCACCAAATGATGCAAAGTACATCATTTGGTGCTGATCTCTATTCTACCACTTGCTCCTTAACCAAACATAGGGCAAGTAGTCTGACTAAAACACAACAGTTAGTAGCGTTTCATTTCCAAATTACAGATCAGTCAGCCAATGATGGACACATGGTACATAGAACACTCTATGGCCCATAGCTTGACATGTTTCTGTTCTTATGCCAACTAAGTGCTGAACAGGTGCTACATTCCTAGTCACAAAACAGAATAATATATAGGTTTTTTTAAACAAAACACTATATTTAGATTGTGAGAACGAGTTCCTCTTGGAAAACTTGTGCAATCCCAAAACTCTGGGGGATGTTTAGAGGTTTCTCAAAGGATCATCATTTTAACTGCAGCCCGTCAGGTACTGCACGCGCTTTTCGAGAGGAACTCGTGGACACAATCTCAATATAGAGTGTTTTGTTTACAAAAAAGTATATATTATATATATATTAAAAACAAGGGGGGTGTCTGGGAAACTCTCTCACAGCCCATTGGCTTGTTCTTGGGTGGATGGCCCCTGGGAGAGTCTCAACCAAGTCTTTAGCTCACTGTTCTTTTCACAGAGAAGAAATGTCCCGCATATCAGTCTTTGTCCTGCCCAGGGGAAGTCCAGCACCGAAATACTAGGCAATTCTCCCCTGAACAAGAGTACCCCAGGAACCCCATACACGTGTTTCAGCCTTGTTGGGCATCATCAGTGAGGTGAAGCTGCGCCTCTCTAAGATCAGTGAGCAAGGGGTCCACGTCTGGATCGCCCTGTTAACTTAGGGTGAGACCCAAAGTTAATTTATGCAAAACAAGGGGGGGTCTGGGAAACTCTCTACCAGCACGAACACAGCCCATTGGCTTGTTCTTGGGTGGATGGCCCCTGGGAGAGTCTCAACCAAGTCTTTAGCTCACTGTTCTTTTCACAGAGAGGACATGTCCCCGAGTCTTTGTCCTGTCCAGGGGCAGTCCAGCACTGAAAACCTAGGCAATTCTCCACTAAACAAGAGTACCACAGCAACCCCATAAGTGTTTCAGCCTTGTTGGGCATCATCAGTGAGGTGAAGCTGCGCCTCTCTAAGAACAGTGAGCAAGGGGTCCACGTCTGGATCGCCCTGTTAACTTAGGGTGAGACCCAAAGTTAATTTATGCAAAACAAGGGGGGGTCTGGGAAACTATCTACCAGCACAAACACAGCTAATTGGCTTGTTCTTGGGTGGATGGCCCTTGGGAGAGTCTCAACCAAGTCTTTAGCTCACTGTTCTTTTCACAGAGAAGAAATTTCCCCGCATATCAGTCTTTGTCCTGCCCAGGGGCAGTCCAGCACCAAAATACTAGGCAATTCTCCCCTGAACAAGAGTACCACAGCAACCCCATACACGTGTTTCAGGCTTGTTGGGCATCATCAGTGAGGTGAAGCTGTGCCTCTCTAAGAACAGTGAGCAAGGGGTACATGTCTGGATCGCCCTGTTAACTTAGGGTGAGACCCAAAGTTAATTTATGCAAAACAAGGGGGGGTCTGGGAAACTATCTACCAGCACGAACACAGCTAATTGGCTTGTTCTTGGGTGGATGGCCCTTGGGAGAGTCTCAACCAAGTCTTTAGCTCACTGTTCTTTTCACAGAGAAGAAATTTCCCCGCATATTAGTCTTTGTCCTGCCCAGGGGCAGTCCAGCACCAAAATACTAGGCAATTCTCCCCTGAACAAGAGTACCACAGCAACCCCATACACGTGTTTCAGGCTTGTTGGGCATCATCAGTGAGGTGAAGCTGTGCCTCTCTAAGAACAGTGAGCAAGGGGTACATGTTTGGATCGCCCTGTTAACTTAGGGTGAGACCCAAAGTTAATTTATGCAAAACAAGGGGGGTCTGGGAAACTATCTACCAGCACGAACACAGCTAATTGGCTTGTTCTTGGGTGGATGGCCCTTGGGAGAGTCTCAACCAAGACTTTAGCTCATTGTTCTTTTCACAGAGAAGAAATTTCCCCGCATATCAGTCTTTGTCCTGCCCAGGGGCAGTCCAGCACCGAAATACTAGGCGAGTTTCCCAGACCCCCCTCTGTTTTGCATACCAAGTAACTTTGGGTCTCACCCTAAATTAACAGGGGACTCCAGACGTGGACCCCTTGCTCACTGTTCTTAGAGGGGAACAGCTTCACCTCACTGATAATGCCCAACAAGGTTGAAACACGTGTATGGGGTTGCTGTGGTACTCTTGTTCAGAGGAGAATTGCCTAGCATTTCGGTGCTGGACTGCCCCTGGGCAGGACAAAGACTGATTTGTGGGGAAATTTCTTCTCTGTGAAAAGAACAGTGAGCTAAAGACTTTCCTGCATTGTGCTGTCATTTACCTTTAACCTATTCAATTCATTGACTCTTCCTCCTGTTCTCCGAAGGCGCCTCTCACCTTCATCATATTGCTGAACCTGTTACTGTTTTCAACATACTTTTAATCTGTCTGCATTTGCTATTACTGCTGTTGTTTCAATGTTGTCCTTTCCCTCTTCACTAGGAAATTCAAATCGGGCTGTATTTATCTTGCACCCCACCGACCCCCACACCTCCTGGCAAAATCCAACATGCATGCTGATTCTGCTGGCATTGTTCAAATGCTTGCATTTTGACTGTATTTTTGAAAATCAAACCTAGGTGTTTTTTTTAATCTACTGGCCGTTCCTAATGTTGGCATTTTGACTGTATTTTTTAAAATCTAATCTTGATACTCTAAATCCTCCAGCTGTGCTCAAATGCTAGGCATTTTAACTTATTTGTGAAATCCAATTTGGCAGACTACTGTAAAATACTGATGTGTTAAATTGTTAGGCCTTTTACCTGTATTTTGAATGTCATTTCTTGGTGCTCACTCTATTGGCTGCACCTCCATATGTTCCCTCTTCCTCACCTAAATAGCTATATCCGCGTGTGCCTGCAAATTGCTGGTTGTGTCTTGGCTTTTTGCTCTGCCCCCTTAACTCACCTTCTGTTGACGTGCTCTCTGCTACTTGTTGTAACCTAAGCCCTATTTCCCCATTGCCCTTGACTTACTGTTCATTTGTTCATGTGATTCACTCTAATTGCTACTCTATGACCTTTCCTTCCTCTCTCTCGAAGCCTGAAAGAAAAAGCTTTAAGAAAGCACTCCTGGACTCCAACCCAGGTCTGCCCATTGCTGACACCCGTGTCAATGCTTCCTCCAGGCAGACTATCACTGACATCCTCTTTGTTGTCCCCTCTCCTGACCTATGGACTCCTCACGTGGTCTTTATCCTCTCCCCTTTTTCTTTTTCTCCCATTAATGGTGGATCCAGAGTGGAAGTTCTCTTGGCACACATCTCTTCCTCTAGGTGCATCATTAATGTCTATCAGAATGGCAATGCCATGGCCCAGGGTTCTCAGCCCAACCTCCTCCTTCTTGATAAGCGTCTTCCGTCTCTCATCAATATCCTTCCTTCTCCTGCCATTCCTCCTACGACCATCTCCCCGGCCACTTCTCCAAAGCAGACAGGTGTACCACATTCCTACACCCCTCCTCAGAAAACCTTCAAAGGGGGTAATCAGCTTCACTTAGCTACTCTCAATGCCAGCTCTGCCAGTAAACACTCCTCTGACATCTTTCTCCTTCTTGAAGACTTTGACCTCGACTTTCTCACCCTTACTGAGACGCGGTTCACTGCCAGCTCTGTCACTGCTCTTGACACTCTTCTACCTGAGGGCTACATGATTCTCTTCAAACCCAGGCCACACCGGTCTGGAGGCGGAGTGGCCTTCATCTTCCCATAATGGTTCCCGGCTACCATCATACCCACTCAATCCTATTCCTCCTTTCGAATGCCTTGTCTGCATGATTGGTGTTTTTCCTACCTTCTCTCTTACTCTCGCCACCATCTACAGGCCCCCTGGCACGCTCTCCCTCTTCCTCTCGAATGGGCTGTCCTCTCCTCTTCTCTCATGACCTCTACCTCCAAGCTTCCCTTCCTCTGAGATTTCAACATTCATCTTGATTCTTCTGCCACGGCCAATGTACTTTTCCAGGACCACTGCGACTCTCTTTCCCTCATCATTCTTACCTCCGGTCGAAGCCACTCAGCCGGACACACCTTGGATGCAATAATCTCAGCAGCCATTCCAATCTTTAACCCCCTCACCACACCTCTCTCCTGGCCTGACCATTCCCTCCTCTACTCTCATCTGGAGGACTTGGGCCCCCTGGCCCACCCTCTGCCTGCCACAATGTCAGTCACCTTCTCCAATATTCGACCGATGATATGAGTGTCAGTTGCTGCTTTTGCCACCACATTCATCCCCCCTCTCAATCCTGCTCTTGACTCTCCCACTGATACAGCCCTCAGTAACTTTCACCACTCCATCTCCAACACCCTTGCCCCTGTCATGATGATCAGTTTGAAACCTGCATCCAAGTGCAACAGCTGGTATGATTCTGACCTAGCCTCTCTAAAACGCAAGTGCAGAGTTGCTAGACGGAAGCGGCAGGCTTCTAACTCATCCAATGACAAACTGGCCTGTCGCCTGCTCCATACTGTCTCTCCGTCCACTCCAAGAATAGGGCCCATATCCAAGCCCACATCTCTGGGGCCACCAACAATATGGCTGAACTGTTCCGAATCTGTAGGGAACTCGCCAATCCTACTGTAGTCTCCACCTCTCCTCTTCCATCCCAGGCACTCTGTACTGCATTGGCCTCTGAAGTTGGTTATCTCCCAACTGACCCACCACACTATCTGCTGGCTGTCTCCATGACCACCAGTCTGGCTTCAGTGCATCCAGAGGCATGGAAACTGCTCTCATGAACACCTGTGAAGATCTGATCTCAAACCTTGACTCCAACTCTCCTTCTGTTATCATCTTTCTTGATCTCTCCTCTGCCTTTCACACGGTCAATCATGCCACCCTCATAAAGCGGCTCCACGACACCCTTGGGATCACAGACCTTGCACTGAATTGGTTGACCTCCTTCCTTTCTAATTGGTCTTCCCAGGTGCAACTGGGCACTTTCTTCTCCTCCATCTTACTCTCTACCTGCTTTGTCCCTTGGTGCTCTATCCTATCGCTGTGGCTCTTTAACATTTACATGGCTCTTTAACATTTACTTTGCCCCTCTGGCTTGTTTGATTTCCTCCTTCTCTCCTCTTTTCCAGTGTTATGCTGATGAAACTCAGCTCTCCTTCAAGCTTGCCTCCTCTACTTCCCCTTCCTCCTCTCTCATTCCTGACTGCCTGACTGCTATTCAAGCCCGGTGCATGGCTAACAATCTCTATCTTAATGCCAGTACAACCGAGATCCTTCTCATTGGGACCCCTGCTCCCTGCTTTCCTCTAACTCACTGTCTGTGCTCCTTGGGCCCGCTCCCCTCACCATCTTGTGAGGCAAAAAACCTTGGTGTCATCTTTGACACCTCTCTCTCCTTCTCCCCTCACATCGCGGACCTTGCCAAGAAGGCCCACTTTCAGCTCCACCTCCTTAGAGGTATTCTCCCCTTCCTTACCTTCCCACAGAAACTCAATATCTCCAGAGCTCTAGTTCTCTCTAGGCTGGATTACTGCAATAGCCTCTTCCTCAATCTGCCTCTTTCCACTCTTCGCCCCCTTCAACTAATCCAGAATAGGACTGCAAAACTTATCGAGAGGAACTCGTGGTCAAAATCTAAATATAGCGTGTATTGTTTACAAAAAACTATATATTATACTCGGTTTTGTGACTAGGAATGTAGCTCCTGGGGAATGTTCAGCACTTAGTTGGCATAAGAACAGAAACTTGCCAAGCTCTGGATCACATACTGTTCTATGTATTGTATGTCCATCATTGGTTGACAGATCTGTGAATTGGAAAAGGCACGCTACTAAATGTAGGCATTGTCTGCAGCATGAACCATAGAGGTGCAATATTCAACATCTTGCCATGTTGGATAGTAAAATAGTGAATGCTTTCGTTTCAGAGTTTTGCGTACTCTAAACATGTCGTAAGTAGCTAACAATGCCTCACTTACTACATAATACTACAAACTAACCATAAAGCGACCACAACGCATACAAATATGAGCATACACAGGGAAAGTAAAGTAAGCAAAAAAACAGCACTATTACCAGAAAGTGGTCATTATCTTCATGCACAGACATAATTGCTGTGTTTCAGGCTAGCTTCTTCCCATATGTATATGTATCAAATGATGTAAGTAAACTGTAAAGAAACGAGTGTAAACCATATCAGAAGGGTAAGCACTACAAATATAGTACCTTTTCCCTGTTTACTTGTTGACAGTCACTGAAGAAATCCACCTGGCCTAGATATGTCAGTGAACGAAAAACACTGGGAGCCAGACATGTGATGTCATCAGTGGTGTCATCAATGACATTTGTGATGTCATCTTTCATGTCATGGGTGTTAGTCTTAGCAGTGCACAGTTGTGGCACAAGTTATGGTTGCTTAGCTTACCATAATTGGCAAATTTCTGTGGTTTTGCGGTTTTACTTGTAACCATAATAAGGATAGGTTGCACTGAATTTCATAGGTTTTAGTTAAGTCAACTGAACCATAACGTCCCGTTAACAACGTTTTTTGTCAGTGAATTTCATAGGTTTTTAGTAGGGCACTTTATCCATAACATTCCATTAGCATAGTTTTATCAGTAAAGGTGATAGGTTTTTAGTAGCGCAACTTAACCATAACATCCCTTTAACAATGTTTTTGTCAGTGAAATTCATAGGTTTTTAGTAGGTCACTTTAAGTATAACGTTCCTTTATCATAGTCTTTTCAGTAAAGGTGATAGGGTTCTAGTAGCACAACTTAACCATAACGTCACTTTAACAACGGTTTTTGCACTGAATTCCATAGGGTTTTACCAGGATACTCTTAATTGTTATAGATGTACTATAGAGCATGGTGAAACCAGAGGCTCCATAGTAATAGCCACAGTGGTTGCGAACTGTCCGTCAGTTGGCAGACAACGGGTGGCATCCAATATGCAGAGAAAGGCACGGGTGCACGTACATAGTGGTGGCATCCAGCAAAGAGAAGGCACATGTACAAAGAGTACCGTGTGGGTGCATTGCAAGGAGAAATGGAGTAGGTCTGCAATCTCTGTACTTGTGAAACAAACAGAGCAAAAGCATAGAGTATGCACCGTAATGAACCAAAAGGCGAAGAGATGTCTGCGTCCAACAACATTACTGCGCTCCTGCTTTACAAAGAAATGAAGAAGGAAATGGCAGAGTAAGGACTGCAAAGTATTGAGAGCAGAACATCACTACAATGCGGTAAGTACACTGAAGCTTCTCATGTAATTGCACAGCTTGTGCAATCTGCAACAGAGGAAAAACATGATAGTTGTTTTTGTATGCAGCAATTCAAAGCACCCAAAAATGGCTGGAAGAGAATTTCCCTCTTCACAAAATGAGTAACGATAGTAACGCCATTGGTACGTAGCACTGTCTGAAAAGTAAGACAGTTATTATGTATTGCTTCATGTACACCTAACAAATATTTTCATATTTAACAGGACATACTGGAAATGAAAGCAATGCATCAGAAGCGGCATCTCTTGCAGAACAGCATTTGGCCACAGGAAATGAAGGAAATGCTTTAAAAGGCAACCTATGCAGCCTGGACGTCAAAGTAGAAGAATTGCTAAACAATTTAGCCGCCTTAAAAGATGGTGTACAAGGGCATATTATTGGAGAAATGAAATACCACTGCCCTACCTTTATGTCTACCCCTTCCCCATTTCCCAGCGCACCATCCCCAACAACATCCCTGCGAGCAGAGACGTTACAATGAGACTACAATCCTTGGCTCCCCTCATGACAAACTTGTTAACATCCCAAATTCCCATTTGTATGTATCCATTTGTGCTACCCATTCCCTTTGCTAGTAGGGTATATGTATCGTGCACATTAAACATGTACATGTAAAGTGTTGGTGAGTGTGTAAGTAGCTTTTCCTTTTGTGTTGAAATTGCATGGTGAGTCTGTGTCGCAGAATAGTGGGCGATATGGGAGCAGGTAAGCAAAAGGGAGGTTTCCTAGGGAGACTGCACGTGCCCGGCGTATGTGCAATCACAATGCAGGTATCCGTAGGACTCGAGTACTGGCTGCATGTCCGCATATGCTAATGCACTGTTAATCATTTGTGGGAGCGCTTGTATGTCCATTCGACAGCTATGCAGAGATGTGTTTCATCCTCTGTGTACTAGTAACACCGCCCCTGTCGCCAACCCTACCGAATCATGCTGTAGGCTACCGCATTTAAAGCAGTCGTACCGCCTAGGTATTTTGCTGTCCAAACCTACCAAATTATGGCTGCAGCAGGCCTGGCTGCCTGAGACCCAGTGTGAGCAAGGAGCAGCATCTTCCAGTGTACGGTGGGCGTGTTAAATGGTCCATTATTTTGATTAATGTGCTGCTAGCCCTTCCATGACCCGTGAAACAGACACAGCTTCTCTGCACTGAGCCCCGATAAAAGTTCTCGCCTGCGGTTTCTATTGTTAGAGAGCAGATGTCACTACAAGTGTGACAGTCTGTAGTCAGTCTGGAAAATTGCATCGCTGTTCCTGCTTGGTTACTTCCATACAACTAAATGTACCTACAGCTAGGTAAACTGCAGAAACTTCGGATCTCAAACAGTATGAGTGTTTCTTTGAAAAGAACTGTGGCCGAGTGGCGCTGCCTGAATAATTATGTTCTTGCTCAACGTAATGAAGCTGCGTTTGTCCTTGTTGAAAGCATTCTTCTATTTGACAATTTACTCATCTCCATCAATGCTGGTGCTTCAGCTAATGCCGTATCATCAAGTGACCATATTGCATGCAATGACACCTCAAAGCGAAATACAAGGCAGCAGTGTGCAGTGTACTGCCCTTCCAACAGTGCAGTAGGTTACTTTCCTGTACACCATTCTCTGCATCTGCTCCTACCAACACCAGGGACACTCCTGTAGGGCAGCAGAGCCCTAAAGCTCTGTTGCAGACCATATGCAGCACAGCACACCATTGCCTATCAAAGGGAATTGTATTGTGCATGTATGGCAAAGCAATACTCTGCAGGAGGCAGCAACTTTGAAGTGCCTGAAAATGTTCGGTCTGGGAGTATGACAATGACTGCTGCCTACTTAAGTGAAGGCCACCCAACATCTTCCTCTGTCTGCACTGGCCCTATTTTATCCTTGTGGGTGGTGGTCCTTCCGTATCCTCACTTTCCTTCCTTTACATCTGTGTTGTATATTAGAAGAGCAAGAAACATGCAAAACAACAAAAAAGGAAAACATTAAAGAAAAGCTCCTTTCAGAGGTAAAAATTGGATTTGCCAATGAAAGGATGCAGGCCATCGTGCTGTCTATACGCTCCACACATTGTGCGGCAAACAATGGGAGGTGTGGGTCTGCGAAAAACATTGCAGTCAGTTCGGGTACAAACAGCAGCCTGAAAAAAGAGGGTTCTTCTTGTGTTTGCGTTGCAAAGGGTTGAACTGTGCAAGACCTACTAGAGAAACGCATGCTGTTCTTCCAAAAAGGGCAGCAATGCATTTTGCGTACGTAGCAGAAAAACCTGAATGGCAGGATTATGGAGATGAATGCCATTGGTGGGAAAAAATGTTGTGCTATGAAACGTAATATTTCCATTCTGGAAGTAGGACATTGTCACATGTCGGAAAAAGGCATATAAAGCCTTCTTGGCAATGTGCCTCGCTGTCCCCATTTCCGGACCAAATCAAGAAGATCGCAGCCACAGGCGTACCTGCGTAATGGTACAAAAAGTATGCAGTAGTATGGAGACATACGCATGACCTGCCCAAGTGTGTCCTTCATCGCAAACTGAAGAGAAATTCCGGTAACAAGCGCTAACCTTTTCCCTCCACAATGAAAAAATGTATTGTGTGGATGATCGTGCATCACCAAAATGCCGCAAAGAGGACCCACGCTCAGCCACTTTATTGCAAGTACTCCATACCAGTGTGCATCCACATAATAGAATCCAAAATGAACAGCCACTGCACAGTGTTTTGCATTCACTGGCAACCAATGTATGTAGGACTCCCCCAAAATGCATACAGTCTGACTCCTGCAACACACAGCCACAACTGTATGCTTCTGCCTCCCTCTCTACAAATACCCCTCCTTCTACTACAGTCTATGCGTGCACACCATACCCAGAAACCTTACTGCACAATCCCTTAGCCTCCACAGTCCCATTTCCATGCCCGCCATGCTCAAAAGGCCCAGATGTGGCAGTGTGTTCCCAGATCTGCCGCAATGTCCGTGAACTTTTCCTGCTGTGTGCATGCGGGAGGAGGTGAATACATTTCAACCAGGGTAGGGGATTTCGTTTGTAGTGGTGGCTCTGAGAAAAGCCTTTTTTATTTTGGTGCTTGCAAAAAAGCTCCTTTTTTGTTTGGTGTTCATACAGGTTTTTATTTTCTTCTCTGCACATTCTTACAATAGCGTATTCAATGCAGCCTGTAGATTGTAAAACAAAGTAGAAGTGCCATCGATGGACAAAGAAATCCCATTTGCAATGAAAGGGTGCACATTTCGAGGACCAATAATGTCATTGTCAAAGGAAAACATCCCTGCAGCACTCATGAAATTACACATGCTTTTTTTAATAAGACACCTTCCGAGCTCTGGTTGGTGGCAAAATGCATTCAAATAGTCCCATACGTTTTTTGGTGGGATGCATGAGAGAAGCACCTTTGGGAAAAATATGCTTCACTGCTTTCAATTACTTCTTAAATTGACGGAACACACATGCACAAGTCATGAAACCCAAATGGTACGCTCCATAATGCTCCACTACTACATCAACAGCAGCAAAAGTGGCCACTTCTCTACAACGTGCAAGCACATTGCCGAAACTGCACACGTCAACAGCGGCCCACAAAGCCTCCACTCCCTCTAAATCAAAATTGCAATGAAAGCCTCTCTGTACAACAATCTTGTACAGATCCTGCACAAAGGCATCACCGATGAACAACACTGTGCTTCTCTCCATGTCTGCCGGCCTCACTACACAGAGTAATAAAATAAATGTTACTGACCCTTCCTATGAAGCACACCCGCAGCACCTGATTGGATAATCCCCACAGTGCCATTCCCAGCATGCTGAGAAGGGCAGGATGTGGCATGTGTGCTTCCCCCAACCACCACGAGGGCAACGCCCCAGTAAAGCAGGAACAGTCCTTCTTCCCTTTCCACTATTTTCTGTCCCACTGTACCTCATTGGGTACTGTTAAATAGTCACACATGCATCCACCAATCACATCGAAGACGTCAGCATGTAATACTGTCAGTTCTGTACAACACTTCATATGTACCGTTACACATTTAGAGTGCAAGTGGCCTGTGATTCGAAAGCACCTCCAGTTGAAAGTACTGTAAAACTATCCAAGATTTCTGCATGCACATTCATCCACATGGCCTCCCATCACCGCAAAGTACAGGTAGAAATATTTTCTGTACACTATTTTTACAACTCTGTTACAAGAGCCCCTGAGCAGGCTGTCTACCACTGAACACCCACAATGTACTTACTAGACGTACTGTTCTCTCTCCCATCACCTACCATGTAGTGCCACTGCAATGGAATATGCTTTCAACGTTCTCATTTACCCATATTAGCCATTCTAATATTCAAACCGTAACTGTCTTCTTTCCTTCCGACAATGCTACAAATTGTGCTCCGCACTTACCCATCTCCTTCAAAATTTGTAAAAATATTGCACAAAAGCATCATTTAATGTTTCTTAGCAACGTACAACAAGTACATAAAGTGCATGCATACAAACAGGATGCCTTCCCCTTACCTTGCACACTTCAACCATAGCCTTCTGCAGTTCTCTGTACAAATAGACCTTCTGCCACAGTTTTTGCATGCACACCACAACCAGAAACCTTATTGAGCAATGCTTTAGCCTCCACAATCCCATTTCCATGCTTCCCATCCTGAAAAGGGCCAGATGTGGCACGTGTAATCCTGAAACTACCGCAGAATCTGCAGATTTATCATGCTAGGAAGGGGAGGTGGGAAAAGAAATTTGAAACAGGGTAGCGGATTGGGTCTGTAGTGGTGGCTCTGAAAATATATATTTTGTTTGTTTCGTGGTTTTTTTTACATGCTAGAAAACAACCTTTTTTTCTCTTTATATAACTTTCTGATTGCTTCTCCTCACATTTTTACTGAATTCTGCTCAACGCTTCTTGCACAGTGTAAAATAAAATGGCATTGCCAATGGCGGTCAAATAAATGCCATTTCTATGGAACCACTGCATATTTTACGACCTCATGATCTCATAGTGAGTGGAGAACATCCCAGCAGTGCGAATAAATTCACACATGCTTTTGTTTATAAGACACCTTCCGAGCTCTGGCTTGGGACAAATTACAACGGCATGGTACCATACTCCTCTTGGTGTTATGCATGAGTATCGACCTTGGCAGTGGGAAAAATCCAAAACACTGCATTCATCAACTTCTTCAGGTGACGAAGCAAACCTCCACACGACATGTAACCCAAATATAGACTTCCATAATGCACCACAACAACATTCACGGTAGCCACAGAGGCCACATATCTGCAATGGCGAACCATCCCGTGGAAACAGCACTCATAGAGACTGCCCCACAAAGCGTCCACTCCTTCCAACCCGAAATTAGCAACAACGCCTCTTTGCACGGCACACCTGTGCAAATGTTGCACAAAGGTATCACCCACGATCAGCTCTGTGCGTCTTTCCATCTCTACCAACCTCACTACACAGCGTATTGGGAAAAAATAGAACCGCCCCTTCCTGTCAACCACACCCTGAACACGTGATTGGATAATCCCCACAGTTCCATTTCCATGCCCACCATGCTCAGAATGACAGGATGTGGCACGTGCGCTTTCCCAGCTACAGCGAGGGCCGCGCCCCAGTAAAGCAAGGACATTACTTTTTCCCTTTCCAGTGTTCTTTTTCCAGCACTCCCTCATTGGGTACTGTGAAATATTCACACACGCATGCACCATTGACATCCAAGACCTCTGCATCCAACATTATCATTTCTGTACAGCACTCCATATTTACCGTTAAACACTTCGAGTGCCCGTCGCGTGCGCTTTCAAAGCACCTCCAGTACAAAGTTCTGCAAAAGAATCCATGATTTCACCATCCAAAATCATCCAGAGCGGTACTTATCACGAATTTGGCCATGCGCACAAGAGTCTAGGCCTTGCCCACACACAGAACAACAGAATGGAGCCATGCATGCGGACATGTGGCCAGATACCACACTCCACAAATGTTACATAGCCAGCGGCACTTCTACCCAACCCCCGCACATAACACAGCGATGCATGGAAACATATAACAGGTAGCAGAATCCACAAACATACCACAGCCTCCGGCACCCCTACCCACTTTCAGTCACTAAGTATTGTGTCACTGCCAACCAAACCACAAAATCTTCACAACATTGGCACTACTCCCACCAATCTGCACAAACCATAGTCTCCAAGCACATAGAAGATCCACTTCAACCCTACCCTCTTCTATTCTGACAGTATTCCAACACTGCACCCAGTGTCCACACTACAGGACTTGTCACTGCACCATCTCTAGCCATACACCAAAAACTGTAGGATATTCTAACAATGACCACACTCATGCAACCAACAATATATTCATGTCAGCTCACTTCTGGTGTTCTATGAAGAGTAAAATGTGCTCCACAACCATTCGGTAAGGGTGCCCACCCTCTGAGAGATGCAGTCAAAACTGCATTGCTGCGGTAGGTGTGGTGAGGCCTTGGCTTTTGGGTGCATGGCCTATGGCCTATGGCCTTTGGCCATGCACCCAATAGTCTAGGCCTTGCCCACACCCACCGCAATGTAATGCAGCCATGCATGGCAACATGTGACCAAGTACCACACTCCACACATGCACCACAGCCACCGGCACTGCTACCCAATCTCTGCACCTTAATACAGCTATGCATGGAAACATGCAACAAAAGAATCTACAAACTTAACACAGCCTCCGGCACCCCTACCCACTTTCATTCACATATTATGGTGTTACTGCCAACCAAACCAAAATATTTTTCGCAACAGTGGCCCTGCTCCCAGCACTCTATTCAGTGCACTAAACCAATACTTCATAGTGCAGTACAGTAGTCAGCACTCGGCGTAATGGACACTACCAAATCCTATGAAATATGCAGTTCACCCCATCCACTTCTATGAACACACTATTTCAATTGTGCACCCAGTTCACACACTGCAGTATCCAAGCACATAGAAGATGCACTTCAACCCTATTAACATATCTTAGATGATCCACTTCTCACTCCCCTACCCTTTCGATCCCTTCTTCCCACCACCACAAGGCGAAATATATGTTTTGCAGTGCACTCCCCTTCTGCAAATGAGCTCCCACCAGTCACCAAGGTAAGAGGATGCGGCACCGTAACGAAGGCTGCCTGCATTCACCACACATGGTAGTCGCCTGTGCAGGGACCAGCATCAGCTCAGTACAGACGGATACTGCAGGCACCACCATCTTCGTCCACCTAAAAATCACATATCTCAGATGACCCACTTCTGGCGCAAAGTATGTTTGTCTGTCCCTTTCAGCGCGGATCTGTCCTCCGATACACCATGGCAACGTTTTCCAAAATTTTTGACGCACAGCACGCTTCCCTCCAGCCAACCACCAGCCGCGTCCAATGATCGCCCACATCACGGCATGCTGCAAGCCAATGAGACTTTTGTCCGCGCAGCGAACAGGGAAATGGGTCTGCGGAGTGGAGCCAGATATCACTATATTTTTAGATTGTATTTGCAACAGTAGTACTGATCGGATTTCCACCAAACACACTCGGCATGACCCGGTAATTGCCCATTTTGCATGTTTTCGGAACCAAGCCCCCGCTCCTGCCGCAAATTTGGTTAAAATCCGTCCAGCCATTTGGGCTGTAGCCGTCGGCAACGTTTTTGCCCATTCAGGCTATGGAAAAAATAAAATGTTTGGGACCCCCCCTATAACTTTGCCCCCCCTTGCACGAGACCTCACCAAACTTGCTGGAATAATTCAGAGTGGTCCATATACTTTTTTTGCAAAGTTTGGTGAGGATTCCTCCAGGGGGAGCGAAGTTATAAGGCCGCCCATAAAGTGGTCTTCCTATGGGTTTAGCAATGTAACCATAACTACGCGGCTGCTACCACGGGCTCTGATATATATATATACATATATATATAAAGGCGAGCCGGAACTCCCGCAGGCACAGCAGCAATTGCAGCAAACTCCAAAACACGGACAAAAAGCAAGGAAACACCGTATTGAAAAACGGATGTATTTTAATGTTTCCATAAAGGTAAGACAATTGTACAGAAAAACAATAGTACAATCAGCAACCACACAAAGACACACAGAGGCAGGACGCCATGGTACACGACCTGTACAAAACGCGTTTCGCGCTCCACTGAACGCTTGATCACGTAACAAAAGGGGAGGAATGGACTAGTAGAAATACAATGAAAAATACAGTCCTATTACTCTGTTGATTAACTCGTGGATCCATAGCTAAAGAGGAAAAGTGCTGGCGGCCATGATAGAGTGTGGTAAAATGCTTGCATGAGTAGGAAAACAGGTATACACATATGAGTATATATATATAACAGAAATACTACATACAGATAATAATGCAATTGGTAACAAATTTTTCAATTATAGTTAATGCCCCAGTGGCAAAAAGAATGAGCATGAAAGCGCAATCAAAGTAACCAAACACAAATGCAGTCAAACATTAATAGTAATTCCTGAAAAACAATTATTCATGCACGCAAAATGTTAGTCAATAGAGCCACACGGCAGTACAGTGACTGCATATAAAACCATAAATGGAGCGATGACGCCTTGCAGTCGGGATATGCTGCACATGCCTGTGAGGGATATAAATAATGACATTGATGACATGTACACCGCCAGCCAAGGAGTGCAACGAATAAGCATGAACGTTGCATACCGGCTGTGTGTAGAGACAATGGTCCAACAGGACTAAAGTGCATAGTGCATCATAATAGAAAGGGAAATAATAATATTAACCCCAAATTGCATACTCTAATAAAACATTACATCAGTCAAGCTAATAGATATGTGCAAAATTGCAACCAGTTAAAAAAAGCCGAAATAATGACTCTGCGATGTGATAATGGAGCCGAGGCAAACCTCGTCATCAGCAAAGTAAAGGAATGATGACACCTACACATTTCATCAACAGGTCGGACAACACTCCCAAAATAAACAATGGTAATAGCTCTCATGATCGAATCATTGCATAAGTAACTTGTGCTCGTAATATGAATGGAAATAAAACGAGGTACTGGCTAATCAAGTGCAAGGTAAAAGGCATCAGAATATTAAAACGGCCTCATGATGTTAAAGCCATGGTAAAGTGCAAGTGCATTCATGGCTGGGCCTTTCAACAAGTATTAAGGTACACATACAACGGCAGTGGCATAGCAGTAATAAAAGAGTGGCCACAGGATGGCATGGCCATAATAAAGTGCAAGTGCAGCAGCAGCTAGAGCAGAAAGCAATTAATAGAGTCCGAAGGGAGGCAAATGCCAAAAGTGGCAATTACAGAGCCTACCTAGCTAAATGCCACCATGCCAAGATGACAGTACCTTTATACACGCATTAAGGCACCAGTATATTGGCAACTACAAATAGTAGATATGGCCTCATAGTCGCATGGCCATATTAAAGTGCAAGTGTGTAAGCAACTAGAATAAGACACTATACAGAAATGCAAAAAAACCAAAGTAACAATTAAAATGCACTCATAACTATATACAGCCCATAATCACAGATCATTGCACAGATCATTAAAATTGAAGCTAAAATAGGAACTAACCATCTAAGTACAGCAAGGCAACAGCAGTACACCAGACCACAACAGTAGGAGGACCCCGAGTTAAAACCAATAAGAGAAAAAGAATGTAATAATGTAAACCTCCCCAAAGGTACTAGAGTGAACAGCCAAAGTGAAAAAAATCAAAATTAAGATTAACGTAGAAAGTAAAGAAATGATCTCCAAAACACAGGACAAAAGGAAAAGAGAAAAACATCCAAGAACAGCAAATCAACGTCCGGAATGGACATAGAAATCAGAGAATAATCTACAAAAAAGCCCAAAGGAAGAGACAGAGCAATAACGGAGTGACGAGGAAGGCAAAGTCTGAAAATTAAGTGCCCAAGAAGGTATATAGTTCCTCATCAACATTGTGGCCCTTTGGATACTTGGTATCAAAATCTAGAATGAATCTAGTTTCAAGTTGTCTTAATTTTAGGACACGGTCCCCACCCCTCGGAAGAGCAGGTACAAGTGCCACTCCAAAAAAAGTTAATAATTTCACATCATTGTCGTGGTCTTGTTTAAAATGTTTAGCCATGGTGTACGCTGATCAGAGTTCTTAATGGCTCTGAGACGTTGTAGGATTCTCAGCTTCAGTTTGCACGTAGTACTCCCAATGTACCATCTCATGCAAGGGCATGAGAGGACATATACGACAAAGGTGGTGTCACAGTTGATGGAATGCTTGATCTTTTGATTAATTTTGGTGACAGGATGAATAAAGGATTTGAGCACAGTGGCATGGGCACATGCTTTGCATTTCATGCATTTTGTAAAACCCATTGAAGAGGTCGAGAGCCATGTCGTAGAAGGTACCTCTTTCTCTACAGGAGACAAAAAACTGGATACAAGTTTGTCTCTGAGAGAGGGCACACGTTTGTACGTCATAGTGGGACGATTGGACAAAACAGAACCAAGATCACTATCTAAAGTAAGGATGCTCCAGTGTTTCACTACAATTTTCCAAATGTAGTTAGAGGCAGTATCGAATAAGATGATAAATCTAGGGTCATCATTGTTGGCGATTTTGGACTTGGTATTGTACAGTAAAGTGTCTCTAGAGAGGCCCCGTGCCTTCATGTAGGCCATTTCAACAGTCCTCTTGTCATACCCTTGTTTGGTAAAGTCTGCAGCTGCCAATGCACAGTAACGGTCAAAACAAGCAATATTGCTGCAGTTGTGATGAAATCGAATGAATTCGCCGTAAGGAATAGATTTTTTGCAGGACAGCGGGTGACAGCTGCTGGCATGAAGGGGCAAGCCGGTATTAGTCGACTTCTTATGAAGAGCTGAATGGATACCTAGTTTGTCCAACTTGACAATGACATCCAGGTATACAATCTCAGAAAAACTATGGCATTCAGTGAAGCTGAGATTGACCTTGTTGGTATTAATACTTTTAACAAAAAGTAACCAATCGCTTTCAGTTCCCTTCCAAATAATAAAAACATCATCAATATACCGCCACCAGGACACAATCTGTGTTGGAAACAAGGTGGCAGTTAGATCAGACAGGAAAGTAGCCTCCCACCACCCCACCATGAGATTAGCATAAGATGGTGCAAAGGTACTTCCCATAGCAGTCCCCCTAACTTGTCGAAAGAAATACCCCTCAAAAAGAAAGACATTGTTGTGTAAACAGAACAGAAGCATTTCCAAAATCACAGAGCTGTGACCAAAATAATTAAGAGAGCGAGTGTCCAAATAATATTTGCATGCATTAATGCCCACTGTGTGGTCGATAGAGGTATAAAGGGAAACCACATCTAGTGTGGCTAAAATCAGGCCCTCTTCCCAAGGTGTATTTGTGATGTGTTGAAGAAAATCCTTAGTGTCCCTCGGGTAGGATGGCAACACTGATACAAAGGGAAAAAGTGTTTCGTCAATAAATTGAGCCAGATGTTCTAGTAGTGAGTCACATAGAGTAACAATGGGCCTACCTGGGGGACACTTAAGAGATTTATGTATCTTGGGAAGAAAATAAATCATGGGTATAGTGTGGCATGCAGGAATAAGGAATTTAATCAGATCATCATCCAAGAGATCTTCTTTCGCCCACTTGGTACACAAGTTAGTAAGATCGGCCCTTATTTCTAAAAATGGATCTTTGGAAAGCTTCTTGTAGCACAAACGATCAGGTAGCTGTCTATTGGCTTCTGCTGCATATTTGCCTCTATCTTGGATGACAATGTTCGAGCCTTTGTCAGCTGGTTTAATGACAATGTGTGACAATTGTTGAAGTTCACCGATAGCCGCATGTTGAGTAAAGGTCAAGTTCTGATTGGTCATATTGGTTTTCTTGCGTAGTTTTCTGAGGTCACTAATACAGAGATCCTGGAACGCCTCGATGCAGCCCCCTACTGGAAATTGCGGATTAAATCGTGACTTGTTTTTCAATTTGGTACGTATGTCCCAATTAGGATTAATATCAAAGTCCGACAAATCGAAGTCAGCAGTGTCAAATTTGTCGTCATCAAGGCAGGCCAGATCCATGAGTGATAGAATGTCAGAAATCAACAGGTCAGTTCCGCCAGTTCGTAATAATGGAGGCTTGGCAGTAGTGGAATTGGTGACAAAAAACTTCTTTAACTTGATTTTGCGCAAAGATTTGTCAAAATCGATGCACGCTTGCACGTAATCAAAACTGACAGTGGGACAGAAGTTGAGGCCAAGAGACAAAAGCGAGGTCTGTGATTTAGTAAGGACATGAGTCGACAGATTAACTATTTGGCAGCAGTTCATAGGATCGGTGGCTAATTTTTTATCCCAGAGCGCATTGATCTGCCCTGTTGGTGCCCCTTTGGACCGTTTACCACGGCGGCCTCGGCGGATGATCTTCCTGCTTGTGACTTCTGTCCTTTTCCTCTTCCTTTCGTTTTGCCATTGCCTCTGCCTCTTTTTTGGTTTTTCCCATCCCGACATAGCAGTCTCATTTCATCTAAAAAATTTAGTTTTGGCGTAGGTTCATCGGTCTCAGATGCAGAGATATTCGACACTGATGCAGCAGCCCCCATATCGCCAGGCTTTGTGGCTGTCGACTGTATGGCATTGGTCCTGCAGGGGGAGTCAAAGCGTTTGGCAAAAGTAAAGACTCGGCCCATTTCATAATCTATTTTGTCTCTCAAAAACTTCCTATGTTTCCGTTGTTTGATATCATCTTCATAGGAGATCAGACCTTCATCAATTTTGATACGTAATTGTTTGCCTCCCTCTGTGGGAGGGATCTTGGTTAATTCCGTCTCTACTTTGGCCAATTCCTTGAGTGCCAGCTCCCGATCACGTTTGGCATATTTGACTAAGATTGTTAAGAACTTGCCGGAACAATCTTTGCTCACTTCACCCCACTCTTGGAGCATCAATGGATCTTGATCCTCGAAAGAGGGAGTAGTCATAATGCTCCGGCCTCGAGTTATTCTGCCAATGTCCAAATAATTCTGAAGAGAATGCTCTTCCCACCACTTCGATGTCTCTTTCTTTCGCAATTTCTCGTATTCCCTTAATCAAGTCACTTCCTTGCTAATATTTGCATTAGACTTTTTGTATATATATATATATATATAAAATATAGCCATTATAGTAGCATTAAAACACAATTGGATTAGGAACATGCTTCGTACTAGAACACTAGAACACTAATGGGATTTGAGCGCATACATAGCAATAATAGTTTCAAGATTTGAAGTTGGCAGGTTATGGTGTGGGATTTAGAATAGGTGGCTTTGGGTTGTCTTTCAAATGACAATCTTGGGCCTCATTATAACCCTGGTGGTTCGGTAACAACGGTGCCGGTAAGCTACCAGCACCGTTGCTACCACAGCGCCATAGTACAAGTCCTGCTCGTTGGTGCCCATCTGCCCGCCAGACCTGGCGGGCGGACCAGCTCCCGCGGTCAGAACATGATGGTAGCACTGGTACCGTTATTAACGGTACCGGTGCTACAGCCCTCCCCATTCCTATTGACCCCTATGGGGCTGGAAGGGGAGTCCCTTATTACCGGCACCCACGAATGGGCAATTACTGGGTCTGCCAAACTCGGCATGACCCGGTAATTGCCCATTTCGCGGGTGCTGGAAAAAATGCAACTCCGGCGGCAACCGTGTGTGTTTTACACATAATAGAATGATATTTATATTAATGCATTGCCTAATGCACTACATAGTTCATGATATCTATTCCAATGATCCTTGACACTTTTTTGTCAACATTATAATAAGAATCCCTTGTACAGACTTTTCATGAAAAGTAAATGCACATGTGATGTCATCAGTGATGTTATCAATGACATTTGTGATGTCATCTTTGATATCCTGGGAGTTACTCTTAGCAGTGCACGGTGGTGGAACGAGCTATGGTTGCTTAGCTTAGCATAACTGGTGAATTTCAGGGTTTTTTCGGTTTTACTTGGAACCGTAACGTCCCTTTAACAAAGTTTTTTAACTGAATTTCATAGGTTTTTAATAACGCAACTTAACCATAACCTCCCTTTATAAAAGTTTTTTTGACAGAATATACATATACATAGTGTGAATTTGATAGATGTTTACTAGGATTCCCTTACTTTATATACATGTAACATAGATTATGCTGAACCCCCTGCTAGTGATTTTGATGTCCGCGGACTGTGCGTATGTCCGCGGACGGACGCGGACATCATCAACACTACCTAAAAACTAAGGGGGTATCTTAAATTGTTCTATCATGCCATATAAACACTGAACAAGTTCAAAAAGCATCTCATGAGTACATTATATGTAATAATAAATAAGAAGTGGAACCTATATATGTAACACATCAAGCATCCATTTAAATAGCATATGTACTAAAATGGAATATACCAAAACAAAAAAGATATGCCTCCAACATAATTACCTCACAGAAACTGCACAGCAAGAAGCAACAGCAGACCTACACAACAGTAACAACAAAACATACCAGAAACTAGTAAGTAA
Organism: Ambystoma mexicanum; assembly: GCF_040938575.1. Lineage (NCBI taxonomy): Eukaryota > Metazoa > Chordata > Amphibia > Caudata > Ambystomatidae > Ambystoma > Ambystoma mexicanum. The sequence goes on from NC_090921.1 coordinate 1,088,561,004, forward strand.
ACTTAATTTTTCTTATATATTTCTAAACTTTCTGTATTAGGTACACTGAAAGTAATATATTTTTTTTACACAGAAATGTCCAGTACTTTGGAATGGCTTGAAGAAAATTTCCCACGTGATGAAATGAGTGAAGACAGTGATACTAATGGTAGACACTTCTCTATATAAGCCAATTAATAATCATTACTTTATGTGTACTTAACACATTTTTTTTAACAGACCATACAAACAGTGAAAATAATATAGCAAAAGAGACATTAGAAAATGCTCTGCAGCGCATGGAACAAAAATGGATATGCTAATGGAAAATTTCAATCTTTTAAAACATTTTGTGGAGGACCACATAAAAGAAAAAATTAAATATCATTGTCCCACATGTACCTGGGGGACCTCTCCATTTCCCAGTACTATCCCTAAACCCTCACCACCAAGAAAAACGTTATGATGAGACTTGCATCCCTTCATCCCCTCCCATGCAGCCTCTCCAAACCCCAAATTACCCTGTATTTGTGTCAGTTTCTGCTTCCCCCTCTCTTTCATAAATTTTATATTTGTATATAATAAAAAAATATTATTTGTATTTTAATTCAGTCCTCAGTGTCTTTCTTTTTTTAAAAAAAAAAGGCAGTTAAGGTGTCCGCGGACAGGGCGACTGTCCGGGATGTTTGTAATTAACCAAAATGGTGGTGTTCTAAGGACACTATACTTGTCCGTACTGTCCGCAATCAAGACAGAACTGTTCTTAGAACACATTTGGTGTCCAGGATGTCCGCAATTAATGTTAATGTTAAAGGACATTTGTATTGCGCACTATCACCACCAGAGTGGTCCCCTGGCGCTCTGGCGGCTCTGAAAGAGGGAGGGAGAGGTGGGTTAGTGGGTGGAGGCTGGAAAAGTGCAAGATTGTAGTGATGTGCTGTTGGCAGCCTCAGCCCGGTGGGTCAGTCGGCTGGGCCTGGGGTGTATGCGGCCGGTAGTCGTTGTGTACTGATGTGCGAGTCTATGTGTGTTTATTGTTTTGTTGTTGCAGTGTAGTGAAGTTTGTGCGGTTTGTTGTGCTGGAGGTTTGTGGTTGTGTTTGGTTTGGAGTTTGAGAGGTGTATGTAGAGAAGGAAATTGTTAGTGTTATTGGTTAGTTGGTATCTCTATCCTGGATTGACCATTTGGGATCGCGTAATCTCACGCAAGGGGGTGCCCCTGTGCCTCGGAAGGTTTGTGCCCATTTTGCATTCGAGGCCCCTTGAGCATTTAGCTGCCCCCTCCACCCGCTCCCTCATGAACCCTGCATGTTCCTCACCCTCACTCACATGGCCAGCACACCTGCTAGTGTCCATACCTCTGTTAGTGTGGTGATTGGTGGTATCTCGCCCCTTCCACAACCCAGTGGTACCTAGTTGTAGCTGTACGGGCAGATGGGGATGGTAAGGATTGGCTGGGGTTGTTGCCTCCGTCTCCCTCGGTCTTGCAAGTGAACCACTCTGTCTAGCATCACCCCTACTGGTGCTCTGAGTGCTTCTCTGTCGGTTCTAGGAGCTTGTCAATGTCCTTTCCTGTTGAGTCATTTGTCTTACTCTTGTTTCGGTTTTAGTCTCTGGTATTGAAGAGCCAGGTTTTTAGTAATTTTCTGAATTTAAGGTGATCTTTGGTGTTCCTTATTTCTTTTGGGATGTTGTTCCAGGTTTTTGCGGCTAAGTGGTAGAAGGCGGTGCCTCCGAATCTTTTCTTGGTGTAGGGTTTTAGTTCCAGACGGATTTTGTTGGTTGACCTTAGGGGTCTTGTTGGCTTGTAGATTGTTATTTTCTTTTGTAGGAATTCTGCTCCTTGTCTGCAGATTGCCCTGTGCGTTATGCACATTGTTTTGAAGGTGATACAGTGTTTTACTGGTAGCCAGTGTAGTGTTTTTAGGGCAGGGGTGATGTGGTCTCTTCTGGATAGTTTGAGGAGTAGTCTGGCTGCTGTGTTGTGGATCCGTTGTAGCTTCTTCAGTAGGTATTCCGGTATACTGAGGTAGAGGCTGTTTGCATAGTCGATATTTGACATGATGAGGCCGACGATAGTGAGTGTTTTGTGTGTGAAGGAGAGGAAAGGTAGTATTTTTCTTGCAGTGTGGAGGAGGATGAAGCATTTCTTGACTGTTGCGTTTATTTGCGGTTCTAAGGTTAGGGTGTTGTCCATCAGGACTCCCAGATTTTTTACTACCTTAGGTGGTGATGGTGCAGTTCCCATTTCTGTTGGCCATGGGATGGCGGTTTCCTTCACTTGGTCTTTGGATTTGATCATGATTTCTGTTTTTCCTGGGTTGATTTTCAGGTTGTTGGCATTCAACCAGTTGAAGACTTCTTTTAGGCAGTCGGTTAAGTTTGAATGATCGGCTTGGGTGTCTTTGATCTTGTAGATCTTGTAGATGATTTGAGTGTCGTCTGCGTAGTTGTAGCATGTGATGTTGTGTTTCTTGAAGATTCTGATAACTGGGGTTTGGTAGAGGTTGAAGTACAATGGTGATAGTGAGGATCCTTGCGGCACTCCACAGTCATTAACTTGTGGAGTGGATTTGAATGGTTTGATCCAAACGGTTTCTGTTCTGTCTGCTAGGTTTTATTTATGATTTAGTCCAGCATAGCGCTGTGTCTGTTATGCCTATGTCTTCTAGTCTTTTGGTTAGGGTGTCATGGCTAACAGTGTCGAAGGCTGCGGAGAGGTCGAGCAGAATAAGGGCTGATGTTGTGTTGGACTCTGCCTTTGTTTTTAAGTCATCCCAGATGGATAGTAGTGCTGTTTCTGTACCTCTAGTGGGTCTGACGCCGACTTGAGCTTGGTCTAGCAGGTGGTGTTCTTCAACCTATTCTTGGGTTAGTTGTATACGTAGGTTTCGAGGAGTTTGACCGGGTAGGGGATGTTAGAGATTGGTCTGTAGTTGGAGAGATCATCTACGTCCCCGCTTGTGTTTTTCAGAAGTAACCAAAATGGAGGTGTCCTAAGGACACTATATCTGTCCGTACTGTTTGTAATTAAAATGGGCGTGTCCGCACTGTCCGTAGAACATCTACGCACATGCACACCACATCCATAGGTCCTACGAATATCGCACCTGTCCGTAACTGTCCGTCGCACGTGTGTCACACTTTGAATTAGTTTGAGGACCCGAACACTGTCCGTAGAACACCCGCGCACATGCGCATAACCGTCCCTGCACATTTGGTGTCCTGCGGACAGCCGTCCCATCTGCGAACGTGTCCACAATGTCATCATGTGACCGCACCCACGCTGAGCGTGTGTCCTGATTTGCGGACACTGTCCGGGTCCCCGAACATTTTCTAAAGTACTTTTTTGGACAATCCAAAGTATTTACAGTAAATGTTCACCATTGAACATGTCCCAGACAATGTCCCTGGCAATCTACATACTTTTCTGCAACTTTTTGAGCCTTTTTTTGGTGTTCCAAGTGTCCACGGATGGCGCGGGTGTCCGCGAAGCGTCCCCCAGCACCTCTATAAAAGGCCACACCCCAGAGCTGATCCTCATTGTGCTTCTGGCTACCTGACAGAGCACTGTCTTTCCAGAACTGCAGATTAACCTTGCGGATTCACCTGTTTTTGCTGATTTTGCTGCTTTTGCTTCCTGGTTCCTGATGGAATCTCAAATTGCTTCAGCTACTACTGCCTCGGCATCAGCATCCTCAACCCCCTCCACCACCACCACGTCCCCAAGGGACTGCAGAGGGGAACAGGCATGAGGATGCAGAAGAGACGGATGAAGAGGATGAAGAGGATGAGGTAGTGGAAGTCCCTACTACCAGCACTCGCCGTTAGTCTTGGGTGTGGCGGTTGTTTACCACTCTTGGTGGAGTGCCAAAAGCTTGTGTGGAAGGCTTGGTTCATACTGCTTTGGTAGGACATCAATGAAGTGACACCTAAAGTCATTCCACGGTGGGGCTATTCGCAAGGTTGGACCTTGCGATAAACGTAGTAGGTTGAGTTCCTCTACAACATCCTCCGTTTCCACTCCTGTCACCACAAGAGACTCCTGTGGGAGAGTGCATCCCTCCAGCTGCCTCACAGGCCATTCATGATGCTGTTGACCCTTACCTTGTGAGGGTCACAATATTGTGTATATACTGCGACGCAGTACTCTGCAGGGGGGAGAATACTCGGAGTGCTTTCGAGACTGCGGTCACAGAGCACGAGAAGGTCTGCTACCTACCTAAATAAGGCCCACCTTACATCTTCCTCTCTCCACCTGCCCTTTCTCATCCCTGTGGTTGGTGTCCCTTCCTTACCCTCCTTTCATTGTGTGTCGTGTTTAAAAAACCAAACAAAATATAAAACAGTTTAAAAATAGAAGTGGCAAATAAATGGTGCATGGCCCTGTGCATTTTTTAGAAGTCTGCAGACAGTTCGTGGACATCTAAAATTTTGGGGTGCTGCCCTATCAAAACCATTGCACTTTTCTCTGGGAGGAAGTGGTGGCTCTGAAAAGAGCCTTTTGGTGGTGTTTTTTTGTGTTTCAAAAACTTCAAATGATTAACACCTACTGCAAAATGTATTAATACAATTACAAAAAAGGTTGCAATGCATTTTGTACATTTCACAGAAAAATCTGATTGCCAGCATAAGTAAGATGGACTCCATCTCTGCGAAAAGTGTATGTGCTACGAAACATAATATTTTCATTGTGAAAAGAAGACATACCAACATCTCTAAGGCACAAACAGCCTTATTGACATTCCGCCTCGCTTTCTCCATTTGTGGACCAAATGAAGAAGAACGCAGCCACATTTGTCTTTGCGCAATACGAGAATAAAATGCCCAAAATGACCTTCCCAAGTCCTTCTTTCATTGCAAATTGCAAAGAAATTCCAGACACATGTCCTAAACTGTTCCCTCCACAATGAATTATAATTATGTCTGGATGATGCTGTGTCTCCAAACTAGCACAGAGAGGTACCAAGTCCAGCCACTTCATTCCACGCACTCCATGCCAGTGCACTTCCACATGAGGGAATCCAAGATGTGCAGCTACTCCACAGGGTTCTGCATGCACCTCCAACCAATGTATCCATGAGTCTCCCAAAATCCAGATTATCTGTTTTCTGAAACACACAGCCATAGCTATCTGTTCTTCTCTCAGGAAAAATACTTTCTGACAAACTCTCTCCTTACACAACACACCCAGTAAACTTTACTGACCAATCCCTTGCTCTGCTCATTCTCATTTGCATGCCTCTCCACCCCAAAATCCCTGTATGTAATATGCAGTGTCCGCGGACAACCGCCATGTCAGCGGACATATCGTAACTCTTAGACAACCCTTCTACCCTTTCCACTTCACTCTCTGTGCCATTCCCTCATTGGATACAGCTAAGCAGTCACACAACCATCCACCAATCACATCCAAGACCTCTACATCTAACTCCATCATCATAGTTCAGGACTTCAAATGTACTGTTGATCACTCTGAGTACAAGTCCCATATCAATAGAAAGTACCTACTACAAAAACTACAGTACAAGTCTCCAAGATTTCTACTTGCAGCTGCATGCATATCCACATGCATGAATACAAACTACAGGTATGCATATGTTCTGCACAGTACATGTACAACTCTTATAAATGCATATAAACGGAGTAACTGCCACTTAATCTGTATAACCTATAAAATGAACTTACTGTCATTTTTCCCATCTGCTATAATCAACTGTCACTTCCAAACCTGTCTGCTATCTAAAAATGTTTTACACACACAGCTATCTAAAAAAGTGTAAAATAATTATTAAAAGATGGGAGAAATAACAGTATAATTGTAGAAAAACACTTAGTAGTGTATTATAAAATTGCACACCGCCAGGATAAGTTCATGCATCTTTACACACTCACACAGCTACTCACTATCATTAAAAATCTCCCAGCTGAAATAACACCACTGCCTCTACATCACATCCTTCTTCTTTATTACCCACACCTTCACAAATGCATACATTCCATGCTTTTCGATACAGTTTCTGCCATTTACCCTATAAAAATAGCAAAATAAGTATATGATTATTTCTTCTATCTCCTAACATCCAATAACACAGCCTTAAGAAACCAAGTGAGTTTCATACGCTTAGTATTATACTCATTTGCAAACATGTTGAACTAATAGATTGTAAGTAAAATATAAAGGCTGCACATAGTCAAAGGAAACTGCATACACACAATATGTTCAGTTATCAAACAACAATACTACTACAAAAACATACAAATCAGCATCTAAATTAACAACAGTGCTATAAACACACAAAATTACTAACTTCTTTCTTTTACAATTGCAGCGAAGACCACTTTCCTGAAAATCAGCAGCATCTGAACTACAAACAACATATCCGAAGAAACCTGCTCCTTCCAAACAACAAAAGTAAGTACAATCCTTGCAGGCTCCGATTCGAGCCCTTAAGCTCTTTTTCGCCCTCTCCACATTCTGGGGCCACCATTGAACACACAAGGTGTTCCTGATCAAAGATGGCCGCAGGCACCTTCTCTGCGACCACCTGACTCGAGGCGCCTGATCCCATTGGCCCAGCCCCTGCTCATCAGGGCCTACCACGCGCCGGCAGGTGAATGCCGGCTTCTTCCCTGAGGAGCTTCTCCACAAGGGGCACTTCCTGTCTGGAGCCTGTCCGGAGGCTACCGAGGCCCTGGCCACAAGACTCTGCTTAATAGCGGGTAAACCTCTCTAGACATTGCTATTTCCCCTGAACTCTGCAAGCCAGCGCACCCCGAGGACGCTTCCGTACATCACCATCGCTGGACAGCTGATCGCAATATAATGACTCTAGCTGCCGTAAAGTAATGTATTATACTAACACGTGTGCATACTCCTTTTTCAATCTATGTATACCGGCACTTGCCTCACTATGCCCTCGCTCTCCCTGCATTAACTCCGCCAGCCACTGTTGCCAATACCACCACCCCCCACCACGCCAGAGCCAGTTTCTCCAAACTGGCCACAATTCGAGTAGCGTTCACTGCATCCTCACTCTTAAAACAGCGTATTAACACGCTCTCCGTCCGCCTACTTCCAAGCCTGAAATACTGTAGACCCATGCTCTACGAGCGTATCCTTCACCTTAAATGCAATATGACCTAGCATTACTATTTGTTTGCACTATGCTCTAGTATCTTGATTGCACACTAACTGCGAACCCAGTCACTCACCTGATTGTGCACCTTAGCACCACTGAGCATTAGCATTTTCTGATGGTACTGTGCGTTAATATTTTCATTTTCATGTGCATTAGAATTTTCTGATGGTACTGTGCGTTAATATTTTCACCTTAGCACCCTTGTGCATTAGCATTCTCTGATGGTACTCTGTTTTAGTATTTTCACCATAGCACCCTTGTGCATTAGCATTGTGCATTAGCATTCTCTGATGGTACTGTGCGTTAGTATTTTCACCATAGCACCCTTGTGCATTAGCATTCTCTGATGGTACTCTGTTTTAGTATTTTCACCATAGCACCCTTGTGCATTAGCATTGTGCATTAGCATTCTCTGATGGTACTGTGCGTTAGCATTTCCACCATAGCACCACTGTGCATTAGCATTGTGCATTAGAATTTCCTGATTGTAGATTGTACTGTGCGTTAGTACTTTCAATGTGCACGAACTGCGAACCCAGTCTCTCACCTGATTGCGCACCTTAGCACCATTGCGCGTTAGCATTGCCTGATTGTACCTTGCTTTAGTATCATGCCGACACTCAACTAGATGGGACCTACCTGAACCCAGTCCCTCACTTGATTGCGCATCTTAGTTCCACTGTGCACTAGCACCCTTAGCCACTCTACATTGAGCTCTTAGTATCTTGAATGTGCACCAGCCTGAACCCAGCTCTCACCTCATGATTGTGCATCAACCTCCGACCTTACCTATGTAGGCACTAGATATCTCTACCCACTTGCGCATCCTCACGTGAGCATACTATCTACCACCATGCCAAGTCACTCCCAATCACACTAACATAGGAGTTCTGAAATCCCAAGCCCAATTCTAAATCAGATATGATAACCTGGACCTTCCTCATTATGCTCCCATTCTGCCTGGTCCCGCATGACATCCCCTGTACAGGGTTACACTTCCTCTACACCCCAATAGCAGACTAGCTTGCCCAAGACATCATCCCATACCCTGCCCCACCCCCTTCCTACCTAACATCAACCCCTTCCAGCCTGCCTCCACCATCGACTCTCACCACATAGCAGATACCTCCAGCCCCCAAAAAGCGTCACAGACTACCCCCTCCGGCCTGCCTACCCTCACAAACCTTACTACCAGCAACTCCTACCCCTGCATAGGCTCATCGAGACTCGCCCGACTCAGATCCAGAACAAACACCCGTGCGACCTTCCTTAACCTAGGCAACAAACAAAACAGAACCTTACCCAAATCTGCCTCTCTTCGCACACACTTTATACCTCCGACAGACCAGATCACACCCTGCCTGAATGCACCCCCCTCGCACCCCCATCAACAAACCAGGCCATACCACCGAAACTATCAAAGGTGCACTCATTAATGCAAGATCCGTAGTCGCCCATGCCCTAGACATAGCCGACATTATCTCCATCAATGAACTCGATCTCATAGCTATTACCAAGACCTGGCTCCGCCCAGCTTCTGGCCTTTCTCTATCATTAGCTATACCCAATGACTATACCATCTACCGTGCAGACAGACAAACAGCCAAAGGTGGTGGAGTAGCAATTATTGCAAAAAGTTCCATCAACATAAGGCACATACAAAACCAATCCCTCCCCTCAGCGGAACTACTCACCATCAACTATCCATAACCGACACAAGCACAACCACCATCCACCTCATTTACAGACCGCCAGGCCCGATATTATCCTTTAATGACGACATAGCCCTTTTACTCTCCAACAATATCAAACCCAACTCACGACTACTCATCCTAGGAGACTTTAATCTAGGTATCAACGATGAGAAAGATGACAAAGCTAACACTATCGCCAACACCATCTCAGAATTAGGACTCACCCACCATATCTCACAACCCACACACAACAAAGGTTGCATCCTTGACTGGATAGCTGATCTTAATTGCAATACCACCATTCTATCCAATACACCATGTGCTTGGACGGATCACCACCTTATCACTTTCACCATCAACAAAGGCACTCAAACATTAGGGCCTCCTCCTAATGCTCCACCCACACTCACAAGAAATAACAAAAACATCACAGTAGAGAAACTCCTCCCTTTACTCCAACCCATCATCGACTTTTCACCTACCATGACTAACCCCACTGAACTAGTAGAGTTATACAACACAACCATCCTTAAGGCCATAAACACCATAGCACCACTCAAGCTACGAAAAGCCAAACCACGCGCACACCTCAATTCTTGGTTCACCCCCGAACTAAAAACACTCCGCAAAACCAAAAGACAACCAGAATTAGCATGGAAACCATCCACCATTAACAAGACATCTTACGCACTGGCCTCCAATATCTATAAGACAGCAATCATTCAGTCAAAAAAAAAACATGTACAATGAAAGAATCTATAACGCCAAATCCAATACCAAAGAGCTCTTCAACATCCTGAGAGATCTCGAATCACCCTCCCCCATTCCAGACACATGCAACAAAGACATCCACTGGTGCACAAACATACAGGAAGCCCTCCTAGGCAGAATTGCTTTGCTACAAGCCAAAATCTTGGCTAAGAAAGAAAGTCTTACCCTCACTGATAACACCACCCCCCACACATACCCACACCACCCCTCAAAATGATGACAATAACCTTTTCGCGTTTTCCACCATAACCATCAAAGAGGTTGAAGAAATAATCAACTCACTGAAACCGTCCAAATGCCAAGGTGACATTTGCCCGGCCCCAGTCATTAAAGATGCAGCCAAACAACTTGCTCCCTTTATCACTTCCCTCATTAACTCATCTTTCACATCCAACGTAGTGCCCAACAACCTCAAGGACTCTTGGGTTCTTCCCTTACTTAAGAAGCCCACCCTAGACCCAAGTGTCCCCACCAACTATAGACCCATTACAACTGTACACTTCCTTCTAAAAATCCTTGACAGAGCTGCCTATCTCCAGATACAGAACCACCTTGAGAAAAACAACTTACTAGGACTCAGACAATCAGGCTTCCGCCCCAAACATGGCACTGAGACCGCCCTGATTGACCTTAAGACACAGATGGACAACATTAAAGACAATGGCAAACTGGCCCTCCTTCTCCTCCTCGACTTATCGGCCGCCTTCGACCTGGTCAACCACGACATACTCTGTAAACATCTATCCTCAGTAGCCAAATTCTCAGACAATGCTAACGCATGGATCCAGTCCTTTCTGAACAACAGATCCATGAGAGTCTTCGCACCCACAGCCTCTGCCAATCCAGCCCCAGTCACATGCGGCGTCCCAAAGGGCTCCTGCATCTCCCCCACTCTATACAATGTGTTCACGAAACCCCTCTGTCATACTGGACCGTCTGGGTGTCATCTACATCAACTATACAGATGACACCCAAATACTGATCCCTTTAACAGGCGACTACTCCACTGACCTCACTGCTCTTAACAACATTTACTCCATTATCCAAGAATGGATGGCCAAGCATGGCCTATGCCTCAACGACGACAAGACTGAGCTTCTTCTCCTAGGATCCCAACCCAGACTTAATAAACTTGACAATCTCTATCAGGCATTCACTATAGACGGCAATAACATCATCGTCTCCAACAGCGTCAAAACCTTAGGAATCTACCTCGATTCCTCCCTCACAATGACAAGACAGATCAATTCCATCTCATCCACCACTGCTTACACCTGTAAGGTCATCAATGCCAGCAGACCTTATCTCACACCATCGAACTGCACCACCTTAGCTAGAGCGCTAGTCCCCTCCAAAGTCGACTATTGTAATGCTCTATACATGGGCACCAGCCAGAAAAACATTAACAAATTGCAAATCATCCAAAATAACGCCCTGCGAGCAGCCCTGAACATACCTAAACATGAACATATATCTGACGCCAGACGCTCCTGCCAATGGCTATCTATACCACAAAGAATTGAATATAAAACCCTCTCACTCACACACAAATGCCTAGCCAAACAAGCACCCAGATACCTATCTGACAACCTCACTCACCACACCCCAGTGCGTCCTACCAGATCAGCTCAAACACACTGTTTAAATATCCCAAGATACAAGCTCCAAAAAGCAGGTGGCTCCAGCTTCCCCGTGCTTGCCTCCAAACTCTGGAACTCACTTCCACTCGAGCTGAGATCAGAACCATCCTTTCACAGGTTTAGACACAGCACCGAAACATGGTTACTGTCCAAAGAAACATAAATTGCATAGCTCTACCTTATTAGCATGCACTTAGCCTGTAAATTTGCAAATTTGTAAATCGGCCTGTACATTACCTGTAACTGCTTGATAATGCCCTAAACGCAATGTTTTCAACCACCTATGGATCATGTTATGTGATATCTGTATACCTGTAACTGAGTGATAATACCCTAAATCTCTGGTACTGTCTTCCCAAGACCATATTGTATCATACTGTTTTTGTTGTATTCATTTTGTTGTATTCATCTCAAGCGCCTGGATGCCCCAGGGCCAGGGGGCGCTATACAAATAATAAACTAAACTAAATTACCATAATGTTCTAACTGTCACTCAAACACACTGTGGGGTTGATTCATGGAATTTGCGCACTGAAAAACAAGGATTTGTGCACCATTCTGCCCAGAAATCCCCATTTGTTTAACAGGGATTTTCGGGCAGAATGGCACACAAATCCCCGTTTTTTGGTGCAGAAATTCCATGAATCAGCCACTAGAATGTTAGTATTGCAGAACAAAAAATTGTTTTAATTCTATACCATTAGATTTAGTATTAGTGCTTCTCCTCACTACTAGCTTACTTTGTATTGTCATCTGAACCCCAGTATAGTAACACACAAATACAAAAATAGCCTTCCCAACTAGTTGTAGCTGCCCATTACACAAACACACACCTCCACATACATCCTTACTATCATACTCAGACGCTCATGCACACAGCACACATACAATGCAGAACCGCCCAACCCATACCTTCTTTTTTTTCCAACAGACCCCAAAGAATGCCTACCAAAAAGCAAGTCCATAGAAAGCAACGCAGAAGTAGAGCAAATCAAAATAAGTGTCCAAAATAAGCATCCATCTCTAGCAGAATTTGTACAAAAAGTTCAAACGAAAGATCTTATAGAGTCATTAAGCGAAACAAAACAAGCTTCCAGTACAAAAACATTGCCTCCTCTTTCAAAATGTAAAACGAAACAGAAAGTGATTAATAAGAATTCAGCTACCACTACTGCAAACACTGCTCCTCCTTCTCAAAAGGAAGTTATTTATTTTAGTGTTAAACAGAAAGAAACCACTAACAAAACTAACTACTAAACTACAAAAAAGACTTCTAATAAACAGAATGTTAACAAAAATAACTTCTTAAATATCTGTGGAGGTGAATGGAGTCACACTACGAGCACAGAACCATATTTTAATGAAGAAGCATACAAACAAAAGCAAACAAACAGAATAGCCATACATAGCAGTGGACGAGGGTATGAAAAAAAAACTTAATACCGTAATGGAACAAGAAATACTGCTTACAAAAATATCCCCAGAAAACTAAGTATCACCTCTCCATTTGACTGAACCAGAACGTCCAGTGTACAAATGGCTGCGCACGTCAATGTGTAAGATTGCCAAAAAATCTTTCGAAAAATATTTTCAAATCTTTACGCCAGTTCCTCAATCAGTATGTGAAAGGCAAACACAAAATCAAAATGAAACTACTACAAAATATGGATACCTGTGCAGTGAGCAAATACACAGGACTACAAGGACATTCATTAGCCTACATTTCAGGACCTATTTGCAAAAGCACCTTCCATCATATCAAAATGATATCAACACATCATTCAACTATAAGAAATCTAGTCCATAAACTGTACTATGCTAAAAGTCCTGCTTTAGCACTAGCGAATTTAAATAATAATCTTCTACATGGTAGAGCCAAAGACCTACTCAAAGAAATAGAGCATATTGAGAACCTGTGTGTGTTGCTGCAGAACTTTTTATCAAAGTAACACAAAAACTGTAGATGTAACATACAAAATAGAAGACAATGAAGATTCCAAATGGTTCGAATTAGCTCTCTACCTTATAGCAGAAAACGAATACGAAATAACTGACCCCTTAATACTTTGCAGTTACTGCCAACAACCAAACTCCTTCACGTGCTATCACAAATAACTTGTAATTATTACCAGTACCAAAACCCCTGCAGCAACTGAATTTATATGAGGGCATCATAATTCAAACAGTGCACCAATTTCAAGCAATAATACGCCTTCAACAAAAAACAGCACATTTACCTCCATCTGAATTAGTGAAAGGCATTTGTGGCAAAGTAGTTTATTTACCATTAGATCTGAAAGAAAATGTGCACACTCTGGGAGTGCAACGTCCAATAGATCAATTTTTAATTATTTTAGTAAATGGTGTACCTACAAAAGACAAAATCATTTGGCAACAACTTGTGAACTTACATAAAGTTAGACAAGCCTTGCAATATCTGAAAGACAATAATGAATCTTACAAAGAAATTAATATTGAAGAAAACCTGAGGGAAACCACTGAAATAATTCAAGAGTCACCAGAAACTGGTCAATTTCAACTTCTAGATCCTGCTACAGTATCCAATATTGTAGACCATTATACGATTCATCCATTACACTCTAAAGACACCATAGATGATGCACTGGAAACGTACCAAATGCGACAACCCAAAGGATCACCAATCAGCATATGGGAAAACAGTATAGAAGCACGTGCCTTTCCTTTACTCTTTCCTACTGTGAAAGGAGGAAGGTACGATGATAGACCCACTCAAATAGCTGCATCAGAATACCGCTCTTTACAAATGTGTTCTGAAGATCCCAGATTTAGACAAAATGTGGAATACATATCCCACCCACTCTTTGAAAGTGAACTAGCAACTCTGTGCTATGGAGTTGCACACACATTGAAATCAGGTGCCCATTTTCAAAATATGTCAGCGACACAATTACTACAAAAAGTGCAAGAAAAAGATGAGGTTCTACAATCAAGCATTACAAATCTGTTAGCAAACATGTGTGGTACAAAAGAATACTGGTTCCGATGTCACGGAGATGTACGTTGTATGATAAGAAACCTTGGCCCACCCACTTGGTTTGGTACATTAAGTTGTGCAGAATATGCATGGGAACATTTAGGTGATTTCCTACGCATAGCAAACAAAACAAACAGATATACTAACACCTGGAGAACGCTGCTCTCTAGATTCTGTTAATGTTTCAAGATATTTCCATCATCGCTTCATTGCTATGCTGCAATTCATTTGTAATAAAACTGTTCCTCCCCTCGGAGAAGTGCAAAACTTCTTTTGGAGAAAATAATACCAAGCCAGAGGAGCACCACATATCCACATGATTTCATGGATTAAAGATGCTTCTAAATTTGGTCAAGACAGTGATGCCAGTTTACAGTTTATAGAAAAATATGTCGCTTGTGAAATTCCTTCACAAACAACAAATAGTGACCTTGATGCACAAATTTTACAATTTCAAAGACACAAATGTGGGAAATCTTGTCATCGCAAATATGAAAACAAAGGGAAATACTACACCAAATACCGCTTTGATTTCCCTAGACCAGTTACAGCAACAGGTCAAGTAAACAACTTCATGTCTTCAGTTAGACAGTGTCAAAGGTAAATCACCTAAGAACACATATTACATAAAAAGAACAGAAGAAACAAAATATATCAATGATTTCAATGCAATTGTTGCTCTCTTATGGAATGCAAACAATGATGTGCAGTACATTGTAGACAATTCCACTGTAGTTGCCCGATATGTTTCAACCTACTTAACCAGAGCAGAAAAAACAGAGCTTCAAGACCTCTGGGATGACCTATCATCTGACAAAACACTGTCACAGAAATTGTACAGGTTAGGCATTAAAATGCTCTCTCATAGAGAATGTGGCTGTTATGAAGCTGCAGACCACTTAACCGGTACTGCTTTGTATGGAAAATCTGAAAATATAGTATGGCTAAGTCTTGGTCCTGCTAAATCTAGGAAATGAGTTCTCAAATCATATGAGGACATAGAAACAATAGCCAAAAATGATCCCAACAGCCAAGACATTTTGAAAAACGATTAACTAGACACATACTACCCAAACGGGTGTACCTTGGAAACCATGTGTCTATACCACATAGCCCAAAACTTCACATACAAAAATAATATAAAACCAGATGAAAACAAAGGTATATACAGAGTGACAAATTGTGAAGCAGCTTACCAAACGAAGCTTAATTAATCATATCAAATTGTCATTAAAAACTCCTCAACATAAAGAACTATATTACATGTCCCTGCTACAACTTTTTAAACCATGGAGAAAAGAAGAAGAGTTACTCGATATCTATGACTCCTATGAAGAAACTTTCAAAGCAAATGAAAGCACTATAAAGATGTAAACTTTACACAGTACATAACAATGTTGCGCAATGAACTGCAACACGAAGAAGAACTCCAGGCCCAACTAGATGAGGACACTCCCGACAGTAGTCAACCTTCTGTAACAGGAAGCCAAGAACCACTGGGACAGCCACTAATAGCAAATGAGGCAGCATTAGCTATGACAGAAGTAGAAAACACCATGTGTCACTATGAAGAAGATACAGAACACTTCACTGTACTGAAATCAAAACTGAACAATGAGCAGCATAGCATTTTCCAAGAAGTAACAAAACAAATTCAACATGATGTACAACATGGAAATAAAAACTGTACCTGCCAAAACTACAAACCTATACTGCTATACGTCAGTGGTCAAGCTGGTTCAGGAAAAACATTCGTAATCAAAATCATCAGCAAGTTCCTTCAACAATTGACAAACAACAAACTGTCAGCTGTTGTTACGCTCGCCTGGTTCCCACGGGGGCATCGCTCGGAACTGGACTGCCACGGTCTCCCCCAGCGTTATTCGTAGTGCTGCGACGGCTGACTGGACCGGCCCTCTTAGCTTCGTTTGCTTGATCCGTAAAAGAAATTTCCTAAAAGCAGGAAAAGGGAATTAGCCACCCAGTGGATGTGAGGAAACACTTGCTTTAATTCGTTCCCTTTAAGTTCTTCAGATATTCCCTTGTGCTGCCTCACCTTATTGTTTGTAATGATGAGCTCTCCATCCTGCACCGAACACAGGGGCGCGTAGAATTCCAGTTGCTTCACTGGTTCAAAAGTTTTGGAGGAGTTCCAGACGTGTTCGACTCCGTGGTAAGTGGTGAGGAGCCGTAAGTATAATGTCTATAGAGTTCAATTGTCTGTTCTTCACTCGTTTTTGCCCCCTTTTGTCTTTCAGCTTGATCCAAGAAGAGTTCACCTGAAATGCAGCAGGTTGCGCATAGGTAAGAGTCTGTATTACCCAGCGCTGTCCGGTAAAGTAACTAAAATGTCTTTAACAAATGTCCTTTCCTTCCACAGGTGCGGCGTTAAAGAAGATGAATGCCGATGAAAGATGACTAGGGCGGTAACTCTGGTGAGTATAATATGATTGTTCAGATTGTCGTTGTTGACCCCCGGCTCACCTTGTTATTCTTTGTCTTTCTCAGATGTCACTGATGCAGCGACGAAGTGATGGCCGCAGTGCGGGACCGTGGAGATGAAGACTGGTAAGTATGGCGGGCGCTACTGCTAGTGATGCGATGCTTTTATTTCCAAAGTCTTTTCCCCCAGTTCGGAAGTGCGGCGAGTTCGGGAATAGATGAAGATTAGAAGGTGAGTTCTTGTTCTTATCTTCCTTTCTTCTAGGATGATGTCCAGGTTCGAGGCGGGCGTGGCAGAAGACAGGATGCTGCAGGCACGGTGAGCGTCCCGCTGCTTGGATGCAGAATAATGCGAAGCGTGTGCTGCTGATCGGGCGTGGTTTAAATCGCATCCAAAGTAGTTCCAGGTAAGAAGTTCCCTAGAACCACGCCCGAGCAAAAAATAGTTCCTGTAATAAAATAGTCCCACCCAAGCCTCACGTTGGCTTGGGCTCACTAGCAGCATGGTCTGCATCAGGTAAGTAAAGTCTATGAGCGTGGCGCCTATGGCGCCAGGACTGATTTCCATGATGAGCCTGGCACCAAAGGCGCCAGGACTAACCCAAACAGCTCCCAGCTGGGGCTGTTGGGGTTTTAGCAAATGTCTGGATGCCATCTCCCGGAGCTGATGGGCTTGATCCTGATGCCCGGGGGTAGGGATCATGACAGCTGTTGTAACTGCCCGCACAGGTTTAGCTGCCTACAACATAGGCAATGTCACTTTACACCAAATACTACTCCTTCCAGGAGAACACCAAAACAAATTAGATTATTACAAACTTTCTACAGAAGCTGCAATGGAACTACGCAGAGGTATGAAACAAATGAAAATACTACTAAAAGATGAAGTGAGCATGGTCTCCAACCTAATGTTGGCTTTGATTCACCCCAGATTACAAGAGGTACTCAAAACAGACTACGAAGAGCTTTTTGGAGGAAAACACATTATTGTTTTCGGAGATCTTCTTCAATTGACACCAGTGAAAGGTGAACCTATTTTTAAAACCTTAGGGCACAAACTCTGCCGTAAAACTGTTGGCAGCATAGGAAATGTCAACCTTTGGCAACATTTCAAATACAGATAATTAACAGAAAACATGCGCAAATCTGCAGACGTCACATACGCCAACATTTTTAAAAGTATTAGAGTTGGTGTACTATCTCAAGAAGCACAATCAATGATAAAAACCTGGCACATCCATGCACTCTATGGCCATAACTCATGTGCTACTGATGTCATGGAAAAATTAGCACAAATAAATGTCAATTGTATGTCCTTGATGCCAACTCTTGCAAGCTGTTCAAAATTCAATGAAACAATGTTGCAAAAAGAAATGCAACCAATAATTGAAATTTGCTCCACAGACAAACTGGACGTACATGGTATGACACTACCCATGTGTCAACAAGCCACAACAAGACTAGTTACCTTAGAAAACACAGCTGGTTTGGAAAAAATATTAAAATTATCTTTAAACTGTAGAGTAATGCTTAAACATAACCTTGACATGGAGCAAGCACTAGTTAATGGAGCAGTTGGTACAGTTGTTGGCTTTCAAACATACCCACGTGACAACAACATTCAGTTTGTCAATATTCTCTTTGACAAACTATCAGAAGTTAAGGATAGGACGCTCAACAGCCCGATTCCTTCTTTTCAAAGACATATATGTACGCAGAGAACAATTTTCTCTAACTCTAGCATATGCAGTCACCATTCACAAATCACAAGGTCTTACCCTAGATAAAGCATTGATAGATATTGGGAACACAGTCTTTAAAGAAGGCATGAGCTATGTAGCACTATCACGCTTACGTACACTTGACGGTCTATTTCTAATCAACTTTGATGCAAGTAAAGTAAATGCTGATATACCTTGCATTCTCGAATACAATAGACTACGTTCACTGTACACCCCATCTAAAAACCTATACTGTTCCACAAAAAGCAAAATGTTGTAAAAGAAAACCACTTCAAACAGAAACGAAACAGGATCTCACTGCAAATCCTCCAAAGAGATTAAAAGAAGCTAATACTTCATCAATTACAACAACCAAAGAAGAATCGACTGCTCAAAGTAACTCAAGTAATTCTTCAAAGAAGCAACACACACTCCGAAAAAATGTCTTGGACACAGAACTATCAGGTCCATTCAAATTTTCATATATAACTGGTGTAAATTGCTACACAAATGTAGCAATAAATATTCTATTCCAATTGCCACCAATTATTGACAACGTTTACTTACACAATACAGACCAGTTGTGTTTGCAAATGTTAGTCCTTCATGGAAATGCAACCAACAATCCTGACAACACCTACAGTGTTCATGGAATAAGACAAGAATTGGACTACTGTGCTGGAATGGTCAAATTCACTATAAACTCACAACAAGATCCACAAGAATTTCTAATGTACTTACTTCAAGTACTGGAAAACAAAAACATACCTATAAATGAAATCTTTCAGATTTCATACATGTGGAAACATACATGCACTCTCTGCAACCGTGGCACAGGAAGAAGTTCCTAATGAACACTTCGTGTATCAGTACCTAACTGTGAATCCATTCCATTTCAGCAACTTGTACAAAATGCAAACCATAGCACATTATGTACTACCTGCAATTCAGATAATCGCTCCACCTTACAAATACAGGCACATAGTAAATACGTAACACTAATGCTTTTACGTTACAATGCAGATGGTACCAAATGCAACTGCAAGCTGACTGGATTCACACATGGTGAAGTATCACTTGGTAAGAAAACCTTCACAACAATAGGAATAATCTACCACGCAGGAGCCACAACCAATGCAGGTCACTACACTGCATGTATAAAGAAGAATTGTGGATGGGTCGAATGTAATGATAGTACCATTACTTTAAAGCAGAGATTACCAGCAAATCTATAAACGCAAATCTATAAACGCTTATTTAATATTCTTAAAACCAAAATTTAATAACTAATCTGTGCATAAACATTAACAAAACTTCAATTAGAAAACTATAAACAGTTAGAATACGCCAACAGGTATCTAACTGCCCCAAGATTCTGCAACAACCAAACAGATAAATCAATACCACTAAAATATAACAAAAATAAACAGTTAGAATACGCCAACAGGTATCTAACTGCCCCAAAAATCTGCAACAACCCAACAGATAGATGAATAACTTGAAAGTATAAATAAAAAACTATAACCAGTTAGAATACCCCAACAGGTATCTAACTGCCCCCAAAAATCTGCAACAAGCCAACAGATAGAAGATTAGCATAGTATTACAAGTAAACAATTAGAATACATCAAGTATGAAACTGCCCCAAAAATCTGCAACAAGCCAACAAATAGAACATTAGCCAGAAACAACAAATAAGCACTGAAAACAAAGAAAGAAATATATTGCACCATAACAAAAAAAGTTTTTTTTTTAATCCAGCATGGATTTATTTTCCCACAGACCCAATGATTTAATAAACAAACACAGAAACTGAGCAAATTGTACAGTACACTGGTTTGTAAACTACTAAATATGAGGGTCGAAATAATTCAGAAATGTCTATTATGCAATGCAATAACTCATTATGAACTACCTACACTAACTTGATCTTTTCTTTTATCACAGAAATTGAAAAAGAATATCTGCTCCAGTTACCCAAGTCATGAAAAAAATATATCCAATCACAAAAAATCAAACAGTAAGTATATATAATAATTCAACTCACAAATACTGCTCCATAACACAACCATTCAAGCACAATCCAAAATGTGTATTTCCATGCATATGTTGTACTGCAGTGCTTGTTACCAAACTCGACAATCTTAATTACATGATTTTGCCAAAACTTCACATACAAACTATACAAATCAAACAGTACACAAACTTTAGCTTTGTGGATATGTGATGGATGTTGGCTGTTTGATGGATGTTTGATTCTATGGGTGCAAGACTCTAGGCCCTGGCCACAACCACTGCAGCATAACACACCCATAGAATCAAACATTTTAACTGTGCTATATAGGCTACTTATACAGGATATTAATTACAATCAACGCTGTACTAACAACCCAAAACCAATATCATACTAAAGTAAAATAGTCAGAAGTGCATTTTTTTATGTCCGCGGACAGCCGCGGTGACCGCAGACATGACAAACACATCAAGGCCACCTGCCACCTAAACAAATACAGCATTTGACCTATCTCTTACTCCCCCACCCTCCCCAAGCACTCTTGCACACCAACACACTCCCCAAATGTTGTATTTTTCCCCCGTTCGCCGCTGCTCTGTCCGCGGATGTCCGTGGATCCAAGATGGTGGACGCATAAAAACAATACGACGCACCTCACGCTTCAACCCAGCCAATCAGCGAACACGTCGTATGTCCGCAGACATGACGCAAGGCGATTAGCCAATCGGTGTCCTGTCCGCAGAGCAAACAGGAAAATGTGTCCACGGAGCGGACATAGATATTACTAATTTTTTTAGACCTACATTTTGGTCATTTTAAAAAATAAATACTGGACGGATTTCCACCAAATTTACAAAAGCACGCTTTAGGGACCAAGCCGCTGCTCCTGCCGCAAATCAGTCCAGCGGTTTGAGCTGTAGGCGTTAGCAAAGTTTTTTCCACATTCAATCTATGGGGAAAAAAAGAAATTTTGGGACCATCCCTATAACTTTGCCCCCCTGAACCAAACCTCACCAACCTTTTCAAAATAATTCAGAGTGGGCCATATATTTTTTTTGCAAAGTTTGGTGAGGATTCGTCCAGGGGGAGCGAAGTTATAAGCCGCCCAAAAAGTGCTCTTCCTATGGGATTAGCAACTTAACCATAACTACACGGCCGCTACCGCAGGCCGTGTAATATATGTATATATAGTGATTGTAGTTAAGCTTGCATTACATTTTAAGATGCAAAAAGTTCCTCTAATGCTTGTACATGTCAAAAATAGAATCACCAAATTAACTGATCTGGCCAGCTCCCAACACTCATCATCCCAAGCTTGGCTAAGTGTAATCAATGTTTCAGGCCCAAAATAATTGCAATTTTTTTTTACTTGGCTTGAGATTCCACAGATACGGAACAATCACTTTCAATGCAATTTTCTTAAATTTGTCTGCTTTCATTTTCACGATCATGTCATGTGTGCAGTATCCTCTGACCACACCCATAGGCCATGTCCAGCAGGCACTATTTGTATATTCACACCCGGGGAAGGGCACTCAGCCAATCAGGTGGCTTGAAAAGGGGGTGAGAATACACTGTGTACTGTCTGATCTTTCCAGCCATCCGATGCCCTTCCCCGGGTGGTGCCACCTTGATTGTGGGGAGGTAACAGGGAGAATTCCCCTGTTGCCTCCCCCCACCTCAAACCCTCCAAAACAAACATACTCTTTCCCACCACTCTCTCCCTCCACACTTACCTGCTTGGCTGGAGCGTAGTGCTTCGGTCTCGGTGCTCCTCCCGTACACGGTTGTCACCTCAGAAATAGAAAAGGGACTATAACCACCATTGTGGCCATCATTTTTTATTCCTCGGGAGATTGGAGTCACGCAATATGCACGCAGCCCGTCTCCTGAAGAAAAAAAACTATTTGCTACCCAGGTAAACCCTGGGTTACGAATAGCATGGCCCGCAACCCTCGCTGAGGCATCTGCTTAGCTCAGGTCTGCCTAGGCTTGGGCTAGCAGGCCTTCACCATCCATATACGCCCCCTGACTCGGGGCGATTGCTATATTAGTGGAGGGATGCCAGGCTTGGAGAGGGAACTGCCAGCGCTAGATGAGGGAGAGAGGGACGGCCCCTAACAAGCCCTTTAATACATTTCTTTAATGCAAAACCTTGAAATGTCTTTGAGAGTTGGTGTGCTCTTGAGGCCCTCTCTAACAATGAGAACTGCTGTCATGGTCTATCCAAGGCAGTGTATTGTTGCTACATAGTAACCGATGCGTAATTTTGAAGCCTGGTGGATAGGCCAGAGTGGTCTGGTTGGCTGCAGGTGTGTTTCTGCTGCAGCCCAACAGAAATTAACATAATTGATATCTTAATACGCCTCACTCCGCAAGGAGCCAAGCCGATTTTGCTCTTGAAGGTGGTGGCTCTGGTCTTTATTCCCTGATTCTTCCCCTCTCGTGTCTCTGCATTCACCCATACATGACCAGCACTGGTCCTGATACTTAAGCTGGCTGGATCTGCACCTCCAGTTCTTCCTCTCAGTTACAGGTTTGGTTATTATACAAGCATCATCTGGGTAAAGCCTAAGACCATCACAGAGTCATGCACTGGCTATCTGGCTCTTCCTGGCAAGATATTGGAATACCCAATAATGCTCAAAACTCCACCGCAAGGCTTAATTGCTTTTTTTCCCATCAGCACTCTGTCCTATGCACTCTTACGTCAACATTCCCATTCCCTTCTACATTCCCACTGTCTAGTACCATCTTTTGTCATTTGTACAATTCTATACTTCTGCATGTTCTTCTCTTCCTCGCGACCACCTTCTTCCATGGACCAGCATCTGGTTCAGGCCTGGTGGGGCCACACTACTCCATCACTGCTGATGGGCTTTGCCCCCCCAGGGACTGACAGGAGCAGTTTAGATGCTAATTAGCATAACATAAGAGATCTACCATGACTTATCACTTCACAGGTGAGGACCTTGTTGTGCCTGCTGTTACTGCTGTTATCATGATCTCTGGTCCTGTCCTAAAGTTACCTAGCTCTTGGGTAGGGCTGCTGTGGATAGTGTCCTTTGGGTGGGTACTGCTGTGGTCTTGTTCCCAGTTTGTGTCCACATTAGTCTTGGTACTGGCTTATGCTAATTATGATCTTAATCTGATGATTTGGTTCAATGTAGGGTCACATTTACATGACATAATACATCTTACTCTTGTGGCAGTGCACTTTGGTTCAGCCAGAAGTGCAACTAGGAGGATAATGCAACAGAGCATTTGGGGCTAACCCGGTCCATGAAGGAGTTACCTGAACTCTCAACTCATGAACAAGGGCATTATGGTCACATCTTCTCACTCCAAGGAGTGCCAGCCTTGTAACATATATGTAAATCCATAACCTATCAGCTGATTCATAGCAACCAATCCCACACTTTTGTTCTCCAACTACATTCACCTTTAACACAGTCTATTATTTACTGGTCCACACTTGGCCTACAGGCATGGCATCTCCCAAATTCTGCATATGTTGTGTACCAATCGATCATCATGATTAAAATACACCACCTTCTGCAATCCCGAGTTATGGTCCACATTAACAGATCCACATGCAGTTAAGCGATTGCAAACATTCCTTCTCCTTTGAAAATTACCCCTCATTGTCTGTCTCTTGCATCTGCTTTCCCATCCCCTCATCTTCTCCTAGCCCCTTTTCTCCTGCAGACTAACATCTGGATACAGCTAAGGCAGGGGCACATTAGTCAACTTCTGGATGGGCCAGGCACTTTGAGACCACTATGATGGGGGTTTGACACAGTATAAAATAAATACAACATAACATAAAAACAGAACCTGCTGAGCATGGTCATACACATGCCCAGATGGCACTGTGATGAATCCTATGGAGTCCTCACTAAAACCCTACCTAAAGTCTCCTCTCAGGTGGCCAGGGAAAGGCAGACACTTCCTGATCTTGACCCTGGGGGGCGGTGTTAGCTGGGAGGATCACCTGGGAGGAGAAGGGCACTGTGGGGACAGGAGGTTTCATGGGACGAGACGCTGTACTTGTCTACCTCAAGGAAGGGAGTATCATTAATGCCAGCACATATAATGGCATGTTGTCAAAAAGAAAAGTTATTCCCTAAAGTGAAGTGTCAGAATGTGAGCGAAGACAATTATAACCAGTCATGTGTCGAGAGTGAGAAAAACTCTTGTAAAGTTTATAACACTCCCAGAATTAGGAAACCCTATGAGTCACACAACAAGCATGCAAAGGTGTCTTTAAAAGTTACCAATTTAAATCTGTAAAAACTTAATTCCTCTGTAAACCCAAATATATCTTTTACTCCTTATGATACCCCTTTAAGGAATATGCATAAGGAGAGAAAAGAACTTGGTGGAGAAAATATTAATGAGAAAACACATTTTTGTGTAGTGGACTTCGAGTCCCAGAATACCCATAGTACTGGGGTGAAGAAAAGGGCTGCATAGGCATGAGGTTGCACTGTGCATCCCATCAAGGTTGATGACCCACACCTGAGGGTAGCTGAGAGGCATAAAAGACCCCCTCAGGTTCAGGCCAGCCGAAAAAAGGTGGAAGAATGTGAAGCAGCCGATGCAACAGCAGCAGGAGTGTATGGAGGAATTGTGAAGCCTCCAAGAAGCAGAAGAGGAAGAAATTGCAGAGGAACTAGGACGCTGGGACCAGAGTAGCAAGAGAAGCTGATCTCGGTCCTGAGAGGTTCGTATGGGTTTGAGATTTCAGCTGCAGAGGTTGGGCAGGGGAAAGTATACCTTTGTTTAACTTTCCCCTCTTTAAAGCACAGTGGTGGCAGGTGAGCACCAAATCGCTGGGGAAGCAGGTGAGGTTGCCGGGCCCCGTAGGCGATCTGAAGCAGACGAGCTGGAAGCAGCTAGGCAAACGGACATGCACGCCAAACCCGGTGAGTTCACTATTATATTGTGATCCCGGAGCGCTCTGTGATTGCAGGTTCCATGAATCCAGTCTGCCTTTTGAATACTGAACTGATATAAGACAAGTTAATGATTTCCAACTGAAGGAGGGGATTTTTGCATAGTCAGTTATACTAAAAGCCAACCACACAAAGGGGCAATATCTCAAGAAGGGAACCTAAAACCTTCTTGCCAAAGCCAAAAGGGGTTCACAGGTAGTCAGTTGACAAACTCCAAGGATTGCCTAAGCCAAAATAAGATTACTAAGAATAACATTGTTTGTGAAGAATAATGCCCAGGTGTACTGAATGTCTAAAATCCACATTGCCAATGCAGTGTGAAGGAGAGAAAGAGTTATTATCAGCATTTGGTTAATAATACAAAGGCGGAACAAGATTGGCAGTAGGGATGCCCTTCTGAAATCAGAGGTTCAGGAGGAAGTAAGCATTGCCTGTCTTGCGTGTGGCAAACACTTAGGTGTAGTAAATAGCATCAGCGTGATTCTTGTTTCCCTTGAAGACATCCTCAAATCTAATTGTGTGAAGCAGAAGACAATACTAAAACATTTGAAGTTGACCCTTACCACAGAAGTACTTAGAGCTGGTAGTTTGGCCTGGCAAGGCATTAAACCAGGTCAGAGAACTTTGTATCAATTGATTCTGTTTGGGCAGGAGAGTATACCCAAACAGAGAACTGCAGTAGTTTTTCTTGGCTGGCAGGAGAGTATACCAGGCCATGAGCTTTGCAACGATTGGTTCTGTTCTGGCAAGAGTACACCGGGGCAGAGAGTTGTAGTAGCAGTAAGCCTGGCATGAAATTAAACCATTCATGAAGTACTACGGTGAGATAAAGCTTATGAAGAAGTTGTTGAAGAATCACTGAAATGTTTTGGTGAAGAAATACTGAAACTGAAATACTGAAACTAAGGTGGTGCCAAACTATGCTGACAAAGACATTTGTTTTAAAGTGAATGAAGTTCTGAAGATATTCTTTGTTGATGACAAGAAACTGTTCAAGAGCTTTATTGAAATATACATTGTTGATAACAAGAATCTGTCTCAAGACCATGGCTACAAGTGGGAAGAGTTTTGTTAAACAAGTTAGAACTTTTGTGTTGTCAAGTTGTTATTAAGTTTTTGTTATGATACAGGATTTCCTTATCCTTTTTGAACAGTTAAAGAAAAAGACTCCTTGAATCTGAGGAAGGGGAGTTCCCCCAGGTTATCAGAAGAAGCAGCTATTGTAGTATGAACTATATTATATTTGTTGTTGTTGTTAAACTGACATATATTTCCTTATTGAATTATTGTGTATATAAGTGTGAGTGACAGAAACCTTTATTTAGAGTGTGTCCTTTAGTTTATTTTAGGCTGGGGAATCCTTGTCAGGGTAGGGATAGTGAGGCATGTATGCAACCTTCTGAGTTAATAAAATGGGATCTATTGAAAAACTTTCACAAAGTTGTCTGCCTCACATTTCTAACCATTCTAAGCACTCTTGGTATGTTTACTGTACCCAGGGTATGTTCAAAACGGCATCTATGTCCACAGTTGTTCTAACCACACTGCCATTTAGGGTGAAAGTAACCATTAACCACTGATGTTAGCAAACATTCTATTGCTAATAACATTTGACTTGCTGCATGTATGTGTCTCAAACGCGGCAAAACAATTGTCTGCCATGCCCCCACCATCCAATCATAAATTTGGGGCACATTTTCTGTGCGGTTCAAAAGCGGTTCAAAATCTATTAAGTATGGGAAAAATGTCTTTTGACTAATCATGTTAATTTTCCCATAAGCAAAAAGGTGCATCATTTACATACGTGTACAGTAAAATCTGCTCGATGGATTTGTACCAAATGAAGAACAAGTTGGGCACAAAGTGGTGCACATGTGCCTTTTACTACGGGTACTAGGGAGGTTGCAATTCTCACTTCGCTCACATGTCGGAGAGGATCACAACAGACAAGTGGCTGCTGACAACAGTAAAAGAAGGCAAGACCACACAATCATCCCCCAAGACACACAAACATGTCTCTGGAACATCAGCAGATCCTCCATGCAGAGGTAGAAGCACTGCAGGAAAAGGGAGCCATAGAACCCATCCCTCCATCAGAGGTAAACAAGGGTATTTATTCTGTGTACTTCCTTGTTCCAAAGAAAGACAAAACAAAACGCCCAGTGTTAGATCTAATACCTGCAAACACACATGTACAACCTCTGAAGTTCAGAATAACAACATTACAAGAGGTAATTCTGCTACTAAAGAGGGGAGACTACATGGCAAGACGGGATATGAAACATGCATACTTCCACATTTCAATGTTACCAGCTCACAGAAAGTATCTATGGTTTAAAGTGGGGTCCACACACTACCAATTAAAAGTAATACCCTTTGAGTCGCATCAGCCCCTCAGGTTTTCACAAAGGTACTAGCTGTTGTAGCAGCGCACGTGCAGAGACAATCAATCCCAGTGTAATCTTATCTAGACGACTAGCTCGTAACAGGACACAATAAACCTATTTCAATTAGGATTGTCCATCAACAAGAAAAAAAATTAACTCTAGTCCCCAGTCAAATCAAACAATTCCTAGGGGCAATCATTTGAAAAGAAGATGCTTTATTCTTCCCCTTCAATGAGAGGGTCCAAAACATGCAGCACCAAATCCCAGGTTAAACAGCTGGTCGTCAGGTAACAATCAGGAAAGTGATGTGTCTTCTTGGTATGAAGGCATCATGCATATTCAATGTGCCACATGCAAGTCTACACATGCATCCACCACAAGAATGGCTAGAGAAACAATGGTCACAAGCACAAGGAGGATTAGACAATCTAGTGGTGGTTTCACAGATGGTGGTGTGAGCACTTTCAGTAGTGGACAAAAGACAACCGACAGAAGGGGAAACCCTTTGTCACCCCACCAACACAAGCCACAATAACAACAGATGCATTGCCCTCAGGTTGGGGAGTTCATTACGTCCACCAAACAGCACACGGCATATGGACACAGACACTGACAAAGAAGCATATCAATGTCCCAGAGTTGTTAGCAGTGTACAAAGCCCTAGAAGCTTTCCAACATCACTTGGCAAACTGTACTCATTCTCACAGACAGCCCACCCCCATGTTTTATATACAAGGTAGAACATATTTGCTAAATCTGACAAGACTAGCAGACAATATTTGGAGGTGGAGCCTCCAGAGAAACATCTTCCTTGTGTCACAACACATTCCGGGGGAACACAACTGCTTAGCAGACACACAAAGCAGAAATACAGACTTACCCTCGGAACACGAGTGGGAGCTACACACAACCATTGTGAAAAACATCTTCGCAAAATGGAGACAGCCAAACATAGTTCTGTTTGCCACGAGAGAAAATGCAAAATACCACACCTATGCCTGCAGATTCCCCCAGAGGGAATCCCAAGAGAACGCATTGTGTAGCAGTTAGTATGGGATATTTGCTTAAAATGTTCCTCCGACTCCACACCTCAAAAGAGTAATCCACAAAATGCACCATGAACACCTAACAATGACCCTAGTTTCTCCAATGTGGGAATGTCAGACATAGTACTCACACCTACTCATGATGTCTGTTTGCCCACCAATGAAACTAACCAGGCCTTACATCTCTCATAGTGTGGCAAGGACTACAAGTGTACTATAATATTAAAAAACTGGAAAAAAATCCATGGGTAGAAAAAATTACAGAAATCTTTAA
This sequence comes from Ambystoma mexicanum, assembly GCF_040938575.1. Taxonomy (NCBI): domain Eukaryota; kingdom Metazoa; phylum Chordata; class Amphibia; order Caudata; family Ambystomatidae; genus Ambystoma; species Ambystoma mexicanum. The sequence continues at coordinate 1,088,590,087 of NC_090921.1, forward strand.
CCCATTAATATAAAAAAACAGAAATGGCTATGGTACATACAAAATACAAGCATAACATCACAGAGACTCACATACACAATAATACATACAGTGCAAGTAATCAGTAAGTGTGCAAAAAACTGCAAGAATTTTGCAAAAAGTAACTTTTGTTCTTACAAGGTATGAGCAGGTTGTTATATGCAGAACAGGACAGTTTGATGCAGTCTATGGGTTAGTATAAGATTTGTAGGAACTGTTATGACTCCATCTCCATGCAATACCAGTCAGTTATACATAAACCTTTGCAATTAGCAGAGGCCATGGCTCGACATGTTTCTGTTCATAGTCCCATAAAGGTGAACATTCCTTGTCTCTCTTGATGCAGAGGACCTATACTAAAAGACCCTTGATATACTCTGGACGTGACTCCGAGCTTGTGTCTCCTGCAGACACTTGACATCTTCCACACTACAGGATGCCAAAAAAGACAAAAACATAGCCATAAGTGCTATTAGTCTTAGTAGAAAATTATCTATAATTATCAATAATTCCCCCATCCTCCCAGAGGGAAGTCAAAATAAATGAGCCCAAAATTACCTTTATTACCTCTACTAAAAGAAGCACATAAACCTAACACTAGACACTTCTACTTTAGCAAGGGGAACATATTTGTCATATGGCGTTGAAAGACTAATATTAATCCAATTGACTTCTTCACCTTCTAACATAGAGCACTATCTACTACACTTATTGGACTCCGGTCCAGTGTTTAATTCCCTGAAGGTCCATTTAGCTGCTCTTTCTGCATACACTACATCACAAAGCAAAGTTTCATGGTGGAAGATTTCAATCGTAAAAGCCTTCATGGAGGGGGTAAAGAGAATGTATCCCCCTATTGCAAATCCACCCCAAGGGCGAGATTTAAACATTGTCTTGAGTAAGCTTATAGGGCCCCCCTTTGAACCCATGAATAAATCAAGCCTCAGGGATCTCACTTAGAAGGGTGCTTTTCTTATAGCCATCAAATCTAGAAGAAGGGTGAGTGAGCTCCAAGAATCACCAGTGGAAGAACCTTTTGTCACGATACACAAGAACAAAGTAGTTCTAAGAACACACCGACGGTTTGCACCAAAGTTCATTTTGTAGGTTCCATGTTAATCAGTCTATTGAACTGCTGACATTTTTTCAAGACCCGCAGAACTCTGGAGCTAGAGCACTACATACATTAGACGTTAGAAGAGCTGTCATGCACTATCTCAATCAGACAAAACCATTCAGGAAAACAGAACAGTTATTTGTTTCCTTAGCTGTAGGGAGAGAAGTGGATTTTGTCTCCAAAGCAGTCATTTTCAAATGGATTGTAAAATGCATATAACAATGCTACAGATTAGCTAATAAAGAGTTATCATTTACACCAAGAATAGCCTTCATTGCAAATGTGCCCTTAGAAGCAATCTGTAGGGCATCAACATGGAGCTCATTTCACACATTTACCCAACATTATTGTGTGGATGCACAGACTAGGAGTGATTCTCTAGTAGGATAAGCAGTGTTAAGACATCTTTTTGCCTCTGTCCATTCTAGCAACCCACCTCCATCTCCGGGGACTGCTCGCTAGTCCATGCAAAGCATGCGATTCTAAGCAGATCCACAAACCTCAGAAGACAAACATTACATATCCGTAATCGCCTTTCTGATGCTTGTATCTGCTTAGATTCATATGCGCCCACCCTTCCTCCCCTCTTTGGGAATAGAAGGTGCATAGACAACTTACACCTTCTGCACTTTTCTTCTGTTTTAAGATACACTTCATGCAAACTCAGGGCAGAAACAAAAAACAATCTGAGGACCTCGACGCGTGAAGGACCATGGGTACAGTGCATGCCACAGTAGGGATAGTATTACAAAAATGCCCTGTCGACATCTCTTTTCATTTTTTAAAACAAGTCATGTAATACTCTGCATCAACCACGAGATGTTGACTAATGCAAAGAATTTGAACCTAACCCGATACAAGCATCAGAAAGACGATTATAGGTATGTAATGTGTGTCATATGATATGATATGATATAGCATTTATAATGCAGCCATACACAAGTGTTTCAGGGCGCGACGAGGCAAGGGAGGGGGAACAGAGGGAAGACAGACAGCGATCCTACTAGGCCAGGTGTCATTCAGATCGCGCAAGTGCATGGGAAGGGGTAAGGGTGAAAGTGCGAGGGGGAGGGGGAAGTGCAGTACATGGGATAAAGAATAATAACAATAAGTAAAGTACGGCCAGCTTGTGGCAAGTGCAAGGGTAAGTGCAGACATCCGGTGTCAAATGCTGGTAGTGGGACTGTAGGGATACAGAGACAGTTACGAGTGCAGGGGGTTTCCAGGAATGCAGTGCAAGTGTCCGACTGGCAGTGGAGGGGACCTCGGCCCGAGAACAGAGGGTGGCCAGGTAACCTGTGCAGGTTTAGCCAGGGATTCAGCAGAGGAGAGGAGGAGAAAAGGCAGAAGCAAAGAGAAAGGTTTTGAGGTGCTTCCAGAACTGGAGATGGTTCTCCTCAAGTTTCAGTGAGGCAGGGAGGCTGTTCCACAGAGAGGCCCCAGCCGAAGCTAGAGATCTACCACCAATTCATTGCTTGGAGTAGCGACTGACCCTGAGGGAGTTTGAGGCGGATGAGCGAAGAGCTCGAGAAGGAAGATATTTAGGAAGAGAGAGTTGAAGGGTTTGAGGCCCCAGGCCCCAGAAGGCCTTGTGGACAATGCAGATATATTTTGACAGTCTACAATTTGAATACAAATATATATATGTATGTGCATGTGGAGGTAGATTAGAAGGGAAGGGTGGTGTAGGGTAGGGAAGGGGGACCCTGCATAACAATAAGACAAGATTAAATTGGGCCAACTAAATGTGTGTCACCAAGCTGTTTACTATCAAACGATAGTCGACGTAAAAACATAGAAACATAGAATATATAAATATACATGAATAGAAGGAGGAATGCCACAGATATCATTTTCCTTTCATATATACCGGTGGATAGATGAATTGTTAACAAGTGGTTCAAAACCAGACTGCCTAGCTTGTGTCCAGTCCTTCTTAGAGGGAACAACTTAGCCTATATTTCCAAAATATGATAACCTGGTGAATAGATTTCAAACTGCTTTCCCCAATGCTCAAGGCAATTTATGCAAGTTTAGCACTAATTTATAAATCAGTATACTTTATGGGAAAATATTACTAGCCCTGCCAAGGATTGAATGAATATGATGGAAAGGCTAGTAACTAGCATACACTCCAGCAGCATTATTGTCTAGCACTCTACCACAAAGGAGTAATAAAACTAGTTAACCTGGAACAGGTGATGATCATTCTATTTGTACAGTGCTTTGAGAATTTTTATAGCGCTCTGGGCATCAGAAGGGGGCATGTCATATGTTCTACTATGCAGCCTAAAAAATGAACCAAAAACAATCGGTTTATGAAACACTTGTGGTGAATCATTATCTGTCTTCTTTACAGGGAGGCCTTCAAGCATTTCCAGAAAGCACAGCACATTCATTCCTTCTCAGACCTGAGAGAGAATATTATCCTCATATGTTGCAAAGTGTTTCAAAGTTATTTCATTCAAAGGAAAAGTTATTAAGCAATGGAAACGCCACATTTTGCATTCACACAAAATTCCAAAGTTTACTTACTTGGGAATTGAACACTTTACTTAGAAAATATTTTGCAATGGAGACATAACATAATTTCAAGGTCCACCTCTCCTGCTACCCCAAGGTTGTCTAGCCCATTGTAGAAAGATTATTGAAACATACTCTCCTTCCTCATGCCAGCATCCAGGCACTTCTGAAGCCTGCAGGCCTGGCACTGCCTGCGCTTGGTCTTGGTGATGGTGCAGTTCCGTGTGAAGGGGCAGGTGAAGCTGACTCCTTTGCTGATGGACCGTCTGCAATGGAAGAAAGGAGAGAGGGAGTTAGGAAATCAAGAAGGCGACTAGCCACAAGGGAACACTTTGGACAACCTAAATATGAATTAGGCCACCAAAGAATGATGCTAATAGTAGGAACAAAACTAGCATTCTCAGAGTAAATTTTATATGGCTTGCATGTGAACATTATATTTTGCACTCTTCTCAAGTTCCCATTTTAGATGGAGAACATCCCAGGTAAGGCACATTGATAACACTAAAATCACCCTATTTACCAGGTTCCAGGCCTGCATTCTGGCAAAATCTCTTCATCATTGTATTTTGTTCGTGCAATGCTATGCACGTATAGCCAGGTAACGATAAACAGTTACCATTCCAGTAACAGTATTGAATTGAAAAATACCATCCAAGAAAGCCTGCAAAAAGGTAAAAGCAATAACTCCCAACACAGGTTTCGCTCCCAATAGAGGTCATCAGAGGTGTACCCTTCATCCAGGCAGTTGTTGAACATCCTGCGATGCATACATTATGCAACAGAATGTGTACTTCCAATTTCTGGAGGAAAGTATTCCATATTATCCATATTAATACAATAGGAATGTTGATAAATTAAAACATAGGTACTGAACACCCAAAATGTTCATGTGATTTATAGTTAATGCGTCGATAAAAGTTTGACAACTATTGAAGACAAATAAATGAAATCTGTTGGCCTTTTAAAAAAAGCAAACAAGTACTGTACCCTAAATGATTGCCCTTATCACACTGTAAGTCACTATCAAAAGATGCCAACTAAAATATTTCTGAAATTCAATCTTTAACTTGCAGAGCGTTTTTGAAAGAGCAGAATGATTTTTTGCAATGATTAGTTGTCTTGCAATGCAGTATTTTGTAGCAGTGGAATAACTACCTTCCCACAGACATGTTATTACATTTAGCTAGGTGGCTTTTCAGTTTTATTTCCAACATAGCCACAAAATGTGTTCTCGCAAACTTCTTTAACCACCAGTGTTTTAATGTTTAACATCTAAATCCTACATGAATATACTTTGCCCCAAGATGACTGAATCTCCAAACAGCTATGTTCTTTCAGATGCTTTTTGAGTTACAATTTAGACTTTTTTACAAGTGACACATATGCTCTCAAAGAATTGTTTTTCCATTTGCCCAAGTTCATTTTGATTTTCTGGACTCCACTAATAGAGGAGGAAGAGCTGCAAAATTCATATTAAGCACTCAGTCACCAAGAGCCAAAGCAAGGCCCAGCAATACAAACATATTATGCAAATTATGCTTAAGAATATTTTACATATTAAAGGGGAAGTTCGCTCAGAAATTGTATTGGCCCAATTGATCAGGCATGTATTTTCCATTGTTCGCAAAAAAAAAATCGAATTACTCTTACCATAGTTTTTCTCACATTTGGTACTGCCATCTTGTGCTCAACTTAGCCGCTGATCCATCACCCTAACTTCAAAAGATGACCCGTCCCTCAAGCTGACATCACTAGACACCTACGCCCCTTTTCACATCGCCAATTCATGTCTCATGTCAACGTTTATACTTGTCGGGGAAAGAGGCGTCTTGACATTTAAATTTCCTTCGTGTCACTCTATTAAACTCAGAGCCTCCCTGACTTATTTTTGCTCTTTCAGCTATCTACCAAGTACGAAGTGTAATTTTTTATGAAATGCTTTGAGAACTCGAGCGACATCCGTTGATGTCTGTTGTAACTCCCTGTTTAAGACAATTGACAATAAAACAGCTGGATGAGACTTTTGCCAATTTCCTGAGTCAGTCTTATTATTTGTGCAAGAGTTATTTTGTATCCCATCCATGCATGACATGTTACTGATTTGAGGACCCCCCGGGTTCAATACTGGTGCACATCACACGTGCCACCATCTCTACAGTACTTAAGGAAGAAACTGGAGACACTGTAGCTCTTCTTGCACTAATCCCCTTCACCCGACATTTCCTCACTGTGCTTCTCTCGTTGTATTGTCCCCCTTCTTTGTTCTGCGCTCTGCTGCTTGATAGTTACGTTTTCAGAGTATACATTACCTGCATGCATGCCCACAGACATGCATTCCAAAGTCAGACATATTGTGGATCTCAACTTTTCAAAGTCGAAATGAGGCTTCTCAAACAATTGAATCCTGGTTGAACGCCATCTTTCATTTGGCATACCACAGAGCTGTCAGGTTTGGGCACCAAATCTCAGGTATTTTGCACACATCTAAAGGACATGTATACACCTATCTCATTGCTAGACACATTCCCTCAGTATACACTTTAGAATCCTCTTTGCAGCTTAGTAAACTTGTTCAACACCAAATCATGGATACTGAAATATATACGTTTGCCATATAGAATACAATCCTTACTCTGAGGTGTGAATTATCATTTTTCGGCTGAACGAACAAACTGTCTCATGTATGGCTCGAGTACATCATCCAGCTCGGATGGTTTCTCCTTTGTATTTTGGCACTTATATTGGGCCTCATTACAAGTGAGGCGGTAAGGGGTTAACGGCGCCGGTAAAGGTGCCGGTGCCGTTAACCCCGTACTGCCTCATTATGAGGTCCCCTCGCGGGACCCACTGTGAACGTCTGGTCAGACCAGACGTCCTTTGTGGGTCCTGCGAGGGGACCAGCATGCTAACAACAGGCCTGTCATTAACGGGCCCGTTGTTAGCATGCTCCCCATTCCCATTGAGCCCTATAGGGGCTCAAATGGGAATGGGGTTCCCTGAATGGGGAAGTACCGGGCCCTCCAAAGTCGGAATGGCCCGGTATTTCTCCATTCAGGGACCACGGACCTGCCTCCAAACTCGTAAAGAGGCCCATAGTTTTGACTTTCCAATTATAAACAACAGACTGCTTTTCCCAGACTCCAAAAATAAAAAAGGGTTACATAACATTGGCCAGCTTGAGAATTCTAACAATGTGTCTCTTCTTTCAGCACAGACTGCACCTATTAATATGTGTGAAATCTATCACTCACTGGAAAAAGTTTGGGTCTCAACAACAGATACCATTTTCTGTGGGGCTTCACTGGGTGTTTTAAGGCGTGCATCTGAGCCAGGGTCCTTCCTTATTCTATAGAGTCATGTAATATATGTCCTCTCCCTCAGATACTGCGGGGGATAAAAAGGTTCTTGGGATTTCCTGTCTGGAGGACCTGTGCCTCGACCCTCTCCCCGTTTTCAGATGTCATTCTTTGAAACACACTTCCTCTACCACAGCCCAATTACCTTTCATGGAGCCCTTCTTTGTCTTCCTGCCTTTTCAGATTGGCCAGATTCAGATAACCAGGGTCAACACCATAAACCGAAGGTTGGTGATGGACTGGGCACCCTGGGGGACCCTCATTGTAGCACCCGCTGGGCCTTAATCACAGCCCCCAAGTTCACCCCAGACACATCACCCAGACCAAGAAAATAAGACGTTGCCACAGGACCCTTTCTACTGAAGAAAGACAATATCTGTAATCTTGAAACACTGAGCTACATTAACAACAATATCTGTAATATCCATAGGCAGCATCTGTTCTGGCTTTTACAAAAATGGTTTACTAAAGACGACTACAATATATTTCCCACACACCGTTAAATCACAGCCAAAGACAAGATATGCGCTGAATAGATAATATTAAGAAACTTCAATAATAACTGATATCCAGTATTTAAAAGGTATTCAATTCTTTTTGTATGAAAGCGCGCAGACCTGCCTATTCACACAATTCGTTAGGAACCATTTGACGGGCAACAGCAAAGTAAACTTATAAAAGAAAGCTCACTATATCGAGACATTAGATGCAGAGATGAGGCACCATTTCTGTGGATCTATGTACTTCGAGTAGGCTCATTTAGGAGAGCAAGATTTGATAACATTATGTCTAGCTATCAGGCTCCTAAGGCCCAGTTGACAGAGTAAGACAAGGTTGCCTCAAGTCCAGTCAGTAAAATATTGACAAATAGCATACTGTAGAATTATCAAAGCAGCATTAAATTCTATCGTAAAACACAATTTGAGGATTTCAAGCCCAGATTGCATAATGACAATTAGTGGCATTAGTGAAGATTCCATGAGCCTACTTACAACCATAAGGCCGAATTCCATCATGCTCAGTTTGCACAACAAGGCCTGTTCTTATTATTTCCTGTTAGCGTCATATGGACAGATACTGGTATTCCCAGTTCACATTGGTAAATTCAAAGGAGGTTGCTCTCCTTGTTACTGCAAGGCCTTCGACCAGCTTTCCACGGCGGGGTGCTCTCCCCTCCTGACCTCTCCATGTCTCTGTTCAACTCTCCTTCAGTGGTTTGCTCTCCTTCCGCTTCATGGTATTTCTCCTCCAGCCATGTGGTCACTAGGACTCCTCTTTGATTGTATCCCCACACCTTCTCCACCTTTCTCCATTAGTCCTTATTTTGCCTCACCGGAGCCGGTGACCATGGAAGGAGAGGTTTAACTTCCTTCATGATGGTCTGTTTTCCAAAAGGAATTTGTGTACCATACTCTCTCAGGCAGTTGCCAACAGTCCTCCTTCCGACTTTTCCGCCTGCACGACCATGGCTCTCATTCCCACTTTCCTCCTACTCATACCTACCTCTCACCTGCATGTGGCCCGCAACACCTACCTATGGCCTTCTATTTCCACTATTGCTTTCAGGTTCTCTCTTGTACTTCTGCCCATTTCTCTTATCAATCTCTCCAGGTTTCACTCCCAACTCCACCACTCTCATCTCGATCTCACTATGTTTCACTCTTACACCAGTTTTTCATTCTCGCACTTCCCATCTCTTCCAGTTTGCCTAATGTCTACCATTCTCTCTCTCCTGTCATGATGTCACTCTCCCATCCAAATCATTTCCCACTCATTCACCACTGGATACCCATCAGATGTAAAGCTCCCATCCTGCAATCTCTTTCACTACCAGTATTTAGCTCACCACCAGCTATTAGTTTATCTCTCACATCATTAATTTCTCAGACCTACATTTCTACCAGTTTCCTCAGGTCACCTCCTTTTCGCTCATCTTTCTGCTTCCATCTCAGCTTCATCTCTCAGTGGCTCATTTGAGCTCCTTTCTTCCACCTCCACCTCTCTGTAATTCTGCTGCTTTATATTTCCCATTGAGCAGGACATGCCCAGCATGTCCCTGATGCACTGATGCATCCAGCACTGCAGTCTGCAGAAGCATTTCCTGCTATGGTCAAGATGTCAACTCTTATTGTTTTCCTTCCCCTCATCTTTCTCTTTGTCAGGTTCAGACTGTAGCAAACAATTGGCCCAGGCACCAATGAAAAAGTGGCCCAAAATGTTCCTTTTGTCACATGCTGCTTGAGTAGTTCCCAAGGGGGATCTTTTGGTAAAAATGCATTGCAAATTGTGCACTTTAAAGAATATATATTCAATAACCCTGCTCAGAACTAATCGGTATACAGTGATATAACAAATTGGCCAAAACGTTGGCCTACTTTGACCAAAAAACTGGCGCACACTAGCAGGTTGTGCCTGCACTTTGGGCATTGCCCTATATTGCAGTGCAACCATGCTCTTTGCCATCCACTTATTTCTTTGAGTGCTTCTCATTTTCATAGGCGTAGTCCGGATTGTTGAACAAGTGGGGCCTGAAGCGAATGTAGGTGGGCCCACCCCAAGGAGTGTGCGCAGAGGGAAGGGTGTTTGTTCCGCGCCTGGCCGAATGCGCAGGAGCGACCCGAGTGTAGCGAGGGAGCACGAAGCATGCCGTTCGCCCCCTTTTTGCATTTTACACTACATTTCTGTAACAAATGGGGTAAAAAGCCACACAGTTTACAATCGGTTTTGTGGAGTAAAATATGAAAAAGTCCATTCGATGCCAAATCACCAATAAAGCACAGGAGCATTTTCCAAACCATTTTCATGATGCCTTTGCCCACTACATGCCAGTACAAAAAACATTGTCATGTTTGTGCCCATCCATGTCCATGCTGGTGCCAGTATTCCCACGTAAGAACATATTTATGTGTGCTTTGCCCATAATGCCAGTGTTGATAATATAACAAAACATGTTAATGCTGGCTCTGCCACCATTTGTCAGAATCCCCACGTAAGAACGTACTCCTATTGGCTTTGCCTTAATGCCAGTTTTAAAAAAAAGCCATGCCACAGTACAAGCACATGTCATTGCCGACTATACAAATAAGAACACTTAGTTTTATTCAACCCTAACACCAGCTAAATAAGATGCCATGCCAGAGTAAGGAAACGTTTGCAGGCTCCCAAAATGCTCCCCATGTAAGAACACTCATGTTGCCCTTGTCCTTGACGTCACATCAGTAAAAAACGCAATGCCCCAGTAAGGACACACGCCATGCCCTCTCCATGTGCTAACACCCATCATGCTGGCTTTGCCCTAATGCGAGTATAAAATGTCATGCCACAGTATGAAAAGATGCAGGCTGCCTGCCCAGCTGTAGTAACCTCTGCACACTCCAACCCCTACACGTAATAACGCTCCTAAAAGAATTGGCTTTGTTTGGACCACAAATGCTAATAAAACATGCCATGCCAGTGTCAGAAAACGTTCATGCTTCAAGGCCCCCTGGGCCCGGCCTCATACGCACACACGCATTCATACACATTCAGCCGCCAGTCACACACCCATACAGTTTCTCGGTCATTCACACAAGCATCCCAGAACATTCACACTGCATTCTCATTCACATGTGCACTCACACCCATGCACACCATTCACACTGCATTCATTCATACTTGTGCACTTACACAGACACTCCCTTGCATACATATGCACACTCACACAGCACCCCCTCACATGCATGCCTGCACGCATACATTTATAAAATCCTCGCACAAATGCATTCGCACAGACAAAAAGGCATACTATTCATTACCCGTTTCCCTCCAGACTCAACAACGCTGTCTCCTTAGCTGCTCTGTAGGCCTCTGGTTGCCACGCTTCATGCAGACAAGAAGCAGGGTGCGCTTGATGGTTCCTGCCATGCAGGGAGAAGCCGTAGAGTGACACCTGCTGCTCACCATGGGTATTCATAGATTTTCGGTGGGCCTTGCCCACTCAGATCCTACCCTGTCTATGCTTCTACTCATCTCTCTCAAATGATAGGGCTCCAAGGTGGTCCCTGGGTCAAGTCTCATGAACAGAGAACACTTGCTCTTGTGTCTCTACCAGGACACTCCTGCCCGGGCGACCAAGCAAGGTTGGGGGAGGTTATCAGGGACATCTCCCATCCCCAGCTTTCCCTTTTTTGCCCGTAGAAGGCCCCATCCAGGCATCAAAACCAATCAACAGCAACTGCCAGGTAAGAGACAATGCTCTAACTCTCCCTGTATGTGGTAGCATGCAATCAGGCGAATGTTAAGGTGCAGGCACTGCATTCTTTCAAGTTGATTGTCATAGTGCAACCAGTGTTGACACTATGTGATTGCAGAATGCAGCCAGGCTTCAATCTAGATGAATGGAGAATACATCCAGTGTATTGGTTCTAGGTACCAGTGTAAAGTAGCTTTCACTTTATTTCAGGTCCTTTGCGGAATGCAGCCACTGTGTTAATTCCAGGTGAACTTAGAATATAGCATTAGGAAGGGGCGTGGCCAGGCACGGCAGGGAATGGCAGGCTGAATCGGAGCTCCCACTCCGTTACTTTTATTTTATTCAATTGAGGGATGTTAAATACATTTACCTTCCTTTTGGGTGAATTTGGACCCCCGGCACTCTAGGGAAGAACAGAACGTGTTTTCATACACTTTCTGCTGCTTTTCTCACCAAGGATGCAGTGATGCCCTGCAGCAGCAGAGTCGAGCAGCAGCTGTCCCTGCATTTTTTGTCAGCACTGTTGGATCGGGTCTCTGACATGCAACGCGGTTCCATCTCTGGATGTTGAATCGACTACAACATTGGCAGTAATAATATATACAGCTCCTTTTTCAACGTTTTTCAACAGTTAAGGTATATTTAACCCCCTAATAAAGCTGATATCTACTTTTGTCAAACAGACCTACCCTCATATTTGGAATGAAACTCCAGGAAGCAACATTTAAGTCACCATTTCTGACTGTGACATTAACATCACTTTCTGCAATATTATTTCAGAATTGTGTATAGGAATATTGTAACTTATACGGCTCTGCCCTCAGGCCCTCATACGGGTGGTGTCTTGTTTTAGCGTTGGGGAAGGAAAATTGCAGTGTGTCTATCTGCGTCACATGAGACCTTCTACGGGTGACCTGGAGGTAATTGTGGTCTCTTATAAATTCCTTTGCTCTAATAACTGTGTAGGGTGAATATGCTGTGACCTTCTATTCAAGTTATTGCAGCCACCGGAATTAGTTTGACTCTCTGGTATATTATAAACAATGTCTGCCTATCCTGATCCTCCTTTCACTATGGCTTCTAAAAAGAACCAAACAAAAGGCTCCACTAACAAACATGCAGCAATAAGCACATTAAAAAGACCTAAAAGTGATTCCACCCGCCTACTCAAACAACATTGGAAACAAATATGGAGACAATACTAATGGACATTAGGGCACTCAAACCCTTTATGGAGACCACAAACACCAAGCTTCAACAAATAGACGAAAGGTGGGGAACCTAGAGAATAGGATTGAAGAAGTAGAAAAAAGAATGAGTGTGGCTGCAGATGCTGCCACTAAAGTTGCTTATATGGAGAAGTCCATCCTTACCCTCCAGAAACAAAATGAAGATTTGGAAAACAGGAATTGCAGAAACAACCTTCGTGTGTTTGGCTTTCCCGAAGGAGTGGAAGGTGATGCTGTTGCCGTCTTTCTCAAGAAAACCCTTCCCGGCATTCTGAACCTGCAGCCATCCATTGCTGCTAACATTCAAAGAGCACAGCAAATTGGACCTAGCAGGGCAGAGTCATACAGGAATAATACGCCAAGAACAATAATATTCTTACTTCTGCAATACATCCAACTTCCACTAATTCTACATAAAGCCAAAGGTATAGAGCATCTTATCTGGAATGGGCACATGATCTTTATTTCACGTGACATATGCAAAATCACTGCAAAGCGGAGAAGAGACTTACTCTCATATAGTCCTGTGCTCAAGCAATTAAATGCGAGATATGGCCAGATTAACCCATGCACCTTCAAGGTCCCTATAAATGGCAAGACTTCTTCCTTTGAGGACCCAGCTGATCTAAAGAACTACATCAGACTACAAAAGATGAAAGCGATGGATACAGGTTCTGCCAGTCACACTTGACATACCTTCCTTCCCTAGTGGTTTCATAGCCTACGACTCCGCTCAAAAGGAAGCTTCCCTGGAATAATCATCCCTCTTAATTCGTCAACTTAAAGACTTTTTCGGAGTGGATCTGTTCTCTGGTTTTTCTCTGCCGTTTCACGCTATATGGGATGTGCCTACACCCACTTATGGCTCTGGGCATTGCAACTCTGATTTCTGAGCTTTTTATTTTTGCTCGACTTTACCTTCTTATTATATTTGGGTGGGAAAGTTTTAATCATCACTGAGTTTCAATTTCTTGTTCTTCAACACCCTATTGTCAGATGTTGAGATGTTGGTTTTCCTTTTTCTCTTTTTGTTTTCTACACTTATGGTTATTGTTTTGTGACAATATTTGATACTTTTGTCCTTTTCTGGCATATTCTTACCTTTGGACAAGTGAAAAGTAAACAGGGTTTTAAGTGCACATTCTTTGTTGTTATCACCATCATCGTTATGTTTTAGAATATGGCTTTAAAGTTTATGATGTGGAATATTAAAGGTCCTAATAGCCTGATTAAGAGACAGAAAGTTCTAGATCATATTAATAGATTTAAGCCGACTGTGGCGTGCTTGCAAGAAACTCACCTATCATTACAAGATAAAGCTGAAAAGATTTTGGGTAGGAGAGGTATTCACGAGTCAAACTGATGGCAAACATAACGGAATGGCAATTTTAATTAAAAAGGGTACTAAATTTCACATCCTACACAAGGACACAGATTCTAATGGTAGGTAGTTTTAGCTAAGCTATCAATAGGCTCCCTAATTGTCTCAGTCTTTAATGTCTATGGGCCATCTAACCCTGATCCCAAATTCTGGATGCAACTGAAACAAATGATCTTTCAGTCAGATCTCCCTAATTTGGTAATATGTGGAGACTTCAATAATGTTATCGATCCCTTCTGAGATAGAAGATCCCCATGTCAATGTAAACATACTAAATCACAAAGTAAATGTATTAAGAGGGTAATTCATAGAATTCAGCGCACAAGTGGCGCACACGGCTAGCGCACAGTGTGCGCGTGCGAATTTCTGCGCCAGCCGCATGTCCTAAAATCCATTTCCGCGCACAGCGTGTTCATGGATTTCAGCATCCAAAACCAGCCGTGGCGCAGAGTGGCGCAGCGACCCTGCAGCAGCGCCAGTTACGCCCCCAACCCTTCCCCATGCGCTATGCACAGCGCATAAATCCAGTACATGGCGCACAGGCCCCAACCACTAAAACCCCTTAAAAACTCCCTGCGCACCCCTCCGAATACCCGCACCCCGCTGCACAGAGAGTGTCACACGTGATTGGAGCGGGGTACGTGTATAACAGGGGTTCGCGGGAAGTTTCACATGCGAAATGCCCTGTGCGAGTGGGGTACGTGTATTCCTGGGGTGCGCGGGAAGTTTCACACGCGATGATGGGCCCGGTGCGAGTGGGGTACGTGTATTCCTGGGGTGCGCGGGAAGTTTCACACGCGATATGAGCGGGGAATGTGTATTTTGGGGGTGCGCGGGAAGATTCACACGCGAAATGCCCTGTGCGAGTGGGGTACATGTATTCCTGAGGTGCGCGGGAAGTTTCACACGTGATTTTGCTGTCAGAGCAGGGTACGTGAATTTCGGGGGTGCACGGGGAGTCCTACACTTGAATTGGCAGTGTGGGTCCTCCCAGGTGTTCCCTCTACACCCTCCACGGCCCCTGCAGGCAGCCCACACCACAGGGGATTACCCTGCACCCCTGGTCATGTCCCACAGGCAGCCCATCCACCATGGGCATGCCCCCCAGCCAAGCCCCATGTCACCTTGCACTAGTGATCACCAACTCATGTCCCCCAGCACCCCCACCCCACAGCAGTCAGGGGAACCTGCCAGCAGGCCCCCACTCATGTCCCCCAGCACCCCCACCCCCCAGCAGTCAGGGGCACCTGCCAGCAGGCCCCCACTCATGTCCCTCTCATGTCCCCCAGCACCCCCACCCCCCAGCAGTCAGGGGCACCTGCCAGCAGGCCCCCACTCATGTCCCCCAGCACCCCCACCCCCCAGCAGTCAGGGGCACCTGCCAGCAGGCCCCCACTCATGACCCCCAGCACCCCACCCCCACCAGTCAGGGGCACCTTCCAGCAGGCCCCCACTCATGTCCCCCTGCACCCCCACCCCCCAGCAGTCTGGGGCACCTGCCAGCAGGCCCCCACTCATGTCCCACTCATGTCCCCCTGCACCCCCACCCCCAGCAGTCAGGGGCACCTGCCAGCAGGCCCCCACTCATGTCCCACTCATGTCCCCCAGCACCCCCACCCCCCAGCAGTCAGGGGCACCTGCCAGCAGGCCCCCACTCATGTCCCCAGCACCCCCACCCCCCAGCAGTCAGGGGCACCTGCCAGCAGGCCCCCACTCATGTCCCACTCATGTACCCCAGCAACCCCACCCCCCAGCAGTCAGGGGCACCTGCCAGCAGGCCCCCACTCATGTCCCCCAGCAGCCACGTCATGGCGATCCTCAATCATGGGCCTCATGGCCACCCACATCACACCCCACGCTACCCCAGCCCAAAGACCCAACCAAGTATTGCATCCACCCACAGAGAAATGGCCATTACATGATACAACCCGAATGGCAAGTATGTACATGAACACACGTCCATCACACACACACAATGGGTGCAAGTGAATGTGAAAACCCATATCATGACATGCATGAAACCAATGAGAGAATACCACACACCGAAGTATGAAACAAAAATGTATTGAACACAACATGAATCTAATGAAAAAAAAACACTCATTAATGGGAATAAGAAATAAAATGCAGCATGTCCGGAAAAGAATAAAAAATATGAAATCAGAATCCAAAGAAATCCAAATGTAAATTTGTCCAAAATCTCAGTTCAACAAAGCAAATCCAAGGGAAAATAAATATCTGAAATCCATTGCGCCATGGTGAAATCAAAATAAAAAAGAGAAACATCCACTGTTCAACTATATACAAATCACCAATCCAGGGTCCATGAGCCCAACAAATGAAATGAAACCTACAAAAAACACGACCTAATAAAGAACTATAGACAAATATGTGGTGCATTGTCCAAGCGGCCCAAAATAAACAAAAACAGAAAGGAAACCTAACACTATCTAACTATTTACAATGGCAGCGGGCTAGTCCGACGGCTCACTTTTTGATGTCCCGGGCCAGGGCAACATCGAACTCCCGCTCAATGTCCTGGAGGCGGTCCTCTTCCATGGCCCCGAGGGTTCACAGGGACGACGACATGTTCACCTCCAACTCCCTGCAAATTGCCTCGAGGCATCCGGCCCGCCTCAGTGCCCTCCGCATGGAGTTCTCCGCCCTGACCATTGTGAGCCGTGCCTCTTCCGCCCGCTGCCGCTCCGCATTTATGGCATGGCCCAACCGCTGCCACACGGAAGACACTTGGAATCCTGGGTCCTCCTGCCCTCTGGCCGATGCCTGCCCCTCCGATGTTGAAGGCCCTGAGCCATCATTGCTCCTACCATGTTGCTGCTGCTGCTGTGCCTGTGCCTGCGCCCTGGCTCCTGCTGCCTGCACGTCCTCCTCTGGCTGAGGTGCAGTTGTCGTGGTGGCCACCCCTGCTGGACGTCCGACTCCCGACTGTGGCAGGGATGTGTCCTCCACCAGCCTGGCCGCTGGGTCAGAGGCAGCTCCACAGGGTACCCAGGTGATACATGGGTGGGAAGATGGCATGGAGGACGACTGGCGCGTAGGGGGTTCAGGTGAGGAGGGGGTCGCAAGAAGGTCCAGCACACGGAGGAATCCAGCACCGGTGACCCGTCCCAGCAGGTCAATGTGGTCAAAGAGGCATCCGAGATGACGTGCAGTCTCTTCACGAAAAGACTGCAGGTCACCTCGCATGCCCCGTTGACACAATGCTATCCCGGCCAGGACAGGCTCAACACGGTCCCGGATAGTCACGTCCGCAGGGAGAGGAAGGCCAGTTGTTGTGTGCTCATCCCCTCCCTGAAAACGGGTCTGGACGTAGGCATCCCTGCTGGTGCCAGATGATGCAGTGACAGGATCAGGGACAGGATTGCACACAGGCACCTCCGCGGTGGCCTGTGCTGCCTCCTGTCCCTGCCCCTGCACTGCACCACTAGCACCAGCGGAATCCCCACCTCCAGACCCCGTGTGTGTCCCTTCCGCGGCCTCCTCCTCCACCAAACCCCCCACCAACCTGGATGACTCTGTGCCATCTTCCTCCATTGGACCCTGTGGGGTCTCAGCTGCCCCTTCTGCTGCCGAGGAGTCCACCTCTGACCTCTGCCTCTTGGACCTACCCTCGGCAGCTGCGGCCTGGGATGCAGCACCAGACTCCTCACTCCCTGACGAGATGACAATCTGGGAGGGGAGCCGGGCCTTGCGTCTCCGGCTGGTGGTGCGATCCCTGCCGCTGTGCTCCACAGCACCCTCTCCGCCCTGTTCATCAGTTGACGCTGCAGACAGGGAGAGATAAAACACAGACATCAGGGCACTGTACAATGGACTGATACACACATGACAGTTGCATTTGAGAGGCATGGTCAAACTTCAGACATGGCATCACACTCCACGACACACATGTCATTTCAACTCACACACATGAGCATTTCCACAGCAATATTGCACCAGGCAGCAACATCCATACACATACAACAGCATGAACAGCCGAAGGTGAGCCTGACATCACATGAAACACAGGGAGTGCACTAGACATCCACACGCCATCACACTTACATGCATGTATACATCTCCTCCAACTGTCGCAGTGATGCGATCGCCATACATGTCACATCTGGCATTCAGCCTTCTACATATCAGTGTCACGTGCATCCATGTTGCATCACAGTTGCACACTTGTCAAATACATGCACATGTACACAGTGCAGATACATGCAGCAGGAACCACCATCCATGTGTGACACCACAACCATGCCAACGTACATACACAGAAATAAAAACGTATGCTCCCACACCTGCATTTGCACAGCATGCTTACCAACACATACACTATCGATGTGTCTCACACCTAAGAGGACTCACATGTGGCAGCCTCACGCCCCTGTTCATACACATCCCTACATGGCCCTATGAAAACACATGTGCAACCTGCACACTACTGGCACACCACCACACGCACAGTGTCCAATCAGTATGCATGTACACTTACCGCTCGACTCCAGATGGATCTGCCTCTCAAGCACCTGGACGTGGAGCGCTGGGCATATGTGTTCCAGGACCCTCATTTGGTGGTCGGACAGGTGGCCCCGGCACCCCTTGGCATCCGCTGCCTTCAAGAGGCGCCGGGCCTTGTTGAGGGTCCTGGACCTGAAGTCCTCCCATCGCTTCTTGACATGTAAGTCGCGGACTGCCACCCCCTCCGCGTTGATGGCAGTCACGATGTCCATCCAGATCCTGGTCCGTCCTTCATTGTCGGTGCGCAAACTTCCAAAGAGGGCATCATACTGCCCCAGGACTTTCTCCACCAGGACACCAACTTCCCTGGCACTGAAGCTGGTGGCCCTCTGCCTCTCTGGCTGGGGGTTGCCAGTGGTGCCAGATGGTGTTGTGCCCGACATGGCAACCCCAGAGGCAGGAGTGGGTGGGCAACTGGGTCCTGGGGCTGGGCTGTGGAGCGATGGTATCCCAGTCGGGAGTCTTTGGTTCCAGCAGGGGTGGTCACAGCAACTGCACCCCTGGCTGACGTGCAGGCAGCAAATAGCAGGGCATGTGGGCAGCAGGCAGTCAGGCAGCAGCAGATGGCTGGTGGGAGTGTGTTCGGGGCTCTGGGGGGAAGTAATTCGGCCTTATGGGCAGGAATGTGGTCTTCTGTCTGTTGTTGCGTGGCCAGCTTGATACGGAGTGATTTGGCACGTGAAAATCTTGCACGTCAGCATGTAATTCGAGGAAAGGCCCTTCGCGCATAAGCGCGTCAGCACACATACACGGTTTCATTGGACCAAAGGCCCTTAGCGCATAAGCGCTTCTGTGACGTGACTTGCGCAGGCGTTTCCCTCGTGACATGGGCATGTTCATCGTACACGTCCAAAAACTGCACGTCCGAGTGTCAGCTCGTGTAATTTAAGGAAAGGGCCTTAGCGCGTACACGCGTAAGTGACGTTGTACGTGTGGGCCACTTTAAAAGGTACGTGTAGGCCCCGATTCC
The DNA here is from genome assembly GCF_040938575.1 of Ambystoma mexicanum. Lineage (NCBI taxonomy): Eukaryota > Metazoa > Chordata > Amphibia > Caudata > Ambystomatidae > Ambystoma > Ambystoma mexicanum. Next base: position 1,088,609,439 of record NC_090921.1, read on the forward strand.
CTTGTACGTGCTTTTCGTGGCGAGCGAGTGGGTGAATTCTGTACTTCTTGTCGGTTCACACGCGATTACTTCACAGCGTTTCAAGTTCGTACTCTCTTTTACCTCTGACAGCGTTCTTTATTTTTTTGGGCCCGTTTCCTCAAACAGCGTTCACTTCTTATTTTGTCCTGTCTCCTCAGACAGCGTACAGTTCTTCTTTTTGGCGGGGGTGTTGCCTACGTGCACACGCGTGTTTTTTACACGTTCTTTTTCCAGGCAGACGGTGAGTCGCGCACGCATTTACCAACTGTGCTTGCCCCGTGTGTCGTGTACCCCTTCAGAGGTCATTGTAGGGTGCGTGTAACACGCGTACGCTTGTTTTTTGTTTTCTGGGTGCCACAGCATAGTGCGGGTTCATTTTTCCACGCACGTGTTCTACGAGGGGTTGCGTGCACGTCACTTTTTTGTTTTTGGGGTGCCTATGCGTTGCGTGACCCGTCATCTTTCCCCAGGGGTCACAGACAGCCTTGCTAGAGCACTAGGGTACGAATTCCATCTAGTACCCTACCCCTTTCACCCCCAATTGCCCAGGACAATTGTTTACTGCAACTCCCATACGCACAACAACATCAGTGCCATGGTTGGGAGGCGACCAAGCGAAAAAGGAGGCAAAGGTGGCCGACCTACAAAAGGTGGGCGTGGTGAGCACTGTAGGGGACGTGGCCATGATTTGCAGGGTGCCCCTAGAGCCCCATGTGTGGAGGACCAATCAGGGACACCCATGCCCCCCCCCATGGTTGAGGGAAACATGGCTGACACCATCCCAGCTCAGCCCTTGTTGGACCAGCCCATTGTGGCACCTGAGCCGGCACAGGATGACTCCCAGGCTGACTTCCAGGTCAGCAAGTCTAAGCCACGTGTGCCGGTGCAAGTTGGTGTCACCAGGCCACGTGGATCTGGGGCAGCGATGTCATCTGCTGCACCAAGTAGGCAGGGTGGAGAGGCTGCAGGGGTAGCTGCAGCTCTATCCACCCCAGCTCTGAGTCTCCCAGCTGGGACAGTGTCAGTCCTGGTCCATCAAACTGACGTTGCCCCTGCCAACATCACACTTCAGCCAATGCCTGCACCAAGACCTATGGTCATTGTGCATTCGCACACTCCCCGTACCCAGTCCACCTGCGCTTCTGCCCCTACTGACCAGAGTGGCGCAAGCCACTCAGGCTCTGCTCCAGCTTTGAAGAAGAGGAAGAAGGGTGCTCTGGCACTACAGGCTGAGACCCCAGACACGGCTACACAGTCCGGCACATCAGGGAAGCCTAGCTTTAATGACCCCGAACTTGATGCACTTGTGACCTATGTGTCGGCACATAGCCACGAAATGTTGGTGACTGCAGGGTGCAAGACCACACCTGGTCAACGTAGGGCACACTGGCAGACCATCGCGGACCTCATAAGTGCCCTTGGATTTGTGAGGCGCACAGCTGATGATTGCTACAAGCGGTGGAATGACCTGAAACGCAGAGCAAAGAACAAGCTGGCCTCAAATCATGCCGCTACTCTGGTGACTGGCGGTGGGTCTCCACAAAAGGACAACAAACTCACTGAACATGAGTCTGTTGCTGGGACCTTCGTCACAGAGGAACAAATCCAAGGTGTGGGAGATCTACCTGATTACGACGCATTGTCCGGTGAGTGCCCATGCGTGTGTGTGTAATCCATGTGTATGTTGTTTGGGTGACGGGTTCTGATTGAGTGCCAGGTGAGGGTGTGTACTCCTGAGTGTTATGGGTCACCCATTTGCTTCCTCCCATACATTCACGTGCCTTGGATTTGGTTATGACTGTATCCCTTCTGCCCACAGTTGCCAATTAGGCCCACGTTAGTGCACTGTACCTTGAACTGTCATCTTGCAACTACATTGTTCAGATTTTGTAAGTGTTCATTCAGGCTGATTGTTTCCACTCTCCCATTTTTAATACGCATTTTTCTGCCCTATTGCAACATATGTGATATGCTTCGGTCATTGTTTACAGCCCACACTGGCCCACTATTTTTACCTGGTTATGTTAATGATGACACCATTCAGGCCGATGGAGTATTGGGCTGGAGACATGTTTTATTAGGGCCTGTTTGCATGTGGAACATGACAGATGTTTCCTGTAATGTTTAAGTGACCAACCATTGATCAGCCCACAATGACTGTATTATTGGACACTGGATGTGTTTCAGTGTGTGGCACATGCATATTTAGCAACGCTATTCAGCATTAATCTTCGCATCATGTCGATGTGACATGGATGTGTGCCAGTACTCATTCACTGACATGTTGCTGTAGTTTTGTAATTTAACATGGCTATGCTACATGACATCTGTGTGGTGGCATGTGTCATGTATGTGTATTGGACATGCCACTCACAGCCTGATGTGTGATGCCAGTGCTACCCAACATGCTGCAAATGTGTTGCTTTTCCATCTTGCTCTCCCCAGTGTCTGCCTTTTTGACTCCACTTCCAACTCTTTGACAGTGCATGCATGGCAGGGTTATAGTCATGTGGGATATGTGTAAATCATGTACTGGATCTCTGGCTTGTCACGGCCTATGTGTGTGCTATGTTGCTCATGCCTGTTTCCATTTGTTATCTTTCATGTTTTTGCAGGTGATGACGCACTTGATGCTGTTGAGGTTGAGGAGATGGTGCAGACCCAGGAGGAATCTCAGGCACAACCGGGCACCAGTGGGGGACGTGGTGTGGTGGTGGGTGAAAACCCAATGTTACTGTAGACCATACTGTCCAGGGGTGTCTATGGGTGCACCTCCCCAGACCTCTATTCAGGTGCTGAATCGGATGATGAGACTTATGTGCCGTCGCCGGTAAGTGTTTCTGGCAGGGATTCTGTTCTGTCCAACCCACCTGCACCAGGGGTAGAACCCTCTATGGGGATGTCAGTGTTGGTAGGTCCGCCTTTGGCGGTTACAGATGCAGGGTCACACTCCACAGCATCTGATCCTGTTCCTGGGCCAGCAGAGCAGAGGGGGAATGCAGTCCTGCAGCCTCAGGCAGTGCCAGCACAGCAAGGTGCAGATCGCCTTGCCCCAAACAGGTGTGGTGCCCGTCGACGCGGTGGCCGTGCGCCACCAGGCAATACTGTATGGGAAAACTCCATGTACGGTATGGCAACCCAACAGGCAACATCAGTAGAAATGATGGCTCAGGCAATGGAGAGGGTGGCCACTTCCATTATCCCCCCTGAAAGGCAGATGGAGCAACAACAGCAGGCAACAGACTCCATTTGCCAATCACACAGGGAAGACATGTTGCCGTCCAACAGGGACCGACGGGCGGCACTGGAGACTCTGCGCGATTCCATATCAATAGAGTCCCAGGGCCACAGGGAAGCCCTGAGGGTAGAACTACATAACCTCAGGCAGACTCTGGTTGAACTTGAGGCTTCCAGTAATTTCAGGGCAGAACAGCAGCTGGAGCAGCTCACACGTTCGCTCTCAGCTGAGCTGCATGCAACAGGTGAGGAGATCCGGGCATCACGCGAGGCCATGCGTGCAGAAATGCAGGCAACCCGTGATGTGCTGCATGGGGATCTCCACACTTTAATCCTCCAGAATCAGACCTTCCAGACCTGCATGCCTGCTGCCATGGAGGACCATACCAGGGCTTTGCGTGGGCTGCCTCCCATAGTGCCACCACCTCCTGATGCAGCAGCAGATGATGAGCAGAGCGACAGCAGTTCTCCCACAATGGCATAGCCGTGCAGGCCATGAGCCCAAGGAGGTATTTTTTTTCCGCAACATCGACGCAGGTGGGTATTTTGTGTGCACCCTGTCCTCGAACCTCCTGGGTGGCCTCCCTCACCCCCTCTGCCCCCACATGGCCCTTTTTGATTTTTGATTTTTTTTTTTACAGTGTGTTGCCTTGTGTGCACCCGTGGGCATCCACTGTATTCCGGCTGGGCACATGCAGGCTTGTCCTGAGTTTGGGTTAAATGCTTGGGTTCGTGAGACACACATCCCTCCTGCTTCCCGTTTCCATGGGCTTGCAAAGGGTGTGACCAAGTGACAGTGAATTACACAGTGATGTTGGGCTCCCATGAGCTGTGTGGGCAGTCTGTAGTCAATACTGTGTAGACATCCCTAGTGGATATTGTTGTTGTATTGTACACTGCATGGTGTATTGATATGTGCTTGTGCATCCATGTCTTCATCCTAATTTGCAGGTTCCTTCCACATGTCTTCACAAGACCGTCTACTTTGCAGATGCAGTTCATGTTGTATGCAGTACACTGAGACATTTGCGTGGCAGCAACACTCTACAGTTGGAAGGGGTTGATGTGCTGGCCTATTCAGGTTGTAAGACTACCACTACTTGAACTTAGTACTGTCATGTTTTTGCATTTTTCCATGGTGTGTTGCAGCATTGTGTTGGTGGTAAATATTTGGTAATGTGTGCTGTTAGTTATACATTACTGGGCGCATATTGTGTGTGGGCAGTTTCCATTAGGGACAGTGCACTTTGTGACACTTGTGTCAGGTCTTGTGCATTGCTTTGTTTGCTTTCACATTGCATGACATGCCATGGTGTGTTTGGTGGTGGAGCTGGGGAGGGGTTGGGTGACATGGCGCTGTACTCTTGTTGTATTTAGCAAGGGGGTAATGAATTTAGCAGCATAGATGTATGTCTTTTGATGACACAGCATTGGTGGTGTTTGGGTAGGTAGGGATGCACACAATGTAACACTTCCAGGTGAGCAATCTCAGGCTGGTATGGTTGTGACAGTTGACTGTCCCTTATGTCATCATCATTGATTGTCAGCTGGTATGTGCCAGGGCTGTGTGCACTCCACAGGGGTGTGATTTTACGTGAAGTAATTAGCCACCAGCTGCGTACGGGCTGCCTCACCACGTGCCCTTTCCCCTCCCATGCGCAGCGGGCGTGCATGTGGTTAGGGATGTGGGGGCACCACCATGTCCATCGGCAGGCCCCGGAGTGTTGCAACGTTGTGCAGGACACATGCTGCCACTATGATCCTGCACACTACTGGGGGAGCGTATGACAGCTGCCCACCAGAACGGTCAAGGGAGCGAAAGCGTGACTTGAGCACTCCGAATGTCCAAACATAATAAAGATAGTGAACTACATAAGAACTATAGGCCAATTTCGTTAATTAATTCTGACTAATATTTTTGCAAAGTTTTACGCAACAGAATCGAACACTTCATGAGTAAATTAATTAATCCCGATCACGTGGGATTTGTGAAAGGTAGAAATATATCAGCAAATTCCAGATGGTTTATGAAACTCTTGTATTGTATCAATGAGAAAAATCACCCAAAACACCTACATTGCAATTGCATTGGATGCAGAGAAAGTCTTCGACTGTGTGGAATGGGATTTTGTGTTCCAAGCTTTAAAATGGCATGAAATTGGTGATGGTTATGTTGGACTGGTCAAGCTTTTATATTCAGACTCAAAAATATCAATCTTTATCAATAATACATGTTCTACCTTCATAGAGGTACTAGACAAGGATGTCCCCTCCCTCCTATTCTTTTTATATTAGCCCTCAAACCATTATTAGAATTCATTCGAACAAATAGTGCTATTATAAGTTTTATGTGTAGGGGATCTGAGTATAAACTTGCACCCTATGCAGATGATATAGTAATCTTCCTTGACAATCCGAGTATAACACTGCCCCATTTACTAGATACAATTGACCTGTTCTCCCATTTCTCTGGTTCTAAGGTGAATAGCAATACGCCTGAAATGCTTGCTCTTAATGCCTACTGTGTTAAAGAAGACTTTGCCCACATTGGTTTTAGTTGGCCCTATTTAGTTTGCCCTATTTCCATTAAATATCTTGGTATCTCGATTACCTCTTCCATTCCTCAAATAAGTAAAATTAAAAAAACCTGCAATCAAAACTAAAGGACTTTGTTACAAAGTGGTCATCTTCATACTTGTAATGGTGGGGTAGATAAGAGGCCATCAAAATGATGTTCACACTGGTGATTTTATACTACCTGCAAATGCTTTTCATTCCTCTACCATCCTCTTTTTTTTAGATCTATTGACACAACTCTTATTGAGTTTCTATGGGGTTTCAATAAAAAGAACAGAATCCCCTCTAGCAAGCTAAAAAAAACCTTACACTAGTGGGGGGGTTAACTTTCCAAACTTTAAAAATCATCATAGAGCCTTCGTTCTCAAGCAAGCCAATTATTAGTTTTCCTCTAATGAGGTCACAAACCTGCCTACCTGGCTGACTGTGGAAATATCTCTTGTTTTACCATTTGATATAAAAGATATAATCTATCTCTTTAATAGTACCAAGGTGGGCGTTTCCAAAAACAACCTGCCTTACTTATTATTATTTGAAAGACTTCCTTTTTCATCAAATCAATAAACCCAGCACAACCCGTTCTCTTTTTATATGGTGCAATAAATATATAACTATAAATAACAGACCCATTTTTCACAATGTTTGGATTACTAAAGGAATTAAATGTATCGATCAAATAACTAGGGGAAGTGATATCCTTTCCTTAGAAGAATTAGAAATCGAATTCTCACTGCCTGCCTTGCCCATCAGTTAATATCTTAACTTAATGAATGCATGTTTAGATTCTAGCAGCAGAAGTGATCTTCAGCTATTAGCTGTGGACCCCACTAGACTGTGCATTATCAAATCTTGTGAAACCATCAAAGCCTCTATATTTTATGAAGTTATTATGTCAGAAAGAATCTTCAATAATCTGTGGGCATCTGAATTGCAACGGGAAGAATACTGTGGGTCACGTTTGGGGGCTGAAATGTGGTCAATGATATGGTCCAAAATTAAGGTTATATCTGCATCTGCTAATCTAACAAAGACCCTTTATTTCTTCATGGAAAGAGCCTTTATTATCCACAACAAAATGTTTCTGGCTAAATTAACTGATAATGATTCATGCTGGTCCTGTGCCTCAGCCTCCAGGACCTTTAAACACATGTTCTTCGAATGTACCCTGGTACATCCTTTCTGGATTTAGATTTGGTCCCTCCTTCAACAGATTTTTAAGGTCTCAATTCCACTAAATCTAACCAATATTTTACGAGGCAGCCTTGCATTTAATGAGGGTAAAATCACGACGGCTTCTATCATCTTTGACCTGTTTATTCTTCTGGCCATTCGCTAAATGACATCTAATTGGAAAGACTTTCCCAAAATGTCCATGAAAGGATGGGGGACTAATGTATGTGATGTGCGTAGATTGGAATACTCTTGCCAACTCACCCTCTCTTTCGCTCAAACATGACAGAAAATGGCAACTCTTTGTTAATTATTTAAATAATACAAATGTCTAACTGACCTTGCTATTACAGTGATGGAATTACTGATTGTATTGCCAATGTATCTATTATATTTGCTTTTTTCTTCTATTTCAGCCTGATATGATTATGCCAGTTCCTTTTGTTCTCTCTTTCCATTCTTCCTTCCCCCGTTTGATCAATCTAAGTAATTCACATTTGTATTGTTAACTGTTCATTACCACAACAGTAATCTTGCTAAATACATCACAGACTATATTGTAATATTTCAATTGTTTTATCGTATAATTGACAGGATATATCTGTTTAGACTGTTGATTTGTATTGTGATATAGAATAAAATAAAAACTTGTAAACATAAAAAGAATGTCACCATTCCACTGAATGTAGGTGACCACAGAACAGTTTGTGGCATATGGCATCTAAGCTGACTGAAGAATCTAGCACGGATACTGAATCTAAGCGAGTTGAAGAATGTTAGCCAAGGTTGGAATCTGGAGAACATGGAGTGCAGAGAGATGTTGAATCCTGAAGAATGTTGATGGCTATCTTTGCACTACACCTAGGAGCATGAAGAATGCAACCTCTAAACTGAAGTAAGATGACTCAGAGTTTAGCCATCCTATTTATCCTGGTCATTGTTTAGAATGTAGACAATGCATTTAACCTCTCAATCTCCATGCACAGGGAAACTGGCCGAAGGCACTGCTGCAGACCCATCCATCTGCCAGCATATACCACTTGAAGACACTTCGCACAACACCGCTGCCATAAGAATGCAGTGACCGTTCACGACAAAAATATATAAGTAACTGCACATATAGTTTCTCTCCCACTCTCGCATACCCCTCTGGACCGCTATTCAGTACCCATCAACATGTCAGCTCAACATGGGTGGCTTGTAGGGACTTGGCCACCCATCATATAATCGTACTGACCAATATGCACACATGCATACTAGCACCTCCTTTAATTTCTTCCCATACCTGGACTCCAATCCCCCCCCCCCAAGGGCGTTGAACTTAGACCATGTTGAGACCATGCTAATAGTGAAAGTCAATATACAAATTATTCATTACATCATGTTACATGTCGCTCTGTGCCTTCTTGCTATTAGTATATCTCACTCATCTCTCACTTGTCTCTCACTCCATCACCATACTCACTTTCTTGCCCATCTTGGAACCAATTTATTAAAGTTTTCATATAACAAGAATAAACAGAAAGAATAATCAACATATAAGAGAACCCCACCTCTTGAAATACAAAGCATTCATATATCCGAATCCATCGAAGACATGCACAGTACAATATATACTCATCATTGGATGAGGAAAGGAAAAAAAAACAACGCAACTCCCCACCCCCCAACCAAAACCTTAACAAATGCAAGAAAGGACAGGTCAGTCAAAAGTCACAAGACAAAAGAAATCATGCATCAATATCGTCAGTATACAAAATAACTTAAAAGTCACGTATCTTTATCAGCAGACTTCCAAAAAATCCAGCTCAGTTTCTATGTCAGATCCAAGTCCAAGAAAGCCCTCAGATTTTTTGAAATTGTGAGACCTTCTTTTGCTTTGATAATATTACACGTTCAATACTGCAAACCTTCTACAGTTCCTCCAACCAACTGTGCAAATTCAAAAAGTGTGTTGCTTTCCATTCACGTAAAATCAATTTCTTCACCTATACCCTAGTCTCCATTCCTCTCCCTCTTTCTTCGCCTCTCCCTTTGTACAATTCTACAGCTCTTTCTTCCATTCTTCAGGTTGCACTTCACTTGCTTTGGATATTTCACACTTTCTTTCTAATCCTCCATTTATATCAGACTTTCATTTACTGTTATTATTTGTATTTCACTTACTTTATTATTCTGTATCCATTTTGATATCCCTCTTTCCTTCCCTCTTCTTTTTTCTTCTTTTATGCATGCTATATTGTGTCCCTTTCTTTCATCTCTTTCTTCCACGCTTACTTTAACCTGTCAATAGTTTGTTTGTCTTCTTTTACTGTCTGTCTTTCTGTTCATCCAATGTTTTACTTTTAGCACTTTCGCTCGACTTCACCTTCCCCTCTCCTCTACTACTTCCACTCTCCTCTATTCTTCCTTTCTCCTGCCTGCCGTTCCTTTTGTCTAGTCTTCGTGTTCACTCTCATTTTTAATACTTAGCATTTCTTCTCTGTCACTCCCTCTTGATTTTTTTGTTTTCTGTCAGGATCCAGGCAACGGGAGGTATGCAAAAACGAAACTGGTTGGGAAAAAAACAGAAAAAAGTTGGAAAATCCGGCCCAGATGGAAATTTGGCAGAAAGGCAGTAATAAGACCAGGGGGTGAATGGGCCCCTTAGATTGTGGATAAAACATACTTGTACAACAATCACCATTCCATGAAGGCCCTCATATTATGAGATTCACAAGAACAGGCACAGGATCAGCCTCCAGAGCGGATTGTATGGGTCTGTAAATAACAGGCGCTAAGGAGTTGCTTTTGCAACGTTCTTCGGTGGATCTTTCTATGGCCCTGTTCCAGCCCCTTGAGGATTACTTTGCTTGCTTCTTTGGATTTATTTGGTGGTTCAGGTGACTCTCTGTCCACCTTCTGGGTCAGAGTCTTGCTCTGTTTTTCCCTCTTTCTGTTCCTGCTCCTTTCAACTTTACTGTTCCCCTCATACCAGCCTCCACCTGCTAGTCCCATTTTTCCCATTGCCGTCTTGTTTATGTCCATGCTATCTTCTACGTTCCCTGGTTTCAGTCTGCTCCAATGTTCCTTGTCACTTCAATGCTGAATTACAACCCGGGTCATCTGGCACTCTTGTTCCCCGTGGATCTGACGTTCTGTTCAAGCATGTCTCCTGGTCCTGTATGCATGCTCTTCCAGCGCATCCACTCCCTACATTCACTCTCTTAACCCAGCCACTTTCCTCCTACTTTTGACTACTTCCTGGAACTTGCTACGTTCAAGTATATTCTGTATCTTTCAGAAAATGTTCCCTGGATCTCAAAGTTTATTCTCTGCCGATGCATTTGGACAGCAAGGGGCATGTGGGTGTCAGTGGGTTACTATATACCTGCTACCAGCTAAATCCTCTAAATACCTCTCTATACTAAAATAACTGTTGATGTATGCTGAAAGCAAATTTGTGTTCTATTGCACTTTACAGAAATCCTGTGAAGGGCCTGCTCGTAATCTTCCCTTGTTTTGTCTCCCCACTTCCACTGGGTATTGGAACTTCAAAATATGACATTCGAGGGCTCAGTGGGAAGGGAGGTGATGATATTGGAGTCTTCACAAAAATACCTTGCAGTTGTGACACATCCCTGCAGCTCTCCAGATCTAGCATCCATTCCCTGTGGTTTTCCCATCCCTTCCCAGGCTACTTCTGAACTTCTCCTGAAATGTTCGGCTGGCCAGGAGCGATAGGAACCCTGTAAACCTTTGAGGTATACGTATACATTTTCCCAGAGTTTTTGATGACAGAACACATTTACATATCTTAATCATTTTGTGTTTCAGACAGTTAAAATAGGAGATTAAAAGAGTCACTTTAATGAGTGTATCCATATCAAACAGAAACGTGTACAAATAATGAGTGTATCCATATCAAACAGAAACGTGTACAAAATAATCAGATCCAAAGCCTGGCTATGAAAAGCTTGTAAGGGGATAAATGGGACTGATGTGTACAAAACTGAAATAATCCTATAGATACCATCAGTTTGTCAATATTGCACAACTTAAATCAAGTTAAAACTTAACCAGCCAGAAATGGGACCTAGGACTATTACGTAAAGCCCATCTCTCCCCAAGATCTGGAAGTCCCGTAAACCTTTCTGGTGTATTTCTATTGTTGCTAGAGTCAGTTAGATACATGTTATCAAAACGCCTGTAGATTTAAGTTCACTCCCCTAAAAAGAGGTAGCATTGAGGGGATCATATAGTGCAACCTGTCCTTTGTGAAGAGCGACTTGAGGCATGCTGCCCTGCAGTTTAAAAAAATCATGGGTCTATGGCGGGATCCATTGATTTTTATCACCTCATACAGCAGCATTGGAGAATCATACATAATATTGCTAATTATATATATACAGTTCATTTGCATCTAAGTGGGTCAGTTTTAAGGCAAGTCGTTGTTTGGCAAAGCATCTTTTGCGATAGCTCTGTTCTTGCTGGAGGCCAGGTCTACATTTCTCTTAAGGAAATATATTAGAATGTTCGAATCAAATGACCACAGGTTCTCCAGCTAAACCATACAGGTAATTGATTCAGGGGTCACAAAGTGACCAATTCAATGTCAACACAAGTTAGTTTCTTGGCTGTAATAGATCATCCCTGTTTATGACTCATTTACATTCTAAAAACTGACAAAACAAACAACCAAATTGATAGTGACTGGATAGGGATGATGCGGTGGGCTATTCAATTATCTATTCTGCACAGTGCCAGAGCACAGATAGCTTTCAAGAGATGAAAGTAAGTAGTTGTTAGCCCATGAATTTAGCAGAGTTCCCTGTTCAGCTTTATCGTCCATTGTCATCCTCAAACTCCATACAGGTTTGGAGATCAGAAAATCTGCATCGGGCTGCAGGAAACGGAAGTGGTAGCACATGTCAAGTGCAGTGAAGCATGGTATGGTCAAGGACAAACATGCAAAGTCCAAGTTAGGTGCAGGTAGAAGGACTGGCAAACAGTGAAAAGCCACAGTTCAGGGCAAGGCAAGGACTGTCACCAGCAGACTTGATTTAGGCACCATCTAAAAAAGCACATCAAGCTATAGTCTAATTATATGTGGCAAGCAGAATGATCTAGCAGCAAGTTAACTATTTCCTGGTAGATGGTGTGCTGGCATTAGCCATGGCAGGATGGAATAATGAAAGTCTTGTACTTGGTGGTGGATGGAGTTATTTAACACTGGTCATTCTGTCAGTAGTATTGACGGTGAATTCGACAGATAATAAATATCTCGACAATTGAAGACAACCCGTTTGTTCTCAAAGGGGACATTATAGTGACTTTATACATGGAGGGCTTTCATTCAAATTTCCCAACAGAAAACTATTTTTGAAATCTTGAAAAAAGACCCTTACCACATATGATTTCATGCAGTTGGTTATTAGAATGTACGTAATTAGCCAGGACCAAAGATGTTTTTCTATTTAAATACTTACGTTATGAATTAATGAAGAGTACAAAACTTTGAGAAACAATATCACATCCCACACATAAATAAGATCAGAAAATGATATATGTTTATTTACAATTTATTTTGATATGGCAAGGAACCAATGAAGAACTATTATGAATTCAGAAATAGATAAATAAAATGTCTTTGTTAATGATCCAACCAGAAGAAGGAACATTATTTGTTGCAGGGTGCAACACTACAAGCTACTAGCCAGGCATAAAAAGTCACTTGCCACCTCAATTCTATACATACAGACGGTACTCCACTTCTTACTTGCCAAGAGTCAATTATCACTAGCCACCGGCTAGTGCAGATTTTGCCACTGAGTTAGAGCACACACCAATCCCACTGATAAAAACATCCTCTTATCACCTACTTACACTCTGACAGTTATCTGCAGAGTCTAAGAGCCCTATGAGCCCTCAGTATAAAGAGAAACTGTTGTGACAAATCTGACCAATTCATTCCCTTCACCCCAGAGGGGAGCCACCCACTGTGGGGCTAGTGGGTGAGCCCGCTAAGCAAGACCCTCCACAGGGCAGGGATGTCATTTCACCAAAATGCCAGGGGTAGCAGAAGTGACATCACATGACTCTTGACCTCTGATGGCATCACAGGAAGTGATGTCATTTGACCCCAACCCAAAGTGACATCCCGGGAAGTGACGGAACATGACCTTTCACCCCTTGACAAAACAGGAAGTGCATCACATAGCATTGTTGCTAAGTACACTACGGAAAATGCCAGATCTATCCCAGCCCATGCACTTGATATCTTGGACCTCATTCCCAATCTCAATTTTGACTTCCTAGCTAGCACAGAAACCTGGTTACATGCTGCATCAGACCCAGCCCTTACACTAGCCATCCCTCCTGGAAACATTATACACATAAATGATAGTCAAAAAACTAGGGGAGGAGGAGTAGCTCTAATTCACAAAGAGTCCCTAGCATTCAGACAAATCGACAATGCCTTCATGAATAATTGCAACTTACTCTCTACCAAACTGCCTTACTCACCAACCAAATCTCTGTCTCTACACATTGTATATTACCCACCAGGCCCCTTAGGCACTTTTGAAGAAGACCTCATACATTCCCTTGGCACAACATAAAACCTACCTCCAGAACGATTATCCTAGGTGACTACAACTTGGGTCTTAATTACCTCGCAGACCAGAATGCAGCATCCTTGGCTAATTCTCTCTCAGCACTAGGCTTCACCCACTGCGTTAGTGCCCCCACCCATACAAAAGTTTGCATGCTGCACTGGATAGCAGACCTTAACTGCCAAGTTGACATCACCACCTTCCCCATGCCCATGGTCTGACCACCATACTGTGACCTTCACCATCCTCCTCCTCTCTACTACTACACACACACCAACCCACACCTCCCTGCTACCTGGACACGTAGCTCCTGCAAACTCACTAAAGAGAACATTGCCCCACAGCTCTGTCTGATCACTCAGCTCATTGCCCCACTGCCTGTACACCTACTCCACCTTTCCAGTGATCCCTGTGCACTAACTGACCTACACCTTAAGACCATGACAATGGCTGTGGACATGGTGGCTCTGCTCACACTGTGAAAGCCAAAACCCGCTGGTCACATTAACTGTTGGCACACTAATGACCTGCAAGAATTCAGAACAAAAAAATGCCTAGCTGACGCCAATTGGAAAAAATTCCCTATTAACAGTGGTCGAATTGTAGGAAAAGAAGTTGTGGAACTAGGTTCCCTGCTAGCCTGCACCCACTCCCAACAAAGCCCATCACCACGCCCAATCCCACACACAATGCAAACCCCCAAACACATTTGTCTGCTGTTTAAGAGAATGTTAAGTACAGTGCACTGAAAGTGCAAGTTTCAACTTCTTCCTACACTTTTATTTTAAAAGGAATATTTTTAAAATAAAAGTATATGAACAGTAAAACTTAATTTAAAAAAGTAGTGGAGCGCCGCTCCCGCCGCTCCCGCTCACTTCGACCACTGCCTATTAACCGCAACAGAGACATTTTTAAAACCATCTCTCTGCAATACAAACAGTCAATCATTGTTGCGAAATCCACTGCCTACAACCTTAGAACTGCAAACGCCAAATCCAACACTAAATAAGTTTTTAGCATACTCAGGGAGCTAGAAGCACCAACCATCCCACCTTTTATTCTCATCAAAGATGAAGAATGCTGTGCAAATATCCAAAAGGCCACGCAGAACCAAATTCACTCTTTACAAAAGAAAATCTTTGACAAACTCTGCTCAAAACCCCACCTATGTGCACCCACCTCCTACTTCCACATCCATTCCCGACTTTCGCTTCCAGACTGTCGGAATCTGAGGTCGCTGACATCCACAAGAGCTTGAAACCTTCTAGATGCAAAGGAGATATCTGCCCAGCCAGCGCCATCAAGGACTATGATGAACCACTCTCTCCATTCCTCACTTGTTTCATCAATGCCTCCTTCGCTGCCAACACAGTCCCACAGTCCCACCCAGCTTGAAGGAAACCTGGGTCTCCCACTCATCAGAAACCCACACTAGACCCCTCAGCACCTAACTTACAGCCCATCACGACAGTCCCTTTCCTCCTCAAAATCCTAGATCGGGCAGCATACATCTAAATGCATCACTTCCTTGAGGACAACCCCATCCTAGGCATACGCCAATCAGGATTCCGACCTGGCCATGGAACGGAATCAGCCCTCCTAGATCTTAAAAATCAACTAAACACCTTCAGATACCAGGGGAAGGCAGCACTCCTCCTGCTACTTGACCTCTCAGCTGCATTTGACTTGGTTGACCATCAAATACTTTGCCATCACTTAATGTCAGCTGCCCACTTCTCTAAAGAGGCCACTATGTGGGTTGGCTCCTTTCTCACAGAGAGGACATGCAGAGTTTTCTCTGAAACCGCTTGTTCCACACCACCCCTATCCTATGTGACGTTCCCCAAGGCTCCTGTGTCTCCCATCCCCTCTAATAATATATTCACTAAACCCCTCTTTGACCTCATATACTCCATCAGCATCTCATACATCAATTCTGCTTTTGACACCCAGATTCTCCTCCCCCTCTCCGGCAACCACGATGCAGACTCTATCGCCATCAATGCTATCTACTCCACCATCCAAGCCTGGATGGATACCAATGGTCTCTGTCTAAATGATGAGAAGACAGAGCTTCTGATGGTAGTTCCACCAGCTGTAATCAAGAACTTGAACCACTCTTACGCTACCTTCAACATCGACGGCCTCCAGATCTCAGTATCCACCACAGTAAAGACCTTGGGAGTCTCCCTCAATGCTACACTCTTCGTGACCTACCAGGTAAATGCCATAGCATCCTCCACAGCTCATACCACCAAGCTAATGAACTCCGCCAGGCCCTTCCTATCCCTGAAAAACACCCTCACGATAGCCAGAGCTCTCATCGAGTCCAAGATTGACTATTGCAATGCTCTATTTTCAGGAACCTCAGCACGAACATCTGCAAATTTCAGGTGATCCAAAAAAGGCTATATCCCAAAACAGGATCACATCGCTAAAGCCACACGTGATGCCCACTGGCTACCAGCCTATAAAAGAATCATCTTCAAAACACTGTCCATCACTCACAAATGCCTCTCCTACTCCGCCCCTTACCTCTCAGTATTCAGAAAAGCCTTAAAAACATGGCTGTTCAGCTACATCGACCATGTGTATATCCTGACTCTTATGTGTATTTAACTGGTTTGTAACAGTGCCTCAATGCCTGAGGGTTTTTGCGCAATTTATAAATGTATAAATAAATAAATGGTAACGATATCACTGTAATGTGATGTACATTTCATACACAAATGGATCTCTAATATATGACGGGTAGTGGACCCCAGGTAAACCCCAAACACAGGGTTACCTTTTTCTACTGTCTGGGATCAACAGCAGTGTACACTTTTATATAGAAGAGAATGGAACGATATGTATAATTGCTGATGGTGACTATTTCCTCTAGAATCCAAATGCTAAGCCCTAAAAGAAATTGACCCAATAGCACAAAACCTAAAATGAATAATATTAATTTTATTACAAATATATTTCAATTTCAAGCATAATACAAGTATTTAAAAACATAGTAAAACCCACAAAAGAAAAATCAATACAAAAATCACAATACATATACAACATGACCCTAATCAACAACACATAAAAAGTGTCTTTCCATCACAATCGTACAAAACAGATATATGCTGGTCCAATTTGTGCTGGACTGATGATTGTTTTACACAAATTGGACCATCATTTATCTGTTTTGTCTGATTGGGATGAAAGACACGTTTTACATTTTGTCGATTAGGGTCATGTTGTATATGTATTGTGATTTTGGTATTGATGTTTCTTTTGTGGGTTTTACTAGTTTTTTAAATACTTGTAATATGCTTGAAATTGAAATATATGTGTAATAAAATTTGTATTATTAATTTTAGGTTTTGTACTATTGGGTCAATTTTTTTAGGACTTAGCATTTGGGTTCTAGAGAAAATAGTCACCTTCAGCAATTGTACATTTCGTTCCCTTCTCTTCTTTATAAAAGTATACAAAAATGGATCACCATATATATCGTTAACATCAGTGTCTATAGGCCCATATTACCAAATTACTGTGAATGCAAGCAGACGTCCAAGACCAAATGAAAATGATTGTTATTATACAGCACTTACACTTAAGCGCTTTATATAGAACAAATATATATAAAAAATCACCCAACCTGTGTTTGTACTCATTTATCAACCTCAGAAGGATGAAAGGCTGAGCAGGCCTTGCAGGGATTTCAAACCTGCAGATCACACACACATCGCGGCAGCGAGTGCTCAACCCACTGAGCTATCTTACCGGCTATTGTAAAATGAGCAATTACATGTATGAATGTTCTCAAAGTCAGAAAAGCAAATAACATTTTGTAGTGGATACCATTAAACTGGTAACTGAGATTTAACAGCAGGCTAGTTCATCTGCAGGTGTTGTGCAAAGTTGGCCAATTTCAGGCTTCAGAGGTTGGCCAAATACATACCATTAGAAGGGTTCATAACTGTGTATTAAAGAATTAGAGTAGTGCAGAGAAAGTGTGCACTCAAGGTGTTTAAGAACAGACTACATCAGTGACTCACCCCCTTTAGTGAGCCTGATATAAAGCTTTAATGAGTATAGCAATTATTGTATAGAATTCCAGAAAGACAAATTATTTGTTATTCCTATTGTATCTTATTTAGGGACACTGCACTTGTGAAACCCCCTGTTTTAAGAGGCATGAAAAAGAAAGCCAGCCACTCCAGAAATAAAGAGCCCCATAGCACTGGTTACAGCGCAGGGGCTTCAATTTCTTTACAAAAAACATGTTTTTAAGGTAGCAAGGCAGACCACAGGGATAGCAAGGGAGATCTCAGGGGTCGCAGGTGCAACCGTTGGCTACCCCCAAATGACATTCCTGCCGTAGGGGTCTGGCAAGTGAGACCTGACTGGGAGTGACTCCTCTCTTGGGGACAAGGACTCCCATTCCAATAAGTAACTCCCAGTCCAGGACATCATGTTTGCCTTTATGGGTGCTGGAAAGACTTTGGTATCTCCCATTATGATTATAACAAACAAAGACCCGTCTTTCACGCCTTTGGCTCCAAGTAATGCTGAATGTCATCTGAATGCCATAATCAAAGACGGTGGCACATTTATTTTTGAGTTTCTGATGACGTACATTAGAGCACAGCGGACTGTGAGCCAGAGAGAGACTCCTAAGGAGGGAGGAGAGTAATCCCTGCGCAGAGACTAGCTTTTGTGGAGCCGACATCCTGGAGGGGCGATGCCACGCAAGGCTGCATATCCAGTAGTTGCATGGAGATAGAGAGAATCTCTAGCTGGAGGCTGAAAGACAGGTGTCATGCAAAATTAAATAAAGTGAAGCCCTGATGGAAAAGCAAACTCTCTACTGAGAGTGGTAAAGTGACTCCTGGTAGAAGAGTGAGTCTTCATTGCATTCTTGTGAAGGAAGAAGGGTTCTATATATATATGTAAAATGGGTTCTGTTTTTAAAAGTCTGTTGTGCTCCAGCGATTACAAATACATAGTGGTGCTGCATTTATGAAACTGCTTTTGCCAATAGGAAACTATTGCATGTTATTTAAATTAAACTTCATGCAAAGTACATTGCTAAGTGTATGAACCAGTCATGTTTCACATGTTATTAAAAGTGATCCTCATGCAAAGTATTTTGACTGTACATGCTGTGGGAGTTAAAGAGTCTGTGATCTGTGTTATCCTAAACCGTAGAGTGTTTTCAATGCATGTGAAAATGTAATTGTTAGGAAAGAAAAGTATTTGGGCCACCGAGAAAGTGGCGTATCGTGTGATGGTGTGTAAATATAAATGTTCCTGATTGGTGAATAGATATAGATTCTTCTATACGCCGGCCTGGTTCTTGGCTACCTATTGCTAAAGGTTGAGGAATCTACGTGGTTCCATATGACTCACAGGCAGGACTAGATTGAACACAAAAGGAATATTGGTGCAGCGCTTTTAATTGGGGAGGGGAAGAATTCCCTGCATCGATTGTTGCTGCACAAATATCTCCAACAGGTCTGCTTTGGGCCTTAAATCATTTGCATACTAATGAGTCAAGGGACTCATTTGGAAGTTAAATTCCATGTTCAGATACACAGTTCTCAGAGGATGCAGATATACAAGAGAATTATGTTAAATATATGGTCAGGAAAGTGCCAGGTATTTAATGAGATTCATAATTGAGAATTTCTCAAGTAATGAGTCTGCAAAAGGCGTGGTGTGCAAATCATGGGTTTTAACTATTTTGTTGCTTCATATGTCCCAGATATTGATCAAAAGATGGATGTTTCTTTGAAATATCCACTATCTTTTTGGAAATTAGCCTATGGCAGTCATTATGGACCTCCTCTCAGCCAATCAGAATGCTCTGTAAAGCTACTGCTATGGACAGCCGTCCACATATTCTGACTTCAAAAGCATGCACCGAAACTGCAGAAAGATTTTCTTTATATTCAAGAAAGAGAAATGCAATTCCCCAGCAAGATTTATTTCAGCTCAACACGACACTCTTCTCTGGATATTTTTTCACTGCACATTCAATGTGACAGAATCTCAGATTTAATGCACATGGACAGCTTTTTTTCACTTTCCTATGGAGAATCCTTTACTTTTGTATTGATCTGCATTGCGCATGTTAAAATACCCTTTAAGGCTTATTTAAATAATAAAAAAAATGAGCACATTCAATTTACTAACACGATTTGTCTTTTCAGGTATTCGCTATTAAAGTAAGATTTTTATTTCACGACCACAACTCCAAAACCAATATTATTATACCACTAAGTGCCAAAACCTTACAGACGTAACAAGGAGCAATTACTGCTTGCAATAAGGACACTTCCCCTACTGACCCTATCTCGGTCTATAACAGTGGTGTCACTACGGTGGGATGTGGGGCAGGTACCCCTCCTCTGAAATCCCGCTCCCCCCATACTCCCCCTACAGTGGTGTACCGAGCAGGGGGGCAGAGAGGGCAAGCTGCCCCCCCCAGAGAGCCAGACCGGGATATTTGTCAGTGGGACACCTCTCCCGTGAAGCGTCTCAATGAGGGTGCCCAACGGGAAAGGTGGCCCGCTGGTAGGATAATGTGTGCTGAGCAATTCCTGCTCGGCACGCTCATTGTCCTCGCAGCAGGACTGCTTTCCCTTTCCTAACGTAAGAGGTGTCCCACTACCAGGACAGCCTCATTATGAGTATGCCGGTCCGGTAACAACCAGGCACCAGACAAAACACAACCCTGGCGGCAGCCATGCCGTTTTCACTGGCACAGCTACCGCCAGGGTCATAATGAGGCCCAATGTCCAAGGAACTCCAGGCAGCAGAGGGGCTCTCAGGTTGCTCTGTGTTAACAGAGCATGTCAATGTGAGCCATTAGGCACTCATATTGAAGGGGGATGAGAAGGGAAGGGAACTATTAGCAGGAACCGTTCTGCCTTTAGAAATGTGAATGGCAGAGAGTGATCAGAAGTGAGAAGGGTGCATAATGTTGCATTCTTTATGAAATTACTATTGCTTTAAAACCCAAGGGGGTTTGTTAGGCTCACATTAATCTACGTGATGCTATTGTGACTTTGCATGCAGGATGGGGAGGATAAAACTAAAGCCATACTCATATTTATCAACATATTTCTATGACAATGTATATAGTGTATAGTTAGTTTACTATGAAAGGATAGTTTATTATGTAATGTGGTTTGCTTCCAAGGCATTGCTATAAACAACCAAAGCAAAACCTTAATACACATCTCTATCAACTAAACTTGGGAAGATGTGCTCAGTTGCTTAAATTGTTCACATCCTGGTTTCACCATTTAACCAAAGTGTGTGATCCTGGGCAAATCATTGAATCGCACTGTGTCATATCTGCAGCTCTGTAAGTGATTCACTTTATAGCGTATGTTAATATATCATGCTGTTATTTAAAAAAAGCCTAATGACTATAGAGTTGCACCATATATAATAATAGTGCAATCTAGGTATTTTGCACCACAAAGTTATTTGCCAATTGACTTACTTATGGAAACTTATTCTAAAGTCATTTTCATGGTGCCTCCATGTATCTAAGACTGATGATGCTCCTTGCGATGTCAATTTCAGTGAAGCCATTTCTGTTGGTGCAATCCCTATGCAAATTAGGAGGTTTGCATGTATTTTGCTCCAGAGCACCTTGACAGAGCTCTAATAGATGAGTTTTCTGCATCTGTAATAATTGTAGAGATCTATATTTGTTGTTGTGTTAAAATGCCACCTGCCACCAATGTTACCAAAAAAGTAGATTGGGTTAGGGGTGGGCCATTTGGGGGCACGAATGAGAACATTATGGAATTGCGTGCACTGCATTTGGTGGGAAAAGTAGCGGGACTTTCACCCCCCCCCACTCTTGCAATGCTGGATCCACGCCTGCCCCCTACCTGGGCTACTCTCTCTGCAGTGCTGCCTGGCGTCCGCACACACGGCACACAGAAAGGGCTGCAATAGACAGGGCTGCAATGCTGCCGCCGGTGCCGGCTAGGGGCATGGCAATTCCAGTGAAGAACGCTCCATAAAGGTGCACACAGGACAGCAGCACATGGGTGAGGGTCAGCAGTCAGAGTCCAGGGCTTGCCAGTGCTACTGCATGCGTTTGCATGCAACCTTGTGCAGCTAGGTGAAAAGGCAAGCTCTGCCCCTGCCTTGCCTGAGGGAGTGAGTGCACAGTGAAAAAAGACCCCAATTTGAATTTCAACAACCGGGACGGCCGTCCGGCCGGTCCGCCGATTGTCGAAATTCAAATTGGGGTCTTAGCGGGTAGCTCGCCCCTGACAAGGGTTTCCCAGCCTAGCCCCCAACTTCGCTCATGGGAGCAGGGGGATTGGTGATCTAATCTGCTGTCCTACTTTCCGCAGCTGTCACTTGCGGGTTTGCAGGCGTTTTGCCTAGCCTGCTTTTTTCTGGCCTGAAAGGGGCACACTGCCCTTGAGACATCACAGTATCTCCATCTCTGCAGAAGACACTGCTTTAAAGGATCATATCTTGTCTCTGGATGACCACTGTTATAGTGCGCACACGGGCACACACTCTGCTCCCCTAGTTCACATGCCCGCTCTGGATATTCTCAGTGCTCTTGAACATTTGCACTATAAAATGTCCACACAAAGACACTGCTGAGAAAGGAACCCACAGCCCCAACTGCGATCTGCACAGACCTTCCAGAAAAGCACCTGCAGCCAGATGCGAGATGCACCAAAAGTCATTTTGAACCATGGGTATTAATGGCAAACTTGTGAAAGGCCACCTAGCGCAAATGCGATCGGGACACAATATGGACACTATAATTAAAAGTGCATAAAATGGCAGGTGTCCATTACCAGCCAATGACAACAGGCAGCATCTGAACAAATTGCGCATGAAGGCCCGAAAACAGGAGTGAGCTTAACTGGTGCTGTGTGTGTGTGGGGCGATATATCGAGCTTTGGAGATATACCAATATATATTTTCAATATCGATATAGGATGAGACAATATCGTTAACATCAAGATATATACATACATACAACGGAATTGCTTGCTGCATAAATGCATGTTTTTTACCTCCTCCCTACTTTTGTCTGTGGCCCCTCTGTGTGTCCCCTAAATTTGATTCCTGCAGATGCCACTGGTGTATAAGGCTATATCACTTAAGTCCTACGTATCCAGCCCACCAGAATGGGGAAATTAACACTGCAGGTCATGATTGTGGGCCAAAAAGGCATCGGTAATCAGAAAAAGATACTGTCAAGACTGTTTTAACAACCATTGGTGTCAAATATTCGATTCCCCGCCTTGATAAAAGTTGTGAAGTAAATGTGCGGATGACCCACAGACGAATATGCAATGTGCATAAAGCTGGCATTTATTTATTTATTTATTTATATATTTATAAGGCGCCGAAAACCTGCAGGGATCAGGGCGCGACAAAGACACAGGGACAGTGGAGAGATGGGACAGAACAGTAAGAAGGATCAGGCTTTACAAGGCCGCAGGATGGTAAGTGATAAGAGATTTCTTACTTGAATAGCGTGGTTTTTAGCTGTTTCCTAAACAATAGCAAATTGCTTGCGTGCCTGAGGTTCCGAGGTAGCTCATTCCAGTAGGAGATGGCCTTGCTAGGAAATGCTCTGCCTAGAGCAGTATATTTTGCTCTGGGGTGACTAGGCTTGAGCAATCCTTGTTTAGCGGATCTCAAGCTTCGTCCTGGCTCGTACCAGTTGAACTCCTTCTTCAAGTATAATGGAGCTGTTCCGTTAAGGCAGCGGTGAACCAATGTCAGTGATTTGAAAATGATACGTTCAGTGACCGACAGCCAATGGAGGTCTTTTCTGTCTGTTGTAATGTGTTCGCGTTTGGACTTACCCGCAACGGTCCGGACGGCATTATTCTGGATGATTTGACATTGCTTTAAGCAGCTGCTACTGGCACCCAGTAATAAGGCGTTTCCGTAGTCCAATCGTGACAAGATGGTGGCTCTTGCTAGTGTGGCACTGTTTTTGGTGTCAAGAAGAGGTCTAATGCAGCAGAGGAGCCTCTGATAATATTGACAGTTCCGTTTTAGGTAAGCGGTTTGTGCTTTGGAACCTAGAGATGATTGTAGGTAAATGCCTACACAGGCGCTACTTGACAAAGGACATCTGTCCGAATCAGAAAAATAATGACTGCAGCTTCCTTTTTGGGAGCTATATTCATCATCAAAGTTAACACCAAATGCACTAGGTCTATTGCGCTTTAATGTGTGACCCCAAAGCATCCATTGGGAGTCCTTTAAATTAAGTGGTTGCAACAGAAGATGATTTATTAAAAGGGTGTCATGTTTTACATTGTTTGCCCCAATCCTTAAAAGTTGGGCGAGATAAGACATATTTGGTGAAATAGTTTCCATCTCAAATCAACAATATTGCTGCATTTCAAGGCCATTACCACTTGGTAATGGCATTCCGACCAAGTTAAATCCAGGTCCTCGACCGCTAACACTTGGTAACCTCCCATACAGGGTGGCATTTTTGCTATTAAAAGGATACAATGTTCTGCTTAGAATAAGGAAAGGCAAAGGAGAAACGTTGGAATGTTGGGATAGAGGATACTAGCAGCTATTATTGCACTGTGCCACTGCATTGCCTTCAATGAAACAGCCGACACTCGGGTGTTCTATAATTCAAATTAAAAATGTAGTTCTTCGCAAGGCCTGCTCGTCCATAAATGGGCGAGGAGGCGTGGACCCACCTGTTCCCTCGCCAATTTTGGAGGAGCTGAGGAGCCAACCCAGTGTAAACATTGTGTGTTCCCCTATGCTGCTTTTTGCAGCTGAGGGAGTGCTTCTGGGCTGGCTGAACTGTCAAAGGGAAATGCAGTTTCCCTTTGACAGTTTTGTTCCCCAGCTGCGCATGCTCAATGAGCCATGGAATGCTCAGGAAGTTTTGCTTCCACAGCCTTGCATAGCCAAATTGGAAATGATGGATGGGTAACTGCATGTCTGTATGTGCGAGGGGGCGCTCCTCTGCCTCACCGCAAATAAAGACATGGAGAGGTGCTTCTTTACCAATGCTCCAGCTCCTGCATGCATGTGCAGGAGTTATGAAGCTGACTCCTATTCGTACTATGAGGGAGCTGGAGCGCTGGGAGGAAACAAATTTCAGGACAGACGCAGAAGGTAAGTTTATGTTAAATATTTAACTATGTGTATGGATGCGTGTATGGTTGAGTTATGAGGGCGTGCATGATGATGATGGGTGCTTGTGTGAATGAGTGAGTGCATGATGCGTATTAAATGAATGTTGCATAGAGTGAGTATGTGTGTGTGTGCTGGGCCACGTAGATGATTTTGGTGAGGGGGGGAGGAGGTTTGTACAACAATGGCATTTTAAAAATGCCATTGTGGCACAACTGCCCTCCCCACTGGCAAACTTAAGATCTCCTTCTGTGGCGCTGGGGGTCCAGGGGACAGGGATTCAATTTTTTTACTGGACATTTAATAGATGTTGTGTAAAAAAATACCATGCTTGCCCCTTGGAACCCCAGTACCTGGTATACACACATGATCACATTGATTGTGTTCATGTGCGAGTAGCTGGGGATCCAGGGGGCAAGTGTCAAACTGGAAATTATATTGTGCCTTCTATTGCTATGAATATATGTATATTGGCCTATGCCAAGCTGCTAACAAGCTACTTGTGAAGAAATTCGTGTTGCAAGGTCCTGACCCTAGAATCAATGTAAACGGCCATTTTAGGTTCTCTCTCCCTGTAAAGTCACCCTGTGAGTTAAAATGGTGGACAATGTCATTCAGAATAGAACACGGCCGTCATGACCCCTGTGTACAGCTAATATGTAACTTGCCTGCAGGCCACTTGTTAGGGTCATGAACTGAGACGGCTGACCTGTGTGTAATGGATTACCTGTGTCAACGAAACTGATCTATGAACATAGATTAACTGCAATGATGTTTGAATAACTGAATGGGAATGCCCGTTTAACTACATTGTATAAACTATGCCCTAAGGCTTAATGTTAAACCTATAGAATACACTGTTGCCATTTTGACTTGATGTGTAAACCAAAGATGAACTAGATACATATAGACGAACAAATTAGAACCAAACCTGGCTCGAACCCTAGATCAGTAATGTATTTATGGAATACTTAACCCGCAGTAGGGCTGGACAGCAGGCTGAAAATTGCATAAAAGCCTGACTGTTTCAATGAATATTCCCACTCACTGAACACACCGAACCACGCTGGAGTTCGCTGTGTTGTACTGAGGGCCGATAGCTATCTGATTTGTCTTTGACTTTTCTGTAACTGTTCAGCATAAAATAAAGACCATTGTATGTTCCTTTGTAACCTGTGTTTGGTACATTTCCTTTTTGGGCTACCCAGCCTCATATTATTTCTTTGTTTTCACAGTTGGCGCCCTGAATAGGGACCCTCAAGATTGATGCCGGATTGTTGAAGGTTGACGCATGCTATCGGACCGGGATCGGACGGTGTGACATAAAGGGCCCCACTGAACGAGACGCGACACCTCAGCAGCGCTGCACGACCCGATCCTTGGACGTTAAGCGTGTGGTCCGAGACGGCATCTTGACGAGGGTCCATTTCTTGAGGCGGGCGGATTTGCCGAAATCACCAAACACAAGGTAAAATTTGTTAGGTAAGTTCTTTGAAATCCGATCGGACCTCCTTAGGTTTGGTCAGGTGAGTCGTGACCCGATTCTTAATTTAATACGCAGACACAATTATTTACCAGGTAACACCAAGAATTTAAGATATGCCTGGGAAATTGTCTACCTGCTTTAGGGCATTATTCCGCACCGACAGACAATCTTTGGAATTTAGCCATCCGGCACCACAGGAGGGGTCGCCGGCATGTACTATGTACTGTAAGCATGGCATTAGAAGTATAGTATTTAATGATATTTGGCACAGACAAACCAGACATGCCTCCGAACTTCAGTGGCCAATCAATGGGAGTTTTGAGATCCTTCGTATTGAATATTTGGAGTCAGTCTTGTTAAAGAAGAAGGCTAGACCTGCAGCATTTGATGTTTTGCAGTATTGGAAAAGAGAAGCGTTGCAACAGCTTAAAAGTAGGGAAAAACATGCGCGCCGTCATAAAACGAATGCTGAAAAAGCATTGTTATAAGATCAGGACAAACAGTCTGAGGCGACTCAAAATATGGATAGGGCTTTCTCACTCGGTATTCAGAAAATCTATCCTTCTAAAGATCTTCATGTTTCTGATGAGTTTATTGACAAATTGCTAAATGAACGAAGGTCTGGTGCCTCTGCACCGCCTCTGTATGTTCCTCTTCCTGCTGCTGTACCTCTTCCTTCCTGTTATTCCTGCTCTCCCTGCTCAAACTATTGTTCCTATTCCTCCGGTAGTCGTTCCTCCACCTGCTCCTCCATCTCTTCCCATTGCACCGGTAATAGTACCTCCATTGAATTTGTCTGCACCCCCACTCCCAAGTAGTCCTGTACCGCTTATAGTTGATCAGGGCGCGGGGTCGAGGGTTGTTACTCGTAATACTGTTCCTACAGAAAAGAAACAGGATTTGTTTGCAGGGGCTAAGCATTGTATAGAGAGGGATGATCAATCTAATGTTTTTGCCACACTTTCTAATATGGATAATTTTCCTGAGAAAAATGTTTTCATTGAAGGTTTAGGGATTCATTTGTGTGTAATGTGGGGAAGATTAAATAATGTAGATCTCCCACAAGGGTTAAGAGATTTAAACACTGTAGCATTTTCAAGAGACACTGTGGAGAAAGTAAATGAGCATGTTGAGAGGATATTTGAGTATAGAAAGGAGTTGGAAATGTTACAGAATGAGGATGACAAAGGGGAAAGTATGTATGTACAGAAACGGTTTCTTCCGTGTCGTAAATTGATATCTGAGGAAACGCGAATTTGTAAGAAAGACACGATTAGATGGATTTCAGACATATCGATAACTCCAGTTGAGGTATATGACACATACAGTCAATATACGCTAGAAATGCAGAGGAAAGTGATACAGGTAATGGTAGAGTACCTGCAGGATGAGTGTGTAAAAAGGAAGATTAGTTGTCCCACAGAGTTATTGAGCATTTATAAGAGAGCTTTTTCACTTGACACTTCATCTGCTTTAGCGCTCGACTTAGCTCTGTTGCTTAGTAAGCGTTCGGAGTTGCCTATATCTCAGCTGCCTATGAGAGAGGTACGTCCGACATTTGTCCCAAAGGTTGAGATTCCTGCTAATGTTGCAGCAGGTACACCTGCTGTGGACATTCCCGCACATTATGTATCGCAGTTTGTTCACGTCCCGTTTTCACGACAGGAAGTGAACACTATTAGACAATCCATTCCCGACATTAGGAAAAATCCGACAGGGTTCTATAAAGAGATAGAGTCCGTTTTGCAGTCCTCAGTGTTCACCCTAGGCGACATTGATTTGTTGTTTCCTGTACTCCTGCCCGTAGATTTGTGGAAACAGGTTAGAACTATAGACGACGTACCTGGGTTGGGAGATACGTGGGCTAACATAACTAGGCTTGACGGAGAAAGGCCAGCTGGAGAGAGACCGCCTCAGTTGATACTAACTTTGCCTGACAGAATCGTTGCTAATTTAAAAACCATAATTCCCGAAAAGAGAATTATTTGGGACAAGTTTACGGCCTGTGTCCAAAGAAAGTCTGAGGGTGCTACCGAGTTCTTTAATCGGTTCGAACAAGTATTCTCGGATGTCAGTGGACAAGACTTAGGCACAGAGTCTGGGAAAAGATTATTTGTGGACAAATTTGTAAGTGCATTGCTGCCTGACATCCAGTCACAAATTATGTCTTCCGAGAGCGCTTGGCAGGCGAAGTCTCAATCAGAAGTACTGCACATGGCTCAGTACTACGAGAACCGTGTCAACAATTAAAAAGATAGAGTCGAGAAGAGAAGGAACAAGTTACTTACCTGTAACTGTTGTTCTCCAGCATGGGTCTGGCATGGATTCACATGCTCATGAATATTCCCCGTCGTCAGGCTGGGAATTCTCGGTAAAGAAAAAAATCAGTATCAGTTTCGTTTCTGATCTGTCTTTCTTAGTAGTAACCAATCACTGATCTCTGGGTCATACTGCCCCCTGCCAATGACTGCCCTCTACCTAAGCCCCTCCCCTGGCAGCCATCCTCAGATTTGGTAGCACATAAAGTGGCAGTATGACCAAGTGAAGAGCCGCAGAGGGGAGGGAGGGAGGGTTCGCATGTGAATCCATGCCAGACCCAAGCTGGAGAACAACAGTTATAGGTAAGTAACTTGTTCCTTCTCCAGCATTGGGTCTGGCATGGATTCACATGCTCATGAATATAAGAATACATAGCAGTATACACATGCACAACCACGGGAGGTGGCAACAGGCTCAACATTAAGCAATACAACAACTCAACATTAAGCATCTCTTACCTCCTCACCAGGCTCATCTTAAGCGAACAGGTTGCGCAGCACTGCTTGGCTGACCCTGGACTCCTCCCTGGAGTCCCGATCGACGCAGTAGAATCTTGTGAAGGTGTGCATCGACCTCCACATAGCAGCCCTGCCGATGTCCAGCAGGGGCACACCAGACAGGAACGCCGTGGTAGCAGCGATCGCTCTGGTCGAATGGGCTCTCGGACGGCCGGGCAGCGGTCGGTTTGCCAACCGGTGACAGTGCATGATGCAGCCGGAGAGCCATCTGGAAATGGAAGCCTTCGAGAGAGCCTTCCCATGATTCACAGGTCCAAAGTTCACAAACAGCTGTGATGTCTTCCGAAAACTCTTTGTGCGGTCCACGTAGAACTTCAGCGCTCTAGCCACATCCAGCAAGTGCAAAGTCCCCTCGGCCGGAGACGAAGGCGACGGGAAGAAAACTGGCAACACCAAGGGCTCGTTGAGGTGGAAGTCCGACGGCACCTTGGGCATAAAGGAGGGGTGCGTCCTCAGCACCACCCTCGTGTCGTGAAAAGTCAAGTATGGAGGCTTGCAAGATAGGGCCTGGATCTCTCCCACTCGTCGTGCGGAGGTGATGGCCACAAGAAATGCTGTCTTCCACGACAGGAACTTCAACGGCGCCAAATGCATAGGCTCGAATGGGGCCCCCATGAGCCTGGTCAGCACCACGTTGAGCTCCCACGCCGGGGCAGGGGCCTTCACCGGCGGGAACGATCGGAATAGTCCCTTCATAAATTCCTTCACCAGGCGATGAGACCACAAGGACGCCCGTTCTGTAGTTCTGGTGTATCGGGAAATGGCAGCCAGATGTATCTTGATGGAGGCGTGAGCCAGTCCAGTTTTGGCCAGCGACAGTAGGTACGGCAATACTTGAGGGGCCGTAATCCGCAGAGGGTTAATCTTCTGTGCACGGCACCAGATAGAGAACCTCTTCCACTTATGTCCATAGCATTTGAGAGTTGAGGACGCCCTGGCTTTTGCAAGAACCTCTCTGCAGTCAGCCGGGATATCTTATTCTCCAAACTCTAGTGCTGCAGGAGCCAAGCCTGCAAGTTCAGCGACTCCGGGTCGTGATGGAGAATGGCGCCTCCTTCTCTGGAGAGAAGATCTGCGTCTGTCGCCAGCTTGATAGGTGGGGACGCTGACAAGTCCAGAAGGTCCGGCAACCAGATCTGTCTCGGCCATGCCGGTGCGACGAGGATCATCCTGCACCTGGACCTCTTGAGCTGGTTGATGAGCCGGAGCAGCAACGGCAACGGAGGGAACGCGTACAGGAACAGGCCGTCCCAAGGGAACGAGAAAGCATCGCCCATGCTCCTCGGTGTGCGAACCTGCTGGTGAACCTCTGGCACTTGGAGTTCGTCGCAAACAGATCAATCTGGGGTTTGCCCCACCGTTGAAAGAGCCGATCCACCTGGTCCTGGCGTAGTTCCCACTCGTCGCACGAGCGCAACTCCCTGCTGAGTGAGTCGGCGATGGTGTTTTTTATTATTCCTGCCAGGTGGAAGGGAACCAGAAACATCCCTTGGATGACGGCCCAGTGCCACAGATCCTGGGCCTCCTTGGATAGGGCTGGGGATCTGGTGCCTCCCTGCTTCCGGATGTAGAACATCGTGGTGGTGTTGTCGGTGAAGATCCTCACCACTTTGTCCTTGAGGGACGGAAGGAACAATTTCTACGAGCCAGAACATGGCTCGTAGCTCCAGGATTTTGATGTGAAGAGACCTCTCCTCCGGGAGCTAGAGGCATCTTGCATGGAGATCTCCGGTGTGGGCCCCCTATCCCTCCAGGGAGGCGTCGGTCGTTACTGTCTCCTGATACGCCGGGGCCTGAAAGTCCATGCCTACCGCGAGGTGCGCACGGGCACCCCACCATAGAATCGCCTGACGGAACTCCTCGTCGAACGGGATCCTGTCTTCGAAGCTGCCCGCCGCTTGAATCCAGCGGGTGTCGGGAAACTCTTGTAGCTGACGCATCCAAAGTTTGCAAAGGGGCAGAAGGTAGATGCATGAGGACATCATCCCGAGGAGGGACTTGATGGACCTCACTCTGGCCACATCCGTGGCTAACAGGCGCTGCACCTTGCCCAAAATGGCCTTCGTCCTCTCTTCCGACAGAGATGCCAGTCGCTTCACTGTATCGAGCTTCACTCCCAGAAACAGTGCCACCTGCGACGGGACCAGATGGGATTTGGGGTAGTTGATGGCAAATCCCAGCTTCGTGAGCAGGCGGACGGTCCTCGCTGTGTTTTCGACGGCGAGTTCTCTTGACCTTGCACGGATTAGCCAGTCGTCTAGGTAGGGGTAGACGTGGAACCCTTGCAGGCGCAGCCGTGCCGCCACAGGTGCGAGGCACTTGGTGAACACCCTGGGTGCCGATTTTAATCCAAACGGGAGGGCTCTGAATTGGTAGTGACGCCCCTGGATTACGAATCTGAGGAACTTTCTGTGTCCTTTTAGAATGGGGATGTGGAAGTAAGCCTCCTCCAGGTCCAGTGACGATAGGAAGTCGCCCTCCTCCAGCTGTCCCAGCACGTGCTGGAGGGTGACAATCCTGAATTTCTGTGCCTTGATGTACCTGTTCAAACGACGCAGGTCCATGATGGGGCGCCAACCGTCTGTCTTCTTTCTGACGAGGAATTATCTTGAGTGTACCCCGGAGCCCCGGAGCCTCTTGGGGACAAGCTCGATGGCACCCTTCTTGAGCATTGCCCTTAGCTCCAACAGCAGTTGAGGGACGTGATTCTCCTTCCTGGCCAGGGGAGGAATGTGAGGACACTTCTTTTGAAATTCCAGCGAGTGTCCGCGGGCCAGGGTGTCCAGCACCCAACAGTCGGTGGAGATGGACTCCCACACGCTGACGAACGTCGTCAGACGGCCTCCCACTGGGGTGCTTCGGTGGGGGCCCCGACGCTACGGCCGGTCCAGTCCTGCTTGGAAGAGGCCTTGCCGCCTTGGCCTCCTTGCCGACGGTGGCGAGACCCTCCTTGCTTGCTGCGGCCTCTGTAGGCCTCCTGGGACAAGGAGGGGGCCGCCTGGCTGTAAGTAGAAGAGCCGCCGCTGGATCCTTTGGAGGCTCCCTGTCTGCCTCCAGAGTTCCGAAAGGGCCGCCATTGCTGAAGGACTCCTAGGGCACGGGCTGTTTCCGTGTCTGTCTTGATGGCCTGGAGCGACTCATCCACCGTCTTTCCAAAAAGGGTGTTGCCGTCGAACGGCATGCCCACACTCTGGTCTGGACGTCCTGGCGAATGTCCGTCGCCTTGAGCCATCTTTCGTCGTTAGAGGCAAACCCTGTTGCCCAGTTGGCGAAATCCGGTATCGGCAATGTCCGTTGCCACCGTTATGACGTGATCCAACGCCACCTCTCCTTCCTGCAGAATCTGTAAGGCCTCGCCCTCTTGTCGTCCGGTAGAAAGTCTAGCGTGACTCGTCGTCCCATGGAGTCCAACTTCTTGCCCTCGCTATCCGGCGGGGAAGTGGAAGTTGAAGCCGCCGCACCGCTGCTTTCTTCTTGGCCGCTGCCGAGACAACAGAGTCCAGCGTGGGCTGGGCCCTGAGGCACAAGGGGGCGGCATCGGGGACCCGGTACTTCTTCTCGTACCTGTCCCTCTTGGCAGGTGTCGTGGAAGGGGTCTTGAGAATAGCCAGCCCCTCGTCCCAGATGTCGTTGAGCAATGGCACGCGAGGACCGTCTTTCTCTGGGCCTCTCGTCGTTGGTAAAGAAAACCTTCCTTTTTCTGTTCCTCAGGGCAGAGCCGGATGCCCTGGCTATCATGGCGTGAAAAGAGCCAATTTCATCGGGCGGAGAGGCCCGAGGGGGGGGTGATGACGGGATGTCCATTGTGTCATCGCCGCCATCGTCGTCCGTCCCCGTCGCTGTATCCATCGCCGTATCCTCCCGAGGGTCCGGTGAGGGGGATGAGGGGTCCACAGGCCTCGCGGGCATGAAGGGCAGAGCGGGGTGGACTCTCCTCCGCTTGTTCGGAGGGCTTCCCGACGGGCCTGGTTCTGGATCCTCCGTCGGGTTCCGTGGTAACCTCATCCTTATCTCAGTACATAAGGATTGGATCGCCAACAGAATGGCCGCCGAGCTATCCTGGGGTTCGGGTAATGGCTGCGACGGACGGGATGGCTGCTCCACTGGGCCCTCGTCGTCGCCATCGTTGCTATCTTCGATCACATCAGCGGGAACCTTCCCCTGGGATCAAACTTCTCGAACCTCTCGTTGAGGCCTATGAACCTCTCGTTGAGGCCTTTCACGGTTTCCACCGGATCCTCCTCGGAGGCTGAATCCGAGTCCGTAATGGCCACGCCCCCCCTCTTTTTCCGCGGGGGTCTTCATGGGGGTCTTAACGGTGGTCTGGAAAGAGGATTCCCTCCGCGGCGGCAGGGAAACTCTGGGCCCCGAGGTCGCCTCCACTGGCGTAGCCTCTGCCAGCTTCACCAGGGCCGCTGCGACAACCTCCTTTGCTGGGTGGATCAAGGCCCTCACCACCTTAGGTGCGTCCTGGGCCTTTGCTTTGGGGGGAGGGTCATCCCAATCGCTCCCCCTTGGCTCCCTTTGAGATCGACCGGGGCCTCTCCAGAAGCTTACCCGGGTTCTCGGACTTCCTCTTCCCCGAACCCGAGCGCTGGCTCGTGGTTGATCGTGCCGGGGAAGTCACACCCTGCCTGGCAGCTGAGGAGCCCGACCTTTCGGCGCTCCCGGTGCCCGCAGACTCACGGTGCTTGGCCTTCTGTTGGGCCCCAATGGCCGGGGTGCCCTCACAGGACTTAGAAGACCGCTCAGACTTTTTCTTCGCCTTCTCACCTGCTGTGCCCTTCTCCAGCCAAGCGGCGAGGTGGGAACGACGATCTTGCTTGGTCCGTTCTGACAGGTTCTTGCAGAACGCACAGTCCTTCTCCACGTGCGTCTTGTCCTCATGAAGGCAGTAGAGACATCTCGAATGCTCGTCCTCCTTGAAAACATTTTGCAATCTGCATCCTGGGCAGCTCCTGAAAAGCTTGGATCCAGGCGTCGAGCTTCCCTTGTCCTGGGCCATGTCCGTTGAGGTCGGCCACAGATCTTCTGGATTCCTCCAAGAAGCGTAACTCGACGAAAACTTCACCCTTGAGGGGCGTAGAAGAATTCCAAAACGGGTCCCCATTATCGGAAATAGAAACGGTGGAGCTTGAGGCTCGATTAACTGAAAATATTAGAAAAATCTCCTGAAAAAGCGCGAAAACGTAGTAAAATCTCAAGAGCTAAAACACGAGGACTCACAACACTTGAATGTGCAGTAAAAATCTGAGGATGGCTGCCAGGGGAGGGGCTTAGGTAGAGGGCAGTCATTGGCTGGGGGCAGTATGACCCAGAGATCACTGATTGGTTACTACTAAGAAAGACAGATCAGAAACGAAACTGATACTGATTCTTTTCTTTACCGAGGATTCCCGGCCTGTCGACGGGGAATATTCATGAGCATGTGAATCCAGCCAGACCCCATGCTGGAGAAAAGGTGATTTAAAGACTAAAGTATTGTTACAACAAATTGTTAGAGGCCCCAGAGGGGGTAGTTCGCAGATTAGAGGTCAGTATGTTCCACAAGGGAATGTGCCGTTGGGTCTTGTGAACATTAATCAGTGTGCCTATTGTCGCCAGGAGGGTCATTGGCGTCCACAATGCCCCGTCCTTTGATAGAGGTCGAATAACACATTTGGAAATATGGGTAGACGATCCAGAGGTCGCCCGGGGTAGGGGGCCCTGGTAGAGGTCGGTTTTCACAGGATCCCCAGCAACCTTTTTCACAGGACAATCAGACTTTGAGTGTGGATACTAGAAACATATTTGATCATCTTTCTGCTGCATATCTATCTGAAGAGCTTCCTTTTGATGATATTTTGTTTCGCTAGGATTGCCCGAAGCAGGGTTTGGTACCTACACCTATTTCCGTTAATCAGAAAGGTCCCTACGTTGAAATGGTAGTGGGAAATAGGTAACATCAGTTTTTTATAGACACTAGAGCACAGAAGTGTTCCCTTGATCATTCTCGGGTTCCAAACATTTCATTGTCAGGGCAAACCAATGTTTCTGTAGGGTTTTCTGGCACACCAGTTGTCTGTCCGGTTTATTCGCCGGTACCTATCTCTTTGGATCCCTTTACGGACCACTGCCATTTCTTTTGACTTCGAATTGTGGATAGAATTTGTGGGGGTTAAATCTGTTGAAGGAATTAAATGCGGTAATTCATTGTTCTTCTGATGGAGTGCGTTTGACGATTTCACCACAGCAACTTTCTGTCTCTCAATTCTTGACTAGAGCTTTGCCGCCTGAATTCAGTAATGTACCAGAGTGTTTGTGGGCAGTGGACGACAATGAGGTGGGTGTTTTGCAGATTGAGCCTGTCAAAATAGTTTTGAAACATGGAATTAAGCTGCCGCGCATTCCACAGTATAAGATTTCAGTTGAGGGTGAGCAAGCCTTGAAATGCATTGTTTCTGATTTTGTGCATCGTGGGGTAATTGAGGAAATTGCAGGTAGTTTGTGCAATAGTCCGATTTTACCCGTGTACAAGAAAGGCAATAATGCAATTCCATTCCGTTTCATAATTGATTTGCGTGCCATTAATAAAGTCATCGCTCCGCAATTTCCAATTGTGCCTGATGTGACGACAATATTAACTATTATTCCAGCTACAGCTACTTACTTTAGTGTTGTGGACCTGAAGAATGCTTTCTTCAGTATTCCTATACACAAGGACAGTAGATACTTGTTCGCGTTCACCTGAGGGGGACGCTCGTTCACATTTACTTGTTCACCTCAAGGTTACACTGAGAGTCCTAGTATTTATAGTAGGGCTTTGAAAGAACAGCTTGATACTCTTGAATTGCCCTCTACTTGTACTCTGCTTCAGTATGTTGATGATTTGCTTTTAGCTGCAGACTCTGAGAGCGCTTGTAAGGAGGGCACTGTGTTGTTGCTTATTCATCTAGATAAACATGGTCACAAAGCTTCGCTTAAAAAGTTTCAATATTGTTGCCAGGAGGTCGCCTATTTAGGCTATCTCCTGTCAAAGGAGGGAAGAAGATTGACACCTGAAAGGATAAAGTTAATTTCTGGCATGTCTGTCCCAAATAAACAGAAGGAAGTTAGAGCCTTGATAGGTATAGCTTCTTACTATAGGTTGTGGATCCCGAATTTCTCACTAGTGATAAAACCGATGTTGGCCTTGACAAAGAAGGGCATTTCTTCGCCATTGCCATGAAACACGGAACACCAGCAATCATTTGTGTTGCTCAAGACTGCATTATGCTCGGCACCAGTTTTGGGCACACCAAATTATGAAAAGGCCTTTGTGTTGTTTGTGCATGGATGTGATTGATGTGCTTTGGCTGTATTAACGCAGGAACATGGAGGGAAGAATAGGCCATGCGGTTACTTTTCTTCCCCCTTGATCCTGTAGCATGCGCTTTGCCAAGATGTTTGCGAGCTGTCGCTGCTGCTGCTGCGTCTGTAAAGCAGAGTGAGGGAATAGTTCTAGGCCATGATCTAACCCTCATGGTGCCTCACTCTGTGGATGTTCTACTGAACCCAAACGCAACACCTCACTTCTGCATGGTTGATGAGAAATGAATTGATCTTGTTTGCTCCTCACATTCAAATTAAGAGGTGTTGTGTTCTTTATCCGGCTGAACTCCTACCTTTCCCGCAAGGTACTGCTTGCAGTGATGAAGAGTCACACGATTGTCTGTATGCTACCGAACAAGAAACAAAGGCTAGATTTGATCTAAAGGACACTCCTTTGGATAATGCACAAGGGGAGCTGTTTTGTGATGGCTCCTGCTTTAAACTTCCGGATGGTACATCCACAGCTGCTTATGCAATCACCACATTGAGCACGGTTGTGGAGACCAAGAGAATCGCACAGGCCGCAGAGATTATAGTATTGACCCGAGCTTGTAAACTTTCCAAAGGGCTTACAGTAAATATATATACCGATATTCCGTATGCCTTTGGGGTTGTTCACAACTTTGGGAGACTTTGGTCAGAGAGAGGGTTTTTAACTTCGCATGGCACCAAGATTCAACATGGCTCCCTGATAGTACAACTGCTCTCAGCGCTTGCGCTCCCTACTCAGTTAGCGGTCGTGAAATGTGCAGCACATCGAAAGATTGTAGATGATATTGGAAAAGGGAATGCTTTCGCTGATCAGATAGCTAGACAAACTGCCATTGATCTCTTCACGGAGATGTATGTTTCAAGGGAGACTGTAGATGCCTATGCAATGGATGAGAGTGTTGGGTCTGTACGGGATATCCAAGCTGATGCCACAATGGAAGAGTCTAAGAGGTGGGCTGAAGGCTTGGGGAAACTTGATGATGATGCGTGTTGGGTGTATACGGTCGAAGGGAAATGGCTGCTACCTGACGCCTATGTCATGATGATGGTTGTCATGGCACATGGCGCTACACATGTTTGTGCCCAGCAGGTTACGAAAATGTTAGAGAAAGTTTGGGCAAATGACAAGATTTCAAAAATTGCCCAGCGCTATGTCCAGAACTGCATGATTTGCCTACAACACAATGTGGGAAAGGGGACATCAACTCCAAGGGGAAGTTTTGTGACACCCTCTGTCCCAATTGAAGTCATCCACTTTGATTTTATTGAAATGGAACGGTGTAGCAATTTAAAATACGTCCTTGTGGTCGTTTGTGCCTTCAGTAAATGGGTCGAGGCTTTCCCTGTCAAAGATGCTACAGCCATGACCACTGCGAAAACCATGTTAAAAGAGTACTTTCCGCGGTTCGGTTTGCCGAGAGTTATCTGGTCGGACAATGGTCCACATTTTATCGCTGCTCTAATTCTATAGATATGTGTGGCATTGCAAATTGACAAACGATTCCATTCGGCCAGACATGCTCAGAGCGCCGGACTAGTGGAAAGACACAATGGTATCATCAAGAATAAGCTCGCTAAGACGTGTGCCGGCACTAAACTAAAATGCCCAGACGCCTTACCGATCGTGTTTTTATCCATGCGTGCAACCCCTCAAACTAAGACTGGGCTCTCTCCATTTGAGGTGGTAATGGGGAGACCTGCCAATATCTGGAAGCTTCCAAAATGCCGTGCACTAAGAAATGTTGAAAATGTATTACTTTCAGACTATTGTAGCCAGTTGACTAAAAACCTGTATTTCATTTATCACCAGGTACATGAAGCTTTACCTGTGCGATACGAGGGCCCGGGCCCCAGCATACGGCCAGGGGAGTGGGTGCTCGTGAAGTCCTTTGAGCGCTCCTCCTGTCTTGCACCTCGGTGGCGGGGCCCATTCCAGGTCCTGCTGGTCACCCAGACAGCGGTCCGCGTTGCAGGCCGGAAGCATTGGATCCACGCGTCGCATGTCAAGAAACTTCCTCACCCAGTGCCACACGTTACAGAAGAAACAGAACCCCTCGCTAACGCTGCAACCAACGATCCCAAAGCAGTAAAAAGCACCCAGAGTGTGTCGGAGAATCTCTCTGAGCCTGTGAGGCTTGGGGAAGCCGCCATTTTGTCTCCACACTCTCCAAAAGTTTTGCATCCGGAAACTGCTGTCCCAAATTCGGCATCTGCACTTGTCTCTGATACGTTGCTTCCAACGGGAAGTGACGACACATTGTTTCCGGATCAATCAGTACCAGGAACAGCAAAGTACAATCTACGTCCAAGAAAATAGACATACGGCACGGTTTTGCTGTGCATCTGATAGACTTACGGCACAGTTTGGTTGTGCATTCGGAGAAGGAAAAGAGTCATCGAGGGCTTGCCTTTTGCCCAAATTTGAGAAAAGGGGATTCTGTTGGCTAGGGTTGTGGAAGGACTAAGAAGTCACGGGACCGGGGGTTCGCCAGCAACAAACATTGGGGTTTCCATCCGAAGACTACAATGCCTGCTACCACCACTGCTCGTATTGGACTTGTAAATGATCGGGTGACCAGCCGGGACAATGGACAAAATGCCTGGGGCCCAAAAACGTATTGCTGTGTTTTTATGATATTTGGTTTTATAATAGTCACTGTCTCAGGCTTTTGGTACTTTGAAGAAACTCATCCTTTAGAGTCTTTGCTGCCGACTGAAAATGTACCCACTGTTCCTAGACCTTTTGTACATTTGCATACTTTGTCTCCTAGAGATTTCCAGCATAGACAAAAATATCATAATAATACTTTACTACTTATCATGAATGCTACACATGCCATCTTTAATAGGTCCAACTGTTGGGTCTGCTCACATTTACCGCAACATGGGGATAAGGGGCTAGGTTGGTACATTCACCCTTTACCTTTGACAACTGCTTGTTATGCTTCTCTCAGAGCACTGTTCTTTGGTCGTTGGAACGATAGCATCTCGGGGAACTTTGATGGCACTAATTTGAATAGTTTTGAGAAACGTGTTTTGACTCCCCTGGGATGATCGCTTTTCGCAAATAGGAGTAAGCTCAACATTGCTTCTATTAGGCCTTCTGATAGACTGTCTCGTCCTTTCCAATGTTTGATTTCCTTTAAAATGGATCTGATAGGCAATAAGGACGCCATGCCTCCTTCCTACACTGTTAACCATATCCCCAATTCAGTTTCTTTCTGCATACAGAGGAATGGCACTCGGTCAATGGGGGATTTTAAAGGTTGTGTCAACGTTGCAAATTTGACTGGGGAAGACAGACCTTTGTATTTAGGCGAACCTGTCTATTTCGTTTGCGGTAATGTAGCATTTCCATGGTTACCCAGGGATTGGCAGGGAACTTGTTATCTAGGAATCCTATTACCTGGGGTGTTCATAGCAAGTACTGTAGAAGTTTCAAAGGCTCGTCCACGGCGAGACGAGAATGGTGACACTCCGGCACAGGTTTCGGGAGATGTAGCGAAATCATTCGTTCCATTCTTTGGGCAGATAGCGAATTCTGAAGAAATCAGGAGACTAGTGAGAGTACTGGAGAGAACCATCAACCGGACCACAGATATACTCTATAACATGACATTAGAGCAGAAAGCGATCAGATTAGTAGCACTTCAGAACCGAATGGCATTAGATGTCGTTCTGGCTGAACGTGGTGGAGTATGTAAATTAGTGGGGTCGCTTGCTGTGTTTTCGTACCAGATTCCTCCCCAACTATCTTCAAGGCGATACAGA
Source organism: Ambystoma mexicanum (assembly GCF_040938575.1). Lineage (NCBI taxonomy): Eukaryota > Metazoa > Chordata > Amphibia > Caudata > Ambystomatidae > Ambystoma > Ambystoma mexicanum. The sequence continues at coordinate 1,088,649,632 of NC_090921.1, forward strand.
ATCTGCACGTCCTTAGTTCAGAAGTGCATGTTCCCGAGGGAAACTGGGATCTTAGCGCTTGGTTCTGGGACTTCTTGCGATCTTTGGGTTGGAAAGTGCTTTCAGTCTTGCTGATCACTTTGGGAGTTCTGTTGTTCCTTTGTTGTTGTATCCAATGTCTACCTAGTATATGTTCGATGCTAGGGGTATGCTGCACTCAGGTATTAGGTGCGATAGAACATAAAGTGTATGCCCCGGATAAAACCTCCAAAGAATATCTACTGAAAGAGATTTTAGTGAACGATCTGATGGCAATAGATATTTCTGACAGCGATTCAGGGTGTATGGACGATGATGCATGGAGTTATTTGCAAGGAGATCAGAAGTAGTTTAGCACTTGGCATAGGGCAAAGGAGGGTTTGTCAAAATGGAAATTATATCGTGCCTTCTATTGCTATGAATATATGTATATTGGCCTACGCCAAGCTGCTAACAAGCTACGTGAAGAAATTTGTGTTTCAAGGTCCTGACCCTAGAATCAATGTAAACCGCCATTTTAGGTTCTCTCTCCCTGTACAGTCACCCTGTGAGTTAAAATGGTGGACAATGTCATTCAGAATAGAACACGGCCGTCATGACCCCTGTGTACAGCTAATATGTAACTTGCCTGCAGGCAACTTGTTAGGGTCATGAACTGAGACCTTGTCCTTTGCTGACCTGTGTGTAATGGATTACCTGTGTCAACGAAACTGATCTATGAACATATATTAACTGCAATGTCGTTTGAATAACTGAATGGGAACGCCTGTGTAACTACATTGATTAAACTATGTCCTAAGGCTTAATGTTAAACCTATAGAATACACTGTTGCCATTTTGACTTGTTGATGTGTAAACCAAAGATGAACTAGATACGTATAGACAAACAAATTAGAAGCGAACCTGGCACGAACCCTAGATCAGTAATATATTTATGGAATAGTTAACCCGCAGTAGGGCTGGAAAATTGTAAAAAAGCCTGACTGTTTCAATGAATATTCCCACTCACTGAGCACACCGAACCACACTGGAGTTCGCTGTGTTGTACTGAGGGCCGATAGCTATCTGATTTGTCTTTGACTTTTTTGTAACTGTTTAGCATAAAATAAAGACCATTGTATGTTCCTTTGTAACCTGTGTTTGGTGTATTTCATTTTTGGGCTACTCAGCCTCATATTATTTCTTTGTTTTCACACAAGCAAGTTATTTGTTTTATTGGCATCTATAACAGATGTCCGGGAAAATAACATGCCTGACCCCTGTGCCATACAGCGCCTTGCATACACACAACCACATTCATTTTGTGTTTGTGAGTAGCTGGCGCCCAGGGGGCATGTATGGCATTTTCTACTGGGTATGCCCTGTAAAGACTACCAGCCCAGTCCCTTTGGATTCCTAGCACCTCACATGCAATGTCATGCCCAACCCCTAAGCGCCCCCAGTGCCTCACATGCACACATAATTATCTGTGCATGTGAGGCGCTGGAGGGCCCAGGGGAAGGTATGCCGTTAATTAATAGGCATCTATGACAGATGCCCAGTGAAAAATCCCATGCCTCGGCACCCCCAGGGGCAGGCATGTCAGTTTTTACTGGGCATCTGTGCCCAGTAACAAATGTCATGGTTGTACCCTGGGACCCAATGCCTCACACACACCTGCCCCATGACCCCCCCAGCGCCTCACACTCATATAAAATGATTGTGATTATGTCAGAGTGCAAGGCGCTTGCACACCAGGGGGCAGGCATGGCATTTTTTACTGGGCACGGATGATAAAGCAAGCATGATAATTGGTACTATTCTTACTGTGGCATGACATTTTGTATTGGACATCTTTGATGAAGCAAGCATGATAAGTGTTAGTTTGTAGCTAGACTGGAATTTTGGTGCAGCCAGTTTGGACATGTTTTCATACTATGGCATGCATTTTTAATGGTACAGCCAACTGGAGTATGTTCTTACATGGGGATACTGTCATATATTGCAGAACAAGCATGGACATGTTTTCTTATAGTATCATTAATGGTATTATGGGTAAAACAACCATGAGTATGTTCTTAAATGGGAATACCAGTGTATATTGATGCAGCCAGCATGTAAATGTATGGGCACAGCCAGAGTGAAAATGCTTTTTACTGGCACATGTTGTGGGGAAAAGGCATCATGACAATGGGCCTCATTACGAGTTTGGCGGTAGCCGTGCCCGTATTATGGGCATGGCTACCGCCGAATTTGCTACCGGCACCCACAAATGGGCCATAAACAGCCCATTACGAGTTGAATGGGCCGGTAATTGCCCATTTGCGGGTGCCGGTGTTGGTGGGCTGCCGATCCCCATTCTGCCACATAGGGCAGAATGGGGGTGGGGAGCATGGTTGCACCGGCACCGTTGATAACAGTGCCGGTGCAATCACGAGTTCTGTTTGCAGGTGCTGCTCTGCACGCCTAGGCTGACCAGGCGTGCAGAGCGGCACCTGCAAGCCGAACTCGTAATGTGGCAGTACGGTAATAACGGTGTCGGTAGCACTATCGGCACCGTTGTCACTGTACCGCCACATTCGTAATGAGGCCCAGTGTGTTGGGGAAATGCTCCTGTGCACTGTTGGTGACTTGCATTTATTTTATTTTTCAATGAGTTACCTTACCAAACCAATTGGTAACTTTTTGGCCTTTTACCCAATTTTTCTAAAAAAGTCTACTCTAAAATGCCCCATTTTAACCCATTATTTTAAAGAATTTCTCGGGGGTGGAGAGAGAGAGAGGCCACCCCTGAACCCTCATTGATTTGTTCTGGATCCCTCGCTATGCTCGGTCGCTAGGGCATATCTGGAAGAAATATTTAAGCTTATTAATATTTTACACTTAAACATTTTTCAGCCGCCACTGGTTCTTCGGATAAACATAAATTACTGCTTTCCATTTTGTAACAGGGAAAAAAAATCCCTTTCCACTCAAAGTCTTCTCACAAGCAGATTCAGAACATCCTAAAAAGAGTACCAAAAGAGATTTCTCTTGTCGTGCCTGGAAAGCTTGCGCGCAAAGCACCTGAGGCGGGCACGATGCCCAGCTATTTGAAATAGGCACAGGATGTTCTATTCATCTGTAAATCTGTACGTTTGAGGAAGAACATTTATTTTTTGGGTTATCGAACAGTCTCTAAAATTCTGTTGATTATTTTTCTGAGAAACGGTTATAAAAGGCGAATGGATTAAATGCAAAACAGTGTAGATATTTGGGAGTCACACTGTGACCAGGAGTAGCAGAAGCACCAATGCACCTAGTAGATTTGACTTTTTTTAAACTAGTTTCTGTTGGCAGTAGGGCAGACAGACAAATTGGCAGTGTGCAGGATGAGAGGGAATAAGTCACTTGAAGTTCATGGCAGAAAAACTGTGCAGGAAGAGGTGAGGAGGGGGTGCAAAAGAAGCGCTCGACTGCAGCTCTTTACCATAAGTGGGGAGGAGGTGGGTGGAGGCTGAGCGGGGGCACCAAACTCTCAGAGTGTAGGGAGAAGGTGCTGCGCGATCGCGGCACTGAAGGTGCAAAGCTATTTTAAGGGATACCACTTCAGACTATCTATTTGAACATTTAAACCTGAGAACCGGTTAAAATAGATCAATAAATAAACATACAATGTAATTGCAGCATCTGGCTTCTTTCCCTGCCTCTGTGGTACGTGGGCTGTGATAGGTCAGCATCTTAACTACGTTATTGGTGGAATGTCTTCCACCGAGTGTTCTACCCAGAACCGGTGGGGATTAGCTACTTGGGTGGGGGGCATCAGTGGCTCTCTCTGCATACTTTTACTGAACTGTACGCTTAGACCAAAAAAAGTAGCTAGAATTCTGAGACTTCATGTGTGTCCAGCACACTGCAACAATCCATATAAATGAAACAAATAAACAATCTATGGACAGCCCTAGGACAATCAGAACAGTTAATTTCATTTGGTGTGACTGACTGATGAATTGGGGGTAAGTGGTTGAAAGTAATTTGAGGAGCAATTTGTTGCGGAGTGAAATGAAAGATCTGATACTCATGTAAGGGAAGTGAACTTCTTTACTAAGTTCCAGTGACAAGATACATATATCAGGTAAGTCTAAGGGTAAGCAAGTAGGAAGGTACACAGGAGATATCCACCGCCCTCCTCTCTCGCAGGCTGCTTCACTCCAGCTGACTTTCATGGAGCTTACAGGGCACTCACACCACAACATTAACATTCCATCAGTCATTCTCTCAGGCAAGCATTCATGCAGGACCAAAGCAGGGAACACAAGACACAACACATCTCCCTCCTCAACAGAAACCAAGATAAAGGTACGGAAAGAAGTGCGAGGGAAAACACACAGGGTAATGCGACCAAAGTATGAAACCAACAAAACTCTGGCCACCTCCACTCCAAACTCCAAAACTCCAATCCAAATCCCACTCACTCCATTTGAAGAACAAGGAGACATGCCTCATGCTCCCACCAACATAGTCCCTACAACGACCTGCAAACTATCCAATACACTCATAATCTGTAGCAGGCCTACCAAAGACACTCAAACCAAGAAACAAACCTTAACTCTCAACACACCAGCATTTCCACACAATCCCAAAACCACACCCTCCTTCATCCTGCTGCCAGCAACTAAGGTGTACTGAAACACAGTGCACCCTTCATCTTCTAGTATACTACCAGAACAAACAATCATAGCTCAAAATGCACAGAGCACAGGCACCCACTCCGTGCACGGCGGGCGGAGAGGACCACCCCTAAGGTACAGGTGGCCAACTCCCCAAGGCACAGGCAGGAATCCCCCTCAAGTGCGGTATCCAACACCCCAACATTTGTAGCACGGGTGGCAGAACACCCCTATAAAATGAGTACCGGGTTCCAAACCCCAACCTCTGTGGCACGGGTGGCAGAACACCCCAATAAAACTAGTGCTGGGTTCCAACCCCCAGAATGTGTGGCACGTGGGGCAGAACACCCCTATAAAACTAGTGCTGGGTTCCAAACCCCATAATCTGTGGCACAGGTGGCAGAACACCCATATAAAACTTGTGCCGGGTTCCAAACCCCAGAAATTATTACCAAGCAAAACCTCCACCATTCTCCCAATGTACATCACCCTCAACCACACACAAGGTGATAAACTGAAACCCAAATCTTGAAACTCTAAAAATTTTGTAAAAAAGTCCATAAAGTACACATTGGTCCTGTGGAAGAAAAATTGTTGGTGCAAGACATATCACTTTTCACTAATGTATTGCTGTCACACCCAATGATCACATTTCAACTGTTCTAAACAGAGGCCACATTAACCGCACCAAGAAACTCTTTAACCACAACCAAACCAAAGAGAACTGAGCCAAACATAACGGCGCAGGACCCAAAACATATCACAGGCCTCACATCACACACAATAACAAAGTCAGTATTCGCTGTTATATAGTGAAAGCTCTTGGAAAAATGCCAAAAAATCAGAGTCAAGTTCTTCCAAAACCATGCGATATGTGCTCTCAGGCTCCTCAAGTGTAGTACCGCAACAACTGCAATATCCGTGAGTCTCCCTCCAATGAGCAGATGCCCCCTCTGACGCCGAACAGCATGCATGGCACAGAATGAAAAGCTTGCAACAGTACCCTTTCCTTTGATGACTGTGAGCGCTCACTGTCTCATATTGTCTGTGCCCACCTCCTGAACTGCATACTTGATAAGGCCATGGTACTGTAAGGTGGCCCCTCTGGTGCCTGATCCTCTAACTACTTAGTCTCTCCCAGGCTGTATCTGTGCCAATGATCAGGTGTGTTTATCCAGTGGCCAAAAATAATTTCACGGTGGCCCAACTAGGAAATGCTACTACAACAGCTGCTACCATATGTTAACTTCAGTGGCCAGAAACTGCAAGGTGGCCCCCCACTGGGAAATATTGCTCCAGTGGCCAAATAACGGTAAGGTCGTCCTGCTGGAAAATCTGCTCCAGTGCGCAAAATCTGTAAGGTGGCCCCGCTGTGAATTAGTGACCAATTCCTCATGGTGGCCCCACTGGGAACTGCTAGAAATCTTTGTAACTCCTTTTCCAGTGGCCAAAATACTTAAAGGTGGCCCCACTGAGGCTCCCTACTATTTAAGTGGCCAAGATGCTTGAAGTAGCCAGAATCTGTAAGGTGGCCCCGCTGGAAAATGCTGCTCCAGTGGCCAAATTACTGTAAGGTGGCCCCGAAGGGAAATACTGCTCCAGTGGCCAAATTACTGTAAGGTGGCCCCCACTGGGATGTGCTGCTCCAGTGGCCAGAGATTGTAAGGGGGCCCCACTGGTACTCCAACTGCTACTACAGTTAACACCCGCCCCAGCTGCCTTCTTACTGCCATGCAACTGCTGTTGGGATATGGGACGGGGGTCAGCTCACCTTTGGGGTGTGGGGGCCGGTGGATGTCCCCTCCTTGGTCTCACTGCTTCCTTTCTTCCTTCAGGCACAGCTCACTCTGGACTGCTGTAGGTTCCTGGGCCTTGCCTCAAGCCAGCTCGTCGCCAGTTTTACAGGGTGAATTTAAAGATCTGATACTCATGTAAGGGAAGTGAACTTCTGTACTAAGTTCCAGTGACATGGTACATACATCAGGTATGTCCAAGGGTAAGTAAGTAGGAAGGTACACAGAAGACATCCACCGGCCTCCTCTCTCACAGGCTGCTTCACTCCAACGGACATTCATTGAGCTTACAGGGCACTCACACCACAACATTCCGTAGGAAAAATATTCCATCAGGCATCCTCTCATGCAAGCATTCATGCAGGACCAAAGCATTGGAGGACTTGAAGCACCAGTAATGAAAAGCCGGACTGTGTGTGAATGGGAGGCACCCGATTAATGACATGGTGATCATAGTGTATTGTGCACGCGTAGGCTGTATGTGTTTTGGGGGAGCTGTCAAGTGTGTGTGTGTGTGTGTGTTAGAGCGACAATATAAGGGCTGTTTGTGTATGGGAGATTTAGCAGTAAGCAGTGCTTTGTGTTTGCAGCTCTGTTCGTTTGTGGAGGGGCTCTGTGTGAGGTATATTTGTGAGCCTTCTCTTACTGTTGAGGGACATGGATAATGTGTTTTTTGCATGAGATATTCTAAACATGGGTGGGAGATTGTGTGTCTGTGGAGCATGTGAGTGAGTGCGGTGACGCTGTTGTGAGGAGAGTTTGGAAATGCATGCATGCGTGTGTATATCTCTGAGGATTCTTTTGTTGTCCTTAGAGCTGTTTTCTATGATAGGATCAGACTAAAACTATGAGGTCATGTAATGTCTTATTTGCACACTGAACTGCAACAGTAAATGCCTTAGTATCTTCCAGGTTTGATTATTGGAATTCTGCTTTATTGGTTCTCACTAAGCATGAAGCACAGTGGCTTCTACAAGTCCAGAATGTGGCCCAATGACAAGCCTGCTGAAACACCCTTACTCATGGCACTTGGTCAACTACTCTGATACCAATATGAGAAGCAAAAGGTTTTGAAATTCCTGTGCTGGATACACTCGAAACATAATGCCCTAACTTTCTTCCTCACTGACATGCTGTGTATTTCAGGAAGCGCGTGCTCCGCTCGACCTCATACTTTAAAGTTTCAAACTCCTCTTTCAGCAATGAAACCGGCCTGTCTTGGTGGAGTACCTCGAAGTTCGTTCCTGCTCCTTCTAGAGCCTCAAGTATTTCGCTAATGCTAGTGGAGGAAGGCTGTGGTCAATTCTTCTTTTATGTATGTGAGCTATGCACAATTGGAGTGAAAATCCCAGGGTGCCAGTTTGTGTGCGTTAAAGTCAGGGCTATCAATTCACCAAAATGCCAGGGGTAGCAGAAGTGACATCACACACCCGATGACCTTTGCCCCCCAATGACACCATGCAAAAAAACCTATCATGACATTTAACCATGGTGACATCACCGGAAGTGAATGGCGAGTGCAAAAATCCAACTTAAGCTTAAATTCCATAAAATACCAAACTGGTACTAAAACAGACATAAGACCTTTTTATATACCAATGACACTTTAAGTAGGATGCTTCCTTGATATGCAATGTAGGGTGTCAAGTATGACGTAGCTAGGCCCAGTAGAAACAACATTGGCCAGGGGCACTGCCTTGCATGTCACTAGAGCCTCATATAGGCATTTACTGCTATCTTATGTCGATATAGGTGCACATGTCAGATCTAGTAATCGTATGCCAAGTAAAGCCCTGCATTCCCAAGTGCTGCCATGTATGCCAAATGTGTAGCCGCTATTTGTGGATACTGCAATCTTATGTCTGCTATAGCCTTAGAGCCTAGGTACATTAAAAAATATGTAAGTTACAGTTTTATATATCCAAGTGTAGCAAGGTGAGCCCACTAAGCAAAACCCTCCCTAGGAGTTTGGGAAAGCGGGACCTCACTAGGAGTGACTTCCCTTACGGGGACATGGACTCTCATTCCCAGAAGGAACTCCCTATAACTAAGACATTTTCTGCATATATGGGAACCCGAGAAACTGATCTTATATTCAACTATGGTACTCAAAATAACTTTGAAAACGCCTTTGGCTGTTTGGCTCAAGACAGTGCTGGCCTCTCTACGAGCTTGACAGCTTAACATCAATAACATGCCCCTTATTTTTCACAGAGCGAGAATAAAAGCAGCATTTCTCTAGAATGCAATAGAAGGAGATGAAGCAATACGAAGAGGCTAGACTCTATGTGCAGATGCCATTGGAAGGCGAAACTGCGCTGCACACCGGAGTGGGCTGTGGCGCAGGGAGGAACCAGAGAGAAAGCGAGATGCTGCTAACTAGGAATTGGAATCATCGAGGACAAGGTCTTATATTGAGGTGTGACCATGCGTAGGACGTGGTGGGCCCGGGGCCCAGGACACAACGCCGAACCCAGTGAGAGAGGGGGGAACAAGGTGTATCAAGGCCCTAGAGAGAGAGAGAGAGAGAGAGAGAAGGAATCCCTGTAATAGTAAGGGTTGCGGCGCGAAGAAACACAAATAGTTCAACCACCCAAACGGTTCCCAGCAACTCCTAAGAACCACGAGAGACCTATATAAAAAGGGAACACCAATACCCCATGGAGGTGAGACATTGGGACAGAGTAAACCAAGGGAGCCTGAAGGGCCCAACAAGACAAGTGAAGAACAAATCCAAGCAGAACCAAGAAATAAGCAAGACATGAACCTAGTGGTGAGAAACAGGTGTAGGTGGAGGAAAAGGATTAAGGGGACATCCCTCCGCCTGCGACAACTTGGAGAGTGGATTTTCTTGGAACTTGAGATTTTACTTATAAACCTGACTGACTTTTGGAACATTTAAACCAGGCAGAACTGTTTCGTACTGAAAAGCCTTGGACCTTAAACCAGTAGAGATGTCTGGAAACCCTGTGAAGGTCTGGGCAAACCACTCTGAAGGCAGGACATACTGCCCAACTTCCTGTTATGTTTTCAGTGGTAAGGCTAGTTTTAAAGGATAGGATTTGTAAGGAGGACTATATTTGTTATTTTGACAATTGAGGAGCACCTTTAGTGTAATTAGTTAGGGACGGAACTCCCCTTTTAGCAATAGGGTCAAAAAGGCATTTTCTTCAAGTTAAATAAAACCCTTTAAGAACATGTCTTCTGGTCCGAGTCCTACTTCTGACCCGCCACAATATTCATGGCATCTTTAACATCAGGGGTCTGCAGCCTGCGGCTAATCAGATGGTTTGGCCATAGCTCCCATGCTTACTTACATTGGACTATGCTGTACATTGCTGATGGTTGGTGCAATACAAAACATCAGGAGAGGCGAAGGTGGCAAGCTAGTACAATAGTTGACATGTGGCCGCATACATCCATTTTCTGCCATTATATGCCACTAAAGCCTAAAACCATACTTATCAACCCACATCTAATCCAGGCCCTGCACCTCCCCTGCTTTAAACCCGTCTATCCTAATCTTCTATCATGAGCTGAAGAATATTAGTAACTTCTGTCTCACCTGCCACCATTTGAACTTTTAAACCTTGTAAGGCACTCTAAGACCCTCTGCTTGTGTTATGTGTAGAAAGCATTGACAAAGATACCAGATGGGTTGAGGGGTAGAAGCAGGCAGTGCTGCATCCAGGAATATTATATTTGGAGCGCTGGGCACATATAGTTGCTGATAAAAAAATGGTTGATTATCTATGTATTCAGTGGAAAATACTTTGTTAAAGGGACGTTATGGTTAAGTTGTACTAATACAAACCTATTCAATTCATTGAAAGCACTAAGAGACTTAGGGTTACAAGTAAAACCGAAGAAACCCAGAAATGTGGCAGTTATGGTAAGATAAGCAACCATAACTCATACCACCACCGTGCACTGCTAAGACTAACACAGAGGACATCAAAGATGACATCAGAAATGTCATTGATAATATCACATATCTGGGACACTTGTTTTTGTTCACTGACATTATCTAAACCAGGCGGTTTTGTTCACCGACAGTAAAAATATGAAAATTTAAAAGGGGCTATGTATCTAGACGTTACCCTTCTTGTATGTTCTTAAAGTACTTTCCTTGCGGTTTGGTCTCAGCTCATGGTGCACATATATGGGGCAATAAGCAGGCCTCAAAAACAATTCATTTTTATACATGATGATGAACTTTAATGTTATTGACATTTTCTGGTGATGTTTTTTTCTTCCTTATTTTAGTTTCCCTGTATTGTAAAACTGTAATGCAATCGTACAGCCCGAATGGTATGAATAGTATGTTGTCCTGAAGCAAATTGCATCACGTGACAAACATTGCGAACCATAAAACCTGAATGTGACCATTGGGAGTCCATTTTGTAATTGCCTGCCATTTTCTTTTCTAAATGCTTTTGCAAATTTTATTCTGTGCTTCAGGTCTACACACAGTGCAAGGCCACAGCTTGAACTTTGAATGCTAACATAGGCAGGAATGTGAAACCCTGCAGAAATACATTGTTTTTCTTATTCTGTGAAGCCTTGAGGCTGTACATAAGCATTGACTAATAAGCAACCCAGGTTCCAGCCTGTCTTGCAAACGCTGTTGTTGAAGGCAGTTAAATTAGAATTATATATGACTAACTGTGCTCCTCCATGAAAGATGGTATTTTCTCTGCTTCAGAACTGTCTGACCCTTAGCCCATGAGCGCAGCGAATAGTTAACATTAGTTGGAATGTCTCCCTGCTAGAACATGATATGATTCCCTGTGCCAGTGCCCTGTGTTCCACAAAACAGTGAGCTGTCTCTGCAGCCTCGGCTAGAAATACCAAATGTTTAGAATGGATGAAATTAGGTGCATAACTGTTAATTACTGAACCCTAGCTTGTATGTCATGTATATGGGCGGACCGAATGATTCTGTACAATAATGTGTTATGTATATATATTACTGCTTTACCGATACTCGCTCTCTCTCCTCTCACTGTGTCTGTGAACACACGTCGTGAGGTGTTGAGACCCGGTCGGCTGACTGAGATACTCTGAAAATAAACCAGACTTGTTTGGGAAACGAACCTCACGACTGGCGTGTCATTAGTATACGGTTATTGTGCCTTTATTCCATATATGGTCTTACAAAATGGCACCCAAATAGGGACCCTCCATGTGATGCTCCAACGCGTACGTTGAAGGCAAGGACGAGTCAATAACGAAGCTGTCGGATCGAGATCGGAAGTTGTTCGGGGTTCCCCTGCAGAAGTGATTAGAGACTGCTGCACAGATATGTACACAGCCGATCCCTGATCGACAAGCAGCGCCCAGAGAGCATCGAGGCGAGGGTCCTGGAAGCGAGACAAATTGTGCCAGACACGTTGGTCGTGATGATTCTTGGTTGCGCATGTATACAGGCGAATCGCGTCCTGAGTGACGAATTGATTGATCAGGTGAGTCGTGCCCCGATTCTTATACGTCCTTGTAAGTGATTTCAACCCGGCACTCCACCTAAGTCAATGCCTAGCGTGTGATGCACAGCTGGAACCCTTAATAATATATTTTTGTCTATAAGTTTTTTTATTTCTGAATGATGTACCCTTATATCACGCCCCTCTGAAAAAAGGATTTAATTCACTAACAGGGATTCAAAAGTAGTGGGAGCCACTTTGTATAGTTTCAGATAAACATTAGCAATGATTATTGAATAACTAGCAGATTGAAAACTGAATTCTGAGGTCGGATACAAAGAACAGCTGTTTTACACGTGATGAAATTAAGGTCGGATACAAAGAATAGCTGTTTTACACGTGATGAAATTGAGCCAAACGAAAATTTGCGGCAAACTTTTTCGCACACGAGAATCAAGGAGTTGGAAAGCTGGGGGTGTTAGCTTCAATTTGACACTTACACAGGTTCTAGCATACACTTTACAGAAGTTATGAAGGTTTTAGTAGAGGTTGGTCTTTCTCAGAAAGAGTCAAAATTTTCAAATGAAAGATGCACTTTTTAAAAAAAATGACAAACAAGTTTCTTATACTAGGGAGTCTATGAAGATACAAGATACTCAATGGTACAGCCACCAGATCAGTGATGCCTCTGTCTGGCTTTTGCCCGCCGAGACACTTGTCTTTCTCCAGCAAATATATTAGCGCAAAGATGATATTATCACTACCATTACCGAAGGACTATAGAAATGTGAGAAAGATTCAGGAAAGACAAAAGATTTTCTACATTGCAGTTCTGGTTATGATAGAATGGGTTTGGATAGGATTACTTAAGGATAAGATACTTGCTATGGACAATTCTATGCTATAGATACTCACTACTACTGTTTGGAATGGGCCCGTCAGGGATCTCTTCAAATATTTCTGGACTGGAATTCTGCTAGCCCACCGGACGGGATTCAAGGCGCTCGGGTTCTGCACTCAGCACGGCACTCTGGACACTGCACGGCACTCTGGATTGGATCTGACGGGTTGGTTCTGGTTCACAGCTATCTGGTTACAGCTCTGCTCTACTGGTTTGGATCTCTGGATTCTAGCAAGAGTTCTTAGCAAAAAAGCAGAAATAGCACAGCCAGGCTGTTCTTTTTGGTGTTCCACTTGGAAATCTGGGGGTAAAATCTGGTTTCAGAATTTTAAAAGGCCAAGCTGAGAAGGGTTCAGCTTTGGAATTGGGCCTCTCTGCTTTCAAAGTTCTGGAGTCTTGGATATGGGTTTCTCCTGCAAAGTGCTTCGCCAGCAATCAGTTGATGGGTGAATGTGTGTGTCTTTCTAGGTCCTAAGCTGTCTCTATTTATGTATTTCCCAAAGGGGTGGGTAGGCTGAATTATACTAGGCACACCTTCTAGCAATCCTATTGGTTAGGGTCTGTCCTCTCTCCTGATTTGAGAAGAAATTCTGGTATCATGACGATGCTGTATTTTACAACCCAGGGAGAACCTCCCCTTTGTTTCTGCACAGTAAATCTATTTTTCATATAAAGCATATTTAAAATATCACCAACTTGCTAGCAATAACATATTTACATCACAGATTTAGTGGAGCAAATATCCGTCCGAGTTCCATCTCAGTGAGAGCTTTATTTCAGATTTGACAGTTTTTCGTGCTTTTGGTTGGGTACCCAATGTCAGATTTGTCCACATTTTTATACATATATGCGCATTACATCTGGGCATAATCCTGTGAACTTTCATATTTTTAGCATCATCACAATTGCTACAAAATCACAAATTCCATAGTCATGTCTCTGAACATAGCACAGAGTCCTGAGTAGTTTCAAAATGTGACCAGGATTTTCATGTTAACAACACTATAATTTACAGATTTTTACAATTTTGCACAGTTCTCTGTGAGCCTTTTTCAAAAAGATACTTTTTGTGGTTTAAGGATACACATATCTGTCTGGCCCGCCCCCAAAGTTTTGCTGGGCCAAGAGCAATCCAGGCCTCTCTTCCTGCTGGCAGTAGCTTCTGTTTACACTTGAATTTGCATACCCTTTCAGTCAAAGAAGTCTATTGTCTCTCCCCAGAGAAGCAGAGCAAAATCTCCTCCCCTATCATTAACATCCAACTGAGAGTTCCTGGGGCAGAGAGCAAAGGAAGGTACCTTTTGGTGGGAAGGAGAAGGGTGGTGTGTTTCACAGTGGGGGAAGCTTCTTTGAAGTTTTGCTGAATCAAGTTACTTTAAGACAAATTGTTACACTGATCTCTGTTGCAATTACAGTTATAATTTTAAAAACAGGCAAACATATCTCCAATTCCAGTCTTTTTCAACATAGAAATTAAATAGTAGCAACCTATATTGCTTTTGATGGCAAGTCACTTCTTTTCAACAGTTTGACTTGAATGTACAAGTTTAAACAGCCAGTGTAGTTTAATGGCAGCTTTGATACAGGCGGACAGCGGTACTGCGCACATATTCTGACAGATTTACCTAGGTAAGCACCTTTTAATGAGTATATTCTCTGATAGATTCTGCTTTTCCTGACATAGTGCGCTTATGTGGATTCCTTAAATAAGGTGATGGTTAACACCCATTTAGGATGTTGGATCTTTTCTGATGTTTGGGAACCATTATTTTGCAATTTCAACAGCCAGGGAAAAAACAGATTTTATAGCACTTCTGGGTTTCCTTGCAATGAAGCACTGCCTTTTCAGGTAGTTCCATTGCCCTCTGTGGGCAGCCCAATGACAGGTTTTGGCAGTGTGGTCTCCTGTTCCCCACTGACACAGGCAAAGTAGATTGGCAACCAATTGTTCCGGTTTCACTGCGCAATTCTTCAGAGGTATAGCGCGCATAGGGCTTTTTGCGGCCATTCTGTTGGTTCTGGTGAAAATGGCGCACAGTGATTTTGCAGGGCAGAGCCTAGTGGGTCAATACATCCCACAACCCCCCCTCGCGATTTGGCATTGACCATCCGCCAAGAGGAGTTGCGAGACTGGGATAATCAGTTTCTTTTCTTTCTGGTTCAAATGGCAAAATTCATCAGCTTGTCCCATCAGTGGTGGATCAACCGGTTCTCCTCGCCCAGTCCTGATGTGAGTATGGAGCGATACCCCAGGCCCCTTAGATCTTTCCTTCCGGTCCCTGGGTGGTCCTCCTTGGTTTTAGTCTCCATGTTTCCAATTCTAGGATGACAAAGCAAAAGCATATTTGTAGACATTTCCCCACCACTATTTATGTAGTGGGGCGGACACATACATTTTGACAAATCAGGACACATTTTTCTATTTGCAATTTATTGACTATTTAGATGGAATATTTTATAGTTGGAATGATAGGGCGCTGGAGTGACCCCCCTCTGGGGTTCCAGGAGAATCCTCCAGTTGCTGCAGAGTATGCCTAGGATGGCAACACTTTAGTTGGTTGATATGCACCCACTTATTTTCCCCCTCTGCCAAGCTGCCTTTGGGGATGCAGATTTTGTAGGCGACTGGTGAGATTTTGTCTACAATTTCAAAAGGGCCCCTCCAGCTAGGCAAAAATTTGCGCTGTTTAGCCTGGTTCCTTTGGAAATTGTATAAGTAGACCCGGTCTCCTACATGGTATGATTTTCTAGTAGTCTTTAAGTCATAGTGGGTGTTCATGAAGTCTGCAGATCTTTCAAGATTTTGCTGAGCATAGGCAAAAGCATGCTGAAGGTGTTATCTTAGATTTTCAACATACTCATGAGTTGTGGAGGCATTGATCAATGTCTGCTCTTGGGTTATGTAGAGCAGATGCTGGGGAAACACCATCCTCCGTCCAGTCATCAGCTCAAACGGTGACATTTTAGTTGCAGATGAAGGGGTAGATCTGATGGCCATCAGGACAAGAGGTAATCGAATATCCCAACTTGGCCCAGAATCTGCCACAAACATTTTTAATATGCTCACAATTGTCTTGTTGTATCTCTCTACTGCACCATTAGAGGCCAGTCGTTAGGCAATGTGTAATTTCCTTTTGACCACAAGTATCTCACACATCTTTGTCATTACTTCACTAGCGAAGTGGCTACCTCGGTCTGACTCGATCCTTTGGGGTAGTCCAAAATGCGAGAAGATGTGGTTGATCATCAGGGCAGCTGCTGTTTCTGCCTTGCAATTTGGGGCCGGGAGACATTCCACCCACTTAGTAAACAAGCATGTAACGGTCAACATGTACTTGTTTCCCCTAGAGGAGCGAATCACGGGCCCGATAACCATGGCAGTGTCATCCCCCTCTTTTGGAGAGGCGCACAGTGTGTGAGGGATGTTGGCTGAAATTGTGCACACACAAGACACCCCTTCAAGTATTGGTCGAGGTCCTGCCCCATGTGTGGCCAGTATGCAACCTCTCTTAAGAAGATTTCAAGTGATGTATGACACCCCCTATGACTGGCTGTGGCCGTGTTATCGGCGTGACTTAGCATCAGGCTTCGGAATGAGATAGGGGCCACCCACTGATCATGGCCAGCTAGGGATCTCCTTACCAACAAACTGTCTTGGATTCGGAACATTTTTGGACATTTCATCAACACTCTGAGGTCCTCTTTCCCTATGTAATCGGTATCCGTCAGGGGAAAATTCTCAGGGTCCTCAATTTCTGGAGTGCTTCCACTTTCTTTTCCTGGGGACAGAGACCCTGAAGAGTAATCTCATGCCTCAAGAAATTGATACGGGTTCTGCACCACCGTGCCTTTTGAAAGGAAAGTTTTGCTCCGGCAGCCCTCAACTGTGTCAGAACATGATGGATCTCCGCTATGTGTTCCTCCACAGTTGAGCTTTTGATTAAAACATCATCTACATAGGCCAGGTTACCATTTTCACCCAGGTCGGGCATGGCCTTATGTAGAAAAATGTAAAGTTCATTGCCGGAGTTGATGTGTCCGAAGGGAGTCCGGGACAATGCGTACTGCTGCCCCCCGAAGGTAAAGGCCAGCTTGTATTGGTCCTCCCTACTGACAGGTACAGTCCAGTACCCATTGGTCAGGTCAATGGCAGTGAATACCCTTGATCCCTAGATCTGGGCCAGACCTTGGTCAATGTAGGGAAGAGGCCATTGGGAAGTATGGACCCATTTGTTGAGATCCCTTAGGTTGGCACAGAGTCTCCACTGGCCGTTTGCCTTCAAAACCCCAGCACCATATTGTTGAAGGTGCTGTGGATTGGACGGATTATCCCACGGGACTCCAGGTTCTTAATTATTTCAGTAAGGGACTCCATTGATGCGAGAGGCACACGATATTGCTTCACAAACACTGGAGTCATGTCAGGGTCAGTGGGAATTGTTGTTGTGTGGATGTCGGTGCGACCACAGTCATATGAGTCCATCACAAAGAGATCTTGAAAATCCAAGAAAACTTGTTTCAATTTTTGCTTATGCTCCAGAGTCTCGTAGGCATCAGCTAGGCTGACTCTCTCTTCAACCATCTGCCTGAAGCCTGGAAAGCCTTCCGGTTTTGCTATCTCAGCGGCCTCCTCCAGCTGGGTGGAGAAGTCCCTGGTCAGAGTGCTGATTTGGACTGGTGGCTTCAGGTGGGGAAGGCAGTTCTTGCGGACTTGTAAAATCACCTCATCCCTCCTGAAGTCACAAGTCACATCTTCCTTACCATAAGGGCAGGAAGTGTACACCAGGAGGTTCCCCCCATGCCGGGTAAAGATCCTGTCTGGTGTTGTGTTGTCATCACTATCACTGTCAAAACAGTCCTTGGGGATTGGTCCTAACAGTTCATTGCCTAAATCTATGGAAAAATGTCTGTCATCAACCGCCATTCCAATAATGGTGCCTGCGGCTAGAGTGATGCTCTTTAAGTCGCTGTTATCCACCTCTATTGGAATGGTGTCATGTTCTATATTGACTAGTGGTGTTTGGTTTGCCCCCAATCCTTGCTGTTGGAAGTAAGCATTGAGATGAATATAGGGGTCAAGGTTTTTCAATTTCTGTCCTCTTTTAACTTTCACTTCCAGGGAGAATTGTCGGGTCCTTTCTGGGATGGTGACTTCCTCTCCAATCTGAATTTCAACTGCATAAGGAAGCAGTTGAGCTGACCTAGATGCTTTCTCTGGGTCATCAAAGCCCATGGGATTATCCGCTAATCGGGCCAAGCTTTGAAGTTTATTAGGTCCAAACTAATGGCAAAGCGATTGAGAATGTCACTGCCTAAGTAAAAGGTGGCAGTGACGTCTCGCACGACCCAACAATTATGGGCTATGATCTTGTTGCCTATGGAGATTTTGAGCATACACCTGCTTGGCAGGAGATGTTTGGAATTGGGTGTTTCCAGATCCATTTCCCATTTGCCTATCAGTTTAAATGTGGGAATGGCTGGATCTTTTGGGAGTTTGTGGAACATGGCTTCGCTGATGAAGCTCTTACCTTTGTTCACACACACTCGGGCGAGAACAGAGTCCTTCCCTTCATTTAACTGAATAGGGATGAACAACCGCTCTCCAATTTGCTGAATATCAGCCAGGCTCTGAGCTGATTTTCCATCTTTCTGGACTATAGGAGTGGGAATGTCTGATTGTGAATTTGTAAAGAATTTCAGAGTATTTCCTTCCAGTGTGGAATGCCACCTTAGACTGGAAGGAAGGTTGTTTTCAGAAATAGAGAGGACCCCCCATCACCAGTGTGTTGTCCTACTGCTATTACTGTCACGTCTGGGATTTGGTTATTCTGGAAGTGAAATTCTACTTGGTCAGATTTTTGTTCAACCATGTGGCAGGTGCCGTTTAAAGTAACATGGTTGACACTCTGTTTTAATTTTATGGGTCGGCTAGTCTGGGCCCAGAGGACCTTGTTTACACAATCCATTAGGGGTGACAACCTTCGCAGGAGGTCATTCCCTAGTAAACAAGGGGTGTCCTCTGGAGTTACAACTATGACCGGGTGCTTCACCTTGTGTCACCCAATTTTAAAATCCAAATCTGCAGTCCCCTCGACGAGAATGTCCTTCCCGTCGAAGTTCTGAAGTTGTCTAGGAAGAAGGGTGAGAGGAATTTGGTAATTCTCTCCCCTTCCTGAATTCAGTTTATCAAATGCCCTTTTTGACAAGAGGGTAGCTTGGGATCCAGTGTCCACCAGTGCCAACATTGTACCCTGCCCCTGTATCTGGGCACAGATAATGTACATTTTTGGACAACTGGTGGGTTAGTTTCTTTTTGTTTGGGACACTGATAGAGAAGAGATTTGGGCAGAATGCTGTGGGAGTCTTGGGAATCTGAAAAGAAAAGGTGGCAACTAGATATGGGAGAAGTTTTAGGTTCCCCTGGTTCCGGTTCTGCCCCCCCCCATTTTTGGAAGCAGTCACCAGGATGGGTTTCAACCAGGGGATTTTCATGTTGTTGGTCCTGGGGTTGGATGATGGGCGGCGCTAGCTCAGTCCCCACCTCTACCCAGTCTGGATTTGAATCTTTTCTGACCCATTTTTCTTTGGGAGGAGTTCCCCCATCTCTGAAGGAGAAGATCCTTTTCCCAGAATCTTCTGAGGACCCCTCTCCTTCAAATTGGAAGACTTGTACCTCCTCCTCAAAATGGGTCTGTTTGGGTGCTTTGTTTCTCCTACCCCCCTCTGCTCCTTGGGTGGCAGACTTTCAGGGACAGGAGATTTTGGTTACGGTTCCTGGGTTTCCAGGGGCTTTTTACAAGTGGGGAAGGAAGCTTCCTCCAAGGCTTTACATCCCCCTTCCCATTGTGCCACCTCCCTGGGAACCGGTGGGTTGTCAGGGTTCTTCCCCCATCATTGCTCTGGAGCACCAGGTCCGGAGTTTGAGGCATTCTGCGCCTGCATGCTCATCTGAGGGTTCTGCTGAGCCCTCAGAATGCAACCCAGATCCTGTGCCATGTTTTGGACCTGGCGCTCTAGTTGTGACACCCGCTCAGGCTGATATGGTGTCCTGTTGTCTCCCCTGGGCTGATCCCGGGAAGGGTAGCTATCCCTTCTCGGAAAATACCCCAGGTTTGGAAAATTTAGGTACCCCTCCACCCTTGGCCTCCCCTCTCCCGGATTAGGTTGTCTGGGCTCAGGAAAGTGGGGAAAGAAGGATGGATTGTTTTGGGGTTGAAAGTTTTGCGGGTACCTGGGGAAGAAGTTCTGTCCAGGATTTAGGGAATGCCTGCCCTCCTGGGGGAAGTGAGGAGGGAAGTTTCCTG
Organism: Ambystoma mexicanum; assembly: GCF_040938575.1. Classification (NCBI taxonomy): domain Eukaryota; kingdom Metazoa; phylum Chordata; class Amphibia; order Caudata; family Ambystomatidae; genus Ambystoma; species Ambystoma mexicanum. The sequence goes on from NC_090921.1 coordinate 1,088,669,699, forward strand.
GGTTAGCTGCTGCTTGGTTGGATCCCCCCCTTGGGCTGGAGGAGTCCACACATAACCCAGGATAGGTCTATTCCCCTTGTAGCGGGGGCTTATGTAGTCAGGGGAGTGAGGGGTCACATTTGTGGGGCTACCTCCTTGGCTCCCTGTTTGTGACAGGCCCAAGGGCCTTCTGGGCTTGGGATTATTCCCCCCTCTCTAAATCTAAAATGGGTCCAACCTTCACCTCTGCCACCTTAGCAGCAGGGGTGTTGGTTGGTTTGGGGCTTTTTTAATTATTTTTGGTTTCTATGGGCTTTTGCACCTCAGATTAGTGTGGCCTGTTCAATGACCCAGTCTAGTGATCTTTTCTCGTGAAAATCTCTCACTAGCTGGGTCATGATGTACTTGGGGAGAGCGTGGAAAAAAGTATTCACAAACTCTGTGCTGTCAGTGCGCACTCTTCTGGTGGTCTGCGCAAAGGCATGCTTTAATTCCTGGCCAAATTCTTGTTGGGCCTGATCTTCCACCCACATTGCAAGTTGTAGGCTGCCTTGCGAGCCTCCTGACGATTTCTGTGCACAGAAAAATGTTTCAAGATGGCCACCCTATAGGTGGACCATCTAGAATGATTTTGGTCCTCCAGCCCCGCAACGAAGCTGGAGTATTCTGGAGAGAAGGTCCATTTCACATATCGAATACAGCTTTGTCTGTCCTTCAAATGGAAAGTTTCCATCATCTGTTCAAAGAGCTCTAAGTGCTCCCAAACAGAATGCTTCCCGTTCTTATGATAGGGCGTGATGACGCTCCTTGTCGCTTTGATTTGTTTTAGGGGATCCTTGAGCAAGGCCCTTTTTACCTTATTGGCCTTTTTGGTTCAGGTGACCCTGGTCCACTCCTCCTCTGACTCAGAGGCACTGCTTCCAGAGGAGCCCGCCTGGTCTTCTAGGCTCTCCCGGATTCTGCGAACCTGGGAATGGCTAGTAGAATGTGGGGACCTAGTCTCCTGTGTCCTGGGGCGCTCAGAGGAGTCTTCTGATTCCTCCTTGCTCCCAGGATTTGATGAGTACCCCCCCCCCCCACTGTCCTAGCTGGGCAGAGGTTTTCAGGATGCCCTTAGTGGGCCTACTCTCATGGGGTTTCCCATAAATTTGACAGTACTTGGGAACCCATGCCCAGATGCCCGCCCATCCATTCCTGGGAGGTGCTGGTCTATGTGCCCGATATTCCTTATTGGATTGAAATCTGCCATCCCCGGGGCCCTCGGCTCATGTGCGCCAGTGGACATGGGGGTGACAGAGTCCAGGGATTGGAAGAGATGAATGCCTCTGGAACTAGGGTTCCTGAGGTTATGCTCAGGTGTTTCCCCTTCCCAGCGAACCTCATCTCTCTCAGCCCCTGCTCACTGTTGCCATGCAAGAATCTGAGCTTTCTGTTCCTCTATCAAGGCCTTGCTGGTTTCAATCAATTTCTCTTGCATGGCTACCTGTCTGTGGAGCCTGTCATTTTTCTCACAGAGAGCCTCATTTTCTCTCTGTGCTTCCTGTGTCGTTTTAGAGTACTGGGCCAGTCTTTGCTGCAGGAGGATTATCTCCTGAGTCCTGTCCATACTGGCCTGGTCCTTCCTTGCTAGAGCATCTTCCAACCTCCTGGTGTGCTCTAACAATTTTTCATGGTCTTTTTGGAGGTCACCCAGTCCCTGAAGGGCCAGGTGGTTTTCTTCATCTGCTTCATCTTCTCTTTGAAATAACAGACTTCCTGGCCTAAGGTGTCCTTTTCCTGTGCAAGAACCTGCCTCTGTGCAGTCAGGTCGTCCCTCTGTCTTTGGAGCGCACCAGCTTTCTGGTGCTCTTCATCAAATTCTGCCTGGGTATCCAGGTCTTTCAGGATGATTAATTTATTACTCTCTTCTTTCTCTCTGCCTAGGTGGCTTTGCAGGGTGACTACCTGCTCTGTGCATGCCCTGTTGAAATTTATTTGCTGTTCCAGCTTTTTCTGGCTCTCCAGTAGAGAGTCCAAACTTTCTTGGCAGTCCTTCTGCAAGGCCAGCATTCTGGTATCCTGTTCTACCTTCTCCTGCTGCAGGATACCCATGTCTTCTTTTATTTTGGTTAGGTACTGCCTATTTTCATTTTCTGATTCCTGGCTCCTCTGTAGCCTCTGCTCAGCAGAGTCCAGATCAGTTTTGGCCTTTTCTAATGCCTGCAGTTGCTTGTTTGCCAGATCTTGGCCCTCAGCATATTTGTCCTGTATTGCTCCAATATGTAGGTATAGATATGCCGCTATTTTGGCAATCTTGCTTTGCTCTTCCTTTGCCTTAGGGGCCATATATAATTCACTCAGGGCCACATGTAATGGACCCTGGTCTTGCTATGTGTCTAACCCTGTTGCAGTGATCTGTTCTGTGATTGCCTGCAACAACACATTCTGATCCTGCTCTGTCCATTCACCCCTTACAAATAATTTATGCAATAGGTTTCTTTAGCCATGTTCATTTCTACCAAAGTCGCCATTCTGGAAATATTAATTTCCTTCCTGACTTACAGAAGTTTATTTTATTTTTGCAAAACAGACCAATTCCTTAGACCGTTCCTATTGAGGGGTGCTTTTCATAGTGTAACACGGCATGGTAGCCCGACTGAGTTTGTGTAGCCCGTCAGTTACCACACTGTGTTAGACTGTCACAAGTGGTATTTCTAATTCAGAAAACCTGCGACGAGCCCCCAATCTTGTAAGTGGTTTCCACCCGACACTCCACCTAAGTCATGTGATGCACAGCTGGAACCCTTAATTATATATTTTTGTCTATACGTTCTTTTATTTCTGAATGATGTACTCTTATATCACGCCCCACTCTTTGAATCCGCCCCGGTCTCACTGAACCAGGAAGCAGGCTGTTTTGCAAAGTTAAAAGATTTATTTTAGGTATTTCACAATATATATATCACACTATTTAATGGTTTATACAATGATCACCAATGGGGTGATGTTACAATCAACAATCTCTTTAATCAGAAGGCATATGGATAGGAAAAATAATGCAGCATAGAATAATACTTTGTGTGGGTTCAATCAAAATGCAATGTCACTCTTTCCCCCTGCACACTACTCAATTCCCCCAATATGCAATATGGAGATGGAAGAAGAGAACACAGGTTTCAGGAATACACTCTCAACAAATACAGTATTAATCCCAACTTCCCCCAGCAAACTCAGAGAGAAACAGGAATGATTGCAAACAGGTCAAATGCTTTGAATGTGGTTTGAATGAACGGGTAAAAACACTGAAAAAAAGGATTTAATTCACTGACAGGGATTCAAAACTAGTGGGAGCCGCTTTGTATAGTTTCAGATAAACACTAGCAATGATTATTGAATAACTAGCAGATTGAAAACTGAACTCTGAGGTCGGATGCAAAGAACAGCTGTTTTACACGTGATGAAATTAAGCCAAACGAAAATTCGCGGAAAACTTTTCCGCACGTGAGAAGCAAGGAGTTGGAATGCAGTTTTAGGTTTTAGTAGAGGTCGGTTTTTCTCAGAAAGAGTCAAAATTTTCAAATGAAAGATGCGCTTTTTTTAAAATGACAAACAAGTTTCTTATACTAGAGAGTCTATGAAGATACAAGATACCCAACGGTGCAGCCACCAGATCAGTGACGCCTCTGTCTGGCTTTTGCCCACCAAGACACTTGTCTTTCTCCAGCAAATATATTAGCGCAAAGATGATATTATCACTACCATTAGCAAAGGACTACAGGAATGAGAGAAAGATTCAGGAAAGACAAAAGATTTTCTACAATGCAGTTCTGGATATGATACGGAGTGAGCTGCAGAGTGAGGTTGCAGACTGTGGCAGACCCTGACCCTGAGTCTTTCTGCAGTGACTACCATTTTCCCAGCTTTCCTGAACTCTACGTGAGCCTTCAAATACTCACTCCAGCCGCGGAGCGGCCGCGGAGTGAGCTGCAGAGTGAGGTTGCAGACTGTGGCAGACCCTGACCCTGAGTCTTTCTGCAGTGACTACCATTTTCCCAGCTTTCCTGAACTCTACCTGAGCCTTCAAATACTCACTCCAGCCGCGGAGCGGCCACGGAGTGAGCTGCAGAGTGAGGTTGCAGACTGTGGCAGACCGTGGTATGACCGCGGTCGCCAACAAAAGAATTGTCATCATGATCTCACAGCCTCGCGAGACCGATAGTTTGGTCTTCACATCGGAACTTTCGGAAGAAGAAACACAAACAGTAAGAGAAGGAGCAGGAGAGAACTTGCAGCCATCATCGCTGCCACCGCCTCCACGGAGTGGGCCTCAAGCGGATATAGGTACGACGCTCCTTCCCTTCCCCTCCGTGGAAGCCATAGACGATGCAAAATGTCTCCGCGTGCCTGCTTTCCTTTCACCCCCTTCCTTTCCTTTCCCTTCTTTCCCGTCCCCTCCTCTCCATCTCACCTGTCCGCTTGCTGGCTCAGAGGCTGAAGTCCCTCGACGGGTACTCCGACCGCCGAAGGAAACTCCAGCAGGAAAAGCGATCACCAGGAGGCGGGGAGAAAAGCCACAGGCGCCCAAACGGGTGCCGAAACTGACTATTTCCTCAGACCAGCCCGAGCTCGCAACGGACTTTCAACCGAAAACTGCGAGGCTTTCAACAAACATCCACAGCCGCGGTGAATCCATCTCCGAGGCTGAAACGGACCCTGTGTCAGTATCGTCAACGGGGCTACAGAGTGAGCTTTTCCAAGCAGAGACCCGGGCCATGCCTCTCTCCGATGCGGCTGGTTCGATTCCCCAGTCTGTGAGCAGCGTCCTCAGTGGGGAGGGGCCTCAGTTTACATCTGAGCGGCCCGACCACGAAAACGCAGCCGGGTGTGTGTTAACCACAGAGAAACAGGCTGAATCTACTGATCAGGTCGAAAACTCTTCAGTAAGGGATATACAGATGACCACAACTATCGAAGGTTTGGCACCTCACCACACAAGCTCCGTTAAAGACGCTCAAGACGAACCGACACACGTAACGAAGGATCAAGCAGAAACTACCTGTGCGGCTCAAGTCCACTATGTGCTAATGTCAGAAGACAGGGAGAGTATTACAGAGAAGGTTTCTATAACACCAATTGCCTTAAATGGAAACAACGCAGAGCCAAAGAAATGTAGAAGTCCCTACCAAAACCCAGCTGTATACGATCCAGCCCTCTACAAGCACAAAGACAACATCGAATCTGCAGCCGAACCCGGCATCTCTAGTGAAAACCTAACCGCCTCCGTAGCCGCCGGTATGCAAACGGCAAAGTCACCCAAAAAAAAACAAGGAAAGCAAGGAGTGCAACATGAGGATCATTACAACCCACTCCCAACGATGACCATGAAAACCCTTCGATACAATCATAACAAAGTGAGAAGAAGACTGACCTCAAGACATAGGGTCCCCCCAAACAAGAAAATGGGCCCTAAGACTGGTCCCCCTAAGCCCTTCACATTGGCAGCCCTGAATGATTTCTTTAAGAAAAAGACAGAGAGTTGTTCAAGTTCCCAGAAGGAGCTGTCGGACGGAAATTTTGGAGAGCTTGGGTGAGACAGAGGCAGAGCCATCACCCTCGGGTTGTCTCGCAGAAAAACTTACTACATCTCCGGAACCCTCAAAGACCTCTGCACTCATGACACCGGCAATTGTCGCACCGCCACTTAGATGGCACTATTCAAATAAACCTATTTCGACGATCGAAAACGTTCAACCTCAGGAAGGGACAAGAGAAAAGAATAATCCAGAATTATTCCTTGTTGAACCAAGAATCGAAACTGACAACACTGTAGCTGGGTGCTTGAAACAAAAGCCAAGTTCCAGTCCGCATGAAATTATTCCCGAACCATGTTATCAAGCTTTAGAATTACGAAATGAAGAACTGAGTAGGGGGGAGAGTCCCGGGTCTCAGGAACTTTTGGTGCGACCGCCAACGACACGAAATATCGTGCAACTAAACGATTCTGGCCAAATCACTTTTCAGAAAGACACAGGAAACAAACCACCAAAATCTTTATCGTTGACCCACACTCCGATTCCTATGTGGAAACTTAGCGGAATCCAACAGCTTTCCCCGCTAAATCCTGCTCAACACAAGCTGGAACTAACAACTATAATGTCTACAGTATCGATTGCAATGGCCCCATTCACCAAGTTGTATGAAAACATTAACGACACGCTTCGTGACCAGGTGTCAATGCTGGCCTTAATGCAAGCAAAACTACATTACTTGGAAGGCTACATTATGGGGGCGCAAGGACCTGATACCAACAGAAAAAGGAGCAGGACAAGGCTGGGTGAACCTAGCCCCAGCGACCAACAGATTGAACCACGATCACCAGATGATGAGCGCTCAACCCGACGGTCGCAACAAAATAACGTCTCACCGACCGCCCTGCCTGTCACCATTCAGGAGGCTGCCAAACCGTCACTGCAACAGGACGGAGACCTGGATATCCATATTAGCAAACAAGGGACTGAACCCCTAGATGCCATTATTGCCATACTTGAGGAGGAAGAAGATCACCCACAGTCAACCGATTTCGAGGCCAGAGAAGTCGTGAAGAAACAAGTAACCAATCCCTTCTCTTACATAAAGAACGCTAAAGAAGCACGAAGATCAAAAAAAGGCCTTGTTGCAAACCCCAAGAACTTTACATACGGCATATTTACCCAGCAAAAATCGATTGTTAAACGAAACACCAAGTGGAATGAGAACAAGCCACAAGAAACATCGGGCCCTCAAGCCCAGACGAGGCAGACGAAGGTTGCTGTCAGGAGAAAAGGTCCACTTATAAAACCTACGGAGACAGCAAGCTCACATCAAAATCAAGTGATAGAAAAACGAAACTACAGCACAAAGGAAAACGCTCCTGTCCTTGTCGTAGAGGAGCAATCAGACTGGAGTATTTTGACAGTGGATGAGATTGGGTTCGAAAACAACCCAAAGAAACAATCAAAGAGAAAAGCAACTAAAGGGATTCCAGACTCCCCCAAAAATGAACCACCACACAAAGTTCAAATACATGAACTTTCTGTTTCGCCGACAAAACCCCTTGAGACAACTCAAAGACTTCAAAAAGTGGACTTTGTGGACACCGTAAACCCAAAACCACGAGCTCCCGAGGAAAAGAGATCAGATCTAGAGCGCAGAGTAAGCTCAAATATATGGAAGAGGAACGTACACTTGCACTCACCTGCCCTCTCTCGGACTCAGGGTGGAAAAGAAAATCAGAAAAAGACTTTAAAGTCGCGCAACGAAATAGGAAAAAACCCCACAGATTCATATCTGCAATACATCTCTGAGGTGAATAAGAAGAGAAAAGAAGAGACCAGATCGGAACCAGATCGCGATCGGAAAAAGGAACCAAAGCCAATCGTGAGTGCCTACACGCTAAGATTGAAAAACATCAATTCAAAGAAGAACGACTTGACGATGAACAGAACCACCATCATCAAAATCTTAACCCAAATTCCAAGCATGAAGCATCTTCAAAATAAAGATCTTTGGATGGTGGAACCAAGTACGTCTGGCAGAACAGACTACTCCTACATACACCTCAATTCCGAAGCCATCAAACTCCATTTAATGAGAGAATCCGGTAACCTGGCGTCAGCGGGATTCGAACTATCAGAAATTAGACGATCGAGCAAGCAAGAGGACGCAACAAAAAGAACTGAAAGAGGCCCAAGTAACCAAATGGATACCCCAAAGACGACAAAGGACAACCGCACTCGTTATATCAGCAGGATGCCCCATGCTTGTCCTTTGAAGACCACAAAATCAACAAACAGATCTGGAACCTCTAATCCTAATCATGGGGAACGAGAAAGACCTGAGAAAACTCTCTTGTCTGACCGTAATCGAGAACAGAACTCCGTCCGGAGTAAAAGGTTACAGCAAACCTCTCAAAATGATCGAATTTCAAGCAGCCACGGAACACCAGGAACAAACACAACCGAACTGTGGACGTGGCACAAAGCCGACACCAACGTCAGGCATAAGCATTAGCAACGATCTCTGGAAAAGAAGATCCAGCCCCAGATCTGTCAAGATAAGGAAAATCAGAAGTCAACATCCACGCTGAACCTGATAAAATTAGGCTGCTGGAACACGAGGGGCTTTACGCATCTTACAAAGGAAACCAATGTCAACCTGGGCAATTTTGACGTTCTGTGTTTACAGGAAACCTGGCTGACTACTAAACCCCAGCTGGACGGGTATGAATTAATCTTCACGAGCGCAAAGAAAGGAGAAACTGGACGCCCTTCAGCCGGACTGATAACTGCGATTAGAGCAGGAGCGGGCATGGAGATTATTGAAGTCTTCCCGACACCGCACTGGATCCAGGCCGTACTACTTGCAAGAAAACCCTGTCTTACCGACCGAAAAAGTAGCCCAGTGCTTTTAATAAACGTGTACTGGAATCCTGAGATAACAACGAACGAAGACTTCACTAACGAACTCCAAAATGCCCTGGAAGAAGCCCAGAAAACAAGAATCGACCACAGCACAATCATAAGTGGCGACTTTAACGCCATATGTGACGGGATCGGAAACCGTGCAAACCAAAAATCTCTTCTGGACAAGATAATGTCTGACAGGGATATGTACAATCTTCACTGGCAGCGTTCAGAAGCAAACCTGTCGATCCCGTCATGGCAAAGACGCGACCAAACCGGGACGATAGACCACATATTCATTTCTAGAGACATTCTGCCAGAGATCCACTCCTTCGCTATTAGACCTACAATCTTCAGCGACCATAATCTTTTAATTATAGAAGGCTGGGCGTCCAGAACGCAAACGATTGCGTGCCCTCTCCCACTCGAGACAGCGGAGAAAGGAAAGCGAGTAAAGATCTCCGAAAAGGGACTGTTAGAACTAGAAACACAATATACACGTCTAAGTCACAAGAGCATGACAAATGCAAAAAGGAGTGGGATCGATCTGGACTACACACCTCTATTAACCAGATACCTTATGGCTACAGCAAAAACATCCACCCAAAAGAAAGACCATCCACATTCCTACAGCAAAGATCTGGTGGAGAAAAGGAAGGAGCACAGAAGGTTAAAAAGACTGTACCAAAAAGTACCATCCTCTGAAAACTTGGCAATCTGGACAAAGGCAGTGGGCGATTATAGAAGCTGGCTGCTACACTACCGCCATAAACTATACCTGAATGACTCACAACACATGCTGTCCGCTATTTGTGGAAACAAGCCAAAGGAATTCTGGAACCTGATCAAGGGTACACAAAGTAACATCAACGATAAGATCCAAAACAACGTGGGTGAGGTCCGCTGGATTAACCACTTCTCAAACCTATTTGCTCCAATCATGGATGAAAAAATAGATAAACCTCAAAGCAGAGAATGTCGTAAATCTGACACTCTGTGGAACATCCCCGACGACAAAGAGTCTATTCTAAACAAACTCAAGAAATTGAACAACTCAAGGGCCCCGGGTCCTGATGGTATCAGCAATCTGGAACTCAAAAAACATCCTGAGCTATGGGACAACATCATGAGTAAGCTTTTTTCAAATTGCAATCAGATCAAGGAAATTCCACCTACCTGGAAAAAAGCAAACATTGTGCCTACTTTTAAAAGAGGTGCAACTGATGACCCAAACCAGTACAGGCCCATTGCCCTTTTAGACGTCATGGGGAAAGTTTTTGCGTCTCTCGTATTGGATGCCTTTCAAAACGCGTCACGCATAACAAACACAATGGACCCTTTTCAGAACGGTTTCATTAGAAACTCAGGAACAACTACCAAAATCTTGCTCATGAGCGCCCTGAAAGCAAAAGTTCTACAAGGTGGCCATACGATCTACGTTGCTTTTATTGACCTGGTGCAAGCCTTCGACCAGGTCAATAGGCAGCGCCTCTGGGCAAAATTAGAAGCTAAAGGATGCCCGGATTCAATCTTAAACCCAATAAAGGCCTTACATCAAGAGACTTCCATCAGAGTCCGCCTTAGCGCGGACGGCCGCTTGTCTGAGGAGATAGGCACAGCGCGAGGAGTCAAGCAAGGTTGCCCTTTGGCGCCTTCGTTATATAACTCCTACATTGCAGATTATGAGGAATCAACCCACACGGTCAGGCACTTTCCACCTTCGCTGGGCGGAGAGAAGATCGATCGTCTACTGTACGCCCATGACATCATCCTGATGGATTTGACACCCATAGGCCTCCAACGCCAATTGGATAACTTGGTCTCTTATATGTCAGAAAACAACCTTCGACTTAATAAAGAAAAGACAAAAGTGCTCATCTTGGGCAGACCTTCAAACAAGAAACAAAAACCCTCTTGGCATTGTGATGGTAAGACCTTAGAAATTGTCCACGCCTTCAAATACCTTGGAATTACCATCAGTAACGACAGGGACGAAAAGACCATGCAAGAAACCCTGTGGTTAAAATTAAAAAATCTCACAGCCCAAGCAAAGGCAGTGGACAAGAAATACGGACGTTTCTCGATCATCCCCGTCTTGAGATTCTTCAAGTCAAAAGTGGTTCCTGCCTTGATATATGGCATGGATGCAATGCCATTGGCTCCTAACACCATATGGGAGAAATTTGAAAGTTTTTTCTGGCGAAGTGTCCTAGGCCTTGCGGCATCCACTCCAATTGCGCTAATAAGGAGAGAACTTTGCTTATCATCATTGCTAGCAACAAAAATGAGAGCCACTCTGATGCTATATCGTAAAGTCACCAACAATCCCGAAGCACAAGTGTTGGACCTCATAAGAAAAGAAATCGCCAACGACAACAATTGGATGCTTGCAAAATGGGAACAAACTAACCTAGCGATCCTGAAAGAACTGGACCTGACGGTCGAGACTCTAATTCAAAACCCTAACAGAGTGTCGAAAAAACTGTATGAAGCAGATTGGATTCATACACAAGAAGTTGCATACACATATTCCTTGACAACTAATCTGCCATCTGCCCCGATGAAGCTCAACGCAGTGCGAGGTTATCTCCACAGATTTCCAAACAAGAGCCTCAGCCGGATGTTCCTGAGATTCAAACTAAACCAAATAAAAACCAATGAGATCTTATTAATTCGTAACCAAGTGCGATCCAACATCTGTTGCTTCTGCAATATAAAGGAAAACATAGAAAGTACAAAGCACTTGATAATGGAGTGTCCAAGTTTGGCAACGGAAAGATCTCGGTTTCTTACGGACCCGCTGAAGCACTATTCAACCTTAGACGCGGAAAACCTGTGGGCACTACTGACTAACGGAAACAACAAGCGATGCGTCTTAGGAGTGACTCTGTTGCTCAAATCTTTGAACTTATAGTAGAAGAAACCCATTCCCTGACGACGACCTGGAAATCAATTACCTTCCAACTACTTGAAGGCTTCCAACTACTTGAAACCTAGGCGACACAAGCTGAGCCGGAGGATCAAAACTCTAAAAACAAAAGTCAGAAATAAACTAAATCAAAGTAAATCAAGGACGTTTTTAAGGAAGTTTGCAGACAGGAGTCTGCAAATGTACTGTATTGCTGTTTTGTAAAAATTGTTATACAATTAAATCAAAAAAAAAAAAAAAAAGATATGATACAATGTGTTTGGATAGGATTACTTAAGGATAAGGTACTTGCTATGGACAATTCTATGCTATAGATACTCACTACTACTGTTTGGAATGGGCCCGTCAGGGATCTCTTCAAAGATTTCTGGACTGGAATTCTGCTAGCCCACCGGACGGGATTCAAGGCGCTCGGGTTCTGCACTCAGCACGGCACTCTGGACACTGCACGGCACTCTGGACTGGATCTGATAGGTTGGTTCTGGTTCACAGCTATCTGGTTACAGCTCTGCTCTACTGGTTTGGATCTCTGGATTCTAGCAAGAGTTTTTAGCAAGAAAGCAGAAAGAGCACAGCCAGGCTGTTCTTTTTGGTGTTCCCCTTGGAAGTCTGGGGCTAAAATCTGGTTTCAGAGTTTTAAAAGGCCACGCCGAGAAGAGGTCAGGTTTGGAATTGGGCCTCTCTGCTTTCAAAGTTCTGGAGTCTTGGATATGGGTTTCTCCTGCAAAGTGCTTCACCAGCAATCAGTTGATGGGTGAATGTGTGTGTCTTTCTAGGTCCTAAGCTGTCTCTATTTATGTATTTCCCAAAGGGGTGGGTAGGCTGAATTATACTAGGCACACCATCTAGGGATCCTATTGGTTAGGGTCTGTCCTGTCTCCTGATTTGAGAAGAAATGCTGGTATCATGATGATGCTGTATTGTACAACTCAGGGAGAACCTCCCCTTTGTTTCTGCACAGTAAACCTATTTTTCATATAAAGCATATTTACAATATTACCAACTTGCTAGCAATAACATATTTACATCACAGATTAAGTGGAGCAAATATCCATCCAAGTTCCATCTCGGTGAGAGCTTTGGTTCAGATTTGACAGTTTTTCGTGCTTTTGGTTGGGTACCCAATGTCAGATTTGTCCACATTTTTTATACATATATGGGCATGACATCTGGGCATAATCCTGTGAAGTGTCATATTTCTAGCATCATCAAAATTGCTACAAAATCCCAAATTCCGTCGTCATGTCTCTGAACATAGCACAGAGTCCTGAGTAGTTTCAAAATGTGACCAGGATTTTCATGTTAACAACACTATATTTTACAGATTTTTACAATGTTTCAACGTTCTCTGTGAGTCTTTTTCAAAAAGATACTTTTTGTGGTTTAAGGATACACATATCTGTCTGGCCTGCCCCCAAAGTTTTGCTGGGCGAAGAGCAATCCAGGCCTCTCTTCCTGCTAGCAGTAGCTTCTGTTGAGACTTGAATTTGCATACCCTTTCAGTCCAGGAAGTCTACTGTTTCTCCCCAGAGAAGCAGAGCAAAATCTCCTCCCCCTTCATTAACATCCAACTGAGAGTTCCTGGGGCAGAGAGCAAAGGAAGGTACCTTTTGGTGGGAAGGAGAAGGGTGGTGTGTTTCACAGTGGGGGAAGCTTCTTTGAAGTTTTGCTGAATCAAGTTACTTTAAGGCAAATTGTTACATTGTTCTCTGTTGAAATTAAAGTTATAATTTTAAAAACAGGCAAACATATCTCCAATACCAGTCTTTTTCAACATAGAAATTAAATAGTAGCAACCTATATTGCTTTTGATGGCAAGTCACTTCTTTTCAACAGTTTGACTTTAATGTACAAGTTTAAACTGCCAGTGTACTTTAATGACAGCTTTGATACAGACGCCCAGTGGTGCTGCGCCCATATTCTGACAGATTTTCCCAGGCAAGCACCTTTTTAATGAGGATATTCTCTGATAGATTCTGCTTTTCCTGACATAGTGCGCTTATGTGGATTCCTTAAATAAGGTGATGGTTAACACCTATCAAGAATGTTGGATCTTTTCTGATGTTTGGGAACCATTATTTTGCAATTTCAACAGCCAAGGAAAAACGATTTTAGAGCACTTCTGGGTTCCCTCGCAATGAAGCACTGCCTTTTCAGGTAGTTCCATTTCCCTCTGTGGGCAGCCCAATTACAGGTTTTGGCAGTGTGGTCTCCTGTTCCCCACTGACACAGGCAAAGGAGATTGGCAAACAATATAATTTCCCATATATTCTAACAATACAGCCTCTATGATCAGATATGGAACTTTGCACAGCCACTTCATCGCCATCATCAATATACGTCTCAGCCCACCGCTTCAGTTCGTATTCCCGTTTATTCAGACAGTAGATATCTATTTGCGTTCACAATAGGAGGACGCTCATTCACATTCACACGTATTCCTCAAGGTTACACTGAAAGTCCAAGTATTTACAGTAGGGCAATGAAGGAACAGCTAGATATGCTTGAGCTACCAGCAGCTGTATATTATTACAATATATTGACGATCTGCTTAAAGCAGTGGCTTCAGAGGATATTTGCAAAAAAGGTACTGCCTTATTATTGAAACATTTAGCAGCACATGGACAAAAGGCTTCATTAAAGAAAATCCAGTATTGTTGGGAGGAGGTGGCCTATTTGGGCTACCTCCTATCTAAGGAGGGAAGGAGTTTGACACCACAACGCATACAAAGCATCTCTGATATGCCTATTCGAAATACGCAAAAGGAAGCCAGCGCTTTATTTGGCATGGCTTCATATTGTAGGCATTGGTTTCCAAACATTTCTATGATTGTAAAACCCATAGTGGCACTGACAAGGAAGGGTGTTACCTTACCTTTGCCATTTAACGTGGAGTGTCAAAATGCTTTTGACCTGCTCAGAGCTGCGCTATGTTCAGCTCTGGTTTTGGGCACGCCAAATTATGAGAAGTGTTTTATGTTGTTTGTACATGAGAGCGATGGATGTGCTTTGGCTGTTTTGACTCAGGAACACGGGGGCAAAAATGGACCATGCGGTTATTTTTCTTCCACGTTGGATCCTGTTGCATGTGCTTTACCACGTTGCTTACGAGCTGTTGCTGCTGCTGCCGCGTCAGTGAAACAAACCGAGGGGATGGTTTTAGGTCACTCTTTAACCGTGATGGTACCCCATTCAGTAGACGTTCTTTTAAGTAGAATACAGGCGCAACATTTCACATCTGGCAACCAAGTTTTCCAGTTTCACTGCGCAATTCTTCAGAGGTTTAGCATGCATAGGGCTATTTGCGGCCATTCTGTTGGTTCTGGTGAAAACAGCGCACAGTGATGTTGCAGGGCAGAGCCTAGTGGGTCAATACATCCCACCTCCTGATATTGGTTGAGTGTTGCACTTGAAAGTACAAATGCCCAGGTGAAAAAGGTGAGAGTTAACCATGCCTGGGAAATTGTCTTCCTGCCTAGTGAGATTTTTTCACTGCAGTAGACAGTCTTTGGAAACTGGCCAGGCCGCGCAACCCAAGGGGTAGACGGCGTACGAAATGTACTTTTAGTATGGTATTGGGGCAATTGTGTTTAATGCAATTTTGTCTTAGGCAGACCAGACGTGTATCAGACCTTCAGAGGCTGAATAATGGGAGCTTCGAACTAGCACGCATAGAGCATTTGGAATCAGTACTGCTATGGAAAAAGGCCAGGCCCGCAGCGTTTGACGCTGTTAGGGACTGGAGGAAGGAAGCAAATCAATGCTTGAAAAGTAGAGAGAAATACGCATGTAGACACATGTCAAATTCAGAGAAAGCATAAGTGCATGATCAACAGAAGCAGACAGAAGCCATTAGGAACATAGATAGGGCCTTCCAATTAGACATACAGAAAATATATCCTTCACAAGATTTGCATACATCAGATCAATTGATAAATTAGATACTGAATGAGCGAAGAAATGATCATCCAAGTATTGACCCACTTGCACCGCCTCCCTACGTATCTCCTCCTGCTGCTATTCCCACGCTTGTATCTGCACCTGCAGTAACCGTCCCATCTGCGCCAAGGACATCATTTCCTCCACCTCCTTCAGAGCATGAGTTATAAGTTTTAACTAATAGTTTTGCATCACTGGGGCCTAAAAGAGGAAGTATTAGACAGACTTGTAGTACGATTAGTAAGGAACGGAAAGATGAACTGAAGCGGTGGGCTGGGATGTATATTGATGATGGCGATGAAGTGGCTGTGCAAAGTTCCATATCTGATCATAGAGGCTGTATTGTTAGAATATATGGGAAATTATATTGTTATTGTATGGAGTGACTTAACTGATACTGTGATACCGCAAGAGTTGGGCAATTTGATTGTCCTTTCTTATTCACAAGATAGTGTGGCAAAAATACGAGAACATGTCGGGCAAATATTTATGTTTAAGTGAGAACTTGACTGATTGCATAAAGATATAATGAGTAAACGTGAACCGCATATGTCGTATGTCCAGAAACAATTGGCCCGCCGTTGAAACCTGTTCGTGAAGAGATGCAAATTTGTATGCAAGATGCGCTTAGATGGATTACGGATGTTGTTGCCATTTCCCCGATTGAAGTGCAAGATACGTTTAGTCAATATACACTGGAAATGCAGAGAAAAGTGTTACAGGTTATGGTGGAATAGTTACAGGATGAATGCATGAAGAAAAAGGTTTGTTGTCCTGCTGATTTGATGACGATTTATAAAAGAGCATTTTCGTCTGACACGTACAGATCCAGAATCCCCTACTTTGCAATTACCCATGTGGGAGGTGCCTCCCATGTTTGTCCCCAAAGTAGAAATTCCTGCCATAGGACAAACTCCAGCGTGTACGATAGAAGCCCATTATATCGCACAACATGTCCCCTTTTCTAGGCAAGAAGTGAACACTGTAAAACAGTCGGTCCCTGATATTAGAAAAAATCCTGCCGGTTTTTATAAGAAATTGAATTTGTTTTGAATTCATCTGTTTTTACACTGAGTGACATTGATTTATTGATCCCTTTGATTCCTCCTGCTGACATATGGAAACAAATTAGAAGTATAAATGATGCACCAATGCTAGGCGATACATGGGAAACTTTGATTAGAGTCGATAGTGAGAGAAAGGCTGGAGAGAAACCTCTGCAAGTAATTTTAACTCTGCCCTCATGAAGAGAATAGTTTGGGATAAATTGCCTGCTTGTTTACAAGGTAAATCGGAAGGAGCAACAGAATATTTTAACCGATTTGAAGAAGTATTTGCAGATTTTAGTGGTCAAGATCTAAGTACAGAATCTGGAAAGAGATATTGTTGATAAATTTGTGCGAGGATTGTTACCGGAAATTCAGACATTAATAATGACATCTGAAAGTGCATGGCAAGCAAAGTCACAAAGTGAAGCATTACACATGCCCCAATATTATGAAAACCGAGTAAATTCAGAAAAGGATAAGGTAGAAAGGAAGAAAGGAGATCTGAAAACAAGAGTGTTACTACAGCAGGTAACTAAAGGTAATAGAGGTGGCAGAGTCCAATTTGCACTATCGTCCAACATACATATGGGTCCAATAGGTATAAATCAGTGTGCCGATTGAAGACAGGAAGGCCATTGGCGAACACAGTGCCCGCAATTACAGAGGTTAAATGGGACTATTTCAAGAAGACCATTTAGAGGTCATCCAGGAATAGGGGGCCAGAACAGAAGTCAGTTTCAGTCACAATTTCAGGATAATCAAGTTAATCAGAATCAGCAACAGAACACCATGAATGGTGCAAATGTTTTTGATAATCACTCTGATGCATATTACTCCGCAGACTTCACATCTGATGATGTACGGTTCCCCTAGGACAGCCCGAAGCAGGGTTTGGAACTAGTGCCTATTCCCATTAATCAGAAGGGGCCTTACGTAGAAATGACGGTTGGGCATAGGGAGCATATTTTTCTAGTGGACACAGGTGCACAGAAATGTTCGATCGACCATCAGCGGGTTCCAAATATACCACTGTCAGGGCATAACAATGTTCTCAGGTGCACCAGAAATGAGTCCAGTTTCACAGCCAGTGCCGATCACATTAGGTCCATTCACTGAATCATGTCCATTTCTTTTGATGACAAATTGCGGCGAGAATGTGTTGGTGTTGAACCTATTGAAGAAATTGAATGCAGTAATTTATTGTTCTCCTGATGGAGTGTACTTGACGATTTCGCCACAACAAACTCCTGTATCGCAATTCATGTCTTTACCATTACCCACTGAATTAAGTAAAGTACCGACTAGTATATGGGCAGTAAACGATAACTATGTTGGTATTATAAAAAAGGAACCAGTAGAAATTGTTTTGAAAGAAGAAATTACACTACCACGCATTCCACAATACAACATTTCATCTGAAGGTGGGCAAGCTCTGAAATGCATTTTATCCAATTTAATATCCAGAAATGTAATTGAAGAAATTTCTGAAAGTATATGTATGTACTCTGATTCTTCCAGTTTACAAGAAAGGAGGTAATGAAATCCCTTACCATTTTATAATTGACTTACGCGCAGTGAACAAAATTGTTTCTCCGCAATGCCCGCTAGTTTCCGATGTCACCACAATTTTGACTATGATTCCAGCCTCTGCATCACATTTTAGCATAACTGACTTGAAGAATGCATTTTTTAGTATTGCCGTTTATTCAGACAGTAGATATCTATTTGCGTTCACAATAGGAGGACGCTCATTCACATTCACACGTATTCCTCAAGGTTACACTGAAAGTCCAAGTATTTACAGTAGGGCAATGAAGGAACAGCTAGATATGCTTGAGTTACCAGCAGCTGTATATTATTACAATATATTGACGATCTGCTTAAAGCAGTGGATTCAGAGGATATTTGCAAAAAAGGTACTGCCTTATTATTGAAACATTTAGCAGCACATGGACAAAAGGCTTCATTGAAGAAAATCCAGTATTGTTGGGAGGAGGTGGCCTATTTAGGCTACCTCCTATCTAAGGAGGGAAGGAGATTGACACCACAACGCATACAAAGCATCTCTGATATGCCTATTCGAAATACCCAAAAGGAAGCCAGGGCTTTATTTGGCATGGCATCATATTGTAGGCATTGGATTCCAAACATTTCTATGACTGTAAAACCCATAGTGGCACTGACAAGGAAGGGTGTTACCTTACCTTTGCCATTGAACGTGGAGTGTCAAAATGCTTTTGACCTGCTCAGAGCTGCGCTATGTTCAGCTCCGGTTTTGGGCACGCCAAATTATGAGAAGTGTTTTATGTTGTTTGTACATGAGAGCGATGGATGTGCTTTGGCTGTTTTGACTCAGGAACACGGGGGCAAAAATGGACCATGCGGTTATTTTTCTTCCACGTTGGATCCTGTTGCATGTGCTTTACCACGTTGCTTACGAGCTGTTGCTGCTGCTGCCGCGTCAGTGAAACAAACCGAGGGGATAATTTTAGGTCACTCTTTAACCGTGATGGTACCCCATTCAGTAGACGTTCTTTTAAGTAGAACACAGGCGCAACATTTCACATCTGCACGACTAACAAGTTATGAACTGATCCTATTTGCATCGCATATCCAAATTAAGAGATGTTGCTCTTTGAATCCGGCCGCGTTATTGCCTCCTCCAAGTAAAGGAGGGAGTGAGGAGAGATTATCATATGATTGCTTAACTATACCTGAGCAAGAGACAAAAGGAAGAATTGATTTAACCGATATATCCCTGAAAGGGCCAGATGGAGAACTGTTTCATGATGGCTCTTGTTTTAAATTACCGAATGGCATATCAACTGCTGCTTATGCCATTACCACACTGAAAACTATTGTAGAGAGCAAACGAATCCCACATAACTCAGCACAAGCTGTGGAAATAATAGCTTTAACCAGAGCATGTGAAATTTCTGAAAACCTTAGTGTGAACATATACACTGATAGGGCCTCGTTACGAGTTGGACGCAAAGGGATACCGGGCACCGGCAAGGACACCGGTGCCGGTAATCCCCTTGCACCCTATTCCGAGTTCCCTTAGCAGGTTCCTTCCTTAACGCCTGGTTTTACCAGGCGTTAAGGATGGGACCCGTTAAGGGACTTTAGGGCTAATAACGGTACTGCAATTTGCGGTACCGTTATTAGCGCCTTCCCATTGAGCCCTATGGGGGCTCAAATGGGAATGGGGAATGGCTTTTTCAATGGGGACTTACCAGTTCTGCAAAGGTCGTAATAAACTGGTAAGTCCCCATTGAACCAGGGCGGACTCGGTACCGGTATTGGAGGTAGTCATGGCGCTAATAGCGCCATTGTTACCTCCATACTCGGAATGAGGCCCATAGTCAATACGCCTTCAGGGTGATCCACAACTTTGGCCGATTATGGGCTGAAAGGGGTTTTCTGACATCACATGGAACCAAGATCCAACATGGCACTTTAATAGTGAGACTGTTGTCAGCACTTGTGATATGTAATGCCCATAAAAGGTAACGTGTAATGTAGGAAAAGGAAAAGCAGTTGAGGACAGAATCGCAAAACAAACTGCCACTGATTCGCACAACAAAATATATGTCGAAACAACAGAGAAGGTGTCCTGCATGATAGAGGATGGAGTTGGGAATGTAAATGAAATGCAAGCAAAGGCTACTCCTGAGGAAATAAAACAATGGTCCGAGGGTCCAGCAGAATTAGATCCCAAGGGTTGTTGGATAGACAAAGAGAACCGTAGATGGATGTTGCCGAATGCATATGTTATGGCAATGGTTACTATGGCCCATGGTCCACCACATATTTGTGCGAAAAAGATTTGTCAGCACCCTGATTCTGTATGGTACAATGACAATATTACAAAGAGTGCTGAGAGGTTGGTTCAAAATTGCATGACTTGTTTACAACACAACATTGGAAAGGGAACAGTGACACCAGTAGGAAGTTTTGGTACTCCCTCAATGCCCTTCAAAGTAATCAATTTCGACTTTATAGAAATGGAGAGATGCCACAACTTCAAGTATGTCCTTGTAGTGGTCTGTGCATTTAGCAAATGGCTAGAGGCCTATCCCCTGAAAGATTGTACAGCCATGTCAACAGCGAAATCCATGTTAAAGGAATACTTTCCGAGGTTTGGGCTACCACATGTCATATTGTCAGATAACGGCCTGCATTTTATAGCTGCTGTGATGCTACAGATCTGTGCAGACCTTCAATTTGATAAACAATTCCATTCAGCCAGACATCCGATGAGTGCCGGTCTTGTGGAACGGCAAAATGGTATTATGAAAAATAAACTGGTGAAAATATGCGCCGAAAGTAATTTGAAATGGCCCGATGCTTTACCGCTAGCCTTGTTATCAATGCATACATCTGTGCAATCAAAGACTGGTCTCTCCCCCTATAAGATTATGATGGGGAGACCAGCCAATGTATGGAAAGTGTATGGAAGTGTATGTATGGAAAGTGCCACATCCGAGAAGGTTAAAGGATATAGAGTATCCATTACTTACTGAACTCAAAACATGCGTTTGGTTCATCAGAAGGTGTAGGAGACTCTTCCTGTCAGATCCTCAGGCCCAAGCCATCGTCTGCAATCGGGGGATTGGGTCCTGATCAAAAATTTTGAGAGAAAGTCTTTGCTTGCACCGCGGTGGAAGGGACCATACCAGGTACTCCTGGCCACACAGACTGCAGCTCGAATAAGCAAGCAGAAGCATTGGATACATGCAACGCACACGAAAAGAATCCCGTTTCCTTTGCCACATGAGAAAGAGACTGATGATTCTGATTTCCAGAATGAACCAGCTTTAATTGGTCAGAAGGACATTGCCGAAATTCAGCCAAAACCACTTATTGAGCCCAAGAAGGGGCCTGGGGAGATTGCAACAAAATCTGAAACATCAGTTTTACCTCAACCTTGTTTCCTGCTGCCTCATTATCACCAATTGCATCACCAATTGGCACTGTTTCTGCATCTACTGCAAACAACCATAGTGCATTGTTCATTGACCACACTGTACCTGGAGCTTTTAGGTACAATCTGCATCCACGAATTTGGAAATAATTGCAACAGCCTTTGTTTCTGGCCCCTGGATGGGGCTGGAAATGGAGGCCTAGGGAAAAGGAGCGTATGAGCTGTACTGGATGAAAGCTCTGACACGCGATTTCTCAGCGCTATTATTGAAAGTGAAAGGCTTTGCAACCTAGCGCGGACAAGCAAGGGCAAAGGTACCGACACTATGGAAAACTGATGTTGATACTTGCTCCTATATTTTGGAGCCTCTGAGGTAAACACCAGCTTGCTGCCATCTTAAGGAGGCCAAATTGAACTTGCTTACATTCTACTGACTAAACGTGTGTTGCTGTGTGAGATGGACTCTGAGAACCTTTTGAAATAATCCTTTATAGATCATGCCTGTATTCGCTCCTGCTGCCTCTTGCGCTGATGAAGACATTAATAAAACTATAGACACTGAATCTGCTCCGAGAAAGACTTTAATCTATTAAGACTAAACTGCTCCTGGCCATCATACTTATCTGCATCGTATTTACACTAATTCCAATGTCCTGGTATTTAGAAGATATACATCCAATGAATACCCTATTGCCCACTGTCAATGCTCCTACTATGACTCTGGCTCATATCCTTTCTTACACTCTCCCTCCACGAGATGTTAAACACAGAAAAGGTTAAGATAACAATACTCTGTTATTGATTATGAGTATGACACATGCAATCTTGAACCGATCCAATTGCTGGGTGTGCTCGCATTTACCCCAGCATGGGGAAAGAGGAATGAGTTGGTATATTCATCCTCTGCCCCTGAGTACTGCCTGTTATGCATCACTAAGAGGTCTATTTTTGGGAGATGAAATGACAGTACCACTGAGAACTTTGATGGAACTAACATAAATGGATTTTAGAGATTGGTATTGACACCCTTGGGCTGTTCCATGTTTTCAAATAGAAGCAAAATGAACACTGCATCGACCATCCCCATTGATGGACTCTCTTGACCTTACCAGTCGCTGATTACTTTTAAAATGGCTCCTGTAGGTAACAAAGATGCCATTCCTCCATTTACCAGATGTATGAATACTACTGTACTTGAGCATTAAGAAAAACCTCTATATACAGGAGGTCCTGTCTATTTTGTATGTGGGGATCAAGCCTATCCATGGTTACCTAGAAACTGGGAAGGTACCTGTTATTTAGGGATACTTTTACCTGGTGTATTTCTCGCTACATCCTCTGAAATAGCAAAAATATCCAAATCTGACCCTATGTGAGATGATGCTGCTTGGCAATTTTTTGGTGACATAGCTAAATTCTTTATACCTTTTTGGGAACAAGCAATACATTCATGGAATATTAGAAGACTGTCCAGGGTGTTAGAGAAAACAATTAAACCATACTATATAACATGAATATGGAACAAAAAGTAATTAGACTAGCTGCACTTCACAATAGAATGGTTCTTAACATTATTTTGGCTGACCGTGGAGGTGTATGCAAATTAGTGGGATCAGCGTGCTGTGTTTTTGTAAGTGACTCTTCCCCTACATTATTTGAAGCAATTAAAAAATTACACGTTCTGAGTTCTGAAATCCACGTTCCCACAGGTGTCTGGAATCTAAATTTGAGTACATGGTTCTGGGAACTATTACGGTCCTGGGCTGGAAATTGATCGCAATTTTGATCATGATATTCAGCATCCTCATACTCTGCTGTTGTTGCATACAATGTTTGCAGCCATTTGTTCCATAAATACAAATGAATGTGTACGGATAATTAGTACAAAGATCCGATAATTAGTACAAAGATTCTAAAGCCCAAGCCCAATATGATAAATGGTTGTCTCAAACATGAGAATGAAATAATCAAAGAGATTATGGCAATCAATATTTCTGATAATGATTTTGATAGCGACTTGGGTAGTTAGGAAAGTGATACTTGGTCCGATGATGATGTAATGTTTGGATGATGCTATTGGCTTAAGGCCAAATGGAGGGTTTGTAAAACTGTAATGCAATCGTACATCCCGAATGGCATCAATAGTATGTTGGCCAGAAGCAAATCACATCATGTGACAAACATTGCGTACCATGAAACCTGAATGTGAACATTGTGAGTCCATTTTGTAATTGCCTGCCATTTTCTTTTCTAAATGCTTTTGCAAATATATTCTGTGCTTCAGGTCCACACACGGTGTGAGGCCACAGCTTGAAATGTGAATGCTAAGGTAGGCAGGAATGTGAAACCCTGCAGAAATACATTGTTTTTCTTATTCTGTGAAGCCATGAAGCTGTACATAATTATCAACTAATCAGCAACCCAGATGCCAGCCTGTCTTGCAAATGCTGTTCTAGAAAGCAGTTAAATAAGAATTATATGCGACTAACAGTGCTGCTCCATGAAAGATGGTATTTGCTCTGCTTCAGAACTGTCTGACCCTTAGCCCATGAGCGCAGCAAATAGATATCATAAGTTGGAATGTCTCCCTGCTAGAACAGGATATCCTTCCCTGTGCCAGTGCCCCATGTTCCCCAAAACAGTAAGCTGTCACTGCAGCCTCAGCTAGAAATACCAGATGTTTAGACTGAATGAAGTTACATGCATAACTGTCAATTACTGAACCCTAGCTTGTATGTCATGTATATGGGTGGACCGAATAATGCTGTACAATGATGATGTGTTATGTATATATATTACTGCTTTAACGATGCTCGTTCTCTCTCCTCTCAAGGTGTCTGTGAACACACATCGTGAGGTGTTGAGACCTGGTCAGCCGACTGAGATACTCTGAAAATAAACCAGACTTGTTTGGGAAACGAACCTCACGACTGGCGTGTCATTAGTATTTGGTTATTGTGCCTTTATTCCATATATGGTCTTACAGTATTTGCCTCTGGTTTGTATGCATTGCAGGTCTTCATATGTATTGTTTGTACTAACACAAGTGTGTAGTAAGTCTTGTATTATTATCTATTTATTCCATGTTTAACATTACTCAAAACTCTGCAGCCATTTCCTATCTGTATATATGATTAGGTTCCTGTATTAACAATATAATGGGGCTCATTACAAGTCCGGCGGTAACCATGCTGGTACTACTGGCAGGTTGCCACCAGACCCGTAATGATTTACCGGTGCCGGACTTGCCGGAAACACCAGGGTATTACAACCCCGGCGTTCCGGAAAGTCAGGTGCCAGTAGATTTTAAGTTCCCATTCACATAGGACTACATGGGATTGGGGACCACAGATCCTCTCTCCCTTGCTCACCATCTCATGCACCAACATGTCTTGCACGCCCTTGTCCACCCTGACCTTTCCCCTTCTTCTCTCTTCTCTCTCCCCTGTCACACCAGAGGAGGTCACTAGACAAGTCCGGTCTATGAAACCCTCCTCCAAACAGGTGGACCCTGTCCCTCCAAAACCATCAAGGATAACATTACCTCTTGCACCAGCCTTGGCCAACCTCTGCAACCTCTCCTTCGGCACTGGAGTTTTCCCCACTGCTCTTAAGCACTCCCTTTTCTGCCCTCTCCTCAAAAAACCTTCTGCTGACACTTCCATTCCGATAAACTATCTCCCGATCTCTATCACTCCTTTCCTGGGCAAACTCCTGGAGAAGTTAGATTATTCTCAGTTTACCGTCCACAGTGAATCTGTTGGTTGCTTCCATGACCACCAGTCTGCCTTTAGAGCATACAGAGGCATGGAAACTGCTCTTCCGAACAACCATGAAGATTTGCTCTCAAATCTTGATTGTAACTCTGCCTCTGTCCCCGTTCTACTCAACCTCTCCCCTGCCTTCGATACAGTGCACCACAACACACTGATCACATGTCTCTGTGATACCATGGGCATCACTGATCCGCCCTGGCGTGGCTAACCTCCTTTCTCTCTGACCGCCCATTCCAGGTCCTTTCTCTCCCCTATCACTCTATCTTCGTGCAGTGTTCCCCAGGGATCTAACCTATCCCCCTGGTTTTTCAATGGCTACATGGCACCCCTGACCTGTATGATAGCCACCTTCACCTCCAACTCAGTGTTACGTGGATGACATGCAGCTCTCCTTAAGGCTACCCTCAGCCGCTTCCTCCTCCTAACTCATATCTGACTGTCTGACGGCAATTAATTTGTAGTGTCCTGCAAATGACCTCTGCCTCAATGCCAGTGAAACAGAGATTGTCCTCATTAGGACACCTGTTCCCGCCTTCCCTCTTTCTCTCTGTCTGGCCTTCATTGGCCCTGCACCTCCACCTACCAACGAGGCAAAATATCTGGGGGTCATCTTCGACTCCACTCTCTCCTTCCCGTCTGACATCGCAGACATCTCTAAAAAGTCCCACTACCTACTGCACCGTTTCATAGGTATTCTTCCCTTTCTCACTTTCCACCAGATGCTCCCCGTCTCCAGAGCCCTGGTCCTCTCTAGGCTGGACTACTGCAACAGCCTCTTTCTCAACCTGCCCTCTTCCATCCTCTGTCCTCTTCAACTCATCCAGAACAGAAACGCAAGACTTATCTTTGGACTCAAGCCCAGGGACCGCATCTCCCTGGCACTGAAATCCCTTCACTGGCTCCCCGCGGCTGCAAGGATTAAGTTCAAGACCCTTTGCATTGTCCACAAGGCTTTCTGGGGCCTGGGCCCACTCTATCTGCAACACTCTCTTCCTAAATACTCTCCTTACCGAGCCCTCTGCTTGTCTTCCTCCAACTCTCTGCGGGTGAGACACTTCTCCAAGCAGAGACTTGGGGGAGATCTTTATCCTCTGCAGGTGCCTCCCCCTGGAACAGGCTCCCTGCCTCTCTCTGTCTTGAGCCGGATCTCCTTAAGTTACAGAAACTCCTCAAGATTTTCCTCTTCGCCTTCTCCTTCTCTCTCCCTCTCCTCTGCTAACCACCTCTTTCTGTTGTCTCAATCTCTCTCCTCTACTTCTGCTCAGTTTCGCTGACTGGCTGCCTGGTGTACCTTCAGAGCCTCACAGGTCCCAAGTTTTCCTCGCCAGTCTCCTGCACTTGCCCCCGGGCCTTGCACTTGCTGCAGCACTGCTGCACTTCGGTTACAAACCATGACAGTGGTATCTTTCTGCACTTAACCCATGTTCTGGTGGGACTCGGCGCACTTGGTTCCTTTTTGCCTCCCCCCCCAAACACACTTCCTGTTTCTGTTCATCTGCATGATCGGAATGTACCATGCCTATTAAGATTGTTTGTCATGTCTTTCCTAAATCTTCCTCTCCCATGCATGGTTGCGCTTTGAAACACTTGAGAGGATAGCTCAGTGGCAATGTATTAGTATTTGTATTTATTAGGTTTATATAGCGCTTTACACCAAAGCGCTGCACATTTTAACAACAGGGTACATTTAACGATAACAAATTAACAGTAACAGTAGAAGCGAATAACAAATTAGAATTTTGAATCAGACCAACAAAACAGTATGTAGAGCAATTAAGGAGGGGGTGAGGAGAGTAGTGGAGTAGAACTGGGAGGAAGAGGGAGGGATAGGTAGGAGGAGGAGAAGGGGAACGGGAAGGGCGAAGGGGGTGTGGGAGGAGTGGAAGAGGGTGAGGAGGGAGGTCATTTAGTGGAGGAGGGAGAGGGTGGGAGAGGGTGAGTGATAAGGGGAGGGGAATCATGGCGGAGAAGGGAGAAGGAGAGATTTAAGGGAGGTGCGGAATGAGGAAAAGTTAGGAATGGAGCGGATTGAGAGAGGTAGGGAGTTCCAGTGGAGGGGAGCTAGGAGTTGGAAGGAGCAGAAACGAGAGGAGGCACAAGGTGAAGGAGGAACAGTGAGAAGAAAGTGGTCAGCAGAGCGAAGGGAGCGAGAGGGAGTGTAGAAAGAGAGAAGGGAAGAGAGATAAGGGGGAGCGAGATCATGGAGAGATTTGAAGACTAAGCAGAGGAAATTAAATTTAAGTTGGGAGTGAAAGGGAAGCCAGCCACGGGAGGATAGGGAAGCAGAGATAGAGTCTCGGGAGGTGAGGAGACAGAGGGTACGGATGGCAGAATGGTAGATGGATTTGAGAGGGGCGAGATGTGAAGTGGCTAGACCAAAGAGTAAGGAGGAGCAGTAGAAGAGGCGAGAGAAGATCAGGGAGGAAATTAAAAGTTTGGCTGCATGGAAAGTGAGAGAGGGGTGGACCTTGCGAATATTATAGAGGTGGAAGCGACAGGCGTGAGAGGTGAGTGAGATATGGTGGGAAAAAGTGCGAGAGGATTCAAAGTGAATGCCTAGGTTGCGAGCGTGGGGGGAGAAAGTAAGATTAGAGGGGGGAAAAAATAAAAGGAGGAGGAGTGGGAGGGGAAAGGGAGCTGGAGGGGAAGAAAAGTACTTCAGTTTTTTCAGTGTTAAGGGAAAGGAAGCGAGACGACATCCAGTTTTTGATTGCAGTAAGACAGGAAGAGAGTTTAAGGTGGAGGTCAGGAGAGAAGGGAGAAAAGGAAAGAAAGAGTTGCATGTCGTTGGCGTAGAAATAGTGAGAGATGCCAAATGAGGAGATAACAGGGGCAAGAAGGGAGGTGTAGAGAGAGAATAGGAAAGGGCCAAGTACCGAGCCCTGGGGAACTCCGTATTCCAGAGGCTGGGAAGGAGAGGAGCGACCTCCCCAGGAAACAGTAAAAGAGCAGTGTGCTCGCCTTGAAAGCAAGACGATATGGAGCAACACTGGTTCGATTCCCAGGTCCGCGCTGAGAAACCTCTGGGTATTACGCACGCTATAAATAACCTATCATATCATAAGCGCATCATAAATAATCAATCAATTTTAGTGATTCGCCTTGCAAATGTATTTATTTATTTTTGTTTTATTTATTGATCATTTGTAAGCATGAGCGGTGCCAGGCATGGGCTTGGGAGGGCTGTAGCCCTCTCACTTTGATGCAGCAGTCATCACTATGCTGTGAGGCCCAGCCCGGGCTCAGACGGCAAAAAGCTGACCCATTTGTCACCTCGGAGTGCAGTATATTTACTTACTTTTAAACATACTTTTAAACTTTGAAAGTAATTAAATACAACACTCTCCAAGGTGAGAAAATAGTCTTTTACCATGACTGCGGCATCAGCAAACGTGCTGAGTACAAAAGCCTGCCCAGGTGATGACTTCAATAGGCCCCCTACGTGGAAGATAAAGGGTTAATTGCAGGGCTCAACATTTAGTTGGCCAATGCTGCCAACGATTAACGTTCCTTTGTTTAACTAAATGGCCTGTGAGATGCAGAGGTGTAGACAGGAAAGGGTCAGAGGGTACAGAGGGACACATGTAAGGGAAAAAAGCCTTTTTTGTTTGTGTTTATGTGTGAATTGTATGCATTCATGCATTTGAAGGTGTGTGTAAGTGCATGTATGTTATTTATGTGGTTTATAGTGAAAAAACCGAATTACAAAATATCGAAAACAAAAATCTCGAATCCAAAATATCGAAAACAAAAATCTCTAATTTTTTTTTT
The DNA here is from genome assembly GCF_040938575.1 of Ambystoma mexicanum. Taxonomy (NCBI): domain Eukaryota; kingdom Metazoa; phylum Chordata; class Amphibia; order Caudata; family Ambystomatidae; genus Ambystoma; species Ambystoma mexicanum. The sequence goes on from NC_090921.1 coordinate 1,088,698,489, forward strand.
AATACGTTTTTATTTCGAAATGGGGGGTTCCCCCAACCCCCCTTTTTTCTTTTTTTTTTATTTTACCCTTTTTTTATACTTACCTGAACCCACAAATACATATAAATAAATAAATAAATAAATAATTCGAGATTTTTTTTTTCGAGATTTTGGTTTCGATATTTTTGTGATTCGATATTTTGTTTTCGGTTTTTTGACCGACCACCTATTTATGTATTTATTGTGTCATGGATTATCAACACACCTTTCACAATATGATACACACAAACAACTTACACTTAAGTGCATGCATGTATGTTTGTATGTGAGCGGTGTCTAAGGGCATGTGTATGAATAAATGCAGTGTGAATGGTGTACATGGGTTTGAGTGTGCATGCGAATGAGAGTGTAGTGTGAATGTTCTGGGTGCGTGTGTGTGTGTGTGTGTGTGTGCGTGTGTGTGACAGGTTTGGACTGGGGTATAAAATGGTCTCGGGCACCAATGAAAAAGTGGCCCGCAGCTGCAAATGGCAATTCATTCCTTTTGTGACAGACTGTTTGAGTAGTTCCCAAGGGGCAGTAAAATGGGATGCAAATGTGATGCAAATTGTGCATTTTAAAGAATATTTTTCCAGCAACACTGGTCAAAACTACTAGCCACATAGTAAAGTAACTCATCAAACTGGCCTACACTAGCATTTTGCATTTTTGGTTCAGTCATTGCCCTATTGCCCCATATGCCAGTCTGAGCCTGGTGCGCGTATTGGAGCATGAACATTTTTTGCCAAGAGCATGTCATGTTTTACTGGCATTTATGGGCAAAGCAAAGCCAACTTGAGTGCTATTTTGTGAAGGAGGGGTTGCAGTAGGGGAAGGGTACTGCAATGGGGGTGTCTGGGTCCTATTGTGGCATTGCATTTTGTGCTCACATTAAGGATAAAGCCAGCTTTGAGAGTGTTCTTACATGGGGGAGGGCATGTTTCCTTACTGTGGCATGGCATACATCTAATGGTGTTAAGGACAAAGTCAACATTAAGTGTTCTTACATCGGCGGGACGGGGGCCTTTGGGCAGCCCGTGAATTAATGTTTTCTTACTGTTGTATGACATTTTCTACTGGCATTAGGGGGCAAATACAACATGATGAGTGTTCTTATATTGGGGATTTGTGTAATGATGATATTTTTATAGTGCTTTCCCCCAAAGCACTGTACAGAGAACATATTTATATAAATCACCCAATCAAAGTTGGTACTCATTTATTGACCTGGGAAGGATGAAAGGCTGAGTTGTCCTTGCTGGGATTTTAACCTGTGACCTGCAGATCACATTCAGATTGCAGCAACAAGGGATCAACCCACTGAGCTATTGTACTAGCTAACCAACAAAGGTATCTTTTCTTACTGTAGCATGACGTTTTTTTTAACTGGCATTAAAGCCAAGGTAACAAAAGCATGTTCTTATGTGGGGACACGGCATATAGTGGCAGAGCCAGCATGAACATTTTTTGTTATAGTATCATTACTAGCATCATGGGGTAAAGGAAAGATAATTATGTTCTGATGTGGGAAAGCTGGCATATATAAGAGCACCAGAATCGGTGTGTTTGGCCACAATTAGTATTTTCCTGTGCATTGTTGATGACTTGGCATCTAATGGACTTTTTTCATGTCTTATCTTACAAAACCGATTGTAAACTGTGTGTCTTTTTACCTAATGTGTTACAGAAAGTGTGCTCTAAAATTCACCATTTCAACCCCTTATTTAAATATTTTTCTCTGGGAGAGAACTCCTCGGTGGGTTTGCTCTCCCTCGCTATGCTTGGTAGCCCCTACAGATTTGGTTGGAGACAGAACAAGCCCAGTTCTCTCTTCTGGAACCCCTTAGGGTGAGCTCTGCTACGTTAGCTGAAGACCCCACTTCTTACACAATCCTGCCTATGCCCCTTGTGAGTTGGGTGTATGCATCTAATGGGCTAAAGGGTGGCGCAATATCTACTTAGGGCTTCCATGTGGGGATCAACAGCAAAATAGGTTTAATTACCCAAACTCACTAACAACTTTCAAAACTGCACCCCCCAGAATTGTGTGGCTGGTTCTGCCCCTGTTTTTAAGGCACTTTATACAACAGAATTGTGCTTCAAAGTGCCATAAGGCTAAATGGGAAGGGAACAGGGGAAATAATAACAGTGGCAAAAACAACAATAATATATATACAGTTGTGGTCCTACTAGACCTTGTGGCATTCGGCCATGCAAGTGCATTGATGAGAAGTGCAGTGGGAAGGATGGAAAGGGGGAGCAGAGGAGTGGACAAGTGCTGGATGAGGGCACAAGAGGGAAACACTAAGGGGAGTTTGCTGCAATTCTGTCCAGCACATTTCGGGCTGCAGCCACAAGCAGAATTCTTTTTCCGATTCAAACGTATCCCGATTTCGAAAAGAAATGTACCACATAGCCGGTCTCTGTTGGCCATGCCCACTTTAGCCCCATTGCCGGTCCCTCATGGTCATGGCCAGTAGCCAGATTGTCAAAGCCATGCCCGCAGGCTATATACCTCAGTCACCAAAGGTATATCACTATTTTTTTACATTCATTATGACATTTAAAAAAAAACACACAGACATTAGCAAACCATTCTTTTGGGTCCTTGCCAATGCTCCTTGCACGAGTTTGCTGCAAATCCATCCATGTTTTCTTTTTTGAAAAGTGTCAAAATGTACATCCAAAAAATCATCATATAACTTAGCCCCCACTTGAAAAAATCCATTCAGATTTTGCAAAAACTTACAAACTTTCAATGTTGCTTCTATAATATTTCTGAAAATGTTTGTGCAGATTCATCAAACATCAACAAAGTTACAAGCCATCTAAAAATGTTGAGACCCCCCTCTAATTTTGTCCCCTCTTGACAAAATCCCATTAACCTTTGCAAAAACATTAAACTCTGGGTCTAAAATCTATTGGCAAACTTTTGTGCACATACGTCACAAATGTACAAGACTTTCAAATATTTTGGGGCCCTCCCTCTAATTTCACTCCATCCTGGCGAAACAAACCATTCAGGGTAATGTCTAAAATGATATTGCAAAAGTTCATGCAGTTTCATTGAGTGGCACCAAAGTTGTAAGCCATCCAAAAACTGTTTTTCACCAACCCTGTAATGCAGAAATATGCATGGATGTCCCCAAACATCTGAGATGTTCACGAACATCACAGGACTGTCCTCGAACATCTGAAATGTTCAAGGACATGCGGAAAAAAAAGCACCCGATTTTTGGCTTTTTATGGCCATATCCCATCCTCATAACCCCTCACCTCCCCAAACATAGTTTAATATGTTTGTACCGCGATCTCTGTGCACTACAGGCACTGTTCGTGAACCCAACATGGCATCCGTTTCAAAGGTTTTGACACACCTCACATTTTTAACTGACCAATCAGCGGGCACGTACGATGTCTGCAAACATCATGCTGCTCTCTGATTGGTCCAGAAACGTACACGGACTCCAGGAAATTAGCCCACAGACCAGACTCATATCACACTTTTTTTTAACCTACTTTTTGTCCATTCTTACTACTGGACAGATTTACACAAAATTTACAAAAGCACGCTTTCAGGACCAAGCCACCGTTCATGGCTCAAATTTTGTGAAAATCTGTCCAGCGGTTTGGGCTGTTGGCGCGAGCAAACAATCTTTTGCATTGAGTCTATGCAGATTTCACCAAATTGTAGGACGACCCCAATAATTAATCCCCCCCCCCACCTGCCTCCCCAGATGAAACCCCAAAATTCAGAAAATCATTCTGACTGGGCCATATGCTTTATTTGCAGAATTTGGTGAGGATTTGTCCACGGGGGCAAAGTAATAAGCCACCCAAAAAGTGCTCTTTCTATGAGTTGAGCAACTGAACCATAACTACAGGGTCGCTACCACAGGCCCTGTAAAATATATTATATATATATATATATATATATATATATATATATACATTCAGGGAAAACACTTTCATTGCATGGAAGTTAAGGTGAGAACGCAGCAACACACATGATATTCAGCTAAAGCTACCTTAACTTTGCACCCTGTGTTGTTATTCCTTAGATTTTGTCCGCACATGGCCAGTGGCCAAGGTCTACGGCCATGCCCCCTGTATATTTTAGAGCACTACGAGACCACGATCCATGGCCTAGCCCAGATGATCAGCCATGGCCGTTGGGCACGGCCACTCAATATTTTAAATCACTTGCAACCCATCACTCAAAGACGTTCATCAATCCCAAACTGATTTCAACCTGTTTTGACAAAGGTATTGTTAAGTATGAAATATTGCAGGCTTAGGAAAACTCACAATGTTTTTAGGCAATGCACAGTGAGATTCAATTATTTGCAGAGGATCACACACTTTGGTTAAGCAGCTTGCTGCAAGCCTCTTGTTTTATGGCCGGTCTCTTGGTGACTGTTGTAATACATCGCACAACCCGAACTAAATGTATTTAAACAGCACAGAAAAGGGAAAAAAATGACCAGTTGCATGTATAGCATATGCCAGGACACCTTTGCCCCTATAGCAAAAATCAAAAGCTGGCACCCATGAATATAAGCACAGTAAGTGAACATATATCTTAAATTAAAATATACAAATGTAGTGTAATTGACCTTGCCCTTAGAAGAAAGTGCACAAGAACAAATAGCATTGGACTTTAAAAAAAATGTAATGAACACTAGAAAAATAACATGAGGGAGGAAATGTTCCAATAAATATGCTGGCAAAGTATAAAAGGTGCTCAACTTTTAAGCACAGCAATCTGTTGTGAAATATTCCCGGGAAAACAAAATCCCAATATGAAACAAGTGCTTGTGGTCTTGTGGGTAAGCGTCTGCGCCGGGAACATGACAATGTGAGTAAAATCCTGGTATCCAAATACTTGAGCAAACTCACCAACCTCAACAAAATCCAAGGGGTTATGCCCGCCATCTGAAAAAAAGTCACGCTGCCCACCCACATGTGTCCTGTACTTGTGCCCTGAAAAGCAGCCACAATCAGGGGGAAATAACTACAGCAGTGTCCAGGATTACCAACTCTCTCTCCACATTATGGGCAAATACTCATGACTTACTTGCCCACTCATCATTTCCCCTCCTCACCCCCATGTCTGGCTTTAAGCAATACTTTGATTTATAAAGATAATTTAGAAAGTGCACATACCATAGTGTCACTCAAACATATAAATCCTGCAGAACTATGCTAGGCAAAAAGTGTACAATTGTGGCATTATTCCCCCCATCTTGACTGGGAGACTACTATTACCAGAATGCAATTCAGCAAAAGGACAAAAATGGTCTCTGGGTGAAAATCTTTCAGGTACTGAGAGTAGCAAGGTTTTAAAAAAAATTATGCGGATGCTGTGCATTATGAGATATTTAAAACTAAGAAAACAAGCAGCATTTGGGACTGTGTACTGTCTCCCATCCATGCAGTAATTTGGACCGGCCCTGCTTAGTTTCAAAGCGAGGAAGGATCCGTTCTGTTTAGGCTATGTTGCTCTAAGTGAACTTATAATGTGATCTCATTTATTAGGCAACATGGCCTTTGGGGGCTCCATATATATATATATATATGATACATTACTCACCGTAATCGTATTTCTGATGCTTGTATCTGCTTAGATTCACATGCTGTGCATAGGCCAACATCTAGTGGAAGCTGCAGAGTATTACAGTTTGTTTTTCAAAACTCAAAAATGGGCGTCGACACAGGGCGTGCCAGTAATACTATCCCTAGTGTGACGTCCACTGTACCCAAGATCCCGCACGCGTCTAGGATCCTCAGATTGTATTTTTTCTGACATGAGGTAGCATGAGGAGTAGCGCGAGTACAGATAATCCAAGCAGATAGACAGAAAGGTAAGGCTACAAGCAATCATGCGCCTTCTCTCGGAGGGGAGGAAGGGTGGGTCGCATGTGAATCTAAGCAGATACAAGCATCAGAAATACGATTACGGTGAGTAATGTATCCCTTCTGAGGCTTGTGGAATCTGCTTAGATCACATGCTGTGCATAGATTAGCGAGCAGTACCAGAAGAAGGAGGTGGGATGTGAGAAGGGTAATGAGCAAATAAGTGTCTTAGAACCGCTTGTCCCACTTGTGTATCTGCCTTGGAATGGGTGTCAATGCAGTAATGCTGAGTAAAAGTGTGAATAGAGCTCCAAGTAGCTGCTTTGCAAATGGTGTCAAGGGGTACATTTGCAATGAAAGCCAGAGTGGCCCCAATGCCTCTAGTAGAGTGGGCCCTCGGCGTAAAAGGCAGAGTCTTTTCAGAGAGTGAGTAACACAGCTGGATACAGTTCATAATCCACTTCGAGATGGCACCTTTAGAGACGCGATCCCCCTCTCTGCCTGTAGCTACGGAGACAAACAGTTGGTCTGTTTTCCTTGGCGGTCTGGTTTTATTTACCTAGTAGAGGACCGCCCTACGCACATCTAGGGTGTGTAGTTTCACCTCAGCCGAGCTTTGCGGGTTCTGGAAGAAAGCCGGAAGCTCGATGGACTGGTTTACATGGAATTTTGATATAAATTTAGGCGAGAACCTAGGGTGTGTGCGTAAAACCAGTTTGTCTTTATGGACAGTAAAGAAGGGATCCTGCACTGACAGAGCCTGAATTTCACTGACCCTTCTTATAGAAGTAATAGCTACTAAGAAGGCGGTTTTATAAGTCAGGTGTTTGAGACTGCTTTTATGCATGGGTTCGAAAGGGGGGCCCATGAGCTTGGCTAGCACCACATTAAGGTCCCACCCTGGTGGTGGGTTTGAAACAGGAGGGTGAAGTCTCTTTACTCCTTCCATGAAGTCTTTAACTACTGGTACTTTCCACCACGAAACCTTGCTATGGGAAGTGGTGTAAGCCGAGAGGGCTGCCAGGTGTACTTTCAGTGAGTTAAAAACCAATCCTGCATCTAGCAGGTGGAGCATGAATGTAACAATAGTGGAAGGAGTGCAATCAACTGGGTTGATTTGTCTACTCTGGCACCAGATAACGAACCTCTTCCACTTGTCAAAGTAACAGTGCCTTGTGTTTGTTTTCCTAGATTCCTTTAGGATGTCCATACACCTCTGTGGTAAATTGAGGTGTCCAAACTCTATGACCTCAGGAGCCATGCTGCCAGGTTCATTGAGTTGGGTTGCTGGTGCACTGTTTGACCTTGGTGCTGGGACAGTAGGTTGTACCAGGCTGGAAGTTTGATGGGCTCGCACACCGCCATCCTGCGTAGGTGTGGGAACCACGGTTGTCTTGCCCACATGGGAGCAACTAGGACGAGCGTCATCGACTCCCTGTTCATCTTGTTCACCAATTTCCTGATGAGAGGAGTTGGTGGAAAAGCGTACGCAAACATCCCTGACCAGTTCATTCACAGGGCGTTCCCCTGGGAGTCTGGTTGGGGGAACCTGGATGCAAATCCTGGGCATTGTCTGTTTTCGCTTGTGGCGAATAAGTCTATAGTGGGGAAACCCTACGACCTCTCTGTGAAGAACCCATTCGTGTTCCACTGGGAGGGAGTCTCTGCTCAGAGCATCCGCTAGGGAATTGCGCTTCCCTGGAACATGTTGTGATGACAGGAAGATGTTCCGTCTGAGTGCCCATATCCAGATTTGCTGGGCAAGCTTGGACAGATTTGGCGAGCGAGTCCCTCCTTGCTTGTTTAGGTAGAATATGGCTGTAGTGCTGTCCGTCCGGATTTGCACTGACAGGTTTAGTATGTGGGGCTCGAACGCCTGAAGCGCTCTGAATACTGCCAGAAGCTCTAGCAGGTTGATGTGGTTCTTGGCCACTGAGTGAGACCAGAGACCCTGAGCTGTGTGGTGGAGATGGTGAGCTCCCCACCCCGTCAGACATGCATCTGTAGTGACTGCTGCCTGTACTTCGGGATCGTAAAAGGGTTTCCCCTGTGCGATATTTTCTCTTGTCCACCAGCGAAGGCTTTGTACCAGTGTTGGCGAAACAACCACTAGATCGTCCCACTGACCACTTGCCTGAGACCACTGTTTCACCAACCATTCCTGCTTAGGACGCATGCGCAGGCGCGCGTTGGGGACCAGGTAAATGCATGACGCCATCATGCCCAGTAAACGCAATGCTTTGTGTACCGTTATTTGTTGACCGGACTGATAATGCGGAATTTGCAGTAGTATATTCCGAATTCTTTCTTCTGAAGGAAAGGTCAACTCCTCCTGGGTATCCAGGATTGCTCCTAGGAATTGTTTTGAGGTGCTTGGCACCAGGCTTGACTTCTTCTCGTTGATTGAGAAGCCTAACTAGTGGAGGAGGTTGATAGTCCTTTGAATGTTTGTCCTGCAAATTCCTGGGGTTTCCCCCGTTATGAGCCAGTCGTCCAGATAAGGGTACACTGGGATTGCCTCCCTACGTAGGTGTGCAGCCGCCACCGCCAGTACCTTGGTGAATACCCTTGGTGCTGAAGCTATCCCGAAGGGCAGTACCTTGAATTGGTAGTGCCGACTGTCCACCTTGCAGCGCAAGTACTTTCTGTGCGCTGGGAACATGGAAATATGAAAATAAGCATCTTTCATATCCAAGGTTGCCATGTAATCCCCCTTTTTTAGGAGGGGGATTACCTCTTGTAGCGTGGTCATACGAAATATTTGGGGTTTGACATACTTGTTGGCAGGCCGTAAGTCCAATACTGGGCGCATTGTCAAGTCTTTCTTTGGCACAAGGAAGTAAGTAAGTTGAATAAATACCCTTGTTTACCTGGTGTCCCGGGATGAGTTCTATCGCGTCCTTTTGTAGAAGAATGGCGATCTCCTTGAGGAGAATCTTCTGATGTTCTAAGGAGTGTACTCTTTGTCGTGGAGGATGGTTCCGGGGACGCTGCAGTAGCTCTATACAATATCCCGTGGATACTGTTGACAGCACCCATCTGTCTGATGTGATCCCTTCCCAAGCCTGGGTGAAGTTTGAAATGCGTCCCCCTACTGGGGTTGCGTGAGAAGGGACCCTGAACTGAGCGTCACTGCTTTGGTGGAGGCGTGCCGCCTCCCTTGCTGGGGCTGCATCTGCCTTTACCACGACCTCTCCTATTCCCTCTGCCGTAACCCTGGGTAGACTGTTGGTTGTTGTTCCACTGTGTACCCTGCCCCTGGGAATAGTTAGATCCTCTCTGGGAATTTTGGCCGCGTGGGCGACGAAAATTACTATTCCCTCTCTGGTTAGGGGGTTTATTGGTTAACTGACCAAGGGATTTGAGAGTCTCGTATTCGTCCTTGGCATTTTTCAGTGCGTCTTCGACCGCCTTACCAAACAACAGATCGGATGCCTGTGTTTCTGCCTTAAAACCAGACTGCCGTAACCACTCATGTCTCTTGATAACAGTACCCTCTGCTATCAATCTGCCTGCGTTGTCCGCGGCGTCGAAGGTTGCTTTCAAAATGCAACCAGACACGGCTCTACCCTCTGCGGAAATCCGAGCTAATTGGCCCTTTAACGGTTCAGGAGCAGAGGCTATGAGAGCCGCGACTTCTTCCCACTGATGGCAGTTGTAGCTGGCCAACAGGGTGGTGGAGTTAGCAATCCTTGCTTGATAGGCGGACGTTGAGGCTCCCTTCCTGCCGAAACCGTATAGTTTTTTGCTCTCCTTGTCGGGAGAAGCTTCTGACGAAGACAAGGGTGTCCCAGCCCTCTTACGAGTGTTGGTGACAACTAGGGAGTCTGGCTTCAGATGTCCTCTTATATAGAGAGGGTCAGACTGAACTGCCCTGAAAAGTTTTTCAACCCTGGGATTGACTGCTCTGGTGAGGTTTGGGTTCACCAGGGACGGATCTATTCTCCGCTGAATGGATTTAAGGATAGGGATGGTCTGGGCAACAGGCCTCCTTTCTCCCACTAACTCTTCTGCAAAGTCCCTTTCCTCCTGTACACCGTGGGTGTCAATGTGGAAATGTTCTGCTGCGCAAGCGAGAACCTCATTTAGGAGGGGTTGGTTATCGACCGGGGAGTCGGTAACCGGGGCTTCGTTCTCTACCGGGGAATCTATTCTGTATGTTTCCGGGTCATCCTCTTCCTCCTCCTGGTCCTCATCATCCCCATAGTAGGCCGTCCCGGTTTGCTCTTCTATCAACCCAAAATCATGGTCTCCACAAAAGGAATCCTCTCCTTGATACCGTGAGTATGGTCTTGCGTAAGGTTGTACCTCGAAGGGTTCAGACCTCATTGGATTTTCAAACCGGGCCTTCTTACTTGGGGGGATAGGATCAGTAGAGCCTGAGGGTGTGGCCCCTTGTGGATCATACGAGAGGAAATGTTCTGGATTTTTATCATAAAAATCAGCCAAAGAAGACATTCTTGACATGACCCTATCTATGTCTTCACTGGACCATTTTTTGGAACTGGGAATGACTCTCTCAGCAAGTCTATAGGATTTATCTTGAGTAGCTTTGCTGGTTGTGGACCTATCAGCAGACCTGGTCTTGTCTGTCTGTTTAGGGGGGGTGTAGTGTTTCACAGGTGTGGAAGAATGTACAGGTAGTTTCTTCTGCTGTTTTCCCCCCTCCCCGTGCGTAGAAAAATGTTTTCCCTGTCCCTTAGTGGCTCCGGAGTTTTTCGATGCCTGGCGTCGAGGATCGGGAGAGGTGTCCCTGTCCTTCGAGCGTGGGGCCTCGCTGGCTGTAATTGCGGGCTCCGACTCCTGGAGCGCGGCCTGGGGGTGGAAGTCGTCTTCGTCTTCCGACGATCGAACTTCTGTTAGCCTAGGGAGCGAGGCACTCTTGGCAAGAGTGGATGATTGCCTGGAGTCATGCGGCGATCTTGATCGAGAGCGCCCAGAGGACACCGAATCGGACAGTTCTGTCTGTGCCTCTTTCCGAGAACTCGACCTCGTCGAGTCTCGGTTGGACTTAGTGTGTTTAGTGTGTGTAGTATGTGAAGCGCTTGTGTCGCCGGGGGTCTTCCCCATAGCCGCCCTGCCGGACGACCTTCCGAGGTCGTGGACCTGCGCTCGGCTGTCTTTCGACGCCGTAATGCCCTCGCCGTCCGAAAGTACGGCGTCGCTGCCATCGCTGAAGGTGCCCTCCGCTGCCATGGCCGCCTGCCTGGCGTGGTGGGCCCAACGCTTCGTCGAACGGTCCTTAAGTGTCTTAGGTTTAAACCTACTACACGCGCTGCAGTTTGCTTCGGGGTGGTCCCTCGGCAAGCAGAGATTGCACGTGGCGTGCCTGTCGACCCAAGGGTATTTGCGATTGCACTTGGGGCAGAATTGAAAAGTTGTACCCTCCATACGCACCTTGAGGCAGCGGGCTGTTAAGTGTAGGAAATGTATAAGGTGTACCTATATACCAAGAGTGTAGAGTATGTACCACCCCCCACTCTCCCTACTTGCAGGGCCGAGGCCAGCGGCCTACCAGGCCCAGGCCGAGGCCAGCGGCCTTCCGAGGCCCAAATCCGTCGTGCAGCAGACGACGGTCGATTTCTTCTCCAGCCGGCGTCGAGTGTCGAAGTTCGACGTTGGGTGGGAAAGGATGTCAATAGATTATTATAATAAATTCTAGCAAAAGTATGGCTAAGGCCAGGGGACTCCGCAAAATGCTTCCGACCAGTATGGCGGAAAAAAACAATCTGAGGATCCTAGACGCGTGAGGGATCTTGGGTACAGTGGACGTCACACTAGGGATAGTATTACTGGCACGCCCTGTGTCGACGCCCATTTTCGAGTTTCGAAAAACAAACTGTAATACTCTGCAGCTTCCACTAGATGTCGGCCTATGCACAGCATGTGATCTAAGCAGATTCCACAATCCTCAGAAATATATATACATATATATTTATTTATTATTGACTGGGAGACTACAAATACCAGAATGCAATTCAGCAAAAGGCAAAATAAAATTGTTTCTGAATGCAAAACCTTTATGGACTGACCATAGCATGGTTTAAAAAAGAAATACGAATGCCCATTCGGTCGGCCATCCATGCACTAACTGGGACTGACCCTGCATAGCTTAAAAGCAAGGAAAGGGACAGCGCATTTCTCTAAGTGGTCTTGTAACTTTGGCTCATTTTCAGGCAAGATGGCCTGAGGGTGTTGGCCCCTTTCACACTTTGAAGCTAAACAAGGTCTGTCATGGTTGCTGCATGGATGGAAAACCTGGATAGCTATCGATTGACTGGTCATAGCCAATGATTTTTCACCCCCTACCCATAACCGCAGGTACAGAACTACACATACCCTCGGCTATCTGTAGTCTTCGAATATCAGAAAAATATCCAGAACAAAATGCTTTAAAGCCCTCACCAAGTGCCCCCCTCATCTGTGCCAGCTCCTCCCACTCACCATTTGGCCTCCTGCCCTCTCCCTTTCCCCCCAAAACACATGCTGTTTCTGTGACACAGTTTGTTTTGAGAGGTCGGCTATTTGATGCTATAGCTGAGGTTACAGAAAGCTTTGTGTTGCAAACTCAGTCCCTAGACCCCCTCCCACTCCCACATTTCAATTGGTGCCCTCTAGCCTGATGGTATTTTCATCTTTTTTTACCCTCAAATCGCTTTTTTCCTAGGTTTCATTTTCCCTTAACCTCGTATTTACCCTCGAATATCTCTCACATCGAGAGAAAAACAAGATGGCGGCTGTGTCATTTCCAAAATACACAGAGTTTCGGTTAAATCCTAGAGATATGGCTATCTATTTTTGAGAACTGGGCACCCCTTTCTCTGTCAAATATTTTAATAACTACTGTACAGAATAACCCCAAACCAAGCATGGATCGCAAGTTCGCGTGTCGTGCCCAAGTTGGTTTGGACCTGGTCGAAATCCATCCAGCGGTTTCGGCTGTGCGCTTTGGAAAAAAATAACTTTGTCTCTGGAACAATGAATGGGAAGTAGGCCGCAACTGTGGAAAACATTTTTTTTATTGTCTTAATAACATTTTAATGTTTTTAACAGATAGTTACGAAACAGTTTGGGGGGGCCTGCAAGTCCTGAATCCCTTTCAAAATGTCAGTCAATTCCGTTATTCGAATCAAAAATTATTAACAATAGTATTTTAAGGGGTTCATATGGGCGTCCGACTCACCTTAACTAAATATATATATATATATATATTTGTTCCAATGTATTCATAACCCAGTTTCATTCAGGTACAGCCATGCTAGTATACAATAGGGGTTACATTCACAATACACATATATGCTCACACATATAAAGGCAAATCTGAATAACTATTCTAGGCAAAAGAGTAATATCCTGTACAATAGAAACATACAAGCTGTTATTGGTTATCGGATCCACCAAAAAAGGCTTCTTAGAATACATTTTACAATTCGTTTAGTTTAGTTGTCTCTGAAACCATCGACAAGTGTTTGTATCACAGGAAAATATTGTCTTCCCTTTTCTAGGGTCTATACAACTGTAACACGTTTGGCAAAATTGGATTCTAGCTTGGAGATAGAAGAATGTTTGGTAGAGTTGACTTGCTTACACTGAATATGAAGGCTGGGTTCAGGGTAGAAACATTTATTCTGAAGAGCCAAATCTGACCACATAAGCATGAGATTATAAAATTGAAATAGAAAAGTAATCAGAAAGATAACATTACTTGGCATTGGGATTCTAGACTCCTATTTCTAGACAATTATTTGGGGAATAAATTATACTGGTTGTTAAAATTAACATTCTTTTGTTGGAAATGAAGGGGAGAAACTAACCTCCTTGCCATTACTTTGAGGATTTTTCTTGTATATAAACTATGGTTTTCAAATACCAAGAAATCTATCACTCGTTGAAAAGCTAGGAGTTCCGTTGTAAACCAGGCTCAAAAGCCAGATATAATTGGCTAAGGTGAACACTAATAATGATTGGTTACTATCAGAGAAAAATGTGGCCAGCACAATTTAGAATTCTAAGGCATTTGTGTGTGAGACAGGCATGGTATCAAGAGAGACACTGACTCAAAGCTAACAGATTCCAAAACCTTTATTTAATAATGTTCTGGGGTTGTTGTAATACCTAACTGGCACTAACTCTAAAAGGAGTGTTCCCTCAACTGATGTTTCTAAAGGCATTTGATGTCTGAAAGCCCAAAACCAAAATCTGTCTTGGTCTAAACGTATGCTTGCCCTCACTCTTTGACAAAATGTGGTAGGAAGTGATTTTAAAGAAAAATGGTGAGTCAAAAAACGAAATGTAAGCCACAGCTGGTGTCTTACCAATTGTTCTGCCAGTTCAGAATAGTTAAACTCAAAATGGTTGCCTTGAGACCTTCCCCGTAGGGCTCTTGCAGTAAGTCAATGGAGTTTACAATGTCTCTGGGTCTCTTGGGGTTCCCGTCCCCAAGCTTCGGTCTTTTCAGATCTAAACAAACAAAATATCCAGTTGCTATTAGGCCTCTCATGGTTCCCTTCCCCAAGCCTGCGCCCCTCTTTAAGAAGTTCAACACAAAACAAAATATAACACAATTCTTATCAGGCTTTGCAGGGTTCCCTTCCCCAAGCTTATGCCTTTCTGTTTCCAAAATGTGTTCAGCTTTATTACGCCTCTCAGGGTTCCCTTCCCCAAGCTTAGGCCCCTCGAGTTCAAGCACAAGTGCAGCTTGTAAGGATGTACCTTTCTCTTATAGAAATTTTCTTTCACATACAATCCTCTCATGGGGTAGAATCAGGGACTTTTGAAAACTTCAGGCTCTTTCCTCCTCCTAAGCACGACCACTCTGATCTTTCGCCTCTCTCTTTATTTCTTGTACTTGTTTCCTTTTAACCTTTTATCTCCAGGTGATTCCTGCACCCCTTTTTATCGCTCTGTGTTTCTTTCACTCTTGTCGTGCACACTTGCACCTTCTTTTGCTTTACTTTCTCTGTGTCGTGCCTCTTGCACACTTCCCTCTTTCTATCATGCACACTTGCACCTGTCGGTTTCCTTATTGTGCCTCTTGCACACTTCCCTCTTTCTATCATGCACACTTGCACCTGTCGGTTTCCTTATTGTGCCTCTTGCACACTTCCCTCTTTCTATCATGCACACTTGCACCTGTCGGTTTCCTTACTGTGCCTCTTGTACACTTCTTTCACTCTTTTGTGCACTTGTTTCCTCATTTTGGGTCGTTCGCACCCTTTTCTTACTTCTATATCTCTTTAAATTCTTTTATTCCAGACTTTTCTTTATTTCTGTGCCGCTAGCGCACTTTCTCATTCTTTCCACTTTACTTGTTCCATCTTTCTTACTTTCTGTCCTTTTATGCTTTCTCTCCCCCTTTCCGTTCTGTGCCGCTTGTCAAAATCTTGTCTTTCTCCCTTTTAGCTCCAGCCAACCGCACGCTCCAGAGTTTCTCTCTCTCTCACTTGTTCGAAACTCACCGGGTAGCACTGGTGAGCAGTCTTTCCTGGATGCATTGGGTCAAGGTCTCACCACATGCCCATCAGACGCCTTTGGGACCGGCACATGTCTCAAAAGGAACAAGCATTTCCCTGAATACCGCCAGCAGGATACAGGCTGCCTCGCTCTGGTCCTCTGGAGACACAGCTCCCTGGCCACGCTGCAGCCCCTCACAAACACTAGGCCAGTGTCTTGGCACGCCATTCTCCTCTGGATCCTCCAGGCTTTTCCTCCTGCAGCTACCTACTCCTTGGCTTCTCTGGTCCACTCAGCATCTCCAGCTCTCTCATACTGTTTGGCAGAACTACACATTGTATACTGGTGTAAAGAGTCAAGTGGAGTCAGGTGTGAATAGTCAGAATAAAGTGCCTGACCTTGCCTGAATCTATTTGTGGGACCATACTAAGGTTTTACATGGTAGGCCTCACTTTGTAGTCCTATGTTGTTTTTATGGGTGATCCTCAATGCTCCTGGTTGCCTCTTCTTCGTCCCAGTACCTATTAGAAATGGGGAGAGGGAGATGAAATGTGACTGTAGATTATATTTATTTAGTGAAACATTAGTAGGTGACTGACAGGGGGTATAGGAAAACCATTTAGCCTTCGTTTTATTTAAAGGGATAGCTTTCCTTCTCTGTAGGTCACTCTGTACCCCTGACATACTGGAATATAAGAATGGGACTTGATAATATTCCCTGTGGTTTAGATTAGTGGAAGGTGAATGGATACTACCCTTAAGTATTGTATTACATTAGGGACATTCAAGTTGCGCCAGCTTCTTCGATACAAATCACTCAAATTCAAGAGAGTACTGTGGTGAATAACAATCTTTTAATGGAATAATCTCTAAGATTCATAACCTCTCAATTGGTAATAGTTATGTTTCCATTTCATATTATTGCAAAGTCTCTCAACACGTGTTTCACCACCGTGTTTACAGTGGATCATCAGGAGAGAATTGGCTCAAGTATTTTTCCTCAGACTTATGATATGAAAGAATAAAAAATTCTTTGTTATCCCTTTTTCTCCTTCTATGGCATTCAAACTTTTGGAATTCTTTCCTTCTTGCAACTTTTTTTAGATTTTTTTTGTGCTATCTTAAAGAGCTTTGAGAAAAGAGATCCAGTAGGATCCGATTGTCCTTTCCTGAGAACGCCGATCTGCACATTCCTCCCGGTCACCTCTTCTTCGTTCCAGTACTTATTGGAAAAGGGGTGGGGTGAAATGTGACTGTAGATAAGATTTATTTAGTGAAAAATTAGTAGCTGACTGACAGGGGGTATAGGAAAACCCTCTAGCCTTGGTTTTATTTAACCGTTTAAGTGCCATGGGTATTTCTCCCCAGTGCCACGGCCTTTTTTGGTGATTTTGGTATGTGGCCATTCAATGGCTTGTAACTTTTTTGTTACATGAGATATCTTGGCCAAATTTGGCTCCTTTCGTAACGCCACCCAGGAATCCCAGGTTGCTGTAGGGGGGTGAGAGAAAATAAGGAAAAAGTGTGAACATTTTGGGTTTTTTCAAAAAATACCAATAAAATGATGTACAAAGAAGCCTGTGGTTTTTTCCTTTTAAGAGCTAGGAACAAATGGTTTGCTGTGCTGAGTTCCCCAATGTCGTGGCTTTCAGGAACAGGTTGAGTGGAAATGGAAAAAAATTATTTTGATGTGGTTATCAACCGTTTTGTGAGAGGTAGGCGATTTTTGCCATTTTTGCCAATTGGACAAGCATGGACGGAATGGAAGAAAAGGGCAGGAAAGCCAAATTGGAGGACAGAAAGGCATATATTTCTGAAAAGTAGACAAAATTCCAAGTTTAGGAAGGGGTGATTTGCATAGGTCAGGCAACAACTAGGTAGGGGAAACTGCCATCGAATGGGGGGAAAGCGGGAAAATGACTGAAAAAAAAGGTATGTGTTGGACATGGTTGGCTTGGTACGGCAATGGCTTCTATGAATTTTGAGAAAAGCAATGCTCATCTACATTCCCCCGACTCTTGCAGTTAGGAGAGCATACCATTTTTGTAGTGTTTTTACAAAACAAGCAATACCACAAGCCAAACACTGAGCCATGGTACACAGGAGTTTTACGCTCACGGCCTGACCAGACGCACTTAGCATGTGTAAATTGGGAAAACCAATGTGGTGAGGAACAACAGCCATACATTTTTTGAAAGAGCACAGGCAGACCTTTTCAAGGGTAGGTGACTTGTGAAGGTTACAAAAGTGTATGGTGGCTAAAGCAGCGACTAAATGTAGGTCACATTTGGGAAAAAAAAAGGGTTGTGAGACAAAGGGCACCAGCAAATGGGTCAAAACGTTATGAAAACCACACAAACACAACACATGGCCTACTGTCCTGCGTTCCCACAGGTGTCCCGATGAAAACGGTACCCCACATGTGTGGGTGCACCTACCTGGCCGTCAAGGGGAAAGCCTAAAACACAAGTAACCCCAAGTATGTTTTCAGAGTGAAATCTCAGACATTCTGCCGACCGGCACAACGTACAGATATGGGCCTCGGGTGTCCAAGCCACCGAGGAAAACAGGGAACCCCATGCATTTCCGAAAAGAGGACACCCGTGGGAATCCGCAGAGGTATGATTTGCGCACATCGCCCCAGAATATTTTACCCAGACACCTCTGCAAAGTCCAAAATTTGGGGAAAAAAACGCATTTTCCGCACATTTCACTTGACGCACCCATCGAAACACGCCCCAAACAACACATGGCCTACCGTCACGCATTCCCACAGGTGTCCCGATGTAAACGGTACCTCACATGTGTGGGTGCACCTACCTGGCCGCCAAGTGGAAAGCCTAAAACACAAGTAACCCCAAGTCAGTTTTCAGAGGGAAATCTCAGACATTCTGCCGACCGGCACAACGTACAGATATGGGCCTCGGGTGTCCAAGCCACCAAG
Organism: Ambystoma mexicanum; assembly: GCF_040938575.1. Taxonomy (NCBI): domain Eukaryota; kingdom Metazoa; phylum Chordata; class Amphibia; order Caudata; family Ambystomatidae; genus Ambystoma; species Ambystoma mexicanum. The sequence continues at coordinate 1,088,716,760 of NC_090921.1, forward strand.
GAAAACGGGGAACCCCATGCATTTTCGAAAAGAGGACACCCGTGGGAATCCGCAGAGGTATGATTTGCGCACATCGCCCCAGAATTTTTTACCCAGACACCCCGCAAAGTCCGAAATTTGGGGGAAAAAAACGCATTTTCCGCACATTTCGCTTGACGCACCCATCGAAACACGCCCCCAACAACACATGGCCTACCGTCACGCGTTCCCACCGGTATCCCGATGAAAACGGTACCTCACATGTGTGGGTGCACCTACCTGGCCGCCAAGGGGAAAGCCTAAAACACAAGTCACCCCAAGTCTGTTTTCAGAGGGAAATCTCAGACATTCTGCCGACCGGCACAACGTACAGATATGGGCCTCGGGTGTCCAAGCCACCAAGGAAAACAGGGAACCCCATGCATTTCCGAAAAGAGGACACCCGTGGGAATCCGCAGAGGTATGATTTGCGCACATCGCCCCAGAATTTTTTACCCAGACACCCCTGCAAAGTCCGAAATTTGGGGCAAAAAACGCATTTTCCGCACATTTTGATTGACGCACCCATCGAAACACGCCCCCAACAACACATGGCCTACCGTCACGCGTTCCCACAGGTGTCCCGATGAAAACGGTACCTCACATGTGTGGGTGCACCTACCTGGCCGCCAAGGGGAAAGCCTAAAAGACAAGTAGCCCCAAGTCTGTTTTCAGAGGGAAATCTCAGACATTCTGCCGACCGGCACAACGTACAGATATGGGCGTCGGGTGTCCAAGCCACCGAGGAAAACAGGGAACCCCATGCATTTCCGAAAAGAGGACACCCGTGGGAATCCGCAGAGGTATGATTTGCGCACATCGCCCCAGAATTTATTACCCAGACACCCCCGCAAAGTCCGAAATGTGGGGAAAAAAACGCATTTTCCAGACATTTCGCTCGGCGCACCCATCGAAACACGCCCCCAACAACACATGGCCTACCGTCCCCCGTTCCCACAGGTGTCCCGATGAAAACGGTACCTCACATGCGTGGGTGCACCTACCTGGCTGGCAAGGGGCAAGCCGAAAACGCAAGCAACCCCCAGTCTGTTTGCAGAGGGGAATCTCAGCCATTCTGCCGACCGGCACAACATACAGATATGGGCCTCGGGTGTCCAAGCCACCAAGGAAAACAGGGAACCCCATGCATTTCCGAAAAGAGGACACCCGTGGGAATCCACAGAGGTATGATTTGCGCACATCTCCCCAGAATTTATTACCCAGATACCCCCGCAAAGTCCGAAATGTGGGGAAAAAAACGCATTTTCCAGACATTTCGCTCGGCGCACCCATCGAAACACGCCCCCAACAACACATGGCCTACCGTCACACGTTCCCACTGGTGTCCCGATGAAAACGGTACCCCACATGTGTGGGTGCACCTACCTGGCCGCCAAGGGGAAAGCCTAAAACACAAGTAACCCCAAGTCTGTTTTCATGGCGAAATCTCAGACATTCTGCCGACCGGCACAACGTACAGATATGGGCCTCGGGTGTCCAAGCCACTGAGGAAAACAGGGAACCCCATGCATTTCCGAAAAGAGGACACCCGTGGGAACCCGCAGAGGTATGATTTGCGCACATCGCCCCAGAATTTATTACCCAGACAGCCCCGGAAAGTCCGAAATGTGGGGAAAAACGCCTTCTCCGCACATTTCGCTCGACACACCCATCGAAACACGCCCCCAACAACACATGGCCTACCGTCCGCGTTCCCACAGGTGTCCCGATGAAAACGGTACCTCACATGCGTGGGTGCACCTACCTGGCTGGCAAGGGGCAAGCCGAAAACGCAAGCAACCCCCAGTCTGTTTGCAGAGGGGAATCTCAGCCATTCTGCCGACCGGCACAACGTACAGATTTGGGCCTCGGAGGTCCAAGCCACCGAGGAAACCAGGGAACCCCATGCATTTCCGAAAAGAGGACACCCGTGGGAATCCGCAGAGGTATGATTTGCGCACATCGCCCCAGAATTTATTACCCAGACACCCCCGCAAATTCCGAAATGTGGGGAAAAAAACACCTTTTCCGCACATTTCGCTCGACGCACCCATCGAAACACGCCCCCAACAACACATGGCCTACCGTCACGCGTTCCCACAGGTGTCCCGATGAAAACGGTACCTCACATGTGTGGGTGCACCTGCTGGGGGCGCAAAAGGAAAAGGGTAACCCACTGGGAACCCCAAGCCATTCGCCACTGCCCATTTTGTTCATGTGGGCAACCTACAGATTTGGGCCTAGGGTGTCGAAGCCAGCAAGGAAAACAGGGAATCCCATGCATTTCCCAAAAGAGGACACCCGTGGGAATCCACAGAGGTCTGACTTACGCAAATCGGCCCAGAATGTAATACCCAGAACCACCAGCAAAGACCCACATGGGAGAAGGGTGCCCAAGGCCAGGGATATTACCGCCGACTTTGCTGGAGCCCTGGCTGCCCTGTGTTACAGCTTCTCCCCACCAAGGAGTCTCGGCAGTGTGCCAATACCTCCCCGAAGGGAAAAGCTGTAATGCAGCCCAGCCGCAACTCCAGGACAGTTGGAGGTGATCTGCCCAGACGGGCCATTCCCACCCACACCACCAACAATCCAGCCCCAGTCTCACCCACCCCACTGACAGTGGGCCCTAACCATAGAATAATAAAAAACAGTACTCACATAACGTTGCAGCTGCTCGGGTAGAAAAAGCTGTAAACAAAACAAAGAACATGTGTTACCTACGGTCACACCAGCAAAATGTAGCCCTCCCCGTGGGCAGATAAGGAGGGGGGCTGTCCTGCACTCCTCCCTGGGCTCAGGCGTCCGTGCCTAGATGCAGATATCTGGTCCCAGGGAGGGCTGCATGACTTGGCACCCACTCCATTGCGTCAACGCCCCATCCCATTAGAAAATTCCCTGACCCTTTGTGGTGCCCCACCGCCCCCCCCCCCCTAAAAAGCGTTCCACCATTTTCACTTTTTTCCTTTGGTAACCCAACTCCCCTTGGTGCAGAGGGTCACATTGGTGTGCCAATCTGGCGCCGGGGTGCCCAAACCTTACTGCCCCACCCACTGGGGGGGGCCTGTCCCACCATTTTTGGGGGCCCTCTCCCCCTCACCCCAAATGGCTGGCGGGGGCACCTCATGCAGGCCTTCCCGGGCCTCCTACAAACAGCTGCGTGAGGTACACCTCACCTCCATTTGGGGTGGGGGGGGGCACCACAAAAGGTGGGGCAGGACCCCCAATAGATGGGGCAGTAGGGTTTGGGCACCCTGGGGGCAGATAGCCACAATAATGTGGCCATCTGCACCAAGCAAAGTAGGGTAAACAAAAAACAAAATACAAATTCATAGGCTGCTTTTTAGGGGGGGCTGAGGGCCACCCTAAATTGGCAGCGAATGATGTACCGCAACGGGGGGTGGCCCTCAACCCCCCCCACTCCAAATGGAGGGCCCCACCTCATGCAACCCACCCTGGGGGCAGATAGGGGGGCCCCACCTCATGCATCCCTCCCTGGGGTCAGATGCCCCTTCCTAGGAGCAGATATCTGCCCCCAGGGAGGGTTGCATGAGGTGGGGCCCTCCAATTGGGGTGGGGGGGGTTGAGGGCCACCCCCGTTGCGGTACATCATTCGCTGCCAATTTAGGGTGGCCCTCAGCCCCCCTAAAAAGCAGCCTGTGATTTTGTATATTTTTTTTTGTTTACCCAACTTCGCTTGGTGCAGATGGCCACATTAGTGTGGCTATCTGCCCCCAGGGTGCCCAAACCCTACTGCCCCATCTATTGAGGGTCCTGCCCCACCTTTTGGGGTGCCCCCCCACCCCCAATGGCTGGGGGACACACCTCATGTAGGCCTCCCTGGGCCTCCTCCTAACGGCTGCGTGAGGTACACCCCACCTCCATTCGGGGCGAGGGGGGAGAGGGCCACCCAAAAGGTGGGTCAGGACCCCCAATAGATGGGGCAGTAGGGTTTGGGCACCCTGGGGGCAGATAGCCACACTAATGTGGCCATCTGCACCAAGCAAAGTAGGGTAAACAAAATACAAATTCATAGGCTTCTTTTTAGGGGGGGCTGAGGGCCACCCTAAATTGGCAGCGAATGATGTACCGCAACGGGGGGTGGCCCTCAACCCCCCACACCCCAAATGGAGGGCCCCACCTCATGCAACCCATCCTGGGGGCAGATAGGGGGGGGCCCACCTCATGCATCCCTCCCTGGGGTCAGATGCCCCTTCCTAGGAGCAGATATCTGCCCCCAGGGAGGGTTGCATGAGGTGGGGCCCTCCATTTGGGGTGGGGGGGGGTTGAGGGCCACCCCCGTTGCGGTACATCATTCCCTGCCAATTTAGGGTGGCCCTCAGCCCCCCTAAAAAGCAGCCTGTGATTTTGTATATTTTTTTTTGTTTACCCAACTTCACTTGGTGCAGATGGCCACATTAGTGTGGCTATCTGCCCCCAGGGTGTCCAAACCCTACTGCCCCATCTATTGAGGGTCCTGCCCCACCTTTTGGGGTGCCCCCCCACCCCCAATGGCTGGGGGACACACCTCATGCAGGCCTCCCTGGGCCTCCTCCTAACGGCTGCGTGAGGTACACCCCCACCTCCATTCAGTGTGAGGGGGGAGAGGGCCACCCCAAAAGGTGGGGCAGGACCCCCAATATATGGGGCAGTAGGGTTTGGGCACCCTGGGGGCAGATAGACACACTAATGTGGCAATCTGCACCAAGCAAAGTAGGGTAAACAAAAAACAAAATACAAATTCATAGGCTTCTTTTTAGGGGGGGCTGAGGGCCACCCTAAATTGGCAGCGAATGATGTACCGCAACGGGGGGTGGCCCTCAACCCCCCCCACCCCAAATGGAGGGCCCCACCTCATGCAACCCATCCTGGGGGCAGATAGGGGGGCCCCACCTCATGCATCCCTCCCTGGGGTCAGTTGCCCCTTCCTAGGAGCAGATATCTGCCCCAGGGAGGATTGCATGGGGTGGGGCCCTACATTTGGGGTGGGGGGGTTGAGGGCCACCCCCCGTTGTGGCACATCATTCGCTGCCAATTTAGGGTGGCCCTCAGCCCCCCCCTAAAAAGCAGCCTGTGATTTTGTATATTTTTTTTTGTTTACCCAACTTCGCTTGGTGCAGATGGCCGCATTAGTGTGGCTATCTGCCCCCAGGGTGCCCAAACCCTACTGCCCCATCTATTGAGGGTCCTGCCCCACCTTTTGGGGTGCCCCCCCACCCCCAATGGCTGGGGGACACACCTCATGCAGGCCTCCCTGGGCTTCCTCCTAACGGCTGCGTGAGGTACACCCCACCTCCATTCGGGGTTAGGGGGGAGAGAGCCACCCCAAAAGGTGGGGCAGGACCCCCAATAGATTGGGCAGTAGGGTTTGGGCACCCTGGGGGCAGATAGCCACACTAATGTGGCCATCTGCACCAAGCAAAATAAGGTAAACAAAAAACAAAATACAAATTCATAGGCTTCTTTTTAGGGGGGGCTGAAGGCCACCCTAAATTGGCAGCGAATGATGTACCGCAACGGGGGGTGGCCCTCAACCCCCCCCCCACCCCAAATAGAGGGCCCCACCTCATGCAACCCATCCTGGGGGCAGATAGGGGGGGCCCTACCTCATGCATCCCTCCCTGGGGTCAGATGCCCCTTCCTAGGAGCAGATATCTGCCCCCAGGGAGGGTTGCATGAGGTGGGGCCCTCCATTTGGGGTGGGGGGTTGAGGGCCACCCCCGGTTGCGGTACATCATTCGCTGCCAATTTAGGGTGGCCCTCAGCCCCCCCCTAAAAAGCAGCCTGTGATTTTGTATATTTTTTTTTGTTTACCCAACTTCGCTTGGTGCAGATGGCCGCATTAGTGTGGCTATCTGCCCCCAGGGTGCCCAAACCCTACTGCCCCATCTATTGAGGGTCCTGCCCCACCTTTTGGGGTGCCCCCCCACCCCCAATGGCTGGGGGGACACCTCATGCGGGCCTCCCTGGGCCTCCTCCTAACGGCTGCGTGAGGTACACCCCACCTCCATTTGGGGTGAGGGCCACCCCAAAAGGTGAGGCAGGACCCCCAATAGATGGGGCAGTAGGGTTTGGGCACCCTGGGGGCAGATAGCCACACTAATGTGGCCATCTGCACCAAGCAAAGTAGGGTAAACAAAAAACAAAATACAAATTCATAGGCTTCTTTTTAGGGGGGGGCTGAATCTCCCCTTTCCAACGATACCTGCCTCGATCTCCGGCTTGAAATACAGCCGGAGATCGAGGCTGACAAACAAGGGCACTCACCTTCTTTATCCACCGCAGCAGCCGAAAATGGCTGCTGCGGTGGATTTACTTTCAGTTTCACGCCGACGTGCTTTACGCACGCCGACTTGAAACTGAAGGTAATCCAGCCCCCTGGCAGTGAGGGGGGACCTCCCCCTCACATAGCCCGGGGGTTGGATTACAGTTTTGAGCGATCCCTGCTATGCAGGGATCGCTCAAAATAAGGTGCCGAAAAGGATGAGCTATCTCGTCCTTGGCACTGCGTGTGCACTGTCAAGGACGAGATACCTCGTCCTTGGCACTTAAAGGGTTAAAGGGATAGCTTTCACCCTCGATAGGTCACTCTGTACCCCTGACATACTGGTATACAACCATGGGACTTGATAGTATTTCCTGTGGTTTAGAGTAGTAGAAGATGAATGGATACTTCCCTTAAGACCATGTCTTTGTCTTATTGGATCATTTATTTTCTCACCTTGTTTCGGTATCCACATAACCCAATAGCGATCCCACAAGTGTTGGAAATTTGTTTCGGTATCCAGTTACATTTTTGAAAACACATTTTTGAAATGCCATGTTGTCGAAACAAAAATGCCGTAAAAAAAATGTTTTTTATTATTTTATATGTTTTATTTTTGTTTCGTTAGTTAAAAAAAAGTGTCAATAAAAAAAACAGGGATTTGGGGACGAACCCCCATTTAAAAAATAAATGTAAAAAAAAATCAATTTTTTTTTTCTCGCCATTTTGGTGTTGAAAAAAAGGGCATTTCGAAAATGTGACGCTCAAAAATGTCACTATGAACCCCTTGTTTCCTATGATAAAATGCTTTGTTGTCCTCTCTTGGATCAGGGTTAAAGAGGCCCACATCAGTGATGATGAAACCAACATATCCCATAAATGCTTCTGAGACTATTTCCTCCTCACTCACTGTCATGTTGTGATACCACATCTCACCTCCAGATTCTCTTCCCTCAGTTCCCAAGGACCCCCTCTCCAGGTTATCCTCCCTTGCTTGTCCGCCCCCATGGTTGGGAACCAAGAGCGATGCCCCTCCCCTGGCCACCTGAGCAATGGATCTCGAGGGACTCGAGGGACTACTTGTGAGTACACCCTCAGGTTTCTCACACATTCGATTTTAAATGTACTTCCACAAAGATTTGTTTACAGCTTGTAAACATGGTTCCCCCAAAATATTTTCAATTGCAATCTAGGATTTAATTAAGTCTTGGGACATTTATCTACATGCTCTGGAATTAGTGTACTCACTTCTGGTTTGCCTTTCAAAGGCCCAGGACATTTAGGGACATCGGCAGCTCAAGGCAGTTGCACCTGGTAAGATATTTGATTTCGGTCACCCTCAAGCACACAAATTCCTCAAGAAATCTGATTCTGTCTTGGGAAAATCTTCTGCCTTGAGCTGCCACTGGAAAATACCTTCTTACAAAGGTTTCCATCCACTACATCCAGGTGGAACCCCATTCAGCTTTTTCCATTTTGGACAGGCTCTCTTCGTTAGCCGTTTCCCAAAAAAATCCCTGTCTTCTTATGTGTTTAACCTTAAATACCCAACAAACACCACCCATGCAACATCGTTTGACACAGCAATTTTGTATTGGACTGAGCCCATGATATGTTCCCTTCACTCACGGCCACTAGAATTCTCCTCTTTTCTTTCATCGGCCCACATTCCTTTAACATGCCATAAGGGGATATATTTAGCTGTGGATGAGGCCTTCACTTAGGAATTATGATTACTTGGACTGAAATATATCTTCCCTTGTGATTTCCTGTATGGATCTGTGCCATTAATGAGACCTGTACATTCAGAGTCGAAAGAAAATTATGAATTTAGAAAACTCCTTCATGTTTCTATAGCCACATGCATGACAGAGGTATTACAATATGCATAATTATGAATAATTCATACATTTGACTGAATTCAAATCTGGTCATGAATTAAGCAAAGGGTTAAAAAATAGGGCCAATAATGTATTTCAATATTTGTCCCTTTACATTTCTGTGGTGCAAATTTTACTGCGCAATTCTGCAGCTACAATTACGTGGGTTTCTAGGGTCCCCATTTGACATTGGCTTTTGTCAGAATAAAAATTATTTTTAATAGGCTCCCAATAGACAGATACACATTCTCCAGATTCCTCTTGCTCATTGAGATCAAACTTCAGGAGTTGTGTAGACGCCAGTTCCTCTGAAGTTGCCATCACTGGCTGGCCATGTGTCCATCAAAGTCAACACAGGAAAGCCATTCTGCTAAACATTAAAAAATAAAACTAGGTATATGAAATCCTGAATTTGAAATATATTTAGCTTGTTTTTCTTGTATTTTATATATAGGCCCTTTATTTGGATAAATTATTTTCCTTGCCAATGTTACCTCTTTTTTTATGACAGAACATGGGGGCAGAACCCCTGCAACTCCACTTTCTATTACCCACTCACCCACCCCTTCCTATACCTTATCCATAATTACCATATGTGGTAAAAAAAAAAGAGGTAGCACATTTGCCAAAAATCAATTCAGGAGAGTTTCCATTCGGCAAAAGTGAGGAACAGCTTTTCTTCTGGGTACACAAAGCTATCTATTCAACACCTTTAATGGATTGCTCACAGATTAATAATGAGGTCTTCTTTACAGACCTTACATTACAAGAGTGGTGTGCTCTGCCTGAGCAGACATTTTAGGTTTAACCTGAGTTTAACTAATTCACGATTTCAAGGTTACATGTAAAAAGGAAACATGCTCTTGTCTAATTCTTACTGGCAATGACCATTTAATAAAGTGTAGGCCTACAACAAATTAAACTCAATCTATATAACTTATAATACACATTCTATCATCTTCATGTATACAATTAAAATATAATTTCAATAAGTCTACATGTTTTTCAACTTTGCTTCGCTTTGAAAGCAACACAATTACATCTGTTGTGTCTCATTACCTAATGAGATAAAGATGTAATGTCATTCAAAGTGTACATTGGTTAATGGGAAATTAAAGTAAGTCTTTCAACCTCTCAATAACTGTGCCCCTCTTAACAGAACCTCACAAAAAACTTTCCAAAAGATATCAAAGTGTTGGCTGCATATTTGTTTTAAAGATTTTATGATGATTCCCCCAACAGCATGAAAGTTATATGCATCTCAAAAAAGAAAAGTGCTCTTTGCATGGGAAGTCCAACTTAATCATGCCGACATTGCCAACCCTGCAACTTTGTTAAAGGGACTTTCTGGTTATGTTTCCATTAAAAAACATTGAAATTCAGTCGAGCATCTGCGTTAAAGTAATTTTATTGTTGATCAGAAAAAAACAGCAAAACCCACAAATTCACAAGTTATAGTTTCTAAAGCAACCATAACTCAGTTGGCACCATCAAAAAATAATTATACCGCACCCACTACTCATGATGTGTCTCATCATCCTAATTTCCTTCGGAACTCGTGTCTTGAAATAATTTCTTGTTACAGTTGTTACTTTTTTGTGTCTGCTGTTACATCAGAGTAAAACATGCCCTACTCAATTTGGGGTACTTCTCTTTTTTCTTAGCTAATTTTCATTACAAATGCCCTGCGCAAAATTTCAGTGCATGTATGCTATTTCTGATGGGGTATGTTGTACCATTGAGAGTGCATTTTCCCTTCCAACTTTGGGGGGACCAACTGCTGTTTTTATTTTGATACCATATTTTACATGTCACAAACCTTCTTAACCCCTCCTGGGGTCAGGGGAAGGGTCCCAGGGGCTGGCAATATGCCCATTTCCACAAATATGCAATGATGGGTGACAGGATGCCAACAACATTTGTCAACAAGAATGGTGGATGTTTGGGAACATTTTCTGAGACCCATAGCAAGCTCATTGGCTGTTTTTCAATAAGACAATTTAGCTTCCACTTACTAAATGTCACTGGCATTTTTCGTGAGTCCTTCACCACCAATAGTCAATGTGGACCACGGAAATTACCCTGTGTCAGGTGACAGTTTGGGAAATGCATATCACTACAGGGATTTTGGTCACTTTTGACAAGATTTTAAACAAACCACTGGATGGATTTGTTCAATTGTGAAAGAGCACTTTCGGGACTCGACGCCAACTGGGGAGAGTTTCTGGCAAATCCATCCAGCAGTTTATCCTGCATGGGAGAGCAAAGTTTCCTATTTGGGAAATTAATGGGAAAATGTATGCTTTGGGAAGGCTGGATATTCTTTTCGGGAAACGTCTCTGTGCTCTTCCTATTGAGGGTCCATCTTAACTATAACTACCGGGTTGATAATAATGGAGATGCACCAAAAAACATGGGCGTAATTCCAAGTATGACGGTCTGGAAATAAGGGTGCTGGTAGCAACAAACTGGCTCGCTTTCCCGGACCACTACATTTTGAGATTGCCTGCAGAGGCTGGATCTCCTGACCTGCTGAGAGTATTGGCCCCTGCAGGCATCGTTTTCACAGAAGCCCTGGCACCATTAGCAACGTGCCATTAGCAACGTGCCAGTGCTTCCATGTCCCCATTCCCGTGGACTTAGAGTTTCCGCCACCTGACATCCCAGCCCATCGCCACATGTAATATCCGGGTGGCACTGGGATATCAGGTGACAGAAACCGTGTTATGAGGTTGGCGGTAACCCGCAGATACCACTAGCGAGTTACCGCCGACCTCATAATGAGGCCCCATGTCAGCAAAAGGATTTGAAAACATGCTGGGTTTCAGTTGCTTACATATGGGTTTTTATTTCACAAGCATGTCGTATACACTGTTTCTATACATCATCAGAAATGACTTTGTGCAATACACAACATTCACACCTTTTTTTTAAACAAAGCACAGAACAGGAGGCAATGGTCATATCCTTAAATGCTCTTCCAAACAAAACAAACTTTGATTTCAATACCTTTTTGTTTCCTAAACATAATATAAATAGGTGCTATGTCCATGTGTGACAGAATGCCATCTGTGAGGGTGTGAAAGCAGTAGCTTTTTTTATTTGCATTATTAACATGGTGTGGGTGTATCTCTTCCTGAAAGGAAGGTTGGCTAATCAGACCCTCCTCTCCTACATGATCAATACCAAAATTAATGTGCTGAAATGTGCCTTTGCTGACATCCTCATCAGCAACAGCCCTGCAGTGGGAACAGTGTAGGTTCAAAGGACACATGTGCATTCCTGGCAGCTGCCAGAACGCAAAGTTTCAGCAGACAGAATTGGCTTTGAAATTGTCTACCCCTCTGATTCAAATTAGAAACAAATGTGTACCCTAGTCAGCCTGTTGGCACATTAAACAGTAAATGTAATCCACACCTGGTTGTGGTATGGTGGCTACTAGGGTGAGACAATAACTCAGTGACAGAAATTTGATTATGAATTATACACTTGGTTCAGCTTAATGAGTAGTGCAAAACTATGACAGGGAAATGTGTATTTGCAGTCTGGCATGATGTCTCCACAACTGCTATTTGGGGAAATGACCAGACTTTCCCATATGGCACAGGAACCCTGATCAGGAGTCAGTGCTTCAAGGGCAGCTGTTACATAATAAGGCCATACAGTGAGGTGTCAACAATGAGAGGCAGACAACTGTTTGATATTTGTTGAAAATATGCCATTTTATTAGAACAAAAATAATATCAAAATACCCCACTTGCCCTACTCTATTGCAGGTTTCCCTACTTAACCAAACTAAGGGCTTGCCCTCACACTAAACATCCAATACAAAAGAAAAGATATGTCAGTTCAATTAGCATCAACAATGACATTCACGATATTTGATAACCTTTTTTGGCAACCTGGGTGTACTCCCTTCCCCAGGCTTAAAGGTGTTTCCTCTTCAAGGTTTAGCAAAAACAATATAGGGAAATCCCACATAGGTAATAAAGTCTCAAATCAGTTCTCTTGAAACGATAATATCAAGGTAAAGATTTACTAACCACAGTCCCAACAATAAAAGTTCTTCTTCTGATGGAAAAGAGACCTTCCACTTCCTCAGAATAGCATCAATGTTATTCTCAGCCATGATGCCGCTTTACTACTTCCATTTATACGAGAAGACTGCTCACAGTTAAAAAAAAAAATACAACTTCCAGAATGGTAATGGACAAAGGTCTTGGTTAACAATAAGTATTAGTCTATTCAGGTTATACATCACGGTGGTTATATTTGTCATGATAACTTCTTACTTCTGCTGCTTCTATTTCAACAACTTCACTTCTACCACGGTTTACCATAAGGACATTCTCCTTGACCTCCTAGCATTCCACTTCACTTGAACCACTGAAGTCATGTATCTACTGACAACCCAAATATACCTCCACAGCTTCAGCACTATGAATTTTAAAGACAGGGTTGAACAAGAGTTATTTTAAGGCACTGCAACACCTTAAAATAGTCAAGGCACTCTTCCTCTGAATATCTTTTCAAAAGGGGCAGCCTCTTTGCCTCTCTTGTCTTTCTACAACCACAACAACTTCAGTATTGTATTTGAGTAGCAAGGTTTCCCTTCCCCAATTTTGCCTTCACCTCTTTGCGAATATCAGCCACATACTTACCCAGTAGCCTTGTTGCCACTCTCTTGACTTTTGGTATTGTTTGCGCACTTGTATCTTAGGCACGTTTGATCTTCTATTGGGCTCACAATAATTATTATAATGGTTTCTGGCTTTGAGAAAGGCTGCTTCACTCCCAATAGGGGAATACTCTTGGCTTGGGCAATGCTTGCACTTTCTCCTACTTCAAATATTGAATTAAACGCTTGTTTTCTCTTGATAACAATGAATACTTTTTTCAATACGTAGGTTAAGTTCACTCTGTACTTTGAAAATGAAATTAGGCACACACATCCACTTCTTCATGGAGTTTTAAAGCTTTAAGTTTGAAACAATGGTGTTTCATAACGATCATTCCACTTAATGATAGACAGACAACCTATAGTGTTCACTCTTCACTTGGAAAACAAAATTAGGTACACACAAGCACTTGATTCTGAAGTTTAAAGACTTTACGGTTTGACAATGGTGTTTCGATAACATTCAGCTTCTACGTGAGTAAAAGTAAACCTTTCCATTCACACGCAAGTGTTACTTCAATTGTCCCCTTGTTATAAAATGCATCAACCAACTTCAGCTCACTTATACTTCTTACGCGAGTGAAAGAAAGACTAGATACTGTTGCCGGCATTGCTCACGCAAGCAATCAGAAAGCCAGGTTTGACTCACTGGCTTCCGGTATCCTTGTTCTGTGGGTTGCTCAAATTCCACAACTTCGAGCACAACCAGGTTCCTTCTGGTTCCTTCTGGTGTGGGCTGTTAGGCTTAATTGCCTGACTATTACTGCAGCCTGCCTTTTCATCCCTCTTCTTCATCCCAATACGTATGGGATTGTGGGACATCTAGTCTCCAAACCCAAAGTCAGTTCTTGTAACTTCTGCTGTTTGGCAATCAGCCATTAAAAGTGTGCGATTATGGAGAAAGTTTAACAGGTGGGTTACCAGTCTTCCTGGCCTGGTTCTTCCCATGCGATCCTCCCGCAGTACACCACCCCCAGGATCAGGAAGCATCTGCCCTTTCCTAGCCACATGAGAAGGGTCCCAGGCCAGGTTTCTGGGAAGAATCATCACTGATTCATGTGGGAGTGTTCCAATGTGCACTTTTCTTGGGGCTGGGTCAGAGACAAGACATCCAGGGCTATTAGCAAACCAATTCAATTGACAATCCTGCATGTATGAGGGGATTCAGGGTTCAACAATAGAGAAAATTACCTCATAGGAAGACCATGATGATGGGTAAGAAGGTCTTGGCAAAGGACTGGGGCAACTCGACTACACTAGACTTACATAAAGGATGGATTATTATGCAGAGCTGTAAAGGAGAGGGGATATCCCCAAAAGATTGAAAAAATACAGGCCAGATAGGTGGAAATGAGATGAGCTGTTGTTTTGGAGGAGCCAAAAGGGAAGGGCTTGGGGGCAATGAACTAGAGGTACAGTGGCAGCAGGGGTACAAGGATCAATGTGGAGGGGCCCGGGGATAGAGAGGAGGGAATATCGAGGGGTTATGTACTGAAAGACTATTTGCATTTGTTGTTTGTTTGTATGGTCTTGATGCAATTGAGCAAAAATACAATAACATTGGCTTATATAAATGAAAAAAAAAACAGCCTGAATTGGGCCCCTTAAAGCAGACTTGCTTTGGACCAATCACCTATGGCATTTTGTTTTCATGAGGGGAAGCCCCTTCATTAGCCGATTCATTTTTGGACTCTCAAGACAAGAACGAGGATTCAGTTGACCTCTGTTGGCAATACAGTATATTCCAAAGTCATCTGCCAGGAAGGTGAAGAGTGAAGGCATCCAAGGCAGGTGATAGTTCTCCTTAATCAACACCAGGGAACAGTGGGGGTGAACTGCTGTGGATCAAGGCCTCTCTGCAGTCTGTGCTCTGGGACCAGGATCCTGCTTGCTAGAGGCGAAGGACCTGTTGTGGTTGCCAGCAAATTCCTGAAGTGGAAGTGCAGAACTAAAGAACTCACCTTGTCCTGGAGACCCTGGGTTGGGCCTCTCAGCAGCCCAGAAGCCGCTTGGACCCTATTTTATCACCTCGAGACATCAGTGAGCAGGTTTGCAAATTCTCTATGCACTTAAAGCTGCAACAGGACCTGCTTTGCAGCTTTTGGCACTCTACACATTTTTAGACCACTGGCTGCACTTCGATCTATCCTGATGCCAGCTCAACGCATTGATGCAGACCCCTAAGTCTCAAAACGAGCACTGGCTCGAATCCATGGAAGCAACGGACTCAAATGCTGATTCGACCTGCTGGAAGCCATTGACTTAGCCCATCTAGAACTCTGACTAGCCAGAAGCCAGAAGAAAAATGGTTTCCCTGCTCACTTAGCCTCTGTTCCGAACAGTTCAAAGCTACTGACCGTTTTTAAAGCTGACTCAATCCAGCAGGACTCTGTACTTCAAACAGTGCGGCTACACAACTTGAACTTCTCGATATCAGCTAGTCTACAGCGAAAGCACCTAGAAGTCAAGCTTGACCCTGTCGAACAACCACAACCAAAACTAAGGTATTGTGAGGCGGCCCTGCCTATCCGGTCAACCGTAAGGGACCGTAGTGACAATTAAGCCCCCCTTCTTTACGATAAAGACATATCCTTGAACATTCACTATGTTGATGAAATTGTTTGCCTGAACAACCTGGTATATTAACTTCTAGTGTCCTTTGTCATCACAAACGCCGTGATACCTCGGGGTCTGGGCATATAACATATGCCATAAATAAATAAAGTCTGCATTCTTTATGTTTCTCATAAACAGGTGGGTTTTTTCCATTTTTTTTATTAGTTGTTTGCATTTTATTAAGTCTATATTTGTGTAGAATCTTGAACGGACATTCGTCACTTTTGGAACCATGCTACTAACGCTGTTTAAGTGGCTAGTGTCAGCTGCTCGCCTAGCCTGCCCTTGGCCTGTGGTATTAAGAGTTGAAGGAGGTATGCCTCGGTGTCTGTTTCGCCTTTATGATTGGGATCACTGCTGGTTTAGTAGTCGTGTGGAGCTGTGGGGGCAGTTTAGCCACTACTCATCCATACGCTCCTGCTGAGCAGTAGTCATTTCATCACGCTGCAAAGCCTCAAGTGTTATGCCCTGTCCCATGGAATTTGAATAGCACACCTCTGCATTTACATGACCTCTTCGCGCTGAATGTATTTTGTGAAAGATATAACATTTTACCCACGTGTATCAATTATTTTATTTAAAATAGACAACAAAATATAAAGGTAAATAGTCAACTCCTTGTAAGTCCCTTCATGAAGAAAGCCTTTAATGAGAAGCTAGGGAACATAGTCCTCAATGTAAGGTTGGCAAATAAATAGAGCTAAACACAAAGAAAAGGTGTAGCCAAAAGGAGAAAGCGTTTTGGAGGCAGCATCGCAAATACAAATTGCCATGAAAGCGACAAAGAATTTCCCGTGTTTGCAGAACAGAAAATGAATAGGCTTGGTTTTATGTACCATGAATAATGATGTTTCCATCAGGTTAGAAGAAAGGCAGGAAACAAAGTTTGCATCTGTGGCTAATTAGACACCTTTGCTAACAAACAGCCCAGCTCATGAATGCCTTTTCGTAAGCGTTTCAAATAAAGAAAACAGCGATCAATACATGTTTCTTTTCATCCACAGCTACCTTCGCCACTAATCAATGTAAGTAGACAAGGTGTGGACATAACAGGGTCCAATTACAACAAATCAATGCAATGGGACAAGTAATTGACATAACATGGGCTGGATAACCACCAGGAAAGCAATCTATCTGTCCTGAAACACCACCTACGAGACGGCATTAGATCCCATTCGTTTTGTCCCATAAAGCAACACCTATGAGCCAGAACTAAGACTGCCACAGATGCACAGTAAACAGTCTACATTGTAGAGCTGCACAAACCCTTTTCTTACGCAGGATTCATCATTGAGTGGCAGACCTAGCCCCAGGAACCTTGCTAGAAAAGACCTTTGCTCAAACTTTAGAGAATATCTAAGCTTGCTTGTAGTGGTACATACAAGTGCCAACACTCGCGGAATCTATGTTGCGTTTGAGATGTACTTAAAATGGAACATAAAACTCATTAAATGTATGTATACGTATTCTGGTATACTCATTTCCATCCTGACAATAAGGAACTGAGTGGAGGAACTGTGGGTATACAGCTAAGTGTGACTGTTATGGGGGAAAGTGGGAAACAAAGAGCCTCATCACAAGTTTGGTGGTATCTCGGCACTCAATCCACCGAGATGCCACAAAACGGAATAACCATTGCCACCACTTGGTCTGGTGGTATTACCGCCAGATTACAAGTGGCAGTTTGGCATTGTTAGTTCCCATTAATGGCGGTTTTATAACCAGCGGTAATACCATTGGTGGTAATACTTCTTAAATGAGCGCATTTTGGCAGTAAAGTGGTGGAATTTCCTCCAGCACATTGCTGGAGGTTTTTCCTCCACCTCACCGCAAAACTTGTAGTTGGGTGGTGTGGTAATGCAGCAGTAACGGTATTACCACCACATTGTTAACTGCACCGTCCAACTTATAATGAGGCCCAAAGACAATGAGCTAGCCAAAGGGCTATGCCATAACCTGTTACACCCCAGCTGCACCAGGTACAGGGCATATAAATAAAATGCAAGCATTGCATATCTATCAAATGTATTCTATGGTAGCTCACCTAATACCTTATTCACAGAGGGAACATATTTTAGCTCTGTATATAATGTGGCAGGTCAGAAGAGGAATGCAGACTCTGCAAGGACATTTTTAATAAATAATAGAATAATCCCTATCTTTCCCTATCACTGTGGGGTGTTCCGTGCCTACTTTACTAAGGTGCTACCAACCAAGGTCAGGGGAATGACTCCCTTCTCCTGAATGCTGTGTCTTGGCCCAGATGCTTTCTGGATTTTAATGTTCTCTTTTACTGTACGTAAATAGTCTCTTTGGACTTGTTGAATTAATTTCTCTAACTCCCTCAGGGGCATGTCCATTTCTCCTTCCGCTCCATTAGGTGGTTTCTTGGTCCTAGTAAGATTACTTCTCTCAGTATTAGAGGACTCAGAGTTCTCTGGTATATTATCCTTCTCTCTTGATTGGTGATTGATTCTCAAATACTTATCATTCACCTCTTCCCAAGGTATGATTTATCCTTGTTACACCTCTAGGTTCCAAATTCCTCTCTCTGGTATCTCCTTCTGCTTATTTCTTGGGTATTATGTAGTTTTTCCCTTTTACCACGGTAGTAGAGTTCCAGTTCTATTTCTCTCACTCTCCAGGATTTTAAGATTTCTCTGTATCCCGTTGAAACAGTTTTGACTTTTCAACTTGTTTCCCACTCTTCTCTCATGGGTACTGGGATGAATTTCTCTCGGCTTATAATAACTCCCCCCTTGGTGTGCCGGTAGACCAGTTCCCCTTATTATCTTCTGCACTGTGGGGTAAGGTCTTGGGTTCCTGCAGGGGTTTTCTTTCATGCTCCATTTCCTCGCAGGTCCGCGGTTCACTCTCTATGGCGTCTGTGTCATACGTGGTCAGCAACTGTGCTGCATTGGATCTGTTCAGGAGTTGTTTTTCTCCTAATGGGGGTGTCCGCATTGTTGCACAGGCTGGTTGCTTACCATGGTTATTGCGTGGTCACGCCACCACCGAGTTCTCTACTCAAGGGCCGTTGGATTTCTCCTCTTCTTGCACGTCGGCCTCCCAACGTTTCTCTTAGCATCTCTCAACCCATCGTCTGAGAGGCATTTTCGAATTACGCGGGCTCTGCGCTCCATGACAGCTCTGCCTCTTTCAGACTTATTACACGCAGGGGGCTTCCCCTCTCTCTCTCCGCTCTCCTCAGTGGGGAGGGATCCTTTTTAACCTCCTCGGCACAGTCCCTTGCAAGTTCTTATTTAAAGGGATAGCTGTAATTTCAACTTGACAATAATATTGGTTCACTTTATCCTTATCTAGATCATGGATCTTATAATGTCCTGGTAGTTCAGACAAGTCCATATAAGTCATCACATGGAGGGCATTAGGGAGTTCCTCACATGAACAGGAGTCTTTGTCCTCAAAGGGGTAACATCTCCCGGTGAGGTCCCACTTGCCTCTAAACCAAGGGACGGTATTGTGGAGCAGGCTCACCTCCCTAGCCTCAAAGGGGGAGGTCCCCCTTTGGGAGAAGGAGAGAATTCCCTCAATTCGTCACATACCCTTACCCTTAATTATGTGGCACCCCCTTCTTGATTGATAGGGAACTGAGTCAAGAAATCAACATTCCCTTGTTCTTGACCTTTCCAATGTTTAACCGTAAAAGAGAAGGGCTGTAGATCCAAGAACCATCTCATTAATCGGAGATGGGCGTCTTTTCTCGAAACTCATCCATGTTAACAGTTAATGGTCTGTGATCAATCAAAACTTTCGGCCTGTTAGATAATATCTTAAGTGCATTACAGCTCACTTTATGGCAAGAGCCTACAGTTATACAGTAGCGTAGAATTGTTCCCTGGGGAAATGTTTCAGGCTTGTATATAGTATTGGATGTTCAAGGCCATCATGTTCCTGTGAGAGCACCACACCTAAGCCTACTTTAGAAGCACCGGTTTGTAAATGAAATCTGCATTTTAGGACAGGTTCACTACAAAGTATGTTCTTCAGACCATCAAAACGTGCTTGATCCATTTGTCCCAGGGTAGCTTTTGAGGCTGGGCATTCTTGAGCGTGTCTATTAGGTTCACTGCTATTGTAGGATAATTAGGAATGAACCTCTTATAATATCCAGTCAAGCCAAGGAAGTCACATAGATCTCTTTTGGCCTTGGGGACGGGTGTTCGCCGGACTGCCTTCACTTTCTCACTATGAGGTTGTTTGAGACCATTCCCTATGGAAAATCCTAGGTATTTCATAGCAAATTGTGCCAGATGACACTTCCTAGGTTGGATGAGAGGACTGCTTTCCTCAGGTCCCTGGTGAGTTCATACAAATGATGGACGTGTTCTGGCCAGGTATCACTATGGATCTCAATATCATCCAAATACACTCCACAGAAGCTTGAGCACGGCTTTAATAGTTTATCCATTAACCTTTTGAAAAGTGTCTGCAGCCCCCATGAAGACCAAAGGGTAAAATGGAATAAGCGCTGAGGTGTACAGAGGCATTTTTTTCTTAGTCAGCTGGATTTAATGGGACCTGCCAATATCCCTTTGTTAGATCTAAAGTTGAGATATACTAAGCAGACTCCAATTTTTCAATTAGATCATCAATTCAATTCTTGGCATGGGGTAATTATCGAATATCGAGATTGGATTTAATTTCCTGAAGTCTATACAGAACCTCCATTATTGGTCTGGTTTTGTGACCAAGACAATAGGGGAGGACCAAGGACTCTGAGGGCTCGATTCTATCCGCCTTGAGCATTTCCTCATCTCTTGTTAAATGACTTTGTTCCTAGACTCTGGGATTAGATAGGGTCTTAGATTGATGGTTTTCCCTGCTGGAGTTCTAATAAAATGGAAGAAATTAATCACTCTAACGCAGAATACCTCAGAAAACTGTTCAGTAATATTGGTTTCTTGGGAAGGCGATAGGTCGAAGGGGACTAGTGTATGTTCTTTATCAGGGTCAGTCAGGAGAGAGTCATAGTGACAGTGGCCTCTTGGTTCAGGCCTACTCTCCATTCTTTGAGCAAGTGTCATCTATAGGGTTGTGAGATTAGATAATTTAAAGGCCCTTTCATTTCCAAGTTGTTATATGGACGGTACCATTTGAAATACGTCTTGTTTTCTGAGGTAGATAAAAGAACCAAGACTGATTGTCCAACTGAAATGTATTGGGAATGGTTCACTTATTGTATGTAGCCTGCTGGTATTCTTGTGCTTGTCCCAAATGTTTATTCATGATTTCTCGTACTTCCGCCATATGGGCTTTACATTTTTGCACAGTGTCATGTTTCTCTTAGCATCTCTACGATGAACCGAGGTTCCCTCCCATAGAGCATTTCGAATGGGGACTATCCAGGGAAGCTTGGTGTCTTTTTGAATGCAAAAAGGGCCCACTGTATTATCACTTCCCAATTCTTCCCATCAGTTTCGACCCATTTACAGAGCAGTCTTTTAAGTGTTTGATTAAAACACTTTACTAAACCATCGGTTTGTGGATGATACACTGAGTTTTTAAAGCTTTTAATACTGAGCATTGTCTGCATCAGATGAGACATAAATATGGTGCCCTGGTCAGTAAGGCTCTGTTTGGGAAATGCTACTCTTGAGAAGAATGGTACCACATGCTTCAGGATTTATTGGTTTGTACTAATACAGAGGGGAAAGGCCTTGGATAGCAAGTAGCATAATCCATAATTAATAGGATATAGCAATTCCCTAGCTTAGATGTTTCCAATGGTCCCACTATGTCAATTGCTATGCTGGAGAATGGCACTTCAATGATGGGGAAAAGGGTTGCAATGGAACAGAAGGAATGGGAGTGGTTACTGTTTTCTGACAGATCGCACACATCTGTACAAAGTTCATAATATCAGCAAAGACTCCAGGCCAATACAATATGGGCATTATCTGGCTTTGAGTCTTTCCTATTCCCTGATTTCCAGCTGTCAAATCTTAGTGTGCTAGCTCGAGGACTATTCGCCTATCACTTCGGGGGACAACTAGTTGTTTACACCATACTCCTTCTGTGGTTATCTCACTCGATAAAGTAGCCCTTTTTAAAAAGGAGCTGGACTGACTTCATCCCTTTTCTTAGGTAGTGACTTTACTAAAGGCCTCCGTAAGAATAAGGTCATTCCTTCGACTTTATTACTCGGGCACTGCGCTAGAGGCTAGCTCGGTCTCCTTCAGCCGTATTACGCACGGGAGGCTTCCCCCGTCTCTCTATGCTCTTTGCTCTCTGCTCTCCTCAGTGGTGTGTTGATCCTTTTCAACCTCCTTGGCACTGCCCCTTGCAAGTTATTATTTAAAGGATTAGCTTCAATTATTTAATCTTGACAATTATATTGGTTCATTTTATCCTTATTTACATCTTGGAACTTATAATGTCCCGGTAGTTCAGACAAGTCAATACAAGCCTTCACATGGAGGGCATTAGGGAGTTCTTCATGGGGAAAGGGAGTCCTTGGCCCCAAAGGGGGAGTCTCCCTCGATGAGGACCCACTTGCCTCGACCCCTAGGGAGGGTATTGCATAGCCGGGTCACCTCCGTAACCTCAGAGGGGGCTCCCCCCCCGGGAAAAGGGACGAGTTCCCTCGATTCATCACAATGAGATTATTTCATGGGTTTAGATCAAAGTGAACAGTATTACAGTCAAGGCCCAAATGTACCACAACCAATATCTATATACATAAAAGCCAAAATCTGTTTGTGGCAGTATTTGTGGCAAAGCGTTGTTCTTTATACAATTCCACATCGTTTCACCAATCTGCACCAAATTATGCATACTTGTTAGGACCCTCCGGACATTACTGGCTACATGACATTTGGACACCTCACCCCTTTTTCCCCGATTTCGCACATGAGGCGGTTGCCTGAAATCAGTGAAACATCAATGTGGTCGTAGAATGACCTGTCCCAACACGCGGAACAAAACTTGAGGGCAGGCCATAGGATTCATGGTATCCAAGATTTTTGCACCACAATGCACCACAAAAACTGCAACGTACCAGGGTGAGGCGACAGGTGGGGAGAGAGCACAGAAGGTCCCAGTATGCAGAAACACACCAACTCCCGCCTCCCCCCAATGTCTGCTCTGGGGTTTGTCAGCCAGCCACACATGCCCATTCTCACTGCAGTTTACTTCAGGGTACAAAGCACATCAAGCGATAAACGAATCGGAACAGAGACCTACAGGATCAGTGTTATCATGTCTGTCTACAGATCCCGCTCAGAGAACGGGTACTTCTGCTAGTATCACATAAAATATAGCTCAAAATGGTGGTGCATTACAGAGCATGAATGGCCTTTGCACTATGTGGCCACTGGCAAAGTGGAATGCATGGTGTGCCTTTCTTGCAACAAACCTATGGCATTTACAAGGGATGAGCACAAGCCACTGATCACATTAACAATTCAGCTGTGAATTAGGAAGCCTGCCACGTTACACAATAACCTGTTTCCCTTGCAAACCCACCACAGCCTCGGTTACTGTTCTGTTAGCAGATTTTTACTGAACTGGCAGCTTTGGGCTGTAGCTGAGACTGGTTGCTGGAGGCCATGTGGTCCTCCAAAGAGAGAAATCTCGCCCACGTCACCTCAGCTACATGGCTGCTTGGAACTGTATATGTAGATGGTTGGATGCAGGGCTACCGGGAGCAGATTGAGGCAGTTCTAAGCCCCCCAGGATCCTCATAATCCATTATTCCCTTCTGAGAATGCGCCTCCTCATAACCCAGGAGGAACGTGTGGGGGGTCAACCACTGCAAGTGACCAGCAGCCACCCAAAACGTCAAAAGTACACAATTTATCCTTTTTTCTGATTTACATTTGTTGCCACAAAACACTCCAGAAAACTCTTTGCAAACTGGCGCAGGACATATTTTAGTTTTACGATCAAAGGAAAAATATTGATAACGCACGTGTAGAGAGGGAATGCATCGCAGAAGCAGAACAAGTTTGCAAGTGTCAATATGGTACATGATTGTGGCTCGTAGGTGGTGCTTAGATGACACCATCAGTTGTGGCCCATAGGTGGAGCATTAGCAACAACTATGTGTCACTTAAGCTACACATTTAGCTGTGGCTCCTTCTTGGCAAAGGAGCATCAAATAGACGAAGCAAAAGGTATGGATATAAATAAATGGTGTATAGTGCAAAACCGAAATCTTCCTCGGCAAAGTGATAATGAAGAAACCACTGGTCACCAGGGAAGGATCTGGAACCCAAACAGTGAGAAATAACTGTGGCAAGCAATACCAGGAGAAGGGAGTCATTCTCCTGGTACCAAACTAAGAGTTGTGGTAAGGACTCCAGGGGAAGGGAGTCATTCCATTTGATTACAATGGGGAATTATACCAAGTAATACCAGGAGAAGGGAGATAGTCTCTTGGTCCTGGATTGAAAGTTGCACTGAAGACACCAGGTAAGGGAGTCATTCCTCCTGTTTTTATTGGAAACCATTCTCCTGGATGCAAGATTGCATAACGACTGGGTAAAACTCATAAACCAGTTGAAGGGAGTAATTCCCTCTGGGATTGCTGTTGTAAGAGAACATTCTTTGGACACTATTCAAGAATCAAGAGAAGGGAGCCATACTCATGAAAAATGAACTTTCTGTTAGTTTATCTTTTAGTTGTAGTGTGAGGGACAGAGGTGCGTTGTGACACAGGATGGTGGATAGTTATATGGCGGACATTCTGACAATCCCTTTAGTAATAGTTGTGAGGCTGGGAACCCCCTCCTAGAATATAGGGATAGTGAGAAACGTTTCTACACAGGAAATCAAAGTGTATAGCCAAAACTATACCACCTTTGTGACAGCTACCTTCTTCGACACACTTACAATATCCAATAGATGCAAGTCACCAACAATGCACAGTCGCATTTCCCAATGCACGTTCATGATTCCTTTCCTCACAATATATGACAGTATAAAAAACATTTCCATGCTGGGTGTGCCCATACATTTCCATGCTGGCTGTACAAATACATGTCAGTATTCCCATATAAGAAAATACTCATGTTTGTTTGTGCATAATAACAGCTATGACACTATCGGAAAACATGTTCAAGCTGGCTCTGCCAGTATAGGCCAGAACATGCACATAACATACCCCTTGTGGCTTTTCCATTACAAATACCATGCCATAATAAGAAAACTTGTCCCACACATAATAAGACTTATCATGTTAGCTTTATCGTAAATGTCCAGTATGAAATGTCATGGCACAGTAAGAAATGGCTTGACTGGCTACACCAAAATGCAATGTTATGCGTGTACCACTTATCAGGCATGATAAGTGTTGTTACATGGCTAGACTTTACTGTAATTGTGTAGACAGTCTGGTTACGCTTTATGCCCCTGACATGGCATTCTTTTACTGGGCATCATGGTTAAAGATAAAATGATACCATGTTTGCTTTAACATTGACACCCAGTAAAAAATGCATTACCCCCCTCACATCCACAAATCAGAGGCCCACTCACTGTGCCTTTCATATGCAGGCCCAAGGGACGAGGGTGAATTTTTCGAGCATTCACTCGTGCACCTATACACATTATCAAATCTGTGTGCATGCAAGCAGATGCCGTGCTCCCATGTGTTGTCTGTTTCCTATTTTTTGTTTCCTATTTTTTGTTGAAGGTATTTTTAATCCCCTTTTTATTTGTTCGGAGTAGCCTGTTTTTAGGTGTCTCTAGGAGGGTAGCTTCTGTCTAAAAATGAATTGGAATTTCTATTTCTTCCCCTTCATTTCCTCGCGAAACCCTCTTGCATCTGGGCATAGAGGTGTAGCACTGCACGTAGAACCATTCTAGGACAGACAGTCACAGTGTTGCACAAGTCCATCGAAGTCTGGCTCAGGCTACAACTCTTATTAGTCACTTTTCAAACCCTAAGCATGATGGTGATAATCCTTTGCTGTCAGTAGTGTGCGTGTGTGTATGTGTGATGTTGTAGCTCTCCTTACAAAATAAGTCAAGGCGCTTGGGGTTCCATGGGGATTGACTTGGCCAGCGGTATGGACATTTAAGAGGGCATTCAGGAATAAATGAGCCACAATACTGTGCCCAGCACTTTCTGAACCAGAGCAAAGAACACACATTAGTGTAACAAAGATACACTAAATAGTGCATGGTGTGACAGCATTTATTTGTAGATCTAGAGATGGCAGATTTTTAAAACCTAAAACCACCTTCCCAGCAAAGTACTGTGAGGGGTCAGAAATGAGAGGCAGACAACTTTGTGAACATTTTTCAACAAATGCCATTTTATTAGATAAAAAGGTTGGGTAAACGCCTCACTATCCCTACCTTGATAAGAATTTTCCGGCCTAAAATAAAATAGAGTAAACACTCTAACAAAGGATAACTGTTCCTCACACTCCTACATACAATACATCAATAAGGATATATATGGCAGTTCAAAAGGTAACAAGAAGATATAGATATAACAGTTGAATTAGTAATATAACAATAGTCTTTACTTATAATCTGGGTGAACTCCCCTTCCCCAGAATCAAGTAGGGTTCTGCTCCACAGTTCCAAAAAGAATTGAAGACATCCTGGTTTACAACAAAGTTCCAATATAGCTTTTGACAACAGAAAGTTCCAGTACTCCAGTGATTCAACAAATAAAACAAAATATTATTTCTCTCTCTTGAGTAAGAACAAACTTCAGAATTATGATCTTCACATGCAGGATAAGTTTGCAATTCATCAAATGCCCCAACAATGGTCTTTGTCAGGATGATTTGCCACAACGGAGTGTCTGCTTGGAATGCAGTTTCTCTGTAACTGTTGTATGCAGTTCTTTCTTCACAAACAAATAAGTGTCTTTGTCAGGACCACTTTACAGCACTTCATCAACTTCTACCTGGTTTACTTCTATGCCAGCTCTACTACCTCAATCAAACCTGGTTCACTCCCATGCCAGGCCTACTACTTCAAGGGTTTGCCATCCGGGGATACTCCCTTGTCTGGACAGCTTTTCACAAATAGTAAGTGCTTCTGTGGTAAGAGAATAGCTTGGCAGCATCTTCACAATGTTCAGTATTTTGCAGCATTAAACTTTTATCAACTCTTCAGGGAAAATAACATTCACATTGGTGCTCTTCAATACTCCTCTGCAAATGATGCTTCTCTACTTCTGAATAACCCTTTTCAGAAGGGCAGCCTTTTTGCCTCTGTCATTTCGCCACTGCACAGTAACCAAATACTGATAAGGGTAGGGTGTTGTTCTGTTTCTTCCTTGGCTTTGGCAATGTGTGATTATACCAGCAATGATTATATGGTTCTGAAAATGTGGGTAACAAGCTGCACAACCTTTGGACCTTTCATTAGTCCCCCTTCATCTTTGGCAATGACTGCTGGATTTAAATTGCCTTATTTTTGATTTCTCTTGGCTTGGGCAATGGTTGTATTTATTAGATTTTAACAATAGTGTCCCATTGGGCTACTGGGTTTTCCATAAACTCACACGCTTAATATTAAAGTCATTTGGCTTTAATAAACGCAGAGTTCACTGCTGTCTGATAGTTCCAGATTCAAAAGTACTACTAATATCACTTTCACTCTTATGCGAGTGCTTCTTAAGGATGAAATGTCTGCCTTGAACAAGCGAGCGGTCTTGGGGCACTATGGAGTCACTGTAAACTGGTGAACTGAACAGTTAAGGCACGCATGTCCGATCCCCTCGCTGCTCGCAGGTGTTCTGCTTCTGTGGCTTCTCGTGACCCGCAAACAGCTACTTCTGGTCTCATGTTCCGCTGCCAGACGCGCCACTCGATAACAGAGCTTCCTTTGCTCCTGAGGCTTCCTGGTGCTCGCCAGCCACCGGGGACAGTCTCCTGTGAAGGAAAGCTTCCCTTGCTTTCGCTTTCCACTGCGCAGCCTCTGTACTCTGGACCACTGGAGACAAAGTCCCTCTCAGGACCCGCTACTGTCTTCTCCTTAAAAGTGGTCCCGGCGTAACCTCCCTCCTCCAGCTTCTGCATCGGTTGCACTCACTGCTCTGCTTGCTCCTTCTACTCGACCTGCTCTCTCTTTTGGCCTGCACCTGAGGGGACCTTTTAAGCCTCCCAGTCTCCCTCAGGTGTGGGTCATTTATATTAATAATCTGACCACTCCTGTGACATTGTTCCTCTTTAGTCCTCTTCTTCGTCCCAGTAAATGCCATATCATAACATATCATATCAGTACATAGGGAATTATGGGACTTGAAGTCCCAAATGACAAAGGTCGTTTTTTCTGGTTGGATGTTCCTTCGTAAACTTATTTCTGCTCTCTGTAATTTCCTTTAATGAAATATCATAAGGATTAGTCACTGGATTCGATTGAAAAGAGAAATAAAGTTCTGTAGGGTTTAAACCGTTAGCGTTCATAGACCTCCCTCTACTGCACCTTTGGGAGTTAGGGGTGCTTCTAGCTTTATGAGTCTCTGGTGTTTTAGATGGGTTTTTATTTCTCTCAATGCAAAAGGGCCGCTGATGATTTTTACCCACATTAAGATGTTCAACTTGAGGGATAGGCAGATTATTATGACAGCAAGCTATTACATATTTTGGAATTGAGGAAATATCCTCCCTGGAGGAGGATAAGTACTGCATCTCATCCGATGCAATCCCCTCATTCCCCTGTGCCCTTTCTCACAGAACACCAGCCCCAGGGTCAGGATCAGAAAGTGCATGCCTTTCCCTGGCCACCTAGGAGGAGACGTTAGTCAGGGCCTTTGTGAGGAGTCCGTAGGATTAATCACAGTACCTACAGTATGCGCCTATGTACCAAAGGCATGTGCTCATATTAGAGGGCTAAACAGATGCGGTTTGTTGTAAGTGGCTCGCGCTTTCGCGTGCCTTTGTCTTTTGTCCCATGTGCGTGGAACCTCTCCTAGTTCCACACTCGTGGCGGCGGTTGATCTTTGAAGGAGCAGGGAGCTGGGAGGGGATTGATGGTCACGGTGTACGGGTTGAAGAATAAAAAGAGTTGCACAACTTACTCGATTCTTCCGTTATTACACTGGCGACGAGGCTTTCTTCAACCTCCAACCCACGCGCCTCACGAAGCCGTGCACCATCATCTTCTGGTGTCCTCAGCTGGTCTTCCGAGCCGCGCTCCCGGACGAGGTCGAGCGCGGCTCACGGCGGAGTATACGGCCGCTGGCTCCTGGCTGATTAACCGCTGCTCTTCGTTCTCAGGGATCTTAATCCGAGCCGCGCTCCCGGACGGGGTCGAGCGCGGCTCAAGGCGGTGTTTGCAGCTGCCGCGCTACGGCTCCTCGCGCATTGCAGACGACGGACCTCTGCAGGTGAGAGGTGGACCCTGGGTGGGGGGCACGGCCCGGTGGATCTTAATAGCCCGGGAGGGCTCCTGCAAAGACCACGGTTTTCCGCATTTGTTCGGCTCCGCCCCCTTCCCGTGAGGAAGCAAGACCAGGGGTTTCCTGTACATCGGTGGGCGTGGTTACCCTTTCCTCGGCGGCGAGGAGAGGAATGTTAACCCCTTGAGTGTGGAAGCCACAGGGACTGCGATTCCACGGTTGGCCACATCCTCTTCAGCTAGGAGGAAAGTGACTTGTGACTGGGGACTTGCTAGAAGTGAAATTATATTGGCTGGCATTCTCCAACCGCCAACTATTTGTGGCATTCACGTTCAGCGAGTCCTGCTCCCTGAAGAGGTGATTTGGATAAAATAACTCCTTCATTGGAGTCTGCTGTTTTTTTTTTTTAACTGGTTGTACAGGTTAATACCTTGTGTTCGAAGGAAGTTCTCTCAATCAACCTGACCTGGTCACGTGCAGACTTCTCCATCATTCCCATCTGCGGTTGTGCTCTTCTTCTGTGACGATTTCTGTTTCTATTAGCCATGCAGTACAGTAATGCTCGCCCTCCCCCAGCTTTTCTTCCCAATCCAGGAGAGCCCCCCATTGCATGGGAGCTTTGGGTGGACACTTTCAAAGTATATCTGAGAGCGTCAGGGGGTTCCAGGATGTCTGATGACGACAAGGAAGCAACCCTACTTAATTGCCTTGGCACGGAGGGTTTGAGGATCTTCAGACATCTTCCAGGCCAGGACGTATTGGCTTTACCTTCTGGCGATGGTGATGGAGAGGGGGGGCAGGCAGTGGTTTTGACATTTGAAACTGCTCTTAAGAAGTTGGAGACACGCTTCGGCAAGAGAGCCAACATTGTGCTGGAGAGGTATCATTTTTTCTCGAGGGCACAGGGTCCTGGCGAGAACATGGACTCATATGTGACGGCTCTGCGCACCCTCATTTCTACCTGTAAATTCACGGGACTTACGGATGAATACATTCGTGACCAGATCATGATGAGGACTAGTGACTCAAAGGTCAGGGAGAGGTTATGGACAGAAAAGGACCCTCCATTGGAGAAAGTGATTGAAATAGCTTGTGCCCTGGAGGAATCAAGGAAGAGCGTCAAGGAAGTGACAGAGAAGGCGGACATCGTACACATGGTTCAGCCACGCAAGGCTGAGGATAGTCGTGCCAGGGATCAAAGGGCGACGTCAAATAGCAGAGATCTTTGCAAGAAATGTGGTTGGAGGGGTCATGTTGCAGGAGCTAAGGAGTGTCCTGCTTTCACAGTTGTGTGCAGAAAATGCAAGGGAAGGGGACATTTTGCCCGCATGTGCAAGACTGCTCCACAGAGGGAAGTTGTACGCATGGTGGATCCTGATGAGGATGATAGAAATGTAACGGTTGTAGGATATGTCAGCCCCTCCCCTGCGGCGGGTGTTCTTCCCAAGGAAGGTGCGCTGTTGAGTGTGGGACCAACCAAAAAGAGTGCGTGGGCTGCCCTTAGTGTGAATGGAGTTCCCCTTAGTGTGTTGGTCGACACGGGTTCTCCTTATACCATGGTTTCTCCCGAGCTGTACAAGGCCAAGTTCCATAAAGAGGTATCTGATTTGAGTCCGCCTGACATCAATCCATGTGCGTATGGGCGTGTTCCAATTAAAGTATTTGGATACGACTGGGTTGATATAGAATTTCACGGCCGGAAAACCAGAGAAAAGCTTTATGTAGCTCATAAGGGTGATCCGGTTATTGGGTGGGATGAGCAGGCTGCCCTCGATATAGAGGTTCGCCTGCGTAAAGCTGTTCCTGTTTTGTGTGTGAGCAAAAGGAAGGGAAGGTAGCTTGGGTCATGGTAGCTCGTTGACAGCCGAAGTTCTCCAAGAGAAGTTTCCGTCAGTTTTCTCCCCTGTCCTGGGCAAGTTGCAGGGTTTTTCACACAAGATTGTGCTTAAGAGGGGTGCCATCCCCGTTGTGCACAAGGTCAGGCGAGTACCTATCATGGCACGTGAGGCACTCAGGACGGAACTTAACAAACTCATGGAAGCCGGTGTAATTGAGGAGGTGGAGTCCTCAGAGTGGTTAGCCCCTATTGTCTTGGCACGCAAATCCGATGGAGGCATGAGGATGTGTGTCGATCTTAGAGATTTAAATTGCAATATCTGGATCGACAGACATCCCTTGCCGAATATAAACAAAATGCTTTCGCTTGTGGGAGGGGCGTCTTGTTTCTCCACTCTAGATTTGTCCTCTGCCTATCACCAGGTGGATCTGCACGTCGAATCACGCCCTCTCACCTCATTCATTACCCCGTTCGGAGCTTTTCGTTTCCGGCGGATGCCTTTTGGCTTGGCCTCTGCTTCTGCTGTTTTTCAGCGAGTTATGCAGAAGTTGTTTTGTGGAGTGGATGGGGTGGAGTATTTTCAGGACGATATCTTGGTGTGGGGCAGGTCACGTAAGGAACATGATGAGAGGGTTCTACAAGTCTTAGGCATTTTGGAGAGGAGTGGTCCAACGGTCAAAATGAGTAAGTGTAAAATAGGGGTGGAGAGTGTAACTTATCTGGGACACACTCTTGATCCCAAAGGGACACATCCCAAGGCTGAATTAGTGAAGGCATTGTGTGAGGTGTCTCCACCCACCAGTAAGGACCAGCTAAGGTCGTTTTTGGGGTTGGCTGAATATTACAGCAGGTTCATTCCCACGTACTCCGACAAGACAGTTGCCATGAGAGCTTTGCTCAAAAAGGGTGTACGTTTTGAGTGGTCAGAGTTGTGCCAGCTTGAGTTTGAAGGCTCTGGTAGGCCAGGCTCCATCTTTAGCTTCCTTTTCTCCCTCAAGGAAGACGGTTTTAACAGTGGATGCTAGTGAGTATGGTGTAGGGGCTGTTCTTGAGCAGTGCTTTGACGGGTCGTACCGCCCCATTGCTTTCGCCTCCAGGGTTCTTAGTGAGACTGAGCGCAGATACGCCGTCATAGAGAGGGAGGCCTTGGCCGCCGTCTGGGCATCCAAACATTTCAGAACATTCTTGTGGGGGGTGGAATACACTATACGCACCGATCACAAGCCCCTGGTGCATGTGTTGACAACTAAGGGATTGTCCCAGGCATCCTCTAGGGTGATGCGTTGGATGGCCGACATGAGGGAGTATAATTTTAGAGTCGAATATATACCTGGCACTAAAAATATTGTTGCGGACTGTCTCTCTCGTTTCCCCCGCCACGATATATGCGTGGGAGACCCAACACAGTGCGTGACGGGTGACGAGTGTATGTTGGTGGCCAAGGTGTTTCCGGCCGTCAGTGAGCAGGAGTGGTGTATAGAGTGTGGACGAGATCCGGTATTAAATAGCATTAAAACAGCTCTCGCAACTGGTGTGGGCAAGGACGATTTGAATAAATCGTTCGGTCAGGTGTGGTCTGAGTTGTCGGATGGTCCGTGGGGCATTGCTAGGGGTGCTAGGTTAATACCGCCTGAATGTCTAAAGGCTAAGTTGGTGGAGTTGGCTCATGAGGGGCACATCGGTAGATCCATGACGAAAAGGAGGCTCAGAGAAGGGTATTGGTGGCCAAAGATGGATGAGGAAGTTGAGAGGGTAGTTAAAGATTGTGTGGCCTGTTCCATCAGCGATAAGAGCAAAACAACCTTGCCCCAACCCATTCAACCTGTGGAAGTGCCCCAAGATGTGTGGTCAAAAGTGGCCGTTGACATTATGGGTCCCCTAGACGCTTTGGGTGGAGGTTTGAAGTATTTTGTAGTGTTGGTCGACTACACCTCCAGGTGGGTGGAGGCCACGGCTTTGTCCTCAGTCACCACTGAAAAGGTGATTGATTTCTTGTCATCGGTGTTTGACAGGGAGGGTGTTCCTGCGGGAGTCGTCATCGACAACGGTCCCCAGTTTGTATCGGGTGCCATGCAAGAGTTCTTCTCTAAACTAGGGATTCGTCACCATAGGGTGGCTTTGTACAACCCGGAGGCCAACGGGTTAGTGGAGCGGATGAACCGGTTCGTGAAAGGGGCTGTTCAGTTGGCCATCGCCAATGGTTTGCCGTGGTGCAGTGTGGTGTCTGAGGCACTTAAGGCTTATAGGCTTACCCCTTCGTGTTTTACTGGTTTGTCTCCGTTTGAGTTAATGAGGGGTAGGAAACCGGGGTCCAAACTCAGGATAGCCGCTCTTGGGGGTGGTGTACAAACTTGCGTCAACATGCAGGAGGTTCTTGATAGGGTACGTATTAAACAATCCCGATTTTGGAATCTCAGCTTTGCAAAAGGAAACCCCTGCGTGTGCAAGTTGGTGATTTTGTTGTCGTGAAAAATCCTAGGTTCGTGGCTAAAGGCTGTTCCAAGTTTATGCAGCCGTGTATCGTGACCAAAGTCGGTCGTGGTTATGTTAAACTACAGGATGGTACCAGGTGGAGTTTGAGGCGGGTGGTTCCTGTTAAGGGAAACTTTGCGCGTACTCAGGACCAGGGTTGTGAGGGGAGCGGGGCCACAAATGGAGATGGTCTCGAGTGTGAGGCTGAGTGTGTGGTTCATATACCGAGCCCTCTGGATGCCAGTAGTGATGTGGTAGTCTCTGGGCAGGCCAATGTGGTGGGTCATGAAAGTGTTGAGGTGTCTTCCCCGGGGAGTGAAGGTGTTGCGCCATTTGGTGGGGAGGCGGATGAGTCTTCCGAATGTGATTCTGATAATTTTGCTCTTATTCCGGCTGAGGTGGGGCCAGAGGATGCTGATGAATCTTCAGTGTCTGTTTCGGACAATTTTGTTTTAATTCCAGCTGGGGCTGAACCAAGTGAGGCTTCTTCTCCTGCGGAGGCTTTCAATGACATGAATAACCGCCCTAACAGAATGAAGAAGCTTCCAGCAAAATACAAGGACTTTGTCTTAGACTTTACAGATATTTAACTCTTAGAGTTTACAGATATTCAACTTTATGTTGTTGTTTTTTTTCTTTCTGATGGTTCTTTCTTCATCATTTCCTTATTTTCCTTTTTTTTATTTTTCCGTTCTTCCCCTCATTGTGTTTTCCTGTGTGGAAATTTGTGCTCACATGTTTTTGTGGTTTACGGGGGGAGAAGTGTTGTAAGTGGCTCGCGCTTTCGCGTGCCTTTGTCTTTTGTCCCATGTGCGTGGAACCTCTCCTAGTTCCACGCTCGTGGCGGCGGTTGATCTTTGAAGGAGCTGGGAGGGGATTGATGGTCACGGCGTACGGGTTGAAGAATAAAAAGAGTTGCACAACTTACCCGATTCTTCCGTTATTACACGGTTGCTTATGGGCACTTTCTTCATCAGGTATCGGAGTACCCAATAACAAACAGTATCTGGTGATCCAAATGAACAGCTGTCCTGGTAAAGAGAAGGCTAGCCCTTTCTTGTATGGAGGCCTGCCTATGACCTATGGACATACAATTACTGGTCTTGTCAAAGCCAGGAAGTGTGTAATTACATGAGATTTAAGCTTGCAGTAAAAGTAGGGACTTTAACTCATCACTCTATGTTGTGTTCCATGTACTTCAGTATCTCACTTAGAAAGTTCATCCCTAGAATCCGTTACACTCTAGAATTGTTATGACTTGTTTGTGTCAGTTATGTTGAGCAGATTCCAGCAGCAGGTGCTGCGCTCTGCCGGCTTCATTAAAATACCCACTTACCCTAGGAGTGGCCGTCTCATCACTCTCCTTATCCGATACCAGACTTCCACGACTGGCTGCACTGCTGACGTCACAATCGCTTTGCATTCCATTAAAGCCTAGTGTGATGGCGCCTATAAACGGGTGATGCACGGATCTATCCAGTACGAGTGGTTCACAAATCATTAATTTCACAGATCAGAAATGTATTTTGGCATGAATGTAAAAGGCACTGTCTGAGATTGTTTGCTTATTCACTAAGGGCTGTACTACGTTAATTTCTGCAGCCTTATTTGTATTTTGCGTATGAGCAAATGGCACAAGCACCAAAGCAAATACACCATCCCTGTATTTCTGCTACTACTAATGCAGTCTGCGCGTGCACAGAATACATTTGCACATGGGGGGAATGTGATTGTGATAGCACAGTTTATCATAATATCACCCCAAGTTGCTAACTATAGAAAAGAGCCACATACAAACCTGCATACAAACAGGTTTGCTACTGTGAGTATGCATTTATTGAAATTGAGGATCATGATGACAGCGGTGCTTCAAGATGAATGGGGGAAAACCTGCAAACTCGAAGAGCAACTTTCCAGCAATTCTTTGAGGACACCTGCGGTTTCGGTCGGTAGGCCTTTTGAGTTTATGGTGGCTCTGAACAGAAAATAAACTGGACCTGGGTTGGGTTTAACTCGGAGTGTTTGTTTTGGCAGCGTTACACTACATTGAGGTATGCTTTGCATAGAAGCTGCCTCCTGAGGCCAGTGTTTCCCCCAGAAGATCTCCATAGAAAGTGGAGGGGCTGCAAGAAGTCTGCGCCCCAAATGTCAGAATCTCTTCTTTGTCATCCAGGTTGTGGGTTGAGGTTGCAGTGACAGAGCTGTGGTTGAAGTGATAGAGAGCATCATTATGGCAATGGCCCAATTGTTAACGAAAATCCAGATGACCATTAGGAGTGGAAGTGTTGAGTGGGGTTTAGCATTCAGCACATAGCAGGGCTTTGAAGGTTTAGGGAGGCCTGAAATCGATATTGCGCAGCAGAACTCAATAGAAGGAGTCCAACAGCCCCATGTCATTACATTAGCACATCATGAACTGGCATCTCGCGGTAGACCTAGAATTATCTTTTGTTTCCCAAGCAGTGCCGTTGCTCACAAAAACCCCTCTATGCTTCCCTGGTGCAGGATTCAGGGGCCTTCTAGCATATATTAACATCTGCATTCAGTGGCATCCAAACCAAAATATGCGCGAGGAGCCAGAATAAAAAGATATTTGTGTGCTTTGTAATTCTGTTATGCGAAAATGGATTTTACTTTGTGTTTGACAGCATTAGAATAGGGCATGGGGAAGGCATAGATTCATTAATATTTGCCTTAATTTTCCCCCAGTTCTAGCACACTTAAGGTGCTCGGATCAAGGGACTTGGCTTGATTTGAACCCTTTAAGAGAACCATTCAATTTGGGCAGTGTGCAGGAAAATGATTCCCTTCTCCCGATGACTGTTTTTTCACCAGGATCAGTTCAGTAAACTATCCCCCAAATAGTTCCTGGTGATTGCTTTTATCAGTCTATACAGTTCTGTTACAGGATTATTCAATTCCTGGTTCTCTTTTCTTAGATAATTATTCTCTGATTCTTCCTTGTTATTTTCTGAACTTATTTTAGTTGGGGTTATTCTTGTCTTTGTCAAAGGTAGTTTTGGCCAACACTTTGAACTTTCTCCTGAGCTTCTCTGGTCCTTGATACACAGCTCATAGTCTCTGGTTTCTCTTTGGCTTTTGCCCTTATTCTCCATTATCACGGTCTGTTCAGGCTTTCCTTTTCTATGATATTCCTCCTCTCTGGTCAGTCCTTCTTGGTCTGTTCAAATCTCAATGTGTACATTTCACACTTGAAGTTTGTTCCTTCTATTTTGTTGTATGTCAAGACTTTCTCCTTGAATGGGAGGAGTGTGAACACTGCCGTTATAATCCTCATTCACTTCATTGAATGGCAATGCTTTATCTCAAATGGGGCAAGTCTGCACGTTCCAGTAATGATTCTCTTTCACTTCACTCAATGTCAATGTTTGATCTCGACTGGGACAAGTATGAGCGCTCCAGTAATTACTTTCTGTCCCCCTCCCGGGTCTCCCGTTTTTCCCTGCTCCCTGCAATGTTCAGGGATAATGTCACCAGGTTTACTCTTCAGCTGGGACCTTCTCTCCAGTATGTCAAATTGGCCTCTTGTGATTCCTCTGCTGTCCCTTCGTTTCGCTGTACAGGCAAATTCCCTGGTTTCTCCTCTGCCAGTAGGTTCCACGTCAGTTATGGCAGAGTGGTATTGGCATTGTTCAAGGGACCGCTGGGTCCCCCATGGCTTGGCTGTGGTCACGCCACCATGTGACTTTATGTCAGGATAAGGGCAATTTGTGTCCACTTTGGCTTTTCTCTTCCTTTCTTTTTTGCAATGTTGAGCTTCTAACACTGCAGGTTGCTTCCTCTCACTCACAGGACGCCGCACGGCCAGTCTAATTTTTGCATAAGCCGGAAAGCAAGTTTGTAAGTCACAAGCTTTGTCTCTCCTCTCGCTACAGTCTCCTCCCTGTTCTTTTATTACATAGCCGTGGGACTTCCCCGGCGGAACTCGTATTCCTTTCTTTGTGATTGTTCTGTCTGATTTATTCCTCCGTAGATCTTCATCGTCTCAGTTCTAGATGATTTTTCTTGTAAACGAGAAATACGTTTTTTGATGGCAATAACACATGTTAGCATTTTCTTCATACACTTCTTCGCTGGAGGTATTTGAAGAGCTATGGTTGGAAGGTTTCTTAGGGAGTTGCTCACAGGAACAGGAGTCCTTGTCCTCAAAGGGGGAGTCCCTCCTGGTGAGGTCCCACTTGCCTCAACCCCTAGGGATTGTGTTGCATAGTGGGCTCACATCGCTAGACTCACAGGGGGGGCTTCCGCCTTGGGGAGAAGGGGCACATTTACGGGATTCATCACAGCAGGTGCATCATATACATTTGAACCCAGTTTCAAACCCAGTTTGATAGTCGCTTCATCCCAGTAACATTTTCCAATTTCAGATATGTTTTAAGTAGAATGTGCTGGTTTAGCTATACCAAATTTTACTCGACACGTGCTTAAACCGTGCTAATTTTATGGGTTGATCCTCCACTGTCCAAAGAGAAGGCTTAACACTCCCGGGAGGCCACACGTTTACTTAAATGGAGCAACCTACAATCTTGCTAAGATTGCTACAATACAGACTTTTGTCCTCGTCTTGGTGCATTGAGGTTGATTTCATTGATCACTTTCTGTTATACATTTAACCATCACATTAAACATTTTAAGAGGCATGGTTCTTTGAAACCAATTTATTCTGGTCAATTAAAAATATATTTTGAGATGTTTCCTCAACTATTATGCATTTGCTAAATTGATCTGCATTGGCCTAACCACACTGTATAAGCAATTATCGCCCACAGCTCTAAACACACTTGTCCCACTTAAAAAAGCAAAGCAAAACTACAGATGTGTCCTTGGTTTTTCAACAAGTGCAATTAAATAAAATGAAAAGCCAGGGCTAGAGACCAAATTAAGGAACAAATATCCCACCCCCCAAAACAACCTACAAGCGGCCTTTAAACCCCATCTTAAATTGTACTACAAAGCTACTTGCTGGACCAAAAAACACTTCCTTGCCAACAAAATCATGACCAGCAGCCAGAAAGCAGAGACATATTTAGGTAGGTCCAAAATGTAATCAATTCCTTGACACTCAGAAATCAGATTCCTTCTCCCAAGTTCCAGTTTATGGAAGAAGTTTCACTATGGGGGACAGCCTGACTGCCAACGATACCCATCAACTGCCTTTTGTAATTTGAGAACAATGCACTGTCATTACTATAAAATGCTCTCTGGTTGAAAAGAAAAAAAAAGGAGTTCTCAAAGAAAAGGAGTGGGAGTGTTTATGTATGCCCATAGCAGAAAATAGTTGCACTTGGACTGGTCCTGTTCTAATGGCACATCGGGATAGTAGTCTCTGCCCTGCAAAAAAACATCTATCTCAACGTGAGCGATAGACGCAATGAATGGTGTGGGCCCGGAATGTATGAATAAACGTTCAATTCAACGGGCCCCCATTGCCTTGTACGCACTCCTGCAAATAAAGACAGGAAGTAAGCTAAAAGAACAAAGCATGCAGACTGCCCCACACACCCTCATGCCCTCAGTGCTCCTGTGAAGAAGCTGCCTGGTGTCCTTCAGGACCTGAGACTACCAAAGCTCTGCTGCCCTCCTTTCGTGCACCCAACACGCTTCCTGACACTATTTTGACAAAAAAACTGTTCACACTTTTGGTCTGTGCACTGCTCCCATATTGCCAAAGTGGTGCTGTACCTCGGCAAACCAAAGAAAATGAACCACCAGAACCCCCACATACCACAAGCACAGTACCAGGTATTGCGCTTCAACTGGGTGTGAAAGAAAAAAGAGCAAAGACAGGTGCCTTTCTGTGGCCCCACAGCAGCCAGATCCTTTGGTGCTGAAGAACTAGACCCCCCCCCCCTAAGCCTGAGGTGTCTCCCCCACACAGACAGCACCCTTCGCCCCCTCAGCTCCTACTGTCCACAGAGGGCGCCCTCCATTCACAGTACCATTGCTTGTATCACTCAGCACCCCATCAATGAGAGGGGAAGGTTGTGGGACGATTAGGTAAGGCTGCCTTGCTCTTTCTTTTGTAGCCCCATTCAAATGATTTGCATTGTTTGTTCTCCCGCACAGACTGCATCTGCTTGTGGTTGGATATTGTAGGACACTCCATTAAAAGCAAGGACCAGTGCCATATGCTGGCTTGAGCTTCAACAGAAGGACATCATGGGTGATATAGTCAGTGTAACTTTTATTGACTAGTTACTGTGCCATAGATTTCCTAACGCAACTCGAGTCTAGGTATTTTACTATTTTTTGTCGTTTTTGCAATATTTATTGGGTCAGAAGTTATGCTAATATTTGTATTTATAAATGCATGTCCTATGATACGCTAGTCACATTCGTAGATTTATGTAGTTATCCGAGGTGCATAAGGCTCCCCCTTATTTTAACCATGGCCAGGAAAAGGAAAAAGGAGTTTCCCACACATTGTGAATCCCTACTCTCTCTATTGAATCTCCCTGCAGCATTTGGCATAGTGTGCTATGAGTACATCACTATTTTTTTTTGTGGCTCCTGCTTCACCCTTAGACATGAACTAGATTCTCTCTTTGCTTTCTAACCATTCCCAGCAAGTCTTTATGGGCTCCTTTTGCTCTTCTCCCCACACAATCCGCCCCCCCACCCCTGCCTGTGTCTCTGCTTTTTCATCTTGCACAAATTCTGTGTATCCTATGTTTCCAGTTGACTGTCTTCCAGCCTTCAGGTCAACCTCCAGCTGGCTGCAGATACTGCAAGCAAATCCAAAATCATGAATTCTGTCCCAAGTAAATTTGTCAGGAACACGTACATATCTTTTCTTCCACCTCCTGAAATTCTGCACTTAATTAAGATGTTCCTCAATGCTTGTCAGAAATCTAGCAGTTTGACTAAGGAATCCCTCGAATCCATCAGATAAAGCCAAATCTGTTGAGCCTGCATCAACCCCGATAATTTAAGTATATCCTCTTGTTTCTACCATAGGAAACCAGACCATTTGTGGTTGGGGCTTTT
This sequence comes from Ambystoma mexicanum, assembly GCF_040938575.1. NCBI lineage: Eukaryota > Metazoa > Chordata > Amphibia > Caudata > Ambystomatidae > Ambystoma > Ambystoma mexicanum. Next base: position 1,088,756,861 of record NC_090921.1, read on the forward strand.
ATCAACTCTCGACTGCTGGACAATGTTAATTGCCTGAATGGATATCTTCCTATTGTGGCATTCAGGTAGCTACAGCTGATCCAAAATATGGTGGTTTTGAACCAACCTTAGTCAACATGAGCGTAGCCACATTGCAGGGGCTCATTGGTTGCCTGTTGCTAACAGAATCAAATTTCAAGTTCTGTGCATTATACAGAAATGCCTTTGTAAGTCATCATTATCTTCCCTAACATTCAAAATCCGGCAGACTGTCTGACTTGGCAGCTGCACTCATCCAACATGGCTCTTCTTTTCACTCCCTGGCTCTCTCTTCCTCATGTGGCGGGGAGGCTGAATATTTGGTGTTTGGGGTCTTTAGGCTTGGAATAGGTTCCCCCCTCCTGATTGGAGTATGGAAATGAACTATCAATGCTTTGGATCACTTCAAAAACCTTTAATTTTCAATCAGTAAAACCTCAGACTCTGGACATGTTAAGTTTGAGTAGTTACAATGAATGCACACTGCTGTATGCACTCCTTACATAACCAGAGATTGAAAAAAACACCACCACGACAACCAAACATCTAAATACAATGACACGGAACAGAGAAACCCATCACGTGACCTAATGGAACTCCTCAACTAAGGGACAATGGCACACCTGGCAATATAAAAGGCCAGCTCAGCAGAGAGTCGAAGGTCTTATAAATACTACCCCCACCGAAACAATACCTAACAAAGAATACGCCAAACAACACACACTACACTGCAGCCTTCTCAACGTGTGATCAATGGCAAAGCATAAAACTGAAAGTACAAGTTCCTAAGCAAAGGCGGCACAGACACTCTATTCTTCAGAGAAGCATGGGTCTCAGGCAACTGCAAAGTAATCAATCATGATGCTTTACCCGACAACTACAAACTATTACAATCCAACAGAGAAACTGGAAGAGGAATTGCTCAAACACACACAAATCACATCAGCTCCTCCTTGCTACCCTCAGCAGACATAGAAGGCTGTGAATCACTTCTAATCAACCTCAATGACCCATTATACTTCCTACTGATCTACATACCACCCACCTATAATCCTAACTTTGCCACAAACCTGCCCATGCCATAGCTAACTTTACCACAAACCACAATAACATAATTGTTCTGGGAGGGTTGAACATCTGGATTAAAAGAGAAAATGAAACAATAACAAACTCTCAGGGCCCTCCTTGAAACTCTTCATCTCAAACAAATAGTCAACGGACCTACCCATAGAGCTGGACACACACAAAAGATGCACATTTCTGCATGGACGGACTTTTAACCACCGCCCCTCCGGTACCAATCATATGGAGCGGCCATCATATTACCCCTTTCCATGTCAAAATCCTGAACCACATGATGCCCAAAAACATAAAACTCCAGGCAACAAAAAATAAACTGAAAAAGACTTGACTGTGAAACTTTAAAACAACTATTAGAAACTACCAAACCAGACACCTCCCACTTAAACGAAATGACGCCAGACACAGTTGAAGAGAAACTTCACACCTGGATCACAGATGCGTTAGACCAACTAACAACCTTAAAACTCTTCAAACCCACACAGAAACCAGAACAGTGAAGGGGGAATAACTACAATCAAATGGACAAAATGAACTACCAACAACAAATCTGGCTATACAAATCGAGAGTCCTGAAAGCCAAGTAAGCATACTATATCGTGAGAACCCAATCAGCACCAAATCCACAAATAGAAATGTATAGAATCATCAAGAAAAAGAAAATCCAACCTGTTGCAACAACATTGTACCCTCGAAAAAACCCAATGCCACAGGATCATGGCCCACCTAAAAGCAAAAATAGCAGCAAATCAACAGGCCATCGACACATCCCTTAGGACCACAAGCAACATCCTCCCAGAAACTAGCACCGGACAACCAACACAAAAGTCGAGCGATTCAGCCCTATAAGCGAAGAAATCTTTGGCAAACTATTAAAAGATACTAACATAGCCAGATTGTACAGAGACCCATGCCTATCGGATGTATACAAAAGATTACTCACCCACAAAACACTAGCCCTCTACACCGGACTACTACTGAATGTATCACTAAACATGTGAACAGTACCAATGTAATTCAAATCAGCATACGTCAAACCTCTCCAAAGGAAATACAGATGATCCTTCTAACTACAGACCCATATCAAACCTCCCGTTCCCAGAGAAAAGCTTGGAGAGCCACATGCACAAACAATTACTCAATCATGTAGAAAGCAATAGAATATTTGACCAATCCCAGGTCGAGTTCAGACCCACGATAGGAACAGAATCAGCACTCCTCTCCATATGGTATGACCCAAAATAATTTACGCTGACAACACCACCCAATCGGGCCTCGTACTAGTAGACATATCAGCTGTCTTCGATATGATCAAACACACACTCCTAATAAAGAGATTGGAGGAATCCGGTAGTCAAAGCTCCGCACTACAATGGCTCAAATCCTTCCTCACCGATCAAACAGAAAGAACCCACATTTCACCATTCACACCGAACACAAAAAAAGATCACCTGCAGTGTACCACAAGGATCAAGCCTCTCCACACTCCTCAACATTTACATGGCTCATTCAAACCCATGGACTGACAGCCTACAACTACGCAGACGACACCAAACTCATTTTCAAGACAATGACCCTAAGAACGCCCTGAATAAATGCCTTACTGGCAAACAACAACATCAAACTTAACCCAACCAAAACAGAAATATTAATCTCCTACAAGAAGACCATCCAACACAGACATCCCTCAACTGCCCCCCGGCCCCGAGCTCGGGAATCGCAGATGCAAACAGTGATACAATATCTGGGAATCCTCATGGACAGCGGTCTCATCTTGGAAGCACTAGTCGACGCAAAAACTAAAAAATTCTTCTTCCTCCTGCGATGAATTATAGGGAGCCTCTCTTTCCTTAGGTTCGCACAGAACCCTTAAAATGATCTCCTTGGCATTATCAAGGAAAGACTGCGCAAATAGTCTATACCTGAACCCCTCGCCAAAAAACTACAACACATCCAAAATACATCAGCAAGACTACTCCTGAGACTAAATAGAAGAGACCACATGACACTGGCCGCAATGCTTCCAGTAAAGAAACGTATAAACTCCAAAGTCCTCCTCATTGCATTGCCCATAAATCACAGCATAGACAAGGAGCTGAATTCATCCATAGATACATCTCCCGATACCAACTAAAAAGAGACTTAAGACCTAACACTGACATCCAAATAAAAACAAGACACTACGAGAAAAGAACATTTGGTGGAAAAGCATTTTCCTATCTGATAGCCAAGCTATGTAACTCGATCCTGAAGGGCATAAGAATTTTCAAAGACCGCATAACTTTCAGGAAACTACTAAAAACCTGGCTATTCAACTCTCTAAGATAAAACAGACAACTATTCAACAAGAACCCCTACACCCGGACCACCCAACCCTTACAATCCCTGCTTCTACAAACCATAAGCCAGAAACAAGGAAAACAAGTTATAAACTCAGAATGACAAACAAGAACGCAGCTACAAATATCCAGAGACCCCCTAAAACACACTAACCTTTTCTCACTTCCACAAAACCTTAAATTCTCCCCTACAACACACACACAGAAAGCTAGAGAATCATCCCACCAAAACACGCAAACCGCACATCACCCTCTTAACAAGCTACAAACCCAATCAACTCAGACAACACACAACTCTGAATGCTGCCCTTCCAAACACAATGAGCCCCAGTGCACAAACCAAAGCAGATCCAGAAAGCTCACATGCATAGATGCCAATTGCTCCTGGTTCTGCATGCACCAACAGATGAGCACATCTATCCTACCCCTCTCTCCCTCACTCACCAAATCTACCCACCTTTTCTTACAGAGCCACTTGATGGCCTGGAGACCATGACAATGGCAGCAGTGCGCAGCATAAAGCAAATTAACATAACAATATAAATGATCACGCACATCCATCCACAGCGGGGTCCCTAAATGTTGTTGCATTTTCCAGCTCTTTGGACGGTCCCTCATAGCGAACAGTAATTAGCAGAAGATTACATTCTACCACCACAGAGACCTCTAGAGCAGGTTAAACACCATCCACTCCAGCATTCTGGGAATGCTCCAGCTGATCATGAGAAGATAAGCAGCCTTTTTTCATTTGATCTCACATGCTGCGTTTATTGCTGAATCATTACATTATGGTTGGGGGTGCAACAAAGGGGGGGGGCGAAAAGACGGTATGGAAGCACTAACGCCCAAGTCCCGAATGCTTCCTATTCCAAGATTAGACACTGAATGAAGGGTTACACTTTTTCAGCAGATCAAACCCCCTTTTGCACTTCCCAGCAACCACACAAACACGCATTGGCAATGCCAACCGTGTTGGCTTTTGTCTAGGCATGGTATGGGTGTCCGGTGGTATCAGTTTCAATATGGTGTGAGTACTTCGGCATATAAAAGCGGTGCCTGGCAAATGCCTAATACTTATCATGCCCAAAATGTTGGTTTTGTCAATGCTTGTTTTTAACAGGACTTCAGTGAAGGACATGCAAAGTGCCTATACATAGAGTGGCTGAAGGCAGACGTGGTTAAGACATTTTTATTACACCAATAGTGCCTTTACAGCTGCAATTAATGAATGAATGAACTTTAGACTTGATAAACATATCTCAAAGATAGCCTAGGAGGATGAGTTTTGGGCGGGGAGAGGCAAGACGTGGGTGGCAATGGCCATAGGGATTAATAGGCACATGGGCAGTCAATGGGTGGGTAAATAAGCAAACCGGTACGAGCTCTGTATCCCTCCTCATATGCCATTTCTCCCGAGCTGTACTCTATAGCAATCTAAAGCAATAGTTGTGGCTTATAATGCCAACATGAATACAAATGGTTAGTATCGACTCATCCAGATTCTAGGGAAGTGATTGTTTAATCATAGGACTTGTGTGCATAAAATATGAAAAAGACATACATTTGCAATGCGAACTCCTGACCTACCATTTCATGGTATCAAAAGAACCTAAAGAACTCAAGCAGATTACATGTATGTAGTGTGGCAGATGTAGCACAAAACATGAAAACTGACTTCATTTTCCTTTTAGCAAAAACAATTTCCTTGGTGAAAACTCCATCCTGATATGCCTAGTCGGCGACTTTCTGCTGAACCTTTGGGGAGGTTGGTGAAATCAGGATGATTTTTATATAATTCTGAAGGTATTCTTTGCATGCCAACATCCCAGGCCCTACAAAATGGCTTGCTGTGAGACTTGCTATGGAAAGAAAAACTTGACAACAGCACCCTATCATCTATGTGAACAAACTATTATTAGTAACTAAAATGTGCATTTTCACACGGTCTATGGCGGAATCTATTTTCTTTATTGCATTATCTCAAGTCTTATGGTCAGAGCCTTGCTGACTCATCATTTTATCTTGCACAGATGTTCTTGTGATGTTATACACATGTGTTATCTCATTATTCTCCTGGATTGCATGTATCCATGTTTGTCTTTCAGGTACTGACAGCTCAGGAAGTGAAGGACTCACTGCTGCTTCTTTTTTTCCAGCAAGGCACAGGTTTCCATCTTGGCAGAGCAGACTCAGCCTTGTATCCCACTGAGGTTAATACAAGGTTAGTAACGTGGTACCTGGTAACAGTGCCAACCGTACATTACATCACAAGAGAATGGCCCCAAATGTGGTAGAAAGCAGTATGTAAAAAACACTAGGATGAGTACAACTCACCCATTGCTTCTTTATATTTCTAGCTATGTGCAGCATGAGCAAAGCAGCCATGCACCTTGTGCAACGTTCTTTACCGCACTTAACCCCTTTACCTGCAGCTGGCAAGTTTGGACAGTGCTAACCTCAATTCAAATGACATGCGTTAAGGACATGTGTGGCACGTGCTTAGCACTGGGAGTGTAGTGCCACGAATGTGACAGACCTGTTCTTAGCAGTTGAGAGTTAAACTGTCTCTTATTTCCCAGCTCAGAGTTAAATAGGAGAATCATGGACGCAAAACCATCTGAGTAAGTGGTCCCAGACTCTGGAAGGCTTTAAGGCCTAGCCAGACAGGCTGATCTAGCCAGGCACCCTATGCAATAAAACACGGTGTTTGCACTATATCCCGGAAACACCTCTAGGTTAAAGGCAATACCTTAACAAGTACTTATTGGTGCCAATTTATGAGCGCACAGCCAGTATAGAGCTCAGTGCCCTGTGTAGCCCTCTGTATCTTCTGAGCTTTATGTAAGTCTATGTAAAAGGACAAGCATACTTTTCCTCAGCACTTAAGGGGTTAAAAGGGAATGGCCTACCGCCAACCACCCTGGAAGTATATTCCTCCTGCTTCCCTTAATGGTCTAGTGGGGGTTTGGGGGGACGGGAGGGCTACTGTTTCTTGTGTTGGATTTGCCCGAGTGACTCCAGAAATGTTTTCAATGAAAAGAAAAATATGTATTATAAAGCTGTTGCTTTGAACGTCCCAACATCATAGACATGTTTCCACTCTTAGCAATGAACAACAATATAGGCAGCTGATCTTGATAAAGCAAAACCTGTAAAACAGGTTTGTACAACATTCTGCTTCACTATTCTGCAACTTTCTTTTTTGTTGCATGAAAGTCAGATGATCACAACATGTGTATAGCATGCAGCTCCAGTATTCACACCACACTCAGATGTACACTCAGGGGGATCTTGCAGGTGGGCGTTGAGGTGCCTATCAATGAGCATGAACTTGATCTACCAACAGGAAAAATACAACTTTCACAATTTCTGTTCATCGTGAACATACTGTGATTTTGTCTGGCCTTTTCTACCCCAGCAGTGGTCACCCCTTTCTGCACGATATTTCTTTGTATATTTCCAGGAGGAAATGGACATATTTTACGGGAGGAATCAGGGAGGATAGCTCAGGGGCAAAGCGTGTCTTGGAAGCAAGGCAACACAGACTAACGCAGGTTCGAATCCCAGTCCATCGCTTAGAGACTGGTCTCCGGTATCAAATGCGTTATAAAAGATTCATATTTGACATTTAGGTGATCATTAATAGAAACATTTTGATGTACAAAATGGCTGCAGGATTACAGATTGTACCAAAGTATTTTTCTTGGAAATAGAGGACGTGAATATTGCTCTTGCAGAGCTGTGTGGCCTTGGATACCTTTCGACATAAGGGTTCATCTAGAGGCCGTCCAATCAAAGCGAATGATACAATCAGCAAGCGCGTGCCCGAGATCTCCGGCATAGACTAGCACTGGAGACTAACAGGATCTGCACCACAGTGCAGTATGAAGTGGCCGGTCGCAGGAGGGGACAAAGCAATCCATAAAATAAATGGGTGCCCTCACTCTGCTCCTGGGAAACTGAGTTTATTATTGGTTGTTCACGTTTGTTAAAATCTCCTTCTGGACTTCAGTGCTCAAATTCTATTTATTTTTATTTATTTTATTTATCTGCGCTCCTCGGCTCTGCACTTTCCACCCTCCCCCTTCCATGCACTTTTTCCCTTTTCCCTTTCCCATGCACTTGCACGTTCTCAATGTCACTGGGCCTAGTAAGATCGTTTTTATGTTGTGCTGTGTTCTCCCCTGTTCCCCTCCCTTGCCTAGTCGCGCTCTGAAACACTTGTGTGCGAGCGCGATACAAATAAAATATCATATCATATCGTAAACACATTTCTGTGTGCTCGGCCTCACCAAGGCAAACTCATAAGCTTGAATCACAAATAATAAAATCATTTTTACCAGCATCACTCTTCCGGAAAGGGAGATTGCCACTTTATAGACGACTTTCAGTATGTATTAGAGAACAAGGAACACAAGTTGTACCTCTTTATTTTGAAAGAACTGTGGTCTAGTAAAATTTGACCATCCTTTTAACATCCCCAATGAGATAAGCAGAAGAAAGGGAGAAACAGGATGGTAGAGCAATACTTGCTTTGTTTCAATAATGCTCACAAACACTGCTGAATTTGCCCATACTAGTGGGACGAAGGCTTATTTTGGAATTCCTCGTTATTTTGATTTGTAAGCCTGGCTCTCCCCTAGACATCCCCGTATTAGAACTTCGGACTCCCACTAATGGTTGACATATAATGCAATAGATTGCAAGAAGTGTGTTGTAAAGTTGTTGACCCTTTACCCAAAGGAAAAAGAAGCTTATGTAAAGTATGCCCGCATTAATAGATATCCACAGCTTGAATAGGCAAGTGAAGTGTACCTTTATGAACATGGCCTTCAATTGCAACTCTACACTCATATTTTATTTCTCCATTATAAGGATCATTGGCCCTGTGGCAATCGGCTTAGCTCTACCATTACATTAGCATATTCATCACACCTTCACTTAAACCAGCTCAGACAAACGACACCTCCATTGCCCTTCTGCAAGTGATGAGAGTATGTACTTTGGAGACAACACATTTTTGGCTCGCAGAGTTTTAATGGATTGTCTAAAGGTGTTATGGCCCCCAGGGTTTGTTCTAGAATCCTGTGGCGAGTTTATGGCCAGCATAGTTCGTTTTTTTGACATTTCCCCAATAAACAGAGGCAGGGTAAAATCAGGATCAGCTCACGGTGGGGATATCTTGAGTGGGTTGAGTCAGAGGACTGGGATGGTTGTCCGTCCTCAGGTCTAAAGCACCTGTGGCAAGATCAAAAGGCTCATCCTTTAGGAGATCTGGAGCATGCGCTAGGAAAAGACTGGAGGATATCCCCATCCTGAGAGACTGTACAAATAAGAGCAGGAAGCCGACCTATTAATAGGCATTGTACCAGCAACTTCACTACTTTAAACCCAGACAAATACACTTAAAACTATTTTCCTAACAACAACATTGGAAATATATTGCCTGCCTTCTGCTTCCACTTACACAGTGGCAGAGGTATGTGCAGCTCAGTGGTACCAGCAGAGGTTTTTATGTCAGAAAAATGGCGACCTTTCTAATTTGTTCAGAAATCTTTCCATGTTTTACTTTATATGGGGGTGGGCGGGGGTCCACAATCTTTCATTCTACCACCTTCCCCAGCCTCTATATTGCTACCAACAGAATGGTGTCGAAAAATTGGAGCTCTAATTTTTTTTTCAAGACTTTATACATTTTATACTTTACAATAAAACATAACTCAATAATACAATGTTCAGAGATACTTATACAAATTCAACATAGTAACTTTATCAGAATACAATGAGAAGAGGATAGAAGGTAAGATGAACAAAATAGAGAGAAAGCAATAGACAGCAAAAGAAACAAAGTAAAAAGAGTAAAATTACAAAATCAAAGAAATGAATCTTATGGGGATGCGAATAAATAACTAAGCATAAAGTGCATTAAATGCACCCCAAATCCTTTCATATTTGTCAAGTTGGTCCTTTGCATTAAAGGATACCTTCTCTCTCCTAGGCAGTAGGGACAGACTCTGCACCCAATCCTCAACATTGGGGGAATTGTCACTATTCCAAAATTTCAGAATTTGCTTCTTAGCTAGAAGAAGGGCTCTATACACCCAGAACATTTTACTGCTAGAGAGTCCAATATTTAACAGAAGAAGACCTAACACCAAGAAGTGGACCTCTGGGTATAGATACATCCAAAATTAGTTCCATTCTCTGAAAGACACCATCCCAAAATAGTTCTATCTTACCACATAACCACAACATATTGGTCTGTATTGCCCGCCTCTCTTTTACAATTCCAACAAACGCCCACATTACACAGCTTGCACGATTTCATCTTCCATGGAGACCAGTATAGAAAATGATTCATTCTTTGTTGTGTATACCTCAAGTCTAAGTCCACTTTGTATTTAACCGGACCTGTATATATGCAGTTCCATTCAATATCTGTCAAAGAGCTATTCAGATCAAAATCCCAATTCTCTCTACCACATTGTGAAGTTAACTGGGATGCAGAAGGTGTAACTAATTTATACAAAGTAGATGCAGACAAAGGTACGATCTTAGAGAGAAGAAAAATTGCAGGTGGAGCATGCATTGTAGCATTCAATGGCCAAAATAGCCTGCGAGCCACTTCAGAGCAGTGTACAGGAAGCAGGTCTAATATCAATGCTGCCGGAACAGAAGAGGATCAGAATAAGGTTGAAATGCATCTTTTTTTCCACAAATTACTAGTTACATAGAAATATGGATTACAAGATATTGATTTTAGACTTACCTGCCTAAAAATCAACTATTTGAAATGGACATGAAACACCATACTAATCTCAACTTCGAGAAGCAGGGAATTACATTCTGCCACTACAAAATCTTTTCTGAGGCTTTTACAGGAAAGGCTCAAAGCAATACCTTTTGGTGACCATGATAAAAAAAGGGTTTACAGCCTGAACACATTGGGCCTCATTAAGAGTCACCCGGTATGGAAATAACGGTGGCGGTAAACTCACCACAACCATTGTTTCCATACCGGGTGATCTCGAGTCCTGCAGGCGGAGGTGTCATTCCCGCCAGGTCTGACCTGGTGGGTTTAACACCACCCGCCTGCAGGCGTACGTGGAAACACTGGCACCATCACGAGATGGTGCCGGTTTTTCCATGGTCCCCATTCCCATTGATTCCTATGGGACTCCTATGGGACTCAATGGGAATGGGGATTTACCGAATTCCGCCTCTGGAATTCCCGGGACACCGGGGTCGTAATGCCCCGGTAATTCCGGGAATCACGGAGGTGGAATGGTAATACAAGTCTGGCGGTAACCGAGCCGGAAAAGCCGGCAGGTTACCGCCGGACTCGTAATGGGCCCTATTATGTTTCTTTTCCGGGACACTTCCATGTGGGATTTAGGCTCCGGGCACACTGGGGAAAGCCTTCCACTGGTGTCCTGGCTCTAGTGACAGTGGCCCTACCTGTGTGTCCTGAACCATGCGCCACCTGTGATTTCAATACCAGATACCTACACTTAAAAGGGACTTTGTTAGGGGGTCGCATTGTCAGAACACACAGGATTGATAAATCTGGTTAAAATGATGATACCGTATGAAGTGAAAAGAAAAAGCTTACCCTTGACTACTAAACTTTTAATACTCTATATTTTGATACATGACACTCAAAATTTCCCAAATGTAAATAATATTGATGCCTTTTACAATGTTATAGTGACCTTGTCAGAGAGAAATGACAATGGCCGCAGAATGGGCTGCTCATCCACTCATAGGAATCAACAGGGGTGTTGCTAGGTCTGGAAAGGATCTGCGGCTACGCTAATGCCGGGACTGTCAGGACACAGTGCTAGCTAGCATTTTGGCTTTAGCCCCCGAGCTTCTATCTGGGGATACAACCAAAAGACCCGGGGTCAGTGCTGGATTAAACCCTATGGAGGTGCCTAGGAAGCCGAATAAAAATTCCGCCCCCCCCTCGCAAATGATCTCCTAATAAGTTTTTGATTTTCTGCACCGCTTTATTTTGATCCATTGTCTCTGGGCTCCTACAAGGAGTGGGGTCTAAAGGCTGCTGCCTAATTGGCCTATTGCATAATCCAGCACTGCCCGGGACTAAGCCCCCCTCCCCTAGCACCGCCTCTGGGAATAGTTCACTGTCTCAGAATATGGCTGATGGACTGATTCCAAAGGAGATGTATGCCAGTTCTGCTTGGAAACATTCCTCTGATGTGCTGCAGCTACATTCTGCCAATCCACTTGAAACCACCATGTATTGCAACCTGCGGGACAGGCACCAGCCAATCACAAGAACAGGGACAGAATACAACAATGGAAGCCTGCGTAGCATTCCAGCTGCCAGAGTTTACCCCACAGGCCACCACAGTATATCTGGCTAGCTGCCCCTTCCTGTCCCCTGCAGGATAACCCCAGACACCAGCTCACCTAGGCCAAGGGGATCTTCCCATGCAGCACTCTTCCCACCATATACCTCGTCTTGTCATTTCTCTGACACCATCTGTTGCCCCTCGGCTCACATCAATAGAAATAGTCCAGCTTCCTTCACTATTTCGGGGGCAAGACCTCTTTGTATTTTTTAAGGGGAATCAGAGTTGATTGTATGTGGAAAGATGATCCCCGTTCCAAATAAAAGTACATTTGAACGCTGGGTGTTGGGCCAGGGGAGGGCTTTGCCAGTCTGGAATGATACAAGCCCATGGTTAAAGTCCTTACTTTGCACAGGGCCATCACATCAGAATAGCAGACCGTTACTGGCTGGATAATCCTGCCCCCACCCCATGAACACCATATTGCTAAGTGGAGGTGGGAGAGTATGGAATGTGTGTGTGTTTCTTTTTTGGTTCCTTCCCTATCGCAATCCCCTTAACTTTAACTTGGCCTTTAATCACCTCAAAACACGTAGTAGGTGAACATGTGTCTGACTACTTCCCAAAAGGTTAATGGCAGTCACCTGCTTAAAAGGGGAGAAGGATGAAAGAGTGGCATTAGAAGTAGCAGCCAACTCTGGCCCCATCACAAGGCAGATAGCATCACATTTGACTTCACCTAAAGGAGCATAAGCCCTTGCAAGGGCCAGGCAAGGCCTTCTTCAGAAAGAAGTTGAAATCCTCCTTCTTGTACAGCAAAAGTGAGATAACAATTTTAATCACAAACTATAACGCTTTTATATAATGGTTGCTTCCACAGGTCTGGCTTTTTGTGGCAGTGAAAATGAAAGGTGTCACTACCACCAAATTCATTGGTAGCTCTACGATTAACCTCAGTAGGATGAATGTCGAGTTTGACCTGCCACCATTCCAACCTCGCCCTGCACGCTACACAGAGATCTCAGCAGAAGTGATTAACTCTAGGAGTTCTCTAAATGGATTTTGCGGATTGGTTCATCAGCCTACTATTAAGAGCTCCACTTTTTTCTATCTGATGTTGTGGTAGATGCTCAGCTCCCCAAGCTACCCTTAAGAAATCAGATTACTCTAGTTAGGAAACTATGTTCGCGTTTCTTAAAGCAAGTCTTCATTCCAAGCATTTTATAATTTAGTGGATGCCCAAAATTACGCTTTGGTGAATTCCCTACATCGACGTTAGCAATTTGATGTCTTCCCATTACAAGGCAGCCAATGCCAAATGGTGGCTGTACTGGGGGGTGTGAATGTGGGGCAAGGTAATGGCTACCTGGGGCATGTCCCAGGAAGAAGTTAAGGATGAAGGGAGCAGCGCAAGCGGCCACTGCCGTTTTAAGTGCAGCCCCCCTTGTAACTTAATAGCGATGCTAGGCATGGCAGCACGGCAACTGTAAAGTACCCGCTTGGTATCCCCAAGTTTTGGGAACTTTAAAAAAAATGCAATCATAGAAATGATCTTGATTCAGTGGGTTGGGTTATATGTCATGTTATTTGCCATTTGTGTAGCGCCTACTGCCATTGTCATTGCTACGAAGCACCATTGTGGATAAATGTCCTTCGGAAGACCGTAGTCTGTGCAAACATGTAAATACAATTCGGTGGCTATTCAATTGCTAGCAGAGGTGACTAGTTTAAAACATTAACAATCATGCAGCACATATTGCTAAGGTAGAGAGAATACTTCTATGTCACAGACTATGTGACAACAGGACCACATTTTTTGTGGGACTCGGCTGTGTTTTATGGGTTGCAGTGCAAGAGGGGAATGGGGATTATAACTAGACTATCAATCTCTAGGGCAACTGTGTACAGTTGAGGGCTATGCTATACTTTACATGCAGAACACATGCATGAATCATTTCTCACATGAACTGCAAGTGCTGTATTTATTGCACGAACTGCACAAGTTCTAGTTGAAGTTCGCATGGTGCCACTTACACAGGAAGCAGGCATTGGTGACTGCAGGTTCCTTCTTAATAAGCCTGGTTGCCTATCTCGGTTACTTTGTTACACACCGTATCAATATCGGATTGCAATTATTTGCACACCAGGATCGTCTGTCTCTCCATGATGACTAATTACTGACAACCAACGGTTCGAGAATTCCATCAATACCATAGGGTTGTTTTTCTGATGTTTTCTATAAATGATTAGTATATTTATTGAGCGCGGACATATCTTCGGGAAGCAACAGGGTGCATTTCAAGACATAGGGGAAAGGACACGGTGAGGGAAGTAGAGATACAAGGGAGTGTGGAGCCAGCAATGAAGGAGATGAGGCTGTTTGGCAGCAAGGGATCTACAAGCAACTAGTGGAGGAAATCACACTGTCGCAGGTTAGGTTCAGAGTGAATGATGTCTGGACCTAGGTCTTAGGAAGGAGCAATTCCTTGAAGTGTAGGGTCTGGAGATCCTTCCTGAAATGAAGAAGCAAGGGTGTAAGAATTAGGTTCATGGGGAGGAGGTTCCAGAGTCTGGGGCCATAGACCGAGAAGGCCTGTCTTCTTCTTCTTTCCTCCTTGCATCCGCAGAGATCAAGTCTCCACATGTCCTTACCTTTGGTGGATTGTATGCCTCATGAGATGCCCATTTTCTCATTGAGTTAGCCGACAGCCTTGTAGATAATGCAGCAGGATGTGTACAAGATACGTGATGAAGTGGGAAGAAGGGCAGTTGTTGGGAAGATGTGGCTGAATTTGCTGAGTCATGCTGCAGCATGTAGGACAAACGTCCCAGGGGCGCAGGGTAGCCATCGGAAGCCATTGCAGAAGGGCATTGCCACCATCCAGCTGGGAAAGGACCTAGGCTTGAACAGCAGATCTGAAGGTACTTTCTGGGCTGAAGGGCTTGATTTTCCATTGGTTGGAAAGTTGGTACCAAGCGTTTGTATCTTCCTTGGTATGTGCTGAAGGACAAGTGTCTGTCGATGTTGAACCTAAGGGACTTGGCACAAGTGGTCAGCTGGCATGCGAAGCTCTTGAGGTTCATAGCAGAGAGCCAAGTCTAGATGTTAGGGTGTTCGGTTTTGTTGGTAAGCAGCAGGAATTCGGTCTTGGAGGGGTTCAGTTTTAGATAAGCACTGAACATGAAGGACGGGATCAATGTGATTCTGGTTTTACTGCATTTCTTTTTTTAACAGCTGGCTTTAGTGGCTCCCCACAATATCACCATTCCTGTAATTCTGTATGGCTCTGCGTCTCAGTGTATCTCAACTTCTAGGTTCTTATACTAATTACGAATCCTGGAAAGTATTAATCCAGCCACTTTGTTGTATGATGTGACGAGGTATTTATTAATAATAGTGTTACAACTACAATGTTTTATATAGCACTTGATGTCAGATTCCTCTGGTTTACACTGTAGTAATACGTGTTATTACATGATCCTAAATTTATGAAACTCCAAAAGGATGAAGAACTGAGTGGGCAATTCTGGGATTCAAAGTTACAAAGAATGGGCTGGTCCCATGGCTGAGGCAAGCAGCTATTCCCCATTGATGAATTGAGCATCTTTCTAGGCACGAGCACAAATGGAAGCAGATGCTGCACCGCACTGGGGCCCAGACAAGCATAGGCCCAAGAATGGCCCTCCATTCACAGTTGGGGTTCTTCCTTCTTTAAATCCCTACTGTGCAGCAAGCAGGTTACCGGCGCTTCTGTTTTGAAGGATGTTTAATACTGCCGTTGATGAAAGGATCTTGGATGGCTCTTACTGACTTTTTCTGAATAATCAAAAATATCCCCATCGCAAGACAGTTATTTAAAATGATAGGTGGGGCCATGTTGCGCTTGAACATGTACTAAAAAACGACTATCTGGGAGTGCACATGTCCCCTTTACAGGAGGCACACTTTTGGGGGGGATGAACAATAACCAGAGAACCATATTTTTTCCAATACTTGCAGACCCTCTAGCACAGCTTTTGGAAAAGAAAACTGCACACATGTACAGGCGGTGATGAGCAATCATCATGAACAGTACAGATTAAAATGCAAACACACACATAGATGTTGAAGTTCCAGGCACAACAAGCGTACATTGTGAAAACAGTTATGAAATTCAGAATAAAAGACTAGGTTTGGACTATCACACTCACCCCTGGAAAAGACACAATGATGACAGTGGGACAGCACATCCTCCTAAGACCAGCCAGCACTCACCTGAAGAAGCCCTTGCAGCCCTCGCATGACAGGACATGGAAGTGGTAGCCAGTGGCCTTGTCACCGCACACGGTGCATAGCTTCTCCTCTCCTTCTGGGTCGGTGTCTTCATTCTCGCTGGCTGCACAGCTGGGCGCAGGGGTGCCTGCGTTGCTGCTGCAGCTGCTGCTGTCCTCGTCGCAGGGCCTATACATGACCAGCATTCAACCCTTTCTGGCGATTTGCAGCAGGCCAAGCGAATCAACAGGGTGCCACCCTGGCTGCCAGGAATAAAAGTAGATAAGTAAACATACACGGCCTTTGGGTCATCGCAGATGTAGAAATCACAGGCAGCATTGCTTGAAGACATTTGGGGTCATTACGACCCTGCCAGTCCGGTAACAACGGTGCCGGTAAGCCTACCGGCACCGTTGTTACCAGACCAGCACACTACGAGTCTGCGGTCAGGCCTGGCGGGCGGGACGGCACCCGCTTGCAGGACTTTCCGGGAAGCCCCAGCACCGTTATTAACGGTGCCTGTGCTTCCATCATCCCCATTCCCATTGGGGATTTACATTTTTCCAGCGCCTAACTTCACGGACTGCCGGGGCTGTAATGCCCCAGTGTTTTCCGTGAAGCCAGGCGTCGGAAAAAAAAACAATTCCAGCGGCAGCCTGCAGGTTTTACCAGCACGGCTACAGCCAGACTTGTAATGAGGCCCATTGTCATTTTTACTGAATTCCCAGCAGCCTGTGTTGAAACAAGCAGCCGACTCCCGGGAAGCTGTGTTAATTATCATGGCGCAAACCAAGGTCATGCATGGGCAGCAGTGGAGAAAGTATCATATGCAAAACATTATTGACCATGTCTCAGCCAATTGGAATGCAGTGAATAACTACTGCTATTGACTGAATACCAATTAATATAACCCCAGAAACAAATATAGGGAACATCAGAAAGCATTTTTCTAGATTCAAGAAAAAGCAATGCACATTTCAGCAATTAGTGCTCCCAATAAGCACTGGAATGGCCCTTATTTTCGAATGTACATTTTTATAAAATTGTAAGAGTTGCAAGTGAGAAAACACACAAGAAGTAAAGGAAACTACATGTACATGCGCCATTTCCGTCTATCGTTCACACAGTGCAACAAACATTGAAACGCTCCAACTGAAAAAATGGGCCCCTCTGGTTCAAACAGAGGGGTCCTTTGTTTGAAATAACAGGCAAACCGGTGGAAACAGGGGCCATTTCCAGGGGCAACAGTGCGCCCAGTGCAAAAGGGTTGCCTTCTGGCTACAACAAAAAGGCCCTAAAAAGCAAGAGTTTCAAGCGGCTACCCCTCCATTCCAGCACCATATTGTTCGCAAAAGGGACAGAAGATAAATTATACACGCACTGGCTCAGACTCGCACATCATGTCATAGTTTGAAATTATTTTAATATTCTTTTCTATTCAAAACATATTTCAAACCTAAAATGGATTGTGTGAAGTACACATGATCTTGTAAGCAATAGTGATAGAGGGTTTGTCAAGGTGCCCAAAAATGAGTACATAAAGCAAATATATAACAAGGACCAAGTATCCTCTTTAACACGTGAGACAATGTGGGTGTCTCTTTTGCTGTGGAAACTCAGTTGAACTCATAATTCATTACATGACCGTACCTACACTTGTATGTTCCAACAATACATACATAAGAATAAAACAGAGAAACAATGGACAGTGACCCCATCAACTTGGTCACATCAAGACTGGCCTACACTATGTGTTTCGGCTGTTTCTTTGAGATCCGGGCATCCAGACCCAGTCTTCAGGAGTTTGCATGGGCCTTCATCAGGACGTTAAACATTTCAAAATTGGACCAGTCAGAGGATCTGTGGACTTCAGTTAAGAGTTTGGCTGCTGAAGTCCAAAAACTCACAAATGAATAAAAAAAATGTAAAGTAGACAGTAGCCATTCAGCCCAGTGTTTTATCAGATGCTCCTTTAGAAAGCTTGAATAATGCCAAGTTTGATAGTCTAAGCAGGGTCAGAGGATTCCTAAATGGTTATTTGGTACAGTTTACAAGTGAGACAAGGAAACGCGACAGATTGACTACCCCTCTCTCTTAGGTCTTTCGACAACACAGGTATAGGTGCTAAAGTACTAACACATCAATATATAGTGAATACTTTTTGCAAAAAAACGTTTATACAAGGAAAAAATGTTTCTTCCACAGACTGTTACTTTATAAAGATATAAATCATTTTAATAATTGGTTAAAAACCACATGTTATTCTATATAAAAATTGTGTGGGCTTTTTCATACATCACTCATACCTTTCATGACTATTCATACATACTGTGACTTGAGGGTTTGACAATTTAAATTTTGTTTTGGCATATTAGTTGTTAATAATATACATGACATCAGAAAAAACATTTTGTTTTTCTATAAGTCGACATATGTTTCGGCCCTTTGTACTAGTACCGCCGTTGTCTACGGTGGTCTAAGAAATTGTTATTGGGCCATCTTCAGGACAATGATAATTTTTTTGAAGCTGCACATCTTCACCTCTTTTTCTTTTCCATATGAAAAGCCAAATCTAAAAACATAAACAATACTTGTGTTACATTGTTGAACGGTCTGTACTCTTTTAGTTGTTGTTAAGGTAATGGCCAAATTACTTTACCAAGAACGAGGCACCTACCTGTGGTCAAAATATTTTATTCTGGACCACGGAGCTAAAGTTGTAGGGTATCTTCTATTTTACCCCTTGTCAGGAGCCCTATTGAAAGGGAACATTTGTAGGGAGAATTACTACCCTGCATGTGTACTTGTGTCAACAAATGAGCAGGAGACAATTTCGTTTTAAATTTCGGAAAGAAACTTACAATAGACTTCTTGGTGTAGGTGAATCTTCAGTATTCTCTACTTCTGTGCCACTTGATGGATTGTGAACGCACGGTAGCTGTTTACATGGGTGGCATCGAAAGTGGTGCCTGAAGAACAAAGGCGCGATTAGGGACCAAACTGTTGTAATCCTCTTCCAATTATTGTGAGATACACTATTGTTATGGCGATACCTTAATACACTTTGTTTTTGTGAAACCACTGATTCAGCACTGTTAATACTATTGAATCCATTGTTTCTCTAGTCTACAAATAGCTATTTCTGACGAGCAGCCGCGTGCTTGCGGTCGCGTGAACTCATATGTTTCACTGTTAAGTCGATTAATACTGGTGTTTAATTACCTAGTGGCATGTAGTAGCTTACTTAATACAAGCCACTAGTTGCTTTTACGTTGGTTTCTCTGTTTTAACTGTTCCACTGACCTTGTTGTGGTTGTGACCGTTATTTAAAGGACAATTGCCTTTAACGTGTCTGGTCTTAATTGTTGTGCAAGCTTTATTTGGGAGGAGCTCTAAAGTGTTAGTAAATGCTTACTAACGTGCCGTCGGCCAGTAGAATTTGGCCACCTGCAGAAGTCATAAGTACTGAGCAGGTGTTTCTACACGGTTAGCGATATTCGGGCTTACCTCTAGCGTTTATTCGTGGCGAACGGTGTTTCAATTCCAATCTCGTCCGTCCGTCTGTCGCTGAAAAGCTTAGCCGAGGCAGAAAGGGGGCGGGACAAGTGTATTTATATGGGTCACGTGAACGCAATACACGCGTTATTTACGTTAGTCTCTGCCGGAAACGAAATGCGCGGCCATTTGTAAACATATAGAGATTGTAAACAAACATTTCGATTATACAAATGGCATTTTAAGGGCATTGTGCTGCTGGTTATACATTTAATACCGCTATTTAACACTTTACAAGACGGATACAGTTTCTCAAGGATAGATGTTCACTTGAGTCGAACGAAATTGATTTCACTAGTATATCTTGTTGCGGAACCTGAATCAATATGATAAATATTGTCTATTGTTGCGTAGTACTTAGTTGTTAATGAAAAGCGTGCTTGTACGCTTGTAACTTATATAGATGTGTATAGAGGTGCCTAACAGCTTGGCAATCACTCGAAAGTAAGTCAAGAGCCACTCTCATATGTATGTTCTCTGAGAGCTGTTAATTGCATCTGGTCATACTTGAACTGATATTATTCTATTTTTACAAGTGTACTGTTCAGCTACACAATTGTGTTTCTGCTGGTTCTTAAATTGGGTATATTTTCAGTAACCTGGCCAGTTCAGTCTTGTCTTGGGCTATTCCGTAAACAGCGTTCTCAGACTATTTCCACAACATTAAAATGCATTTCTAGCAAGGTTTTGCCAGATGTTTGTCTGGATGTAGAGCTACCAGGATTATGCATATTTCACAAATTCAGTGGTCGAAGTGAGCAGGAGCGTGCTCCTCTACTTTTTTTAATTAAGTTTTACTGTTCCTATACTTTTATCTTAAAAAGAAACCTTTCAGGAATGGTTTCGTTTTAAAATAAAAGTGTAGGAAGAAGTTGCAACTTGCATTTTCAGTGCACTTCACTGAACGTTCACCTAAACAGCAGGTGCATGTGTTTTGGGGATTGTTGTGTGTGTGTGGGAGGGCGTGTGGTGATGGGGTTTGTGGGGAGTGGGTACAGGCCAGTTGGAACATAATTGCACTACTTCTTTCCGTACACTTTGACCACTGCACAAATTGCATTTTGGAAAGTGCAATCCCTTTACAAAAGCACAAACAAACAAAGGGTGTCATGATTTTAATCATAACTTGCACAATAGAGCCTTGTCTTCCCCTCAAAGGCAGCCGTCTAAATGACCACCGGAAGTAGGGCAGCTTTTGCACCAGGACAAGGCTCTGGAGAGAGTTGGATCACTGCTCTTAGTGCAAGAGAAACCACTACTCCTAAGCACCTGCAGGCTTACCATTGGACATCAATATAGTCCTATTGCTATGTTTAAAATATCTAGGAGCACATTCATATTACCTTTATGTGTATGATGAACATTAGAGCGTATCAAGATATTCCATAAACAGTATTATCCCTAAACCAGCAAGTATTTACACATGCAATATAGAGTATTTCATACTCATCAAGAGGAAGCACTATGCATGCTGTTACGCTCTGGTTGAGAATACATGTGTATATATATTCTTGTAGAGATGATACACATCAGATAAACTGCCCCCTTAACTACTAGCCAAATAACCTTTCCCTTGCCTTCCCCATCCTCTAGAAATAGGTGGTGCCTAGAAGAGGGCATTGGCTTATTCTAACCCTTCTCTCAGATTGAAACCCCAGTCCCACTTTGATACTGTATCTGGGGGCACTGCGAGACTATCAGCGGCAGAGACAAAGTAGCTATTGAGGGGTGCCCTAGCACCCCTATGGAGCACTTGGGGGAAAAACCACTGGCGTAGCTTAAGAGGAATCGCAGTCTCTGCGGTTGCCCTCCCGGTCCAGGCAGGAGAACACAGCACTGCAGGGTAGTATTAAACAATGTTCTAATTCCTCCACCAGTGTCGAAGATTCCCTGCGCAAACACGGGAAATCCCCGTCTAACATCATCATAGGAGATATGCCGAGATGTTCTATTCACATAACAAAAGTTGTCCGAACATTACATGAATGAAACGACACAAATACATTACTTCCTCGTCTCTCGTGTGGGCAGTTCAGCATACCTGCATTTTGAGCACAGCCTTTATTACATAATTCCCCATTACGTAGGTCTGTCTTTCGTCTGACAAATGACTTTCATGCCATTTCTTCCTTTTCTTTTCAGCTAGCCTTTTTTCTAGTTGTCGTCTGCTTCTCATCTCTTATTCAAAACACCAATTCACTTCTCAAGATGCCGGCCACCACCCGCCGCCTTGCAGTTGCGTACACAGACTATTCAGATGCTTGCACAGCACATTCCAGCAGCCCACATCTGCTAAGACCCAGTGCTGAGTCAGAGCCAAAGTACCCTTGCCTGAGTCTAACCAGCAAGTGCACCTCTCAAAGCAAAGTTTGGCATGAAACACCCTGGAACTCTTTTTCCAGTCAGCAAAAATCAATTACACTACAACCCCTTGCTACTTAAATTCTACTTACACCCTTGCCGAACACTAAGCATTCACACATGGCTACACAAACCATCTTTGGAATCTGCATAACAAATACATGCCTAATAGCCAGAACCAGACCCAAGCTCATCTCAGAAGCGTGGTACCATCAGGGCTTTAAGTGAGCTGGGGCTAGCCGGGATGGTAAAACCCGACTGCCTGCCCAAACTTCAACCGTGCCGCGGTGCGGGGTGCTGCCGGGGCTCCCTCGGCTCTCACCACCCGATGTCACGTATGCGTGCTTTGTTTAATGATCTTGTTCAGGCTTTCAGACTCACAACAGCGCTTAATTATGTTGATAACTAAATGCATTGAGGGGACTTTAAGAGTCTGAAAGCATGAATAAGTAACCTTTACAAACAGTAAAGGGGTGGGGATAGAGGCTAGCCAGAGGAACGAGCTTTCATTTCATTTTCCCCTGCTCGGTATTCGAGCCTGAGCTCTGCCGGTAATAATCCAGTGGCACATGGCACTGTGCCATCTCCTAGGTGCTGGATTGGATTTCTTTAACTCAATAGACTGATTGGTGCATAAAGCCCACTCCAAAGCAGCCCCCCTCCACGCCCAGCTTAGCAGGGATCTGCCTTTGGATTGCTGTAGGCGCAGCAGTGTTTGCAGGCCATGGGAGGGGTGAGTGGCTATAGACACAGGCATGTCCCTTAAAAGGGACGAATAGTGGGTGAAGGGAAGGGGAGGGTGCGTGAAGCTGCACGTTGTGCGGGGGGGGGGCAATGACACACTAATGTTGATCATGTAAATGCATGTTCTTTCACTGATCCCTTCGGTGTCCCTTGACATGTTGTCAGCTCTGTGGGGAGCAGTGGAGGAACGGAAGAAGGCAGGTATGGGATTAGAATTGGTGGGGTGGGCACAAGGAGGGGGCAGAAGAGAGGGTGTGCAGAGGCAACCTTGTTCCACTACTATTTGTTTACACTTCGACCAGTGATGCTAGCCTGCGAGTGAAGGGACAGCAGCAGCGCAAAAGAGATAGAAAAACATACGAGTTAGTGCCCAAATCTTCTTTTTTTTAATGTTTTAAAATAGCCTAAGACTTATGCTATTTTGTCAGTTAACTGTTAATGTGTGTAGATTGGTGATGGCGAGTATTAACATTAAAAACATGTTTTTAGTTCTACACCTTTGACCAACACGATCAGCACACTTTAGGCCACACCAATCATTTAGGTCACACACCTTCGTTTCAGATGATTTCTCACCCCACTTAAAAGCACTGGGTACCATGCTAGGTGGCAATGCCACTCACTTGCTGGTGTCCAGAGGGATCCCTAAAGGAGTGCTTGCTATAGCATTGTGTGTCGTTATTTGACAAGCCGATCCACTGGGTTCATGGATACAGAGGAACAATACTAAAATATCGCCCCGGAAATGTTGACCCTTTCATTACCGCGCCTTTGCATGGTAATAAAAAGCTGACCCACACTGACTAATGGGAGCGGGAGTTACAGGGGTGTCCCCAGCTCCCTTTTGTCAGTGTAGTGGTGGTCCAGGGCTGCAGGGGTGTCCCACGCTTCCATTAGATGGGAGCAGTGGGCAATAAAGAAGAAAAAAAAAGAAAATGAAAAAAGGACCCTACAACGCCAGTTCAGACCCACATTAGTGACCGAGAACTGACACCGCAGGGTTGGGGGAGAGACGGCGGCACACTTCACGGTGTGCCACTGAAAAAAGGTAGGTGAGTAGGGGGGAGGTGGTTGCAGGGGATGCGGGGCACAGTGATCAATGTGATCATCGTACTGTGCCATGATGGGGGTCGGAAATGTTATTGTTGACATTATGGGCAGTGCGGTAATCACGTAGATTGGATACGGCTTGCTTGCTAGATCCAGATATGCAGGACCCCCACACCCAATGCCCCCTTCCCATACCTGCTTTGTTAGCCTTACACCTTTGCCGCCTTTCAAGCATATGCTGTATGTGTGGGGTCAGTCAGTTTAACCCAACCACGGTGAAGCAGACTAGTAGTCTAGCATGGCTAGCGCATGTGTTGTCTGCCTCTCCTTATTCTATATGAATGTCACTAGAGGCCACTCTTTCTGGTTCTACTTTTTCCACTGCTGATCTCAACAGAACACAACTGAATGA
The DNA here is from genome assembly GCF_040938575.1 of Ambystoma mexicanum. NCBI lineage: Eukaryota > Metazoa > Chordata > Amphibia > Caudata > Ambystomatidae > Ambystoma > Ambystoma mexicanum. Next base: position 1,088,780,987 of record NC_090921.1, read on the forward strand.
CACACTACACTCTAGGTGCCACTTAGGAAGGAAGCAACAGTAGGTTTGCATTAGCTTCTCACACACCATTTAAACAGGGTTATTTTCCTCTTGCAAGGTCTGTCCGACGCTTAGTAATCTGCTCCATCCTTCACCTGCTGTGTTGCCCAGCAGTACCCTGGTGTCCGGGCTCTACCTCAATCATCTGTCCCTCTCCTCAATCAGTTTCTGGTTGCTGCTTTAGGGTCCTTCCTGTCCTCCCACTGCCTGACTGCGTTGGTGGCAGGACAACAATTGGGCCTGTTCTGCAAATTGCTCAGTCCTCCCTCGTCCTGATAGCTGGAGTTAGGGTTCTTTCCTTTCCCGCTTCCCAACTGTAACCTTAGGGCCTCTCTGTGCACACCCCAGTCTATCAAGCTGTGGTCCTCTTTCTATTTTTATGGGTTTATAGAAAGTGCTACTTTCACTGAATTTAAAAGATGATTAGAACAGAAGTTACCCTTTAACATTCCATAATGTACTATGGTCCTGGCCTTTAGGGCACTGTAGTCTCATAGCGCCCATCAATTAGAAGAACTGATCACACCTTGCCTGGCCAGTGCACGAGAGCATGGTCTGGTGGCTATTAATTGCAGTTTGATGCATGCACTGCCTTCTTGGACGGGTAGGGGAGAGGGTTCCATTCTCAGATGCCATGACTTGACTACATGCTACTTTCTGGCATACTTGTGGCATTGCTAAGTTCCACCTGTGTTTGCTTGCTAACATTGCTAGGGAGAATATCTCAGGGGAAAGACAACGCACAGTATTTTTTGCTGTAACACACTATTTCTAGGTCCTCTCTGTATGTTTATAATGTAGTGTGACGTTTCTGACTAGGCAGCATTTTAGGTGTGTGCTTGTTTTTTCAGCTTATTTGTATGGAGCCAGCTTTGGGCTTGCTTTGAAGGGACATTCAGCTTATTTTCTTCTTCCAACCTGGCAACACTGATTGCACTTCCAACCAATGTGAGCCACTCAGCCCAAACTGCTCAGCCACGTCCCCTCTGCACATGAAAACGGAAGGTTGAGGGGGGCTGCCCAGGGCAACGCCTGCAGTTTTGAGTACTTCAAAAATTCCATCTATCATCCTTTAATTTTGCTAAAAAGAATGAATGAACCACCAGATATAAAATACAGTTAGGGCTCCGTTTCACTCAACAAAACCTAGAGAGCTACAACTTGTATGTCCCCTGTTTCGCCGAAGAGGCTGCTGGCGAAGAGTGGGGTGGAAATCACATCCATACTGGGCAAGACACACTTTACTTAGAGGCTGTTTGATTGCAATACCAAACCAAGTGGCTAATGCTTTAAAATCAACATTTTTAATTTTATTTATTTATTGTGTGCTTTGGCTGTACATCACAACCTATCAAACCCTCATAGATAACAGCAAATATAATAATACAGCAAATATGATACAACAATACATAATCTACATATTCACGATTCATACACAATTCATTAACAAAAAACAAATGTCATACAAAATGATTACATTTCCTGATATGCGTTTAAGATTCATAAATCCAAATTCATCCATTATAAAGAAATCACATTAAGAGTCTTTTAGAGTACGTCCTAAAAAGTCTAAAATAGCAATTGTCAACGAAATTTCATTTGGGTTTTGAATTCTAGACCATTGCGAGTACCACCATTTTTCTGCACTCATTTTCTCTGGGCGCATTTCCTCCAGTGCTACACAGTCCACGCATATATGTTGCAAGATTTCTCTTTCTCTGTTACAGTAGCCACATGTTCTCAGAGCAGGGTCTACAACCAATCGCCTACCCAATACTTCCCACGTTGGGAAGACATTTAGGGGCCGATTCATGGAACAAACGTGCGCCGAAAATCTTCGCGCAAGCAGGCGCAAGCGGAAAAAAACAGGCGCACGCGCAAGCGTGCGATACATGGAAGTTCCTGCGCGTGTCTTCCTCGGGATGTGCGCCAAACCTGTGCATGGCGCACACGTCACTGCAACATCCCGAAAGACGTGCGCGACGCGCACAGTGAAAGCGCACAACCTCGGCGCATACACTAGAAAGTGGGCGGAACACGGGGCGTAACGCGCGGAATGGGGAACAACTCGCGAAAATAAGCGCGTAACTGCGGATGTACTGCAGGGAAGCAGACGGAACGCCCACACGCACCCGAACCACACGTATTCATGGAATCGAATAGGGCAAAGCCACGCACAGCGAAAGACACGCACAAGCCGAAACACGTCCGCCACACGAAGGCAGGCGGTAGCGTCCCTGCGCATTACAAAAGTGGCAACATGCAGCAATAGTGCCTGTGCGAGCGGGGCACGTGTATTTCGGGGTTGCGCGGGAAGTTACACATGCGATTGAGCGGGGTACGTGTATTCCGGGGGTGCGCATGAACTTTCTCACGCGATCGTGCTGGGGGAGCGGGCTACGTGTATCTCAGGGGTTCGCGTGAACTCTTTCACGCGATCGGGCCTGGGGGAGCGGGCTACGTGTATTTCAGGGGTTCCCGGGAACTCTTTCACGCGATCGGGCCTGGGGGAGCGGGCTACGTGTATTTCAGGGGTTCGCGGGAAGTCACACACACGATTCCATCAGGGTACGTGTATTTCAGGGTGCGTGTGAAGTTCCACACGCGATATCAGCAGGGTACGTGTATTTCAGGGTGCAGGGGAAGTTACACATGCGATTTCCGCAGGGTACGTGTATTTCGGGGTGCGCGTGAAGTTCCACATGCGATTGAGCGGGGTATGTGTATTCCGGGGGTGCGCGTGAACTTTCTCACGCGATCGGGCCTGGGGGGGCGGGCTACGTGTATTTCAGGGGTTCGCGGGAACTTTCTCACGCGATCGGGCCTGGGGGAGCAGGCTACGTGTATTTCAGGGGTTCGCGGGAACATTCTCACGCGATCGGGCCTGGGGGAGCGGGCTACGTGTATCTCAGGGGTTCGCGTGAAGTTTTTCACGCGATCGTGCTGGGGGAGCGGGCTACGTGTATTTCAGGGGTTCGCGTGAACTTTCTCACGCGATCGGGCCTGGGGGAGCGGGCTATGTGTATCTCAGGGGTTCGCGTGAACTCTTTCACGCGATCGGGCCTGGGGGAGCGGGCTACGTGTATTTCAGGGGTTCGCGAGAACTCTTTCACGCGATCGGGCCTGGGGGAGCGGGCACGTGTATTTCAGGGGTTCGCGGGAACTCTTTCACGCGATCGGGCCTGGGGGAGCGGGCTACGTGTATTTCAGGGGTTCGCGGGAAGTCATACACGCGATTCCATCAGGGTACGTGTATTTCAGGGTGCGCGTGAAGTTCCACACGCGATATCAGCAGGGTACGTGTATTTCAGGGGTGCGCGTGAAGTTCCACACGCAATATCAGCAGGGTACATGTATTTCAGGGTGCAGGGGAAGTTACACACGCAATTCCATCAGGGTACGTGTATTTCAGGGTGCAGGGGAAGTTCCACACGCGATTTCAGCAGGGTACGTGTATTTCAGGGTGCAGGGGAAGTTACACACGCGATTTCCGCAGGGTACGTGTATTTCGGGGTGCGCGTGAAGTTCCACACGCGATATCAGCAGGGTACGTGTATTTCAGGGGTGCGCGTGAAGTTCCACACGCGATATCAGCAGGGTACGTGTATTTCAGGGTGCAGGGGAAGTTACACACGCGATTCCATCAGGGTACGTGTATTTTGGGGTGCGGGGGAAGTTCCACACGCGATTTCAGCAGGGTACGTGTATTTCAGGGGTGCGCGGGAATTTCCACACGCGATTGGGCCCGTGCGAGCAGGGTACGTGTATTCCAGGGGTGCGCGTGAAGTTCCACACGCGATTCCATCAGGGTACGTGTATTTCGGGGTGCGGGGGAAGTTCAACACGTGATTCCATCAGGGTACGTGTATTACAGGGGTGCGCGGGGAGCACCACACGTGAATTGCACGTGTGGGCCCTCCCAGGTGTTCCCTCTACACCCTCCACGGCCCCTGCAGGTGGCTCACACCACAGGGGCCGACCCTGCACATGTCCTGCAGGCACCCCATCCACCATGGCCATGCCCCCCAGCCAACCCACATGTCAACTTGCACTACTGCCCACCAACGCATGTCCCCCTGCACCCCCAGCCACCAGGGGCACCCTCCACAGGCCCCCACCCATGTCTCCCACCACCCCTACCCCCCAGCCACCAGGGGCAGCCTCCACCAGGCCCCCACCCATGTCTCCCACCACCCCCACCACCCACTCCCCAGGGGCAGCCTCCACCAGGCCCCCACCCATGTCTCCCACCCCCCCCACCCCCCAGCAGTGCAGGAGCAGCCTCCACCAGGCCCCCACCCATGTCTCCCAGCACCCCCACCCCCACTCCCAAGGGGCAGCCTCCACCAGGCCCCCACCCATGTCTCCCACCACCCCCACCCCCCACTCCCCAGGGGCAGCCTCCACCAGGCCCCCACCCATGTCTCCCACCCCCTCACCCCCCCAGCAGTGCAGGGGCAGCCTCCACCAGGCCCCCACCCATGTCTCCCAGCACCCCCACCCCCCAGCCACCAGGGGCAGCCTCCACCAGGCCCCCACCCATGTCTCCCACCACTCCCACCCCCCACTCCCCAGGGGCAGCCTCCACCAGGCCCCCACCCATGTCCAACTCATGTACCCCTGCAACCCCACCCCCAAGCACTGTGGGGCACCTGCCAGCAGGCCCCCACCCACCCCCCCAGCAGTGCAGGGGCAGCCCCCACCAGGCCCCCACTCATGTCTCCCACCACCCCCACCCCCCCAGCAGTGCAGGGGCAGCCCCCACCAGGCCCCCACTCATGTCTCCCACCACCCCCACCCCCCAGCACTGTGGGGCACCTGCCAGCAGGCCCCCACCCATGTGCAACTCATGTACCCCTGCACCCCCACCCCCCAGCACTGTGGGGCACCTGCCAGCAGGCCCCCACCCATGTCCAACTCATGTTCCCCACCACCCCCACCCCCCAGCACTGTGGGGCACCTGCCAGCAGGCCCCCACCCATGTCCAACTCATGTACCCCTGCACCGCCACCCCCCAGCACTGTGGGGCACCTGCCAGCAGGCCCCCACCCATGTCCAACTCATGTTCCCCACTACCCCCCCCCCAGCACTGTGGGGCACCTGCCAGCAGGCCCCCACCCATGTCCAACTCATGTTCCCCACCAACCCCACCCCCCAGCAGTGTGGGGCAGCCCCCACCAGGCCCCCACTCATGTCTCGCACCACCCCCACAAACCAGCCACCATGGGCAGCCTCCACCAGGCCCCCACTCATGTCTCCCACCACCCCCACCCCTCCAGCAGTGTGGGGCACCCTCCACCAGGCCCCCACCCATGTCTCCCACGACCCCCACCCCCCAGCCACCATGGCCAGCCCCCACCAGGCCCCCACTCATGTCCCCTATCACCCCCACCCCCCAGCCACCATGGGCAGCCTCCACCAGGTCCTCACAATCCCCAATCATGTGCGTTATGGTCAGCCTCCACAGCCAAAAAGCCCTACCAGGTAACCCTTTCACCCACATGGAAATTGAAATTACATGTTACACCCCCAATGTCCATAAAGCAAATGAACCCATGTCCGTCACACACAATGGTTGCAATTGAATGGGAAAACACCCAACATGACATGCATGAAACCAATGAGATGATACCACACAGTGAAGTATGAAAACAAAATTGTATTAAAAAAAAAAGAATGCAAATTAAATGAAACAAACTACAATGGCAATGAAAAAAAGAGAAGCTGCATGTCCGTCTAAAAAAATAAAAACTACAAATCCAAATCCAAAAAAATGTTGTCCAAAGTCACATTAAAAATAAAATCAATCCACTGAAGAACTATGTACAAAACATCCAAGGGTCCATGAGCCCAACTGAACAAAGGAAACCTACAAAAAACCCTAACTAAAATGCAACTATATACAAAAAGTGGAGCAGTGTCCGTCGACTCCAAATCATAATAAGAAACAAAGGAAACCTAAAACTAAAGAACTATATACAAAGGCGGCGGGCAAGTCCAGCGGCTCACTCCGTGGTGTTCCGGGCCAGGGCATCATCGAACTCCTGTTCAATGTCCCGGAGGCGGTCCTGTTCCATGGCCCCGAGGGTCCGCAGGGACGACGCCGTCTCCTCCTCCAACCCCCTGCGGATTGCCTCGAGGCACTCGGCCCGCCTCAGGGCCCTCCGCATGGAGTTCTCCGCCCTGACCATTGTGAGCCGCGCCTCTTCCGCCCGCTGCCGCTCCGCACCTATCTGCTGGCCCAACCGCTGCCACACAGAAGACACACCCCGTCCTGGGTCAACCTGCCCTCCGGCCGATGCCTGCCCCTCCGATGTTGAAGGCCCCGAGCCTTCATGGCTCCCACCACGTTGCTGCTGCTGCTGTGCCTCTGCCCGTGCACTGCCTCCTGCTGCCTGCACATCCTCTGCCGGCTGGGGTGCAGTTGTTGATGTGGCCACCCCTGCTGGAACAGAAGACTCCCGACTGGGATTCCATCGCTCCACAGCCCAGCCCCAGGACCCAGTTGCCCACCCACTCCTGCCTCTGGGGTTGTCATGTCGGGCCAAACACCATCTGTGACCACTCACAACCCCCGGCCAGAGAGACAGAGGGGCACCAGCTTCAGTGCCACCGAAGTTGGTGTCCTGGTGGAGCAAGTCCTGGGGCAGTATGATGCCCTCTTCGGAAGTTCCCGCGCCGACAAGGAAGGACGGACTCGTGTCTGGACTGACATCGTGACTGCCATCAACGCGGAGGGGGTGGCAGTCCGCGACTTACAACATGTCAGGAAGAGCTGGGAGGACTTCAGGTCCAGGACCCTGAACAAGGCCCGGCGCCTCTTGAAGGCAGCGGATGCCAAGGGGCGCCAGGGCCACTTGTCGGAAGAACAGATGAGGGTCCTGGAACGCATATCCCCAGCGCTCCACGTCCAGGTCCTAGAGAAGCAGACCCGTCTGGAGTGGAGTGGTCAGTGTACATGCATCCTGATTGTGAGCAGTGCGTGTGGTGATTATTCAGTAGTGTGCAGGTTGCACATCTGTTTGTATGGGGTCGAGTATGGGTGGGGGTGTACAGGGCCGTGGGGCTGACACATGCGAGGGCTGTAATGTGTGAGACATGGATGGTGCTTGTGTGTGTAGGCTTGCATGCCAAATGCAGTTGTGTGGGCACACATGTTTGGATGAATGTGTATGTAAGTAGACATGTCCGTGATGTCACGCATGTATGTTGTTTTCGGCTGCATGTATCAGCACTGTGTACATGTGCATGTGTGTGTATTTGACAAGGGTGCAACAGTGATGCAACATGGATGCATGTGACAGCGGTATGTGGAAGCCTGATTGGCAGATGTGACATGGATGCCCGTCTGAACAGTGCGACACTTGGCAGAGGTGTACACATGCATGCAAGTGTGGTGGTGTGTGTACATGTGTGGTGCACTTCCTGTGTTGCATGTGATGTCTGGCTCACCTTTGGCTGCTCATGCTGTTGTATGTGTATGGATGGTGGTGACAGTTGCGATATGGCTGTGGTATGGCTCATGTGTGCGAGTTGTAATGACATGTGTGTTGGGGATTGTGATGAGATGTCTGAGGTTTGCCAATGCCACTCATGTACAACTGTCATGTGTGTATGTGTCCATTTTACAGTGCCCTGATGCCTGTGTTTTGTTTCTCCCTGTCTGCAGCGTCAACTGATGAAGAGGGCGGAGAAGGTGCTGTGGAGCACAGCGGCGGGGATCCCACCGCCAGCCGGAGACACAAGGCCCGGCTCCCCTCCCAGGTTGTCATCTCGTCGGGGAGTGAGGAGTCCGGTGCCGCATCCCAGGCCGCAGCTGCCGGGGGGAGGTCCAAGAGGCGGAGGTTGGAGTTGGACTCCTCGGCAGCAGAAGGGGCAGCTGGGACCCCACAGGGCCCAACAGGGGAAGATGGCACGGAGTCATCCAGGTTGGTGGGGGGTTTGGTGGAGGAGGAGGCCGTGCAAGCACCAGAGACGGGGTCTGGAGGTGGGGATCCCACTGGTGCTAGTGGTGCAGTGCAGGACCAGGGACAGGAGGCAGCACAGGCTGCCGCGGAGGTGCCTGTGTGCAATCCTGTCCCCGATCCTGTCCCTGCATCATCTTGCACCAGCAGGGATGCCTATGTCCAGACCCGTTTTCAGGCAGGGGATGAGCTCACGTCAACTGGCCTTCCTCTGCCTGCGGACGTGGCTATCCAGGTCCGGGTTGAGACTGTCCTGGCTGGTGTGGCGTTGCGTCAACTGGCCATGCGAGGTGACCTGCAGTCTTTTCATGGAAAGACTGCACGTCATCTCGAATGGCTCGTTGACCACGTCAGCCTGCTGGGACAGGTCACCCAGGCCGGATTCCTCCGTCTGATGGGGCTTGCTCCGACCCCCTCCTCAACTGGTCCCCCTACGCGCCAGTCGTCCTCTGTGCCATCTTCCCACCCATCAGTCACCTGGGTGCCCTGTGGAGCTGCCTCTGACGGTGCGGCCAGGCTGGTGGAGGAGGCATCCCTGCCACAGTCGAGAGTCGGACGTCCAGCAGGGGTGGCCACATCAACAACTGCACCCCAGCCGGCGGAGGATGTGCAGGCAGCAGGAGGCAGTGCACGGGCAGAGGCACAGCAGCAGCAGCAACGTGGTGGGAGCCATGAAGGCTCGGGGCCTTCAACATCGGAGGGGCAGGCATCGGCCGGAGGGCAGGTTGACCCAGGACGGGGTGTGTCTTCTGTGTGGCAGCGGTTGGGCCAGCAGATAGGTGCGGAGTGGCGGCGGGCGGAAGAGGCGCGGCTCAGAATGGTCAGGGCGGAGAACTCCATGCGGAGGGCCCTGAGGCGGGCCGAGTGCCTCGAGGCAATCCGCAGGGGGTTGGAGGAGGAGACGGCGTCGTCCCTGCGGACCCTCGGGGCCATGGAACAGGACCGCCTCCGGGACATCGAACAGGAGTTCGATGATGCCCTGGCCCGGGACACCACGGAGTGAGCCGCTGGACTTGCCCGCCGCCTTTGTATATAGTTCTTTAGTTTAGGTTTCCTTTGTTTCTTATTATGATTTGGAGTCGACGGACACTGCTCCACTTTTTGTATATAGTTGCATTTTAGTTAGGGTTTTTTGTAGGTTTCCTTTGTTCAGTTGGGCTCATGGACCCTTGGATGTTTTGTACATAGTTCTTCATTGGATTGATTTTATTTTTAATGTGACTTTGGACAACATTTTTTTGGATTTGGATTTGTAGTTTTTATTTTTTTAGACGGACATGCAGCTTCTCTTTTTTTCATTGCCATTGTAGTTTGTTTCATTTAATTTGCATTCTTTTTTTTTTAATACAATTTTGTTTTCATACTTCACTGTGTGGTATCATCTCATTGGTTTCATGCATGTCATGTTGGGTGTTTACCCATTCAATTGCAACCATTGTGTGTGACGGACATGGGTTCATTTGCTTTATGGACATTGGGGGTGTAACATGTAATTTCAATTTCCATGTGGGTGAATGGGTTACTTGGTAGGGCTTTTTGGCTGTGGAGGCTGACCATAACGCACATGATTGGGGATTGTGAGGACCTGGTGGAGGCTGCCCATGGTGGCTGGGGGGTGGGGGTGATAGGGGACATGAGTGGGCGCCTGGTGGAGGCTGCCCCTGCACTGCTGGGGGGGTCGGGGTGGTGGGAGACATGAGTGGGGGCCTGGTGGGGGCTGCTCCTGCACTGCTGGGGGGGGGGGGGAGACATGGGTGGGGGCCTGCTGGCAGGTGCCCCACAGTGCTTGGGGGTGGGGGTGCAGGGGTACATGAGTTGGACATGGGTGGGGGCCTGGTGGAGGCTGCCCCTGGGGAGTGGGGGGTGGGGGTGGTGGGAGACATGGGTGGGGGCCTGGTGGAGGCTGCCCCTGCACTGCTGGGGGGTGGGGGTGCTGGTAGACATGGGTGGGGGCCTGGTGGAGGCTGCCCCTGCACTGCTGGGGGGTGGGGGGGTGGGAGACATGGGTGGGGGCCTGGTGGAGGCTGCCCCTGGGGAGTGGGGGGTGGGGGTGGGAGACATGGGTGGGGGCCTGGTGGAGGCTGCCCCTGCACTGCTGGGGGGGGGGGGTGGAAGACATGGGTGGGGCCTGCTGGCAGGTGCCCCACAGTGCTGGGGGGTGGGGGTGGTGGGGAACATGAGTTGGACATGAGTGGGGGCCTGCTGGCAGGTGCCCCACAGTGCTGGGGGGTGGGGGTGGTGGGAGACATGAGTGGGGGCCTGGTGGGGGCTGCCCCTGCACTGCTGGTGGGTGGGGGTGGTGGGAGACATGAGTGAGGGCCTGGTGGGGGCTGCCCCTGCACTGCTGGGTGTGGGGGTGATAGGGGACATGTGGAGGGTGCCCCACAGTGCTGGGGGGTGGGGGTGCAGGGGTACATGAGTTGGACATGAGTGGGGGCCTGCTGGCAGGTGCCCCACAGTGCTGGGGGGTGGGGGTGGTGGGAGACATGAGTGGGGGCCTGCTGGCAGGTACCCCACAGTGCTGGGGGGTGGGGTGGTGGGGAACATGAGTTGGACATGGGTGGGGGCCTGCTGGCAGGTGCCCCACAGTGCTTGGGGTTGGGGGTGCAGGGGTACATGAGTTGGACATGGGTGGGGGCCTGGTGGAGGCTGCCCCTGGTGGCTGGGGGGTGGGGGTGGTGGGAGACATGGGTGGGGGCCTGTGGAGGGTGCCCCTGGTGGCTGGGGGTGCAGGGGGACATGCGTTGGTGGGCAGTAGTGCAAGTTGACATGTGGGTTGGCTAGGGGGCATGGCCATGGTGGATGGGGTGCCTGCAGGACATGTGCAGGGTAGGCCCTTGTGGTGTGAGCCACCTGCAGGGGCCGTGGAGGGTGTAGAGGGAACACCTGGGAGGGCCCACACGTGCAATTCACGTGTGGTGCTCCCCGCGCACCCCTGTAATACACGTACCCTGATGGAATCACGTGTCGAACTTCCCCCGCACCCCTGTAATACACGTACCCTGATGGAATCACGTGTGTAACTTCCCCTGCACCCTGAAATACAAGTACCCTGCTGATATCGCGTGTGGAACTTTACGCGCACCCCTGAAATACACGTACCCTGCTGAAATCGCATGTGGAACTTCCCCTGCACCCTGAAATACACGTACCCTGATGGAATCGCGTGTGGAACTTCCCGCGCACCCCTGGAATACACGTACCCTGCTGATTTCGCGTGTGAAACTTCCCCCGCACCCCGAAATACACGTACCCTGCTGATATCGCGTGTGGAACTTCACGCGCACCCCGAAATACACGTACCCTGATGGAATCGCGTGTGGAACTTCCCGCGCACCCCTGAGATACGCGTACCCTGCTCGCACGGGCCCAATCGCGTGTGTAAATCCCCGCGCACCCTGAAATACACGTACCCTGATGGAATCGCGTGTGGAACTTCCCGCGCACCCCTGGAATACACGTACCCTGCTGATTTCGCGTGTGAAACTTCCCCGCACCCCGAAATACACGTACCCTGCTGATATCACGTGTGGAACTTCATGCGCACCCCGAAATACACGTACCCTGATGGAATCGGCTGTGGAACTTCCCCCGCACCCCTGAGATACGCGTACCCTGCTCGCACGGGTCCAATCGCGTGTGGAAATTCCCGCGCACCCCTGAAATACACGTACCCTGATGGAATCGCGTGTGGAACTTCCCGCGCACCCCTGAGATACGCGTACCCTGCTTGCACGGGCCCAATCGCGTGTGGAAATTCCCACGCACCCCTGAAATACACGTACCCTGCTGGAATCGCGTGTGTAACTTCCCCTGCACCCTGAAATACAAGTACCCTGCTGATATCGCGTGTGGAACTTCACGCACACCCCTGAAATACACGTACCCCGCGGAAATCGAGTGTGTAACTTCCCCTGCACCCTGAAATACACGTACCCTGCTGATATCGCGTGTGGAACTTCCCGCGCACCCCTGAGGTACGCGTACCCTGCTCGCACGGGCCCAATCGCGTGTGGAAATTCCCGCTCACCCCTGAAATACACGTATCATGATGAAATCGCGTGTGGAACTTCCCGCGCACCCCTGAAATACGCGTACCCTGCTCGCACGGGGCCAATCGCGTGAGGTACTTCCCGCACACCCTAGTGATACACGTAGCCCGCTTGCTGTGCTGGTACAGGGTTAGCGCAGCCCTTTGCACTGGATTGGGTATATTGATGGCTTTTCCCTGCGCGAGAGGCGTTCTTGGGGCCGTAACTGGCGCTGCTGCAGGGTCGCTGCGCCACTGTGCGCCACGGCTGGTTTTGGTGGCTGGAATCCATGAATACGCTGTGCGCGGAAATGGATTTTAACGCACTCGGCTGGCGCAGGGATTCGCACGCGCACACTGTGCGCCAGCCGCGTGCGCCACTTGTGCGCTGGATACTATGAATTACCCCCTTAGTTTTAGTCTCAAAGCCTTTGCTCTAAAATCCTTTAAAGGGTGTTTTTGCAAATATGGAGCTAAGACATTAAAACGTTTTATACTCCATACAAAATGGTAATTGCAACATCTATAATTCATCAAGATTTCTCTATTCTTAATCCATTCAGACAGTTGTAACTTTAATTTCACCTTGTTAGGATTACATACCAATTCCTCGCCTGTGGCTTCTATGCTTGACAGTATGGCCGTACATTCCCTGCGCCAGAGGTTTAACAGTGTACTAGTACCCTTTTCCAGTTCTTTGCTCAGTTTAATGTACATTGGAGCCCCCGGGGGTTGCCTAACAAGTGCATATGTCTGGAGCACCTTCAATTCCACCAGTGATCCCAGTGGGAGAAAACCAATGTGTTCCTTATAGCAGCCATGGGGACCAAATTTGGCAATTGAAACACTCTTCTCCAAAGGGGGCTCCAACTTCGACCAGTCTATACTGCACATTGTGTTTTCCACCACAAAAATTAATTTAGGCACAATCTTTTGTTTATGTAATTTCAGAATAGGCAATTTAGAGAAGCGTACACATTTGTGGTCAACTAGCCTTAATTGCACGTTGAGGCTAAGAACATGGCTTTGTGTCTTTTAAACATTTCCATTTGGGATTTAGCTGGGTTAAGCAAGCTGGCCAGGGATTTGAATTCCTTCACCACTTCTAATGTTGGCCCTTCTATAGACCACTTAAAAGACTTCCATTTGTTTTTCTCCACATTCAGGATCAAGACTTTGCATTTAGGTAAATTCAGCTGAAGATCCAAATTTGACAAGTATTCGTGAATCCTGTCTTTGGCATGTTGCATACCAATCTGGGTGCTATCGAAAAGGATTATGTTGTCTGCATAATTTAGGTATTGCACTTTAGTTTGGCCTAACGCCGGGGGATTAGTTGTAGTATCTTCTCAGCATTGGCCCATATCTTTTATATAAAAATTAAACAAAAAAGTGCCAATACACAGTCTTCACGCAACCCCCCACTGCTATCAATCCATATAGTGTTTGACCCTTGCATGTCAAGTCTGACTCTTTGACTGATTTTTGTGTCGTTGTGCATGGCTGCTAGGATACCATTTATTGCAACCAGACACCCACATTTAAACAACTTCACCAATAAGAGCTCCCGATTAACCCCGTCAAATGCCTTACTTATGTCTAGGACGGCTAAGTAGCTCAGGATTTTTCAGTCCCATGACTGCGAGTCCAGCAAGGAAACCACAACATTATTTAGGCCCGTTCCCACACCTTTCTTAAACCAAGCTTGATGGGTATCCAGGTTGTCTCACCCATTTTGTTAATTCACCCGGTATTAGTCTGGAGGAAAACTTGCAAGAGGAGACCAACAATGAAATTGGCCTATAAATCAGAACCGTTATATGCCTTTTCAGCCAAGACACCACCCACACCCCATCATAAAGAGTGCACTATTTTTCTAGAGTGTCCATCAAACTCTGTCTCGAAAGAGCCCTTAATCTTAATTACAGAGTTCAAAATGTAAAGTTGTATTCCCTTCTTTGTACTATAACAACAGTCTAAATATGTTCCAGACATTAACTAGAAGTGGACTCGTGTACCATTTCGACCAATCCGCTCAAAGTACTGTGTGCGATCAACATTGGTGATGGTCGGTACTTATAATTAACCTTCTATTCGACCTGAGCCACTTATTGGGAGACAGGAAGAGGGGGCCCAAGCGCAACTGTCTACAAAAATGAAATATCGCATCTCATCAGATATGATAATATAAAGGGCAAATATAAAAAATAACAAGGACATTCAACCCTCTGCCGTCTTTGAATTTGGTTGACCACCACAATCCCTGCATAGCAAGCCTTCTTATTGTGCCCACAGGTTCTACTTGTAACTACCCGGCACACGTGTGTTTGTGACGGACCATGCACATTACCCATCTTAATTGTTTTACTCTATGTGCCATAGCAGGCAAAGTATTTCATAAGAAGAAAAATAAAACTGCTTAAAATCCAACTCCACCCCGAAATTGCAAGAACATATGTGTTCTAGTTCAGCAACAGTGCTGCAGCCTAACCCTTCCCTACAAGATGAGACAACAGCCCCATACATTTGCCCATCACCCAGTTCCAGAACCAGATACTAAACTAACTAGCAGTTTATTACCACTACCCAACAACCCTGCTGCTCCCTGAAATTGCACACCGCAGTCCTCACAACCATTTAACTGCTCGCAAACATCCCCACCACACTCTATCACCATAATATTCACACATGCCCCATGTCGGATACACATGCTCCCTAACCTCTTCCCCCATCCTTGACTCCCTTGCTGTCATTCTTGCTATGGGATGACAATCCTTGCTTTCTCTTTGCTTCTAGGTTCGAAGATAAAATGGAGGGCGGAGCGTGCAAGTCACAAAGAAGAAGCTGCTTCATCTGATGGCTTTCATTGTGGGAACATAACAGATGGGGTGCCGTGCAGCTTGCGGCCATGCTGGGTCATTGTCAGGTCCTGCTGCGGAATTTATAAGAGTTAGTAGGGAATTTCTTATTATGAAGTTGGTTTGGCCTTACCGTTCCCTTGCAGAGTATGGGAAGTGTCCCTAGCCAAAATGGAGGTTCCTTGCAGGCTCCTTGATTGGATGGTGAGTTCTGAAGATGAGACAATGAACATTCTAAACTGCTTTTTATTGTCAAAAGCACAGCTAAGAGGACATGTTATGATGAAGATCCAGTAATATAGGCCTGAAAAGGATTTGCGACTTCAAGCAGCCGGAGTTAAGTGTGCTGGGAAAGTTATAGGAGTTTTCCAGGAGGTCTGCAGAGCGAACAGGATTGAATTCCGGAAATCAGAAAGCTAAGTGACTGGCCATTTTGGTTTTTAAAGCTTCTTAAATCTAAAGTAAGAGTATAGTTTGTAAATACTATTTAATAGTTATAGCAGCGCCGAGTTATATTTATAAGTAAAAAACAATTACTTTCTAAAGTGTTTAAAACCGAGCGTCTCGCTCTTAATACAGGGTTCAGCGGGATTTGAACTCTGCCTCATGGTTGCTAGGATACAGAGCAGCTGACGTCAATTATCCGAAGCGTGGTAGTATCTGGTGCGCATTTCTTAAAACAGTCTAAAGCTTCGCTCTTCCGAAATGAGCACGTGTGCAGTATCTCATTTTACTAAGAGCGGTTGTGCGCATGTGTGAATACAAAGTAAGATTTACGTATGAGAGCATTAAATTCTCTTCGCGTGAAAATAGCGTGCGTATGCAGTAAATGAGAGAAAGTAACCAAATGAGAATGCTCGTGTGCGTGCTAAAGGATACCCACGTGTCTTCATAGCGCGCGTATGCAGTTTGGGATTTTGACGTGTTTCTTCAATGCGCGTGTGCACGATTAAAGTAACGCATGTTTTCAATGCGCGTGTGCGCGATTAAAGTAACTCGCGTGTCTTCAGAGCACGTGTGTTGTGATGCCGACTCGCGGCCTGCGCGCGGGGGCTGGCGTTACGCGGGTAGGCCGCGCGGCCTGTGGCGCAGCTCCAGCGGGAGCTGGCAATGACTCACACCCACGCTGGATAACGGTTTGCCCGGAACTGCCTCCCGAACGCGGGGGCGGGGCTTTTATTAAGCACGCCCTGCGTCACCGCGTAGCGGGACGCAGGGCGGAACATAACATTCCTCCTTTATTATAAAACAAAACAAAACACATAACTCTAACAGCCGAACAACGGCCAAGTCCAGCATAAGCGCTCAGTCTTCAACACTCAGCCACCTTGCCATTGGGGTTCATGGCACTATTGCACCAGTTGCCACACATAGTCACTTAGCTTGGCTGGCGGTCTCGTCGTTGTTCTCAGTGGGTATCGTCCTTCGCGGGGGTCCTTCCCCCTTGCTTCAGACTCGGTTCCATCGTCGCTGTTCGGGTCCTCGAGGCCAGGTTCATCCACCGGTTCCCAGCTTCCATCCCGCGCTCCATCCTCCTCAGGGATGGCCTCCGGCTCTTCTTCGCTGGGTGGATTGTCCATGCCTTCCCGATGGCATTCCTTATCAGTCCATAGTGTACGGGGTATGGCTTTGAACCATGACGCATTTCTCGTCACTTGGCGGTTTCCTCGTGTCACAGTGACCATGGTTCCATGCCGGTTGCTGACGGTCCATGGAAGTTCCTCGTACCTTGTGTCAAGTTTTGACTTGGAAGGGTTACGTAGCATGATAACCTGGTCACCCACTTGATGATGGGACGGCCTCGCTCTCCGCTTGCCACTCATGTGTTCGTTGGCATCCCTCCTCCTTCTCTCGGTGCGTTCCTCGTTCACCGTGTCCAGGGTTCTGCTTGGGTGATGCGGGATCGAGGATCTGATGACGGTGCCGAACATGAGGTCCGCAGGCGGTATGCCGGTTGTACTGTGAGGCGTGACCCGGTAATTTCGGAGGAATCGGAAGAGGTCAACCTTCCAGGGGCTGGCGTTAGCCTTAGACACTCGGAGTACCTTATTGATAGTCCGCATAAATCGTTCTACGTCCCCATTTGCCTGGGGGTGTCTTGGAGTGATGTGGTGATATTTCACATTGAGATCTTGTAGGTACTTTTTGAAATCCTCTCCCGTAAACGGCGGGCCATTGTCGCTTTTGATTGAGATGGGTAGTCCATGGGTTGCAAACATTTTCTCTAGGGCCGGAATGACCACTTCAGCTGCTGTGGACTCAACTATCTCAACTTCCGGGTAGCGGGAGTGGTCATCGACGGCCACCAGCAAGTGGAGGCCCTCCCGGAGCTTGCAAAAGTCAATGCTGATGGCCTCCCAGCGAGAGCGGCCCCGTTCTGCCGATATGATGGGTTCCGGGTCTGGCGGCCCCCCTGTTATCTGGCAGGCTAGGCACGTGGTGATGAGTGTCTCGACCCGCTCCTCGATCTGGGGAAACCATACTCAGTGCCGAATGCGGGCTTTCGTCCTTACCAGTCCTTGGTGTCCCTCATGTGCTAGGGCCACTATTCTGTCCTGTAGTTTGAGAGGGATCACGATGCGGTTTCCTCGAAGTAACAGTCCACCTTCCGTGACTGACAAGTCTTGCCGCACTGTGAATATGCCTGACAAAAACCCCTTTGCTTCCGCTGTTCTGTTGTGTGTATGTCTCATGAAAGTCTTCCAGTCACCGGACAGGATGGCATCTTTCACCAAGTCGCAACACGGGTCCTGGTGCGTTTCCGCCTCGATTTCCTCGATGCTCACCGCTCTGGGCCTCATTGCTCGCACCACTTGGCATATGTGTTCCTCTGTTTCTGCCGCTACTTGGATCTCTTGTTGAGTGGCCTCTCGCGGATGCCTGGATAGAAAATCCGCCGGGTTCCCGCTGCCTGGTTGGTAGACGAGGTTGAAGTCATATTGCTGGAGGTGCAGTAACCACTTGGTTATTCGTGCCGGAGGGTGTGCTGAGGTTCCCATGAAGATTGGTAGAAGGGGCTTGTGGTCCGTGATCGTCGTGAAGTGACGTCCATATAGGTAGAGGTGAAAATGCCGGCACCCCCACAGCACGGCGATGGCCTCCTTTTCGATGTGTGAGTACCTTTGTTCGGTCTCGGTGAGGGCTCTCGATGCATACGCGATCGGTCTTTTCTCCCCTTCCCTCGTGACTTGCATTAGGATGGCTCCGAGCCCCACGGGGCTGGCATCTACGAATAGTTCTGTGGGCAGTTCAGTATTGTAGTAGGCCATCTTGGTGTCAGCTGAGAGGGAGTCCTTGATGCTTTCGAACGAGTCCTGGCATGTTGGCCCCCATTCCCACTTGACGTTGGCTTTCGTGAGTTCCCGCAGCGGCTCAGATAGTGTGGCCAGGTTTCGGATGAACCTCCCGCAGTAGGTGGCCATGCCTAGAAAACTGCGCACTTCCGTGGGTGTCATCGGAGGGCTAGCCGCCTGGATGTCTGCGACCTTCTGCGGGTCCGGGGAGATGCCTGTGCTGCCAAACTTGTATCCGAAGAACGTGATCTCCGCTTTGAGGAATTCACACTTTTCCCGATGTATTGTGAGCCCAACCTCTTGTAGTCGGCCCAGTAGGGCGTGAAGCCTCTTGATGTGTGTCTCTTTGTCGGGGGCGTGAATCAGAATATCATCGCTCACGTTGAGGACACCAGGGATGCCCCGGATGACCTCCTGGATGGTCTGCTGGAACACCTCCACAGCTGATGATATTCCGAAACTTAGGCGTTTGTATCTCCGCAGCCCCAGATGCGTAGAGAATGTTGTTATGTATCGAGAGTCTCTGTGGAGTTTGAGTTGATGATACCCCGCCTTTAGGTCAATCTTTGAAAATATCTTCGACCCTGTGAGGTCAGCCACAATCTCGTCGATTGTTGGGGTTATGTGGCGTTCCCTTTTAATGGCGGTGTTGGGGAGGCGCATGTCTATGCAGATCCGCACCTTTCCAGGCTGCTTGGGCTTCCGTGTGACTACCATTGGGGAGACCCACGGTGTGGGCCCTGTGACCTCCTCAATGATACCCGCTTCTTCCAGTGCCTTGAGTTCCTGCTCCACTTGTTCTCTCATGTGGAACGGCGTTCTCCGGTGCCGGACGGCTTTCGGCTGCACAGTCTCATCAATATGCAGTTTGATGGTTTTGCCTCTTAGACAGCCTATGCCTTCTTGCAAGTCAGGGTATTGGTTAAGCATCTGCTCGATCTCCATTTCTTCGTTGACATGGCAGATGAATTGGACCACTCCCAAGTCCTCCGCTGCGTCCCCACTCAGGAGGCTCTCAACACCTGCCTTCACAACATAGACTTTGGACCATAGTCTGTTTTCCCCGTGTTCCAGCGTGGTGCGGAACCTGCCAATTACCGGCAGGGGCTTTCGACAGCCGTATGCATAGAGCAGAGTGTCGGTGCTTTTCAGCTCTGGTGGAGGACTTAGAGTCAGGAAAATGCTCTCAGGCATTACGTTCACCGAAGCGCCTGTGTCGATGGTCATCTGAACGCACTGATTTTGGATGGTGACCACGCATTTGCGCCTTCGGGTGGCTTTTCCTCGAGGTCCACGGTCCTGGCATAGTGCAGACACCAGGTATACCTTCCTTCCTTTCCTGTCTGTGTCCTTGGAGGGGGCCTGCAGCATTGCCGAGACATCGTCCCCTTCATCCTCCGTGGAAGAGCTGGCCACTGCGACCCTTCTGGCACTGGCTTGCTTCTTTTTCTTGGTCGCGATCTTCTCCGGCTGGTTTTGCTGAGGCTGTATGGGGGTGTCCGTTGATCGGCATACCTTCGCGTAATGGTCCTTCCGGCCACATGCCCCACACGTGGTGCCTTGAGCAGGACAGTTGCGACGGCCATGTCGTGGGCCACCGCACCAACCACACTCAGTGGGTCCCGGAATACGCGGTTGCCACCTGTTTTGTCCGTATCCGCCACTGTTGTCGTCTCTCGAGGATTGTTTGTTGGCGATGCGGGCCACCATAGCCGTGTTGAGAGCAGGTTGCAGCCTGTGTAGCGTGGCCTCCATATTGGCCGCTCTGGTGTGTGCCAGTTCCCTCTGACGTCCTAGTTCAAGGATACGCTGTAGGGGGATACCCCTCTCGCTGAGTATCAGGCGCCTCAGTTTTTCCGAATGAATCCCGTTGATGATCTGCCTCCTGATTTCCCTCTCCACATTTGTGAATTCACAGGACATGGCTAACTTCCTCAGGCGGGTGTGGTACGCATCAAGGGTTTCCTCCGCTGTCTGTAATGTGGTGCAGAAGAGAAACGTCTCATAGTCTGGGTTTAATTGAGGGAGGAAGTGATCGGTGAGGGCGTCTTTCGCGCTTCGGTACCCATCCAGGCCATCATCAACGTTCAGCGAATTGAAAATGCGCAGTACCTCATCACCCACACTGAGTAGCAGGTGTGCCTTCAGTTTCCTGGGCGCAGTGATCTCTTTGCACTCCATCGCCATCTCGAACTTCTGGATCCATAGCTGCCATCTGGGTCCGCATGACGACGGATCCGTGAATGGGTCAAACGGTTGGACCAGTGTCGACGAAGTGCCTTGAGTTCGAGGTGGAGGCGGCGTCATGGACAGGTTTGCCGCAATTCTGGACGGCGTGGAGGGCCCAGGCGTGGATGTGCCGGCCGCCATGCTGGTGTGTACCTGATCCGTGTTGTCGTAGGTGCCTCCGACGGCCACCAATGCTGTGCTGCGTCGTCTGCCTGCCTTGGAGGTGCCGCCGTGCCCAGGCGCCGTGTTGCAACTCCTGGCCTGGCACTCCCCACACTCTGTGGTGCTGCTCTCCTGTGTTGGATGGGAAGAGCTGTGGTCTTGGAGGCAGAGCGCATGAATAGATGAAAGAGAAAAAATATTTTTTTTTTTTTTTGGGGTGGGGGGTCACGTGTGTGATGGCACCCCCACCGGGTGTCCAAAAATTAAGCCGCGATGGCTGTATGTCGTTGTGGTGCCTTCAGAGCACCGAGCTTATTGTGGAGCTCGTCTCTCCTCTTTGCCATTGTTGTGATGCCGACTCGCGGCCTGCGCGCGGGGGCTGGCGTTACGCGGGTAGGCCGCGCGGCCTGTGGCGCAGCTCCAGCGGGAGCTGGCAATGACTCACACCCACGCTGGATAACGGTTTGCCCGGAACTGCCTCCCGAACGCGGGGGCGGGGCTTTTATTAAGCACGCCCTGCGTCACCGCGTAGCGGGACGCAGGGCGGAACATAACAACGTGTAAACAATGTGAATTTTCGATGTGCATCTTTAAAGCGCGTGTGCGCGATAAAGGTAACTCGCTTGTCTTCAAAGCGCGCGTCAGCAGATTGGGTGGCCTACATGTGTTTTCTATGCGAGTGTGCAACTCTATCTTCTTTTCTCCTCACATCCTTTTGCGTTTGCGCATTCCCCGCAGAAAAGGAGTCTGACTTTGTGGAAAAGGAGTACTTAGAGTTACATTTTTATTTGATAGAACGCCGAACTTTATCAGAGGAGGAGTTAAAAAAAGGATTAAGAGATTCAGGGAGACTTTGGGTGATGAACACTTTCCCTGCATCTAGTGAACATAATGCAGAATTTTTTAAGGGAATTGAACTCTGGTGAAAAGAATGATTTTGGAGCAATTCTCTATATCTACTCAGACACCTATTTGAAGCAAGTTTATACCATTCATTATAAAGGCAACTGCAAGTATGTGAACTTCTCTGGGCAATTGGAAGAGAAGAACCAGGTATGGTTTTTAAACTTTAATGTTTGGGATATAGCAAGAGTTGCAGGTAATCTAGAATATAACACTAAATTGGATTGTGCTTGTTCTTTGTGTCTAATCTACAGGTTGAGAGGTTAAGGCTGGAGGTTAACACCGGTGCAACCTGGAGTTTATTTTATCCACTTCCCCCTTTCCCTTGGAGTGTAACATGCAGAACTGTAGTATTCCCTAGTTCTGGATGAGACGCTCCGGGGAAATTGTTGGGGGTTCAGCAGCTTCCGTGGACACGAGATCCTCAGCCTGACAGTATGAAAGGCCAATGAAATGAGTCTGCCTAGGCTGTCATGAACCCTGACGAGACTTCCATGGAGGTGTTAGGTTCCATGATTAGGGAGCTGCGGGAGGAGTTAAGAATAGCTCACAATAATAACATGAATTTAAGTCAAAAGGTAGATGAGTTAAGTGTAAGGGTAACAAGGATGCAGGAGGCTGGTTTTAGGAGAGAAGCAGAAGTATCTGGGGGTTTACAGTCTCCTCCAGACTTAGAAAGAGAGGATGAGGAGCGCATGTCTTTTAGAAGTGTGGGGATGTGGGAGGTATGAAAGCCTTAGTGATGCCTGTCCTGTTGGCGGTGCCGGAGCGCTTTCAGGGGATCCCAAGAAGTTTCAGGTTTTCCTCTCACACTGCGAATTGCATTTCCTCAGCCGTCCAGAGATTTTTCACACTGAGACTTCTAAAGTCACTTTTATGTTGTCATATTTATCTGGGGAGGCGTCCTCTTTGGCTAGTTTACTGGTTACTCAGAAGAGTGTGGAATTGAAGGATTATTCACTTTGTATGATTGATAGAAGGCAGGTTTCACTGGATCTAGACGGGGAACTTTTAAATTTGTGGCAGGGAAATAGGGAATTGGTGACGTACATTACTAAATTTAGATATTTGGTTCTGGAAAGCAAATGGCCAGAGGAAAAGAGAGCATCATTGTTTTATACAGGTTTTAGGGAGGAGCTAAAAGACGCCCTGTCTGGAATTTTGGAACGCCCCTCTTCCTGTGATGCTTTCATTGATTTGGTTGTCCAATTAGATTTTCGTTTAAGTGAAAGGAGATTGGCGAGAAGGTGCTCTCAAGGTGAAGGAAGGTATCAAGTTAGAATGGAGTGACCTAAGATGGAGGAGGTGAACAGGGAGGTTAGGGTTAAGGGAAGTGAGCATCAGTCTAGGGTAAGAGGTCCTCTGACTAAAGAAGAAAAGGCAAGAAGAAGGGATAATAATGTATGTCTTTATTGCGGAAGGAGTGGTCACTTTTTAGGGAACTGCCCTTTCACTCCCAAGAGATTCTCCAATTCCTCTTTCAGGTTGCAACAGGTTGCCGACACGTTGCAGGCTGCAGTTCCACATATCACGATGAACGTATCCTTGATTTTGCAAAAGGCAATAAAGGGGATGGGTCCGGTTATGATAGATTCAGGGGCAACCAGCAATTTTATGGATTGGGGGTTGGCTAAGACCTAAGGCCTTCCCATAGTTCTTAAGGAGGTGATGGAGCAGGTTAGGGAGGTGAATGGGACATCTCTCTCGGCAGGACCGGTCACTGATGAGAGAGGGTCATTAGTTATGGAAATGTCTGGGGGACACAGGGAAGAAATTTCTTTTGATTTATTTGATGCCCCACTTTTAAAGATTATTTTGGGAATGCCCTGGTTTACGCTTCATAATCCGAGAATAGATTGGAGTGCTAGAACTGTGGAATTTGAATCCAAATTTTGTCAGGAGCTTTGCTTCTCGAGTTTAGTTCTGGAGAAGAATTGGAGGCAAGTGAATTCTGTGTCATTTTTCCTAGCGGAGAATGGGAAAAAGAGTTTTGATATTGGAGAGGCGCAGGGGGTGCTACCAGGTTGTTATCAAGATTTTTGGGAAGTGTTTGATGAAAAGATGGCTGTGGAACTACCTCCACATAGACCCTTTGATTGTTAAGTAGAGTTGGAGCCAGGGGCCTTTTTGCCTTGCAGTAGGGTATACGCTTTGACCGAAAAGGAGAATTACTATTTAAAGGAATATCTTACTGAAAATGTGGCCAACGGGTTTATCCGTCATTCTCAGTCCCCGGCAGCATCTCTGTTGTTTTTTGTGCCTAAGCCAGATGGGTCTCTCCGGACTTGCATTGATTATAGAGCAGTGAACAGAGTTACAGTCAAGAACCAGCATCCTCTCCCTCTTATCTCTGAAATGCTGAATCAGATTCAAGGAGCTACAGTTTTTTCCAAACTGGATCTGCGGAGAGCATATCATCTGGTGCGAGCGCAAGAAGGAGATGAGTGGAAGACAGCGTTCAAGACCAGGTTCGAACTGTATTAATATCAAGTTATGCCATTCGGCCTTTGCAATGCCCCTCCAGCTTTTCAATTCTTTATAGATGAAATTCTTCTGGAATTTTGGGATATTTTTGTTGTGGTGTATATAGATGACATTTTAATTTTATTTTCCCAAGACTTAGTGAAACATCAAGTTCATGTTCGAAAGGTTCTTTAGAAGCTTCGGGAGAATCATCTTTTTGCAAAATTGGAAAAGAGCCAATTCCACACTGACTCAGTGGAGTTTTTGGGATTCATTATTGGAAATGAACCCAAGAAAAGTACAAAGTGTTGGCGACTGGCCAGCTCCTACGAAGGTGAAGGAGATACAAAGCTTCTTGCGGTTTGCACATTTTTATAGAAGATTCATTAAAGGCTTTTTCCGGTTGGTGGGACCTATTACCGGACTGTGGAAAAAAGGAGTACCTTTTATATGGAATAAAGAAGCAGAGGAAGCTTTCCAGTCATTAAAAGAGAGGTTTATTTCCAGTCCGATTTTGATACATCCTAATCCTGCTAAGCCTTTTTATGTGGAGGCGATGCCTCAAATATAGCCATGGGAGCGGTAATCTCGCAAAGGCATGAGGTTATTGGACAATTACATCCCGTGGCTTATTTCACAAAAAGGTTTTCGTCAGCTGAGGAGAATTATACAATATCCGATCGAGAACTTTTGACCATTAAGTCAGCGTTTGAGGAGTGGGGAAATTTTCTTAAGGGCGCACGGCATACTGTAACAGTTTTGACAGACCATCGTAACTTGCTTTTTCTGAAAACGGCTACGACCTTAACACCACAGCAACTTAGTTGGTCATTGTTCTTCGCTGACTATGACTTTGTGGTAATCTTCAAACCAGGAAATTTAAACGGGAAGGCGAATGTATTGTCTCAACAATTCCCTGGGAGTAAGGTCAAGTCAGGTTGTGAGGCGTTACCTTTAATTGCACCAGAATGTTTTATTCTTGCTGGAACACAGAGGGAGGATGAAGTCCTGAAGAAAGTTCGAGAATGTATGACATTGTCACAAATGGAGGAATGGGCTAGATTGGATCCTGCACGCAAGATTAATGATGGATTACCTTTCTTGGATGACAGACTTTATTTTCCCTCAGAGGAACTAAGAGAGAGAGTTCTGAAAGAAAGCCATGAGTCTGTTTTGTTGGGGCATCTTGGTTTTCGGAAGACTCTGGAGCTGGTAAGAAGACATTTTTGGTGGGAGAGGATTAGGCAAGACACATTGCATTTTGTGAAAACCTGTGTGGTCTGTGCTCAAGCGAAGAACCAGGTAGGGAAGCCATCAGGTTTGCTAGAGCCTTTGCCAGTTCCACCTCGGCCTTGGCACACAATATCTTTGGATTTTATCACTAACCTTCTAAGGGATAAAGGATGTACTTCAGTTTTGGTGGTGGTGGATCTTCTTTCCAAGGAGGCACATTTCATTCCTTTGGAGGGAGAGGTTACTGCAGACAGTCTGACTCATAGTTTTCTGCAGGAAGTCTTTAGGTTGCATGGCCTTCCAAGTCAAATAATTTCAGACAGGGGCTCTCAGTTCATCTCCAAGTTTTGGAGGGCTTTTTGTAAAAAGTTGGGGGTTGAGGTGAGTTTAACATATGGATATCACCCTGAGACTAATGGCCAGGTGGAGAGGGTTAGTCAAGAACTGGAAAAATACATAAGGTGTCATTTACAAGCAGGAGATGAGTGGGTGGACTTGATTTGGTTAGCAGAATTTGTGTATAACAATTGCAGTAAAGATGCTACATCTATGTCTCAATTTTATTTGGAGCGGGTTTCCAGCCTCGTTTTTTAAAGTTTTGAAGTGACCAGTGATTCAGGCAATCCAGAGGTGGAGGAGCATTTATTGGTAATGAGAGAGAACTTGGAGAAGGCAAAGAGAGTGTTGGTAGTTAGTAAACAGAAGTACAAAAAATGTGCTGAATTGAAGGGGGAATCTAGTCCTGAGTATAAGGAGTGAGATTTTATTTGGTTGTCTACCAAATATCTGAGAATTAAAGGGAAGATTAAGTTCTGTCCTCATTTTGTGGGGCCGTTTGAGGTTGAAAGGGTCATTAATCCTGTGGCCCTTTGGTTGAAGTTACCTGGACACATGAAAATTCATCCCACTTTCCATGTTAGTCTTTTAAAGCCAGTTAGCCAGGGAACCAGGGTATTGGCGTCCCCTCCTCTAGTTATGATAGAGGGTTTGGCAGAGGAACTCTTAGTTAAAAGAATATTGGATTCCAGAAGGGTGAGTGGAAAACTGCAGTACCTTGTTGACTGGGAGGGTTTTGGACCTGAGGAACGAACTTGGGAGGATGCGAGGGATGTACATGCTTCTTGTTTGGTTGAGAGATTTCACAAGAAATTCCCTTTCAAATGTAGCCCAGGGACTGGATAGGAGGGGGGTACTGTCAGGTCCTGCTGGGGAATTTATTAGAGTTAGGGCCTCATTACACGGAAGGCGGTAAGGGTTAACGGTCACCGGTAATGGTACCGGTGACTGTTAACCCTTACCGCCTTACTACGAGGTCCCTTTGCGGGTAGGTACTTTAACGCCTGCTGTTTAGCAGGCATTAAAAACCAACCCGCAAAGGGACCAGGGTGCTAATTACGGTACCGCAATTTGCGGCACCGTAATTAGCGCCTTCCCCATTCCCATAGAGCCCTATGGGGCAAAAATGGGAATGGGGAAGGGCAATGGGGGAAGGGGGAATTACCGCCCTGACAACCTTGGAATAGGGTGGTAATTCCCCTTTCCACCAAGGCGGTGCCGGTATTTTACCGGCATGGACCAAGGTCATGATAGCACCTTGGTCCTCCGCCTACCGTGTAATGAGGCCCTTAGTGGGAATTTCTTATTATGAAGTTGGTTTGGCCTTAACTTTCCCCATACAGAGTATGGGAAGTGTCCCTAGCCAAGATGGGGGTTCCTTGCAGGTTCCTTGATTGGCTGGTGAGCTCTGAAGATGGGACAATGAACATTCTAAACTGCCTTTCATTGTCAAAAGCACAGCTGAGAGGACATGTTATGATGAAGCTCCAGTAATATAGGCCTGAAAAGGATTTGAGACTTCAAGCGGCAGAGTTAAGTGTGCTGAGAAAGTTACAGGAGTTTTCCAGGAGGTCTGCAGAGTGAACAGGAGTGAATTCAGGAAATCGGAAAGCTAAGTGACTGGCCGTTTTGGTTTTTAAGCTTCTTGAATCTAAAGTAAGATTATAGTTTGTAAATACTATTTAATAGTTATAGCAGCACTGAGTTATATTTATAAGTAAAAGTCAATTACTTTATAAAGTGTTTAAAACCGAGCGTCTTGCTCTTAATACAGTGTTGAGCGGGATTTGAACCCTGCCTCATGGTTGCTAGGATACAGAGCAGCTGATGTCAATTATCCGAAGCACGGAAGTATCTGGTGCGCGTTTCGTAAGACAGTCTGTAGCTTTGCTCTTCCGAATTGAGTGCGTGCGCGGTATCTCATTTTACTAAGAGCAGTTGTGCGCGTGCGCAAATTCAAAGTAAGATATACGCGTGCGAGCGTTCAATTCTCTTCGCGTGAAAATAGCGTGTGTGTGCGGTATATGAGAGAAAGTAACCAAATGAGAATGCGCGTGTGCGTGGTAATGGTTACTCGTGTGTCTTCATAGCGCGAGTATGCAGTTTGGGATTTTGAGGTGTTTCTTCAATGCGCACATGCGTCTTTAAAGCATGTGTGCCTGATAAAGGTAACTCATGTGTCTTCAAAGCGCACTTTAGCAGATCGGGTGGCCTATGTGTGTTTTCAATGCGCTTGTGCAACTCTATCTTCTTTTCTCCTTGCGTCCTTTCTCGTGTGCACGTTCCCCGCAGTAAAGGAGTCTGACTTTGTGGAAAAGGAGAGTTAGAGTTACTCACATTTTTATTTAATAGAACTCCGAACTTTATCAGAGGAGGAGTTAAAAAAGGATTAAGAGATTCAGGGAGACTTTGGGTGATGAACACGTTCCCTGCATCTAGTGAACATAATGCAGAATTTTTTAAGGGAATTGAACTCTGGTGAAAAGAAGGATTTTGGAGCAATTCTCTACTCAGAAGCCTATTTGAAGCAAGCTTATACCATTCATTATAAAGGCAACTGCAAGTATATGAACTTCTCTGGGAAATTGGAAGAGAAGAACCAGGCATGGTTTTTAAACTTTAATGTTTGGGCTGGAGGTTAACACCAGTGCAACCTGGAGTTTATTATTTTATCCACTTCCACCTTTCCCTTGGGAGTGTAACATGCAGAACTGCAGTATTCCCTAGTTCTGGGTGAGACATTCTGGCAGAATTATTGGGGTTTCAGCAGCTTCCGCGGACACAGGAGATCCTCAGCCTGACAGTCATCAGGCTAATGGCATTGTATGGAAATGCAGAGCAGAGCACAACAAAGCCATGTCTACCGCCGTTATGACTTGTCTCATGACTTTCATGGAGGGAACATTAGAAATGGTGTGCCATGTGCAATGGAGCATTTTGACATATTCCAGCACAGAAAATACGCAGTATTGTGTACTTCAGGATTTATTATTTGACGTTTTAGTATGATACTGTTCCACCCACAGCACACTTTAATACAAGGAAATGAAACGCAGATGGGACAGAAATAGTTACTACTGTCGAAAGTAAAAAGTGTAAAAAAAAGAGTCATATGCATGGTATTGTTACCATTCATAGATGGCTGCTAGTTTCGGATTGTTTCCAGAGAGCTTCCATAGAGACAGCCATCCAAGATGGTTGCCTCCATGGAAGAGCTCAAAGGGTTCTGAGATGGGCAGGAATGGGTGGGATTAGTCATACGGATCACATTGGCTAGGGGCAGGGAATGGGAGGGATTACAACTGTGTATCCGTCCTCAAATGTCATCTCCATTGGAAACCCAGTACAGATAGGGTTGCCAGATGTCCCAGTTTTGCCGGCACTGTCCCGGGAATTGGGTGCGCTGTCCCCCTTGTTCAAGATTACTTTTCCATTGGAAAATGTAATTGTCCCAGTTTTTGGTAGTAGTTCTTCATAACTGCCAGACAGGAATGCACAATCTCACACACAAGAAATCATGCATTTTACGAATTAAAATAGTGTTAGTTAGTGATTAATTAATATGAGATTATTCCACCAGTAACACTTAAACCTCCTTCTCCTCCAAGCGCTACTGAGGTCTAGTGCCTTGACAGCCAGTTTCAAGAGTTAGTGCTCCTTTCATGTTAGTTATTTTACTTTTTAAATCTGTTCACCCTAATTACAGACCCTAATTTCAAGCCCATATTTGAAGCTCTTATGTTAATGACAATAGTTTCGGCTTAAAGGTAGCGCTTTCAGCGCCACCTAATAGCCCAAACAAAAAAATGGTAATTGCATGGAGAGGGCAATTAACATTAGCATTTACTCGCTGCAGGGTCCCCTCCATGCAGTTTTATACATTTACACAGTGTAGTGTAGAACTGAAGAGCAAAACCAGGCAAAAATGCATTTACTCTACAGTTTTACTGTGTAAAACTGCAAACCGCTGCTTGCAAAATGAACTTTGAAAGCAGTGTTTACTAATTGATTACTATGGGATCTGCGTGATCTTAACAGATACTAATCTGAGGCAGATTGCCTAGAAAATGTATTTATTTACACCTGCATCAAAATCTCACGCCAGTTTAAAATGCTGTGCTCTTGCGAGACGGAGGACGACAGCAGAAATGTAAACTTTACTTTGTGCTTGTCCCATAGCTTGGAAGGTG
Organism: Ambystoma mexicanum; assembly: GCF_040938575.1. Classification (NCBI taxonomy): domain Eukaryota; kingdom Metazoa; phylum Chordata; class Amphibia; order Caudata; family Ambystomatidae; genus Ambystoma; species Ambystoma mexicanum. Next base: position 1,088,810,687 of record NC_090921.1, read on the forward strand.
AAGCAAATGAGCTGGAGCACAAAAAGAAGGCAAAACCGCACTACACCTTTCTTTTAGACTTTCATTTTGCACACCACCCCTTTAAAAAATTGCCCAGCTTGGAAATTACATGCATTCATTGTCGCACCCCAAAATATTTTGTCCGGTTTCCCCATATCACCCAATTTGCAGGGGCGTCCCCTTGAATTCTCTGGAGAAATCGCCAACTAAATAAGTTGGCCTTCTGTGTTTCAGTACTCTGTGAGGATTGAACGGCTTACAAACACACCTGAGTGTGCCAGCGTTTCTACGCTATGCAAGGCTCGGATGGAACCTTATGCAGGCGCCAGATTTTGAGACTGGGCGATGTACAGGTGAGGTAGGGAAGGCCACTCACTCACAGCAAAGGCCAACTGCACAGTCTGCATTTCATGCACAGGTGTAGACTGGGGACCATTAGAGGTCTTGGAAATAATTGGCCTCATATTGCACATTTTCATAGAAAATGTGGAACTAAAATAGGTTACCACATAAAAGAAGCCCAGGGTGCAGAGGCCTAACGGGAAATGCAGAGTTCCCTGTAGGCCAGTCCATCCCCGTTTACGTGTACATTGTCTGTGTCCATGATGATCTGGATGTACCAGCACACAACCCGGCTGGTTGGTTGGAGAAAACGTACACAGCGTGCTACGAGTAAATATTAAATGTTAAATGTTAAAGGTATTTGTACCGCGCACCGTCACAATGGAATTGGTCACCAGGCGCTCAGGCAGATCTGCAAATGAGAAGGCGGGTTGGGTTAGAAGGGTGAAGAGGGAGTAGGATAGTGAGAGAAGTGGTGTCCTGTTGGCAGCTTGAGTTCGGTTTTCACTGTGCGCTGAGCTTGGGTGCGAGTATAGGGTCGATGTCAGTCCTCCTGTGCTGTTGGTGAGGCTCATGTGTTGTTGTTGCAGTGTTGTGAAGTGTGTGCAGTTTGCTGTGCGAGAGGTGGTTGTGTGGATTTTTGTGTGAGTTAAGTATGCAGAAATGTAAGCTTTTTCATTAGTGGCAATAGCGTCTACTTTTTCAGTTGGAACAATGCACGATCAGAAAAGCCTTAACTCAACCTTTGCTGTAGAGTACCTGGTGAATTCTGTAAACTTGTTGAGAGGATTAATGACGCCACTGGATCATGTCCACCTCCCTCCATGCTACATTCAATTTATTAGGAGGCAAAGGTCAAGTCAGCCTGGGCCCAGTCGGGCAGCAGAGACTCGCCCATTATGCTTTCACATTTCACAACACTGAAGCGAAGTTTGGCAGCGAGGGGAATTTAACACAAGATTGTAACATGATCCAATGCTGCAGGCTAAACAAGCAGTGGCTTGGAGACTTGATCTTGGCCCATGAGGGCATCGCGTGAATAACATTGCGGAAAGCGCACGCACGCCAAAGGTCACAGGTGGAAACAGTCTGCAGACCACAGCAGAAAGGATTGCCTGTGAAAGCGTAACGTTTTCAGGTGGATAGTACAATTATTAAATATTTCAGGGTCTAGTCACAAACCATATTATTTACTTGCGTGCGCCTTCACACACAAGTGAATAACATCCCTGCACTTGTTAATACAGGACGTCTATGAGATACATCCTGCAAGTGTAGGGAAATCCAGCGGATGCTAGGAAGGCGCTGCATTCTTAGGAACAGGAAATGGGCAGCAAAACATTTTCAATAGACACCATGTGAAAGCATCAGCGTCCTATTATTAAATAGTGGGGTACATTGGCAAGACTCCCCTGAGCTGGCATGGCGGGGGGTTAATGGTGGCCCGGGCGCCGAACTGGTTTGCTCAGCGAGTGGGTTGATGTAACCGACGTTAGGAATGGGACAGTGCTTTGTGCATGAGGATGGTATGGTGGTATAAGGGAGACAAATGCTGCCAGTTAAGATAAACTGCCAGAAGATTTGGGGTATGCAGCATTGAAATTCGGAAACACTCCTTCCGTATTGGGGTTGCATTTGAGGACTGGCTTGTCAAATCGGAGGTGGCATTGAAGGCGCTGGCTAGGTAGCGTTCACCAAGTTATTGCAGGTATGTGAGACAGGTATTGTGATAAAAGGGCAATGGAATGTTTAACACACATTTGCTGGTTTTAGAACTGGACTGGCACTGGGAGAATGGATATGTAGACGCTCCATTTTTAAGTGGTCAGGGAATCAGGCTGAGACCCTTGTACAGAGAAGTGGAACTTGTACGGTCCACGATGTGAGCAGGGACCAGCTAATGCAGATGCTTTTTGAATTGATTGAAAATACAAAGGGGCTGACGTTATGACTATCCAGCTGGGTGACAATGGGCCTCATTATGTGTGTGGTGGTCCGGAAACAAGGGTGCCGGTAAGCTTACCGGCACCCTGGTTCCCGGACCGCCACACTACGAGTTTGCATGCCAGGGCCGCAGCGTCCGACAGGTCTGACCCTGAAGGGCACAGCGGCCCCAGTAGACAGATTTGTCATGAAAGTACCGGCACTGTTAACAATGGTGCTGGTGCTTCTGTCTCCCCAATCCTATGGAGTCCTATGGGACTTCATGGGAATAGCGATGTACAGAATCCGGCGCCTGACTTCCCGCACCGCCGGGACTTGTAATGTCCCGAACTGCCTGCCGCCTGATACCTGCAGCTGTCTCCCATCTTGAACTCTGTCACAGGAGCTGCAAAGGGTCCTGAAACCGACTCGATACTGTCGAGCATCAAGATCATTTCAAGCACCAGGTACATTGTGGTTTTGTCTGCTTGGTCATTCTCCGACGGCCCCTAGTGACATTTACGACCCCTTGCTCCCTTGGTGCTGAAACCAAATTACTTTAAACAGCTGACACTGATTGGGTTACCGGCTACCCTCCTGTTAGAATCCAGAGTACATCCCTTTGCTTCATGAAACTGTCCTTATTCTGTGTTCTTTTACAGGGTGGGTTGTATTTTGTAGTCTGCTAGAACTGTCTGTTGTAATAATAATAAAGTAGATATTTTTATACAAGCTTGACTGGACAGTCCCTTTTATCATTGGGTAATAATGGTACTTGCTGTTCTGCAACTAACCAACGATCCACGACCTTGCAGAGATAAGTCTGCCATTCCATCCACGTTACCAAAAATCGGACACAGAGGTTCATAATTTACTTGTGTTCCAATCTATTCAGATGTGAGGCTGATTGATGGTTTAGAAACCAATATTCATCCCTGGACCACTGGTGTCCCGGAAGATAAGGTCATTACATTTGACAGGCCAGTGTACCTCTGCCCGGATGGCACAAAACTATCCCTTTTGGGGATGGAGGCCTAGCCAATGAGCACATATATATGTAAGTACTGGTTTTGTAACGTGCATCGTTTAACCTTTGCAGGGGCATCAAGGCACAGATTATTTTAGGACATACCTTTGCAACATAGACGCTGACTGACCTGAGCAGTTACCTGCGGAAAAGAAAGGTTTTTAAAACCGATGAATTTGATGGGCATAATTGTTGAGAAGGCTTGAACTGGACAATAGGGCAATACCCGAAGAGCCAGCCCATGATTATACTATGGGCCAGTTGTTTGGCCAGAATGGGCCACTTTTTATGGCTAGAGGGGGTAAGTTTCATAAGTTATTACACTAGTTTTAACCATTGTTACTAATCAAATATGCTGTCAAATGTATTATTTGCAACACATTTTACCAAAATCACCACCTTATGTAGTACTCTGTCTGTTCTGAAAATAAATGCATTGTAATGTGTGATTATGGGCCACTTTCTCATTGGTGCCTGGAGCAATTTTATGTGCCGGTCCGAACCCGCTGGCGAGTTCAAGAAGGTCAGACAGTAGTTGTCTGCGGGTGGAGGGGAAACAGAACACCATCGTGGAGGGTTATGTGGAGAGCCAGATGAAAAGGTTAGTAACAGTTGCAGAAGAAAATGTTAAAGCCAAGAACAGTTTGGGGTTTGTGAAGTTTGGGCAAACCAGGCAGGAAGAAGGCTACCTGGTCAAAGAGAGGGCAGGTATGCCTAAAAAGAAAAAGAAGAAAGGAAAAAAAAACAAGAACAAAGTACTTGTCTGGGAGAAACCACTGTGGAAAGAGACAATTTCACGGTACGTAGGGAGGAAGTTACACGGGATGAAGAATTACTCATCTGAACCTGGAAGGACATAGGTAACAAGAAGAAAGGCCATGCACCAAGAACGTTATATTGTAAATGGACCTGCCGTGAAATCAAGAAGCCCTTTCGACAAAGTGCATTACCATACCTCCCAAAAACATGCGGTTCTCCACCTCCCATGGTTTAATCGATTTCATTTCACCCCACAACATAATAAAACACTTGTTCACAACATCCCTCACACTTCATTTTAGTCTGGTACACTGCATTAGGGAGATCTCAATCTTCCTATCAATGAAGTAGGCTACAACCTGTTCAAATGAATGGATAAAGGCATCCTTCTGGAAGAGCCCTTAACAGAACTCCTGGAAGGAACTAGCCCCCTTGCCATTGGGTAGTGTTGTTATTGCCCCCCCAAATAGGAGAACCTCCAGGACATTTCTAAGGGGTTTAAGCCTAAAAGACCTGGGAAGTGAAGTTATTGCCGCCAAAACAATTATCCAGGCAAAAATCACAGATTGCAAAATTACTAAACCGAAAAAAGAAAAGGGGAAAACAATTGCAATTCAAACGTGAGGCAGAGATTTCTGTGGAATCAATTCCAGAGACCCCAGTGGAGTTACCATCTGTCTCCGATAAAGTTCTTCTTGTCTGTTCTACTAAGGAGGTGGGCACCGAAATGATCGAGACAAAATCTATTCCTTTTGGAAAAGTTAACTCGCAAGTCCAACTTATGTATTTTATTTATTTATAACATTTGTGTTATGTCCAGACCCTGGGGTGTCACGGCGTGTGGTACATTAGTAAGAGATAGGAGTTAATAGCTTCTAGACAGTAATAGAGTGGTAGCAACAGTATTTAATCATATTTGTCGAAGAGGCAAGTTTTTACCTGTTTTTTGAAGGCACTGCAAGGGGGTTCATTCTTGAAGGCAGGTGGCACAGAGTTCCAGAGCGTAGGAGCAGTAACACAAAAGCTAGCACTCCCATATCTTTTGCTCTTAAATTGGGGAGTGTGCAGAGAGTTGCTGGAGCTGGATCTTAATGAGTGCACTGGGACTCTCTGGGGGATGCAGTTGTAGAGGGGCTTTCATTGGAAGCCAGTGGACTTCTCGTCGGGTCGCTGAGATGTGATTGGATCGTTTCCAGCCAAGAGCAGCACAAAGTTCTTTATTTTGTAGTAGTTGCATTTTTGCCAAGTTTCCGAGGTAGCCATGAGTAGTATGTTACAGTAATCCAGCTTGGTGAGTATGAGAGCAATCGAGTCTCATTTTATGGGCAATTAAATAACTTGAGATTCACAGAACTGAGTATAGAAGTTACACAAGGTCAAAAACCTCATATATATAAGATTCCCATTTGACACTGAAACTGATCCTTATATTTATATTGTCCGATAGACACAAGCCTCTGCTCAACAGAACCAATGTGTTGGCCATGTTTTATGACATCCCAAAATTGAGGCTCATAACATCTAGAGACATTGACCTGGTGGAAACTATAGATGACAGTCGATTAGACCTTGTCTCCTTGGACATTCCATCTAGAATCATCCACGATGTGTTACTATCCGAAACAGAAAATGTCAGATTGATGGGCTATGAATGGCCTTGTTGCTTCATGGTTGCTTCATGGTTACCAGTACAACTCAAGGTCACCCCCCTCTCCAAGAAACAGGTATTGCTTAATGGCTGTGAAGACCTCACAATCACATTCCCGGAATCGCCCTGGGGGTGGATGTCAGTCGCAGGATTGTAAATGAAAACTATCTTGCACTGGGGAGAATTTCAGACTGGTCTTGGTTACTGGCTGTAAGATCCCCAAAATCAGGTGCAAGTGGCCATCTGGACTTTAGTAATGAGTCCTTAAACTTTGTATCAAGGAACACCAGAAAACAATGACAGCTTATTAGATATTGTAAATCATGCGCAACACTGAAAACACTATGCATTATTCTATTATAACACTGCAGGAGGCTTGGTTAGCGACTCGTATATATGGAGGGTTACCATAGCACATTTCAACGATATCTAGTCTATCCATCGAATGCCTTTCCATCAAATTATTTTGCATCGAGGTGGTTACAACAAAAAAATATGCATCAAATGCATGTTTTTGAGGGGTTAAGGGTTAATTTTGGGGGGGTTAAAAGTTAAAAAAACGTGGGGTTGGGAGGGCCCATAAAAAAGAAAAAACAAAAAAAAATGCATTTGATGGAAAGACCATAAATCTTTTCAACCTGCAATACAAGGTTCCCCTCAGGGGTCAAGTCCTAAAAATTTAAGTGGGGGGACTCATCAACAAATGCATTGCCAGAAATTAGCATATCAAAGTGAAATATGCACATTTCATTAAATAGTCTTTGCATAACCACCCAAATTGCACAGGACAAATGGCATTTGCCTTTCAAAAAATCAACATACACACAAAACCAAGAGAGGATATTTTCGTCCGATAGTGTTTTTAAAAACGTTAAAAGGTGTGCATGTTTTAAACTTGAAGAACCAATACACATTTTTCCCTGGTACTTGTAGTACCGAAATGGGACATTTGAACTTTTGTTGTTTTTTTTCATGAGGTTATACAGTGCAGTGGTGAAGTGTCCAGCCTGCAAGCTTGATGACTGTGGTTTGATCCCCATCAGTTTGAATTCATACATTTAAAGAGGGCATTCACTGTTTCTCATTTTAGCTGGGGGGGGACTGAGTCCACCCTCTGAAAAAAGTGGGTGGACCCTGTCCACCCACATGTACCCTCGACTTGAGCCCTGGTCCCCCTGGAAACCCTCTCTGATGGTTTAATTGCTAAGAGAAATTCCTTGAGACTGATTGCTAGCAATTCTTATCTATCATTCTATGGTCTTCTGAAAACAAAAACAAGCGGGGTTCTGGGAGTTTCTCTACTACCGGCCTATATCCTGGGTTAGAGTCATACATTTAAAGAGGGCATTCACTGTTTCTCATTTTAGCTGGGGGGGGGGGACTGAGTCCACCCTCTGAAAAAAGTGGGTGGACCCTGTCCACCCACATGTACCCTCGACTTGAGCCCTGGTCCCCCTGGAAACCCCCTCTGATGGTTTAATTGCTAAGAGAAATTCCTTGAGACTGATTGCTAGCAATTCTTATCTATCATTCTATGGTCTTCTGAAAACAAAAACAAGCGGGGTTCTGGGAGTTTCTCTACTACCGGCCTATATCCTGGGTTAGAGTCCCATAACCCCCTTTGTTTTTGCATATTAAGTAGCTTTGGGTTTTCACCCTAAGTTACTAGGGTATTCCAGAAGTGGAACCCTTGCTCACTGTTCTTAGAGAGGTACAGCTCCACCTCACTGATGAAGCCCAACCAGGCTGAAACACGTGTCTGGGTTTGCTGTTGGTACTCTTGTTCAGAAGAGAATTACCAGGCACTTCGGTGCTAGATTGCCCTTGGGCAGGACAAAGACTGATATGTAGTGTACATTTCTCTTCTGTGAAAGGATGGTGAGCTAAAGACTCTGGTTGAGACTCTAACCAGGGATATAGACCGGTAGTAGAGAAACTCCCAGAATCCCCTTGTTTTTGGTTCTGAAAACAAAACCCATTACTCAGCCATCACTTTTAAATATGATCTACTAATCGTTAACATATACTGGAATCCGGCCAAATGCAAGATGTTCTCATTCCTAATAGAGTTTGCGATTGTCTTGGAGGAATGAACTCTAGAATATGAGGGAGATCTGGTTCTCTTTGCTGGGAGCATTAATTCTTCGTCTTACAATGTTGGTGGGGAAATGCATGCAACCCGTACCAGCATTAATGGTTACACATGGTCTGCATTTCTTAGGAATTGGGACCTGCAAAGATTAAGTGGGATTGTGGCTGGTGATCTAGAAGGCTGTGATATGTGGCATAGGTGGATCAAACTCAAAATGCATCGATTAAATGTTTGTACTTGTGCGTTTATTCCACGATTGCACTAGATTCACCATTATAGTTTCTGACCATAGCAACCATTGTGTGCTATCTGCATAGTTCTCCCTCCCCAAAAAATTGTTAGATTCGGGGGTGTGTGACAAACGTAATAGCTAATATGGCAGGGAGCTGAAGTACCTGGAACCCTTAGAACATCGAAAAATATAATAAATTAGTTCTTGACATGTTGGATCATTTGGATGCTTTATAGAGGTATACGTTATTTTCCCCATTAACCATTAGCACTTTAAGAGACAAATTTGGTTGCGTACACAATAGGCACACAGTTGGTAGGGTAATACATACTCACGTGTTTGACGCCATGATAGAATTGAGGAAAGGAGAATTGAGAAGGGATACTAGATGTATTCAAGTGGGCCCTGTGGCACTAACAACAACAGTCCAGTTACCTAAGGTTATTCAACAAAAATGTATAATTGGATTAAACACCGACATCAAACGATCCACTCCAATGCAGAAGTGATGCTGAAGGCCCTATGTTATAACCAAGATGGGAATTTCTGGGCACTTGTTAATTACATGGAGCGTACCCATGTGGAGGCACAGATGAATCCCATCTTGAAAAGCACATGGATGCAACATTTCAATACGCTTTATGTGGGGAGCGATTTGCCCCATTGCATGGAATACATCAATACAGATACTCAGTGTGTCCTTGAATGACTATGAGAATATATTGCCTATGATTAAGAGGACTATTTCTTGAGCACCAGGTTACAATGGTTTATCGTACCAAATTCTGAAGCATGCCCCTGAATTATGGGCGTCCATCTTCGATTTACTAACATTAAAGTATCAAGAAAGACCCCTGTTTCCTGGAACTGTTCTCACGTGGTGCCAATTTTCTAGAAAGGGGAACAGTGCTGACTCATTCAACTACAGGCCCATAATGCTTTTGGACAACACACTAAAATCTTCTCCTCACTACTCTTGAGAGAAATAGAAAAGTGGGTAATCTCATCTGGGCACCTAATCAAGTACCAATTGCAGAGACCCATTAGCAGAGCCAGAAGGCGGACTCGGACCAGAGGACATGTTGCAAGATTCTTGTATTCAAATAAACATGGAAAAATGCCCACCTAACCCTATTGTTAAAGGAAGTTCACTGCCTATTAAACTAAACTAAGGTGCTCGTCTAAAGTCAAAAATAAAAATTGTCTTTGATCCAAACCGATCTACCAAACTGGCCCTACCACTTGGCAAAACGTAAAGAAAATATAAGGAGTGCCCTGCACTCTTGGATCTTCATAAAGGCTTTCTCAGTCTTTTCCAAGAATTGCTCCTGGGTCTTGGTCCACTGTTAGGATTAAGGTCCACTCAAAAGCAAACCGTTTTTGGCAGTCTATCAAGAAAGGTTCCTTAAAGATTTGCAGAATTCAAAATAGTCTCAAGTTCCCGAAAACACAAATTCTTCAATATATTTTATGCGGAGGGATGCTCTTGTGCCCCCATGGAATGCTTGTGTCACTCTGCTTGTTTAGCCCTTGAGTCTCATTTGGGTTCCCTTGGCCCAATTTATCCTTTAGTTTACTAGGGTCCCAAAGACCCTTTTCTACCTCTGAGTCTCTTAGTGTTCTTGGGTCCCTGTGACTGTTCTGGGGTTTTATGTAGCTTGAGTTTCTCAGGTTCTCGCAACCCCTCGACTCATCTTGTTCTATCAGGCTTCCTCTGTCATTGGGACCCTTGTATGGGGTTAGGGCTAGCCCTCCCTCTTCCCCACTTTTTCAGTCTTCACCCCTGCTCCCTTCGACCTGGGCAACCCGCGTATCTCCAGAGATGTTTGGTCTCACAAGCGGCAGCGGCTGCAGCTCGTCACTCATCGCCACGGAATGTGGGCAGTCTCTGTGCTTCCCGCTGGTTGGCTCTCTCCTGCTGGCACTTTGTGCCTGTGTTCAGCGACCCCTAGACATAGCCATGCCTTCAGGTCTTGAGTGCTCCGCACGGCCTCTGCTCTACCTAGTGCATTTTCTTGTTGGACATCACACGCCACACTCTGGCGTTCACTTCCTTGCATGCTGCAGACCACTCCACTGCTCTGTGTGGCTCCTCCCCTCATCGACAATCTTACGTGCCAGACTCATCTCAGCATTGCGATTCTTGCCCTTCGTTCGAGGGTCATTGGCCCTTTATTCTTGTTCCTGGAAAGAGAAGGGGTGTGTTGTTCGCGACCGGCTGTCAAGCAAATATAAAGTTCAGCATTACCTTGAGCAAAACACTGAGTTATTGTCAGAATTAATTTCAGCCAAGCACATAGATATATTGTCAGTGATACCTTGATCTAAACACAAAGGTATTGGCAGTATTACCTTGAGCTAACCACAGAGGTATTGTCAGAATTAGCTTGAGCCAAACACAGAGGTGTTGTCAGTATTTCTTACTTCCATGTATGCAGATAATACCTTGTGTATAGGGAATTCCTTATGTGAATGGCAGTCCTTGTCCCCTAAGGGAGAGTCACACCCAGCGAGGCCCTGTTTTCCGAAACCCCTAGGGACGGTTTTGCTTAGGAGGCTGCTCACCTCTCTAGCCTTAAAGGCGGTGGCTCCCTCTAGGCAAGAAGGGACAAATGCCCCAGATTCATCACATACTTTAAATGGGACCATTTTAAAGTGTGCAGAACAAGGCATGCAAGAAAAATTCTTCCCCCATCTTTGTGGGCTTCATTGATTTCAGCTCTGCTTTAGATCTAGTCAATCGTAGTTGGCTCTGGGGTAAGCTTTCAAACTGGGGACTCCCTGCTGGCCTATTGAGCATACTCGTATACTTCTATTCAGATACTAGTATTAGAGTTTAACTGGACCTTGCCGAGAAATCTAATAATATTTGTATTTGTAGCCAAAGGGGGCTTAGGCCGGTTTGTGTATTAGCTCGCTCCTTATTTAATATCTATGTGTCTGACCTAGGTGACTACCTGGAAGTGTTCTCCCTGTACCCTCCCACTATAGGTAACCAACGCCTGAGATGGCTTGCACTTGTGTATGATGATATGATAGGTTATTTATAACACGCTTAATGTCCTACTAATGGATCATACTCAAAATGGTTTGCATAGATTACTTGGGGTATTGGACAGTTATGCCACATTAAATTATCTAAAAATAAATAAACCTAAAACCCAGATCATGAGGCAGTCACATACCAGGAAGAATATTGGCTTTCGTTGGAGTCTTGATAAAATCTTCCTCTGAGTAACTGACCACTTTATTTTTCTTGGTATACCCATCTCTAGGTGCCAAAACAAACCAGCCTTGACAACCTTTTTGACAAAACTGAAACCTTAGGCCTCAAAAGGACATAATTGCATCCCAAGTATGGAAGATATTCTATCCTCCCTATGATTAAATTCTATAAATCGAAAAACTGAAACCTTAGGCCTCAAAAGGACATAATTGCATCCCAAGTATGGAAGATATTCTATCCTCCCTATGATTAAATTCTATAAATCGAAGGTGATACCAATGATAATTATGGTATGCAAACAATTTTTTGGCTCGATTGGAATGGCATGGACTTGCTTGAAGCCTTAGTGTGGTGAGTTGCATTGCGCCTCCCTTTGATCATGATACCATGTGAGCTTGGTTTATTAACTTTAAAAGGTGAGATTAATTTGGAATTCCCTACAGGTGTTTAAAGAAATTCTAACTCCACACCCTGAACAACAATTTGTCAAACTATATGATATATACCTAGAAATCAGAAATGAACATGTGTGTACGAAGTGTATTGTGATACTGAGTAGTCCAGAATGTACCCAGGAACTACTAGCGCAGAATCCCAATTTAGTTAAACAATGACAAGGGGCGGCAGATTGGATCCACACATGTACTACACTATCTAAATATAGGCTTCACCAGGATTTGGCTCAGGAGCATAACAAGTGGGGACATTTAGCACCATACCAAGCGAAATTCCCTAATGGGAATTGGAGAGAGAAATGTATGAGCTGCAGATTTAACCTGCTACTATCAAGGGAAATTCCGAGCATCAGGAATAAATTCTCCCAGTCCCTCCTGTCGCTTCTGTAATGAAGCTTTGGCTTAAGAAACATTAAAGTATATTCTTGTTTATTGCCCCCTGCTTAATAATAGTTGCTGTTTGTTCTTTGGAAAATTCCTTCACAATGTGATGTTGAGAATTAGGTTTTTTTGGAAATATGTTTTTCCCTGAAGCACCTCAAGACTTTTCTTTTCACCTCCTCTGGGTCCTGCCCCACCCCCCCCCCCCCCATTGCCTTACCCCTCTCCCTCCCTTGCTAAACCCCACATCACTGAGATTAATGACCAGAGCCCTTATGTGTCCTTCTGGGTCCTGGCCTTCCCCACCCCAATCACCTTCAGCCTGCGCCCACTCCCAGCACTTGCCTTTGGGTGCCCACTGGCCTGTGTGTCTCACAGGCCTGCACTTATTGCATTAGCAGATATCCACTCTTACCAAGTGATCTCTGCCAGGCACTTAACTCACTCCCTAGCAATTCCGTCTGTCGAACTCCTAGCACTTTCCCCCCTCTCCCTTGTCCCTTTTCTCTCTTTCGGCACTTGCACGTTCTGAATGCTCACAAGGCTGAGCAGGACCACCTCTTTTCTTTCTCTTCATTTCTATTATGTTGCCCTTTGGATCCCATGTTCCCTTCCAGTTGCCCTGGGGGCGCTTTGAAACACAATTTACTTGATGTATAAATGCCTTACAAATGAACAATACATAAATAAAATGAATAAATACATCACAATCTCATTAATGATTGCGGTCTTAACATTTTTGAAATACCTTGAATTTATTAGTCTACAATTTTTTTAGGAAGCATTTAGATATACATGAACCTAGCAGCATTGAACTATTTACGTTTTTAGATCAATGAGTGTTTATGCTCTTAATTGAATTATTTTTATAGGAATTTTAACCTGCTCAGGAAAAAATGTTTCGGTATTGTTGTTTCATTTATGGAGTCTTTTTTAGCTATGGTATAAAAACAAATTAAATTATAGAGGATTCTCTCAGGTTACAATAGACACATGAAAAAATGACCTCTCTGCCTTCATTATTTAGCACAAATCAACCCCTCTGAGGTTTGTCAAACTTCAATGTTCTATAAACGATGGAATAGGAATGTATTGGTCAATAGCAACTGCTGGATCTCTCGCCTCTTTTGATTTGGTAGATCACAGCAACTGCTACAAACCTTAGCAGCCACAGGAAACTCTTGGGAAGATAGCTCAGGGGCAACGCGTTGGCCTTGGAAACAAGACGACGTGGAGCAACACAGGTTTGATCCCTGTGTCCGCGCTTAGAAACCTCTGGGTATTAACACGTTATAAATAGCTAATTATAAAAACTGTTCGGATTATGCTATTGAGTGGATAAACTCGAGTGACAGGAGCGCCATGATCTGCTGGGGTAATGCCTGTTCTGAACTAATACACAATGGGGTTCCTCAAAGGGCATGCCTATCACCTGCCCTTTTTAACATATATATTAAACCTCTGTCTGAGCAATTGGAAACTATGGGATTACATTTCACAAATTAGGCAGATGACTTTCAGGTAGTGATAGACCTGAGCGGAAACTACTCAATTGACTCTGAAAACCGGACCTCCATCTTTGCATCCACCAATAACTGGATGATTAACAACTGGGTGTGCTTAAATTGCTCAAAAACAGAGCTTATTATCTTTGGCTCAAAGCAAGCCAGGGCTAAACTGAGTCATGAATACTCGGGGTTCAAAGTGGAAGGGCGCCTTATCCCAGTATCTGAAAGAGTGAAGACCCTCAGGGTCCTCCTGGAAGCATCCCTTAGTACAGATTCACATGTTAACAGTGTCGCAAAAGATTCCCACTACCACCTAAAAGCAGTGCGCCAGATTAAACCACTAGTCTCTTGTGAGAACGGTGCAGTATTAGAGCCATCATAATGCCACGATTACTGCAATGCCCTGCTCAGTGGAGCAAGCCAAGAACGTTTACAAAAACTACCTGTAATACAGAATGACGCCGTCAGGATTGTGTGTAACACCCAGAGGAGGGAACATGTATGCAATTCTAGGAAGGAACGCCATTGGTTACCGGTGGCATCGAGGGTACGCTTTAAAACTCTCTCATTTACCCATAAATGCCTTTATGGAGAAGCTCCTCAATACCTGAAACAGCTTTTGGCTCTATACAAGCCTAGGCGAAGCCTACGCTCTAGTAAGTCTCAATTGCTCTCTGTTTCCCGCGCTAAGTGAACAAGGGGCAAAGGGAGATCTTTCCCATTCCAAGCAGCCCAGATGTGCAATGCCCTTCCAGTAGACCTATGCATGGAACAAAGGCCTTTGATATTCAGGAAATGTCAAGGAGTTCCCCCCTACTCACCTGGGTACAGTGTTTGCCGGTGTCTTCGATCGCTGCCTTCTTGCGAACGCTCCTGGTCTTGAACAGCGCTGCTCGAGTCTCGTCTGGTTCCAGGTTGCGTTTAGTTCCGGGAGCGCGGAGTCCAGGAATCCGGGAGTCTGGGAAGGCTAGACATGCTCGGAATCAGGAGGGGGGAAAGGGTCAGGAGCGGGTAATAGCACTGGGACAAAGGAAACAATACCACGAGCTACGAACACACGTCTGAGGCTACTCTACAATAGCATTGAGACGCACGGAGCTGCGGAAGGCGTGGTCTATAAATACATCACGCCGCGTTCAGCGCATGGAGCGAGCAAGGTCTTCAGCTCTGGACGGCCATGTTGGAAGTAGTCCGAAATGTAAGCCCCGTTGAGACAAGGACCAGGAGGTCCAAAGGGGGCGTGATCTGAAGTTCATGACAGGAAACGCCTAAAAACCCTACTTTTTGACTAAGTGGACCTTCCTTCCCACCCCCATATCTATGTTTTGTGTCCTGTCTGAACAGAAACGTCCTTGTGTTGATGTGTGCCCTGATTCCTGCGGGCTATGGCACAGTACAAATAAATAAATAAATAGATCCATGCCTCTGAGAATTCAGTTGCAGGAGGAGGGCTGTTTGCATACGCCTCGTTATGGTGATTGACAAGTCTGCTGCACAGTGCATAAACCGGGGTTTAGGAAATCCCGGGCAGATTGCTAATGGGCTTGGCGGGGGTGTCAGATGTGCACGTGGGGGCTGCACTGTGTTCTGAGCTTTGAAGCTAATGAGATCAGGCCTTTATCTCCCTGCCAGTGACTGGAAAATCCCTGTAAGGAAGGGGCTCGTAGACCGGAGGCAGCTATGGTCGCAGCAAAAGCCTTTGACAGCAGGGCCTGACATTTAACCACTTCGCAGAAGGCGTTCTTGTGCACCCTTGTACCAGAGGTCTCATTTGAATGATCATTAAAACGCATACACATGCATGTGCAATTAGGCCACCGACTTACTGCCGCAACGCTACGGCTCTCAAGGGAGTCAATTCAGAAGCCTAAAATATACTGAAACATATGAAAGTATATGACACACAAGGATGACCTGATAACTGAATGCATGTCGCAGGATCCCGCATTTCCAGTCCAAGGATTTCCTTTTACAAATAACTGCCACCTGGTGTCTATATGTTTAAACGTATTCAATGGAGGTCAGCGAAGAATAACTACCAACGTTTCATATTTTTATTAAAAAACTGTTTGGAGTCTTATGTGGCTTCTTTCAATGTTTTTAAAGAATTGTCTACAAAAAATGGTATCTCCAAATGCACTCTATTATAGTTCAAAGTTGACATGCTCTCCCAAGATCATTATTTGGACTAGTCTGGCTCTAGAGGGCTAATGGGTGTACTCAAGGCAGTCATGCAGCAGTCACGGTTTCCCTGGCTGTGCTTCAAAGATGAACTGGTACAGTAAGATGCTCAAGCAGCCCCTTGTCTTCATCACGGTTAACTTCAAGGAGTGAAGTCAACACTGGTGAAAGTTTATAGGTTTCAGATGAATGTAAAAGAAAGGCTTCCATGTGTTAATATCCCCGCAAAAATATCGCGATACAAAAATATCACCATACTTTTGCGGCGATATTGACCCATGGACCCTGTGGGGGACACCCGCGCAACCCCTGTATTATTTTTAAATGTGCGGGGGACACCCGCGCAACCCCCGCTCCCACAAAATATTGCCTACAGCGAGACAAACGGCCAAATGTACGGCGATATTTTTGGTGGGGATATTTTGTAGGCATACCAAAGAAAGTCTTCATCCCAGTTCCAATTATCATCATACCACCAATCTGAAGAAGAGCTTAAAAAGAACCCGGTCTTGCCAAGTCTGGTCCCTCTTGGGTCTTATAAAATTAGACTGCTCCCTTTCCCGCCAAAAAGGACTGGCTAAGCAACGCACAAAGAAGGCAGACAATGGGGAATCTTCAGCATTCCTTTAAATGACACTGTAAATGTGTAATACCTCATACACAGGACCTCACATTGTTACGGCGAGTTTGCAAAGGATAGTGGGTAGGCAAAGGTCTTGCTAAAAGACATCTACATATACACAGTCATTTTAAAAATGCACTCACTTTCTGGGGGTGAAATTGAAATAAAGCAGAATTAGATTATGAAATGTTAATATTACACATGATGCAATCACATGCTTTGGATTGTCTGGGTGGCCAGGCCTTTTCAGATTGCTCCTTTCAGCAAGAAACATCAATTAACATTTGCAGCCACTTTGTTTTTAAGCAAATCACAACCTAATATAATATGAAGCAATAACAACCTGTATGGCGGTAGAAGCTCATCAATGTGCTTTGGTTGCCCAGTATTACACTGAAAATTGGGCCTCATTACACGGATGGCGGTGAACCATGGCGCTATTAGCGCCATGGTTCATGCCGGTAAAATACCGGCACTGCCTTGGTAGAAAGGGGAATTACCGCCCTATTCCAAGGTTGGTGGGGCGGTAATTCCCCCTTCCACCATTGCCCTTCCCCATTCCCATTTTTGCCCCATAGGGATCTATGGGAATGGGGAAGGTGCTAATTACGGTACCGCAACAGTTACTTCAACCACCCCACTAGATTACCCCACTACATGCCCTTATAACGAATGGGCACTTATCTATAGTCTTCCCAAGCAATCCGGATGCAACCCATCCCCAGGGGTGGAGGGGTTAAGCCTCAGTAGTACGACGAGGAAGAGGAAGACTAGGAGTAATGGAGATGACCAGCAAGTAATAAGAGCAATTGCTTCACATGCATCTGATTTCCAGTTCTTAATCTTTTAAGCATACCAACAGAACAGCAAAGTCGCTCAGGCAGAGACCACACAGGACACAGATACTGCACAATTACTGACATCTTTAATGAGCTGTCCTGCACTCAGGACTAAGTGAGCAATCCCCTGGTCTTCCTGCCTTGGAAGGAGGAACCCATAGTGTTGCACAAAAGAGAAAACAGCAGCGCAAGTGGCTGCCCTGCAAAGCTCCGGGACTGCTGTTCAGCCACCCCTTAGCAGATCGCCCCCTAATCCCAGGAAAACACTGCACACTTCACAGGCTGTGGCCAAAACGATAGTTATCTTCAGCTAGTGGCCGATAGGCAATAGAGGGGCTCTCCTACTCCTCCAGGAGATTCCAAAAGTCACAAAAAAGGCTGAGTACTGAAAAGTTAGGGTTCTATCGCAATAAGTATTTTTGTTGTTGTATTTTTATTGTGCTTTTTTTTATAGCGCCTTTGTCCAAAGCGCTTTCAACAGTACATTCAGCAATGCAAGTCAGTGTTCAGATACTGCCGGTATCAATCAATCAGAGGACTGAACAAGGTACGTTTTTAGAGAAGAGCGGAGCAGAGGATAAGAAGTAATAGAGCAAAGAGACAGAGGAAGCAGGTTCCAGTGAAGAGGGGCAAGGTGCTGAAAAGAACAAAAGCGGGATTGAGCACAGAAGAGAGGGGGAACATTAAGCCTAAAAAGACCAGCAGAGCCGAGGGGACGAGAAGGAGTATAGAATGAGAGGAGAGATGCAAGATAGTCGGGGCGAGTCCATAAAGAGATTTAAAAACTAGGCAAAGAAAGTTATATTTAAGCTGAGAGTAGAAAGACAGCAATCCGAGTGAAGTAAGAGAAGGAGAGATTGAGTCTCGATAGGAGAGAAGGAAGAGTGAACGAATAGAAGAGTGATAGATTGATTTAAGAGGAGCAAGACGTGAACAGGGAAAATCAAAGAACAGAACAGAACAGTAAAATAGTCGGGAGAAAATTAATGAAGCTACAAGAAGCTTTGTGGCATGAAAAGTAGGAAATGGGTGGACTTTGCGAATATTGTAGGGATGAAATCGACAGGCACGCAATGTAAGGGAGATATGATGGACACGGAAAGTTTAGAGTCGAAGTAAAGGCCAAGATTGCGAGCAGAAATAGAAGAGGGACGAGACTGGGACAAGAGAGTGTTGGTGGGAAAGAATAGTACTTCAGTCTTTCCGGCATTTAAAGTGAGGAAATGAGAGGTCATCCAGGATTTAATAGCAGAGAGACAGGATGAGAGGGTGTGACGAATATCAGGAGTGAAAGATGAGAAGGAAAGAAAGAGCTGAGTATCATCAGCATAGAAGTGGTGTGATACTCCAGAAGATGAAATAATAGGGGCAAGACAAGAAGTATATAAGGAAAATAGAAAAAGACCAAGGACTGACCCTTGAGGAACAACATGGTCTGGTGAAAAAAACGGAGAGGTGTTGCCGCCCCAGGAGACAGCAAAAGTACAGTTAGTTAGATAGGATGAAAAGCACAACAGAACAGACCCACGAAAACCAAAGGAGGAGAGAGAGTCAAGAAGCAAAAAGTGATCCACAGGGTCAAAAGCAGCAGACTGGTCAAGAAGGATGAGAACAGAAGAGTGTTTCGAATAACAAGCTGTAAGAAGAGAATTAAGCACGCAGGTCAGGGCTGTTACAGTGGAATGGCGGGGACGAAAGCCAGACTGTGTGGGGGGAAGGAGAGATATACCAGACATGAATGTTGAAATTTGTGAATAAAAGGGCCGCTCAAGAAGCTTAAATAGAAAAGGTAAGAGGGATATAGGATAAACATTTGAAACAAGAAGGGGATTAGCTGTAGGTTCTTTAGGATAGGAGTAATGATTGCATGTTTGAAAGCAGAAGGAAAGGTCAAGGTGGTGAGACAGATGTTAAAAAAGGAGGTAAGAAAGGGTACCAAATGTGAGTAGATTTTAGGAATAAGTAGACAAGGAATGGGGTCAGTGGGGGCAGCAGTTGGGTGAGCTTTGGCCAAGAGAAGAGCCACTTCAGAATCCGATACAGGAGCAAAGGTAGACACAGTATTGGAAGGAGTAGGAAAAGGTAGGGGGGGGGAGTTATAAGAAGGTGACAAAAGGATAGCCTGATGTAAAGAATGCACTTAGGAAGAGAAGAAGTTGGCAAGAACAGATGCGGATAGGGATGAAGTAATGGAAGGATCAGGTATAGGAGGAGAAAGAAGCTGAGTTAAAGTTTGAAAAAGAAGACGAGGGTGAGTAGATCGACTGCAGAGAAGATCAGAAAAATAAGTGCCCTTAGCAGACTCAATGCAGTTGTTGTAGAGGGCATAGAAGAAAAATAGGTAGCATGGTTAGCGGGAGAACATTGTTTGTGCCAGCGTTTTTCGAGGCAGCGAAGACGACGGCGCATAGAAGTGATATGAGAAGAAAGCCAGCGTTGGGTAGGTTTGAGAGTAGGCTGAAAGGTTGAAAGAGGGTAGACTTGATCAAGGCTAGAAGCAAGGGGTGAGGAGAGAGTGGACGTTGCTTCGTCAGCGGAGAGGGTAGAAAAGTGTGTGAGAGATGGAAGAGAGTTTTTTGCAGGTGTCGTAGAAGAGTGAGGAATTGAAGTCGCGTAGGTCACGCCTATAGAAAGTATTACTAGAAGAAGTAGGTGGAAGGAGAGAAGCCGAAAGTAGGAAATGATCTAATAAATAGACAGGCAAAGCGGATATGGAGGAAACAGTAAATGACAAAGTCAAAATCAAGTCGACAGTAGAACCAGAAGTATGAGTGGGAGGAGTAGGAAGTGGAGAGAGTAGATATGAGTCAAGTATTGATAGAAAGGGGGAAGTTGTGTGAGTAAAGGAAAGATGGAGACGAAAAAATCTCCAAGCAAGACAAGAGGAGTACGACTGGGTGAAATGTGACCGAGAAGATGGTCAATGTCCTCGCAGAATGATCCAAGGGGGCCAGGTGGGCGATAAATGATGAGAAATAAGATAGCATGAGGAGCAGTGAAAATTTTATACATGAATTTGAATGAAGAATATTCCGGTAAGGGCACAGGAGAAGGAACAGATAAGCAGTTAGGACGATATAGTAGACCAACAACGCCACTGCGTCCATTGGTTCAAGGGACATGGGCAAAGGAGGATAGAGAGGAAATAAGCGAGCGGGTACAGTTGAGTTATGTGAGAGATTCCATGTTTCAGTTATACAGAGGAAATGAAGATGTTAATTGTAGGAATAGGTCCAATACTGCAGTGGTCTTATTTCAGAACGAACTCGCATTCCATAGTCCAAGGTCGATAGCAGTGGAAGCGTCAACAAGTTGTGGATAGATAAGATTGGGATTGAAACATAAGTCAGTGGAGCGACAGTCTGATTGAGAGATAATAGAAGGCGAACGGTTAAGTATGGATACAGTCATGGAAATAATTAACGGTACCTTGATGGTAGTCCAGACTCCAGAGAGAGGTTTCCGGGATGGTACTGGGAGGAGCAAGCAGGCGGGGTGTAGCATGCCTACGAGGTCATAGGCCGCGGAAACGTCACGGACAGCTGCATACAACTAAGTCCCACTTAGCTCACTTCGCCGCGGCTTCGCTTGGAGGCGGGTATTCCAAGCCATGCGAGCAAGCGGGAACGAGGCAGGAGGGCATGGCCTCTTGGGGTTGGTAGTGGATGACTCGCAACCAACAACTGTGCCCCTGAAGCAAATGCCGGCAAGCAGAGGGCCCACTGATGTAGACCGCTGTTCTCCTGCACAGCGGAGTGGCCCAGCCCGCACGCAACTATGTGCAGATGACAGAGTCCAACAGATGAGACAGAGCAGGCACGATTCCCGGACTGCAGACAGCAGGATCCCCACTTGGCTCACCTCGCTGCGGCTTTGCCTAGAGGCGGGTATTCCAAGCTGCGGCGAGTGAGAACGAGGCAGGTGGACGTGGCCTCTTGGGGTTGGTAGTGGTTGCCTGGCAATCAACAACTGTGCCCCTGAAGCAAATGCCGGCAAGCGGAGGGCCCATTGATGTAGACTGCTGTGCTCCTGCACAGCGGAGTGGCCCAGCCCGCACACACTGATGTGCAGATGTCAGAGTCCAACAGGTGAGACAGAGCAGGCATGATTCCCAGACTGCAGACAGCAGGTTCCCCACTTGGCTCACTTCGTAAAAAGGATCTGTTAGGTGTGCCATTATACCATCTTCATACTCATTCATATTCTCCGGAACCGGCAGAATGATAATCTCTTGTGCAAGATGTAACATGACAGAAAGAGACCACCTTTGACCTGAAGGAATGGGCAATATCTCAAGATGATAGCATTAGGAGAAACTAGCATTTAGGGGGATCATATGAGCGCCTTGAAACACTTGCCTTGTGTACATGCACTTTACAAATAAATATTACCATTTCCATTTAAGGTCCCCCAATACAATATGCCGAAGTGATGGTACCAGAAATGGTTTCTCTCTCTTCAGTGAGAAGAACTTGGCACTGAAGCACCTACAAGAGTGTGGAGATGGCAAGTCGGAAACTCTTCAACAAGCGAGAAACAGGGAGATGCCAACCCCTACCCTTCGATTGTGGCCCACTGTGCCTGGAGATAACCCCAGGTCAAAGGAACTGGCAAAATGTTGCGACCCTGCACTCACGGGCCAGGACCTCTTGCTTTCCTCCACCATGGCACAACAAAATCCCAGTGACAGGCATACAATGTAAGGATCGCTGGTTTACGAGGGCCCTGCAATGAGGAAGACACTCTTTTATAAATTACCATTTCATTAACCCTTCCCTCTCAAGAGTCAGACCTCCCTGTGCCAACTGCTCGACATCTGGGAGCCTTTGGGGCTGAGAACTGGAGTAGACCCCTTTGGCAGCGGTAGAGGTTGAAGAACTGCAGAATGAACCAGATGCACAAACCAGAATCTCCTGGGCCGCCAGAGAGCTTACAGGATCCCCAGATATCTACTGCCCCTGTTTCTCCAGATCATCTTGGAAATGGGTGGGGAGGCATAAACTAAAGTCTTCAGCCATGAAATGGACCAGGCATCAATCCTCCAAGCACCATGTTGCTCAATTCTTGAATAGAATAGAGGAAGTCTAGAGGTTAAGTGCCCTCCCCTTATAGGGGCATGGGGTGGAGTCTAGCCTTTCTAGTAAGGTAGATGAACTGAATGTCGGGGAGGCGGGGCACCCCCAAAGAGCTACTGGGATGAGGAACAGGGATGTGTACGTAGTGGACACGGGAGGATGAGGGTTTCATTGCACTGCTTCCTTGTGATCACCGTCCACACTGCCCAGGCCCCTTGCACACTTCCACTTCTATAGACCACGCCTCAGGTAAAGTTTGATTTATAAGCAATTCCCTGAATAAGAGGTCTCGTGTGACTTTGGGAAAGGACACTCTTTCCTACCACTTGAAGCACTGATCTTTTTTAAATCTCATTTAACACTTGGGCCTAATCCGAGAAGAGGGAGAACACACCCATTGTGGAGCTTTGTCTCGCCTGGTGGGAACGACCACCTGCATGCTTTCCAGTCGACTCTTTTCACTGACTAGTTCCTTACTCTCGTTCCAGCTGCTTTTTTTTCACTCTGTTCATTTATTTTTGTGTTGATTTAACGTGCTGGCAGATGGAACAATACACCGTCGTCTGCAAGCTGCTTCAGCGGTTACCGAGTCACAACCATTGAGAATGTCCTTACCCTTCCTGGGTTGCTAAATTCTAAAGATGAACTATAAACATCCACCCTCCTCACCTTAGCCATTAGTATGCGACTGTGCACATGGCCGACCCCGATCTCGCTTTGTTATAGTACCTTCCGGAATGGACCACTCTCTACATAGTTATTTAAGATGCTATGATGCTATGCTTTTGGGGTCAATACCACACTCCACTCCAAATGCAGTGTCTCTCTGCACCATCAGACCAAATAAAAGGAAGGTGGTGTTGGGGGCTGGATTAGTGGATGGAAAATGAAAGATAGCTTTGTTGTGTTGTTGATGTGTGCCGTTTGGAAGTACCCGGGTACTGTATGCAGGTATGTTTTGATTTGTGTCTGCAGCACTTGAGGTATATGGAACCAGAAGGGTGCGTTGTGTGCTCATAGTGAGAGGGAACATTGGAATATGTTAGCAGCAGAGATATCAAGCTTTGATGTTTAATGTATTTTGGAAAGCAATTATTAGTTTGTTATGTGTGGTACTTAGTAAGTAACCATATTATGTGGTGGAAAGTAGAATTTGAGCACCTTAGTGCAGGAAGCGGTCAGTGGCGACAACAACAGAGATTTGGAGCATCTTGTCCGGAGTAGTCAAGCCATTAGAGGTGCACCTCATAGTACAGATCTTGTGAAGAGAAGTCCTGGAGCAGGCTAGTTTCCTGGTAGCCCTGGGAGCGAACAACGTGCACCACTTGGGTTGAAATGACAGTGGAAGAAAAGGGGAACATATACAGTGGAGACCATGTCACAGTGGTATCAGGTAATATTATCCCCACCAAAAATATCGCCGTATATATGGTCATCGGGAACGCCATAGGTGATATTTTTGAAGCGGATAATTTAAGGGAGCAGTGGTTGGGGGGTGTCCCCCGCAAGGTCCATGCCTCAATATCACTGCAAAATATGGCAATATTTCTGTATCGCAATATTTTTGCGGGGAAAATAACACATGGAACCGTCACAGTGTAGCAGTGGATAATATACTGCACTAACCTGCAGTGAGGTAAATTAAAGTGGAGCAAAAAAACCGAGGCATTGAGAATACATGGGTGTTAAATCATAGTGGGGGAACAAATGAGTAAAAGACACAGCAGCGCAAATCATGGTGGGAGACATAGCAATCAGGCAAACAGACAACAGCTTTTGTCTTTGGCCTTCGCTGGCTGTCCGGTCAAGGCTGCCCTGGGTGCAATTGAGTTATAGACTATACCCTTGTCATGAGACACAGAAGACCGGCCAATCAGTATTGTGATGCACCAATTAGTCTAAGAAAGGGTTGGAAGGACACCCAGGATCAGGGATTTCGCACCCACATAGATGCTGCAAATATTGTTTTCACACGCTGGTGGAGCAGCCTTTAACACAGCGAGGTTCTGGGCTCAAGCAAGGATCAACCAGCAAGGCAGCGGGTGTATGGCCTCTGTGTCGCAGGCCACCTTCCACTGATGAATGAGGAGCAGGATACCTGGATAACACCTCAAGAGGGCGTGGGAAGGCTTCCAGATAAGAGATTTTACAGTGCACTTAAAAGAACACAGAAGTACCACCAATGTTGTCCCTTACCAGTGGTGCTGTCTCGGATGCAGTGAGGTCTGGGGCTCAATTTAAGCATACCTGGATATAAGACTGTAGCTTGGCGTTCCGAGTACACTGATCTCGTTATTTTCTCGCTTTGCCCCCTAGTGTGTTAAAAAATATCCCCTTTAAACTATGGCTGCAAAGTGTAAGGGAGCATATGATGCAGGGAAAGAAAGAGAACTGTATTAGGTGGTGCATGAACTGAACAGATGTACATTTCAGGGTGTTGTCCTGTGAACACCTTCACTGCATTAAAATCTATAGACACAGTGGTTCCTGAATATTATTATTATATATTATACATTACTCATATATTCATACACAGGCTGCCCCCTGGGCTAAGCCACATAATTTGTATCCTGCGCTAGCTACCCTCTGCTCTGTCGATCATATTTTTCCTTTTTCCCTCCAAGCTTCAATACCAAAGACACATACTTTTACAAATTCAGACCTTTTGGATGTGCTAATGCTTGTCTCATGTGGTGTGGTGAGTTGCGAGAACTCCCCATCATGTTATGTGAGGCCGTGTGCAGCTAGGGTCTAGCTTAGCCCGGCCTTTGCAAAAACAAACAGGTGATGGCTGGAAGGTTTAGAATGAATCTTAACCACTGGCATTGCTCTGGGCAACCCTCCAGACCATTGTTCTTCGCCTGCCAAGCCATTACAGAAGGAGAAAGACTATGTGCAAATCAGGCTTGGTCCCACCCCAAAAGGGGCAGTCCAGCCTTTGGGCTGGACTGCCCCTTTTGGGGTGGGACCAAGCCTGATCACATCCCTTCTGCACGAGACCACAAGCATCCCCAAACATGTTTCGGCCTTGTTGGGCCTCATCAGTGAGGAGAAGCTTGGGTCTCTAGGCCCAGCAGGCACGGGACCAACGTCTGGGCATACCTGTCCCACTCGGGGTGACAAAGCAAAAACAAAGAGGTGATGGCTGGTAGGTTTAGAATGAATCTTAACCACTGGCATTGCTCTAGGCAACCCTCCAGACCATCGTTCTTCGCCAAGCCATTACAGAAGGGGAAAGACCATATTCCAAATCAGGCTTGGTCCCACCCCAAAAGGGGCAGTCCAGCCCGAACTGCTAGGTCACATCCCTTCTCCACAAGACCACAAGCATCCTCAAACATGTTTCGGCCTTGTTGAGCCTCATCAGTGAGGAGTAGCTTTGGTCTCTAGTCCCAGCAGGCACGGGACCCATGTCTGGGCATACCCGTCCCACTCGGGGCGACAAAGCAAAAACAAAGAGGTGATGGCTGGAAGGCCTTTACCTGATGTGCATCGCAGAGGTTGGAAGGAGTGGGATTAAGCAGGCTCGCCAGCCCCATAAAGGTGTTACAGATCCCTACTTCTCAAAAGTCAACGAGAATAACATCAGAGAATTCTGAACAAGACCCAGTACAGAACTTACAGGCACTGCCTCACTACTTGGAAGCAAATCGAAGCATAATAAAGTAACCGCTTGATAGATTGCTGGTGCTGAAAGAAAAACCTACAGGTCAACCAGCATAGTGCTAGCGTTTGGCGGCACAAAGCCCACATGTCAGAAACAAAGAAGGTTCAGAAAGTACAAACCGAAAGTTTTGGACGACCACAGTCCTCACAGTTGGGTAGAACTGCAGCCAAATACCTAGGATTGCCATCCAGTGCATGCAGAACATCCGGAATGCCTGTGTACGAACCAGGGGCATTGCAAGAGGGTGGTGACACTGCAAGTCACAGTTCTAGATGCAAAAGGAACAGGTGAGGGAAATCTCCCACCTAATCAAAGCCAGCACAGGGATTTAACCTGAAACTGTGAAAAGCCACCTGAAAGGTCAAAACAAGTGCCAATTGCCAGTAAGAACTATAGAAGAGAGGGAAAGAAGGAGAGGCATGGAGAGCAATTAAGCCATTTCACTTCTAAACCGTCCCTAGATACATGGCACCACGCTACCTAGGAAGAGATCATTTATGCCTTGGCGCACCTGTAACAGCTAATCTGGAAAGGGCTAACCCAGAGTTTTCACCCACAAGAAGGTGGACCTAGTGGATGGTGCTGTGCCAATGAAAAGGAGGCCTGAAGGTGAAGTCCTTCTTTAACCTGAAAAAAACCCTAGTTGGAGGGTGAAACAATAGCGTCTGTCTGGAAAGGGCCCTGAATGGGGGCTGTGGGGAATACCCATTGAAGTAAATTTGTAGAACCCAAGGTCTTTGAGAGACCTTCTGTAAAAGCTAATGATATCCAGAGGTCTACCTGGGACCTACCTTGAAAGTTGATGAAATTTGAAGGTCTGGAAAACCCCATTGAAAATTCTGAATGAAACCCAGATCGGGAGAAACCTGAGATATGCAAGGAATGTTATCAAGAGGTTTAGTGCGCATAGAAGAAACTGGAGGCAGCAGGAAAGCTGAAAAGCAGCCTGATAAAAGAAAATTAAGAGTGTGGCACCTAGGAGAAGTCTTCGGAGAGCTGGTGAAAGCAGAAAGACTGTACAGAGCCCAGACTGTGAGTAAACACTGGAAGAGCCGTCCTGGGAAAACCTATTTGGAATGCTTAATTAGTTTAAGGTTGGACATTTGAGACTAGGGTTTTGGGAGCTCTTGCGGGCTGAACAGTCCAACATTTGTAATCCCAAAGTATCCGGGAGGCTGACATTCTTGTGAAGATTAGGCTTTGGAACATTCTGTTGGCCACATCGTTTGGAATTTAGTTTACAGAACTAGCACCTTGTACTCTCACCTTAGAATGGCTGTGTCATTTGTACGTATTCGAGAATGCCCTAAAGCAATTATGTTAACTGTGGAGAGTTCATCCGCTAGGGGGATTCCCGCCTGATTTTTTCCAAAATTTTAGGAGCTCTAGTAAATAAATTCTGCCATGGTCAGATCTGATGAACAGTCACACTTTCAGACAGCTCTCCCATCTTTATAAACTGGTGTTGGGGTTGTTCCCAGATGCGTTTGCTGGCCGTAGAGTGCATTATTGATCTTACAAACGTCCACATTTGGGACACCATCAGTATACTTGCTGCTGGGCAGGAGTTAATTGCATACAAGCCTGATTAAATAGATGTAACAGACAAGATGGATGAACAGACAAAGTGGAATGAACAGAGTAAATAAAACGGATAGAATAGATGGCACAGATGGAATACTCGATCTCAACCGCTTTACTGGTAACCACCATATCACACTACCACGCTTACTCTCTCCTATACACCACCACTCAACAAGAACACAGCGATACTAGGACACATTCGGTATAGCTGTTCTCATGCGAACACCTGCAACATACTCCTCATCATCCTAACTAAACACAGCTTGCACACCTAACACAGCCAGAAATCAGTCTGAGTGTCCACCCTCCAGAATTGAACACACACAACTGACCGCCCCACCACCACACCTACGGCTAAGAAGCAGCTATCATGCAACTGCCACACCGGCTGCACACCCATATCAGGTGCACCCACGCACCCTATGACTCTCTCTCCCTCTCTACTGACTTCAACTACGGTTCCCGAGGGCGTTCAACCTCTCCCACTGTCTCTTCACCCTGATGGAGCCTTCTTCCCTCTGCCCTCCGGCCCTCCATCGCGCCCGGACCAACATCATGATGCGTATTTTCTGGGGGTAAGGAACGCTACAATTTGAGGACAAAATCGCGCTATTACGACCGACCCTGTTTATTTTTGGAATTTGCACTACAAATTGTGCAGCGTTTACTTTGGCTGGTGTGACCAGCATGGTATGTTTTCATCACCTGCATTGGGACTAAAATGACTTTTATTCGCAATTTTGCCATGCCTACATGCCCGTGTCAACCTCTGTGCCCCCCTTGCCCCTATGTCAACCTCTGTTTAGGCCATTCCAAGAGGGCTGTGTCCTCTTTGTTGTTGCCACACTGTTCTGGTGTGAGCCAGCCCCTGCCTCCCCTCCCATTGGCTGCCTTGGCCCCTAATAGCCAATGGCTGCAACCGGGAGGTGGGAGCCGGCCACAGCATTCCAAACCCCACTTCTAAGGCCCTGTCTACCCCTGTCCACCACGGGACGCTGCAGGGACCCTGCATGTTGGGTATGTAACCCCGTATCAACCTCTGGGCCATGCTTGCCCTGGTGTCAACCTCTGTGCCCCCCTTTCCCCCGGTGTCAACCTCTGTGGCCCCCCTACCCTGTGTCAACCTGTGCCCCCTTGCCCTCATGTCAACCTCTGTGCCCCCCTACCCTGTGTCAACCTCTGTGCCCCTTGCCCTCATGTCAACCTCTGTGCCCCCCCATGCCCGTGTCAACCTCTGTGCCCCCCTTGCCCCTGTGTCAACCTCTGTGCCCCCCCTTGCCCCCTGTGTCAATCCTCTGTGCCCCCTTTGCCCCCTGTGTCAATCTCTGTGCCCCCCTTGCCCTTGTGTCAACCTCTGTGCCCCCCATACCCCTGTGTCAACCTCTGTGCCCCCTCTTGCCCCCGTGTCAACCTGTGCCGCCTCATGCCCCTGTGTCAACCTCTGTGCCCCTCCCTTGCCCCCATGTCAACCTCTGTGCCCCCCTTTCCCCTGTGTCAACCTCTGTGCCTCCCATGTCCCCCTGTGCCTCCCATTCCCCTGTGTCATCCTCTGTGCCCCTCTGTGCCCCCATGCCCCTGTGTCAACCTGTGTGCTCTCTACCCATCCTGGACCTTTCCCCCCTCTTTCTCCCCTCCCTCCAGCCCCCTCCCTCTCTCTCCCTTACCCCATCTCTACCTCCTACCTTCTCTCCCTCCCCCTGGAAAACCCTGGCACTACCCCAATTGCCACCTGGCATAGTAATTGTAGCTGCTTGTTTTTTTTTTTACCAGCGTGCCCTAGCCTACCCTCCCTCTCTCCTACCCCTGTTTCCTGTTTATGGTCGGCACTACCCCAATTGTCGTCAGGCATAGTAATTTGTAGCTGCCTGCCCTCTGTAGTTATACTACCCCCACCCCCCTCCCTTTTCCTTTCTATTTCCTATGCCCTTACTCTTATCACTGTCCCCTGACCATGATATGAGCTTGTCTGTCCCCTTTTGCCCTCCTTGTCCTCTCCTCCCTCCCCCCCAGTACTACCTTGATCAGACGCTGACCCTCCTTAAGATAGTCACTTGTTCTTCCTCTACTCTTCCCTTCTGACCCCTGCCCCCTCCGCCCCTCCTCCTTCCACTCCTTGAGTCACTCTTGCACTGCAACAATTGCTGTTAGGCATAGTAATTCTACTGCTAGTTATGTCTCCTTTTCTCCCTCCCTCACTTCTCCCTAAATGTTTTTCACGCACTTGTACTATCTGTTATGATATGATAGTTTTTCTCACATTCTGTATTTGTTTCAAGGACCTTTAAGAATGTAACTGTATTCTCCCATGTTCCCTCCCTCCTTGAAGCGCTTTGAAACACATTGTGTATAGGCGCTATACAAATAAACAATCAACACAATACAATACCAGCGCTTTCAGATCATATCAATGATACATAAGGCGTTATATAAATGCCAAATACATACCACCTGTGTCCACCACCACTGAAAATGAGCCCCCCAGTGTAAAATCTGTGGTTTGCAATTCTTCTACCACCATTTTTAATGCTACTATGCCAAATGTGTTACCACCGGTGTCCACCACCACTGAAAATGAGCCCCCAGTGTAAAATCTGTGGTTTGCAATTCTTGTACCACCATTTTGAATGCTACTGTGCCAAATGTGTTACCACCAGTGTCCACCACCACTGAAAATGAGCCCCCCAGTGTAAAATCTGTGGTTTGCAATTCTCTACCACCATTTTGAATGCTACTATGCCAAGTGTGTTACCACCAGTGTCCACCAGCACTGAAAATGAGCCCCCCAGTGTAAAATCTGTGGTTTGCAATTCTTCTACCACCATTTTGAATGCTACTGTTCCAAATGTGTAACCACCTGTGTCCACCCCCCCAGCCACTACCGAACCACATCTTAAATGCGCCTTGATTAACGCTAGATCCATCAATGCCCACGCTTTAGACATCCACAACCTCCTAACCACCCATGACCTCGATCTGCTCATGATCTCAGAAACATGGCTACACGAGGCCTCTGGCCCGGCACTCGCCCTCGCACTACCACCTGGATACTCCATCACTAGACAAGATCGTCTCTCCAAAGGTGGAGGTGTAGCAATTACTGCCAAAGACTGCCTTTCTGTCAGGAAGGTAGAGAAATCCTTGCACAACAGTGACTACCTCCAAGTCAAAATTAACCTATCTCCCCAATGTACCATTGCTGTCCACATTGTCTACCGCCCCCCAGGCCCAACAGGTGACTTCCAAGCCTCTATCACCCACCTCCTCTCTGACAACCTCAAAAATCAATCAAAAGCCATTCTCCTTGGGGATGTTAACCTATGTCCCCTGGACAGGAAGGACCAGCAGCCAAATCCCTTGACTCAGCCCTCAAGGCTCTGGGGTACAAGAACACCATCTTTAGCCCAACCCACACCCAGGGCAGAACCCTTGACTGGATTGCGCAACATAACTGCCCACTTATCATCACTGGAAACTCTCCCACCCCATGGTCAGACCACCACATCATCACCTTCAGCATCCTCACCACCTGCTCCACCACCCCCCCACCCCAACCACTGCCACCCTGCCTTGCCAGAAGCTCCCGCCAACTCACTAAGGAAAAGCTACTGCTTTGCCTCCAAGACCCAGCCTTCAGACCCCCTTTCTCCAAAGACCCAGAAACACTCGCAACAGCCTACGAAGTTGCCATCAAAGCAGCCATTAATTCCATTGCCCCCCTTAAACCCTGTAAATCCAAACCCACCACCCACTCCAACTCCTGGTTAACCCCGGACCTCCTCGCACTCCGCATTGAAAAAAAGGCCGCTCTCACTCAGTGGCAAATGTCTCACTCCGACAAAGACAAGATGACTTTTAAATCATGCTCCACTAGATATAAAAAAGCAATCACCCTAGCTAAAGCCAAATCCTTTGAATCCAGAATCTCTGAAGCACAATCCAGCGCTAAAGAAATCTTTTCCATTTTTAGGGAGCTTGAAACACCTAAGCCCGCCCCCCAGAACTTCACCAAAGACAAGGCCTGGTGTGATGATATACAAACAGCCGTGAAAAATAAATTGAGCCTGCTCCAAAACAAAATACTAGCCACGAAGCAAGCCCTACCCAACACACACACCCCTGTCCCACCACCAGCCCCGGACCCCTCCAACCTTTCTCATTCAAACCCATTCTAGAAAAAGACATCACCAACATAATGAGGAACATCAAACCCTCCAATTGCAAAGGTGATGCATCCCAGCCACCATTATCAAAGACTGCGCTGAAGCGCTAGCTCCTTTCCTTACAGCCTTTGTAAACGCCTCCTTTGCTACTGGGAAAATCCCAGCCTCCCTCAAGGAAGCCTGGGTCCGCCCTCTCTTAAAAAAAACAACTCTCGACCCCACATCCCCCAACAACTATAGACCTAGCACCACTGTCCCTTTCCTCCTCAAAATACTGGACAAAGCAGCCTACCTGCAGGTTCAACACTTCATTGAAGAGAACAAACTCCTAGGACTCCGCCAATCAGGCTTCCGCCCCAGACACGGGACTGAAACCGCCCTACTTGACCTGAAAAACCAAATGAACGATGCCAGAGACATGGGCAAATCAGCACTTCTCTTACTTCTTGACCTATCCGCGGCTTTCGACCTCGTGGATCATGACGTCCTATGCCATCACCTCTACTGCCAAATTCTCCCCTGAAGCCACAGCATGGATCACTTCCTTCCTACAAGACAGAACCAGGCAAGTATTCTCGGACTTAGCATCCGCCTCACCTACTATCATTCTCTGCGGTGTACCCCAAGGCTCCTGCCTCTCACCCACCCTCTACAACATCTTCACACGACCACTTTTTCTCATCCTCGACGCCATGGGCATTTCATACACTAACTACGCAGAAAACACACAGATCATCCTCACCCTCACTGGCAACTATGACACTGACTCCATGACCCTGAACAACCTCGACAACACCATCCAAGCCTGGATGGCAGACAATAGACTATGCCTCAACTCAGACAAGACTAAACTCCTTTTGGTAGGCTCACCTGACACGCTGAAAAATCTAGACTCCCAATTCAGTCATTTCACCATAGACTCCATCAAAATACCTGTCTCAGAATCAGTCAAAACCCTTGGAGTCTACTTGGATTCCAACCTATCCATGGATAAACAAGTCAACGCTATAGCCTCTGCAGCTGCATACCATGCCAAACTCATCAACGCAGTCAGGCCCTTTCTCTCCAAAGAGAACTGCACTAACTTAGCCAGAGCCATCACTGGATCTGGGCTTGACTATTGTAATGTACGCTTTCTAGGCACCTCTAACAAAAACCTAGAGAGGTTACAAATCATTCAGAATAGTGCTCTCCGTGCAGCCCAAGGCATTGCCAAAAGAGAACACATCTCGGAGGCCAGAAAACTAGCACACTGGCTCCCAATAAAAGAAAGGATCATCTTCAAGACTCTGACTCTGACCCACAAGTGCATTCACCTTACTGCCCCTGACTACCTCTCTCAAAGGATCCATCCCGTCTCTTCTACAAGGCCAACCAGATCACCATATACTAACATGCTCTCTGTGCCATTAGTAAAAAAAATCAGAGCTGGCGGATCCAGCTTCCCATATCTCGCACCCACTCACTGGAACGCCCTACCCCCCACAATCCGAGGTGAGGCATCCCTCAGCACCTTCTGCAAAACCATGAAAACCATCTTATTCACATAAGATGCCTCGCACCAGTCGAATACATCTCATATGTTCCTAATACATAAACTGTATTGTAATGACCAACTGTACCAACCAAAATGTCAGCTCTATGCTTTGTCGAATTCATAATGTACCACTGAATGACTCTATGTCTGTAACTAAGCTCTTGCAAGTAACAGCTCCTCAATGCCCATGGGTTACTTGCGCGCTATATAAATATAAATAAGTAAATAAATAAATAACATAACATAACATAACAAGGACGAGTGAAGCCTTATAATAGTAGGTTAAGAACTTTATAATTAAGACTCTGAGATGCAAATATAATGGACACCTTAAGAAAGGCCAGCTTTGTGTTGCTACATCCGTGGCACTGCTTACCCTGGATACATCCTTGCCAGGGGTGGACTGGGAACTAAAATAGGCCCTGGAAATAATGACTGGGGACCAAAAGAGGCCCTGGAAATAATGTCCAAAGTGGCCCCATATGACACATTTTCAGCAAGCCCAATGCTTTTCCTATGAGAACATTTGGAAATACCACACAAAAGAGGCCCAGAGTGCAGAGGCCCACCGGGAAATCTCCAGAGTCCCCTATAGGCCAGTCCGCCCCTGATCCTTACAGTTTGTATAGTGTGCCCTAGATCCTGCTTTCATTTAGTCCAAAACCTTC
Source organism: Ambystoma mexicanum (assembly GCF_040938575.1). Classification (NCBI taxonomy): domain Eukaryota; kingdom Metazoa; phylum Chordata; class Amphibia; order Caudata; family Ambystomatidae; genus Ambystoma; species Ambystoma mexicanum. The sequence continues at coordinate 1,088,844,613 of NC_090921.1, forward strand.
CCTGAAGTAACAGTCAATACATGTATTTATTGAAACTCACCTATAACTTGTTATGTGTTTCACTGCTCGTCCTTAGCACAATATATCCCATAACGCTTTGCAGGAAAGCAATATGGCCAAAAATGCAGACTTTTAAACCGCAAACCTTTCAGCTTGAGTGGATGCCTCAGGTATCGCTTCCCCACTGAGGATTCTTAAAGGGAGGTCTGTGACCACCAGCACATATTACCGAGTACCAATGGATAGACAGCCAAATGAATGTGGTGTGATCCTAAGCAGGGTTGTATTTGAACCCACTGAAGGATGGAATTGTTTATTTATTTTATTTACTTCCACCAGCCCAAACCAATGCGCCCTATTTCTACTGTGTGTTTGTGAACAGGCGGACCCCAGACCCACATTCACATACCTGCTGGTTGAGTAATTTATTCTTTTTTTGCCCTTTACCATCCCAACGTTCGGCTCCTTGTTTGGCAGATTATGCGATCATGCGCCTATTTGCTGCCTTGCAGCATACAACCAAGAAGAGGAGAATCGGATCTACGTGATTACATCGAGAATATTTTCTCGAAGACCATTTTGTTGAATGCTTTAATTTTTTTTGTGACATTTCACCGCAAATGTCTGCAGAGAGCCCCGTCTCGCTCCACAGATCCTACCACTCTCCCCACCTTACCCTAAACCACACCACCTGAAAATATTTCCGTCTAAATTCGTTAAAAAAAACTAATTAGTTTTCAACAAAAACCTCTGCAATGTAATTTATGCATACTGGAGAATCCAATATGACAGGGGAAGGTGGCGGGGGAAACCGTGGAAAAAGTCCACTTTTTTTGGGTGGTTGGGTGGAACGGTTTGTACCATTGTGTGGTCAGTGAATGATGGAGACCAAACCAGCCATCTTCCAGGGCTCAAAGAAAATCACGAGACAATGGGCCTCATTACGACCCTTGCGGTAATCCGCCGTCATTACCGCCATGGCGTAATGAACGTTAACGCCGTGGGACGATGGCGTAAAGTGCGCCACATTAGGACCCATCGCGCACGAGCATTACGCCATGGCGGTAATGTAAACAGCGCCATGGTGGTAATGCCCCCAAAACGGCATCGTATGCGGCGCAAGGTGCACCACCGCCACCGCCGTACATAGCGGTGACCGTAGTTAGCGGTCACCGCAATTAGCGGTGACCGTAGATAAGCGGAACCGGAAGTAGCGTCACCGCGGCGGAACGGGAAAGAGCACGGCGGCCATCTTTAAAAACACAATCCATTGCCATCCTCCGAAACCACTGGACATCCGAGCCTGAGACCCCGCCAATACCGTCTTCAACCTTCTACCTGCAGGAAGATGCCTAAAGTTTTGAAAAAAGCCTGTGACCGCCAGCGGCAAGACCGCTTCTCCAGAGAGGAGCTTACCATTCTAGCGGAGACCCTCCAGGAGAACGCTGCAGTGGTATTCTCCAACCAACTGACAAGACCGGCCATATCCAAGAAGAAGGCCATATGGGCACTGGTAGCTCAGCGGGTCAGTGCCGTGGGAACAACACCCCGCAATGTCAAACAGTGCCGCAAGCGGTGGGACGATCTCCGGCTCAGAGTCAGGAGCATACTATCAGCCAACATGAACCTGGCAATGGCAACTGGGGGAGGATCGGAGTCCCCTATAAAATTGCAGCCATGGGAGGAAATCTGTGCCTCCACAATCGGAATGCAGAGCATTGAAGGAGTAGGAGGAATGGAGAGAGGAGCCCCGACATCGGGCGATGCAGGTAGGTGGCTCAAATCAAGGCATGCAAATCTCACCTAAGTCCATTCATGTGAAGTACAATGTTGGCCCATAGTGTGAATGCAACACATCAGCAGGAGACTGCCCACAGATACATCCGATCTGCACCCTGTACACATGCAGCACGCACACCCTAACTGCAGGCACCCACATACCTCCATGCTACTTCCACACAAAAGGGAGACAACTTTTTTCCCCTGCATGAAATGTGCCACATGTACTAACTGATGAGATGCCAGTCGCCACAATGCCCGGCCAATGTCCGCAGACCCATCAATAACACTCTCCCTCCTCTGTCCCACCACAGGCTCAAATTCCGACCTTGAGGAAGAGGACACCACAGCCTCCACACCCACCAAGAGGGCCAGGCCAACTGTGCCAACGCCACAACCCTCCACCTCTGTCGTCCCGAGGAAAACACCACAGCAGGCAAAATCCCTGCAAGGGAAACAGGACAGGGCACAGACAGCCACCCCAGCAGGCAGTACAGCAGCAGCAGCAGCAGCAGACATCACACCAATCATGCCCACAGAAGCCACAGCCTCTGCTGCAAGCAGCACAATTGGGGAGAATGCTGCCATTGCTGCCTCCTCCGATAGCGAAGCAGGGATCTTTGAGGAGAGTGATGTCAGAAGCCCCACAGGCCACCCTCATTCCCCCTACCTGTCCCTAAGCAGCCCGCATGCGGATGCCACTCAGGGTCAGCCAGAGGATGACGATTGGCCAGCCACTCCATCCCCGCTGCAGGGGCAGATCAGCCCAATGGGAATACCACTGCCATTAGCCATGGGCCAGAATTCCAACCATTCTCTGGAGGCGATTGCCACCCGGCAGCAGCAACTTTCCTCGCTGCTCGAAGAACATGTTGCTGAATGTGGGGGGTCAAGTGCAGCAATGGATAAATGTGCTGAGACTGTGAAGGCAGCTATAGAGTCGTCCACAAAGGACATCTGCGCGGAACTAGCTGCTGTGCGGCACGCCATCACTGACCTTGTGCAGACAATACGGGCCATGCGTCCAAATGAGCAGGCAGGATCCTCCTCGGTTGCCAGCTCGACACCGAGCAGCCCCATCCGCCGATCGGGGAGGAACCTCCGCAGCACAGGCAGGGGTGCCCCGGGGGCCAGTGGAGGGGGCTGCCAATAGTGGCCGGACAGTGTAGGAATCCTACTACTGACACTGCTGCACAGACCAACTCACACCTTTGTTGGGATTCCAGGGGGGGGGGAGGTGGGAGGTGGGAGGGGGTGTGTTGGGGTGTGCAGGGGGGTGGCGGGGTGGTGTGTTGGGGAGTTAAGGGGGGAGTTTGGGGGGGTGTGTGTGCAGGGGGGAGGTGGGAGGTGGGAGGGGGTGTGTTGGGGTGTGTTGGGGTGTGCAGGGGGGAGGTGGGAGGTGGGAGGGGGTGTGACACGACAGTTCATAGTTCAAATACACTTTTTCGTTTCAAAAAAGGAAATGTGTGGACATTTTCATTGCGTATGTGTGCTTTATTGGTGTCCAGTCCTCAGTGTGCATGCCCCAGAGTCACACAGTGCCCCAAGTGCAGTCTCCATGCGATGAACACCAGCCGTGTGTGCTAGAAGCAGTGGTTGATGATACTTTGGCGCATGGCACGCCCCTCCTGTGCATCGCCTCCTCCATGTGGTGGCGCCCCTTCTGCACCCTCCTCATCCTCATCCTCATCGTCAGGTGGTTGCAGTTCTGCGTCAGGGGGCAGGGGCACATTCCGTCTGACGCACATATTGTGCAGCATGACACATGCCATGACGATCTTTGCCACCTTCTCATGGCCATACAGGAGTGCCCCACCAGACCTGCTGAGGCTTCGGAATCGTGCCTTCAGGAGGCCGAATGTCTGCTCTATGACCACACGAGTACGTGTATGTGCACGGTTGTAGTCCTCCTCGTGCTGGTTCTGCGGGTTCCGGACTGGCGTGAGGAGCCACCTCTTCAGGGGGTAGGCTGCATCACCTGTATGTAGGCGAGAATGTATGTGTCAGTCATGTTGTCTGATCAGGAACATGATGTCCCACCATGGCTGGCATGGAACTGTTACCTTGGCTCACTTCTACATGCACTAATTGATTCACACTATGCAACCAGTATATGCTCATTGCTGCCATGGCCTGTTTTGCATGCCATCACCCTATGTATGCAGAGGGGTTTTGTGCATTGTGAGTGGCCTTCCTCTGTATCCGTTCTCTGTGTTACTCACAGCCAGGTGGAGTATGCATCATCCCCCCCCCCCCTTTCAGCCAGGTGGAGTATGCATCATCCCCCCCCCCCCTTTCAGCCAGGTGGAGTATGCATCATCCCCCCCCCCCTTTCAGCCAGGTGGAGTATGCATCATCCCCCCCCCCCCCTTTCAGCCAGGTGGAGTATGCACTGGTACGTCATTCCCATGCCCACTTCCATGACATCGCACTCACCGAGTAGCCAGGATCTTGGGCCTGCATGTCGCTCCATGTAGCGTGGTATTGTGGAGTTCCTCAGGACCATGGAATCATGGGTTGATCCGGGGAATCGGGCACAACAATGTGTGATGATCTTGTTGGAGTCACAGACCATTTGCACGTTGACAGAGTGGAACTGTTTCCGGTTGCGGTACGGTACCTCCATGGCACGTGGAACCACCAATTCCACATGGGTGCAGTCGATGGCACCAATGCAACCGGGTATGCTGGCTAGTGCATGGAAACCCACTTTGGTGTTTGCAATCTCCTGGGCAGTCCGTGGTAATGAGATGTGGTCGTCTGTGTGCTTGAGGAGGGCATCGAGCACTTGGATGAGTGTTCGTGAGAATAATGGTTGTGAAATGCCATGCAGGTGCCCCACTGTGTGCTGGTAGGTGCCTGTGGCCAGGAAGTGGAGTACAGCCACTACCTTCAGTAGGGGGGGGATGGCGGTTGGACTTTCTATCATGCTGACGATGTCGTTGTGTGTCATGTCTACGATGGCGGTGATGGTGTCCCTGTCCAAACGGTACAGGGTGTGGATCTGCTCAGCAGTGAGGTTGTTTGGATTGGCTCTGATGCGTGGGATTGGGGGCTGCCTGCGTGGTGGCACTGGCTGTGCTGGTGGGGCTTGCTGGGCCTGCCTTGCCCTCCTTCTCCTCCTGCGTCTCCTCTGTGCTGCCTGTTGTTGTTGTTGTTGCTGTTGCTGTTGTAGTAGCACATGCATTGCTAGCAGGTCCTCCAGCCCCAACATTGCTAGTCGTATTGGCATCATTGTGGAGTGTGACTGGGTGTGGGTAGGGGTGGGGTGTGCTCTTTTTATACTCCCCTGAGTCTGTATTGCCTTCACCTGTGCTGTTTCTGTGCACCTGTGGCAGCTGCATTCACTTGAATTGGCCCTTTACGGTTGGTTCGCGATGGCGTTATTTGCACCATGGCGGTAAGGTACTTAGCGGCCTCATTGATGGCGTTAGGTGCATGTCCGCTTGGGTCGGCATTTGCGTGCCTTTCCGCCATGGCGCTAAGTACGGTGTGGGCGGTCGCGTGCGCGCACCCTTAGCGCTGTTTGCGGCAGCGTTAACTACGATGCCGCTATTGGCATCGTAGTTAACGGTCACGGGTCATGATCGTACCTGGCGGAAAACGATGGCGGTAAGCATTTACCGCCATCGTTTTTCGCTTAGCGCCAGGGTATGCCAGCACCACCACTGTAAAACAGGCTTTATCCTTGCTGTGTCCAAAGCCGATTACGAAACCGCTCATCACATCCCATTATAGCATAAAGGCGCGTCTAAAAACAGCTCATTTATAATTGTGCCCTTCATAATAGACACTCAATGGCACAATCCTGCATGTAGCCATACTTAATTGATATAATATTGATCGCCCTGCTGATTTTCTTACCTAAAGAGTACAGCTTCGTTTAAGTGATGGTATTCTCCACCCAACATGTGAAGGAGCTGCAGGAATGAGTATCAATGGTTTGGGTCCACACAAAAAAGGCATGCAGTGATGAGCCATGTACACATGCTCCTGAAGTACGGGAGGTTCTCGTGTAGTGGCAAAGGGGGGGGGGGGTCCTGAGGGTTCCCCCCCTAAGAAATGCGCAATGCTCAATTTTGACAAAGAAGGAAAGGGAAGTCACAAAGGTCTCCACTATGGAAATAATCATTACTGCTTATTGTTAGCTGTTTTGAAGCACACTATTTTTATGTAAGCGCTTTTGAGTTGAGATATTTGAAACTGAACCCAACGCAATATGGAGGCCTGCTCCACTTTCGTACTGTCAGCTGTCCCGCCTGACATGTATGCTCCTTGAGGATATCCTCGAGATGGTAGACTTTCCTCCGAACTTGTGGCGCAGGATCTATGAATAATGACTAGAGTACGTGGTGAGGTGAAAAGTCGGAAGGCATGTCACCATGCTGTGTCCCTGGCTGTGAAGAAGATGGGCAATATGCCAAGAATGTTAGATAGTAAATAGACCTACTGTGAAATAAAGCAGCCTTTCTTCAAACAAAGTGCAGTGGAGTTATATCTGCCACACCTCCCAAAGACTTCTGGCTTTCCACCTCCTTTGGTTTCATCCATTTCATTTTACCACAGTATGTAATAAAATACTTGTTCATAACATCTCTCACACTCAGTCTGGTAAACTGCATTGAGGAAATTCTCCCATCAATATTTCTAACTGAAGTATGCTACAGCCGTTCAAAGCAGTTGAAAAAAAAGGCATTCTGGGAGAGCCGGTGACAAAACCCCTTGATAGAACTAGGCCCACCATCAGTGTAGTGACCCACTGCCCACTCCCTTCAATGCTATGATCATTCGAGAGAATTCTGTGAGAGTAGAAAACAAGTGGAACACAAAGAAAACAAATGAGAGGATAGCCTTTTATCGTGTGGTCCCCCTTCCCGCTGAGGAAAGGACCTGTGAGGGGGTAGTTCAGCCTGGATACACCTAAGCTCCCAGATTTAGAAGAGAGGTGCCTTCAAATTCCTGATCAAAAGTACCAGATCGCCAAAACTATCCATGTTCACAATAGAATCAAAAAAGCAGCCAGGTTTCCAAATGCAGGGAGTCCAATCTTAACATAGTCACCAATATCAAGGCAAATTTAAAGAAACAAGATTGCAGGCACAGTCCATAGGCCAGACGGTCTGAGTGACAAAGTTCCGCAAAAGAAACCCAAAGGGGAGGGAGTTCCAACGGAAGCAAACAGATGAGACTAACAAGAAGAAGTTGGAGGCAGGTCGGGTCCAGAACAGGGGTTAATAAAGCAGGCCACGTGGAAGGCAGGACAGGTCCTGAAGACTGGTACATACAGCGAGAGTCAATGGCCAAGGAAGAATTTCACCAAGCGAACTATCGGTAAAAACTCGGCTAGCTCAATGCAGAACACAAGTTGAGGTGCAGTGTTCTGCGTTTGTTGCTGTATGTAAATGCTTTTGCATCAGTCACTAGGCCACGCCATTGGATGTATGCTCCCAGTGTGATGATGTCATCTAGTGCTTGGCATGCTGGGAAATATAGTTTCTGCTGCATCTGACATCTCACAACCACCATGGGAACTTCCAACTTCTCATAGGATATCTAACCTGATGTCTCCTAACCTTACACCCCTAGAATTATGTCCATTATGCGCAAATCAGATCATGAGGGCTTGCCAACAATATTTGAAAGTGCTTCCACCATTTCATGCTGCTTGTGCCCAAAGAACATCATGAAGCCCCTCAATATTGTACCTGTTAATCACATTTTCATGATGCTGGTTATCAACAATACATACCATCACTGCCGCTGTAAAGAAACAAACGTGTTGATGCTGCTAGTGTCCATCTAAAACATGATGCCATTTTCAGGAATGTATGCCTGTGCTGGCCCCATTCTTGATGGCTGTGCCTGAGGCACATTATGTGGTCTATCTCAGAAATAAATGCCCGGCACTTCCCCCCCTTCATGCTGCCAGTGCCAAAATCAAATCATCCATTAAGTCTTAATATTTCAGTTATAAGAACTCTGACTAGGTGCACCACATCTGTGCAGGTGTGCCCTTAACAGCCAAGTGTAAACAATATAAAAAGCACCTAACCTCGGGGTAAATCAATTACCTTAAGCCCAAGGAGACATCTGTGTCCCGGAAGTAAGCAAGATGGTGGAAGGAGGAATGAACTGTAGTGGAGCAGACGCACACATCCGGAGGAGATCCTACTCCCTGCCCCCTAGGTTCCCTGTATTGGAGACATGAGACCATTCCCTCTCTGACACCAGCTATTGTACCAATATCACAGCCAGTATTTGGAAGACGGTATACATTGAGACAACCATACTGAATGTATCCTCGAGTTGATGACAGCCTGCAGGAGGAACTCCCTGAAGGAATATGAGAAAGAGCTAAGAAAACGGACTGATGATGTCATAAGAAAGTGTGCACAACATCCTGAAATACTGAATGAAGACAATGTATGGATCCTAGAGGAGAAATGACGAAGTAAAGAATCAAGTGAACCAAGTACACAGTAAAAAGTGCTGCAGAAATCAGAAGTATAAAGAATGTACGTACGCTGAAACACAAGATAGATCAAGTCATCATATAGGCTAGCTACAAGTAGTGAATAGAATGCAGGCAGAGCCGCCATTGTACATTGTACCTTGTACATAAACTGGACATTGGTATCATGAAATAATAAGCCATAGAATCATGAAGAAAGAATGAAAGGCTGTGTCACAGTAGAAGAGCAGGTTGTTGGAGCTGCGTTGGGGGGGGCTGTCTGGCCTGGAGTCAAGAACTGAGAAGTCGAGGTCAGCTATCTACCCTGAAGAGGAGCATGTGTGCGAAGGATGAATCCTCTCACGTTAAGGTGCAAGAAAGAAAACAAAGGGTTCCAAGTCATAATTCATTTAACACATTTAAAAGCTTGCAGACTTAACAGAATCCTGGTCTCTTGTCACGTGAGTCGAGGATGGAAATAGGGCTTGAACATGGAGTTCCAGATACAATAGTGAGTGCCCTCGCTCCCATTGCATGCCCAGGACAAGAATACTCTACAAGGCCAAGCTCAAAGAGAATGAGAATTTCATGGCAGAAGGCATGGGTGATGAGATATGTTGGGCTAATTGGGTGGTAGGGCAGTCTCATGTCCTATCTACTTGCACCTGGGTCTTGGTTTACATGCTGCTGATTGAACTGACTGTTCCAGGCATGGCACAAGTGTGCCAAACCAATTGTATTAGTCCATGCAACGAAGGACCTTATAGATTGAGAAACCAATGAAACACTGTATAACTGATTTTTCTTAAATGACACGTGTGAAGAGTTAGTCATGAGTTGTCCACCTGATACTGGCCAGCCAACAAAAAAACCTAGCTCCTACATAATTGTATATCTAGATGTGTCCCTTAACGAGTGGTTGAAGTGTACGAAAAGAAGTAGTGGAGCTATGTTCTCTGCTGGTCTACCCGGCTCCCCACAAACCCCATCCCTGCGCCCCCTCCAACACACAATCCAAACCCCCCAAACAAACACACCTGCTATTTATGGGAATGTGCAGTGCAGTGCACTGAAGTGCAAGCTTCAACTTCTTCCTACACTTTTATTTTAAAGCAAACCATTCAGAACGGTTTCATTTTAAAATATAAGTATAGGAACAGTGAAACGTAAAAATAAAAAGTATGGGAGAACCGCTCCCGCCCACTTCAACCTCTGCCCTTAACCAATCCCAATACTTGATAGGTTGTCCATAGGTTGTTCACTATTGCCACCTAGTAAAATGTCATTCTGATGCCTAAAGAAGTATATCATTGTATTTTTTATGGAAATCACTGAGAATGAGTGTTCGTCCACTGATCTTCGTTGTAAACTCCCTGTTTAAGATAATTGCTAATAAAACAGCAAATTGTCATCTTCTTGAGTTTGTCCAGTTATTTGGACTTAGAATTATTCTGGTGTAATCCCATCCAGCAGCAGATGCAGGTTCCAAGGGACATATGCTCAGAACTGCAAAGACCCATAGGAAGAGAAGATGGGCAAGACAAACGCATAAGGTAAAAAACAGTGGAATGGTGCAGAGAGAAGCACAGGAGGTGGTGCCATATGACCTCGGGCAAGAGAAGCGATGGGGAAGAAAGCAGAGAGGTGCCTTCGGTGAAAGGAATCCATCGTGGAAGACCATTTACAGCATGGAGAGACCAGAACAGAGAACTTTCTGGAAAAGAGGAGAAAAGAAGTGAAAAAGATTAAGTCTAAGATATGAAGGGAGGAAGTGATGGGAGGACAGAAGATCACAGTAGAGAAAGATTCGAGAATCAGAGAAAAGGAAAGGAAACAAGAAGAAGATGGGAGGAGGAAGATGAATAAAGGAGAGGTCAGGAGGGAGGGGTATTGGACAAAGAACAGTTGGAAAAACTGCAGTGAAACAAAATGCAACTGGGCAGAAGAAGAAAAAGAGGAGAGAATGAAGAGGAAAAGAGAGCTGTATAAAAAGGAAAGGCATAGGGCAGAAAGGTGTGTCTGAATGACATGGAGGCTGAAATTGACAACAAAGACGCTAGAGATCGAAACATGAAAGGCAAGAAATGTCATACTGAGTTTGCTTGTGTGGTTAGAAGGCCAAGAGGAGGAGAGAAGGGGGAATGGAAAGAGGGAGTTGGAGGCAAAGAGAAAACCCAGGGAGTGCAGGGAGGTTGAGAGAAAGAGAAAACCGAGAGAGTGAAGAAAAGCAAAGAGAAAAAGAAAATCCAGCAAGTACTGAAACAAGGGAGAGAAAAAGAAAAACCTCAGAGAATAGGTGTAGATAGAGGAGGAGAATGCTAAAGCCGAAGAGAAGAAGTTGAGATGAGCAGCATACACCAAAGGGAGAAGAATGGGAATGGAGCAGACCATTCCCAGAAGAAGCAGAGACTGGCCCGCCAACAAGGAAAGGCTGTAGCCCGTGAGAAAGCAGCGGAAATAAAGAGAAGACGTTAAGAGAAAAGGCAAAAAGAGAGCCTAAAGAGAAGGAAGAAGCCTTCGCCAAAGAGGGAAAGCAGAGGTGGTCCAGGGAAATGTCTCAGAAAGGAAAATATCAATCTTTGTCCAAGGAAAAGGCGGAGCAAGGAAAGGCTGAGTTTCTGACCAGAAAAAGGAGAGACAAGGCCGAGAAGTGGACTGGACACTAATCCCACAAGAAGACAAGAACCACGCAGAAAGGATTCTATCGGGAAAAAAAGACTGATAGGTGTCCTCGTGAAACCAATAAACCACCTCTACTTTGAACATCTGGTGTGTGTCCTTTGAAATGCTGTGTTACAACACGCAGAGCCATTTTGCATTTGCAGGTCCTGGTGGGGTACTCAAAATTATGCAATTAGAGTGTCTAGTTAAAAAAGCAGACCATCAGATTGGTTTGGGGTCTGGGAACGCTTTTCTAGTCATGCAGAATATGCGATGCAAACATTTGGAAAACTCACCTGGAGTCGTCCCATCCCCCACTGTACAGACGCTCAAGAGATCCGAGAGGGAGTGGAAAAAGCAAAGCACAATGTAGAAAATCACCACCTGGGCTTGGCTATATTCCACTCCCCTGGAGACCCTAAACCCTTCCTAGAGCATTAGAAACCTGCTCAAACACACTCAAACTCATGGACCCAGCTGGAACCTGCTGACCAGGTTCATGGTTATGGTGATAGCCCCAGGAGTGGACTGCCCTATAAGGAACTCCTGAGATTTCCTGGTAGGCCTCTGTACCCTGGGCCTCTTTTGTGACATACCCCTTTTTATTACCAAATACATTGCTGAAAATGTTAATATGGGGCCACGTTGAAAATTATTTCCAGGGCCTATTTGGATTTCCAGTCCACCCCAGGGTAGCCCCCAGACCACACTAGCCACGGGGTGCGAGGACATGGCCGAAAGGGGGCGCACGCGTCGATGTCGTGGCTGCCCATATTACACCTTAAGAAGGGAAAACACATAACATCAAGGCTGCTTCCCGCACACTGCAGGCTCTGCTGTCTCAAAACACCACGTGTTCATTTCCCCTTCATATCCCCGACAGGGAAATGAGCTGAAGCAGACACGGTAGCCAGCCACATTCACAAAATGTCTGCTGTGTCTCATAACAGTCATGTGATACAAACATGTGAAAATAGGTAAAGGGACATGCATGGGGCAGGACAAGTCGACCACTCACTACATTGCGACGAAGTCTGCATATGAAAAGTCAAGTAACGCGTTCATGTAAAACACAGCATACTTTGTTTCTGTCCAAGATCAAAAGGCTGCACTGTAATGGATTCCCTTCTCCTCCCGCTGGGAATGCTTTCTTCCCCATGAACTAAAGACGGCTATAAAGACAGTGTGCGATTCTCTGCTTAAACACAAAGGGCCCGACAATGAGCACTGCTCGAATGCTTATCACTCACATCACTCACTTGACAGCACACAACTTAATATCTGTGAACTCAACACTTCTCTTTAGAGTATAAAGGGCGGATAGGTGACCTGGTGGCTAGTGGCTAGGTTGCCGGCGTTTGAACCTGGAAACCAAAGTTCTAATGCGTGTCAAGCCCTTCTCCAAACAATTTGTAATTCGGGGCAATCAATTTATCTTTGTAATGCGTAGAACCACCTAAACAGATTGCCATAATAGCGTCGTTTCCGTTGTGTGTTCTAAGTTACCACAGTCATGATTACATCATGCTTCATGTAAGCCAGTTCCAACTGGGCTCCAGCACACTGCATGGTCTTGTGGACATCACCTCAATTTCCAGATGTTCCTGCAACATATCCGCGGTAGACCACTGGGATGCTCCTTGGACCTAGTACTGCACTGAAAATACCTACAATACAATATATTCTTTAAAAAGACCTGACATGAACAGTCATATGGGATACCAAAAACTGCATATTGTGAATAGCCCTTTGCAGTGGGAGAAGTGTGCAGAATAATGTAGTGGAACTGTGACTCCGAGGAGGGACGAGGCATGTGGGAAGGAGCAACGTGCAACTCATGTTTCCAGGGGTTTCAAGGAAGGGGGTCCTTTAAATTGTCAGGTGGAACGGGTATATATATGATAGGTTATTTATAAGGCGCTTAATACCCAGAGGTTTCTAAACATGGACCCGGGGATTGAACCTCTGTCGCTCGTTGCCGTCTTGTTTCCAAGGCGAGCACGTTGCCGCTGAGCTATCCTCCCGAGACAAATCTATGGCCTTTGTAAAATTGCTCTGCTTTACTCGCTGATCTTAGCTTTGCTGCATCCCTGAACAGCTGTCGCTTCAGCAGGAGTCAGCCACGAGAGCAATATGCTCCATCATCAAAAGAATTTGGTAATTTATTAGAAAACCTGGATCCCAAGACTGAAAATCTTTGATGTCCGAGGCATGTGGTTCTGAAGTATCCGACAGGACTGCATTACTGTAGTCCAAGGGACTGGTCACTAAGGCTCCTCCAATAATTGCACACTAGTGGCACCAATGGGAAGAGCCCTTCTATCCTCCTAATGTTAAAGTACAATCCTGTAGAAATTACCTGGACCTTCATCAACTGTAACATCTAAGCATTTAACCTGAGGAGATAACTTGACAGGTTTTTAAAAAATCCATTGGAGATGGGGTGTTGCGAAAGATGACTTCTTAGTGTGAGAATCTCCTCCTGCCTCTGATAGTTCAGAGGAAGCCAGATGGAGTTCCTCCAGGCTGAGGTGTCATTCAGACTTTGTGGATGTACACAGTGAAACATATTTCAGTTTAGCACTGACTTCTGTTCCATGGTAAAATTAAGAGGTAGAAAACCGTTCTGCAATGGTGAAAAAGGTTGTAAAAAAAGGAGTAGAACTGATAGTTGTAAAATAATAGTGGCACTCACTCCAGATAACCCTCGTGCACTTTGACCTCTGCTTCTACACCTTTTTCTTTTTCCATTAATAAGCATTCTATTTCTGTTTGAGTTATAACAAAAATCTATTACTTTTGGTCTCAGTTAATGCAATTCTGAATGACCATTAATCCTGTCAAAAAGTTAAAACCCCAGTGTTTCATTAGGTCTGGGTTCTCGCTGTAACACTGTTGCGCTCTCTCGTTTATCATTTGCTCCCCACTGTCATTTTAGATCTTTATTTTCTTCTAATTCTATGATTAACTACATGAGTCTCTCACTAATTCTGTGCTGTTAAGCACCAGATGCGCTCTCATTCTCTTCAACTCAATCCCGCTAAAAGTGAGTGCCCATTTCCTGCACTTTCTCCTTGCGGGTGTCCCCGTCCTCCTTATCAAATTTCCCCCAGACTTTCTCTTACTTCACATTCTTAAAATCTCCCTGTTATCTTTGACCCATGGCTAACCTTTTCCAAACAAATATCTTCTCTTGCTTGCTCTTGGTGCTGTCAGCTCTAGCATAGCTGGTCCGATAGCACAGCGAGTAGAGCACTTGCTTTGACATCTGTGCAGAGCCTGCTGATGCACTTTTGAATCCCAGCAAATCCAAACTCAGCCTCTCATCCTTCCGAGGTCGATAAATGAGCACCACACACGTGGGTAATAATAAGCAGCGCTCAGATACCCGAGGGTTCGTAGCGCTATATAAATGCCAAATTATTATTATTATATTCATGAAATCCAACCTTTTCTAACATCTTTTGCTACTAAAATTCATATGCTTTCCTTCATTGTTGCTCCATAGATTACCCCATCGCCTCCTAGGTCTTCCAGGTTACACTCTATCCCCTCTCCAATAAGTCTGTCGCCTCCCTGCACACTCTCACATCTCTTCTTCTCCTGCCGCTCTTCATTGGCTTCCATTTACTGACCGTTCCCAGTTACCCTTTCCATGTATTGTCTTTAAGTGCCTTCACTGACTTCTCCCCTTTCCCTATCCTCTCTCATCTCTATCTGTTCTCTCTGTCGTGGGAGTCACTCCTCATCATGCTTTCTTCTAACTGTTTCCTGCTCCTGCCCCCCACCCCGTGCTCAGTCCAGATTCCGCTCCTTCTCTATTCTCGATCCAACTTTTTGGAATGCACTCCGCGTTCATGTTCTGCGCCTACTTCTTGCTTTGTTTTGTCTTTCTCGGAATGCTCATCTTGTGTCGTCATAATATTAATGGCTGGCTTCAGATTGATCACTCTCCATTCATCAGGACTCTGTTACAGTTTTTTGAGGTTCTGAAGAAACAAGTCAATTATAGTGGGGGACTATCAATACACCCCTGTTCCCTGGTCATGCATCCAGTGGGAGTTGTCTAGCCTGAATGGCTGAACCATGTCCTCTCTACATAGGAACACAAACACCAGACATGTTTCGGCATATCAAAGTACAGAGGGGCCAAGGAGTAATAGTATGGAAGCTGCCAAGGAGAGCACCAAGAGGTTGGCATTGAACACTGTCTAGCCATCATATGTTAATGTTTACAGGAAGCTTCGTTAAGTGAGTGGGGTCTTCCTCACTCTGCCCCAGGAATCACCCTGCACTCCACGCATGAGGCCTAACGTGGTCATTTGGTCGATGAAGGTCTGGGGTTGGCTGTGTTCTTGCCTGCTCAGCACATATTCTGATATATTGGTAGGAGCTTGTACGTACAGTATTTCCCTGAAGCGGGTCTCCGTTTCACTGTTTTTATTTGCCTTATATGTCATTTATTCTTCAGCTTTGCAGCTTAATACTTGGGTATCTTAGTTGCTAAAGATCTCACACAGTCACACCTTCTGTCTACTTGTATCAGTAACCATTACCGATATTGTGCAATTTTTCATACTATGGGCTCAGTGTCCCCCACTGCAGCAAGTGATGCCTTAGGCTTTGGATTTGTTACCTATGCAGGGTCAGATATCCTATGATGGTGTAGAATGTTTGTTAATGATATGTTACAAATTGCACAATACAATCAGATTCCCTGTGAGCTTTTAAAACGTGTGCCTGTATGCAATTAGCAATACATGCAAATATGCCTCCTTCTATTCGGGGGACAGCAGCCCAGTCATGCATGTTCTTTGCATTCTGGGTTATCCCTTTATATATCCAGATTCACAATTCCCAGAATGCAATGAATAAAACCGGAATGGGCTACCATCAACCAAACCAAAAGGGGAGATTTGGCATGTAATGTATTGTATTGTACTTGTCATTCATATAGCGCCTTTTACCATTATTATAGTCTTAATGTTCTTCAGGTGGGAACGCCCTCGGGGACCGAAGTCCAGAATGTTTGAGGCCACGGAGTAAGGTTACAATGTGTGTGTGCATTTGGCCAAATAAGGCTTAGTGAGGCTGGCCAGGCTCAAGTATAGAGTAACCGATGAGGTCAGGCATGTGGATGGGGGCTGAGGACAGGAGTCAGGGAATGGCGTGAGTGCAAGAGACTCGCTATGTGTTCAGCGTGCCCGAATTTGGCATAGGTCTGCGCTGCATGCTGATGTCAGAGGTGTTGAGGCATAGTGTGGTGTAAGTAGGCAGAAATTATGTGCCCAGCACGATCACATTTTGCCATTGTTATGTTATGTTATGTTATCGGAATTTCCAGAGTGCACGTTCGCCAGAAGCATCATGGCGCTAGCCGCTTGAGCATGTTACAAGGGAACTAGAAAAGGTAAGTTTTAAGATGGCGACGGAATAGCAGATAGTCCCCCGTGGTGCAAAGGGCAACAGAGAAGGTGTTCCATGCTCTGGTGGCGGCAACTGAGAAAGCCCGGCCGCCAACATGAGAAAGTCTGATGCGGGGCACCGCCACTTCGCAGACTGACCGAGAGCGCAGGCAGCGAGATGGCACATACCGTAAGAATTTCTTTTGAAGATATTCTGCCCCTGTGCCAGAAAAGGCACGATGGACAAGACAGAGTGACTTAAACAAGACCCGCTGCTCCACTGGACTGTCCTTCCTGTATTCTGATGAGTGTGGGTAGCCATGCCTGCGGCTAGTGTCTTCGGAAGTGGTGACTTATACATACTTCGAAGATTTGGTTGTGAGTTAATTCATACATCTGTCATTTGTATAGCATCTTTTATCATAATTATTGTCCCAACGTGCTGTTGGTTGAATGCCCTCCAAGGGCCCAGAATCCAAGATTGGGAAAATTGGGGGGTGCTTTTATGTGTGTGCATTTCAGCCATTACAGTTATGTTAGGGTGGCCAGGACGCTGCTAGTTACCCATGTCTGAATTGTGTGTGGATGGGTGCAACGTGGGTAAACTATGCACTAATCAGGGCAGTTTGTGTTTAAGGAGACAGAGAAATATGTGGGAAGCTACAATTCGAGTTTGTCATTAAAGTAGCTTCATTCTTGTGGCAGTAGCATTGCACAATAGAGATTGTGTTATATGTGAGTGCAGTGTGTGTGGAATGAGCCCATGCCTACCCCTAAATTACAAAGGTGCAGGTTGTGGGTGGAGAAAATGGGTTAGTTGTGCACACAATAATACCTACATCCTTGAATCCTTCTGGGTACCACACTCAATTGGGCTAAATGTGAGATATGGCTGACTAACACAAATGAGCTAGGTGCCAGATAAGGCTGATTAACATAAATGGGTTAAATGTGAGATCTGGCTAACACAAATGGGCTTGATGCCAGATAAGGCAAACACAAATGGGCTAGATGCAAGGTATGACAGACTAACAAAAATGTGCTAAATGTGACATATGGCTGACTAACACAAATTATCTGGATTATAGTAGGTATTTAGAGTGGTGGGGTTTTACTGCAGTACCAGAATAGCTGTATTCCCTGCCCAGACCACACCTACCTTATCAGCCGCTGCTGGTTGACTGCGCAGGGTTCCCAGGTGAACAAAGGCAAACACGGTGTGGAATTGCTTCTTTGGGGAGCTGCCCATTGCCTTGTGGCCCTTAGCCGGTCGCTGCCCGGGCAGGGTCTGTCCTCGGAGGATGTGTTAAGAGAGTTTAAGTGGCCTAGGGGTTAGGTGGGAGAGATGGTAGATGGGTGGCTCGTATAACTGGGAAGTGGGCAGGCTGGGGATGGGGTGGAATTAACGGTATGTGCTGGGGTGCTAAAATACTTTTAAAACCTAAAATATGGCACCAGGTGGTCTCTGGCTCCTAGACACCACACCCTCACCTGTCCCAGCAAGCCTCAAGATGGCTGTGGGCAGCATAGAGGGGACAAGATGCTCGCAACCAAATGCTTGCCTGATGGGGTCAATTGGGGAAATATTCCATAATAAAGGTTCACCTTGTAGCATATACAAGCTTGATGTGGTTTTTCCAATTCGATATCAACACTATAAAGGACATTCCTGATCTTTTTGGTTTCATGTCATCCATCATTCATACCCAACTGATGTAAAATTAAAATTTACTCTCGCCCCCAAGAAACCCTCCTTGGGTCCAGTGGATCCCATAGTGTGCTGCCCAGTCGCACATCTCCTATTTACATTAAAACTGTTGCGATGACTCTTAGTGAAGCAATTTCCAAAGGTTATATAGATTCACATACGTTTTTAGAGTCCGACAGGCTTCTGGTCTATGTGGGCTGATGGCTGTGTTGGGTAGTGTGAGACAGGCATGGTATCAAGAGAGATGACACAGACAACAAAGATATATATATATTTTTTTTTGGTCTTCTGCTCTCTTTTTTTATGACACTTTATTAATTTTACATTACCAAATAAAACAACATGAGCACAAGTATTTGAGTGCCGAAAATAACAATAATAATAATAACAAACATTCAAACAAACAGAAGGCAGCAGGGTCAGAATGTATATCGAACAAGTCAAATCGAATCGGAGAGGCTTTGGCAGGTCCAGGTCTCGTAGGTATTGGGGGGGATAAGGGGGGGGGCGGAGAGAGGTCCAGACTCAGTACGCATCCAGCCATTTCCCCCATATTTTCTGGAATTTTTGGGGGGAGCCTCTCGCATTGTAGATGCGGCATTCCATAGATGTGCATCTGCTTACTTCATTGATCCATCGGTTCAGGGATACAGTCTCAGCGGAGCCCCAAGTTGCTGCTAGCAGTCTTTTCAACACTCTCAGTGCAACCGCTAGGAATGTTTTTTTGAATTTGTTGAGGTCCACCTCGCCCCAGATCCCTAGCAGTACCATTTTCGGATCCAGAGGAATTGGGGATCCCATTATGTGAGAGATCTTAACAAAGATATATTTTAAACAAAGCTTTATTAATGATCATCAGGATGGTGTAACGTCTAACTAACCCTATGCTCCGGTAGGATTTCCCTGCCTAAAGAAATCTAAGGACAGTGTATGTCAATAAGTTCAAAGCAGAAATTCTGTTTGTGTCAAAACCTATGCTTGTCCTCACAACTACAACAAAACTATTGGGGAAAATGTTCTCAATCAAATTGTCAGTGTTCCAAAGTAAATCTTCACAGAGTGGCAATTTAGGTTCTTCCAAATTCTCCATTTCAAGTTCAACACATTTCCAATGTAACCTCATTGCAATAAGGACTGAGCAAGTTCTGAGGTTACCTTCTGTAGATTCACAGTATCGCAGTTTGCATCAGATGAAGATTTTAGGGTCTCCCTTCCCCAAGCTCAAATGTAACAAAGGTTCACACAACAATGTGGTCTTGGGACTCCCTTCCCCAAGACCAATGATCTCCAGCTTTATCTCTCAGGGTTCCCTTCCCCAAGAGTCACTTTCAGCAGTTGACTGGTTAACAATTAAGTTCACAGGTTCATAAGTGCACAAGTTCATAAGAGAATATGAGATCTGCTTGACCTTTCTTTTGGTTCACTTTACCAATGGTTCACGCCACTTTGCTACTTGTCAAACCTTTAGTGGTTTCTGGTCTAGGAGCCGTCAAACCACATGGTCCAACCATTACAGGTCACGCAACTGCAGGTTTCCCATAGCTGATATTCAATGGCAAAGAAGACAACTCTCACAATTAATTTCAGGTCTTTCATTTGACCCCTTTAGGTGATTCCCTGGCAGTATGTATGCAATTTCAGTTATTCAGGCTCACACAGCCCCTCTTATCAAAGTATCAGGTTTCGCGGATACGGTCTCAAATTGCCTCTCTCCTGAAGTTCGATGTTCAATTGTGCAAGTTTTTGCTGTGCAAGCTCAACAGCCCCTCTCATTACATTCAGCATTCAATTGTGTGTAACCCTTTAGTTGTTTGGGCTTAACAGCTCCTTTTCATTACTTTCGGCATTCAATATATGCAAGCTGATAATGATTCGGGCTCAGCAGCCTCTTTCATTACATTTGGGTACCAATATATGCAAGCGTCGGGCTCAACTGCCCCTTTCGAAGTGCCCCAGAGTTCTGAGTGTCTACAGACACTTACCGGGTTGCAGCTCTGTTTGCCAGGTGCTTCAGTCTGCACAAACCGGTCTTCATGCTGGGCTCCACCTCCGCTCCTTCGCAACGGTCGCTCTCCGCCTTCACTCACAAGAGCTCCCAGTCCTACATGGCACCCTCAGGTGGACTCCGGAATGTTTGTCAGTGTTCCGGTGTTTTGGCTTCTTGCACCTCGTCATGACCCTTCCTGGCTTCTCTTCTCTTCCTGTCACAACGTCTGCACCTCCGGCACCTCCCTTTCTGTGGTTCTGAAAGCCACTTTTTATATGTTGCCTGATTACTAATGGGTTGCAGGTGTAACAAGGTATTCCTGTTTGCCTGAACTTGTGTAAACCCATTATTGTGACATTCCTGATCTTCATGGGATATGCCTCTAAACCTCTCTTCTTCGTCACAGTACCAGACTGGTTTTTACAATGGGAAATCTGCACTGCTCTAAGTTGCCTCTTCCTCCTCCCAGTACTCAAGGGAAATGTGTAGGGGATGATGGAATGAAATTGACAATAGCCCATAAAGGCTAAGGGAGGGGAGGGTAGGTTAATGTCGGGAAAGGGGGAATACTATGTCTCACCATCAGGTACCCTCTCTCCAATCCCCAAGGAGCCTCCACTCAGGTGATCCTCCCTCGCTTGTCCACACCCAGGATCGGGATCCAAGAGTGATGGCCCTTCCCTGGCCACTGAACAGAAGATTCAAGGGAAGTAGAGGTCAGAGCACCTTCAGTTTTTCACAATAGCCAACAGCGGCGATGGCAACAATTTGTGCTGGAACATGCATACCTTGTGATTGCATTTATGCACCTGATGAAGGGCTTATAGCACGAAACATGTCTCGCAGCAGTAAACACGTGTTAATAGTTATGTGGCTGAAAATGAAAAGATCTTTTGAAAAGATCACAATATGCTAGGACTGGACAGATACATTGTAAAGGAATGCATTCTAAGCTGTGTTTACAATGCAGTTTAAAGCTCGAGTTTGAGGCTTCTGTGTTTGATCCAATAATTGACAGGTTTGCATGGTGGAGCCGGTGCCACACACTATGCAAAGTTGAATACACTACCTCTTGGACCTCAGCGGTCACCATCATCGTGTTCAGCTTACATAAGTGCTGAGAAAAGCATGGCCCGCTGCTCCCGTTTCATGGTGATGCCGCTCAACCGCATCGAAACAGGTCACCTTCATTACTCGCCTAGCGAGACGCGCAGCAGCCCCTTGCTCAGGGTGAATGAAAGCGCTCTGAAGATAGATGGAAGACCGCGAAGGTGACACTCTGGAATGCAAATCGTGCCATTGCGTTGGATACATTTCCTCTCTTTCATTGCAAAGTCAAATAGCAATAAAAACATAATTTGCAGCAAGTCATGGATCACTGCCAATCAATAAGGTAAGCCTTTAATTACACTACATTGATGGATTCCTCCATGTTTCACCTTTGCATCAGATATTTGATTAATGAAACTGATTATTCCAAGTAACAGGGCCTTAATCACTGGCGGCCCTCAACAAGTTGCGCATGTAGAGCACTAAACTGGTGTCACGAAAGTGTGTGTGTGTGTGTGTCTGTGGGGGTGGGGGATGACCTCAACATTATGGGGGCGCTGCTAATGTGTGCACTCATACGTAATATCATTTCAAAACACATTTATCCTTTAATTATTACGTAACAAGAGCACAGTAGCCGTTCTAAACATATTGTGGCTTACAGTTGCCTATGGCACAGCCCCAAAGGGGCTGAAGGCTCCAACGCTTAGCATGGCAGAGGGACCGAGCCCCCCCCCGTCCGCCTTCTTCAGGGAGAAGGCACAGGAAGCAGAGGTCACCTGGATGGTGACCCCTCAGGAAGGGAAAATAGGGCAATAAATGGGTGCTGGTGCAGGAAGGGGAGGTATGCCCCTTCACGGGGCGGTCCCTGGATTGGCAGGGGAAGATTTCTTTGTGCCCATGTACGTAGTATCAGAGGCCCGTTGGGGCCTCTATATGTAGGGCCTGTGCAGGGGAGCGGTCTCTGTACATGCTCCATTCCCCTGGTGCAGGAACAACTCAGTAACATGTATTTTATTGGCAGGTCTTCTGATGTTTGTATTTTATTGTCGCAGGCGGTTACTCAGCCGATTGGGGAGTGCCAAAAATAACCTCCTGATGGAGGGTAAAGAGGGCCAATAGTAAATTTCCCCGTTAACCTAGCACGGCGGGGGGGGGGGGTTGGTGGGATGGCAAGGTCAAAAAAGGAGGTGCATCCCCCTCGTGGTCATCAGCTTCCAGCCTGGGCTGGTGGAAAGGAAAGCATAACGGCACTCCCTGCAGCCCAACAGCAGCAACTGCCTATGTTTTTTGCCCAGAGCGGGGGGCTCAGGGAGTGAGACTTAAGTATGCTGGGAAAAGAATGGATAAGGGGAAAAAGAGAGCTGACTGGAAATAAATAAAGAGATAAAAAGAGAAAGGGGGTGAGGATGAGTAAGAAGAACAAGCAGAAAAGGTGCTGCTAATCGTCTGTGGTTATTCAAATATTTGAAGCTATGTATGTGTAGTTTGAATTTATGGTGTGAAATATGTAAGAATAAAGTGTGGCTTTCATGTGCCACAATAAGAAGCGGTGGTCTGGCCACAGTTATTTAGCCAAAGAGGGCTGCAGAGTGATTGTATATACACTGCCGGGTGGGGGGCGAAAAGTTCTCGACTGCCTACGTTAATGCACTTTTGTGTGGCATTGTTTCATCAGCTTCCAGTGATTCAACTCGTGCCTTCAAGTTGTTAGGAACAAAGTGGCTGCTTTTGTAGTGTCAATGTCTTCAATTGCTGGATGCGAGCTGCACACACGTAAAGCTACCACACGTGGGAAGCTGTTAAGTCAGCCATATGACCAAAAATCCCCCAAAGATTTTTTGAAACCATGTATACAGTGCTTTAGGCCAATTGATTTCCACAAAGTCTGCTACATGGACACCACGAGAAGGCCATGCACTCAGTCCCGCTGCATTATGGAATGCAGTTGTGCAAGTTTGGAAAACTCCACATTCAGACTCGTGCTATGCAATGCCACGGCCACGTGCACGGTTTTTAAGTGGTGGCGGGGCGGACTGGGTTGTCACCAGCAGCCCGGGCAGTAAATCCAGCCCCTGCGAAAACTCTATTCCCCCTCAGTGGTCGAAGTGTAAGAAAAGATGTAGTGTCACGATGTTCCATGCTGGACTGCCCCGCCCCCCACAAACCGCACAGCCACGCTCCTCCCACGCACAATCCAAACCCCCAAACAAACACACCTGCTGTTTAGGGGAGCGTTCAACACAGTGCACTGAAGTGCACGTTTCAACTTCTTCCTACACTTTTATTTGAGAAAATAAACCATTCCTTAACGGATTCTTTAAAAAATAAAAATATAGCAACAGTAACACTTCACTGAAAAAAAGTAGAGGAGCACTGCTCCCAACCACTCCCGCACACTTTGACCAATGATTCCTCTGCACAGCACACGCAGCACAGTAAACACGTTTTCATTAACAGTACCGCAAATTAAGGATACGCCTATGGCCATTGCTAGCATGTCACTGTCAGCAGTAAATATACAGGTACCCCAATTTAATGGGACATATATTCTCAACAACAGATGAACAATGATTTGGCTCTGCCTGGACTCGAACATGTTCGCTGCAGAGCAAGCTCGGATCTGAACACCATGCACCTAACACAGCGAGCTATCAGTCCTACATGTGACCGGATAATAGGCCACGGAGATGCAGATGACTAGTGTTTACCCCGAGGATCTTAGGAGGGAGGTATTCTATTGAGTTTCACTAGGCCTTCAGGTGTGCTAAGGTGACTTACTGAAGTGCCTCTGCTCTGTTGATGCGGCCTGTGGCTTGAGACTAAAGTGGTAGGGAGGCAGCCCTAAAACAACTCCAGGGTAGCCCTGGTACCTGTGGTGGGGCTGGCTCAGAGGGAGAACCCCCAAACTGTTAACTGCTCAGTCCCCCCCTAGTGGTTGGGCAAACACGTTTCCCCTGAATTGACCTGAATGATTGAGTCAGAACCAAGACAGGATTGATCTGGTTAGGGATGTTCTCCCAACAAGATTTTTAAAATAAGGGATCGAATGTGAGCATTTTACAGCAAACATTCCATGAAAATTGGGTAAAAGTCATTGATAGTATGCATGGTTCCACAGCGAAACACTTGAACAACTGTGATGGATACCAGGACTTCAACAACATACAAGAGAATTTTGCAACACATTTGAATGCTGGTTGTCTCCAACAAAAACCACAAGGCCAGGGCTCAACAATATATGCCAACATCGCTACTGTCAAACACATTTTTCACGGTGCTACTTGTGCCTGAAGAATATCATGAACATGTCTCAAGAATGTATTCCATCGCTGCCCCCCTGTCGTGCGGGTTATGTTTAAAAAATAAATGATGTGGCCTGTTAATATGGCATCACGTCACCAGCTTTATTAAGCCCACTTTCTAATTTTTTCCTTTTTGTCAGAGTTGAAATAAGTATGTCTAAATGCGATGCTACTGCACAAGCATGTGAAACTTCAGTATACAAAAGAGGTGGGAGGGGCGACACTTATCACAGGGCACGCGAAAAAATGTGGAACATTATGGCTGCTAAATTTTGATTTGGACTTTCAAATAAACGGGCAAAAAGCCCCTCTCAAATATGTGCAAGAGACTGAGCGAAGCAAGGGCACCACTTGCGGGAAAAGTGGCTGTTTCCCCCCTCACCCACTTTATTTTTGTATTCTTTTTGTTCAAATCATTTGAAATTGCACATTTTAAAGCACATTTTTCAGAAGACAGGTACTAGCAGGTCTTTAACCCATGGGACTTTGCAATATTTCATATACCAAGTGTGACAGTGAAGTTAGAGAGAAGAGTAAAGTGAAAGCAAAACCATCCTGAATTGGCCTATGAGGGCTGTCTATAAAAAACATTGGCTCAACATTGCCTCATTACAATAGTGGCGGTCCAGAAACAAGGGTTAACAAGAGCCGCTGTGCCCAACAGGTCTGACGCTGCTGGGCGGAGCAGCCACGGCAGGCAGACCGTTCACAAAAGTAACGGCATCATTAGCAACGGTGTCAGTGCTTCTGTGTCCCCACTCCTATGGGAATGTAGACTTACATTTGACAAGCGCCTGACTTTCCGGGCTGCCGGGGTTGTAATCTCCCAGTGGCACCGGGAAGTCAGGCACCAGTAAATATTTTCGGATCCAGCGACAACCCGCCGGTAGCACTGTCAGGGTTACCGCCAGACATGTAAGTGGCCCATTGTATGGGAGGACTGATGCTAAAGAGCAGAATATGTTTCAAATTAGACAAGCTAGTATTCCTGTCAACAAATATGACTTACAAAGAATAAATTCACTTGATAAATCAACTTGATAATATATTTTATTAGAATCCGGTTCACATTTTCAGGAAAAATAAAGGGGCTGATTCGGCCCCACAATGATTGAAACACAGTGACCTGCAGGTTAAGCGCTGATTTCAGCAAATGTCATGCAACCAGCTAAGCTACTTTTGCAGGTGTGCGCTACCTCGCTCAACTTTAAAAGGTCAACGCTGTATGTGTACCACCAGCGGGCACCGAAAGGAAATAAATGGGGAGGGAGACTTTATTTCAGAGGGGTGGGGGTGAATCCTCCATTGGTAAACTATAACAGCTCTGGGGGGAATTTCATTACGAGATGAAATCTCCACGGAGGAGAGCTTTACAGGCGTGACTATATTTTGGGCACTAGCCTACCTTTAGGGCATCAACCTATAAGCCCCAGCAAATGCTATAGGTGCTGCAGCTGGAGAGCCGCCAGTCAGCAATGTCATTTCACCAAAATCATAGCGTAGTTAAGAGTCCTCGTGCAAAGTTATGACATCGCAGGAAGTGGCGTCACATGAGTCTTGTATTTTTAAACCATATTTATTGAAGAAACAAGGTAATAGCAGTCTCAAAACACTACTAAAACTAGAATGAACTAAAAGATTTCTTTAAATAAATCAGTGGTAAGATTGATTAAATCACAGGGGTTGCGAAGTAGTCCACAGGGGCAACAACATAGGGGCAGGTGTGCCCAAATCACACCCATGATGCCAGTATGCCAAATTATTCAGAATGGGGATCACTGCTTAATCAAGAGACACAAACCTTGGCTGCCAAAACATCTGCTGTATAGTCTAGTGTGTCGTTCTTACGTAGGGCTAACGGGTGCCCTTTCAGAGGACAGTGCAGGCTTAACAAAGAGGAAAAACAGGTGGAATGGGCATCATCAACAGGAATAACCAAAAAGCTGCCGCAGGATCAGCAGTTAGGTCCCAAAAGTGGGCTTTTGTAAATCTGGTGTAAATATGTCCAGTAATCCCTACTCCTTTTTCCATTCATGCACTTCTTTTACTGCACAATGCATATGTCCATTTATAGCAGCAGTGCGTACAATTTCCTTGGATAAGCAAGGGAAATGCATATGGAAAAGATTTGTACAACAATTTTTAATGGCAGTTGGTGTGTGGAAGTTTAATATGCTGATAAGGTTATCTATAGAGTTTGTTTAACTAATTGGTGGATATATGTGTGACTCTTTCAAAGCGGGCAATGAGGAAGTGCTACAAACATAACAGTAAAAAGGGTCAAAGGGCTGTCATGTGCGATGGTGTGCATGTGCCATCTGTTTAATCTGGTTTAAAAAAAATAAAAATAAAGACTTGTCTAGAGAGTGGACTGCAGAGACAGGAAATAGTCATAAAGGGCCATGGATTATGGTCTTTATTGTATGCTAGAGGAATGTATTCGGGACAGAAATTTTTTTCTGTGTTTTGTTCTTTTTCTCTAGTATACTATTGTCCATTATTAACATTAGCATAGTAGAAAATGCTAATGGGAATGTTGGAGAATCTTATTGAGTCTAATTACTTTACTGAAAAATGTGAAGTAGATTGACTCTATAAACTTATATTTTTAACTCTATTTTTTTCCTGTGAAAGGTTTTTTTATTTAATTGTTTTTCTTGCAGGAAAGGCCAGAAAGTACGGCGAGGAGGGAAGTAAGGGAAGGGGCAGCAAGGAAAGCTATGGAGGGGCAGATGGACAGGGGAAGATGTTAGGCGTGTAGTAAATCTAAGGTAGGGGGCAGTGGTTCTCATGTTCCTTGCTTGCAGCCTTGAAAGCAATTTGAAAATGTTCCCCCTGCAGAGTGGTGTGTTGCAGTATATACAGAGTACAGTTGTCTTCGAAAGATATGGATCAACAGCCTCTTTTATAGCTTGCAAGGTAGCTGGTGGGATCTTGTGTGGTGGCACTATTGGTTGAGGAAGATGAGGTACAGGAAGAGAGCCTACTACTTCCTGAGAAAGGAACAGCCTTTCTCAGGGCATCCCAGTGGTTGGATTTGGTGTGATGGCACATGGAGGTGGTCCCATAGGAGTACTGCCCAGGCTGTCTGTGACTGTGAACAACGTTGCCCTCAGTACATTTTACCTTCGTAGCTTTAGCCTTTGGTAGACCCCTAAAAGTGGTAAAGAACTGACACACCCATGATTCTCTCTGGGTGCTAGAGGTAGGCATTCCTTTACCTCATCTTCCTGGGCCTCTTGATTGTGTTCTGAATTATTGTGCTTCTTCCGTTGTGTTGGCCCTCCAGTGGTAGTGGTGGTGGTGGTGGTGGCTCCTGGGGAGGAAGGATGGCAATAGATGATGCCATTTTTGAAGAAAAATAGCAGTTCTGCTAATATTCTTCCAAGCATGTGCCTTGACCTAGATTGAAAATGGATAATCAGTAAAGGTCATGTGACAATGCCTGGAAAGTCTGCAGTGATGTCAGACGTTCGCAAAAATTGGTGACCACAAAAACAGTGGAAATAGTTGCTAGGAGGTGAGGCATGCCACAGTTTTAAGTTACAGCTTTGTACATCGGTCAAAAATGTTGCTATATTGGGTTAAGTATTATATTAGGAAGTTGTAGCAAATAAGGGTGCACTCGTAAAAACCCATGAAATTCATTGAAAAAACTTTGTTAAAGGGACGTTATGGTTAAGTTGCACTAATGCATACCTAAGAATGTTAGTGAAAATACTTTCTTAAAGGGACTATGGTTAACTTGCACTAATAAAAACCTATGAAGTTCATTGAAAAAACTTTGCAGCCATTGCCTATGTGTCTGTATGATTATGCTCCTGTATTACCAAGAACACTGTAGTATAATATTTTGTTTAGATGAGTAAATTCTTTAATACATAAAGTACTTCATGATGGATCTCCTAATCACCTCTGACATGTTGCGACCAACAGAGTGAACACAACCCCTTGTAGGAAGTTTGTATGCCAATTAATTTAATTTGATGTCACAAATGACATTTGTGATGTCATCTTTGATGTCCTCGGTGTTAGTGTTATTAGCGCACTGTGGGGGTGCGAGTTATGGTTGCTTAGTTTACCATAACTGGTGAATTTCTGGGTTGTTCGGTTTTACTTGTAACCATAACGTCCCTTCGACAAATGTTTTTCACTGAATATATATATATTTTTGCATATCAGTCTTTGTCCCGCCCACATGGGCAGTCCAGCACCAAAATGCTATGCAAATGAACAAGAGTACCATCAGCAACCCCTGACACGTGTTTTAGCCTAGTTGTGAACCTGAGCCTCTCTAAGACACAGTGAGGACCAAAAACGTCTCAAAACGGTGAGACCTCGAGTTCTGTTCCTCGTGTCGGGGCCGGTTGAGAAACAACATTTTTTTTCCCTTCCCGGTGAACATGGTTTCCGGCTTCGTTGGCAGGCCACAAACAAATTTTGACTTTTGTTGAAATCTGGGTAAAGGGGTGGGGTGTCCAAATGTCATGTAGCCAGTAATGACCGCAGGGTCCGAACAGGTAAGTATGCAAAATGTAGTGCAGATTGGTGAAACGGTGTGGAATTGTATAAGGAACAACGCTTCACGCCACAAACCCACAAACTCACACATCACTTTTGACTTATATATAGCCTTTTTAAACCCACCATAACCTTCTTGGTGTTGTGAAAACATGGCAAAATGTTATAACCACAAGGCTATTAGAACTATACTGCACTGATGATCCCTATAAGGGTGAAACTAGGTATGTAGTTGTCCTGACAGCCTTGCAAAATGTCTGTCTCGAGTTGATAAAGCTATGTATAAAATAGCATTTCCCTCTTTAGACAAAGATCATTTCCTAGAGAAAAGGTTTGCATTGGGCTAATTTGCATACCCACAATGCCTTGCTTTTGTGGCTCAGAACTGCAGGTGAACTTGCAGCGATGGCTACTAGGGGTGCTGTGGAGTGTGTGACTTGACTCAAATGTATTTTCTTAGTAATATATATATATATATAGAGAGAAAAGATTGGAAACCAATCCGGGGCACAACAGCACTCTGGCGATGCTTTTGGTGAGAGACTGGAAGTCGCAAAAAACAAATCCACAAGCAGTCAAAGTGTTCCGTGCAGCCAAATGTCCTTTATTAGTTAAAAGTGCATGGGCAAAGGAGGCAGCAGCAGTTTCAGTGCAGAAAAAGAGAACGACGCGTTTCACCCTACTCGGGCTTCGTCTGGTATGTGACAGAGAGAGAGGACTATAGCTTTATAGGCAATAGTGTGTAAGTCCATTTTCAATGCTTAGCACTAGAGTGAAATAGCAATTGTCTGTTAAAAGCACGGTCATGTTGTAAATGTGTGGTTACTCATTTGTGTACTCTCATTTGTTACAAATTTTAGAAAAATACAGTACTATAATGTTATAGTTTCATTTGCATTTGCCTCAACTACCAATTGTCCCAAGTGGGTTAAAGGTGGACAAATAGCACAGGATTGTCGATTTCATAATCGTTCCACTCCGTTTTTTCTCCGTTACAAAAAATTGTTTAAATAGATGATTATTCAACAATTCCTATTTACAATGACCATATTTTTTCAGCCCAAGTGGGCAAACATGTTGTCATAGCTTATACTACTATAAAGTGTCAAGTGCTTGCATGAAAAAAAAAATGTTTTTACTTATTAAAAATACAGACAATTCATATGCATTAAAGTGCCATGTGCCATATAAAAGTCAATGGACTATTGAATAACAAGATGCTAGGTGCTATCATAGAGGTGCATATTGTAAAACTACTCATGATGATCCAAAAGCATAGGAGGCTGTATGTAACCCTTGCGGGTGCCTCTAAGGCATGTTCCATCATATGCATTTCAATCATAAATATACAGAAAGGACATTGAAATCAAAAGTAAATATTATAAGTATTCATAGTGAAACACATGAGTCGGACTAATATACCACTGGAGGCAGTATGTTACCCTTGCGGGCGCCTATATATTGTGACTTAGCCAACCCATATCTTAGATTGTCTGGTAAATGGGGCAACGAATGTAAGTACAAAAAATATATGTTGCCTATTCACATTATTCTATTGACATGTCAT
Source organism: Ambystoma mexicanum (assembly GCF_040938575.1). NCBI lineage: Eukaryota > Metazoa > Chordata > Amphibia > Caudata > Ambystomatidae > Ambystoma > Ambystoma mexicanum. Next base: position 1,088,875,047 of record NC_090921.1, read on the forward strand.
ATATGTTAAGGTGCTTAGTGCTATATGTTTAAAATCACATCTCATGTATTAAATGCAAACATCTTAAAAACAGTCCACACTGTGTAAATATGTTACTTGATAAAATAGCATCTACAGCTAAAAAAAATCCAAAATACTAGGTGCTGGATGTTACATTCATATGTTAGTATTTCGTGTCTCAGGATTAATCCTGAGAATATGGGTCAAAGTATTTCTAACTTTGAGGTTATTACCTTGTCCATAGTCTATATTCTATTGATTATCGTTGACGCAAGCCATGCAGTTCATAGATGATTTTAAACTTTCCATACCGTCCATTGCTTAATGATAGTACACCTAGCATATTTATAAAAACAGAACACAATTCCCATGCATGTAAAGCAACCTCTCTTATTTTCCAAACATGTGTGCTAATATAGTGATATAAAATTACTAAATAAGGAAAAAGGAAAAATAAAAAATAAATGCAAAAAAACCTGCAAAATAATGCATAAGCGTCCAAATTAAACATAATATACTAGAAACCTTAATATGTTATGTTTGGGCATCGGATACATAAAGATAGAGGATGCTTAAAGTGTTTGTGCAGTCACAGTGAGAATGGTGTCATCATAAAGATACAACACAGTGAGATGTTAATAACTTTAAAAATTTCAAAAATTTAAGATCCCAGGAATGCATATAGTTCTTCGTCACGATTATGACCTCTCGGATATTTGGTGTTGAAGTCCACAATATATCTAGATTCCATTTGTCTTAGGGTTCGCAATCTGTCCCCTCCTCTTGGATGAATTCCCACTGAGTCAATGATGAAATATTTAAAGGATCTAATGTCATTCTGATGGACCTCCTCAAAATGTTTTGCAAGTGGGTAGGACATGTCATGATTCTTGATTGCACGAAGATGTTGCAATATTCGTAGCCTGGCTTCCAGCTTTGTGCTGCCAACATACCACAGGTTGCAATAGCAGGTGATCACATAGATAACAAATTGTGTGAAACATCTCAGATCATGTTTAATTTTAACTTCTTTCTTTGTTCGAGGATTTATGAAAGCTTTGATGTTCATCCCATGGCGGCATGCTTTGCATTTAGCACAGGTGTGAAAACCTGTTATTCTTGTTGTTAACCAAGTATTGTTACTTTGTTTGAGTGACTGAAACATACTCGGTGAGAGTTTGTTTTGTATAGAAGGTGGTTTTCCATATGTCAAAGTAGCATGTGTCGACAGATGTGGGCTGATATCAGAGTCTCGTTTCAAAAGGTGCCAATGTTTTTTAAGAATCTGTTTTGTTTCTTTGGCTCCAGATTGAATGTGGTAATGAATCTGCGTGAGCAGTCTTCATGTAGTTGATCCTTTATTTGACCCTTGAGTATGGTTTTTTTGGCCAAAATCATCTCCCGGGTTTTATTGCTGGTTCGGTCATAAGCTTTGTTTATAACTGTTTTCTTATAGCCTCGCCTTAGGAATCTGGCCACGGTCTTTTTAGCATTTATTTCCCATACTTCATTCTCACTACAGTTTCTTTTCACCCGCAAGAACTCACCGTACGGAATACAATCCTTAAGACATTGTGGATGTGCACTTGTAGCATGTAACAATGTATTGGTGCTTGTCTCTTTTCTGTGCAGCTCTGAACTTATATGATTTCCAATAGCTTTCACCTTTATGTCTAAATAGACTATTTCCGTTTTACTGTGATGTTCCGTAAATTGTAAGTTCTGCTGATTTTGATTCAAAACATGAAAAAAATGTGTCCATTCTGTAATCGTCCCACTCCAAATGATAAACAAATCATCTATATATCTTTGCCACATAATTACTTTGTCTGTTCCTTGTAGTTGTCATTGGAAAAAAGATCTTCTTCCCATGCACCCATGTATAAATTCGCAAACGTTGGAGCCACTGCTGTGCCCATTGCTGTTCCACAAATTTGGTTGTAATATTTAGAATCAAACATGAAAGTATTGTGAGTCAAAATGAAAGAAAGCATGTCCAGAAGCATGAGTGAATGTTCTCGGTAACTCAGAGATCTTGTTGACAGAAATCTTTTAACTGCTTGTAAACCTTTAGAATGTGTAATGCAAGTGTAAAGAGAGACTACATCTAACGTAACCAGGAGGAAATCAGGTTGCCAAGGAATATGTGCTATTTGGTTAAAAAATGCTGTTGTATCTTTTGTGTAAAACGGTAAAGTTTCCACAAAAGGAAACAAGAAATTATCAACAAATTTAGAAGTGTTTTCAAATAGAGAGTCTATTGATGCCACAATCGGTCTTCCCGGCGGTCTGGTCATTGATTTGTGGATTTTGGGTATAAAGTGTATTATTGGAGTCTTGGGATGGTTTTTGGTTAAATAATGTTTCTCTTTTATGGTAATAAGTCCTAAACCATACCATTTGTCCAACATAGTATCATATTGCACTTTATATTCCGGGTAGAGGTCATGAGGTAGTTTGACATAATTGTTCATGTCATTCAATTGCCTCTCTGCTTCTTTTTGGTAGTCCTTGGTGTTAAGGACTACAACATTTCCACCTTTATCTGAAGATCTTATGATGATCGATGTATCTGCTTGTAAGTCCTTCATCGCTTCATATTGTAATTTTGTTAGATTCTGGGCTGTTCCCGGTTTGATAACCAGTTTTTTAAGGTCATCCGTAATGAGGTCCTCAAATAGGTCTATAGTTGGACAAAATATATTAGAGGGATTACATTTAGACTTGTTCCTCATACCACTGGGAACCACCATGCAAGTATCTATTTCTGTTGGTAGTTCAATTTGCCACTCATCTTGTGCTGCATGGAGGGGAGTTTGAGTGGTTTCCTTTTCTCCTAAATTTGCAAGATCTCTTAATGCTGGTATATCCCTAATGTTCAAATGTGAGGGAGTTATATTCAAACCGGGCATTGATACATTGTCCAGATTAGCATGAAATTTGGTCAATCTCAATTTGCGGATAAAACAGTATAGATCAATTCTTACTTGGGGATAGTCAAAATTAGCAGTAGGGCAGAAAGAGAGACCCTTTCCCAATACTTCTTGTTCGTATTGAGTCAAGGTTTTATCTGATAGATTAACTACTTGAATTATGTCTTCTGCTGGGTGTTGTTCTTGTTTTTTCCAGAGCGTGTCTGACGGCCTGTCGATTGCTCTCTTTTTCTTCCTCTGTCCCCGTCGCCCCCTTGTTGACCTCCTTTTGCTGACATTGATTTTTGGAGTTGCTTGCCTTTGTTTGTGTTTCGCACTTGTGATGTTTTGCCCACTTGGTGTAATAGTCTCATTTCCTCTAAAAAATTTAACCTGATAGGGGTATCTTCACTACTAGAGTTTGAGACATCTGTGGAAGTGCTGGCATCCTCCTCTAGTTCTGATTCAGTAAGACTTGCACTTTCATCATTGGTCTCTGCCTTCTTTTGAATGGCTTTGCGTACATTATCATATTTTCTTGCAAAAGTGTACATACGACCTGTGGCATAGTCTTCCTTATCTCTTAGAAACTTTCTCTGTTTGCGTTCTTTTATTTCTCCTTCATATTTGTTGATGTTAATCTGCATTTGGATCTTGATTTTATTTGCTGACTCAACATCAGGACCGTTATATACGTCTTGCTCAAGCACTTCGATCTCTTTAAGTGCTTTAATTCTGTCACTCTTGGCATATTTGACCAATATAGTCAACATTTTCAAAGAGCATTCACTGGTAGCTTCCCCCCATTCATTTAACATTGCAGGGTCAGGATCTTCATACGGTGGTATAGTGAAGATTCTAAGGCCTCTTGGTATTCTCTGGTTATGGTTATATATATATATGTATGTGTGTATGTATGTGTGTACACACACACCCTATTCAATGGGCCCTGGCGTTGTATCTCACCCCCCAAAAGTTGGTGACTCGCAAAATTCTGCGGGTTATTTCGGGGGTTGTAAACCAGCCCCATTTCCCCTATAGTGCATTCAATGGCCCCTAACCACAACCTCGAGCATCCTCCATTACCCCTTAAATATTTTGCCCATGTTTGGAACAAGAGCACAGGCAACTAAAGAATTAACATTCCTCACTGCCCTGCTGTGGCCTACCAGATTTAGGGTCATGCGGGTGATGGAAGTAGCCTGCTCCCACACTCACAGGGCTCACATTTTTAATGAATACCTGGGTGAACTAAAACATCCAAAGATGCTCTAAAAGTTTGTGGGACCCGAAATACCCAAAATTCGTCTGGTTCTAGTTGGGCAAGAACTGCCCGCTCACTCATGCTTGCCTCCATCAACCCTTAGGAAGAACAAGAAGGAGGAGAACATGATGTAAACCACAAGAAAACTGCAATGTATTTTTTCAAAAGAACCAACCAAGCAGCAAGCAATCCATAAAGCATATTACCTTTATTAGGCCAACACAGGTTTTCAAGAAAATAATGCTCAAAAAGAAAGATCAAGAGCAAAATATTGACATTCCAGATTAGCATTTTCACGATGAGAGTTTGGAGAAGAGCTTTAGCAATTTCAGGCATATAGGCATTGAGGACATGTTGGCCCATGCCTTGACTGATGCCTTCAGCCAGTCACAATTGGGCATAATGCCCTCTGACCTTTGTTTAATTTTGTCCCCATTTAAAATAAGGGCCTACAAGTCCATCATTCAGTGTGTGAAATTAGGACTGGCTGTAGTCGTCACACATTACATCGGGCCACACTTGGCATCTGTGTACAGTGTGAAGGCATCATGAAGTAAGACACAGACAACATATTCACTTTTTTTTTAACAAAAAGGAATTTTTGTATATGTCAATATGGAGAAAGGCCTAATTTACCCTATGCTAAGGTGGAATTGCCCTAGCTAAAAAACTAAGGATAGCCTGTGTCAGTAAGTCCAACTTAAAAGTCTGTCTGTGTCCAAAACCGATACCTGCCCTCACAACTAAAGATATACAATTTGTAGGGATGTCAGCACCAAAAGAAACAGGGTCCAAAATCAAAATTCTGAACTTCTTCGAGCTCTGGCTTGTTTCAACTTCCCCTTCCACAAGTTCAAATAGTTTCACAAACAAATAGTTCCAAAAAAGAGTTGAGGGATCCCTTACCCAAGGGCAACACAGTTCCAGGATATCTTGGGGTTCCCTTCCCCAAGTTCAACACAGTTCAAAGATATCTTGGGGTTCCTTTCCCCCAGGTTCAACTCAGTTCAAAGATACCTGGGAGTTTCCTCCCCCAAGGTTAACACAATTTTAAGTCTCAGCAATACTTCCTGTTTCACTTTATAATCACAAAAAGGCACAGGGGTTCCCTTCCCCAAGTACAACACAGTTCCAGAATATCTTTTGGTTCCCTTCCCCAAGTTCAATACAGTTCAAAGGTATTGACCTTGAACAAAACATCCAACTTCACTTTATAATACTTTAGACTCCGTAACAGGAGGATAGCTCAGGGGCAACACGCTCGCCTTGGCAGCAAGACGACGTGGAGCAACAAAGGTTCGATCCCAGGGTCTGCGCTTAGAAACCTCTGGGTATTAAACATGGTATAAATAACCAATTATAACATAACAGTTCACACAGATAGTTTCTTTAACTGTAGAACCTATACCAGATAGCCTTTGTCTTTTGGCTTCTTTTGGCTCTTTCCCAAGTCGGGCTACTCAGTCTTGACGCAGTTGTCGGACCAAACAGTCCACCCATTACAGGGCATGCAACCGATAATCCTTGGAACTTTGTGACGCTCTTGGTTTTCTTTGGTTTGTTTTCAAAATATAAGAGCGGGTCTCTCAGTCTAGGTGTAGTTGTTGAACCCCATGGGTCACCCATTACAGTTCATGCAACCGATTACCTTGTGTACTTGTATCATTGGCCGCTGACCAGCACAGGTTTTCCACCTGCTACCAGTGTCAGTACTTAACATGTGCTATGATTTCTCCTTGGCAGTCTCTTGACTTTTCCACAACACATATTCACTTTATTCTGTGGTGTATATCCTCTTCCACCACCTTGCTTTTAGCTTGACCAATCAAGTTCAACAACTTGTCTTTCATACTTGCTTTTTCTGGTTCATACTTATTCATTACAGGCTTTCACTTTGTTCATCAATGCTTTTTTTTTTATTATCTTTATTGGTTTTGGTTTATACAAACCTTTACAAAATGAATTCTTTTCATAATACAATCAAGTAGTAGAAAAGTTTACAAAAAGATTACAATACACTACACTTTTTAAAACACATTTGTCTAATACAATTCCGAACCAGCAATACATATTAAACAGCTAAAAACAGACAATTCTTATTAAAACACTTAGAACCTAGTACTTCTCAATATGCATAATAATTGTACCAGATAGCTGAGACATTATTAATAATCTGAGACTTCAACTCATTGTTTCTTAAAAGCTTCCTGAGTATTTAAACGCTTAAACAGTCTTTATCAAGTTCATGTTAATTCACAGATAATTCTCAAAAATTCATTAATACGTATTTTCAAAACCGTCGAGTTACCATGAAGCATTTCGAACCACAAGTTACATCTGTTTACATTCGATGTGTCGTGGACAAACATTGCAAAGTATTCTATTCTTTGTTTCAATAAAGCAGGACAAACCAACAACAAATGCATTAATGATTCATTAACCCTGGTACCAGCACAGTGTCTGCAGGATTTCTTTGCCACATTCCTGCATCTTATATTCTGAATTTCATGAGTGCTTAAGACGTTAAAACGAGATCTCATGAATTGGTTTCTGTATGCTCTGGATGGATATTTTTCTAGGTATTTCTCTGGATAAGGTTTCCATTTCCAGAATGATATAGCTTGAGAATATATCGAGGAGTTTAAGATTACCACATTATTCTCCAACCAGTCTGAGGCTTTTAATAATTCTTTCACTTTAAAAAGATTCCTTTTTAGATTTTCTAATGTTAGGCCTAAATCACTTAGAATTTTCACACAATCTCTTTTTAACTCACAAATGAAAACCCCAAGCATGTCAACTCCCAAGAAGTAATACAGTGTGTTATCCTCAGACATCATGCATTTACGTAATAAAGATAATTTTTTCCAGTGTACTGTACACTTTAAGGAGGACAAACCTAACTCATAACGTAAGAGTTCCATTGGCAAACATTTAGGCAGATACCTTAAGACCCTTCGCCATACTTGTGCTTCAACTGTTTTCAGATATGATACCAATTCTTCAGAGTAAAACTCAAGATCGTATGTCAATCGTGGAATTGCTTTCGACCGATAAAACAGAATACAAGGCATCATTGTGAACCTGCCATATCTTCTCTCCACAGCTGATATCTGATTGGCAATAGCAGAGGCTTTTGTACCGAGATGACTTTTTATAAAACCCAACGAATAAGGAGATGTATATATATAACCCAGGTATTTTAGCATTGATTTGTTTTTTAATCTTAGACCACCACATATAATCGAAAAAGAATCTTCTTTTAGATTTTTCACACCTCAATGCTTTTTAGCAGGTTTTATTACTTTCACCATAGCACATAATTTGCTTTTCACTTGTGCTGTAATTACACATTGTTTCCATATCTTCTCTTTAGCTCAGTATTCAATATACGCCATTGTATTTCCTAAAATACTTGGCAACTTGTTCACGATTCAATGTAACTCTTATTCAGGTTCCAAACCTCATTCTTATACATTTCCGTTCAATCGTTAACTTTAAATGTCCAATTCCTGCCCTGGAGTACCCGAGGACAAGGGTTCCCTGTCTTGGGGCTTGTCTGCTCCTTCATGCACGTTCTTTCGGCTCTCTGTTTTCCTCTTTATTCCTAGGTATGCGTCAGGAGCTTCAGCGAGCAGCGCTTGCTTTTGGGAAACCTTTTTGCAACGTCCTGCGGTGGTTGGGAGGTTTCCATGCTCCCCAGCTCCAGCTGGAAACATGCAGCTCAGGTCATTGCTGGGGCTCTGGTCCTCTCACGACCTGCTCGTGTTGTGGCACCTTTCTCTCCCCCTGGCAACACACAAAGTCCCCTCTGCAGGTCCGGCTCCAGCATGCTCCTCGCCTTGCTGTGGTCCCCTTCTGTCCAGGCAGGTTCCCCCTCTCCCTCTGCTGGGGCCTCCTTTTAAGCACCTGTGGATTTTCAATGGGTTGCAGGTGTGAATACATTGCCTGGGTACAGTTATACCAATTAACTGGAGATGCCTGACCCTCCATAGGCATCCTCCTCATCTCAGTACCATAGTGGTAAAATTGACAAGAAGTGTGCATTACTCCTGGTTGCCTCTTACTAATCCCGGTGTGTGTCTCTGTGTGGAAGGGAAAAAGACTAGGACTCATTCTCATATGGGAAAGGGGAATACCATGTCTCTCCCGAAGACATCCTCTTCCCACTCCCTGAGGTCCCTCCACCCAGGTGATCATCCCTCGCATATTCACCCCCAGGGTCAGGATCCAAAAGCAATGCCCTTTCCCATGCCACCTGAGAGGAAGATCCAAGGTGAGTAGATGGGTGGATGCCTTCAGATTCATCACAACAGGCAGTGTTAATTCATCTATTGACAGTACATTTTTTTTGTTTACAAAGCAGAATGTACCAGGTTTAGTCATTGCTGCTGTTGCCATTGGATGTCCTCTGATCACTTCTTAGCTAGGGGTGGGTGAAATTTCCACACACAAAGTGAAAAGTGTGGAATTCACACTGGAATCCGATTCCACCCGTTCCTCGAAAACCAGCATTACAGTTCCGGCGCCACTGAAATTTTGCCCTGTTTTGTGTGATTTCACCAGGAGCTTGGTGTTTCATTTCCATGTTGGTTTCATGTAGCGAGACATGAAACTTCATACATGTCTTTTTTTTGTTCCATGCTAGTTTTGCACAGGGCCAAGAGAAACTTTGTGCAGTGTTTCAATTTGTGCTAGATTTACAAAGCAACATGAGAAAGCTTGTGCGGTTCATTTTCGATTGGTGCAGGTTTTGCACAGTGGCACGACAAACTTTGTTTCCGCACTTTTCGTTAAAAATGCAGCAGCACAAGAAACTTTGTGCAGCTCTTTTCGGTATGCAGGGTTGGCGGAATGGCAGATTGGGTTTAAGCGGAAAAAAATCTGACAGATTTTGCTCTCACAGCAGGCAGAACAGAATCTACAAACTTTGCCCCATCCCGATTCTTTGCTGCAGTTTGGTAATAGCTGGCAAAGTGCATCTCTTTACCCATGCCTGCGGGCTTTGGTGCCTTATAAATCCAAAATAAAATCGAATAAAATCAAATAAAATCATTGGACAGATGGTCAGACTAATTTGCCACTATTAAAATCATGTGTTAGTATGTTTCTAAGAGTGTATCACTGTTACGCGCCAGAGAGGGGCAAGATCTATTGCGGGAGAGGAGATGCTGTAAACAACAAAATTTGCATTGCAAATTATTATGTTGCCTGAAGGTTTCCCATTTTAAACAATGGGAATAAAGAAGGGCTTGAAGAGTTGGTTGTGTTACGAGTGTCTATATTATCAGGCAACCTGATGCTTAGAACCCCTCCTTGACCCCAATCACTGCCCCAGATCACTGCCACCTCAGCAGCAGGAGTTCTGTAGTACAGTATAATACTGATTAGACCCAGACAGATTATGGCAGATAGTTATAATTCTATCAAAGGCACCGAGGCGAGCATTATGCAGTGCTTTCTTTTATTTGTACAGCACCAAGACAAACAGAAGAAAATCCTCTTATTGAGCAGTGTCAATCACCCAGACAATGAGAGAACTTTAGGCAAGAAAAGAAGAAAGACAACAACAGCCAAGATCCATCTCCTCAACCACGGAAAAACTTAGACTAGATGCTTCAGGATCAGAAGAAACGCTGGACCACATCCCAAATCATAGCTAAAAGAAGGGAAGACAATACCATATAGCCAATAAAGGAAGGGAGGGGTGATCATATGAATCTATGTGCCTTAATAACAACTGTCTATCGTAACCTTACTAAGACTGCATTTTAGGTTGGTATCCTGTGTCAAGGTACAGATGTGCCCTAAAATGCGCATTTAAAGGTGTGAACGAACTACTGCTGAAGCATGCACAACTGGTTTCAAGAATTTGACCAATCTGCTGAATTCAGAATATCTTCCAATCTGCCCATTCACCAAAATCCCTTTGATGCCATGATCCCCCTGGAGGAATGCCACACACGTATACAAGTGTCCTTCCTTGATTGACACATAATCTACTTGACCCGTTAAGCCATAGTTGAGTGAGAAACTCTAGAAGAAGCTCTTAGGTCCACAGTGACCAATGCAGAGCTTCAAATCTTGGACACTGAGTTTAGGAAACCCCATAAAGGCTGTGTGAGGGGTCAGAAATGTGAGGCTGACCCATTTTAGAGGGTTTTTCAAACAGTGCCATTTTATGAAACTTTAATTAGGAATCCAACGCATATCTTGCCCTACTATTATAGGGATTTTCTGCCTAAGGAAACTAAGGAAAACACTAACACACCATTGTTGGTCCTCACACTTATATAATAATATAAACAAGAAAATAGAAGGCAATTTGTAAATTAAATACTTGTATGTGTAACACCTTTGAATTGGATGGTCTTAACCTGAGTGAATTCCCCTTCCCCAAGTTTTAAGTCAAAGTCAGGTTCACCACAAAACATTAGGGAAATCCAATGTTGAAACAGAATTCCATCACAGTCCTGTTAAAGTCTATTTGGATTGAATGCAACTTCCAACACTTCACAGTTCAACCCAAAGAAGCGCCTTCTCCTCTAGGCGATATCGTCCAAGAAGTTCTTTAAACAAAATTGCACTGCTTCTCTTACAGTGTGAGGTTACAGTTGCCCGCCTGTACTGCCTGAAGTCTTGAGAACACGTAGCAAGTTTCACCGGCTCCTCGGTCTCTGTCACAGGCTGCAGGGCTTCTACCACAGGTGTTTCCTTGTCCAGACATTGCTGCTCTGTGCAAGCTGCCTATGGTTCCACCACACAGGCATGGAGTTCGGCTCGCCACAACCCCCTGGAGCACGCCAGCCTCCCGGCACGGTCTGCTGCACACTTCTTGCCACGAAAATTCTGAAATTAGGTTCACCTGCGGGAAGGCTTTCAGACTTCAAGCTTTCCACGGAGCAACCTCTGCAATCCAGACTTTGGGGGGGAAAAGGACCAACTCAGGATTGAAAACTGGAGTAAATGGATGGTAAATACCGACATCCCTTCACCACCAACATGTTTTTCTTGGCCATCTCCTTTGGCACCAGCAAATACTTCTGCTGCTACAACTGCTACTACTTCTCCTAACACGACTGCTTCTACTGGCCTGCACCGGAGGGAGCTTTTTAAGGTTCCCATCATTCCTCAGGTGTGGGCTGTTAAACCTTACTGCCTGCTCTTCAGCCCTCTCGTTCGTCCAGTACTCCTGCCTGGGATTATGGGACTTGAAGTGCCTAAAAGAAAAATTAAGAATGTTGTACTCTTTCTGTTTGGCAACATGCCATTAATAAAATGGGATTACAGGGAAAGTTATATATGGGAATATCCCAGTCTGCCTGACCTGGTAACCCCCCCCATATGATCCTCCCGCAGAACACCACCCCAGGATCGGGATCAGGAAGCGGCTGCCTTTCCCAGGCCACATGGGCAGAGTCCATGGGCAGAGTCCCAGGCCAGGTTTGTGGCGCGGACCATAGTTGGTTCGTCACAGCTGGGAATGCGATTACTAGGTCCAGTTTTTGTATGATGATGGGTATTGTGACAAACACCCATAGGTAAAAATGATCTACACATTAAGATAACTCAAAGTTGACAGGCCAATCCTTCTACAGGGAGAGGACCGGAATGACATCCCACATGTGGAAATACTTGGCAGCAGGGGAGTCATCACGTAAACTAAAGAAACAATAATTGGAGTGCCCCTTTAGTGAACCCAGCCACCAGTATACACTTGGTGGAAATGGCTGACCGATACATGTTGGCTGTGCTGTAGGAAGGCCAAATTTGCCAGAAAATGCACCGGACCCCTTCTATTCAGAATGGCAATCTCAGGATATCCAGGCGGAGCCATAGGACTGCATAGAACTAGGTGCCCATGATTTACTGATAAAAGAATATGCTTCTTGCAAAAGTCCCTGGGGAGGCCATCCCAAAACCAACCAGTTTCACATGTTTTCACCACAGCCACTTGTTGTTACAATTTTTTTTCTTTTTATAAATAAACAGGGGTTCGACCACAATGTACCCACCCCCACCACCTAAACATGCCACCCACCATTCCCGAACCCCTACCCAAAACACATAAGACACATTTATATTTTTTAAATTCCAGCAACAACTACCACAGTCAAAACTGCACATTTAAAATGCAAATGTGTAAAGCGGCCACAGTAAAAAAACGGCATACGAACCAAGCTCTTTGCAGAAAAGTAGAAATCCCAATCGAGATTTTTACATATTTATTCTGGTAACAAATTAAGGGCTTAAAGTACCGTTCTTGCACCTGTGAGGAGCCAGGAAGGGGACTTGGACAAAAGGGAGTCATGGTTTTGGTCAAAGACGTTTATTTAAATAAAAGGCGGTGAGGAAATGCCTCTCTGTCCCTGCTCTAAGAAGTGTTTGCTTACCTAAAACCAAAACTAAGGGTCAGTCAATATCAGAATATCCAAAGCAAACACATCCTGTGTCCCAAGTACTATTCTGGCCCTCACATTCTAACACAATTAACTCTAAGGTGAAATGGGTAATGTCTTTGGCCTTGAGTGGTGAATAAATGTTCAAAAAGGGAAAAATACATAACTCCAACACAAAGGTTCAAGAAGAATAGAGTTCCTTGTTCCAGAGGGTGATTCCCTTCCCCATGAATTTCTCATAATCAACAACACAAAACAACTCGTATCTTTATCTTTATCTTTATCTTGTTAGGATACCTGGTGTACTCTCCTGACAGGTTTTCACTCCTCTTCTCTTGATCAGCACTGCCTTCTGCTAGTCCTGCTATATCTTTCTCAGGACCTCTTTAGGTGATGCATTTCCTTTCCACTGTTCAGCTTGTCTTTGCCTGGAGTCCTTCCCTACCAGGGCTTTCTTATATGAATATAATTGTGATTTGCATGGTATAGTCTCCTGCCAGGACTTTCTTACATGCACAAACTTGCAACTTTAATTTGCCTGGTATACTCTCCTGCCAGGGCTTTTCTCATGTGGGCTCTGCACACACTTCCACACTTTATATTCTCTTATGTTTACTTTATCTGATATTGTATCTTCCTGATATACTTTCCTGTCATGTCTTTTCTTATATGTTTATTACATACACTCACAAACTTGAAAGCCTCTTACCTTTGTTCCGTTCTCCCTTTGAAAGAAATTATCACTTGCTATGTCTCTCTCATGTGCTTCATTAACAATTATTCTGGTTTGGCATGGCTCCCAATATGCCCCTCTGTCGCTGCTTCCCTTGGGTGGGCTAACCGGCTCTTGCCCGCATACCGTTTCTCCGTGGCAAGCTGGTGGTGGTTGTTTGGCGTTTCCTTCTTTCTTGCTGCCTCAGTTTCTTGACTTCTCCGCCTCTTGCATTCTTGCTAAGCTCTTCTGCTTTGTTTCAGGCTTCGGTAAGAGACGCCCAGGAACCTTCTGTCGGCTTTGGGCATTCCCACAGCTTGCTCTGTCTTGAGGTCAGCTTTTCTTTTACTGGTCCTCGAGCCGGTTTGCTCCACAGGACTCTGCAGCAATACAGTCTCTTCGTCTGTACCGAGAGAAGCAGCTTTTTGCCGCCAGCAGCACACTTCAGTCAGCTGCTTTGCTTGTTTAAATTTCCCAGCCGCAGGTATGCGATCGGAACCACTGGAACTCAGTTTGTGTTTTTGGCCTTCTTGGATCTGCATTACTCTGCTTATCTTCCTCATCACAGTATTCTTGTATTTATGGGAATTGAAGTCCATTCTTAATTATTTGCATCTAACATCTGGGTAAGTGTTCTCAGTGACCTTTAAGAGAAAGTCAGCTCTGGATGACATGCAGGTACAGTCTGAGAAGGTGTTTTCATGAGTCTTAAAATGTAAGTCAGATTTTGATCTTTTCACAATATCTGTATGTAAACTATCTTCTGTACCCTTCCTAGGTGGATGAGTGGAGGTATAACAATATGCCATTAAGGCATTGGGTATGGCAGGGGTAACTTCAAAAGAAGAATAGGGATACAATGTCTCATCCGATGGTGCCCTGATACTCCCCCGCAGAATGTCTCCTATCATGAGATCCCCCCTCATAAATAGTGATGATAATTATTCCCTGGCAATACATTTTGCAGAGAAACACAACAGTGATGCCACGCAGATCTGATTTTTTGCACTTGCACATATACCAGCACATAAAAGAGAGGGGAATAGAGAACGCAAATTGCGCAAGTTGGAATCAAAATTTATAGTAGAATTTTATTTTAAAAAACGTATGGGTCATAATTCTGATGAGGAATTGGCCATACATCTACTACAATATTGAGTAACCAATTATGGTTTCTGAAATTATTGCACACTATTAACAACATTTAAAGTATACATTTTTCAAGAAATAATGGTTGCATTACATGTGAATGTGCAGTTGTGTAGAGAAATGAATGAAACAGAGACAGAACTTTAGTATCAGTAAGAGTCTATATCAAGCACATGGATTAATTGTATTTTTATAACGTTTTGATACCAATGAGGTAACTGGTTATAATGAAACCAAATATGAATTTAATCAGAATTGTGAAGATGTTTTTAGAACAATGAGAATCAATGTATTAATTGGTTTTATTGGTAAAAATGATTTTAGAAAACTTAAAATCAGGTGAAATAGACATATTTTAACTATTTATATCTGAAGGTTGTGAGATTTGACTTAATTGAAAAATAGAATGATTTGCACACTGAAATTGAAATGAGCACTTTGTATCACATAGTAATTGTTGCACTATTTGCAGATAATTCATGCACTGAATATTTAGCACCTTAACATTACAAATGAAAAGCGTTTTACTTGCACAATGATGATACCAGATTATTTGGTTGAGATTCATTTGGATCAAGTCCACTGAGGAGGAATTGAAAGATTATATCTAATGTCAATCAATGCCAGTATCAAATTGTCAGCACAATATATTAGAGGATTAGGCAATGCAATCCACCGTACTATTCAGCTTCTTAGAATGGGAGTAGTCCCTAAACGTGCCGTGCAGGACTATGCTGTTGTGGCTATTAACAATGGAGATTATTAAGCCACCTGCTGAAAGGGCAAAAAAGTTTAAGAAAAAGATTTTATAACATATGTTAGGAAAGGTTTCCATTTATGGGTTATTTTCCCTCCAGTTGTGTACCCCCAACTTTTTGCTGTTATCTGACCATCCTAGCCCGACTTTTGCCAGTGGAGCCCAGCCTTATGCTATATTCCGCTGGCCTTTTGCTCATTTTGTTTTGGGGAAAATGACATGCTCTTAAAACAGTCAGTACTGGGAAACTTTGTTTCACTTAGTCTTTCACTTTGTTGCTATTCTTTGGTAACATTTTATCAGTGCACAAAGTACCTTATAGTACAGTGAGCTTGGGTCCCTTTTTCATTTTAAAGGCCCTAGACACCCTCGAAGGATTTTTGGTGAATGTACAAGTGTTCCTTGGACAGAGCTGGTGGCAGCTATTACTTTTTATGTGTTGTCAACTCTTTTCAATGGTCCAAACCACATTTGGCCGAGGACAGTGGCCAGTGCCTAAAATGGCCATGCCACAAGGTCCTTTGTTCTGTCCTTCGGCCATCTTGTCCCTTTGCCTTCCCCAGGTTGAGCAGACCCGGAAAATTCCTTATTTGGTCATACAGACCTCCGCACAAACCGAAGCTTTCGCTAACTTCTGCATGCCTTGTGTGTGTGCATCCAGGATGTGGGCTGGAACTGTCTAGTTCCAAAAGACATCTGGGTTTCCAGGATGTCTGGTGTGCTGGGATGACTGGGGCACTGTGGTCTGTGATTGGATCACGTCCAGGAAGGCTGTATGTGAGCAGATCTCCGATTGGTTTCTCTTTGTTTTGGCGCGAAGGAGATTTTGGATAAGAGAAAGCATTTGACATCCATTCCAGGTCGATCTTCTGAGTTCACACCGAACTTAGCAAAATGGAGCCAAGTATCCTGAATCAACAAAGCAGATCTATAGAACTGCTGGTGACCCACTGGAAGGTTTGGCACCCTGAGCCCGCTGTTGTCTCCTCGGACCCCCTATTTCTGATCGAACCTAGAAGGCCTGCAAGGGCATTTCGACCCATTGGAATAGTGGGACCAACTATTCTCGTTACCTCCCACTTAACCTGTAAGCAAGCCTTTTTGGAAGTGTTCCTGGACAGCCCAGTGAACTGACCAGCTTGTATGGGACCTTTCCCAGGAACCGCCGCCAACTTGAGTTTCGACTTGAGCCTTTTGAGACTGTAAGTTCTGGATATAAGGCACTCTTCCGCTGAGACTCGTACACCTAGCATTCCTAGGTATGGAATTAGGAGAGTACGCCTGAATCTGAGCATACACAGTGACTGTGTCACCCAGCTGTGGTGACAAACTTCGTGGGTGCCTTGCTGCTGTGCACCCCTGCTCCATTAGACTCGCTGCAGTGGAATTGGCTTGATCCCTTCATCAGGAGTGGAGAAATTGCCACTGTCCCACCACAGAATCATCCCTGGAATGCAGCCCCCGAAAGCTGCAGAGCAGAAGTGCCAGTGTGTGGGGTAGAACGTGTGGCGTGTCGAACATCGGTGGGGACTGCTCACACTGTTTGTGAATCCATGTTGGGTGAATGAATTGAAATCTCTATATTCATGACCGATTAAAATAATAAAGAAGTTTTTAAGCAAGTGAAATAAGAACAAGTGCTCTAACGATTTTTGTTCCATGAGAGTGTTACTTGTTCTGGACTTATGAATCAGAGTTCAATTGGAATAGTTGTTTGCATCGTCCACAGTCTGTCCTCTCCACCGAAGTTAGAGCACCCACTGATAGTAGGCTTGTGCACCATTTTTGTTTCTATATATATATATATATATATATATATATATATATATATATATATATATATACACTAAAAAAAACTTTAAGGGGACGTTAAGGTTAAGTTGCGCTACTGAAAACCTGTGAAATTCACTAAACAAACTTTACAAACGTGCCATAATACAAACGTGCCATTATGGTTCCAAGTGCAACCAAAAAAAAACTGAAATTCCCCAGTTATGGTAAGCTAAGCAACCATAACTCGTGCAACCACCGTGCACTGCTAAGACTAACACCCAGGACATCAAAGATGACCTCACAAATGTCATTGATGGTTGCTTAGCTTACCATAACTATGGAATTTCAGGGGTTTTTCACTTTTACTTGGAACCATAATGGCACGTTTGTATTATGGCACGTTTGTAAAGTTTGTTTAGTGAATTTCACAGGTTTTCAGTAGCGCAATTTAACGATAACGTCCTCTTAACCAAGTTTTTTTTTAGTGCATTGTACAGGTTTTTAGTAGGACAATGTAAGTATAAGGTCTTGTTAAGAAAAAAATTGTGTACTGCATGTCACATATTTTCAGGAGAGCAACGTAACCATAACGTCCCTTAAGCAAGGGTCGTTTGATAAACAGTATACACCTTGCGAAAAATGCCACATGAAGGTATGCTGGCATACTACACCGTGACATGTCCCAGAATCAGTACACACTTAACGTTACGATCTATGCCTCGTGGGCAGTGTGGAAATACATTTTATAATCATGTAGCAATGCCCACCTCCAACATTTGCCATACACAATGGCAACATGTATTGGTATGAAGCGATTAGCAATGCACTACACATTATATATCGGTAGCAAAAGTTGTAGTTATCTGAAAAACACATCAGCTAAAGGCATCCTTCCTCCCTAAGAAACAGCAGCAGTGGTGTAATGTGAAAGCATAAGAAACAGTGGCACTACCTTGCACATAACAAACAGATAAAATTTGTCGCCGTACATCTACCGACCCATATTACCGTTTGTTGCCTTTTTGCTCATTGCTGTTCGCAAATTGCCATATTGCCTGCCGTGCCAAAAAAGAAAGGCGCCCGTAAACAAAGGAAATAATGCGTTAATAACGACCTTTCACAGAGTAAGAAAAAAAATAAAAAATTGGCATAGACTCCAAGTACTGCATATTTCTCAGTAAAGTACATAGGCTAAATAATCTTTGGCAGTAATAGTCTAAATTAGCAAAGCAGTAACGTGTGCTACTGAAAAGTACGCCTACTTGTTGTAATCCGGGACAGCTTTGGCAGTTTGGATTACAAAACAAAATCCTCTTTCAAGATGGCTGCCATAGAAAGGGAAGGCGGTTATTGCATACATACACCCTCTACCCTTTACATGGTAGGCTGCATAAAGCACAAGTACGTGACGTGACGCAACACTTGTAAATAAACATACAGCGACGTACAACCTAATAACTTACATTTGGAAATAATACAGTGGAAGGTAAAAGAAAATGTGAACATTATAGAGTTTGCAAAGAAGGTTTATTTAACAACAAACTGGCAGAGTCCATCGGAGTAAGCCCATTTTCAAAACGATCATAACAATGCTTGTAAGGGCGACATAGGAAATGGTGAAGAAGAGGAGCATGTTGTTTTTTTGCCATACAACATTTTTTAACTCTTCGTTGAAGCAGTCACTTTGTTTCCACAGTTATTTCCCAGAAGTCGTCATGACCTGGAGCCTACAGCCTCATAAATGAAGTGACGTTGCTCTGAATAGCGAGTTCAGCGTACAGACAAATCGGACTTACAGTCTCATTCCACATAATTATTATGGACAGGCAACCGCTCACCAGCAGTTGCATTTGCCGTCCGAAGAAGCCCTCACTCAGCATTTTAAAACCATGACAAACACAGTATGGCATGATATACCTAGGCGGGAAAAGTTACAGAAAATACGTGTCAATAACCAACCTCTACCAAATAAAATTCTAAAAAGACACAGAAAATGTGCAAAGTACAACACAAAAGTACGTGTTCAAACATGACATGTTAGTAAAATGTTACTAATTTCCATGAGAACCTATAGTAGCAGGCTTCAAATGGCGACATTTTGCATGCGTCGTAAGTAGGGTCGCCAACTCTTTGATAGTCTGTCACGGGACACTTGCCCACAAGGCGGTCATAACGTCATGTCATTCACTTGGCCCGCCCCTTTGTAAATGTAATTTCTTTTCAATGGCTCTTAATTCCTGGCTTAATTGAAATGCAAATGGTTTGTCCTTGGGAGGGGATGGTCACGTTTTTAACTGCAAACATGCCCATCACGACCCCAGGAACAAAGCATTAGCATTTCAATGAAGCCAGGTGTCAGAGCGTTACAGTTCCAAATGTAGGCTCAAAAGGAGCCAGGGCTGCAGAGCCGGCAGACAAAAAAAGCAGCAGGCGGCAGCGCTGTGCTGTGTACATGACCCCTTCAGTTTGCAGAGTAGCTGTGCTGGAGGCAGGCTCTTCCGACACAAGTCAGGACAACCTGCATCCCACACAGCCACTCTGCAAACCGCAGGACGGAGCACCTAATTGCGGGACAATCCCCCGAAATCCGGGACAGTTGGGCACCCTAGCCGTAAGAATAAAAAAAATACCAACTACACAGGAAGAGGATAAATCGTTTATGAAATTAATTATAAAGGACAATTGAAAAAAAATTACGTCTCCTCATTTCAAAGAATACCAAAATAACGCTATGAGGACAAAGTTACTGTTTCAAATAAAACATATTAATGCCAAAAAATGATGAGTGCACTCATAAACTACAAACGTACAACCTGGTCACTCTGCAACGTTACAGGAAAAATGTAACAGTGCTTAAAGATAATACGGCAATTATATTAGCACAATTAGATGTGCGGTAATGGTACAATAAAGCGCGGGTGGCTGTAGAGTGGGCAAAAATAAACTTACACAATATTTACTGCCTCCATTCTGTTTGTGCGAGTCACACGCCAATGTATTCGCATCGAAGAATCTTCGTATACTGATATTGCAAGTCCCTTGCAAACTTTTTAAAACATAACCTTATCAATTGCTATCTTTTTCGACCCTTTCATTCCGTGAATTGCTACTACCTTTCTCTTTCAGTCAAGGTCAAAAAACAATTGCCCCTTATACATTCACTCAGATGCGTGGGCATCAACCGAAAAAGCAACTCATGTGGCCTTCACTGAGAAACCAAATACATACTTTCTTTGAAGCAACATATTGCAATCCAATTATAAGAACTGCTACTCCCATACACCTCCAGAAGCGCTGTTTCCAGCAAACACTGCAGATGGTGTCCTTAGTTTTGTAAACTTACGACACCAGTCTGACTGCAATTTAATTTAAAAAACATTGTAACTCACACGCCGTAATTAATCGTGGTACAGGGAGCAGAAACTTCCATTTAAACGTATCACTTTGGTGACTAGAAAAGTCCACTTTTTCAGTTTGTACTTGTACATCCCATTCTGCCTCCCTCAAAGGTCACCTTCTGAAATACTATTACATAAGTGTGACAAGTCCAATGCTGTCTTCTTTTGGATGAGTTTCTGGCAATATGCGCGTACAGTAAAACATGAATAAAAGATAGGGGAACCACAAAAGAAAGCTGACGTATTTCACGCTGTTCTACAACGAATCAGGGAAAGAGCCACATGTTTGCGGGCATGAACTTTTTCCCCCATTCAATCTAAGGGGAAAAGAGTCGATTTGAGAACCCCTACCCCTTATAACCTTCGCCCCGCTACCCCAAACATCACCAAACATTCCAAAGAAAGTCAGAGTTTTAGATTTTTTTTTTTTTTTTTTGCAAACTTTGGTAACAAACTGTCCAAGGGTACCACAAATATAAGGCTGGCAAAAAATGCTCTCCCTATGGAAACAGCAACTGCACCATAACAACACAGCCACTAACGTGCCTGTCTAATATGCTACAGTGCTTGTGGGCTGGAGCTAGACATTTGGATATGTGCGCACAAACCTTTGAATGTATACGTGTGCATTGCCTTATAACTGCACTGCTGATAAGGTCGTTTGTGGGTGCATGGCCTTTGGCCATGCACCCAACACTGTACACCCTCCCCAAAACCATCTAACATGCTAACCTATACTACGGGTGTATGCATTGCTATAATATGATGTGGTGGTTCTGGACAGGGCCTAGGGTTTTAGAAGTACTGTATATGGGCTACAGCCTGCAGCCATGCAGCCAAAACTCTACATCCTGCCCACAACCACCTCAGTGATGAGCAGCAGAAGGGGTGTATTGATAGGAGTGGTATGCTTCACTTGATCTTGCCAGAGACTGCATGCCTAGCTGTATGTCCATAGATATTACAATGTGTTGGTGTGCACTGGCTTATACCTGCAGCCCTTATAACTTTGTTTTTGGGTGCATGGCCTTCGGTCAAGCACCGAACACAGCACACACTCCCCACAACCATGTAATCCATAATCAATACTACAGGTGTATCTATGGTTGTGACATGCTGCGGTGGTTGTGGCCAGGGCCTACAGTTTTGGAAGTATGGCCTTCCGCCTACGGCCATGCATCCAAAACTCTAGGCCCTGCCCACAACCACTGCAGCATGTCACAACCATGGTGGCGTACTAATCAATAAGAGAGCGATATGAAAATGTAATGTAATAACGACATGTACGAAATTTCAATGGTCACTAACACCACACGTATCCTTCGATCATTTTCAAGGTGCCTGCACACAGCATGTTCTGAAATACTACCCTTATTACACCCCTCATTTTCTGGACGTACAAATATCCTGAACAAGGCAGCGATTGCGAATGCATCATTAACAGTTGCCGCCCAAGCAAGCACAGTATTTCGTCCATCTCTTACTCTCTGAACCTCCCCAATCATTATAGGAGATTAAAATAATTTCCCAAACACCATTTCGCATGGCGAACACATCATTAACACCTACCGCCCAAACAAGTACAGTATTTAACCCATCTCTTACTCTGTAATCCTCCCCACGCACTTTAGCAAAACACTTTGTGAAACGGCATTTCGCCTCTGGTAGCAACCGCGCTGTCTTCGGATCCAAGATGTCGGGCTCATCCACACATTCTGACGCACATCAAGGCCCGCTGTAGCCAATCGACGAAGATGTCGCTTGTCCGCAGTCATGACGCTACCCCCCTGGCCAAAGGGTATCTTGTCCGCGGAGCAAACAGGGAAGTGTAACCGCAGAGAGGACATAGATATCACTCATTTTTTTAGACATATTCTTTGGTTGTTTTAAAGGAATCTACTGGACGGATTGGCACCAAATTTACAAAAGCATGCTTTCGGGACCAAGCCCCTGCCCCAGCCGCAAATTTGGTAACGAACAGTCCAACGGTTTGAGCTGTAGGCGTGAGCAAAGTTTTTTCCCCATTCAGTCTATGGGAAAAAAAAGACATTTTGGGACCCCCCACTATAACTTTGCCCCCCGTGGACCAAACCTCACCAAACTATGCAAACAAATTCAGAGTGTACCATATACTTCTTTTGCAAAGATTGGTGAGGATTTGTCCAGGGAGAGCGAAGTTATAAGCCGCCCAAAAAGTGCTCTTCTTCCTATGGAAACAGCAACTTAACCATAACTACGCGCCCACTACCGTGGCCGTGTAATATACATATATATATATATATATATACACACACACACATACGTACCTGGTATCATGAGATGAACCCACTTTGAAAGGAGTAAATGTGTTTGCCTCTTTGGCTTACTAGTAATCTGTACTCAAAGTAACTGCTGAGTAAGACATTCATAAAGCTAGTAAAGAGGACACACCACTGCACACTTGTCTCACCTACCACTCCTATATTCATACACCTTTTCACCAAAACTATGCAGAAAGAGAGCTCTGAAGCATTGTCATCCAAGCCCTGGCTTTTATACAGTGTGCCATTTTGCATTATCATGCAGTACATTTACTCCTGAAATTCTAATGTGAAAAAACTACAAGTGCCATATTGCAATATGCTGCATGCCCCAAAGGCAAGGACTGGCTCATTATTTTCCACTTGACATGTGACAAGTTGAGATCTTTGTTAAGTGGCATATGGGTTGTACTACTTTCAAGACGTAACAACAACCTCCAGAAGAGCTTAGTTGATTAATGCTACCTCTCTGTTTGACACAAGCATGCATCTTGCTGTTAGGAATGGTGTGAATTAAATACAATTTTCAAGTCAGTCACAAATGTGAACCTGTTAATGTGTGTTAAACCAACTGAAATCATGGACTGGTCAGCTTTTAAAATGTTGGGAGAAATCGTGATTCAATTTACTTCATACTGTGCACAGATTGAGAAGAAAACTGGGATTGAGGAGGAGACCTTTAGATTTGGATGTGCTTAGGACAGTTCTAAAGACCTAAACCATAACACTAAGTCGACCTGGGAATTTCCACTAAATGGGCCCACTCTTCTTCACTTGCTGTTGTGTCTGATGCAGCCCACTGAAAAAAAGATTCCTGTTAAACACAAAGACTGTGAAAAAACAATTACAGCCCAGCAGGGGGCCGTGATCGACATGCAGACTGCGCGGACTGGATACTGTGCACTGCTGATGTTCTGCCCGTGACGGAGTAAGACAGCAGATCTACCAGCTCAGAAGGCCACATACCGACAGTAGAGAATTGCAGTGCTCTTGATAAAATCATATTTGGGCAATTCCTTTTTATCCCAATCAAGGTGATATAATGGAGTACCATTGTGTTGGGAATAATTTGTCAATCTTTTTTAGCAGGGATAAGAGCTAATTTTGCTTGAGGAGTAACATAAAAATAATGCATGCAATGAATGCAAAAAACATTGTATGCATTATTTTTTGCTTAGCTCCTTATTTTCATGTATTCGCCTCCCCTTCCTCTCCACATTTTCATGCGAGTTGTAAATGCCTTTGATTACATAGCAATCCATTGTAAACGCTGCCTGCCTGCGTAAATGGGAGGTGGTGATTTACTCAGTTTGCAGCGCAAAGAACAAAAGGGAGGCGCAAAGGCATTACACCTCTACTTTACACCTCTCTTTTACACTCAGATGCACAAATAATGAAAATTATACAGAAGGGTCTGAGTTGCAATGAAGTGCAAAGGTAACAATTCCCCTCGCGTAATTTACAGGGATCTGCAAAATAAATCCCATAGTATTCAGCTGGAGGTGTGTGCTACAGGAATTCTGTACACCTATTATGATTATACTAGAGGGGCTCTGCCCCCCGGCACCTTTGGTACACAACCGCCGAGGGGCTCATGTCAATCACCCCGCCACCCCCCGGCAACTGCTGCATGTGTGTCTCAGTAACTTGGGCGCTTGTAGGCATACCCCACCAAGGGATTGCTTTGTTCGCACCACCCCTTTTGGGGAATCCAAAAGATGGACAGAATACCAGCAAAGTTGGAGGAATGTGGAATGGAATGACAGCAGACCCATATCTTTAGGGCATACAATGACCCCAAGTGTCACAGTACCGCCACTTACACAAGTTCATCACAACTGAAAACCTGCTCCCACTGATCTTACCGACTCTGAATGCCATCCCAGATCACACAGATCCCTTCATGATGGTAGACTTATATAATAAGGTCATGCTCTCTTCTCTGGATGACATATCTCCCCTGAAGTTGAGAAAGAGCAAACCCCGAAAACACATCAACACTTGGTTCTCTCCTCGCCTTAAAGCCCTCAGACAGGAAAAGCGACACTGTGAAAAAACCTGGAGATCACATCCCTCAGAGAACAATAAGAAAAACTTGAGTATACTTGCCTCCCAATATAAAAAAGAAATTATCTTGGCCAAACAAATGTCCTACAGCACTCGAATTTCACAAGCTAAATCTAACACTAGAGAGCTTTTTACAATACTAAAAGAGGTAGAATCGCCCACCCAAGTACCTGACTCGTGCCTTAAGGATAAGAATTGGTGCAAGGGTATACAAAATACCTTAGCCAACAAAATCACCTCCCTCAAGACTAAGATAAGTATTAAAAAAAGATTCCCTTCTCACGTCCACCAATCCTAGTAGCCTGATCCCTAAAATGACACACCCCACTCGGTCGCACACTCCCGCGCCTAAACCCCACTTCAACTTCCACAAAGTAACTACTAAAGAGGTTGAAAATGTCATTCGCACTCTCAAACCTTCGAATTGCCACGGGGACCTATGCCCTTCACAACTGATAAAGGATGTGGCTCGTGATCTCGCACCATTTATTACCAAACTAATAAATGCGTCATTCACTTCAGGCACCGTACCCAACAACTTGAAACAATCCTGGGTCCTCCCCCTTCTCAAAAAACCTAACTTAGGCCCTGCTACCCCTACAAACTATCGCCCCATCACTACAGTACCATTCCTACTTAAAATCCTCGATAAAATAGCATATCAACAAATCCAACATTACCTTGAACACTTCCATCTCCTTGGAGTCCGACAATCAGGCTTCAGGCCTCAACACGGTACTGAAAGCGCACTCATAGATCTCAAGGCACAGATAGATGAGCTGAGAGACAAGGGTAACACTGCACTATTACTACTCCTTGACCTCTCAGCCGCTTTCAACCTGGTCGACCATGAGATCCTTTGCAACCACCTACAAAAAGCAGCCCATTTCTCTCAAGAGGCAACCGGTTGGATCCAATCCTTCCTAAACAACCGCACAATGAGAGTCTTCTCCACTCTAGCAGCAGCTGACCCTTCGCCTATTACCTGTGGCGTGCCCCAGGGATCTTGCGTCGCCCCGACCTTATATAACATTTTTACAAAGCCCCTTTTTGTTGATCTAGATGGTCTGGGTATCACCTACACCAACTACGCTGATGATATCCAGATCCTCAACCCGCTGACGGGGGATTATAACAAGGATTTGGCCTTTGTTAACAAAGTGTACCTCATCATCCAGGCATGGATGGCCCTACATGGTCTATGCCTGAATGATGACAAAACAGAACTCCTCATTCTAGGATCATCCCAAAATATCACCAAACTAGACCTAAACTACTCCTCTTTTGTAATAATATCACTGTAGCCAGGGAGGTCAAAACCCTTGGCTTCTACCTAGATTCCACTCTCACCTTCAAAAAGCAAGTTAATGCTATGGCATCCGCCACATCTTACACTTGCAAACTTATCAGAGCAGCTAAACCATTCCTCTCACCCTCCAATTGCATCACCCTAGCCAGGGCTCTGATCCTTTCCAAACTGGACTATTGCAATTCGCTATATGTAGGTTGCAACAAATACATTACGAACAAAATTCAAATCTTACAGAATAACGCACTAAGAGCGGCCCTTAGCATCCCAAAGAAAGCCCATATTTCCGAGACGAGAAGGTCTGTCAACTGGTTATCCACCAAAGACAAAATTTTCCTTAAATCTCTCTCTCTGACCCACAAATGCCTCCACCAAGCAGCCCCTCCATAGCTTATAACTAGATTCACCAGACCACCTTTCTCCTGCCTCACCAGAATGGTTAACTCCAATCTCCTCCTTGTGCCCAGATTTAAACGTACTATGTCTGGAGGGAATAGCTTTCCTGTAAAAGCAGCGCAATTTTGGAAC
This sequence comes from Ambystoma mexicanum, assembly GCF_040938575.1. Lineage (NCBI taxonomy): Eukaryota > Metazoa > Chordata > Amphibia > Caudata > Ambystomatidae > Ambystoma > Ambystoma mexicanum. The sequence goes on from NC_090921.1 coordinate 1,088,901,615, forward strand.
TGCCTACCACCTCCTTGTAGGGAAGACCTCCCTTACCGACAATTCAGATCAAAGACCATTCAGTGGCTCAAGGACCATGATATATAACGCCTGCCTACTGCACCACACTACTATGACTGTAAATCTGAACACTCAGGTGGTCAATTGACCTGTGTAGCTATAATTCATGTTATAACCTTCGTTTTGTATCTTTATTTTCTTGTAACTCATGCCTCACCGGCTTTCATTGTCTTTGATGCTCCAGCAATGTAACCTCAGCTGGACCTCATCCTCTGTTTGTAACAAGCTTCGCAAACCTCTTGATGCCTTTGCGCCCTGCTACCCCCGGGTTAGGTGCGCACTATAAATAAATAAATACTAAATACACAACTTTATCAGTTAATATCAGTAAAGACACTTCAAACACCCTAGGGATTGTAGATTTGGACCATATACCAAATTTGGGTGCATGTGGGACGGAATGACACCAGACTCACATAAAACGTTACACGAAATCGTCACTTATACACAACTTCATACACAACTTCATCAGTGAATGGACTCCAGTGAATGGACTTCAAACGCCTCAGGATTTGCAGTTTGGACAGTATACCATCAAAGTGGGCAAAATGTGGAACGGGATGACACCAGACCCATGGCTGTATGATGTACAATTACTCCAAGTTACAAAAACAGTTAGACGAAATTGTCACTCATACACAACTTCAGCAGTGAATAATCTCCAAACGCCGCAGGAATTGTAGATTTGGACAGTATACCATTGAAGTGGGCTAAATTTGGAACGGAATGACACCAGTCCCATGTCTGCAGGACATACGTTTACCCCAATTTCAGGTGTTACAAAAAAGTTACAAAAATGTTACAGAAAACTGTAACACAAAACCGTCACTTGTGATTTTAGATTATAGGGTTGATTTAAAGACTTAAAAAAAATAAATAACACTGGACATACACCCCCCAAGAAAAAAAACAGTGGGCGCGCAAGAGCACAGGCGAGAGGTTGCATAATTGAATACTATTGTTGAGAAACTGGAGCAAGCAGTCACAATTCATTTGCCACTGAGGAGAAGGAAACATTGGCATTTTTCAATAGTTTTCATATACGGTAAAATAAGTCCCTGAGCTTGTATTTCCCTTGTTGGACGTATGTCACGTTCGTATATTATTTTCATTATGCCCGAGTCTCACAGCTTGGAATCGTCTTTAATGATGTTTTTTTCATTATCAGGTCGCCCAGGGCTCACTGTATCTGACTGAATCGCACGTCTTTTTAATTGAATTTCTAAATGTTTATGAATTCTCGAATTTACGATGAAAACCAAATGAAGTGAGATTTAAAGGAACTCGCAGCCGCCAGAGATTTCGCTTAGTTGCTCGTTGCCAGCCGCCGGGCATTGGGAGCACGTCTGACAAGCGCCGCTTTAAGCAGCTGCCTTCGTCTGTATATTTATGGATTGAAAAATCCTGCAATAGAAAAGGAAATACATAATGTTGATCTTCCTGTGAGTAGTGCCCTGCAAGAACCGTCGGCCTTTGCATGTGCTGAAGCAGCATCGAAGTGACGTGCATGTTTTTCATCAATTAGCTGCATTAAAGCCGCTGTGAAATTCAAATGACAGGACAAATGCGGCCTTAATCTCACTCTCAAAAAAAGGCCCATGACATGTGTTCTTTTTTACTAAAACATTTCACAGAAAACACGGTCGGGCTCATTTTGTAAGAGTGGTGCAGGAAATGAAGGTGTAAAATGAAGAGGTCATGTTTTTACGCCTCCTTTTCCCACACCAGCCCTATTGACACTGCGCTTATCCGATCCGTTTTGGAAGAGCACTTTGTTGTATGCTTGCATGAGATCTTCACGCAAGCATCAAACGAATGCATAAAAACAGAATCCGCTTCAGACCAGCAAATGCTACAGGACAGGCGGATTCCATTAGTAAACGCTGCCTGCAAAGCACAATGCTGGGTTTAGTTTTTTGCAAGACGGAAAGTAAAACTGGAGAGTAATGGCGATTTCCTCTGGTTTTATTCTTTAGTGTTTTCCACTCCTCTTTGCAAAATATTAAAAGTGCATGGATGGGACCCAACAGTCGTCCCCTGCATGTTATTTGCATGTGTTTAAAAATGACCCACAGTGTAAACAGTTTAACCAAACCATTGACAAAACCAATCATTTCTGAATTTCTATAATCTCCAAGTAGCTGCAAGGCATTGATCATTTACGAACAATTGCTGTTGTAGAAACTCATACACTGATGCTTCTGTTTAGATCAATGCAAAGGGTGCTTGAAAGAAAACAAGCATTGGCAAAGCCAGTAGCTCTAGCCTTGCCAAAAGTAGAGAATATGCCTTTTTTTGTCTGGTAGGCGCTTTTCAAAATAAATCACTCAACATTTAAAAACCCCAGAACGATTTGCTTTACCAATGCGTGTTTTTACAAATCAGCACAATATTACTTCCCAACCTCTAATGTGGCACACATTAACAGTTCCATGCCCCGTTTACAGCCAATTTGCCATTGGCTGATGTGTCCATGTTTGAGGAGCAACCGCATTGTTCACTTGAAATTGATTTCAATACAAATGAGGCTTTTATTCTATCTGAGGGGGCAGTAAGTCAGGAGGGTCTGGCGCATAATAGCATCAAGCGCAAATTATCTGCACACACCCTACAATTTAGTGAAATTAAAATCTCGCTACAGATTTTACAAGAGATGTTGCAAGACATGAAAAATGAACTCCAAGTTCAACTCAACCAAGGTAATAAGGAACGCCTCCAATGACAGTTTTGCCATCTTCAAGGCCACCATAGAAGCTGCTGAAAGATCTTTCAACTCTACCGTCTCCAAAACTACCTAAGAAGGCTCCTGAGCCACGACAAGACTCTCCGGTTAATATGAAATCTAAAAATCAACCAAAAATATAAAAAGAAATAGTCGGAACCATGATATTAGGAAGAACTGATGGAAATGTCTCTGCAATTTGCATTCCATAGAAGAAGAAGCCGAGAAGTTCTTGGCAAACACTATCGAAGGATGCACCGTCTATCGGTCCTCATGTTGGTAACATTTCGATGGTGCTTCCTGTTAGGGAGGAGGCTTTTACTCAGACTATATCTAATCCTAATGTGTCTACGCTGTTGACATAACAAGGCCTAATAAACATGACATTTTGCAACCCTCTTATGCGCAAAACGCGTCATGTACCTATCAGCTTGAGGCCAGTGATGTTTTGTGGTTAGAAACCTCTGGGTATTAAGCGCATTATAAATAATCTATCATGCCAAATCAGGAATAAGGCCTTTAAGAGTTTAGCAGGTGAACATAAAATGTGCTTACAAGGTCAGCAAATGTATTTGGGACGGAGTGGAGGAAATATTATCAACACTTTTTTTTCCTCTGACACGAGTCGCTCTTCAGAATGAAAAGCAGATCTCAAAGCTTTCAAGTATGTCTGGATTAAACTCCCTAAAGCTCAACTTGTGGCTACATGCTTTTTGGGCAATTTGACCTCTCTCGCAAGTATACATGCTTTTTGTCGTAGTTGAATACCGGATCTAACTCGCAGCGGGTTCCCAGGTCCTTTGCTTTGATTCAAGCTCCATTAGGAGCCTTGAATCTTGGGCTGATTAGAGAGCCTTCAGCCAATCACAGCCCTTGAATGTTTAGATACGTTTGAGCATCTTGTTTAGATAAGTTTGAGGATCTATGAAAGGCTCAGCTCACTTCCTGTTCCTTTGTGCGGTTTTCTCTAGGCTGTGAAGTAAGCAAAGATACTGGGCAGGCTCACAATTGGAGGGTGATGGGTGTCAGACTCTCGCCAGGGCCCGATAACACGGGCCTCAAATAAACACGGAGCCAGAGTAGAACACAACTACCTTTATTATTACAGAGGCAGTAACTGCCGGAACCCCGCAAACCCCGCCTCCTCCCTAACCCTACGTAACGTCTGGTCTCCCGGCTAGGGCCGCAACGACGGCCCACCCACACAACGATGTGGGACATGCTGACAATGGGTGTCATTTCATCAGTTTTATGGGTTCTGCAACCTTTCCCCGAACCTGAAACCATTGAAGCCACCCATGTTCATGGACATCCTCAGAAAAGCAGAGCACACTGACAGTGGGACTCGCGGAACAAGAGTCGTTGCAGCCTGTCGTTTATTTTGTGGGTTCCAGCAAAGAAGAGGTTCTGGGTCATGAAACGGGGAAAGTCAGTGATTGAGGATCAAGGTAGAGTCTGAGCGGAACAGTGATAAGCGGTGCTTTCGGGATCTAAGATCATGACAAGGAGGAGAGGCCATGGGGATTGGGGGCAGGGTGGTGTCAGGAGGAATCAGGGGCATGATAAGGAGATTAGGACTGAGTCTACAGGGGAGGATGTGTGGTGGGAAGAAATCACAGGCAAGAGGATCTTACGGACAGCTGATTCAATGGAATGGAATAGGTAAGGAAGGAGAGCCAAGAGAGGATCAGTGAGGATGTCTTCAACAGGCAGGAGATCGACACACAGGAAAAAAATAAATTTTATGATACATTTTAGGACTTTAGAGTTCGTCTTTGTGCCATTTGGTGCTGTCTGCAGAGTTTTTGCTGCAATTGCGAGCACTTTGTCTGCTTATTGCTTGTTCAGTGTTTTGCTAGATTACACTAATAAAAAAGCTTTTTAAAAACTACCCTTTCCTCTTATTGCTTTCCCTTTGTTTGAAAGACAAAAAAGTTACCATCCCCATTCCTTTCCTCCCCAAAAAAACTCAAAATGAGGGTTGCTTACCTTTTTCCAGTTGCAACCGGTGTTAATTTCAGGTTGACATCGCCCACACGTTTGTTGTAGTGGTTCGTCACTCCTGCGTCTCCATGTAGTTGATTGGGAGTACTACAGCCAGGGCAAAAAATGTGCATTGGCCACCAGCATTGACTAGTGATAATTGACTATTGTCTAGTAAGAAATTGTGTGCTGTGTATATATGTAGAAATGAGGTGGCAAGTGACCTTTTATAGCTGGATGCTAGCCTGGAACATTCGCCTGCTTTAGTTTTGTTTTCCATTGTGTCTTGTTCCTTGGGTGCAGTTCTCTGGGTGATTTGGTTGTCTGGTTTTCCAAATGTGTGGTTCTTTTATGGAGGCAAATGGTGTGCTTGCAGTGCTGGAAGGAGCTCTAAGGAGAGGAGGAGGAGCTGCATTGCTGCTCACAGGAGGGGCAGGATTCCCCTAGATTTATGGGGATAGTGGAAACCGTGTGCTGTTGTTGATGCTGGTTCATGAGCACAAGCCAAGCAGTATCATTATGCTTCCAAGTCGGCGTGGAAGGCTGAAGCACTGTGGTTGCCTTCAGTAGATGGGGAGATAGGGGGGAAGAGTAGAAGAAGACTCAGTGCCATTGGAGAAGGCTCCGTTTCGAGCACAGATGATGGAGATGCAGGCCCCCTTGTGGATCAGGGGGACATGCATTCAGTGCAATGAAAGGACAAAGGCATGATTCATATGTGGCAGAAGGGGGGAGTTTCTGCAAGCACCCCAGCGGAGTACAGTGAGATGGCTCCCCTTTCATGGTGGGAGAAATTGCAGAGGCGGAAGGGGCCTTCACCAATCGGGGTGGGGCAAGGTCTTTGAGGAAGGTCATCATGTTGGGAGGTGCCTCATGGGAAGGACCTCGCCATGCACCTGCCATTGCAGAGGAGGAAAGGTGTTCCAGCCCTTATGGTACTGTGTGATCATGAAAACTAGACCTAGTGTTACGGAAGAACCAAGACCCTGTCCAACACATTAAAGAAGAAATATCAGATTTTCTTGAGGTCAACCTAAACCGCAGTCTCCTAGTGGATATAGTTTCAGCGAGTTTGAAAGCCTACTTGAGCAGCTATTTATAAAAGAGAAAGTGACTATTGTGGTGAATCCTGCAAAGTCCTCACAGAATCCCTGCCTACAATCTCCTCACAGGTGGAAAAGGCCACCAAGGGAATATGATTATTCTGTTAGGAAAGACGTGATATTTATCTTCTTCGAAGGGTGAGGTTTCCAGGTTAGTAGAAAACCCAATGGCTTGTTGTCAGAGTAAGGCTTCCCTTACCAAAATTACCGAAATAGTTAGTAGTGAAAACCCTTATGGTCAACATGGGAATGCATGGTTCGAAATTGAGGTGACTATTTAGCTCCTGCTTCTAGCATAGTAAAGCCTGGGTAGCTTGCAACCAACATCTATCAGGAGCTACTTTTGGCTCCTAGGGCTGTGGGAAACCTGAGGACATTCTCACATCTACTCCCCTTGGATCCTCTATGCAGGTGGTCAGGAAAAGGCCATCGCTTTTGCATCCTGCCCCTGGAGTTTTGACATGCGAGGGAAGACCACCTGGATTGAGGGTCCTTGGGGATTGGAGGTGGAATGCCCTTATTAGGTAAGACACAGTATTCCACATCCTCCTTTCAGGAGGGAACTCCTGTCCCAGAAGTAGTTATGGGATATTGTTCACCATGTTCCCTTATCTCTGAGAAGGAAAGGAGATATTATCAATACAGACGTGTTAGAAAGAGGAGGAGAAGGATTGGCAATGAGGTACCTCGGGACAAACCACAGTATACCCCTTATCCTTGTGACAGCCAGCCCAACTGTCCCCCAACCTTTATGAGTCATTATAGAGTAATTCCTATGTATTCCCCTTTTGGGGTACCTAACAGTATTGGGATTAGGAAGAAGCATCTGAGAGTAATAAATACCACTTACTCTCACCAATCTGGTCCTGGTATGAAGATGCATGAAGGTCAGGCATGTCCTTGTAATCAGAAAATCAGGCAACCTTATTAATGGAATACACTTGCAGCCACAGGTGTTTAAGAAGTGGGCTGCAGATGCATTTGGGGGAAGCAGCAAAAGGGAAAACAATAACATAGAGAGCAGCAGAAGATGAAGCAGCAAAGGAAGGAGCTATGTGGGAGTGTGAGAAGCCAAGACGCTGAGATGTCTACCTTGATCCCAGGAGTCCTGATGCTGGGACTCTGCAGGATGCAGAACCCCCAGAAGTGAAGGCGGACAGCAGGCGCTTTCGTGGAGTGGAGGCAGAGCTATGCACGAGAGTTGGCAAGTGCTGAATGAATCACCCAGCGAAAGGCTTTCATGCTTGGGGAAAAGCCGCAAAGAGGAGCTGCTTGGTCCGAATGAGTGTCGGTAGAATGGTGCTACCTGGGCACACCAAGGGACCTTGAATGGATGTGCGGCCCATGGAAGTAAGCAAAGTTCAACTTATTGATCACCGACTTGAATGAAACAAGCAAAGTTACACATATTGAATACTGAATTGAATGAAACAAGGCAAGTTACATTTATGAAAATACAGAATGGAAGGAAATAAGTAAAACCTGAAGATATTAAATACCGACGTAAAAGGAAGGCAAAGACTATTCATTTTGAATAGGGAGTTACTAGAAACAGCAAAACTGCTATCATTGAACCTCAAAGTGAATGCAAATAACCAACTTGCTAAGATTGAACTATGAATTGTAAGACATTTGGAAACCAAGTTGAATGAAAGACTAATTGCAGAGTTGAAGTAAAGGCTGAACAAGTGCTTGTTGTGTAGCTTCATTTGAGAAGACACCTGTTTAGTTAAATTGAGGAATTGCATTTAAGACACCATTTGTTCAGCTGCAATATTGAACTATTCAAAGAGAGCTTGAAGTTCCTGGTTGCGTGACCTGTAATGGGTAGATTGTGTGATCCAACAACTGCGCCCAGACTAGAGAACTACTACTTGTTGAATAAAGAACTGTTGAAAGCGAATGCAAGGTTCCTGGTTGGGTGGATCGTTTGGTCTAACACCTGTTCCAAAACCAGGGAACCCCTATATGCTAACAAGGAAGGTTGCTGTTTTGTAAAAAGGAAAACTACCATTGGTGCATATAAGACTTGGGGAAGGGAACCCTGAGCTGTAAAGAACTACGGAAACACAGTTCAAAGAGAAAGCTTCAAGATACTTCCTTTTGTGACATATTTTGACATTGATCTTGGGGAAGGGAACCCCGAGACGTGCTGCCCTGGAACTATATTAAACTTGGGGAGGGGTATCCCGACATTTACCAAGGTGTGTAACTTTGTTAATTGAAGTCCAGAAGAAGGTAAATTGAACATTGTGATAAACTGATTGACGTTTTGGGGAAAAGAGGCTGAAGAGTAGCCTGAGCTGGAAATAGCTCTGAACTTTACATTTGGAACACTGTTTAGTTCATGGTTGCCATCCCTACACATTGTTTTGTCTTAGTTGTGAGGGCAAGCATAGGTTTTGGATGCAGACAGACTTTTCAGTTGAACTTACTGAGACAGACTTTGCTTAGTTTCTTTAGGCAGGGAAACCCTACCATATCATAGGGCAAGTTAAGCCTTGCACAATCCTGACATTTTCTTTAATAAAGCCTTTTGTAATACGTTGAATTTGTTGTCTGTGTCTCCTCCTTGCATAATGCCAACCTCACAGGGCCAACTGCTGCCTTCCAAACCTGTAAATGTGACAGAGTATTTGAGAATCTTAATATAGAAGAATTAGAACACATCTAATACACATTTAAAAACAATAGTTCATACAAAATGGACAAAACGTAGCTCCTGCCTACAGGGCGATGCCCGACACCCAGGAGCTGGTTTTAGCTCCTGCTCATCGAATCTCAATTTCGAGCCCTGGAATGACATATGTAAGGATCAAAGCCTTAATACCAATGCTTCTGAAAATTAGGATTCCCTCTTAGGTTTGAACTATGAAGTCAAGAACCAACCAATAACTCGATAAGTAAAGTTGTACTGTCTATATCGTGATACAAATAATTGGGCAAAGACAGAATGGAACAGCCTTTAGACTTCATTTTTGTTTATATATACCTGTATTTGATCAACACACACATCTCTTTCCCTCAACGTCTTTAACACAAAATAACTTTCCTGTGTTGAAAGAGATTTCCCTTTCCTCTTCCTCATGATGGTTCCAAAAGATTGCACTAATCACCAATGTGAACCAACCAATGAAACTTTGAAGGGTTTTTCCGTTATCCAACGGTGTTAGCACACAAGAGACAATGAACCCAAACAGTTAAAGAGTTCTATCACGCACTCAGGTTCGGACTGGCATATAGAGAAAAGGCCAATGCCCGAACCAAAACCGCAGTATGGGCCATTTTTGTCGGTCAAAGTGGGCCAGTTTTTTGGCCAATGTTGGCAAGTTTGATGAGTTCCTTCACTATGCAGCTAGTAGATTTGACCATTGTTACTGAATACATATTTTTTTAAATTTTACAATTTGCATCACATTATATTTTTAAAAAAAACTTTCCCTTGGGTACTATTCAAACAGTCTGTCACAAAAGGAAGGAATTTTGCAACTGTGGGCCACTTTTTCATTGGTGTCCGAGACAATTGTATGCCCCAATCCGACCCTGCACACACTTGACTACACATAAGCCACTACAACGGGAATGTCTGGAGTGCCGCACCAAGAGATCAAAGGGACAGTACATAGGTCTAACTGTCCCTAATCGTCCCACCCTCCGTTCCTGGTGTATAGTGGTGTGCTGCCCATCTATGAAGTGGATAGAACAAGAATACTGCTCAATTCCTCACTGTTCAGCTGAGGGTAGCCCAACTCTCACCCATGCTATGTCTCACTCAGAGCAACATAGTAAGTATTTTTAGGGTGTTTTTCTTTATATATGAATCACAAGTAACAAGACAAAAATAGTTAAAGAGATGCATTAGTCTACAGGACTCCAATTTTAATATCCCTGTACCTGTGGTTTCTTAATCTGAAAATAAATGTTCTGATTTTAAAACAATGGCTGTGAAGACGTGAATTAGATCTGTTAGCAGTGCTTTAATAATATAAACAACCAAGGTGTGCTATACTACAGCACTGTTCTTAGGTTAGGGAACATACAGGATATGCTCTAATGTAGCAGCAATATTCTTGGTTTAGGGGTCGACCAGTTTCAGTGGCCTTAGTGGATTATGGCCACCTTTTTCAGGACTATCTCCAACTTCTCTTATCGTATGTTTACCAGAATTATTGCTTAAAATCTAGTAACCTGCTCAATTAATACAAGTAAGATTGATACTTGCTGGCCATAGTAATTCCCAACTTTGCCATGGTAGGGCTTGCTCTCTGCACCTAGTTAAAACATATAAAAGAACAAAAAAAAACAACTCAGTATTTATCAGAGTGTGTGAAAATATCACGGGTGTTATCTACAAAACACGGCATACTTACAATAGACAGCGACTGCCAGGGCTTGCCTTTCCGATCGATTCTATCAATTCGCTAGTTCTCCTACTCTTTGTATGTAAACAAAAGTATTAGTGGGTTAATGCAAACCTCTAGCATATCCATATCTCTCTTTCCACAATCCAACCACATTCTCTGTCATTGGTGAGACCCCGTACCTTAACTACGATCTTGGCGTACAAGCCTGCTGATCCCTCCCGAACTTGTTTTCAAGCGGTCGTAGGCTCCCGTGCAACGTGCCGGAGATGAGTAGTTTGATAGTCGTCAATGATGACGGACTCATCGTTTGTCTCAAGGGGGCGCCATCCTGGAGTATACCTGATCACTGTTCAATGGGCAATATCATAGCTACCATCGGAGAAACGGTATAAAGTTGCTGCAACCTGTTGTGTGCCGGACTCCTGGCCTTCATATAAGTTTCTCTCCTTCCTATTCCACAGTGTAACTTGTGCAACACTGTTCACATTTAGTGCACAGACCTATTATAGTTAACCACAAACTGCTAGTTCTTGCCAGGAAATGGTCTCATTCTGCCCAACAGTCTCAGTGTGAACTTTAAAGATCCATTTCAACCTCTGCTCAATAGGAAGGAATGCATGTTGCTACCACGAATTGGACAAATTACCTTTTCCAATATAGTACATTTAAATGATTCCTCTGTACGGCCCAACTGCACAAAATGCTCAACCATTGGAGCAGTCAGTTTCTTTGTCCGAATACACGACCTGTGTTTGATCATGTGTTTTTTAATGGGTCTATTGGTCATTCATACATACCTGAGGTTACAAGGGCAGGTTATGAGATAAATCAAATTAGAACTGTCACAGTTGGTAAAATGTGTTTGCCGACAAGGAGTGCACCACCCGGGGGCAATTTCTAAAGTGCATGATGTTTGTCTGCACGTCGATCGTGTCCCACAGTGGGAGAGGCCAAAAAGTCTTGAATTGTTGCACAAGGTTAGTTGTATATTGTCATCCTCAACTGGTAGATACGAGTGAACTAAAGCATCCTGTATACTCCTTTGCCTGGTTATTGCAAACCTCTGGAGTGGGATGTTAGACTGGTCACCATTCCGAATTGGGCAACATTTCTTGATCTCTCTCTTCAGGGCATGAAACCTGGGTGAGAAGCTAGGAACTGCTGTCATTCACTGGACATCAGTCTGCTGCTGTCCCTGTTGGAGGGCAACATCTTGTGGGATGATCTTGGCTCTTTTTCTAGCATGTTTTAGGAGGTGTGTGGGATAGCTCCATTCTAATAGCCGAGTGGACAGTAATTGAGTTTGCTTCTTAAAGGCTGTGGCATCTAAGCAGTTTCGGCAAAATCTCAGAAACTGTCCAAAGGGCAGGTTGTTGTCACGACCCTCGCCCGAAACCCCCTCTGGCAAACCCATAGGCCAGGTGGAGTCAGGACTTGGGCCTCTAGAGCCTGGGATCCTCTTTAAAAGCCCTCATGGCGCCAGGCTCATACACCATGAACAACAATGTGCTTGGGAACTACTTTATTGTATTATCAGCCAAGATGGTGTGGCAGGCCTGGAACTACTTTCACTGGTACTATTTTACCTGGGCTATATAAACCACACCCTGACTGCAGAACATGCTTTGTGTTACTTTGCAGCTTGCAACGTGATGCTCACCGTGTCCAGCTATTCCCTCGAACCTCGGAAGGAGACAAAAGGAACATCATTAGCAGCAGCATCTTACCTGCAGTCTTCATCTCTAAACACTTGCAGCTACTGAGAACAGCTTCCTCGAATCTGCACGCCTCCCGGACAGAACGACCTGAAAGAGGAAGATAGAGGCATCATTAAAGAAAGCTGTAGAGACATTTACAAATTACGAACTGCTCAAAAGGCTTACCTGGCTGGTCGCCTCTCGGCTGGCACCACTCCGGACATTCCACTCGCGCTGAAGAACACCGCGACCTACAAGGAAGGAAAACACAGGTTAGCAAAGGCAAGACTTCGCAGCACTGCGCATAGCGCTTACTTACCGCATCATATCGCTCTTAATGCGCCATCATTTACCAGCGGGGCTCAAACAAGCCAGTTCGCCGCGTTGAAGCTCCGCATACCTAAGGGAGAAAAAAGAGACATTTTAAACAAAGAAAGGCATGCAGGATAGCAACAAAACTAAAGAACAGCAATAAGACCTACCTGAACAATATCAAACGGGCCGGCGTCAGTGAAGTAACTGGACCGCACTCGCCCATGAAAGACAACGCGCCCCTGCAAAGAAGGCAGGACGGAGAGCACGCCTAATTCTACCACAAGGTGAGGAGAGGGCGCCAGAGGGACTGAAAGCATACGGGGGTGGAGGGAGGATACTTACCCCAGTCGGTCAGTCTTGAACACAGTCCTCCTGTATTTTCAGGCAGAACCTTCCCCGCAGACCACATCAGGGCAAAGCTGAGAAGCATACCAGCGAGTAACCCGGCTGGGTGGCGTCCCTGTGGATACCAGGTGAGCGTAACAGTTGTCTCATGGAGACCTGGGGTGAAAGCCGTCATAACTCAGAATCGAGTTGCGATAGGTGTTTTTTCTGAAAACTGAGATGGAGACGATCAATTACATGAATTTCCAGGTCAAGGAATTGAACCGCCTCCTTACTGGCTGTGTGTGTGAAATGGAGGACTCTGTTCTAGTTGTTAAGCCAGAAAATACATTCTGTAAGTGATTTTTAGTCTCCCCTAAAAACATGATGATGTCATCAATATATCTGGTCCACGGGACTATTTGCTTACTGAATGGGTTGTCTGCAGAATAGATCACATCTCTTTCAGATCTTGCTATTTACAGGTTAGCCAAGGTAGGGCAAATGTAGCGCCCATTGCGGTCCCTGATGTCTGTTCATAGAACTTATCTAAACGGATGAAGTAGGTCTTCGTCAATGTGACCTCCGCTAGTTGCATTGTACCGGTACCTCAACGGATGGAGATTTTTCTGTCAATATTTCTTCAATGATATATGTCTTATGTAAGACACATAAGACATGTAGGCCCTCATTACGACCCTGGCGGAAAGTAACTGACCTGACTGCCATAGCGTAAATAGCGTTTCCGCCATTGCACGACGGAGTAAAGTGCGGCTAATTCTGACCCATCGGGCACGAGCACTACGCCATGGCGGAAGTGCAAAGTCCGCGATGGCGGAAATGTCCCCAAAACGCCCCTCACCGCCGTCGTACGGCGCCCTAGGTGCAATTCCGCCACCCATCATAGCGGTCACCGTAATGAGCGGTAATCGCAAAATACGGTGACCGTAAATATACGGAAACGGAAGCAAAAACATGGGGCCGGAACGGGAAACAGCACGCCGTACACCTATAAAATCAGAATCACAACACAACCATTAAAAATCCTACCCTGAGACACATCCCAACCCGTTAGCCACCCTAGTGAAAACAATCAAAATGGGAAAAGTTGCGAAAAAAGCGTGCGACCGCAAGCGGCAGGTCCACTTCTCCCATGAGGAACTCACCGTGCTCACAGAGACCCTCCAGGAGAATGCTGCCGTCGTCTTCTCGACGCAAATGACCAGGACGGCACTTGCGAACAAGAAGGCCATATGGGCCCTGGTGGCACAGCGGGTAAGTGCGGTGGGGACCGCACCCCGCAACCCACAGCAATGCAGAAAGCGATGGGACGACTTGCGGATACGCGTACGGAGCATACTATCAGCCAACCGTAACATTGCCACAGCTACCGGGGGAGGATGGGAATCACCCATCAAGTTGACCCCCTGGGAAGAAATCTGTGCCTCCACCATTGGAATGGAGAGTATAGAGGGAGTCGGAGGGATGGAGAAAGGAGTGCAGACATCCGAAGAATCAGGTAGGTGGGCCAAATAAAACAATGCTAAATCCACAATGTCCAATCATGTGAAGTACCATGTGTCCACATAGTGCAACAGAAACACATGTCCAGGAGAACGTCCACATACATTGGCCTGATAGCGCCCTTTAAAAGTCACATTAAATACATAAATAATCAAAAATCCTAAAAACACCCTCTACACGTGCAGCATGCACACCCAAACTGCAGGCTGCAAAACAACTACATCCTCAATCCACACAAAAATGAAACCACCTCCAAGGCCCTGACCCAAATCACCCTCAGGTACCACCCCAATGCATGTGATACATTGCCATTCCAATTTCCACAGACCCATAAATAACGCTCGCCCTCCTTTACTCCAACACAGGGTCCGATTCAAATGACGAGCTTCAGGACACCCCTACCAGCACACCTGCAAAGAGGGCCAAGACCAACGGCCAAAGACCCTCCACCTCAGCTGCACGGATCAAGACACGGCAGCAGCACAAATCAAGTGGCAGCACACAGGAGGGGACTTCAACAGGCACCCCAGCAGCCAGCATGCCCACAACAGCAGCACCACAGGTCCCCCCAATGGATGCCACAGAAGGCACTGCTTCTGGTGGCAGCAGCACCATAGGTGACACTGCATTAATGGCAGCATGCTCCGACACAGAAAACGGTGCTGTCGATGTAGGATCCATCTATGACCTGTCTCAATCCCCCTGTTTGTTTCATCCCGTACACCATGAGGATACCACGCAGTGGCACCCACAAGACGACTGGCCATCCCCCACAAGCCCTGTGGCAAGGCAACATGAGGTGATCAGCCCCTCTGTGACACCACCGCAAATGGGCATGGCCCAGCAGAGGCAACAGTCCCTCGACCAGGTGATCGTGCAACAGCAGCAACTGGCCACGCTCCTCAAGGAGCATGCTGATGAATGTGGGGGTACTAAGGCAGCCATAGAAACATCTACTGAGACACTTAGGGCAGAAATGGAGAGAAGTACAGAGACACTAAGGCCACAAATGGAGAGAAGCACCGAGAGCCTGAGGGTACAAATGGAGAGAAGCACCGAGAGCCTGAGGGTACAAATGGAGAGAAGCACCGAGAGCCTGAGGGGGGAACTGCATGCGACGTCCAAAGACGTATGTGCTGAACTTGCCGCTGTGCGCCGTGTGCTCACTGAGCTCTCACAAACCCTTAGGGACATGCATGGACGTGAGCAGGCAGAGACATCATCCGTTGCAAGTTCCGTCCAGGGCAGCCCCCAACGTAGATCTGGGAGGAACCTGCGCTCCACAGGCAGGGGTGCCCCTGATACCCGGAGAGGGGGCTTGCAATAGCGTCTGCCCACTGACAATGAGCATCTTTGGACACTGGTGTTCGGGGGGAGGTAGGAGGGTGGAGGGGGTGTGTTGGGCTTTCTTGGGTGGCGGGTCGATGGGGTGTGTAACATAATTTCACATATGCTATAAACATTTCACAACCATCCAATGAGATGTGTGGACATTGATCTTTGTGTACGAGGCCTTTATAGGCGTACAGTCCATATTGTGCATGTTCCAGACACACACAGTGCCACAAGTCCCGTGTCCATGTATCAGCCACCAGGCGTGAGTGCTAGAAGCATGAATCTATGATAATCTGACGAATTTCACGGCCCTCCTGTGCCTCACGGACTCCTTGAGGTGCTGCCACATCCCCACCCTCATCATGACCATCTTCAGGTGCTTGCAGTTCTGCGTCAGGGGGCATGGGCACATTTCTACGTACGCACATGTTGTGTAGCATGACACATGCCATGACCATCTTTGCAACCTTCTCATGGCGGTACAGGAGTGCCCCGCCAGACCTGCTGAGGCAGCGGAAACGAGCCTTCAGTAGGCCGAATGCCTGTTCTATGACTACACGGGTACGTGAGTGGGCATGGTTGTAGTCCTCCTCATGCTGGTTCTGTGGGTTCCGGAGTGGTGTAAGGAGCCATCTCTTCAGTGGATACCCGGCATCACCTGTATGTGGACAATAAAGGATGTTTGTGGAATGACATTGCTACGTACGCATCCCCCCCCCCTTCCTGCCAGGTCATTGCCGCATCACATACCCCACATTATCATGCATGAAATGAGACTCACCGAGTAGCCAGGATCTGATCCCTGCATGTCGCTCCATGTAGCATGGTATTGTAGAGTTCCTCAAGACCATAGAATCATGGGTTGATCCAGGAAATCGGGCACAACAATGTGTAATGATCCTGTTGGAGTCACACACCATTTGTACATTAAGAGAATGATATTGTTTTCGGTTGCGGTACTGGACCTCCATGGCATGTGGGACGACCAATTCCACATGGGTGCAGTCGATGGCACCAATGCAACCCGGTATGCCGGCAAGTGCATGGAATCCCACTTTTTTGTTTGTAATCTCCTGCTCCGAGCGTGGTAAAGAGATATAGTCGTCTGCGTGCTTCAGGAGGGCATCGAGCACTTGCAATAGTGTCCGTGACAACAGTGGCTGTGAAATGCCATGCAACTGTCTGACTGTGTGCTGGTAGGTGCCTGTGGCCAGGAAGTGGAGTACAGACACCACCTTCAGTAGGGGTGGGATGGCGGTTGGGCTATCTATCATGCTGACAAGGTCAGCCTGTGTCATGTCCACAATGGCGGTTATGGTGTCCCGGTCCAAACGGTAGAGGGTGTGGATCTGCTCATCAGTGAGGTTGAACGGATGAGCTCGGAGGCGTGGGATTGCGGGCTGCCTGCGTGGTGGTAGTGGCTGTGCTGGTGGGCCTTGCTGGCCCTGCCTTGCCCTCCTCCTCCTCCTGCGTCTCCTCTGTGCGGCCGGTTGTTGTAGTAGTTGGTGTTCGTCTTCTTCTTGAAGTTGGAGTACTTGCAATGCTATCAGGTCCCCCAGGGCCAACATCGCTAGTCCTGCCGGTAGCATTTTGGAGTGGGTCTGGTTGTGGGAGGGGGTTGGGTGTGCAATTTATGTGTTTTCAGGCTGTATAGCCTCCACCTGTGGTGATTCATTCCATCTGTGCAAGCTGCAATCCCCTTTGGGCGAGCACGTCCCGCACACAACGCTGCAATTTGACGCATGGCATCTTGCTATTACAGTCATGTATTTAATCCCGATGGCAGTGAAATATTACTTCATATGTTCATTCTGCTATGGTCCCATTGTTTCATATACTATCTTTGCAGTCGCGAACAAACTTGTGAAGGGTCAGTGGAATGTAGTACTCGATTAACAGTGGACCCTCATGCAGCACTGTACCGAGGTTCACCGACGGGCGGGGCGTCCCATTTGTGAGTGAAGCCAGTTGCCATTTTCACACACTGCCGCACTACATGGATGAATTTGTGATTTCAAGCGGTCACAGATGCCTTTTCGACGTGATGTTGCAAATGAGGAATTCGAAGGACAGCGCTTTCGGTTTTCAGCTAGCGGCGAGGAGACGCCCACAGGTCTGACTGCAAATATAACGTTCTATTGTTTAATGTCCTTCGGACAGGGGCCATGGCGAGAATGCAATGATTGATATGAATAGTATGGGATGCGCAATAGCGTAGTGGACGATAAGGCAGGACGTTCCCAAATACATGTTACTTCACAACACTGGAATTCCGGGCTGGAGCACAGTGGATTTTGCAGACTGCATTACGCACAGACTCAATGGAAATTTCACATGTTATGTGAGTAAATAATCAGGCGTTTTCATACCGGGATGAGGGAATGATGTATGGATGCATGGACAGATGATTTAATTGAGAGTTTGCCATGTACATGGCTTTTTGGAATCTATCCACTTCCCCTGCGCTATGTGATGCAGAGCTGCCATAGTGGGACCATCGTCTATCTGCCCTTGTTGAACCCTCCCTGTCTCGACGCGCCTTCAAACACTTGTGTCTATGCACGTTACTAATCCCATCTAATGGATTCTGTTTTAACAGACGCATGCACACAAAGACTCGTTTGTAATAGTGTTTTCACCTCGATTTATATAGTTATGATTCGCAAGTGATTTTTGGGTGGGAATAATCCTTTTGAGTGGGCTAGCATGCATATGGCTGTAGATTTAGTGTGATCATTGAAGTGAGTAATTCAAATGAAGTTCTGATGCCCATACTATTCTTTTTCATTTCATTTGGGTGACAGGTATCTCCTCCCCTTTTGCCGCTGCCATCTGTATGCCACTCCTGCAGATGGCTTTTACTCCCGACACCTGCTGCTTCGTGTTAATCAGTGGAGCACCATTACGATCTTATGGGACGATCGCCAATGGGCCACATGCCTTTACGCAGTACTAGTGGCTAGGAGCAACATATCGACCTTTCAGCTGGACTAGTGCCTACCTAATGGGACGGCCCTGCGGTTCTAGGCGCTTCCATGTTGCCTTTTTGAACGTGAATGTAGCCCCTGTGTACCATGAAGGAACAGGGCGTCACACAAGAAGAAGCTGGTCATTTATTGCGGATGCAGCCCACAATAATGAAATATATTTTGGAGTTCATGACCTAATAGCTGTATGGGCTTGGTGATTTTGTTGTGCATTAAATTTTTATTATGATATTAACCGTGTAGCGTTATTCTTTGCAAGTAATGTAGCATATTCCTATTTGTGGAGCGATGTATTGTGAGAAGATCTGCATTGGGTTCCGGCTTCTGAGTATAGTTGCGTGGTACTGTACTGGGCGCGTTTGCCTACGAAGCCCAGTGAGGTCAGGGATAGGGGCTGCCATTATGACTGTTTTAATGATGTCATGCTCAGGGGCAGGGGATTAGCTTTTGTGTAACAGATGCCGGTCAGCCAGGTGGATTGGTGGAATGATGTGATTATCAGAATATGGCTGGTCACAGGTGCCTGTGTTTGCGTGCGTTTCTTGGAGGGAGACTGAGGTCATGTCCATTGGAATAGCTTCTGTATTCGTGCCATCTGTGCCCTGCAGCTCCCATTGGCCCCTCTTGAGATGAGCCTGGCTGCTCAGTCACTCTGCCAACTTGTGTGGTACATGCTTATGCTGATGGTTGGTTTGTTTACTGGCAAGAGTACAGGGCTGGTGCAGTCTCCCTCAGGATACTGCTTTGAATGTTGCCTTACACTGGTGTCAAGCGATGGGGGCCTGTTGTTGTTTTGTCTCATATTTCAGTTCATATTGCTGTACTTGAACCTTCACATGCCTGTGCTGCATCAGTACGGCAATGGTGACATGGCAAATATGGATGGCCACTCACAAGGCACTTGGAGCCCCTACATTCATTTGTTCGTTGGCATGCATGGGTGACTTGTACATTTCACTGGTTGCATTGTGTGACTTCATTGCACCTACGAGGAGTTGTGCAATGTGGCCAGGGAGTGGTGTACAGGCACTCAGTAGGGCCTTTTACGGTTGGTTCGCGATGCCGTAATTCTCACCATGGCGGAATGGTACTTTCCGCCATGCTTGATGGCGTTAGGTAAATGTCCGCTAGGGTCAGAATTCGCGTACCGTTGCGCCATGGTGGTAATTACGGTTTTGCATGGCGAGTGCGCGTACTTGGTGCAGTTAGCATTGGCGTTCACTACGGTGTCGCTAATGGCATCGTACTTTACGGTGACGGGTCATAATCGCACCGAGCGCTATTCGATGGCGGTATTGCATTTCCGCCATCGTTTTTCGATTTCCGCCAGGGTCGTAATGAGGGCCGTAGTGTCTTATGTGTAGTCAAGTGTGTGATAGTACTGTTTGGGTTTACTGTCTCTTGTGTCCAAAAGGTTGCATTAATCATACTCAAATCTACCTCAGTAGTATGCCTGGAATAATTCCACACCTCAGCAAACTCTGGAGAGGTCAATCATAACTGAATATGCTCAAGCCATTGATGATTTAAAGCACCAGCCATGTGACTGACTTCATCCAGATGTTTTCTATATACTTTTCCTTCCTCTCTTGAAAATGTTTTATCCACGAGAGAAGCGGTTTGAAGACACCCTGCAGTTTAATACCCATCATCCACAGTTCCTCTTTAATACAAATCCTCGAAATTACTGCAGGGAGCATAGCTAAAAGTTGCAAAAACTAGTGCTCCGCTTTCACTAAGGTCAAAATGTTTGCATACCCCCAAAGGTCAGCGCCGTAGAGGGAGAAAAAGAGCCTTAGCCCAATATTTATTTATGGAGGACCACAGACTATCCTACAACCACATTTAGAGTAGAGGCCTCGACTGCCCCGCCAACCTTTTTCAGTTTTAAGGTTGATATTCTACTTGTTGACCCCCAGGTGTTAGGTGAAGACCTAACATGTCCTAATGGTTTATTACGTGTACTTGAGGTGCACAGATCAACTACCCCTTTCTCAATCCGCTTCCTTTGAGATAACAGGTGTGGTACTTAGTCTATTTCATGTAGATCACAGAAATAGAGATAATAGACATGGTTATAATAATAGTTATTAGTATAAATTTCATTCATCAACACATTTTTTAAAAAAATGTAAGAACACCAAGAAGCAGCCTACATCAATTCGGCATTTCAAACCATTTTATTGAGTACCTAATGTACTCTGTGAGGTTAGTACGTCACAACAAAGACTGCTGTTTATCAACAGATAGTTTTCTAGTTTATACAATTACTCAAATATAAACTTTCCAGATGAAAGTTTATTTGTTGATGAATAAAATGTGTACTAATAAGTATTATTACAACCATGTCTGTTATCTGTATTTCTGTGATCTATTTGAAATATACTAAGTACCACACCTGTTATCTCGAATCAAGCGGATTGAGAAAGGGGTAGTGATCTGTGCACCTCAAGTACACGTTATATTGTCCCTACATCAGACCAACCCCCCTTAACAAAAAAGAGGGACATCACCCATATAGAACCACTAGTGGTTTATAATCCAGGCTGGATCTAGATTTTGTCAGAAGCTGCCACCACACAACTATAATTTTGGACTGGACTACATCATGTTGAGTTTATTTTATATACACACAATATATGTCTCATATGCTTTATGCAACAAATTAAGACTTATGTGCACGCCATAATGAACATGTCATCGGCATATATGAAAAGTTGGTAAAAGAAAAGACGAACAAAATGTACAAAGAATTCATGTGGTGAACTATATTGGGCTGATAGGGAGAACAAAATGCACACATTTATTTTTAGAAATTAGTAGCGTGGGAATATTAGAGACCCCTGCCTGACCCGAGTCAAAAATTAAGATGGAACCTGGTGGAGTTACTTCTTGGTCGTTCCTTCCTTCAAAATGTGTCAAGTAGCTTCATCTGATAATGATGATAATTGCAACTTTGATTCAATTACTTTCCCTGGGTTTCAAAGCTGTTACAGCCTCAAGGACCGTGGATTAAAACCCATTAAGTCCCAAGGACGAGTATGCTCTTCCTTTTTACATAGACTTGCATAATAGTCTGGCACTTAATTGAATAAGGGTTGTTGGGAAACGATTAAAGATAATTTTATCATGTAGGCTGCAGCCTACACAGTTGTGTGTGTGCCTCAATGTCAGCTGGAGCGTGAACCATAAAATGAAATAATATGGGAAAGGAATAGCAGAGGCAAAGTCCTAGTCACCTTCTATGGCACTTTTAGGAGAGGAATACACCTTCTTTGGATGAAAATCAAAAGCATAATGGCCCCAAAACTTTTGGATATAGCGCCAAGTCCTCGCAAACCATGACCTCCTCGCCTGGAGCACTACTGTCGGAGGTGCAGTTAATCAAATTTTGAACAGTGTAGCCTACGATAATCCAACTAATTACAAAAAAGATGTCCGAGTAAAGGCTACTAGTGAAGCGCGTAAACTGCTGTAACTGTCACCCGACTCTAATCTGAGCACTCAGGTTTTATTAAACATTGTTAAAAACGACTATAATGCCATTTACCTACTCAGTGACAAGGGCACGTTTGACATTAAAAAGCAGCAAACATGAATACTTCCATTCATTAGTGAACACAGGGTACGATGTATAGTGAACAAGATGCATTTACAAAAGATATGTTCCCCTAATTCTTCTTTCCACATATCTTTGTGTAGTCCTAGATAAATATAATTGCAAACTGTGAGAACCTGACATTGACTACTATTTTTGTCACCCATAGTTGTGTTTTTGACAGTTTAATAATTGCTTTTGGCTCTGTATTTCGTCTCTAATATCAAGTCTGAGTTCCAAAAGCAAAGGATAACAACATCAGATTGCATCAATGATGAAAGAGTCTCAATATCACTGAATTCCTTTTTCTGCATTGCAATTTCCATAAATAAAACAAAACATGTCAGCTTTTGGGCAGTTATTCAAAGAGAAAATCAACATGCTTGATGTTAAAATTACCCATTCAGCTATAAAGCCAAGGGACTGCTAAAACTATGAAACGATTTGTATACAATAATGGACTAGATGAGAGTGGATCTTGCAAACAATCATGCCACCGGATTAGGAAACCGGAACAACAGGGTCATTTTCTACTAATCTGTTCAGAGGTTAGTCACGTATGACTAATGAGGTTCCAACATGGAAAGGTCTTGTAAATGTGGCAGTAATCAGAGCCTACAACTTTATTGGGACAGCAACATACATACAAACAAAGTATCGCAATATGCACAAGTGCAGGAAACTAAACATATATGATTAATGAGCACCAACCTGATGATATATATATAGATAGGTTTAGAACTACATGGATCAACTGCCCTCATTAACGGCCACCATCATTTCCCCTCAATTATTTGTCCATCCGGACTAATGTAAGATTTGTAAATCAGGGGGAACAATTTCAAGTTGCAAGGTACTAGCCAAGTCACTCTCCCCCTAAAATTCTCAAATTGGCACAGCACACCATTTCTTACTCACCAAGACTCAATTAACAGTTGCCATTGCTTAGTGGAGGGGCAGATTTTGAGGCCTGTTCTAATTGTATTGTAACAAGTGCTATAAAATCTAGCTGTCCGTCTGCATTGTTGCTCTTTCCATTGTGACTGTTACCCTACCAACGTAATATTCCTGCTGTTGGGAATGGACCAGTCTGTTTTGTTGCATTGTACAGTGTTTCGTTTAAAAACACTAGTCCCTGCATATTTATAAATACAAAGAACCTGGCTACCACAGAGATGTTTTTGATGTACAGAATGGTTGCAGCTTGTGTGAGCTGTGTATTAAATATTGTAGACCTTTGAAGCCGTTTTTGACATAGGTTCTCTGAAACAGAAAACTGCGAACATATCTTGCTTTAGAACTCCTTAGCTTGCAATTTAAGTGAATGCATATGTATGGATTCAGCTGCCCACTTTTGCTTACAGAGGAAGTTTTAGTATGTGCCATAGCCTAGGAATAGCTGCGAGAGAGTAAGTTGATGCCCTGGCCAGGGTGCATATTTAGCAAGGGTCAAAGACCTTTTGTAAGACTACACTAGCTGTGAAATGTATAAAGGCTCTCCTTTGAATGAGGGAGAGCAGACACAGATAGATAATGAGAGGGCAGGTGATTCCCATGGCAAAATTGTACAACCATGTGGAAATAGCTGCAGCTATATAATAAAACCTGTGTTTATGAGAATAAGACAAATTCTGTTCCAGCTGTTTCATTTTGCCTTAAAGTTATTTTCTGAACGTAGGCGGGAATACAAATAAGTATTTTTTCACAGTTGGCGACCACATTGCTGTTAGGATCCAGTTGGACTAAACGTGCCACGGTCGGAGAACAGGCAAAGGTGGGTGTCGGGAGTGGGGTGCACTCCTGCTTTCCTTGCAGCCACACCTTAATTCACCAGCTGATTTCTTCGACACGATTGATCTGTGCAACTGAGGCTCCCTGTCGGTGTGAGGAAAAGGGATTTACATTCCTGGTGAAGCACTGGAACAGAATACTGCAGAAAAATTCATTGAGACTTAAGAATTATATTTAATGGTTTTATCATATGAAAATAAAATGCTGTGTTCCATGTGGAAAGCATTCTGTTAATGAGCCGTAGGAGAATGCGCTTAGAAATGTAATGCTGTGTTCCCTGTGGAAAGCATACTGTTAATGAGCCATAGGGAAAAATGCTTATCAATGTAATGATGTGTTTCTATGGAAGCTTACTGCTAAAATGAACCATAGCGAAATACCCTCAGTGCACACAGTTGAAACCATGGAAAGGAGAACTCATGAAATGAGTATATAAAATGCATTGAATATGGCCACACTGTATTTAAAGTGGGCTTTATCAAAGCAACCTTTGTGATCACAAAAGAAAAGGGGAAACAAGATAATCGATAAAGAGATGGGATTAAAATGTTGTAGGAGTCAACAGGAATGAAAAAAATGTGTCTACTACACTGGAAGGAACGCCAGGGTGGGAGCTTGTGAGGGATTCCACCATCTGCATGGGAAAAGTTGTTTGTTTAAAAGAATGACTGATGGGAGATCAACCTCCGAAAATCTGTGGGGCCATTCCTGCACATATTTTCCATGCTCACTGCATGGCAGAAAAATCATACTCTGGGAGGACACAGTTTAACAGCACCGCCCTCCCTGGTCATGTGTAGCTGACACCTGACAGCCGCGGGTACATCAAAAGCCACTGGCCGTGGGCAGCCTGATTAGAATTTCAAGGCCCCATGGAATTTCAAGGCCCCATGGATTTTCATCTCCTTTGTCAAACCTTGCTGGTGGCGGTGAATACTGAACAATGTTAATTAGCAGGCCTCAGGGATGGCCTGGGTGCAAGAAGTGACAATGGAGACCCGACGCCAACACCTCTTTGTAATGCAATGTTTCAACTTGGTACTAATGCACCTCTTTGGTATGAAAGGGCAGTGAATTTCCTGCCTGGTACCACTCCTTTCAGAGTAGGGAAGTATGTGAATTGTAGGAGATGAAAGTCTGCCTGCAACCCCTTACTTCAAAGGAGGCCCATGTTGTGATCAAGGGACGCATAGGACTCAGTTAATTAGGGAGACACTTTGATGTACACCAGACAGGAAGATGTCTGGGACTTAGAAATATATGTTGTCATCCTTCCCCTGTCTGTTGCCAAGCGCTCTTATTCTGACCTGAAGCATCACTGAAGATTGTTGCTGGAGACCCAAGATTGGCTCACTTAAATTAGGCTTGGCCTACACCAATTCCTGGGCCACGTTTGGCTTTAAAAGAGGGCTGAACCCCCACTGACCAGATCAACCGAAGACTTTGCAAAGAGTAAGAAGAAGAACTCC
The DNA here is from genome assembly GCF_040938575.1 of Ambystoma mexicanum. NCBI lineage: Eukaryota > Metazoa > Chordata > Amphibia > Caudata > Ambystomatidae > Ambystoma > Ambystoma mexicanum. The sequence goes on from NC_090921.1 coordinate 1,088,926,887, forward strand.
CGAGCTGAAGGTACAGTCTACCTTAAATCTTCTGCCAGTGAGGAAAGGCCAGGAGTTCCAAGAGGGAGGCAAGATCCCTCCCCTAAACATCTCCCAGGGAACAGAGGGAGATACCAGACTCAGATGACCCGTCCAGCAGCTCCAGAATTAGTACCCAGCCAGCACACAGCGTGCCCTGCAAGATTCTGACAGCAAGCTGGAGAGACTCTGGACAAAGGATAAGGCCGTTGCCTGATAACACCTTCCTGAGCTTTGGGCCGTCCGCCTTGAAAGGACACGAGCCCTGCAAAGATGCTAAGAGGAGTGCCACACAAGCATCATCCACCGTCCATCTTTTTAAGGACAATTTTGAGACAGATGAGTCCTCGAACCGCATCCGGCTGCACCACTGACTGTCACAGACCTGCATTCATTTACTCATCAATGTACCGGCACCTGTATACTCGAGTTTGGGCCGCCACAGCTTCCCTCTCACTGAGGGGATCTTTTTCTTTGTTTGATTTGTTATCATATATGGGTCTGTATTTACAACACATACTGATTTATTTAGTAATTGTACTCTCCGACTTGCAAAAAACTGTATTGAATGTTTCTTTGTTAAACCTGTTTGATTTTTCAATTTCCAATATTATTGATCATTTCAGACTGTACTTTAATGTTTTACACATGTCTTTTCCCCTTGCTTCTTTTTAAATTGTTTTGAAAATGCACAATAAATCAACTTGATAAACAAGGAATGTTTTCAGGAATATAAATATTGTGGCTTAGAGCATTTGTGATTACCTTAGTTTAGGTTACACAACCACGCAAAATTGGTTGAAATTCATTCTTTAGAAGAAAGCTAAAAAATGTTTTATTTGAGCATAGTGGATACCTTTGGTTTAACAAGAGATATTTCCTATAATAGTCCCAATCCACTTTATGCCTTAAGGGACGACCTCGATATTTTTTGTATAAGGCACCACTGACTGTTGTCAAGCCACAGTCCCCAGAGCCATCCGAGATGCCTCGACCAGAATTCCAGATCCAACAACCAGCAACAGAGACAACGATCCTTGGCCCAGAGGTGCCGTGCCATCCAGCCTCGCTTGCTGAACTGCCTGCCACCTGGATCCCACAGTTGTCTCCCTCTACTAACTCTGTCTCAAGGGCTGCAAAGCGCCCTGGAACTGCCTCAACGCTGTCGAGCAATAACTTCTTCAGCACCAGGTACATTGTGGTTCTGCCCCCCTGGTCCTTCTGTGAAGGCCCATAGAGACAGTTACGACCCTTTGCCCCTTTGGTGTTCAAACCAAATACCCTTGAACAGTAAGACTGATTGCTTTACCAACTACCCTCAGGTCAGTATCCAGAGTGCATCCCTTTCCTTTGTGAAACTGTCTGTCCTCTGTGTTCCTCTACAGTGTGGGTTGTAATTGTAGTGTGCTACAACTGTCTCTTGTAGTAATAATAAAGTACCTATTTGTATACAACCTAGACTGGACAGTCCCTTTTATCATTGGGTAATAATTGTATGTTCGCTGTGTTACAGCTAACCATTGATCCACGACATTGCAGAGATATGCCTGCCGTTCTGTCCATGTTAGCAAAATTGAACAAGGAGGTCTTATAATTCGCTTGTATTCCAATCTGTTTGGATCCCTTCTGGTGTACTAGAGGTGTGGGGTTGATAGATGCGACAAAAATCTATGAAGCATGCACAGATTAAGAAACGTAAACCACAATCTAAAAGAGATAAAGCATGTGCATTTGATATTGAGAACAAAATTAAGGATTACGAAGAGGGGGACCATGAATATTTGATAAGAATGAAGGGTGTGTATGTAGCTAGGGCTTACCCCTCAGCCCTGACACCCAAATCAAAAAGGATTGTAGAGGATGAGACAGATCCCTTGTTAAAATATTTGATACGAAAAAGGCCTCCTCCACCCCCCTATCGGTTACCTGTTGATGAAGTGATCTCCTCACCACATTGTGCCTGCAGGATTACAGCCCATGACATAGAAACTGCAGAAAAGGTAGTGTTAGCATGGATAAAAAATGGCCTACTAGGAGTGGAACAATATGTGCCCCGGGAGTGAGATACACTTGTATTTGCAATAGTACAAAGGCTGGGCAGACACATGTGGGAGCTGCATACAAGGTTAAACATTAAGGAGGAAATGGGCTGGGCAGACACATGTGGGAGCTGCATAAAAGGTTAAACATTAAGGAGGAAATGTATCCCCTGCCAGATAAGTATGAGGACAAAGACCAAGCAGTTAAGATGTATAAACTTGAGAAAACATTCTGTCCTGCATAATGTCAAAATTATTATTACAGATCATAAATGCCCCATCAAAGTCTATGGTAACTCAAGCATTTCCATGAGAGAGGTACCTGGTTTTGATCCTGACTCACCAGGTTCATGTTCCTTGGAATCATATGGATGATAAAGATTATGCAGATATCAGACACAATCCAGAACAGTGGTACACCCAGACAGACCGGGTACCGGGTACAAAACAGATCCACTCACATTAGAAGATATAGATCTGTTCTTTTTATGTATTCTGCCGGCAGACATACGACGCCAATGCAGAATGCAAGACAGTTTAGATCCTGTCATAACGTGGGATGAGCTGACAGAGGCGGCAAATTAAAGGCGGAAGACTGTGGAATTGTCCAAAGAAATAATAGCTCTTCAAGCACTACTAATACCACTGATCCAGCAAGTGGTTCCTCACAAGCAAATGAATTGGGACAAATTAACTGCTTGCAGACAGGAATAAGCTGAATCAATTGAAAGATATTTTGCACAAAAAGAAGAAGGATTTACCGCATTTAGTGGAATGTACATGACTAGGCCAAAGCGACAGAATGTTTTTGGTTCACATTTTGTATAGGCATTATTTCATCACCTAAAGAATGGTATACAAACCTATGAGTCTACATGGTCAACTCAAACTGCTGCCCATATTCTGACTATGGCAAGATGTTATGCCAATAACCATGCTAATGATCAAGAGAACAAGGAGAAGAAAATGGAGGATTTAAAAAACATGAGCACTAATGCAACAGCATAAGTATTTTCACCCTAGACAAGGCCAGCAATATTCAGCTAGGAATCATTATGAAGATGACTATAGCACAATAGACTGCACAGTGTAGGCCAGTCCAAAGTCCAAATATCTGATCCTGTACAGTCCAGGTCCTATATTGTGCATGGCTCAGCTTGTTGTCACTGCTACATGTGCTTTAAACCTGTTGGGAATGGAATTGTTGAATACATTTGCATGCAACTCACCCCAATTCCCTTTCCATGGAATGATGCTCTGCAAGAAAGTTTTGATGTTTTAATATCTGTTTTATGTAATTCACCTGTTTTTAGGCACGCTTGATTTATGTTGTTTTTGCATGAAAAACAAGGCTGTGCATTATCTGTTCAAACTCAACAGCGAAGGGGAAAAAATAAACCATGTGCATAGGTAAAGGATGGGCGTCAGTCGTGGTGACTGCATTAAGAGCGCTATAGTCCATACAGAATTTCAATTCCTTGAATTCTGCCTTTGGTACTAGCACACATGGACTAGCACTTGGACTTATAGATAGCTCTTTTACCCCAAGATCAAGCATCTTCTTGACCTCCTCCTTTGTCAGTTCTGACATGGTCTGACATTCTGTAAGCCCTGCTTTTGACAGGGGGAGAGTCACCAGTGAGTATATCATGCTGGTGCCAAGGGGTCAAGCCTGGTGTTAGTGAAAACAGGGAGGCAAACTGATTCAACAGAACATTGCACTCCTCCTGTTGTTGCACAGTCAGATCAGAAGAGAGATTCACTCCTATTTTTCCATCTAAAGGTTGCCCCCGTGAGAAGGTCAGGTAGAGGTTCACTCTCCTCCTCCTCTTGATAGATGCTAAAAGCAAAGCTCCTAGTTCTGGTCTGGAGACATAGGCCTGTAGTCTGTTAGTGTGAAAGACCCTAGGAGCCTCCTTGGGATTGCCCAAGCCCACTAAGTAATTGACCTCTCCAAGTTTGCCCACAACCGTGAAGGGTCCAATCAATTTGTCCTGTAAGGCCCTCTGCCTTGTAGGTACCATAACTAGAACAAGCTGGTCTGGAGTAAACTCTGCCATGTTGGCCTTCTGGTCATGCCAATGTTTGGCCAGAGCCTGACCTGCTTTCAAGTTATCTGAAGCTTCTGTCATCATGTGTGCCATCCTCCTTTGGAAACCTAGCACATAGCCAGTGACTCTCACTGGCTTGAGGGAAGAAGCACTCTCCAATCCTTCCTTGATTAGGGCCAATGGACCCCTAACCCTGTGACCATAGAGCAGCTCAAAGGGGCTGAAACCAACCCCTTCCTGAGGGACTTCTCTATAAGCAAAGATAAGGCATGGCAGTAGACGGTCCCACTTTCTTCTAAGGGGTTCTCCTAAGCACCTACCAGGCTCTTAATAGTTCTGTTAAACTTCTCCACCAACCCATTGGTTTGGGGATGGTAGGCTGTTGAGAACTTGTAGGTCACTCCACAGTTTTCCCACATGGTCTGCATCGAGTGGGAAATAAAATGTGGTCCCCCTGTCTGAGATGACCGCCTTGGGAAAACCAACACTGGTAAAAATATCAAGGATAGCCTTAGCCACTGCCTGAGCAGTAACAGTCCTCATAGTTATGGCTTCAGGATACCTGGTAGCATGGTCTACCACAACCAATATAAATCAATTGCCTGAAGATGTGGGAGGGTCAAGGGGACAAACAATGTCAATCCTTACCCTCTCTAAAGCAACTCCCACCACTGGGAGAGTCACCAGGGGTGTCACATTCTTAGCTCCACTCTTGCCAGATGTCTGACAAGTGTGACAGCTACTAAAGAATTTAATTTATCTACATCAGACGCCATCTTGGGCCAGTATAAATACAGAGATATCCTCTCCTTGGTCTTCTTATAACTTAAGTGACCATCCAAATGTATCTCATGGGATAACTGTAGAAACTGTGGTCTCATCACCTGAGGCACTACATGTTTTCTGTAGTCCCCTGGGGTAGAGTCAATAGGCTCACTGTAAAGGAGGCCATCCTCCCACTACAGCCTGTGCTTCCCTGGCTCTTGTCCTTTCAGCTGGGAAACTGCCTGTTGGCGAAGTGCTTCAAGAGTAGGACACTCTCTTTGAACTCTGCTGAAGTCTGCCCTGGAGAGTCCACCTTTTGCAAGCAGAGTCTGCAGCTCAGGATGATCTTTAGGATCCAGATCACCAACATAGGGAAGGGCTTCTTCCAGTGCTGTTTCACCAAAAGCTGATTCACCACTTTCTGGTTGATCCTTACACTCAGCCTCAGCTGATGGAGGGGTCACAGGTGTGACCTTGGACTGTCCTCTCTGGGATGTCCTTGTCCTTTGAACAGGTGTTGCACCTTTCCTCATTCCTGAGACCTTGAATTTCCCCTTTGTCTTTTTCTTTGGCTTGGAATTAGAAGGGTGTCCTTCCTGTGAACTGGGAGTTACAGGTACTTCTGTAACTTCCCACTGAGAGTCATCTAAATTTGACTCTCTGGCCACTCTAGTCTGCTCCTGCTTCCTTTTACTGAGAGGCCTGGGGGTGCTTGATACAACTCCAAGAGTCTTTAAGTCATTCCCCAACATGACTCTTCCAGGCACCTCACTTTGTACACCGACAGGTATTCTTGCAGTCATATTGTTGCACTGGATAGGAGCTGGTAGCATTGGAACCATTTGGAGTGGGCCTCCATCATGTTTCGTGGGACCTTTGGGTGCCTTAGCAACATTGTCAGGCTTGAAAAAAAGTTCATCCACCACTGTAATGCTGGCCCCAGTGTCTCTAACGGCAGGGGTATCCTGGCCATTTACAAGTACACTGTCCTTGTAGTTTTATTTTGTGTTGTCTGGAATAGTTATACACATCTACATTTGGCTGTTCCCCCAGACACTAAAACACTGGCTGAGATTCCAATGGGATCTTCAGCCAATAGTTGAAAGTTACCACTTGCCATATGAACTTCTCATCAGGGATGAAGGCTAAGGAGGCAGTGTGGACCCCTGAAGGTTTACCCTTAAATCTGGGATCCCCTTTCACATGGTCATATTTGACCCATAAGTATAACATTTACCAAACATTCTTTGGAATGGGGGATTCTGCTGACCTCCCTCTGGTTTCCCATGGGGCTTACCCTTCTTATGTTTGTGGCCCTCGTTTGGATGGTTGGAATTATAATTATTTTCCATCTTTCTTGTGATGCTTCCCCTCATCCTTTTTGTGAGTGGCCCCAGATCCTTGAGTAGCTTGTTGGCAACCCACAGGTCAGCAGCCTTTGCTAACATTTTGGGATCAATCTCTTTTAAATCAGCCAAATGCTGTCTCAGCTCAGGAGAGCAAGCATCAAAAAAAGATTCTAACAAAAACAGATTTCTCATCCCTTCAAAGGTGTTCACTCTGTAACCCTTAACCCAACCATCTAAGTTTCTCAAACATTCACACACCCAGGTAGCCTAAGGGGTACCATCAGTCTTTTTGAGGGTCCAAAACCCCTTAAGGTACTGGGAAGGAGTTTTCCCAAATCTGGCTGTGGAAGCCAGCTTCACATTCTCATACTCCTATCTTTCAAGTTCACCCACCTCCATTACAGAATCAGTTGCAACCTGGGGAAGCCTAGACAAAAGCCAAGGAATCAGCTGATTCCATGTGAGACCCTGAATCCCATGATTGTACTCAAAGGCACTCAACCAATCCAAAATATCAGGTTTCACATCATACATATTCACTGCTTCTTTAGGCAGGCGAGGCCTCTTGGGACTGGAAGGCCCAGAGGACTCTGGGAGGGAAGCATTTTCAAGAGAATCGTTTCATTTCAAGAGCAGGCTGCATTTCCATTTCCCTGAGCTTGGTGTCCTGATGTTTGGCTTCAGTTTGAGTTTTCAGCCTTTTGAATTCCAATTCAAGCCTCATTGTTTCAAGAGACACATTTTCTGGACTCAGTGCTGGACTTTGTGGGGTTCCAGTGGACATGGCTTGAGGTAAAAGGGCAGACTGTGGCAAAGAGTGGCTCCTATCCTGGGACTCCTCTACCTCCTCTGCCTACTCTTGTACATTAGAGGCAGACTCTGAACTATCAGACTCATCAATTTCCACATTTCTTGGGTTAGTAGGTGTTGTAGGCCTGCTACCCAAACTTTGGTGATTCAACAACCTTATAATCATTTCATTTTTATTTTCTTTTACAGTCAGATTCCTGAATTTTTACACATTTCTGTCAGTTGATCTACTCTTAAAATGATCAGGGCTTCCTGACTGAAGTTATCCATATTTGGCATGTTACAATTGCTGTTCTGAGGGAGCATAGCCTAGTGGAGGTTTAGTTGAACACAAGCAAAGCAAAATACTCAATGTAACAACTGTACAATAGATCCTCACCGCCTGCCACCAGTGTTATACAAGATTGTATATATTAACCCTGTGGGAGACTACACCAGCCTTGTCCTCTTGGCAATTGGTAACCCATCCTTTGGTATACGTCTATACTACACAGGTTGGTAGAGTGACTGAGCAGCCAGGCTTATCTCAGGAGGGGTCAACGTGAGCTGTACGGTTGAAACATAGAGTTTCACAGTGACAAGTATTCAAATAACACTTATACTCAAGGTTTCTTGATTAAATCATTATTTATTAAACAGTCAGTTTTAAAATAAACCTTCTTTAGAAGGGAGCAATTGGCAACAATACAAGTATACTTCAAAATACACTTCAGTTCAATCAAGTAAAGTAGATACCCTTTTGTGATGGCACAAAGATACTTCTTACTCCCTGAGGTGACTTCAATAGTTAGGCCACTGTGGACATTAATATATCACGTTTCACACTTAAATGGTAATACTGAAGCTGTGGCAAAAAGGAAAAGGTTAGGGAAGGAAACAATGGTGAACAAGTTTCTCAAACAGGTAAGTGCTTTTGAACCACCCAATGCAAAGGAGATTAACCCTTTGCCAGCTATACAAGTAAGGTATGTATGACTTTTGGAGGGAAAGTTAAAACACAAAGTCAGAGGGTAAGAAGAGTCTTTCAGGGAGTCAGGACAGCCAATGTCACTTGAGCAAAGTCTAGCGGAGCTGAGGCTCTTCTTGAAGTTGGGTAAAGGTCTTGCACAATATTAAAGAGAGTTTTGTTGTAAAATAAATCACTGTTGGGCCACACGCTGGGAGGCTTGTGAAGGGCAAAGCTGAAAGCAACTCTGCAAAGGGCAGCCAATGCAAGTCTCAAGTGAGAACAGGCAAGCTACACACACACACACACACACAAGAAATAAGTACACTTACCCGTACTCTTACGTCCCGTCCCCTTTCCTCCATACTGCATGGGCGTCCCTTGCTAGTGATGGGAGATGGAACCTTTTTCACCAGAAAAAACCTTCTTCCCCTCTGAATTTAAAGGCGCGCAGGGGTGCGGCTCTGGGAGCATGCACTACCCTGACTCTGCCCACCAGCGCCACACCTCAGTCCCCTTTTCCGCGTCGACGCAAACAGGCCGATTTCACCAGCGTTCCTGGGTTTGGCTTCAACCATGTAATACCACGTGCTCTTCCCCGGATACTACTTCTATCTTTTTGTCTTCTTTTTGACAATCAGGTACTTGGTCCTCTGGCGCCACGCTCCTCCCCGGCGCATGTCGACTTCAGCAGGCTTCAGCAGATGGCCAGCCTGCGAGGGGCTCTTTGCCTCCGCTGCCTTGGCCCCGACAACAGCTGGGAAGGTTGCACCATGTGCGACGCACTGACTCCACATGCACTGATGAACAGGCTAGCTAGGTGGAGGGAGCTCTTCAAAAGGTCGCCTCCAGAGGACTAAAAGGACGTCGTCAGACAGAGATCGAAGCCCAAGGGAGGGGCGCTGTTTTCTATCGCACCCCGTAAGGGCAGCTCCTTCCCAAGGAAGCGCCCGAGCGGGAGGAGCCTCTCTGGTTCTCACACCAGCACATGTCCTGAGGCTAGTCCAGCTACCGGCCTCACAGCAGAGGGGTCAGTAGATCCTTCTGTAAGCAGTGCTGAGGGACTGCAAGGTTCTTTAACCGGGTGTACACCCAAAGAGCAACGCCCTAGTACCGGCCTAATATCGATCTGGGATGATCTCAAAGTAACTGCAAACTCTGAAGGCTGCGCAGCATTGATTCTCCTCGATCTCTCTGCAGCCTTTGACACGGTTAACCACTCAATCCCCCTTGACCGCCGGCACTCCCTAGGAATCCATGGCACTGCTCACAAATGGATCACCTCCTTCCTCAGCAACAGGAAACAAATAACCCTCCTCTCCACTTATGTCTCAACTGCTCGCTCAGTGAATATTGGAGTACCCCATGGTGCATGCCTGTCTGCTCTCCTGTGCAACCTCTATATGACCACTCTACCAGGAATCATCCACACGCACATCCCCTATTACAACTAAGCTGATGATATCCAAATCATCCTAAGAATTCTCAAGTCAGGCACCAACCCCCTTCCCGACCTTGAAGCCTGTCTCCACGATATTGATCGATGGATGACAATAAACCACCTCCTTTTGAACCCTGCTAAAACTAAGATCATGGTGTGTGGCAATACTGCCCTTGTACCACATTTGTTCCCATGGTCTCCATCCAATGGACCCCCCCCCCCGATACAGTGAAAAACCTAGGCTGCACTATGAACTGACCCTCTTTCGTCAGATCAACAATGTGTCAAAATTCTGTCACTACTACCTCAAACTTCTCAGATGCATTTTTCCCTACCTCTCCTACCCAAACAGACTTGCCACAGTTATGTCTATTGTGATGTCGAGACTGGACTATGCCAACTCCCTATCTCCCTATACCTTGAAGCCCCAGCATTCCAACTCAACAATCTCCAGAGATCCCAAAACGCTGCTGCAAAACTGCCCCTTGCCCGGGTCAAATAGACCACATCTCTCCAGCTCTTCGAACCCTCCTCGGATGAAGGGCCACCTTCAAGACCCTATGCATCACTCACCAAGCATTGCACAAGACCGGCCCATTATATCTACAAGAAAAGATAAAACCATACCTCCTATCCCGCACCCTAAGATCAAGCACTACCCTCCTTCTAGTGATTCCAACCTCTAACTCTGTCAGGATCGGAGGATCCACCTACTCAACCTTGGTCCCAAATCTGTGGAACTTGCTTCCCTCTCATATTCGATACACCAAGACTAAATGTCGTTCCGTAAAGCTCTAAAAACGTGGCTCTTTCTATAATACCAACCACAACCCTCTGAAAAGATTGAACCTAACAAGCCGATGACAAATGCTCAATGAGATCCCGAACAATGTCATAACTGAATACGCCTATTAAATCGCTATTAAGCAACCACATGTCTGAAATGCAGAATATCAATCTCCTTAGATCATAACTCCACGCAAACACTCTCCTATGCTTACTCTCTACTCTACACCATCACACAATTAGAGTGCAGCTAAACCCCTCGATCAATTCGGCCTAGCTGCTCGCATACGAACATTACCCCATGAACACCTTATCATTTGAAAAAAACTCAGCTATGCCCAACGACAAAACAGCCGAGCTGCACACATAAGTGTCCTACAGGCCTAACGCAGCCATGACCCAGTCTTGGTGCCCACCCTAGGACTGCACACATTCTACTGATATCAATACCACCACACCTAATGCTACGATGCAGCTACCATCAGTCAATTACATCAGCTGCACACATAACTGGTGCACCCAAGAACCCTATGACACCCTAATCTCTCAACTGACCTGGACTACGGTCCCTGAGGGTGTGCAACCTACCAGTGCTTTGAGGCCATACCAATGATATATAGAGCACTATATAAATGCCAAATAACGTAACATAACATATTTTTTTTCTACATTCGACACAGTGGCAAAAAAATGAAAGCACTTCCGAATTGTTTACGGGGTGTAGCGGCTGCAGCCTTTTCTATGAAACAGGCAGATGCCATAATATTGAGACATCAAGTATCATTGCTTGTGCCACATGCAACTGATATGCTATCGAATTAAACAAAACGCAGCACATGAAAAATCTCAGGTTGCAAAGGAAACAAACTGCCTGAATTTCTTTTTAAGCATACAGCCAGAGTTCATTAAAGTTGCCTCCCTGTCAAAGAGAAATATGTTAATAATAATATGTTAGTGATAGTATGTATGTTTAGCAAATAGCCAGAAACATTTGCTAGATAGAAAATTACTGCAGCCTGCCTTATACTATATGTAGCAATAGCAATGCATGCATTGTTAAATGCTGGCATGCAGGTTTTTGATGTTCTCTTCATGAGGTAGTCATGGGCCGTCCAGCTACCAAAACGTGTTCTACCCGCTGTTAATCAACTACTGTAAGAATTAGCTAAACATTTGTCTATTCTCTGCAAACAGGTTCTAACTAAAATATCATTTGAAGGGGACAGGACACGGCATCCAGGCTGGTAAATGGGTGTTTGTCAGCATCAGGACTGCAGCCCAGTTGAATAAAAAGCATTGCAGGCACTGCTTACAACTCAGACGGCAGCGAAAATATTGTGGCTGCTAGTTTTGGATCCATGCTTTTATGCTTAAAAACAAGCTTCATCTTTCTTCTACCCATACCATTGCCTGATCTGTCCGATACTACAATGGTACCCCTTCCATTGAAACAGTTAGACATTTTGCATCATTGCATCATTGATGTTCTACAAAAAGACAATTTTGGATCAACAGAGGAATCACAATATCCAGGACGCTGGAAGCAGATCTGCAAATGGAGAAAAGGAATTCCTTCCTGTAAGGAACAACTTTCGAATGAGCAAGGCTGCTATTAAAGACTAATTAGGGGTGAAAAGTGGCACTCCAAGGAGCAATTTGGCTCCATAAAATATGTCCTGGTAGAATTTTTCTTTGCTGTTTTGCTTTGCTCCATAATAAGATATGCCAAAACCAGGTGTATGGCTATTTCATCCCAGAGAGGATTTGTGCAAAGAAAAAAAAAGGTGTGCTAAGGGGTTGTGCCTGCAGTACTGGTAAAACTAAATGTTTTTAGATTAGGTGAGTAGGTTAGTACTGGAATGTTATGTAGCACTATTCTTATTTAGTATGGTAATTCATGTCTAGAATCCACTACAAATGTTTTATTGTGCAAGGAAACATGATTAAAGAAATGATAGCTATAGACATGGCAGATTAAGTAGATGTTTAAGAGAACTATGTAAGAAAAGGGTCGATTGTGAGCTGTGTATTAAATATTGTAGGCTTTGGAAGCCGTTTTTTGACATAGGTTCTCTGAAACAGAAAACTGTAAACATATCTTGCTTAAGAACTCCTTAGCTTGCAATTTAAGGGAATGCCTATGTAAGGAGTCAGCTGCCCACATTTGCTTACAGAGCAAGTTTCAGTATGTTGCATAGCCTAGGAACAGCTGCGAGAGAGTACGTGTCATGCACCAGCCCTGGAGAATTGCTAGTCGTTGGAGATACTACTAAGATGGCGGCCTGTTCCATTCTATCGGTCTAGTTTATTCCAACATGGCCGACGTATTCTATAACTAGCGGCCCATAGCAACGCTCTGCGCGTTGTATCGTTTCCGTTACGTGCACAGCAAGTCGCTCTCAGCGTCTAGCTTTTCAACATTGCCTTTGCGTTCAAGTCCTTTACTTACCCACCTATTCTTTCCCTACACTGGAGGTGTTTTCAGGTTTTCAGGTAAGGTGATTAGGGTCTTATCGTCTGTCCTTTCTTACACAACGCGCTCTACCCAGCGTTTTCCATGTAAGTATTTTCACTCAGCCGGCGCTTCAGCGTTAGTATTTTCGCTGTGAGCGTTTTCGACTGTTCATACTTTCCTGTCCTTTTCCTTACCTCTTTCTTTCCTCCTTCCTTTCTTCTGTTGTTCCATTCGTAACGCCTCTTCGGTGTTCCGACGGACCGAGACCTCCCTCCAATCACAACTCAGCCGATACGACAGTTGAGCAAGGTGTGGACATTCATACTACGTGTCCGGAGCTCTGCGACTACAGGAATCAAGATCTCCATGTAATTGCCGGACATCAGTATTCCACAGACACCTGAATACTGATCGGGGTTTTTTTGCCAGGAGGCTTTTTTCCCCATTCTTTAGGGCGTGCTCCTCAGGTATTCCCTTGGTCTGTTATCAGCCAGATCACGGAGGCTACCGAGGGAGCGCGTCCATACCTTCGACAAAAAAAGGAGAAGAAACCCGCCGAAGGAGAAAAGGTTAAGAAGAAGAAGGCTGTAATAAAGACGGAAGAAGTACAGGAGAAGACAGGTGAGGAGGAGTTGGGGAAGGCTGAGACGATACGTGATAGTACGTTGGTGCCCTGGCCAGAGTGCAAATTTAGCCAGGGTCAAAGACCTTTTGTAAGACTACACTAGCTGTGAAATGTATAAAGGCTCTCCTTTTAATGAGGGAGAGCAGACACAGATAGATAACGAGAGAGCAGGTGGTTCCCATGGCAAAATTGTACGACCATGTGGAAATAGCTGCAGCTATATAAGAAAACCTGTGTCTCTGAGAATAAGACACATTCTGTTCCAGTTGTTTCATTTTTCCTTTAAGTTATTTTCTGAACACAGGTGGGGATATAGATACGTATTTTCCACACTTGCATAAAGAATCAGTCAAATTAAATACAAAATTGGCCTTCTTATGTAATGGGGGTGCTCCTGCATGCTCTGTGAGCGGCTCTAACAGACAAGTGCAAAGCCTATGGCCCACCCCCACTTAGGGATTCAAAGCAGCAGGACGTGTATTTATTGGGGGTGGGGGCATTTTCAAGTGGAAACTTGCAGTGTATGTCAGAGTAAGAAGGGCATTAGGGAACATTGCAAATTAGGCCACCTGGAACAATGAGCAACCTAACACTGTCTAGGCATGTGCACTGTTTTCACAACACCAGTGGAACCCCAAATGAAAACTGAAAGGGTAAAGCGGGTTCCCAGGAGAACAGCAACAGGCAATGTGCCCAGTTGGGAAAAACGTATACATTGAAGCCTGCTCGCACTTGTGTGTCCTCAGGGTGAGCATTTGAGAGCTTTGCACCTTATCCCACAGACTCTGGGGTGCACTGATGCTTGCTTGGGTTTCTGTGGCCGACGTTTTGCATTGCAGTGTGCTGCAGTGTCTCAAAGTGCTGTGAAGAATCTGGAAGGTAGCATGTTAACACTATATGAAACACCAAAACAAACATTACATACTTTCCAATATGTCAAATACTCATCGTTGGAGTAGATTGAAACTAATGCCTGGTAAGGGTGGTGTTTTCGAAAATGTTAGAATGCGTGGCTATTATGCTATTTTAGTTAGGTAAAATTGCGGAGCTACAGTGCATAGCTGCTATGTCCTATTTTCTGTCTAATCCTGACCGCAATTTCCTACTCTGATCCCCAAAATATTTGGTCAATTGCTGTAAAAGAAAAACGGGACTGGAGTTATCACTTGATGGCAACAGCTGTGGGTAATCACTTTTGAGGGATTTTCTGTTTTAATTGCATGTGCACTGCGTTTTGGCAGTAGCAAGTATCCTTACCAAAGGTAGACTTCACATTACAGTTCTTTACACACGTTTTGCCAGAAGTGACTCCATGGAGCTGTTCGCTCCTTTGCCCCACCACATCATATCATCAGGCTCGAACTGAGGTGGTCACCTTTACCGACATTGACAACGTGTTGGGAAAAATAAATGTCCTGCTATACGCACCCTCAAAGCAGATAACTCTATCCATACGGTGAGTGAGGACTTTGGACAGACCCAGCAACCTAGTTAGATGTCCAGCTAAGTATCATCCTAGGGCCGGGATCTCAAAGTCCTGTTGTCAAGAATTAAATCCAGTCCACGTTTTCTGGATATTCACGCAAAAATACATCAGAATGCAGACAATCTAAATAAGAGTTAGTTATAAAGTAAGTGACTATCCTGGAAACATGTTGTGGTTTGGGATCTCGAAGTCCAGACATGAAGACCATGATGTTATGGCCAAGATATGTGGAACACTATGAATCAGCTATATTTAATCTTGGTAGACTGGCAACTGTATTCTTTCCCCAATGTGGGTAGATCAGGACGGGACAGTGACAAAGGCATTTCAATTATGTCTGGTAACAATGCAACGTCCAAGTGTGAAGAAGGGTCTATTATTGGCAGCCTGCAGATGGCATCTGGCTTAGCAGCTGCAGTAGTTTAGTTTAGTTTATTTATTTAATAGTGCGCACCAGACCCAGGGGCATCAGGGCGCAAAGGATAAGGATATGTTCAATTTCGTTACAGGGTACATGGGTGCATGAATGCACAGAAATCTACACAGAAATATACAAAAAACATCATAAATCATACATTACGCAGGTATGTACATTGTAAATTACAGGATCAAGTAGCATAGAATTAAGGTGAGCGCAATACATTGGGAAAGGAGTCCAAGTGTACTAGCACATTTTGCGCGAATCAGTAAGCAGAGGGGTAGGCGTCAAGAGGGTGTTAGTCGGGGGTTTATTTATCATTTTCTTTTAGCCAGTTAGTCAGATTCTGTCTGAATTTGGAGAAGGGCTGGGGTTCTCTAATACCCAGAGGTAGGGAGTTCGACAATTGTGCAGCCTTAACTGGGAAACTGTGTCTTCCTATGGTAGAGAGTCTGAATCGTGGAACTTGGAGGCAATTAGAATTGGCTGTTCTTGTCGGTCTGGATGAAGTTTTTTTTACAGATTCTGTTTGTGAGGTATGGCAGTGCGTTATTGTTAAGGCACTTGTGGGTAAGGGAGGCAATCTGAAGTTGTATTTTACCCATTTGTGTTCTCTTCTAGCACCGGAGATATGCTCATTTCTGTTGATCTTGAGAGCTGCTCTCAGGGCATTGTTCTGGAGAACCTGTATTTTATGGATAATCTGTTTATACGCTCCAATGTAGAGTGCATTGCAATAATCCAATTTAGAGAGTATGAGGGCTCTGGCGAGTGTGAGGCAGCTGTCGGTGGAGAGGAATTGTTTACTATCTCTGATAAGTTTACATGTGTATGCGGTAGCAGATGCTAGAGAGTTGTCTTGTTTAGAGAAGTTCAGTGTAGCGTCTAGGTAAAAGCCTAGAGTCTTCACTTCTTTTGCTACTTTTACATTATTGCCATCAATAATGAAGTTGGCATAATCTGGGCTAAATTTACATATGTAGGTAGGGGTACCTAAGATGATAAGCTCAGTTTTATCGTCGTTCAGGCATAGTCCATGGGTGGCCATCCATGCCTGAACAATGCCGTAGATTCTATTCACTAAAGCCAGATCCATGGCGTAATCCCCTGAAAGTGGAAGGAGGATTTGGGTATCGTCTACATAGTTGGTGTAAGCGATACCCAAATGGTCCATTTCGACGAAGAGGGGCTTAGTGAATGTGTTGTAGAGTGTGGGTGACACACAGGATCCCTCTGGTACACCACAGGTTATATGGATCGGGTCTGCTGAGGCTGATGGAGAAAAACCTCTCATGGTCCGGTTACTCCAAAAGGACTTGATCCAGGTTATAGCCTCCTTGGAAAAATGAGCTGTGGAGTCCAGGTGACTACATAAGACTGCATGGTCAACCAAGTCGAATGCAGCCGAAAAGTCTAGAAGGAGGAGTAAGGGTGCTTGGCTTTTATCTCTAAACTCATCTATTTGGGCTTTAAGATCAATTAAGGCCGTCTCCGTGCCATGTTGAGGGCAGAATCCGGATTGACGAGACCCTAGTAGGAGGTTAGATTCCAGATAGTTCTGTATTTGAATGTAGGCCACTTTATCTAAAATCTTTAGAAGAAATGGCACAGTCGTGATGGGCCTAAAGTTTGTGGGAATGGCAAGGTCAAGGGTTTGCTTCTTCAGTAATGGCAGTACCCAGGATTCTTTCAGGTTGTTCGGGATAGTACCTGTGGTGAATGAGGAGTTAATAAGTTTAGTTATAAAGGGCGAGAGTTCTCTCGCAGGATCCTTAATAAGCAGTGCCGGACATTGGTCTCCTTTACAATTGGATGGTTCAAGTCCCAATATGACCTTCTCCACCTCAATGGTGGATACTTTAGAGAAGCTAAAATGTGCTTCCTGTTTATGAGGTGATGGTGGGGCTCTGCTCTGAGTTTGAGGTGTTAGAGAGGCTTTCTTGTGGGAAATTGTGGCTTGTAAATTGGCGACTTTGTTAGTTAAGGCATGTTTAATGCTGGAGCACCACTTTTTGTCTTTTGTACAATTTTCTTGTGGCACAATGGGTGTTTCCAGTTCTTTCAGGATACTGAACAGTTCTTTGACACTAGATTTAGATTGAGATATTCTGTTATTCTAGGTCTCCTGTTTGGCTGAAAGGATGTCTTTCTTGTATTGGGTTGAGACCTTAGTAAGGTTTAGTTTATTTTCTGCTGATGGGGATAGTCTGCAAGCCGTTTCAAGCTTTCTTTTAATTGGGCGGTGAACCAAGAGTTAAGGTGTTTTTTGGGTTTGCTGTTCCTTAGTTTGAGCGGTGCGATGTTGTCAAGGGCTGAGTTCATGACTTCGTTGTACTGTTCGACTAGGAAGTTTGGATTCATATTGTCCGGTGCAGAATTAAGTTTAGGTAATATATGGGACAGCAGTTTTTCAGCTGTTATGAATTTTTTATTCCTTGTGAGTGAAGGTGGGGCAAGCAAGGATTTGGCCGTGGCAAGGTTATTTGCCAATGTGAATAGTAGGAGATGGTGGTCTGTCCAAATCTGGGGAACAATAGATGTAATGGTTACCACACAATTATATTCTGCTATCCAGTCGAGGATTCGACCTTTGTTATGCGTAGGTAAGTTAACTTTCTGGGTGAACCCGAGCTCTTTCAGTGTCATAGCAATGGCGGTGGAGTGGGTGTCCTTAGTATCATTGTAACCTAGCTTAAAGTCTCCTAATACAAGTGTTTGGGAGGTGTTTTTTAGATTATTGGACAAGGTCGTAGAAATATCTTCCGAGATGGTTCCAATGGGACCTGGTGGTCTGTAAATAAGAAAGATATTTAGTGTTTGTGAATTAGCAGTGCCAATTTTGACCGTGAGGCATTCAAAGGATTTCATAGTCGGTGTTGTGACAATTCTAATGTCTAAGTTAGTCTTGGCTATAATAGCTATTCCTCCACCTCGAGCGATATGTCTATCTGCTTGCAGGATAGTATAGTTATCGGGGACTGCCAGCGATAGAGCAGGGCCTGCCGCATCATGTAACCACGATTTTGAGATGTCCAGGAAGTCCAGGTTATCTGTTAGTATAATATCTGATATCTCCTTTGTATTGGCCACTACAGACCTAGAGTTAATGAGAGATCCTTTAAGGTTAGGTCGGTGGCTTTCTAATATAGGGGTGGCGCTCGGACTGTCTTTAATCGCCCAATAGATGCTCCTCCTGTTGCCTTAGCCAAAAGTGCTCTATAAGGATGCTTATGACCAAATAAGGCATTGCCCCTCTCGTGAATGGGGGGCATTTCTGTGCAGTTCTGGGAGCAAGGCATGGCTGTGTCTTTTCGTCCAGTCTTTTTAACAAATTCATTCAACAAACATGTACCTTTAACCAGCAAGGGAAGACCCCCCCATAGTGTAGAGACAATAAACTACAGGTATTACCATTTGCAGATGTCCATGTCCTCTTGGTGTGAATCACTTTTGTGAAATCTTTAAGCTGTAGCTTTGCTTGCAAAAACAGTGAACATTACAGATGGACAAGGGTGCCCCATCTGCAGCTGGCTCCACTGCAACACAAGCCCCAACCCCTGCTTTGCAGAGACCCAGGGGCATCATAAGGGTGCTATTGTGCAATATAACATATTGTAAAAGGCTGCTGAATTTGCCATGCAGTGCAATAACGATTCCACTAGGCTTGAGGGGGTTGTGAGGCGTCAAACAAACATAAGGACTGAACCCACATTTCATTTGGGTTGGGTAGGGTGTATTAAAGAGTGCTATAATTCCTAGAAGCATCAGAGGACGCGTGTTTCATAGACGATGCAAATGTTTTGGCCTAACGCCAGCTTGGAAAACAAGATATAACAGAACCATTGAAAGAAACTGAAAGGCATTACCCAGAGCCGCCTATAACAGGTGAGGCAAAGATACTGAAACTGGGCAGATAGTCCAGCAGTAGCAAAGGCAGCTACAGAATATAAATGAAGCTGTAGGGAGAAACCGCTGATGAGATGGGATGCATCTTTGAGTGGACAATCTTCCGGCCCATCAATGAAGGCTACCTTCTTGGAAATCGAATGATCACCTCTCTGGGCAGCATTACTGGGTGTTAGAGCATCCAATAGAAAGATAAAGTCAGTATGGTTTAACTATGAAAGAACAATATTGCACAGAATAATTTCTGTAAACTGTGGTCGTCTTGTGGATCAAGAAAGAATCAGATTCATTTGAAGTTCTGAGGGGGTTTTCCTTGCAGGGGTTTGTTACGCCTCTCTCTCTGCTCTTCCCTGCAAAAGGATAACAGAGTAGCACAATTTCTTCTGCTCTGTAGCATCCAATATGCAGCTGCTCCCAAATTTCCATCCCGTACCCCTTCTTTTTTGTTCTCTTTTCTCAGAGCTTACTATATTTTGCTGTCTTTGAGGGCAGGCAAAGAGTCGGTTTTAGGAAGAGATACTTATGCCCCAACTGAATTAAAAATCTATGCTTTTGTAAGTGTGATTTCATAGATATAGATTTCCAAATGTATCTCAAAACTAACCAAGACATTAGCCACGAGGCACCACAAACAATCCCTCCTTTAAACATTATTCCTTGAAGACATTGCTAATAACAAAACAGCTCCCTGCTAACCCACTCTTAATCCCATACGTATAATTCTGCATGATCCTCCCACACCAAGGGACCTCACAATCAACTTGCATTTCAAACCATCCTCAAAATCCCGTGATGAGCCACAAACAAACTCACTCAATGTAGACCCAACTTTATTTATACAGCTAAGATTCCCATTTTTGACTCGTCAAAACGTGGGTTACGGAAACAAGCACTGGCATCGTTTTTAGGGGGTTGTAAGAGAATTGGCTATTGTTGTTGATTCTTTATATCCCCAAAAGGGAAGAGACAAACTTTAGCAGCCACAGTGCTTTGCTCTACTGGGTTCTCACTTTGAGATTTCCGAGAGGTAGCCATCCCATTTCTAACCACAGTTTTGGTGCATCGCTTTTCTGCGGATGCATGTTTTTCTTGGTAGCACTACTTACTCTCAAACAAGCTCATTTTAAGAGCAGGCTTTAACCACCTGTGCAATGGGCGATCATCTCATGGAAGCGCACACCATCCTCACTTCAGTTGGCAAGATGTACGTGTGCATTTGGATTTATATTGCATGAATCCACGGTCAAGCAAAGACGTGCAGTGGAGGAGGGAGCGCACTTTCAGAGGTGGATGACATCGAGACTCCTGGCCGTACACATAAAATCAAAGTCCTACCATAAATCTACAATCTCTGTTAACAGTTATTTCTTCCATTAGGCCTTCAAGGACAACCCAAAGTAAGAAGCTGTAAGGGATTGCATCCTCTGGTCCTCAATGAATAAGCCTTTATTGCAACCCACGCAAAGAACGAACCTCCAACAAAACTGTTAATAAGCTCTAAATATAATTAATACCACCATACACTTGCCTGTGATGCTCAAACAGCTGATTGTCCCCGAGATAAAACACCAATGCAACAAAGAGCTCACCCTCCAAACCTCATCATAAAATATCATGCCCATTCTGGCCATGATACGCCCATCACTTTTTTGGTTGCAGTTTGTCTGCCTGTGTGAGAGAGACTATGCCCAGACGTGGGGCCCTTACTCGCTGCGCCATAGGGAGCCAAGCTGCACCTCACTGATTAGGCCCAACAAGGCTGAAACATGTATGTGGTTGCTTGTGTTTCCCTGCAGAGGGGGCATGGCCTAGCAGTTCGGGCTGGGCTGCTCCTATTTGCGGCAGTACCTGACAATGGTGAATTTGCATATATGGCTGGACCCCTTTTGCAATGGTGCAGATGGGCTAAAAAACGGTGGTGTGGATGGTTGCCTAGAGCAGTGCCAGTGGTTCTAATTTATCCAAAACCTTACACAGATACATTTTTTGGTTACAAAAGTGAGGAAGCGGAAGACTGAAGACCCAGCAGACATTCTTGCTGGATTCATGAAAAAGAATATAGAAAAAAACAATTATAGGACCAAAAAAAAATGCTTCCGAATCAAGTGGCTGAAATGCACACATCTGAGATTTGACAACTAAAGGAATGCCTGTATAAAAAAATCCAACCAAATGCAATCACACCATAATAGAGTCCCGGCACCAAGCTTTTAACCACTTCTCAGCACAACATGTATCCTATTAAATTATTGGACAAACACCAGCTTTTGCAAATGAAAGCCCTGCATACAAGCTGAGGTTCTTGTGCTGAAAAAGTCCCTATCCCTATGGGGACGGGTAGACTGGGGGTCTAAAGAAGACCACTCTTGAACATTGCTCCACCACCACAAGAAACATAAATGATACATTGCTTTAAGAATAGCTTTAAGGATAGCTCAGCGGCAACGTGCTCGCCTTAGAAGCAAGAGGACACGGAGCAACATGAGCGCGATCCCCGGGTCCGCGCTTAGAAACCTCTGGGTGTTAAGCGCGTTATAAATAACCTATCATATCATATCATAAATGTCTGTTACAGGCCCAGCATTACCCTTAAATGCCAGATTAACACATCATTTGACAAAAATGATGACCACATGCTCAGGTACTCAAGTCATTTAGCAGTTATTACCATTAAGCATCAGGTAATTGTACTGTATGGCAATTATGCCCACCAAATTCCCAGATACTCCTGTTATGCCAGGCATCCTTATCAGATCGCAGAGATCACATGACAAGTATTGCCATAAAATGCCACTTGCTCTAATCAGATGCCAGCAATCACACTGAAAAGCAATGTATTCCCATAAAATGCCCAGATGTTTGCATAAAATGGCAGCTACTCGCATTGTTTACGTGTGATCCTACCAAAGGCCCAGATATATATCATATGCCAGATACTGACATCAAATGGCAGGTTTTCACTATGAATGCTGCACATTGTCAAACAGTGCAATAAAATGACCAGGTATTTGTCTCATATGCTTCCCCATCTCCTGCACTTCTCTTCACTAACAACGAGTGTATATAGCTGTTTAGCCACTGTTATTTACTCCCCTGTCCCCCCCACCCCTCACTTTGTCTTGTGGCGCCTGGAAACACCACTCGGTTGTATAGACGCCTAACACATGCTCAATAAATAAATATGCCAAACATTGCCATCAAATGCCAGGCTCTCACATCATGTGCCAAGTGCTGCAACGAATGTCAGGTATTTCCATTGATCACCAGATACTTGCAACCTATCAAACATCTCAATCTGTCGAATCATCTTTGCAGTGGGCCCGCGCGCTGAAGTCTATTGAGGGTGAAATGGCGTGCTATGAGGGTGAACGGAGTCCAGAGGGTGTGACAGCCAAGAGATGCAAGGGTGTCTGGAGGTATGGCGTGTGCTTGGGATTCTGAAGCAAGAAGAGCGCAGTGCTGTACTTCCCATGCCTCGCCACAAAGGCAGCAGGACTGGGACGTGGGTGGGGGCAGTATGAATGTAAGGTCATGAGATGGGGGAATGGATGTCAGCGACAGACCGACCAGCCTTACAAGGTACTGGCACTTTGAGATGTCCTGCTATTTTCCAGGGTGACCCCCTAAGCCTCTACTTTTTCGGGATTGATGGACTAAGTTGGTGACTGTGGTTTCAGGTGACCTGGCATCTAAGCTTGACTCCTCCCTGATATATTGCGCAATTCCAGTCAAGTCACTGAACCCCCATACCCGGAAGTTTGGTTATCTCCCAAAAGTGGGAGCATTATAAAGGGGTCAAAGGCCAGCATCTGAACATAGGAAATAAACTGCAGATAATGAAGTCTGAGACGCTTCATGTGCTGCCTTTCAGGGGTGCGTGCAGTGGATCTACGTAAACAAACAAAAAAACGAATGCTAAAAGCTTTCATTACAAAATTGAGAAGCCCACTTGTTCGCATTTTGTAATTCGAGTTTTTTTTGTATTTTTGTTGTTCGCCCCCCCGCTGGGCATTGAGGGACACCCCTGCAACCCCCCACAGCCCATAATACCGAACTAGGGGAGCGGGGGACACCCCAGAACCCCTGTTCCCCTTATTCAGTATTATGGGATTCGATTTATTATACCATGCCGAATGCACACTCATTGTGCATTCGGTCTTTTTTGGGGGGTTGAGGGGGTGAACCCCATGTAGCACATGATGCTGATCCATAGTCTACGCAATGCATTCACATTGTCTTTCCATGAGTGAGTTACGAGAGAAGTGAGAGTGGAACACGATGTATGAATGGTCACTATTATTTAAGGAGCAACACCACAGTGAGACTTTCTATAGTGTACATGGTGCACTGAATCACTTCTAGCGACTGCAATTTGGAAAGAAAGCAGAGTGAGATGAACTGAGTTGCCCAGGATCAAACGCTTTGGTTAAGTGGTGCCGCAGCCATTTAGGTTCCTGACCACATAATTTCCAAGATCTAGTTGTGCAGCAAGTTGCAATTATTCAAGAATGATTTGTTTACAAGAACCAAAGTATTAGCTGATTTTATAGTTCTGACTTGATATATACACATACATACATATATACATTTTCCTCTAGGTTTACTCCAGTACCAACTTTAAAGACAAATACACCAAACAAAAACCGGTTTAAATCAATGGAGTTGATTTTGAGACTGGGGCTTCCATTTGCTTTGAAAATAACACATAGAAATGTTAGCCAAGTAAAGATGCTAGTGGCATTCGACATGCAAGACGCACATATAAGCTGTAAGCACGGAGTCATTAGCACCTTATTGATATGTTTTCACAAAAACAGGAAACGATTCACACACGTTAAAAAGGTATTTAACAAGGCCAGGCCACGCCTCTACCTGCAAACCTTTGCACAGCAACATGCCTGGGGTCCACTAGGAAGGCTCCAGGCTGACCTTCAGTGGCACCAGCCCATCCTGAAGTTTCAAGTGTTCCTCTGGGCCTGTCGGCCACTGCTGCCACCCTCAACAACACGAGTTGTACTAAAGCTCGAAACACGGAAGACTTGCCACTTACAGAACATCCTCTACTCACCAGTCTACTTCTTAGCACAGCAGTGCAACTTCTTCTTGAGAGTAATGGACCCCTGCTGCGTAAGAAAGCAGAGGAGTTGGACATGTTGGTCCTACCCTGTTCTTAGGGGAGCTTCTCGAAACACAAGCCTTCCATGAAATGTGGTATTGCATAGCACCACTAATTCTGCTTTAAGTGCATGAAAATTGAGTAGAACCACGCAGACAACAACATTTCCAGGAACAAACGTATGTTTTTCTTTTTTTGCACTCCGCTTCCATTCTTCTACGTCTCGTTAAGTACACGCTTCAAAGGTTTCTCCGCAGTCAAGCAATACTCATCATCGACATCCAATCCCAAAACAATGGATCATTTTTCTACAAATCCTTTGAATCCTTTGATACGTTGAGCTCAGGCCCAGGCTTGATATCACTGCACGTTGCAGGTACTTTCCAGGGGACCCCATCATGGCTACAGGTTTCTGTGTATGCTGTTAAATAAAACAGATCAGACCAATGTGAGAGTTTCCCGGCTGTTCCTGTTCCGATGGTGCGCACGCTTGGTCCACACATTTTCTATGCGGGGAGCAAAAGCGGCGAAAACAGATCTCTCCAGATATTCCTGCAGATGCAAGGAAGATCCTCTAGGACTCTGTCGGCGGCGTCTTATAGTGTAGCCCACAGCTATGCAGAGAAGGCCCCATGAGTCGGAGCAGTTCCCAGTCAGCATCACTGCATAATGAGGGACACGGGGGCACTGAAGTCTTTTCGAGGCATCTGCCAGAAGAGCATCTGGTTTGGTAGTGCAGTGGCAGGTTCTGCTCTTGTCCCTAAAGTGAATGGTTACTTGGACCATGCGCCGGCCTCAGCAGAGACACAGGTGCCCCATCAGCCAGAATATGTTGGTGCAGGACACGCAGACTCTCGGAAGACTAGCCTTAAAAGCAATCAAGAAGCAATTCATCAAAACACTGCATCACTCTGGAGCGCTGAACCAACCGAAGCTTATGTTGACCTCAGCAAATATGGCATCCATCTCAACATATCCTAAGCTTCTCCCAGTGTGAGGAGAATCCAGCACCCTAGGGTGTTATCCTTTGCTGGACAATTGGCAAAGTGGCTTGGAAAATGCCTCCAGGTAGCCTTATGTGGAATTGTTTTTAGCTCGAAGCTCATAACCATCTTATAGAAGCGTATAACACTTTACAGCCTTTGGCTTAAATTGATAATTGTATTACTGTCTTAAATATATTTCATGCACTGCATTTGCACTTTATCTGGTTCATCATGGTTCAAAGAGAGCGTCAGACTAATCCTCATCACTGTGGAAGTCTTGCTTTCCTCTCTCTTGAGCGGCAGCGGGGACTGAACTTCCTGCTGGCATAAATGGAGATGAAGCAGGAGTGTGCAGCGCATACTCGCTGGCACTGTGTACTGTGGGGCATGCCAGACACATTCCCTTCAACCCCCCTACATGGCCGCTCCGGCACACTGCGGGGCATGCCAGACACATTCCCTTCAACCGCCCTACATGGCCGCTCCGGCACACTGCGGGGCATGCCAGACACATTCCCTTCAACCCCCCTACATGGCCGCTCCGGCACACTGCGGGGAATGCAGACACATTCCCTTCAACCCCCCTACATGGCCGCTCTGGCATGCCAGACACATTCCCTTCAACCCCCCTACATGGCCGCTCCGGCACACTGCGGGGCATGCCAGACACATTCCCTTCAACACTGCGGGGCATGCCAGACACATTCTCTTCAACCCCCCTACATGGCCGCTCCGGCACACTGCGGGGCATGCCAGACACATTCCCTTCAACCCCCCTACATGGCCGCTCCGGCACACTGCGGGGAATGCAGACACATTCCCTTCAACCCCCCTACATGGCCGCTCCGGCATGCCAGACACATTCCCTTCAACCCCCCTACATGGCCGCTCCGGCACACTGCGGGGCATGCCAGACACATTCCCTTCAACACTGCGGGGCATGCCAGACACATTCTCTTCAACCCCCCTACATGGCCGCTCCGGCACACTGCGGGGCATGCCAGACACATTCCCTTCAACCCCCCTACATAGCCGCTCCGGCACACTGCGGGGCATGCCAGACACATTCCCTTCAACCCCCCTACATGGACGCTCCGGCACACTGCGGGGCATGCCAGACACATTCCCTTCAACCCCCCTACATGGCCGCTCCAGCACACTGCGGGGCATGCCAGACACATTCCCTTCAACCCCCCTACATGGCCGCTCCGGCACGGTGTCAAGAGATGGTTCCCATTCATTTCAGGATTTTTCACCCCACTTGTTCTATACTTCAGGTGAGATGACAACACTATGGACCCCTGTTGGTATGGGAATCTCCGATTCAGGTATACCTGAGATTCCGCAAGATTTACATCCATCTGACAATAAGCCTTGCAATCAGTACCTGAGAAAAGTTACATAAACCCTACAAAAATATATTCAAAAGACCCATTACAAATATCAGTAATGTAGGATCTGCAGCAAAATATAGACAAGAAATAAATTAACTTATATATGATCATATATATATTGTTTATTACTATGGGCCTCATCATGAGTATGGCGGTAACCCTTAAATGTGGCGGTAGCGCTATTGCCGCTGCTTTTAAGGGTCCACCAGATCATGGCCTTGGCGCATTCCCCCCCAGCTCTGAGTACATGGTGCCAGGAACTATATATGGGATATGGAAGCCCACCACATATTATAAGGATAATGCAAGTCACTGAGGAGTTTGGTGATCAAATAGAGGAATGAGGCTGAGGACAAGTTTCTTTATAAGAGTCACAGAACTCCAAGGTGACATGCAATATCCGTTTTACGTATGGTAGGGCATATTTTATTCCTTACAATACACTGGCACACACTGTCACTCCCTTTAATACCTCATCTCATGCTTAATATAATTGTACGAGATCTTCCATTTGCTGAACCATATAATCAATCTAGAATCCGTTTGGATTTAAAAAAGCAAAATGTGTTGCAGAAAAATTGTTCAAGCAGTTTATTCAAATGTTTTGAAAAAACGCTCAGTTTGTGCTTTAAAATAAGTAATAACAGGGATTCCAAGATGGCCGCTGAGTGGAGAGCCCTGTGATCGATGCTCTCCTGAACCTCGGGGCCTCCATAGCTTCTTTTGAGCTTCAGTGCTCCCCCCAGCCCCTCCAGGCAGCAAATTAGAGACGTGGAGAGCCCAGGCTGATGGAGGCCAACGTTTCCCACACCTTCGAATCAGTACGGGAACACCCGGAGGTACGAGCGCCGGCGGACCCCAGGAGGCGGTCCCATCCACAATAAGTAGACGGCGTGGGAGGCTCCAACTCGATGCACGGAGCAGAGAAAAGAGGATCACACTGAGAGCAGAAGAATCCCCCCAGGAGAGTAGAGAAGTCCCCCAGGTGAATATAGAGGTTCGAAGGGACTGCGGTGGGGTGAAGATCCTGGGCGGAAGAGGACTAATCGGACTGACATAGAGAGAGCTGCGGGAGGCCCTGAACTCGGTGGAAGAGGAAGTACAGAGGGGGAGCTGACCGGGGCCTGCATTTACCCCAACGGTCAAAGCGCAAAGCAAGCTGCAGTAAGGAGACTAGGGAGAGGGCAGCATTGAAACCCTGATTAGGACCGGGCGGGATCTGGGGAGACTCCATCAGGAAGAACCAAACCGGACCAAACTAAGTGGGCAGGGAGTGAGAACCAGAACCAGAGGAGGTGAAGGGACAGACCCAGGGACCCTAAGGGCCCAGGGGTTGGGGTAATCCATATTGGAGGAAAGTCCAGAAGAGGGCCGCAAACGCTGTGAGGGGCCTGAGCTCCATGCTATGGAGTGTCAAGCAGAAAGTGAGAGTCCCACTCCATGTGCCTAGGCTTCTGGGCGAGCACCAGCCATACCTGAGGCGTGTACAATATATAATACAGGGGGCCACAATCTGTCCCGAGTCAGGAGGCAGAGGAGAGAGGGTCATTACCCAAAGATCAGTTGTGGGGTGACACAGGGAAGTCCTCCCAACAGGTAAGCCACACTTAGCTTGATGGAGCCCTCCAGGCGGGGAAGCAATATCCTGTCTTTACACTGACATTTTAAAGGGGCACGGTGAGACAAGGGACAATCCCCACACATCAGGAGGGTAGCAGGGAGAAGTTTCCATTTGGCAGGGCGTGGAGCAGCAGAGAACAGATAACCCCATAGGAAGGAACGTGACAAGTTACAATGTTCAAGCCCAAGGGAAAAGACCAGCCGCCTTTACCCTTAAAGGGCTCAAGGAAACCTCTTGAGAGCACCTCCAGAAAATGTGGAGTAAAGAAGTAACCTTCCCCAGGGAACTCTAGTGTCAGAAGCAAAGGGACCAGGGAGGAAGTTCATGATCAACAGGTGATGCACTCACTCCTCAAACAATATTTCACAGACTTTGAGGACAAAATTGCGGACACAGATCAAAAACAAATGACAATAATGAGAGAAGATCTGCCCGCTGCGCTACAAGAGATAAAACAAGATGTGAACAAAATGGAGGAAAGGTTTGACACAAACGAGAAAGCCATAAAAGAACTGACAGAGGACACAAGGAAGATAGAAACATGGGTAGAACAAATGGCAACAGCAACCCATAACTTGGAGCTTCAGACTGAAGACTTAAAAAATAGATCACAAAGATCAAACATCCGGATCAAAAATATGCAAAGGATGTGCCAGATAAAGATCTTGAAGCAGTGGTAAAGGGCATCTTTGAAGATCTACTTGATTCCAAGGAGAAACCAGAAGTCAGATTGGACAGGATTCACAGGAGTCGGCCAGCGTAGAGGGGAACGTGGGGGATCGCCCCAGAGATGTCTTGGAGGCTTTGCAAGATCACAGAATCAAGAAACAGATCCTATAACTGTCAAGAAGAGCCAAGCAAATAATCTACAATGGGTCGGAGCTGTCACTCTTCCAAGGCTTATGTCAGACAACTCTGGCCAAAAGGAGAAAAATGGCACTTATAGAGAAGGATATTCATTACAGATGGACATTTCCATTTGGTATGGTGTTCGAATGGCAGGGCAGGAAACACTGGATCACTTCCAGTGAAGAAGGAGCGAGGATCTTGGGGATCGAGGAGGAAGACCAGGAGACTAGGGCACCGCAAGCAAAGGACCAAGTGGGGCACAAAAGCTGGGAATGGTCAACTGTGGTGAAACCAAAAAGAAACAAGAAGGGGGATATCACCCCCAGTTGAAAGGCCCTGCTATTTGAAATAACGAGGATGAGGACAACCATTAGCGAAGAGCAGAGCTAGGAGAAAAGATTGTAGAGGTACAAAGGGCTAATCAAGCATTATGCCTGGACAGGGCGAATAAAGGGAAAACAGAGGGGGTACCGAGGGGAGGGGGCAGTAGGGAAGGAATCCAGAATGAGTTGGGGAAAACCTGCTGGGGCTCAGGCTGGGGTGTCTAATGGGCTCAATCACTGAGCGGGAGATTCGGCGGAGGGCTAGAGACTGGTTGAGCTACTCCAGCCAAAGGTAGGGGAGGGGGCAAGGGGAAAACGGGAGGGAAGAGGGACGGGGGGGAAGGGAAGGAGGAAGACCGACCAGTGGTGGGGAAGGGAACACGGAATAGTTGGAAAAACCTTTGAAAATGGCAAGCCCCAATAACTTAAGAATGATATCGCTGAATATAAGGGTCTGAACTCTCTGGTGAAGAGGAAGAAATTGGAGAGATATGTATGGAGGGAAGGACCAGATATAATCACACTGCAGGAATCCCACGTACGGACACGGGACAGGCACCACCTGAGGTTGCAAGGATACCTCAAAATGTACCAGTCCACAGACAAGAACAAGAGGGCGGGGGTGTTGATAGCCTTCCGGAATACTCGGAACCTTAATGTCGCGGAAATAGACAGAGATGCCAATGGGAGATACATAGCAGTAAACCTGAAAGGCAGAGGGGAGGGGTAACTCTAGCTACCATCTAGTCCCCAAACACAGGTCAGGGGACCTTTCTTCAACTCTCCTTGGTTAGACTAAAGAAATTTGCGAAAGGCCCCATAATATTAACATGGGGCTTTAACATGGCATGGGATCCAAGAAAAGATAGATTGTCAAAAACCAAAGGGATGCAGGGGAGACACTCAAAGGAATTAGTAGAAAAAGTAGAGAGGCTAGCCCTAGTTGATGTATTGAGGGAGAAAAAAGGGGATCACACATTTTCTTCTCATGTTCATCATTCATCATCATGAATAGACTGTGGACCTCCAGGAAACTCCTGGGTTGGGTTAGGGCCATGGAGGGGGGGGGCAATACTTGTATCTGACCATGCTCCTCTGACGGTGCAAATAGCCAGAAAGCCAGGTCGCTGAAAATTGACGTATCCAGTGCATCTGTTTAAGGACAAGATTTTGTGGAGGGAATTTAATGAGGAGATGAGTTTCTTTTGGGGACAATAAATTAGCAGAGATCTCAGGGCAAATGAGGTGGGATGCATTCAAGGCAACTATTAGGGGAGAATTATTGAAATCAAGGCCCGTAGAGGCAGGAAGCTTAGGCTGCTGGAAATACACTCTTTAATTTTCCTTTCAAGTTTAATAGCCAGTATGGGCGTGGGAGCCAGCAGGTCAATGAGAAAGGAATAAAGAGCAATAAAGGCCCAACTGGAAATTATACAGGCAAGGGCGGCAGAAAAAGCACTTGTGTTTTTAAAACAGATGCTGTACGTCAAGGCCAATAAAGCCGATAGACTTTTGGTCAGGATGTTGAGAAGGGAAGAGCAGGCTAAAACAATCATCAAACTAAAGGTGGAAGGGGGGGGGGTACTAGTACGGACACCAAAGATATTGCTCGAGAGTTCTCAAGGTTTTATACAGATTTAAATAGCTCAGCAAATCCCACGGGACAGAGTGAACAAGAATACTTAAAATCAAGGGACGTAGTTCAAATAACAACTCAAGAAAAAGAAGCTCTAGAATTAGAGATCACATTGGAGGAGGTGCAGAGGGTCATCATGCCTCTGCCCAATAATAAGCCCTCGGGACCGGATGGCTTTAATACGGAATTCTATCAAATGTTTAGGTAAACACTGATTCCAAATTTTGTCCCACTATTCAAACGAAATGGGGCACAAGGGTAAAATAACAGCAACCATGGAAGAGGCAAAGGTTGTCCTCCTCCCTAAAGAAGGCAAAGATGCGACGGACTGCAGATCGTATGGGCCAATAGCTTTAATTAGTACGGATACGAAGATTTTTACAAAAGTCCTGGAAAATCGCCTGAATCAAATTCTTCCAAGTATAATTAGCCCAGATCAGTAGGGGTTTATTAGGGGCAGGCATACTAGCGATAACACCAGGAGGATAGCCCACCTCATAGAAAAGGTCAACAAAAAGAAGAACCCAGCGACCTTAGTAGCCTTGGACGTAGAGTGGCGGTTCCTGTTCATAACAATGAGGCAAATGGGCTTTGGGGAGAAATTCCTAACAATGATTAGGGCCAACTACCAGAATCCAATGATAGGGGTATCAATTAACGGTCACTTATCTGAACCCATCAAGGTCAAAAGGGGTACAAAACGGGGAGGCCCCCTTTCCCCCTTGGTCTACGCTATTTACTTGGAGCCACTCTTGGAAGCAATAAGGGCAAATGGGGAGATAGGGGGGTTACATTTGGGGGAAGGGTCCACTAGGTAGTTGCTTTTGGTGATGACATGCTATTGACTCTGAGGGATCCAGAAGGCTACCTGAGAGCAATGGAAAGAGAGAGGAAATGCTTCGGGAAGGTAGTTGGGTTAAAAATAAATCCCCCAAAATCTGAAATATTGAACCTCACAATACCAAAAGAGACCAAGGAGGGGCTCAAGGGCAGCCTTCCATATAAATGGGTTGAGAAATATATAACCTACCTGGCTATAACGCTAACTAAAACGGTGGAGAAACTATTTGTGGTCAACTACACACCTCTGCTAGAAGCTATCAGAAACAAGCTGGTGGACTGGGGTCCATTAACGGTAATCTGGATGGGTAGGATTAACATGCTGAAGATGGTAATTCTTCCACAGACGTTGTATTACTTTATGACTCTCCCTATCCAGGTCCCAACCTATTTTTTTTTCGAGCTGTCCAAAAACATACAGGAAGATTTATTTGGAATAATGAAAAACCAAGGATGGCCAGGAAGGCGATGATGATACCGAGAAATAGAGGGAGGATTAGGGGAACCGGACCTGACAACATATTTCAGGACAGCTCAGATAAGCATTATGAGGAACTGGTTGAAAGATGATCGGCGGAAAATATGGCGGTCAATGGACAGGGCAATAATCAGTGAAAACATTGAAGAGGTAATGTGGAAACCGAAGGGAAACGGGCCAAAATAAATGTACTACAGAAAGATACTGACAGTGGGAGGCGATTCCTCGGATGAAGTGATAAGACAGGCCCAAATGACTACATTTCCGTTGCCATTCACCCCAATTTTTGATAATCAAAGTTTCACCCCACGCCACAAGGAAAGGAGCTTTGAGGCATGGTGGGAGGGGGTCTGCCTAAAGAATCGGGACATGTTCAGGGGATCAGAAGTTATGTCATTCTCCCAATGCAAGGAGGACTTTGGACTGAAAGAGTCTGAGAGATTCCGATATTTCCAGATAAGGCACTTGTTCATGCAATCCTCTATTAAAGGGGAGGGAACACGCGTATTAACCCCCTTTAAGAAATACCTAACATCGGATTCCAGAGATAAACATTTAGTGGGGGCAATCTATGCTTTAATTAAACAAGGGAAGATACAAAGGGAAAGGAAATACATGACGCTTTGGGACGGAGTCACCGGCCAAGAGATAGAACCAAGAGATTGGCAGCAGTTGTGGGCTAATATACCAAAGTTAACAACATCCCTCCAAATCCAAGCAATATGGATAAAATGTATGTTGCAATGGCATTTAACCCCTGAGAAATTACATACATTTTACCCCTCAGTGTGGAATCTCTGCTGGAGACAGTGCGGAAAGTTGGGGTTCGGGAACCAAATCTGGTGGGAATGTCCAGACATCCAGGAATATTGGAAGGTAATAGGGGAAGCACTAGGAGACGCATTGAGTCTGAAGGAAAGAGGCAATGGCGGTCTAGCAATACTGGTGCTGGGGGGACAACTGCAAGAACTATCATCCAGGGCAGAGCGGAAAATTGATGTAGTATTGATGATGGCAGGGGCACTGGGGGTGGCGCAAAAATTGAAAGCAAAAGACCCTCCAACCGAATATGAATGGGTGGGAAAAGTCTGGAATGCTGTCCTACTGGAATGGGCTACTTACTCTCTTCAAGTTAATCAGCAAGGTTTTCAGGGGGACTGGGCACAGATTATGGGGTTTCATCAAAAGGGGTCAAGGAGGAACTGGTGCCCGAGGAATATGAGACTGTTAGGCCTGGTGGAATGATCCTGGTTAACTGCTGTCAGGAGGTTATGACATAATGGACTTCAAAAGGAAGCTTCTCCATCGATGGCCGGACTCTCGGGGGGTTGGGGAGGAGTGGTTTGAGTGGGGATACAATTGTTTATAAAAGTTGTGAAAATGTAAATAAAATGTTATATGGAAAATAAAAGTAATAACATGCAGATTCCTGCTCACATGAGTTCAACTTCAGAAGTGCACAAATTAAAACATTGGGCCTCATTACAAGTTTGCTGGTCCGGGAACTACGGTACTAGTAAGCATGCCGGTACCGCAGTTCCCAGACTGACAAACTACGAGTTCTGCTAGCGGGTGCCTTTGCAGACACCAGGACTGGCCTGCTGGCCGTAACGACACCCATGAGCAGTGCATGTCGGATGCACCGGCACCATTTGTAACAGTGCTGGTGCATCCGAACTCCCCATTCCCATTGAGCCCTATGCGGCTCAAATGGGAATGGGGAGCATTCTGTTCCGGCGCCCGCGAAAGTGCAATTACCGGGTCCGG
Source organism: Ambystoma mexicanum (assembly GCF_040938575.1). Taxonomy (NCBI): domain Eukaryota; kingdom Metazoa; phylum Chordata; class Amphibia; order Caudata; family Ambystomatidae; genus Ambystoma; species Ambystoma mexicanum. The sequence continues at coordinate 1,088,960,992 of NC_090921.1, forward strand.
TAGGGCCGTAATGACCCAGTAATTGCCCATTCGCAGGTGCTGGAAATGTTTGTAAGTTTGGCGCAGCTTGCCAGTTTTACCGGCAAGGCTACCGCCAAACTTCTAATGAGGCCCATTGTACCATAAACAGTTCCTTGTTAATTACCAGCTGCAGTGTGTCACAGAAACCTCCCCTGCAAGCAAGGAATTTGAAAAGCTTTTCAGAGCTTTAATTACGTGCTGCAGTGTGCAAGGGTGCAGACGAAGGAGAGTGACACACAGGTGGCACAGTGATTGCTATAGACTTTTATTTAGTGAAGAAAATAAAGAGAAAACCTAACTTTCCCTATCTTTAAGAAGGGTTTCTCTGCGTTAACTAAAACACTAGGGTTCTATTAGAATGTCCGTGTAAATCAACAGTCCACCGTCCTGTGTCAAAAACTCTACTTTTGTCCCTTACACTTTAAACTAAACTAGAGATAAAGTAGACCTTCTTGGTCCAGAGGAATGACTCCCTTCTTCTGGCCTGGGTATAAAAGTTTACTTCCAGGTTTTGGCTGCTTCTTATGGGAATGGCTCCCTTCCCCGGGTCAAAATTGTTCTCCAACACAAAAGGCAAAGTTCAAGCACTTCTCCTTAGCACGCACACTGCCTCTCTCTTAACATTTGGTATCAGAAAGTCTTTACAACTTTGGTTACCAAGAGAATGACTCCCTTCTGGTATCTTGATTGAACAATTCAACACAACCAGGGGCAATTACTCCCTTCCCCTGGTCTCTTGGTTACCAGGAGAATGACTCCCTTCTACTGGCATCTTGACTTTGGAGTTTGATACAAACAGGGAGAATGACTACATTCCCCTGGTCTCTTTCCACTTGGTTGCACAGTTCAACAATACCAGGTGAGAATGACTCACTTCCGCTGGTCAGCCCTTTAACTCCTGTACCTTCCGTTACTTCTCTTGTGGGCTGAGGTCTGACTTCGGTCTGCTTGGTTCTCTCGTGGCTTCTGCAGGCTTCTCCTGCACTGCAGCAGCTGTGCGGATTCTGTTTTTCCACAGTATGCGTACCCGTTACAGACTTTGTGTTCCACCTCTTCTGCAAGGTCGTGGTACTGCTTCGCCAAGGGTCCTCCAGTGTCGGACCCGCTCGGGATGCCGTCTGCTTCTTTTCAGCATCCCTGTCTACAGACGCTTGCATCTTCCGCGCCGTGCAGCTCCTCTGCAATTTGGTCCTCCTAGGAGGTCTTGACAACATAGTAAGTCCTTCGTTCCTTTTTATGATGAATGGGCAAAGATCACTAGAATGCGCATTTAAGTCCTCACAAGTGCTCTTAATTCTTCCGAACTGCCTCCTTGTCCCAGTCCTTGATAAGTGTATCTTTATGGGGACGTCACTACTCTTCCTCGTCTCAGTAGATGTTACATTTTCTGACCTACAAAGATGCACGGAAGTGTGAGATATTGGATTGGAGCTTAAGGAATAGGGAGGTCTACAGGGTATGGGTGAAGGGATGGTATACCACGTTCTCTGGAGATGTTCTCCATTGTCCACAGAGGGGAGTTTTCTTCCCATGAGATTCACCCGCTGACTACCAGCCCAAGGAGGACTATCAGGTACTGGCCTCACCACCCTGGCCTCATGGGAAGGGGCTCCCCCTCGGGGAGAAGTAATGACATCTCAGGATTCGTCACAAGTGACAGCTGAGATTCTCTCCGCTGACTCAAGCAAGAGGCATTGTAATGTCGCAAATGAAGCGTAATAACTGACCACAGAGCATTTGTGATGTCATTTTATTTTTACAGGTCAGTTGTGATGTCACAACTAGTCTGTAATAAGAACATTCTTTTGAGGCTTTTATACAGATATTGCATGTAGCCATGTATTATAAATTAATTAATACAAGCCAGCCCACTGGACCAGGAGGTGGATTGGCAGTCATTAGTTGTCAGAACCTTACTGTAGCTAGACTCCACTGTATTCCTGTCCAACAGATTTAACTCCTGCAAATAGCCACATCACCATCGGAGAATGAAACCCTCTATTTCCTTATTATCTACTACCCTCAAGGTTAGGATACTCAGCTCCCCTCTCTCCTGACTCATTTAGCAGTTGCACTATAAGATACTTTTAGAAATCTCATCATTTTTAAAATAGGTGATAGAAACTGTCAACCTGACAAATTGCAGGTTTGCCTGCCGGAGCCGATGTGCCCAACATGTCTGACCCTGCCGGGCACAGCGGTCATGGTGGGCAAAGCCGTCACGGAAGCACTGGCACTGTTGAGAACGGTGCCGGTGCTTCCGTGCCCCCACTCCCATGGGAATGGGGATTAACAAAATTACTGGCACCTGACTTCCTGGCCGCAGGACTTGTAAGAGCCCAGTGGCACCGGGAAGTCAGGCCCTGGTAATTTTTTTACAGGTCCAGTAGCAACCCGACGGTAGCCCCGGCAGCATTTCCGCCGGACCTGTAATGAGGCCCACAGTCTTTTATCAAGCTTGGAGGGTGGACATTTTACTCAGAGGATCAATGGACCAACCTGTTTAGTAGATCCACACTAGATTTAATCTACTGTGGTGGTGAGATCTTTTCTTTTGATCCCCCATTCGGCTCTGTCACTGTGACAAAGACTTTATATTCAATAAAATCCCCTCTAACAATTCCCACAGTTCACAAACGAAAGTGGCAAAAAACACAAAAAGAAAAACGTTAATTTCTAGCTACTCTGGGTGGAGCTGCAAGAAACGCAGTTAATGCCGATGTGTCCCTCTCCACACAGCATGAAAGAGCACTCATACAACTTCGATGGTACGTAGTTTACCCTCACAGCCATAAGAACAGAATCACCAACAAAATGAGACACCTTTGAACGAGCATGGCGCTCTCCCTATGCTTCAACATCTGGATTGACTTGCATACAATTTTCTCGAAAAAAACAAAAGCTCAATTCTGCAGAAAAAGAGAAAATATTTCCAAGAAAACCTTCTCACTTCATCATCACTGCAAAAAAACCTCTTTATAAATTGATGGGAGAATTTCACAATCCGCCTGGAATGATGGATGAGAATAGTCCTTCCCAAGAGGTGTGTAACAATATTTCTCATGAAAATAAAAATCCATAAGGACGTTTTATTTAAAACAACCTCCATGACATCACATACTGAACCACTGAAGAAAAATAGACAAAATGTTAGTCGCAATCAGAAATTGAGCTTTTTTAATGCCTTTTGTATTTAGAATACTCTAATTTGGTCGCTTCTAGAAAACTAGCAAGCTCACACAGAGATGTCTCCCCTGTTAAGATGTTCAAAGAAATAGTTGTAGCCCCCCCACAGCCAGGACAAGAACATAAAAAGGTACTAAATATTTTATTAACAAATTGTGATTCATCTGAAGATTTAAAAATAGCTTTTGTATCCCCCATTATATGAAAAACCCTGGCAAATTTAACTAACATATCCCGCGACAGGTTAATTTCAAATATTCCATACTTGGGAAAACTCTTGGACAAGGCAGTCACCACACAACTACAGAGCTATTCAGAGCAATTAGACTACTTATATCATTATGTGTGTTTGGTCCCGTGCACAGAACCGAAGATGTGTGACTGCTAGGTTAGATTATCTGAGATTGAGGTGAATGTTGACAGTGTCGTGCACCGGCCATGACACGGCCGACATGTACTAGACATTTTGTCTGGATTTCTCCACAAGAGCCATGTGGGACAATGACCAGGAAGCTGCTTCTTCGATCCCCAGGACGCAACACCTTCCTCCCAGGGAAAAGGGGGGAGGTCACCTTGGAACCTGTGCTTCAAGAAAGCCACACTCACACCAGGGTGCTCAGTCCTTTTCAAAAAAACAAAAATGGGAAGGGAATGGTCTTAGAGTAACACAAAGGAAAGGGTAGGCCAGGAGAGAGTGCCACCATCTTGGTTGCTGCTAGGGCTCGCTACAACTTCATTCCCTCCCCAATTCCTGCAGAGAAAGAGCTCTCGTTATGCTGTCAGAAGGCAAAGGGGTTTGCTACAGCAGCCTGAATAGGAACTCTGACAACAGGCTTGCTTTCCACTAATTAATCCCCTGTAACATTTGCCTCTATGAGGGGGGAAACCCTTCCCTATGTGGATTCATCTTTGGACTCCGTTGAGAGTACAGGCAATTTCAAAGTCATCTGCCATCGAAGTGACAACAGAAGTCTCCAAGACAGAGGCAAGCTTTGTCCCCCAACCATCCGCATGAGACAGTGGGGGTGACATTGCTGTGGACGAAGTCCTTGCTGCTGCCTGTGTACTGTAACCAGGATGTTGCTCACTGGAGGTGAAGGAACCCCTGCAGGCGCCAGACACTTCCTCGAGAGGAAGCGCAGAACCGTGGTTATCCTCAGAAAAGCAAATCCTGGAACCCTGAATTGGGCCTCTCAGCAACTCAGAAGTCCAGAAGCAGATGGGCCACTATTTACTGCCTCCAGACATCTTGGAGCCGGCTCGGCCCACTTTGAGCCGCTACAGGAGCAGCAGTAATGCTTTTGGCATAAAAAACAAAAGGTATTTGAAGAGGCACTGCCCCCCTGGTCTACCTTAAAGGACTAAAGTGACTTTTAAGCATCCCTTCTTTGGCTTTCAATTACATATCTTTTATCAGTTCCATGTGTTAATATCCCCCTCAAAAATCTCGCGATAGAAAAATATCGCCATATTTTTGCAGCGATATTGAGCCATGGAACCTGCGGGGGATACCCCCGCAACCCCACATTATTTTTAAATGTGCTGGGGACACCCCCGCAACTCCCGCTCTCACAAATTACCCCCCCAAAAAATATCGCCTATGGCGAGACAAACGACCATATGTACGGCGATATTTTTGCTGGGGATAATATGTAGGGATACCCTTTTATCATTGACTTTGCTGCTGAAATATTTTGACTGAATGCCCCCGATTATCAGCCCATGGGATGGGTATTTAGGGTTTACAAATTAGTTGTGTCCATAAATAGCTTTCACTTAAGTCCCTATTTTTTAGAACCTTGGTTGAGCATTCTTTTATTTCGGTAACACTGTACTATTGTTGGTGTTGCAACTGTATCAGCCCAAACCCCTCCCGAAGATACAGCCTGCACTACCAAACGAGGCGATGGATGCATACCCGTCGGGTTGTGCCCGTTTCACCTTTATGATTGGCATCACTGCTGTCTTAAGTGTGGGGCAGAGTAGGTGGTAGACATTTTGTCACAAGTATTGTTGAGTTTGCCAGCAGCCTTTAAAATGGTCAATCATACCATCATCCTATCACATACCCATGACTTATGTTTCTAGGGCAAGTGCTGGAAAATCTTGCCCCCTTCTTGAAAAGTTTGCTGCAGTGGCACTAAATTGTGAGGGTGCTTCGTTGATAGGCTTTTTCACTGCTACGTTTTACTTTTGTATCACTCCACTAATCTTATACGAACCTTTAAAGTAGATCTATTAATTAAACTAAATGGATAATAGCCAGCTAGTTTTAAAGTTAAAACCAGATAACTGGCAGCAAGCTCTTATTTTGCGGCACACGCTGTAGATCAGTGTCTGTGTGATAATAATCTTAAAATAATCCCCCCAAGAAATAGGATTTTGACGGTGGGGGCAGGACTCTGCACGCACCCTGCGGAGGTATGGCCCTCACACCAGCTGGGGAATGAACAAAGCTGTCAAATCTGGTAAAACCCATGAGCATCTTATTCGATAATACACTATCAAGGGAACCGCAGTGCCAGTGCCATGCAAAAGGGTTTTAATTTAAAATTTCGAAAAAGGATTTTTTTTCTTTCCTCGCCTTCGCAAGAAAGGTTCAAGGTGAACGTATTTACCGACTATGCTTCCTTTTCGAAATAGCTCTTCCCCAAAACAATTAGCGTACATTACTTTATCATCTTAGTTAGTGGTACTAGTTTTCAGGACCAAGAAGCAACTGTGTGGTGAACAGCTGTGCTGTATAAAACAAGACACACCACCATAACAACAAAGCATTGTAGCTCTGGGCCAAACCTTCTAGTCAAGTGGATTACAACGGTGAGATTCATGTTGCGCAGTACTGGGGAGAGTGGTGACCAGAGGCCCAGGTCAAATTTAAAAGTGAAAGCAGTTGTTAAGGGTGTAGATAAAGCAGTTCCCATTTCCAATGGGGGGGGCGGGGTGGTTAACCGAGTGAAAGGCATATTCACTCCAAATCAGACACCTTTTTTGTAATTCATACTTACTTTGTACAAACACATTGGAATGATGCATTTACACCTTAAATTGCTCTTCGCATCAGGCAGTCAAAATGTTAAAGCTCACACCTGTGGCATTGCTCTGCTACTTCCACTGATCCAAAAGATCTATGGGACACTGGGGGGTGAAGGGGGGGGGAGCAAGCAGGGGCTGCTTGGACCAATGTTTCTTATTTTTTGTTGGGAGCACTTTTACCTTTTTTTGTTTGGAGTATTTGACTTTTATATTGCATAACGATGGTTGGCATGACACTTATCTGTAATGCTGTGGGTGACCCCGGAGCACCCCAACTATCTACTTCCAATGACAGACTCGCCTAGCGGTAACAATTGTTTTCTGAACAAGAAAAGAAACAAATCTTACTAGGACAGAACTAACTTGTCCCCGCTGATAAATGTCTAACAAGAGCTTATGGTCCTCGGAAACACATATGTCAGGGTGGAACCCATACTGTAAAGCGTGGGAGCAAATATGGCAGTCAAGATTTCCCCGTCTTTGCTCCCAATCAATCTCTCAGTTGCTGTATTGCTCAGAATCCTGCTGCAGGCGTAACACAAAGGCCTGTGGGCAAACATTTCTTGTACCCCATTTACTTCCCACATTTCCCCTGATCTTTAGTTTAAAATATTTATACCATGCCTCAGGTGGCCCAGAAGCATACGGGCGCACCAATGGTGACACATGAGGTTGTATATAACAAGAACAATATACATACAAACAAGGCAAGGCAAACAGGTATGTGTTGGGGATCACAAAAGACATTGGGCCTCATTACGACCCTGGCGGAGGACCATGGTGCAATTTGCACCATGGTCCATGGCGCAAAGCTGCCAACTCCGCCATGGGGGTTGGCGGACTTACCGCCCCATTCCGAGGTTGGCGGGGCGGTAAGTCCCCAATTCCCATTTACCCTTCCCCATTCCCATTTTTGCCCCATAGGGTATAATGGGAGTGGGGAAGGCGTTAATTACGCCACCATAAATTACGGTGGCGTAATTAACAACAAGTCCCGTAGCGCCATGGATTTTTCCGCCGGCGAAAAGCAGGCGAAAAAATCACCATGGCGCTACGGGAACTCGTAGTCTGGCGGAAAGGTATGCCATGCTTTACGCCGGCGTAAAACCCTTTCCGCCAGGGTCGTAATGAGGGCCATTATCTGAATAGAAGGGCGTTTAGCTTCTTCCTAAACAGATCTGTTGATTTAATTTCTCTCAAATCTGCGGGGATAGCCTGCAAAGAATGCACACTTGCTGACCCGAGTGGGTTTACATCTTGGCACCATCAACAGATTGGTGTTGCTGGATCTCAATGTTCTGACAGTAGGTTTGCTCCTCGGAGCCTCCACCAGATACACTGGACTAATACCCACCAAGCATATGTGGCTAATCAGCAGTAGACGATATTCAGTCCTGGCCTCTAAGGGGAGCCAGTACAGTTCTCGCCTTGCATCCGAGATATGTTCTCTCTGTTTCAAGCCTGATATGATCCTCAGTGCACTGTTTTGTACTACTTGCAGTCTAGCACAGTCATCTTTGCATATCCCAATTACAAGACTACTACAATAGTCCAGAGCCACTGATAGCCCTAACCGTCTCATTGTTCGATTTAATAAGATACGGTTCTGTGATAGCAACTTAATCTAGTAGACAGAGTCAGAGACAAGACTATTCACCTGGGCACGTATGTGAAGGCTTTGATCCAGGTATATCTCTAGAGTTTTTACTTTAGATTTGGTGGCAATCTTGCAGCCGGACACCCGAAAATGCCAGTTTTCCGGTCCAAGCTGTGATATTTTGTTTTCTGTGCCAACGACCATCAGCTCAGTTTTTTCATTGTTAAGTGCTAATCCACTTTTGAACATCCAGGCCTGTAACAGCCCATACACATTGTCGATGTCCTCAACGTCCTCATAGCTTCCGGACAATTGCGTGTCATCCACATAGTTCGTAAAACGTATACCTTTATCTTCCAGCATATTCAAGAGAGGGACTGTAAAGATATTATACATGGATGGCGAGAGGCACGCACCTTGTGGAACCCCACATTGCAAAGGGGCCGGTGTAGCCTCTGCACAATCCCTACAGACCCCAATCAGTCGATTGCTGAGAAAGGGCTTTATCCAGGCTGCAGCTTTATCTGAAAATGCAGCGATTTCTTTTAACCTTGTGATTAATAATGGGTGGTCCACCAAATCAAACGCAGCGGACAGGTCCAGCAGCATGAGAATGGTTGGTTGTCCTTTATCAATAACTTGAAGCATTATCAATAACTTGAAGCAAGCCGGATTAAAAAAAACAGAAAGACGTTTCTGTGCAGTACCCTTGCCCAAAGCCTGACTGCCATTTGTTCAACATGTTATGATTATTTAAATACTTTAGTGTCTGCTTATATGCCACACAATCTAATATTTTAATTGAAAAGGTGTTTTAGTAATGGGCCTATGGTTAGATGGCACCAGGGGGCTTAAACCTGTTTTTTTTAAAGTGGGGGTAATCGAGGTGTTTTTGTTTAGCTCATCTGGTACATAGCTCTCCTTGAAGGATGCATTCACAAATTTAGTCAAATTCCCTATCCTGGAGGGAGCGCAGGCTTTAATTCTGACTGCCGGACAAATATCGCCTTTACAGTTAGTCGGCTTGAGTTTACTAATGATGTCTAACATCTCAGCTTCACTGGCTCCATATTGGGAAACGGGTACAGATCAAGTCCCTGTGTATTGTACACAAGGCCTTCTATGGGTTGGGGCAGAGTACATTCAACAGGAATTTCGCCCTTATGTTTCCAGTCGCGGTCTCCGTTCTCAGGACAGTGCACTCATTTCTGTTCCCAGGATTTGACTCCTCCGTGTTGGCGGCCGCGTCTTTTCTGCGGTGGCTGTCAAGCTATAGAATTTGTTACCTTGGTGGTTGCGGGTTATGGCAAACCACCTATAATTTCGGCGAGCTGTGAAAACGTTCCTATTTTAGGCAATGGTTGCTGATGGTTAATGTTCCGCTGGACCCGTTTAGCACCAAGATGCCTACGGGTGAAAACGCACTTAATAAATATTTTTAACATAACATTTTGCCCGAAGAGCCCTCTTGCAGTCACATGAGAAGACATATGAGAGGAATTAATGTGTATCGATTTCCTGATTCCCCCACTCCCTTGAGATTGGACTTCTCTAAAGAAGAAAGTTGGAATTTGTTCCAAAATTCATAATGGGGCACTGTCATGAATCAATGTATTTTAAAACATTGAAATAATTACCCAGTGGCATCTGGGAGAACATTACAGACTTTTAATAAAACAAAACATGGCAAATAGCACTAAAAATAAGCTTCCACTTAGGCCACAGGTGTCAGGACCCTCGCCCAAAACCACCTCTGGTAAACCCATTGGCCAGGTGGAGTCAGGACTCGGGCCTCTAGAGCCTGGCATCCTCTTCCAAACCCTCTTGGGGCAAGTCCTGGCACCTATGGCGCCAGGCTCATACACCATGAAAAACAATGTGCTTGGGAACTACTTTATTGTGTTGTCAGCCAACATGGAGGCATCCACATAGCTTGGTTCCTAAGAACCAAGCTATGTGGTCTAGTGTTTTGGGTGTTGTAGCCTAGGGACTACTTTACCTGGAATATTTTGTTGGGACTATTTAAACCACACCCGAGCAAGACAACATGCTTTGCGTTACTTTGCAGCTTGCAACGTGACGCTCACCGTGTCCAGCTATACCGCGAACCTCGGAGAAGCAGAACCTGCATGGAGACGAAACGAACACCATTAGCAGCAGCATCTTACCTGCAGTCTTCATCTTTAGTTACTCGCAGCTCCTGAGAACAGCTTTCCTTGGATTTGCATGCCTCCCGGACTGCACGACCTGAAAGAGGAAGATAGAGGCAACATTAAGAAAGCAGAAGAGACATTGCAAATTACGAACTGCTCAAAAGGCTTACCTGGCTGGAAGCCTCTCGGCTGGCACCACTCTGGAAATTCCACATGCGCTGAAGAACACCACGACCTGCAAGGAAAGAAGACAAAACAGGTTAGCAAAGGCAAGCCATCGCAGTGCTGCACATAGCGCTTACTTACCGCATCATAGCGCTCCTAAAGCACCATCATTTACAAGCGGGGCTCAACCAAGCCAGTTCGCCATGCTGAAGCTCCGCTTACCTAAGGGAGAAGAAGAGACATTATTAAACAAAGAGAGGCATGCAGGATAGCAACAATACTAAAGCACAGCATAAGACCTACCTGAACGATATGAAACGGGCCGGCGTCAGTGAAGTAACTGGACCGCACACGCCCACGAAAGATAACGCACCCCTGCAAAGAAGGCAGGACGGAGAGCACGCCTATCTCTACTACAAGGTGAGGAGAGGGCCCCTGAGGGGCTGAAATCATGCAGGGGTAGAGGGAGGATACTTACCCCGGTCGGCCTGTCTTGAACACAGTCCTCCTGTATTTTCAGGCAGAACCTTCCCCGCAGACCACATCTGGGCAAAACTGAGAAGCATACCAGCGAGTAACCCGGCTGGGTGGCGTCCCTGTGGATACCAGGTGAACGTAACAACAGGGCAGACATCCTTTCCACTGTCTCGATGGTGCCATGGCTTATGCTACAAAGTCTTGACTGATCATGAAGGGCACTTTCTAAAACAATGAACACCATGGCTGCTGTTTCAATGTATCAATAATACACCTGATCGGAGGAAACATTTTTCAACTCTGAAGTGCAATGATACAAATCTGAATTTAACAATGTTACAATCAGTAGATATTTTACAATGACATTTAGACCCTTTGCATGGCACTTTCCTTCTTTGAATATAACTCCCTTTGTCTCTGCTCCATCGTTTATTTATTTTTTCTTTTAATTACTTGTTTTCCTTAAGTACCTCTCTTCCTGTCGATTTATGTGCTTTCTTTCCCTGTCAACTCATTGTTTCCATGTCCCGCCTTTCTTTCTGGACTCTCTTCCATCTATCTTTTTCCCTTTCTTCTTTGTTTCATTGTTTCTCCTGCATAATTTTTTATTGCGTTATTAGTGTGAAGCCTGTGTACATGGGCCAAAGTGCGGGAAGCGAGACATTTCCAGAGTGTTCATATTTTATGCTTAAGGCAACAGCTCCCTCTAGCAGTGACAAGTGAAGCAGGCAGTCTCTACTGCGCATGACTGCATCGGACAAACATACATCTGGCCTTTTATTATATTGTATGATATCATATGATATTCTGGTTTCTATAAAGATAAACCTTTCACACAATGGGGGTCATCACGAGTTAGGCGGTAAGGGGTTAACGGCACCGGTAAAGGTGCCGGAGCCGTCAACCCCTTACCGCCTCATTACGAGTTCTGCTCGCGGGACCCGCTAAGGCTGCCTGGTAAAACCAGGCGTCCTTAGCGAGTCCCGCGAGCAGACTAGGGTGGTAACAACGGGCCCGTTATTAAATGGCCTGTTATTAGCATCCTCCCCATTCCCATTGAGCCCTATGGGGGTTCGAATGGCAATGGGAATGGGTTCCTTGAATGAGGAATTACTGGGCCCTCCAAGGTCGGAATGGCCCGGTAATTGCTCATTCAAGGAACCCGGACCTGGTACCCGGCAAGGGGGTAGCCATGCCCCTAATAGCGGCATGGTTACCTCCTAACTCGTAATGACCCCCAATGTCTCAAAAATGAAATACATTAAAACCACGTTCAATTTAATTACTCATATAATTCATCCAATTCATAAAAACACACAAATAACATTCAAACAGACAATCAAAAAATGTAACACTGCAGAACTTCATGAGAATTCATTTCCTCTTCTTTAGCGGTAATCCTAACCAAAGTGACGGGTGATATTGCGTTAATTTAACATAAAATTCATCATAAAATGTAGCGTGGAATTTGTCATAAAAAGCGTGCTCTGTCATTTCATTCCTTCTTTCTTTCATTCTGGTCTTCAATCCTTCCTTCCTTTGATACTCTTGAAGATTGATTGCTTTATTATATTACATACATTTTCTTACCATTTCCTCTGCCTGTGTTGAATTACTTCCATGTATCACATTTCTTTTGTCAATTTCTTCTCACGTATTTCACTTTCCTTCAGTCTTTTTCTCCCTTTGCTTCTTTCTTTCCTCTACATTGTCCTTTCTTTTGTTCCTTTTCCCTGCTCTCTTTTTTGATTGAACTGATAAACAGAACTATCCATCTCACGTGTAACTTTTGTCTCGCTGCTGTCAATTATCTGAGGAGGTATTAAGAAAATCTGATTAATCAAACTGTCAATCTTATTTCTGAAAAGGAAGACCAACCTTGCTGCCTACTCCTAAGCATTGTGGCGTGTTAATATGCCTTTGTACTGAGCCAAATCACCACCGTAGTATTAACAGATTGGTTGGGCTGGTCTGCGGAGTGTCATGATGTGTGCCCACGGGGTTATCTATACCACAGTCAGCTGGAGGAAAGAAAATGTGGGGAAGATACTCGGGTGGGAAAGCCGGCAATAGATCTTAAGCAGCACGGGGAGGGAGGGATGCAGCGAAGGAAAAGTGTTTTGTGATAGTATGGATGCATGTCAGTCTTATTAGGTGGACCATAGCTGTGCAAAAGGTAGGAGTCAGATGTGTCCTAGAGTGTTGTGATATTTGCCTTTGATTGCAAGACACTTTGGGAGAATATTGATTGCAGTACTCACTATCAGCCAATGTTACGCCTCTGTACATACACTACACCCTTACAGCCTGGAATGAGAGAAAGGATGGAAGTATTACACCTGAAGGAAGACTGAAATGGTGTGCAATAGTTCACACTTTAACAAAACCATAACCCATGTGTTATGCCTCTTTCCATCCAGTCTCAGTGGAACTTATCTTCTCACATGTTTTGTTGCTGTAACGTGAGTCTTCTTATTAAGCAGCATATACCATCTGCATGGCCTACAGGAACCACGCCTGGAAATGCAACTGTGGAAAGTTTGGGGGGAAAAAACTAAAATGATCCTCTGTGTATTGCTTCAAGCATATATATTAATGTAATACTATGGCAATTTTCCCAAGTCACCATGGAAGCCTCTGAAATATACCAAGAAAAAAAGAATCACCAATAGCCTCATGTAATAGTGACCATTTATATGGCACACCCCACAGACGTACTAATCTTTTATGTCTAAAGGGGAGAAAGGAAGAGAGTGGGGAATGACTAAAAGATAGGGTATAATAACTAAAAATAAAGCATTGTGTTACAATATGAACTTCTGCTCTATGTAAAATGCCTTTTTCAGAGGTAACATTTCCATTAAGGAGGAATTAAAAGAATTGCTTAACGTCACGGAAAGGGTTGACACCTTATTGCTGTGACCATCTTTTCAGTGACAGGAAGTAAGGTTGTTCTTCCTTATGATGGGCAACGTTGTCAGTACGATTTGTCACATCTTCTAATGCATCGCCCACTAGAAAATTAACAGATGACAACAACTGAAAGCAAGTTAAACGTGAGGGAGACTGTGTTGTTTATTAATTGAAAAAGAAAAGTATTGAATGAACGAGACAAGAAGGTAAGGTGGGATGAATAGAAGAGAACGATAGAAATAGAGATATAGAAGGAAAGAAGGAAGGATCTTAATGCAAAATAAAGAAGGAAAGAAATATCACTGAAGAAAGAAAAAAAGCAAGACGGATAGAAAAGAAAAAGGAAGAAGGATAGAAAGAAAATCGGGAGGAAATATAGGAGTCGCGAATCCTGTGAAACGTATTAGACATGGGTACTCGGGGGGCACTGATAAGCCCCCAGACACGATCTTAAATGACTGGAATGAATTGCGTCAGTGCTTATTTTGTGCTCCCCTTCTCCTCCCCACGCGTGCTTCTATATGGTGATGTTCTGATTTTGTTTGCCCCATCACGGACTTTGTTCACCGTCACATCACAGTGGACGCTGAGACCCGGAGCCAATGTCAGCCTGGACTTCAGACTGGCTGGGTCTCCGAAAGGTACACACCCCGAGTTTCTGAAGCTTAGTATGCAGGTGGCCCCACGACAACACATGGCACCTACTGCACGCCGCAGCGGAGCCCATGCAGCACACCTGTGTGGTAAACAGAACTGTACAGGGACTGCGCTTGCTTAAGCTTTCCGAGCTACACTCCACAACAACTCTCTAAAAGTTATTGACGAGAATAATAATAAAGCCAGTCTCTCGACGGCCCCTTACCTGGACGCTGCTGCGGGTCCCCCCAGAATCCCGTCCTTCCAGGTCGCGAAACTGTTTTATGTCTCCACGTTGCGTTTGTTGATTTCTGTGGAAAGCCGGCCCCAAAGTTAGACTGTGCCCCTGTGGCGCGAGTTCCGGGGTGTGTGTGGGATGCGAGGAGGTGAGGGCGGACTCCTCCCACGGGAACAGCTGAGGTGCTGGAGGCGGAGGGGACGCGAAAAGTCACCTCCTCCTGGCCGGACTGACAGAACGCGGAAGAGACTCGGCGTCCGCACGCTGTCCGTTCTGCGTGCTTTGATGTACCTCTGTTCTAGTCTTTACCAGGTGTTTACAGGAAGAGGAGAGGACGCAGGCTGAGCGAGAATCCTGCCAGCGTGCCCCAGGAATGAAGGTGGACGGGTCTGGCGCTCTAGCGCTCTAGTATTCTGTAGTATACCTGTTTGAATGCGTAGACTTGTAACCACCTTTCACACACCAACCCAAGTGAGTTACACAACGAGCACGAAGCTGAAGAGTGCGCATGGCACCCGGCCATGGCAAGAAGTCACACGTCTGGACGAGTTATTTCGTGAATTTGGACAAAAGGGCAAACGTTTACTGGGATTTTATTCGGTTAGCTCTGGTTTCATTACAAGCATCCCGATTAAACAATTGATATCAATTAATTGCATCATTTTTACGGGTGATATTTGGGTTGCTCGACCTGCTTATTTTTTGCTCTAACTGGATAGTAGTGACGCCTGTTATTAACATCACTCACTACCATGCTTTCAACACTACAAAAAGTCTGCAGGAGAACTCGGTCGGATTGGCCTTTCGGCCCTCCCTGGAGAGTGGGGGCCGGTTTCCAGCCATACCTGGGCCAGTTTTAAAGAAAAAAAATGTGGGGAAAAAAAAGAAATTTGAAAAAAGAAAAATTCTTTAAAAAAAAAAAGAACACCTGCAATGGCATATTTCATCACAGCAAGGTAACACGTTACCTTGCGTTGATAATTCATTGCGTTGATAATTTATATGCATGCATGATATGTGATCATAAATTATGATGCATGCATCATTCACATGCTGCTGCAGCATGCAAAGTTGAGCAGCTGGGGCCACCGCTGTGCCGGCAGCTGTCACTGTGCCACCACTCCAGGGGGCACGGTGCCCCCTGGAGTTGCTGTGCTGTTCTATTAGTGATAAATATGTATTCGTGGTATTAGTGATAAACTACCAATTTTAGAGTAGAATAAGCATCCATTTCGGACTATGTATTTGGCTTTTCGCAAGTTGCACTTATAGCATGTTTTTTTCTGCCGTTGTCTCTGTTACGATCATCACAAGACATTCCATCTCGGTGTCCTCGGTCACTTGACAAAATCCTTGTGCCTAAAAGCTTCTGTACAGTGTAGAAATGTTTGACCATAGCACATAAAGTGGCCCTTGATTTCATTATGCCACAATGAATGCTTTGTTGTAATGTGTCTATCTTTCCTAACTCCCTGGCATGCTGTTCAGGATGTTTGTTTGCATGTATGAGGTAACGAGTGCTCAGAGTATGGGATGTCCTGTGAGTGCGCTGCTTTCCCTATTTTGCCAACCTCTGAAGCCTGAAAGTAGATGCACGCATGCGGCCAACATTGCACCAGACCTGCAGATGAACTTAACTGGTCTGCTGTTAAATCTCAGGTACCAGTTTAATGGTATCCACTACAGAATAATTGCTCATTTTACTATAGCCGATATGATAGCTCAGCAGGTTCGAATCCTAGCAAGGGCATCTCAGCCTTTCATCCTTCTTAGGTCGATAAATGAGTACCAACACTGGTTGGGTGATATTGTATGCATATTTGTTATATAAAAAAGAGCTTAGGTGTAAGTGATATACAATAACATATTATCATCTGGCCTTGGATGTCTGCTTGCATTCACAGTAATTTGACAATATGGATGTATACACACAGATATTAATGATACATATGGTGATCCATTCTTGTATGAAATGTAAATCACATAGTGAAATCATAACCATATTTTTCGTTGTGTACTTAGGCACAATGCTATGTGATGCCACTTCCTGTTTTGTTGAGGGGTGAAAGGTCATGGTTCCTCGCTTCCCGGGATGTCACTTTGGGTTGGGGTCAAATGGCATCACTTCCGGTGATGTCATCAGTGGTAAAGGGTCGAAGGCGAAGGGTGCGCCACTTTTTTGAAGCGAGGGGCGGGCCACTTTTTTTGGGGTCTCTGAGCCTATTTCTTGTCCCAGGCCGACCCTGCAGGAGAGCAGCCATACCTATAATGCACAGTACACTAACGCCACCTGCCTTTAAAAAGCCCGTAGTCACGAAACACGTGTTGGCATCACTTTGGGCACTATTTCGGCCATTTGTATTTTCTGTACAAAGTGTGCACAGTAAACAACCCTTAGTTAACACGTGTGGCCACAGGCCACGTCAGATCGAATTGCCAGGACTATAACGCGGTTTGGTGCTGTGATTTGACTATAGGCCTGGTACAGGTTAAGAGTGCCATACACATAGGCAGCCAGCAGCAACTGTACGTAAATGACACGTGCCAGCACGTTGCAACATACACGTAGCGTCGCAGAAGCACTGCTGTGCTATGGCAGAACTGCTATACGTTTGTTAGTCGAGTATCCCTACTTTCCAGCACTTGGCCGCAAGACAACAACAATGATATTGGGACAGCAATGATTCCTCAAAGCAGGACTGCAATACGTTTAATAACACGACGCTGGCGAGACTATACTTTATCTAGAGCAATAGCACACTTCACAACAAAGGCTGCAAGGACAACGCCTGCGTTTTGAAGCAAGGTTGCAAAGCTCTTTATAAGGTAGTTTAAAAAGCTTTCAGCTGCACTGCTATACTTTCAACGGCACGGTGTGAGTACGTGTTCGAATTACTGCAGTACACGTTTCGGGACAGTACTCATACTTTAAGAGCAGACGGTATAACCTTTAACCTGTAACGGAATAGGATCCCACCTTCTTGGCACAACTGCTACACAGTTAAAAGGATAGTAGCCTGGCACTTCACAGCCGGACTGCAATACTGTTAATGAGATATAATGGGCACATTTCGCTTTAGATTGACAGCAGGGTCATTATGGGCGTATCGGGGAACACAGAATAAATGATCATTACACACATCACCTCACTGATGGCAGCCAGCAAAGCCAGACCATGTGTGTGGCTCAGCCATTCCTAGGCTCTGCTGCTCTTTTTGGTGACATGACCAAAACTCTTTGGAGTATGGCTGGTCCCCTTCTTTAAAGGAGCAGATGGACCAAAAACAAGGGAATCGAAGCTGCCCAGAACAATACTAGTGGTTGCGCTTAATTTAAACATTTCAATCCATCACTTTTCGGTGTTTATCAAACACTAACACATTTTCATCCCCTCTGGTCTGATCTTCCCTATGTCACTGTGCCAAAGTGACAACACAGGTCGCCAGATGTTTAGCACAATTTCTTAAGAGTACATCCTAAATACCACAACTTCTCTTTTGATATTCGTGTGTCTGCAACTTGCAGCTCTCGTGATAATTTGGACTAGGACTGCCATTATCTCTCGCCATTGATTAAGCTGGGGCAGGAAAGATGGAAAGTTTCAGAACACAAATTCACACTCAATTCTTTGGCCACGCAGAAGAAGGCCTCCGTGTCTACTGGGAATCTGGACAGTAGTGCTGTCAGTCTGCACCATGGGCTCAAGCATGGCCCGCATTTCTGAGAGGTGTAGAAAGTAGCAAGACAGAGGAGGGCCTAGGTAGAAATGCCTTCTGGACCTGCCCACTTCTTCTGTTGGCAGTCAGAAGAAGAAATGCGTCCACATGGCTCTGGAGTGAGGGAATGAAAAGAAAGGTGTTCTCTGCCTCATTAACAAGACAGAATAGCTCGACCTGGTGAATTAGGCATAATGAGAGTCGAGAGAAGCGGCAACGCTGGCACAGCCTAACGGGATGGCTCTCGGGAGTCACAAGGTGGGTCCCAGCAGCACTAGATGACTGGTACCCCCACCCCACACAAAGAGGGCAAGGGAACTCAGAAGAAAGGACAAAGAGAAGAAAACTCTATGCCATGGGAGTAGTGTGGTGGACAGGGAGCACCAAATGGCCTGCTACCTGGAACTCACCCTCAGGGGTCAGGCACAGAATGGTGGTGTGGGCCTAGCATGGTGATGTCATCACTGAGAGCTGGGCCAGGCTACATTTGGGCTTGCCCTTCCCTTAGGAGGTCTGCTGGTCAGTGAACAGTGAACAGCAAGGCAATCATTTCCCACCCACGAGATAGCACGGGGTGACACCTACTTCTTTGGCATCGGTAGGCTCTTATTTATCGGTCTGCCAGGGTGGACATATTGAGCTACAAGAACTGAGAAATGCAACGCTATTATTCAGTGTCTGCCAACTCTCGAGGTACGATAGGTCTGTCTGTTGTATCATACAGAACCAAGATAGATCGGTAAGCTTGTACTACATCACAGCTGGACCCATTTAACAAACCCACCCAATTTATAAATAACTAATCTGAGCCTATGATAGGCCCAAGGGGGAGGGTGCTGCTTACTTGAAGGGACAGTGATGAGCCCCATAAATGTTATAAGCACCCAGCAGTCCCTTTTAGGAGGCCACTTTGGTGACAGTTAGAAGCAGGAGAACGCATCTAAAGGGGGCTCCCCCCAAATCATTTTCACCCTCTAAAGTTAAATAATAACTGGCTGGTTGTGGCTTGTTTTAAACCGAGGACAAGTTTTAGTATCCTACTTGTCTACCAGTCTAATTAGTGCCTAAATGTATGTGTGCGTGTGTATGCTATTGTGTTTCAATGGGTAATGGAGGTGGAGGGACAGCCAGGCCATAGGGCCTCTCCAACTCCCCCACAAAACAGCATACAAGGAAAGATATGATGAGCAAATAGCGCAGGATCCGAATGAAACTGAATGCAATAGAAAGAATGAAGAATCCTTTGGGAGTGAGAAGTGCGAGCACAGGGATGGGCAGCCGCGTGGGTGTGGGGCAGGGCTGATGGGTCCGTCTCGATGAGAGGAAGATGGACGTCAGGTGCCCATCTTCCAGGAGATGGGTGGACTCATCAGGGGTATGGGGAAGAAGGGCAGGAGGGCAGCAAGAAAAACATGAGAACGTTAGTGATCCCCACATGGCAGAGCAGAAAAGAAAGCTGATGAAACTAGACTGGTGCAGTACCACACACAAGAACAGGAATAGGGTGGAAGACTTGTTCATGGCAAGAAGCATGAGGCCAGAGAAGGAAGCAGGGAAGGGTCAATAGTACCGCTGAAATAGGAAAACCATTTTGAGACCGGCAAGGGTATGACACATCCTACTGGAAGCCATCTTTGGAGAGGGTAAAGAAGAGGGTGACTTAGAGTCCAAGTGCAGCAGAGGTTTGTGATGATGGGGTTGAAGGAGCAGGAGGACCTGGAACAGTCTTGCCTGGTAAATAAAAGTTAGTTGCAGCCACGTATAGAAATAAAGCATAGTTGGGGCCCAGTACAGTGGTAGACCTCGAAACAAAACATTGAGAGTTTTTAAAGCTGGATGGGCCAGGGCACAACTTGAATCATGGTCAGGAAAGCAATACCTACAGGTAAGAGGAATGAAATAGAGGAAGTGATAAGGAAGAGTTGAACAAAGTGGAGAAGGGTCAAAGAGAGCAGGCACCCGCATAACAGAGAAAAGGTGAGAGAGGTCAAGCGCAGGATGAGACAGAGGCCTGGCCATGGTGGCATAGCAAGTAGGAAGCAAAAGCGATGTAGGAGCAGTTTGGCTGGAGCGAGAAGGATGGAGGAACCTCCTGTTGGCAGCGGCACAGGATCAATGCAGCCAAAGCCCAAGAAGGGCAGTTCATTGATGGGCAGAGAAAATACGAGGTATAGTGGTCATGATGAACCGGCTGAAGAAGAGAGGACAAATCAGAACAGAACCAGTAAAAGTCAAAGTATTGCATAAGGTGGCTGGCGTGCCACCTTAATTAATGTACTTACCATTATTATTTTTTTAATTACTTGTATGCATCAAATTATTTGATATTACAAGGCTTCGATTTTGTTCTTTAAGTAAACGTTGTCTAGGTTTTTGAAGAGACTGACAGATTCGTGTAGGTGGAAAAATGAAAACAAAGAAAAAAGTCAAACGTCTCAACTGTGCAGGTTGCAGCCAAGTGAGCAAGAAGAGAGGATGTTTACAAGTAATTTCATTTCAGTTTATCAATTTCAGCCAAAGCGTTTTGCAAAATTTTTGCAGTTGCAATTGTCCACGGTGTCTTTTCACCACTTATCAGACGGTGTCTTTTCACCACTTATCAGACGGGCCCAGCATGTTTCTTCTTCACATAAAATGTGTGCGGATATCACTGGGTTTAGGTACACCCGTCTGATTGATTGACTCGCGGGACATGACATTACTCATTCTGTGTGCTGTCCTTGCATAATCTTGCATAATCTGCATGTGTTTGTGTTCGATAAGCCTCTCACAAACAAGATTTCCTTTGGGGGCAGTAAGTTTAAACGTGCTCTCAGAAAAGTTTGTCTTAGAGATTTGTTCGGAAATCTCTTGATGACTTGTTGAATTTGGTTCAGTTTTTTAATGTGAACTGGCAGATGGTTAAGGAGTTTGTTTTTCCCTGCTAGTTCTTGGGTGATGATGCAATCCAGCTACTCCGTTTTCTTTCTTCTAATTCTCTGTGGGTTTTGGATCAAATCTTACTCAGTGCACAGTATTGACTCCAGCTGTGTCTTTTTATTATCAGCCCATTTCGTCAGCATTTTGCAACCTCCACCTTTAACTTGATTGTTTATCAAGCGATGGAGGCTATCTGGAAGGATGTTTTTTTCTGAAAAGCGACATTCCACTTGATTCGACTGTGGTTTTCAAGGACAGCAAACCCAACTCCCTTCTGATTAATGGGGTCGAAGTTGACTTGGGGTTCAAAACGGACCTCCAAAAGTACCCTTCTAGTTTTTGCCACATTTCATTCGGGATCGTTGGCATTGAATCTCCACCGTAAACTAGAGAAGGGACGACCTTTGTTTTATAGAATTTTATTACTGGTAGAAGAGAAAATCGTCCACATTTTGTGTCCATCACTCAGCTTGCGTAGTGAGCTTTTGAGTTTTTTCCCATAGGTATAGTTTCATCCTTGATTCAGCTCTGGAGCTGTCTATCATTACTCCTAGATATTTGAATTCTTGGACTTTCTTGATTTGCACACCCTCAAGGTGCCAAGTTAGGGTTTCTGTTCTTTTCGCTGATTTCACAAAGATCATGATCTTAGTTTTATCCTTGTTGATTTAAAGGTTATTGAAGCCGATGTAATCAGACAGGTTTTTCAGTTGCCTTTGCAGGCCACCCGGGGTCTGATCCAGCAGTGTGATGTCATCCGCGTATAATAAACGCGGCACAGGGGACGCACTGATTTTTGGAGGGAATGATCTGATGTCAGAACACGATTCTTTGTAGTTGCTAAGGTATGCAATGAATAATGCTGGTGCCAGGGGACATCCATGTTTTACCCCTCTTCTAGTGGCTTTTTTGTCAGATAGGAGGCCTTGCTGGTTGACTCTGACTCTCTTGGTTCAGTCTGACTCTTATTGTGGTTTCGAAGTGTAGGGCCCTTATTGGTTCTAAGATTTCGTTAGGCCATTTCCAGGCCAAAAGTTTTGTCCATAATTTTCTCTGTCGACCTGGTCAAACGCTTGCAAATGATCGATAAACGCAAGGAACACCCTCGCACTGCCCTACATGATTTTACTTCTTACAATGCTCAAGAGCATGATGTTGACTGAGGTACCAGAATTTTTCCTAAAGCCCGCTTGAAAATGGTCAACACTTTGTGATGACTTTTCCCAGGATTGGAATTTTGTTAGTAGAAGCGAACCGTAGACCTTCCCAGCGGTTTCGAGAAGGGGTATTGGGGGATCATTTCTGGGGTCTTCCCTGTTTCCCTTCTTAAAGATAGGCACCGCCACCGAAGATGTCCATGATGTTGGGATGGAACTTGAATCAATGCATTTTTTGAAGACCAAGCTGCTAAAGTTCGTCCACTGAGTCATATGGTTCTTTAGGTCGACGTTTGTAACCCCGTCTGGACCCGTGGGCTCTTGATGTTTTCAATTTTCGGATTGTTGATTCAATATTTTCCTTATCAGATAGGTCTTCCCAGTGAGTTTTAGGCTTTCCTATTGGTGGGGATAGTTCTTGAGATGAGAGTTGGAATAGAGTTGTAAAGTGGGTTTGCCACGTTGCTTCGCTCACGCTGTTTGTCAAAGTATGTTCGATCTGAGTACCTGAGGTTTTAATTAGTGCCCAGAATTCGCGAGCATTATGCCCTACCACCTGCTTTAGCATATCTTCTGAGTCTTGTTGGTAGAGTCTTACTCGATAGTTTTTGACCCAGGACTTATATTTCTTTGTTTTATCGAGGATCTGGGTTTACAGAGACTTTGATTTTGATTTCCCAGCCTTCCACTTTAGTTGTCTAAGATAGCGTTGTTTTTCGACTAGTAATTTGTTGAATTTATGGGTTTTTGTTTCAGCAGGTTGGTTTGACTTTGAGGGGCCCACTTTGTAAGGTGTTAAGAGTGGTCAGCAATCTATTTGTGATGATGTTTCCCCCACTCTGCTAGGTTCAAACTGTCGTTGAGCGTAAGTTCCTCTATTTCTTTAGCCGTAAGTCTTAGGCAGTTTCTTTGCTTATTACTTTCCATGTTTACCATTGTAATCGGTTTTGTGAGTATTGGTGAGGCCCATGATACTTTCAGAAGGTTATGATCACTGTATTTAGTCTGGATTACCTGAAAAGAGCTGATTAGCTGCAACATAGCTTCGGAAACATAGATGTAATCAATGGTTGCTGCTGAGTTTTCCTTCTCCCACGTCGGGATCTGGTTTGAAGAAAAAAAAGACCTGGTCAATGTCATGAAAATTCGGGGAATCCATTAGATCTTGCCATCGCAGACCACGTTTCTCCGATGGAGTTTTGGCTGTTTTCTCAGTGGAGGTCTGTCTTTTTCTGGTGCATATTGCATTGAGATCGCCACAAATAATGATGTGCGCAACTTGTTTTTCAGCAAATGTTTCATCAATATCGTTTTCTATTGTCGCTAGGAACTTTTTATCGGATATTATTTGTGGGTTCCAGTTTAAAGTACTTATGAATATGTAAGCCAGCAACAGGTGCAATTTGTAAGAAAATACTGGATTGATTGGTGAGGAGGAGAAATGTGTATTTCAATACCATCAGGATTTTTGATTTGATCTGCTGGTGATTAACACGGTGCTAACTTTGGGCACAGCCGCTTAGTAGTAAGAAAGATGGACATTTTGATGGTTTTATCAATTTATGAAGTGGTGGTTCAGGTTATGATGTTTAATATCCAGTTTTTTTGTGACATTCTTTTTGTCAGAAGTAATAGAAAGGAAGACGGCAAACTGTAGAAGGTGGCAGCACATAAGCGATTAACGTACAAACAATGGCATACAAAGAAAGCCGAAACACACAGGGTGAATTTTTATTACGTACAAATATATGCTGTTGGGTCTCCAGCAATACAGAGAGTAAAAACAGGTTATATTAAAGGGCCTCATTTCAAGTTTGGTGGTAACCCACCGGTGCTACTGGTGAGCTGCCGCCAGACTTTTAATACCGTTTCTGCCACCTGAGATTCTGGTGCCACCGGGACATTACAAGTGCTGGCTGCCCATGATATCACGCGGCAGAAATTGTTAGTCCACACGGGAATGGGGACTCAGAAGCACATGCACAGTTAGTAACATAGTAGGAATACACAAGGGTTTTTATTAATATCAACCTTCTGTGTCCTGCGCTGGAAAAAGATGGCGGCTATTCAGTGGAGTAACGAAGTATAACCCCCTACTCCGGTAAGTAATGATCAGTATTCAGGGCTAAAAAAACAGAACCCTACTCCACTGGTGGTATAGCGCCAAAGGTCAATCACGAGTCACACCCGGTAGTTTGTCAGAAATGCCCTTTCTGAGACACGTGTTTCGTCGATAACACTCGCCTTTATCAATCAGGGCTAAGGAAGGTAAACACAAATGTAAAACCATTTAAGATATACGATAGTACACAACATAAGGTTATTGGTTTGATAAGTGTGAACATGACAACAAGCAAATATTATAGTCCAATCAAGAAAAGTACACAAATTACAGAAAACGTAAGTTAAATGTTGCAGACAAATTTTTCACAGAGAGACAAGGAGGGGAGACGGGGAGGATTGGTGTAGGTAACATTTTTTTTGAAAGAAACAAAAACAACCCAAGAACAAAGAGAAAAATGAAATTAATATGCATTAGTTGATCTCAAAAGGTCTTGTTGGGTGAAAATGTTCTGGATTCTGGATATTAAGTCATTGGTAGAATTGAGTTTTACCTAGCGGGTTTCAGTGCTTGTCACTTTAAGAGTTTAAGTTGGTTGTCTTGTTCATGGGATAAATCCCTCCTGTTGAAATGATGGATGCATTAGGTTGTAAATATTACTGGTAGATTAATCAAGTACTATAGTTACTATTTTTGCCATGGTGTGTTTAAAGGTGCAGTGAAGCACGAGTAGCATAGACTTCACACAATGGGAACAGCTGTATGCTGGTATAGTAACGGTCAATACATACTGCAGACAGTATCATGTGCATCTATGCAAAAAACGAAAGGTCCTGGCTGAATCGTGGTCCTCGTTACAAAGTAAGTTTATATTTAACAAGAGTTCAAGGAGAATGTCGCTGATGAACAGCACTAATCGCCCAGTTAGCATTTAGAGGTACGATCTGCCGGGCTTGTCTCATGTATCATGAAGGGTATTAATGGTGAGAGAAAGATTCAACGCGTTTTCGCTTTGTTATTTGTGTTTATTTATCATATCGAGCGTTATGTAGCAGTAACCTATGCGCAGCACTATGTTGGAGTGCGGCGAGCGTCTGCATATATAGTAGAGGACAGGCTAAGTATCGAGCGATGTCAGGGGCTTTGGGCTTACTTTACAAGAGGTGGTCTTGTTCATAAGCGTCGGCATCTGCAGCAGAGAGGCAGACGCCGCGCTTCTGGTATGTAAAGAAGCTAGGTGACCATGGCAACCATAGTCCTTCTTCAAGTTAGTTTAGTGTTTGCTCGAAGCAGTGCGCCATGTTGGAACGGACAAAGGATAAGTGATTCTGATTATGTATATCCAAACAAGCTCAGTTAACATTGTAGCATAGACCCCATGGTACAGTTTCAGGTCAAGGAGCGTGGATATATTTTTCATGCTGATACATATCTCATAAGGTAATCAAGAAATTAATTAATATAATTTCAAGACTAATCCCACCTGATTGGGCACGCAAAAGGTAAATGGCATTCTAAAGAATAACACAATTCCAGGAAATAAAAATGCAGATTGGCAATAATCCCTCGATAGAAAAATGACCGTAAATGTGTCAGTGTTCCTCTTGTATAATGGGATTAGGGGGCTGGTATTTCTCAAGCCAAATAAAAATATTTAGTAACAATATTACACAAGTCTTAGTAGAAGATAGGTTTGGATGTGATTACATTATGCCGATAGAGAGTCTTTACAGGAATGCTCCCATCTCATTATCCGAGTTCAGGGCTCCGAAATGGCATATGGTTCGGGCTTCTGTTTGCCTTTTTGTCTTAGTTCCTGGTTACGCCCTCTTCTGCCTGGACAGACTTTACTTAGACCAATAAATTTGATTTTACTTTTGTCGTCCATTTGGGGGTTTGATTGCCAGTGTAGTGCGAGGGGTAATGTAGAGTCGTGACTGCCAATTGTGGAAAGATGTTCCCGTATCCGTGTCCTGAGTTCACGAATGGTACTTCCTAGGTATATTTTGTGACATGTACATATGATTACGTATACAACATATTTGGATTTACAGTTGATATTGTCTTTGATCCTGGTGGTTGTGCCAAAACTGTCTGTAAATTTAATTGTGGGATCATGTGCATATTTGCACATCGTGCATATCCCACATTTTCTGAATCCTGAGATTTTTGTCCGTAACCATGTTTGTGTTTGCAGTTTATCTTATTCTGGCAACATGGACGGACTAATGCTCGATTTGAGAGTCCTAGCTTTCCGATAGATAATTGTGGGTTGATCACCAATGTACTTACAAATGTGTTCATCTAATTTGAGCAGGTGCCAGTTCTTGCGCAGTGTTGCGCGTAGTGTTGCATTGTTGCTGCAATAGGTAGTGATGAAGTTTACTGTCTCAGGTCTTTTCTCTAAGTCTAGTTCTCTAGGTAGTAGAGTGGATTCTCTAGTTATCTTATGTGCTTTTTCAGATGCTGCTCTGATGTATCTTGTCTTGTATCCTCATGCTCTGAACCTTGTATAAAGAGTTTGACATTCTTGTTCAAAGACCTTGGTCTCAGTACAGTTTCGATGTGCCTTGTTGTATTCGCCATTTGAGATATTGTTCTTCACAGGAATCAAATTATCCGGGCTCAATTGAGCAGTGAATTTAGATTGGGGTTTCATTTAATCCTTGATAAGGCTAATAGGTGTTATATTAAGTTCCTGTAGCGTTTGATGGATGGTATAGGTGGGTGGTTCTTGAAAAGACCTGATAGCAAAAATATTATCAAGGCTCCCAATAGTGATGTCACTTGGAATTGGTTTGGGTTGTGGTTGTTTGGGCTGTGATGCAAAAGTTTCAAAGTATTTTTTCAGTTTTAATTTGTGAACAAATTTGAAAAGGTCTATGTGGCCATCAGTTGTGTCATATTCATATGTGGGTGCAAAGGATAAGCCCTTATTCAGAAGTGAAATTTCATCCTTACTTAGAGAATGGCTTGAGAGGTTGAGCACCAAATTGGTTATTTGTTCCGGCGTGCTGCTTCCCTGGTGTTTGATCGAGTTAGTCGTCCTTCGTTTGTTTCGCCTAGATTGGCTGCATTTCCCCCACCTTCCTCTTCGCCTGGTGTGAAGGTTTTCTTGTTGGTTTGAACCGGTAGTTGAAACCGGACCTGTTTGGTGAGGTTGGCGTTGCGAGTTCCTTTTATATCTGCGAATTTGGTTGAGGAAGACTTGTTGATTAGTAGGTGATTGATCTGTAGTCTTTACTACCTGGTCTTTTTCTGTATCAGATTAAACTTCAGAGCTATCGGCGAGGTATTTGGAGTGCTGCTTCTTGAGAGAGGTTTGTTAAATTGATTGTATTTGTCTTGGAAAGTATATACACGATCGTCACGATAGTCTCTCTCATCCCTTAGGTATTTTCTAAGTTTGCAAATTTTAATTTCTTCTTAATAGTCTCTTAGTATTTCATTTGTGCAAAGTTCCGTTCTTTTGTTGCTTTGAGTGCTTGCGCATTAGTTATCTCCTTCTTCAGATCTTCAATTGATTCGGTTGCTCTCTTGTGCTCACGAGTAGCATGCTCCACCAACAGTTCTAACATGGTTTTGGAGCTATGATTCAAGTTTCGTTCCCACAGATCAGCCAAGTCCTTGTCTTCATCTTTAGTAAAGTCTGGGAATATTAGGATACGTAATCCTCTCGGAATTTGGTTGTTGGTTAAATCATTTTGAAGAGATATCATTTCCCAGTATTTATCAATTTCCTTTCTGGAAGCTCTTTTGAGTTTGACAAATTTGTACCTGAGATCTTCTTTCTTGGGATTGATATTTTTAAAGGCATGTACAATGTTTCCTCTGGGTGCAAAAAGATTGGTGGCATCTTCTTCACAGTTTTTGAGATACTCAACCATTTAGGCAATACGTCGTATGAATATCATGTAATGAGGCAAGCAGGACTGTTGATATATAGTCAAATGGTAGGAATACACAGGGGTTCTTCTTAATATCAACCTTCTGTGTCCTGAGCTGGAAAAAAGATGGCAGCTATTCAGTGAAGTAACGAAGTATAACCCCCTACTCCGGTAAGTAATGATCAGTATTCAGGGCTCAAAAAACAGAACCCTACTCCACTGGTGGTATAGCGCCAAAGGTCTGTACAGGAGGACAAGATATCCACTGACGGGCCCATAGGTCAGTGGTCACCCTCTAGTACTTGTAAGACAAGATAGCTGCACCACGTGAGGGATGGGGGTGCAGGATTCATTTACTCCAACACGATTCAAAAATGAGGACAGTAGTTTGTCAAAGGGAAGTCTGTTTAATGACAAGTACATCAAACAGGGAAGCAGTTAGGAATCAGCATTGTTGCGACCACCCATCTCGCTCTGACTTCCTCGAACTTCAGTTGAACAGCAATTCTTATAGGCAATATTCGTCATCATTGACGTCTAATTCTACAAAACTCGACATGCAATATAATTGGTTAGGAAAGGTAACTTAAGGCTAGGTGTTATATCTGTATATGATAATAGAGCATGAGGATTGGATAATTCTTACCGGGTGGGCGTCTACACCCCTCCCTCTACATCACACATGATAGACATCACTACAAGTACGACGTCTCATTGGTTCTATGATATATAGGACCCTAGATAACTTGGTTCATTGTGATTGGGCAGGTTAAACCCCTATACATAAATTTACACTTTTAATTAGCAGCATGCAGAATGGATACCCAGGTGCCTGGTGTCCCAAGTTTCACCCTGCCTCCCTTCCATCAATCAGTATCTTGGGGCTATGTGTCAATTAGCTGGCTGGGCATGGTCTCGAAACTGCAGCCTCTTATCTGGAGAAGTTATGGCACCCTTGGATCTGGGTGACATCAGACGTTGGTAATTCTTTGCGCCCGTCTTGGTCACATGTCCGTTCCCCATGAATCTGCTTCAGTTTCCAGCTTTTAGTGTATTTAATTCTGTTTTCGGCCTCGCCACCTGCATGGGCCTCCCTTATTTCGACCTTAATGGGGCAGGCTGGTATGCTCTGAAGTTTGAGTCTTGTTACCTGATGCTCTCCTCCCTTTCTCTGGATGACCTCGATTTCCTAGGCATGAGCCGCTCTTTGTTGAGTTTCGATTCCACTCCTTCTCTCGACTCTGGCTGGGGTATATGAAACTTGACCTGTTAGGCCTCTGGCAGCCTGGGTACATTTCTGCTTTACAAAATGGAGTCGCACTTGTATAGCGTGCCTTCCCGCTCTACTCTTCTACTAAGCATTGCAAGCAGTATCATTTTCTTTAGCTTCTTGCGTTCCAAGCCTATTTACACACGTATAACTGGTCGGTTGCTTCAATCTTGTGTCGTACCAACGTTTCCTCACATTTTAACATCGTCTCTTCTCTGTGTCCATTACATTTATTTTCGTAGCGACTATCTTCGATGGTTGTTTTCGTTCATTTGCGAATCTGTCCAGGCCCTTGTGTCATATCCACTGGCCTTCCATTAAGGCTCTTTGGGTCTCTTCATGGACCGTCTGTAGGTACTCTTCGTTTCGTATCAGCGGCTGCTACGGCTGTCTGATAGGGTACTGTGCTGCCCAGGGTTGTCTGGTTATGGGCGCTTCAACAGGTATGGATCTTCTGATGTACACTGGGCAGAGCCCCAGTGCAGCTCTTTGTTGGTTCATTTGTTCCTCATATGTCACATACCCTGGTGAGTACTCTCCTGGTACCTCGAAATGAAGGGCAGGGGTGCAGGCCATGTCTGGGACCTCCTCTACTCTCCCCCCTCTGGTAGGTTCATCGACCACTTCTGCGATCTCTTTTGCATTTATTTCCTTTGATTCTTCAGTGTCATGTTCATCGTCTTCAGGGTTTGTACATGATGGTGTGAATGTGTGAGTCTTCGGGATCCATATTTTTACCACCCCTTTCAAACTCCCTGCTGTTTTCACATTTTCATCTTTGTTCCAGGTCATTAGCTGGCATTGTCCATTTGGGCTGCCGTAGATCCATTTTCCTTCATACCTTCTTCGTTTCTTAGGATACGTGAACCTTGTTCCTTCTGGCGCAAATTTGCTGGCCTTCACAAAGTCTCTTATTTCTTCATCAGTCAGGTCTCTGGGCTTCCACCCTTGCTTGACATCCGAGCCTTCTCAGAGTTTTCCCCCTTACTCTTACCTTGTGTTCCTACAACGCATCTGTTAACACGCATTTGCGTATCCTCTTCTACACCTTCTGGAAAGACTGGATACGCCATTTACATCTCACGAAGTCGACTGCATTTAAGAACCGCAGTTTAACATCGTTGCAGGGTTTTTCAGCCTTGCTTTTCCCTGGTCGTGGGGCGGTCCCCCTGGAGGTCCCCACTGCCGGGCCGGCTGCTAGTAGGCAGGGTGGCCTCCGGCAGGGCTCTTCCTAAGACTCGTCCAAAAAAGCCGCTGCACGCCTGGAGAAGCTGGAGGGAGATATCTTCAGAAGACTCATCCGAGGAATCACGGACAGGTGAGGAGGAAGGGGAATCTGGGTCAGAAGAATTGTTCTTGGATAGTTTACCCCACATTCCTGAGACCAATTTGGATGTGTGGCAAGAGCATTGTGGTGAACACTGTTGAGGTGAGACTGAACAGCCTGTGTTCGTATGGGGTTGCATGGAATGCCTCTTCTGATTTGGTAGAAAATTAATTTTCTCTCTTCATCCTGGATACCAATTCCACAGATCTCCTTCTCCTTAGATGAGCATCTGCTTTCCGGAAACTGTCCAAGTTTAGGCCATTCTTAGGGATCACCAGCACAGAAACGTGGACGTTCGCTATCGTGCATATACCTCCCCAGTTTTTCAGAAGTCTTATGTATGCTTTGGATCTGCATGCCTAATAATAATCCATGATTACCTCGGTTCCTTGTGTCATTCCTGGGGCTTCAAAGATTTGCCCGCAGTTTACATTCTCTCCCATCTTCCTCGTGCCATTACTTCTGAAGCATAGTTTTGGGCTTTCCAGTAGTACTATCTGCAGGGGTCCTCCTCTGTCTTCGACCCATGTTAGCAGCTTTACCAGTTTTGGCCATAGTGGTTTGCATAACCTCTGCAAATTCTCTATTGCTTCTCGGCAGGCTCCAAAGACCACCCAAGCTTGACAGATTACTACTCCTTCTTCCCATCCATCCTGTGCCCCAAATCTGAATTTGGCCTCTGTTCTTCCAAATTTGAGCTTCTTCTGCAGTTTTTCCTTGAACTGTCAGTCTTGGGTTTATTTCCCATTTTATCCCTGATCCTTTGACGCCAGGGTTCTCGTACCTGATCACGTGATTCCTTGTGTGCGCCCTGTTTCTTGTTTTAATGTCCTGGGCGTAGCCATCTTCGTCCGGGTAATCTTTTTCATTGGTCCATATCAACGAGGCGTCTCTTCCCATAAATTTTCCTCTGGTGATGCACATTGCTACATGCTACATGTGACATGCAGTGTGCTGTGGGTACATCAATTTCTACAGCCACGAAGATCTTGAATTTTCCCATGCTATATGGTAGGAGTGCACAGACGAAGCATTCTCCTTCTGACTGCCTACGTCCTACTTCCTTCATGTGCTGGTACCATATGTTATTTCCGAGATGGGCTATGCTGTCCAGGTAATCGTTAAGTTCATTGTTATCTTCATATGGACTTCTCTTGATTCTCAGCGTTCTTCTGTAGTTTGCTATCACTATGTCTTTAGAAGCATCTGTGCTGCTTTTCCACTCAATGCGTCTTCGTAGAGCGGGCTGCCTTGGCTGTATCGCAGTGGTAGGAGAAGGTTTTTTGTTTCTTTTCCTTTCCTCTTGTAATCTTCCATGGAGGTTCTCTAACTGCCGTTGGCTCACCAACTCACAAACGCGTGGATGTGTCGTAGGTCTGGTGCTTGTTCCTTGCGTCCGAGCTGGCGTGCTTGTAGTTATAGTCTCTGCAGTTCTATTTTTCAGCTCTTTGTGCAGTTTCTTTGCTCTGATTATAAATGGGAACAAATAATCTATCAGCATTTGTGTTTTCTCTGTGAGTTCCTTTGTGGCTACTTCTGTTCTTTCGAGGGATTTTGCTATGCCCTCTCTCTCGGGTTTCTCACTTGACTTCTCTTGGTTAGTTCCACTATTTTCTGGAACTGATTGTTTGGCAGGCTGTCTCCCCTTCACTGCTGCCTTTGTTGGACGCCCTGTAGCCATAGACGCTTGCCCTTGTCTGTGTGCATTCTGTGTGTGGGTGTGTGCAGTGGTCAGTGCAGCATTTTCATTCATTCTGTGATGACCCTGTCTCCAGATTTTCTCGTCATTCGTTACCACAATTGTGTCTGAATCACTGCTAATTATATTTAATTTTAGTGCGTTGACTTTACCATCAGGTTTTCTTGGGACTGGGATAACTATATAGGGTCTGGGTGCTTTCGTAGGCCCAAGACGTTCATAATCTGATGAGTGCACTGAGATTGGGACACTTTGCGCACCAATAAAGAAAGCAGTTCTGATAGTCAACGATAGAAAGACAATGATAATTACTACGCATATACACATAATAGACTTATAGGACATCTGGCAGCATTTCCTTCCAGGGAAGCGAGGGCACCCCTGTGCTGGTGGTAAAACCAGGTTACTGTTCTGTGCCCCCATTTCAAACAAGTCCATAGTCAGTTACTTCAAAATAGGTAGCAAGCGCTCCTCTCCAGAAAGAACATGCCATGATAACCTATCCTGAGATGAGAGTTTGCAGCACACAACTTTTGCTCACTGTACCATTCACAGATCGGAAATATCTATTTGCATATCAGTCTTTGTCCCGCCCACATGGGCAGTCCAGCACCGAAATGCTATGGCAATTCCTCTCTGAACAAGAGTACCAGCAGCAACCCCATACACGTGTTTCAGCCTTGTTGGGCCTCATCAGTGAAGTGAAGCTGTGCCTCTCTGGGCACAGTGAGCAGGGAGTCCATGTCTGGTTGCCCCCAGTAAGTTATTTATTCTTCTTTTTGCTCTGATCTCGTAGCTCAAGTGTTTATTACTACTAAAGTGATGAGTGCTTTTCGTGAGTTCCACCTCTTGCGGGTGCTGTCGGTAATCCCTGGGTATGTAGTACAGTTCCTGTGCTAGACTATGGAAAAGGGTTAGACTAGCAACTTTGATACATCACATTCATAATGCACATTTACTGTAGGTAAAGACCCAGTGCATTACTCGAATTTGCCTTGGTCCTGAAGAAATGCTGGAACCTGTTCAATGTGAAGGAATGAAAAGATTGGACTGCTAAAAAATCACACAAAAATAAAACGTAGTAAAAATAAAAATAAAAATAAAATGAACATGAAAAATAAAAAATAAAAATAAAAATAAGGAAAAGTAGAGGAAAAAGTACAAAGAAAAAATAAGATGGTGTAGTTCTTGTCTTTGCTCTCCTCGATCTGTCCTGTGGCAGAGAATTGAAGAACTGTGTCTCTGTCCTCGGTTTGTTCCACGTCGAAAGATAAAGCACTGTCTCTCTGTCTCCACGATCTGTCCCAAGGCGGAAGATAAAGCACTGTCTCTCTGTCTCCACGATCTGTCCCACAGCGGAAAGTCTCACTGGAACCTCCTAAGGTATTCTCGCTGTAAGTTAGATAGCTCCACCTGGAGCATTATGGCATGGAGGAGTGTACCCATGTGTGGGCCGTTGGCCGGATCTCTAAGGAAGGTGTTGACGTCAACATCTGCAGGCCTCCCCACCATTTCCAGATAGTCTGTGACTAGTTTAAGCAGGAAGTTGTGTTCCAGCCGGGTGTCTTTGGGTGACAGGGACATTTGTCCTGTTTGGCTGGGTCCTGGTCATTAGCTTTTCTTTTGATTCGCACAGTCTCTGCACCTTCCTGTTGCGTGGACTACCACAAAGTGATTTAGTTTAGTCCACAGCTGGTTCAACTGAGCTAGGTTTTTGGGTCTCTGCTGAAAGTGCGTGTGTCAGTTGTTCTCCCGACAAGTCCTGGGCATTTCTTGATTATTTGAAAGAACAAATTAAATGTGAGTTCATCAATGTCTACTGGCAGTGGAAGCATTTGTGTCCTCTTCTCTGTGCTCGGGTAGCTCGGCGAAGGCTTCCGTGATGACAGTCAGCAGTTGCCAAATTACCTTCTTGTTCGCAGGATCTTGAATAAAGTCTGTGACACGGGTTTCTCTCCCTATGAGTGTCGGGTATGATATCATCACCAGTTGAAAATAGGTTAACACATCCCAATTGAGGCTTCTGCTAGGGGATACCATTAGATCTGTGAGCACAGTCTTGATACTAGGTGCTTCAGGATATTATGTTACATTCTCTGCAATGCAGCTTATTTACAGTCTATTAGAGTTCTTGGTTCTTTGTACTACTTGAGCATGACGTTATTTCAAAGGTTTGTTTCGTCAGCGTTAGTGTGGCTTTGTGCATGCAGTTCTCTCCTTTATCCTGCAACTGTGGTGCACAGAGTGTCAGTATTATTGTTCTTTATCACCTTTCTCTGGTTTGGGGAAATGTTCTTATTTAAAAGTCACAAATTAAAATGGAGTTCTTTGTCATTGTTTTGCTGTTCATGGGTCCTTCTTCCTCGCCATAGATCTTGTCTGCACGTGCTGAGGTTCTTCCCCGTTGTCTGTAGTTTCTTCACGGCTAGATGCAGCTAGAGGGCTTTCTCCTATAAAAGTTTTAATGTCATTCAGGAAGAGCCATGCCCTTCTGCCCTGCCCTGGACTTTGACGGCTGAAGGAGTGCAGTCCTCTACGATGAAAGGGCCATTGAATCGTGGCTCATCCACCTTTTCCTTGTAAAGTTCCTTATGAGAGCAGCGTCACCAGGGAAGATGGGTAGCGCACATAAACCTTGCGCGGAGTCTGGTTCAGCATTTCCTGTTGCATTTTGTACTGTGCTGCACCCTTTTCGCCGTTGCTGCAGCTGGCCTGAAATGACAGAGACGCTGGATGTCATACAATTCAAGTACTCCTGCATCTCTGTCCCCAAGACCTCACTTGTTGGCTGGACATCACATCTAGCTCTATCTTGGGGGGTAAGAGGGGTCCTCATCCTTCTGCCTGTGACTATCTCATTCGGCGTGAGATGATGGTCGGAGCCTGGTTGGTTACGAAGTGCATACAATGCCAGTGGTAGACAGTGCAACCATCCCTTTTTTAATGAGAGTTTCAGCTTGGCTATCCTCTCCTTTAACAAGCCGTTGAGCCGTTCACATATGCCATTCCCCTCTGGATGATACGCCAACAAAACTTGTGCTTTATACCAAGCAACAAGATGATCTGTTTGAAAACTGCTTTAACAAAGTGAGCCCCATTGTCTGACCTCATTACCTCGCACACCCCCCATCTAGGGAACACCTCCCTCACCAGAAATGTTGCAGCACAGGTAGGGTCTGGGTGTGTGCAGGGACCTGCTTCTATCCATCTAGAGAATGGACACACCACAACAATTAAATATCTGTACCCATTGCATACTTGAATCATGTCGATGTAATCGATATGCAAGTGCTGGAATGGTCCATTTGGCCGGGGGATAACTCCTCTCACTACTTTTAATGTGTGCCCAGCAGTGAACTGTTGGCAGGTAATGCAGTTCACCATGAAAAATGCAATGTGCGCTGCTAAATTCGGTGTAAACCAGTCTTCTGCGAGCGTTGCAGCGAGAATTTCTTTTGTCATATGTATAGGGTAGTGTAACTGCTCCAATGCTACCTTCAGCAGAGCGACAGGCATCACTGGTTTACCAGTGCTGTCTTGCCTCCACAATCCGTCAGAGGGGTTTAAGGAACACTCTCGACGCTTCCACAAATTATTATCCTCCTGAGGTGCCTCCCCTTGTATTTCCATTAGCTGAGTCTGTCCCACGTTGCTATAGGCCTCTGATGGGGCTTGTGCTACCATCATACACTCATGGGTACGTGCCACCTCCACATCCATGATTGTTTCATCCTTGGATGCCATGCGCTTGGCTTCTGTGTCTGCTTCATGATTTCCACGTGACACGAAATCTGTCCCTTTGGTGTGGGCGGCACATTTCACAACCGCTATGCCCACTGGGAGCTGTAGTGCTTTTATCAACCTGTCCAATAAGGCTGCATGTTGCACTGGCGTGCCGTCCGCTCGGAGGTAGCCCCTCCTTTTCCAGTGTGCTAAGACTGCGTGCACGGTAGATGTCACATAGGCAGAGTCACTGTACACCATTACTTCCTGGTCTGCATGTTTCTCAATGGCGAGTATCAGTGCCAATAGTTCTGCAGCGTGCGCAGAATAGTGAGATGGTATTCTTGCACTGACGAGTACCTGGAACTCTCCATTCGCTAGATGTTTTATCACGGCCACGCCTGTGTATCTTTGTCCATCTTCTTGGTCGATTCTTGATGAGCCGTCAATAAACACGATCTCACCACCTGCCAGGGCATTTTCCTTTACCCTGGGGATTTCATCATAGAATTCCTCATAATTTGCGCAGTCATGGACAGGTTCTCCCTCTGCGACCGGCTCAGCTATGAACGTAGCTGGATTCACAGTTTTACATCGCACTATTTTGATCGATGGGTTAGAGATAATCACTTCATATGCGGATGCTCTCTGAGATGTCATCGTGCCCTTTGGTTTTTCTAATATGGCGAATAACGAGTGCTCAACGTACAATGTCATGGAGCACCCCATCACAATGGATGACGCCTTTTCAATGGCGAACGCGGCAGCAGCTAGATTTTGTTAGCATGGGAAGTGGCCCTTCATGACCGGGTCCAGACTCCCGCTGTAATATGCTAGGGGCTTATACCCCATTGAGGTTTGCTGCATGAGCACTGCCGTCATAAAATTACCATCGGTGTGAGAACAGGTAGAATTCCTCTGCGTAATTAGGAATCCCGAGAACTGGGGCCTTACAAATCACCCCCTTTGAGTTCTGCAAACCCCTTTTCCATTGCCTCAGTCCATTCAATTTTTTTCCCTTGTCGTCTGGGCCTTCCTTAGGGCCTGAAGCAAGGGCTTGGTATATGAGCTATAGTCGAAGACCCATGCTCTGACATAATTGCACAGGCCTAAGAAGCTTTGCATTTGTTTTATCGTGAGCGGTTTAGCCGTGTTCATGATCGCTTCAGCCCTTTCTGGGGTTACCTTTTTCCCTTCGTGTACGATTATCTGGGCTATTTACAGCACCTCTTGCTGACAGTATTGTAGCTTTTCCTTGTCAACTTTATATCCTTTCTCAGCCAGGATAGTCAATAGCTGGACAGAGTCACACCTGCATTGTTCCTCAGTGACGCTGCAGATCAGAATGTCATCTACATACTGCAAAACAACACTGTCTACTGCAAAATTGCTTAGGTCCATCTGCAGGACTTTGTTGAAAATGGATGGAGACTCACGGTACCCCTGTGGCAGCCTCGTGCTTTTCAGACACATTTGCCTGAAAGTAAATGACTTCAGGTCTTGTGAGTCACAGTGAAACGGGATTGAGAAAAAAGCATTTTTCAAGTCAATCACCGTGAAATATTTCGCTTTAGTGGGCATTTTGCATAGAATTGTGGATGGATTAGGGACTAGAGGGAACGCTGCTTCAACTATATCGTTTAATGCTCTCAAATCTTGGATTAAACGCCAAGACCCTCCTTTTGATTTCTTGACAGGGTAAATCGCTGTGTTGCAAGGTGATTTTGCTCCATCATGGCGGAAATTGTCTTTGCGATCCCTTCATCTGCCTCTCTGGACATGGGATATTGTCGCGCTCGTGGTAAAATTGCTCCTGGTTTCAGTTTAATTTTCACTTCACCTGCCCCCTTCAGGAGGCCTACGTCATAGGGCCCTGTAGTCCATGATGTGACAGGCACTTGGGCCATGTCATCTTCGAAGAATTCTGGACGTATCAGTGCCAGGATCATTCTCTGTGGCACCTCCCGTTTGATCATTTTGATCCAAAATATGAGACTCACTTCCACCCTTGTCTCTTCTAGGTCAGGGTGTTCTTCGAACAGATCGTCATCAGTGACGTCAATAACTTGATACCCTTCTTCGATAACAATAATCGCACCCCATTGTCTGCCTTCGTCGTCATATCCTTCGACCAATACCACTTTCCCTCGCACTGCAGCAGATTGTATCATTAAGGAAAATACTTGTCCCTCTTCGTGCATAGGTATTCTGGGTCTGAATAGAAACTCATCAGGTGTCCTCATAGTTCTATCTGCGAGGCCTGGCAATCCCACCATGATCACACGCACGCCATATGCGAAGACTTCTGGCTCTAATGGTATAGCTGTCATGGCTATACGTCCTGAGTATGCTCTGATCATTTCGCACACGTTCGAATAATGCATTCCAGGAGTGGAGCATGCTATACCATTCTCGGTAAACGAGATTGTCAAATTCAACTTAGTCATTAAGTCTCGATCCAGGATGTTTACTGGGGTCTGACGTGAGACAGGGACAGGGAGCGTGTCTGTAAAGGGAACTCTACTGTGAGCTCCCGTGAAACTCTGAGTATCTATGGCCTCGCCGGACAAGGAAAACTTGCCTTCTCGTATGCACGAGCGTGTCGTACCCATGTCTACTAAGAAGGAATATTCTTTACCCCCTATGACGACATTCACCCTAGGTTCCCTATTAGGGTCTGGTGTCACTGATAGGATAGAACACATCAGAGTCCCCCGTGAGCTGTCCTATTTCATATATAAATTTGGCCCATTGTATACTTGCTGATTTCCCCCATTCCCAGGGTTGACTCCCCCTCCGGAGCTAGTGCCCTGTGACATTTGCGGTGGTGCCTGCTGGGATTGTCCCTGCGGTGCGTTCCCCATGCTCGAGGGTTGAACCACTTGTTGCACACCATGCTGCAAGCCTGATGCCTGCTGCTGTGCTGTGTGATTTTGTGCACTGCCCTGCTGCGGGACGGCATGCTGATTCATCATGCCTGCTCCCATCCCTTGGATATTTTGTCACATATTTTGGCTTCTGCACACGCGCGCCACATGCCCTGTCATTCCACACAGCCAACACACTGGTGGTGGTCCGCCATCAGTCCATCTGGCGTAGCTGGACTGCCCATCTGCGCATTCTGAAAGCCACTTTGATTATTCTGAAAGCCCCCTGTTACCCTCAAAACCCACCCTGATTACTCTGCCATCCTCTTCCTCCAAAACCCCTTCCCCTTGGGTAAAATCCCACGCTACCTTGGTAATTCTGGGATGGGTAAGCTACTGATTGCATGCTTGGTTCAGCTGGGCTTGTCAGCATGGCTCCCTCAAGAGCATACTTTGATAGTTTCTTTTGCACCAGCCTTGCCTCCTCACCCTTATGAGTTGCCCCCTTCTTCCGGTTCTTTTCTTGCAACAATCTGTAGTAGTGTGCAATTGTCAACTGTATTTCGGCCCATGGTTTTGCTTCTACTCCTACCAATTTTTTGAGCTGCTTCTGCACCGGTTCGGCAACCCCTGGCATAATATGTGGTAGAATACAAGGATAGATTTCGTCCAAGACTCATGCGTTTCGAGCACCCACGCGTCTTGGAAATTCTGGATATAAATCAACAGACCCTCTGACTCTTTCATTTTCCGAGTCATTATGGGCCTCATTACGACCCAGGCGGTAAGTTACCGCCTGGGCCGTGACTTTACCACCATGGCGTAAACTACGTTTACGCCATGGTGGTTGGCGGATTTACCGCCCCATTCCGACCTTGGCGGGGCGGTAAGTCCCCAATCCCCATTTACCCTTCCCCATTCCCATTTTTGCCCCATAGGGCATAATGGGAGTGGGGAAGGCGTTAATTACGCCACCGTAAATTACGGTGGCGTAATTAACTCCATGGTCCCTTAGCGCCATGGATTTTAACACCTGCTAAAAGCAGGTGTTAAAAGCACCATGGCGCTAGGGGACCTCGTAATTGGCGGTAAGGGGTCGGCGCAGCTAACGCTGGCGTAAACCCCTTACCGCCAGGGTCGTAATGAGGCCCTATAGCTCCCATATTGAAGTGTCTGGATACAGCGTTCGCAGCGCTTTCCACACCGCTGCTCTACAATTATTAAATGGCGCTCCATCATGGGAGGTGTCAATTATGGTTACCCGAGGGTAGCCTGCCCGTTTCCATACATCGTCTGCTCTTTCACCAAGTATGGCGATTAGGAGGCCCTTAATGTCACCTATAGCTAAGGTGACACCCCCCGTCATTTTCTCTAACTCATGTATCCACTTTCTGGCTCCCGATGTCAGCATTGGAAGCTTATTTTTAAGGTTCTCTCAGGTCCATGTGTGGCCATGGAATATATTGTGGTCTTGCTCCCCCCTTTTCTAGCAGCGGGAATTGGAATGCGCAGTCTTCCTTCTCCTTCCCCATAGCTCCTCTGTCTACCGCTGGGGTGGCATTCCCACCTTGCTGTCTTCCTGGCAATGCCCTTAATCTGTCTGCATAGGTAGGTGCTGACCCCCCCCTCTGACCGTGGGGTGTTCCTTTATGTCGCCGGACTGCGCGGCAGACTTCGGTGTCCTAATTGCGGACTCGCTAGCATCTGACCATCGCACCCCTCGGTTCCCTGGGAGCCGTTTTTCGCACCGTCTCCCTTCCTCGTGTGCCATATCCTCCATTTCCCCACCGGAGTCAGATTCTAGATACTCCCACTTTACACAACTCCTTCCATCTTCTTCATTCTGCCCAATCTCCAGGGGGAGTAGGGGACTGTCAAGAGACAGTCCCCTGCTCCCACTACTTCAGGTGACATCCTCAGTGTCATATAGCTGAGTGCTCTCCAGGCTCTCCCTTGGGATATTTGCTCCAACCCCATCTCAACATATATTTTATCGATCATCTCCCCGATACTTCGGGTGTCGAAGTCATCTTCAATATTTGTCCCACTTATTCCTTGCACCGATTTGTGTGCAGAAAAGAATCCTTCTATGTCTTCCATTCTACAACAGGATTGGGTTTTTTAACTTCCCGCTCCAAATATTCTAGATCTCGTGCCCTCTGTCTGCGTTTACGTTCCATTTCCTCATTTATTTTGTTGCGCTTCCTCGCTTCTTCTCTAGCCTTATCCACTTCCCGCATCCTTTCGTTTCTACGTTCCTTTGCTCTTCTGATTTCCTCATCTTCTCTTCTCTTCACTTTCTTCTCATGTGCTCTTTGCTCTTCTTCCGACCTTTGCTTATTATGTTTGTACTGGTTGTAGGCTGCCTTCTGGTTGCGATCGAGCTGTTTCTCTTGCTCTTCGCGAGATAGTTGTTCTCACTTTAGCCTATCCTTCCTTCTTGTCCTTTCATCCCTTACTTCCATCTCTTTTTCTCTCTCTCTCCGTTGCGTTTCATCAGACCTCTCTCTTGGCCTTATATCATCACTTCCTTTTCCATCCAACTTCAGCAATATCTGACCGCCCATCCATTCGTCTTTCGCGAATGCTATC
Organism: Ambystoma mexicanum; assembly: GCF_040938575.1. NCBI lineage: Eukaryota > Metazoa > Chordata > Amphibia > Caudata > Ambystomatidae > Ambystoma > Ambystoma mexicanum. The sequence goes on from NC_090921.1 coordinate 1,089,002,633, forward strand.
TCATCAATTCTACCTTCATTTCCCTTTCGTTTACTTCCCTCTCTCTCCTTATCAGGAGGTGCACAACTCCGTGCCCGATCTTTTCCTTCATCTTCGCGTCTCTCCTTGTCCCTCAAGACTGCAGAGGCAATATTGTTTTCCAGTTCCCTTCCCTTATTGTCGTCACTACTGTATGTAGGCAACTCATATGCAGGGTTGCTGTACCCCGTGGCTGCCTTAAATTCTCTTAGCGGGTAAAGCCCCTCTATCTTACTCCCTTCAATGACTGGCTCGGGCGGGGCTGGTGGCGCGGTAGGCGTCTCACCCCCCTCCATACATACATTTAGTATCCAGTCTGTGGGTGGTTCTTCCACCTTCGTCTCTTCAAAAATCTTCCACAATTTTAGAACAGCAAGACGTTTCTCTAGCTTCTTGCCCGTATATGTGGCATGTAGAAAAGTCGTCATATGTTGTAAGGCGCCTTTAGATAGGGACCCATTCTGTGGCCAAGGCATAAACATATTGTGGGCAGTACCCTTAACCCACTCTGCGCTATACTTTTTTAGTTTAGGAGCATGCTTTGGTAGTTGCATGCACAGATGCGCAAGTGGGGTGACCTCCTTCATTTTCGATTCCGTGACCAACAATATTTATAAAGTTTGTTATCCTTCTACTATTATGAGCGAGCACCAGATACGCAAGCTCCAATCCAATCTTTTCCCAGCAAATTTTTTTACTATCAATTAACTCAAAACCATCAATTCATTGGCGATTCCTTCTCAGTCACAGTATTGCGTAAAACCAAATTTCATTTCGAACAATCAACGGTATAGTTCTATTACATTTGACGTACAACAGAACACATATGACAGACACTTGACAGACTAGACAGACACCAGCTGGTCATACATATGTCTTCTAATCAATACCCCGTCATGGAGTTTAAACAAACTCCTTTGATGTGTCTTTAAACGTCACCGTAGTCTAATTGTCCCTTATTATATGGGCTATGAGTTCATGTTTCTTCTGACCGCTGTATTAAAGCGCAGGAACAAGGCGAATCCTTATGTTTTTATCTCAGGTGCCCCCCTGGTAATCGTTCGTTTTTATCTCAGGTGTCCCCCTGGAACCCTTTGTTTTTCTCTCGGGTGTCCCCTCGGTATCCACTCTTTATCTCTTATGCTCGAGTCATTACCCCCTATATATATATATATATATACAGTCTTCTCTACTTCTGCCTATTTTAATTTTTTTCTCTGATAACCTCTGTTACCTTTCTTTTTTTTTTTACTTTTGTTTATTGGCAGAAAGTTAAGACAGGTATAGCACATGTTGTATAGAGGTAAACAGAACCCATAACATCACATTTAGGCATTGTATCATACATTTTCCCAGGATCACGCTAAATAGGGAGGGGGGAAGGAGTATTAACAACAAGAGGGAGTGAGAGTTGCTCTATACTTATGATGCATCTGGAGGGTCTGGTGGGGGGGGTGGAACTCCACTCCAACTCGTCTTTGTTGTTCAGATAGCTGCAGAATTCGGTCCATACATTTTTGGGGCAGGAAGACATAGGTAAGGATCCAATATACTCTTCTTCACACATTTATATCCAGGTGAGTGCTCTCAAAAACATCTCAAGGGTGGGGGGGAGCAGCGCTTCCAACATTGAATTATACATCTTTTAGCGACAATAGCACTTATATTCAAAAACCTTGACATTTTCTTTGCATTTTCTCCAACCCATATCCCAAACAATAGAGCCAGTGGATCAAGGTCAACTGGAGACCCAATTATCTCTGGGAGCGCTCTCACTACCTCTGTCCAAAACACACTCATCGCAGTACAGGACCAAAACATATGTATATGATCCGCTTCTTCCAATTTACATTTCGGACATGTGTGTGTCGGGGTGGTGTGAATTTTGCCACTCTTTGCTGTGTATAATACAGTCTGTTGAGGAGCTTATACTGTATACAACGAAATCTAGCGCTAAGGGAGACTTTGCGCGTGTGAGCACACATTTTGTTCCAAATTACATCAGTGAATTCCCGACCCAGCTCACTATCCCTTGCCTCTCGTGGTTTAAGGGACATATTCTCTAGTTTTTCTAGCTGCATTCTATATAGAGAAGATACTATACCCCTGCCACCTGCAGAATTTGCTATGTATTGAAGTTCGGGCGAGTCAGGGGGCTCGTCTGGGTATGAGGGCCACATTGCACGGACCGCCGCTCTCAGCCTGAAGTACTGTAGCAGCTCAAGCGCTGAGTTGGAGTGTTCGGGCCGCCACGTCTGGGGGGTGATGAATTTACCTTCAGGGTATAGATCAGTTAGTGCTTGATATCCCAGGTTTTCCCAGTGTTGAAGGAAATCCTGGTCGTGCGTGGGGGAAAGGCCTGGGAATTGCTGCATGGGAAGCCACTTATAATATGGACGATTCTCATGTTCGGGGTTCAGAATCCTATTCCATGCTCTAATTGTGGTAGCTACAGGGTCTGCCGGGGCGTCTGACTGGAACGTGCGGTGTAGTATTAAGGTCATGATATTAATCCCATTGCCTGCCAGCTTCTCTAATTTGAGATGAGGGGGCCGGTTCGAGTGTGCGTACCAGTGTGTGGCGTGTTGGGCCTGTCCCGCAATCCAGTATATTGTTAGGTCTGGGGCTGCGAAGCCCCCTTTCTCGTAAGGTAGGGTCATGTGTTGCCACTTCTTGCTGACAGCACCGGAATGCCAGACAAATTGGGCGCATGCTGAGTGGAGCCTCTTGAAGTATTGATTCCCGGGCCACACTGGTACACTAGCAAAGATATAAAGAAGCTTGGGAACCGCTATCATTTTTACCAGTGACAGTCTGCCTGCCAGCGACAGTGGGAGGCTGCGCCATCTAAGCATCTTGGATTCGATGAGCTGTGCTGCTGTCTCATAGTTATCCGTCAATAGGGAGGCTTTGGTTAGTGACATTTGTACCCCTAGGTACTTGATGCCCGCAGGGGACCAGCACAGGGGAAATTCACAGGACGGTTGTTGGGTTGCCGTAGTGAGGGGAAATATTTCAGATTTAGAGTAGTTGATGATGAAGCCAGAGTACGTGCCAATTTTGGTTATGTCACGGATGATAGGGTCTAGATATGTGGAGGGGTTTCTAACATATAGGAGTACATCATCCGCGTACAGTGAGATGATTTCTGGCGTATCTTGTAATCGAATACCTTTATGGGTGTGTCTATCCCTGGTGTAGTCTGCCATGGGTTCAATGGCGAGCGCAAAAAGGATGGGGGAGAACTGACATCCTTGGCGGGTACCCCTGTGTAACGCGAAGGGAGAGGAAACAATGGAGTTGGCCAGCAAACTGGCCGTTGGGCCAGCATATATCAGTTTTATATAGGAAATCATATTTGGCCCTAGTCCCATTTTCCCCAACACAGCCCATAGGTATTGCCATGAAACCATGTCAAATGCCTTCTGGGCGCCTAGCGTGACCGCCACTGCGTCTGCCTTAGGGTCAATTCTGGACATAACATTAAAGAGACGGCGAATATTAAGTGCAGTAGAGCGGCCAGGAACAAATCCACTTTGGTCTGCATGGACCAGGTGGAGCATGAACGGAAGGAACCTGTTCGCTTTTATTTTGGCAAATATTTTCATATCTGTATTGATAAGCGATAGGGGCCTATATGAACCACATTCGTCAGGGGGTTTCCCTGGTTTAGGGAGGACGGTGATTAGGGCTTCCCTGAGGGAAGGGGGGAGGGTGGCTAACCGGAGTGATTCAGTCCAGACCCCGTATAGTATGTGAGCAAGAATGGCAACATGCTCCTGGTAGAACTCAGATGTGAGTCCATCAGGACCCGGGGCTTTGTTCTTTGGTAGATCTGAGATTACCTTGACAATCTCATCTAGGGTGAATGGGGCTTCCAGTTGTTCCTTAGTGTTTTGGGAGGGTCATGGGGTTGCTTTCTAGCAGGTCATCTAAGTCTTGGGCTGTGTGTTCAGGCTGGGGGCCATACAGCTTGGCGTAAAAACTGGCAAAGGAGTCAATGATGGCTTGGTCAGACCAGTTCCATAGGCCGTTCTCGTCTACAATGCTATCTATGCGGGCCCTGCCTCTCTCCGCGCGCACTAACTTGGCTAGAGTTCTTCCAGGCCTGCCACCCTCCCCATACCTTCGGGAAGCCACGGGGCGCGCACAGTATCGCACCTCGCTCAGAGCGTGAGTTTCAAAAAGCTCTAGTTCCGTTCTAATTTTGGCTAGTGTTGCTGGATCTGGCGCGGAGGCATACTCTTGCTCAAGGTTTTTAAGCTTTGTTTCAGAGCTATTGAGGGCCTGCCTTATGGTTTTGAGGACCCCGGCCGCCTTCGATATGCACATCCCTCTTATGTAAACTTTAAATGCCTCCCAGCGGGTCCCTTCGGGCGTGTCTTGCAAAGTATTGCTCTCGCAGAACATGTTTATATCAGCTTTAAAGACGGTGTCAGATAAAGCCTCAGATTTAAAGCGCCAGGCGGGGCGGGCAGCCAGAGTATTACCCATATGGACCTGTAGCAACACGGGGGATTGGTCAGAGAGTGTACGTGCAAGGATCTTGACATCAGACATCCTACCCACCCGGCATCCCGACAGTAGGAACATGTCTATCCTTGGCGAGCTGTCATGCACTGTTGAGTAAAAAGTGTAATCCCTATCCTGGGGATGGAGCGCTCTCCACACATCGTGTAAATTTAGGGAATCCATGTGTGTAAGGAGTCATTTGGCAGCTCGGGACGTGACCCTGCGGGTGGCAGTTGTTCTGTCCAGGGCATTATCAAGTATCAGATTCATGTCTCCCCCCCATATGATGGGAACGTCCACGTATCTCATAAGGATGGTGGTCACAGCATCTATAAATTCAGGGGAGTCAGTGTTGGGGCCATATGAGTTCACTAGCAAGCATTCGTCGTTAGACAGCGTGCAGTGGAGAATTACATACCTGCCCTCTGTATCAATGTGGGATGTGTGGAGCACAAACTTCACTGATTTGCGGATGAGAGTCAGGACTCCCCTGGAATTGGTGGAGAAATTGGTATAGAACCTGTTGGGGCCCCAAGCCTGTGCGAGGTTGGCGGATAGGAGTTTCAGAGCATGTGTCTCCTGCAATAGGAGTACTTTGATCCCATGTCTTTGTGCATATGCTGTGATCCTGTGGGACATTCCACGTCAATATTTTAATAGACATGATTACTCTTTATGGGATATCTCCGATCGAGGATATGTCCTTGTCTGCAACCACATGTGCTGTGGTGGCCTGGAGACATGCTGGCCATTTATGGTACATCCTAGTGGAAGGATCCATCTCTGATTACCACTAAATATGCTGCGGAGGCCCAAACATGCCTCCCTTTCAAACCAGTCCTTTCCTCTCTGCCAGTTTTTATAGAACATTCCCCAACTGATCCACCTCCCACCCTCACCGCCTGGTGCGAACTAGCAGTGTGATAACACCCTCCCGTGAAGTGACCATCTGCGTGCCATCCCCAACTTGGCAGCGCACGGTGTTCCTTACCCGTAACAGGAGTGTCAGGGTGTCGTAACAAACCCGGCCACTCCGACCCATTTGCCCAACGGGGGCAAACCTGAGAACAGAACAAAGAAATTGGTTGTGCAATTGCAATGGGGGTCGCTAATGCCGTGTGCCCAATTAAGCAAGTATTTTGGCGTGAAAGGCGCCTCTAGGGCAGCATTGAGGTTACCATGTGCTGTGTTACATTGCAGAGTAATAACAGATGGTAGCAGGCAAGGAGAGTTGTCGTCTCGATTATTACATATGAAGTGTAGGAGCCCTCAGTCTTTGTCCATCAGGTCATTTACCGGCGCTTCCAGCGGGATCTGTGGTTAAATAAATTTGACAGCTTCATCCTGGACTGTGAAGAAGTATAGTTTATTCTGATAGGTGAGTTTCAGATATGCCGGGAATAGCATTGCATATTCGATTTTCCGTTCCCGGAGCATTTTCTTCACCCCATTAAATTGTTTGCGCTCCGCCTGGACCCCCACCAAGAAGTCCGGGAAGATTCTGATGACTTGAGAATCCATTTTTAGCTCGCCCTTTTCTCGTGCCAGTTGCAGTATGTGGTCTCTGTCTCTATAGCTAAGGACTTTTGCTATTATCGGCCTCGGGAAGTCGCCCGGCTTAGGGCGGGGAGCGAGTGATCTGTGAGCTTGCTCGATTGTGAAGAATGGTGAGAGTGGAGGGTCGCCAAGGAGATCTTTGAGAAGGGTCTCGACCGCCAGCTCCATGCGGCCCTTGAGCGCCGATTCCGGGATCCCTACAATGCAGATGTTATTTCTGCGTGACCTCGATTCTAGATCATTACACTTGGCCTTGGCGCTTTTCATGTCACGCACTAACCCTGAAACAGTATTTTCTAGGGTAAGTATATTGTCTTCATTTGTCCCAACTCTAGTTTCAGCCTCTGTGATCCGAGTGCTATGTTGGTCAAATTTCGTCCTAAGTGAGGCCACGTTTTCATTTATATCGTCCAGTTTCTCGTGGAATGCAGCGAAATTCTTAGCCATGGATTCCATCATTGTCGCCAGGTTGGGTTGTAGGCAACTTGGCAAACTTGGCAAACCTGTCCATAGCCCCCGTCCTGGTCGCCCCGCGAGATTTGTTGGGCATTACGAGGGTAGATGATAGTATGTGTAGAGATAGATCGCCGTCGCTGGCACTATTTAGGAACAGAGTCTGGTAGGCTAGAGGGGGCAGCAAATCAAGATGGCGCGGGCCAGACCCACCAAAGGAGAGCAGGGCATAAGGATACTTTCAGTAGGGGTTCTTCTCTGGTGCTCAAGCGGGGGCCACAAGGCAGGGAACAACGAACAGCACGCGGCACCACACAACAGCGAGAGTCCATGGGCCTCCCAATCGCAGCAGTAGGAGGGCTCCAGAACAAATCACTCCCAAGAGGTGGGTTAAGTAGGCCTCAGGTGTCGGGGTGCAGCGACCAGTGGCGGGGAAGGCTCAGCCCCGCAAAGCAGATGGTGTGGTACTCCATGTCAGTGGGGGGCCAGCCACAAGGATCCAGAGCAGAGCCCCCCAGACCGATGGTGATTTGGTATCGGGACCACTGGTGCCCACACTCCAACTGTGGCAATGCGAAGTGGAAGGACCCACTTTATCAGTATGCTTACGCCTGCTGGTTAGGTTCAGCCACGCGGCCGTGTTTTCCGAGCAGGCCCAGCAGAGGGTGAAGGCTGCGTCGTGTGGCTGGGTGGCAGGGGAAGCTCAGCAGCCCGCAGTGGAGAAGGTCACAATGCAGCCCCTGTAATTAGGCGAAGGAGCCGGGGGCCACGTATCCGGTGGATGCAGCTCATATTTATGTGTCAGCAATCCCCCGGCTCCTCACCTTGATCTCCAGACCTCAGCAGCCCAGGCGTCCGTGGGTCGAGCCATCCCGCGGACACGGCAGCCACGGCACTCCCAACCACGTGGGGCACGGCAAATCTGGGGCCCAGAGGTGACCGCCGTCCACAACACCAGGGCGGGTGAAGCCTGCTGGAGGATCGCAGGGGAGCCGACGCCGGGTAAGGCCTCCCGTGGAGCTCAGCCGGGATAGCGCGCCTCGCTCCTCTGGGCAGCGAGGGGGTCCTGGCAAGCAGTAGCAGGGTTTCCAGGGCAGAGGAGGGGAGGGAGGGCTCAGCTTCGGCCCGGCAGCCGGCTCACCAAGGCAGGCCTGAACGATCCGTCTTCTGGAAGGGAGCCGCACCGCAGGGCAGAGCGCGGCCCAGCCGGCCCCCTAGCATACACACAGCTCGCGTGTCAGGGCTCTGTAGTCTGGCTCCGGCGCTCCGATTTTTTCCCAGATTGGGTATGGATGTAGCGCGCGATCAGCGCTACATAAAAGGCGTAATTCCACAGCAGTTAATGGCGTTTTCACGCCGATGTGAATCGATGGAGGATTGCTGGGCACGGAGCTCAGGGCTTAAGCAGCCCTCTTGGCGGCTGCTCCACAGCACCCCCCCTCTGTTACCCTTCTCTTGCTTGTTCTAATGTCTACAAGACATTTGCCAAAGTAACGAGTTTATTGTTTCACTTACCGATCACATCTTTTCATCTCTGGAGCTTTGGAATCACTGCCCCTTCCTCTTCAGCCTCTTGCGGTTTTTCGTCCGATTGGCTCGTGTGGGAATAAGAAGGGTTATGCTTGGAAAGGCGGGTTCCATCAGATTTTTATTGACTTACTCTATCATTGTCCACGGGAAGCTTCTCAGCCTACTCAGCCTGAATGGCGAAAGGACTCGTGATATTTCCGAAGGCCTATAGTTACTTTGTGCCGTCGGTCTATAGGTGTCTTATAACTATATTAATCAATAATCCATAATCAATGGCCGTAACCATCCTCACGCTACCAAGTGTACAGGAGGACAAGATATCCACTGACGGGCCCATAGGTCAGTGCTCACCCTCTAGTACTTGTAAGACAAGATAGCTGCACCACGTGAGGGATGGGGGTGCAGGATTCACTTACTCCAACACGACTCAAAAATGAGGACACAGTAGTTTGGCAAAGGGAAGTCCGTTTAATGACAAGTACACCAAACAGGGAAGCAGTTAGGAATCAGCATTGTTGCTACCACCTATCTCGCTCCGACTTCCTCGAACTTCAGTTGAAAAGCAATTCTTATAGGCAATATTCGTCATCATTGACGTCTAATTCTACAAAACTCGACATTCAATATAATTGGTTAGGAAAGGTAACTTCAGTATAGGTGCTATATCTGTATATGATAATAGAGCATGAGGATTGGATAATTCTTATCGGGTGGGCGTCTACGCCCCTCCCTCTACATCACACGTGATATACGTCACTACAAGTATGACGTCTCATTGGTTCTACGATATATAGGACCCTAGATAACTTGGTTCATTGTGATTGGGCAGGTTACACCCCTAGACATAAATTTCCACTTTTAATTAGCAGCATGCAGAATGGACACCGAGGTGCCTGGTATCCCAAGTTTCACCCTGCCTCCCTTCCATCAATCAGTATCTTGGGGTTGTGCGTCAATTAGTTTGCTGGGCATGGTCTCGAAATTGCAGCCTCTTATCTGGAGAATTTATGGCACCCTTGGATCTGGGTGACATCAGACATTGGTAATTCTTTGCGCCTGTCTTGGTCACATGTCCGTTCACCTTGAATCTGCTTCAGTTTCCAGCTTTTAATGTATTTAATTCTGTTTTCGGCCTCGCCACCTGCATGGGCCTCCCTTATCTCGACCTTCACGGGGCAGGCTGGTATGCTCTGAAGTTTGAGTCTTGTTAGCTGACACTCTCCTCTCTTTCTCTAGATGACCTCGATTTCCTAGGCATGAGCCGCTCTTTGTTGAGTTTCGATTCCGCTCCTTCTCTTGACTCTGGCTGGGTTTATGAAACTTGGCCTGTTAGGCCTCTGGCAGCCTGGGTACATTTCTGCTTTACAAAATGGAGTCGCACTTGTATAGCGTGCCTTATTGAGGTAGATATAGTTGACGCTTGCCGCTCTATTCTTCTACTAAGCAGTGTAAGCAGTATCGTTTTCTTTAGCTTCTTGCGTTCTAAACCTATTTACACACGTTTAACTGGTCGGTTGCTTCCATCTTGTCTCGTAGCAATGTTTCCTCACGTTTTAACATTGTCTCTTCTCTGTGTCCATTACATTTATTTTCGTAGCGACTTGCACTGGCGTGCTATCTTCGATGTCTGTTTTTGTTCATTCGCGAGTCTGTCAGGCCCTTGTGTCATATCCACTGGCCTTCCATTAAGGCTCTTTGGGTCTCTTCATGGACCGTCTGTAGGTACTCTTCGTTTCATATCAGCGGCTGGTACGGCTGTCTGATAGGGTAACGTGCTGCCCAGGGTTATCTGGTTATGGGCGCTTCAACAGGTATGGATCTTCTGATGTACATTGGGCAGAGCCGCAGTGCAGCTCTTTGTTGGTTCATTTGTTCCTCATACATCACATACATTGGTGAGGACTCTCCTGGTACCTCGAAATGAGGGGCAGGGTTGCAGGCCATGTCTGGGACCTCCTCTACAGGTCAATCATGAGTCACACTCAGTAGTCTGTCAGAAAATATTGTATTCAGAAATGCCCTTTCTGGGACACGTGTTTCGTTGATAACACGCGCCTTCATCAATCAGGGCTAAGGAAGGTAAACACAAATGTAAAACCATTTAAGATATACGATAGTACACAACATAAGGTTATTGGTTTGATAAGAGTGAACATGACAACAAGCAAATATTATAGTCCAATCAAGAAAAGTACACAAATTGCAGAAAACGTAACTTAAATGTTGCAGACAAATTTTTCACAGAGAGACAAGGAGGGGAGATGGGGAGGATTGGTGTAGGTAAACATTTTTTTTAAAGAAACAAAAACAACCAAAGAACAAAGAGAAAAATTAAAATAATATGCATTAGTTGATCTCAAAAGGTCTTGTTGGGTGAAAATGTTTTGGGTTCTGGATATTAAGTTATTGGTAGAATTGAGAGTCTTACCTAGTGGGTTTCAGTGCTTGTCACTTTAAGAGTTTAAGTTGGTTGTCTTGTTCATGGGATAAATCCCTCCTGTTCAAATGATGGATGCATTAGGTTGTACACATTACTGGTAGATTAATCAAGTACTATAGTTACTATTTTTGCCATGGTGTGTTTAAAGGCGCAGTGAAGCACAAGTTGCATGGACTTCACACAATGGGAACAGCTGCATGCTGGTATAGTAACGGTCAATACATACTGCTGACAGTATCATGTGCATCTATGCAAAAAACGAGAGGTCCTGGCTGAATCGTGATCCTCGTTACAAAGTCAGTTTATATTTAACAAGAGTTCAAGGAGAATGTCGCTGATAAACAGCACTAATCGCCCAGTTAGCATTTAGAGGTACGATCTGCCAGGCTTGTCTCATGTATCATGAAGGGTATTAACGGTAAGAGAAAGATTCAATGCGTTTTCGCTTTGTTATTTGTGTTTATCTATCATATCGATCGTGACGTAGCAGTAACCTATGTGCGGCACTATGTTGGAGTGCGACGAGCGTCCGCATATATAGTAGAGGACAAGCTAAGTATCGAGCGATGTCAGGGGCTTAGGGCTTACCTAAGAAGAGGTGGTCTTGTTCATAAGCGTCGGCGTCTGCAGCAGAGAGACAGACGCCGCGCTTCGGGTATGTAAAGAAGCTAGGTGACCATGGCAACCATAGTCCTTCTTCAAGTTAGTTTAGTGTTTGCTCGAAGCAGTGCGCCATGTTGGAACATAAAATGGATAAGTGATTGTGATTATGTATATCCAAACAAGCTCAGTCAACATTGTAGAATAGACCCCATGGTACAGTTTCAGGTCAAGGAGCGTGGATATATTTTTCATGCTTATGCATATCTCATAAGGTAATCAAGAAATGAATTAACATAATTTCAAGAATAATCCCACCCGATTGGGCACGCAAAAAGTAAATGGCATTCTAAAGAATAACAAAATTCCAGGAAATAAAAATGCAGATTGGCAATAATCTCTGGATAGAAAAATGACTGTAAATGTGTCAGTGTTCCTGTTGTATAATGGGAATAGAGTGCTGGTATTTCTCAAGCCAAATAAAAATATTTAGTAACAGCATTACACAAGTCTTAGTAGCAGATAGGTTTGGATGTAATTACATTATGCCGGTAGAGAGTCTTTACAGGAATGCTCCCATCTCATTATATGAGTTCAGACCCACGTGGGTGCCTCTGAAATGGCATATGATTCGGACTTCTTGTTGCCTCAGTCTTAGTTCCTGGTTACCCCCTCTTCTGCCTGGACAGACTTTACTTAGACCAATAAATTTGATTTTACTTTTGTCGTCCATTTGGTGGTTCTGATTGCCAGTGTACTGCGAGTGGTAATGTAGAGTCTTGACTGCCAATTGCGGAAAGATGTTCGCGTATCCGTGTCCTGAGTTCACGAATGGTACTTCATACGTATATTTTGTGACATGTACATATGATTGCGTATACAACATATTTGGATTTACAGTTGATATTGTCTTTGATCCTGGTGGTTGTGCCAAAACTATCTGTAAATTTAATTGTGGAACATGTGCATATTTGCACATCGTGCATATCCCATATTTTCTGAATCCTGAGATTTTTGTTCCGTAACCATGTTTGTGTTTGCGGTTTATCTTCTTCTGGCAACATGAACGGACTAATGCTGGATTTGAGAGGTCTAGCTCTCGGATAGATAATTGTGGTTTGATCATCAATGTACTTACAAATGTATTCATCTAATTTGAGCAGGTGCCAGTTCTTGCCAGTATTGCGTGTAGTGTTGCATTGTTGCTGCAATAGGTAGTGAGGAAGTTTACTGTCTCAGGTCTTTTTTCTAAGTCTCATTTTCTAGGTAGCAGAGTGGATTCTCTAGTTATCTTATGTGCTTTTTCAGATGCTGCTCTGATGTATCTGGTCTTGTATCCTCGTGCTCTGAACCTTGTATAAAGAGTTTGACATTCTTGTTCAAAGACCTTAGTCTCAGTACAGTTTCGACGTCCCCTGATGTATTCGCCTTTTGGGATATTGTTCTTCACAGGAATCAAATTATCCGGGCTCAATTGAGGAGTGAATTTAGATTTGGGTTTCATTTCATCCTTGATAAGGCTAATTGGTGTTATATTAAGTTCCTGTAGCGTTTGATGGATGGTATAGGTGGGTGGTTCTTGAAAAGACCTGATAGCAAAAATATTGTCAAGGCTCTCAATGGTAATGTCACTTGGAATTGGTTTGGGTTGTGGTTGTTTGGGCTGTGATGCTAAAGTTTCGAAGTATTTTTTCAGTTTTAATTTGCGAACAAATTTGAAAAGGTCTATGTGGACATCAGTTGTGTCATATTCATATGTGGGTGCAAAGGATAAGCCCTTATTCAGAAGTGAAATTTCATCCTTACTTAGAGAATGGCTTGAGAGGTTTGTTCGAGCGTGCTGCTTCCCTGGTGTTTGATCGAGGTCTGGAAACGGTGCCGGTACGTTGCTACAAGCACCCTTGTTTCCAGACCGGCAGACTCGTAATGAGGCCTAAATTTCATTTTGAAAAAAGTTTAAATGTTGCCTGCAAATGATGCTTTGTACATGGCATTTACAATGGTTTCATGAGGAATCACCTGCTTTTAGCAGACGCACAGTGCAGGAGGATTCTATGGGAAACCATTTAGTTAATGAATATACATGCTAGTGATAATCCATATGCTTTTTGAAGGTTTTGGAGGAATGCACGGTGGAAATGTTGTTTGTACTTCGTGCCCCTATTCCGCCTTCAAATACAAAGTAAATCTGGAGCAGTAAAGCAAGGCATAGGCCGCTTTAAATTTGGTTTTACGCTGCAGGGCTTTAAAAATGACCTTCATAGTGCCAATTAATCCATGCAGCTATAGATCAGCCAGCATCAGACACTTGTGCAGAAATATACATACCCATTTCAAGGCTTTCACTTGGCGGTTCTTTGGGGAAGAGAAAGTACAGCCTTTTACAGTAGCTTTGCTTAAGCTGTGCACACAGTAGAACACATACGGGGACATAGGGGAACCAAAGCGCCCACACTAAAGAAAGTCGGAGGTTTATAACACAGTGGAGGCAGAATGTAAAGATGACACTTGAGTAAGTTAAATAAGCTCCTTTGTGGAAACCCACAAAGCCACAGCCTGTGCTGCTGACTCCAACTTAACAACAGTCAATGTTTAAAACCAAACACTCTAAAATCACCCAATGCACTCTATAGTGGAATGTGGTAGAGGGAACACAGGGGTACAGGGAACACAGAACACTGATACATTCTTTTGCGAGGTATGATTACAGGGAACTCATCATAAGAGTAACTCAGAACATAACACTTCTTCCCCCCACAGAATCCTAATTATTTAATTTGTAAGTTAAATATTAGCCAGTGCATAATGATGAAGCACCCTATGATACACTATTGAAAATGTAACATTTGTGAAGTTTCCCCACAATGTAAACAACAGAAAGACTTGTGGTTTTTCTCCAAGCTGTACAAAACAGAAACAGTGAGCTATTGAACGAAATCTTTGAAGTGATTTGGCATTCTTCTTTCTCTACAACTCATCCTTGTTCCAACCGGAACTCTAACACCACACTCCTGTCCAGAAGTACTATTCTAAAGCATTATAATTTCCAAGCCTATTGCTTTATTCACCTCACTACTCCCTGCCACCTCCTTATACGGGGCCAGCCTGCCTTTGGACCACACCTCCCACAACAATCACCACCACGTCTTTTCCAGCAGAAATTTTCTTTGGCCCTAAAAACTTGTTTTCCTGACATTCTGGTCCAATGCAAGGATTTCTGATCCAAACCAATTCTCCAACTGACTATTTTTTATCTTTCACCCCATGCGAGTTATCAAACACTCTTTTATATTTTTCTTGTCCTCTTTGGATTACTTTTATTACCTTCTCACAATCCAGCCGCACAAGTGTTGCCACCCCCATCAGACCTGGACACACTTTGGTTCCTGGCTCACGTCCTTACATTGAAACAAACAGAGAAATATTTGTTGCTGAATGTGGCATGATGCAATAACCCCAAATCAATAGTCACAGTACTACCTTCCATGGTAAAACCGCTCTCAATGCCAATTGAATCCCCCCTTTGATAAATCTATTCACCCTCTCCACTAAGCCATTTGCCCTCAGGTGATATAGAGCCATCTTCATAAGTTTGATACTGTACTCGCACAAAAATGTCCTCATCATTTCAGATGTAAATTGCACTCCATTATCCATCACTAGTGTACTTGAAAACCCTTCTCTAAAGAAAACATTTTCTAAGAATCTGATAAATTCATTTGTGATGGCCTCTCTCACACCGCTCCACTCCAACCATTTGGAGTGGTAATCTATCATCAGAAACAGAAAATTGCTATCTTCCCCCAAACCCTGGATGGGACCCATAACATCCAACGCCACTCGTTGCCAAGGTTGGGGCAGTACTTCTACTGGGATTAAAGGGGTCTCCCACACAAGCTTGGTTTTGTCACTCAAGGAACACTCTACGCAGCCACTTACTTCCCTTTCAATTAATCTGTCCATGGCTCGCCACCAGTAACTCTGACATAATCTTATTTTTGTGCCATTTATTCCCAAATGACCTTGATGTGCCAGTTTTATCAACCGTTTCCTAATATTTTCTGGAGGCACACATTTCTCTCCCCTCCTTATTTTGGCTCCTACCAAAGGTAATTCATCTTCGAAAAAAGGTCCAAACTTCCTATCTAACACCTCCGTGCTGGGCCATCCAATGAACGTCCTTTCTGTACCTGATTTCAACACAATGGGGGTCATTACGGGTTTGGAGGCAGCCATGGTGCTATTAGCACCATGGTTGCCTCCAAACCCGTGTCTGGGTCCGGGTAGTCAGAATGGGGATTTACCGGGTCATTCCAACCTTGGAGGACCTGGTAAGTCCCTATTCTGGAAACCATTCCCCATTCCCATTCGAGCCCCCATAGGGCTCAATGGGAATGGGGAAGGAGCTAATAACGGGCCCGCAAATAGTGGGCCCGTTATTAGCTCCCTGGTCGCTTAGTGGGTCCCGCTAAGGGCGGCTGGTAAAACCAGCCGGCCCTGGTGGGACCGGCTAAGGGACCTTGGAATGCGGCGGTAGGAGGTTAACGGCACCAGCATCCTTACCGGTACCATTAACCCCCTACCACCATACTTGTAATGAGGCCCAATGTCATCTTTCGTTGCTTTCTCCCATTCGTCTTCACATATTGCTCCTTCTTCAATGCTCACCACTGCTGACTCATCCACATTATGACATTCTTCTTGCACCAATGACTCTACAGGCATTCTCGAATGGCAATCTGCTACTGAATTTCTCTTACCTGGGAGATAACAGACACATAAATCATAACCTTGCAGGCCTAACAACCATCTAGATATCCTTGGAGACCCTTTACTCAATCCCATGGTGGCCATCATCTGTAGTAATGGTTTGTGGTCCGACCGTACCACACATTTTTTACTCTAAAGAAAACATTTAAAGTGTAGTATTGGCCAGAATACTGTTAGTGTTTCCCTTTCCACAACTGAGTAATTAGCTTCTGAACCTCTCAAGGGCAGAGAGGCAAATGCTACCACTCATTCCTCCCCACTTCCATCCCTTTGGGTCAATGAGGCACCTAATCCTAAAATGCTAGCATCAACATTCAGGAATGTTTTACTCTTAGCTGTACATTTTCCCAACGAACGAGTATTAGATATATTTTCTTTGATTTTTTCAAGTGCTACTCCACATTCTACAGACCCTGTGAACTTCACACCTTTTTTAAGTAACAACCTGAGGGGTGTGGACAATATTGCAAAGTTTTCAACAAATGCAAAGCTGGATGTGTTCTAATGGACTGGCTCTTCACACAAGCAAGACAGAATTTATGCTTGTGGGTACTGATCCTAAGATTCACAAACATGGAGACCAATACTCTAAATTGGTAATTGACAACTGTTTTATAAAGGTCAAGAAAAAAGTTAAGACTTTGTGTATTTATCTTGACTGTAACCATAACATGAAAGCGCAGGTTGGTAACTTCGTAGCTTCGTACTCCTATTGTATTAAACTGCTTTTGCATGTCCGCCCCTTTCTCTCACAAACCAGTAGGGAAACGCTAGCAAGAGCAGTGATAAGCTCCAGGATAGAATAATGTAGTAGCCTCCTGATTGGGCTTCCAAACTGCGAACTGAATAGATTGCAGGTGGTGCAGAACAACGCTGTTAGGGTTGTTATAGACAAGAAGAGGTCAGATCATATCTTTAAGGCTAGAAGGGAATTTGATTGGCTTCCTATTAAGGAACAAATTCTCTTTCGGCTCCTGTCCATCTCTTTCAATTGTATGAAAAACTCTGGCCCCACCTATCTCAATGAGGAATTAAGGCCTAAAACGAGTAAACACAATCTCAGATCTAAAAACCACTCTCAGATAATTGTCCCGGCATGTAGATTATCGCAGACTAAGGCCTGTGCCTTTTTCTCTGCTGCTCCCGTGGCATGGAACAATCTTCCCTTGAAACTGAGAGATGAAAATTCTAATCCAGTTTTCGGAAAAGGACTGAAGACTTACCTATTTAATTAAACATTTTATGGCTTTTTGAATGCTCTCTTACACTTGTTCTTCTCTCCTGTGGCTTGTTAGCCTGTGTCTGCTTTATGTTGGCCAGCGCCCTCAAGCCTTAGGGTCAGTGGTTTCTGCGCTGTACAAATTAATAAATAAATAAAATAAATAGTATTCTGGTAATCCCAGGATCTAATGCAATTATTCCTTGTCCTTGGGTTCTGGAGCCGACCGGATTGCTGCAACTAGACTGTGCTTTGGGATAATCCCTTACACTGAAATGTTATTTCCCAAATATTCCACAGTTTGCACTCCACTTTTGCATTTGCTTCTTTGAACAGTTAATCCTCCCTCTTTTAGTTTCTGTAGTATTTCTCTCACCCTCTTGTCATGTTCCCCCACCAAAATGTCATCATGGAAACAAATGATGTTCTTTACACCCTCAAGGACCTTTCCCATTACCGTCTGGAAGACAGCAGCCGCCAAAGCCAAGACAAGGGCAATCCTGCATCACTTGAATGTTCCTTCAAGTGTAATATACGATATAAGTTCTTGGCAAGATTGTGCTAAGGGTACCTGATGATACGCTGCAGAAAGATCAATCACTGTAAATTCCTTAGAATCTTTTAGCAGTGCTAAGGCCTCCAAAATCACTGACAGGGGATGTCAATCCACTAGAATATTTTTGTTCAAATCCCTGAGATCTACTGGGAGTCTCAAATTCCCATTTGGCAAGGCTACCAGTACCACTGGGAATAACCACTCTGTTGCTTCTACTCTTCCAATAACGCCCTTTTGTAGTAAAGCATCCAATTCTTCTTTCAGTTTCTCTCAGAAGTGGGGAGGTACGGGACGTGCCTTGTGTGTTACTGGATTGGCGTTGTATTTCAGTCTTATGCAGTGTTCAAAGTATTTGAGTTCTCCCAACTCCTCCGAGAAAACTTCTGGGAATTGGCTTTCCCATTTGTCTTGAACTTCTGCCTTTGCTATTGGTTTATGTGAATTTCCTTGAATGTGAATACCCAGGTGTGCTTCTTCGTCCCATCCTACCAGCGATGATCCTTGTTCTGTGCAACTATGGCCTTTATTTTCAATTTCAGCATTACATTTCCCCAACATTTCTATTTGAACTTCTCCATAACCATGTGGTCGGATTTCATTTTCCAATAGGTCTTGTACTCTTCCGCCAATGACATTCTTGAAGGTTTCTCCAGAGATTATTGTCCAAGGGGAAGCAATGTCCACCTTCATAATTAATGATTTCCCATTGACGTGAAACTCATCTGAAGGACCCTTTTTTCCTCCGCCCAGAGCTCAGATTTCAAATACATGTCGGACATTCGTGTTCTTATTTTTAGTCTAGGACAGTTGTGCCACTTCTTGTTCTGGTTTGGTTGGTATCTGTTTATTGGTATTTACTGTTCCTTACTGGCATACCTTGGCAAAGTGTCACCTGTGTTTACATTTTATGCAAGATGCATTCCTCGCTGGGCAGAATAGGCTTGAGAACACATGTCCAGTGTAACCACATTTGAAACAACGTAATTAATTCCTTCCTTCATTGCTTCTTCGGTTTCTCAGAGCACAAATCTCGTTCCCTCCTTGCTCAACTTTCATTTCTCTCATGTAGTGAGTGGTCTGTTCGATGCTGCGAGTAAGCTCCACTGTTTGTTCAAGTGACAGATCTTTTGCAAATAATTTCTCTTGAAGTTTGACATTGTTTGTGCATTTCACTAACTGATCTCTGATTAGAGAATTTGTCAATTGTCCAAACTCACACGTGTGACTAAGGGTGCATAAGGCAGCCACATAACTCTCCACTCTTGTTGTCTCTGTAAAAATGTATGCCACTCGAATGTTATATTCTTTTTAGGCTATGGTGCTCTTGTAACATCCTAACTGCTTTTGTGAAGTCATCCATATCACCCGAGCCCTCGATCGTGGGTTCTGACAGGCCTTCAAATACACAACGTCCTTCAACGTCTTGCACCATTGACTCTACAGGCATTCTCGAATGGCAATCTGCTACTGAATTTCTCTTACCTGGGAGATGTGACTTGGAATTGGTTTGGGTTGTGGTTGTTTGGGCTGTGATGCTAAAGTTTCGAAGTATTTTTTCAGTTTTAATTTGCGAACAAATTTGAAAAGGTCTATGTGGACATCAGTTGTGTCATATTCATATGTGGGTGCAAAGGATAAGCCCTTATTCAGAAGTGAAATTTCATCCTTACTTAGAGAATAACTTGAGAGGTTTGTTCGAGCGTGCTGCTTCCCTGGTGTTTGATTGAGGTCTGGAAACGGTGCCGGTACGTTGCTACAAGCACCCTTGTTTCCAGACCGGCAGACTCGTAATGAGGCCTAAATTTCATTTTGAAAAAAGTTTAAATGTTGCCTGCAAATGATGCTTTGTACATGGCATTTACAATGGTTTCATGAGGAATCACCTGCTTTTAGCAGACGCACAGTGCAGGATGATTCTATGGGAAACCATTTAGTTAATGAATATACATGCTAGTGATAATCTATATGCTTTTTGAAGGTTTTGGAGGAATGCACGGTGGAAATGTTGTTTGTACTTCGTGCCCCTATTCCGCCTTCAAATACCAAGTAAATCTGGAGCAGTAAAGCAAGGCATAGGCCGCTTTAAATTTGGTTTTACGCTGCAGGGCTTTAAAAATGACCTTCATAGTGTCCATTAATCCATGCAGCTATAGATCAGCCAGCATCAGACACTTGTGCAGAAATATACATACCCACTTTCAAGGCTTTCACTTGGCGGTTCTTTGGGGAAGAGAAAGTACAGCCTTTTACAGTAGCTTTGCTCAAGCTGTGCACACAGTAGAACACATACGGGGACATAGGGGAACCAAAGCGCCCACACTAAAGAAAGTCGGAGGTTTATAACACAGTGGAGGCAGAATGTAAAGATGACACTTGAGTAAGTTAAATAAGCTCCTTTATGGAAACCCACAAAGCCACAGCCTGTGCTGCTGACTCCAACTTAACAACAGTCAATGTTTAAAACCAAACACTCTAAAATCACCCAATGCACTCTATAGTGGAACGTGGTAGAGGGAACACAGAGGTACAGGGAACACAGAACACTGATACATTCTTTTGCGAGTTATGATTACAGGGAACTCATCATAAGAGTAACTCAGAACATAACACTTCCTCCCCCCACAGAATCCTAAGTATTTAATTTGTAAGTTAAATATTAGCCAGTGCATAATGATGAAGCACCCTATGATACACTATTGAAAATGTAACATTTGTGAAGTTTCCCCACAATGTAAACAACAGAAAGACTTGTGGTTTTTCTCCAAGCTGTACAAAACAGAAACAGTGAGCTATTGAACGAAATCTTTGAAGTGATTTGGCATTCTTTTTTCTCTACAACTCATCCTGGTTCCAACCGGAACTCTAACACCACACTCCTGTCCAGAAGTATTATTAATTTCCAAGCCTAAAGCATTATAATTTCCAAGCCTATCGCTTTATTCACCTCACTACTCCCTGCCACCTCCTTATACGGGGCCAGTCTGCCTTTGGACCATACTTCACCTCCCTCAACAATCACCACCACGTCTTTTCCAGCAGAAATTTTCTTTGGCCCTGAAAACATGTTTTCCTGACATTCTGGTCCAATGCAAGGATTTCTGATCCAAACCATGTCTCCAACTGCCTATTTTTTATCTTTCACCCCATGCGAGTTATCAAACACTCTTTTATATTTTTCTTGTCCTCTTTGGATTACTTTTATTACCTCCTCACAATCCACCCGCACAAGTGTTGCCACCCCCATCAGACCTGGACACACTTTGGTTCCTGGCTCACGTCCTTACATTGAAACAAACAGAGAAATATTTGTTGCTGAATGTGGCATGGTGCAATACCCCCAAATCAATAGTCTCAGTACTACCTTCCATGGTAAAACCGCTCTCAATGCCAATTGAATCCCCCCTTTGATAAATCTATTCACCCTCTCCACTAAGGCATTTGCCCTCGGTGATATAGAGCCATCTTCATAAGTTTGATACTGTACTCGCACAAAAATGTTCTCATCATTTCAGATGTAAATTGCACTCCATTATCCATCACTAGTGTACTTGAAAACCCTTCTCTAAAGAAAACATTTTCTAAGAATCTGATAAATTAATTTGTGGTGGCCTCTCTCACACCGGTCCACTCCAACCATTTGGAGTGGTAATCTATCATCAGAAACAGAAAATTGCTATCTTCCCCCAAGCCCTGGATTGGACCCATAACATCCAACGCCACTCGTTGCCAAGGTTGGGGCAGTACTTCTACTGGGATTAAAGGGGTCTCCCACACAAGCTTGGTTTTGTCACTCAAGGAACACTCTACGCAGCCACTTACTTCCCTTTCAATTAATCTGTCCATGGCTCGCCACCAGTAACTCTGACATAATCTTATTTTTGTGCCATTTATTCCCAAATGACCTTGATGTGCCAGTTTTATCAACCGTTTCCTAATATTTTCTGGAGGCACACATTTCTCTCCCCTCCTTATTTTGGCTCCTACCAAGGGTAATTCATCTTCGAAAAAAGGTCCAAACTTCCTATCTAACACCTCCGTGCTGGGCCATCCAATGAACGTCCTTTCTGTACCTGATTTCAACACAATGGGGGTCATTACGCGTTTGGAGGCAACCATGGTGCTATTAGCACCATGGCTGCCTCCAAACCCGTGTCCGGGTAGTCGGAATTGGGATTTACCGGGTCATTCCAACCTTGGAGGACCTGGTAAATCCCTATTCTGGAAACCCTTCCCCATTCCCATTCGAGCCCCCACAGGGCTCAATGGGAATGGGGAAGGAGCTAATAACGGGCCCGCAAATAGTGGGCCCGTTATTAGCTCCCTGGTCCCTTAGTGGGTCCCGCTAAGGGTGGCTGGTAAAACCAGCCGGCCCTGGTGGGACCGGCTAAGGGACCTCGGAATGCGGCGGTAGGAGGTTAACGGCACCGGCATCCTTACAGGTGCCGTTAACCCCCTACCACCATACTCGTAATGAGGCCCAATGTCATCTTTCGTCGCTTTTTCCCATTCGTCTTCACATATTGCTCCTTCTTCAATGCTCACCACTGCTGACTCATCAACATTATGACATTCTTCTTGCACCATTGACTCTACAGGCATTCTCGAATGGCAATCTGCTACTGAATTTCTCTTACCTGGGAGATAACAGACACAGAAATCATAACCTTGCAGGCCTAACAACCATCTAGATATCCTTGGAGACCCTTTACTCCATCCCATGGTGGCCATCATCTGTAGTAATGGTTTGTGGTCCGACCGTACCACACATTTGTTACTCTAAAGAAAACATTTAAAGTGTAGTATTGGCCAGAATACTGTTAGTGTTTCCCTTTCCACAATTGAGTAATTAGCTTCTGAACCTCTCAAAGGCAGAGAGGCAAATGCTACCACTCATTCCTCCCCACTTCCATCCCTTTGGGTCAATGAGGCACCTAATCCTAAAATGCTAGCATCAACATTCAGGAATGTTTTACTCTTATCTGTACATTTTCCCAACGAACGAGCATTCGATATATTTTCTTTGATTTTTTCAAATGCTCTCCACATTCTACAGACCCTGTGAACTTCACACCTTTTTTAAGTAACAACCTGAGGGGTGTGGACAATATTGCAAAGTTTTCAACAAATCCAAAGCTGGATGTGTTCTAATGGACTGGCTCTTCACACAAGCAAGACAGAACTTATGCTTGTGGGTACTGATTCTAAGATTCGCAAACTTGAAGACCATTACTCTAAATTGGTAATTGACAACTGTTTTATAAAGGTCAAGAAAAAAGTCAAGACTTTGGGTATTTATCTTGACTGTAACCTTAACATGAAAGCGCGGGTTGGTAGCTTGGTGGCTTCGTCCTCCTATTATATTAAACTGCTTTTCCATGTCCGCCCCTTTCTCTCACAAACCAGTAGGGGAACGCTAGCAAGAGCACTGATAAGCTCCAGGATAGAATATTGTAGTAGCCTCCTGATTGGCCTTCCAAACTGCGAACTGAATAGATTGCAGGTGGTGCAGAACAACGCTGTTAGGGTTGTTATAGACAAGAAGAGGTCAGATCATATCTTTAAGGCTAGAAGGGAATTTGATTGGCTCCCTATTAAGGAACAAATTCTCTTTCGGCTCCTGTCCATCTCTTTCAATTGTATGAAAAACTCTGGCCCCACCTATCTCAATGAGGAATTAAGGCCTAAAACGAGTAAACACAATCTCAGATCTAAAAACCACTCTCAGCTAATTGTCCCGGCATGTAGATTATCGCAGACCAAGGCCTGTGCCTTTTTCTCTGCTGCTCCCGTGGCATGGAACAATCTTCGCTTGAAACTGAGAGATGAAAATTCTAATCCAGTTTTCAGAAAAGGACTGAAGACTAACTATTTAATTAAACACTTTATGGCTTTTCAAATGCTCTCTTACACCTGTTCTTCTCTCCTGTGGCTTAATAGCCTGTGTCTGCTCTATGTTGGCCAGCGCCCTTAAGCCTTAGGGTCAGTGGTTTCTGCGCTGTACAAATTAATAAATAAATACAATAAATAGTATTCTGATAATCCCAGGATCTAACGCAATTGTTCCTTCTCCTTGGGTTCTGGAGCCGACCGGATTGCCGCAACTAGACTGTGCTTTGGTATAATCCCTTACACTGAAATGTTATTTCCCAAATATTCCACAGTTTGCACTCCACTTTTGCATTTGCTTCTTTGAACAGTTAATCCTTCCTCTTTTAGTTTCTGTAGTATTTCTCTCACCCTCTTGTCATGTTCCCCCACCAAAATGTCATCATGGAATAACATGATGTTCTTTACACCCTCAAGGACCTTTCCCATTACCGTCTGGAAGACAGCAGCCGCCAAAGCCAAGACACGGGCAATCCTGCATCACTTGAATGTTCCTTCAAGTGTAATATACGATATAAGTTCTTGTCAAGATTGTGCTAAGGGTACCTGATGATACGCTGCAGAAATATCAATCACTGTAAATTCCTTAGCATCTTTTAGCAGTGCTAAGGCCTCCAAAATCACTGGCAGGGGATGCCAATCCACTAGAATATTTTTGTTCAAATCCCTGAGATCTACTCAGAGTCTCAAATTCCCATTTGGCATGGCTACCAGTACCACTGGGAATACCACTCTGTTGCTTCTACTCTTTCAATAACGCCCTTTTGTAGTAAAGCATCCAATTCTTCTTTCAGTTTCTCTCAGAAGTGGTGAGGTACAGGACGTGCCTTGTGTGTTACTGGATTGGCGTCGTATTTCAGTCTTATGCAGTGTTTGAAGTATTTGAGCTCTCTCAACTCCTCCGATAAAACTTCTGGGAATTGGCTTTCCCATTTGTCTTGAACTTCTGCCTTTGCTATTGGTTCATGTGAATTTCCTTGAATGCGAATACCCAGGTGTGCTTCTTCGTCCCATCCTACCAGCGATGATCCTTGTTCTGCGCAACTATGGCCTTTATTTTCAATTTCAGCATTACATTTCCCCAACATTTCTATTTGAACTTCTCCATAACCATGTGGTCGGATTTCATGTTCCAATAGGTCTTGCACTCTTCCGCCAATGACATTCTTGAAGGTTTCTCCAGAGATAATTGTCCAAGGGGAAGCAATGTCCACCTTCATAATTAATGATTTCCCATTGACGTGAAACTCATCTGAAGGACCCTTTTTTCCTCCACCCAGAGCTCAGATTTGAAATACATGTCGGACATTCGTGTTCTTATTTTCAGTCTAGGACAGTTGTGCCACTTCTTGTTCTGGTTTGGTTGGTATCTGTTCAATGGTATTTACTGTTCCTTACTGGCATTCTTTGGCAAAGTGTCACCTGTGTTTACATTTTATGCAAGATGCATTCCTTGCTGGGCAGAATAGGCTTGAGAACACATGTCCAGTGTAACCACATTTGAAACAACTTAATTAATTCCTTCCTTCATTGCTTCTTCGGTTTCTCAGAGCACAAATCTCGTTCCCTCCTTGCTCAACTTTCATTTCTCTCATGTAGTGAGTGGTCTGTTTGATGCTGCGAGTAAGCTCCACTGCTTGTTCAAGTGACAGATCTTTTGCAAATAATTTCTCTTGAAGTTTGACATTGTTTGTGCACTTCACTAACTGATCTCTGATTAGAGAATTTGTCAATTGTCCAAACTCACATGTGTGACTAAGGGTGCATAAGGCAGCCACATAACCCTCCACTCTTGTTGTCTCTGTAAAAATGTATGCCACTCGAATGTTATATTCTTTTTAGGCTCATGGTGCTCTTGTAGCATCCTAACCGCTTTTGTGAAGTCATCCATATCACCCGAGCCTTCGATCGTGGGTTCTGACAGGCCTTCAAATACACAACGTCCTTCAATTCCCAAGTTGTGTAGTAGTAAGGCATGTTTTCATGCAGAAGCACATTTGCCCCCCCCATTGCAAACAGGTGTCAAATATTCTTTTCCACCTTTCCCACCTTATTAGTGGATTTCCTGGTTCTGCTAGGAAAGGTGGTGGTGGAGGAATACTTGCTGTGGCCATGGACATTGTGTTGAATAACTGTTTAGTATTGCACACCAAAAAAAGGGTCCCTTTTTGTTATATTTTGTGTGCTTTCTTTAATATTTGTTTCACTCTGAGGTGACTCAGTGGTATTTTGTTGCTGGTGATATCCGCACTGAGTTGGTCTGCAGATTTGCTGCCTGCTAGTTACCGTGCTGTGCCGTTCTTATATTTTGGCTTTCCTGTCTTTTGTGTGTCCCTCTGGGACTCTCCGTTCCCTTGCCAACCATTTTCTTTCTTTTTTGGGCTTGTGTACATGCACGGCATGCACTAAGGTCCTTTACTCTGATCGGGCCTGTGCCTGTCGAGTCGCACGCTTCCTCTCTTGTGCTCAACCAATTTCTGCTTCCTGCCACACACCTGTCATCTGGGGAAAGGCTCTCTGGCACTTGTTGCTTTACTGGTGCCCCCCTCTCCTTCACCTATCTTGTTTCCGTTGATGCCATCCTCTTGGTTCTTCTGTCCCTGTGCTCCGTGGGATTCAAGACACCTGAATCCTCATCTCCAGTGTAAAGGTGACACTTGAGTGAGTTAAAGAAGCTCCTTTATTGACAGAGCCACAGCTTGTGCTTCTGACTCCAACATAACAACAGGCAACGTTTAAAATCAAACACTCTAAAATCACTCAATACACTCTATAGTGGAATGGAATGTGGTACAGGGAACACAGAGGTACAGGGAACACAGAACACTGATACATTCTTTTGTGAGGTATGATTACAGGGAACTCATTACAAGAGTAACTCAGAACATCACACAGAACAGAGGCGCAGAGGATCGGGGCCTTCCTCTGGAATTCCAGGGAAGTAGAGCTGTGCCCTCACCCAGCCTTCTATAATTCAAAGAGGTGCGTGGGCAAGGAAGTAAAAGTCCACTAGCAGAAAGGACGTTTCTTCCGCCACAGAAGTGCCTGAGGGAGTTGGAAAAGGAAGCCACAGATTATGGCATGCATTCCGTCAGGGTGAAGCTGACCACTGCAAGGAGTGAAGAGGCTGCGTAGTAGGGTTGTTCCATGTGATAATATCCCCGCAATAATGGCACCTTTGTTTTGCGTGATATTAGCCCATGGAACCTGCAGGGGACACCCCCAATTCCCCCATATTTTTTTAAGGGATCGGGGGACAGCCCTGCAACCCTGGCTCCCATTTACCCCATAAATGATCCCCATAAATAATGTTGCATATGCTGTTATCCGGCGACTATATGTATGGCGACATTATTCATGGGAATAATATTACCTGATACCAGTAGGGTGTCAGAACGGTATATGATTAATGTTCGGCTTGTAAATGAAACCAGGCAAAGTGTACTAACATTTGTTTTGTCTACCCTTTGGAGATGCTGGAAACGCAGGAAAGAGTGCAGCATAGGTGGAACAGGAGGTCAAGTGGGCAAGGTGGGTTGTTACTGGGTAAATGGGTGGGAGGGGACAGAATTAATATGTATAAACAAGCGCCAGCCCCTGAGGAACATGGGAATAGTCAGAGGAACACCCAGCCCTCCCCACCAAAGTGTACTTACCTGAACAAAATGCAGGCTGGTCCCAGGTACAAGCGGCTCTCCCTGACTCACCATACACACACTCATTTGAATTCCAAAATAGACACCAGGTTTCATATAGACTTAAGGCAGGAATCTCAGCTTCATTTCCGACCAGAGGAATCTAGAAGCCCCAGCCAATCCTAGTCCTTAAAGCCTTGGAAACCACAGGTGCAGACCCCTCAATCAGGAAAAGGGGAGATCACCCCATAGAAGTGGTGTTCACCACTTTTGCCGAATGGCATTTCATTGAATTTATTTTCGCTTTGTTATTTTCCACTTTATTAATTACCACAAACCTGCAGATGGTAAGTTTGGGTAAGGTGTATAGTATGAGGCGAGTGAGGGCATAGGGGGATTTCCCTGAGGTCTCTTGCTGTTTGTCATTAACAAAATGACACATTCGGCAAAAAGAAGTTCAACGAAAAACAGCAAAAGTTCATAGAACCATAGCAGGAAGACATCCCAGACAACAACAGTGTTGGTTGCAGGGACACAAGGCTAATTTCTGGTGTAGACTGGAGGTTGAAAATGGAAGAAGATCAGGAGGCTGCAGGAGAGGAGGAGACTTGTTATGTTGTGGCTGTGGGTAGCAGGAGGAATTGGTGAGAGCTGGAGGAGATGCTGAACTTCAAGAGTTGGTGGTAGGAAAAGAGGTGGTAAAATCAGAAACGCAGAGGAAGCAGGTGGTAACATCAGTAACAGAGAGGAAGGAGGCGGTAACATTGGGAGGGGAGACAGAAGGATTTAGGGGTGGCCAAAGAGGTGGTAGCATTAGGAGGAGAGTAAGGAAGAGGCAACACCAGGAGCAGGAAAGAAGGTGGTGGTAACATAATAAGGAGAGATTGAATAGAATGAGGTTGGGGTAGCAAAGGAGGGAGTAACATTAGTGGAGAGGAAGGAGGTGTCATTAAAGAAGGACCAGAGAATGAAGTAGCTGATGGTAGCCAAAGTGGTGATAACACCAAGAGCCAAGAAGAAGGATGTGAAGGTGCTAAAGAAGTTGGCAACATAAGTGGAGAGTGGGCAGATGGAAGCAAAGGCTGTCAAGGAGGTGGCATCAGCAGAAGGTAAGAATACACAGATGAGCTTGGTAGTTCTGAAAGATTTCATATGATCTGAAGCCAAAGCTTGCAAATTGATGGGTTGGCAGAAAGAAGTTTAAGAAGGAGGTAGTGAGAGAGAAGGAGGACAGAATCAGTAGGAGGAGGCAGAATATTCCGACAAGGAAGAGGGGCAAAGATCCAAGTATGGGAACAATACAGAAGATGTGGTAACAACAGACGAGAGTGATACAGAGGAAGTGCGAAGAAAATGGAAACAATCCAAGATTAAGGTTGAGACAGAGGAGAACCTGAGCCTCGCCAGCGGGAATAGGATGGTTCTGGCAGACAGGGACAGTCCTACGAATGCCCAGACAGTGGGAGAGGAAGTGGTACAGAGGCATGGAGAGTATGGTCAGTTCAAAGTGGGTAAGGGGAACCGAGGGACTCCTTTCTAGCTCTCCCTGCCAGCTTTGACCATCTTTCCCACAAAGGTTGGTGACTGCATTAGTCATTGGATTCAGTTGGCTAAAATGTGTGCAATGATTTGATGATATACTGTAATCCTGTTGCAGTTTGTACATATACACACAATGGGAGTATATTTAATATAGTTTTATTGGGGTTTTGATACACTGATTTCAATGTAAGTTTCTACATGGACGTTTGCAGATCTTAAGACATTGGAATAATTTTCTGTGAATGACGGCCATTACTAGGACAGGTGTCATTGAATTTGAAATGGGAACTGCACATGATTGATGGCCTGACTGCTAATAGGAAGGACCTTAACAGACATGCAGTAGATTAATAACTTTTGGAACTCAGTTGTTTGAAAGTTAGATTCATGCAAGAGAGATAAAACAAATGTACATGATTCTAAATAGAGGTATCTGTTCTGTTCTGAGAGATTGTTGAAATAATTAATGAGACACCTTTGATATCATTTCAGTTT
The DNA here is from genome assembly GCF_040938575.1 of Ambystoma mexicanum. Classification (NCBI taxonomy): domain Eukaryota; kingdom Metazoa; phylum Chordata; class Amphibia; order Caudata; family Ambystomatidae; genus Ambystoma; species Ambystoma mexicanum. Next base: position 1,089,031,846 of record NC_090921.1, read on the forward strand.
AGGACTATAACCCAGTTGGGTGAGAGTGTAAGAGTTTAGTATCTAGTTAAAAATAATGACTATTTGTTGTGGAACAAGTAAAAATGGATATTCAAATTCACAGTGCTTGCATGGCATCAAGATCATTTTTTCCAGACGAAGGGTGAACTAGGGACCAGGAACGCATAGAGAAATAGAGAGCGCTGACAAGTTGAAGAGGTAATGCTATCATATTTTGACACAAATTCATTAGGTAATACATTTGACACATTTATTTTCGAAACATATATAATAAGTTATTGTCAAGCTGGTTGGCCCGAGAGGACCGCGTACCTGCAGGCTTGGTGGTTGGTCTCGCAGAGGTCGCCAGTCTGGAGTCCGGGAACTGATGAACTAGTGGCACGAGGAACCAGCCTCTCCACCACCCAAAAGAGGAACTGGGTGGAGGATGGACCAACTCCCAATGTCACGAAAGGCACTCTCCAAATAAGCGTGACAAGAGGATTGTTTAGGCTCAGACGGATGGAACCATAGTCCAGGTGGAGCTTGTTGTCGAGACCATGAATCTTCCAAGAACCTCTGTGCAGCGACAGTTGGTAGATAGACCAGTGTGGCAGAAAGGGTATTCGCAGTAGGCAAAAGGAGCTTGGCTGGTGCTGATGGTTCCAATGGTACACAGGATAAAGTTCGGAGTCAGGCAAGACAGGAAAGAGGGAGGTCAGATGGAGCTTGCTGTCTGGCCAAATAAAGAACTGTCTAAACGTGCCCAGGATGGAACAGGAGAGTGCAGGCTAGCATAGGGTATGACCCAGATACACAGTTGGTGGTAGATGACCCAGGACAGGGCTCAGGTAAGGGCTGGTGGAAGGCTGACCCAGGACAGGACCCAGGTAAGTGCTGGTGGCAGGCTGGCCCAGGACAGGACCCAGGTAAGAGCTGGAGGCAGGCTGGCCCAGGACAGGACTCAGGTAAGGGCTGGAGGCAGGCTGGACCAAGACAGGACCCAGGTAAGAGCTGGAGGCAGGCTGGCCCAGGACCGGATCCAGGTAAGGGCTGGAGGCAGGCTGGCCCAGGACAGGACCCAGGTAAGTGCTGGAGGCAGGAACAACGAGGCGAGCGAAGCGAACCGCGTTGAGACGCGACCCGCTTCGACTCGCGGCCTCTTTTATGGGCCGCCGGCGCCCGAGAGGCCTGGAACGCAAGCCGTTCCGTTTCCGGGCGCCGGCGAACCCACAACGAGGCCTGGAAGGCAAGCCCCTCCAAGGAGGCGAGCCCAGTCCACGGCGCATGCGCGGAACCGAGACAGAGGTCTCCCGCGCATGCGCCGAAGGCCGCTGGCCCCGTAACCAGTCGCTCCCCTCCCGGCGAGTCCCCAGACGCGAACGCGCGGGTAGACTCGCCAGGAGGAAATGGGAGCGGCAGACCCCAGTCTCCCGCGTGACATGACAGTTATAAATGTTGCTCTTCCTGTAAACAATTTTGTGTACTCACTTATTTAGTGAGCCTAGGTAACTGTTAAGTTTTAAAGACAGACCATTGTGACTGTTTTTACCTATATAATTTGTAAGGTCCTGCTACCTAGCTGATATATATGCACAATTAAAATTTCTCATTGAAGGATATCAAATTATATATGTAGAAGACAAGTCTCACATGCCTGAGAGCCACCCAATAGCCATCGCTGGAAGTTCACCTCCAATTCAGAGTCGCATGAGGAAAGCATTGTGTGTATGCACATAAATTAGCATAGTATTTCAGATATATATATATATATATATATATATATATATATATATATATATATATATATATATATATATATATATATGAGAATTTATGACATTTATATAAATTTTTATATTTATAATTTAGTATTCATATACATTTTTGGGGGAATTTTGAGGATGTGTGTTGAGACACATCAGCGCACCTGCATGTATAGTTTAGGGCACCACTAGTAAATAATCTTCTTGTCAGGACTCTTTGTCTCATCCACATGATATCCTGGTACTTGTAGTCCTGCTTGCCATTGTTTAAAAAACTCCTTTACTCTACAGAAATGCAAAGCTAATGGTCTTAGAAAAAGTTATGACTGCCTAGGATATCTTGTAAGACTTTCTAAGACCTGTGATGTACTAGCTGCTTCATCCTATTGTGCTTTAGCAAAGCACATTGAAGCATTTTTTGTTCTAAATGGAATACCAACAAATACTTTGTAGCCAATAACCAGAAAGACTCAAAGGAGATGGTAAAATACTGCTTCAATTTCAAGAAGTAAAGCAGGGCAAATAAACACTCATCAATTCGACTCATGCAAGATCACACTTTCTTATCATTTAGTTGTAGCTGATATAATGCTAGATGCAGCACCTATGACATCATCCTACGTGGCAAACCTCAAAAACTTATCGAGGGGTAGGATTGGATTAGGGGAACGTGTCTACATATAGAATGTATAAATATCACTTCTTTTTGGCATCCCCTTATCTATAGGGCACGCCCTGAGCTACTTCTAATCACATGGTTTAGGTTATTCGTCATAGCAGAAAATGTGGCAGCGGAATAATATTTTGCAACATTGTATGTAAGAGTGCATGGCAGTCTATTGTAATTAGTTTGCAACCCAAATCCAACCTTGGACATTCGGCTTTTTAGCAGCACATACATAGAAATGAAACCCATGTGGTTGGAGATACGTCAGCTTTACCTGTTTTTCCCAATTAGGCTACCTTCTCTCATCAGTAGGCCTCATCCCAGTTTCTTCTGTTTGAAGACTGACTTTGCCAGTCTGCACTGTCTCATGATATTTGAGGGAGTGTAGTTACACTGTCATTTTAGCTCCATGCCTAATGAATAGCCCTTGTTTGCGAGCTCTTGCTCGCACGTTACAAGATCGGGAAAGTGTCCATATCAACGGTGCTTTTAACCTTATTTGATTCAACTTTTGCTGGGTGCAGTTCTCTTTTTAGCCTTTAGAAACTTGTTCACTTTATCCCATATTGACTTTATGCCTTTTAATCATCCAATATTTGGCATCAGTAAATGTTCTTGTTCCTCCTAATCTTTGGGAAATATGTCCTCGCGCATGATGTTCTCCTAAACTCCCTTTTTGCTTTTCCTTCATCTCTCGAAACAGCATCCTCGTTTCAAAGCCAATGTACTTGCCTATTTCACAAGGAAAACAACTTCTTTATCGTCTTTCCATATTAAAACTGGGCCAGCATTTTGAGTTAGTGGGTTAATTGACATGAGCCATCGTCCTACTTGTTAAGATGGTAGTCCTAAACATTGAATGGATACCTCTCATAAGCAAGCTTCTAGGCATTCTTTTGTACCATGCGTTTCAGCATATGTACAATTATTGACCACTTCATTCTTCTTTGTGTTCGCCCATACTGCATCATGGAGCACATGTTTCTCTTAATGCTTCAGTTACATTGTGTAAGGGAGACATGGTATATCACAAGTATGACACTGATACAAGAGGTACAATTTGTAAAAGCTTTATTCAAAACTCAGGGTTTGGCAAAATCTCCTGCTTTGGCCTATATCTATGATGGGAGTAATCTCTACCATCAAATAATAAAGAAAAGAGTCCAAGTTAGTCTCTGTCAAATCAAAGATGTCCTATACTAACAAGACCTAATGCCTGCCCTATCTCTTATACAAAAAGTGTGTAAAGGGGGAATATGTATGCAAAGGAAAATCAGTGTTAAAATATAAAGAATCAATGTGGCTAAGCTAGTTATCCACCCACGTTGGACAGCACGGAGAAAGGTGGCCCCTATAGACAGATTGACACACTCTGGCTCAGGTTCTCAAAACAAAGGCAGTTCAAAGCATGGATCGAGGCCTGCCTGTCCTTCCATGTTAAAGTCTCGTATTCCAGCTGTCATAAGTTCATTCACAGTTCAAAAAAAAAGTTCACGTAGGTCTCCTTCTGTCGGGCTCAGACCTCTTAATCACAGCACTTGCAGGGGTTCCCTTCCCCAAGCTTAATTAATATTCTTTAGGGGTTCCCTTCCACTAACTTATCACACTTCCGGTCTCCCTCAGTCGGGCTCAGACCTTCTCCTGATGTCGAAGACTTTTGAATGTGCAAGGCTTTTACTATAGACCTCTGCAGGACCACTTCGACTTTCCCTTCAACTCGCACTCTTGTGTTATTTGCCCCAGTGTCTCTTGGTCTGGGAAGTTCAGTATTATAAGCACAAAAGTTCAACAATCGTCTTTTCGCTTCACCATTTCCTATGGACCTAATGAGGAATTGGGATTTATTGCCCCGCCCGCAACTCGTGATCTAGTGTAAATTGCGCTGGACCAAGTTGCGGTAGAACTATTAGCGGTGGGCAGTATCCCAGCGGTATTATCGCCAGGATACTGCCCATCTCCTGATGAGGCCCATAGTTGAATGATATGGGGCACGTTTGGCCTCAATGTCTGTGGTTTCGTTCCCACGAGAGATTAAGCCTGTCCTGTTTGAATGTGCTGCAAATTTCACAATGGCTATGGTTACTGGGAATCTTAAGGCTTCAATGAGTTTATCTAATAGCCCCACATGTTGCACTGGAGTGCTTTCTGCGTGGAGGAATCCCCTCCTCTTCCAACGTGCTAGGCCTGCGTGTACGTTTGACATCACATAGGCGGAGTCAGAGTACACGTCACTTCCTCATCCTCAAGACTTCATACTGCATCAATAAGCGCTGCTAATTCTGCAGCCTGTGCTGAATAGGTTGACGGTAATCGTCTGCTCATTAATACTTTAAATGTGCCCTCGCGGGCGACCCATATTACTTTTATTACTGCTGATCCTGAATGTCTAACCCCAGTCTGCTGGTCGATTTTGGATGAGCATCAATGAAAACCACTGCCCCCCTTCCTAGAGCATTCTCTCTAACATGGGGAATATCATTATAACACTCAGTGGCCCTCATTATGGGCCTGGCGGTAACCCTGCCGGTGATACCGGCTGGGTGCTGCTGGACCCGAAAGAAATTACCGGCACCTGACTTCCCGGTAACACCGGGGGATTACAACCTAAGCGGTCCGCGAAGTCAGGCGCTGGTAATTTGTAAGTCCCCATTCCCATAGAGTCCTATGCGACCCTATGGAAATTGGGAACGTGGAAGCACCGGCACCGTTGTTAACGCTGCCGGTGCTTCTGTGATGGCTTGCCTACCATGGCCGCTGTGCCCGGCAGGGTCAGCCCCGTCGGGCACAGCAGCTCTGCAGGCAAACCCGTAGTGTGCCAGTCTGGAAACAACACTTCCCAGTAGGCTTACCGGCACTGTTGTTTCCTGACCGGAACACTTGTAATGAGGCCCAATGTCTAATAACTCTTACTCATGTCTCATCCACCGATAACAGTGTAATGTGGTGTTAATATTTGTCTACATACTCAATATCATCCATTATGTAAACAATACATGTATTTTGTCAGCACTGAAATCCTCGAAGTGTAAGGTTACGCTTGCGGGTACTCTGCAAAGCTAATCATAGGAAGAATATTTAGAAAAGACTGAACTGGAGAGAAGACATAAAGTAAACATATAGAGTGCTCAGTGCATGACTAGTATACAAATTATTAAAAGTGATTGCATCAACTTTTTGATGAACCATCCCATACAAAAAACGAATCGGTTGCGTTGTCATAACCGAAAATAAACCCCTAGTGTCATAATGCTTTACTGTTGTACAACCTAATCCTAGGATTTCCACATGTTTACATTGTTAAAAGGAAGAAATAGATTTGTGAAATAATAACGTAATTGGTAAGAAAGAAATACAATGTGTTGAGTACATGTTTCTGGTTCACAGAAAGCAATGTCAATTTAGTTCTTCGTTAATGCCATTTGGCACTAGGGATTCCAATCTATGAACCTAGAATGCTTCTCTTTATGCTCCCATCCTTGCGATGTCACCTCAAAATTCCTTAGCATCCAGAACCTCCAGGTCCTGGAGTTTCATCTGTGCAATGGTATGTCCATGTTCCAAAAATGTTGTACTACCGATGTGTGTGGATTGTTAGTTCTTGTACATGACTTGTGCTCGTTCCATCTTACCTTCACCCTTCGTTTTGTTACCCCTATGTAGTATACCCAGCAGGGCCACCTGATACAATATATAACATTTTCGGAAGCACATGTAGCAACATTTCTTAATTGTATACTTTCTCCCGTGCGTGGATGGAAAACATATGGACCCTTAGTCACGCTGTTGCAATTGCCACAGCTGAAGCATGGGTAAGTGCCTTTCTTGTCTGTTCTGTTTACCCTGGGTGTCTTATCTCTCATACTGACAAGCATATCGCTTACCTTTTCACTCCTCTGGTATGCAAACACTGATGCCTCTGGGAACAAATTTTGTGTTCTGGCGTTGTTCCTCAATGTGTCCCATTGCTTGTTAATAATCTGTTTCCGTAACCTTCACTTCGACATCTAGAAAATTTACATTAGGTGTACCAACTTCCACTGTGAATTGGATACATGGATCAATTTCATTTATAAATGTGAGAAAATCTCGCAAGGTATCCATTGTGTCATGCCAGAAAATGTTGTCGATCTATCTGACCCATTTGAATAGGTACTTGTACCAAACAGGATATATGATAATATGGGTGGTTTCAAACCTGTGCATAAACTGTTGGCAAACACTGGGGCCATGCTGGCACCCATAGAGGTCTGGGATGTTTGTAGATGGTGTTGTTATTTGTATTAGTATGAATTCTGTGCAATGAATTCCAACAAGATCACAATTAATTATTTATTCCCACTTATGGCATTGGTTTGTAAAATCATCCATTCAACTGCCTCCTGACCCAAGTCGTGAAGTATACTAGTGCACAAGCTACACAAATCCATGGTGAATAGAATGTTCTTGCTAGTTAATTGAATGTTTTCCACAATTTGCAAAAAATGTGTAGTATTCGTAATGTATTTGGATGTGGCTTGTGGCTTGTACCAGGGGTTGAAGAAAATGGTTAATATAGGTACTTAATGGTTGGAACAAACCTCCTACGGCCGCTACTATTGGTCTCTGTGGGGGATGAATCAATCTTTTATGTATCTTTGGGAGGAGGTAAAATGTAGGTAACACTGGGTATGTTTTTGTTAGGTATGCTTTATCCGAAATCCAGTCCAACTCCTCTGCTCTTTCCAAAATACTGTCTATGTTCTTCTTAATTTCCAGTGTTGGATCAGATGCCAACGGCACATATACATTGGAATTTTCAGGTTGTCTCGTAGATTATTTATCGTAGTCGCTTGTGTTGAGTAAAACCAAGGCTCCTCCCTTGTTGGCCGGACATATCGTTATGTCAAGGTCTGAGTACAGTGATTTAATCTGTGAGATTTCCCCCTACTAAGGTTAGATCGTTTCGGTTTACTGAAATTTAGTTTCTTGAGATCTGTCATCACCATATTTTGAAAAATGTCAATTGCTGGTACTAAAATCGGTAGTATAAATGCTCTTTGGTTTAAATTCTGTGTTTTGTTCACTATCTTCTGGGGTAGTCACCTGTTGTGTTACCTCTCTCTGGCATCTCTGAGAAATGTGCTTTCAGTTTTAATTTCCGCGTGAATTTAAACATATCCACCTTCATATTGAATACATTGAACTGTACATAGGTACATATTTTAGACCTTTCTGTAATGTCCGATAAGTTAATCACAACGTTCTCCATGTCTGGAATCTGGTTTGCATTCCTCAGTTTCTTCTGTTTCCTCCCCTCCTTGTCCCAGTTCTAAAAAATCATGTTGTGTCTGGCTAGTCCCTTAGCCTGTATTTCGTGTTTTCATTGGTTGCTGCTGATACTTGTCCGCCCAAGTATGAACCTCATTGTTGAGGTAATCGTAAATGTCTCTTTTGTTCTTTCTTAGTTTCTTGGTTTCCAGTTCGGTTGTATAATACTCCAACTTATTGTTGATATCTGCAAGGATCTCTCAGAATGTGTCTGCATCTGTCAAGTTGGTAAACTCTGTAGTTAACTCCACTATCTCTTTTTCCAGTTGGTTGATGTTGCTTGCAAGTTCTTGTATTGTGAGTAAGATCAGGTCCAGAGAGCATGCGTTAAGAATCTGTTCCCATTTCACAATAAAAACCTTATTTTCTTTGCATAAAGTTGGTCTCAATGGAATCCGTAGGCCTCTGGGGATGCATTGTGCATGATAGTAATTCAGAATGGCATTGATTTCAACGGCTGAGAAGCCAGGTGTAGTTGCCTGTTTACCTCGCAAAACATGTAATTTCAGAAACATTTAGATACACAGTTTCTCATTGGTCTTCAAAATATAAGTGTCTTCGTTATATGGAATAAGGTTAACAGACATTTGGTCGAAAAAAATTGGTCGACCCGACAAATGGTCGAACCAATTTGGTCGAAAACCAAATGGTCGAATTTTTTATTTTTTTATTTTCACCCCTTTTTTGGGGGGGGGGGGGTCCCCCCCCAACCCCCTTTTTTTTCTAAAAACCCATTTTTGTAAAAAACGAAAACCCGAAAAATAAATATATAATTAAAAAAAAATTCGACCATTTGGTTTTCGACCAAATTGCGTCGACCAAATGTCATTCGACCAGTTTTAGGTCGACCAAATGTCTGGACACCATGGAATAATATAGGGTTGGCATGCTTGTGCCATGTCTGGAACATTGGGTTCATTTAGCAGCATGTAAGCGCAGACCCAGGTGTGAGGAGATATGACATGAAACTGCCTCGCCACTCAATTAGCCCAGCATCTCTCATCGCCCATGCCTTCTGCCATGAAATTATCTTTGTACTTGGCCTTGCAGAGTATCCTTGTCTTTCAGAATGCATGGGAGTAAGGGCACTCGCCATCATGTCTGGAACTACAAGTTGGCTCACGTGACAGGAGACCATGATTTGGTCAATTTTGCAGCTTTTTAAATGCTCTAAATGAATTAAAGCTTGGCATCCTTTGTGTTTTTTCATGCACCTTAATGTGAGAAGGTTCATCATCTGCATACTTTTTCTTCTTAAGAATAGATAGCTGACCTCGCTTCTTGAATCTTGACTCCAGGCCAGGGAGGCTTGCCATGCAGCTCTATGAGTCTATTATTCTTGCTGCGACAGAGTTTTTCCATAGTTTTTCATTCCCTCTTCATGGGTTCTGGCTTATTTAATTTGTGATACCAATGTCCAGTTTCTGTACAATGGTGGCTTTACCTGCATTCTATTCACTACTTATAGCTGGCTTCTATGAAGACTTAATCTACTTTCAGCATCTGTACATTTATCGAACAGTTGTTCTCTGCAGCACTTTGTGCACATGTAATCTTCTTATTTCATACTTGAAAGTTCACTTGATCCTTACTTACTAAGCCGGTCAAGTGGCACAGCGAGTAGAGCGCCCGCTTTGACACCCGTGCAGAGCCTGTTAACGCAGGTTCGAATCCCGGCGGGGCCAAACTCAGCCTTTCATCCTTCCGAGGTCGATAAATGAGCACCACACACCGTGGGTAATAATAAGCAGCGCTCAGATACCTGAGGGTTTGTAGCGCTATATAAAAGCCTAATTATTATTATTATTATTATTATTACTTCACCATTAGCCCTCTAGGATCCATACATCATCTTCAGCCAGTGTCTCCAGATGTCGTGCACACTTTCTTATGATGTCACTAGCTCTTCTTATTTGCTCCTTTCATATTCCTTCAGAGAGTTCCTCCCTTAGGTTATCATCACTTCGAGGGTACATCGATAAGGTTCTCTTAATGGGCATCTTCTTCCAAACACTCGCTGCGCTACTGACTCAACGGCTGTTGTCAAACATGGCACGGTCTCATGCCTCCAATATAGGGGATGTAGGGGGCGGGATCTCCTGCAGAGATATACAGCTGCTCCTCTACAGAAGTGTGACAAAAGGAATTTGTCCCTTCTCCCCAAGGGTGAACCCCCACCTGTGAGTCTAGGTAGGTGAACCCGCTCCGCAACACCCTCGCTAGGGTTCGAGGCAAGTGGAACCTCACCCAGAGAGACTTCCCCTTAGGTGACAAGGACTCCCTTTCTGGTGCGGAACTTCCTAGAGCCGTACACACTATAGCCAACACAGCAGACTCTTCAATATCTGAAGTTTCTAAAATTCAAGACTGGGATGAAGAAACTCCTCAGAGGTGGCAGTATCTTATAGGAAAAGAACATGTCCCTTTAACTCAGAATATACCATTCACTGAGACGAGTATGTTAAATGATGTACTATGGACAGAGAGAGGAGGGAGGGAAGAATGCATATGTGGGTTAGAGAGGACCCATGCTGTGTAATACATGGTGGAGGCGGAAGATGCTCAATTGATGAAGCCTGCAAGCTTCTAACTAACCCTAGATGGCAGACTGGGATGCCAAAGTCACAGCCGAACCCCAGCACGAGAGATCAACAGGGCTGGAGCCCTAAGGAAGGGGATGGCTAAACCACGGAAGGCCTGCGGTGGACCACCGGTCCAAAAGTGATCGCTGATACCATTGCGCACAGAGAACCACAGGGTGTCCGGTCCTCCCGACCTGGACTCCCTAAAGAGAAGAGTCCAGATTGGAGAAATAGGCTGACAAAGGCAAGGCAGCCACGCTCCGACACCAGAGAGAAGGTTCGGGAAGTACAAGGCACCCAAGGATGTTCCCCCCTCGTTATAGAAGGTACCGTGGAGAACGGGGACCACAGGAAGCGAATATGAATAATTGTATGGTGCGAATAAGTCATCTCAGTAGAAGCCATGAATCAAAAATATTTTTGAAGCAGATGAACTTAAATGATTGGGATACAACGAAAAGAAATAACATTAAGAGAAAAGAACAAGAGATAACAATACCCTGGGAGAGATGCGAAGTGTCTTGTGAAGTGTTTGGTGTTGGTCACAAACACTGCACTATACATCATTGGAATATTTGATACGAGCTATCTCTTTAACTGGGGAGGAGGAGCCTGAAGGAGCCTGTTGCTTAAGAATTGTAGACACACTGTCAAGTGTTTGGTGTTCGGTGTGAGACGTGAGATCCTACCTCCGTCTCGAAAACCTCTCAGTGCAAAGAAAACCGTGACTCTTACCGGACCCATGACTCGCGATGAGTAATTCAGCAACCTAGCAACTCTTTCACTAGCCTCGAGCCTTGCTAAAGTTCTTATATTGCATCGGCTTAGATAGGACTCTGACAGTGCGAGTTCCATCCTTTAATACAAGCTGCATAATCTCCCTGCTCTCCACCGCGCTCCCCCCTTTCACTGCAGATTAAAATACACTCATTCAACTTTCAATCTGCTCGTTAAATAACGACTTTGCTGCCCGGCTCTAAGCTACCAGCGAGCGCCTCTGGGTGGACTGCTCTGCTAACATTTGAGAGTGATTTCTCCTCTGTCGGAAGGAAAAGGAAAATAAAATGAAAACTCGCCAGCTCAACAAAAGCTCCTCTAAATCCTCGTATTTGCCAGCTCTAGCAACCCATGCGAGAGACTCCACCTCCTGCCTGCTCTCTTCTGCTTCTCAAATTGACTGCCGTAACGTTGCAATTCCGTCTGAGACTATGTTGCAGCTGCAGGAGTGTGTGCCTTGTGCTTCAGAATTCAGTGAAGATGCTCAAGAGCTGGAAGTAATTTTTTATTGGCGGCATACCTATGCAGGAAACAGTGCTAGCACCAACGCGCAACATTGGGCCTCATTATGATACTGGCGCTAGCCATGCCGGTAAAACAGGCACGGCTGCCGCCGGTATAATTTCTTTTACCGGCGCTCGCGAATGGGCAATTACTGGGTCATTACAGCCAGGCCGGACCTGGTAATTGCCCGTTTGCAGGCAGCGGAAAAATATGCTCCCCATTCCCATTGAGCCCAAAAGGGCTCAATGGGAATGGGGAGATCGGATGCACCAGTACCATTCGTGAATGGTGCCAATGCATCCGACATGCTCTGCTCGCGAGTGCCGGTACGCCCGCCAGGTCAGACCGGTACTGGTACCGTTGTTACTGTACCGGCACACTTATAATAAGGCCCATTTTGTACCTGCCTGAAGAAATTATAACAAGCGAGGAACTGATGCTGTCATCCGTGTTCATCGAGCCCCTTCCAAAAGTCTCTAATCTTCATTCTCAGAGAGCCTCTTGTAAGAATTCTGATATTGGAACTCAGTTGGCTCGTGACCTTTCAACCCTTACAGATAAAATATCTACACAAAAAAACGAATGAGCATGGCATCCATCCGGGACAGACTAGCAACTTTAGAAGTCAACTTATCACGAGAGGAGACAGTGTTGCAACCCTCAACTTCTGACGCGCCCTTAAGGAAATGTTGCGTTCTAACCAAGAAAGGGAACAACTTAAATAGTGAGTCTTACTCAGCCCTCTTTTTCCAATGGGCCAAGCCAAGCAAAGCTCATCTCCTTCTATTGAAAACAGAAATCCTTCTGTCAATGGCTTGACTGATTTGTCTGATCCAGGCTTAGATGATACTGCTTGGGGGAATCAGACTCCAAGGGAGCATTCTCATTGATCAAATGTTAACATGACAGAACTTCAAAGACTAATTATGGTGTTGTTATCCATCACTCTGTCGCTATTCACCAAACTTTACGAATCCATATATAACTCCATTCGAGATCAAGGATCCTTGATAACAATGCTATTGATGAAAATGAGTACACTTGAACGAATGACCATAAAAGTCAAAGATCGACCGAAACATCGTGCCAATTGCAGAATGGGTTGTGCGATTTGGCGAGAAGAGAATCTACCGATAAAACAACATTGATAGAGGCATTATTGGAAGACTGCAGGTGAATGTGAGCAACATGAAAAGAAGACCCGAGACAATATAGACATGACAAAGATCCCAAAAACACCCCCACCTCAATGAAAGCTCCAGAAAAAGACCCCATCTCAAAAACGAATGATCTAATTGCAAACAAAGATTTAAATATGTTTTCAATCTTCAAAGAGAAGGCCCAGGAAGGTCTGAGAGGGACTAAAAACAACTTACAACTAAAGAAAAAAAAAGTCAGCCCTCTAAAAGAGCCAGGAAAGAACTCCCTTGCTTGATTAGAGATGTTGAAAAAACTCAGGAACCCACAATCTCAGCAGAATCATCAAAAAAGCCCCTGAAAGAGAGCATGGTCGAGATGGACAATACCTGTCTCAGATACTTAGTAGAGATAATTGAACAAGAGCAAGATGATGAAAACTGGAACAACCTCTCCGACTCTGATTGGGGCCAAATTGAGAGATTAGCCATTCACGCAGCATCTAAGCAACTAGAAAATCGGAGAGCTAATATGGTGGTAATGACCAAGACATCACCCCATTGTGCGAGGGTCAGTCGATTTCTAACAATGGAACAAAAACGTGTGCAAATAAATCAATTGGCAACACTTAAGCAAAGCGCATCTAGAGAATGAAATACAGAAAAACGAGTATCCAATCAAAAACGTTCTCAAGCTGTAGTCCCAAAAATCCACTTAGAAAGAGCACCCATTCTGAATCGAAGTAATGTATAGAAATTGTATCAGTACATCCCAGGCTTATGATTTGTCTCTACTGAGGACATCAGAGTTGTTGAATTTGCAAAGAAAAAGAAAATGGATTGGGTATTCCTTCACCTCCGATCAGAAGAACTTGAGAATTTGATTCTGTTAGAAGGTGAGAAATTCCTATCCTTGGGGTATGACATGAGAGACCCTGGAGGGATTGATAGTCTAATAAATTCTTATTCACCAGATCAATTGGCTCATGAGCAATCTCATGGAAATGCAAATGATAGCACAAAAGTGGTGAAGATAGATCGGGTCAAGCAAAACTCTATTTCAAGTATTAGAAATGCAACATCATTTGGACTGTCCACCACGGCTCAAAATATACATCAGAAAACAAAAATGATCTGCATAAACTGGAATTTACAGCAAAAAACAATCCACAGAGCTTGAAAGGGGTTTCAGGAAATAAACCAGAACATTGAGACTAGCTATTAGGCATAGTAGCCAGCCACACCAATAATTAGATTACTACCGCAGATGATCGTCTCACAACCTGACTTTGCTCTTGGAATACTCACAGATTTAATTCACTCTTCACAACCACCCGGCAAACTCTTGGAAAATATGACATGTGTTTTCATGAAGCCTAGCTTAGGACCATCCCGGTGTTTGACTGATGGATACAAACCTTTCTTGAACCAGGCTGAGAAAGGGGTCCTCGGAAGACCCTACTTGGGGCTGCTAATGCTAATGAAAATTGATGCAGGCCTTGAAGTAGTATCTCACCACACACCCAGTCCCTATGTCCAAGTATTACATCTGTTGAGACCTGACAAAAGCAAACAAGATCTTTTCCTTCTGATAAACGCATACTGGCGACCAAATTCCTCCATGGAAGGACATTTCTTTCAATTGATAATGGACATAGTAGATGAGGGTCTGGCTGAATGGGGGGATGTCATGGGGATTTTATGGGGGGTTTGAACATTCATCTACTTGATGCCTTGGGTCTCCCAAAAAATGAAGCTGACCTGGAAGGCAGAGCCCTGCAGTGGTACCTTGAGGCAAATGTTAGAGATCTTCAGATGTTAAATGCACAGACCCAAGGGGCTATTCCAGGAGCCTACACGTGAGGACGAGGAATGGAAAGATTTTGTCTAGATTACTGTTTTGTCTCAGGAAATTTAAGAGACAGAGTCAAGAGCCTTTGCATCGCTCAACAGTCTGCGAGTGACCATGATATGGCCTTCACGGCATTTGAGAATTACATTTCTAAATCAAGAAAAGTCTTGAAGCCGGTAGAATTATCATCAGCTCGCAACCGGCTAAGAGTGAGAATGCAAGAGATCGATACTATGTGTAAATTATATCAAACGAAAGTGCATGAAAACAAGCATCCTATTGACTATAATTGGATCCTAAAGGATTTCACTTACCCAATAAAGAGTGATAAAAAAGGAGCACAGTTCAGTGCCCATGCCTATGACCCAATGGTCACCCAGGCCAAAAAAGAATTATGTGCAGATCTTCGGAACATCAAAGCCAGCAAGAGTACACAAGCAACTCAACTACTTCGAGCACGAAAACAAAAATTCAGGAATTGGCTCAGAGCAAATATAAGCCAAAGTCTTCAGACCGACGCAGAACGGATACTCAAAGTTGTCTGCAAAAAGAATACAAAGGACCTTTGGGGGCTATTAAATAATGGAGGGTCCTACAGCATTGATTCAGTGATTAATAAAGTAAGTGAGTCAGCCTGGCATGGCCATTATTCAAGCTTATTTGCAAATCCAGATAGCCCAATGAGAGAATGGGAGAAAACGAGCATTCACAAGTCGGAAATTTAAATTAATCGAGTTGACCTAGAAGAGAGGATAAAAGGGCTTAGTTCCTCTCGACCCACAGGACCCAATGGCATATCTAACCAAGTCCTAAAAGATAATCCCAAAGCATAGAGTCGGATGATAATTTTAGTCTTTGAACAAATTCTTCAGACCAACGAAGTGCATTCGAAGTGGCAAGAGGCGATAATTGTTCCCATTTACAAAAAAGGCAACTGGGCAAATCCCCAGAACTATTGCCGGACCGCACTCCTAGATACCATGGGGAAACCTTTTGACTCTGTTTTATGACGAGACTTGACCAGCTGGGCCGCGCGGATGAGAAGGTTAGATCCTCGCCAGATGGGATTTGTGCGAGGTGTGGGTACCTCTTTAAACCTCTTCATAATTGGGATCATGAAACAGCGAGCATTGAAGTTGGGGTCCTGCATTTATATGGCATTCGTGGACTTAAAATAGGCTTTTGACTGTCAACAGTTCAAAATTGTGGGTGAAAATAAGGAATTGGGATTGTCCTGCCGATGTTTTGGATACGATTCGCTCTCTGTATTCTGAAACATCAGTTCAAATAAGACGCAATGTCACTGGCACCCTCTCTGAAAACATCATGACCCATCAAGGCCTAAAGCAGGGATGTGCCCTAGCTTCAATGTTATTTAACTTGTACATCTCTGACATAGGTGAATGGCAGGATACAGTAAAGGCCCTTCACCAAGCATTAATGGCACTGCCATTACCTGGGTCTTATATGCAGATGATTTAGTCTTTATGGACTGTACACAAGTTGACCTTCAAAGGAGAATCAGCAAATTTCACGACTTTTTAAATACTAATGATTTGAAAACTAACGTCCAAAAGTCAAAAATCCTGAGCATGACATCAGTTCATAAGAGAGCAAAAAAAGAACCCTCCTGGTGGGTGCAGCACAAGCAAATCGCAGTTGTATCATCCATGGTGTACTTGGGAGTGGTCCTCAATTGAAATCTTGATGACAGAGCACACTACCTCTCCCTATGTACTAAAACCAAATGGTTTACAGCTCAAGGAATGAAAATTGGCAGTAAATATTCTGGTAAAAATGTCCTTAGCCCTGCTTCTGTAATTCTACAGACAAAAGGTCACTGCGATTCTCACATGTGGCTCTGAAGGGATATTAAATATGTCATGAATAGTCTGGGCGATTTTAGAGGGTCTTTTCTGGAGAAAAATACTGAAGCTTCCTAACTCACTAGCAATTACTACCATCAGGCATGAACTGAGATTACCGTCTCTAGCATCAATAGCCTTCTGGAAGTCAATGGCTTTCTACAGGAAATGTAGAATAGCGGAAAAAGGATCTCCCTTTGAAATATTCAATTCAATTGGCAAATCAATAGATGACCATCTATGAAAATGTTGGGCAAAAATTGAGACAATTCTTATTGATTGTGATCTGGATAAAGATTAACTGATTCTAAATTCAATGAAAATTAAAAAGAGACAAGATTGCGTGGAAACCGTTTGACTGAGAAACTTCGATACTCTAAGACCATGCCTGGAAATAGAAAGAAAAGGCTTAACCACCCCCCACGTTATCTGATAACATTTCCTTCACCCCACTATAGGAATGTATTACTAAGAGCGTGTTTGAACATCCTAATGACTCGAGAGGTGGAGTTAAGTAGAAAACTGATAACGGTAGACTTATCATACTGTAGATTTTGTAAATCCCCAGGGGCAACTGAAACACTTTTCCATCTTGTGACTGCCTGTCCTGCTCTTATCACCTTGTGAGAAAATTATTTGCAGTCGCACATGAATTATTCAACAATAACTCTAGATATAATGTGGTGGAAATGGATGCTCATGGGGGAGTCCTTCAAGCTAAATCTGGCAGTATTGTGATTCATCAAAGCAATAGTGCCAATGTTTAAAAAAGATGATTGATTGATTAATGGGCTGGGAAGCTTTAAATTTGACAAACGTTAACAAATAACAAAGCGAACACCCGTTTAGAGATTGAAAGGTCAGGTTTTAATTGGCGAGGTATCAACTGGCATATTTATTTAAGAAAATGATCTTGTGGTTTTAATGAATTGACAAGTTCTATGAACCATGAACAACAACGCAAAGATCTAAGCTCTTTTAACTTTGCGTAAATTAAATGCCCTTAAGGGATTCATGTTAACTTTGAGCTGGGAAGATAACTGATGTCTTTTAATGTAAATGGTTAAAATGTCTTTCTTTGTAAGTCTAACCAATAAACGTTTAAATAAAAAAAATAAAAGAATTCCTTGGGAGAGGGTAGAGTCCTTCGATATTTTGCACAAGCGGAAGAGAATATCAAAAGGGCTGAATATTCTGAACCAGACTTCAGAGGAATTAAACAATTGACTGAACCAGACTTAAGAGAAATTAGACAATAGAAACAAATAAAGAATCAAGTAGAATAAAGTAAACCAAGCTATACTTTACCTGGAAGCCAAGACTATCTGATTAGTATCTTCCCAGGATATGCAGTAAATAACAACCAGGAGCTTATAGCTGGTAAAAGAACCACAAAAGGGGATTCCAAGGAGAAGGGAGGGAAAATCCAGAAAGCAATTAAAGAGTTACAGAGACTGATCCAAGAAATCACAAGAGACTCTTTGAATATTTCAAACTGATACATAAGCTTATAGACTGGTACTATGGTACACTCAAGTAGAAGGGAGTCATTCTCCTAATATAGGTTTGTTTTCATAGTGGTAGAATCAGATTAGGGTAGTTTTGGGACAGCGGACTATTTCTTTGAACATTTACGACTGACAGATGAGCATGTTAGTTAGAAAACTAGGCCAACACCACCCATAGAGACAGTGAAAGTAGGAATTATCCTTTATTTTAATAAAACATGTCAATCAGGTCTGCAAAGCGTCTGTGTCCTTCTTATGACCCCCCCACATAAGCCTTCCCCTTTCATAGCTCTTAGTATTATGATTCTCAAAGCTAGGCTCAAAAATCTTCTCCCATGGCTCCCTCCTCAGTAGCAGATGGTCCGGCGAGTATTTTAAGCATCTCCCCTATCTGCGGGTTGTGGGCTGAGGTGCTTTCCCCCCAGACATTGCTTCTGCTAGTGGTCACCTCCCCAGGGTTTTTCCCAGCATGCTATGCTGGTCATGAACAGCCTAGCCTTGCAGGCCATTTCAGTGACAATAAACAAAAGAAGTGCTTTATGCTCAACTAGTTTCCATAACACCTGTAAGGGTGTAGGAGTAGGAGACTGACACACGGGTACAAAGCTTTTGGCTATAGAATTTTATTCGATCAAAATTAAAAGCAAAAACCCTACCTGTCCCTATTTCTAAGAGGAGTTTCCCTGTCTCAAACAAACAAAGGATTCTGTCTGGAAGTCCTTCAAAACCAAGTAGCCCTTTGTCTTGTCAAAACCTATTTCCTCCCTTACATTCTAAATTAACTAAGGAAAAAGAGGTGGCTTTGTTGGTCCAGAAGAATGACTTCCTTCTTCTGGACAATAGCCCAAAGTTCACTCCTGGATGGGGTAAATGAAATGTTTTTGTCAGAAATGTACAAATCAGACAGTCTCAAAAATGTTCCTTGGATTGGGGCTACACCAAGACACATAAAAAGAAAGTTGTGTGTCTTCACCGTGTTAGGGGGATGAATTCAAGCCCCCTAAATTTCCTCAGGTTTCTCAATGGTTTTCCCAATAACAGGGAAAATGGCTTCCCTTCTATGAAAGCTCGGTGCCAAGAGAATGACGCCCTTCTCTTTGCCTTCTTTCACAATGTTCACCAATACCAGATGAAATGTCTTCCTTCCCCTGGTTTCCCACATGCTCTTCACATGGCCAGGAGAATGTCTCCCTTCTCTTGGCTAGTCTCATTAGGTTCCCAACTTCTGGGGCTAATGCCTCCCTTCCCCAGGTCTCTTCCAGCTTCTCACTCTGCAAAGAGAATGACTCCCTTGGCTTGCACAGTGTCCACAAACACCAGGGGGAATGACTCCCTTCCCATGGTTCTTCTTAGCTTGGTGTTACCACCGACATGGCTTACCACTAGGCAAGGTACTGTGATTTTAAAAATCAATGTCCACAACACTGTGTCAGAGTAAGGCTTTCCTCCATCTTGCTTTCTCTTGGATTCACAGCCAACCTGGTTAACTTCTCTGCTAGGTACTGTGACTATGAACATCAATGTCCATAACCCTTTGTCAAGGGTATTGCTTTCCTTCCATATGCTCTCTCTTGGATTCACAGCCAAACTGGTTCACCTCTCTGCCAGATACTGTGACTATGAAGAATTACCAACAATATTTTCTTCTTAGGGTTGCAAGTCCCAAACTCGCCCTTCTAAGATAGCTCTCCTTCCTGGTAGACTTGGTTCACTCTCCTGCCAAGTACCACCATATATTTTAATTGACATGGAAATCTCTGCACGATTGCATTTCGGGTACCAGACCCTGCAATCGGGGCTGCTCTCACCCCTTTCTGCTTGACACCACATCCTCTGTTCCCGGGCGCCTTTCTGCCCACTTACGTACCTTGTTTTGTCATGAGGGCTCTGGCTCCTTTCCAGCACCTGCTTTCTTGCTATCCAGGCTTCAAGACCACCTGCAGCATTCGTCTACCAGCCCGCCATCCCTTCTTCTCGCTGAGGGCCACCTCATGACCTACTGGCTTCTTCCCCGGCATACCGGTCTTCTCTCCTTCTCTCGTGCACCAGGAACCGATCCTCGCGTTTCCTCCAGGGAGGACTGACTGTGTTACAAAGTCCTTCTCGCCTTTTTATTCCATAGTTGGAGTTAGCTGTCTCAGATTGTCTGGTCTGCACACTTTGGTACTCTGCACCTCTTCCTCGTCACAGTATTGTATTGTATTTTATTGTATAGGGTATTTATAGAGCGGACAAAGACCCCAAGGCATCAAGGGGCTAGGTTACGAGGGAGAACATTAAACAGTAAGGCTAAAACAGGTAGGTTTTTAAAACTTTTCGAAAAGGTAGATATTCCGAGAGATCATAAAGGTCCAAAGGCAGGGCATTCCACAGGGTAGGGGCACAAACTGAAAAGGATCTCCTCCCCATTCTGGCACGGCAAATCCTAGGAACACATAGCAGGGATTGAATTGTCGAGCACAGTGGTCGGCCTGGAATTTAGGGCACAAGTTTAGAGCGCAAGAATTCTGCCCCGACGTTGTGAGTAGCACAGTGAACAAGACAGAGTACCTTAAAGTTAAATCGGCTCTTAATAGGAAGCCAGGGCAGTTGGTATAAAAGATCTTGAGAGTGAGCTAGTCTGGAGCTCCCAGAGCAAGGCGTGCTGCTGCATTCTGGAGAGTTTGAAGGCGTTGGAGTAGCATCTCAGGTTGGCCAAGATAGATGGCGTTGCAATAGTCTAGGGAGCTCATAATGGACGTGGTTACAATTTTGGACTTGGATGTAGCCTGGAAAAATGGTAGGACGTTTTTCAAAATCTTCAATTTAGTGTAGCCTAGTTGGCTGACTGTGGAAATATGGGTTTCTCTAGAGCCCATAGCCATACATTTAATCCCTAGGCAATTCACTATTGGAGTATGCTCTGCACATGGCCCCAGGGAGGGAGGCCAATAGACGCAGGTCCAGGGCTGACCCACAATATTAGATCCCATCAGAATAACTTCAGTTTTTTTCTCCGTTCAGTTTGAGCCAATTATTGGCCATCCAGTACCCAACTGCAGCAAGGCAGTTTTTCAGTTTGTTAGGGAGGGTTGGATGATGGCACATTCAAGCAGAAAAGCATCTGAGTATCGTCTGCATAAGAGTGAAAATGAACTCCATGGCTGGTAATAAGTTTAGCCAGTGCCTGCATATATAAATTAAAAGGTAGAAACGACAGGGCAGAGCCCTGGGGAACTCCACAATTCAGAACAACAGGCATGGAGGTGAAAGGAGGAAGAGAGACAGTTTGCACCCGTTCAGACAAGAAAGAGGAGAACCAGTTCAGTGGGGTGCCCAATATTCCAGCCTCCTGGAGGCATTGAAGCAACTTCTGATGGTCAACGGTGTCAAAGGCCGCAGAGAGGTCAAGGAGGATCACAGCTCCCACATCTCTGCATTCCTGAAGTAGGGCAATATCATTCATGAGAGCAACCATCACGGATTTAGCACCCATGCCAGGGCAGAATCCGCACTGAAAAGGATGAAGAAGGGGACTGGATTCCAGAAAGGCAGAAAGTTGAGGGGTCACAATAGATCCCATCATTTTCATCAATTTCATCATCACAGGCAGGAGAGAAATGGGACGGTAGTTTTCAAATATTGCAGGATCAAGATGTGATTTTTTTTTAGTAGTGGATAGATCACTGCGTGTTTAAGGGGCTTAGGTATATGCCCTGTGGAAAAAGTGTATTGGAGTGCAGCAGTGATTAAAGACATAGAATAATTAGAAGCCGCCTGGAGAGTATGGAGGGTGGTGGGATCCATGGGAGAAGCAGAGCGAAGTTTCAGTAGGTCAGAAGAGACCATAAAATCTGTCAGTACTAAATTGACTAGACGCCCAGGAGTGAACAGAGTTCTTTTTCTGTCTTAGTATTTTATAAGGGGACTCAAGTTGGGTGGTCCCTACTCTTCCTCATTACAGTACATCCTATATTGGTAGTATGGAAAACACATACAGGGATATTAGGAATGTAGAAGGTGGACTAGTGTACGGTGGGCTATGCCGATACCATGTTCTCCCCAGGTCGTCACTAATCCCATAGGAGGCTTCGATCCCTATGAGATCACTGCTGGGGGACTATCGGGTAGCAACCTCACCTCCCTGCCCTCATGGGAAGGGGATTCCTCTAGGGGAGAAGTGACAACATCTAAAAACTCAGTGCCCCCTTGAAAGGTTCTTCCATTGCTCTCAGTGACTTATGGTGCCTTCATGGGGTTTGGCACAGTATGTCGGCTCTTTATGGGGTATCCTTTGAATCATCTTTGCTCTGATGGCTTTGGTATGCTTCACAAGTGAGGATTGGGATAAGGAAGAGGAAGGTGAAAGCAATGATCTGATTATTTACTGGTAATATTTATAACTCCTGGTCTACTCTCCCTCGTCACAATACTGACACCCTCTTATTCCTTCCACGTGGTCAGATCGCCCCATAAACTTTGGTATAACAGGAGGATTGTAGTTAGGATATGAGGTTATATACCCCCAATGAGAGGAGGAAGTGATAGGACGAAAACATTGTGAATGGTTTCTGTCGGAAGGCAGATTACCTTCCCAAGAAAGTTTGTTGAAAGGGAAAAGTAGTAATAGAAATAGTGTCGATTACTGGTATATAACCAGAACCTTCATTAAAAGTTAAGTTTTGTTTAGTGGGGAGCAGAGTGAAGGCAGTGTGTTGCATTCTTGTACTTATTCCATTAAAGTAACCTTTTACAACATATATCCCAATGCAGTCTTTCCACAAGCTGCAATACAGACACATGTATGTGTTACTAGCAAGCAAGGTACCTGTGCACGAGTTCTGTAGACAGACATGATAACACTCATCAATTGTTGAAAATCAATGAATCTGTAGGTCGCTGTTCCGATTCGCTTATTACTTGATGTGCTTTGCACTCTGAAGTAGACTGCACTGAGAATGGCCATGTGTGGCTGGCTGACATACTCCGGTGCAGATGTGGAGGGGAGGCAGAGTTGGCGTGCAGCAGCATACTGGGACCTTCTGTGCACTCTCCCCACCTGTCGCCAAACTCTGGCGTGGTGCAGTGTGTTGCGGTGCAAATATCTCGGAAATGGTGCGTTCTAGTGCCTTGGAACATATTTTTCAAGAGGAACCTTTGAGTTTTGTTCCTCGGTTTGAGATGCTTAAACTGAGCTTTGTATGACCACAGTGATGTTTCGCCCATTTCAGACAACTGTCTCATGTGTGAAGAGACTGAAATCTGGGGAAAGGGGGGGGTTTCCAAATTTCATGTAGCCACCGCAGGGTGCTAACAGGTAACTATGGACAATTTGGTGCAGATTGGTGGAACAGTGTGGAATGGTATAAGGAACAAACTCTCTGTTTTATGTATAGAGATAGCAATAGAGACTTGGGGGCAGTCATGATATGATTCACTGTTAAACACTAGATGTAATTTGAATGTTTAATACATTGGGCCTCATTAGGAGTTTGGAGGTAGCCATGCCGTTTTTAGCGGCTTGGCTACCCCCAAACCGGGTACCGGGTCCGGGTCCCAAAAATAGGGAATTACCGGGCCATGCCGACTTTAGCGGGCCCGGTAATTCCCATTCTCGGGACCCAGACTCGGTACATCCACATTCGCATTTGAGCCCACATAGGGCTCAATGGGAATGGGGAAGATGCTAACAATGGGCCCGTTGTTAGCATCCTGGACTGCTAGCGGGTCCTGCTCGTCTGACCAGGTGTCCAGAGCGGGACCCGTTGCAGACCTCGTAATGGGGTGGCCCGGAATGAACGGTGCCGGTCCCTTACCGGCACTGTTCATTCCGCGGCCTCCCTAGTTGCAATGAGGCCCATTTTCTATGAGGGGAAGCTAAACAAAAATGTTCCACATTTTTTAATAGACTTCTACCTTTTACTTTTATTGAAAAAAGCAAAACAGAAAATAAATGTATTGAAATATGGAACATTCTTGCTCATCTGTTGCTGATAGAAATGATATAACTCGTTAGCCATCTCCCACACAGGAGAAAGGGCCTATTTTAGAAAGAAGCACCATTCAGGGATGTATTATCATGTTGCAAAACCTCTGAAAGTTAAGTTCCTAATATTACACAAGGAGCAAGCCACCGCCTTAAGATATCATGAGCACGGAAAGTACAGGCAGAGCTAATCCCTTGGGTGCCCCAAAGACACTGGGAGTGGTGGTGGGGCAGTGGGGGGCGTGGATCGGGGGACAAGCAATGCGTGAGTGTTTTTAAACTAGTAGCATCTGGTGAATCTGGTGAATTTGTAAAGTTGAAGGGTGTAAATGTTCTCCCAAAATTGGTTAGTCGGAGCAAGGTTCAGAGGGTCGAGCGGGTCTACACCAGATGATCCATTAAATAATGGGTTGATTTTTTTTGACAGAGCAAATTTCAGAAAAATCGTAAAGAGAAGCCATTCAATTTACAATTGGTTCTGTAGATGAGTCATTTTCACACATCCACTGCCCAATATATGCCAGCATTGCTCTGCAACAGTGCAGCTGGCACAGAAACCAATCTGAGTCTTTGAGACAGTTCCAGGGTTTTAATTGTCTTTGTGGGGTCTAGTTCCATTCCTCTTTCTCTCATCTTGTCACAACCCTCCTCCCAAAACCAAAAACTCCTGGTTAGTGCTACCGAATGTTGACCTCCTACTGTCTAAAGTCTGTCCTTTTCTGAAGGTGGCTCCCTAAATGTAGGCTATCTAAACTCCCTCAGGGACTTCCTAACTCTCCCTATTCTAACCAAGGGCTAGTGTTCTAATAGGAATTTGAACAGTGCCTTGCACTTACTCTATTGGATTCAGGCTAGTTCAGTTACACCCGTGCTTACCTCTCTACTCTTTCTACCGCACCCTTGCAACTTACTCCTTCCACCAAACCTACAACCCTCTGATGTTTCACTCGTTCAAGACTCTTTGATTTGAGATCTCCTCCCACTACACTTCACTATCTCACTTCTCTACTACTCCCCTCCTTTGCCCTATTGCTCCTCTCCTCCCAATTCGACTCCCACACTACTACTATCTTCCTCAAACACTTACACCCCTCCTCCCACTGCTTCTCTCCTCCCACCAACTACTACTCTTTTCCTATCAACTATTAATCCCCTCCTACCAACTACTACTCTTCTCTTCCCATTATTACTCTCCTCCTCTCACTACTACTGTCCTCCCACCAACTACTCAAAAACCATTCCATCATTCAATTCACATTTACTCCTTACAGCAGGGTTTTGAAACCTTCATCTCTCCAGATGTTGTGTACTACAACATCTATGATCCCTCACCGTTGACTATGCTGGTTCGGGCTGATGAAAGTTGCAGTCTCAAACATCTGGAGAGCCAGAGGTTGCACAGCCCTGTGTGGACTTGGAAATATGCCAGGAGAGGGTGGCCATGATGGGAGACCCAGACCGTGCCACAGTATCCTAGCCACAGATAGTACTCTTCTGCGTTGTGGTCCAGATTCTCCCACCGTCTAGCAAGGAGTGCATGAGAAGGAAGCACTGAGTCCTTGCATATGGGTCAGTTACAGTTTCAGGTTTATTCAGGTGACCTAAGGGTTACGGGTGCTCGCAGGTAAAACAAAACAGGAGATTTCAGGGTGACTGGCCCATCTGCCAGTCTCCTGTCAGCCCCTGGTTGTCCGTTGTTGGCCCCTGTCCACTTGACCAACCTCCCCTCCCCAGTTAAGCCCAAGCCTTTGTGCAGCCATCTTGTCATGTTTTAGCTATCTCTGTCTCCTTCCTCACCTTCAGTAGGGATCCCAGAGCACTCTCCATGAGAACCGGCTGGTTTGGAAATGTCCATGACACCTGCTTCCTGCCCAAACAGCTGCACAAGCCACGTCCGGAGATCCCTGGGGGCCCTGGTCTTTCAATCTGTGGCTGCGGTACCCCTTGCAAATGTTATATATGGCTAACCAAGGGGTAATTTGACTCTAGCAATAAGAATCACTCCCAAGGCGACACCCCATCTGGAAATGTACTACCAGCAGTGAGTGCAGGGTGGAAAGGGGGAGGAATAGTGCCCCTCAGCCCGTGGTTAGGGGTCGACTGTGGGGTTGTACTGTGTCTCAGAACAGATGGGTTCTCTGGGTGTGCAAGGCTTCAGGGTGTACGCAGTTGGATGGTGTACTGGCTTACCCTAGGATGCTGGATTACTCAGGGGCCGCTGTGTTCCCCGGGTGTAGCGGGTCTGAGGGGTTACTCAGGGTCTCAGGCTCGTTCGAGAGCTTGGTATCTCAAGGTGGGGCACCAGGTCTCAGGTTGCCAGTGGAGCGGTGAAGGTGATGTGTTTACTAGGGAAAGAGAGAGAGGGGGGAGACAGAGAGGAGAAAGAGATAGAGAAAAAGAGAGGCAATAAAGAGATGGAGAAAGAGAGAGAGAGAGAGAGAGAGAGAGAGAGAGAGAGAGAGAGAGAGAGAGAGAGAGAGAGAGAGAGAAAGAGAAAGAGAGAGGGAGAGGGAGAAGGAGAGGGAGAGTGAGAGAGAGAGGGAGAGAGATCTCAAATGGGACAAAGATCCAGCAGAGGTTTTCCTTGGCAGCACAACCCCACAGTCGTGTCTTGGCAATAGGAGATGTCCTTCAGCCACTGCTGTGTGGTCGGTGTGGGCCCCTTTCCCCACGTCATTGCAATTCTTCTACGTGCCATTAGTAGCAGCAGTCCTCCTAGTTTGCGAGTTGTAGGGGGAAAGTGTTTGGTAAATCCCAATAGGGTAATCTTGGGGTCGGGTGCAATCGGTGTATCTACTATTGCGGCGGTCTTTTCTAGTATCGCTCCCCAGAAATGCTGCACTGTTGGGCAGGCCCATGCGAGATGGAGAAAAGGGTGGCCTCAACATGCTACACTGTACATGGATCATAACATGATAAATACAATCATAGCAATATACACAATCCATGAAAATGACGAATCAATGCGTCTTGTAAAGACAGGAATAGTCCATAATACCAGGCCTAAGCATTATGCATACCAAGCTACACGCAAATATATGTGTAGACACAAAGTGTCAGCCATTTGTTAGTAAGACAAGCATTTCCACACATGCCTGCGCAATCTGGCACTGTTTTCCCCACCAGGGCGTGCATGTGTGAGTGAAAGCCATCAGACGGGGTCTAAGACCTGCCCACTTTCTCCATGGGGTTGGTACACTTTGGGGCTCTGGATGTTCTTTGGCGATCTTCTTTTCCATTCAGAGCGAGGGCTGCTGATGTTGGTACTCTCATATGGGCTCCTCTGTTGTCTTTCTGCCTCGAACTGTTCTCTGAAAGTGAACATGAATACTGTCCAGGATCCAAACCAAGAGGCAAGGCTGGAGATAAGGACCTGCAAGCAAGCGGGCCGCCATAAGAAGGGCGGGACACAGGGATTTGGCCCCATTTGCTGCCATTGATGTTAGAACAGGAGCTAGGCTTCTCTTTACCCTTCCCCCTTTTAGATGAAAAGGGCCTTCACCCCTTCTTGTTGTCATAGGTGCCAGTGCCCAATATTCGTCAACATTTCCGCTGTAAAAACGCATTTTCATGCTGGGTATGTTGTGGGTTGAAATCATGCATTTTACAGTGCAAATTCCAGAAAAGCTTTAAAAATCATTTAATGTACAATTTTCTCTGCTTGCAAGTTCCTGCAAATCCCCAATAGATCCCAGTTCACCACCAGTACACAGGACTATTTGCAACACCTTTGCATGATGGGTGTGCTACAATAAAAACATGAGGTATGTCTTAACAACATATGCTAGCATTTTCTTGCAAAACATGCTTTATTGCAGCATGTGCCCAAAGCAGATTACGAGGCCTGTCTGCACAAAATGCTAGTAACAAGGGGGGTCCTGGGAGACTCTCTGCCAGACATGAGTCCTGGTTACAAGAGCCTTGCCCAGAGTCTTTAGCTCACTATCTTTCACAGAGGAGGACTATCCTAAACATATCAGTCTTTGTCCTGCCCTGGGGCAATCCAGCACCGAAATGCTAGGCAATTCTCCTTTGAACAAGAGTACCAACAGCAACCCCAGACACCTGTTTCGGTCTGGTTGAACCTCATCAGTAGGGTGTAGCTGTGCCTCTCTAAGAATGCACAAAATGCTAGCACTGGACCACGTCCATGCTGCCAGCACATTTCCTAACTATGCCCGTATTACCCTGAAAACCCCACTGTCAAGCTGCATTTGCCTAACCATATATGCAAGCATTGCCCTGAAAAACATTTTCATGCATCCACTGCCCTATATATACCAGCATTACCCTGTAAAACAAATGGCTATACTGGCAGAGCCAATATATGCCAGCATTGCCACTGTAAAAACACATTTACCTGCTGGCTGTGCCAAATATTTACCAGGACTGCCACTGCAAAAGAGTATTTTAGTGCCTGTGGTCAGCAAATAATTCCAGCATTACCACTCTAAAACACATGCTCTTGGTGTATGTGCCCTACCGTGTATGTTATTTAGCATCACATTGTAAACCTGTTTACATGCTGCCAGTACCCAATAACATCAGCATTGCCACTGTAAAATCACAATTTTATGGTGCCTCTGTTCAACACATTATGCCAGCAGTACCACTAAAAACACATTTTCACACACACACACAACATATAGAATAGAACAGAATAGTGGAGAGACAAGATATGAAGGCAGAGGGACATTGAAGCAGATGACAGAAAAGACACAGCTGTCACTAAAGAGAGATTCCAGTCAGAGGGAAAGCTTTGGTAGGACAAGAAGAGAGAGAGAGATTGCCTTGAGAGAAAGCGACCGAAGATCCAGGAGCAACAGGCTGTGAATCCTGAGAAAGTCAAAGATCAGGAAAGCAAGAGTTAATTTAGGAATGGTGAGGTGAAATCAGAAACCCTTGAGGGTGGATAGTGCCCTACCTTTACGGAACAAGAGAGAGGGATAGAGACAAGAGTAGCAGAGTTCCTGAGGACCACATTGGTCCAGAGGAGCCTATAGTAGAAAAAGGATGTCCGAGACTGCGATACTCTGCTGGGGGGCAGGAAGGAGAGACTAGGAGGTGGATAGGAAAGAAAGACTGGCCTGTGTAGCCGCATAAAAGTAAGAAGTGTGAAGTTTGGAACAGTACCCCATTGGGCCTCCCAATGAGCAATACAATGAGCAAAGACTGGGGAGGAGACCTCAGAGATAAAGGTCTGGCAGACCACCAAAACACCTGTCAGCTGAGAGCTGTGGAACCCCTAAAGAGAACTACCCCTGGGACAAGAAGTGAGATGGAGGAGAAAGCCACCCTCCTTACGAATACAAGAGGAGGAGAAGAGATGACCACCTTGAGAGTCTTGCATAATGTATTTTTATTTGGGACACTGTAGAAACCTTTATTGGGCTTTGACATTTTTGGTTAGCACAGTTTGTGAATTTGTGTTGGAATTTCAGAGCACTGGACAATATAGTGAGGATAGGCTTTTGGAGCAGGAGGGTAAGTGCTATTCTTTTGGATGCTTTGGTTAAGGAACTTTCGGCCCAAACCAACAAATTAGGACTGGACCCTGAAAGTATAATTCACCCCTTTGCTTTGAATCACCCTTATCATCCTAACCTTTGTCTAAGTCTGATTGGTCGGCGTGTTTGTTGCTCATGGATTTGTGTGTTTGCGCTTACATTGTCTACATCTATGGGTAAATAGGAATACATCCGCTTGGTGGACAAAATTATCTGTAGATTTGTGCATTCAGAAGAAATTGTATATAACCTCACATCTATTGTGCATGCTTGAATTATGGACACGGTTTTTCAGTCTCAATAAGTGAATATCTCAGGATTGCCTGATAGGATGTTTAAATGTGTTGCGACATCTGCCAGTTCCACTTAAGGGAAAGGTGCAAACCAAAATGAAATGCATAATGAACATTCAAGTCATTTGTGATGTAGTAACACAATGCTGTGCACAGGGACATTGATTCACCAAAATACCAGGGGTAGCAGAAGTGACATAACATGGTGGATGACATCACAGGAAGTGATGTCACACAACCTTTGACCTGGATGGCATCAGTTCCTCTTTAACCCTGGTGACATCACCAGAAGTGGCGTGCGGCTGCAAGAAAAAGTACATAAATGTAAACATTTTAAAATATCGAATAGGTACTAAAGCAAACAAGAATTTTAGATACCAACCACTTTTTACCAAGGGTACTGCCTTCATATGCCATAGTTGGGGTCATGATATGATAGGGTTCGGCCCAGTAGAATCAACATAGGCCTAGGCAATGCCATATATATGCACTTCAGCATTGTATGGCCAGTTACTTTCATATTATGCCAGTTATAGCTGCATGTTAGGGACTGTCATTAAATGATAAGTAGAGCCCCTACATTGCCAGTTTTAGCACATGCCACACTTAGATAGACGTCTTAACCTTAGCTTGCCTCACATCTAGATAGAAATGTGAATGTTAGCATATAACACACTTAAATGGAATAGTGAATGATAGCATGCACCACACCTAGACATAATTGCAAGGACAGCAATGCCAACTAACCAATCCACAAACAATTTCATCCCTCTGCATACACATCTCAAACCCTAACCAAACACAACCACAAGCCTTAAACGCAGTAAACCGCGCACACTTCACTACACTGCAACAACAAAACAAACCGCACATAGACTTGCACAACAACACACAATGACTACCGACTGTAAAACAATGGACCCACCGGGCTGAGGCTGCCAACAGAACATCACTGCTATTTTGCACTTTTCCAGCTCATTCCCACTAACTCACCTCCCCTCTCCCTTTTTTCAGAGCCGCCAGAGCACCAGGGGACCACTCCGGTGGTGATAGTGCGCAGTACAAATATCCTTTAACATTAACATTAACAATATTAAAGTATCCAAAAATCCAATAGATGCAATTCACCAACAATGCACAGGAGAATAAATGCTTTGATTCATGTAAATGATTTGTTATTAACATGGCGCTTTTGCCGAAGAACTATATATAACACATATTTAAATACAATTATCATTCCAACTAAAGTTGGGACTCATTTATCAACCTTGGAAGAATAAAATACTGAGTTGGCCGTGCCAGGATTCAAACCTGCAAGCTGCAGATCAGGCACAAATTGCAGCATCGAGCAATTAACCCGATGAGCTATCTCACCGCTTGCCACAATAAGAAAATATGTCAAAACTGGCTGCACAATGTAGGCTAGACACGTAATAACACTTATGTTTGCTGTAGCCTTGATGATTCACAGCACAAAATGCCATGCCACAGTAAGACATGCCTAGATGCGTTGCACCAAAATGCCAATCCAACCACTTAAGAACACTTATCATGCTTACTTTATCATAGATGCCCAGAAAAATATACCATGCCACAGTAAGGAAAGGCTAGACTGGCTGCACCCAAATGCCAGGCTAGACAGGTAATAACGCTTATCATGCTTACTTTATTATAGATGCCCAGTAAAAATGTCATGCCACAGTAGAACATTACTAGACTGGTTGTACCAAAATGCCAGTCTAGCCACTAATACATATCATGCCTGCTTTATTCTGCTGAGAAGTGAGATGGCTGTCCCATATCGAAGCCATGCTGAAAAATGTGAATGCCCCATTAAAGGTATCCTAAGAAAGTTCAATACTAATGTGGTGGTGACAGAATGGGTCACTTTCTGAAGTGGTCACCATGACTTCTCCACAAAGCCCCAGCAGTTGTTCTCCCTTTTCTAGCATTGGGCATGAGCTAGCAGGTGGCAATATCACGTAGTCTCCAAGTGCAAACTCAGAAAATTAAGTTAAGTATGGTGTTCAATGGAAGAGAAGGAACACTTTGTAGTTATCACATGGAAACATCAAGTTTCGAGCTGAAGTTAGCTCTATTGTGATCTGCAAACATCTCCTGACAAATGTCACGTTGATTGTTTTAATATATGTGGGTACAAAGTTCCCTTAATAGCCCTCAAACAAAACTACAGTAGGAGAAAGGTGCCGAACGATGGAGAGGCACGCAAGAGATCTGCTTGCTCACTGTTGTGGGAGGCTGGGGAATGATGGCATAAATGACACGCAAAGAGCGAGACTGAACATGCCCTAGGCTAAAGACAATACACAAAACAGGCTCTAGAAAGAAGTGGCAAAGGCCATTAACATGATATGATATGGCATTTATAACGCGCCTATACAAATGTGTTTCAAGGCACGACGAGGCAAGGGAGGGGGAACAGAGGGAAGACAGACAACGATCTTACTAGACCAGGGCCCTCATTACGAGTTCGGCCATTCGCCATGCCGCTATTGGCGGCATGGCTGCCGCCGAAATCGCATCCGTGGCCGGGTCCTCGGAATGAGGACTTACCGGGCCATTCCAAGTTCGGATGGCCCGGTAATTCCTCCCTCAAGGACCCGGACACGGTCCTTCCCCATTCCCATTTCAGCCCCCGTAGGGCTGAATGGGAATGGGAGAGGGAACAAGCAACGGGCCATAACGAGATGGCCCATTGTTTGCTCCCTCTTCCCCTCGCGGGACCCGGTAAGCACGCTTGGTTTTCCCAGGCATGCTTACCGTGGCCCGCGAGGGGACCTCGTAATGTGGCGGAACGGGTTGAACGGCGCTGTCACCTTTTACGGCGCCGTTTAACCTGTTGCGCCAGGGTCGTAATGAGGCATCAGGTGTCATTCAGATCGCGCAAGTGCAGGGGAATGGGGAAGAGGAAAAGTGTGTGGGGTAAGGAGGAGGGGAAAGTGCAGTAACTTGGATAATAGAATAAATAAAAAATACGGCCAGCTGATGGCAAGTGCAAGGTAAGTGCAGACATAAGTGCTGGTAAGGGGACTGTAGGGATACAGAAAAAAAGTCCCAAGTGCAGGGGTTGCCAGAGAGGCAGTGCAGGCGTGCAACTGGCAGGGCCTGGGCCAGAGATAAGAAAGGTGGCCAGGTAACCAGTGCATTGTCGGCAGGCTATTGTTCCCTGTACTACTAGAACGGTTTATATAATAGGGGAGGATGGTTAGCATATACTTCGTTGGTTGGGGGGCCTGGACATATATGTATGGGAAGAACAGGTTGCGTTTGTTTACACAGGCTAGGTCAGGTGTGTAGAAGAGCACAAAAACTGTTGCGCATGAGGGAAATGGGAGCTGTCAATTGTGTTGTAGAATTTGATCTATGCAGGGGACCTTGTGCGGTTGGCACAGCCAAAATGCTATGTCGAGAGGGGCACAGAATAGCGAGTGTATGTGGGAAAGAAGCACTGCGCCAACCGCTGTATAAGGGAGCACAGGTAGCTATGTGGGTGGCACAAGCTCTTGTGAGTGGAGGGGTGGCAGGGCACAGGCAGTTGTGTGGACTCGGGATGCGGTTAAGGACTGGCTATTCATCCACTACCTAAACTGGGAGGCTGCAGATAGTGTCGCTGCAGATCTCTCTCTCTCCAGCTGCTGTGGCCATTCTATGGATTACTGCTAATTTGGGATTCCTTCTTGTCTGCTGCAGCAGAAGCGTAGATTACCCAGCAGATCAGCCATCCGCCTTCTCCTGTTATGCACCACACATGTACTCGAGGCGGAACCCATGCAACACCAGATCAGGTCTTGGCAGCTCTAGTGACACACGGTTACCCCAATGGAAGATATGCCCGATTAGTAAAGGAGCCAGAACAATCCATGTCCTGGAGGTAGGGGGGTGGGGTTTGGATTTCAAAATGAAATAATTATTTTTTAAGTCACTCTGACAGACTTAAAAAATAAATGATTTTCCGTAAGGAACATCCAACCGGAAACTATTTCTTTTTTAAATTCGCTCCCTCCCCCAGGGGTCGCAGAGGCAGTGCCACGGGTTACACAGGGGTGCTTTGGGTCGCAGTTGCCTTCACCATGTTTTTAAAACAGTTACTCATCCCATAGTCTAATTAGAAGACTGTGCACCTGCATTGGCAACATGTATCGAGACATGAGTTTCAGAATTAAGTATTCAATGTTAGGGAACAGACTGGGATCATTGGGGCCTGAGCATGGGAAGTGAGATGGGAGTATTTGTTTGTTCTAAAGCCAAATTTCGATCTCTCTGTTCACATTAATTGCTAATTGGGGTGTCTCGTAGGGATGCAACATCCAAGCCCACCCTAAGAAGTGCCAACCAATGGTTTAAAGACTTTTTATCACTGTCAGCATGAAACCTATCAACCAATGAAAGAGTGAGTTAATGATGCTCTTTGTGATGACATTATAGTTGATGGGTTGGACTTGGGTTGTTCTGGAGATAGTGGATTAGCCTATGGTAGATTCCAATCTATAGGGTTCTATAGTGTCTTGATTAGAGTAGCCAATGACTATGTTGTAATTTTGTGAAATGTTGTTTTTTGTAATTGTGTTAATTCTGTGTTTTTTTTGCCTTACATTCTTTGGCCCGATGTGGGCAGGTTGAGAGAGTTAAATGCTTTTTTTCCTCGGCTGTTTCTTTTGTAAAATAGAATAAATAATGCTGTTTTTTTATTGCACCTGGTGCACTCCATTATTTTGTTCCATTGGATTGATCTTGGTGGCACTTATACACTTGGAAGCCCCAGCAAGATCTCCAGCAAGATCTCCTGCATCCTCAAGAAGTTGAGGGTTACTCGCCACACACCCTGGGCTGTGGCATCAGCCTGCTGAGATCGGTTCCAGTGCATACGAACGAGAAGGTGAGCAGGCGCTGAGTTCTATGTAAGTCTTCCCAATCCTGCGGACGGCCTGTTGTGTCGGGGTTTGAGAAAGGAGTCTCAGCATCGGTGGACCTCGAAGATGCCTAGAGTGTGAGTGAACCCGTGCATGAAAAAAGACAGTGGTGTAGATATTTTAGGTTTTATAGGTTGTGACGATTAAACAGGTTGAAGAAAAGGAGAGTACTCCCAGTATGTGGGAAAGACCATGTGGTGTAATTAGTGGTGTTTTTTATGGTAAAATATTGTGTTCTATTGAAGAGTGGGTACTCCCCTCATAAGGGGAAGAGCAGCGCTGCATAGGTTAGAGGTTGTGTAGATTAGGAAAGGTCATATATTTGGTTTTGCTCCACTCTAGGTAAATGCGGGCTTTAGGAGGAGAAGGAGGATGAGGAAAGATCTAAGTAACTATTTTAAATAAATGTGTTTTTTATTGATGATTAATGGCATGTATAGCAGGTAATTTTTGGTTGGAATTAGTATATATTGTGTTTATATGTTGTGGGTTATGGGAGGTTTGTTGTTCTCATAGTGTTTGGAATGAAAGATTTTAAATTGTTGGGTGAGTGAAAGTGCTGTAGGGTATAAAAATAGATTGGGTGGGGAAATGAAATAAGGGGAATTGGTTTATTAAGAGGAAAGGGGTATTTTGTGAGACACTGCTGCAACAGTGTCCGCAGGCTAACTAATAAACAAAGAAAAAGGTTGTAACTTCATGGATAATCCATTGGCTCACATGTGTAAGGCACTCCCGCAATGTGAGAAAATAAGTACCACCACGAGTGGGTACATTACGCAGCTGGTAAAATCTTTAAATCTTGGCCCGCAGAGGGCACACATACTAAGGAGATATTGCAGCACATGTAGACTGTGAAGGCATCATGAAGCAAGACACAGACAACAGATTCAAAGTTCAAAAACTAAATGGTATAATACATCAAATGTCAGGATGGTAATTTGTCCTATAATAAGGCGGGATTTCCCTACCTCAGCAAAACTAAAGAACCTCTGAGTCAAAGAGTTCAACTTAAAAGTCTGTCTGTGTCGAAAACCTATGCTTGCCCTCACAACTAACCCTTAACAATGTGTAGGGGTGTCAATAATGAAAGAAATGCTGATTAACACAAAGTTCTGAGCTTCTTCCAGCTCCTAGCTTCCTTCTCAGCTTCTCTTCACCAAGTTCAAGAAAGTTCTACAAAAATTTCCAAATTACATTTCTGAAGTTCAAAGCAGTTTCACAAATCCTTGGGTTTCCCTTCCCCAAGTTCAAGGAAACACCGTTCAAAAGAAAAGAGTATCGAGGCTTCACTCTCAAGACAAGCTTGGCAGTTCTTCAAATCTCGGGGATCCCTTCCCCAAGACTTCAATTTAGCCACTTGTACTTGTTTTAGCCTTTTCAAAAGTTCAACACAACTTCAGGTCAACCTGACCATCCTTTGGGATTGTGTGAAAAGATTGCTTGCAGTGTTTTTCCTTGGCTTGGTTCACAATGTCAATTTAGGGCTTACTGGTCCAGGCACAGTTATCAGAACACACGTTCCATACATCACAGGTCACGCACCAGGATCCCTAGGTTCTTCAGCCTACGCAGGTTTGTCTGTACCTGCTCCTGTGTACAAAGTCACACTCCCTCGGCTCTTCTTTGTCTACCTCTTGGCTTTACCATAACGTGTCACACACTTCCTGCCAGTCTTTGGCCTTGCCGCACTGCATCCATTCATAAAATTCACTTTATGTTGGTTTGATTCATGCCTGATTTTCTATGGCTCTCTTTTAAGTTTGTCACCAGTCACCTGTTGCACTTTAACATTATCTCTTGGCTCCTACCAATGTTTGTTCATTCAGGTTTATTCAACACAATTCTTTATACTCTTCTGAAAACCATTTTCTCATGTTAGACAGTTCAATGGCTTCCATTTATATTCTTTATTTTCCCTCTTTACTTTCGCAATACTTGTTCCGTTTTGAAGCCTTGCCTTAATTAGCATGTATTGACTTTGGCAATGTTAGTTTAGCCTCTCAGTCACCCTTTCAGGCTGTTCACTTTCATTTAGCTTCCGGTACACAGAAACTGTCCCAAAGGTAAACAAGTTCTTAGCGTGTCTTCGCTTGCCGAGTATGCTAATTTGTTCAAAAAAGGATAGCTACTTTATACTTTATCACATTAGTTTACTTCTTTGAAGGATTGGCTCAACAATGGAAGGGACTTTGTCTGCATAAAACTTCACTCGCTACAAAGTTATTCTGAAGTTGCGATCACATACGGAGCTACCCTAGGTTATCTATGCTTACAGAAACTCACTGGTTCTTCTGCTCACATCCGTTCCCAAAGTTGTCTTCTCCGTTCATATGCCAGGTAAGTGCCCAGCCTCCTGCGACTCCAACTGCTCTGAACATGGATCTTTCTACCCCTATGACTCTCCAGTGTTCGAGCAACACCTGGGGCCGACAAGCAAATTATAAGAGTCTTTACTTGCTTGGAAACGGCATGGCTGAGCACTGCTTCCCGCTGTGCCACCTCTCCAGTAAAGAACCCTCGCTCTTAGACCAATCTCGAAATCCAACTACACCAGCACTGAGGTTGTGGTCTCAGCGTCCTCTACCTCAGCTAACAGTCGGCCACAGATTCTATTTCCCCCCCAATACTCCTTCTCACCTGCTTCAAATGTACTCTCTTTTTATACACCGGCAACCCCTTGATAGGTTGCAGGTGTTTGTTCTGAGTTCAATTTGCCTGACTGTATTTAGAGGTACATGCCTGACCTTCACAGCACTCTGCCGGCATCTTCCTCGTCTCAGTACCAGAGTGATGAAATGAGTGACTAGTGTTCACTACTCCTATTCACCTCTTCCTCGTTGCAGTACTGTCATAGGCAAATTGTGGGAAAATGAGGGGAGAGGCTTTTCAGTAGCCCATAAAGGTTGGGGGATCATTAGGTTGGTCATCAATACGAAAAGGGGAATACCATGTCTTGCCTGTGGGCTTCCCACTCCATACCACCGAAAACCCTCCAGCCAGGTGATCCTCCCTTGCTTCTCCACCCGCAGGGTCAGGATCCAAAAGTGATGGCCTTTCCCTGGCCGCCTGAGAAGAGGATCCAGGGGGGAGTAGGAGTGAGTACACCCTCAGGTTTCTCACAACACCCATTTAGCAGCTACACATAAAGGCAAAAAGTTTAAGAGCAGATTCAATATTCTCGATCTGTGGAAAATGTTTGAGGAAGAGGAGGGTGACAAAACAGATCACGTAACACACAAAAATAATGCCCCTCCCCTTTATGGGTACTTTTCCCCACAGACTGTGCCCGAACACTACCCTTACAACCCGCTGCAGGCTATCCCAATCCCTGATATATACCCAAAAGTGAAGACATTTAGGACGCAACAGAACCCCTAAAAGATTCTACCAGTTCTGCTTATTTTACAGGTAGAAAATGATGTGCAGTGAAATCTAGAAGCAGAATTACAAAAACACAGGAGGAGCTGGCAATCGAAAAACAGACGCAAGGCGAGAGACAGAGTGCAGAGGACAGATTATTTTTAAGATTGATAACAAAATGATCCGTGGCCCACAAGTATGATTGCAGGGTAGTGATAAGCAGACACGTGGGGAAAGAGGGACATCACTAGATGTGGAAGTGCCTTGCAATAGTATTGATTATGACTCGGTATGTGATGATAACAAGGAATATTTGGAGACTGAGGACAGATACGACGAACCCCCAATGGACAAACCCCCAATGACGAACCCCCAAAGGAGGACAGGAGAAGAACACTCGACAGGGACATACTTGGATGACTACCATGGCGAATGGCTTTAGCAACAGGAAAGAAAAAAGGGAACATATCATTGCACATTGATAAAGAAAATATGATGAACAACTTACTATCTCTCACAACAGGGACTGGATTCATGAGTTAGAAAAAAGAACAGTGGGAATTACTCTAGCTGGAGGCGACATGAAGAGCTTTTTCGCCTCCATATTGGAGGAACAAGCAGACGATCTTTGGAGGAGGGCAGGGTACGCAGGTTTAACATCGTATATCAATGTGCATGGCAGCTCACCATTTAATAATTGCCAAACAAATGTTTGAAAGGTATTAATGCTACAATACCCTGACACCTCTGATATGAGAATTATTATGACATGGAAAATGAAGACAGATGAGGACCCTGCACAATACATCCAGGAAATGAAGGAGAAATGGCACTTAGAAACGAGGGAATGATGGGATAAGACTATTCCCGTTTTTATCACATATTGTGTTAAGGTCTCCCCGCTGAAGTTCAAGCAGTCTTGCACAAAATAGTGGGCATAGAGATGAGGGCGTAAATACTAACCCTGTTGAAGATGAACAGGACTATTCCCAAGCAGAACCAGTGGGATATATTGCAGGGAGAGACAATGTATTATCCCAGAGGGGTGGATTTGGAGGGTTCGGAGGACAGTGTTGGGTGTGTGGAAGAATGGGACATTTTACACAAGCGTGTAGGAGTAGGGGAGTGGCACCTTATGGTTTGGGACCCTGTGGCAAAGGGGATGTCCCTGCATATCATACACCTACTTATCACACACAGTATCAGGCACAGTAAACCCCTAACTTTCAGAACCCCATGCAGCAACAGACACAATATTGTAAATGTGCAGAATACAATGCAGCCTCAACAGATGCAATTCCCCACAGCAAACACACTCAATTTGACACAGCGGCAGCAACTTCAGTACCCTGCCCCGACACTTCCAAACACAATGCCACAACCACAGATTCAACAACTGGCAAAGCCCCTTCAAGCACACACACTGCAATCAATAAAGCAGTGGGACAAGAACTTGATACCACAGGGCATTGTACCACACTTTGGCAGGGTCAACATGGAGGGGAGTAACTATTTTCTGTTCCCAGGCAACAGTACGTACCCACAATAGGACAGGCCAGAGAGTGCTCTGATGTTCCCAATACTACTAGTGACCTCTGACCCAGAAGAGGAACCTGGTGGGGTTATTAAAGATAGAGGACAGGACATTTTCTAGCAGACTCAGGTGCTACCAAATCCTGTATTATGAGGGAAGGTTTCCTTTGTGGACACGTACGGATTCTCTGGGGCTATGGTATTGGTTCCTTTCACAGAAGATTTGCTCATCACGAGAGGCACACAAGAAATAACAGCACCTTTGTTTTATTCATGAAACACACCAGTGAAAATATTGGGCATGGACATTATGAGTAAACGAAAAAAGACTGTTTCTTTTATTGAAAATGGTATAGTTTGCACTACTAAAAGTATACACTATGCACAAGCAAGAGCAGTGATACAGGCATGCTGTGGCCACAGCATTTTGCGAGGAGTGCCACTTTGCCCATATATATTTCTCTATGGTGTACATGTGCTATTAGGATGGGTGCTGTGAAGCATGCACCATGAAGCAAAACACAGACAACAGATTCAGGGGGT
This sequence comes from Ambystoma mexicanum, assembly GCF_040938575.1. Taxonomy (NCBI): domain Eukaryota; kingdom Metazoa; phylum Chordata; class Amphibia; order Caudata; family Ambystomatidae; genus Ambystoma; species Ambystoma mexicanum. The sequence goes on from NC_090921.1 coordinate 1,089,071,924, forward strand.
AATTCATAGATTTCAGCGCAGAGGCAGCGCACGTGAGCAGCTCTGAGAGGGAGTGTGCGACAGCGTGCGCTAGCCGTGTGTGCTAAACAGCATTCTGGCACACCGCGTATTCATGGAATTTCCAAGCCATTTTGAGCGCTGGCGCAGCGAACATCCCGCAGCGCCAGTTACGCCCCCAAGAACGTCCCTTGCGCAAGGAAAAGCCATTGAAATCCCAAATGCAGCACAAAGGGCTGCGCTAACCCTGGACCAGTTTACAGGGCTGCTGCACTGTAATCGCGTGAAAATACTACGCGTACACCGCTCAAGGCAGCCAAAATGCGTGAAAATGTACTCGTGCACCCCTCGGAATACGTGCAACCCAGCCCAGGGTAAATGGCTTACCTGCGGGGCATGGAGAGGGTGAGTGGGCTGCCTGTGGGGCATGCCCAGGGTGGATGGGGTGCCTGCGTCTATTTAGGGGGTGCACAGGAAGGTTCAAACGCGATAGGCCTTGGGCGAGTGGGGTACGTGTATTTGGTTGGTACGTGTGGAGTTTCACACGCGATAGGCCATGGGTGAGCGGGGTATGTGTATTTTGGGGGTACCTGGGAAGTTTCACACGTGATAGTCCTGGTGAGAGTGGGGTACATGTATTTCGGGGGTGTGCGTGAAGTTTCACATGCGATAGGCCTTGGGCGAGCGGGGTATGTGTATTTTGGGGGTGCGTGTGAAGTTTCACACGCGAAAGGCCTTGAGCAAGCAGGGAACGTGTATTACGGGGGTACGCGGGGAGTTTCACATGCAATAGGCCTTGGGTGAGCGGGGTACGTGTATTTGGGGGGTGCGCATGGAGTTTCACACGCGATAGGCCTTGGGCGAGTGGGGTATGTGTATTTGGGGGGTATGCAGGAAGTTTCACACACGATGGTCCTGGCGAGAGCGGGGTACATGTATTTTGGCAGTGCGCGTGAAGTTTCACACGCAATAGGCCTTGGGCGAGCGGGGAACGTGTATTACAGGGGTACGCAGGGAGTTTCACACACAATAGGCCTTGGGTGAGTGGGGTACGTGTGGAGTTTCACACGCGCTAGGCCTTGGGCGAGCGTGGTACGTGTATTTGGGGGGTACGCGGGGAGTTTCACACGGGATAGGCCTTGGGTGAGTGGGGTACGTGTGTGTTTGGGGGGTGCGTTTGAAGTTTCACAAACGATAGGCCTTGGGCGAGCGGGGTATGTGTATTTCGGGGGTGCGCGCGAAGTTACACATGCGATAGGGCTTGGGTGAGTGGGGAACGTGTATTACGGGGGTACGTGGAGTGTTTCACACGCGATAGGCCATGGGCGAGCAGGGTACGTGTATTTCAGGGTTGCGCGTGAAGTTTCACAAGCAATAGGCCTTGGGCGAGCGGGGAACGTGTATTACAGGGGTACGCTGGGAGTTTCACATGAGATAGGCCTTGGGTGAGTGAGGTACGTGCATTTGGGGGGTACGTGTGGAGTTTCACACGCGATAGGCCTTGGGCGAGCGGATTACGTGTAGTTGGGGGGTACGTGGGAAGTTTCACATGCGATAGTCCTGGCGAGAGCGGGATACATGTATTTCGTGGGAGCGCATGCAGTTTCACACTCGATAGGCCTTGGGCGAGCGGGGTACGTGTATTTCGGCGGTGCGCGTGAAGTTTCACAAGCGATAGGTCTTGGGCGAGCGGGATCGTGTATTACGGGGGTACACGTGAAGTTTCACACACGATAGGCTTTGGGCGAGCGGGGTACGTGTATTTGGGGGGTACGCGGGAAGTTTCACACGCGATAGTCCTGGTGAGAGCGTGGTATGTGTATTTCAGGGGTGCGCATGAAGTTTCACACGCGATAGGCCTTGGGCGAGCGGGGAACGTATATTACGGGGTACGCAGGGAGTTTCACGCATGATAAGCCTTGGGCGAGCGGGGTACGTGTATTTCAGCAGTGCACGTGAAGTTTCACAAGCGATAGGCCTTGGGCGAGCGGGATCGTGTATTACGGGGGTACACGTGGAGTTTCACACGCGATAGGCCTTGGGCGAGTGGGGTATGTGTATTTGGGGGGTACGTTGGAAGTTTCACATGCGATAGTCCTGGTGAGAGCACGGTACGTGTATTTCAGGGGTGCGCATGAAGTTTCACACGTGATAGGCCTCGGGCGAGCGGGGAACGTGTATTACGGCGGTACTCGGGGAGTTTCACACACGATAGGCCTTGGATGAGCGGGGTATGTGTATTTGGGTGGCACGCGTGGAGTTTCACACGTGATAGGCCTTGGGTGAGCGGGGTATGTGTATTTGGGGGGTACGGGGGAAGTTTCACACGTGATAATCCTGACAAGAGTGGGGTACGTGTATTTTGGGGGTGCACGTGAAGTTTTACGCGCGATAGGCCTTGGGCGAGCGGGGTATGTGTATTTCGGGGGTGCACATGAAGTTTCACACGCGATAGGCCTTGGGCAAGCGGGGAATGTGTATTACGGGGGTACGCGGGAAGTTTCACACGCGATAGGCTTTGGTGAGCCGGGTACGTGTGTTTGGGTTGTACGCGTGGAGTTTCACACGCGGTAGGACTTGGGCGAGAGGGGTATGTGTATTTGGGGGGTACGTGGGAAGTTTCACACGCGAGAGGCCCTGGGCGAGCGGGGGAACGTGTATTACGTGGGTACGCAGGGAGTTTCACACGCGATAGGCCTTGGTTGAGACGGGTATGTGTATTTGGGGGGTACGTGTGAAGCTTCACACGCGATAGGCCTTGGGCGAGTGGGGAACGTGTATTACGGGGGTACGCGGGGAGTTTCACACGCGTTAGGCCTTGGTTGAGACGGGTACGTGTATTTGGGTGGTATGCGTGGAGTTTCACACGCGATAGGCCATGGGTGAGCGGGGTATGTGTATTTTGGGGGTACGTGGGAAGTTTCACACACGATAGGCATTGGGTGAGTGGGGTAGGTGTATTTCGGGGATACGTGGGGGGTTCACACGCGATAGGCCTTGGGCGAGCGGGGAACAAGTATTACGGGGTTACACGGGGAGTTTCACATGCGATAGGCCTTGGGTGAGCGGGGTAACTGTATTTGGGGGGTACGCGGGAAGTTTCACATGCGATAGTTCTGGCGAGATCGGGGTATGTGTATTTTGGCGGTGCACGTGAAGTTTCACACGCGATAGGCCTTGGGCGAGCGGGGTACGTGTATTTCTGCAGTGCACGTGAAGTTTCACAAGCGATAGGCCTTGGGCGAGCGGGATTGTGTATTACGGGGGTACACGTGGAGTTTCACACGCGATAGGCCTTGGGCGAGTGGGGTATGTGTATTTGGGGGGTACGTTGGAAGTTTCACATGCGATAGTCCTGGTGAGAGCACGGTACGTGTATTTCAGGGGTGCGCATGAAGTTTCACACGTGATAGGCCTCGGGCGAGCGGGGAACGTGTATTACGGCGGTACTCGGGGAGTTTCACACACGATAGGCCTTGGATGAGCGGGGTATGTGTATTTGGGTGGCACGCGTGGAGTTTCACACGTGATAGGCCTTGGGTGAGCGGGGTATGTTTATTTGGGAGGTACGGGGGAAGTTTCACACGTGATAGTCCTGACGAGAGTGGGGTACGTGTATTTTGGGGGTGCACGTGAAGTTTTACACGCGATAGGCCTTGGGCAAGCGGGGTATGTGTATTTCGGGGGTGCACATGAAGTTTCACACGCGATAGGCCTTGGGCAAGCGGGGAATGTGTATTATGGGGGTACGCGGGAAGTTTCACACGCGATGGGCTTTGGTGAGCCGGGTACGTGTGTTTGGGGGTACAGATGGAGTTTCACATGCGATAGGCCTTGGGTGAGCTGGGTAAGTGTATTTGGGAGGTACGCGGGAAGTTTCACACGCGATAGTCCTGGTGAGAGCTCGGTACATGTATTTCGGGGGTGCGCGTGAAGTTTCACATGCGATAGGCCTTGGGCGACCGGGGAATGAGTATTATGTGGGTACGTGTGGAGTTTCACACGCGATAGGCCTTGGGAGAGCGGGGTACGTGTATTTGGGCGGAACGCGTGAGAATTTCACACGCGATAGGCCTTTGGCGAGCAGGGTATGTGTATTTGGGGGGTACTCGGGAAGTTTCACACGCGATAGGCCTTGGGCGAGCGGGGAACGTGTATTACAGGGGTATGCGGGGAGTTTCACGCGCGATAGGCCTTGGGCGAGCGGGGTACGTGTATTTTGGGGGTGCGCGTGAAGTTTCACACACGATAGGCCTTGGGCGAGCGGGGAACAAGTATTACGGGGGTACGCAGGGAGATTCACACGCGGTAGGCCTTGGGTGAGCCGGGTATGCGTATTTGGGGGGTTCGCAGGAAGTTTCACATGCGATAGTCCTGGTGAGAGCGGGGTATGTGTATTTCGGCGGTGCGCGTGAAGTTTCACACGCAATAGGCCTTGGGCGAGTGGGGAACATGTATTACGGGGGTATGCGGGGAGTTTCACATGCGATAGGCCTTGGGTGAGTGGGGTACGTGTATTTGGGGAGTATGCGTGGAGTTTCACACGCGATAGTCCTGGGCGAGCGGGGTATGTGTATTTGGGGGGTACGTGGGAAGTTTCACACGCGATAGTCCTGGCGAGAGTGGGGTACGTGTATTTCGGGGGGTGCGCGTGAAGTTTCACACACAATAGGCCTTGGGTGAGCGGGGTACGTGTATTTCGGTGGTGCACATGAAGTTTCACATGCGATAGGCCTTGGGCGAGCGGGGTACTTGTATTTCGGGGGTGCATGTAGAGTTACACACGCGGTAGGGCTTGGGCGAGCGGGGAACGTGTATTACGGGGGTACGCGGGGAGTTTCACACACGATAGGCCTTGGGCGAGTGGGGTACATGTATTTTGGGGGTGCGCGTGAAGTTTCACAAGCGATAGGCCTTGGGCGAGTGGGGAACGTGTATTACGGGGGGTACGCTGGGAGTTTCACATGCAATAGGCCTTGGGTGAGCGGGGTATGTGTATTTGGGGGGTACGCGTGGAGTTTCACAGGCGATAGGCCTTGAACAAGCAGGGTACGTGTATTTGGGGGGAAGGCAGGAAGTTTCACATGCGATAGTCCTGGCGAGAGTGGGGTACATGCATTTCGGGGGTGCGCATGAAGTTTCACACGTGATAGGCCTTGGGCGAGTGGGGAACGTATATTACGGGGTACGCAGGTAGTTTCACGCATGATAGGTCTTGGGTGAGCGGGGTACGTGTATTTGGGTTTTACACGTGGAGTTTCACACGCGGTAGGCCTTGGGCGAGAGGGGTATGTGTATTTGGGGGGTACGTGGGAAGTTTCACACGCGATAGGCCTTGGGCGAGCGGGGGAACGTGTATTACGCGGGTACGAAGGGAGTTTCACACGCGATAGTCCTGGTGCGAGCTCGGTACATGTATTTTGGGGTTGCGCGTGAAGTTTCACACGCGATAGGCCTTGGGCGAGTGGGGAACGTGTATTACGGGGGTACGCGGGGAGTTTCACACGCGATAGGCCTTGGTTGAGAGGGGTACGTGTATTTGGGTGGTACGCATGGAGTTTCACATGCAATAGGCCTTGGGCGAGCGGGGTATGTGTATTTGGGGGGTACGCGGGAAGTTTCACACACGATAGGCCTTGGGCGAGTGGGGTACATGTATTTCGGGGGTGCGCGTGAAGTTTCACAAGCGATAGGCCTTGGGCGAGTGGGGAACGTGTATTACGGGGGTACGCTAGGAGTTTCACATGCAATAGGCCTTGGGTGAGCGGGGTATGTGTATTTGGGGGGTACGTGTGGAGTTTCACAGGCGATAGGCCTTGAACAAGCGGGGTACGTGTATTTGGGGGGAAGGCGGGAAGTTTCACATGCGATAGTCCTGGCGAGAGTGGGGTACATGCATTTCGGGGGTGCGCATGAAGTTTCACACGCGATAGGCCTTGGGCGAGTGGGGAACGTATATTACGGGGTACGCAGGTAGTTTCACGCATGATAGGTGTTGGGGGAGCGGGGTACGTGTATTTGGGTTTTACACGTGGAGTTTCACACGCGGTAGGCCTTGGGCGAGAGGGGTATGTGTATTTGGGGGGTACTGTTAGGGAGAATTCTCTCTTTAGGCTGAATTTCCCTACCTAGTGAGTCCCCCAGCAGCTTTGCTGGATTTCTGGGGTTTAATTTTTTTCTCCTGCCAAGAGTGAGACTCTTTTACCCTCACTCTTGGACATGTTGAAGTGTGTTATCTTGGACAAACCTTGTGTTGAATGGGCTATGGGGTCTTTTACTCCATAGGGCCTCATGTATTTTTGTGATGTGGGTCACACAGCACCCTCTGTGCCGTGACCCAGGGGTGTCCTAGGGACTCCCCAACATAGACTCCATACCCTGGGACTGACTACTGTCTCCCAGGGCATGTAAAGTCACCAAAGACTTTGCTAGTCTTGAATCCTGAACAGAACCAGTACAAACCATCATATTGTGGACGTACTGGCTGGGGCAATTCGATTGCCCCAGGGTCTGTTAGTCGAGGGGGCACGTCTCCGTCCCCCCTGATCGAGTTTTGGCTGGTGGCAGTGGAAACTACTTTTTATATTCGACCGCGAATATTTCCCTATGGGATTTCCCATTGTTTTAGGCTAACACATTTAATTATTTATTTACGGTAGCCTTAAACATACCGCCGGTTTATATATTTATTTTTATAACTCCGGTTGGGACTTTTTGCCAAAACTTGATTCTAAAATGGCGTTGGTGTTCGCCTCTGTAACTCTGACCCAAAGTGGAGCCCTTTGTTCCACTTTTGGCGGGCTTCTCCACAGAAGCCCTCCAAAGTGGTGCCACTCTGTCTGGGATACTTAGGAGGGGTGGAGGGGGATTTAGGCACCCTGGACTGAGTTACCTTGGTAACTCAAGTCGCACTCCGTCCTGATTGGCCCAAGTGGTGAGCCGCCCGGCTCACCACTTAGCATGTTTGAGTGACAGCTAGGCTGGGTGAATGGGGGCTTGCTGCATAAAAGCAGGGCTTTGGGGACTGGGACTTCAGAAGTCGCCACAGGACCAAGAATCCGACGAGGGAAGAGCTGAGCCGACCTGCTTCGACGACACCACCCGGTGGAGCCCTGCTGAACCGTCTCACCACTTTTTCCCGACGACCGAGGAGAACTCTTAACGGAGTGGCTCCTTCCCTTGACTGGTGGGGACAACCAGTTTTCGCCTTCTTTCCGTTCTTTGAGGTATCTCGTGGCCGCCTTGCCTGTGCCAAGCACCCCGGCATCCGGAATACCACACTTTACCCCCATACCGCGAAAGTCGGTACCAACCCTTTAACCGGAGGACTCCGCGGCTGGTTTCTTCCCGGGCAGTGCTACGACCTTTCTCTTCTGCTCTTCAGCGAGATATTCTTCTCCCCTGACCGACGTCGAGCCTTGCTGTCGCTGCCTGGAACAACTGCCCCCGCTGGAGGATCCTTTCCGCTTAAGGTACTGTGTTCCGCCTGGCTTCCCTTGCCACCGACTGTACGGGGTAGATTTAGTCCCCGGCTTTCGAACCTGGGAGTGCCTGGGACACTTTGGCTAAACTTTCTGAGCCACTCTAAACTCTTTTTGACTCTTTGCAAGACTTTGAATCTCTAACTAACAGTGTGATCTTGGGCACATTTTCGCTCCGGCTACTCTAAGAGTGGGCCCTGCCTAGTGACTTTTGCTCACCTGTGACTTTGTGCTTCTTTGAGCCTATTGCAAGTGTTCTGGACCTTAGAGTGGTGTGTTTAACCCATTTCTGCTTTTTCTCTCCCTTTCTTGGAAACTACTAGAGTGTCATCTAACGTTAAGCACTCACCTCTGTTTTAATTAAGTGGTGTTAACCTAGAGTTGTCTAGATAGGAGAAAGGATTGAATCTACTTTCATTATAACTGTGTTTGAAGTGTTTACTATATTTTGCTAGAGTGTTTTTAACTTATGTGTATTTTAAATAAATAACTATATACTTTTGAAACCAAGCTCTGGTCAGTGTTTGCTTGTGCTATTGTGTTTTGGTACATATTGGGTATACTTTGCATACTGCCTAACTCTTCTTGAGAGAAGTCTGACTGCTCAGCCACAGCTACCAGGTAAATCTGGGTGGTACAGACTGCTACCAAAGGGGTTTACTGCTCTACCTGTAGTCTTAAATCTTTTGCAGTGTTCCCCAAGGGAACTGCACAGGTTTCTGCCTAACACTGGTGTACAGCGGTGGGATTTGTATTAAGTATACATTTTATTGTGCTTTAGATACCTTAGTGCAACTAACCACAAAGCTTAGCACTGAAAAAGTAAAACCTCTAACATGTCAGTTATAGAAAGCTATAGTCAAGAGTCCCTTGCAGCCAAAACTGCTGATTGTTTAAGAGTGCTCTGTAAACATAAGGATCTCCTGACTAAGGGCAAGAAAATGGAGCTGATTGAAAGATTGTTAGCTAACCAAAGTCTGGGTGATGGTTCAGAGGAACCTACCACTCCAGCAACTGTAGATGACAGTGTTGAAGTTAACATGGAGCAAAATGTTGATGTTTCTGAGGAAGAGTCAGAAGAGGAGGGTGAGGCTGTTGTAACTGTCCCCCCTAGGCCTCTGCCTGCCCTACCTGCTGTGCCTACTGGACCTTTACCAGGTCCCACATTTAGTCCTCAGTACTTTGAACTGGAGAAAATGAAGCTAGAATTGGAGTATAAGAAACTTAATGCTCAAACTGACAAAGAACTAAGGCTAAGGGAAATGGAGCTCAAGTATGACTTAGAAATGAAGAAATTATCTGTTGAGAATGTTTCTCTCTCTGGCTCCTCTAGAAGTTCCAGTCCTAAAAGACCCCGGATGCCTAAAGAATTGGTTGGTATGTATGAGCCTAAGTTGGATGTGTTGGATTGGTTGTCTCTGTTTGAATATAATCATGGGCTCCAGAACATCACAGGAAATGACTTACTCACCTGGTTGTTCTCTAGGCTTCCCCCTGTTGCAACTGATGTGGTAATGGAGATGGGGGAGGAGGATAGGAAGGACTATGAATGTGTGAAACTAGCTTTGATAGCTAGGTTTGGGAAGACCCCTTCCCAGTATCTTAAGAGGTTTAGGAGCCTCAAAAAGCATGATGGTACCCCTTGGGCTACCTGGGTGAATGAATGTTTGAAAAACTTAGAGGGATGGATTAAGGGTTACAAGGTGAACACTTATGAAGGTATGAAGAATTTGTTTATGTTGGAGACTATTTATGATGCCTGCTCTCCTGAGCTCAGACAACACTTGGCTGATTCCAGGGAATTGGATTCCCGGAAACTAGCTAAGGCTGCTGACTTGTGGGTTGCCAACAGGGCCACTCACAAGGATTCTGGGGTAACTCAGAGGAAGGATGGGGAAAAACAGTCTAAGAAGGACTCCAAAGAGAATTCTAATACTACAAATTCCAAAGAGGGCCCCAAACAAAACTATAAGGGTAAGCCACAAGGGAAACCAAATCAGGCTAGTGTACCTTCTGGCCACAAGCCAGAAGGAGGTCAGAACAAGCCACCCTTCCAGAGAGCATTTGGACAATGCTATGTCTGTCAGGGTACTGACCATATCAAAGGAGATCCCAAGTGCAAGGGTAAACCTGCAGGGATCAGCACAGTCTCCTTAGCCTTCACTCCTGAGGATGAAGTACAGATGGCTAGTGCCCACTTTGAACTCTTTGCTGAAGAACCCTTGGGTCTTCAAGCAACTGTAAACTTAGAGCCTATGGGTCTGGTTAGTCCCCAGAATAGGGTTGTGTATAACTCCCTACCTGTTAACTCTAAGGTGTATTATGTGGACAGTGTTCTTGTCAATGGCCAGGATACTCCTGCCAGGAGAGACACTGGGGCCAGCAGAACAGTAGTGGATGAAAGCTTCTTTCAACCTGAGGATGTGGCCAAAGCACCCAAAGGTCCCACTAAAATGTCTGGAGGCCCTGCCCAAATGGTTCCTATTCTACCAGCCCTCATTCAGTGTAACAACATGACAGTGAGGATCCCTGTCAGTGTTCAGACTGAGGTACCTGGGAAGGTCCTGTTGGGGAATGACCTAAGAACTCTAGGAGTAGTGTCACATACCCCCAGGCCTCCCAGTATGGAGAAGCAGAACTTAACCAAATTGGCTAGACAGGCTACCTTGAAGGACCCTTCTAAGCCTGTGGGACCCTCTACTGAGAACCCCACTACAAGCCCTGGTGTTAGTAAGTTGACCTCTAACCCAGGCACCTTTCAGGATAGTATGCTAGGAACATGGGAGCCCCAACCAAGCTCCATCACTGTTCCCCTAGTCTCAGAGTCTCTGACTCCCCCTGCTTCTGAGGAAGAGGTGGATAGACCAACTAGGCCCCTATCTGAACCTGAGAGAACTGGTAATTCTCAGTGCTGGTGGAAAACCCGAAAAGAAAAGTCTAAGGCCAAAAACCTTCAGACTGTTGGACCTTCTACTGAAGAACCCAACTCAAATCCTAATATTAGGGGGGAAACTCCTAAAATAGGTAAGGGTAGATCTAAGAGGAAGGGGAAGCAGGTACATTGCCTAACCCCAACCCCTCCAACCAAGAGGCCTAAGACCCAACCTGCTCCCACAAGAGAGGTGGTGAGGAACCTTGGAGGCCCCTCTAGATCTAAGGGAATCCTTTATAAGGACCCCTTCAAAAAGCCTAACATAGGTTCAGAAGTTGTACCAACTTCTGAGGGACTGGTCAACCAGATCCCCTATAACAAAAAGACTGATGTTCCTCAAAGGGTTTGTAGGTCCTTTAGCTTGCAAAAGAAAACCTTTGAGTTCTCCCTTAAGCAAAGGTCAAGGTGTCACCATCAAAATGCTGATGGACTCTCTAGGATGTATATCATCGACTAGAGGTATGAGGTTCATCCAGGAGTGGATTAAATCCTCCTGTCCCTTAGTCTGGGGGGGGCGAGTGTTAGGGAGAATTCTCTCTTTAGGCTGAATTTCCCTACCTAGTGAGTCCCCCAGCAGCTTTGCTGGATTTCTGGGGTTTAATTTTTTTCTCCTGCCAAGAGTGAGACTCTTTTACCCTCACTCTTGGACATGTTGAAGTGTGTTATCTTGGACAAACCTTGTGTTGAATGGGCTATGGGGTCTTTTACTCCATAGGGCCTCATGTATTTTTGTGATGTGGGTCACACAGCACCCTCTGTGCCGTGACCCAGGGGTGTCCTAGGGACTCCCCAACATAGACTCCATACCCTGGGACTGACTACTGTCTCCCAGGGCATGTAAAGTCACCAAAGACTTTGCTAGTCTTGAATCCTGAACAGAACCAGTACAAACCATCATATTGTGGACGTACTGGCTGGGGCAATTCGATTGCCCCAGGGTCTGTTAGTCGAGGGGGCACGTCTCCGTCCCCCCTGATCGAGTTTTGGCTGGTGGCAGTGGAAACTACTTTTTATATTCGACCGCGAATATTTCCCTATGGGATTTCCCATTGTTTTAGGCTAACACATTTAATTATTTATTTACGGTAGCCTTAAACATACCGCCGGTTTATATATTTATTTTTATAACTCCGGTTGGGACTTTTTGCCAAAACTTGATTCTAAAATGGCGTTGGTGTTCGCCTCTGTAACTCTGACCCAAAGTGGAGCCCTTTGTTCCACTTTTGGCGGGCTTCTCCACAGAAGCCCTCCAAAGTGGTGCCACTCTGTCTGGGATACTTAGGAGGGGTGGAGGGGGATTTAGGCACCCTGGACTGAGTTACCTTGGTAACTCAAGTCGCACTCCGTCCTGATTGGCCCAAGTGGTGAGCCGCCCGGCTCACCACTTAGCATGTTTGAGTGACAGCTAGGCTGGGTGAATGGGGGCTTGCTGCATAAAAGCAGGGCTTTGGGGACTGGGACTTCAGAAGTCGCCACAGGACCAAGAATCCGACGAGGGAAGAGCTGAGCCGACCTGCTTCGACGACACCACCCGGTGGAGCCCTGCTGAACCGTCTCACCACTTTTTCCCGACGACCGAGGAGAACTCTTAACGGAGTGGCTCCTTCCCTTGACTGGTGGGGACAACCAGTTTTCGCCTTCTTTCCGTTCTTTGAGGTATCTCGTGGCCGCCTTGCCTGTGCCAAGCACCCCGGCATCCGGAATACCACACTTTACCCCCATACCGCGAAAGTCGGTACCAACCCTTTAACCGGAGGACTCCGCGGCTGGTTTCTTCCCGGGCAGTGCTACGACCTTTCTCTTCTGCTCTTCAGCGAGATATTCTTCTCCCCTGACCGACGTCGAGCCTTGCTGTCGCTGCCTGGAACAACTGCCCCCGCTGGAGGATCCTTTCCGCTTAAGGTACTGTGTTCCGCCTGGCTTCCCTTGCCACCGACTGTACGGGGTAGATTTAGTCCCCGGCTTTCGAACCTGGGAGTGCCTGGGACACTTTGGCTAAACTTTCTGAGCCACTCTAAACTCTTTTTGACTCTTTGCAAGACTTTGAATCTCTAACTAACAGTGTGATCTTGGGCACATTTTCGCTCCGGCTACTCTAAGAGTGGGCCCTGCCTAGTGACTTTTGCTCACCTGTGACTTTGTGCTTCTTTGAGCCTATTGCAAGTGTTCTGGACCTTAGAGTGGTGTGTTTAACCCATTTCTGCTTTTTCTCTCCCTTTCTTGGAAACTACTAGAGTGTCATCTAACGTTAAGCACTCACCTCTGTTTTAATTAAGTGGTGTTAACCTAGAGTTGTCTAGATAGGAGAAAGGATTGAATCTACTTTCATTATAACTGTGTTTGAAGTGTTTACTATATTTTGCTAGAGTGTTTTTAACTTATGTGTATTTTAAATAAATAACTATATACTTTTGAAACCAAGCTCTGGTCAGTGTTTGCTTGTGCTATTGTGTTTTGGTACATATTGGGTATACTTTGCATACTGCCTAACTCTTCTTGAGAGAAGTCTGACTGCTCAGCCACAGCTACCAGGTAAATCTGGGTGGTACAGACTGCTACCAAAGGGGTTTACTGCTCTACCTGTAGTCTTAAATCTTTTGCAGTGTTCCCCAAGGGAACTGCACAGGTTTCTGCCTAACAGGTACGTGGGAAGTTTCACACGCGATAGGCCTTGGGCGAGCGGGGGAACGTGTATTACGCGGGTACGAAGGGAGTTTCACACGCGATAGTCCTGGTGCGAGCGGGGTACATGTATTTTGGGGTTGCGTGTGAAGTTTCACACGCGATAGGCCTTGGACGAGCAGGGAACAAGTATTACGGGGTTACACGGGGAGTTTCACATGCTATAGGCCTTGGGTGAGCGGGGTAACTGTATTTGGGGGGTACGCGGGAAGTTTCACATGCGATAGTTCTGGCGAGATCGGGGTATGTGTATTTTGGCGGTGCACGTGAAGTTTCACACGCGATAGGCCTTGGGCGAGCGGGGTACGTGTATTTCAGCAGTGCACGTGAAGTTTCACAAGCGATAGGCCTTGGGCGAGCGGGATCGTGTATTACGGGGGTACACGTGGAGTTTCACACGCGATAGGCCTTGGGCGAGTGGGGTATGTGTATTTGGGGGGTACGTTGGAAGTTTCACATGCGATAGTCCTGGTGAGAGCACGGTACGTGTATTTCAGGGGTGCGCATGAAGTTTCACACGTGATAGGCCTCGGGCGAGCGGGGAACGTGTATTACGGCGGTACTCGGGGAGTTTCACACACGATAGGCCTTGGATGAGCGGGGTATGTGTATTTGGGTGGCACGCGTGGAGTTTCACACGTGATAGGCCTTGGGTGAGCGGGGTATGTGTATTTGGGAGGTACGGGGGAAGTTTCACACGTGATAGTCCTGACGAGAGTGGGGTACGTGTATTTTGGGGGTGCACGTGAAGTTTTACACGCGATAGGCCTTGGGCAAGCGGGGTATGTGTATTTCGGGGGTGCACATGAAGTTTCACACGCGATAGGCCTTGGGCAAGCGGGGAATGTGTATTACGGGGGTACGCGGGAAGTTTCACACGCGATAGGCTTTGGTGAGCCGGGTACGTGTGTTTGGGGGTACAGATGGAGTTTCACATGCGATTGGCCTTGGGTGAGCTGGGTAAGTGTATTTGGGAGGTACGCGGGAAGTTTCACACGCGATAGTCCTGGTGAGAGCTCGGTACATGTATTTCGGGGGTGCGCGTGAAGTTTCACATGCGATAGGCCTTGGGCGACCGGGGAATGAGTATTACGTGGGTACGTGTGGAGTTTCACACGCGATAGGCCTTGGGAGAGCGGGGTACGTGTATTTGGGCGGAACGCGTGAGAATTTCACACGCGATAGGCCTTTGGCGAGCAGGGTATGTGTATTTGGGGGGTACTCGGGAAGTTTCACACGCGATAGGCCTTGGGCGAGCGGGGAACGTGTATTACAGGGGTATGCGGGGAGTTTCACGCGCGATAGGCCTTGGGCGAGCGGGGTACGTGTATTTTGGGGGTGCGCGTGAAGTTTCACACAAGATAGGCCTTGGGCGAGCGGGGAACAAGTATTACAGGGGTACGCAGGGAGATTCACACGCGGTAGGCCTTGGGTGAGCCGGGTATGCGTATTTGGGGGGTTCGCAGGAAGTTTCACATGCGATAGTCCTGGTGAGAGCGGGGTATGTGTATTTCGGCGGTGCGCGTGAAGTTTCACACGCAATAGGCCTTGGGCGAGTGGGGAACATGTATTACGGGGGTATGCGGGGAGTTTCACATGCGATAGGCCTTGGGTGAGTGGGGTACGTGTATTTGGGGAGTATGCGTGGAGTTTCACACGCGATAGTCCTTGGGCGAGCGGGGTATGTGTATTTGGGGGGTACGTGGGAAGTTTCACACGCGATAGTCCTGGCGAGAGTGGGGTACGTGTATTTCGGGGGGTGCGCGTGAAGTTTCACACACAATAGGCCTTGGGTGAGCGGGGTACGTGTATTTCGGTGGTGCACATGAAGTTTCACATGCGATAGGCCTTGGGCGAGCGGGGTACTTGTATTTCGGGGGTGCATGTAGAGTTACACACGCGGTAGGGCTTGGGCGAGCGGGGAACGAGTATTACGGGGGTACGCGGGGAGTTTCACACACGATAGGCCTTGGGCGAGTGGGGTACATGTATTTTGGGGGTGCGCGTGAAGTTTCACAAGCGATAGGCCTTGGGCGAGTGGGGAACGTGTATTACGGGGGGTACGCTGGGAGTTTCACATGCAATAGGCCTTGGGTGAGCGGGGTATGTGTATTTGGGGGGTACGCGTGGAGTTTCACAGGCGATAGGCCTTGAACAAGCGGGGTACGTGTATTTGGGGGGAAGGCAGGAAGTTTCACATGCGATAGTCCTGGCGAGAGTGGGGTACATGCATTTCGGGGGTGCGCATGAAGTTTCACACGCGATAGGCCTTGGGCGAGTGGGGAACGTATATTACGGGGTACGCAGGTAGTTTCACGCATGATAGGTCTTGGGTGAGCGGGGTACGTGTATTTGGGTTTTACACGTGGAGTTTCACACGCGGTAGGCCTTGGGCGAGAGGGGTATGTGTATTTGGGGGGTACGTGGGAAGTTTCACACGCGATAGGCCTTGGGCGAGCGGGGGAACGTGTATTACGCGGGTACGAAGGGAGTTTCACACGCGATAGTCCTGGTGCGAGCTCGGTACATGTATTTTGGGGTTGCGCGTGAAGTTTCACACGCGATAGGCCTTGGGCGAGTGGGGAACGTGTATTACGGGGGTACGCGGGGAGTTTCACACGCGATAGGCCTTGGTTGAGAGGGGTACGTGTATTTGGGTGGTACGCGTGGAGTTTCACATGCAATAGGCCTTGGGCGAGCGGGGTATGTGTATTTGGGGGGTACGCGGGAAGTTTCACACACGATAGGCCTTGGGCGAGTGGGGTACATGTATTTCGGGGGTGCGCGTGAAGTTTCACAAGCGATAGGCCTTGGGCGAGTGGGGAACGTGTATTACGGGGGTACGCTAGGAGTTTCACATGCAATAGGCCTTGGGTGAGCGGGGTATGTGTATTTGGGGGGTACGTGTGGAGTTTCACAGGCGATAGGCCTTGAACAAGCGGGGTACGTGTATTTGGGGGGAAGGCGGGAAGTTTCACATGCGATAGTCCTGGCGAGAGTGGGGTACATGCATTTCGGGGGTGCGCATGAAGTTTCACACGCGATAGGCCTTGGGCGAGTGGGGAACGTATATTACGGGGTACGCAGGTAGTTTCACGCATGATAGGTCTTGGGGGAGCGGGGTACCTGTATTTGGGTTTTACACGTGGAGTTTCACACGCGGTAGGCCTTGGGCGAGAGGGGTATGTGTATTTGGGGGGTACGTGGGAAGTTTCACACGCGATAGGCCTTGGGCGAGCGGGGGAACGTGTATTACGCGGGTACGAAGGGAGTTTCACACGCGATAGTCCTGGTGCGAGCGGGGTACATGTATTTTGGGGTTGCGTGTGAAGTTTCACACGCGATAGGCCTTGGACGAGCAGGGAACAAGTATTACGGGGTTACACGGGGAGTTTCACACGCTTTAGGCCTTCGGTGAGCGGGGTACATGTATTGGGGGGTATGCGGGAAGTTTCACATGCAATAGTCCTGGCGAGAGCGGGGTATGTGTATTTCGGTGGTGCACGTGAAGTTTCACACGCGATAGGCCTTGGGCGAGCGGGGTCCGTGTATTTCGACAGTGCACGTGAAGTTTCACAAGCGATAGGCCTTGGGCGAGCGGGGATCGTGTATTACGGGGGTGCACATGGAGTTTCACATGCGATAGGCCTTGGGTGAGTGGGGTACGTGTATT
The DNA here is from genome assembly GCF_040938575.1 of Ambystoma mexicanum. NCBI lineage: Eukaryota > Metazoa > Chordata > Amphibia > Caudata > Ambystomatidae > Ambystoma > Ambystoma mexicanum. The sequence continues at coordinate 1,089,088,689 of NC_090921.1, forward strand.
TGGGGGGTATGCGTGGAGTTTCACACGCGATAGTCCTTGGGCGAGCGGGGTATGTGTATTTGGGGGGTACGTGGGAAGTTTCACACGTGATAGTCCTGGCGAGAGTGGGGTACGTGTATTTCAGGGGTGCGCGTGAAGTTTCACACACAATAGGCCTTGGGTGAGCGGGGTACGTGTATTTCGGTGGTGCACATGAAGTTTCACATGCGATAGGCCTTGGGCGAGCGGGGTACTTGTATTTCGGGGGTGCATGTGGAGTTACACACGCGGTAGGGCTTGGGCGAGCGGGGAACGTGTATTACGGGGGGTACGCGGGGAGTTTCACACACGATAGGCCTTGGGCGAGTGGGGTACATGTATTTCGGGGGTGCGCGTGAAGTTTCACAAGCGATAGGCCTTGGGCGAGTGGGGAACGTGTATTACGGGGGTACGCTGGGAGTTTCACATGCAATAGGCCTTGGGTGAGCGGGGTATGTGTATTTGGGGGGTACGCGTGGAGTTTCACAGGCGATAGGCCTTGAACAAGCGGGGTACGTGTATTTGGGGGGAAGGCGGGAAGTTTCACATGCGATAGTCCTGGCGAGAGTGGGGTACATGCATTTCGGGGGTGCGCATGAAGTTTCACACGCGATAGGCCTTGGGCGAGTGGGGAACGTATATTACGGGGTACGCAGGTAGTTTCACGCATGATAGGTCTTGGGTGAGCGGGGTATGTGTATTTGGGTTTTACACGTGGAGTTTCACACGCGGTAGGCCTTGGGCGAGAGGGGTATGTGTATTACGCGGGTACGAAGGGAGTTTCACACGCGATAGGCCTTGGGCGAGCTCGGTACATGTATTTTGGGGTTGCGCGTGAAGTTTCACACGCGATAGGCCTTGGGCGAGTGGGGAACGTGTATTACGGGGGTACGCGGGGAGTTTCACACGCGATAGGCCTTGGTTGAGAGGGGTACGTGTATTTGGGTGGTACGCGTGGAGTTTCACATGCAATAGGCCTTGGGCGAGCGGGGTATGTGTATTTGGGGGGTACGCGGGAAGTTTCACACACGATAGGCCTTAGGTGAGTGGGGTACGTGTATTTCGGGGGTACGCGGGGAGGTTCACACGTGATAGGCCTTGGGCGAGTGGGGTAGATGTATTTCGGGGGTGCGTGTGAAGTTTCACGCGCGATAGGCCTTGGACGAGCGGGGAACAAGTATTACGGGGTTACACGGGGAGTTTCACACGCTATAGGCCTTGGGTGAGCGGGGTACGTGTATTTGGGGGGTATGCGGGAAGTTTCACATGCGATAGTCCTGGCGAGAGCGGGGTATGTGTATTTCGGTGGTGCACGTGAAGTTTCACACGCGATAGGCCTTAGGCGAGTGGGGTACGTGTATTTCAGCAGTGCACGTGAAGTTTCACAAGCGATAGGCCTTGGGCGAGCGGGGATCGTGTATTACGGGGGTGCACGTGGAGTTTCATACGCAATAGGCCTTGGGTGAGTGGGGTATGTGTATTTGGGGGGTACGTCGGAAGTTTCACATGCAATAGTCCTGGTGAGAGCGCGGTACGTGTATTTCAGGGGTGCGCATGAAGTTTCACACACGATAGGCCTTGGGTGAGCAGGGTATGTGTATTTGGGTGGCATGCGTGGAGTTTCACACGTGATAGGCCTTGGGCGAGCGGGGTATGTGTATTTGGTGGGTACGCGGGAAGTTTCACACGCGATAGTCCTGATGAGAGTGGGGTACGTGTATTTCGGGGGTGCACGTGAAGTTTTACACACGATAGGACTTTGGCGAGCGGGGTATGTGTATTTCGGGGGTGCACATGAAGTTTCACAAGCGATAGGCCTTGGGCAAGGGGGGAATGTGTATTACGGGGTACGCAGGGAGTTTCACACGCAATAGGCTTTGGTGAGCGGGGTACGTATTTTTGGGGTACACATGGAGTTTCACATGCGATAGGCCTTGGGTGAGCGGGGTACGTGTATTTGGGGGGTACGCAGGAAGTTTCACACACGATAGTCCTGGTGAGAGCTCGGTACATGGATTTAGGGGGTGCGCGTGAAGTTTCACATGCGATAGGCCTTGGGCGAGCGGGGAATGTGTATTACGTGGGTACGTGGGGAGTTTCACACGCGATAGGCCTTGGGAGAGCGGGGTACGTGTATTTGGGCGATACGCGTGAGAGTTTCACACGCGATAGGCCTTTGGCGAGCAGGGTATGTGTATTTGGGGGGTACTCGGGAAGTTTCACACGCGATAGGCCTTGGGCGAGCAGGGTACATGTATTTCGGGGGTGCGCATTAAGTTACACACGCGATAGGCCTTGGGCGAGCGGGGAACGTGTATTACAGGGGTATGCGGGGAGTTTCACGCGCGATAGGCCTTGGGCGAGCGGGGTACGTGTATTTCGGGGGTGCGCGTGAAGTTTCACACGCGATAGGACTTGGGCGAGAGGGGTATGTGTATTTGGGGGGTACGTGGGAAGTTTCACCCCCGATAGGCCTTGGGCGAGTGGGGAACGTGTATTACGGGGGTACGCGGGGAGTTTCACACGCGATAGGCCTTGGTTGAGAGGGGTACGTGTATTTGGGTGGTACGCGTGGAGTTTCACATGCAATAGGCCTTGGGCGAGCGGGGTATGTGTATTTGGTGCGTACGCGGGAAGTTTCACACACGATAGGCATTGGGAGAGTGGGGTACGTGTATTTCGGGGGTGTGCGTGAAGTTACACACGCGATAAGCCTTAGGCGAGCGGGGAATGTGTATCCCAGGGGTATGCGGGGAGGTTCACACGTGATAGGCCTTGGGCGAGCGGGTTACATGTATTTTGGGGGTGCGTGTGAAGTTTCACACGCCATAGGCCTTGGACGAGCGGGGAACAAGTATTACGGGGTTACACGGGAGTTTCACACGCTATAGGCCTTGGGTGAGCGGGGTACGTGTATTTGGGGGGTATGCCGGAAGTTTCACATGCGATAGTCCTGGCGAGAGCGGGGTATGTGTATTTCGGTGGTGCACGTGAAGTTTCACACGCAATAGGACTTGGGCGAGCGGGGTACGTGTATTTCAGCAGTGCACGTGAAGTTTCACATGCGATAGGCCTTGGGTGAGCGGGGTACGTGTATTTGGGGGGTACGCGGGAAGTTTCACACGCGATAGTCCTGGTGAGAGCTCGGTACATGGATTTCGGGGGTGCGCGTGAAGTTTCACATGCGATAGGCCTTGGGCGAGCGGGGAATGTGTATTACGTGGGTACGTGGGGAGTTTCACACGCGATAGGCCTTGGGAGAGCGGGGTACGTGTATTTGGGCGATACGCGTGAGAGTTTCACACGCGATAGGCCTTTGTCGAGCAGGGTATGTGTATTTGGGGGGTACTCGGGAAGTTTCACACGCGATAGGCCTTGGGCGAGCAGGGTACATGTATTTCGGGGGTGCGCATTAAGTTACACACGCGATAGGCCTTGGGCGAGCGGGGAACGTGTATTACAGGGGTATGCGGGGAGTTTCACGCGCGATAGGCCTTGGGCGAGCGGGGTACGTGTATTTCGGGGGTGCGCGTGAAGTTTCACACGCGATAGGCCTTGGGCGAGCGGGGAACAAGTATTACGGGGGTACGCAGATAGTTTCACATGTTATAGGCCTTGGGTGAGCAGGGTATGTGTATTTGGGGGGTACACATGGAGTTTCACACGCGATAGGCCTTGGGCGAGAGGGGTATGTGTATTTGGGGGGTACGTGGGAAGTTTCACACGCGATAGGCCTTGGGCGAGCGGGGGAACGTGTATTACGGGGGTACGCAGGGAGTTTCACATGCGATAGTCCTGGTGCGAGCTCGGTACATGTATTTCGGGTTGCGCGTGAAGTTTCACGCGCGATAGGCCTTGGGCGAGTGGGGAACGTGTATTGCGGGGAGTTTCACACGCGATAGGCCTTGGTTGAGAGGGGTACGTGTATTTCGGTGGCAGCGTGGAGTTTCACATGCAATAGGCCTTGGGCGAGCGGGGTATGTGTATTTGGTGGGTACGCGGGAAGTTTCACACACGATAGGCATTGGGAGAGAGGGGTACGTGTATTTCGGGGGTGTGCGTGAAGTTACACACGCGATAGGCCTTAGGTGAGCGGGGAATGTGTATCCCAGGGGTACGCGGGGAGGTTCACACGTGATAGGCCTTGGGCGAGCGGGTTACATGTATTTTGGGGGTGCGTGTGAAGTTTCACACGCGATAGGCCTTGGACGAGCGGGGAACAAGTATTACGGGGTTACACGGGGAGTTTCACACGCTATAGGCCTTGGGTGAGCGGGGTACGTGTATTTGGGGGGTATGCCGGAAGTTTCACATGCGATAGTCCTGGCGAGAGCAGGGTATGTGTATTTCGGTGGTGCACGTGAAGTTTCACACGCAATAGGACTTGGGCGAGCGGGGTACGTGTATTTCGACAGCGCACGTTAAGTTTCACAAGCGATAGGCCTTGGGCGAGCGGGGATCGTGTATTACTGGAGTGCACGTGGAGTTTCACACGCGATAATCCTTGGGCGAGTGGGGTATGTGTGTTTGGGGGGTACGTCGGAAGTTTCACATGCGATAGTCCTGGTGAGAGCGTGGTACGTGTATTTCAGGGGTGCACATGAAGTTTCACACACGATAGGCCTTGGGCGAGTGGGGAACGTATATTACGGGGTACGCAGGTAGTTTCACGCATGATAGGTCTTGGGTGAGCGGGGTACGTGTATTTGGGTTTTACGCGTGGAGTTTCACACGCGGTAGGCCTTGGGCGAGAGGGGTATGTGTATTTGGGGGGTACGTGGGAAGTTTCACACGCGATAGGCCTTGGGCGAGCGGGGCACGTGTATTACGGGGATACGCAGGGAGTTTCACACGCGATAGTCCTGGTGCAAGCTCGGTACATGTATTTTGGGGTTGCGCGTGAAGTTTCACACACGATAGGCCTTGGGCGAGTGGGGAACGTGTATTACGGGGGTACGCGGGGAGTTTCACACGCGATAGGCCTTGGTTGAGAGGGGTACGTGTATTTGAGTGGTACGCGGGGAGGTTCACACGTGATAGGCCTTGGGCGAGCGGGGTACATGTATTTCGGGGGTGCGTGTGAAGTTTCACACGCGATAGGCCTTGGACGAGCAGGGAACAAGTATTACGGGGTTACACGGGGAGTTTCACACGCTTTAGGCCTTCGGTGAGCGGGGTACATGTATTGGGGGGTATGCGGGAAGTTTCACATGCAATAGTCCTGGCGAGAGCGGGGTATATGTATTTCGGCGGTGCACGTGAAGTTTCACACGCGCTAGGCCTTGGGCGAGCGGGGTCCGTGTATTTCGACAGTGCACGTGAAGTTTCACAAGCGATAGGCCTTGGGCGAGCGGGGATCGTGTATTACGGGGGTGCACGTGGAGTTTCACATGCGATAGGCCTTGGGTGAGTGGGGTACGTGTATTTGGGGGGTATGCGTGGAGTTTCACACGCGATAGTCCTTGGGCGAGCGGGGTATGTGTATTTGGGGGGTACGTGGGAAGTTTCACACGCGATAGTCCTGGCGAGAGTGGGGTACGTGTATTTCGGGGGTGCGCGTGAAGTTTCACACACAATAGGCCTTGGGCGAGCGGGGTACGTGTATTTGGGGGGTATGCGGGAAGTTTCACATGCGATAGTCCTGGCGAGAGCGGGGTATGTGTATTTCGGTGGTGCACGTGAAGTTTCACACGAGATAGGCCTTAGGCGAGTGGGGTACGTGTATTTCAGCAGTACACGTGAAGTTTCACAAGCGATAGGCCTTGGGCGAGCGGGGATTGTGTATTACGGGGGTGCACGTGGAGTTTCATACGCAATAGGCCTTGGGTGAGTGGGGTATGTGTATTTGGGGGGTACGTCGGAAGTTTCACATGCAATGGTCCTGGTGAGAGCGCGGTACGTGTATTTCAGGGGTGCGCATGAAGTTTCACACACGATAGGCCTTGGGTGAGCAGGGTATGTGTATTTGGGTGGCATGCGTGGAGTTTCACACGTGATAGGCCTTGGGCGAGTGGGGTATGTGTATTTGGTGGGTACGCGGGAAGTTTCACACGCGATAGTCCTGATGAGAGTGGGGTACGTGTATTTCGGGGGTGCACGTGAAGTTTTACATACGATAGGACTTTGGCGAGCGGGGTATGTGTATTTCGGGGGTGCACATGAAGTTTCACAAGCGATAGGCCTTGGGCAAGGGGGGAATGTGTATTATGGGGGTAAGCAGGGAGTTTCACACGCAATAGGCTTTGGTGAGCGGGGTACGTATTTTTGGGGTACACATGGAGTTTCACATGCGATAGGCCTTGGGTGAGCGGGGTACGTGTATTTGGGTGGTACGCAGGAAGTTTCACACGCGATAGTCCTGGTGAGAGCTCGGTACATGGATTTCGGGGGTGCGCGTGAAGTTTCACATGCGATAGGCCTTGGGCGAGCGGGGAATGTGTATTACGTGGGTACGTGGGGAGTTTCACACGCGATAGGCCTTGGGAGAGCGGGGTACGTGTATTTGGGCGATACGCGTGAGTTTCACACGCGATAGGCCTTTGGCGAGCAGGGTATGTGTATTTGGGGGGTACTCGGGAAGTTTCACACGCGATAGGCCTTGGGCGAGCAGGGTACATGTATTTCGGGGGTGCGCGTTAAGTTACACACGCGATAGGCCTTCGGCGAGCGGGGAACGTGTATTACAGGGGTATGCGGGGAGTTTCACGCGCGATAGGCCTTGGGCGAGCGGGGTACGTGTATTTCGGGGGTGCGCGTGAAGTTTCACACGCGATAGGCCTTGGGCGAGAGGGGTATGTGTATTTGGGGGGTACGTGGGAAGTTTCACACGCGATAGGCCTTGGGCGAGTGGGGAACGTGTATTACGGGGGTACGCGGGGAGTTTCACACGCGATAGGCCTTGGTTGAGAGGGGTACGTGTATTTGGGTGGTACGCATGGAGTTTCACATGCAATAGGCCTTGGGCGAGCGGGGTATGTGTATTTGGTGGGTACGCGGGAAGTTTCACACACGATAGGCATTGGGAGAGTGGGGTACGTGTATTTCGGGGTGTGCGTGAAGTTACACACGCGATAAGCCTTAGGCGAGCGGGGAATGTGTATCCCAGGGGTACGCGGGGAGGTTCACACGTGATAGGCCTTGGGCGAGCGGGTTACATGTATTTTGGGGGTGCGTGTGAAGTTTCACACGCGATAGGCCTTGGACGAGCGGGGAACAAGTATTACGGGGTTACACGGGGAGTTTCACACGCTATAGGCCTTGGGTGAGCGGGGTACGTGTATTTGGGGGGTATGCCGGAAGTTTCACATGCGATAGTCCTGGCGAGAGCGGGGTATGTGTATTTCGGTGGTGCACGTGAAGTTTCACACGCAATAGGACTTGGGCGAGCGGGGTACGTGTATTTCAGCAGTGCACGTGAAGTTTCACATGCGATAGGCCTTGGGTGAGCGGGGTACATGTATTTGGGGGGTACGCGAGAAGTTTCACACGCGATAGTCCTGGTGAGAGCTCGGTACATGGATTTCGGGGGTGCGCGTGAAGTTTCACATGCGATAGGCCTTGGACGAGCGGGGAATGTGTATTACGTGGGTACGTGGGGAGTTTCACACGCGATAGGCCTTGGGAGAGCGGGGTACGTGTATTTGGGCGATACGCGTGAGAGTTTCACACGCGATAGGCCTTTGTCGAGCAGGGTATGTGTATTTGGGGGGTACTCGGGAAGTTTCACACGCGATAGGCCTTGGGCGAGCGGGGAACAAGTATTACGGGGGTACGCAGGGAGTTTCACATGTTATAGGCCTTGGGTGAGCGGGGTATGTGTATTTGGGGGGTACACATGGAGTTTCACACGCGATAGGCCTTGGGCGAGAGGGGTATGTGTATTTGGGGGGTACGTGGGAAGTTTCACACGCGATAGGCCTTGGGCGAGCGGGGGAACGTGTATTACGGGGGTACGCAGGGAGTTTCACATGCAATAGTCCTGGTGCGAGCTCGGTACATGTATTTCGGGTTGCGCGTGAAGTTTCACGCGCGATAGGCCTTGGGCGAGTGGGAAACGTGTATTGCGGGGAGTTTCACACGCGATAGGCCTTGGTTGAGAGGGGTACGTGTATTTCGGTGGCAGCGTGGAGTTTCACATGCAATAGGCCTTGGGCGAGCGGGGTATGTGTATTTGGTGGGTACGCGGGAAGTTTCACACACGATAGGCATTGGGAGAGAGGGGTACGTGTATTTCGGGGGTGTGCGTGAAGTTACACACGCGATAGGCCTTAGGTGAGCGGGGAATGTGTATCCCAGGGGTACGCGGGGAGGTTCACACGTGATAGGCCTTGGGCGAGCGGGTTACATGTATTTTGGGGGTGCGTGTGAAGTTTCACACGCGATAGGCCTTGGACAAGCGGGGAACAAGTATTACGGGGTTACACGGGGAGTTTCACATGCTATAGGCCTTGGGTGAGCGGGGTACGTGTATTTGGGGGGTATGCCGGAAGTTTCACATGCGATAGTCCTGGCGCGAGCAGGGTATGTGTATTTCGGTGGTGCACGTGAAGTTTCACACGCAATAGGACTTGGGCGAGCGGGGTACGTGTATTTCGACAGCGCACGTGAAGTTTCACAAGCGATAGGCCTTGGGCGAGCGGGGATCGTGTATTACTGGGGTGCACGTGGAGTTTCACACGCGATAATCCTTGGGCGAGTGGGGTATGTGTATTTGGGGGGTACGTCGGAAGTTTCACACGCGATAGTCCTGGTGAGAGCGTGGTACGTGTATTTCAGGGGTGCACATGAAGTTTCACACACGATAGGCCTTGGGCGAGTGGGGAACGTATATTACGGGGTACGCAGGTAGTTTCACGCATGATAGGTCTTGGGTGAGCGGGGTACGTGTATTTGGGTTTTACGCGTGGAGTTTCACACGCGGTAGGCCTTGGGCGAGAGGGGTATGTGTATTTGGGGGGTACGTGGGAAGTTTCACACGCGATAGGCCTTGGGCGAGCGGGGCACGTGTATTACGGGGATACGCAGGGAGTTTCACACGCGATAGTCCTGGTGCAAGCTCGGTACATGTATTTTGGGGTTGCGCGTGAAGTTTCACACGCGATAGGCCTTGGGCGAGTGGGGAACGTGTATTACGGGGGTACGCGGGGAGTTTCACACGCGATAGGCCTTGGTTGAGAGGGGTACGTGTATTTGAGTGGTACGCGGGGAGGTTCACACGTGATAGGCCTTGGGCGAGCGGGGTACATGTATTTCGGGGGTGCGTGTGAAGTTTCACACGCGATAGGCCTTGGACGAGCAGGGAACAAGTATTACGGGGTTACACGGGGAGTTTCACACGCTTTAGGCCTTCGGTGAGCGGGGTACATGTATTGGGGGGTATGCGGGAAGTTTCACATGCAATAGTCCTGGCGAGAGCGGGGTATGTGTATTTCGGTGGTGCACGTGAAGTTTCACACGCGATAGGCCTTGGGCGAGCGGGGTCCGTGTATTTCGACAGTGCACGTGAAGTTTCACAAGCGATAGGCCTTGGGCGAGCGGGGATCGTGTATTACGGGGGTGCACATGGAGTTTCACATGCGATAGGCCTTGGGTGAGTGGGGTACGTGTATTTGGGGGGTATGCGTGGAGTTTCACACGCGATAGTCCTTGGGCGAGCGGGGTATGTGTATTTGGGGGGTACGTGGGAAGTTTCACACGCGATAGTCCTGGCGAGAGTGGGGTACGTGTATTTCAGGGGTGCGCGTGAAGTTTCACACACAATAGGCCTTGGGTGAGCGGGGTACGTGTATTTCGGTGGTGCACATGAAGTTTCACATGCGATAGGCCTTGGGCGAGCGGGGTACTTGTATTTCGGGGGTGCATGTGGAGTTACACACGCGGTAGGGCTTGGGCGAGCGGGGAACGTGTATTACGGGGGGTACGCGGGGAGTTTCACACACGATAGGCCTTGGGCGAGTGGGGTACATGTATTTCGGGGGTGCGCGTGAAGTTTCACAAGCGATAGGCCTTGGGCGAGTGGGGAACGTGTATTACGGGGGTACGCTGGGAGTTTCACATGCAATAGGCCTTGGGTGAGCGGGGTATGTGTATTTGGGGGGTACGCGTGGAGTTTCACAGGCGATAGGCCTTGAACAAGCGGGGTACGTGTATTTGGGGGGAAGGCGGGAAGTTTCACATGCGATAGTCCTAGCGAGAGTGGGGTACATGCATTTCGGGGGTGCGCATGAAGTTTCACACGCGATAGGCCTTGGGCGAGTGGGGAACGTATATTACGGGGTACGCAGGTAGTTTCACGCATGATAGGTCTTGGGTGAGCGGGGTATGTGTATTTGGGTTTTACACGTGGAGTTTCACACGCGGTAGGCCTTGGGCGAGAGGGGTATGTGTATTTGGGGGGTACGTGGGAAGTTTCACACGCGATAGGCCTTGGGCGAGCGGGGGAACGTGTATTACGCGGGTACGAAGGGAGTTTCACACGCGATAGTCCTGGTGCGAGCTCGGTACATGTATTTTGGGGTTGCGCGTGAAGTTTCACACGCGAAAGGCCTTGGGCGAGTGGGGAACGTGTATTACGGGGGTACGCGGGGAGTTTCACATGCGATAGGCCTTGGTTGAGAGGGGTACGTGTATTTGGGTGGTACGCGTGGAGTTTCACATGCAATAGGCCTTGGGCGAGCGGGGTATGTGTATTTGGGGGGTACGCGGGAAGTTTCACACATGATAGGCCTTAGGTGAGTGGGGTACGTGTATTTCGGGGGTACGCGGGGAGGTTCACACGTGATAGGCCTTGGGCGAGTGGGGTAGATGTATTTCGGGGGTGCGTGTGAAGTTTCACACGCGATAGGCCTTGGACGAGCGGGGAACAAGTATTACGGGGTTACACGGGGAGTTTCACACGCTATAGGCCTTGGGTGAGCGGGGTACGTGTATTTGGGGGGTATGCGGGAAGTTTCACATGCGATAGTCCTGGCGAGAGCGGGGTATGTGTATTTCGGTGGTGCACGTGAAGTTTCACACGCGATAGGCCTTAGGCGAGTGGGGTACGTGTATTTCAGCAGTGCACGTGAAGTTTCACAAGCGATAGGCCTTGGGCGAGCGGGGATCGTGTATTACGGGGGTGCACGTGGAGTTTCATACGCAATAGGCCTTGGGTGAGTGGGGTATGTGTATTTGGGGGGTACGTCGGAAGTTTCACATGCAATAGTCCTGGTGAGAGCGCGGTATGTGTATTTCAGGGGTGCGCATGAAGTTTCACACACGATAGGCCTTGGGTGAGCAGGGTATGTGTATTTGGGTGGCATGCGTGGAGTTTCACACGTGATAGGCCTTGGGCGAGCGGGGTATGTGTATTTGGTGGGTACGCGGGAAGTTTCACACGCGATAGTCCTGATGAGAGTGGGGTACGTGTATTTCGGGGGTGCACGTGAAGTTTTACACACGATAGGACTTTGGCGAGCGGGGTATGTGTATTTCGGGGGTGCACATGAAGTTTCACAAGCTATAGGCCTTGGGCAAGGGGGGAATGTGTATTACGGGGTACGCAGGGAGTTTCACACACAATAGGCTTTGGTGAGCGGGGTACGTATTTTTGGGGTACACATGGAGTTTCACATGCGATAGGCCTTGGGTGAGCGGGGTACGTGTATTTGGGGGGTACGCAGGAAGTTTCACACGCGATAGTCCTGGTGAGAGCTCGGTACATGGATTTAGGGGGTGCGCGTGAAGTTTCACATGCGATAGGCCTTGGGCGAGCGGGGAATGTGTATTACGTGGGTACGTGGGGAGTTTCACACGCGATAGGCCTTGGGAGAGCGGGGTACGTGTATTTGGGCGATACGCGTGAGAGTTTCACACGCGATAGGCCTTTGGCGAGCAGGGTATGTGTATTTGGGGGGTACTCGGGAAGTTTCACACGCGATAGGCCTTGGGCGAGCAGGGTACATGTATTTCGGGGGTGCGCGTTAAGTTACACACGCGATAGGCCTTGGGCGAGCGGGGAACGTGTATTACAGGGGTATGCGGGGAGTTTCACGCGCGATAGGCCTTGGGCGAGCGGGGTACGTGTATTTCGGGGGTGCGCGTGAAGTTTCACACGCGATAGGCCTTGGGCGAGAGGGGTATGTGTATTTGGGGGGTACGTGGGAAGTTTCACACGCGATAGGCCTTGGGCGAGTGGGGAACATGTATTACGGGGGTACGCGGGGAGTTTCACACGCGATAGGCCTTGGTTGAGAGGGGTACGTGTATTTGGGTGGTACGCGTGGAGTTTCACATGCAATAGGCCTTGGGCGAGCGGGGTATGTGTATTTGGTGGGTACGCGGGAAGTTTCACACACGATAGGCATTGGGAGAGTGGGGTACGTGTATTTCGGGGGTGTGCGTGAAGTTACACACGCGATAAGCCTTAGGCGAGCGGGGAATGTGTATCCCAGGGGTATGCGGGGAGGTTCACACGTGATAGGCCTTGGGCGAGCGGGTTACATGTATTTTGGGGGTGCGTGTGAAGTTTCACACGCGATAGGCCTTGGACGAGCGGGGAACAAGTATTACGGGGTTACACGGGAGTTTCACACGCTATAGGCCTTGGGTGAGCGGGGTACGTGTATTTGGGGGGTATGCCGGAAGTTTCACATGCGATAGTCCTGGCGAGAGCGGGGTATGTGTATTTCGGTGGTGCACGTGAAGTTTCACACGCAATAGGACTTGGGCGAGCGGGGTACGTGTATTTCAGCAGTGCACGTGAAGTTTCACATGCGATAGGCCTTGGGTGAGCGGGGTACGTGTATTTGGGGGGTACGCGGGAAGTTTCACACGCGATAGTCCTGGTGAGAGCTCGGTACATGGATTTCGGGGGTGCGCGTGAAGTTTCACATGCGATAGGCCTTGGGCGAGCGGGGAATGTGTATTACGTGGGTACGTGGGGAGTTTCACACGCGATAGGCCTTGGGAGAGCGGGGTACGTGTATTTGGGCGATACGCGTGAGAGTTTCACACGCGATAGGCCTTTGTCGAGCAGGGTATGTGTATTTGGGGGGTACTCGGGAAGTTTCACACGCGATAGGCCTTGGGCGAGCAGGGTACATGTATTTCGGGGGTGCGCATTAAGTTACACACGCGATAGGCCTTGGGCGAGCGGGGAACGTGTATTACAGGGGTATGCGGGGAGTTTCACGCGCGATAGGCCTTGGGCGAGCGGGGTATGTGTATTTCGGGGGTGCGCGTGAAGTTTCACACGCGATAGGCCTTGGGCGAACGGGGAACAAGTATTACGGGGGTACGCAGATAGTTTCACATGTTATAGGCCTTGGGTGAGCGGGGTATGTGTATTTGGGGGGTACACATGGAGTTTCACACGCGATAGGCCTTGGGCGAGAGGGGTATGTGTATTTGGGGGGTACGTGGGAAGTTTCACACGCGATAGGCCTTGGGCGAGCGGGGGAACGTGTATTACGGGGGTACGCAGGGAGTTTCACATGCGATAGTCCTGGTGCGAGCTCGGTACATGTATTTCGGGTTGCGCGTGAAGTTTCACGCGCGATAGGCCTTGGGCGAGTGGGGAACGTGTATTACGGGGAGTTTCACATGCGATAGGCCTTGGTTGAGAGGGGTACGTGTATTTCGGTGGCAGCGTGGAGTTTCACATGCAATAGGCCTTGGGCGAGCGGGGTATGTGTATTTGGTGGGTACGCGGGAAGTTTCACACACGATAGGCATTGGGAGAGAGGGGTACGTGTATTTCGGGGGTGTGCGTGAAGTTACACACGCGATAGGCCTTAGGTGAGCGGGGAATGTGTATCCCAGGGGTACGCGGGGAGGTTCACATGTGATAGGCCTTGGGCGAGCGGGTTACATGTATTTTGGGGGTGCGTGTGAAGTTTCACACGCGATAGGCCTTGGACGAGCGGGGAACAAGTATTACGGGGTTACACGGGGAGTTTCACACGCTATAGGCCTTGGGTGAGCGGGGTACGTGTATTTGGGGGGTATGCCGGAAGTTTCACATGTGATAGTCCTGGCGAGAGCAGGGTATGTGTATTTCGGTGGTGCACGTGAAGTTTCACACGCAATAGGACTTGGGCGAGCGGGGTACGTGTATTTCGACAGCGCACGTGAAGTTTCACAAGCGATAGGCCTTGGGCGAGCGGGGATCGTGTATTACAGGGGTGCACGTGGAGTTTCACACGCGATAATCCTTGGGCGAGTGGGGTATGTGTATTTGGGGGGTACGTCGGAAGTTTCACACGCGATAGTCCTGGTGAGAGCGTGGTACGTGTATTTCAGGGGTGCACATGAAGTTTCACACACGATAGGCCTTGGGCGAGTGGGGAACGTATATTACGGGGTACGCAGGTAGTTTCACGCATGATAGGTCTTGGGTGAGCGGGGTACGTGTATTTGGGTTTTACGCGTGGAGTTTCACACGCGGTAGGCCTTGGGCGAGAGGGGTATGTGTATTTGGGGGGTACGTGGGAAGTTTCACACGCGATAGGCCTTGGGCGAGCGGGGCACGTGTATTACGGGGATACGCAGGGAGTTTCACACGCGATAGTCCTGGTGCAAGCTCGGTACATGTATTTTGGGGTTGCGCGTGAAGTTTCACACGCGATAGGCCTTGGGCGAGTGGGGAACGTGTATTACGGGGGTACGCGGGGAGTTTCACACGCGATAGGCCTTGGTTGAGAGGGGTACGTGTATTTGAGTGGTACGCGTGGAGTTTCACATGCAATAGGCCTTGGGCGAGCGGGGAATGTGTATCCCGGGGGTACGCGGGGAGGTTCACACGTGATAGGCCTTGGGCGAGCGGGGTACATGTATTTCGGGGGTGCGTGTGAAGTTTCACACGCGATAGGCCTTGGACGAGCAGGGAACAAGTATTACGGGGTTACACGGGGAGTTTCACACGCTTTAGGCCTTCGGTGAGCGGGGTACATGTATTGGGGGGTATGCGGGAAGTTTCACATGCAATAGTCCTGGCGAGAGCGGGGTATGTGTATTTCGGCGGTGCACGTGAAGTTTCACACGCGATAGGCCTTGGGCGAGCGGGGTCCGTGTATTTCGACAGTGCACGTGAAGTTTCACAAGCGATAGGCCTTGGGCGAGCGGGGATCGTGTATTACGGGGGTGCACGTGGAGTTTCACATGCGATAGGCCTTGGGTGAGTGGGGTACGTGTATTTGGGGGGTATGCGTGGAGTTTCACACGCAATAGTCCTTGGGCGAGCGGGGTATGTGTATTTGGGGGGTACGTGGGAAGTTTCACACGCGATAGTCCTGGCGAGAGTGGGGTACGTGTATTTCGGGGGTGCGCGTGAAGTTTCACACACAATAGGCCTTGGGCGAGCGGGGTACTTGTATTTCGGGGGTGCATGTGGAGTTACACACGCGGTAGGGCTTGGGCGAGCGGGGAACGTGTATTACGGGGGGTACGCGGGGAGTTTCACACACGATAGGCCTTGGGCGAGTGGGGTACATGTATTTCGGGGGTGCGCGTGAAGTTTCACAAGCGATAGGCCTTGGGCGAGTGGGGAACGTGTATTACGGGGGTTCGCTGGGAGTTTCACATGCAATAGGCCTTGGGTGAGCGGGGTATGTGTATTTGGGGGGTACGCGTGGAGTTTCACAGGCGATAGGCCTTGAACAAGCGGGGTACGTGTATTTGGGGGGAAGGCGGGAAGTTTCACATGCGATAGTCCTGGCGAGAGTGGGGTACATGCATTTCGGGGGTGCGCATGAAGTTTCACACGCGATAGGCCTTGGGCGAGTGGGGAACGTATATTACGGGGTACGCAGGTAGTTTCACGCATGATAGGTCTTGGGTGAGCGGGGTATGTGTATTTGGGTTTTACACGTGGAGTTTCACACGCGGTAGGCCTTGGGCGAGAGGGGTATGTGTATTTGGGGGGTACGTGGGAAGTTTCACACGCGATAGGCCTTGGGCGAGCGGGGGCACGTGTACTACGCGGGTACGAAGGGAGTTTCACACGCGATAGTCCTGGTGCGAGCTCGGTACATGTATTTTGGGGTTGCACGTGAAGTTTCACACGCGATAGGCCTTGGGCGAGCGGGGTATGTGTTTTTGGGGGGTACGCGGGAAGTTTCACACACGATAGGCCTTGGTTGAGAGGGGTACGTGTATTTGGGTGGTACGCGTGGAGTTTCACATGCAATAGGCCTTGGGCGAGCGGGGTATGTGTATTTGGGGGGTACGCGGGAAGTTTCACACACGATAGGCCTTAGGTGAGTGGGGTACGTGTATTTCGGGGGTACGCGGGGAGGTTCACACGTGATAGGCCTTGGGCGAGTGGGGTAGATGTATTTCGGGGGTGCGTGTGAAGTTTCACACGCGATAGGCCTTGGACGAGCGGGGAACAAGTATTACGGGGTTACACGGGGAGTTTCACACGCTATAGGCCTTGGGTGAGCGGGGTACGTGTATTTGGGGGGTCTGCGGGAAGTTTCACATGCGATAGTCCTGGTGAGAGCGGGGTATGTGTATTTCGGTGGTGCACGTGAAGTTTCACACGCGATAGGCCTTAGGCGAGTGGGGTACGTGTATTTCAGCAGTGCACGTGAAGTTTCACAAGCGATAGGCCTTGGGCGAGCGGGGATCGTGTATTACGGGGGTGCACGTGGAGTTTCATATGCAATAGGCCTTGGGTGAGTGGGGTATGTGTATTTGGGGGGTACGTCGGAAGTTTCACATGCAATAGTCCTGGTGAGAGCGCGGTACGTGTATTTCAGGGGTGCGCATGAAGTTTCACACATGATAGGCCTTGGGTGAGCAGGGTATGTGTATTTGGGTGGCATGCGTGGAGTTTCACACGTGATAGGCCTTGGGCGAGCGGGGTATGTGTATTTGGTGGGTACGCGGGAAGTTTCACACGCGATAGTCCTGATGAGAGTGGGGTACGTGTATTTCGGGGGTGCACGTGAAGTTTTACACACGATAGGACTTTGGCGAGCGGGGTATGTGTATTTCGGGGGTGCACATGAAGTTTCACAAGCGATAGGCCTTGGGCAAGGGGGGAATGTGTATTACGGGGTACGCAGGGAGTTTCACACGCAATAGGCTTTGGTGAGCGGGGTACGTATTTTTGGGGTACACATGGAGTTTCACATGCGATAGGCCTTGGGTGAGCGGGGTACGTGTATTTGGGGGGTACGCAGGAAGTTTCACACGCGATAGTCCTGGTGAGAGCTCGGTACATGGATTTAGGGGGTGCGCGTGAAGTTTCACATGCGATAGGCCTTGGGCGAGCGGGGAATGTGTATTACGTGGGTACGTGGGGAGTTTCACACGCGATAGGCCTTGGGAGAGCGGGGTACGTGTATTTGGGCGATACGCGTGAGAGTTTCACATGCGATAGGCCTTTGGCGAGCAGGGTATGTGTATTTGGGGGGTACTCGGGAAGTTTCACACGCGATAGGCCTTGGGCGAGCAGGGTACATGTATTTCGGGGGTGCGCGTGAAGTTTCACACGCGATAGGCCTTGGGCGAGAGGGGTATGTATATTTGGGGGGTACGTGGGAAGTTTCACACGCGATAGGCCTTGGGCGAGTGGGGAACGTGTATTACGGGGGTACGCGGGGAGTTTCACACGCGATAGGCCTTGGTTGAGAGGGGTACGTGTATTTGGGTGGTACGCGTGGAGTTTCACATGCAATAGGCCTTGGGCGAGCGGGGTATGTGTATTTGGTGGGTACGCGGGAAGTTTCACACACGATAGGCATTGGGAGAGTGGGGTACGTGTATTTCGGGGGTGTGCGTGAAGTTACACACGCGATAAGCCTTAGGCGAGCCGGGAATGTGTATCCCACTGGTACGCGGGGAGGTTCACACGTGATAGGCCTTGGGCGAGTGGGTTACATGTATTTTGGGGTGCGTGTGAAGTTTCACACGCGATAGGCCTTGGACGAGCGGGGAACAAGTATTACGGGGTTACACGGGGAGTTTCACACGCTATAGGCCTTGGGTGAGCGGGGTACGTGTATTTGGGGGTATGCCGGAAGTTTCACATGCGATAGTCCTGGCGAGAGCGGGGTATGTGTATTTCGGTGGTGCACGTGAAGTTTCACACGCAATAGGACTTGGGCGAGCGGGGTACGTGTATTTCGGCAGTGCACGTGAAGTTTCACATGCGATAGGCCTTGGGTGAGCGGGGTACGTGTATTTTGGGGGTACGCGGGAAGTTTCACACGCGATAGTCCTGGTGAGAGCTCGGTACATGGATTTCGTGGGTGCGCGTGAAGTTTCACATGCGATAGGCCTTGGGCGAGCGGGGAATGTGTATTACGTGGGTACGTGGGGAGTTTCACGCATGATAGGTCTTGGGTGAGCGGGGTATGTGTATTTGGGTTTTACACGTGGAGTTTCACACGCGGTAGGCCTTGGGCGAGAGGGGTATGTGTATTTGGGGGGTACGTGGGAAGTTTCACACGCGATAGGCCTTGGGAGAGCGGGGTACGTGTATTTGGGCGATACGCGTGAGAGTTTCACACGCGATAGGCCTTTGTCGAGCAGGGTATGTGTATTTGGGGGGTACTCGGGAAGTTTCACACGCGATAGGCCTTGGGCGAGCAGGGTACATGTATTTCGGGGGTTCGCGTTAAGTTACACACGCGATAGGCCTTGAGCGAGCGGGGAACGTGTATTACAGGGGTATGCGGGGAGTTTCACGCGCGATAGGCCTTGGGCGAGCGGGGTACGTGTATTTCGGGCGTGCGCGTGAAGTTTCACACGCGATAGGCCTTGGGCGAGAGGGGTATGTGTATTTGGGGGGTACGTGGGAAGTTTCACACGCGATAGGCCTTGGGCGAGTGGGGAACGTGTATTACGGGGGTATGCGGGGAGTTTCACACGCGATAGGCCTTGGTTGAGAGGGGTACGTGTATTTGGGTGGTACGCGTGAAGTTTCACACGCGATAGGCCTTGGGCGAGAGGGGTATGTGTATTTGGGGGGTACGTGGGAAGTTTCACACGCGATAGGCCTTGGACGAGCGGGGAACAAGTATTACGGGGTTACACGGGGAGTTTCACACGCTATAGGCCTTGGGTGAGCGGGGTACGTGTATTTGGGGGTATGCCGGAAGTTTCACATGCGATAGTCCTGGCGAGAGCGGGGTATGTGTATTTCGGTGGTGCACGTGAAGTTTCACACGCAATAGGACTTGGGCGAGCGGGGTACGTGTATTTCGGCAGTGCATGTGAAGTTTCACATGCGATAGGCCTTGGGTGAGCGGGGTACGTGTATTTGGGGGGTACGCGGGAGGTTTCACACGCGATAGTCCTGGTGAGAGCTCGGTACATGGATTTCGGGGGTGAGCGTGAAGTTTCACATGCGATAGGCCTTGGGCGAGCGGGGAATGTGTATTACGTGGGTACGTGGGGAGTTTCACACGCGATAGGCTTTGGGAGAGCGGGGTACGTGTATTTGGGCGATACGCGTGAGAGTTTCACACGCGATAGGCCTTTGTCGAGCAGGGTATGTGTATTTGGGGGGTACTCGGGAAGTTTCACACGCGATAGGCCTTGGGCGAGCAGGGTACATGTATTTCGGGGGTGCGCGTTAAGTTACACACGCGATAGGCCTTGGGCGAGCGGGGAACGTGTATTACAGGGGTATGCGGGGAGTTTCACGCGCGATAGGCCTTGGGCGAGCGGGGTACGTGTATTTCGGGGGTGCGCGTGACGTTTCACACGCGATAGGCCTTGGGCAAGCGGGGAACAAGTATTACGGGGGTACGCAGGGAGTTTCACATGTTATAGGCCTTGGGTGAGCGGGGTATGTGTATTTGGGGGGTACACATGGAGTTTCACACGCGATAGGCCTTGGGCGAGAGGGGTATGTGTATTTGGGGGGTACGTGGGAAGTTTCACACGCGATAGGCCTTGGGCGAGCGGGGGAACGTGTATTACGGGGGTACGCAGAGAGTTTCACATGCGATAGTCCTGGTGCGAGCTCGGTACATGTATTTCGGGTTGCGCGTGAAGTTTCACGCGCGATAGGCCTTGGGCGAGTGGGGAACGTGTATTGTGGGGAGTTTCACACGCGATAGGCCTTGGTTGAGAGGGGTACGTGTATTTGGGTGGCAGCGTGGAGTTTCACATGCAATAGGCCTTGGGCGAGCGGGGTATGTGTATCCCAGGGGTACGCGGGCAGGTTCACACGTGATAGGCCTTGGGCGAGCGGGTTACATGTATTTTGGGGGTGCGTGTGAAGTTTCACACGCGATAGGCCTTGGACGAGCGGGGAACAAGTATTACGGGGTTACACGGGGAGTTTCACACGCTATAGGCCTTGGGTGAGCGGGGTACGTGTATTTGGGGGGTATGCCGGAAGTTTCACATGCGATAGTCCTGGCGAGAGCGGGGTATGTGTATTTCGGTGGTGCACGTGAAGTTTCACACGCAATAGGACTTGGGCGAGCGGGGTACGTGTATTTCGGCAGCGCACGTGAAGTTTCACAAGCGATAGGCCTTGGGCGAGCTGGGATCGTGTATTACTGGGGTGCACGTGGAGTTTCACACGCGATAATCCTTGGGCGAGTGGGGTATGTGTATTTGGGGGGTACGTCGGAAGTTTCACACGCGATAGTCCTGGTGAGAGCGTGGTACGTGTATTTCAGGGGTGCACATGAAGTTTCACACACGATAGGCCTTGGGCGAGTGGGGAACGTATATTACGGGGTACGCAGGTAGTTTCACGCATGATAGGTCTTTGGTGAGCGGGGTACGTGTATTTGGGTTTTACGCGTGGAGTTTCACACGCGGTAGGCCTTGGGCGAGCGGGGGAACGTGTATTACGGGGATACGCAGGGAGTTTCACACGCGATAGTCCTGGTGCGAGCTCGGTACATGTATTTTGGGGTTGCGCGTGAAGTTTCACACGCGATAGGCCTTGGGCGAGTGGGGAACGTGTATTACGGGGGTACGCGGGGAGTTTCACACGCGATAGGCCTTGGTTGAGAGGGGTACGTTTATTTGAGTGGTACGCGTGGAGTTTCACATTGTTAGGCAGAAACCTGTGCAGTTCCCTTGGGGAACACTGCAAAAGATTTAAGACTACAGGTATAGCAGTAAACCCACTTGGTAGCAGTCTGCACCACCCAGGTTTACCTGGTAGCTGTGGCTGAGCAGTCAGACTTCCCTCAAGAAGAGTTAGGCAGTATGCAAAGTATACACAATATGTACTCAGACACAATAGCACAAACAAACACTGACCAGAGCTTGGTTTCAAAAGTATATAGTTATTTATTAACAAGAACACATAAGTTGAAGACACTCTAGCAAAGTATGGTAAAAACACTTCAAACACAGTTATAATGAAAGCAGTTTCAACCCTTACTCCTATCTAGACAACTCTAGGTTAACACCACATAATTAAAACAGAGGTGAGCGCTTAACGTTAGATGACACTCTAGTAGGTTCAAGAAAGGGGTAAAAAGAAACAGAAATGGGTTAAACACACCACTCTAAGGTCCAGGACACTTGCAATAGACTCAAAGAAGCACAAAGTCACAGGTGAGCAAAAGTCACTAGGCAGGGCCCACTCTTAGAGTAGCCGGAGCGAAAATGTGCCCAAGATCACACTGTTATTAGGGATTCAAAGTCTTGCAAAGAGTTAGAAAGAGTTTAGAGTGGCTTAGAAAGTTTAGCCAGGGTGTTCCAGGCACTCCCAGGTTCGAAAGCCGGGGGCTAAATCTACCCCGTACAGTCGGTGGCAAGGGAAGCCAGGCGGAACACGGTACCTTAAGCGGAAAGGGTCCTCCAGCGGTGGCAGTTGTTCCAGGCAGTGGCAGCAAGGCTCGACGTCGGTCAGGGGAGAAGAAGTTCTCGCTGAAGAGCAGAAGAAGAAGGTCGTTGCACTGCCCGGGAAGAAACCAGCCGCGGAGTCCTCCGGTTAAAGGGTTGTACCGACTTTCGTGGTTGGGGTAAAAGTGGTGGGGTTCCGGTTGCCGGGGTGCTTGGCACTGGCAAGGCAGCCACGAGATACCTCGAGAAGCGAAAAGAAGGCGAAAAACTGGTTGTCCCCACCAGTCAAGGGAAGGAGCCACTCCGTTAAGAGTTCTCCTCGGTCGTCGGGAAAAGTGGTGAGACGGTTCAGCAGGGCTCCACCGGGTGGTGTCGTCGAAGCAGGTCGGCTCAGCTCTTCCCTCGTCGGATTCTTGGTCCTGTGGCGACTTCTGAAGTTCCAGTCCCCAAAGCCCTGCTTTTATGCAGCAAACCCCCATTCACCCAGCCTAGCTGTCACTCAAACATGCTAAGTGGTGAGCCGGCCGGCTCACCACTTGGGCCAATCAGGACGGAGTGCGACTTGAGTTACCAAGGTAACTCAGTCCAGGGTGCCTAAATCCCCCTCCACCCCTCCTAAGTACCCCAGACAGAGTGGCACCACTTTGGAGGGCTTCTGTCGAGAAGCCCGCCAAAAGTGGAACAAAGGGCTCCACTTTGGGTCAGAGTTACAGAGGCGAACGCCAACGCCATTTTAGAATCAAGTTTTGGCAAAAAGTCCCAACCGGAGTTATAATAATAAATATATAAACCGGCGGTATGTTTAAGGCTACCGTAAATAAATAATTAAATGTGTTAGCCTAAAACAATGGGAAATCCCATAGGAAAATATTCGCGGTCGAATATAAAACGTAGTTTCCACTGCCACCAGCCAAAACTCGATCAGGGGGGACGGAGACGTGCCCCCTCGACTAACAGACCCTGGGGCAATCGAATTGCCCCAGCCAGTACGTCCACAATATGATGGTTTGTACTGGTTCTGTTCAGGATTCAAGACTAGCAAAGTCTTTGGTGACTTTACATGCCCTGGGAGACAGTAGTCAGTCCCAGGGTATGGAGTCTATGTTGGGGAGTCCCTAGGACACCCCTGGGTCACGGCACAGAGGGTGCTGTGTAACCCACATCACAAAAATACATGAGGCCCTATGGAGTAAAAGACCCCATAGCCCATTCAACACAAGGTTTAACCAAGAAAACACACTTCAACATGTCCAAGAGTGAGGGTAAAAGAGTCTCACTCTTGGCAGGGGAGAAAAAATAAACCCAGAAATCCAGCAAAGCTGCTGGGGGACTCACTAGGTAGGGAAATTCAGCCTAAACAGAGAATTCTCCCTAACACACATGCAATAGGCCTTGGGCGAGCGGGGTATGTGTACTTGGGGGATACGCGGGAAGTTTCACACACGATAGGCAAGGGGTGAGTGGGGTACATGTATTTCGGGGGTGCGTGTGAAGTTACACACGCGATAGGCCTTAGGCGAGCGGGGAATGTGTATCCCGGGGGTACGCGGGGAGGTTCACACGTGATAGGCCTTGGGCGAGCGGGGTACATGTATTTCGGGGGTGCGTGTGAAGTTTCACACGCGATAGGCCTTGGACGAGCAGGGAACAAGTATTACGGGGTTACACGGGGAGTTTCACACGCTTTAGGCCTTCGGTGAGCGGGGTACATGTATTGGGGGTATGCGGGAAGTTTCACATGCAATAGTCCTGGCGAGAGCGGGGTATGTGTATTTCGGCGGTGCACGTGAAGTTTCACACGCGATAGGCCTTGGGCGAGCGGGGTCCGTGTATTTCGACAGTGCACGTGAAGTTTCACAAGCGATAGGCCTTGGGCGAGCGGGGATCATGTATTACGGGGGTGCACGTGGAGTTTCACATGCGATAGGCCTTGGGCGAGTGGGGTATGTGTATTTGGGGGGTACGTCGGAAGTTTCACATGCGATAGTCCTGGTGAGAGCGCGGTACGTGTATTTCAGGGGTGCGCATGAAGTTTCACACGTGATAGGCCTCGGGCGAGCGGGGAACGTGTATTTCGGGGGTGCACGTGAAGTTTTACACGCGATAGGCCTTGGGCGAGCGGGGTATGTGTATTTCGGGGGTGCACATGAAGTGTCACACGCGATAGGCCTTGGGCGAGCGGGGAATGTGTATTACGGGGGTACGCAGGGAGTCTCACACGCGATAGGCTTTGGTGAGCGGGGTACGTATGTTTGGGGGTACACATGGAGTTTCACATGCAATAGGCCTTGGGTGAGCGGGGTATGTGTATTTGGGGGGTACGTGGGAAGTTTCACACGCGATAGGCCTTGGGCGAGCGGGAGAATGTGTATTACGGGGGTACGCAGGGAGTTTCACACGCGATAGTCCTGGTGCGAGCTCGGTACATGTATTTTGGGGTTGCGTGTGAAGTTTCACACGCGATAGGCCTTGGGCGAGTGGGGAACGTGTATTACGGGGGTACGCGGGGAGTTTCACACGCGATAGGCCTTGGTTGAGAGGGGTATGTGTATTTGGGTGGTACGCGTGGAGTTTCACATGCAATAGGCCTTGGGCGAGCGGGGTATGTGTATTTGGGGGGTACGCGGGAAGTTTCACACACTATAGGCATTGGGTGAGTGGGTACGTGTATTTCGGGGGTGCGCGTGAAGTTACACACGCGAGAGGCCTTAGGCGAGCGGGGAATGTGTATCCCGGGGGTACGCGGGGAGGTTCACATGTGATGGGCCTTGGGCGAGCGGGGTACATGTATTTCGGGGGTGCGTGTGAAGTTTCACACGCGATAGGCCTTGGACGAGCGGGGAACAAGTATTACGGGGTTACACAAACACGCTATAGGCCTTGGGTGAGCGGGGTACGTGTATTTGGGGGGTATGCGGGAAGTTTCACATGCGATAGTCCTGGCGAGAGTGGGGTATATTTATTTCGGCGGTGCACGTGAAGTTTCACAATTGATAGGCCTTGGGGGAGCGGGGATCGTGTATTATGGGGGTGCACGTGGAGTTTCACACGCGATAGGCCTTGGGCGAGTGGGGTATGTGTATTTGGGGGGTACGTCGGAAGTTTCACATGCGATAGTCCTGGTGAGAGTGCGGTACGTGTATTTCAGGGGTGCACATGAAGTTTCACACGTGATAGGCCTCAGGCGAGCGGGGAACGTGTATAACGGCGGTACGCGGGGCGTTTCACACACGATAGGCCTTGGGTGAGCGGGGTATGTGTATTTGGGTGGCACGCGTGGAGTTTCACACGTGATAGGCCTTGGGCGAGCGGGGTATGTGTATTTGGTGGGTACGCGGGAAGTTTCACACACGATAGTCCTGACGAGAGTGGGGTACGTGTATTTCGGGGGTTCACGTGAAGTTTTACACGCGATAGGCCTTGGGCAAGCGGGGAATGTGTATTACGGGGGTACGCGGGGAGTTTCACACGCGATAGGCTTTGGTGAGCGGGTCACGTATGTTTGGGGGTACACATGGAGTTTCACATGCGATAGGCCTTGGGTGTGCGGGGTACGTGTATTTGGGGGGTACGCGGGAAGTTTCACACGCGATAGTCCTGGTGAGAGCTTGGTACATGTATTTCGGGGGTACGCGTGAAGTTTCACATGCGATAGGCCTTGGGCAAGTGGGGAATGTGCATTACGTGGGTATATGGGGAGTTTCACACGCGATAGGCCTTGGGAGAGCGGGGTACGTGTATTTGGGCGGTACGCGTAGAGTTTCACACGCGATAGGCCTTTGGCCAGCAGGGTATGTGTATTTGAGGGGTACTCGGGAAGTTTCACACGCGATAGGCCTTGGGCGAGCAGGGTACATGTATTTCGGGGGTGCGCGTAAAGTTACACACGCGATAGGCCTTGGGCGAGCGGGGAACGTGTATTACAGGGGTATGCGGGGAGTTTCACGCGCGATAGGCCTTGGGCGAGCGGGGTACGTGTATTTCGTGGGTGCGTGTGAAGTTTCACACGCAATAGGCCTTGGGCGAGCGGGGAACAAGTATTACGGGGGTACGCAGGGAGTTTCACACGCTATAGGCCTTGGGTGAGCGGGGTATGTGTATTTGGGGGGTACGCATGGAGTTTCACACGCGATAGGCCTTGAGCGAGCCGAGTATGTGTATTTGGGGGGTACGCAGGAAGTTTCACACGCGATAGTCCTGGTGAGAGCGGGGTATGTGTATTTCGGCGGTGCGCGTGAAGTTTCACACGCAATAGGCCTTGGGCGAGTGGGGAACATGTATTACGGGGGTAAACAGGGAGTTTCACATGCGATAGGCCTTGGGTGAGTGGGGTACGTGTATTTGGGGGTATGCATGGAGTTTCACACGCGATAGTGCTTGGGCGAGCGGGGATATGTATTTGGGGGGTACGTGGGAAGTTTCACACACGATAGTCCTGGCGAGAGTGGGGTAGGTGTATTTCGGGGGTGCGCGTGAAGTTTCACACACAATAGGCCTTGGGTGAGCGGGGTACGTGTATTTCGGTGGTGCGCATGAAGTTTCACATGCGATAGGCCTTGGGCGAGTGGGGTACGTGTATTTCGGGGGTCCATGTGGAGTTACACACGCGGTAGGGCTTGGGCGAGCGGGGAACGTGTATTACGGGGGTACGCGGGGAGTTTCACACAGGGTAGGCCTTGGGCGAGTGGGGTACATGTATTTCGGGGGTGCGCGTGAAGTTTCACAAGCGATAGGCCTTGGGCGAGTGGGGAACGTGTATTACGGGGGTACGCTGGGAGTTTCACACGCGATAGGCCTTGGGTGAGCGGGGTATGTATATTTGGGGGGTACGCGTGGAGTTTCACAGGCGATAGGCCTTGAACGAGCGGGGTACGTGTATTTGGGGGGGAAGGCAGGAAGTTTCACATGCGATAGTCCTGGCGAGAGTGGGGTACATGTATTTCGGGGTTGCGCGTGAAGTTTCACATGCGATAGGCCTTGGGCGAGCGGGGTATGTGTATTTTGGGGGTGCGTGTGAAGTTTCACACGCGAAAGGGCTTGAGCAAGCAGGGAACGTGTATTACGGGGGTACGCGGGGAGTTTCACATGCGATAGGCCTTGGGTGAGCGGGGTACGTGTATTTGGGGGTGCGCATGGAGTTTCACACGCGATAGGCCTTGGGCGAGTGGGGTATGTGTATTTGGGGGGAACGCAGGAAGTTTCACACACGATGGTCCTGGCGAGAGCGGGGTACATGTATTTTGGTAGTGCGCGTGAAGTTTCACACGCAATAGGCCTTGGGCGAGCGGGGAACGTGTATTACAGGGGTACGCAGGGAGTTTCACACACAATAGGCCTTGGGTGAGTGGGGTACGTGTATTTGGGGGTACGTGTGGAGTTTCACACGCGATAGGCCTTGGGCGAGCGTGGTACGTGTATTTGGGGGGTACGCGGGGAGTTTCACACGGGATAGGCCTTGGGTGAGTGGGGTACGTGTGTTTGGTGGGTGCGTTTGAAGTTTCACAAACGATAGGCCTTGGGCGAGCGGGGTATGTGTATTTCGGGGGTGCGCGCGAAGTTACACACGCAATAGGGCTTGGGTGAGTGGGGAACGTGTATTACGGGGGTATGTGGAGTGTTTCACATGCGATAGGCCATGGGCGAGCAGGGTACATGTATTTCAGGGTTGCGCGTGAAGTTTCACAAGCGATAGGCCTTGGGCGAGCGGGGAACGTGTATTACAGGGGTACGCTGGGAGTTTCACATGCGATAGGCCTTGGCTGAGTGGGGTACGTGCATTTGGGGGGTACGCGTGGAGTTTCACATGCGATAGGCCTTGGGCGAGCGGATTACGTGTATTCGGGGGGTACGTGGGAAGTTTCACATGCGATAGTCCTGGCGAGAGCGGGATACATGTATTTCGTGGGAGCGCATGCAGTTTCACACGCGATAGGCCTTGGGCGAGCGGGGTACGTGTATTTCGGCGGTGCGCGTGAAGTTTCACAAGCGATAGGTCTTGGGCGAGCGGGATCGTGTATTACGGGGGTACACGTGAAGTTTCACACACGATAGGCTTTGGCCGAGCGGGGTACGTGTATTTGGGGGGTACGCGGGAAGTTTCACACGCGATAGTCCTGGTGAGAGCGTGGTATGTGTATTTCAGGGGTGCGCATGAAGTTTCACACGCGATAGGCCTTGGGCGAGCGGGGAACGTATATTACGGGGTACGCAGGGAGTTTCACGCATGATAGGCCTTGGGCGAGCGGGGTACGTGTATTTCAGCAGTGCACGTGAAGTTTCACAAGCGATAGGCCTTGGGCGAGCGGGATCGTGTATTACGGGGGTACACGTGGAGTTTCACACGCGATAGGCCTTGGCCGAGTGGGGTATGTGTATTTGGGGGGTACGTTGGAAGTTTCACATGCGATAGTCCTGGTGAGAGCACGGTACGTGTATTTCAGGGGTGCGCATGAAGTTTCACACGTGATAGGCCTCGGGCGAGCGGGGAACGTGTATTACGGCGGTACTCGGGGAGTTTCACACACGATAGGCCTTGGATGAGCGGGGTATGTGTATTTGGGTGGCACGCGTGGAGTTTCACACGTGATAGGCCTTGGGTGAGCGGGGTATGTGTATTTGGGGGGTACGGGGGAAGTTTCACACGTGATAGTCCTGACGAGAGTGGGGTACGTGTATTTTGGGGGTGCACGTGAAGTTTTACACGCGATAGGCCTTGGGCGAGCGGGGTATGTGTATTTCGGGGGTGCACATGAAGTTTCACATGCGATAGGCCTTGGGCAAGCGGGGAATGTGTATTACGGGGGTACGCGGGAAGTTTCACACACGATAGGCTTTGGTGAGCCGGGTAGGTGTGTTTGGGTTGTACGCGTGGAGTTTCACACGCGGTAGGACTTGGGTGAGAGGGGTATGTGTATTTGGGGGGTACGTGGGAAGTTTCACACGCGAGAGGCCCTGGGCGAGTGGGGGAACGTGTATTACGTGGGTACGCAGGGAGTTTCACACGCAATAGTCCTGGTGCGAGCTCGGTACATGTATTTCGGGGTTGCGCGTGAAGCTTCACACGCGATAGGCCTTGGGCGAGTGGGGAACGTGTATTACGGGGGTACGCGGGGAGTTTCACACGCGATAGGCCTTGGTTGAGATGGGTACGTGTATTTGGGTGGTACGCGTGGAGTTTCACATGCAATAGGCCTTGGGCGAGCGGGGTATGTGTACTTGGGGGGTACGCGGGAAGTTTCACACACGATAGGCAATGGGTGAGTGGGGTACACGTATTTCGGGGGTGCGTGTGAAGTTACACTCGCGATAGGCCTTGGGCGAGTGGGGTACATGTATTTCGGGGGTGCGCGTGAAGTTTCACAAGCGATAGGCCTTGGGCGAGTGGGGAACGTGTATTACGGGGGTACGCTGGGAGTTTCACACGCGATAGGCCTTGGGTGAGTGGGGTATGTATATTTGGGGGGTACGCGTGGAGTTTCACAGGCGATAGGCCTTGAACGAGCGGGGTACGTGTATTTGGGGGGGAAGGCAGGAAGTTTCACATGCGATAGTCCTGGCGAGAGTGGGGTACATGTATTTCGGGGGTGCGCGTGAAGTTTCACATGCGATAGGCCTTGGGCGAGCGGGGTATGTGTATTTTGGGGGTGCGTGTGAAGTTTCACACGCGAAAGGCCTTGAGCAAGCAGGGAACGTGTATTACGGGGGTACGCGGGGAGTTTCACATGCGATAGGCCTTGGGTGAGCGGGGTACGTGTATTTGGGGGTGCGCATGAAGTTTCACACGCGATAGGCCTTGGGCGAGTGGGGTATGTGTATTTGGGGGGAACGCAGGAAGTTTCACACACAATGGTCCTGGCGAGAGCGGGGTACATGTATTTTGGTAGTGCGCGTGAAGTTTCACACGCAATAGGCCTTGGGCGAGCGGGGAACGTGTATTACAGGGGTACGCAGGGAGTTTCACACACAATAGGCCTTGGGTGAGTGGGGTACGTGTATTTGGGGGTACGTGTGGAGTTTCACACGCGATAGGCCTTGGGCGAGCGTGGTACGTGTATTTGGGGGGTACGCGGGGAGCTTCACACGGGATAGGCCTTGGGTGAGTGGGGTACGTGTGTTTGGGGGGTGCGTTTGAAGTTTCACAAACGATAGGCCCTGGGCGAGCGGGGTATGTGTATTTCGGGGGTGCGCGCGAAGTTACACACGCAATAGGGCTTGGGTGAGTGGGGAACGTGTATTACGGGAGTATGTGGAGTGTTTCACATGCGATAGGCCATGCGCGAGCAGGGTACATGTATTTCAGGGTTGCGCGTGAAGTTTCACAAGCGATAGGCCTTGGGCGAGCGGGGAACGTGTATTACAGGGGTACGCTGGGAGTTTCACATGCGATAGGCCTTGGCTGAGTGGGGTACGTGCATTTGGGGGGTACGCGTGGAGTTTCACACGCGATAGGCCTTGGGCGAGCGGATTACGTGTATTTGGGGGGTACGTGGGAAGTTTCACATGCGATAGTCCTGGCGAGAGCGGGATACATGTATTTCGTGGGAGCGCATGCAGTTTCACACGCGATAGGCCTTGGGCGAGCGGGGTACGTGTATTTCGGCAGTGCGCGTGAAGTTTCACAAGCGATAGGTCTTGGGCGAGCGGGATCGTGTATTACGGGGGTACACGTGAAGTTTCACACACAATAGGCTTTGGCCGAGCGGGGTACGTGTATTTGGGGGGTACGCGGGAAGTTTCACACGCGATAGTCCTGGTGAGAGCGTGGTATGTGTATTTCAGGGGTGCGCATGAAGTTTCACACGCGATAGGCCTTGGGCGAGCGGGGAACGTATATTACGGGGTACGCAGGGAGTTTCACGCATGATAGGCCTTGGGCGAGCGGGGTACGTGTATTTCTGCAGTGCACGTGAAGTTTCACAAGCGATAGGCCTTGGGCGAGCGGGATCGTGTATTACGGGGGTACACGTGGAGTTTCACACGCGATAGGCCTTGGGCGAGTGGGGTATGTGTATTTAGGGGGTACGTTGGAAGTTTCACATGCGATAGTCCTGGTGAGAGCACGGTACGTGTATTTCAGGGGTGCGCATGAAGTTTCACACGTGATAGGCCTCGGGCGAGCGGGGAACGTGTATTACGGTGGTACTCGGGGAGTTTCACACACGATAGGCCTTGGATGAGCGGGGTATGTGTATTTGGGTGGCACGCGTGGAGTTTCACACGTGATAGGCCTTGGGTGAGCGGGGTATGTGTATTTGGGGGGTACGGGGGAAGTTTCACACGTGATAGTCCTGACGAGAGTGGGGTACGTGTATTTTGGGGGTGCACGTGAAGTTTTACACGCGATAGGCCTTGGGCGAGCGGGGTATGTGTATTTCGGGGGTGCACATGAAGTTTCACATGCGATAGGCCTTGGGCAAGCGGGGAATGTGTATTACGGGGGTACGCGGGAAGTTTCACACACGATAGGCTTTGGTGAGCCGGGTAGGTGTGTTTGGGTTGTACGCGTGGAATTTCACACGCGGTAGGACTTGGGTGAGAGGGGTATGTGTATTTGGGGGGTACGTGGGAAGTTTCACACGCGAGAGGCCCTGGACGAGCGGGGGAACGTGTATTACGTGGGTACGCAGGGAGTTTCACATGCAATAGTCCTGGTGCGAGCTCGGTACATGTATTTCGGGGTTGCGCGTGAAGCTTCACATGCGATAGGCCTTGGGCGAGTGGGGAACGTGTATTACAGGGGTACGCGGGGAGTTTCACACGCGATAGGCCTTGGTTGAGACGGGTACGTGTATTTGGGTGGTACGCGTGGAGTTTCACATGCAATAGGCCTTGGGCGAGCGGGGTATGTGTACTTGGGGGGTACGCGGGAAGTTTCACACACGATAGGCAATGGGTGAGTGGGGTACATGTATTTCGGGGGTGCGTGTGAAGTTACACACGCGATAGGCCTTGGGCGAGCGGGGTACGTGTATTTTGGGGGTGCGCGTGAAGTTTCACACACGATAGGCCTTGGGCGAGCGGGGAACAAGTATTACGGGGGTACGCAGGGAGATTCACACGCGGTAGGCCTTGGGTGAGCTGGGTATGCGTATTTGGGGGGTACGCAGGAAGTTTCACATGCGATAGTCCTGGTGAGAGCGGGGTATGTGTATTTCGGCGGTGCGCGTGAAGTTTCACACGCAATAGGCCTTGGGCGAGTGGGGAACAACTATTACGGGGGTATGCGGGGAGTTTCACATGCGATGGGCCTTGGGTGAGTGGGGTACGTGTATTTGGGGGGAATGCGTGGAGTTTCACACGCGATAGTCCTTGGGCGAGCGGGGTATGTGTATTTGGGGGGTACGTGGGAAGTTTCACACGCGATAGTCCTGGTGAGAGTGGGGTACGTGTATTTCGGGGGTGCGCGTGAAGTTTCACACACAATAGGCCTTGGGTGAGCGGGGTACGTGTATTTCGGTGGTGCACATGAAGTTTCACATGCGATAGGCCTTCGGCGAGCGGGGTACTTGTATTTCGGGGGTGCATGTGGAGTTACACACGCGGTAGGGCTTGGGCGGGCAGGGAACATGTATTACAGGGGTACACGGGGAGTTTCACACACGATAGGCCTTGGGCGAGTGGGGTACATGTATTTCGGGGGTGTGCGTGAAGTTTCACAAGCGATAGGCCTTGGGCGAGTGGGGAACGTGTATTACGGGGGTACGCTGGGAGTTTCACATGCAATAGGCCTTGGGTGAGCGGGGTATGTGTATTTGGGGGGTACGCGTGGACTTTCACAGGCGATAGGCCTTGAACAAGCGGGGTACGTGTATTTGGGGGGAAGGCGGGAAGTTTCACATGCGATAGTCCTGGCGAGAGTGGGGTACATGCATTTCGGGGGTGCGCATGAAGTTTCACACGCGATAGTCCTTGGGCGAGAGGGGTATGTGTATTTGGGGGGTACGTGGGAAGTTTCACACGTGATAGGCCTTGGGCGAGCGGGGGAACGTGTATTACGCGGGTACGAAGGGAGTTTCACACGCGATAGTCCTGGTGCGAGCTCGGTACATGTATTTTGGGGTTGCGCGTGAAGTTTCACACGAGATAGGCCTTGGGCGAGTGGGGAACGTGTATTACGGGGGTACACGGGGAGTTTCACACGCGATAGGCCTTGGTTGAGAGGGGTACGTGTATTTGGGTGGTACGCGTGGAGTTTCACATGCAATAGGCCTTGGGCGAGCGGGGTATGTGTATTTGGGGGGTACGCGGGAAGTTTCACACACGATAGGCATTGGGTGAGTGGGGTACGTGTATTTCGGGGGTGCGCGTGAAGTTACACACGCGATAGGCCTTAGGCGAGCAGGGAATGTGTATCCCGGGGGTACGCGGGGAGGTTCACACGTGATAGGCCTTGGGCGAGGGGGGTACATGTATTTCGGGGGTGCGTGTGAAGTTTCACACGCGATAGGCCTTGGACGAGCGGGGAACAAGTATTACGGGGTTACACAGGGAGTTTCACACGCTATAGGCCTTGGGTGAGCGGGGTATGTGTATTTGGGGGGTATGCGGGAAGTTTCACATGCAATAGTCCTGGCGAGCGCGGGGTATGTGTATTTCGGCGGTGCACGTGAAGTTTCACACGCGATAGGCCTTAGGCGAGCGGGGTACGTGTATTTCAGCAGTGCACTGAAGTTTCACAAGCGATAGGCCTTGGGCGAGTGGGGAACGTATATTACGGGGTACGCAGGTAGTTTCACGCATGATAGGTCTTGAGTGAGCGGGGTACGTGTATTTGAGTTTTATGCGTGGAGTTTCACACGCGGTAGGCCTCGGGCGAGAGGGGTATGTGTATTTGGGGGGTACGTGGGAAGTTTCACACGCGATAGGCCTTGGGCGAGCGGGGGAACGTGTATTACGCGGGTACAAAGGGAGTTTCACACGCGATAGTCCTGGTGCGAGCTCGGTACATGTATTTTGGGGTTGCGCGTGAAGTTTCACACGCGATAGGCCTTGGGCGAGCAGGGTATGTGTATTTGGGGGGTACTCGGGAAGTTTCACACGCGATAGGCCTTGGGCGAGCAGGGTACATGTATTTCGGGGGTGCGCGTTAAGTTACACACGCGATGGGCCTTGGGCGAGCGGGGAACGTGTATTACAGGGGTATGCGGGGAGTTTCACGCGCGATAGGCCTTGGGCGAGCGGGGTACGTGTATTTCGGGGGTGCGCGTGAAGTTTCACACGCGATAGGCCTTGGGCGAGAGGGGTATGTGTATTTGGGGGGTACGTGGGAAGTTTCACACGCGATAGGCCTTGGGCGAGTGGGGAACGTGTATTACGGGGGTACGCGGGGAGTTTCACACGCGATAGGCCTTGGTTGAGAGGGGTACGTGTATTTGGGTGGTACGCGTGGAGTTTCACATGCAATAGGCCTTGGGCGAGCGGGGTATGTGTATTTGGGGGGTACGCGGGAAGTTTCACACACGATAGGCATTGGGTGAGTGGGGTATGTGTATTTCGGGGGTGCACGTGAAGTTACACACGCGATAGGCCTTAGGCGAGCGGGGAATGTGTATCCCGGGGGTACGCGGGGAGGTTCACACGTGATAGGCCTTGGGCGAGCGGGGTACATGTATTTCGGGGGTGCGTGTGAAGTTTCACATGCGATAGGCCTTGGACGAGCGGGGAACACGTATTACGGGATTACACGGGGAGTTTCACACGCTATAGGCCTTGGGTGAGTGGGGTACGTGTATTTGGGGGGTATGCGGGAAGTTTCACATGCGATAGTCCTGGCGAGAGCGGGGTATGTGTATTTCGGCGGTGCACGTGAAGTTTCACACGCGATAGGCCTTAGGCGAGCGGGGTACGTGTATTTCAGCAGTGCACGTGAAGTTTCACAAGCGATAGGCCTTGGTCGAGTGGGGAACGTATATTACGGGGTACGCAGGTAGTTTCATGCATGATAGGTCTTGAGTGAGCGGGGTACGTGTATTTGGGTTTTACGCGTGGAGTTTCACACGCGGTAGGCCTCGGGCGAGAGGGGTATGTGTATTTGGGGGGTACGTGGGAAGTTTCACACGCGATAGGCCTTGGGTGAGCGGGGGAACGTGTATTACGCGGGTACGAAGGGAGTTTCACACACGATAGTCCTGGTGCGAGCTCGGTACATGTATTTTGGGGTTGTGCATGAAGTTTCACACGCGATAGGCCTTGGGCGAGTGGGGAACGTATATTACGGGGTACGCAGGTAGTTTCACGCATGATAGGTCTTGGGTGAGCGGGGTACGTGTATTTGGGTTTTACGCGTGGAGTTTCACACGCGGTAGGCCTTGGGCGAGTGGGGTACGTGTATTTTGGGGGTGCACGTGAAGTTTTACACGCGATAAGCCTTGGGCGAGCGGGGTATGTGTATTTCGGGGGTGCACATGAAGTTTCACACGCGATAGGCCTTGGGCAAGCGGGGAATGTGTTTTACGGGGGTACGCGGGAAGTTTCACAAGCGATAGGCTTTGGTGAGCCGGGTACGTGTGTTTGGGGGTACACATGGAGTTTCACATGCGATAGGCCTTGGGTGAGTTGGGTACGTGTATTTGGGAGGTACGCGGGAAGTTTCACACGCGATAGTCCTGGTGAGAGCTCGGTACATGTATTTTGGGGGTGCGCGTGAAGTTTCACACGCGATAGGCCTTGGGCGACCGGGGAATGAGTATTACGTGGGTACGTGGGGAGTTTCACACGCGATAGGCCTTGGGAGAGCGGCGTACGTGTATTTGGGCGGTACGCTTGAGAATTTCACACGAGATAGGCCTTTGGCGAGCAGGATATGTGTATTTGGGGGTACTCGGGAAGTTTCACACGCGATAGGCCTTGGGCGAGCAGGGTACATGTATTTCGGGGGTGCGCATGAAGTTACACACGCGATAGGCCTTGGGCGAGCGGGGAACGTGTATTACAGGGGTATGCGGGGAGTTTCACGCGCGATAGGCCTTGGGCGAGCGGGGCACGTGTATTTTGGGGGTGCGTGTGAAGTTTCACACACGATAGGCCTTGGGCGAGCGGGGAACAAGTATTACGGGGGTACGCAGGGAGATTCACACGCGGTAGGCCTTGGGTGAGCCGGGTATGCGTATTTGGGGGGTACGCAGGAAGTTTCACATGTGATAGTCCTGGTGAGAGCGGGGTATGTGTATTTCGGCGGTGCGCGTGAAGTTTCACACGCAATAGGCCTTGGGCGAGTGGGGAGCATGTATTACGGGGGTATGCGGGGAGTTTCACATGCGATAGGCCTTGGGTGAGTGGGGTACGTGTATTTGGGGGGAATGCGTGGAGTTTCACACGCGATAGTCCTTGGGCAAGCGGGGTATGTGTATTTGGGGGGTACGTGGGAAGTTTCACACGCGATAGTCCTGGCGAGAGTGGGGTACGTGTATTTCGGGGGTGCGCGTGAAGTTTCACACACAATAGGCCTTGGGTGAGCAGGGTACGTGTATTTCGGTGGTGCACATGAAGTTTCACATGCGATAGGCCTTGGGCGAGCGGGGTACTTGTATTTCGGGGGTGCATGTGGAGTTAAACACGCGGTAGGGCTTGGGCGAGCGGGGAACGTGTATTACGGGGGTACGCGGGGAGTTTCACACACGATAGGCCTTGGGCGAGTGGGGTACATGTATTTCAGGGGTGCGCGTGAAGTTTCACAAGCGATAGGCCTTGGGCGAGTGGGGAACGTGTATTACGGGGGTACGCTGGGAGTTTCACATGCAATAGGCCTTGGGTGAGCGGGGTATGTGTATTTGGGGGGTATCCGTGGAGTTTCAAAGGCGATAGGCCTTGAACAAGCGGGGTACGTGTATTTGGGGGGAAGGCGGGAAGTTTCACATGCGATAGTCCTGGCGAGAGTGGGGTACATGCATTTCGGGGGTGCGCATGAAGTTTCACACGCGGTAGGCCTTGGGCGAGTGGGGAACGTATATTATGGGGTACGCAGGTAGTGCATGATAGGTCTTGGGTGAGCGGGGTACGTGTATTTGGGTTTTACGCGTGGAGTTTCACACGCGGTAGGCCTTGGGCGAGAGGGGTATGTGTATTTGGGGGGTACGTGGGAAGTTTCACACGCGATAGGCCTTGGGCGAGCGGGGGAACGTGTATTATGCGGGTACGAAGGGAGTTTCACACGCGATAGTCCTGGTGCGAGCTCGGTATATGTATTTTGGGGTTTGGCGTGAAGTTTCACACGTGATAGGCTTTGGGCGAGTGGGGAACGTGTATTACGGGGGTACGCGGGGAGTTTCACACGCGATAGGCCTTGGTTGAGAGGGGTACGTGTATTTGGGTGGTACGCGTGGAGTTTCACATGCAATAGGCCTTGGGCGAGCGGGGTATGTGTATTTGGGGGGTACGTGGGAAGTTTCACACACGATAGGCATTGGGTGAGTGGGGTACGTGTATTTCGGGGGTGCACGTGAAGTTACACACGCGATAGGCCTTAGGCGAGCGGGGTACATGTATTTCGGGGGTGCGTGTGAAGTTTCACATGCGATAGGCCTTGGACGAGCGGGGAACAAGTATTACGGGGTTACACGGGGAGTTTCACATGCTATAGGCCTTGGGTGAGCGGGGTACGTGTATTTGGGGGGTATGCGGGAAGTTTCACATGCGATAGTCCTGGCGAGAGCGGGGTATGTGTATTTCGGCGGTGCACGTGAAGTTTCACACGCGATAGGCCTTAGGCGAGCGGGGTATGTGTATTTCAGCAGTGCACGTGAAGTTTCACAAGCGATAGGCCTTGGGCGAGTGGGGAACGTATATTACGGGGTACGCAGGTAGTTTCACGCATGATAGGTCTTGGGTGAGCGGGGTACGTGTATTTGGGTTTTACGCGTGGAGTTTCACACGCGGTAGGCCTTGGGCGAGAGGGGTATGTGTATTTGGGGGTACGTGGGAAGTTTCACACGCGATAGGCCTTGGGCGAGCGGGGGAACGTGTATTACGCGGGTACGAAGGGAGTTTCACACGCGATAGTCCTGGTGCGAGCTCGGTACATGTATTTTGGGGTTGCGCGTGAAGTTTCACACGCGATAGGCCTTGGGCAAGTGGGGAACGTGTATTACGGGGGTACGCGGGGAGTTTCACACGCGATAGGCCTTGGTTGAGAGGGGTACGTGTATTTGGGTGGTACGCGTGGAGTTTCACATGCAATAGGCCTTGGGCGAGCGGGGCATGTGTATTTGGGGGGTACGCGGGAAGTTTCACACACGATAGGCATTGGGTGAGTGGGGTACGTGTATTTCGGGGGTGCGCGTGAAGTTACACACGCAATAGACCTTAGGCGAGCGGGGAATGTGTATCCCGGGGGTACGCGGGGAGGTTCACACGTGATAGGCCTTGGGCGAGCGGGGTACATGTATTTCGGGGGTGCGTGTGAAGTTTCACACGCGATAGGCCTTGGACGAGCGGGGAACAAGTATTACGGGGTTTCACGGGGAGTTTCACACGCTATAGGCCTTGGGTGAGCGGGGTACGTGTATTTGGGGGGTATGCGGGAAGTTTCACATGCGATAGTCCTGGCGAGAGCGGGGTATGTGTATTTCGGCGGTGCACGTGAAGTTTCACACGCGATAGGCCTTAGGCGAGCGGGGTACGTGTATTTCAGCAGTGCACGTGAAGTTTCACAAACGATAGGCCTTGGGCGAGCGGGGATCGTGTATTACGGGGGTGCACGTGGACTTTCACACGCGATAGGCCTTGGGTGAGTGGGGTATGTGTATTTGGGGGGTACGTCGGAAGTTTCACATGCAATAGTCCTGGTGAGAGCGCGGTTTGTGTATTTCAGGGGTGCGCATGAAGTTTCACACACGATAGGCCATGGGTGAGCAGGGTATGTGTATTTGGGTGGCACGCGTGGAGTTTCACACGTGATAGGCCTTGGGCGAGCGGGGTATGTGTATTTGGTGGGTACGCGGGGAGTTTCACACGCGATAGTCCTGATGAGAGTGGGGTACGTGTATTTCGGGGGTGCACGTGAAGTTTTGCACACGATAGGACTTTGGCGAGCGGGGTATGTGTATTTCGGGGGTGCACATGAAGTTTCACAAGCGATAGGCCTTGGGCAAGGGGGGAATGTGTATTACGGGGGTACGGAGGGAGTTTCACACGCAATAGGCTTTGGTGAGCGGGGTACGTATTTTTGGGGTACACATGGAGTTTCACATGCGATAGGCCTTGGGTGAGCGGGGTACGTGTATTTGGGGGGTACGCGGGAAGTTTCACACACGATAGTCCTGGTGAGAGTTCGGTACATGGATTTCGGGGGTGCGCGTGAAGTTTCACATGCGATAGGCCTTGGGCGAGCGGGGAATCTGTATTACGTGGGTACGTGGGGAGTTTCACACGCGATATGCCTTGGTTGAGACGGGTACGTGTATTTGGGTGGTACGCAGGAAGTTTCACACACGATAGGCATTGGGTGAGTGGGGTACGTGTATTTCGGGGGTACGTGGGGGGTTCACACGCGATAGGCCTTGGGCGAGCGGGGAACAAGTATTACGGGCTTACACGGGGAGTTTCACACGCTATAGGCATTGGGTGAGAGGGGTAACTGTATTTGGGGGGTACGCGGGAAGTTTCACATGCGATAGTTCTGGCGAGATCGGGGTATGTGTATTTTGGCGTTGCACGTGAAGTTTCACACGCGATAGGCCTTGGGCGAGCGGGGTACGTGTATTTCAGCAGTGCACGTGAAGTTTCACAAGCGATAGGCCTTGGGCGAGCGGGATCGTGTATTACGGGGGTACACGTGGAGTTTCACACGCGATAGGCCTTGGGCGAGTGGGGTATGCGTATTTGGGGGGTACGTTTGAAGTTTCACATGCGATAGTCCTGGTGAGAGCACGGTACATGTATTTCAGGGGTGCGCATGAAGTTTCACACGTGATAGGCCTCGGGCGAGCGGGGAACGTGTATTACGGCGGTACTCGGGGAGTTTCACACACGATAGGCCTTGGATGAGCGGGGTATGTTTATTTGGGTGGCACGCATGGAGTTTCACACGTGATAGGCCTTGGGTGAGCGGGGTATGTGTATTTGGGGGGTACGGGGGAAGTTTCACACGTGATAGTCCTGACGAGAGTGGGGTACGTGTATTTTGGGGGTGCACGTGAAGTTTTACACGCGATAAGCCTTGGGCGAGCGGGGTATGTGTATTTCGGGGGTGCACATGAAGTTTCACACGCGATAGGCCTTGGGCAAGCAGGGAATGTGTATTACGGGGGTACGCGGGAAGTTTCACAAGCGATAGGCTTTGGTGAGCCGGGTACGTGTGTTTGGGGGTACACATGGAGTTTCACATGCGATAGGCCTTGGGTGAGATGGGTACGTGTATTTGGGAGGTACGCGGGAAGTTTCACACGCGATAGTCCTGGTGAGAGCTCGATACATGTATTTCGGGGGTGCGCGTGAAGTTTCACACGCGATAGGCCTTGGGCGACCGGGGAATGAGTATTACGTGGGTACGTGGGGAGTTTCACACGCGATAGGCCTTGGGAGAGCGGGGTACGTGTATTTGGGCGGTACGCTTGAGTATTTCACACGAGATAGGCCTTTGGCGAGCAGGGTATGTGTATTTGGGGGATACTCGGGAAGTTTCACACGCGATAGGCCTTGGGCGAGCAGGGTACATGTATTTCGGGGGTGCGCATGAAGTTACACACGCGATAGGCCTTGGGCGAGCGGGGAACGTGTATTACAGGGGTATGCGGGGAGTTTCACGCGCGATAGGCCTTGGGCGAGCGGGGTACGTGTATTTTGGGGGTGCGCGTGAAGTTTCACACACGATAGGCCTTGGGCGAGCGGGGAACAAGTATTACGGGGGTACGCAGGGAGATTCACAGGCGGTAGGCCTTGGGTGAGCCGGGTATGCGTAATTGGGGGGAATGCGTGGAGTTTCACACGCGATAGTCCTTGGGCGAGCGGGGTATGTGTATTTGGGGGGTACGTGGGAAGTTTCACACGCGATAGTCCTGGCGAGAGTGGGGTACGTGTATTTCGGGGGTGCGCGTGAAGTTTCACACACAATAGGCCTTGGGTGAGCAGGGTACGTGTATTTCGGTGGTGCACATGAAGTTTCACATGCGATAGGCCTTGGGCGAGCGGGGTACTTGTATTTCGGGGGTGCATGTGGAGTTAAACACGCGGTAGGGCTTGGGCGAGCGGGGAACGTGTATTACAGGGGTACGCGGGGAGTTTCACACACGATAGGCCTTGGGCGAGTGGGGTACATGTATTTCCGGGGTGCGCGTGAAGTTTCACACGCGATAGGCCTTGGGCGAGTGGGGAACGTGTATTACGGGGGTATGCTGGGAGTTTCACATGCAATAGGCCTTGGGTGAGCGGGGTATGTGTATTTGGGGGGTATCCGTGGAGTTTCAAAGGCGATAGGCCTTGAACAAGCGGGGTACGTGTATTTGGGGGGAAGGCGGGAAGTTTCACATGCGATAGTCCTGGCGAGAGTGGGGTACATGCATTTCGGGGGTGCGCATGAAGTTTCACACGCGATAGGCCTTGGGCGAGTGGGGAGCGTATATTACGGGGTACGCAGGTAGTTTCACGCATGATAGGTCTTGGGTGAGCGGGGTACGTGTATTTGGGTTTTACGCGTGGAGTTTCACATGCGGTAGGCCTTGGGCGAGAGGGGTATGTGTATTTGGGGGGTACGTGGGAAGTTTCACACGCGATAGGCCTTGGGCGAGCGGGGGAACGTGTATTACGCGGGTACGAAGGGAGTTTCACACGCGATAGTCCTGGTGCGAGCTCGGTACATGTATTTTGGGGTTGCGCGTGAAGTTTCACACGCGATAGGCTTTGGGCGAGTGGGGAACGTGTATTACGGGGGTACGCGGGGAGTTTCACACGCGATAGGCCTTGGTTGAGAGGGGTACGTGTATTTGGGTGGTACGCGCGGAGTTTCACATGCAATAGGCCTTGGGCGAGCGGGGTATGTGTATTTGGGGGGTACGCGGGAAGTTTCACACACGATAGGCATTGGGTGAGTGGGGCACGTGTATTTCGGGGGTGCGCGTGAAGTTACACACGCGATAGGCCTTAGGCGAGCGGGGAATGTGTATCCCGGGGATACGCGGGGAGGTTCACACGTGATAGGCCTTGGGCGAGCGGGGTACATGTATTTCGGGGGTGCGTGTGAAGTTTCACACGCGATAGGCCTTGGACAAGCGGGGAACAAGTATTACGGGGTTACACGGGGAGTTTCACACGCTATAGGCCTTGGGTGAGCGGGGTACGTGTATTTGGGGGGTATGCGGGAAGTTTCACATGCGATAGTCCTGGCGAGAGCGGGGTACATGCATTTCGGGGGTGCGCATGAAGTTTCACACGCGATAGGCCTTGGGCGAGTGGGGAACGTATATTACGGGGT
The DNA here is from genome assembly GCF_040938575.1 of Ambystoma mexicanum. Classification (NCBI taxonomy): domain Eukaryota; kingdom Metazoa; phylum Chordata; class Amphibia; order Caudata; family Ambystomatidae; genus Ambystoma; species Ambystoma mexicanum. The sequence continues at coordinate 1,089,130,861 of NC_090921.1, forward strand.
ACGCAGGTAGTTTCACGCATGATAGGTCTTGGGTGAGCGGGGTACGTGTATTTGGGTTTTACGTGTGGAGTTTCACACGCGGTAGGCCTTGGGCGAGAGGGGTATGTGTATTTGGGGGGTACGTGGGAAGTTTCACACGCGATAGGCCTTGGGCGAGCGGGGGAACGTGTATTACGCGGGTACGAAGGGAGTTTCACACGCGATAGTCCTGGTGCGAGCCCGGTACATGTATTTTGGGGTTGCGCGTGAAGTTTCACACGCGATAGGCCTTGGGCGAGCGGGGAACGTGTATTACGGGGGTACGCGGGGAGTTTCACACGCGATAGGCCTTGGTTGAGAGGGGTACGTGTATTTGGGTGGTACGCGAAGAGTTTCACAATTAATAGGCCTTGGGCGAGCGGGGTATGTGTATTTGGGGGTACGCGGGAAGTTTCACACACGATAGGCATTGGGTGAGTGGGGTACGTGTATTTCGGGGGTGCGCGTGAAGTTACACACGCGATAGGCCTTAGGCGAGCGGGTAATGTGTATCCCGGGGGTACGCGGGGAGGTTCACACGTGATAGGCCTTGGGCGAGCGGGGAACAAGTATTACGGGGTTACACGTGGAGTTTCACACGCTATAGGCCTTGGGTGAGCGGGGTACGTGTATTTGGGGGGTATGCGGGAAGTTTCACATGCGATAGTCCTGGCGAGAGCGGGGTATGTGTATTTCGGCGGTGCACGTGAAGTTTCACACGCGATAGGCCTTAGGCGAGCGGGGAACAAGTATTACGGGGTTACACGGGGAGTTTCACACGCTATAGGCCTTGGGTGAGCGGGGTACGTGTATTTGGGGGGTATGCGGGAAGTTTCACATGCGATAGTCTTGGCGAGAGCGGGGTATGTGTATTTCGGCGGTGCACGTGAAGTTTCACACGCGATAGGCCTTAGGCGAGCGGGGTACGTGTATTTCAGCAGTGCACGTGAAGTTTCACAAGCGATAGGCCTTGGGCGAGCGGGGATCGTGTATTACAGGGGTGCACGTGGAGTTTCACACGCGATAGGCCTTGGGTGAGTGGGGTATGTGTATTTGGGGGTACGTCGGAAGTTTCACATGCAATAGTCCTGGTGAGAGCGCGGTACGTGTATTTCAGGGGTGCGCATGAAGTTTCACACACGATAGGCCTTGGGTGAGCAGGGTATGTGTATTTGGGTGGCACGCGTGGAGTTTCACACGTGATAGGCCTTGGGCGAGCGGGGTATGTGTATTTGGTGGGTACGCGGGACGTTTCACACCCGATAGTCCTGATGAGAGTGGGGTACGTGTATTTCAGGGGTGCACGTGAAGTTTTACACACGATAGGACTTTGGCGAGGGGGTATGTGTATTTCGGGGGTGCACATGAAGTTTCACAAGCGATAGGCCTTGGGCAAGGGGGGAATGTGTATTATGGGGGTACGTGGGGAGTTTCACACGCGATAGTACTGGTGAGAGCTCGGTACATGGATTTCAGGGGTGCGCATGAAGTTTCACATGCGATAGGCCTTGGGCGAGCGGGGAATGTGTATTACGTGGGTACGTGGGGAGTTTCACACGCGATAGGCCTTGGGAGAGCGGGGTACGTGTATTTGGGCGATACGCGTGAGAGTTTCACACGCGATAGGCCTTTGGCGAGCAGGGTATGTGTATTTGGGGGGTACTCGGGAAGTTTCACACGCGATAGGCCTTGGGCGAGCAGGGTACATGTATTTCGGGGGTGCGCATGAAGTTACACACGCGATAGGCCTTGGGCGAGCGGGGAACGTGTATTACAGGGGTATGCGGGGAGTTTCACGCGCGATAGGCCTTGGGCGAGCGGGGTACGTGTATTTTGGGGGTGCGCGTGAAGTTTCACACACGATAGGCCTTGGGCGAGCGGGGAACAAGTATTACGGGGGTACGCAGGGAGATTCACAGGCGGTAGGCCTTGGGTGAGCCGGGTATGCGTATTTGGGGGGTACGCAGGAAGTTTCACATGTGATAGTCCTGGTGAGAGCGGGGTATGTGTATTTCGGCGGTGCGCGTGAAGTTTCACACGCAATAGGCCTTGGGCGAGTGGGGAGCATGTATTACGGGGGTATGCGGGGAGTTTCACATGCGATAGGCCTTGGGTGAGTGGGGTACGTGTATTTGGGTGGAATGCGTGGAGTTTCACACGCGATAGTCCTTGGGCGAGCGGGGTATGTGTATTTGGGGGGTACGTGGGAAGTTTCACACGCGATAGTCCTGGCGAGAGTGGGGTACGTGTATTTCGGGGGTGCGCGTGAAGTTTCACACACAATAGGCCTTGGGTGAGCAGGGTACGTGTATTTCGGTGGTGCACATGAAGTTTCACATGCGATAGGCCTTGGGCGAGCCGGGTACTTGTATTTCGGGGGTGCATGTGGAGTTAAACACGCGGTAGGGCTTGGGCGAGCGGGGAACGTGTATTACAGGGGTACGCGGGGAGTTTCACACACGATAGGCCTTGGGCGAGTGGGGTACATGTATTTCCGGGGTGCGCGTGAAGTTTCACACGCGATAGGCCTTGGGCGAGTGGGGAACGTGTATTACGGGGGTACGCTGGGAGTTTCACATGCAATAGGCCTTGGGTGAGCGGGGTATGTGTATTTGGGGGGTATCCGTGGAGTTTCAAAGGCGATAGGCCTTGAACAAGCGGGGTACGTGTATTTGGGGGGAAGGCGGGAAGTTTCACATGCGATAGTCCTGGCGAGAGTGGGGTACATGCATTTCGGGGATGCGCATGAAGTTTCACACGCGATAGGCCTTGGGCGAGTGGGGAACGTATATTACGGGGTACGCAGGTAGTTTCACGCATGATAGGTCTTGGGTGAGCGGGGTACGTGTATTTGGGTTTTACGCGTGGAGTTTCACATGCGGTAGGCCTTGGGCGAGAGGGGTATGTGTATTTGGGGGGTACGTGGGAAGTTTCACACGCGATAGGCCTTGGGCGAGCGGGGGAACGTGTATTACGCGGGTACGAAGGGAGTTTCACACGCGATAGTCCTGGTGCGAGCTCGGTACATGTATTTTGGGGTTGCGCGTGAAGTTTCACACGCGATAGGCTTTGGGCGAGTGGGGAACGTGTATTACGGGGGTACGCGGGGAGTTTCACACGCGATAGGCCTTGGTTGAGAGGGGTACGTGTATTTGGGTGGTACGCGCGGAGTTTCACATGCAATAGGCCTTGGGCGAGCGGGGTATGTGTATTTGGGGGGTACGCGGGAAGTTTCACACACGATAGGCATTGGGTGAGTGGGGCACGTGTATTTCGGGGGTGCGCGTGAAGTTACACACGCGATAGGCCTTAGGCGAGCGGGGAATGTGTATCCCGGGGATACGCGGGGAGGTTCACACGTGATAGGCCTTGGGCGAGCGGGGTACATGTATTTCGGGGGTGCGTGTGAAGTTTCACACGCGATAGGCCTTGGACAAGCGGGGAACAAGTATTACGGGGTTACACGGGGAGTTTCACACGCTATAGGCCTTGGGTGAGCGGGGTACGTGTATTTGGGGGGTATGCGGGAAGTTTCACATGCGATAGTCCTGGCGAGAGCGGGGTACATGCATTTCGGGGGTGCGCATGAAGTTTCACACGCGATAGGCCTTGGGCGAGTGGGGAACGTATATTACGGGGTACGCAGGTAGTTTCACGCATGATAGGTCTTGGGTGAGCGGGGTACGTGTATTTGGGTTTTACGTGTGGAGTTTCACACGCGGTAGGCCTTGGGCGAGAGGGGTATGTGTATTTGGGGGGTACGTGGGAAGTTTCACACGCGATAGGCCTTGGGCGAGCGGGGGAACGTGTATTACGCGGGTACGAAGGGAGTTTCACACGCGATAGTCCTGGTGCGAGCCCGGTACATGTATTTTGGGGTTGCGCGTGAAGTTTCACACGCGATAGGCCTTGGGCGAGTGGGGAACGTGTATTACGGGGGTACGCGGGGAGTTTCACACGCGATAGGCCTTGGTTGAGAGGGGTACGTGTATTTGGGTGGTACGCGAAGAGTTTCACAATTAATAGGCCTTGGGCGAGCGGGGTATGTGTATTTGGGGGGTACGCGGGAAGTTTCACACACGATAGGCATTGGGTGAGTGGGGCACGTGTATTTCGGGGGTGCGCGTGAAGTTACACACGCGATAGGCCTTAGGCGAGCGGGGAATGTGTATCCCGGGGATACGCGGGGAGGTTCACACGTGATAGGCCTTGGGCGAGCGGGGTACATGTATTTCGGGGGTGCGTGTGAAGTTTCACACGCGATAGGCCTTGGACAAGCGGGGAACAAGTATTACGGGGTTACACGGGGAGTTTCACACGCTATAGGCCTTGGGTGAGCGGGGTACGTGTATTTGGGGGGTATGCGGGAAGTTTCACATGCGATAGTCCTGGCGAGAGCGGGGTACATGCATTTCGGGGGTGCGCATGAAGTTTCACACGCGATAGGCCTTGGGCGAGTGGGGAACGTATATTACGGGGTACGCAGGTAGTTTCACGCATGATAGGTCTTGTATGTGTATTTCGGCGGTGCACGTGAAGTTTCACACGCGATAGGCCTTAGGCGAGCGGGGAACAAGTATTACGGGGTTACACGGGAAGTTTCACACGCGATAGGCCTTAGGCGAGCGGGGTACGTGTATTTCAGCAGTGCACGTGAAGTTTCACAAGCGATAGGCCTTGGGCGAGCGGGGATCGTGTATTACAGGGGTGCACGTGGAGTTTCACACGCGATAGGCCTTGGGTGAGTGGGGTATGTGTATTTGGGGGTACGTCGGAAGTTTCACATGCAATAGTCCTGGTGAGAGCGCGGTACGTGTATTTCAGGGGTGCGCATGAAGTTTCACACACGATAGGCCTTGGGTGAGCAGGGTATGTGTATTTGGGTGGCACGCGTGGAGTTTCACACGTGATAGGCCTTGGGCGAGCGGGGTATGTGTATTTGGTGGGTACGCGGGACGTTTCACACCCGATAGTCCTGATGAGAGTGGGGTACGTGTATTTCAGGGGTGCACGTGAAGTTTTACACACGATAGGACTTTGGCGAGGGGGTATGTGTATTTCGGGGGTGCACATGAAGTTTCACAAGCGATAGGCCTTGGGCAAGGGGGGAATGTGTATTATGGGGGTACGTGGGGAGTTTCACACGCGATAGTACTGGTGAGAGCTCGGTACATGGATTTCAGGGGTGCGCATGAAGTTTCACATGCGATAGGCCTTGGGCGAGCGGGGAATGTGTATTACGTGGGTACGTGGGGAGTTTCACACGCGATAGGCCTTGGGAGAGCGGGGTACGTGTATTTGGGCGATACGCGTGAGAGTTTCACACGCGATAGGCCTTTGGCGAGCAGGGTATGTGTATTTGGGGGGTACTCGGGAAGTTTCACACGCGATAGGCCTTGGGCAAGCAGGGTACATGTATTTCGGGGGTGCGCGTTAAGTTACACACGCGATAGGCCTTGGGCGAGAGGGGTATGTGTATTTGGGGGGTACATGGGAAGTTTCACACGCGATAGGCCTTGGGCGAGTGGGGAACGTGTATTACGGGGGTACGCGGGGAGTTTCACGCGCGATAGGCCTTGGGCGAGCGGGGTACGTGTATTTCGGGGGTGCGCGTGAAGTTTCACACGCGATAGGCCTTGGGCGAGAGGGGTATGTGTATTTGGGGGGTACGTGGGAAGTTTCACACGCGATAGGCCTTGGGCGTGTAGGGAACGTATATTACGGGGGTACGCGGGGAGTTTCACACGCGATAGGCCTTGGTTGAGAGGGGTACGTGTATTTTGGTGGTACGCGTGGAGTTTCACATGCAATAGGCCTTGGGCGAGCGGGGTATGTGTATTTGGTGGGTACGCGGGAAGTTTCACACACGATAGGCATTGGGAGAGTGGGGTACGTGTATTTCGGGGGTGTGCGTGAAGTTACACACGCGATAAGCCTTAGGCGAGCGGGGAATGTGTATCCCAGGGGTACGCGGGGAGGTTCACACGTGATAGGCCTTGGACGAGCGGGGAACAAGTATTACGGGGTTACACGGGGAGTTTCACACGCTATAGGCCTTGGGTGAGCGGGGTACGTGTATTTGGGGGGTATGCCGGAAGTTTCACATGCGATAGTCCTGGCGAGAGCGGGGTATGTGTATTTCGGTGGTGCACGTGAAGTTTCACACGCAATAGGACTTGGGCGAGCGGGGTACGTGTATTTCGGCAGTGCACGTGAAGTTTCACATGCGATAGGCCTTGGGTGAGCGGGGTACGTGTATTTGGGGGGTACGCAGGAAGTTTCACACGGGATAGTCCTGGTGAGAGCTCGGTGCATGGATTTCGGGGGTGCGCGTGAAGTTTCACATGCGATAGGCCTTGGGCGAGCGGGGAATGTGTATTACGTGGGTACGTGGGGAGTTTCACACGCGATAGGCCTTGGGAGAGCGGGGTACGTGTATTTGGGCGATACGCGTGAGAGTTTCACACGCGATAGGCCTTTGGCGAGCAGGGTATGTGTATTTGGGGGGTACTCGGGAAGTTTCACACGCGATAGGCCTTGGGCGAGCAGGGTACATGTATTTCGGGGGTGCGCGTTAAGTTACACACGCGATAGGCCTTGGGCGAGCGGGGAACGTGTATTACAGGGGTATGCGGGGAGTTTCACGCGCGATAGGCCTTGGGCGAGCGGGGTACGTGTATTTCGGGGGTGCACGTGAAGTTTCACACGCGATAGGCCTTGGGCGAGCGGGGAACAAGTATTACGGGGTAACGCAGGGAGTTTCACATGCTATAGGCCTTGGGCGAGAGGGGTATGTGTATTTGGGGGGTACGTGGGAAGTTTCACACGCGATAGGCCTTGGGCGAGCGGGGGAACGTGTATTACGGCGGTACGCAGGGAGTTTCACATGCGATAGTCCTGGTGCGAGCTCGGTACATGTATTTCGGGTTGCGCGTGAATTTTCACGCGCGATAGGCCTTGGGCGAGTGGGGAACGTGTATTGCTGGGAATTTCACACGCGATAGGCCTTGGTTGAGAGGGGTACGTGTATTTGGGTGGTACGCGTGGAGTTTCACATGCAATAGGCCTTGGGCGAGCGGGGTATGTGTATTTGGTGGGTACGCGGGAAGTTTCACACACGATAGGCATTGGGAGAGTGGGGTACGTGTATTTCGGGGGTGCGCGTGAAGTTTCACATGCGATAGGCCTTGGGCGACCGGGGAATGAGTATTACGTGGGTACGTGGGGAGTTTCACACGCGATAGGCCTTGGGAGAGCGGGGTACGTGTATTTGGGCGGTACGCGTGAGAATTTCACACGCGATAGGCCTTTGGCGAGCAGGGTATGTGTATTTGGGAGGTACTCGGGAAGTTTCACACGCGATAGGCCTTGGGCGAGCGGGGAACGTGTATTACAGGGGTATGCGGGGAGTTTCACGCGCGATAGGCCTTGGGCGAGCGGGGTACGTGTATTCTGGGGGTGCGCGTGAAGTTTCACACACGATCGGCCTTGGGCGAGTGGGGAACAAGTATTACGGGGGTACGCAGGGAGATTCACACGCGGTAGGCCTTGGGTGAGCCGGGTATGCGTATTTGGGGGGTACGCAGGAAGTTTCACATGCGATAGTCCTGGTGAGAGCGGGGTATGTGTATTTCGGCGGTGCGCGTGAAGTTTCACACGCAATAGGCCTTGGGCGAGTGGGGAGCATGTATTACGGGGGTATGCGGGGAGTTTCACATGCGATAGGCCTTGGGTGAGTGGGGTACGTGTATTTGGGGGGAATGCGTGGAGTTTCACACGCGATAGTCCTTGGGCGAGCGGGGTATGTGTATTTGGGGGGTACGTGGGAAGTTTCACACGCGATAGTCCTGGCGAGAGTGGGGTACGTGTATTTCGGGGGTGCGCGTGAAGTTTCACACACAATAGGCCTTTGGTGAGCAGGGTACGTGTATTTCGGTGGTGCACATGAAGTTTCACATGCGATAGGCCTTGGGCGAGCGGGGTACTTGTATTTCGGGGGTGCATGTGGAGTTACACACGCTGTAGGGCTTGGGCGAGCGGGGAACGTGTATTACGGGGGTACGCGGGGAGTTTCACACACGATAGGCCTTGGGCGAGTGGGGTACATGTATTTCGGGGGAGCGCGTGAAGTTTCACAAGCGATAGGCCTTGGGCGAGTGGGGAACGTGTATTACGGGGGTACGCTGGGAGTTTCACATGCAATAGGCCTTGGGTGAGCGGGGTATGTGTATTTGGGGGGTATCCGTGGAGTTTCAAAGGCGATAGGCCTTGAACAAGCGGGGTACGTGTATTTGGGGGGAAGGCGGGAAGTTTCACATGCGATAGTCCTGGCGAGAGTGGGGTACATGCATTTCGGGGGTGCGCATGAAGTTTCACACGCGATAGGCCTTGGGCGAGTGGGGAACGTATATTACGGGGTACGCAGGTAGTTTCACGCATGATAGGTCTTGGGTGAGCGGGGTACGTGTATTTGGGTTTTACGCGTGGAGTTTCACACGCGGTAGGCCGTGGGCGAGAGGGGTACGTGTATTTGGGGGGTACGTGGGAAGTTTCACACGCGATAGGCCTTGGGCGAGCGGGGGGACGTGTATTACGCGGGTACGAAGTGAGTTTCACACGCGATAGTCCTGGTGCGAGCTCGGTACATGTATTTTGGGGTTGCGCGTGAAGTTTCACACGCGATAGGCCTTGGGCGAGTGGGGAACGTGTATTACGGCGGTACGCGGGGAGTTTCACACGCGATAGGCCTTGGTTGAGAGGGGTATGTGTATTTGGGTGGTACGCGTGGAGTTTCACATGCAATAGGCCTTGGGCGAGCGGGGTATGTGTATTTGGGGGGTACGCGGGAAGTTTCACACACGATAGGCATTGGGTGAGTGGGGTACGTGTATTTCGGGGGTGCGCGTGAAGTTACACACGCGATAGGCCTTAGGCGAGCGGGGAATGTGTATCCCGGGGATACGCGGGGAGGTTCACACGTGATAGGCCTTGGGCGAGCGGGGTACATGTATTTCGGGGGTGCGTGTGAAGTTTCACACGCGATAGGCCTTGGACGAGCGGGGAACAAGTATTACGGGGTTACATGGGGAGTTTCACACGCTATAGGCCTTGGGTGAGCGGGGTACGTGTATTTGGGGGGTATGTGGGAAGTTTCACATGTGATAGTCCTGGCGAGAGCGGGGTATGTGTATTTCGGCGGTGCACGTGAAGTTTCACACGCGATAGGCCTTAGGCGAGCGGGGTACGTGTATTTCAGCAGTGCACGTGAAGTTTCACACGCGATAGGCCTTGGGCGAGCGGGGATCGTGTATTTGGGGGTACGTCGGAAGTTTCACATGCAATAGTCCTGGTGAGAGCGCGGTACGTGTATTTCAGGGGTGCGCATGAAGTTTCACACACGATAGGCCTTGGGTGAGCAGGGTATGTGTATTTGGGTGGCACGCGTGGAGTTTCACACGTGATAGGCCTTGGGCGAGCGGGGTATGTGTATTTGGTGGGTACGCGGGACGTTTCACACCCGATAGTCCTGATGAGAGTGGGGTACGTGTATTTCGGGGGTGCACGTGAAGTTTTACACACGATAGGACTTTGGCGAGGGGGTATGTGTATTTCGGGGGTGCACATGAAGTTTCACAAGCGATAGGACTTGGGCAAGGGGGGAATGTGTATTACGGGGGTACGTGGGGAGTTTCACACGCGATAGTACTGGTGAGAGCTCGGTACATGGATTTCAGGGGTGCGCATGAAGTTTCACATGCGATAGGCCTTGGGCGAGCGGGGAATGTGTATTACGTGGGTACGTGGGGAGTTTCACACGCGATAGGCCTTGGGAGAGCGGGGTACGTGTATTTGGGCGATACGCGTGAGAGTTTCACACGCGATAGGCCTTTGGTGAGCAGGGTATGTGTATTTGGGGGGTACTCGGGAAGTTTCACACACGATAGGCCTTGGGCAAGCAGGGTACATGTATTTCGGGGGTGCGCGTTAAGTTACACACGCGATAGGCCTTGGGAGAGAGGGGAACGTGTATTACGGGGGTACGCGGGGAGTTTCACGCGCGATAGGCCTTGGGCGAGCAGGGTACGTGTATTTCGGGGGTGCGCGTGAAGTTTCACACGCGATAGGCCTTGGGCGATAGGGGTATGTGTATTTGGGGGGTACGTGGGAAGTTTCACACGCAATAGTCCTGGTGAGAGCTCGGTACATGGATTTCGGGGGTGCGCGTGAAGTTTCACATGTGATAGGCCTTGGGCGAGCGGGGAATGTGTATTACGGGGGTACGCGGGGAGTTTCACGCGCGATGGGCCTTGGGCGAGCAGGGTACGTGTATTTCGGGGGTGCGCGTGAAGTTTCACACGCGATAGGCCTTGGGCGAGAGGGGTATGTGTATTTGGGGGGTACGTGGGAAGTTTCAAACGCGATAGGCCTTGGGCGAGTGGGGAACGTATATTACGGGGGTACGCGGGGAGTTTCACACGCGATAGGCCTTGGTTGAGAGGGGTACGTGTATTTGGGTGGTACGCGTGGAGTTTCACATGCAATAGGCCTTGGGCGAGCGGGGTATGTGTATTTGGTGGGTACGCGGGAAGTTTCACACACGATAGGCATTGGGAGAGTGGGGTACGTGTATTTCGGGGGTGTGCGTGAAGTTCCACACACGATAAGCCTTAGGCGAGCGGGGAATGTGTATCCCAGGGGTACGCGGGGAGGTTCACACGTGATAGGCCTTGGACGAGCGGGGAACAAGTATTACGGGGTTACACGGGGAGTTTCACACGCTATAGGCCTTGGGTGAGCGGGGTACGTGTATTTGGGGGGTATGCCGGAAGTTTCACATGCGATACGCCTGGCGAGAGCGGGGTATGTGTATTTCGGTGGTGCACGTGAAGTTTCACACGCAATAGGACTTGGGCGAGCGGGGTACGTGTATTTCGGCAGTGCACGTGAAGTTTCACATGCGATAGGCCTTGGGTGAGCGGGGTACTTGTATTTGGGGGGTACGCGGGAAGTTTCACACGCGATAGTCCTGGTGAGAGCTCGGTACATGGATTTCGGGGGTGCGCGTGAAGTTTCACATGTGATAGGCCTTGGGCGAGCGGGGAATGTGTATTACGTGGGTACGTGGGGAGTTTCACACGCGATAGGCCTTGGGAGAGCGGGGTACGTGTATTTGGGCGATACGCGTGAGAGTTTCACACGCGATAGGCCTTTGGCGAGCAGGGTATGTGTATTTGGGGGGTACTCGGGAAGTTTCACACGTGATAGACCTTGGGCGAGCAGGGAACGTGTATTACAGGGGTATGCTGGGAGTTTCACGCGCGATAGGCCTTGGGCGAGCGGGGTACGTGTATTTCGGGGGTGCACGTGAAGTTTCACACGCGATAGGCCTTGGGCGAGCGGGGAACAAGTATTACGGGGTAACGCAGGGAGTTTCACATGCTATAGGCCTTGGGCGAGAGGGGTATGTGTATTTGGGGGGTACGTGGGAAGTTTCACACGCGATAGGCCTTGGGCGAGCGGGGGAACGTGTATTACGGCGGTACGCAGGGAGTTTCACATGCGATAGTCCTGGTGCGAGCTCGGTACGTGTATTTCGGGTTGCGCGTGAATTTTCACGCGCGATAGGCCTTGGGCGAGTGGGGAACGTGTATTGCTGGGAATTTCACACGCGATAGGCCTTGGTTGAGAGGGGTACGTGTATTTGGGTGGTACGCGTGGAGTTTCACATGCAATAGGCCTTGGGCGAGCGGGGTATGTGTATTTGGTGGGTACGCGGGAAGTTTCACACACGATAGGCATTGGGAGAGTGGGGTACGTGTATTTCGGGGGTGCGCGTGAAGTTTCACATGCGATAGGCCTTGGGCGACCGGGGAATGAGTATTACGTGGGTACGTGGGGAGTTTCACACGCAATAGGCCTTGGGAGAGCGGGGTACGTGTATTTGGGCGGTACGCGTGAGAATTTCACACGCGATAGGCCTTTGGCGAGCAGGGTATGTGTATTTGGGAGGTACTCGGGAAGTTTCACACGCGATAGGCCTTGGGCGAGCAGGGTACATGTATTTCGGGGGTGCGCATGAAGTTACACACGCGATAGGCCTTGGGCGAGCGGGGAACGTGTATTACAGGGGTACGCAGGGAGATTCACACGCGGTAGGCCTTGGGTGAGCCGGGTATGCGTATTTGGGGGGTACGCAGGAAGTTTCACATGCGATAATCCTGGTGAGAGCGGGGTATGTGTATTTCGGCGGTGCGCGTGAAGTTTCACACGCAATAGGCCTTGGGCGAGTGGGGAGCATGTTTTACGGGGGTATGCGGGGAGTTTCACATGCGATAGGCCTTGGGTGAGTGGGGTACGTGTATTTGGTGGGAATGCGTGGAGTTTCACACGCGATAGTCCTTGGGCGAGCGGGGTATGTGTATTTGGGGGGTACGTGGGAAGTTTCACACGCGATAGTCCTGGCGAGAGTGGGGTACGTGTATTTCGGGGGTGCGCGTGAAGTTTCACACACAATAGGCCTTGGGTGAGCAGGGTACGTGTATTTCGGTGGTGCACATGAAGTTTCACATGCGATAGGCCTTGGGCGAGCGGGGTACTTGTATTTCGGGGGTGCATGTGGAGTTACACACGCGGTAGGGCTTTGGCGAGCAGGGAACGTGTATTACGGGGGTACGCGGGGAGTTTCACACAAGATAGGCCTTGGGCGAGTGGGGTACATGTATTTCGGGGGAGCGCGTGAAGTTTCACAAGCGATAGGCCTTGGGCGAGTGGGGAACGTGTATTACGGGGGTACGCTGGGAGTTTCACATGCAATAGGCCTTGGGTGAGCGGGGTATGTGTATTTGGGGGGTATCCGTGGAGTTTCAAAGGCGATAGGCCTTGAACAAGCGGGGTACGTGTATTTGGGGGGAAGGCGGGAAGTTTCACATGCGATAGTCCTGGCGTGAGTGGGGTACATGCATTTCGGGGGTGCGCATGAAGTTTCACACGCGATAGGCCTTGGGCGAGTGGGGAACGTATATTACGGGGTACGCAGGTAGTTTCACGCATGATAGGTCTTGGGTGAGCGGGGTACGTGTATTTGGGTTTTACGCGTGGAGTTTCACACGCGGTAGGCCTTGGCGAGAGGGGTACGTGTATTTGGGGGGTACATGGGAAGTTTCACACGCGATAGGCCTTGGGCGAGCGGGGGAACGTGTATTACGAGGGTACGAAGGGAGTTTCACACGCGATAGTCCTGGTGCGAGCTCGGTACATGTATTTTGGGGTTGCGCGTGAAGTTTCACACGCGATAGGCCTTGGGCGAGTGGGGAACGTGTATTACGGCGGTACGCGCGGAGTTTCACACGCGATAGGCCTTGGTTGAGAGGGGTATGTGTATCTGGGTGGTACGCGTGGAGTTTCACATGCAATAGGCCTTGGGCGAGCGGGGTATGTGTATTTGGGGGGTACGCGGGAAGTTTCACACACGATAGGCATTGGGTGAGTGGGGTACGTGTATTTCGGGGGTGCGCGTGAAGTTACACACGCGATAGGCCTTAGGCGAGCGGGGAATGTGTATCCCGGGGATACGCGGGGAAGTTCACACGTGATAGGCCTTGGGCGAGCGGGGTACATGTATTTCGGGGGTGCGTGTGAAGTTTCACACGCGATAGGCCTTGGACGAGCGGGGAACAAGTATTACGGGGTTACACGGGGAGTTTCACACGCTATAGGCCTTGGGTGAGCGGGGTACGTGTATTTGGGGGGTATGCGGGAAGTTTCACATGCGATAGTCCTGGCGAGAGCGGGGTATGTGTATTTCGGCGGTGCACGTGAAGTTTCACACGCGATAGGCCTTAGGCGAGCGGGGTACGTGTATTTCAGCAGTGCACGTGAAGTTTCACAAGCGATAGGCCTTGGGCGAGTGGGGAACGTATATTACGGGGTACGCAGGTAGTTTCACGCATGATAGGTCTTGGGTGAGCGGGGTACGTGTATTTGGGTTTTACGTGTGGAGTTTCACACGCGGTAGGCCTTGGGCGAGAGGGGTATGTGTATTTGGGGGGTACGTGGGAAGTTTCACACGCGATAGGCCTTGGGCGAGCGGGGGAACGTGTATTACGCGGGTACGAAGGGAGTTTCACACGCGATAGTCCTGGTGCGAGCTCGGTACATGTATTTTGGGGTTGCGCGTGAAGTTTCACACGCGATAGGCCTTGGGCGAGTGGGGAACGTGTATTACGGGGTACGCAGGTAGTTTCACGCATGATAGGTCTTGGGTGAGCGGGGTACGTGTATTTGGGTTTTACGCGTGGAGTTTCACACGCGGTAGGCCTTGGGCGAGAGGGGTATGTGTATTTGGGGGGTACGTGGGAAGTTTCACACGCGATAGGCCTTGGGCGAGCGGGGGAACGTGTATTACGCGGGTACGAAGGGAGTTTCACACGCGATAGTCTTGGTGCGAGCTCGGTACATGTATTTTGGGGTTGCGCGTGAAGTTTCACACGCGATAGGCCTTGGGCGAGCGGGGAACGTGTATTACGGGGGTACGCGGGGAGTTTCACACGCGATAGGCCTTGGTTGAGAGGGGTACGTGTATTTGGGTGGTACGCGTGGAGTTTCACATGCAATAGGCCTTGGGCGAGCGGGGTATGTGTATTTGGGGGGTACGCGGGAAGTTTCACACACGATAGGCATTGGGTGAGTGAGGTACGTGTATTTCGGGGGTGCGCGTGAAGTTACACACGCGATAGGCCTTAGGCGAACGGGTAATGTGTATCCCGGGGGTACGCGGGGAGGTTCACACGTGATAGGCCTTGGGCGAGCGGGGTACATGTATTTCGGGGGTGCGTGTGAAGTTTCACACGCGATAGGCCTTGGACGAGCGGGGAACAAGTATTACGGGGTTACACGGGGAGTTTCACACGCTATAGGCCTTGGGTGAGCGGGGTACGTGTATTTGGGGGGTATGCGGGAAGTTTCACATGCGATAGTCCTGGCGAGAGCGGGGTATGTGTATTTCGGCGGTGCACGTGAAGTTTCACACGCGATAGGCCTTAGGCGAGCGGGGTACGTGTATTTCAGCAGTGCACGTGAAGTTTCACAAGCGATAGGCCTTGGGCGAGCGGGGATCGTGTATTACAGGGGTGCACGTGGAGTTTCACATGCGATAGGCCTTGGGTGAGTGGGGTATGTGTATTTGGGGGTACGTCGGAAGTTTCACATGCAATAGTCCTGGTGAGAGCGCGGTACGTGTATTTCAGGGGTGCGCATGAAGTTTCACACACGATAGGCCTTGGGTGAGCAGGGTATGTGTATTTGGGTGGCACGCGTGGAGTTTCACACGTGATAGGCCTTGGGCGAGCGGGGTATGTGTATTTGGTGGGTACGCGGGAAGTTTCACACCCGATAGTCCTGATGAGAGTGGGGTACGTGTATTTCGGGGGTGCACATGAAGTTTCACAAGCGATAGGCCTTGGGCAAGGGGGGAATGTGTATTACGGGGGTACGTGGGTTGTTTCACACGCGATAGTACTGGTGAGAGCTCGGTACATGGATTTCAGGGGTGCGCATGAAGTTTCACATGCGATAGGCCTTGGGCGAGCGGGGAATGTGTATTACGTGGGTACGTGGGGAGTTTCACACGCGATAGGCCTTGGGAGAGCGGGGTACGTTTATTTGGGCGATACGTGTGAGAGTTTCACACGCGATAGGCCTTTGGCGAGCAGGGTATGTGTATTTGGGGGGTACTCGGGAAGTTTCACACGCAATAGGCCTTGGGCGAGCAGGGTATATGTATTTCGGGGGTGCGCGTTAAGTTACACACGCGATAGGCCTTGGGCGAGAGGGGTATGTGTATTTGGGGGGTACGTGGGAAGTTTCACACGCGATAGGCCTTGGGCGAGTGGGGAACGTGTATTACGGGGGTACGCGGGGAGTTTCACGCGCGATAGGCCTTGGGCGAGCGGGGTACGTGTATTTCGGGGGTGCGCGTGAAGTTTCACACGCGATAGGCCTTGGGCGAGAGGGGTGTATTTGGGGGGTACGTGGGAAGTTTCACACGCGATAGGCCTTGGGCGAGTGGGGAACGTATATTACGGGGGTACGCGGGGAGTTTCACACGCGATAGGCCTTGGTTGAGAGGGGTACGTGTATTTGGGTGGTACGCGTGGAGTTTCACATGCAATAGGCCTTGGGCGAGCGGGGTATGTGTATTTGGTGGGTACGCGGGAAGTTTCACACACGATAGGCATTGGGAGAGTGGGGTACGTGTATTTCGGGGGTGTGCGTGAAGTTACACACGCGATAAGCCTTAGGCGAGCAGGGAATGTGTATCCCAGGGGGGCGCGGGGAGGTTCACACGTGATAGGCCTTGGACGAGCGGGGAACAAGTATTACGGGGTTACACGGGGAGTTTCACACGCTATAGGCCTTGGGTGAGCGGGGTACGTGTATTTGGGGGGTATGCCGGAAGTTTCACATGCGATAGTCCTGGCGAGAGCGGGGTATGTGTATTTCGGTGGTGCACGTGAAGTTTCACACGCAATAGGACTTGGGCGAGCGGGGTACGTGTATTTGGGGGGTACGCGGGAAGTTTCACACGCGATAGTCCTGGTGAGAGCTCGGTACATGGATTTCGGGGGTGCGAGTGAAGTTTCACATGCGATAGGCCTTGGGCGAGCGGGGAATGTGTATTACGTGGGGAGTTTCACACGCGATAGGCCTTGGGAGAGCGGGGTACGTGTATTTGGGCGATACACGTGAGAGTTTCACACGCGATAGGCCGTTGGCGAGCAGGGTATGTGTATTTGGGGGGTACTCGGGAAGTTTCACACGCGATAGGCCTTGGGCGAGCAGGGTACATGTATTTCGGGGGTGCACGTTAAGTTACACACGCGATAGGCCTTGGGCGAGCGGGGAACGTGTATTACAGGGGTATGCGGGGAGTTTCACGCGCGATAGGCCTTGGGCGAGCGGGGTACGTGTATTTCGGGGGTGCACGTGAAGTTTCACACGCGATAGGCCTTGGGCGAGCGGGGAACAAGTATTACGGGGTAACGCAGGGAGTTTCACATGCTATAGGCCTTGGGCGAGAGGGGTATGTGTATTTGGGGGGTACGTGGGAAGTTTCACACGCGATAGGCCTTGGGCGAGCGGGGGAACGTGTATTACGGCGGTACGCAGGGAGTTTCACATGCGATAGTCCTGGTGCGAGCTCGGTACATGTATTTCGGGTTGCGCGTGAATTTTCACGCGCGATAGGCCTTGGGTGAGTGGGGAACATGTATTGCTGGGATTTTCACACGCGATAGGCCTTGGTTGAGAGGGGTACGTGTATTTGGGTGGTACGCGTGGAGTTTCACATGCAATAGGCCTTGGGCGAGCGGGGTATGTGTATTTGGTGGGTACGCGGGAAGTTTCACACACGATAGGCATTGGGAGAGTGGGGTACGTGTATTTCGGGGGTGTGCGTGAAGTTACACACGCGATAAGCCTTAGGCGAGCAGGGAATGTGTATCCCAGGGGGGCGCGGGGAGGTTCACACGTGATAGGCCTTGGACGAGCGGGGAACAAGTATTACGGGGTTACACGGGGAGTTTCACACGCTATAGGCCTTGGGTGAGCGGGGTACGTGTATTTGGGGGGTATGCCGGAAGTTTCACATGCGATAGTCCTGGCGAGAGCGGGGTATGTGTATTTCGGTGGTGCACGTGAAGTTTCACACGCAATAGGACTTGGGCGAGCGGGGTACGTGTATTTGGGGGGTACGCGGGAAGTTTCACACGCGATAGTCCTGGTGAGAGCTCGGTACATGGATTTCGGGGGTGCGAGTGAAGTTTCACATGCGATAGGCCTTGGGCGAGCGGGGAATGTGTATTACGTGGGGAGTTTCACACGTGATAGGCCTTGGGAGAGCGGGGTACGTGTATTTGGGCGATACACGTGAGAGTTTCACACGCGATAGGCCGTTGGCGAGCAGGGTATGTGTATTTGGGGGGTACTCGGGAAGTTTCACACGCGATAGGCCTTGGGCGAGCAGGGTACATGTATTTCGGGGGTGCACGTTAAGTTACACACGCGATAGGCCTTGGGCGAGCGGGGAACGTGTATTACAGGGGTATGCGGGGAGTTTCACGCGCGATAGGCCTTGGGCGAGCGGGGTACGTGTATTTCGGGGGTGCACGTGAAGTTTCACACGCGATAGGCCTTGGGCGAGCGGGGAACAAGTATTACGGGGTAACGCAGGGAGTTTCACATGCTATAGGCCTTGGGCGAGAGGGGTATGTGTATTTGGGGGGTACGTGGGAAGTTTCACACGCGATAGGCCTTGGGCGAGCGGGGGAACGTGTATTACGGCGGTACGCAGGGAGTTTCACATGCGATAGTCCTGGTGCGAGCTCGGTACATGTATTTCGGGTTGCGCGTGAATTTTCACGCGCGATAGGCCTTGGGTGAGTGGGGAACATGTATTGCTGGGATTTTCACACGCGATAGGCCTTGGTTGAGAGGGGTACGTGTATTTGGGTGGTACGCGTGGAGTTTCACATGCAATAGGCCTTGGGCGAGCGGGGTATGTGTATTTGGTGGGTACGCGGGAAGTTTCACACACGATAGGCATTGGGAGAGTGGGGTACGTGTATTTCGGGGGTGTGCGTGAAGTTACACACGCGATAGGCCTTAGGTGAGTGGGGGATGTGTATCCCAGGGGTACGCGGGGAGGTTCACACGTGATAGGCCTTGGGCGAGCGGGTTACATGTATTTTGGGGGTGCGTGTGAAGTTTCACACGCGATAGGCCTTGGACGAGCGGGGAACAAGTATTACGGGGTTACACGGGGAGTTTCACACGCTATAGGCCTTGGGTGAGCGGGGTACGTGTATTTTTGGGGTATGCCGGAAGTTTCACATGCGATAGTCCTGGCGAGTGCAGGGTATGTGTATTTCGGTGGTGCACGTGAAGTTTCACACGCAATAGGACTTGGGCGAGCGGGGTACGTGTATTTCGGCAGTGCACGTGAAGTTAAACAAGCGATAGGACTTGGGCGAGCGGGGATCGTGTATTACTGGGGTGCACGTGGAGTTTCACACGCGATAATCCTTGGGCGAGTGGGGTATGTGTATTTGGGGGGTACGTCGAAAGTTTCACACGCGATAGTCCTGGTGAGAGCGTGGTACGTGTATTTCAGGGGTGCACATGAAGTTTCACACACGATAGGCCTTGGGCGAGTGGGGAACGTATATTACGGGGTACGCAGGTAGTTTCACTCACGATAGGTCTTGGGTGAGCGGGGTACGTGTATTTGGGTTTTACGCATGGAGTTTCACACGCGGTAGGCCTTGGGTGAGCGGGGTACGTGTATTTGGGGGGTATGCCGGACGTTTCACATGCGATAGTCCTGGCGAGAGCGGGGTATGTGTATTTCGGTGGTGCACGTGAGTTTCACACGCAATAGGACTTGGGCGAGCGGGGTACGTGTATTTCGGCAGTGCACGTGAAGTTTCACATGCGATAGGCCTTGGGTGAGCGGGGTACGTGTATTTGGGGGGTACGCGGGAAGTTTCACACGCGATAGTCCTGGTGAGAGCTCGGTACATGGATTTCGGGGGTGCGCGTGAAGTTTCACATGTGATAGGCCTTGGGCGAGCGGGGAATGTGTATTACGTGGGTACGTGGGTAGTTTCACACGCGATAGGCCTTGGGAGAGCGGGGTACGTGTATTTGGGCGATACGCGTGAGAGTTTCACACGCGATAGGCCTTTGGCGAGCAGGGTATGTGTATTTGGGGGGTACTCGGGAAGTTTCACACGCGATAGGCCTTGGGCGAGCAGGGTACATGTATTTCGGGGGTGCGCGTTAAGTTACACACGCGATAGGCCTTGGGCGAGCGGGGAACGTGTATTACAGGGGTATGCGGGGAGTTTCACGCGCGATAGGCCTTTTGCGAGCGGGGTACGTGTATTTCGGGGGTGCACGTGAAGTTTCACACGCGATAGGCCTTGGGTGAGCGGGGTACGCGTATTTGTGGGGTACGCGGGAAGTTTCACACGCGATAGTCCTGGTGAGAGCTCGGTACATGGATTTCGGGGGTGCGCGTGAAGTTTCACATGCGATAGGCCTTGGGCGAGCGGGGAATGTGTATTACGTGGGTACGTGGGGAGTTTCACACGCGATAGGCCTTGGGAGAGCGGGGTACGTGTATTTGGGCAATACGCGTGAGAGTTTCACACGCGATAGGCCTTTGGCGAGCAGGGTATGTGTATTTGGGGGGTACTCAGGAAGTTTCACACGCGATAGGCCTTGGGCGAGCAGGGTACATGTATTTCGGGGGTGCGCGTTAAGTTACACACGCGATAGGTCTTGGGCGAACGGGGAACGTGTATTACAGGGGTATGCGGGGAGTTTCACGCGCGATAGGCCTTGGGCGAGCGGGGTACCTGTATTTCGGGGGTGCACGTGAAGTTTCACACGCGATAGGCCTTGGGCGAGCGGGGAACAAGTATTACGGGGTAACGCAGGGAGTTTCACACGCGATAGGCCTTGGGCGAGAGGGGTATGTGTATTACGGGGTACGCAGGGAGTTTCACATGCGATAGTCCTGGTGCGAGCTTGGTACATGTATTTCGGGTTGCGCGTGAAGTTTCACGCGCGATAGGCCTTGGGCGAGTGGGGAACGTGTATTGCGGGGAATTTCACACGCGATAGGCCTTGGTTGAGAGGGGTACGTGTATTTGGGTGGTACGCGTGGAGTTTCACATGCAATAGGCCTTGGGCGAGCGGGGTATGTGTATTTGGTGAGTACGCGGGAAGTTTCACACACGATAGGCATTGGGAGAGTGGGGTACGTGTATTTCGGGATATGTGCGTGAAGTTACACACGCGATGGGCCTTAGGTGAGCGGGGAATGTGTATCGCAGGGGTACGCGGGGAGGTTCACACGTGATAGGCCTTGGGCGAGCGGGTTACATGTATTTTGGGGGTGCGTGTCAAGTTTCACACGCGATAGGCCTTGGACGAGCGGGGAACAAGTATTACGGGGTTACACGGGGAGTTTCACACGCTATAGGCCTTGGGTGAGCGGGGTACGTGTATTTGGGGGGTATGCCGGAAGTTTCACATGCGATAGTCCTGGCGAGAGCAGGGTATGTGTATTTCGGTGGTGCACGTGAAGTTTCACACGCAATAGGACTTGGGCGAGCGGGGTACGTGTATTTCGGCAGCGCACGTGAAGTTTCACAAGCGATAGGCCATGGGCGAGCGGGGATCATGCATTACTGGGGTGCACGTGGAGTTTCACACGCGATAATCCTTGGGCGAGTGGGGTATGTGTATTTGGGGGGTACGTCAAACGTTTCACACGCGATAGTCCTGGTGAGAGCGTGGTACGTGTATTTCAGGGGTGCACATGAAGTTTCACACACGATAGGCCTTGGGCGAGTGGGGAACGTATATTACGGGGTACGCAGGTAGTTTCACGCATGATAGGTCTTGGGTGAGCGGGGTACGTGTATTTGGGTTTTATGCATAGAGTTTCACACGCGGTAGGCCTTGGGCGAGAGGGGTATGTGTATTTGGGGGGTACGTGGGAAGTTTCACACGCGATAGGCCTTGGGCGAGCGGGGGAACGTGTATTACGGGGATACGCAGGTAGTTTCACACGCGATAGTCCTGGTGCGAGCTCGGTACATGTATTTTGGGGTTGCGCGTGAAGTTTCACACGCGATAGGCCTTGGGCGAGTGGGGAACGTGTATTACGGGGGTACACGGGGAGTTTCACACGCGATAGGCCTTGGTTGAGAGGGATACGTGTATTTGAGTTGTACGCGTGGAGTTTCACATGCAATAGGCCTTGGGCGAGCGGGGTATGTGTACTTGGGGGGTACGCGGGAAGTTTCACACACGATAGGCAATGGGTGAGTGGGGTACATGTATTTCGGGGGTGCGTGTGAAGTTACACACGCGATAGGCCTTAGGCGAGCAGGGAATGTGTATCCCGGGGGTACGCGGGGAGGTTCACACGTGATAGGCCTTGGGCGAGCAGGGAACAAGTATTACAGGGTTACACGGGGAGTTTAACACGCTTTAGGCCTTCGGTGAGCGGGGTACGTGTATTTGGGGGTATGCGGGAAGTTTCACATGCAATAGTCCTGGCGAGAGCGGGGTATGTGTATTTCGGCGGTGCACGTGAAGTTACACACGCGATAGGCCTTAGGCGAGCAGGGAATGTGTATTTCGGGGGTGCGTGTGAAGTTTCACACGCGATAGGCCTTGGACGAGCGGGGAACAAGTATTACGGGGTTACACGGGGAGTTTCACACGCTTTAGGCCTTCGGTGAGTGGGGTACGTGTATTTGGGGGTATGCGGGAAGTTTCACATGCAATAGTCCTGGCGAGAGCGGGGTATGTGTATTTCAGCGGTGCACGTGAAGTTTCACACGCGATAGGCCTTGGGCGAGCGGGGTCCGTGTATTTTGACAGTGCACGTGAAGTTTCACAAGCGATAGGCCTTGGCCGAGCGGGGATCGTGTATTACGGGGGTGCACGTGGAGTTTCACATGCGATAGGCCTTGGGCGAGTGGGGTATGTGTATTTGGGGGGTACGTCGGAAGTTTCACATGCGATAGTCCTGGTGAGAGCGCGGTACGTGTATTTCAGGGGTGCGCATGAAGTTTCATACGTGATAGGCCTCGGGCGAGCGGGGAACGTGTATTTCGGGGGTGCACATGAAGTTTCACACGCGATAGGCCTTGGGCAAGCGGGGAATGTGTATTATGGGGGTACGCAGGGAGTTTCACACGCGATAGGCTTTGGTGAGCGGGGTACGTATGTTTGGGGGTACACATGGAGTTTCACACGCGATAGTCCTGGTGCGAGCTCGGTACATGTATTTTGGGGTTGCGTGTGAAGTTTCACATGCGATAGGCCTTGGGCGAGTGGGGAACGTGTATTACGGGGGTACGCGGGGAGTTTCACACGCGATAGGCCTTGGTTGAGAGGGGTACGTGTATTTGGGTGGTACGCGTGGAGTTTCACATGCAATAGGCCTTGGGCGAGCGGGGTATGTGTATTTGTGGGGTACGCGGGAAGTTTCACACACTATAGGCATTGGGTGAGTGGGTACGTGTATTTCGGGGGTGCGCGTGAAGTTACACAAGCGAGAGGCCTTAGGCGAGCGGGGAATGTGTATCCCGGGGTACGCGGGGAGGTTCACACGTGATAGGCCTTGGGCGAGCGGGGTACATGTATTTCGGGGGTGCGTGTGAAGTTTCACACGCGATAGGCCTTGGACGAACGGGGAACAAGTATTACGGGGTTACACAAACACGCTATAGGCCTTGGGTGAGCGGGGTACGTGTATTTGGGGGGTATCCGGGAAGTTTCACATGCGATAGTCCTGGTGAGAGTGCGGTACGTGTATTTCAGGGGTGCGCATGAAGTTTCACACGTGATAGGCCTCGGGCGAGCGGGGAACGTGTATAACGGCGGTACGCGGGGAGTTTCACACACGATAGGCCTTGGGTGAGCGGGGTATGTGTATTTGGGTGGCATGTGTGGAGTTCACACGTGATAGGCCTTGGGCGAGCGGGGTATGTGTATTTGGTGGGTACGCGGGAAGTTTCACACGCGATAGTCCTGACGGGAGTGGGGTACGTGTATTTCGGGGGTGCACGTGAAGTTTTACACGCGATAGGCCTTGGGCAAGCGGGGAATGTGTATTACGGGGGTACGTGGGGAGTTTCACACGCGATAGGCTTTGGTGAGCGGGGCACGTATGTTTGGGGGTACACATGGAGTTTCACATGCGATAGGCCTTGGGTGTGCGGGGTACGTGTATTTGGGGGGTACGCGGGAAGTTTCACACGCGATAGTCCTGGTGAGAGCTCGGTACATGTATTTCGGGGGTACGCGTGAAGTTTCACATGCGATAGGCCTTGGGCAAGTGGGGAATGTGCATTACGTGGGTACGTGGGGAGTTTCACACGCGATAGGCCTTGGGAGAGCGGGGTACGTGTATTTGGGCGGTACGCGTGAGAGTTTCACACGCGATAGGCCTTTGGCGAGCAGGGTATGTGTATTTGGGGGGTACTCGGGAAGTTTCACACGCGATAGGTCTTGGGCGAGCAGGGTACATGTATTTCGGGGGTGCGCGTGAAGTTACACACGCGATAGGCCTTGGGCGAGCGGGGAACGTGTATTACAGGGGTATGCAGGGAGTTTCACGCGCGATAGGCCTTGGGCGAGCGGGGTACGTGTATTTCGGGGGTGCGCGTGAAGTTTCACACGCAATAGGCCTTGGGCGAGCGGGGAACAAGTATTACGGGGGTACGCAGGGAGTTTCACACGCTATAGGCCTTGGGTGAGCGGGGTACGTGTATTTGGGGGTATGCGGGAAGTTTCACATGCAATAGTCCTGGCGAGAGCGGGGTATGTGTATTTCAGCGGTGCACGTGAAGTTTCACACGCGATAGGCCTTGGGCGAGTGGGGTCCGTGTATTTCGACAGTGCACGTGAAGTTTCACAAGCGATAGGCCTTGGCCGAGCGGGGATCGTGTATTACGGGGGTGCACGTGGAGTTTCACATGCGATAGGCCTTGGGCGAGTGGGGTATGTGTATTTGGGGGGTACGTCGGAAGTTTCACATGCGATAGTCCTGGTGAGAGCGCGGTACGTGTATTTCAGGGGTGCGCATGAAGTTTCACACATGATAGGCCTCGGGCGAGCGGGGAACGTGTATTTCGGGGGTGCACGTGAAGTTTTACACGCGATAGGCCTTGGGCGAGCGGGGTATGTGTATTTCGGGGGTGCACATGAAGTTTCACACGCGATAGGCCTTGGGCAAGCGGGGAATGTGTATTATGGGGGTACGCAGGGAGTTTCACACGCGATAGGCTTTGGTGAGCGGGGTACGTATGTTTGGGGGTACACATGGAGCTTCACACGCGATAGTCCTGGTGCGAGCTCGGTACATGTATTTTGGGGTTGCGTGTGAAGTTTCACATGCGATAGGCCTTGGGCGAGTGGGGAACGTGTATTACGGGGGTACGCGGGGAGTTTCACACGCGATAGGCCTTGGTTGAGAGGGGTACGTGTATTTGGGTGGTACGCGTGGAGTTTCACATGCAATCGGCCTTGGGCGAGCGGGGTATGTGTATTTGTGGGGTACGCGGGAAGTTTCACACACTATAGGCATTGGGTGAGTGGGCACGTGTATTTCGGGGGTGCGCGTGAAGTTACACAAGCGAGAGGCCTTAGGCGAGCGGGGAATGTGTATCCCGGGGTACGCGGGGAGGTTCACACGTGATAGGCCTTGGGCGAGCGGGGTACATGTATTTCGGGGGTGCGTGTGAAGTTTCACACGCGATAGGCCTTGGACGAACGGGGAACAAGTATTACGGGGTTACACAAACACGCTATAGGCCTTGGGTGAGCGGGGTACGTGTATTTGGGGGTATCCGGGAAGTTTCACATGCGATAGTCCTGGCGAGAGTGGGGTATGTGTATTTCGGCGGTGCACGTGAAGTTTCACAAGCGATAGGCCTTGGGCGAGCGGGGATCGTGTATTACGGGGGTGCACGTGGAGTTTCATACGCGATAGGCCTTGGGCGAGTGGGGTATGTGTATTTGGGGGGTACGTCGAAAGTTTCACATGCGATAGTCCTGGTGAGAGTGCGGTACGTGTATTTCAGGGGTGCGCATGAAGTTTCACACGTGATAGGCCTCGGGCGAGCGGGGAACGTGTATAACGGCGGTACGCGGGGAGTTTCACACACGATAGGCCTTGGGTGAGCGGGGTATGTGTATTTGGGTGGCATGTGTGGAGTTTCACACGTGATAGGCCTTGGGCGAGCGGGGTATGTGTATTTGGTGGGTACGCGGGAAGTTTCACACGCGATAGTCCTGACGAGAGTGGGGTACGTGTATTTCGGGGGTGCACGTGAAGTTTTACACGCGATAGGCCTTGGGCAAGCGGGGAATGTGTATTACGGGGGTACGTGGGGAGTTTCACACGCGATAGGCTTTGGTGAGCGGGGCACGTATGTTTGGGGGTACACATGGAGTTTCACATGCGATAGGCCTTGGGTGTGCGAGGTACGTGTATTTGGGGGGTACGCGGGAAGTTTCACACGCGATAGTCCTGGTGAGAGCTCGGTACATGTATTTCGGGGGTACGCGTGAAGTTTCACATGCGATAGGCCTTGGGCAAGTGGGGAATGTGCATTACGTGGGTACGTGGGGAGTTTCACACGCGATAGGCCTTGGGAGAGCGGGGTACATGTATTTGGGCGGTACGCGTGAGAGTTTCACACGCGATAGGCCTTTGGCGAGCAGGGTATGTGTATTTGGGGGGTACTCGGGAAGTTTCACACGCGATAGGTCTTGGGCGAGCAGGGTACATGTATTTCGGGGGTGCGCGTGAAGTTACACACGCGATAGGCCTTGGGCGAGCGGGGAACGTGTATTACAGGGGTATGCAGGGAGTTAAACGCGCGATAGGCCTTGGGCGAGCGGGGTACGTGTATTTCGGGGGTGCGCGTGAAGTTTCACACGCAATAGGCCTTGGGCAAGCGGGGAACAAGTATTACGGGGGTACGCAGGGAGTTTCACACGCTATAGGCCTTGGGTGAGCGGGGTATGTGTATTTGGGGGGTACGCATGGAGTTTCACACGCGATAGGCCTTGGGCGAGCCGGGTATGTGTATTTGGGGGGTACGCAGGAAGTTTCACACGCGATAGTCCTGGTTAGAGCGGGGTATGTGTATTTCGGCGGTGCGCGTGAAGTTTCACACGCAATAGGCCTTGGGCGAGTGGGGAACATGTATTACGGGGGTACGCAGGGAGTTTCACATGCGATAGGCCTTGGGTGAGTGGGGTACGTGTATTTGGGGGTATGCGTGGAGTTTCACACGCGATAGTCCTTGGGCGAGCGGGGTATATGTATTTGGGGGGTACGTGGGAAGTTTCACACGCGATAGTCCTGGCGAGAGTGGGGTACGTGTATTTCGGGGGTGCGCGTGAAGTTTCACACACAATAGGCCTTGGGTGAGCGGGGTACGTGTATTTCGGTGGTGCGCATGAAGTTTCACATGCGATAGGCCTTGGGCGAGTGGGGTATGTGTATTTCAGGGGTCCGTGTGGAGTTACACACGTGGTAGGGCTTGGGCGAGCGGGGAACGTGTATTACGGGGTACGCGGGGAGTTTCACACAGGGTAGGCCTTGGGCGAGTGGGGTACATGTATTTCGGGGGTGCGCGTGAAGTTTCACAAGCGATAGGCCTTGGGCGAGTGGGGAACGTGTATTACGGGGGTACGCTGGGAGTTTCACAAGCGATAGGCCTTGGGTGAGCGGGGTATGTGTATTTGGGGGGTACGTGTGGAGTTTCACAGGCGATAGGCCTTGAACGAGCGGGGTACGTGTATTTGGGGGGGAAGGCAGGAAGTTTCACATGCGATCGTCCTGGCGAGAGTGGGGTACATGTATTTCGGGGATGCGCATGAAGCTTCACACGCAATAGGCCTTGGGTGATTGGGGTACGTGTATTTTGGGTGTGCGTGTGAAGTTTCACACGCGATATGCCTTGGGTGAGCGGGGAACGTGTATTACGGGTGTACGCAGGGAGTTTCACATGCAATAGGCCTTGGGTGAGCGGGTACATGTATTTCGGGGGGTACGCATGGAGTTTCACACGCGATAGGCCTTAGGGTTAGCGGGGTATGTGTATTTGGGGGGTACGCGGGAAGTTTCACACGCGATAGTCCTGGCGAGAGTGGGGTACATGTATTTGGGGGGTGCACGTGAAGTTTCACACGCAATAGGCCTTGGGTGAGCGGGGTACGTGTATTTTGGGGGTGCACGTGAAGTTTCACAAGTGATAGGCCTTGGGTGTGCGGGGAACGTGTATTACGGGGGTACGCGTGGAGTTTCACATGTGATAGGCCATGGGTGAGCGGGGTATGTGTATTTGGGTGGTACGCGTGGAGTTTCACACACGATAGTCCATGGGCGAGCGGGGTACGTGTATTTCGGGGGTACGCGTGAAGTTTCACATGCGATAGGACTTGGGTGAGCGGGGTACGTGTATTTCGGGGGTGCGCGTGAAGTTGCACACACGATAGGCCTTGGTCGAGAGGGGAACGTGTATTACGGAGGTACTCGGTGAGTTTCACTCACAATATGCCTTGGGCGAGTGGGATACGTCTATTTCGGGGGTGCGCGTGAAGTTTCACACACGATAGGCCTTTAGCGAGCGGGGAACGTATATTACGGGACTATGCTTGGAGTTTCACATGCGATAGGCCTTGGGTGAGCGGGGTATGTCTATTTGGGGGGTACTCGGGAAGTTTCACAGGCGATAGGCCTTGGGCGAGCAGGGTACATGTATTTCGGGGGTGCGCGTGAAGTTACACACGCGATAGGCCTTGGGCGAGCGGGGAACGTGTATTACAGGGGTATGTGGGGAGTTCACGCGCGATAGGCCTTGGGCGAGCGGGGTACGTGTATTTCGGGGGTGCGCGTGAAGTTTCACACGCAATAGGCCTTGGGCGAGCGGGGAACAAGTATTACGGGGGTACGCAGGGAGTTTCACACGCTATAGGCCTTGGGTGAGCGGGGTATGTGTATTTGGGGGGTACGCATGGAGTTTCACACGCGATAGGCCTTGGGCGAGCCGGGTATGTGTATTTGGGGGTATGCGTGGAGTTTCACACGCGATAGTCCTTGGGCGAGCGGGGTATGTGTATTTGGGGGGTACGCATGGAGTTTCACACGCGATAGGCCTTGGGCCAGCCGGGTATGTGTATTTGGGGGGTACGCAGGAAGTTTCACACGCGATAGTCCTGGTGAGAGCGGGGTATGTGTATTTCGGCGGTGCGCGTGAAGTTTCACACGCAATAGGCCTTGGGCGAGTGGGGAACATGTATTACGGGGGTACGCAGGGAGTTTCACATGCGATAGGCCTTGGGTGAGTGGGGTACGTGTATTTGGGGGTATGCGTGGAGTTTCACACGCGATAGTCCTTGGGCGAGCGGGGTATATTTATTTGGGGGGTACGTGGGAAGTTTCACACGCGATAGTCCTGGCGAGAGTGGGGTACGTGTATTTCGGGGGTGCGCGTGAAGTTTCACACACAATAGGCCTTGGGTGAGCAGGGTACGTGTATTTCGGTGGTGCGCATGAAGTTTCACATGCGATAGGCCTTGGGCGAGTGGGGTACGTGTATTTCGGGGGTCCGTGTGGAGTTACACACGCGGTAGGGCTTGGGCGAGCGGGGAACGTGTATTACGGGGTACGCGGGGAGTTTCACACAGGGTAGGCCTTGGGCGAGTGGGGTACATGTATTTCGGGGGTGCGCGTGAAGTTTCACAAGCGATAGGCCTTGGGCGAGTGGGGAACGTGTATTACGGGGGTACGCTGGGAGTTTCACAAGCGATAGGCCTTGGGTGAGCGGGGTATGTGTATTTGGGGGGTACGCGTGGAGTTTCACAGGCGATAGGCCTTGAACGAGCGGGGTACGTGTATTTGGGGGGGAAGGCAGGAAGTTTCACATGCGATCGTCCTGGCGAGAGTGGGGTACATGTATTTCGGGGATGCGCATGAAGCTTCACACGCAATAGGCCTTGGGTGATTGGGGTACGTGTATTTTGGGGGTGCGTGTGAAGTTTCACACGCGATATGCCTTGGGTGAGCGGGGAACGTGTATTACGGGTGTACGCGGGGAGTTTCACATGCAATAGGCCTTGGGTGAGCGGGTACATGTATTTCGGGGGGTACGCATGGAGTTTCACACGCGATAGGCCTTAGGGTTAGCGGGGTATGTGTATTTGGGGGGTACGCGGGAAGTTTCACACGCGATAGTCCTGGCGAGAGTGGGGTACATGTATTTGGGGGGTGCACGTGAAGTTTCACACGCAATAGGCCTTGGGTGAGCGGGGTACGTGTATTTTGGGGGTGCACGTGAAGTTTCACAAGTGATAGGCCTTGGGCGTGCGGGGAACGTGTATTACGGGGGTACGCGTGGAGTTTCACACGTGATAGGCCATGGGTGAGCGGGGTATGTGTATTTGGGTGGTACGCGTGGAGTTTCACACACAATAGTCCATAGGCGAGCGGGGTACATGTATTTAGGGGGTGCGCGTGAAGTTTCACATGCGATAGGACTTGGGTGAGCGGGGTATGTGTATTTCGGGGGTGCGCGTGAAGTTGCACACACGATAGGCCTTGGTCGAGAGGGGAACGTGTATTACGGAGGTACTCTGTGAGTTTCACTCACAATATGCCTTGGGCGAGTGGGATACGTCTATTTCGGGGTGCGCGTGAAGTTTCACACATGATAGGCCTTTAGCGAGCGGGGAACGTATATTACGGGACTATGCGTGGAGTTTCACATGCGATAGGCCTTGGGTGAGCGGGGTACGTCTATTTGGGGGGTACTCGGGAAGTTTCACACGCGATAGGCCTTGGGCAAGCAGGGTACATTTATTTCGGGGGTGCGCGTGAAGTTACACACGCGATAGGCCTTGGGCGAGCGGGGAACGTGTATTAGAGGGGTATGCGGGGAGTTTCACCCGCGATAGGCCTTGGGCGAGCGGGGTACGTGTATTTCGGGGGTGCGCGTGAAGTTTCACACGCAATAGGCCTTGGGCGAGCGGGGAACAAGTATTACGGGGGTACGCAGGGAGTTTCA
This sequence comes from Ambystoma mexicanum, assembly GCF_040938575.1. Taxonomy (NCBI): domain Eukaryota; kingdom Metazoa; phylum Chordata; class Amphibia; order Caudata; family Ambystomatidae; genus Ambystoma; species Ambystoma mexicanum. The sequence continues at coordinate 1,089,161,541 of NC_090921.1, forward strand.
CACGCTATAGGCCTTGGGTGAGCGGGGTATGTGTATTTGGGGGGTACGCATGGAGTTTCACACGCGATAGGCCTTGGGCGAGCTGGGTATGTGTATTTGGGGGGTACTCATGAAGTTTCACAAGCGATAGTCCTGGTGAGAGCGGGGTATGTGTATTTCGGCGGTGCGCGTGAAGTTTCACACACAATAGGCCTTGGGCGAGTGGGGAACATGTATTACGGGGGTACGCAGGGAGTTTCACATGCGATAGGCCTTGGGTGAGTGGGGTACGTGTATTTGGGGGTATGCATGGAGTTTCACACGCGATAGTCCTTGGGCGAGCGGGGTATATGTATTTGGGGGGTGCGTGGGAAGTTTCACACGCGATAGTCCTGGCGAGAGTGGGGTACGTGTATTTCGGGGGTGCGCGTGAAGTTTCACACACAATAGGCCTTGGGTGAGCGGGGTACGTGTATTTCGGTGGTGCGCATGAAGTTTCACATGCGATAGGCCTTGGGCGAGTGGGGTACATGTATTTCGGGGGTGCGCGTGAAGTTTCACAAGCGATAGGCCTTGGGCGAGTGGGGAACGTGTATTACGGGGGTACGCTGGGAGTTTCACAAGCGATAGGCCTTGGGTGAGCGGGGTATGTGTATTTGGGGGGGAAGGCAGGAAGTTTCACATGCGATTGTCCTGGCGAGAGTGGGGTACATGTATTTCGGGGATGCGCATGAAGCTTCACACGCAATAGGCCTTGGGTGATTGGGGTACGTGTATTTTGGGGGTGCGTGTGAAGTTTCACGCGCGATATGCCTTGGGTGAGCGGGGAACATGTATTACGGGTGTACGCGGGGAGTTTCACATGCAATAGGCCTTGGGTGAGCGGGTACATGTATTTCGGGGGGTACGCATGGAGTTTCACACGCGATAGGCCTTAGGGTTAGCGGGGTATGTGTATTTGGGGGGTACGCGGGAAGTTTCACACGCGATAGTCCTGGCGAGAGTGGGGTACATGTATTTGGGGGGTGCACGTGAATTTTCACACGCAATAGGCCTTGGGTGAGCGGGGTACGTGTATTTTGGGGGTGCACGTGAAGTTTCACAAGTGATAGGCCTTGGGCGTGCGGGGAACGTGTATTACGGGGGTACGCGTGGAGTTTCACACGTGATAGGCCATGGGTGAGCGGGGTATGTGTATTTGGGTGGTACGCGTGGAGTTTCACACACGATAGTCCATGGGCGAGCGGGGTACGTGTATTTCGGGGGTGCGCGTGAAGTTTCACATGCGATAGGACTTGGGTGAGCGGGGTACGTGTATTTCGGGGGTGCGCGTGAAGTTGCACACACAATAGGCCTTGGTCGAGAGGGGAACGTGTATTACGGAGGTACTCTGTGAGTTTCACTCACAATATGCCTTGGGCGAGTGGGATACGTCTATTTCGGGGGTGCGCGTGAAGTTTCACACACGATAGGCCTTTAGCGAGCGGGGAACGTATATTACGGGACTATGCGTGGAGTTTCACATGCGATAGGCCTTGGGTGAGCGGGGTACGTCTATTTGGGGGGTACGCGTGGAGTTTCACATGTGATAGGCCTTGGGCGAGCAGCGTACGTGTATTTGGGGGTACGCGTGAAGTTTCACATGCGATAGTCCTGGCGAGAGTGGGGTATGTGTATTGCGGGGGTGCGTGTGAATTTTCAGACGCGATAGGCCTTGGGCAAGCAGGGTACATGTATCTCGGGGGTGCGCGTGAAGTTACAGAGGCGATAGGCCTTGGGCGAGTGGGGATCGTGTATTACAGTGGTACGCGGGGAGTTTCACACGTTATAGGCCTTGGGTGAGCGGGGTATGTGTATTTGGGGGGTACGCAGGAAGTTTCACATGCGATAGTCCTGGCGAGAGCAGGGTATGTGTATTTCGGCGGTGCGCGTGAAGTTTCACACGCAATAGGTCTTGGGCGAGTGGAGAACATGTATTAAGGGGTACGCGGGGAGTTTCACCTGCGATAGGCCTTGGGTGAGCGGGGTACGTGTATTTGGGGGGTATGCATGGAGTTTCACACGCGATAATCCTTGGGCGAGCGGGGTATGTGTGTTTGGGGGTATGCAGGAAGTTTCACACGCGATAGTCCTGGCGAGAGCGGGGTATTTTATTTCAGGGGTGCGCGCGAAGTTTCACACACGATAGGCCTTGGGCGAGCGGCGTACGTGTATTTCGGGGGTGCACGTGGAGTTACACACGCGGTAGGGCTTGGGTGAGCGGGGAACGTGTATTACGGGGGTACGCATGAAGTTTCACACACGATAGGCTTTGGGCGAGTGGGGTACATGTATTTCGGGGGTGCGCATGAAGTTTCACAAGCGATAGGCCTTGGGCGAGCGGGGTATGTGTATTTGGGGGATAGGCAGGAAGTTTCACATGCGATAGTCCTGGCGAGAGTGGGGTACATGTATTTCGGGGGTGCGCGTGAAGCTTCACATGCAATAGGCCTTGGGCAATCGGGGTACGTGTATTTTGGGGGTGCGTGTGAAGTTTCACACGCGATAGGCCTTGGGTGAGCGGGGAACGTGTATTACGGGTGTACGCGGGGAGTTTCACATGCGATAGGCCTTGGGTGAGCAGGTACGTCTATTTCGGGGGGTACGCGTGGAGTTTCACACACGATAGGCCTTAGGGTTAGCGGGGTATGTGTATTTGGGGGCTACGCGGGAAGTTTCACACGCGATAGTCCTATTGAGAGTGGGGTACATGTATTTCGGGGGTGCATGTGAAGTTTCACACGCAATAGGACTTGGGTGAGCCGGGTACATGTATTTTGGGGGTGCACGTGAAATTTCACAAGCGATAGGCCTTGGGCGTGCGGGGAACGTGTATTACGGGGGTACGCGTGGAGTTTCACACGTGATAGACCTTGGGTGAATGGGGTACGTGTATTTGGGGGGTACACGTGGAGTTTCACACGCGATAGACCTTGGGCGAGCGGGGTACGTGTATTTGGGGGGTACGCAGGAAGTTTCACACGTGATCGTCCTGGTGAGAGCATGGTTCGTGTATTTCAGGGGTGCGCGTGAAGTTTCACATGCGATAGGCCTTGGGCGAGCGGGGAACGTGTATTACGGGGGTACGCGGAGAGTTTCACACGCGATAGGCCTTGGGTGAGCGGGGTAGGTGTATTTGGGTGGTACGCGTGGAGTTTCACACACGATAGGCCATGGGTGAGCGGGGTATGTATATTTCTGGGGTGCGCGTGAAGTTTCACACACGATAGGACTTGGGTGAGCGGGGTATGTGTATTTCGGGGGTGCGCATGAAGTTACACACACGATTGGCCTTGAGCGAGAGGGGAACGTGTATTACGGGGGTACTCGGGGAGTTTCACACACAATATGCCTTGGGCGAGTGGGATAGGTCTATTTCGGGGGGTGCGTGTGAAGTTTAACACACGATAGGCCTTGGGCGAGTGGGGAACTTATATTACGCAGCTATGCGTGGAGTTTCACATGCGATAGGCCTGGGGTGAGCGAGGTACGTGTATTTGGGGGGTACGCATGGAGTTTCACACGTGATAGGCCTTGGGCGAGCAGGGTACGTGTATTTGGGGGTATGCGTGAAGTTTCACATGCGATAGTCCTGGCGAGAGTGGGGTACGTGTATTGCGGGGGTGCGCGTGAAGTTTCACACACGATAGGCTTTGGGCGAGTGGGGTACATGTATTTCGGGGGTGCGCATGAAGTTTCACAAGCGATAGGCCTTGGGCGAGCGGGGTATGTGTATTTGGGGGATAGGCAGGAAGTTTCACATGCGATAGTCCTGGCGAGAGTGGGGTACATGTATTTCGGGGGTGCGCGTGAAGCTTCACATGCAATAGGCCTTGGGCAATCGGGGTACGTGTATTTTGGGGGTGCGTGTGAAGTTTCACACGCGATAGGCCTTGGGTGAGCGGGGAACGTGTATTTCGGGGGGTACGCGGGGAGTTTCACATGCGAAAGGCCTTAGGGTTAGCGGGGTATGTGTATTTGGGGGCTATGCGGGAAGTTTCACACGCGATAGTCCTATTGAGAGTGGGGTTCATGTATTTCGGGGGTGCATGTGAAGTTTCACACGCAATAGGACTTGGGTGAGCCGGGTACATGTATTTTGGGGGTGCACGTGAAATTTCACAAGCGATAGGCCCTGGGCGTGTGGGGAACGTGTATTACGGGGGTACGCGTGGAGTTTCACATGTGATAGGCCTTGGGCGAGCCGGGTATGTGTATTTGGGGGGTACGCGGGAAGTTTCACATGCGATAGTCCTGGTGAGAGCGGGGTATGTGTATTTCAGCGGTGCGCGTGAAGTTTCACACGCAATAGGCCTTGGGCGAGTGGGGAACATGTATTACGGGGGTACGCAGGAAGTTTCACATGCGATAGGCCTTGGGTGAGTGGGGTACGTGTTTTTGGGGGTATGCGTGGAGTTTCACACGCGATAGTCCTTGGGCGAGCGGGGTATATGTATTTGGGGGGTACGTGGGAAGTTTCACACGCGATAGTCCTGGCGAGAGTGGGGTACGTGTATTTCGGGGGTGCGCGTGAAGTTTCACACACAATAGGCCTTGGGTGAGCGGGGTACGTGTATTTCGGTGGTGCGCATGAAGTTTCACATGCGATAGGCCTTGGGCGAGTGGGGTACGTGTATTTCGGGGGTCCGTGTGGAGTTACACACGCGGTAGGGCTTGGGCGAGCGGGGAACGTGTATTACGGGGTACGCGGGGAGTTTCACACAGGGTAGGCCTTGGGCGAGTGGGGTACATGTATTTCGGGGGTGCGCGTGAAGTTTCACAAGCGATAGGCCTTGGGCGAGTGGGGAACGTGTATTACGGGGGTACGCTGGGAGTTTCACAAGCGATAGGCCTTGGGTGAGCGGGGTATGTGTATTTGGGGGGTACGCGTGGAGTTTCACAGGCGATTGGCCTTGAACGAGCGGGGTACGTGTATTTGGGGGGGAAGGCAGGAAGTTTCACATGCGATCGTCCTGGCGAGAGTGGGGTACATGTATTTCGGGGATGCGCATGAAGCTTCACACGCAATAGGCCTTGGGTGATTGGGGTACGTGTATTTTGGGGGTGCGTGTGAAGTTTCACACGCGATATGCCTTGGGTGAGCGGGGAACATGTATTACGGGTGTACGCGGGGAGTTTCACATGCAATAGGCCTTGGGTGAGCGGGTACATGTATTTCGGGGGGTACGCATGGAGTTTCACACGGGATAAGCCTTAGGGTTAGCGGGGTATGTGTATTTGGGGGGTAGGCGGGAAGTTTCACACGCGATAGTCCTGGCGAGAGTGGGGTACATGTATTTGGGGGGTGCACGTGAAGTTTCACACGCAATAGGCCTTGGGTGAGCGGGGTACGTGTATTTTGGGGGTGCACGTGAAGTTTCACAAGTGATAGGCCTTGGGCGTGCGGGGAACGTGTATTACGGGGGTACGCGTGGAGTTTCACACGTGATAGGCCATGGGTGAGCGGGGTATGTGTATTTGGGTGGTACGCGTGGAGTTTCACACGCTTTAGGCCTTGGGTGAGCGGGGAACGTGTATTACGGGGGTACGCGTGGAGTTTCACACGTGATAGGCCATGGGTGAGCGGGGTATGTGTATTTGGGTGGTACGCGTGGAGTTTCACACACTATACTCCATGGGCGAGCGGGGTACGTGTATTTCGGGGGTGCGCGTGAAGTTTCACAAAGCATAGGACTTGGGTGAGCGGGGTACGTGTATTTCGGGGGTGCGCGTGAAGTTGCACACACGATAGGCCTTGGTCGAGAGGGGAACGTGTATTACGGAGGTACTCGGTGAGTTTCACTCACAATATGCCTTGGGCGAGTGGGATACGTCTATTTCGGGGGTGCGCGTGAAGTTTCACACACGATAGGCCTTTAGCGAGCGGGGAACGTATATTACGGGACTATGCGTGGAGTTTCACATGCGATAGGCCTTGGGTGAGCGGGGTACGTCTATTTGGGGGGTACGCGTGGAGTTTCACATGTGATAGGCCTTGGGCGAGCAGCGTACGTGTATTTGGGGGTACGCGTGAAGTTTCACATGCGATAGTCCTGGCGAGAGTGGGGTATGTGTATTGTGGGGGTGCGTGTGAATTTTCAGACGCGATAGGCCTTGGGCAAGCAGGGTACATGTATCTCGGGGGTGAGCGTGAAGTTACAGAGGCGATAGGCCTTGGGCGAGTGGGGAACGTGTATTACGGGGGTACGCGGGGAGTTTCACGCGCGATAGGCCTTGGGCGAGCGGGGTACGTGTATTTCAGGGGTGCGCGTGAAGTTTCACACGCGATAGGCCTTGGGCGAGAGGGGTATGTGTATTTGGGGGGTACGTGGGAAGTTTCACACGCGATAGGCCTTGGGCGAGTGGGGAACGTATATTACGGGGGTACGTGGGGAGTTTCACACGCGATAGGCCTTGGTTGAGAGGGGTACGTGTATTTGGGTGGTACGCGTGGAGTTTCACATGCAATAGGCCTTGGGCGAGCGGGGTATGTGTATTTGGGGGGTACGCGGGAAGTTTCACACACGATAGGCATTGGGAGAGTGGGCTACGTGTATTTCGGGGGTGTGTGTGAAGTTACACACGCGATAAGCCTTAGGCGAGCGGGGAATGTGTATCCCAGGGGTACGCGGGGAGGTTCACACGTGATAGGCCTTGGACGAGCGGGGAACAAGTATTACGGGGTTACACGGGGAGTTTCACACGCTATAGGCCTTGGGTGAGCGGGGTACGTGTATTTGGGGGGTATGCCGGAAGTTTCACATGCGATAGTCCTGGCGAGAGCGGGGTATGTGTATTTCGGTGGTGCACGTGAAGTTTCACACGCAATAGGACTTGGGCGAGCGGGGTACGTGTATTTCGGCAGTGCACGTGAAGTTTCACATGCGATAGGCCTTGGGTGAGCGGGGTAAGTGTATTTGGGGGGTACGCAGGAAGTTTCACACGCGATAGTCCTGGTGAGAGCTCGGTACATGGATTTCGGGGGTGCGCGTGAAGTTTCACATGCGATAGGCCTTGGGCGAGCGGGGAATGTGTATTACGTGGGTACGTGGGGAGTTTCACACGCGATAGGCCTTGGGAGAGCGGGGTACGTGTATTTGGGCGATACGCGTGAGAGTTTCACACGCGATAGGCCTTTGGCGAGCAGGGTATGTGTATTTGGGGGGTACTCGGGAAGCTTCACACGTGATAGGCCTTGGGCGAGCAGGGTACATGTATTTCGGGGGTGCGCGTTAAGTTACACACGCGATAGGCCTTGGGCGAGCGGGGAACGTGTATTACAGGGGTATGCGGGGAGTTTCACGCGCGATAGGCCTTGGGCGAGCGGGGTACGTGTATTTCGGGGGTGCACGTGAAGTTTCACACGCGATAGGCCTTGGGCGAGCGGGGAACAAGTATTACGGGGTAACGCAGGGAGTTTCACATGCTATAGGCCTTGGGCGAGAGGGGTATGTGTATTTGGGGGGTACGTGGGAAGTTTCACACGCGATAGGCCTTGGGCGAGCGGGTGAACGTGTATTACGGCGGTACGCAGGGAGTTTCACATGCGATAGTCCTGGTGCGAGCTCGGTACATGTATTTCGGGTTGCGCGTGAATTTTCACGCGCGATAGGCCTTGGGCGAGTGGGGAACGTGTATTGCTGGGAATTTCACACGCGATAGGCCTTGGTTGAGAGGGGTACGTGTATTTGGGTGGTACGCGTGGAGTTTCACATGCAATAGGCCTTGGGCGAGCGGGGTATGTGTATTTGGTGGGTACGCGGGAAGTTTCACACACGATAGGCATTGGGAGAGTGGGGTACGTGTATTTCGGGGGTGCGCGTGAAGTTTCACATGCGATAGGCCTTGGGCGACCGGGGAATGAGTATTTCGGCGGTGCGCGTGAAGTTTCACACGCAATAGGCCTTGGGCGAGTGGGGAGCATGTATTACGGGGGTATGCGGGGAGTTTCACATGCGATAGGCCTTGGGTGAGTGGGGTACGTGTATTTGGGGGGAATGCGTGGAGTTTCACACGCGATAGTCCTTGGGCGAGCGGGGTATGTGTATTTGGGGGGTACGTGGGAAGTTTCACACGCGATAGTCCTGGCGAGAGTGGGGTACGTGTATTTCGGGGGTGCGCGTGAAGTTTCACACACAATAGGCCTTGGGTGAGCAGGGTACGTGTATTTCGGTGGTGCACATGAATTTTCACATGCGATAGGCCTTGGGCGAGCGGGGTACTTGTATTTCGGGGGTGCATGTGGAGTTACACACGCTGTAGGGCTTGGGCGAGCGGGGAACGTGTATTACGGGGGTACGCGGGGAGTTTCACACAGGGTAGGCCTTGGGCGAGTGGTGTACATGTATTTCGGGGGAGCGCGTGAAGTTTCACAAGCGATAGGCCTTGGGCGAGTGGGGAACGTGTATTACGGGGGTACGCTGGGAGTTTCACATGCAATAGGCCTTGGGTGAGCGGGGTATGTGTATTTGGGGGGTATCCGTGGAGTTTCAAAGGCGATAGGCCTTGAACAAGCGGGGTACGTGTATTTGGGGGGAAGGCGGGAAGTTTCACATGCGATAGTCCTGGCGAGAGTGGGGTACATGCATTTCGGGGGTGCGCATGAAGTTTCACACGCGATAGGCCTTGGGCGAGTGGGGAACATATATTACGGGGTACACAGGTAGTTTCACGCATGATAGGTCTTGGGTGAGCGGGGTACGTGTATTTGGGTTTTACGCGTGGAGTTTCACACACGGTAGGCCGTGGGCGAGAGGGGTACGTGTATTTGGGGGGTACGTGGGAAGTTTCACACGCGATAGGCCTTGGGCGAGCGGGGGAACGTGTATTACGCGGGTACGAAGGGAGTTTCACACGCGATAGTCCTGGTGCGAGCTCGGTACATGTATTTTGGGGTTGCGCGTGAAGTTTCACACGCGATAGGCCTTGGGCGAGTGGGGAACGTGTATTACGGCGGTACGCGGGGAGTTTCACGCGCGATAGGCCTTGGTTGAGAGGGGTATGTGTATTTGGGTGGTACGCATGGAGTTTCACATGCAATAGGCCTTGGGCGAGCGGGGTATGTGTATTTGGGGGGTACGCGGGAAGTTTCACACACGATAGGCATTGGGTGAGTGGGGTACGTGTATTTCGGGGGTGCGCGTGAAGTTACACACGCGATAGGCCTTAGGCGAGCGGGGAATGTGTATCCTGGGGATACGCGGGGAGGTTCACACGTGATAGGCCTTGGGCGAGCGGGGTACATGTATTTCGGGGGTGCTTGTGAAGTTTCACACGCGATAGGCCTTGGACGAGCGGGGAACAAGTATTACGGGGTTACACGGGGAGTTTCACACGCTATAGGCCTTGGGTGAGCGGGGTACGTGTATTTGGGGGGTATGCGGGAAGTTTCACATGTGATAGTCCTGGCGAGAGCGGGGTATGTGTATTTCGGCGGTGCACGTGAAGTTTCACACGCGATAGGCCTTAGGCGAGCGGGGTACGTGTATTTCAGCAGTGCACGTGAAGTTTCACAAGCGATAGGCCTTGGGCGAGCGGGGATCGTGTATTACAGGGGTGCACGTGGAGTTTCACACGCGATAGGCCTTGGGTGAGTGGGGTATGTGTATTTGGGGGTACGTCGGAAGTTTCACATGCAATAGTCCTGGTGAGAGCGCGGTACGTGTATTTCAGGGTTGCGCATGAAGTTTCACACACGATAGGCCTTGGGTGAGCAGGGTATGTGTATTTGGGTGGCACGCGTGGAGTTTCACATGTGATAGGCCTTGGGCGAGCGGGGTATGTGTATTTGGTGGGTACGCGGGAAGTTTCACACCCGATAGTCCTGATGAGAGTGGGGTACGTGTATTTCGTGGGTGCACGTGAAGTTTTACACACGATAGGACTTTGGCGAGGGGGTATGTGTATTTCGGGGGTGCACATGAAGTTTCACAAGCGATAGGCCTTGGGCAAGGGGGGAATGTGTATTACGGGGGTACGTGGGGAGTTTCACACGCGATAGTACTGGTGAGAGCTCGGTACATGGATTTCAGGGGTGCGCATGAAGTTTCACATGCGATAGGCCTTGGGCGAGCGGGGAATGTGTATTACGTGGGTACGTGGGGAGTTTCACACGCGATAGGCCTTGGGAGAGCGGGGTACGTGTATTTGGGCGATACGCGTGAGAGTTTCACACGCGATAGGCCTTTGGCGAGCAGGGTATGTGTATTTGGGGGGTACTCGGGAAGTTTCACACGCGATAGGCCTTGGGCAAGCAGGGTACATGTATTTCGGGGGTACGCGTTAAGTTACACACGCGATAGGCCTTGGGCGAGAGGGGAACGTGTATTACGGGGGTACGCGGGGAGTTTCACGCGCGATAGTCCTTGGGCGAGCGGGGTACGTGTATTACGGGGGTACGCGGGGAGTTTCACGCGCGATAGGCCTTGGGCGAGCGGGGTACGTGTATTTCGGGGGTGCGCGTGAAGTTTCACACGCGATAGGCCTTGGGCGAGAGGGGTATGTGTATTTGGGGGGTACGTGGGAAGTTTCAAACGCGATAGGCCTTGGGCGAGTGGGGAACGTATATTACGGGGGTACGCGGGGAGTTTCACACGCGATAGGCCTTGGTTGAGAGGGGTACGTGTATTTGGGTGGTACGCGTGGAGTTTCACATGCAATAGGCCTTGGGCGAGCGGGGTATGTGTATTTGGTGGGTACGCGGGAAGTATCACACACGATAGGCATTGGGAGAGTGGGGTACGTGTATTTCGGGGGTGTGCGTGAAGTTACACACACGATAAGCCTTAGGCGAGCGGGGAATGTGTATCCCAGGGGTACGCGGGGAGGTTCACACGTGATAGGCCTTGGACGAGCGGGGAACAAGTATTACGGGGTTACACGGGGAGTTTCACACGCTATAGGCCTTGGGTGAGCGGGGTACGTTTATTTGGGGGGTATGCCGGAAGTTTCACATGCGATAGTCCTGGCGAGAGCGGGGTATGTGTATTTCGGTGGTGCACGTGAAGTTTCACACGCAATAGGACTTGGGCGAGCGGGGTACGTGTATTTCGGCAGTGCACATGAAGTTTCACATGCGATAGGCCTTGGGTGAGCGGGGTACGTGTATTTGGGGGGTACGCGGGAAGTTTCACACGCGATAGTCCTGGTGAGAGCTCGGTACATGGATTTCGGGGGTGCGCGTGAAGTTTCACATGCGATAGGCCTTGGGCGAGCGGGGAATGTGTATTACGTGGGTACGTGGGGAGTTTCACACGCGATAGGCCTTGGGAGAGCGGGGTACGTGTATTTGGGCGATACGCGTGAGAGTTTCACACGCGATAGGCCTTTGGCGAGCAGGGTATGTGTATTTGGGGGGTACTCGGGAAGTTTCACACGTGATAGACCTTGGGCGAGCAGTGTACATGTATTTCGGGGGTGCGCGTTAAGTTACACACGCGATAGGCCTTGGGCGAGCGGGGAACGTGTATTACAGGGGTATGCTGGGAGTTTCACGCGCGATAGGCCTTGGGCGAGCGGGGTACGTGTATTTCGGGGGTGCACGTGAAGTTTCACACGCGATAGGCCTTGGGCGAGCGGGGAACAAGTATTACGGGGTAACGCAGGGAGTTTCACATGCTATAGGCCTTGGGCGAGAGGGGTATGTGTATTTGGGGGGTACGTGGGAAGTTTCACACGCGATAGGCCTTGGGCGAGCGGGGGAACGTGTATTACGGCGGTACGCAGGGAGTTTCACATGCGATAGTCCTGGTGCGAGTTCGGTACATGTATTTCGGGTTGCGCGTGAATTTTCACGTGCGATAGGCCTTGGGCGAGTGGGGAACGTGTATTGCTGGGAATTTCACACGCGATAGGCCTTGGTTGAGAGGGGTACGTGTATTTGGGTGGTACGCGTGGAGTTTCACATGCAATAGGCCTTGGGCGAGCGGGGTATGTGTATTTGGTGGGTACGCGGGAAGTTTCACACACGATAGGCATTGGGAGAGTGGGGTACGTGTATTTCGGGGGTGCGCGTGAAGTTTCACATGCGATAGGCCTTGGGCGACCGGGGAATGAGTATTACGTGGGTACGTGGGGAGTTTCACACGCGAAAGGCCTTGGGAGAGCGGGGTACGTGTATTTGGGCGGTACGCGTGAGAATTTCACACGCGATAGGCCTTTGGCGAGCAGGGTATGTGTATTTGGGAGGTACTCGGTAAGTTTCACACGCGATAGGCCTTGGGCGAGCAGGGTACATGTATTTCGGGGGTGCGCATGAAGTTACACACGCGATAGGCCTTGGGCGAGCGGGGAACGTGTATTACAGGGGTATGCGGGGAGTTTCACGCGCGACAGGCCTTGGGCGAGCGGGGTACGTGTATTTTGGGGGTGCGCGTGAAGTTTCACACACGTTAGGCCTTGGGCGAGCGGGGAACAAGTATTACGGGGGTACGCAGGGAGATTCACACGCGGTAGGCCTTGGGTGAGCCGGGTATGCGTATTTGGGGGGTACGCAGGAAGTTTCACATGCGATAGTCCTGGTGAGAGCGGGGTATGTGTATTTCGGCGGTGCGCGTGAAGTTTCACACGCAATAGGCCTTGGGCGAGTGGGGAGCATGTATTACGGGGGTATGCGGGGAGTTTCACATGCGATAGGCCTTGGGTGAGTGGGGTACGTGTATTTGGTGGGAATGGGTGGAGTTTCACACGCGATAGTCCTTGGGCGAGCGGGGTATGTGTATTTGGGGGGTACGTGGGAAGTTTCACACGCGATAGTCCTGGCGAGAGTGGGGTACGTGTATTTCGGGGGTGCGCGTGAAGTTTCACACACAATAGGCCTTGGGTGAGCAGGGTACGTGTATTTCGGTGGTGCACATGAAGTTTCACATGCGATAGGCCTTGGGCGAGCGGGGTACTTGTATTTCGGGGGTGCATGTGGAGTTACACACGCGGTAGGGCTTGGGCGAGCAGGGAACGTGTATTACGGGGGTACGCGGGGAGTTTCACACAAGATAGGCCTTGGGCGAGTAGGGTACATGTATTTCGGGGGAGCGTGTGAAGTTTCACAAGCGATAGGCCTTGGGCGAGTGGGGAACGTGTATTACGGGATTACGCTGGGAGTTTCACATGCAATAGGCCTTGGGTGAGCGGGGTATGTGTATTTGGGGGGTATCCGTGGAGTTTCAAAGGCGATAGGCCTTGAACAAGCGGGGTACGTGTATTTGGGGGGAAGGCGGGAAGTTTCACATGCGATAGTCCTGGTGAGAGTGGGGTACATGCATTTCGGGGGTGCGCATGAAGTTTCACACGCTATAGGCCTTGGGCGAGTGGGGAACGTATATTACGGGGTACGCAGGTAGTTTCACGCATGATAGGTCTTGGGTGAGCGGGGTACGTGTATTTGGGTTTTACGCGTGGAGTTTCACACGCGGTAGGCCTTGGGCGAGAGGGGTACGTGTATTTGGGGGGTACGTGGGAAGTTTCACACGCGATAGGCCTTGGGCGAGCGGGGGAACGTGTATTATGCGGGTACGAAGGGAGTTTCACACGCGATAGTCCTGGTGCGAGCTCGGTACATGTATTTTGGGGTTGCGCGTGAAGTTTCACACGCGATAGGCCTTGGGCGAGTGGGGAACGTGTATTACGGCGGTACGCGCGGAGTTTCACACGCGATAGGCCTTGGTTGAGAGGGGTATGTGTATTTGGGTGGTAAGCGTGGAGTTTCACATGCAATAGGCCTTGGGCGAGCGGGGTATGTGTATTTGGGGGGTACGCGGGAAGTTTCACACACGATAGGCATTGGGTGAGTGGGGTACGTGTATTTCGGGGGTGCGCGTGAAGTTACACACGCGATAGGCCTTAGGCGAGCGGGGAATGTGTATCCCGGGGATACGCGGGGAGGTTCACACGTGATAGGCCTTGGGCGAGCGGGGTACATGTATTTCGGGGGTGCGTGTGAAGTTTCACACGCGATAGGCCTTGGACGAGCGGGGAATAAGTATTACGGGGTTACACAGGGAGTTTCACACGCTATAGGCCTTGGGTGAGCGGGGTACGTGTATTTGGGGGGTATGCGGGAAGTTTCACATGCGATAGTCCTGGCGAGAGCGGGGTATGTGTATTTCGGCGGTGCACGTGAAGTTTCACACGCGATAGGCCTTAGGCGAGCGGGGTACGTGTATTTCAGCAGTGCACGTGAAGTTTCACAAGCGATAGGCCTTGGGCGAGTGGGGAACGTATATTACGGGGTACGCAGGTAGTTTCACGCATGATAGGTCTTGGGTGAGCGGGGTACGTGTATTTGGGTTTTACGTGTGGAGTTTCACACGCGGTAGGCCTTGGGCGAGAGGGGTATGTTTATTTGGGGGGTACGTGGGAAGTTTCACACGCGATAGGCCTTGGGCGAGCGGGGGAACGTGTATTACGCGGGTACGAAGGGAGTTTCACACGCGATAGTCCTGGTGCGAGCTCGGTACATGTATTTTGGGGTTGCGCGTGAAGTTTCACACGCGATAGGCCTTGGGCGAGTGGGGAACGTGTATTACGGGGTACGCAGGTAGTTTCACGCATGATAGGTCTTGGGTGAGCGGGGTACGTGTATTTGGGTTTTACGCGTGGAGTTTCACACGCGGTAGGCCTTGGGCGAGAGGGGTATGTGTATTTGGGGGGTACGTGGGAAGTTTCACACGCGATAGGCCTTGGGCGAGCGGGGGAACGTGTATTACGCGGGTACGAAGGGAGTTTCACACGCGATAGTCCTGGTGCGAGCTCGGTACATGTATTTTGGGGTTGCGCGTGAAGTTTCACACGCGATAGGCCTTGGGCGAGCGGGGAACGTGTATTACGGGGGTACGCGGGGAGTTTCACACGCGATAGGCCTTGGTTGAGAGGGGTACGTGTATTTGGGTGGTACGCGTGGAGTTTCACATGCAATAGGCCTTGGGCGAGCGGGGTATGTGTATTTGGGGGGTACGCGGGAAGTTTCACACACGATAGGCATTGGGTGAGTGGGGTACGTGTATTTCGGGGGTGCGCGTGAAGTTACACACGCGATAGGCCTTAGGCGAACGGGTAATGTGTATCCCGGGGGTACGCGGGGAGGTTCACACGTGATAGGCCTTGGGCGAGCGGGGTACATGTATTTCGGGGGTGCGTGTGAAGTTTCACACGCGATAGGCCTTGGACGAGCGGGGAACAAGTATTACGGGGTACACGGGGAGTTTCACACGCTATAGGCCTTGGGTGAGCGGGGTACGTGTATTTGGGGGGTATGCGGGAAGTTTCACATGCGATAGTCCTGGCGAGAGCGGGGTATGTGTATTTCGGCGGTGCACGTGAAGTTTCACACGCGATAGGCCTTAGGCGAGCGGGGTACGTGTATTTCAGCAGTGCATGTGAAGTTTCACAAGCGATAGGCCTTGGGCGAGCGGGGATCGTGTATTACAGGGGTGCACATGGAGTTTCACACGCGATAGGCCTTGGGTGAGTGGGGTATGTGTATTTGGGGGTACGTCGGAAGTTTCACATGCAATAGTCCTGGTGAGAGCGCGGTACGTGTATTTCAGGGGTGCGCATGAAGTTTCACACACGATAGGCCTTGGGTGAGCAGGGTATGTGTATTTGGGTGGCACGCGTGGAGTTTCACACGTGATAGGCCTTGGGCGAGCGGGGTATGTGTATTTGGTGGGTACGCGGGAAGTTTCACACCCGATAGTCCTGATGAGAGTGGGGTACGTGTATTTCGGGGGTGCACGTGAAGTTTTACACACGATAGGACTTTGGCGAGGGGGTATGTGTATTTCGGGGGTGCACATGAAGTTTCACAAGCGATAGGCCTTGGGCAAGGGGGGAATGTGTATTACGGGGGTACGTGGGTTGTTTCACACGCGATAGTACTGATGAGAGCTCGGTACATGGATTTCAGGGGTGCGCATGAAGTTTCACATGCGATAGGCCTTGGGCGAGCGGGGAATGTGTATTACGTGGGTACGTGGGGAGTTTCACACGCGATAGGCCTTGGGAGAGCGGGGTACGTTTATTTGGGCGATACGTGTGAGAGTTTCACACGCGATAGGCCTTTGGCGAGCAGGGTATGTGTATTTGGGGGGTACTCGGGAAGTTTCACACACGATAGGCCTTGGGCGAGCAGGGTGCATGTATTTCGGGGGTGCGCGTTAAGTTACACACGCGATAGTCCTTGGGCGAGAGGGGTATGTGTATTTGGGGGGTACGTGGGAAGTTTCACACGCGATAGGCCTTGGGCGAGTGGGGAACGTGTATTACGGGGGTACGCGGGGAGTTTCACGCGCGATAGGCCTTGGGCGAGCGGGGTACGTGTATTTCGGGGGTGCGCGTGAAGTTTCACACGCGATAGGCCTTGGGCGAGAGGGGTGTATTTGGGGGGTACGTGGGAAGTTTCACACGCGATAGGCCTTGGGCGAGTGGGGAACGTATATTACGGGGGTACGCGGGGAGTTTCACACGCGATAGGCCTTGGTTGAGAGGGGTACGTGTATTTGGGTGGTACGCGTGGAGTTTCACATGCAATAGGCCTTGGGCGAGCGGGGTATGTGTATTTGGTGGGTACGCGGGAAGTTTCACACACGATAGGCATTGGGAGAGTGGGGTACGTGTATTTCGGGGGTGTGCGTGAAGTTACACACGCGATAAGCCTTAGGCGAGCAGAGAATGTGTATCCCAGGGGGGCGCGGGGAGGTTCACACGTGATAGGCCTTGGACGAGCGGGGAACAAGTATTACGGGGTTACACGGGGAGTTTCACACGCTATAGGCCTTGGGTGAGCGGGGTACGTGTATTTGGGGGGTATGCCGGAAGTTTCACATGCGATAGTCCTGGCGAGAGCGGGGTATGTGTATTTCGGTGGTGCACGTGAAGTTTCACACGCAATAGGACTTGGGCGAGCGGGGTACGTGTATTTCGGCAGTGCACGTGAAGTTTCACATGCGATAGGCCTTGGGTGAGCGGGGTACGTGTATTTGGGGGGTACGCGGGAAGTTTCACACGCGATAGTCCTGGTGAGAGCTCGGTACATGGATTTCGGGGGTGCGAGTGAAGTTTCACATGCGATAGGCCTTGGCCGAGCGGGGAATGTGTATTACGTGGGTACGTGGGGAGTTTCACACGAGATAGGCCTTGGGAGAGCGGGGTACGTGTATTTGGGCGATACACGTGAGAGTTTCACACGCGATAGGCCTTTGGCGAGCAGGGTATGTGTATTTGGGGGGTACTCGGGAAGTTTCACACGCGATAGGCCTTGGGCGAGCAGGGTACATGTATTTCGGGGGTGCACGTTAAGTTACACACGCGATAGGCCTTGGGCGAGCGGGGAACGTGTATTACAGGGGTATGCGGGGAGTTTCACGCGCGATAGGCCTTGGGCGAGCGGGGTACGTGTATTTCGGGGGTGCACGTGAAGTTTCACACGCGATAGGCCTTGGGCGAGCGGGGAACAAGTATTACGGGGTAACGCAGGGAGTTTCACATGCTATAGGCCTTGGGCGAGAGGGGTATGTGTATTTGGGGGGTACGTGGGAAGTTTCACACGCGATAGGCCTTGGGCGAGCGGGGGAACGTGTATTACGGCGGTACGCAGGGAGTTTCACATGCGATAGTCCTGGTGCGAGCTCGGTACATGTATTTCGGGTTGCGCGTGAATTTTCACGCGCGATAGGCCTTGGGTGAGTGGGGAACATGTATTGCTGGGAATTTCACACGCGATAGGCCTTGGTTGAGAGGGGTACGTGTATTTGGGTGGTACGCGTGGAGTTTCACATGCAATAGGCCTTGGGCGAGCGGGGTATGTGTATTTGGTGGGTACGCGGGAAGTTTCACACACGATAGGCATTGGGAGAGTGGGGTACGTGTATTTCGGGGGTGTGCGTGAAGTTACACACGCGATAGGCCTTAGGTGAGCGGGGAATGTGTATCCCAGGGGTACGCGGGGAGGTTCACACGTGATAGGCCTTGGGCGAGCGGGTTACATGTATTTTGGGGGTGCGTGTGAAGTTTCACACGCGATAGGCCTTGGACGAGCGGGGAACAAGTATTACGGGGTTACACGGGGAGTTTCACACGCTATAGGCCTTGGGTGAGCGGGGTACGTGTATTTTTGGGGTATGCCGGAAGTTTCACATGCGATAGTCCTGGCGAGAGCAGGGTATGTGTATTTCGGTGGTGCACGTGAAGTTTCACACGCAATAGGACTTGGGCGAGCGGGGTACGTGTATTTCGGCAGTGCACGTGAAGTTTCACAAGCGATAGGACTTGGGCGAGCGGGGATTGTGTATTACTGGGGTGCACGTGGAGTTTCACACACGATAATCCTTGGGCGAGTGGGGTATGTGTATTTGGGGGGTACGTCGAAAGTTTCACACGCGATAGTCCTGGTGAGAGCGTGGTACGTGTATTTCAGGGGTGCACATGAAGTTTCACACACGATAGGCCTTGGGCGAGTGGGGAACGTATATTACGGGGTACGCAGGTAGTTTCACTCATGATAGGTCTTGGGTGAGCGGGGTACGTGTATTTGGGTTTTACGCATGGAGTTTCACACGCGGTAGGCCTTGGGTGAGCGGGGTACGTGTATTTGGGGGGTATGCCGGAAGTTTCACATGCGATAGTCCTGGCGAGAGCGGGGTATGTGTATTTCGGTGGTGCACGTGAGTTTCACACGCAATAGGACTTGGGCGAACGGGGTACGTGTATTTCGGCAGTGCACGTGAAGTTTCACATGCGATAGGCCTTGGGTGAGCGGGGTACGTGTATTTGGGGGGTACGCGGGAAGTTTCACACGCGATAGTCCTGGTGAGAGCTCGGTACATGGATTTCGGGGGTGCGCGTGAAGTTTCACATGTGATAGGCCTTGGGCGAGCGGGGAATGTGTATTACGTGGGTACGTGGGGAGTTTCACACGCGATAGGCCTTGGGAGAGCGGGGTACGTGTATTTGGGCGATACGCGTGAGAGTTTCACACGCGATAGGCCTTTGGCGAGCAGGGTATGTGTATTTGGGGGGTACTCGGGAAGTTTCACACGCGATAGGCCTTGGGCGAGCAGGGTACATGTATTTCGGGGGTGCGCGTTAAGTTACACACGCGATAGGCCTTGGGCGAGCGGGGAACGTGTATTACAGGGGTATGCGGGGAGTTTCACGCGCGATAGGCCTTTGGCGAGCAGGGTATGTGTATTTGGGGGGTACTCGGGAAGTTTCACACGCGATAGGCCTTGGGCGAGCAGGGTACATGTATTTCGGGGGTGCGCGTTAAGTTACACACGCGATAGGCCTTGGGCGAGCGGGGAACGTGTATTACGGGGGTACGCGGGGAGTTTCACACGCGATAGGCCTTGGTTGAGAGGGGTACGTGTATTTGGGTGGTACGCGTGGAGTTTCACATGCAATAGGCCTTGGGCGAGCGGGGTATGTGTATTTGGGGGGTACGCGGGAAGTTTCACACACGATAGTCATTGGGTGAGTGGGGTACGTGTATTTCGGGGGTGCGCGTGAAGTTACACACGCGATAGGCCTTAGGCGAACGGGTAATGTGTATCCCGGGGGTACGCGGGGAGGTTCACACGTGATAGGCCTTGGGCGAGCGGGGTACATGTATTTCGGGGGTGCGTGTGAAGTTTTACACGCGATAGGCCTTGGACGAGCGGGGAACAAGTATTACGGGGTTACACGGGGAGTTTCACACGCTATAGGCCTTGGGTGAGCGGGGTACGTGTATTTGGGGGGTATGCGGGAAGTTTCACATGCGATAGTCCTGGCGAGAGCGGGGTATGTGTATTTCGGCGGTGCACGTGAAGTTTCACACGCGATAGGCCTTAGGCGAGCGGGGTACGTGTATTTCAGCAGTGCACGTGAAGTTTCACAAGCGATAGGCCTTGGGCGAGCGGGGATCGTGTATTACAGGGGTGCACGTGGAGTTTCACACGCGATAGGCCTTGGGTGAGTGGGGTATGTGTATTTGGGGGTACGTCGGAAGTTTCACATGCAATAGTCCTGGTGAGAGCGCGGTACGTGTATTTCAGGGGTGCGCATGAAGTTTCACACACGATAGGCCTTGGGTGAGCAGGGTATGTGTATTTGGTGGGTACGCGGGAAGTTTCACACCCGATAGTCCTGATGAGAGTGGGGTACGTGTATTTCGGGGGTGCACGTGAAGTTTTACACACGATAGGACTTTGGCGAGGGGGTATGTGTATTTCGGGGGTGCACATGAAGTTTCACAAGCGATAGGCCTTGGGCAAGGGGGGAATGTGTATTACGGGGGTACGTGGGTTGTTTCACACGCGATAGTACTGGTGAGAGCTCGGTACATGGATTTCAGGGGTGCGCATGAAGTTTCACATGCGAGAGGCCTTGGGCGAGCGGGGAATGTGTATTACGTGGGTACGTGGGGAGTTTCACACGCGATAGGCCTTGGGAGAGCGGGGTACGTTTATTTGGGCGATACGTGTGAGAGTTTCACACGCGATAGGCCTTTGGCGAGCAGGGTATGTGTATTTGGGGGGTACTCGGGAAGTTTCACACGCGATAGGCCTTGGGCGAGCAGGGTATATGTATTTCGGGGGTGCGCGTTAAGTTACACACGCGATAGGCCTTGGGCGAGAGGGGTATGTGTATTTGGGGGGTACGTGGGAAGTTTCACACGCGATAGGCCTTGGGCGAGTGGGGAACGTGTATTACGGGGGTACGCGGGGAGTTTCACGCGCGATAGGCCTTGGGCGAGCGGGGTACGTGTATTTCGGGGGTGCGCGTGAAGTTTCACACGCGATAGGCCTTGGGCGAGAGGGGTGTATTTGGGGGGTACGTGGGAAGTTTCACACGCGATAGGCCTTGGGCGAGTGGGGAACGTATATTACGGGGGTACGCGGGGAGTTTCACACGCGATAGGCCTTGGGCGAGAGGGGTATGTGTATTTGGGGGGTACGTGGGAAGTTTCACACGCGATAGGCCTTGGGCGAGTGGGGAACGTGTATTACGGGGGTACGCGGGGAGTTTCACGCGCGATAGGCCTTGGGCGAGCGGGGTACGTGTATTTCGGGGGTGCGCGTGAAGTTTCACACGCGATAGGCCTTGGGCGAGAGGGGTGTATTTGGGGGGTACGTGGGAAGTTTCCCACGCGATAGGCCTTGGGCGAGTGGGGAACGTATATTACGGGGGTACGCGGGGAGTTTCACACGCGATAGGCCTTGGTTGAGAGGGGTACGTGTATTTGGGTGGTACGCGTGGAGTTTCACATGCAATAGGCCTTGGGCGAGCGGGGTATGTGTATTTGGTGGGTACGCGGGAAGTTTCACACACGATAGGCATTGGGAGAGTGGGGTACGTGTATTTCGGGGGTGTGCGTGAAGTTACACACGCGATAAGCCTTAGGCGAGCAGGGAATGTGTATCCCAGGGGGGCGCGGGGAGGTTCACACGTGATAGGCCTTGGACGAGCGGGGAACAAGTATTACGGGGTTACACGGGGAGTTTCACACGCTATAGGCCTTGGGTGAGCGGGGTACGTGTATTTGGGGGGTATGCCGGAAGTTTCACATGCGATAGTCCTGGCGAGAGCGGGGTATGTGTATTTCGGTGGTGCACGTGAAGTTTCACACGCAATAGGACTTGGGCGAGCGGGGTACGTGTATTTGGGGGGTACGCGGGAAGTTTCACACGCGATAGTCCTGGTGAGAGCTCGGTACATGGATTTCGGGGGTGCGAGTGAAGTTTCACATGCGATAGGCCTTGGGCGAGCGGGGAATGTGTATTACGTGGGGAGTTTCACACGCGATAGGCCTTGGGAGAGCGGGGTACGTGTATTTGGGCGATACACGTGAGAGTTTCACACGCGATAGGCCTTTGGCGAGCAGGGTATGTGTATTTGGGGGGTACTCGGGAAGTTTCACACGCGATAGGCCTTGGGCGAGCAGGGTACATGTATTTCGGGGGTGCACGTCAAGTTACACACGCGATAGGCCTTGGGCGAGCGGGGAACGTGTATTACAGGGGCATGCGGGGAGTTTCACGCGCGATAGGCCTTGGGCGAGCGGGGTACGTGTATTTCGGGGGTGCACGTGAAGTTTCACACGCGATAGGCCTTGGGCGAGCGGGGAACAAGTATTACGGGGTAACGCAGGGAGTTTCACATGCTATAGGCCTTGGGCGAGAGGGGTATGTGTATTTGGGGGGTACGTGGGAAGTTTCACACGCGATAGGCCTTGGGCGAGCGGGGGAACGTGTATTACGGCGGTACGCAGGGAGTTTCACATGCGATAGTCCTGGTGCGAGCTCGGTACATGTATTTCGGGTTGCGCGTGAATTTTCACGCGCGATAGGCCTTGGGTGAGTGGGGAACATGTATTGCTGGGAATTTCACACGCGATAGGCCTTGGTTGAGAGGGGTACGTGTATTTGGGTGGTACGCGTGGAGTTTCACATGCAATAGGCCTTGGGCGAGCGGGGTATGTGTATTTGGTGGGTACGCGGGAAGTTTCACACACGATAGGCATTGGGAGAGTGGGGTACGTGTATTTCGGGGGTGTGCGTGAAGTTACACACGCGATAGGCCTTAGGTGAGCGGGGAATGTGTATCCCAGGGGTACGCGGGGAGGTTCACACGTGATAGGCCTTGGGCGAGCGGGTTACATGTATTTTGGGGGTGCGTGTGAAGTTTCACACGCGATAGGCCTTGGACGAGCGGGGAACAAGTATTACGGGGTTACACGGGGAGTTTCACACGCTATAGGCCTTGGGTGAGCGGGGTACGTGTATTTTTGGGGTATGCCGGAAGTTTCACATGCATTAGTCCTGGCGAGAGCAGGGTATGTGTATTTCGGTGGTGCACGTGAAGTTTCACACGCAATAGGACTTGGGCGAGCGGGGTACGTGTATTTCGGCAGTGCACGTGAAGTTTCACAAGCGATAGGACTTGGGCGAGCGGGGATCGTGTATTACTGGGGTGCACGTGGAGTTTCACACGCGATAATCCTTGGGCGAGTGGGGTATGTGTATTTGGGGGGTACGTCGAAAGTTTCACACGCGATAGTCCTGGTGAGAGCGTGGTACGTGTATTTCAGGGGTGCACATGAAGTTTCACACACGATAGGCCTTGGGCGAGTGGGGAACGTATATTACGGGGTACGCAGGTAGTTTCACTCATGATAGGTCTTGGGTGAGCGGGGTACGTGTATTTGGGTTTTACGCATGGAGTTTCACACGCGGTAGGCCTTGGGTGAGCGGGGTACGTGTATTTGGGGGGTATGCCGGACGTTTCACATGCGATAGTCCTGGCGAGAGCGGGGTATGTGTATTTCGGTGGTGCACGTGAGTTTCACACGCAATAGGACTTGGGCGAGCGGGGTACGTGTATTTCGGCAGTGCACGTGAAGTTTCACATGCGATAGGCCTTGGGTGAGCGGGGTACGTGTATTTGGGGGGTACGCGGGAAGTTTCACACGCGATAGTCCTGGTGAGAGCTCGGTACATGGATTTCGGGGGTGCGCATGAAGTTTCACATGTGATAGGCCTTGGGCGAGCGGGGAATGTGTATTACGTGGGTACGTGGGGAGTTTCACACGCGATAGGCCTTGGGAGAGCGGGGTACGTGTATTTGGGCAATACGCGTGAGAGTTTCACACGCGATAGGCCTTTGGCGAGCAGGGTATGTGTATTTGGGGGGTACTCAGGAAGTTTCACACGCGATAGGCCTTGGGCGAGCAGGGTACATGTATTTCGGGGGTGCGCATTAAGTTACACACGCGATAGGTCTTGGGCGAACGGGGAACGTGTATTACAGGGGTATGCGGGGAGTTTCACGCGCGATAGGCCTTGGGCGAGCGGGGTACCTGTATTTCGGGGGTGCACGTGAAGTTTCACACGCGATAGGCCTTGGGCGAGCGGGGAACAAGTATTACGGGGTAACGCAGGGAGTTTCACACGCGATAGGCCTTGGGCGAGAGGGGTATGTGTATTACGGGGTACGCAGGGAGTTTCACATGCGATAGTCCTTGGGCGAGCGGGGTATGTGTATTTGGTGGGTACGCGGGAAGTTTCACACACGATAGGCATTGGGAGAGTGGGGTACGTGTATTTCGGGGGTGTGCGTGAAGTTACACACGCGATAAGCCTTAGGCGAGCAGGGAATGTGTATCCCAGGGGGGCGCGGGGAGGTTCACACGTGATAGGCCTTGGACGAGCGGGGAACAAGTATTACGGGGTTACACGGGGAGTTTCACACGCTATAGGCCTTGGGTGAGCGGGGTACGTGTATTTGGGGGGTATGCCGGAAGTTTCACATGCGATAGTCCTGGCGAGAGCGGGGTATGTGTATTTCGGTGGTGCACGTGAAGTTTCACACGCAATAGGACTTGGGCGAGCGGGGTACGTGTATTTGGGGGGTACGCGGGAAGTTTCACACGCGATAGTCCTGGTGAGAGCTCGGTACATGGATTTCGGGGGTGCGAGTGAAGTTTCACATGCGATAGGCCTTGGGCGAGCGGGGAATGTGTATTACGTGGGGAGTTTCACACGCGATAGGCCTTGGGAGAGCGGGGTACGTGTATTTGGGCGATACACGTGAGAGTTTCACACGCGATAGGCCTTTGGCGAGCAGGGTATGTGTATTTGGGGGGTACTCGGGAAGTTTCACACGCGATAGGCCTTGGGCGAGCAGGGTACATGTATTTCGGGGGTGCACGTCAAGTTACACACGCGATAGGCCTTGGGCGAGCGGGGAACGTGTATTACAGGGGTATGCGGGGAGTTTCACGCGCGATAGGCCTTGGGCGAGCGGGGTACGTGTATTTCGGGGGTGCACGTGAAGTTTCACACGCGATAGGCCTTGGGCGAGCGGGGAACAAGTATTACGGGGTAACGCAGGGAGTTTCACATGCTATAGGCCTTGGGCGAGAGGGGTATGTGTATTTGGGGGGTACGTGGGAAGTTTCACACGCGATAGGCCTTGGGCGAGCGGGGGAACGTGTATTACGGCGGTACGCAGGGAGTTTCACATGCGATAGTCCTGGTGCGAGCTCGGTACATGTATTTCGGGTTGCGCGTGAATTTTCACGCGCGATAGGCCTTGGGTGAGTGGGGAACATGTATTGCTGGGAATTTCACACGCGATAGGCCTTGGTTGAGAGGGGTACGTGTATTTGGGTGGTACGCGTGGAGTTTCACATGCAATAGGCCTTGGGCGAGCGGGGTATGTGTATTTGGTGGGTACGCGGGAAGTTTCACACACGATAGGCATTGGGAGAGTGGGGTACGTGTATTTCGGGGGTGTGCGTGAAGTTACACACGCGATAGGCCTTAGGTGAGCGGGGAATGTGTATCCCAGGGGTACGCGGGGAGGTTCACACGTGATAGGCCTTGGGCGAGCGGGTTACATGTATTTTGGGGGTGCGTGTGAAGTTTCACACGCGATAGGCCTTGGACGAGCGGGGAACAAGTATTACGGGGTTACACAGGGAGTTTCACACGCTATAGGCCTTGGGTGAGCGGGGTACGTGTATTTTTGGGGTATGCCGGAAGTTTCACATGCGATAGTCCTGGCGAGAGCAGGGTATGTGTATTTCGGTGGTGCACGTGAAGTTTCACACGCAATAGGACTTGGGCGAGCGGGGTACGTGTATTTCGGCAGTGCACGTGAAGTTTCACAAGCGATAGGACTTGGGCGAGCGGGGATCGTGTATTACTGGGGTGCACGTGGAGTTTCACACGCGATAATCCTTGGGCGAGTGGGGTATGTGTATTTGGGGGGTACGTCGAAAGTTTCACACGCGATAGTCCTGGTGAGAGCGTGGTACGTGTATTTCAGGGGTGCACATGAAGTTTCACACACGATAGGCCTTGGGCGAGTGGGGAACGTATATTACGGGGTACGCAGGTAGTTTCACTCATGATAGGTCTTGGGTGAGCGGGGTACGTGTATTTGGGTTTTACGCATGGAGTTTCACACGCGGTAGGCCTTGGGTGAGCGGGGTACGTGTATTTGGGGGGTATGCCGGACGTTTCACATGCGATAGTCCTGGCGAGAGCGGGGTATGTGTATTTCGGTGGTGCACGTGAGTTTCACACGCAATAGGACTTGGGCGAGCGGGGTACGTGTATTTGGGCAGTGCACGTGAAGTTTCACATGCGATAGGCCTTGGGTGAGCGGGGTACGTGTATTTGGGGGGTACGCGGGAAGTTTCACACGCGATAGTCCTGGTGAGAGCTCGGTACATGGATTTCGGGGGTGCGCATGAAGTTTCACATGTGATAGGCCTTGGGCGAGCGGGGAATGTGTATTACGTGGGTACGTGGGGAGTTTCACACGCGATAGGCCTTGGGAGAGCGGGGTACGTGTATTTGGGCGCTACGCGTGAGAGTTTTACACGCGATAGGCCTTTGGCGAGCAGGGTATGTGTATTTGGGGGGTACTCGGGAAGTTTCACACGCGATAGGCCTTGGGCGAGCAGGGTACATGTATTTCGGGGGTGCGCGTTAAGTTACACACGCGATAGGCCTTGGCCGAGCGGGGAACGTGTATTACAGGGGTATGCGGGGAGTTTCACGCGCGATAGGCCTTTTGCGAGCGGGGTACGTGTATTTCGGGGGTGCACGTGAAGTTTCACACGCGATAGGCCTTGGGTGAGCGGGGTACGTGTATTTGTGGGGTACGCGGGAAGTTTCACACGCGATAGTCCTGGTGAGAGCTCGGTACATGGATTTCGGGGGTGCGCGTGAAGTTTCACATGCGATAGGCCTTGGGCGAGCGGGGAATGTGTATTACGTGGGTACGTGGGGAGTTTCACACGCGATAGGCCTTGGGAGAGCGGGGTACGTGTATTTGGGCAATACGCGTGAGAGTTTCACACGCGATAGGCCTTTGGCGAGCAGGGTATGTGTATTTGGGGGGTACTCAGGAAGTTTCACACGCGATAGGCCTTGGGCGAGCAGGGTACATGTATTTCGGGGGTGCGCATTAAGTTACACACGCGATAGGTCTTGGGCGAACGGGGAACGTGTATTACAGGGGTATGCGGGGAGTTTCACGCGCGATAGGCCTTGGGCGAGCGGGGTACCTGTATTTCGGGGGTGCACGTGAAGTTTCACACGCGATAGGCCTTGGGCGAGCGGGGAACAAGTATTACGGGGTAACGCAGGGAGTTTCACACGCGATAGGCCTTGGGCGAGAGGGGTATGTGTATTACGGGGTACGTAGGGAGTTTCACATGCGATAGTCCTGGTGCGAGCTTGGTACATGTATTTCGGGTTGCGCGTGAAGTTTCACGCGCGATAGGCCTTGGGCGAGTGGGGAACGTGTATTGCGGGGAATTTCACACGCGATAGGCCTTGGTTGAGAGGGGTACGTGTATTTGGGTGGTACGCGTGGAGTTTCACATGCAATAGGCCTTGGGCGAGCGGGGTATGTGTATTTGGTGAGTACGCGGGAAGTTTCACACACGATAGGCATTGGGAGAGTGGGGAACAAGTATTACGGGGTTACACGGGGAGTTTCACACGCTATAGGCCTTGGGGTAGCGGGGTACGTGTATTTGGGGGGTATGCCGGAAGTTTCACATGCGATAGTCCTGGCGAGAGCAGGGTATGTGTATTTCGGTGGTGCACGTGAAGTTTCACACGCAATAGGACTTGGGCGAGCGGGGTACGTGTATTTCGGCAGTGCACGTGAAGTTTCACAAGCGATAGGCCTTAGGTGAGCGGGGAATGTGTATCGCAGGGGTACGCGGGGAGGTTCACACGTGATAGGCCTTGGGCGAGCGGGTTACATGTATTTTGGGGGTGCGTGTGAAGTTTCACACGCGATAGGCCTTGGACGAGCGGGGAACAAGTATTACGGGGTTACACGGGGAGTTTCACACGCTATAGGCCTTGGGTGAGCGGGGTACGTGTATTTGGGGGGTATGCCGGAAGTTTCACATGCGATAGTCCTGGCGAGAGCAGGGTATGTGTATTTCGGTGGTGCACGTGAAGTTTCACACGCAATAGGACTTGGGCGAGCGGGGTACGTGTATTTCGGCAGTGCACGTGAAGTTTCACAAGCGATAGGCCATGGGCGAGCGGGGATCATGTATTACTGGGGTGCACGTGGAGTTTCACATGCGATAATCCTTGGGCGAGTGGGGTATGTGTATTTGGGGGGTACGTCGAAAGTTTCACACGCGATAGTCCTGGTGAGAGCGTGGTACGTGTATTTCAGGGGTGCACATGAAGTTTCACACACGATAGGCCTTGGGCGAGTGGGGAACGTATATTACGGGGTACGCAGGTAGTTTCACGCATGATAGGTCTTGGGTGAGCGGGGTACGTGTATTTGGGTTTTATGCGTAGAGTTTCACACGCGGTAGGCCTTGGGCGAGAGGGGTATGTGTATTTGGGGGGTACGTGGGAAGTTTCACACGCGATAGGCCTTGGGCGAGCGGGGGAACGTGTATTACGGGGATACGCAGGTAGTTTCACACGCGATAGTCCTGGTGCGAGCTCGGTACATGTATTTTGGGGTTGCGCGTGAAGTTTCACACGCGATAGGCCTTGGGCGAGTGGGGAACATGTATTACGGGGGTACACGGGGAGTTTCACACGCGATAGGCCTTGGTTGAGAGGGATACGTGTATTTGAGTTGTACGCGTGGAGTTTCACATGCAATAGGCCTTGGGCGAGCGGGGTATGTGTACTTGGGGGGTACGCGGGAAGTTTCACACACGATAGGCAATGGGTGAGTGGGGTACATGTATTTCGGGGGTGCGTGTGAAGTTACACATGCGATAGGCCTTAGGCGAGCAGGGAATGTGCATCCCGGGGGTACGCGGGGAGGTTCACACGTGATAGGCCTTGGCCGAGCGGGGAACAAGTATTACAGGGTTACACGGGGAGTTTAACACGCTTTAGGCCTTCGGTGAGCGGGGTACGTGTATTTGGGGGTATGCGGGAAGTTTCACATGCAATAGTCCTGGCGAGAGCGGGGTATGTGTATTTCGGCGGTGCACGTGAAGTTACACACGCGATAGGCCTTAGGCGAGCAGGGAATGTGTATTTCGGGGGTGCGTGTGAAGTTTCACACGCGATAGGCCTTGGACGAGCGGGGAACAAGTATTACGGGGTTACACGGGGAGTTTCACACGCTTTAGGCCTTAGGTGAGCGGGGTACGTGTATTTGGGGGTATGCGGGAAGTTTCACATGCAATAGTCCTGGCGAGAGCGGGGTATGTGTATTTCAGCGGTGCACGTGAAGTTTCACACGCGATAGGCCTTGGGCGAGCGGGGTCCGTGTATTTCGACAGTGCACGTGAAGTTTCACAAGCGATAGGCCTTGGCCGAGCGGGGATCGTGTATTACGGGGGTGCACGTGGAGTTTCACATGCGATAGGCCTTGGGCAAGTGGGGTATGTGTATTTGGGGGGTACGTCGGAAGTTTCACATGCGATAGTCCTGGTGAGAGCGCGGTACGTGTATTTCAGGGGTGCGCATGAAGTTTCATACGTGATAGGCCTCGGGCGAGCGGGGAACGTGTATTTCGGGGGTGCACGTGAAGTTTTACAAGCGATAGGCCTTGGGCGAGCAGGGTATGTGTATTTCGGGGGTGCACATGAAGTTTCACACGCGATAGGCCTTGGGCAAGCGGGGAATGTGTATTATGGGGGTACGCAGGGAGTTTCACACGCGATAGGCTTTGGTGAGCGGGGTACGTATGTTTGGGGGTACACATGGAGCTTCACACGCGATAGTCCTGGTGCGAGCTCGGTACATGTATTTTGGGGTTGCGTGTGAAGTTTTACATGCGATAGGCCTTGGGCGAGTGGGGAACGTGTATTACGGGGGTACGCGGGGAGTTTCACACGCGATAGGCCTTGGTTGAGAGGGGTACGTGTATTTGGGTGGTACGCGTGGAGTTTCACATGCAATCGGCCTTGGGCGAGCGGGGTATGTGTATTTGTGGGGTACGCGGGAAGTTTCACACACTATAGGCATTGCGTGAGTGGGTACGTGTATTTCGGGGGTGCGCGTGAAGTTACACAAGCGAGAGGCCTTAGGCGAGCGGGGAATGTGTATCCCGGGGTACGCGGGGAGGTTCACACGTGATAGGCCTTGGGCGAGCGGGGTACATGTATTTCGGGGGTGCGTGTGAAGTTTCACACGCGATAGGCCTTGGACGAACGGGGAACAAGTATTACGGGGTTACACAAACACGCTATAGGCCTTGGGTGAGCGGGGTACGTGTATTTGGGGGGTATCCGGGAAGTTTCACATGCGATAGTCCTGGCGAGAGTGGGGGATGTGTATTTCGGCGGTGCACGTGAAGTTTCACAAGCGATAGGCCTTGGGCGAGCGGGGATCGTGTATTACGGGGGTGCACGTGGAGTTTCATACGCGATAGGCCTTGGGCGAGCGGGGTATGTGTATTTGGTGGGTACGCGGGAAGTTTCACACGCGATAGTCCTGACGAGAGTGGGGTACGTGTATTTCGGGGGTGCACGTGAAGTTTTACATGCGATAGGCCTTGGGCAAGCGGGGAATGTGTATTACGGGGGTACGTGGGGAGTTTCACACGCGATAGGCTTTGGTGAGCGGGGCACGTATGTTTGGGGGTACACATGGAGTTTCACATGCGATAGGCCTTGGGTGTGCGAGGTACGTGTATTTGGGGGGTACGCGGGAAGTTTCACATGCGATAGTCCTGGTGATAGCTCGGTACATGTATTTCGGGGGTACGCGTGAAGTTTCACATGCGATAGGCCTTGGGCAAGTGGGGAATGTGCATTACGTGGGTACGTGGGGAGTTTCACACGCGATAGGCCTTGGGAGAGCGGGGTACGTGTATTTGGGCGGTACGCGTGAGAGTTTCACACGCGATAGGCCTTTGGCGAGCAGGGTATGTGTATTTGGGAGGTACTCGGGAAGTTTCACACGCGATAGGTCTTGGGCGAGCAGGGTGCATGTATTTCGGGGGTGCGCGTGAAGTTACACACGCGATAGGCCTTGGGCGAGCGGGGAACGTGTATTACAGGGGTATGCAGGGAGTTAAACGCGCGATAGGCCTTGGGCGAGCGGGGTACGTGTATTTCGGGGGTGCGCGTGAAGTTTCACACGCAATAGGCCTTGGGCAAGCGGGGAACAAGTATTACGGGGGTACGCAGGGAGTTTCACACGCTATAGGCCTTGGGTGAGCGGGGTATGTGTATTTGGGGGGTACGCATGGAGTTTCACACGCGATAGGCCTTGGGCGAGCCGGGTATGTGTATTTGGGGGGTACGCAGGAAGTTTCACACGCGATAGTCCTGGTGAGAGCGGGGTATGTGTATTTCGGCGGTGCGCGTGAAGTTTCACACGCAATAGGCCTTGGGCGAGTGGGGAACATGTATTACGGGGGTACGCAGGGAGTTTCACATGCGATAGGCCTTGGGTGAGTGGGGTACGTGTATTTGGGGGTATGCGTGGAGTTTCACACGCGATAGTCCTTGGGCGAGCGGGGTATATGTATTTGGGGGGTACGTGGGAAGTTTCACACGCGATAGTCCTGGCGAGAGTGGGGTACGTGTATTTCGGGGGTGCGTGTGAAGTTTCACACACAATAGGCCTTGGGTGAGCGGGGTACGTGTATTTCGGTGGTGCGCATGAAGTTTCACATGCGATAGGCCTTGGGCGAGTGGGGTATGTGTATTTCAGGGGTCCGTGTGGAGTTACACACGCGGTAGGGCTTGGGCGAGCGGGGAACGTGTATTACGGGGTACGCGGGGAGTTTCACACAGGGTAGGCCTTGGGCGAGTGGGGTACATGTATTTCGGGGGTACGCGTGAAGTTTCACAAGCGATAGGCCTTGGGTGATTGGGGTACGTGTATTTTGGGTGTGCGTGTGAAGTTTCACACGCGATATGCCTTGGGTGAGCGGGGAACGTGTATTACGGGTGTACGCAGGGAGTTTCACATGCAATAGGCCTTGGGTGAGCGGGTACATGTATTTCGGGGGGTACGCATGGAGTTTCACACGCGATAGGCCTTAGGGTTAGCGGGGTATGTGTATTTGGGGGGTACGCGGGAAGTTTCACACGCGATAGTCCTGGCGAGAGTGGGGTACATGTATTTGGGGGGTGCACGTGAAGTTTCACACGCAATAGGCCTTGGGTGAGCGGGGTACGTGTATTTTGGGGGTGCACGTGAAGTTTCACAAGTGATAGGCCTTGGGTGTGCGGGGAACGTGTATTACGGGGGTACGCGTGGAGTTTCACATGTGATAGGCCATGGGTGAGCGGGGTATGTGTATTTGGGTGGTACGCGTGGAGTTTCACACACGATAGTCCATGGGCGAGCGGGGTACGTGTATTTCGGGGGTACGCGTGAAGTTTCACATGCGATAGGACTTGGGTGAGCGGGGTACGTGTATTTCGGGGGTGCGCGTGAAGTTGCACACACGATAGGCCTTGGTCGAGAGGGGAACGTGTATTACGGAGGTACTCGGTGAGTTTCACTCACAATATGCCTTGGGCGAGTGGGATACGTCTATTTCGGGGGTGCGCGTGAAGTTTCACACACGACAGGCCTTTAGCGAGCGGGGAACGTATATTACGGGACTATGCGTGGAGTTTCACATGTGATAGGCATTGGGTGAGCGGGGTATGTCTATTTGGGGGGTACTCGGGAAGTTTCACACGCGATAGGCCTTGGGCGAGCAGGGTACATGTATTTCGGGGGTGCGCGTGAAGTTACACACGCGATAGGCCTTGGGCGAGCGGGGAACGTGTATTACAGGTGTATGTGGGGAGTTCACGCGCGATAGGCCTTGGGCGAGCGGGGTACGTGTATTTCGGGGGTGCGCGTGAAGTTTCACACGCAATAGGCCTTGGGCGAGCGGGGAACAAGTATTACGGGGGTACGCAGGGAGTTTCACACGCTATAGGCCTTGGGTGAGCGGGGTATGTGTATTTGGGGGGTACGCATGGAGTTTCACATGCGATAGGCCTTGGGCGAGCCGGGTATGTGTATTTGGGGGGTACGCAGGAAGTTTCACATGCGATAGTCCTGGTGAGAGCGGGGTATGTGTATTTCGGCGGTGCGCGTGAAGTTTCACACGCAATAGGCCTTGGGCGAGTGGGGAACATGTATTACGGGGGTACGCGGGGAGTTTCACATGCGATAGGCCTTGGGTGAGTGGGGTACGTGTATTTGGGGGTATCCGTGGAGTTTCACACGCGATAGTCCTTGGGCGAGCGGGGTATGTGTATTTGGGGGGTACGCATGGAGTTTCACACGCGATAGGCCTTGGGCCAGCCGGGTATGTGTATTTGGGGGGTACGCAGGAAGTTTCACACGCGATAGTCCTGGTGAGAGCGGGGTATGTGTATTTCGGCGGTGCGCGTGAAGTTTCACACGCAATAGGCCTTGGGCGAGTGGGGAACATGTATTGCGGGGGTACGCAGGGAGTTTCACATGCGATAGGCCTTGGGTGAGTGGGGTACGTGTATTTGGGGGTATGCGTGGAGTTTCACACGCGATAGTCCTTGGGCGAGCGGGGTATATTTATTTGGGGGGTACGTGGGAAGTTTCACACGCGATAGTCCTGGCGAGAGTGGGGTACGTGTATTTCGGGGGTGCGCGTGAAGTTTCACACACAATAGGCCTTGGGTGAGCAGGGTACGTGTATTTCGGTGGTGCGCATGAAGTTTCACATGCGATAGGCCTTGGGCGAGTGGGGTACGTGTATTTCGGGGGTCCGTGTGGAGTTACACACGCGGTAGGGCTTGGGCGAGCGGGGAACGTGTATTACGGGGTACGCGGGGAGTTTCACACAGGGTAGGCCTTGGGCGAGTGGGGTACATGTATTTCGGGGGTGCGCGTGAAGTTTCACAAGCGATAGGCCTTGGGCGAGTGGGGAACGTGTATTACGGGGGTACGCTGGGAGTTTCACAAGCGATAGGCCTTGGGTGAGCGGGGTATGTGTATTTGGGGGGTACGCGTGGAGTTTCACAGGCGATAGGCCTTGAACGAGCGGGGTACGTGTATTTGGGGGGGAAGGCAGGAAGTTTCACATGCGATCGTCCTGGCGAGAGTGGGGTACATGTATTTCGGGGATGCGCATGAAGCTTCACACGCAATAGGCCTTGGGTGATTGGGGTACGTGTATTTTGGGGGTGCGTGTGAAGTTTCTCACGCGATATGCCTTGGGTGAGCGGGGAACGTGTATTACGGGTGTACGCGGGGAGTTTCACATGCAATAGGCCTTGGGTGAGCGGGTACATGTATTTCGGGGGGTACGCATGGAGTTTCACACGCGATAGGCCTTAGGGTTAGCGGGGTATGTGTATTTGGGGGGTACGCGGGAAGTTTCACACGCGATAGTCCTGGCGAGAGTGGGGTACATGTATTTGGGGGGTGCAGGTGAAGTTTCACACGCAATAGGCCTTGGGTGAGCGGTGTACGTGTATTTTGGGGGTGCACGTGAAGTTTCACAAGTGATAGGCCTTGGGCGTGCGGGGAACGTGTATTACGGGGGTACGCGTGGAGTTTCACACGTGATAGGCCATGGGTGAGCGGGGTATGTGTATTTGGGTGGTACGCGTGGAGTTTCACACACAATAGTCCATAGGCGAGCGGGGTACATGTATTTAGGGGGTGCGCGTGAAGTTTCACATGCGATAGGACTTGGGTGAGCGGGGTATGTGTATTTCGGGGGTGCGCGTGAAGTTGCACACACGATAGGCCTTGGTCGAGAGGGGAACGTGTATTACGGAGGTACTCTGTGAGTTTCACTCACAATATGCCTTGGGCGAGTGGGATACGTCTATTTCGGGGGTGCGCGTGAAGTTTCACACATGATAGGCCTTTAGCGAGCGGGGAACGTATATTACGGGACTATGCGTGGAGTTTCACATGCGATAGGCCTTGGGTGAGCGGGGTACGTCTATTTGGGGGGTACTCGGGAAGTTTCACACGCGATAGGCCTTGGGCGAGCAGGGTACATTTATTTCGGGGGTGCGCGTGAAGTTACACACGCGATAGGCCTTGGGCGAGCGGGGAACGTGTATTACAGGGGTATGCGGGGAGTTTCACGCGCGATAGGCCTTGGGCGAGCGGGGTACGTGTATTTCGGGGGTGCGCGTGAAGTTTCACACGCAATAGGCCTTGGGTGAGCGGGGAACGTGTATTACGGGTGTACGCGGGGAGTTTCACATGCAATAGGCCTTGGGTGAGCGGGTACATGTATTTCGGGGGGTACGCATGGAGTTTCACACGCGATAGGCCTTAGGGTTAGCGGGGTATGTGTATTTGGGGGGTACGCGGGAAGTTTCACACGCGATAGTCCTGGCGAGAGTGGGGTACATGTATTTGGGGGGTGCAGGTGAAGTTTCACACGCAATAGGCCTTGGGTGAGCGGGGTACGTGTATTTTGGGGGTGCACGTGAAGTTTCACAAGTGATAGGCCTTGGGCGTGCGGGGAACGTGTATTACGGGGGTACGCGTGGAGTTTCACACGTGATAGGCCATGGGTGAGCGGGGTATGTGTATTTGGGTGGTACGCGTGGAGTTTCACACACAATAGTCCATAGGCGAGCGGGGTACATGTATTTAGGGGGTGCGCGTGAAGTTTCACATGCGATAGGACTTGGGTGAGCGGGGTATGTGTATTTCGGGGGTGCGCGTGAAGTTGCACACACGATAGGCCTTGGTCGAGAGGGGAACGTGTATTACGGAGGTACTCTGTGAGTTTCACTCACAATATGCCTTGGGCGAGTGGGATACGTCTATTTCGGGGGTGCGCGTGAAGTTTCACACATGATAGGCCTTTAGCGAGCGGGGAACGTATATTACGGGACTATGCGTGGAGTTTCACATGCGATAGGCCTTGGGTGAGCGGGGTACGTCTATTTGGGGGGTACTCGGGAAGTTTCACACGCGATAGGCCTTGGGCGAGCAGGGTACATTTATTTCGGGGGTGCGCGTGAAGTTACACACGCGATAGGCCTTGGGCGAGCGGGGAACGTGTATTACAGGGGTATGCGGGGAGTTTCACGCGCGATAGGCCTTGGGCGAGCGGGGTACGTGTATTTCGGGGGTGCGCGTGAAGTTTCACACGCAATAGGCCTTGGGCGAGCGGGGAACAAGTATTACGGGGGTACGCAGGGAGTTTCACACGCTATAGGCCTTGGGTGAGCGGGGTATGTGTATTTGGGGGGTACGCATGGAGTTTCACACGCGATAGGCCTTGGGAGAGCTGGGTATGTGTATTTGGGGGGTACGCATGAAGTTTCACACGCGATAGTCCTGGTGAGAGCGGGGTATGTGTATTTCGGCGGTGCGCGTGAAGTTTCACACACAATAGGCCTTGGGCGAGTGGGGAACATGTATTACGGGGGTACGCAGGGAGTTTCACATGCGATAGGCCTTGGGTGAGTGGGGTACGTGTATTTGGGGGTATGCATGGAGTTTCACACGCGATAGTCCTTGGGCGAGCGGGGTATATGTATTTGGGGGGTGCGTGGGAAGTTTCACACGCGATAGTCCTGGCGAGAGTGGGGTACGTGTATTTCGGGGGTGCGCGTGAAGTTTCACACACAATAGGCCTTGGGTGAGCGGGGTACGTGTATTTCGGTGGTGCGCATGAAGTTTCACATGCGATAGGCCTTGGGCGAGTGGGGTACATGTATTTCGGGGGTGCGCGTGAAGTTTCACAAGCGATAGGCCTTGGGCGAGTGGGGAACGTGTATTACGGGGGTACGCTGGGAGATTCACAAGCGATAGGCCTTGGGTGAGTGGGGTATGTGTATTTGGGGGGGAAGGCAGGAAGTTTCACATGCGATTGTCCTGGCGAGAGTGGGGTACATGTATTTCGGGGATGCGCATGAAGCTTCACACGCAATAGGCCTTGGGTGATTGGGGTACGTGTATTTTGGGGGTGCGTGTGAAGTTTCACACGCGATATGCCTTGGGTGAGCGGGGAACATGTATTACGGGTGTACGCGGGGAGTTTCACATGCAATAGGCCTTGGGTGAGCGGGTACATGTATTTCGGGGGGTACGCATGGAGTTTCACACGCGATAGGCCTTAGGGTTAGCGGGGTATGTGTATTTGGGGGGTACGCGGGAAGTTTCACACGCGATAGTCCTGGCGAGAGTGGGGTACATGTATTTGGGGGGTGCACGTGAAGTTTCACACGCAATAGGCCTTGGGTGAGCGGGGTACGTGTATTTTGGGGGTGCACGTGAAGTTTCACAAGTGATAGGCCTTGGGCGTGCGGGGAACGTGTATTACGGGGGTACGCGTGGAGTTTCACACGTGATAGGCCATGGGTGAGCGGGGTATGTGTATTTGGGTGGTACGCGTGGAGTTTCACACACGATAGTCCATGGGCGAGCGGGGTACGTGTATTTCGGGGGTGCGCGTGAAGTTTCACATGCGATAGGACTTGGGTGAGCGGGGTACGTGTATTTCGGGGGTGCGCGTGAAGTTGCACACACAATAGGCCTTGGTCGAGAGGGGAACGTGTATTACGGAGGTACTCTGTGAGTTTCACTCACAATATGCCTTGGGCGAGTGGGATACGTCTATTTCGGGGGTGCGCGTGAAGTTTCACACACGATAGGCCTTTAGCGAGCGGGGAACGTATATTACGGGACTATGCGTGGAGTTTCACATGCGATAGGCCTTGGGTCAGCGGGGTACGTCTATTTGGGGGGTACGCGTGGAGTTTCACATGTGATAGGCCTTGGGCGAGCAGCGTACGTGTATTTGGGGGTACGCGTGAAGTTTCACATGCGATAGTCCTGGCGAGAGTGGGGTATGTGTATTGCGGGGGTGCGTGTGAATTTTCAGACGCGATAGGCCTTGGGCAAGCAGGGTACATGTATCTCGGGGGTGCGCGTGAAGTTACAGAGGCGATAGGCCTTGGGCGAGTGGGGATCGTGTATTACAGTGGTACGCGGGGAGTTTCACACGCTATAGGCCTTGGGTGAGCGGGGTATGTGTATTTGGGGGTTACGCATGGAGTTTCACACGCGATAGGCCTTGGGCGAGCCGGGTACGTGTATTTGGGGGGTACGCAGGAAGTTTCACATGCGATAGTCCTGGCGAGAGCAGGGTATGTGTATTTCGGCGGTGCGCGTGAAGTTTCACACGCAATAGGTCTTGGGCGAGTGGAGAACATGTATTAAGGGGTACGCGGGGAGTTTCACCTGCGATAGGCCTTGGGTGAGCGGGGTATGTGTGTTTGGGGGTATGCAGGAAGTTTCACACGCGATAGTCCTGGCGAGAGCGGGGTATTTTATTTCAGGGGTGCGCGCGAAGTTTCACACACGATAGGCCTTGGGCGAGCGGCGTACGTGTATTTCGGGGGTGCACGTGGAGTTACACACGCGGTAGGGCTTGGGTGAGCGGGGAACGTGTATTACGGGGGTACGCATGAAGTTTCACACACGATAGGCTTTGGGCGAGTGGGGTACATGTATTTCGGGGGTGCGCATGAAGTTTCACAAGCGATAGGCCTTGGGCGAGCGGGGTATGTGTATTTGGGGGATAGGCAGGAACTTTCACATGCGATAGTCCTGGCGAGAGTGGGGTACATGTATTTCGGGGGTGCACGTGAAGCTTCACATGCAATAGGCCTTGGGCAATCGGGGTACGTGTATTTTGGGGGTGCGTGTGAAGTTTCACACGCGATAGGCCTTGGGTGAGCGGGGAACGTGTATTACGGGTGTACGCGGGGAGTTTCACATGCGATAGGCCTTGGGTGAGCAGGTACGTCTATTTCGGGGGGTACGCGTGGAGTTTCACACACGATAGGCCTTAGGGTTAGCGGGGTATGTGTATTTGGGGGCTACGCGGGAAGTTTCACACGCGATAGTCCTATTGAGAGTGGGGTACTTGTATTTCGGGGGTGCATGTGAAGTTTCACACGCAATAGGACTTGGGTGAGCCGGGTACATGTATTTTGGGGGTGCACGTGAAATTTCACAAGCGATAGGCCTTGGGTGTGCGGGGAACGTGTATTACGGGGGTACGCGTGGAGTTTCACACGTGATAGACCTTGGGTGAATGGGGTACGTGTATTTGGGGGGTACACGTGGAGTTTCACACGCGATAGACCTTGGGCGAGCGGGGTACGTGTATTTGGGGGGTACGCAGGAAGTTTCACACGTGATCGTCCTGGTGAGAGCATGGTTCGTGTATTTCAGGGGTGCGCGTGAAGTTTCACATGCGATAGGCCTTGGGCGAGCGGGGAACGTGTATTACGGGGGTACGCGGGGAGTTTCACACGCGATAGGCCTTGGGTGAGCGGGGTAGGTGTATTTGGGTGGTACGCGTGGAGTTTCACACACGATAGGCCATGGGTGAGCGGGGTATGTATATTTCTGGGGTGCGCGTGAAGTTTCACACACGATAGGACTTGGGTGAGCGGGGTATGTGTATTTCGGGGGTGCGCGTGAAGTTACACACACGATTGGCCTTGAGCGAGAGGGGAACGTGTATTACGGGGGTACTCGGGGAGTTTCACACACAATATGCCTTGGGCGAGTGGGATAGGTCTATTTCGGGGGGTGCGTGTGAAGTTTAACACACGATAGGCCTTGGGCGAGTGGGGAACTTATATTACGGGGCTATGCGTGGAGTTTCACATGCGATAGGCCTGGGGTGAGCGAGGTACGTGTATTTGGGGGGTACGCATGGAGTTTCACACGTGATAGGCCTTGGGCGAGCAGGGTACGTGTATTTGGGGGTATGCGTGAAGTTTCACATGCGATAGTCCTGGCGAGAGTGGGGTACGTGTATTGCGGGGGTGCGCGTGAAGTTTCACACACGATAGGCTTTGGGCGAGTGGGGTACATGTATTTCGGGGGTGCGCATGAAGTTTCACAAGCGATAGGCCTTGGGCGAGCGGGGTATGTGTATTTGGGGGATAGGCAGGAAGTTTCACATGCGATAGTCCTGGCGAGAGTGGGGTACATGTATTTCGGGGGTGCGCGTGAAGCTTCCCATGCAATAGGCCTTGGGCAATCGGGGTACGTGTATTTTGGGGGTGCGTGTGAAGTTTCACACGCGATAGGCCTTGGGTGAGCGGGGAACGTGTATTTCGGGGGGTACGCGGGGAGTTTCACATGCGAAAGGCCTTAGGGTTAGCGGGGTATGTGTATTTGGGGGCTATGCGGGAAGTTTCACACGCGATAGTCCTATTGAGAGTGGGGTTCATGTATTTCGGGGGTGCATGTGAAGTTTCACACGCAATAGGACTTGGGTGAGCCGGGTACATGTATTTTGGGGGTGCACGTGAAATTTCACAAGCGATAGGCCCTGGGCGTACGGGGGTACGCGTGGAGTTTCACATGTGATAGGCCTTGGGCGAGCCGGGTATGTGTATTTGGGGGGTACGCGGGAAGTTTCACATGCGATAGTCCTGGTGAGAGCGGGGTATGTGTATTTCAGCGGTGCGCGTGAAGTTTCACACGCAATAGGCCTTGGGCGAGTGGGGAACATGTATTACGGGGGTACGCAGGAAGTTTCACATGCGATAGGCCTTGGGTGAGTGGGGTACGTGTTTTTGGGGGTATGCGTGGAGTTTCACACGCGATAGTCCTTGGGCGAGCGGGGTATATGTATTTGGGGGGTGCGTGGGAAGTTTCACACGCGATAGTCCTGGCGAGAGTGGGGTACGTGTATTTCGGGGGTGCGCGTGAAGTTTCACACACAATAGGCCTTGGGTGAGCGGGGTACGTGTATTTCGGTGGTGCGCATGAAGTTTCACATGCGATAGGCCTTGGGCGAGTGGGGTACGTGTATTTCGGGGGTCTGTGTGGAGTTACACACGCGGTAGGGCTTGGGCGAGCGGGGAACGTGTATTACGGGGTACGCGGGGAGTTTCACACAGGGTAGGCCTTGGGCGAGTGGGGTACATGTATTTCGGGGGTGCGCGTGAAGTTTCACAAGCGATAGGCCTTGGGCGAGTGGGGAACGTGTATTACGAGGGTACGCTGGGAGTTTCACAAGCGATAGGCCTTGGGTGAGCGGGGTATGTGTATTTGGGGGGTACGCGTGGAGTTTCACAGGCGATTGGCCTTGAACGAGCGGGGTACGTGTATTTGGGGGGGAAGGCAGGAAGTTTCACATGCGATCGTCCTGGCGAGAGTGGGGTACATGTATTTCGGGGATGCGCATGAAGCTTCACACGCAATAGGCCTTGGGTGATTGGGGTACGTGTATTTTGGGGGTGCGTGTGAAGTTTCACACGCGATATGCCTTGGGTGAGCGGGGAACATGTATTACGGGTGTACGCGGGGAGTTTCACATGCAATAGGCCTTGGGTGAGCGGGTACATGTATTTCGGGGGGTACGCATGGAGTTTCACACGGGATAAGCCTTAGGGTTAGCGGGGTATGTGTATTTGGGGGGTACGCGGGAAGTTTCACACGCGATAGTCCTGGCGAGAGTGGGGTACATGTATTTGGGGGGTGCACGTGAAGTTTCACACGCAATAGGCCTTGGGTGAGCGGGGTACGTGTATTTTGGGGGTGCACGTGAAGTTTCACAAGTGATAGGCCTTGGGCGTGCGGGGAACGTGTATTACGGGGGTACGCGTGGAGTTTCACACGTGATAGGCCATGGGTGAGCGGGGTATGTGTATTTGGGTGGTACGCGTGGAGTTTCACACGCTTTAGGCCTTGGGTGAGCGGGGAACGTGTATTACGGGGGTACGCGTGGAGTTTCACACGTGATAGGCCATGGGTGAGCGGGGTATGTGTATTTGGGTGGTACGCGTGGAGTTTCACACACGATACTCCATGGGCGAGCGGGGTAGGTGTATTTCGGGGGTGCGCGTGAAGTTTCACAAGGCATAGGACTTGGGTGAGCGGGGTACGTGTATTTCGGGGGTGCGCGTGAAGTTGCACACACGATAGGCCTTGGTCGAGAGGGGAACGTGTATTACGGAGGTACTCGGTGAGTTTCACTCACAATATGCCTTGGGCGAGTGG
Source organism: Ambystoma mexicanum (assembly GCF_040938575.1). Lineage (NCBI taxonomy): Eukaryota > Metazoa > Chordata > Amphibia > Caudata > Ambystomatidae > Ambystoma > Ambystoma mexicanum. The sequence goes on from NC_090921.1 coordinate 1,089,203,501, forward strand.
GATACGTCTATTTCGGGGGTGCGCGTGAAGTTTCACACACGATAGGCCTTTAGCGAGCGGGGAACGTATATTACGGGACTATGCGTGGAGTTTCACATGCGATAGGCCTTGGGTGAGCGGGGTACGTCTATTTGGGGGGTACGCGTGGAGTTTCACATGTGATAGGCCTTGGGCGAGCAGCGTACGTGTATTTGGGGGTACGCGTGAAGTTTCACATGCGATAGTCCTGGCGAGAGTGGGGTATGTGTATTGTGGGGGTGCGTGTGAATTTTCAGACGCGATAGGCCTTGGGCAAGCAGGGTACATGTATCTCGGGGGTGAGCGTGAAGTTACAGAGGCGATAGGCCTTGGGCGAGTGGGGAACGTGTATTACGGGGGTACGCGGGGAGTTTCACGCGCGATAGGCCTTGGGCGAGCGGGGTACGTGTATTTCGGGGGTGCGCGTGAAGTTTCACACGCGATAGGCCTTGGGCGAGAGGGGTATGTGTATTTGGGGGGTACGTGGGAAGTTTCACACGCGATAGGCCTTGGGCGAGTGGGGAACGTATATTACGGGGGTACGCGGGGAGTTTCACACGCGATAGGCCTTGGTTGAGAGGGGTACGTGTATTTGGGTGGTACGCGTGGAGTTTCACATGCAATAGGCCTTGGGCGAGCGGGGTATGTGTATTTGGTGGGTACGCGGGAAGTTTCACACACGATAGGCATTGGGAGAGTGGGGTACGTGTATTTCGGGGGTGTGTGTGAAGTTACACACGCGATAAGCCTTAGGCGAGCGGGGAATGTGTATCCCAGGGGTACGCGGGGAGGTTCACACGTGATAGGCCTTGGACGAGCGGGGAACAAGTATTACGGGGTTACACGGGGAGTTTCACACGCTATAGGCCTTGGGTGAGCGGGGTACGTGTATTTGGGGGGTATGCCGGAAGTTTCACATGCGATAGTCCTGGCGAGAGCGGGGTATGTGTATTTCAGTGGTGCACGTGAAGTTTCACACGCAATAGGACTTGGGCGAGCGGGGTACGTGTATTTCGGCAGTGCACGTGAAGTTTCACATGCGATAGGCCTTGGGTGAGCGGGGTAAGTGTATTTGGGGGGTACGCAGGAAGTTTCACACGCGATAGTCCTGGTGAGAGCTCGGTACATGGATTTCGGGGGTGCGCGTGAAGTTTCACATGCGATAGGCCTTGGGCGAGCGGGGAATGTGTATTACGTGGGTACGTGGGGAGTTTCACACGCGATAGGCCTTGGGAGAGCGGGGTACGTGTATTTGGGCGATACGCGTGAGAGTTTCACACGCGATAGGCCTTTGGCGAGCAGGGTATGTGTATTTGGGGGGTACTCGGGAAGCTTGACACGCGATAGGCCTTGGGCGAGCAGGGTACATGTATTTCGGGGGTGCGCGTTAAGTTACACACGCGATAGGCCTTGGGCGAGCGGGGAACGTGTATTACAGAGGTATGCGGGGAGTTTCACGCGCGATAGGCCTTGGGCGAGCGGGGTACGTGTATTTCGGGGGTGCACGTGAAGTTTCACACGCGATAGGCCTTGGGCGAGCGGGGAACAAGTATTACGGGGTAACGCAGGGAGTTTCACATGCTATAGGCCTTGGGCGAGAGGGGTATGTGTATTTGGGGGGTACGTGGGAAGTTTCACACGCGATAGGCCTTGGGCGAGCGGGTGAACGTGTATTACGGCGGTACGCAGGGAGTTTCACATGCGATAGTCCTGGTGCGAGCTCGGTACATGTATTTCGGGTTGCGCGTGAATTTTCACGCGCGATAGGCCTTGGGCGAGTGGGGAACGTGTATTGCTGGGAATTTCACACGCGATAGGCCTTGGTTGAGAGGGGTACGTGTATTTGGGTGGTACGCGTAGAGTTTCACATGCAATAGGCCTTGGGCGAGCGGGGTATGTGTATTTGGTGGGTACGCGGGAAGTTTCACACACGATAGGCATTGGGAGAGTGGGGTACGTGTATTTCGGGGGTGTGTGTGAAGTTACACACGCGATAAGCCTTAGGCGAGCGGGGAATGTGTATCCCAGGGGTACGCGGGGAGGTTCACACGTGATAGGCCTTGGACGAGCGGGGAACAAGTATTACGGGGTTACACGGGGAGTTTCACACGCTATAGGCCTTGGGTGAGCGGGGTACGTGTATTTGGGGGGTATGCCAGAAGTTTCACATGCGATAGTCCTGGCGAGAGCGGGGTATGTGTATTTCGGTGGTGCACGTGAAGTTTCACACGCAATAGGACTTGGGCGAGCGGGGTACGTGTATTTCGGCAGTGCACGTGAAGTTTCACATGCGATAGGCCTTGGGTGAGCGGGGTAAGTGTATTTGGGGGGTACGCAGGAAGTTTCACACGCGATAGTCCTGGTGAGAGCTCGGTACATGGATTTCGGGGGTGCGCGTGAAGTTTCACATGCGATAGGCCTTGGGCGAGCGGGGAATGTGTATTACGTGGGTACGTGGGGAGTTTCACACGCGATAGGCCTTGGGAGAGCGGGGTACGTGTATTTGGGCGATACGCGTGAGAGTTTCACACGCGATAGGCCTTTGGCGAGCAGGGTATGTGTATTTGGGGGGTACTCGGGAAGCTTCACATGCGATAGGCCTTGGGCGAGCAGGGTACATGTATTTCGGGGGTGCGCGTTAAGTTACACACGCGATAGGCCTTGGGCGAGCGGGGAACGTGTATTACAGGGGTATGCGGGGAGTTTCACGCGCGATAGGCCTTGGGCGAGCGGGGTACGTGTATTTCGGGGGTGCACGTGAAGTTTCACACGCGATAGGCCTTGGGCGAGCGGGGAACAAGTATTACGGGGTAACGCAGGGAGTTTCACATGCTATAGGCCTTGGGCGAGAGGGGTATGTGTATTTGGGGGGTACGTGGGAAGTTTCACACGCGATAGGCCTTGGGCGAGCGGGTGAACGTGTATTACGGCGGTACGCAGGGAGTTTCACATGCGATAGTCCTGGTGCGAGCTCGGTACATGTATTTCGGGTTGCGCGTGAATTTTCACGCGCGATAGGCCTTGGGCGAGTGGGGAACGTGTATTGCTGGGAATTTCACACGCGATAGGCCTTGGTTGAGAGGGGTACGTGTATTTGGGTGGTACGCGTGGAGTTTCACATGCAATAGGCCTTGGGCGAGCGGGGTATGTGTATTTGGTGGGTACGCGGGAAGTTTCACACACGATAGGCATTGGGAGAGTGGGGTACGTGTATTTCGGGGGTGCGCGTGAAGTTTCACATGCGATAGGCCTTGGGCGACCGGGGAATGAGTATTTCGGCGGTGCGCGTGAAGTTTCACACGCAATAGGCCTTGGGCGAGTGGGGAGCATGTATTACGGGGGTATGCGGGGAGTTTCATATGCGATAGGCCTTGGGTGAGTGGGGTACGTGTATTTGGGGGGAATGCGTGGAGTTTCACACGCGATAGTCCTTGGGCGAGCGGGGTATGTGTATTTGGGGGGTACGTGGGAAGTTTCACACGCGATAGTCCTGGCGAGAGTGGGGTACGTGTATTTCGGGGGTGCGCGTGAAGTTTCACACACAATAGGCCTTGGGTGAGCAGGGTACGTGTATTTCGGTGGTGCACATGAAGTTTCACATGCGATAGGCCTTGGGCGAGCGGGGTACTTGTATTTCGGGGGTGCATGTGGAGTTACACACGCTGTAGGGCTTGGGCGAGCGGGGAACGTGTATTACGGGGGTACGCGGGGAGTTTCACACACGATAGGCCTTGGGCGAGTGGGGTACATGTATTTCGGGGGAGCGCGTGAAGTTTCACAAGCGATAGGCCTTGGGCGAGTGGGGAACGTGTATTACGGGGGTACGCTGGGAGTTTCACATGCAATAGGCCTTGGGTGAGCGGGGTATGTGTATTTGGGGGGTATCCGTGGAGTTTCAAAGGCGATAGGCCTTGAACAAGCGGGGTACGTGTATTTGGGGGGAAGGCGGGAAGTTTCACATGCGATAGTCCTGGCGAGAGTGGGGTACATGCATTTCGGGGGTGCGCATGAAGTTTCACACGCGATAGGCCTTGGGCGAGTGGGGAACATATATTACGGGGTACACAGGTAGTTTCACGCATGATAGGTCTTGGGTGAGCGGGGTACGTGTATTTGGGTTTTACGCATGGAGTTTCACACACGGTAGGCCGTGGGCGAGAGGGGTACGTGTATTTGGGGGGTACGTGGGAAGTTTCACACGCGATAGGCCTTGGGCGAGCGGGGGAACGTGTATTACGCGGGTACGAAGGGAGTTTCACACGCGATAGTCCTGGTGCGAGCTCGGTACATGTATTTTGGGGTTGCGCGTGAAGTTTCACACGCGATAGGCCTTGGGCGAGTGGGGAACGTGTATTACGGCGGTACGCGGGGAGTTTCACGTGCGATAGGACTTGGTTGAGAGGGGTATGTGTATTTGGGTGGTACGCGTGGAGTTTCACATGCAATAGGCCTTGGGCGAGCGGGGTATGTGTATTTGGGGGGTACGCGGGAAGTTTCACACACGATAGGCATTGGGTGAGTGGGGTACGTGTATTTCGGGGGTGCGCGTGAAGTTACACACGCGATAGGCCTTAGGCGAGCGGGGAATGTGTATCCCGGGGATACGCGGGGAGGTTCACACGTGATAGGCCTTGGGCGAGCGGGGTACATGTATTTCGGGGGTGCGTGTGAAGTTTCACACGCGATAGGCCTTGGACGAGCGGGGAACAAGTATTACGGGGTTACACGGGGAGTTTCACACGCTATAGGCCTTGGGTGAGCGGGGTACGTGTATTTGGGGGGTATGCGGGAAGTTTCACATGTGATAGTCCTGGCGAGAGCGGGGTATGTGTATTTCGGCGGTGCACGTGAAGTTTCACACGCGATAGGCCTTAGGCGAGCGGGGTACGTGTATTTCAGCAGTGCACGTGAAGTTTCACAAGCGATAGGCCTTGGGCGAGCGGGGATCGTGTATTACAGGGGTGCACGTGGAGTTTCACACGCGATAGGCCTTGGGTGAGTGGGGTATGTGTATTTGGGGGTACGTCGGAAGTTTCACATGCAATAGTCCTGGTGAGAGCGCGGTACGTGTATTTCAGGGTTGCGCATGAAGTTTCACACACGATAGGCCTTGGGTGAGCAGGGTATGTGTATTTGGGTGGCACGCGTGGAGTTTCACATGTGATAGGCCTTGGGCGAGCGGGGTATGTGTATTTGGTGGGTACGCGGGACGTTTCACACCCGATAGTCCTGATGAGAGTGGGGTACGTGTATTTCGGGGGTGCACGTGAAGTTTTACACACGATAGGACTTTGGCGATGGGGTATGTGTATTTCGGGGGTGCACATGAAGTTTCACAAGCGATAGGCCTTGGGCAAGGGGGGAATGTGTATTACGGGGGTACGTGGGGAGTTTCACACGCGATAGTACTGGTGAGAGCTCGGTACATGGATTTCAGGGGTGCGCATGAAGTTTCACATGCGATAGGCCTTGGGCGAGCGGGGAATGTGTATTACGTGGGTACGTGGGGAGTTTCACACGCGATAGGCCTTGGGAGAGCGGGGTACGTGTATTTGGGCGATACGTGTGAGAGTTTCACACGCGATAGGCCTTTGGCGAGCAGGGTATGTGTATTTGGGGGGTACTCGGGAAGTTTCACGCGCGATAGGCCTTGGGCAAGCAGGGTACATGTATTTCGGGGGTACGCGTTAAGTTACACACGCGATAGGCCTTGGGCGAGAGGGGAACGTGTATTACGGGGGTACGCGGGGAGTTTCACGCGCGATAGGCCTTGGGCGAGCGGGGTACGTGTATTACGGGGGTACGCGGGGAGTTTCACGCGCGATAGGCCTTGGGCGAGCGGGGTACGTGTATTTCGGGGGTGCGCGTGAAGTTTCACACGCGATAGGCCTTGGGCGAGAGGGGTATGTGTATTTGGGGGGTACGTGGGAAGTTTCAAACGCGATAGGCCTTGGGCGAGTGGGGAACGTATATTACGGGGGTACGCGGGGAGTTTCACACGCGATAGGCCTTGGTTGAGAGGGGTACGTGTATTTGGGTGGTACGCGTGGAGTTTCACATGCAATAGGCCTTGGGCGAGCGGGGTATGTGTATTTGGTGGGTACGCGGGAAGTATCACACACGATAGGCATTGGGAGAGTGGGGTACGTGTATTTCGGGGGTGTGCGTGAAGTTACACACACGATAAGCCTTAGGCGAGCGGGGAATGTGTATCCCAGGGGTACGCGGGGAGGTTCACACGTGATAGGCCTTGGACGAGCGGGGAACAAGTATTACGGGGTTACACGGGGAGTTTCACACGCTATAGGCCTTGGGTGAGCGGGGTACGTGTATTTGGGGGGTATGCCGGAAGTTTCACATGCGATAGTCCTGGCGAGAGCGGGGTATGTGTATTTCGGTGGTGCACGTGAAGTTTCACACGCAATAGGACTTGGGCGAGCGGGGTACGTGTATTTCGGCAGTGCACGTGAAGTTTCACATGCGATAGGCCTTGGGTGAGCGGGGTACGTGTATTTGGGGGGTACGCGGGAAGTTTCACACGCGATAGTCCTGGTGAGAGCTCGGTACATGGATTTCGGGGGTGCGCGTGAAGTTTCACATGCGATAGGCCTTGGGCGAGCGGGGAATGTGTATTACGTGGGTACGTGGGGAGTTTCACACGCGATAGGCCTTGGGAGAGCGGGGTACGTGTATTTGGGCGATACGCGTGAGAGTTTCACACGCGATAGGCCTTTGGCGAGCAGGGTATGTGTATTTGGGGGGTACTCGGGAAGTTTCACACGTGATAGACCTTGGGCGAGCAGGGTACATGTATTTCGGGGGTGCGCGTTAAGTTACACACGCGATAGGCCTTGGGCGAGCGGGGAACGTGTATTACAGGGGTATGCTGGGAGTTTCACGCGCGATAGGCCTTGGGCGAGCGGGGTACGTGTATTTCGGGGGTGCACGTGAAGTTTCACACGCGATAGGCCTTGGGCGAGCGGGGAACAAGTATTACGGGGTAACGCAGGGAGTTTCACATGCTATAGGCCTTGGGCGAGAGGGGTATGTGTATTTGGGGGGTACGTGGGAAGTTTCACACGCGATAGGCCTTGGGCGAGCGGGGGAACGTGTATTACGGCGGTACGCAGGGAGTTTCACATGCGATAGTCCTGGTGCGAGTTCGGTACATGTATTTCGGGTTGCGCGTGAATTTTCACGCGCGATAGGCCTTGGGCGAGTGGGGAACGTGTATTGCTGGGAATTTCACACGCGATAGGCCTTGGTTGAGAGGGGTACGTGTATTTGGGTGGTACGCGTGGAGTTTCACATGCAATAGGCATTGGGCGAGCGGGGTATGTGTATTTGGTGGGTACGCGGGAAGTTTCACACACGATAGGAATTGGGAGAGTGGGGTACGTGTATTTCGGGGGTGCGCGTGAAGTTTCACATGCGATAGGCCTTGGGCGACCGGGGAATGAGTATTACGTGGGTACGTGGGGAGTTTCACACGCGAAAGGCCTTGGGAGAGCGGGGTACGTGTATTTGGGCGGTACGCGTGAGAATTTCACACGCGATAGGCTTTTGGCGAGCAGGGTATGTGTATTTGGGAGGTACTCGGTAAGTTTCACACGCGATAGGCCTTGGGCGAGCAGGGTACATGTATTTCGGGGGTGCGCATGAAGTTACACACGCGATAGGCCTTGGGCGAGCGGGGAACGTGTATTACAGGGGTATGCGGGGAGTTTCACGCGCGATAGGCCTTGGGCGAGCGGGGTACGTGTATTTTGGGGGTGCGCGTGAAGTTTCACACACGTTAGGCCTTGGGTGAGCGGGGAACAAGTATTACGGGGGTACGCAGGGAGATTCACACGCGGTAGGCCTTGGGTGAGCCGGGTATGCGTATTTGGGGGGTACGCAGGAAGTTTCACATGCGATAGTCCTGGTGAGAGCGGGGTATGTGTATTTCGGCGGTGCGCGTGAAGTTTCACACGCAATAGGCCTTGGGCGAGTGGGGAGCATGTATTACGGGGGTATGCAGGGAGTTTCACATGCGATAGGCCTTGGGTGAGTGGGGTACGTGTATTTGGTGGGAATGCGTGGAGTTTCACACGCGATAGTCCTTGGGCGAGCGGGGTATGTGTATTTGGGGGGTACGTGGGAAGTTTCACACGCGATAGTCCTGGCGAGAGTGGGGTACGTGTATTTCGGGGGTGCGCGTGAAGTTTCACACACAATAGGCCTTGGGTGAGCAGGGTACGTGTATTTCGGTGGTGCACATGAAGTTTCACATGCGATAGGCCTTGGGCGAGCGGGGTACTTGTATTTCGGGGGTGCATGTGGAGTTACACACGCGGTAGGGCTTGGGCGAGCAGGGAACGTGTATTACGGGGGTACGCGGGGAGTTTCACACAAGATAGGCCTTGGGCGAGTAGGGTACATGTATTTCGGGGGAGCGTGTGAAGTTTCACAAGCGATAGGCCTTGGGCGAGTGGGGAACGTGTATTACGGGGTTACGCTGGGAGTTTCACATGCAATAGGCCTTGGGTGAGCGGGGTATGTGTATTTGGGGGGTATCCGTGGAGTTTCAAAGGCGATAGGCCTTGAACAAGCGGGGTACGTGTATTTGGGGGGAAGGCGGGAAGTTTCACATGCGATAGTCCTGGCGAGAGTGGGGTACATGCATTTCGGGGGTGCGCATGAAGTTTCACACGCGATAGGCCTTGGGCGAGTGGGGAACGTATATTACGGGGTACGCAGGTAGTTTCACGCATGATAGGTCTTGGGTGAGCGGGGTACGTGTATTTGGGTTTTACGCGTGGAGTTTCACACGCGGTAGGCCTTGGGCGAGAGGGGTACGTGTATTTGGGGGGTACGTGGGAAGTTTCACACGCGATAGGCCTTGGGCGAGCGGGGGAACGTGTATTACGCGGGTACGAAGGGAGTTTCACACGCGATAGTCCTGGTGCGAGCTCGGTACATGTATTTTGGGGTTGCGCGTGAAGTTTCACACGCGATAGGCCTTGGGCGAGTGGGGAACGTGTATTACGGCGGTACGCGCGGAGTTTCACACGCGATAGGCCTTGGTTGAGAGGGGTATGTGTATTTGGGTGGTACGCGTGGAGTTTCACATGCAATAGGCCTTGGGCGAGCGGGGTATGTGTATTTGGGGGGTACGCGGGAAGTTTCACACACGATAGGCATTGGGTGAGTGGGGTACATGTATTTCGGGGGTGCGCGTGAAGTTACACACGCGATAGGCCTTAGGCGAGCGGGGAATGTGTATCCCGGGGATACGCGGGGAGGTTCACACGTGATAGGCCTTGGGCGAGCGGGGTACATGTATTTCGGGGGTGCGTGTGAAGTTTCACACGCGATAGGCCTTGGACGAGCGGGGAATAAGTATTACGGGGTTACACGGGGAGTTTCACACGCTATAGGCCTTGGGTGAGCGGGGTACGTGTATTTGGGGGGTATGCGGGAAGTTTCACATGCGATAGTCCTGGCGAGAGCGGGGTATGTGTATTTCGGCGGTGCACGTGAAGTTTCACACGCGATAGGCCTTAGGCGAGCGGGGTACGTGTATTTCAGCAGTGCACGTGAAGTTTCACAAGCGATAGGCCTTGGGCGAGTGGGGAACGTATATTACGGGGTACGCAGTTATTTTCACGCATGATAGGTCTTGGGTGAGCGGGGTACGTGTATTTGGGTTTTACGTGTGGAGTTTCACACGCGGTAGGCCTTGGGCGAGAGGGGTATGTGTATTTGGGGGGTACGTGGGAAGTTTCACACGCGATAGGCCTTGGGCGAGCGGGGGAACGTGTATTACGCGGGTACGAAGGGAGTTTCACACGCGATAGTCCTGGTGCGAGCTCGGTACATGTATTTTGGGGTTGCGCGTGAAGTTTCACACGCGATAGGCCTTGGGCGAGTGGGGAACGTGTATTACGGGGTACGCAGGTAGTTTCACGCATGATAGGTCTTGGGTGAGCGGGGTACGTGTATTTGGGTTTTACGCGTGGAGTTTCACACGCGGTAGGCCTTGGGCGAGAGGGGTATGTGTATTTGGGGGGTACGTGGGAAGTTTCACACGCGATAGGCCTTGGGCGAGCGGGGGAACGTGTATTACGCGGGTACGAAGGGAGTTTCACACGCGATAGTCCTGGTGCGAGCTCGGTACATGTATTTTGGGGTTGCGCGTGAAGTTTCACACGCGATAGGCCTTGGGCGAGCGGGGAACGTGTATTACGGGGGTACGCGGGGAGTTTCACACGCGATAGGCCTTGGTTGAGAGGGGTACGTGTATTTGGGTGGTAAGCGTGGAGTTTCACATGCAATAGGCCTTGGGCGAGCGGGGTATGTGTATTTGGGGGGTACGCGAGAAGTTTCACACACGATAGGCATTGGGTGAGTGGGGTACGTGTATTTCGGGGGTGCGCGTGAAGTTACACACGCGATAGGCCTTAGGCGAACGGGTAATGTGTATCCCGGGGGTACGCGGGGAGGTTCACACATGATAGGCCTTGGGCGAGCGGGGTACATGTATTTCGGGGGTGCGTGTGAAGTTTCACACGCGATAGGCCTTGGACGAGCGGGGAACAAGTATTACGGGGTACACAGGGAGTTTCACACGCTATAGGCCTTGGGTGAGCGGGGTACGTGTATTTGGGGGGTATGCGGGAAGTTTCACATGCGATAGTCCTGGCGAGAGCGGGGTATGTGTATTTCGGCGGTGCACGTGAAGTTTCACACGCGATAGGCCTTAGGCGAGCGGGGTACGTGTATTTCAGCAGTGCACGTGAAGTTTCACAAGCGATAGGCCTTGGGCGAGCGGGGATCGTGTATTACAGGGGTGCACATGGAGTTTCACACGCGATAGGCCTTGGGTGAGTGGGGTATGTGTATTTGGGGGTACGTCGGAAGTTTCACATGCAATAGTCCTGGTGAGAGCGCGGTACGTGTATTTCAGGGGTGCGCATGAAGTTTCACACACGATAGGCCTTGGGTGAGCAGGGTATGTGTATTTGGGTGGCACGCGTGGAGTTTCACACGTGATAGGCCTTGGGCGAGCGGGGTATGTGTATTTGGTGGGTACGCGGGAAGTTTCACACCCGATAGTCCTGATGAGAGTGGGGTACGTGTATTTCGGGGGTGCACGTGAAGTTTTACACACGATAGGACTTTGGCGAGGGGGTATGTGTATTTCGGGGGTGCACATGAAGTTTCACAAGCGATAGGCCTTGGGCAAGGGGGGAATGTGTATTACGGGGGTACGTGGGTTGTTTCACACGCGATAGTACTGATGAGAGCTCGGTACATGGATTTCAGGGGTGCGCATGAAGTTTCACATGCGATAGGCCTTGGGCGAGCGGGGAATGTGTATTACGTGGGTACGTGGGGAGTTTCACACGCGATAGGCCTTGGGAGAGCGGGGTACGTTTATTTGGGCGATACGTGTGAGAGTTTCACACGCGATAGGCCTTTGGCGAGCAGGGTATGTGTATTTGGGGGGTACTCGGGAAGTTTCACACACGATAGGCCTTGGGCGAGCAGGGTACATGTATTTCGGGGGTGCGCGTTAAGTTACACACGCGATAGGCCTTGGGCGAGAGGGGTATGTGTATTTGGGGGGTACATGGGAAGTTTCACACGCGATAGGCCTTGGGCGAGTGGGGAACGTGTATTACGGGGGTACGCGGGGAGTTTCACGCGCGATAGGCCTTGGGCAAGCGGGGTACGTGTATTTCGGGGGTGCGCGTGAAGTTTCACACGCGATAGGCCTTGGGCGAGAGGGGTGTATTTGGGGGGTACGTGGGAAGTTTCACACGCGATAGGCCTTGGGCGAGTGGGGAACGTATATTACGGGGGTACGCGGGGAGTTTCACACGCGATAGGCCTTGGTTGAGAGGGGTACGTGTATTTGGGTGGTACGCGTGGAGTTTCACATGCAATAGGCCTTGGGCGAGCGGGGTATGTGTATTTGGTGGGTACGCGGGAAGTTTCACACACGATAGGCATTGGGAGAGTGGGGTACGTGTATTTCGGGGGTGTGCGTGAAGTTACACACGCGATAAGCCTTAGGCGAGCAGGGAATGTGTATCCCAGGGGGGCGCGGGGAGGTTCACACGTGATAGGCCTTGGACGAGCGGGGAACAAGTATTACGGGGTTACACGGGGAGTTTCACACGCTATAGGCCTTGGGTGAGCGGGGTACGTGTATTTGGGGGGTATGCCGGAAGTTTCACATGCGATAGTCCTGGTGAGAGCGGGGTATGTGTATTTCGGTGGTGCACGTGAAGTTTCACACGCAATAGGACTTGGGCGAGAGGGGTACGTGTATTTCGGCAGTGCACGTGAAGTTTCACATGCGATAGGCCTTGGGTGAGCGGGGTACGTGTATTTGGGGTGTACGCGGGAAGTTTCACACGCGATAGTCCTGGTGAGAGCTCGGTACATGGATTTCGGGGGTGCGAGTGAAGTTTCACATGCGATAGGCCTTGGGCGAGCGGGGAATGTGTATTACGTGGGTACGTGGGGAGTTTCACACGTGATAGGCCTTGGGAGAGCGGGGTACGTGTATTTGGGCGATACACGTGAGAGTTTCACACGCGATAGGCCTTTGGCGAGCAGGGTATGTGTATTTGGGGGGTACTCGGGAAGTTTCACACGCGATAGGCCTTGGGCGAGCAGGGTACATGTATTTCGGGGGTGCACGTTAAGTTACACACGCGATAGGCCTTGGGCGAGCGGGGAACGTGTATTACAGGGGTATGCGGGGAGTTTCACGCGCGATAGGCCTTGGGCGAGCGGGGTACGTGTATTTCGGGGGTGCACGTGAAGTTTCACACGCGATAGGCCTTGGGCGAGCGGGGAACAAGTATTACGGGGTAACGCAGGGAGTTTCACATGCTATAGGCCTTGGGCGAGAGGGGTATGTGTATTTGGGGGGTACGTGGGAAGTTTCACACGCGATAGGCCTTGGGCGAGCGGGGGAACGTGTATTACGGCGGTACGCAGGGAGTTTCACATGCGATAGTCCTGGTGCGAGCTCGGTACATGTATTTCGGGTTGCGCGTGAATTTTCACGCGCGATAGGCCTTGGGCGAGCGGGGAACGTGTATTACGGGGGTACGCGGGGAGTTTCACACGCGATAGGCCTTGGTTGAGAGGGGTACGTGTATTTGGGTGGTACGCGTGGAGTTTCACATGCAATAGGCCTTGGGCGAGCGGGGTATGTGTATTTGGGGGGTACGCGGGAATTTTCACACACGATAGGCATTGGGTGAGTGGGGTACGTGTATTTCGGGGGTGCGCGTGAAGTTACACACGCGATAGGCCTTAGGCGAACGGGTAATGTGTATCCCGGGGGTACGCGGGGAGGTTCACACGTGATAGGCCTTGGGCGAGCGGGGTACATGTATTTCGGGGGTGCGTGTGAAGTTTCACACGCGATAGGCCTTGGACGAGAGGGGAACAAGTATTACGGGGTACACGGGGAGTTTCACACGCTATAGGCCTTGGGTGAGCGGGGTACGTGTATTTGGGGGGTATGCGGGAAGTTTCACATGCGATAGTCCTGGCGAGAGCGGGGTATGTGTATTTCGGCGGTGCACGTGAAGTTTCACACGCGATAGGCCTTAGGCGAGCGGGGTACGTGTATTTCAGCAGTGCACGTGAAGTTTCACAAGCGATAGGCCTTGGGCGAGCGGGGATCGTGTATTACAGGGGTGCACATGGAGTTTCACACGCGATAGGCCTTGGGTGAGTGGGGTATGTGTATTTGGGGGTACGTCGGAAGTTTCACATGCAATAGTCCTGGTGAGAGCGCGGTAGGTGTATTTCAGGGGTGCGCATGAAGTTTCACACACGATAGGCCTTGGGTGAGCAGGGTATGTGTATTTGGGTGGCACGCGTGGAGTTTCACACGTGATAGGCCTTGGGCGAGCGGGGTATGTGTATTTGGTGGGTACGCGGGAAGTTTCACACCCGATAGTCCTGATGAGAGTGGGGTACGTGTATTTCGGGGGTGCACGTGAAGTTTTACACACGATAGGACTTTGGCGAGGGGGTATGTGTATTTCGGGGGTGCACATGAAGTTTCACAAGCGATAGGCCTTGGGCAAGGGGGGAATGTGTATTACGGGGGTACGTGGGTTGTTTCACACGCGATAGTACTGATGAGAGCTCGGTACATGGATTTCAGGGGTGCGCATGAAGTTTCACATGCGATAGGCCTTGGGCGAGCGGGGAATGTGTATTACGTGGGTACGTGGGGAGTTTCACACGCGATAGGCCTTGGGAGAGCGGGGTACGTTTATTTGGGCGATACGTGTGAGAGTTTCACACGCGATAGGCCTTTGGCGAGCAGGGTATGTGTATTTGGGGGGTACTCGGGAAGTTTCACACACGATAGGCCTTGGGCGAGCAGGGTACATGTATTTCGGGGGTGCGCGTTAAGTTACACACGCGATAGGCCTTGGGCGAGAGGGGTATGTGTATTTGGGGGGTACGTGGGAAGTTTCACACGCGATAGGCCTTGGGCGAGTGGGGAACGTGTATTACGGGGGTACGCGGGGAGTTTCACGCGCGATAGGCCTTGGGCGAGAGGGGTGTATTTGGGGGGTACGTGGGAAGTTTCACACGCGATAGGCCTTGGGCGAGTGGGGAACGTATATTACGGGGGTACGCGGGGAGTTTCACACGCGATAGGCCTTGGTTGAGAGGGGTACGTGTATTTGGGTGGTACGCGTGGAGTTTCACATGCAATAGGCCTTGGGCGAGCGGGGTATGTGTATTTGGTGGGTACGCGGGAAGTTTCACACACGATAGGCATTGGGAGAGTGGGGTACGTGTATTTCGGGGGTGTGCGTGAAGTTACACACGCGATAAGCCTTAGGCGAGCAGGGAATGTGTATCCCAGGGGGGCGCGGGGAGGTTCACATGTGATAGGCCTTGGACGAGCGGGGAACAAGTATTACGGGGTTACACGGGGAGTTTCACACGCTATAGGCCTTGGGTGAGCGGGGTATGTGTATTTGGGGGGTATGCCGGAAGTTTCACATGCGATAGTCCTGGCGAGAGCGGGGTATGTGTATTTCGGTGGTGCACGTGAAGTTTCACACGCAATAGGACTTGGGCGAGCGGGGTACGTGTATTTCGGCAGTGCACGTGAAGTTTCACATGCGATAGGCCTTGGGTGAGCGGGGTACGTGTATTTGGGGGGTACGCGGGAAGTTTCACACGCGATAGTCCTGGTGAGAGCTCGGTACATGGATTTCGGGGGTGCGAGTGAAGTTTCACATGCGATAGGCCTTGGGCGAGCGGGGAATGTGTATTACGTGGGTACGTGGGGAGTTTCACACGCGATAGGCCTTGGGAGAGCGGGGTACGTGTATTTGGGCGATACACGTGAGAGTTTCACACGCGATAGGCCTTTGGCGAGCAGGGTATGTGTATTTGGGGGGTACTCGGGAAGTTTCACACGCGATAGGCCTTGGGCGAGCAGGGTACATGTATTTCGGGGGTGCACGTTAAGTTACACACGCGATAGGCCTTGGGCGAGCGGGGAACGTGTATTACAGGGGTATGCGGGGAGTTTCACGCGCGATAGGCCTTGGGCGAGCGGGGTACGTGTATTTCGGGGGTGCACGTGAAGTTTCACACGCGATAGGCCTTGGGCGAGCGGGGTATGTGTATTTGGTGGGTACGCGGGAAGTTTCACACACGATAGGCATTGGGAGAGTGGGGTACGTGTATTTCGGGGGTGTGCGTGAAGTTACACACGCGATAGGCCTTAGGTGAGCGGGGAATGTGTATCCCAGGGGTACGCGGGGAGGTTCACACGTGATAGGCCTTGGGCGAGCGGGTTACATGTATTTTGGGGGTGCGTGTGAAGTTTCACACGCGATAGGCCTTGGACGAGCGGGGAACAAGTATTACGGGGTTACACGGGGAGTTTCACACGCTATAGGCCTTGGGTGAGCGGGGTATGTGTATTTTTGGGGTATGCCGGAAGTTTCACATGCGATAGTCCTGGCGAGAGCAGGGTATGTGTATTTCGGTGGTGCACGTGAAGTTTCACACGCAATAGGACTTGGGCGAGCGGGATACGTGTATTTCGGCAGTGCACGTGAAGTTTCACAAGCGATAGGACTTGGGCGAGCGGGGATTGTGTATTACTGGGGTGCACGTGGAGTTTCACACGCGATAATCCTTGGGCGAGTGGGGTATGTGTATTTGGGGGGTACGTCGAAAGTTTCACACGCGATAGTCCTGGTGAGAGCGTGGTACGTGTATTTCAGGGGTGCACATGAAGTTTCACACACGATAGGCCTTGGGCGAGTGGGGAACGTATATTACGGGGTACGCAGGTAGTTTCACTCATGATAGGTCTTGGGTGAGCGGGGTACGTGTATTTGGGTTTTACGCATGGAGTTTCACACGCGGTAGGCCTTGGGTGAGCGGGGTACGTGTATTTGCGGGGTATGCCGGAAGTTTCACATGCGATAGTCCTGGCGAGAGCAGGGTATGTGTATTTCGGTGGTGCACGTGAGTTTCACACGCAATAGGACTTGGGCGAGCGGGGTACGTGTATTTCGGCAGTGCACGTGAAGTTTCACATGCGATAGGCCTTGGGTGAGCGGGGTACGTGTATTTGGGGGGTACGCGGGAAGTTTCACACGCGATAGTCCTGGTGAGAGCTCGGTACATGGATTTCGGGGGTGCGCGTGAAGTTTCACATGTGATAGGCCTTGGGCGAGCGGGGAATGTGTATTACGTGGGTACGTGGGGAGTTTCACACGCGATAGGCCTTGGGAGAGCGGGGTACGTGTATTTGGGCGATACGCGTGAGAGTTTCACACGCGATAGGCCTTTGGCGAGCAGGGTATGTGTATTTGGGGGGTACTCGGGAAGTTTCACACGCGATAGGCCTTGGGCGAGCAGGGTACATGTATTTCGGGGGTGCGCGTTAAGTTACACACGCGATAGGCCTTGGGCGAGCGGGGAACGTGTATTACAGGGGTATGCAGGGAGTTTCACGCGCGATCGGCCTTTTGCGAGTGGGGTACGTGTATTTCGGGGGTGCACGTGAAGTTTTACACGCGATAGGCCTTGGGTGAGCGGGGTACGTGTATTTGGGGGGTACGCGGGAAGTTTCACACGCGATAGTCCTGGTGAGAGCTCGGTACATGGATTTCGGGGGTGCGCGTGAAGTTTCACATGCGATAGGCCTTGGGCGAGCGGGGAATGTGTATTACGTGGGTACGTGGGGAGTTTCACACGCGATAGGCCTTGGGAGAGCGGGGTACGTGTATTTGGGCGATACGCGTGAGAGTTTCACACGCGATAGGCCTTTGGCGAGCAGGGTATGTGTATTTGGGGGTACTCGGGAAGTTTCACACGCGATAGGCCTTGGGCGAGCAGGGTACATGTATTTCGGGGGTGCGCATTAAGTTACACACGCGATAGGTCTTGGGCGAACGGGGAACGTGTATTACAGGGGTATGCGGGGAGTTTCACGCGCGATAGGCCTTGGGCGAGCGGGGTACGTGTATTTCGGGGGTGCACGTGAAGTTTCACATGCGATAGGCCTTGGGCGAGCGGGGAACAAGTATTACGGGGTAACGCAGGGAGTTTCACACGCGATAGGCCTTGGGCGAGAGGGGTATGTGTATTACGGGGTACGCAGGGAGTTTCACATGCGATAGTCCTGGTGCGAGCTTGGTACATGTATTTCGGGTTGCGCGTGGAGTTTCACATGCAATAGGCCTTGGGCGAGCGGGGTATGTGTATTTGGTGGGTACGCGGGAAGTTTCACACACGATAGGCATTGGGAGAGTGGGGTACGTGTATTTCGGGATGTGTGCGTGAAGTTACACACGCGATAGGCCTTAGGTGAGCGGGGAATGTGTATCGCAGGGGTACGCGGGGAGGTTCACACGTGATAGGCCTTGGGCGAGCGGGTTACATGTATTTTGGGGGTGCGTGTGAAGTTTCACACGCGATAGGCCTTGGACGAGCGGGGAACAAGTATTACGGGGTTACACGGGGAGTTTCACACGCTATAGGCCTTGGGTGAGCGGGGTACGTGTATTTGGGGGGTATGCCGGAAGTTTCACATGCGATAGTCCTGGCGAGAGCAGGGTATGTGTATTTCGGTGGTGCACGTGAAGTTTCACACGCAATAGGACTTGGGCGAGCGGGGTATGTGTATTTCGGCAGTGCACGTGAAGTTTCACAAGCGATAGGCCTTGGGCGAGCGGGGATCGTGTATTACTGGGGTGCACGTGGAGTTTCACACGCGATAATCCTTGGGCGAGTGGGGTATGTGTATTTGGGGGGTACGTCGAAAGTTTCACACGCGATAGTCCTGGTGAGAGCGTGGTACGTGTATTTCAGGGGTGCACATGAAGTTTCACACACGATAGGCCTTGGGCGAGTGGGGAACGTATATTACGGGGTACGCAGGTAGTTTCACGCATGATAGGTCCTGGTGAGAGCGTGGTACGTGTATTTCAGGGGTGCACATGAAGTTTCACACGCGGTAGGCCTTGGGCGAGAGGGGTATGTGTATTTGGGGGGTACGTGGGAAGTTTCACACGCGATAGGCCTTGGGCGAGCGGGGGAACGTGTATTACGGGGATACGCAGGTAGTTTCACATGCGATAGTCCTGGTGCGAGCTCGGTACATGTATTTCGGGTTGCGCGTGAATTTTCACGCGCGATAGGCCTTGGGCGAGCGGGGAACGTGTATTACGGGGGTACGCGGGGAGTTTCACACGCGATAGGCCTTGGTTGAGAGGGGTACGTGTATTTGGGTGGTACGCGTGGAGTTTCACATGCAATAGGCCTTGGGCGAGCGGGGTATGTGTATTTGGGGGGTACGCGGGAAGTTTCACACACGATAGGCATTGGGTGAGTGGGGTACGTGTATTTCGGGGGTGCGCGTGAAGTTACACACGCGATAGGCCTTAGGCGAACGGGTAATGTGTATCCCGGGGGTACGCGGGGAGGTTCACACGTGATAGGCCTTGGGCGAGCGGGGTACATGTATTTCGGGGGTGCGTGTGAAGTTTCACACGCGATAGGCCTTGGACGAGAGGGGAACAAGTATTACGGGGTACACGGGGAGTTTCACACGCTATAGGCCTTGGGTGAGCGGGGTACGTGTATTTGGGGGGTATGCGGGAAGTTTCACATGCGATAGTCCTGGCGAGAGCGGGGTATGTGTATTTCGGCGGTGCACGTGAAGTTTCACACGCGATAGGCCTTAGGCGAGCGGGGTACGTGTATTTCAGCAGTGCACGTGAAGTTTCACAAGCGATAGGCCTTGGGCGAGCGGGGATCGTGTATTACAGGGGTGCACATGGAGTTTCACACGCGATAGGCCTTGGGTGAGTGGGGTATGTGTATTTGGGGGTACGTCGGAAGTTTCACATGCAATAGTCCTGGTGAGAGCGCGGTACGTGTATTTCAGGGGTGCGCATGAAGTTTCACACACGATAGGCCTTGGGTGAGCAGGGTATGTGTATTTGGGTGGCACGCGTGGAGTTTCACACGTGATAGGCCTTGGGCGAGCGGGGTATGTGTATTTGGTGGGTACGCGGGAAGTTTCACACCCGATAGTCCTGATGAGAGTGGGGTACGTGTATTTCGGGGGTGCACGTGAAGTTTTACACACGATAGGACTTTGGCGAGGGGGTATGTGTATTTCGGGGGTGCACATGAAGTTTCACAAGCGATAGGCCTTGGGCAAGGGGGGAATGTGTATTACGGGGGTACGTGGGTTGTTTCACACGCGATAGTACTGATGAGAGCTCGGTACATGGATTTCAGGGGTGCGCATGAAGTTTCACATGCGATAGGCCTTGGGCGAGCGGGGAATGTGTATTACGTGGGTACGTGGGGAGTTTCACACGCGATAGGCCTTGGGAGAGCGGGGTACGTTTATTTGGGCGATACGTGTGAGAGTTTCACACGCGATAGGCCTTTGGCGAGCAGGGTATGTGTATTTGGGGGGTACTCGGGAAGTTTCACACACGATAGGCCTTGGGCGAGCAGGGTACATGTATTTCGGGGGTGCGCGTTAAGTTACACACGCGATAGGCCTTGGGCGAGAGGGGTATGTGTATTTGGGGGGTACGTGGGAAGTTTCACACGCGATAGGCCTTGGGCGAGTGGGGAACGTGTATTACGGGGGTACGCGGGGAGTTTCACGCGCGATAGGCCTTGGGCGAGCGGGGTACGTGTATTTCGGGGGTGCGCGTGAAGTTTCACACGCGATAGGCCTTGGGCGAGAGGGGTGTATTTGGGGGGTACGTGGGAAGTTTCACACGCGATAGGCCTTGGGCGAGTGGGGAACGTATATTACGGGGGTACGCGGGGAGTTTCACACGCGATAGGCCTTGGTTGAGAGGGGTACGTGTATTTGGGTGGTACGCGTGGAGTTTCACATGCAATAGGCCTTGGGCGAGCGGGGTATGTGTATTTGGTGGGTACGCGGGAAGTTTCACACACGATAGGCATTGGGAGAGTGGGGTACGTGTATTTCGGGGGTGTGTGTGAAGTTACACACGCGATAAGCCTTAGGCGAGCGGGGAATGTGTATCCCAGGGGTACGCGGGGAGGTTCACACGTGATAGGCCTTGGACGAGCGGGGAACAAGTATTACGGGGTTACACGGGGAGTTTCACACGCTATAGGCCTTGGGTGAGCGGGGTATGTGTATTTGGGGGGTATGCCGGAAGTTTCACATGCGATAGTCCTGGCGAGAGCGGGGTATGTGTATTTCGGTGGTGCACGTGAAGTTTCACACGCAATAGGACTTGGGCGAGCGGGGTACGTGTATTTCGGCAGTGCACGTGAAGTTTCACATGCGATAGGCCTTGGGTGAGCGGGGTACGTGTATTTGGGGGGTACGCGGGAAGTTTCACACGCGATAGTCCTGGTGAGAGCTCGGTACATGGATTTCGGGGGTGCGAGTGAAGTTTCACATGCGATAGGCCTTGGGCGAGCGGGGAATGTGTATTACGTGGGTACGTGGGGAGTTTCACACGCGATAGGCCTTGGGAGAGCGGGGTACGTGTATTTGGGCGATACACGTGAGAGTTTCACACGCGATAGGCCTTTGGCGAGCAGGGTATGTGTATTTGGGGGGTACTCGGGAAGTTTCACACGCGATAGGCCTTGGGCGAGCAGGGTACATGTATTTCGGGGGTGCACGTTAAGTTACACACGCGATAGGCCTTGGGCGAGCGGGGAACGTGTATTACAGGGGTATGCGGGGAGTTTCACGCGCGATAGGCCTTGGGCGAGCGGGGTACGTGTATTTCGGGGGTGCACGTGAAGTTTCACACGCGATAGGCCTTGGGCGAGCGGGGTATGTGTATTTGGTGGGTACGCGGGAAGTTTCACACACGATAGGCATTGGGAGAGTGGGGTACGTGTATTTCGGGGGTGTGCGTGAAGTTACACACGCGATAGGCCTTAGGTGAGCGGGGAATGTGTATCCCAGGGGTACGCGGGGAGGTTCACACGTGATAGGCCTTGGGCGAGCGGGTTACATGTATTTTGGGGGTGCGTGTGAAGTTTCACACGCGATAGGCCTTGGACGAGCGGGGAACAAGTATTACGGGGTTACACGGGGAGTTTCACACGCTATAGGCCTTGGGTGAGCGGGGTACGTGTATTTTTGGGGTATGCCGGAAGTTTCACATGCGATAGTCCTGGCGAGAGCAGGGTATGTGTATTTCGGTGGTGCACGTGAAGTTTCACACGCAATAGGACTTGGGCGAGCGGGGTACGTGTATTTCGGCAGTGCACGTGAAGTTTCACAAGCGATAGGACTTGGGCGAGCGGGGATTGTGTATTACTGGGGTGCACGTGGAGTTTCACACGCGATAATCCTTGGGCGAGTGGGGTATGTGTATTTGGGGGGTACGTCGAAAGTTTCACATGCGATAGTCCTGGTGAGAGCGTGGTACGTGTATTTCAGGGGTGCACATGAAGTTTCACACACGATAGGCCTTGGGCGAGTGGGGAACGTATATTACGGGGTACGCAGGTAGTTTCACTCATGATAGGTCTTGGGTGAGCGGGGTACGTGTATTTGGGTTTTACGCATGGAGTTTCACACGCGGTAGGCCTTGGGTGAGCGGGGTACGTGTATTTGCGGGGTATGCCGGAAGTTTCACATGCGATAGTCCTGGCGAGAGCGGGGTATGTGTATTTCGGTGGTGCACGTGAGTTTCACACGCAATAGGACTTGGGCGAGCGGGGTACGTGTATTTCGGCAGTGCACGTGAAGTTTCACATGCGATAGGCCTTGGGTGAGCGGGGTACGTGTATTTGGGGGGTACGCGGGAAGTTTCACACGCGATAGTCCTGGTGAGAGCTCGGTACATGGATTTCGGGGGTGCGCGTGAAGTTTCACATGTGATAGGCCTTGGGCGAGCGGGGAATGTGTATTACGTGGGTACGTGGGGAGTTTCACACGCGATAGGCCTTGGGAGAGCGGGGTACGTGTATTTGGGCGATACGCGTGAGAGTTTCACACGCGATAGGCCTTTGGCGAGCAGGGTATGTGTATTTGGGGGGTACTCGGGAAGTTTCACACGCGATAGGCCTTGGGCGAGCAGGGTACATGTATTTCGGGGGTGCGCGTTAAGTTACACACGCGATAGGCCTTGGGCGAGCGGGGAACGTGTATTACAGGGGTATGCGGGGAGTTTCACGCGCGATAGGCCTTTTGCGAGCGGGGTTCGTGTATTTCGGGGGTGCACGTGAAGTTTTACACGCGATAGGCCTTTGGTGAGCGGGGTACGTGTATTTGGGGGGTACGCGGGAAGTTTCACACGCGATAGTCCTGGTGAGAGCTCGGTACATGGATTTCGGGGGTGCGCGTGAAGTTTCACATGCGATAGGCCTTGGGCGAGCGGGGAATGTGTATTACGTGGGTACGTGGGGAGTTTCACACGCGATAGGCCTTGGGAGAGCGGGGTACGTGTATTTGGGCGATACGCGTGAGAGTTTCACACGCGATAGGCCTTTGGCGAGCAGGGTATGTGTATTTGGGGGGTACTCGGGAAGTTTCACACGCGATAGGCCTTGGGCGAGCAGGGTACATGTATTTCGGGGGTGCGCGTTAAGTTACACACGCGATAGGTCTTGGGCGAACGGGGAACGTGTATTACAGGGGTATGCGGGGAGTTTCACGCGCGATAGGCCTTGGGCGAGCGGGGTACGTGTATTTCGGGGGTGCACGTGAAGTTTCACACGCGATAGGCCTTGGGCGAGCGGGGAACAAGTATTACGGGGTAACGCAGGGAGTTTCACACGCGATAGGCCTTGGGCGAGAGGGGTATGTGTATTACGGGGTACGCAGGGAGTTTCACATGCGATAGTCCTGGTGCGAGCTTGGTACATGTATTTCGGGTTGCGCGTGGAGTTTCACATGCAATAGGCCTTGGGCGAGCGGGGTATGTGTATTTGGTGGGTACGCGGGAAGTTTCACACACGATAGGCATTGGGAGAGTGGGGTACGTGTATTTCGGGATGTGTGCGTGAAGTTACACACGCGATAGGCCTTAGGTGAGCGGGGAATGTGTATCGCAGGGGTACGCGGGGAGGTTCACACGTGATAGGCCTTGGGCGAGCGGGTTACATGTATTTTGGGGGTGCGTGTGAAGTTTCACACGCGATAGGCCTTGGACGAGCGGGGAACAAGTATTACGGGGTTACACGGGGAGTTTCACACGCTATAGGCCTTGGGTGAGCGGGGTACGTGTATTTGGGGGGTATGCCGGAAGTTTCACATGCGATAGTCCTGGCGAGAGCAGGGTATGTGTATTTCGGTGGTGCACGTGAAGTTTCACACGCAATAGGACTTGGGCGAGCGGGGTATGTGTATTTCGGCAGTGCACGTGAAGTTTCACAAGCGATAGGCCTTGGGCGAGCGGGGATCGTGTATTACTGGGGTGCACATGGAGTTTCACACGCGATAATCCTTGGGCGAGTGGGGTATGTGTATTTGGGGGGTACGTCGAAAGTTTCACACGCGATAGTCCTGGTGAGAGCGTGGTACGTGTATTTCAGGGGTGCACATGAAGTTTCACACACGATAGGCCTTGGGCGAGTGGGGAACGTATATTACGGGGTACGCAGGTAGTTTCACGCATGATAGGTCCTGGTGAGAGCGTGGTACGTGTATTTCAGGGGTGCACATGAAGTTTCACACGCGGTAGGCCTTGGGCGAGAGGGGTATGTGTATTTGGGGGGTACGTGGGAAGTTTCACACGCGATAGGCCTTGGGCGAGCGGGGGAACGTGTATTACGGGGATACGCAGGTAGTTTCACACGCGATAGTCCTGGTGCGAGCTCGGTACATGTATTTTGGGGTTGCGCGTGAAGTTTCACACGCGATAGGCCTTGGGCGAGTGGGGAACGTGTATTACTGGGGTACGCGGGGAGTTTCACACGCGATAGGCCTTGGTTGAGAGGGATACGTGTATTTGAGTTGTACGCGTGGAGTTTCACATGCAATAGGCCTTGGGCGAGCGGGGTATGTGTACTTGGGGGGTACGCGGGAAGTTTCACACACGATAGGCAATGGGTGAGTGGGGTACATGTATTTCGGGGGTGCGTGTGAAGTTACACACGCGATAGGCCTTAGGCGAGCAGGGAATGTGTATCCCGGGGGTACGCGGGGACGTTCACACGTGATAGGCCTTGGGCGAGCGGGGAACAAGTATTACGGGGTTACACGGGGAGTTTCACATGCTTTAGGCCTTCGGTGAGCGGGGTACGTGTATTTGGGGGTATGCGGGAAGTTTCACATGCAATAGTCCTGGCGAGAGCGGGGTATGTGTATTTCGGCGGTGCACGTGAAGTTACACACGCGATAGGCCTTAGGCGAGCAGGGAATGTGTATTTCGGGGGTGCGTGTGAAGTTTCACATGCGATAGGCCTTGGACGAGCGGGGAACAAGTATTACGGGGTTACACGGGGAGTTTCACACGCTTTAGGCCTTCGGTGAGCGGGGTACGTGTATTTGGGGGTATGCGGGAAGTTTCACATGCAATAGTCCTGGCGAGAGCGGGGTATGTGTATTTCGGCGGTGCACGTGAAGTTTCACACGCGATAGGCCTTGGGCGAGCGGGGTCCGTGTATTTCGACAGTGCACGTGAAGTTTCACAAGCGATAGGCCTTGGCCGAGCGGGGATCGTGTATTACGGGGGTGCACGTGGAGTTTCACATGCGATAGGCCTTGGGCGAGTGGGGTATGTGTATTTGGGGGGTACGTCGGAAGTTTCACATGCGATAGTCCTGGTGAGAGCGCGGTACGTGTATTTCAGGGGTGCGCATGAAGTTTCACACGTGATAGGCCTCGGGCGAGCGGGGAACGTGTATTTCGGGTGTGCACGTGAAGTTTTACACGCGATAGGCCTTGGGCGAGCGGGGTATGTGTATTTCGGGGGTGCACATGAAGTTTCACACGCGATAGGCCTTGGGCAAGCGGGGAATGTGTATTATGGGGGTACGCAGGGAGTTTCACACGCGATAGGCTTTGGTGAGCGGGGTACGTATGTTTGGGGGTACACATGGAGTTTCACACGCGATAGTCCTGGTGCGAGCTCGGTACATGTATTTTGGGGTTGCGTGTGAAGTTTCACATGCGATAGGCCTTGGGCGAGTGGGGAACGTGTATTACGGGGGTACGCGGGGAGTTTCACACGCGATAGGCCTTGGTTGAGAGGGGTACGTGTATTTGGGTGGTACGCGTGGAGTTTCACATGCAATAGGCCTTGGGCGAGCGGGGTATGTGTATTTGTGGGGTACGCGGGAAGTTTCACACACTATAGGCATTGGGTGAGTGGGTACGTGTATTTCGGGGGTGCGCGTGAAGTTACACAAGCGAGAGGCCTTAGGCGAGCGGGGAATGTGTATCCCGGGGTACGCGGGGAGGTTCACACGTGATAGGCCTTGGGCGAGCGGGGTACATGTATTTCGGGGGTGCGTGTGAAGTTTCACACGCGATAGGCCTTGGACGAACGGGGAACAAGTATTACGGGGTTACACAAACATGCTATAGGCCTTGGGTGAGCGGGGTACGTGTATTTGGGGGGTATCCGGGAAGTTTCACATGCGATAGTCCTGGCGAGAGTGGGGTATGTGTATTTCGGCAGTGCACGTGAAGTTTCACAAGCGATAGGCCTTGGGCGAGCGGGGATCGTGTATTACTGGGGTGCACGTGGAGTTTCACACGCGATAATCCTTGGGCGAGTGGGGTATGTGTATTTGGGGGGTACGTCGAAAGTTTCACACGCGATAGTCCTGGTGAGAGCGTGGTACGTGTATTTCAGGGGTGCACATGAAGTTTCACACACGATAGGCCTTGGGCGAGTGGGGAACGTATATTACGGGGTACGCAGGTAGTTTCACGCATGATAGGTCCTGGTGAGAGCGTGGTACGTGTATTTCAGGGGTGCACATGAAGTTTCACACGCGGTAGGCCTTGGGCGAGAGGGGTATGTGTATTTGGGGGGTACGTGGGAAGTTTCACACGCGATAGGCCTTGGGCGAGCGGGGGAACGTGTATTACGGGGATACGCAGGTAGTTTCACACGCGATAGTCCTGGTGCGAGCTCGGTACATGTATTTTGGGGTTGCGCGTGAAGTTTCACACGCGATAGGCCTTGGGCGAGTGGGGAACGTGTATTACTGGGGTACGCGGGGAGTTTCACACGCGATAGGCCTTGGTTGAGAGGGATACGTGTATTTGAGTTGTACGCGTGGAGTTTCACATGCAATAGGCCTTGGGCGAGCGGGGTATGTGTACTTGGGGGGTACGCGGGAAGTTTCACACACGATAGGCAATGGGTGAGTGGGGTACATGTATTTCGGGGGTGCGTGTGAAGTTACACACGCGATAGGCCTTAGGCGAGCAGGGAATGTGTATCCCGGGGGTACGCGGGGAGGTTCACACGTGATAGGCCTTGGGCGAGCGGGGAACAAGTATTACGGGGTTACACGGGGAGTTTCACATGCTTTAGGCCTTCGGTGAGCGGGGTACGTGTATTTGGGGGTATGCGGGAAGTTTCACATGCAATAGTCCTGGCGAGAGCGGGGTATGTGTATTTCGGCGGTGCACGTGAAGTTACACACGCGATAGGCCTTAGGCGAGCAGGGAATGTGTATTTCGGGGGTGCGTGTGAAGTTTCACATGCGATAGGCCTTGGACGAGCGGGGAACAAGTATTACGGGGTTACACGGGGAGTTTCACACGCTTTAGGCCTTCGGTGAGCGGGGTACGTGTATTTGGGGGTATGCGGGAAGTTTCACATGCAATAGTCCTGGCGAGAGCGGGGTATGTGTATTTCGGCGGTGCACGTGAAGTTTCACACGCGATAGGCCTTGGGCGAGCGGGGTCCGTGTATTTCGACAGTGCACGTGAAGTTTCACAAGCGATAGGCCTTGGCCGAGCGGGGATCGTGTATTACGGGGGTGCACGTGGAGTTTCACATGCGATAGGCCTTGGGCGAGTGGGGTATGTGTATTTGGGGGGTACGTCGGAAGTTTCACATGCGATAGTCCTGGTGAGAGCGCGGTACGTGTATTTCAGGGGTGCGCATGAAGTTTCACACGTGATAGGCCTCGGGCGAGCGGGGAACGTGTATTTCGGGTGTGCACGTGAAGTTTTACACGCGATAGGCCTTGGGCGAGCGGGGTATGTGTATTTCGGGGGTGCACATGAAGTTTCACACGCGATAGGCCTTGGGCAAGCGGGGAATGTGTATTATGGGGGTACGCAGGGAGTTTCACACGCGATAGGCTTTGGTGAGCGGGGTACGTATGTTTGGGGGTACACATGGAGTTTCACACGCGATAGTCCTGGTGCGAGCTCGGTACATGTATTTTGGGGTTGCGTGTGAAGTTTCACATGCGATAGGCCTTGGGCGAGTGGGGAACGTGTATTACGGGGGTACGCGGGGAGTTTCACACGCGATAGGCCTTGGTTGAGAGGGGTACGTGTATTTGGGTGGTACGCGTGGAGTTTCACATGCAATAGGCCTTGGGCGAGCGGGGTATGTGTATTTGTGGGGTACGCGGGAAGTTTCACACACTATAGGCATTGGGTGAGTGGGTACGTGTATTTCGGGGGTGCGCGTGAAGTTACACAAGCGAGAGGCCTTAGGCGAGCGGGGAATGTGTATCCCGGGGTACGCGGGGAGGTTCACACGTGATAGGCCTTGGGCGAGCGGGGTACATGTATTTCGGGGGTGCGTGTGAAGTTTCACACG
The DNA here is from genome assembly GCF_040938575.1 of Ambystoma mexicanum. Classification (NCBI taxonomy): domain Eukaryota; kingdom Metazoa; phylum Chordata; class Amphibia; order Caudata; family Ambystomatidae; genus Ambystoma; species Ambystoma mexicanum. The sequence goes on from NC_090921.1 coordinate 1,089,231,796, forward strand.
CGATAGGCCTTGGACGAACGGGGAACAAGTATTACGGGGTTACACAAACATGCTATAGGCCTTGGGTGAGCGGGGTACGTGTATTTGGGGGGTATCCGGGAAGTTTCACATGCGATAGTCCTGGCGAGAGTGGGGTATGTGTATTTCGGCGGTGCACGTGAAGTTTCACAAGCGATAGGCCTTGGGCGAGCGGGGATCGTGTATTACGGGGGTGCACGTGGAGTTTCATACGCGATAGGCCTTGGGCGAGTGGGGTATGTGTATTTGGGGGGTACGTCGAAAGTTTCACATGCGATAGTCCTGGTGAGAGTGCGGTACGTGTATTTCAGGGGTGCGCATGAAGTTTCACACGTTATAGGCCTCGGGCGAGCGGGGAACGTGTATAACGGCGGTACGCGGGGAGTTTCACACACGATAGGCCTTGGGTGAGCGGGGTATGTGTATTTGGGTGGCATGTGTGGAGTTTCACACGTGATAGTCCTTGGGCGAGCGGGGTATGTGTATTTGGTGGGTACGCGGGAAGTTTCACACGCGATAGTCCTGACGAGAGTGGGGTACGTGTATTTCGGGGGTGCACGTGAAGTTTTACACGCGATAGGCCTTGGGCAAGCGGGGAATGTGTATTACGGGGGTACGCGGGGAGTTTCACACGCGATAGGCTTTGGTGAGCGGGGCACGTATGTTTGGGGGTACACATGGAGTTTCACATGCGATAGGCCTTGGGTGTGCGGGGTACGTGTATTTGGGGGGTACGTGGGAAGTTTCACACGCGATAGTCCTGGTGAGAGCTCGGTACATGTATTTCGGGGGTACGCATGAAGTTTCACATGCGATAGGCCTTGGGCAAGTGGGGAATGTGCATTACGTGGGTACGTGGGGAGTTTCACACGCGATAGGCCTTGGGAGAGCGGGGTACGTGTATTTGGGCGGTACGCGTGAGAGTTTCACACGCGATAGGCCTTTGGCGAGCAGGGTATGTGTATTTGGGGGGTACTCGGGAAGTTTCACACGCGATAGGTCTTGGGCGAGCAGGGTACATGTATTTCGGGGGTGTGCGTGAAGTTACACACGCGATAGGCCTTGGGCGAGCGGGGAACGTGTATTACAGGGGTATGCAGGGAGTTTCACGCGCGATAGGCCTTGGGCGAGCGGGGTATGTGTATTTCGGGGGTGCGCGTGAAGTTTCACACGCAATAGGCCTTGGGCGAGCGGGGAACAAGTATTACGGGGGTACGCAGGGAGTTTCACGCGCTATAGGCCTTGGGTGAGCGGGGTATGTGTATTTGGGGGGTACGCATGGAGTTTCACACGCGATAGGCCTTGGGCGAGCCGGGTATGTGTATTTGGGGGGTACGCAGGAAGTTTCACACGCGATAGTCCTGGTGAGAGCGGGGTATGTGTATTTCGGCGGTGCGCGTGAAGTTTCACACGCAATAGGCCTTGGGCGAGTGGGGAACATGTATTACGGGGGTACGCAGGGAGTTTCACATGCGATAGGCCTTGGGTGAGTGGGGTACGTGTATTTGGGGGTATGCGTGGAGTTTCACACGCGATAGTCCTTGGGCGAGCGGGGTATATGTATTTGGGGGGTACGTGGGAAGTTTCACACGCGATAGTCCTGGCGAGAGTGGGGTACGTGTATTTCGGGGGTGCGCGTGAAGTTTCACACACAATAGGCCTTGGGTGAGCGGGGTACGTGTATTTCGGTGGTGCCATGAAGTTTCACATGCGATAGGCCTTGGGCGAGTGGGGTATGTGTATTTCAGGGGTCCGTGTGGAGTTACACACGCGGTAGGGCTTGGGCGAGCGGGGAACGTGTATTACGGGGCACGCGGGGAGTTTCACACAGGGTAGGCCTTGGGCGAGTGGGGTACATGTATTTCGGGGGTGCGCGTGAAGTTTCACAAGCGATAGGCCTTGGGCGAGTGGGGAACGTGTATTACGGGGGTACGCTGGGAGTTTCACAAGCGATAGGCCTTGGGTGAGCGGGGTATGTGTATTTGGGGGGTACGTGCGGAGTTTCACAGGCGATAGGCCTTGAACGAGCGGGGTAAGTGTATTTGGGGGGGAAGGCAGGAAGTTTCACATGCGATCGTCCTGGCGAGAGTGGGGTACATGTATTTCGGGGATGCGCATGAAGCTTCACACGCAATAGGCCTTGGGTGATTGGGGTACGTGTATTTTGGGTGTGCGTGTGAAGTTTCACACGCGATATGCCTTGGGTGAGCGGGGAACGTGTATTACGGGTGTACGCAGGGAGTTTCACATGCAATAGGCCTTGGGTGAGCGGGTACATGTATTTCGGGGGGTACGCATGGAGTTTCACACGCGATAGGCCTTAGGGTTAGCGGGGTATGTGTATTTGGGGGGTACGCGGGAAGTTTCACACGCGATAGTCCTGGCGAGAGTGGGGTACATGTATTTGGGGGGTGCACGTGAAGTTTCACACGCAATAGGCCTTGGGTGAGCGGGGTACGTGTATTTTGGGGGTGCACGTGAAGTTTCACAAGTGATAGGCCTTGGGTGTGCGGGGAACGTGTATTATGGGGGTACGCGTGGAGTTTCACACGTGATAGGCCAGGGGTGAGCGGGGTACGTGTATTTGGGGGTATGCGTGGAGTTTCACACGCGATAGTGCTTGGGCGAGCGGGGTATGTGTATTTGGGGGGTACGCATGGAGTTTCACACGCGATAGGCCTTGGGCCAGCCGGGTATGTGTATTTGGGGGGTACGCAGGAAGTTTCACACGCGATAGTCCTGGTGAGAGCGGGGTATGTGTATTTCGGCGGTGCGCGTGAAGTTTCACACGCAATAGGCCTTGGGCGATTGGGGTACGTGTATTTCGGGGGTACGTGTGAAGTTTCACATGCGATAGGACTTGGGTGAGCGGGGTACGTGTATTTCGGGGGTGCGCGTGAAGTTGCACACACGATAGGCCTTGGTCGAGAGGGGAACGTGTATTACGGAGGTACTCGGTGAGTTTCACTCACAATATGCCTTGGGCGAGTGGGATACGTCTATTTCGGGGGTGCGCGTGAAGTTTCACACACGATAGGCCTTTAGCGAGCGGGGAACGTATATTACGGGACTATGCGTTGAGTTTCACATGCGATAGGCCTTGGGAGAGAGGGGTATGTCTATTTGGGGGGTACTCGGGAAGTTTCACACGCGATAGGCCTTGGGCGAGCAGGGTACATGTATTTCGGGGGTGCGCGTGAAGTTACACACGCGATAGGCCTTGGGCGAGCGGGGAACGTGTATTACAGGGGTATGTGGGGAGTTTCACGCGCGATAGGCCTTGGGCGAGCGGGGTACGTGTATTTCGGGGGTGCGCGTGAAGTTTCACACGCAATAGGCCTTGGGCGAGCGGGGAACAAGTATTACGGGGGTACGCAGGGAGTTTCACACGCTATAGGCCTTGGGTGAGCGGGGTATGTGTATTTGGGGGGTACGCATGGAGTTTCACACGCGATAGGCCTTGGGCGAGCCGGGTATGTGTATTTGGGGGGTACGCAGGAAGTTTCACATGCGATAGTCCTGGTGAGAGCGGGGTATGTGTATTTCGGCGGTGCGCGTGAAGTTTCACACACAATAGGCCTTGGGCGAGTGGGGAACATGTATTACGGGGGTACGCGGGGAGTTTCACATGCGATAGGCCTTGGGTGAGTGGGGTACGTGTATTTGGGGGTATGCGTGGAGTTTCACACGCGATAGTCCTTGGGCGAGCGGGGTATGTGTATTTGGGGGGTACGCATGGAGTTTCACACGCGATAGGCCTTGGGCCAGCCGGGTATGTGTATTTGGGGGGTACGCAGGAAGTTTCACACGCGATAGTCCTGGTGAGAGCGGGGTATGTGTATTTCGGCGGTGCGCGTGAAGTTTCACACGCAATAGGCCTTGAGCGATTGGGGAACATGTATTACGGGGGTACGCAGGGAGTTTCACATGCGATAGGCCTTGGGTGAGTGGGGTACGTGTATTTGGGGGTATGCGTGGAGTTTCACATGCGATAGTCCTTGGGCGAGCGGGGTATATTTATTTGGGGGGTACGTGGGAAGTTTCACACGCGATAGTCCTGGCGAGAGTGGGGTACGTGTATTTCGGGGGTGCGCGTGAAGTTTCACACACAATAGGCCTTGGGTGAGCAGGGTACGTGTATTTCGGTGGTGCGCATGAAGTTTCACATGCGATAGGCCTTGGGCGAGTGGGGTACGTGTATTTCGGGGGTCCGTGTGGAGTTACACATGCGGTAGGGCTTGGGCGAGCGGGGAACGTGTATTACGGGGTACGCGGGGAGTTTCACACAGGGTAGGCCCTGGGCGAGTGGGGTACATGTATTTCGGGGGTGCGCGTGAAGTTTCACAAGCGATAGGCCTTGGGCGAGTGGGGAACGTGTATTACGGGGGTACGCTGGGAGTTTCACAAGCGATAGGCCTTGGGTGAGCGGGGTATGTGTATTTGGGGGGTACGCGTGGAGTTTCACAGGCGATAGTCCTTGAACGAGCGGGGTACGTGTATTTGGGGGGGAAGGCAGGAAGTTTCACATGCGATCGTCCTGGCGAGAGTGGGGTACATGTATTTCGGGATGCGCATGAAGCTTCACACGCAATAGGCCTTGGGTGATTGGGGTACGTGTATTTTGGGGGTGCGTGTGAAGTTTCACACGCGATATGCCTTGGGTGAGCGGGGAACGTGTATTACGGGTGTACGCGGGGAGTTTCACATGCAATAGGCCTTGGGTGAGCGGGTACATGTATTTCGGGGGGTACGCATGGAGTTTCACACGCGATAGGCCTTAGGGTTAGCGGGGTATGTGTATTTGGGGGGTACGCGGGAAGTTTCACACGCGATAGTCCTGGCGAGAGTGGGGTACATGTATTTGGGGGGTGCACGTGAAGTTTCACACGCAATAGGCCTTGGGTGAGCGGGGTACGTGTAATTTGGGGGTGCACGTGAAGTTTCACAAGTGATAGGCCTTGGGCGTGCGGGGAACGTGTATTACGGGGGTACGCGTGGAGTTTCACACGTGATAGGCCATGGGTGAGCGGGGTATGTGTATTTGGGTGGTACGCGTGGAGTTTCACACACAATAGTCCATAGGCGAGCGGGGTACGTGTATTTAGGGGGTGCGCGTGAAGTTTCACATGCGATAGGACTTGGGTGAGCGGGGTATGTGTATTTCGGGGGTGCGCGTGAAGTTGCACACACGATAGGCCTTGGTCGAGAGGGGAACGTGTATTACGGAGGTACTCGGTGAGTTTCACTCACAATATGCCTTGGGCGAGTGGGATACGTCTATTTCGGGGGTGCGCGTGAAGTTTCACCCATGATAGGCCTTTAGCGAGCGGGGAACGTATATTACGGGACTATGCGTGGAGTTTCACATGCGATAGGCCTTGGGTGAGCGGGGTACGTCTATTTGGGGGGTACTCGGGAAGTTTCACACGCGATAGGCCTTGGGCGAGCAGGGTACATTTATTTCGGGGGTGCGCGTGAAGTTACACACGCGATAGGCCTTGGGCGAGCGGGGAACGTGTATTACAGGGGTATGCGGGGAGTTTCACGCGCGATAGGCCTTGGGCGAGCGGGGAACGTGTATTTCGGGGGTGCGCGTGAAGTTTCACACGCAATAGGCCTTGGGCGAGCGGGGAACAAGTATTACGGGGGTACGCAGGGAGTTTCACACGCTATAGGCCTTGGGTGAGCGGGGTATGTGTATTTGGGGGGTACGCATGGAGTTTCACACGCGATAGGCCTTGGGCGAGCTGGGTATGTGTATTTGGGGGGTACGCAGGAAGTTTCACACGCGATAGTCCTGGTGAGAGCGGGGTATGTGTATTTCGGCGGTGCGCGTGAAGTTTCACACACAATAGGCCTTGGGCGAGTGGGGAACATGTATTACGGGGGTACGCAGGGAGTTTCACATGCGATAGGCCTTGGGTGAGTGGGGTACGTGTATTTGGGGGTATGCATGGAGTTTCACACGCGATAGTCCTTGGGCGAGCGGGGTATATGTATTTGGGGGGTGCGTGGGAAGTTTCACACGCGATAGTCCTGGCGAGAGTGGGGTACGTGTATTTCGGGGGTGCGCGTGAAGTTTCACACACAATAGGCCTTGGGTGAGCGGGGTACTTGTATTTCGGTGGTGCGCATGAAGTTTCACATGCGATAGGCCTTGGGCGAGTGGGGTACATGTATTTCGGGGGTCCGTGTGGAGTTACACACGCGGTAGGGCTTGGGCGAGCGGGGAACGTGTATTACGGGGTACGCGGGGAGTTTCACACAGGGTAGGCCTTGGGCGAGTGGGGTACATGTATTTCGGGGGTGCGCGTGAAGTTTCACAAGCGATAGGCCTTGGGCGAGTGGGGAACGTGTATTACGGGGGTACGCTGGGAGTTTCACAAGCGATAGGCCTTGGGTGAGCGGGGTATGTGTATTTTGGGGGTACGCGTGGAGTTTCACAGGCGATAGGCCTTGAACGAGTGGGGTACGTGTATTTGGGGGGGAAGGCAGGAAGTTTCACATGCGATCGTCCTGGCGAGAGTGGGGTACATGTATTTCGGGGATGCGCATGAAGCTTCACACGCAATAGGCCTTGGGTGATTGGGGTACGTGTATTTTGGGGGTGCGTGTGAAATTTCACACGCGATATGCCTTGGGTGAGCGGGGAACATGTATTACGGGTGTACGCGGGGAGTTTCACATGCAATAGGCCTTGGGTGAGCGGGTACATGTATTTCGGGGGGTACGCATGGAGTTTCACACGCGATAGGCCTTAGGGTTAGCGGGGTATGTGTATTTGGGGGGTACGCGGGAAGTTTCACACGCGATAGTCCTGGCGAGAGTGGGGTACATGTATTTGGGGGGTGCACGTGAAGTTTCACACGCAATAGGCCTTGGGTGAGCGGGGTACGTGTATTTTGGGGGTGCACGTGAAGTTTCACAAGTGATAGGCCTTGGGCGTGCGGAGAACGTGTATTACGGGGGTACGCGTGGAGTTTCACACGTGATAGACCATGGGTGAGCGGGGTATGTGTATTTGGGTGGTACGCGTGGAGTTTCACACACGATAGTCCATGGGCGAGCGGGGTACGTGTATTTCGGGGGTGCGCGTGAAGTTTCACATGCGATAGGACTTGGGTGAGCGGGGTACGTGTATTTCGGGGGTGCGCGTGAAGTTGCACACACAATAGGCCTTGGTCGAGAGGGGAACGTGTATTACGGAGGTACTCTGTGAGTTTCACTCACAATATGCCTTGGGCGAGTGGGATACGTCTATTTCGGGGGTGCGCGTGAAGTTTCACACACGATAGGCCTTTAGCGAGCGGGGAACGTATATTACGGGACTATGCGTGGAGTTTCACATGCGATAGGCCTTGGGTGAGCGGGGTACGTCTATTTGGGGGGTACGCGTGGAGTTTCACATGTGATAGGCCTTGGGCGAGCAGCGTACGTGTATTTGGGGGTACGCGTGAAGTTTCACATGCGATAGTCCTGGCGAGAGTGGGGTATGTGTATTGCGGGGGTGCGTGTGAATTTTCAGACGCGATAGGCCTTGGGCAAGCAGGGTACATGTATCTCGGGGGTGCGCGTGAAGTTACAGAGGCGATAGGCCTTGGGCGAGTGGGGATCGTGTATTACAGTGGTACGCGGGGAGTTTCACACGCTATAGGCCTTGGGTGAGCGGGGTATGTGTATTTGGGGGGTACGCATGGAGTTTCACACGCGATAGGCCTTGGGCGAGCCGGGTACGTGTATTTGGGGGGTACGCAGGAAGTTTCACATGCGATAGTCCTGGCGAGAGCAGGGTATGTGTATTTCGGCGGTGCGCGTGTAGTTTCACACGCAATAGGTCTTGGGCGAGTGGAGAACATGTATTAAGGGGTACGCGGGGAGTTTCACCTGCGATAGGCCTTGGGTGAGCGGGGTACGTGTATTTGGGGGGTATGCATGGAGTTTCACACGCGATAATCCTTGGGCGAGCGGGGTATGTGTGTTTGGGGGTATGCAGGAAGTTTCACACGCGATAGTCCTGGCGAGAGCGGGGTATTTTATTTCAGGGGTGCGCGCGAAGTTTCACACACGATAGGCCTTGGGCGAGCGGCGTACGTGTATTTCGGGGGTGCATGTGGAGTTACACACGCGGTAGGGCTTGGGTGAGCGGGGAACGTGTATTACGGGGGTACGCATGAAGTTTCACACACGATAGGCTTTGGGCGAGTGGGGTACATGTATTTCGGGGGTGCGCATGAAGTTTCACAAGCGATAGGCCTTGGGCGAGCGGGGTATGTGTATTTGGGGGATAGGCAGGAAGTTTCACATGCGATAGTCCTGGCGAGAGTGGGGTACATGTATTTCGGGGGTGCGCGTGAAGCTTCACATGCAATAGGCCTTGGGCAATCTGGGTACGTGTATTTTGGGGGTGCGTGTGAAGTTTCACACGCGATAGGCCTTGGGTGAGCGGGGAACGTGTATTACGGGTGTACGCGGGGAGTTTCACATGCGATAGGCCTTGGGTGAGCAGGTACGTCTATTTCGGGGGGTACGCGTGGAGTTTCACACACGATAGGCCTTAGGGTTAGCGGGGTATGTGTATTTGGGGGCTACGCGGGAAGTTTCACACGCGATAGTCCTATTGAGAGTGGGGTACATGTATTTCGGGGGTGCATGTGAAGTTTCACACGCAATAGGACTTGGGTGAGCCGGGTACATGTATTTTGGGGGTGCACGTGAAATTTCACAAGCGATAGGCCTTGGGCGTGCGGGGAATGTGTATTACGGGGGTACGCCTGGAGTTTCACACGTGATAGACCTTGGGTGAATGGGGTACGTGTATTTGGGGGGTACACGTGGAGTTTCACACGCGATAGACCTTGGGCGAGCGGGGTACGTGTATTTGGGGGTACGCGGGAAGTTTCACACGTGATCGTCCTGGTGAGAGCATGGTTCGTGTATTTCAGGGGTGCGCGTGAAGTTTCACATGCGATAGGCCTTGGGCGAGCGGGGAACGTGTATTACGGGGGTACGCGGGGAGTTTCACACGCGATAGGCCTTGGGTGAGCGGGGTAGGTGTATTTGGGTGGTACGCGTGGAGTTTCACACACGATAGGCCATGGGTGAGCGGGGTATGTATATTTCGGGGGTGCGCGTGAAGTTTCACACACGATAGGACTTGGGTGAGCGGGGTATGTGTATTTCGGGGGTGCGCGTGAAGTTACACACATGATTGGCCTTGGGCGAGAGGGGAACGTGTATTACGGGGGTACTCGGGGAGTTTCACACACAATATGCCTTGGGCGAGTGGGATAGGTCTATTTCGGGGGGTGCGCGTGAAGTTTAACACACGATAGGCCTTGGGCGAGTGGGGAACTTATATTACGGGGCTATGCGTGGAGTTTCACATGCGATAGGCCTTGGGTGAGCGAGGTACGTGTATTTGGGGGGTACGCATGGAGTTTCACACGTGATAGGCCTTGGGCGAGCAGGGTACGTGTATTTGGGGGTATGCGTGAAGTTTCACATGCGATAGTCCTGGCGAGAGTGGGGTACGTGTATTGCGGGGGTGCGCGTGAAGTTTCACACACGATAGGCTTTGGGCGAGTGGGGTACATGTATTTCGGGGGTGCGCATGAAGTTTCACAAGCGATAGGCCTTGGGCGAGCGGGGTATGTGTATTTGGGGGATAGGCAGGAAGTTTCACATGCGATAGTCCTGGCGAGAATGGGGTACATGTATTTCGGGGGTGCGCGTGAAGCTTCACATGCAATAGGCCTTGGGCAATCGGGGTACGTGTATTTTGGGGGTGCGTGTGAAGTTTCACACGCGATAGGCCTTGGGTGAGCGGGGAACGTGTATTACGGGTGTACGCGGGGAGTTTCACATGCGATAGGCCTTGGGTGAGCAGGTACGTCTATTTCGGGGGGTACGCGTGGAGTTTCACACACGATAGGCCTTAGGGTTAGCGGGGTATGTGTATTTGGGGGCTATGCGGGAAGTTTCACACGCGATAGTCCTATTGAGAGTGGGGTTCATGTATTTCGGGGGTGCATGTGAAGTTTCACACGCAATAGGACTTGGGTGAGCCGGGTACATGTATTTTGGGGGTGCACGTGAAATTTCACAAGCGATAGGCCCTGGGCGTGCGGGGAACGTGTATTACGGGGGTACGCGTGGAGTTTCACACGTGATAGGCCTTGGGCGAGCCGGGTATGTGTATTTGGGGGGTACGCGGGAAGTTTCACACGCGATAGTCCTGGTGAGAGCGGGGTATGTGTATTTCAGCGGTGCGCGTGAAGTTTCACACGCAATAGGCCTTGGGCGAGTGGGGAACATGTATTACGGGGGTACGCAGGAAGTTTCACATGCGATAGGCCTTGGGTGAGTGGGGTACGTGTTTTTGGGGGTATGCGTGGAGTTTCACACGCGATAGTCCTTGGGCGAGCGGGGTATATGTATTTGGGGGGTACGTGGGAAGTTTCACACACGATAGTCCTGGCGAGAGTGGGGTACGTGTATTTCGGGGGTGCGCGTGAAGTTTCACACACAATAGGCCTTGGGTGAGCGGGGTACGTGTATTTCGGTGGTGCGCATGAAGTTTCACATGCGATAGGCCTTGAGCGAGTGGGGTACGTGTATTTCGGGGGTCCGTGTGGAGTTACACACGCGGTAGGGCTTGGGCGAGCGGGGAACGTGTATTACGGGGCACGCGGGGAGTTTCACACAGGGTAGGCCTTGGGCGAGTGGGGTACATGTATTTCGGGGGTGCGCGTGAAGTTTCACAAGCGATAGGCCTTGGGCGAGTGGGGAACGTGTATTACGGGGGTACGCTGGGAGTTTCACAAGCGATAGGCCTTGGGTGAGCGGGGTATGTGTATTTGGGGGGTACGCGTGGAGTTTCACAGGCGATTGGCCTTGAACGAGCGGGGTACGTGTATTTGGGGGGGAAGGCAGGAAGTTTCACATGCGATCGTCCTGGCGAGAGTGGGGTACATGTATTTCGGGGATGCGCATGAAGCTTCACACGCAATAGGCCTTGGGTGATTGGGGTACGTATATTTTGGGGGTGCATGTGAAGTTTCACACGCGATATGCCTTGGTTGAGCGGGGAACATGTATTACGGGTGTACGCGGGGAGTTTCACATGCAATAGGCCTTGGGTGAGCGGGTACATGTATTTCGGGGGGTACGCATGGAGTTTCACACGGGATAGGCCTTAGGGTTAGCGGAGTATGTGTATTTGGGGGGTACGCGGGAAGTTTCACACGCGATAGTCCTGGCGAGAGTGGGGTACATGTATTTGGGGGGTGCACGTGAAGTTTCACACGCAATAGGCCTTGGGTGAGCGGGGTACGTGTATTTTGGGGTGCACGTGAAGTTTCACAAGTGATAGGCCTTGGGCGTGCGGGGAACGTGTATTACGGGGGTACGCGTGGAGTTTCACACGTGATAGGCCATGGGTGAGCGGGGTATGTGTATTTGGGTGGTACGCGTGGAGTTTCACACACGATAGTCCATGGGCGAGCGGGGTACGTGTATTTCGGGGGTGCGCGTGAAGTTTCACATGCGATAGGACTTGGGTGAGCGGGGTACGTGTATTTCGGGGGTGCGCGTGAAGTTGCACACACGATAGGCCTTGGTCAAGAGGGGAACGTGTATTACGGAGGTACTCGGTGAGTTTCACTCACAATATGCCTTGGGCGAGTGGGATACGTCTATTTCGGGGGTGCGCGTGAAGTTTCACACACGATAGGCCTTTAGCGAGCGGGGAACGTATATTATGGGACTATGCGTGGAGTTTCACATGCGATAGGCCTTGGGTGAGCGGGGTACGTCTATTTGGGGGGTACGCGTGGAGTTTCACATGTGATAGGCCTTGGGCGAGCAGCGTACGTGTATTTGGGGGTACGCGTGAAGTTTCACATGCGATAGTCCTGGCGAGAGTGGGGTATGTGTATTGCGGGGGTGCGTGTGAATTTTCAGACGCGATAGGCCTTGGGCAAGCAGGGTACATGTATCTCGGGGGTGAGCGTGAAGTTACAGAGGCGATAGGCCTTGGGCGAGTGGGGATCGTGTATTACAGTGGTACGCGGGGAGTTTCACACGCTATAGGCCTTGGGTGAGCGGGGTATGTGTATTTGGGGGGTACGCATGGAGTTTCACACGCGATAGGCCTTGGGCGAGTGGGGTACGTGTATTTCGGGGGTGCGTGTGGAGTTACACACGCGGTAGGGCTTGGGCGAGCGGGGAACGTGTATTACGGGGGTACGCGGGGAGTTTCACACACGGTAGGCCTTGGGCGAGTGGGGTACATGTATTTCGGGGGTGCGCGTGAAGTTTCACAAGCGATAGGCCTTGGGCGAGTGGGGAACGTGTATTACGGGGGTACGCTGGGAGTTTCACACGCGATAGGCCTTGGGTGAGCAGGGTATGTGTATTTGGGGGATAGGCAGGAAGTTTCACATGCGATAGTCCTGGCGAGAGTGGGGTACATGTATTTCGGGGGTGCGCGTGAAGCTTCACATGCAATAGGCCTTGGGCAATCGGGGTACGTGTATTTTGGGGGTGCGTGTGAAGTTTCACACGCGATAGGCCTTGGGTGAGCGGGGAACGTGTATTACGGGTGTACGCGGGGAGTTTCACATGCGATAGGCCTTGGGTGAGCAGGTACGTCTATTTCAGGGGGTGCGCGTGGAGTTTCACACACGATAGGCCTTAGGGTTAGCGGGGTATGTGTATTTGGGGGCTACGCGGGAAGTTTCACACGCGATAGTCCTATTGAGAGTGGGGTACATGTATTTCGGGGGTGCATGTGAAGTTTCACACGCAATAGGACTTGGGTGAGCCGGGTACATGTATTTTGGGGGTGCACGTGAAATTTCACAAGCGATAGGCCTTGGGCGTGCGGGGAACGTGTATTACGGGGGTACGCGTGGAGTTTCACACGTGATAGACCTTGGGTGAATGGGGTACGTGTATTTGGGGGGTACACGTGGAGTTTCACACGCGATAGACCTTGGGCGAGCGGGGTACGTGTATTTGGGGGGTACGCGGGAAGTTTCACACGTGATCGTCCTGGTGAGAGCATGGTTCGTGTATTTCAGGGGTGCGCGTGAAGTTTCACATGCGATAGGCCTTGGGCGAGCGGGGAACGTGTATTACGGGGGTACGCGGGGAGTTTCACACGCGATAGGCCTTGGGTGAGCGGGGTAGGTGTATTTGGGTGGTACGCGTGGAGTTTCACACACGATAGGCCATGGGTGAGCGGGGTATGTATATTTCGGGGGTGCGCGTGAAGTTTCACACACGATAGGACTTGGGTGAGCGGGGTATGTGTATTTCGGGGGTGCGCGTGAGGTTACACACACGATTGGCCTTGGGCGAGAGGGGAACGTGTATTACGGGGTACTCGGGGAGTTTCACACACAATATGCCTTGGGCGAGTGGGATAGGTCTATTTCGGGGGGTGCGCGTGAAGTTTAACACACGATAGGCCTTGGGCGAGCGGGGTACGTGTATTTGGGGGGTATGCCGGAAGTTTCACATGCGATAGTCCTGGCGAGAGCAGGGTATGTGTATTTCGGTGGTGCACGTGAAGTTTCACACGCAATAGGACTTGGGCGAGCGGGGTATGTGTATTTCGGCAGTGCACGTGAAGTTTCACAAGCGATAGGCCTTGGGCGAGCGGGGATCGTGTATTACTGGGGTGCACGTGGAGTTTCACACGCGATAATCCTTGGGCGAGTGGGGTATGTGTATTTGGGGGGTACGTCGAAAGTTTCACACGCGATAGTCCTGGTGAGAGCGTGGTACGTGTATTTCAGGGGTGCACATGAAGTTTCACACACGATAGGCCTTGGGCGAGTGGGGAACGTATATTACGGGGTACGCAGGTAGTTTCACGCATGATAGGTCCTGGTGAGAGCGTGGTACGTGTATTTCAGGGGTGCACATGAAGTTTCACACGCGGTAGGCCTTGGGCGAGAGGGGTATGTGTATTTGGGGGGTACGTGGGAAGTTTCACACGCGATAGGCCTTGGGCGAGCGGGGGAACGTGTATTACGGGGATACGCAGGTAGTTTCACATGCGATAGTCCTGGTGCGAGCTCGGTACATGTATTTCGGGTTGCGCGTGAATTTTCACGCGCGATAGGCCTTGGGCGAGCGGGGAACGTGTATTACGGGGGTACGCGGGGAGTTTCACACGCGATAGGCCTTGGTTGAGAGGGGTACGTGTATTTGGGTGGTACGCGTGGAGTTTCACATGCAATAGGCCTTGGGCGAGCGGGGTATGTGTATTTGGGGGGTACGCGGGAAGTTTCACACACGATAGGCATTGGGTGAGTGGGGTACGTGTATTTCGGGGGTGCGCGTGAAGTTACACACGCGATAGGCCTTAGGCGAACGGGTAATGTGTATCCCGGGGGTACGCGGGGAGGTTCACACGTGATAGGCCTTGGGCGAGCGGGGTACATGTATTTCGGGGGTGCGTGTGAAGTTTCACACGCGATAGGCCTTGGACGAGAGGGGAACAAGTATTACGGGGTACACGGGGAGTTTCACACGCTATAGGCCTTGGGTGAGCGGGGTACGTGTATTTGGGGGGTATGCGGGAAGTTTCACATGCGATAGTCCTGGCGAGAGCGGGGTATGTGTATTTCGGCGGTGCACGTGAAGTTTCACACGCGATAGGCCTTAGGCGAGCGGGGTACGTGTATTTCAGCAGTGCACGTGAAGTTTCACAAGCGATAGGCCTTGGGCGAGCGGGGATCGTGTATTACAGGGGTGCACATGGAGTTTCACACGCGATAGGCCTTGGGTGAGTGGGGTATGTGTATTTGGGGGTACGTCGGAAGTTTCACATGCAATAGTCCTGGTGAGAGCGCGGTACGTGTATTTCAGGGGTGCGCATGAAGTTTCACACACGATAGGCCTTGGGTGAGCAGGGTATGTGTATTTGGGTGGCACGCGTGGAGTTTCACACGTGATAGGCCTTGGGCGAGCGGGGTATGTGTATTTGGTGGGTACGCGGGAAGTTTCACACCCGATAGTCCTGATGAGAGTGGGGTACGTGTATTTCGGGGGTGCACGTGAAGTTTTACACACGATAGGACTTTGGCGAGGGGGTATGTGTATTTCGGGGGTGCACATGAAGTTTCACAAGCGATAGGCCTTGGGCAAGGGGGGAATGTGTATTACGGGGGTACGTGGGTTGTTTCACACGCGATAGTACTGATGAGAGCTCGGTACATGGATTTCAGGGGTGCGCATGAAGTTTCACATGCGATAGGCCTTGGGCGAGCGGGGAATGTGTATTACGTGGGTACGTGGGGAGTTTCACACGCGATAGGCCTTGGGAGAGCGGGGTACGTTTATTTGGGCGATACGTGTGAGAGTTTCACACGCGATAGGCCTTTGGCGAGCAGGGTATGTGTATTTGGGGGGTACTCGGGAAGTTTCACACACGATAGGCCTTGGGCGAGCAGGGTACATGTATTTCGGGGGTGCGCGTTAAGTTACACACGCGATAGGCCTTGGGCGAGAGGGGTATGTGTATTTGGGGGGTACGTGGGAAGTTTCACACGCGATAGGCCTTGGGCGAGTGGGGAACGTGTATTACGGGGGTACGCGGGGAGTTTCACGCGCGATAGGCCTTGGGCGAGCGGGGTACGTGTATTTCGGGGGTGCGCGTGAAGTTTCACACGCGATAGGCCTTGGGCGAGAGGGGTGTATTTGGGGGGTACGTGGGAAGTTTCACACGCGATAGGCCTTGGGCGAGTGGGGAACGTATATTACGGGGGTACGCGGGGAGTTTCACACGCGATAGGCCTTGGTTGAGAGGGGTACGTGTATTTGGGTGGTACGCGTGGAGTTTCACATGCAATAGGCCTTGGGCGAGCGGGGTATGTGTATTTGGTGGGTACGCGGGAAGTTTCACACACGATAGGCATTGGGAGAGTGGGGTACGTGTATTTCGGGGGTGTGTGTGAAGTTACACACGCGATAAGCCTTAGGCGAGCGGGGAATGTGTATCCCAGGGGTACGCGGGGAGGTTCACACGTGATAGGCCTTGGACGAGCGGGGAACAAGTATTACGGGGTTACACGGGGAGTTTCACACGCTATAGGCCTTGGGTGAGCGGGGTATGTGTATTTGGGGGGTATGCCGGAAGTTTCACATGCGATAGTCCTGGCGAGAGCGGGGTATGTGTATTTCGGTGGTGCACGTGAAGTTTCACACGCAATAGGACTTGGGCGAGCGGGGTACGTGTATTTCGGCAGTGCACGTGAAGTTTCACATGCGATAGGCCTTGGGTGAGCGGGGTACGTGTATTTGGGGGGTACGCGGGAAGTTTCACACGCGATAGTCCTGGTGAGAGCTCGGTACATGGATTTCGGGGGTGCGAGTGAAGTTTCACATGCGATAGGCCTTGGGCGAGCGGGGAATGTGTATTACGTGGGTACGTGGGGAGTTTCACACGCGATAGGCCTTGGGAGAGCGGGGTACGTGTATTTGGGCGATACACGTGAGAGTTTCACACGCGATAGGCCTTTGGCGAGCAGGGTATGTGTATTTGGGGGGTACTCGGGAAGTTTCACACGCGATAGGCCTTGGGCGAGCAGGGTACATGTATTTCGGGGGTGCACGTTAAGTTACACACGCGATAGGCCTTGGGCGAGCGGGGAACGTGTATTACAGGGGTATGCGGGGAGTTTCACGCGCGATAGGCCTTGGGCGAGCGGGGTACGTGTATTTCGGGGGTGCACGTGAAGTTTCACACGCGATAGGCCTTGGGCGAGCGGGGTATGTGTATTTGGTGGGTACGCGGGAAGTTTCACACACGATAGGCATTGGGAGAGTGGGGTACGTGTATTTCGGGGGTGTGCGTGAAGTTACACACGCGATAGGCCTTAGGTGAGCGGGGAATGTGTATCCCAGGGGTACGCGGGGAGGTTCACACGTGATAGGCCTTGGGCGAGCGGGTTACATGTATTTTGGGGGTGCGTGTGAAGTTTCACACGCGATAGGCCTTGGACGAGCGGGGAACAAGTATTACGGGGTTACACGGGGAGTTTCACACGCTATAGGCCTTGGGTGAGCGGGGTACGTGTATTTTTGGGGTATGCCGGAAGTTTCACACGCGATAGGCCTTGGGAGAGCGGGGTACGTGTATTTGGGCGATACGCGTGAGAGTTTCACACGCGATAGGCCTTTGGCGAGCAGGGTATGTGTATTTGGGGGGTACTCGGGAAGTTTCACACGCGATAGGCCTTGGGCGAGCAGGGTACATTTATTTCGGGGGTGCGCGTTAAGTTACACACGCGATAGGTCTTGGGCGAACGGGGAACGTGTATTACAGGGGTATGCGGGGAGTTTCACGCGCGATAGGCCTTGGGCGAGCGGGGTACGTGTATTTCGGGGGTGCACGTGAAGTTTCACACGCGATAGGCCTTGGGCGAGCGGGGAACAAGTATTACGGGGTAACGCAGGGAGTTTCACACGCGATAGGCCTTGGGCGAGAGGGGTATGTGTATTACGGGGTACGCAGGGAGTTTCACATGCGATAGTCCTGGTGCGAGCTTGGTACATGTATTTCGGGTTGCGCGTGGAGTTTCACATGCAATAGGCCTTGGGCGAGCGGGGTATGTGTATTTGGTGGGTACGCGGGAAGTTTCACACACGATAGGCATTGGGAGAGTGGGGTACGTGTATTTCGGGATGTGTGCGTGAAGTTACACACGCGATAGGCCTTAGGTGAGCGGGGAATGTGTATCGCAGGGGTACGCGGGGAGGTTCACACGTGATAGGCCTTGGGCGAGCGGGTTACATGTATTTTGGGGGTGCGTGTGAAGTTTCACACGCGATAGGCCTTGGACGAGCGGGGAACAAGTATTACGGGGTTACACGGGGAGTTTCACACGCTATAGGCCTTGGGTGAGCGGGGTACGTGTATTTGGGGGGTATGCCGGAAGTTTCACATGCGATAGTCCTGGCGAGAGCAGGGTATGTGTATTTCGGTGGTGCACGTGAAGTTTCACACGCAATAGGACTTGGGCGAGCGGGGTATGTGTATTTCGGCAGTGCACGTGAAGTTTCACAAGCGATAGGCCTTGGGCGAGCGGGGATCGTGTATTACTGGGGTGCACATGGAGTTTCACACGCGATAATCCTTGGGCGAGTGGGGTATGTGTATTTGGGGGGTACGTCGAAAGTTTCACACGCGATAGTCCTGGTGAGAGCGTGGTACGTGTATTTCAGGGGTGCACATGAAGTTTCACACACGATAGGCCTTGGGCGAGTGGGGAACGTATATTACGGGGTACGCAGGTAGTTTCACGCATGATAGGTCCTGGTGAGAGCGTGGTACGTGTATTTCAGGGGTGCACATGAAGTTTCACACGCGGTAGGCCTTGGGCGAGAGGGGTATGTGTATTTGGGGGGTACGTGGGAAGTTTCACACGCGATAGGCCTTGGGCGAGCGGGGGAACGTGTATTACGGGGATACGCAGGTAGTTTCACACGCGATAGTCCTGGTGCGAGCTCGGTACATGTATTTTGGGGTTGCGCGTGAAGTTTCACACGCGATAGGCCTTGGGCGAGTGGGGAACGTGTATTACTGGGGTACGCGGGGAGTTTCACACGCGATAGGCCTTGGTTGAGAGGGATACGTGTATTTGAGTTGTACGCGTGGAGTTTCACATGCAATAGGCCTTGGGCGAGCGGGGTATGTGTACTTGGGGGGTACGCGGGAAGTTTCACACACGATAGGCAATGGGTGAGTGGGGTACATGTATTTCGGGGGTGCGTGTGAAGTTACACACGCGATAGGCCTTAGGCGAGCAGGGAATGTGTATCCCGGGGGTACGCGGGGACGTTCACACGTGATAGGCCTTGGGCGAGCGGGGAACAAGTATTACGGGGTTACACGGGGAGTTTCACATGCTTTAGGCCTTCGGTGAGCGGGGTACGTGTATTTGGGGGTATGCGGGAAGTTTCACATGCAATAGTCCTGGCGAGAGCGGGGTATGTGTATTTCGGCGGTGCACGTGAAGTTACACACGCGATAGGCCTTAGGCGAGCAGGGAATGTGTATTTCGGGGGTGCGTGTGAAGTTTCACATGCGATAGGCCTTGGACGAGCGGGGAACAAGTATTACGGGGTTACACGGGGAGTTTCACACGCTTTAGGCCTTCGGTGAGCGGGGTACGTGTATTTGGGGGTATGCGGGAAGTTTCACATGCAATAGTCCTGGCGAGAGCGGGGTATGTGTATTTCGGCGGTGCACGTGAAGTTTCACACGCGATAGGCCTTGGGCGAGCGGGGTCCGTGTATTTCGACAGTGCACGTGAAGTTTCACAAGCGATAGGCCTTGGCCGAGCGGGGATCGTGTATTACGGGGGTGCACGTGGAGTTTCACATGCGATAGGCCTTGGGCGAGTGGGGTATGTGTATTTGGGGGGTACGTCGGAAGTTTCACATGCGATAGTCCTGGTGAGAGCGCGGTACGTGTATTTCAGGGGTGCGCATGAAGTTTCACACGTGATAGGCCTCGGGCGAGCGGGGAACGTGTATTTCGGGTGTGCACGTGAAGTTTTACACGCGATAGGCCTTGGGCGAGCGGGGTATGTGTATTTCGGGGGTGCACATGAAGTTTCACACGCGATAGGCCTTGGGCAAGCGGGGAATGTGTATTATGGGGGTACGCAGGGAGTTTCACACGCGATAGGCTTTGGTGAGCGGGGTACGTATGTTTGGGGGTACACATGGAGTTTCACACGCGATAGTCCTGGTGCGAGCTCGGTACATGTATTTTGGGGTTGCGTGTGAAGTTTCACATGCGATAGGCCTTGGGCGAGTGGGGAACGTGTATTACGGGGGTACGCGGGGAGTTTCACACGCGATAGGCCTTGGTTGAGAGGGGTACGTGTATTTGGGTGGTACGCGTGGAGTTTCACATGCAATAGGCCTTGGGCGAGCGGGGTATGTGTATTTGTGGGGTACGCGGGAAGTTTCACACACTATAGGCATTGGGTGAGTGGGTACGTGTATTTCGGGGGTGCGCGTGAAGTTACACAAGCGAGAGGCCTTAGGCGAGCGGGGAATGTGTATCCCGGGGTACGCGGGGAGGTTCACACGTGATAGGCCTTGGGCGAGCGGGGTACATGTATTTCGGGGGTGCGTGTGAAGTTTCACACGCGATAGGCCTTGGACGAACGGGGAACAAGTATTACGGGGTTACACAAACATGCTATAGGCCTTGGGTGAGCGGGGTACGTGTATTTGGGGGGTATCCGGGAAGTTTCACATGCGATAGTCCTGGCGAGAGTGGGGTATGTGTATTTCGGCAGTGCACGTGAAGTTTCACAAGCGATAGGCCTTGGGCGAGCGGGGATCGTGTATTACTGGGGTGCACGTGGAGTTTCACACGCGATAATCCTTGGGCGAGTGGGGTATGTGTATTTGGGGGGTACGTCGAAAGTTTCACACGCGATAGTCCTGGTGAGAGCGTGGTACGTGTATTTCAGGGGTGCACATGAAGTTTCACACACGATAGGCCTTGGGCGAGTGGGGAACGTATATTACGGGGTACGCAGGTAGTTTCACGCATGATAGGTCCTGGTGAGAGCGTGGTACGTGTATTTCAGGGGTGCACATGAAGTTTCACACGCGGTAGGCCTTGGGCGAGAGGGGTATGTGTATTTGGGGGGTACGTGGGAAGTTTCACACGCGATAGGCCTTGGGCGAGCGGGGGAACGTGTATTACGGGGATACGCAGGTAGTTTCACACGCGATAGTCCTGGTGCGAGCTCGGTACATGTATTTTGGGGTTGCGCGTGAAGTTTCACACGCGATAGGCCTTGGGCGAGTGGGGAACGTGTATTACTGGGGTACGCGGGGAGTTTCACACGCGATAGGCCTTGGTTGAGAGGGATACGTGTATTTGAGTTGTACGCGTGGAGTTTCACATGCAATAGGCCTTGGGCGAGCGGGGTATGTGTACTTGGGGGGTACGCGGGAAGTTTCACACACGATAGGCAATGGGTGAGTGGGGTACATGTATTTCGGGGGTGCGTGTGAAGTTACACACGCGATAGGCCTTAGGCGAGCAGGGAATGTGTATCCCGGGGGTACGCGGGGAGGTTCACACGTGATAGGCCTTGGGCGAGCGGGGAACAAGTATTACGGGGTTACACGGGGAGTTTCACATGCTTTAGGCCTTCGGTGAGCGGGGTACGTGTATTTGGGGGTATGCGGGAAGTTTCACATGCAATAGTCCTGGCGAGAGCGGGGTATGTGTATTTCGGCGGTGCACGTGAAGTTACACACGCGATAGGCCTTAGGCGAGCAGGGAATGTGTATTTCGGGGGTGCGTGTGAAGTTTCACATGCGATAGGCCTTGGACGAGCGGGGAACAAGTATTACGGGGTTACACGGGGAGTTTCACACGCTTTAGGCCTTCGGTGAGCGGGGTACGTGTATTTGGGGGTATGCGGGAAGTTTCACATGCAATAGTCCTGGCGAGAGCGGGGTATGTGTATTTCGGCGGTGCACGTGAAGTTTCACACGCGATAGGCCTTGGGCGAGCGGGGTCCGTGTATTTCGACAGTGCACGTGAAGTTTCACAAGCGATAGGCCTTGGCCGAGCGGGGATCGTGTATTACGGGGGTGCACGTGGAGTTTCACATGCGATAGGCCTTGGGCGAGTGGGGTATGTGTATTTGGGGGGTACGTCGGAAGTTTCACATGCGATAGTCCTGGTGAGAGCGCGGTACGTGTATTTCAGGGGTGCGCATGAAGTTTCACACGTGATAGGCCTCGGGCGAGCGGGGAACGTGTATTTCGGGTGTGCACGTGAAGTTTTACACGCGATAGGCCTTGGGCGAGCGGGGTATGTGTATTTCGGGGGTGCACATGAAGTTTCACACGCGATAGGCCTTGGGCAAGCGGGGAATGTGTATTATGGGGGTACGCAGGGAGTTTCACACGCGATAGGCTTTGGTGAGCGGGGTACGTATGTTTGGGGGTACACATGGAGTTTCACACGCGATAGTCCTGGTGCGAGCTCGGTACATGTATTTTGGGGTTGCGTGTGAAGTTTCACATGCGATAGGCCTTGGGCGAGTGGGGAACGTGTATTACGGGGGTACGCGGGGAGTTTCACACGCGATAGGCCTTGGTTGAGAGGGGTACGTGTATTTGGGTGGTACGCGTGGAGTTTCACATGCAATAGGCCTTGGGCGAGCGGGGTATGTGTATTTGTGGGGTACGCGGGAAGTTTCACACACTATAGGCATTGGGTGAGTGGGTACGTGTATTTCGGGGGTGCGCGTGAAGTTACACAAGCGAGAGGCCTTAGGCGAGCGGGGAATGTGTATCCCGGGGTACGCGGGGAGGTTCACACGTGATAGGCCTTGGGCGAGCGGGGTACATGTATTTCGGGGGTGCGTGTGAAGTTTCACACGCGATAGGCCTTGGACGAACGGGGAACAAGTATTACGGGGTTACACAAACATGCTATAGGCCTTGGGTGAGCGGGGTACGTGTATTTGGGGGGTATCCGGGAAGTTTCACATGCGATAGTCCTGGCGAGAGTGGGGTATGTGTATTTCGGCGGTGCACGTGAAGTTTCACAAGCGATAGGCCTTGGGCGAGCGGGGATCGTGTATTACGGGGGTGCACGTGGAGTTTCATACGCGATAGGCCTTGGGCGAGTGGGGTATGTGTATTTGGGGGGTACGTCGAAAGTTTCACATGCGATAGTCCTGGTGAGAGTGCGGTACGTGTATTTCAGGGGTGCGCATGAAGTTTCACACGTTATAGGCCTCGGGCGAGCGGGGAACGTGTATAACGGCGGTACGCGGGGAGTTTCACACACGATAGGCCTTGGGTGAGCGGGGTATGTGTATTTGGGTGGCATGTGTGGAGTTTCACACGTGATAGTCCTTGGGCGAGCGGGGTATGTGTATTTGGTGGGTACGCGGGAAGTTTCACACGCGATAGTCCTGACGAGAGTGGGGTACGTGTATTTCGGGGGTGCACGTGAAGTTTTACACGCGATAGGCCTTGGGCAAGCGGGGAATGTGTATTACGGGGGTACGCGGGGAGTTTCACACGCGATAGGCTTTGGTGAGCGGGGCACGTATGTTTGGGGGTACACATGGAGTTTCACATGCGATAGGCCTTGGGTGTGCGGGGTACGTGTATTTGGGGGGTACGTGGGAAGTTTCACACGCGATAGTCCTGGTGAGAGCTCGGTACATGTATTTCGGGGGTACGCATGAAGTTTCACATGCGATAGGCCTTGGGCAAGTGGGGAATGTGCATTACGTGGGTACGTGGGGAGTTTCACACGCGATAGGCCTTGGGAGAGCGGGGTACGTGTATTTGGGCGGTACGCGTGAGAGTTTCACACGCGATAGGCCTTTGGCGAGCAGGGTATGTGTATTTGGGGGGTACTCGGGAAGTTTCACACGCGATAGGTCTTGGGCGAGCAGGGTACATGTATTTCGGGGGTGTGCGTGAAGTTACACACGCGATAGGCCTTGGGCGAGCGGGGAACGTGTATTACAGGGGTATGCAGGGAGTTTCACGCGCGATAGGCCTTGGGCGAGCGGGGTATGTGTATTTCGGGGGTGCGCGTGAAGTTTCACACGCAATAGGCCTTGGGCGAGCGGGGAACAAGTATTACGGGGGTACGCAGGGAGTTTCACGCGCTATAGGCCTTGGGTGAGCGGGGTATGTGTATTTGGGGGGTACGCATGGAGTTTCACACGCGATAGGCCTTGGGCGAGCCGGGTATGTGTATTTGGGGGGTACGCAGGAAGTTTCACACGCGATAGTCCTGGTGAGAGCGGGGTATGTGTATTTCGGCGGTGCGCGTGAAGTTTCACACGCAATAGGCCTTGGGCGAGTGGGGAACATGTATTACGGGGGTACGCAGGGAGTTTCACATGCGATAGGCCTTGGGTGAGTGGGGTACGTGTATTTGGGGGTATGCGTGGAGTTTCACACGCGATAGTCCTTGGGCGAGCGGGGTATATGTATTTGGGGGGTACGTGGGAAGTTTCACACGCGATAGTCCTGGCGAGAGTGGGGTACGTGTATTTCGGGGGTGCGCGTGAAGTTTCACACACAATAGGCCTTGGGTGAGCGGGGTACGTGTATTTCGGTGGTGCCATGAAGTTTCACATGCGATAGGCCTTGGGCGAGTGGGGTATGTGTATTTCAGGGGTCCGTGTGGAGTTACACACGCGGTAGGGCTTGGGCGAGCGGGGAACGTGTATTACGGGGCACGCGGGGAGTTTCACACAGGGTAGGCCTTGGGCGAGTGGGGTACATGTATTTCGGGGGTGCGCGTGAAGTTTCACAAGCGATAGGCCTTGGGCGAGTGGGGAACGTGTATTACGGGGGTACGCTGGGAGTTTCACAAGCGATAGGCCTTGGGTGAGCGGGGTATGTGTATTTGGGGGGTACGTGCGGAGTTTCACAGGCGATAGGCCTTGAACGAGCGGGGTAAGTGTATTTGGGGGGGAAGGCAGGAAGTTTCACATGCGATCGTCCTGGCGAGAGTGGGGTACATGTATTTCGGGGATGCGCATGAAGCTTCACACGCAATAGGCCTTGGGTGATTGGGGTACGTGTATTTTGGGTGTGCGTGTGAAGTTTCACACGCGATATGCCTTGGGTGAGCGGGGAACGTGTATTACGGGTGTACGCAGGGAGTTTCACATGCAATAGGCCTTGGGTGAGCGGGTACATGTATTTCGGGGGGTACGCATGGAGTTTCACACGCGATAGGCCTTAGGGTTAGCGGGGTATGTGTATTTGGGGGGTACGCGGGAAGTTTCACACGCGATAGTCCTGGCGAGAGTGGGGTACATGTATTTGGGGGGTGCACGTGAAGTTTCACACGCAATAGGCCTTGGGTGAGCGGGGTACGTGTATTTTGGGGGTGCACGTGAAGTTTCACAAGTGATAGGCCTTGGGTGTGCGGGGAACGTGTATTATGGGGGTACGCGTGGAGTTTCACACGTGATAGGCCAGGGGTGAGCGGGGTACGTGTATTTGGGGGTATGCGTGGAGTTTCACACGCGATAGTGCTTGGGCGAGCGGGGTATGTGTATTTGGGGGGTACGCATGGAGTTTCACACGCGATAGGCCTTGGGCCAGCCGGGTATGTGTATTTGGGGGGTACGCAGGAAGTTTCACACGCGATAGTCCTGGTGAGAGCGGGGTATGTGTATTTCGGCGGTGCGCGTGAAGTTTCACACGCAATAGGCCTTGGGCGATTGGGGTACGTGTATTTCGGGGGTACGTGTGAAGTTTCACATGCGATAGGACTTGGGTGAGCGGGGTACGTGTATTTCGGGGGTGCGCGTGAAGTTGCACACACGATAGGCCTTGGTCGAGAGGGGAACGTGTATTACGGAGGTACTCGGTGAGTTTCACTCACAATATGCCTTGGGCGAGTGGGATACGTCTATTTCGGGGGTGCGCGTGAAGTTTCACACACGATAGGCCTTTAGCGAGCGGGGAACGTATATTACGGGACTATGCGTTGAGTTTCACATGCGATAGGCCTTGGGAGAGAGGGGTATGTCTATTTGGGGGGTACTCGGGAAGTTTCACACGCGATAGGCCTTGGGCGAGCAGGGTACATGTATTTCGGGGGTGCGCGTGAAGTTACACACGCGATAGGCCTTGGGCGAGCGGGGAACGTGTATTACAGGGGTATGTGGGGAGTTTCACGCGCGATAGGCCTTGGGCGAGCGGGGTACGTGTATTTCGGGGGTGCGCGTGAAGTTTCACACGCAATAGGCCTTGGGCGAGCGGGGAACAAGTATTACGGGGGTACGCAGGGAGTTTCACACGCTATAGGCCTTGGGTGAGCGGGGTATGTGTATTTGGGGGGTACGCATGGAGTTTCACACGCGATAGGCCTTGGGCGAGCCGGGTATGTGTATTTGGGGGGTACGCAGGAAGTTTCACATGCGATAGTCCTGGTGAGAGCGGGGTATGTGTATTTCGGCGGTGCGCGTGAAGTTTCACACACAATAGGCCTTGGGCGAGTGGGGAACATGTATTACGGGGGTACGCGGGGAGTTTCACATGCGATAGGCCTTGGGTGAGTGGGGTACGTGTATTTGGGGGTATGCGTGGAGTTTCACACGCGATAGTCCTTGGGCGAGCGGGGTATGTGTATTTGGGGGGTACGCATGGAGTTTCACACGCGATAGGCCTTGGGCCAGCCGGGTATGTGTATTTGGGGGGTACGCAGGAAGTTTCACACGCGATAGTCCTGGTGAGAGCGGGGTATGTGTATTTCGGCGGTGCGCGTGAAGTTTCACACGCAATAGGCCTTGAGCGATTGGGGAACATGTATTACGGGGGTACGCAGGGAGTTTCACATGCGATAGGCCTTGGGTGAGTGGGGTACGTGTATTTGGGGGTATGCGTGGAGTTTCACATGCGATAGTCCTTGGGCGAGCGGGGTATATTTATTTGGGGGGTACGTGGGAAGTTTCACACGCGATAGTCCTGGCGAGAGTGGGGTACGTGTATTTCGGGGGTGCGCGTGAAGTTTCACACACAATAGGCCTTGGGTGAGCAGGGTACGTGTATTTCGGTGGTGCGCATGAAGTTTCACATGCGATAGGCCTTGGGCGAGTGGGGTACGTGTATTTCGGGGGTCCGTGTGGAGTTACACATGCGGTAGGGCTTGGGCGAGCGGGGAACGTGTATTACGGGGTACGCGGGGAGTTTCACACAGGGTAGGCCCTGGGCGAGTGGGGTACATGTATTTCGGGGGTGCGCGTGAAGTTTCACAAGCGATAGGCCTTGGGCGAGTGGGGAACGTGTATTACGGGGGTACGCTGGGAGTTTCACAAGCGATAGGCCTTGGGTGAGCGGGGTATGTGTATTTGGGGGGTACGCGTGGAGTTTCACAGGCGATAGTCCTTGAACGAGCGGGGTACGTGTATTTGGGGGGGAAGGCAGGAAGTTTCACATGCGATCGTCCTGGCGAGAGTGGGGTACATGTATTTCGGGATGCGCATGAAGCTTCACACGCAATAGGCCTTGGGTGATTGGGGTACGTGTATTTTGGGGGTGCGTGTGAAGTTTCACACGCGATATGCCTTGGGTGAGCGGGGAACGTGTATTACGGGTGTACGCGGGGAGTTTCACATGCAATAGGCCTTGGGTGAGCGGGTACATGTATTTCGGGGGGTACGCATGGAGTTTCACACGCGATAGGCCTTAGGGTTAGCGGGGTATGTGTATTTGGGGGGTACGCGGGAAGTTTCACACGCGATAGTCCTGGCGAGAGTGGGGTACATGTATTTGGGGGGTGCACGTGAAGTTTCACACGCAATAGGCCTTGGGTGAGCGGGGTACGTGTAATTTGGGGGTGCACGTGAAGTTTCACAAGTGATAGGCCTTGGGCGTGCGGGGAACGTGTATTACGGGGGTACGCGTGGAGTTTCACACGTGATAGGCCATGGGTGAGCGGGGTATGTGTATTTGGGTGGTACGCGTGGAGTTTCACACACAATAGTCCATAGGCGAGCGGGGTACGTGTATTTAGGGGGTGCGCGTGAAGTTTCACATGCGATAGGACTTGGGTGAGCGGGGTATGTGTATTTCGGGGGTGCGCGTGAAGTTGCACACACGATAGGCCTTGGTCGAGAGGGGAACGTGTATTACGGAGGTACTCGGTGAGTTTCACTCACAATATGCCTTGGGCGAGTGGGATACGTCTATTTCGGGGGTGCGCGTGAAGTTTCACCCATGATAGGCCTTTAGCGAGCGGGGAACGTATATTACGGGACTATGCGTGGAGTTTCACATGCGATAGGCCTTGGGTGAGCGGGGTACGTCTATTTGGGGGGTACTCGGGAAGTTTCACACGCGATAGGCCTTGGGCGAGCAGGGTACATTTATTTCGGGGGTGCGCGTGAAGTTACACACGCGATAGGCCTTGGGCGAGCGGGGAACGTGTATTACAGGGGTATGCGGGGAGTTTCACGCGCGATAGGCCTTGGGCGAGCGGGGAACGTGTATTTCGGGGGTGCGCGTGAAGTTTCACACGCAATAGGCCTTGGGCGAGCGGGGAACAAGTATTACGGGGGTACGCAGGGAGTTTCACACGCTATAGGCCTTGGGTGAGCGGGGTATGTGTATTTGGGGGGTACGCATGGAGTTTCACACGCGATAGGCCTTGGGCGAGCTGGGTATGTGTATTTGGGGGGTACGCAGGAAGTTTCACACGCGATAGTCCTGGTGAGAGCGGGGTATGTGTATTTCGGCGGTGCGCGTGAAGTTTCACACACAATAGGCCTTGGGCGAGTGGGGAACATGTATTACGGGGGTACGCAGGGAGTTTCACATGCGATAGGCCTTGGGTGAGTGGGGTACGTGTATTTGGGGGTATGCATGGAGTTTCACACGCGATAGTCCTTGGGCGAGCGGGGTATATGTATTTGGGGGGTGCGTGGGAAGTTTCACACGCGATAGTCCTGGCGAGAGTGGGGTACGTGTATTTCGGGGGTGCGCGTGAAGTTTCACACACAATAGGCCTTGGGTGAGCGGGGTACTTGTATTTCGGTGGTGCGCATGAAGTTTCACATGCGATAGGCCTTGGGCGAGTGGGGTACATGTATTTCGGGGGTCCGTGTGGAGTTACACACGCGGTAGGGCTTGGGCGAGCGGGGAACGTGTATTACGGGGTACGCGGGGAGTTTCACACAGGGTAGGCCTTGGGCGAGTGGGGTACATGTATTTCGGGGGTGCGCGTGAAGTTTCACAAGCGATAGGCCTTGGGCGAGTGGGGAACGTGTATTACGGGGGTACGCTGGGAGTTTCACAAGCGATAGGTCTTGGGTGAGCGGGGTATGTGTATTTTGGGGGTACGCGTGGAGTTTCACAGGCGATAGGCCTTGAACGAGCGGGGTACGTGTATTTGGGGGGGAAGGCAGGAAGTTTCACATGCGATCGTCCTGGCGAGAGTGGGGTACATGTATTTCGGGGATGCGCATGAAGCTTCACACGCAATAGGCCTTGGGTGATTGGGGTACGTGTATTTTGGGGGTGCGTGTGAAATTTCACACGCGATATGCCTTGGGTGAGCGGGGAACATGTATTACGGGTGTACGCGGGGAGTTTCACATGCAATAGGCCTTGGGTGAGCGGGTACATGTATTTCGGGGGGTACGCATGGAGTTTCACACGCGATAGGCCTTAGGGTTAGCGGGGTATGTGTATTTGGGGGGTACGCGGGAAGTTTCACACGCGATAGTCCTGGCGAGAGTGGGGTACATGTATTTGGGGGGTGCACGTGAAGTTTCACACGCAATAGGCCTTGGGTGAGCGGGGTACGTGTATTTTGGGGGTGCACGTGAAGTTTCACAAGTGATAGGCCTTGGGCGTGCGGAGAACGTGTATTACGGGGGTACGCGTGGAGTTTCACACGTGATAGACCATGGGTGAGCGGGGTATGTGTATTTGGGTGGTACGCGTGGAGTTTCACACACGATAGTCCATGGGCGAGCGGGGTACGTGTATTTCGGGGGTGCGCGTGAAGTTTCACATGCGATAGGACTTGGGTGAGCGGGGTACGTGTATTTCGGGGGTGCGCGTGAAGTTGCACACACAATAGGCCTTGGTCGAGAGGGGAACGTGTATTACGGAGGTACTCTGTGAGTTTCACTCACAATATGCCTTGGGCGAGTGGGATACGTCTATTTCGGGGGTGCGCGTGAAGTTTCACACACGATAGGCCTTTAGCGAGCGGGGAACGTATATTACGGGACTATGCGTGGAGTTTCACATGCGATAGGCCTTGGGTGAGCGGGGTACGTCTATTTGGGGGGTACGCGTGGAGTTTCACATGTGATAGGCCTTGGGCGAGCAGCGTACGTGTATTTGGGGGTACGCGTGAAGTTTCACATGCGATAGTCCTGGCGAGAGTGGGGTATGTGTATTGCGGGGGTGCGTGTGAATTTTCAGACGCGATAGGCCTTGGGCAAGCAGGGTACATGTATCTCGGGGGTGCGCGTGAAGTTACAGAGGCGATAGGCCTTGGGCGAGTGGGGATCGTGTATTACAGTGGTACGCGGGGAGTTTCACACGCTATAGGCCTTGGGTGAGCGGGGTATGTGTATTTGGGGGGTACGCATGGAGTTTCACACGCGATAGGCCTTGGGCGAGCCGGGTACGTGTATTTGGGGGGTACGCAGGAAGTTTCACATGCGATAGTCCTGGCGAGAGCAGGGTATGTGTATTTCGGCGGTGCGCGTGTAGTTTCACACGCAATAGGTCTTGGGCGAGTGGAGAACATGTATTAAGGGGTACGCGGGGAGTTTCACCTGCGATAGGCCTTGGGTGAGCGGGGTACGTGTATTTGGGGGGTATGCATGGAGTTTCACACGCGATAATCCTTGGGCGAGCGGGGTATGTGTGTTTGGGGGTATGCAGGAAGTTTCACACGCGATAGTCCTGGCGAGAGCGGGGTATTTTATTTCAGGGGTGCGCGCGAAGTTTCACACACGATAGGCCTTGGGCGAGCGGCGTACGTGTATTTCGGGGGTGCATGTGGAGTTACACACGCGGTAGGGCTTGGGTGAGCGGGGAACGTGTATTACGGGGGTACGCATGAAGTTTCACACACGATAGGCTTTGGGCGAGTGGGGTACATGTATTTCGGGGGTGCGCATGAAGTTTCACAAGCGATAGGCCTTGGGCGAGCGGGGTATGTGTATTTGGGGGATAGGCAGGAAGTTTCACATGCGATAGTCCTGGCGAGAGTGGGGTACATGTATTTCGGGGGTGCGCGTGAAGCTTCACATGCAATAGGCCTTGGGCAATCTGGGTACGTGTATTTTGGGGGTGCGTGTGAAGTTTCACACGCGATAGGCCTTGGGTGAGCGGGGAACGTGTATTACGGGTGTACGCGGGGAGTTTCACATGCGATAGGCCTTGGGTGAGCAGGTACGTCTATTTCGGGGGGTACGCGTGGAGTTTCACACACGATAGGCCTTAGGGTTAGCGGGGTATGTGTATTTGGGGGCTACGCGGGAAGTTTCACACGCGATAGTCCTATTGAGAGTGGGGTACATGTATTTCGGGGGTGCATGTGAAGTTTCACACGCAATAGGACTTGGGTGAGCCGGGTACATGTATTTTGGGGGTGCACGTGAAATTTCACAAGCGATAGGCCTTGGGCGTGCGGGGAATGTGTATTACGGGGGTACGCCTGGAGTTTCACACGTGATAGACCTTGGGTGAATGGGGTACGTGTATTTGGGGGGTACACGTGGAGTTTCACACGCGATAGACCTTGGGCGAGCGGGGTACGTGTATTTGGGGGTACGCGGGAAGTTTCACACGTGATCGTCCTGGTGAGAGCATGGTTCGTGTATTTCAGGGGTGCGCGTGAAGTTTCACATGCGATAGGCCTTGGGCGAGCGGGGAACGTGTATTACGGGGGTACGCGGGGAGTTTCACACGCGATAGGCCTTGGGTGAGCGGGGTAGGTGTATTTGGGTGGTACGCGTGGAGTTTCACACACGATAGGCCATGGGTGAGCGGGGTATGTATATTTCGGGGGTGCGCGTGAAGTTTCACACACGATAGGACTTGGGTGAGCGGGGTATGTGTATTTCGGGGGTGCGCGTGAAGTTACACACATGATTGGCCTTGGGCGAGAGGGGAACGTGTATTACGGGGGTACTCGGGGAGTTTCACACACAATATGCCTTGGGCGAGTGGGATAGGTCTATTTCGGGGGGTGCGCGTGAAGTTTAACACACGATAGGCCTTGGGCGAGTGGGGAACTTATATTACGGGGCTATGCGTGGAGTTTCACATGCGATAGGCCTTGGGTGAGCGAGGTACGTGTATTTGGGGGGTACGCATGGAGTTTCACACGTGATAGGCCTTGGGCGAGCAGGGTACGTGTATTTGGGGGTATGCGTGAAGTTTCACATGCGATAGTCCTGGCGAGAGTGGGGTACGTGTATTGCGGGGGTGCGCGTGAAGTTTCACACACGATAGGCTTTGGGCGAGTGGGGTACATGTATTTCGGGGGTGCGCATGAAGTTTCACAAGCGATAGGCCTTGGGCGAGCGGGGTATGTGTATTTGGGGGATAGGCAGGAAGTTTCACATGCGATAGTCCTGGCGAGAATGGGGTACATGTATTTCGGGGGTGCGCGTGAAGCTTCACATGCAATAGGCCTTGGGCAATCGGGGTACGTGTATTTTGGGGGTGCGTGTGAAGTTTCACACGCGATAGGCCTTGGGTGAGCGGGGAACGTGTATTACGGGTGTACGCGGGGAGTTTCACATGCGATAGGCCTTGGGTGAGCAGGTACGTCTATTTCGGGGGGTACGCGTGGAGTTTCACACACGATAGGCCTTAGGGTTAGCGGGGTATGTGTATTTGGGGGCTATGCGGGAAGTTTCACACGCGATAGTCCTATTGAGAGTGGGGTTCATGTATTTCGGGGGTGCATGTGAAGTTTCACACGCAATAGGACTTGGGTGAGCCGGGTACATGTATTTTGGGGGTGCACGTGAAATTTCACAAGCGATAGGCCCTGGGCGTGCGGGGAACGTGTATTACGGGGGTACGCGTGGAGTTTCACACGTGATAGGCCTTGGGCGAGCCGGGTATGTGTATTTGGGGGGTACGCGGGAAGTTTCACACGCGATAGTCCTGGTGAGAGCGGGGTATGTGTATTTCAGCGGTGCGCGTGAAGTTTCACACGCAATAGGCCTTGGGCGAGTGGGGAACATGTATTACGGGGGTACGCAGGAAGTTTCACATGCGATAGGCCTTGGGTGAGTGGGGTACGTGTTTTTGGGGGTATGCGTGGAGTTTCACACGCGATAGTCCTTGGGCGAGCGGGGTATATGTATTTGGGGGGTACGTGGGAAGTTTCACACACGATAGTCCTGGCGAGAGTGGGGTACGTGTATTTCGGGGGTGCGCGTGAAGTTTCACACACAATAGGCCTTGGGTGAGCGGGGTACGTGTATTTCGGTGGTGCGCATGAAGTTTCACATGCGATAGGCCTTGAGCGAGTGGGGTACGTGTATTTCGGGGGTCCGTGTGGAGTTACACACGCGGTAGGGCTTGGGCGAGCGGGGAACGTGTATTACGGGGCACGCGGGGAGTTTCACACAGGGTAGGCCTTGGGCGAGTGGGGTACATGTATTTCGGGGGTGCGCGTGAAGTTTCACAAGCGATAGGCCTTGGGCGAGTGGGGAACGTGTATTACGGGGGTACGCTGGGAGTTTCACAAGCGATAGGCCTTGGGTGAGCGGGGTATGTGTATTTGGGGGGTACGCGTGGAGTTTCACAGGCGATTGGCCTTGAACGAGCGGGGTACGTGTATTTGGGGGGGAAGGCAGGAAGTTTCACATGCGATCGTCCTGGCGAGAGTGGGGTACATGTATTTCGGGGATGCGCATGAAGCTTCACACGCAATAGGCCTTGGGTGATTGGGGTACGTATATTTTGGGGGTGCATGTGAAGTTTCACACGCGATATGCCTTGGTTGAGCGGGGAACATGTATTACGGGTGTACGCGGGGAGTTTCACATGCAATAGGCCTTGGGTGAGCGGGTACATGTATTTCGGGGGGTACGCATGGAGTTTCACACGGGATAGGCCTTAGGGTTAGCGGAGTATGTGTATTTGGGGGGTACGCGGGAAGTTTCACACGCGATAGTCCTGGCGAGAGTGGGGTACATGTATTTGGGGGGTGCACGTGAAGTTTCACACGCAATAGGCCTTGGGTGAGCGGGGTACGTGTATTTTGGGGTGCACGTGAAGTTTCACAAGTGATAGGCCTTGGGCGTGCGGGGAACGTGTATTACGGGGGTACGCGTGGAGTTTCACACGTGATAGGCCATGGGTGAGCGGGGTATGTGTATTTGGGTGGTACGCGTGGAGTTTCACACACGATAGTCCATGGGCGAGCGGGGTACGTGTATTTCGGGGGTGCGCGTGAAGTTTCACATG
This sequence comes from Ambystoma mexicanum, assembly GCF_040938575.1. NCBI lineage: Eukaryota > Metazoa > Chordata > Amphibia > Caudata > Ambystomatidae > Ambystoma > Ambystoma mexicanum. The sequence goes on from NC_090921.1 coordinate 1,089,265,819, forward strand.
CGATAGGACTTGGGTGAGCGGGGTACGTGTATTTCGGGGGTGCGCGTGAAGTTGCACACACGATAGGCCTTGGTCAAGAGGGGAACGTGTATTACGGAGGTACTCGGTGAGTTTCACTCACAATATGCCTTGGGCGAGTGGGATACGTCTATTTCGGGGGTGCGCGTGAAGTTTCACACACGATAGGCCTTTAGCGAGCGGGGAACGTATATTATGGGACTATGCGTGGAGTTTCACATGCGATAGGCCTTGGGTGAGCGGGGTACGTCTATTTGGGGGGTACGCGTGGAGTTTCACATGTGATAGGCCTTGGGCGAGCAGCGTACGTGTATTTGGGGGTACGCGTGAAGTTTCACATGCGATAGTCCTGGCGAGAGTGGGGTATGTGTATTGCGGGGGTGCGTGTGAATTTTCAGACGCGATAGGCCTTGGGCAAGCAGGGTACATGTATCTCGGGGGTGAGCGTGAAGTTACAGAGGCGATAGGCCTTGGGCGAGTGGGGATCGTGTATTACAGTGGTACGCGGGGAGTTTCACACGCTATAGGCCTTGGGTGAGCGGGGTATGTGTATTTGGGGGGTACGCATGGAGTTTCACACGCGATAGGCCTTGGGCGAGTGGGGTACGTGTATTTCGGGGGTGCGTGTGGAGTTACACACGCGGTAGGGCTTGGGCGAGCGGGGAACGTGTATTACGGGGGTACGCGGGGAGTTTCACACACGGTAGGCCTTGGGCGAGTGGGGTACATGTATTTCGGGGGTGCGCGTGAAGTTTCACAAGCGATAGGCCTTGGGCGAGTGGGGAACGTGTATTACGGGGGTACGCTGGGAGTTTCACACGCGATAGGCCTTGGGTGAGCAGGGTATGTGTATTTGGGGGATAGGCAGGAAGTTTCACATGCGATAGTCCTGGCGAGAGTGGGGTACATGTATTTCGGGGGTGCGCGTGAAGCTTCACATGCAATAGGCCTTGGGCAATCGGGGTACGTGTATTTTGGGGGTGCGTGTGAAGTTTCACACGCGATAGGCCTTGGGTGAGCGGGGAACGTGTATTACGGGTGTACGCGGGGAGTTTCACATGCGATAGGCCTTGGGTGAGCAGGTACGTCTATTTCGGGGGGTGCGCGTGGAGTTTCACACACGATAGGCCTTAGGGTTAGCGGGGTATGTGTATTTGGGGGCTACGCGGGAAGTTTCACACGCGATAGTCCTATTGAGAGTGGGGTACATGTATTTCGGGGGTGCATGTGAAGTTTCACACGCAATAGGACTTGGGTGAGCCGGGTACATGTATTTTGGGGGTGCACGTGAAATTTCACAAGCGATAGGCCTTGGGCGTGCGGGGAACGTGTATTACGGGGGTACGCGTGGAGTTTCACACGTGATAGACCTTGGGTGAATGGGGTACGTGTATTTGGGGGGTACACGTGGAGTTTCACACGCGATAGACCTTGGGCGAGCGGGGTACGTGTATTTGGGGGGTACGCGGGAAGTTTCACACGTGATCGTCCTGGTGAGAGCATGGTTCGTGTATTTCAGGGGTGCGCGTGAAGTTTCACATGCGATAGGCCTTGGGCGAGCGGGGAACGTGTATTACGGGGGTACGCGGGGAGTTTCACACGCGATAGGCCTTGGGTGAGCGGGGTAGGTGTATTTGGGTGGTACGCGTGGAGTTTCACACACGATAGGCCATGGGTGAGCGGGGTATGTATATTTCGGGGGTGCGCGTGAAGTTTCACACACGATAGGACTTGGGTGAGCGGGGTATGTGTATTTCGGGGGTGCGCGTGAGGTTACACACACGATTGGCCTTGGGCGAGAGGGGAACGTGTATTACGGGGTACTCGGGGAGTTTCACACACAATATGCCTTGGGCGAGTGGGATAGGTCTATTTCGGGGGGTGCGCGTGAAGTTTAACACACGATAGGCCTTGGGCGAGTGGGGAACTTATATTACGCGGCTATGCGTGGAGTTTCACATGCGATAGGCCTTGGGTGAGCGAGGTACGTGTATTTGGGGGGTACGCATGGAGTTTCACACGTGATAGGCCTTGGGCGAGCAGGGTACGTGTATTTGGGGGTATGCGTGAAGTTTCACATGCGATAGTCCTGGCGAGAGTGGGGTACGTGTATTGCGGGGGTGCGCGTGAAGTTTCACACACGATAGGCTTTGGGCGAGTGGGGTACATGTATTTCGGGGGTGCGCATGAAGTTTCACAAGCGATAGGCCTTGGGCGAGCAGGGTATGTGTATTTGGGGGATAGGCAGGAAGTTTCACATGCGATAGTCCTGGCGAGAGTGGGGTACATGTATTTCGGGGGTGCGCGTGAAGCTTCACATGCAATAGGCCTTGGGCAATCGGGGTACGTGTATTTTGGGGGTGCGTGTGAAGTTTCACACGCGATAGGCCTTGGGTGAGCGGGGAACGTGTATTACGGGTGTACGCGGGGAGTTTCACATGCGATAGGCCTTGGGTGAGCAGGTACGTCTAATTCGGGGGGTACGCGTGGAGTTTCACACACGATAGGCCTTAGGGTTAGCGGGGTATGTGTATTTGGGGGCTATGCGGGAAGTTTCACACGCGATAGTCCTATTGAGATTGGGGTTCATGTATTTCGGGGGTGCATGTGAAGTTTCACACGCAATAGGACTTGGGTGAGCCGGGTACATGTATTTTGGGGGTGCACGTGAAATTTCACAAGCGATAGGCCCTGGGCGTGCGGGGAACGTGTATTACGGGGGTACGCGTGGAGTTTCACACGTGATAGGCCTTGGGCGAGCCGGGTATGTGTATTTGGGGGGTACGCGGGAAGTTTCACACGCGATAGTCCTGGTGAGAGCGGGGTATGTGTATTTCAGCGGTGCGCGTGAAGTTTCACACGCAATAGGCCTTGGGCGAGTGGGGAACATGTATTACGGGGGTACGCAGGAAGTTTCACATGCGATAGGCCTTGGGTGAGTGGGGTACGTGTTTTTGGGGGTATGCGTGGAGTTTCACACGCGATAGTCCTTGGGCGAGCGGGGTATATGTATTTGGGGGGTACGTGGGAAGTTTCACACGCGATAGTCCTGGCGAGAGTGGGGTACGTGTATTTCGGGGGTGCGCGTGAAGTTTCACACACAATAGGCCTTGGGTGAGCGGGGTACGTGTATTTCGGTGGTGCGCATGAAGTTTCACATGCGATAGGCCTTGGGCGAGTGGGGTACGTGTATTTCGGGGGTCCGTGTGGAGTTACACACGCGGTAGGGCTTGGGCGAGCGGGGAACGTGTATTACGGGGGGCACGCGGGGAGTTTCACACAGGGTAGGCCTTGGGCGAGTGGGGTACATGTATTTCGGGGGTGCGCGTGAAGTTTCACAAGCGATAGGCCTTGGGCGAGTGGGGAACGTGTATTACGGGGGTACGCTGGGAGTTTCACAAGCGATAGGCCTTGGGTGAGCGGGGTATGTGTATTTGGGGGGTATGCGTGGAGTTTCACAGGCGATTGGCCTTGAACGAGCGGGGTACCTGTATTTGGGGGGGAAGGCAGGAAGTTTCACATGCGATGGTCCTGGCGAGAGTGGGGTACATGTATTTCGGGGATGCGCATGAAGCTTCACACGCAATAGGCCTTGGGTGATTGGGGTACGTGTATTTTGGGGGTGCGTGTGAAGTTTCACACGCGATATGCCTTGGGTGAGCGGGGAACATGTATTACGGGTGTACGCGGGGAGTTTCACATGCAATAGGCCTTGGGTGAGCGGGTACATGTATTTCGGGGGGTACGCATGGAGTTTCACACGGGATAGGCCTTAGGGTTAGCGGGGTATGTGCATTTGGGGGGTACGCGGGAAGTTTCACACGCAATAGTCCTGGCGAGAGTGGGGTACATGTATTTGGGGGGTGCACGTGAAGTTTCACACGCAATAGGCCTTGGGTGAGCGGGGTATGTGTATTTTGGGGGTGCACGTGAAGTTTCACAAGTGATAGGCCTTGGGCGTGCGGGGAACGTGTATTACTGGGGTACGCGTGGAGTTTCACACGTGATAGGCCATGGGTGAGCGGGGTATGTGTATTTGGGTGGTACGTGTGGAGTTTCACACGCTTTAGGCCTTGGGTGAGCGGGGAACGTGTATTACGGGGGTACGCGTGGAGTTTCACACGTGATAGGCCATGGGTGAGCGGGGTATGTGTATTTGGGTGGTACGCGTGGAGTTTCACACACGATAGTCCATGGGCGAGCGGGGTACGTGTATTTCGGGGGTGCGCGTGAAGTTTCACATTTCACATGCGATAGGACTTGGGTGAGCGGGGTACGTGTATTTCGGGGGTGCGCGTGAAGTTGCACACACGATAGGCCTTGGTCGAGAGGGGAACGTGTATTATGGAGGTACTCGGTGAGTTTCACTCACAATATGCCTTGGGCGAGTGGGATACGTCTATTTCGGGGGTGCGCGTGAAGTTTCACACACGATAGGCCTTTAGCGAGCGGGGAACGTATATTACGGGACTATGCGTGGAGTTTCACATGCGATAGGCCTTGGGTGAGCGGGGTACGTCTATTTGGGGGGTACGCGTGGAGTTTCACATGTGATAGGCCTTGGGCGAGCAGCGTACGTGTATTTGGGGGTACGCGTGAAGTTTCACATGCGATAGTCCTGGCGAGAGTGGGGTATGTGTATTGCGGGGGTGCGTGTGAATTTTCAGACGTGATAGGCCTTGGGCAAGCAGGGTACATGTATCTCGGGGGTGAGCGTGAAGTTACAGAGGCGATAGGCCTTGGGCGAGTGGGGATCGTGTATTACAGTGGTACGCGGGGAGTTTCACACGCTATAGGCCTTGGGTGAGCGGGGTATGTGTATTTGGGGGGTACGCATGGAGTTTCACACGCGATAGGCCTTGGGCGAGTGGGGTACGTGTATTTCGGGGGTGCGTGTGGAGTTCCACATGCGGTAGGGCTTGGCCGAGCGGGGAACGTGTATTACGGGGGTACGCGGGGAGTTTCACACACGGTAGGCCTTGGGCGAGTGGGGTACATGTATTTCGGGGGTACGCGTGGAGTTTCACAGGCGATAGGCCTTGAACGAGCGTGGTACGTGTATTTGGGGGGGAAGGCAGGAAGTTTCACATGCGATAGTCCTGGCGAGAGTGGGGTACATGTATTTCGGGGGTGCGCATGAAGCTTCACACGCAATAGGCCTTGGGTGATTGGGGTACGTGTATTTTGGGGGTGCGTGTGAAGTTTCACACGCGATATGCCTTGGGTGAGCGGGGAACGTGTATTACGGGTGTATGCGGGGAGTTTCACATGCAATAGGCCTTGGGTGAGCGGGTACGTGTATTTCGGGGGGTACGCATGGAGTTTCACAGGCGATAGGCCTTGAACGAGCGTGGTACGTGTATTTGGGGGGGAAGGCAGGAAGTTTCACATGCGATAGTCCTGGCGAGAGTGGGGTACATGTATTTCGGGGGTGCGCATGAAGCTTCACACGCAATAGGCCTTGGGTGATTGGGGTACGTGTATTTTGGGGGTGCGTGTGAAGTTTCACACGCGATATGCCTTGGGTGAGCGGGGAACGTGTATTACGGGTGTATGCGGGGAGTTTCACATGCAATAGGCCTTGGGTGAGCGGGTACGTGTATTTCGGGGGGTACGCATGGAGTTTCACACGCGATAGGCCTTAGGGTTAGCGGGGTATGTGTATTTGGGGGGTACGCGGGAAGTTTCACATGCGATAGTCCTGGCGAGAGTGGGGTACATGTATTTGGGGGGTGCACGTGAAGTTTCACACGCAATAGGCCTTGGGTGAGCGGGGTATGTGTATTTTGGGGGTGCACGTGAAGTTTCACAAGTGATAAGCCTTGGGCGTGCGGGGAACGTGTATTACGGGGGTACGCGTGGAGTTTCACACGAGATAGGCCATGGGTGAGCGGGGTATGTGTATTTGGGTGGTACGCGTGGAGTTTCACACGCTTTAGGCCTTGGGTGAGCGGGGTACGTGTATTTGGGGGGTACGCGGGAAGTTTCACACGGGATCGTCCTGGTGAGAGCACGGTACATGTATTTCAGGGGTGCGTGTGGAGTTTCACATGCGATAGGCCTTGGGTGAGCGGGGTACATGTATTTGGGTGGTACACGTGGAGTTTCACACACGATAGTCCATGGGCGAGCGGGGTACGTGTATTTCGGGGTGCGCGTGAAGTTTCACATGCGATAGGACTTGGGTGAGCGGGGTACGTGTATTACGGGGGTACGCGGGGAGTTTCACACGTGATAGGCCCTGGGTGAGCGGGGTAGGTGTATTTGGGTGGTACGCATGGAGTTTCACACACGATAGGCCATGGGTGAGCGGGGTATGTGTATTTCGGGGGTGCGCGTGAAGTTTCACACGCGATAGGACTTGGGTGAGCGGGGTATGTGTATTTCGGGGTTGCGCGTGAAGTTACACACACGATTGGCCTTGGGCGAGAGGGGAACGTGTATTACGGGGGTACTCGGGGAGTTTCACACACAATATGCCTTGGGCGAGTGGGATAGGTCTATTTCGGGGGGTGCGCGTGAAGTTTAACACACGATAGGCCTTGGGCGAGTGGGGAACTTATATTAGGGGCTATGCGTGGAGTTTCACATGCGATAGGCCTTGGGTGAGCGAGGTACGTGTATTTGGGGGGTACGCATGGAGTTTCACACGTGATAGGCCTTGGGCGAGCAGGGTACGTGTATTTGGGGGTATGCGTGAAGTTTCACATAGGCGAGAGTGGGGTACGTGTATTGCGGGGGTGCGCGTGAAGTTTCAGATGCGATAGGCCTTGGGCAAGCAGGGTACATGTATTTCGGGGATGCGTTTGAAGTTACAGAGGCGATTGGCCTTAGGCGAGTGTGGATCGTGTATTACGGGGGTACGGGGGGAGTTTCACAAGCGATAGGCCTTGGGTGAGCAGGGTACGTGTATTTCGGGGGTGCGTGGGAGGTTTTACACGCAATTTGGCATTGTGGCCCCACCCAGGTGTGCCCTTTCCCCCTTCCCATGCCCTGCAGGCAGCCCACACAACAGGGGACTACCCTACACCCCTGACCATGCCCTGTAGGCAGCCCACACCACAAGGGACTACCCAATACCCCTGACCATGCCCTGTAGGCAGCCCACACCACAGGGGACTACACAACACCCCTGACCATGCCCTGTAGGCAGCCCACATGGCACCATGCACTTGTGAGCCCCGACTCAGGTCCCACACCCATCCACCCACCCACCATTGACGGGCACCTGCCACAGGCCCCGACTTACTTCCCCCACCCACCCACCATTTACAGGCACCTGCCAGCAGGCCCCGACTCATGTCCCCCCACTCACCCACCATTGACGGGCACCTGCCAGCAGGCCCCCGACTCATGGCCACCCAACCGAAATTGACGGCACTTGCCAGCAGGCCCTGACTTATGTCCAACACACCATTGACGGGCACCTGCCAGCAGGCACCGACTCATGTCCCCCCACCCACCCACCATCGACGGGCACCTGCCAGCAGGCCCCGACTCATGTCCCCCCACCCACCCACCATTGATGGGCACCTGCCAGCAGGCCCCGACTCATGTCCCCCCACCCATCCACCATTGATGGGCACCTGCCAGCAGGCTCCGACTCATGTCCCCCACCCACCCACCATTGATGGGCACCTGCCAGCCGGGCCTGACTTATGTCCCCCAAAAACCCACCCACCATTGACGGGCACCTACCAGCAGGCCCTGACTCATGTCCCTCCACCCGACACGTCATCACACTCCAGACCCATGGCCCTTATGGCCACCCAAATCCCCCAGTCCAAACACCCCACATTGAATTCCCAATGTCATGATACAAAATAAATAACCAGCATGCCCATGAATACATGTCCCTCAGACCCACACAAGAGCGACACATGACTGTGAAAAACCACATTGTGACATGCACAAAACAAATGAGAGAAGACCACACGAGTAAAGTATAGAAAAAAAGTGTATTGAAGAATTAACGAAATGAATGAAACAAAAGCACCCAATAATGAAAAGAAAGATTCCAAGTCCGGAAGTCCAAAAATGATTAAAAAAAATAAACGCTGCAACCAATAAAATCCAAAGTAAATGGCTCCAATGGGTCCGTCCATAAAAAAAAATCAGAGTTTAAAAGAAGCAAAGTATTCCACCATGGGTCCAAGAAAATGAAATCCAGGTTGAAAACTATTTACAAAAGAACATCCAAGGGTCCATGAGCCCAACAATCCAAAGGAAACCTAACCTAAATCCTACCTAAAAAATAACTATATACAAAAAGGCGGGGCATAGCCCATGCACCCCAAAGGGAAAAAAAATAGAAAGGAAACTTACACCTACAGAACTATTTACAAAGGCGGCGGGCAAGTCCAACGGCTCACTTGTTGATGTTCCGGGCCAGGGCATCATCGAACTCCTCTTCAATGTTCCGGAGGGTGGGCCTCTTTCCTGGCCCCGAGGTCTCACAGGGATGCAGCCATGGCCTCCTCCAACTCCCTGTGTGAGTAGGCCTTGGGTGAGTGGGGTACGTGTATTTGGGGGTATGCGTGGAGTTTCACATGCGATAGTCCTTGGGCGAGCGGGGTATATGTATTTGGGGGGTACGTGGGAAGTTTCACACGCGATAGTCCTGGCGAGAGTGGGGTACGTGTATTTCGGGGGTGCGCGTGAAGTTTCACACACAATAGGCCTTGGGTGAGCGGGGTACGTGTATTTCGGTGGTGCGCATGAAGTTTCACATGCGATAGACCTTGGGCGAGTGGGGTACGTGTATTTCGGGGGTGCGTGTGGAGTTACACACGCGGTAGGGCTTGGGCGAGCGGGGAACGTGTATTACGGGGGTACGCGGGGAGTTTCACACGGTAGGCCTTGGGCGAGTGGGGTACATGTATTTCGGGGGTACACGTGGAGTTTCACACGCGATAGTCCTTGGGCGAGCGGGGTATATGTATTTGGGGGGTACGTGGGAAGTTTCACACGCGATAGTCCTGGCGAGAGTGGGGTACGTGTATTTCGGGGGTGCGCGTGAAGTTTCACACACAATAGGCCTTGGGTGAGCGGGGTACGTGTATTTCGGTGGTGCGCATGAAGTTTCACATGCGATAGACCTTGGGCGAGTGGGGTACGTGTATTTCGGGGGTGCGTCTGGAGTTACACACGCGGTAGGGCTTGGGCGAGCGGGGAACGTGTATTACGGGGGTACGCTGGGAGTTTCACACGTGATAGGCCTTGGGTGAGTGGGGTACGTGTATTTGGGGGGTACACGTGGAGTTTCACACGCGATAGTCCTTGGGCGAGCGGGGTACGTGTATTTGGGGGGTACGCGGGAAGTTTCACACGTGATTGTCCTGGTGAGAGCATGGTTCGTGTATTTCAGGGGTGCGCGTGAAGTTTCACATGCGATAGGCCTTGGGCGAGCGGGGGAACGTGTATTACGGGGGTACGCGGGGAGTTTCACACGCGATAGGCCTTGGGTGAGCGGGGTAGGTGTATTTGGGTGGTATGCGTGGAGTTTCACACACGATAGGCCATGGGCAAGCGGGGTACGTGTATTTCGGGGGTGCGCGTGAAGTTTCACACGCGATAGGACTTGGGTGAGCCGGGTACGTGTATTTGGGGGGTACGCAGGAAGTTTCACATACGATAGTCCTGGCGAGAGCAGGGTATGTGTATTTCGGCGGTGCGCGTGAAGTTTCACACGCAATAGGTCTTGGGCGAGTGGAGAACATGTATTAAGGGGTACGCGGGGAGTTTCACCTGCGATAGGCCTTGGGCGAGCGGGGGAACGTGTATTACGGCGGTACGCAGGGAGTTTCACATGCGATAGTCCTGGTGCGAGTTCGGTACATGTATTTCGGGTTGCGCGTGAATTTTCACGCGCGATAGGCCTTGGGCGAGTGGGGAACGTGTATTGCTGGGAATTTCACACGCGATAGGCCTTGGTTGAGAGGGGTACGTGTATTTGGGTGGTACGCGTGGAGTTTCACATGCAATAGGCCTTGGGCGAGCGGGGTATGTGTATTTGGTGGGTACGCGGAAGTTTCACACACGATAGGCATTGGGAGAGTGGGGTACGTGTATTTCGGGGGTGCGCGTGAAGTTTCACATGCGATAGGCCTTGGGCGACCGGGGAATGAGTATTACGTGGGTACGTGGGGAGTTTCACACGCGAAAGGCCTTGGGAGAGCGGGGTACGTGTATTTGGGCGGTACGCGTGAGAATTTCACACGCGATAGGCCTTTGGCGAGCAGGGTATGTGTATTTGGGAGGTACTCGGGAAGTTTCACACGCGATAGGCCTTGGGCGAGCGGGGTACATGTATTTCGGGGGTGCGCATGAAGTTACACACGCGATAGGCCTTGGGCGAGCGGGGAACGTGTATTACAGGGTTATGCGGGGAGTTTCACGCGCGATAGGCCTTGGGCGAGCGGGGTACGTGTATTTTGGGGGTGCGCGTGAAGTTTCACACACGATAGGCCTTGGGCGAGCGGGGAACAAGTATTACGGGGGTACGCAGGGAGATTCACACGCGGTAGGCCTTGGGTGAGCCGGGTATGCGTATTTGGGGGGTACGCAGGAAGTTTCACATGCGATAGTCCTGGTGAGAGCGGGGTATGTGTATTTCGGCGGTGCGCGTGAAGTTTCACACGCAATAGGCCTTGGGCGAGTGGGGAGCATGTATTATGGGGGTATGCGGGGAGTTTCACATGCGATAGGCCTTGGGTGAGTGGGGTACGTGTATTTGGTGGGAATGCGTGGAGTTTCACACGCGATAGTCCTTGGGCGAGCGGGGTATGTGTATTTGGGGGGGTACGTGGGAAGTTTCACACGCGATAGTCCTGGCGAGAGTGGGGTACGTGTATTTCGGGGGTGCGCGTGAAGTTTCACACACAATAGGCCTTGGGTGAGCAGGGTACGTGTATTTCGGTGGTGCACATGAAGTTTCACATGCGATAGGTGTTAGGCAGAAACCTGTGCAGTTCCCTTGGGGAACACTGCAAAAGATTTAAGACTACAGGTAGAGCAGTAAACCCCTTTGGTAGCAGTCTGTACCACCCAGATTTACCTGGTAGCTGTGGCTGAGCAGTCAGACTTCTCTCAAGAAGAGTTAGGCAGTATGTAAAGTATACACAATATGTACCAAAACACAATAGCACAAGCAAACACTGACCAGAGCTTGGTTTCAAAAGTATATAGTTATTTATTTAAAATACACATAAGTTAAAAACACTCTAGCAAAAATATAGTAAAAGCACTTCAACACAGTTATACTGAAAGTAAATTCAATCCTTTCTCCTATCTAGACAACTCTAGGTTAACACCACTTAATTAAAACAGAGGTGAGTGCTTAACGTTAGATGACACTCTAGTAGTTTCCAAGAAAGGGGAGAGAAAAAGCAGAAATAGGTTAGACACACCACTCTAAGGTCCAGAACACTTGCAATAGGCTTAAAGAAGAATAAAGTCACAGGTGAGCAAAAGTCACTAGGCAGGGCCCACTCTTAGAGTAGCCGGAGCGAAAATGTGCCCAAGATCACACTGTTAGTTAGAGATTCAAAGTCTTGCAAAGAGTCAAAAAGAGTTTAGAGTGGCTCAGAAAGTTTAGCCAAAGTGTCCCAGGCACTCCCAGGTTCGAAAGCCGGGGACTAAATCTACCCCGTACAGTCGGTAGCAAGGGAAGCCAGGCGGAACACAGTACCTTAAGCGGAAAGGATCCTCCAGCGGGGGCAGTTGTTCCAGGCAGCGACAGCAAGGCTCGACGTCGGTCAGGGGAGAAGAATATCTCGCTGAAGAGCAGAAGAGAAAGGTCGTAGCACTGCCCGGGAAGAAACCAGCCGCGGAGTCCTCCGGTTAAAGGGTTGGTACCGACTTTCGCGGTATGGGGGTAAAGTGTGGTATTCCGGATGCCGGGGTGCTTGGCACAGGCAAGGCGGCCACGAGATACCTCTAAAGGACGGAAAGAAGGCGAAAACTGGTTGTCCCCACCAGTCAAGGGAAGGAGCCACTCCGTTAAGAGTTCTCCTCGGTCGTCGGGAAAAAGTGGTGAGACGGTTCAGCAGGGCTCCACCGGGTGGTGTCGTCGAAGCAGGTCGGCTCAGCTCTTCCCTCGTCGGATTCTTGGTCCTGTGGCGACTTCTGAAGTCCCAGTCCCCAAAGCCCTGCTTTTATGCAGCAAACCCCCATTCACCCAGCCTAGCTGTCACTCAAACATGCTAAGTGGTGAGCCGGGCGGCTCACCACTTGGGCCAATCAGGACGGAGTGCGACTTGAGTTACCAAGGTAACTCAGTCCAGGGTGCCTAAATCCCCCTCCACCCCTCCTAAGTACCCCAGACAGAGTGGCACCACTTTGGAGGGCTTCTGTGGAGAAGCCCGCCAAAAGTGGAACAAAGGGCTCCACTTTGGGTCAGAGTTACAGAGGCGAACACCAACGCCATTTTAGAATCAAGTTTTGGCAAAAAGTCCCAACCGGAGTTATAAAAATAAATATATAAACCGGCGGTATGTTTAAGGCTACCGTAAATAAATAATTAAATGTGTTAGCCTAAAACAATGGGAAATCCCATAGGGAAATATTCGCGGTCGAATATAAAAAGTAGTTTCCACTGCCACCAGCCAAAACTCGATCAGGGGGGACGGAGACGTGCCCCCTCGACTAACAGACCCTGGGGCAATCGAATTGCCCCAGCCAGTACGTCCACAATATGATGGTTTGTACTGGTTCTGTTCAGGATTCAAGACTAGCAAAGTCTTTGGTGACTTTACATGCCCTGGGAGACAGTAGTCAGTCCCAGGGTATGGAGTCTATGTTGGGGAGTCCCTAGGACACCCCTGGGTCACGGCACAGAGGGTGCTGTGTGACCCACATCACAAAAATACATGAGGCCCTATGGAGTAAAAGACCCCATAGCCCATTCAACACAAGGTTTAACCAAGAAAACACACTTCAACATGTCCAAGAGTGAGGGTAAAAGAGTCTCACTCTTGGCAGGAGAAAAAAATTAAACCCCAGAAATCCAGCAAAGCTGCTGGGGGACTCACTAGGTAGGGAAATTCAGCCTAAACAGAGAATTCTCCCTAACACTCGCCCCCCCCAGACTAAGGGACAGGAGGATTTAATCCACTCCTGGATGAACCTCATACCTCTAGTCGATGATATACATCCTAGAGAGTCCATCAGCATTTTGATGGTGACACCCTGACCTGTGCTCAATGGTGAAATCAAACCCTTGCAGGCAGATTGACCATCTCAATAGTTTTGGATTTTCCCCTTTCATTTGCATTAACCATCTCAAGGGTTGGTGGTCAGTCTGAATAACAAAAGTAGAACCATACAAGTATGGCCTAAACTTCTTCAGTGCCCACACAATAGCAAAGCATTCTCTTTCGATAGTTGCCCACCTTGTCTCAGGATCCTTCAGTTTCCTACTGATGAAGCAAATGGGGTGCTCCCTACCCTTCTCATCCAGTTGGCTTAGAACTGCACCTATACCTACATTGGAAGCATCAGTTTGTACAATGAAAGGTTGGTGGTAGTCAGGAGCTCTCAATACTGGAGCCTGGCAAAGAGCTCTCTTCAGTTTTTCAAAGGCCTGATTGCACTCCTCATTCCATTTTACCTTCTTAGGGAATTTGGGAGAGGAGATTACATTCAATGGAGAAGCTATGGTCCCATAGTTCTCAATGAAATTCCTGTAATACCCAGTGAGGCCTAGAAAAGCTCTCACTTGGGTTTGAGTAGTTGGTGTTGTCCAATTTTGCACAGCTTCAATCTTGCTGGGCAAAGGCCTTATTTCTCCACCTCCTACCTCATGTCCAAGGTAGACCACTTTACTTTGACCAATCTGGCACTTACTGGCTTTGATTGTCAAATGGGCCTGTTTCAGAGCCTGCAACACATGTCCTAGGTGGTTCACATGTTCTTCCCAGGAGTGGCTGAAGACTGCAATGTCATCCAAGTATGCCATGCAGAAATCTTCCATCCCAGCCAGAACTTGGTTCACCATCCTTTGGAATGTGGCAGGTGCATTTTTCAGTCCAAAAGGCATGACCTTAAACTGGTACAAGCCAACTGGGGTTGAAAATGCAGTTTTCTCCTTGGCATGGTCTGTCAGGGCTATTTGCCAATAGCCTGACGTCAGGTCAAATGTGCTGAGGTACTTGGCTGCACCAAGTTTATCCACCAACTCATCTGTCCTGGGCAAAGGGTGGGCATCAGTCTTGGTGACTGCATTTAGAGCTCTATAGTCCACACAGAATCTCAAGTCTTTGGATCCTGCCTTTGGTACTAACACAACTGGGCTAGACCATGGACTAGTAGAGGGTTCTATTACCCCGAGATCAAGCATCTTCTTGACCTCTCCTTTGATGTGGGCTCTGATATGCTCTGACATTCTGTATCCTCTGCTTTTGACTGGCAGACAGTCACCAGTGAGTATCTCATGCTGGCCCCAAGGGGTCAAGCCTGGTGACAGTGAGAACAGGGAGGCAAACTGATTTAACATAGATTTGCACTCCTCTTGTTGCTCAGGTGTCAGGTCTGAAGAGAGATTGACTCCTTCAACTTTTTCATCTAAAGGGACACCTCTGAGGAGATCAGGGAGAGATTCACTCTCTTCCTCCTCTGCAGCTGAAGCTAGAAGCAGGGCTCCTACATCAGGTCTGGAGATGTATGCTTTTAGTCGGTTGGTGTGGAAGACTCTAGGAGCTTCCCTGGGTCTGCCCAGATCCACCAGATAGTTGACCTCTCCAAGTTTTCCCACAACCTTGAAGGGTCCCATCCATTTGTCTTGCAAGGCCCTCTGCCTTGTTGGGAGCATAACTAGAACTAGCTGGTCTTGAGTAAACTCAACCATGTTAGCCTTCTGGTCGTGCCAATGTTTGACCAGGGCTTGACCAGCTTTCAAGTTGTCACTTGCTTCTGCCATCATGTGTGACATTCTCCTCCGGAGACCTATCACATAGTCAGTCACTCTGACTGGCTTGAGGGGAGGAGCACCTTCCAACCCCTCCTTAATCAGGGCCAATGGACCTCTGACTGGATGGCCATAGAGAAGCTCAAAGGGAGAATAACCTACTCCCTCCTGAGGGACTTCTCTATAAGCAAAGAGAAGGCATGGCAGTAGAAGGTCCCACTTTTTCTTAAGGGGTTCTTCCAAAGCACCTATCATGCTCTTCATGGTTCTGTTAAACCTTTCAACCAACCCGTTTGTCTGAGGGTGGTAGGCGGTTGAGAACTTGTAGGTAACTCCACAGGTTTTCCACATGGCCTTCATGTAGTGGGACATAAAGTTTGACCCCCTGTCAGAGATTACCTCCTTAGGAAACCCAACCCTGGTAAAAATACCAAGGAGGGCCTTAGCCACAGCCGGAGCTGTAACAGTCCTCATAGGAATGGCCTCAGGGTATCTAGTAGCATGGTCTACTACAACAAGGATAAACCTGTTGCCTGAGGAGGTTGGAGGATCAAGGGGACCAACAATGTCAATCCCTACCCTCTCAAATGGGACTCCCACAACTGGGAGAGGCACTAAAGGTGCCACATTCTTGGAACCAACCTTACCAGAAGTCTGGCAGGTATGGCAGCTCTTACAATATCTATCTACTTCAGCCCCCATCTTTGGCCAATAAAAGTAGAGTGAGAGCCTTTCCTTGGTCTTCTTGAAACTCAAGTGACCAGCCAAAGGTATCTCATGGGCTAGTTGTAAGAACTGTTGTCTGTTTTCTTGTGGGACTACAAGGCGTTTGTAGTCTCCAGGTTCAGACTCAGTGGGTTCACTGTAGAAGAGGCCATCTTCCCAGTGCAACCTATACTTCCCAGGCTCTTGCCCATCAGCTTGAGAAGCTGCCTGGTGGCGGAGACCCTCCAGAGTTGGACATTCTCTTTGCCCCTTACGAAAAGCTGCCCTGCTAGGCCCACCTTCTGCCAGTAAAGACTGCAGCTCAGGATGGTCCTCAGGGTCCAAATCTCCAATAAGGTTGGGGCCTCCTTCTAGCTCTTCCTCAGAGTCTAGCTCAACCACACAGGGTTGTACCTCTCTCTCAGCCTCAGCTGGAGGGGGAGTTACAGGTGTAACTTTGGACAACCTAGGGGAAGTCCTTGTTGGAAGCACTGGAGTGCTTGCTGCTGGCTTTTTCCTAGGAGTCTTGGGTTGCCCCTTTGCTCCTGATCTGGTAGTTACTGCAGTAAGTTGCTCCAGTGGTAGAGGAGTGATTTCTGTCATCATCTCCTGAGATAACCCTCTCAGGGTTTTCTCCCTTGCAGGTTTTGTGAGTTCCTGAAACCTTTTGCTAGGAGGTCTGGGGGTATGAGATACAACTCCAAGAGCTTTGAGGTCATTACCCAACAGAACCCTACCTGGCACTTCACATTGTACACTGACAGGTATTTTTACAGCCATATCATTACATTGGATGAGAACTGGTAACTGGGGACACATCTGCACAGGCCCACCAGCTAACTTGGTGAGGCATTTGGGTGCCTTAGCAACATCCTCTGCCTTGAAAAATGATTCATCCACCACAGTTATGCTGGCTCCAGTGTCCCTAATGGCAGGAGTCTCCTGACCATTCACCTGGACACTGTCCTTATAATACTCTTTAGTATTATCTGGGATAGAGTTATAGACATCTAAATTCTGTTGCTCCCACAACCCCAGAGAGACTAAAGAAACACTAGCTGAGACTCCAGTGGGTTCATCAGCTAGTAATAGAAAGTTTCCACTTGCCATAGGTACTTCCTCTTCTGGAGCGAAGGCTAAGGAGGCAAGCTGGACCCCTGAAGGTTTACCCTTACATCTGGGATCTCCTTTCACATGGTCAGTAGCCTTACAAACAAAGCATGAGCCAAAGGCTCGCTGGAATGGAGGCTTGTTCTGACCTCCTTCCGGTCTGGGACCAGAAGGTACACTAGCCTGATTTGGTTTCCCTTGTGGCTTACCCTTATAGTTTTGTTTGGGGCCCTCTTTGGAATTTGTAGTATTAGAATTCTCTTTGGAGTCCTTCTTAGACTGTTTTTCCCCATCCTTCTTCTGAGTTACCCCAGAATCCTTGTGAGTGGCCCTGTTGGCAACCCACAAGTCAGCAGCCTTAGCTAGCTTCCGGGAATCTAATTCCCTGGAATCAGCCAAGTGTTGTCTGAGCTCAGGAGAGCAGGCATCATAAATAGTCTCCAACATAAACAAATTCTTCATACCTTCATAAGTGTTCACCTTGTAACCCTTAATCCATCCCTCTAAGTTTTTCAAACATTCATTCACCCAGGTAGCCCAAGGGGTACCATCATGCTTTTTGAGGCTCCTAAACCTCTTAAGATACTGGGAAGGGGTCTTCCCAAACCTAGCTATCAAAGCTAGTTTCACACATTCATAGTCCTTCCTATCCTCCTCCCCCATCTCCATTACCACATCAGTTGCAACAGGGGGAAGCCTAGAGAACAACCAGGTGAGTAAGTCATTTTCTGTGATGTTCTGGAGCCCATGATTATATTCAAACAGAGACAACCAATCCAACACATCCAACTTAGGCTCATACATACCAACCAATTCTTTAGGCATCCGGGGTCTTTTAGGACTGGAACTTCTAGAGGAGCCAGAGAGAGAAACATTCTCAACAGATAATTTCTTCATTTCTAAGTCATACTTGAGCTCCATTTCCCTTAGCCTTAGTTCTTTGTCAGTTTGAGCATTAAGTTTCTTATACTCCAATTCTAGCTTCATTTTCTCCAGTTCAAAGTACTGAGGACTAAATGTGGGACCTGGTAAAGGTCCAGTAGGCACAGCAGGTAGAGCAGGCAGAGGCCTAGGGGGGACAGTTACAACAGCCTCACCCTCCTCTTCTGACTCTTCCTCAGAAACATCAACATTTTGCTCCATGTTAACTTCAACACTGTCATCTACAGTTGCTGGAGTGGTAGGTTCCTCTGAACCATCACCCAGACTTTGGTTAGCTAACAATCTTTCAATCAGCTCCATTTTCTTGCCCTTAGTCAGGAGATCCTTATGTTTACAGAGCACTCTTAAACAATCAGCAGTTTTGGCTGCAAGGGACTCTTGACTATAGCTTTCTATAACTGACATGTTAGAGGTTTTACTTTTTCAGTGCTAAGCTTTGTGGTTAGTTGCACTAAGGTATCTAAAGCACAATAAAATGTATACTCAATACAAATCCCACCGCTGTACACCAGTGTTAGGCAGAAACCTGTGCAGTTCCCTTGGGGAACACTGCAAAAGATTTAAGACTACAGGTAGAGCAGTAAACCCCTTTGGTAGCAGTCTGTACCACCCAGATTTACCTGGTAGCTGTGGCTGAGCAGTCAGACTTCTCTCAAGAAGAGTTAGGCAGTATGTAAAGTATACACAATATGTACCAAAACACAATAGCACAAGCAAACACTGACCAGAGCTTGGTTTCAAAAGTATATAGTTATTTATTTAAAATACACATAAGTTAAAAACACTCTAGCAAAAATATAGTAAAAGCACTTCAACACAGTTATACTGAAAGTAAATTCAATCCTTTCTCCTATCTAGACAACTCTAGGTTAACACCACTTAATTAAAACAGAGGTGAGTGCTTAACGTTAGATGACACTCTAGTAGTTTCCAAGAAAGGGGAGAGAAAAAGCAGAAATAGGTTAGACACACCACTCTAAGGTCCAGAACACTTGCAATAGGCTTAAAGAAGAATAAAGTCACAGGTGAGCAAAAGTCACTAGGCAGGGCCCACTCTTAGAGTAGCCGGAGCGAAAATGTGCCCAAGATCACACTGTTAGTTAGAGATTCAAAGTCTTGCAAAGAGTCAAAAAGAGTTTAGAGTGGCTCAGAAAGTTTAGCCAAAGTGTCCCAGGCACTCCCAGGTTCGAAAGCCGGGGACTAAATCTACCCCGTACAGTCGGTAGCAAGGGAAGCCAGGCGGAACACAGTACCTTAAGCGGAAAGGATCCTCCAGCGGGGGCAGTTGTTCCAGGCAGCGACAGCAAGGCTCGACGTCGGTCAGGGGAGAAGAATATCTCGCTGAAGAGCAGAAGAGAAAGGTCGTAGCACTGCCCGGGAAGAAACCAGCCGCGGAGTCCTCCGGTTAAAGGGTTGGTACCGACTTTCGCGGTATGGGGGTAAAGTGTGGTATTCCGGATGCCGGGGTGCTTGGCACAGGCAAGGCGGCCACGAGATACCTCTAAAGGACGGAAAGAAGGCGAAAACTGGTTGTCCCCACCAGTCAAGGGAAGGAGCCACTCCGTTAAGAGTTCTCCTCGGTCGTCGGGAAAAAGTGGTGAGACGGTTCAGCAGGGCTCCACCGGGTGGTGTCGTCGAAGCAGGTCGGCTCAGCTCTTCCCTCGTCGGATTCTTGGTCCTGTGGCGACTTCTGAAGTCCCAGTCCCCAAAGCCCTGCTTTTATGCAGCAAACCCCCATTCACCCAGCCTAGCTGTCACTCAAACATGCTAAGTGGTGAGCCGGGCGGCTCACCACTTGGGCCAATCAGGACGGAGTGCGACTTGAGTTACCAAGGTAACTCAGTCCAGGGTGCCTAAATCCCCCTCCACCCCTCCTAAGTACCCCAGACAGAGTGGCACCACTTTGGAGGGCTTCTGTGGAGAAGCCCGCCAAAAGTGGAACAAAGGGCTCCACTTTGGGTCAGAGTTACAGAGGCGAACACCAACGCCATTTTAGAATCAAGTTTTGGCAAAAAGTCCCAACCGGAGTTATAAAAATAAATATATAAACCGGCGGTATGTTTAAGGCTACCGTAAATAAATAATTAAATGTGTTAGCCTAAAACAATGGGAAATCCCATAGGGAAATATTCGCGGTCGAATATAAAAAGTAGTTTCCACTGCCACCAGCCAAAACTCGATCAGGGGGGACGGAGACGTGCCCCCTCGACTAACAGACCCTGGGGCAATCGAATTGCCCCAGCCAGTACGTCCACAATATGATGGTTTGTACTGGTTCTGTTCAGGATTCAAGACTAGCAAAGTCTTTGGTGACTTTACATGCCCTGGGAGACAGTAGTCAGTCCCAGGGTATGGAGTCTATGTTGGGGAGTCCCTAGGACACCCCTGGGTCACGGCACAGAGGGTGCTGTGTGACCCACATCACAAAAATACATGAGGCCCTATGGAGTAAAAGACCCCATAGCCCATTCAACACAAGGTTTAACCAAGAAAACACACTTCAACATGTCCAAGAGTGAGGGTAAAAGAGTCTCACTCTTGGCAGGAGAAAAAAATTAAACCCCAGAAATCCAGCAAAGCTGCTGGGGGACTCACTAGGTAGGGAAATTCAGCCTAAACAGAGAATTCTCCCTAACAATAGGCCTTGGGCGAGCGGGGTACTTGTATTTCGGGGATGCATGTGGAGTTACACACGCGGTAGGGCTTGGGCGAGCAGGGAACGTGTATTACGGGGGTACGCGGGGAGTTTCACACAAGATAGGCCTTGGGCGAGTAGGGTACATGTATTTCGGGGGAGCGTGTGAAGTTTCACAAGCGATAGGCCTTGGGCGAGTGGGGAACGTGTATTACGGGGTTACGCTGGGAGTTTCACATGCAATAGGCCTTGGGTGAGCGGGGTATGTGTATTTGGGGGGTATCCGTGGAGTTTCAAAGGCGATAGGCCTTGAACAAGCGGGGTACGTGTATTTGGGGGGAAGGCGGGAAGTTTCACATGCAATAGTCCTGGCGAGAGTGGGGTACATGCATTTCGGGGGTGCGCATGAAGTTTCACACGCGATAGGCCTTGGGCGAGTGGGGAATGTATATTACGGGGTACGCAGGTAGTTTCACGCATGATAGGTCTTGGGTGAGCGGGGTACGTGTATTTGGGTTTTACGCGTGGAGTTTCACACGCGGTAGGCCTTGGGCGAGAGGGGTACGTGTATTTGGGGGGTACGTGGGAAGTTTCACACACGATAGGCCTTGGGCGAGTGGGGGAACGTGTATTACGCGGGTACGAAGGGAGTTTCACACGCGATAGTCCTGGTGCGAGCTCGGTACATGTATTTTGGGGTTGCGCGTGAAGTTTCACACGCGATAGGCCTTGGGCGAGTGGGGAACGTGTATTACGGCGGTACGCGCGGAGTTTCACACGCGATAGGCCTTGGTTGAGAGGGGTATGTGTATTTGGGTGGTACGCGTGGAGTTTCACATGCAATAGGCCTTGGGCGAGCGGGGTATGTGTATTTGGGGGGTACGCGGGAAGTTTCACACACGATAGGCATTGGGTGAGTGGGGTACGTGTATTTCGGGGGTGCGCGTGAAGTTACACACGCGATAGGCCTTAGGCGAGCGGGGAATGTGTATCCCGGGGATACGCGGGGAGGTTCGCACGTGATAGGCCTTGGGCGAGTGGGGTACATGTATTTCGGGGGTGCGTGTGAAGTTTCACACGCGATAGGCCTTGGACGAGCGGGGAACAAGTATTACGGGGTTACACGGGGAGTTTCACACGCTATAGGCCTTGGGTGAGCGGGGTACGTGTATTTGGGGGGTATGCGGGAAGTTTCACATGCGATAGTCCTGGCGAGAGCGGGGTATGTGTATTTCGGCGGTGCACGTGAAGTTTCACACGCGATAGGCCTTAGGCGAGCGGGGTACGTGTATTTCAGCAGTGCACGTGAAGTTTCACAAGCGATAGGCCTTGGGCGAGTGGGGAACGTATATTACGGGGTACGCAGGTAGTTTCACGCATGACAGGTCTTGGGTGAGCGGGGTACGTGTATTTGGGTTTTACGTGTGGAGTTTCACACGCGGTAGGCCTTGGGCGAGAGGGGTATGTGTTTTTGGGGGGTACGTGGGAAGTTTCACACGCGATAGGCCTTGGGCGAGCGGGGGAACGTGTATTACGCGGGTACGAAGGGAGTTTCACACGCGATAGTCCTGGTGCGAGCTCGGTACATGTATTTTGGGGTTGCGCGTGAAGTTTCACACGCGATAGGCCTTGGGCGAGCGGGGAACGTGTATTACGGGGGTACGCAGGGAGTTTCACACGCGATAGGCCTTGGTTGAGAGGGGTACGTGTATTTGGGTGGTACGCGTGGAGTTTCACATGCAATAGGCCTTGGGCGAGCGGGGTATGTGTATTTGGGGGGTACGCGGGAAGTTTCACACACGATAGGCATTGGGTGAGTGGGGTACGTGTATTTCGGGGGTGCGCGTGAAGTTACACACGCGATAGGCCTTAGGCGAACGGGTAATGTGTATCCCGGGGGTACGCGGGGAGGTTCACACGTGATAGGCCTTGGGCGAGCGGGGTACATGTATTTCGGGGGTGCGTGTGAAGTTTCACACGCGATAGGCCTTGGACGAGCGGGGAACAAGTATTACGGGGTACACGGGGAGTTTCACACGCTATAGGCCTTGGGTGAGCGGGGTACGTGTATTTGGGGGGTATGCGGGAAGTTTCACATGCGATAGTCCTGGCGAGAGCGGGGTATGTGTATTTCGGCGGTGCACGTGAAGTTTCACACGCGATAGGCCTTAGGCGAGCGGGGTACGTGTATTTCAGCAGTGCACGTGAAGTTTCACAAGCGATAGGCCTTGGGCGAGCGGGGATCGTGTATTACAGGGGTGCACATGGAGTTTCACACGCGATAGGCCTTGGGTGAGTGGGGTATGTGTATTTGGGGGTACGTCGGAAGTTTCACATGCAATAGTCCTGGTGAGAGCGCGGTACGTGTATTTCAGGGGTGCGCATGAAGTTTCACACACGATAGGCCTTGGGTGAGCAGGGTATGTGTATTTGGGTGGCACGCGTGGAGTTTCACACGTGATAGGCCTTGGGCGAGCGGGGTATGTGTATTTGGTGGGTACGCGGGAAGTTTCACACCCGATAGTCCTGATGAGAGTGGGGTACGTGTATTTCGGGGGTGCACGTGAAGTTTTACACACGATAGGACTTTGGCGAGGGGGTATGTGTATTTCGGGGGTGCACATGAAGTTTCACAAGCGATAGGCCTTGGGTAAGGGGGGAATGTGTATTATGGGGGTACGTGGGTTGTTTCATACGCGATAGTACTGATGAGAGCTCGGTACATGGATTTCAGGGGTGCGCATGAAGTTTCACATGCGATAGGCCTTGGGCGAGCGGGGAATGTGTATTACGTGGGTACGTGGGGAGTTTCACACGCGATAGGCCTTGGGAGAGCGGGGTACGTTTATTTGGGCGATACGTGTGAGAGTTTCACACGCGATAGGCATTTGGCGAGCAGGGTATGTGTATTTGGGGGGTACTCGGGAAGTTTCACACGCGATAGGCCTTGGGCGAGCAGGGTACATGTATTTCGGGGGTGCGCGTTAAGTTACACACGCGATAGGCCTTGGGCGAGAGGGGTATGTGTATTTGGGGGGTACGTGGGAAGTTTCACACGCGATAGGCCTTGGGCGAGTGGGGAACGTGTATTACGGGGGTACGCGGGGAGTTTCACGCGCGATAGGCCTTGGGCGAGCGGGGTACGTGTATTTCGGGGGTGCGCGTGAAGTTTCACACGCGATAGGCCTTGGGCGAGAGGGGTGTATTTGGGGGGTACGTGGGAAGTTTCACACGCGATAGGCCTTGGGCAAGTGGGGAACGTATATTACGGGGGTACGCGGGGAGTTTCACACGCGATAGGCCTTGGTTGAGAGGGGTACGTGTATTTGGGTGGTACGCGTGGAGTTTCACATGCAATAGGCCTTGGGCGAGCGGGGTATGTGTATTTGGTGGGTACGCGGGAAGTTTCACACACGATAGGCATTGGGAGAGTGGGGTACGTGTATTTCGGGGGTGTGCGTGAAGTTACACACGCGATAAGCCTTAGGCGAGCAGGGAATGTGTATCCCAGGGGTGCGCGGGGAGGTTCACACGTGATAGGCCTTGGACGAGCGGGGAACAAGTATTACGGGGTTACACGGGGAGTTTCACACGCTATAGGCCTTGGGTGAGCGGGGTACGTGTATTTGGGGGGTATGCCGGAAGTTTCACATGCGATAGTCCTGGCGAGAGCGGGGTATGTGTATTTCGGTGGTGCACGTGAAGTTTCACACGCAATAGGACTTGGGCGAGCGGGGTACGTGTATTTCGGCAGTGCACGTGAAGTTTCACATGCGATAGGCCTTGGGTGAGCGGGGTACGTGTATTTGGGGGGTACGCGGGAAGTTTCACACGCAATAGTCCTGGTGAGAGCTCGGTACATGGATTTCGGGGGTGCGAGTGAAGTTTCACATGCGATAGGCCTTGGGCGAGCGGGGAATGTGTATTACGTGGGTACGTGGGGAGTTTCACACGCGATAGGCCTTGGGAGAGCGGGGTACGTGTATTTGGGCGATACACGTGAGAGTTTCACACGCGATAGGCCTTTGGCGAGCAGGGTATGTGTATTTGGGGGGTACTCGGGAAGTTTCACACGCGATAGGCCTTGGGCGAGCAGGGTACATGTATTTCGGGGGTGCACGTTAAGTTACACACGCGATAGGCCTTGGGCGAGCGGGGAACGTGTATTACAGGGGTATGCGGGGAGTTTCACGCGCGATAGGCCTTGGGCGAGCGGGGTACGTGTATTTCGGGGGTGCATGTGAAGTTTCACACGCGATAGGCCTTGGGCGAGCGGGGAACAAGTATTACGGGGTAACGCAGGGAGTTTCACATGCTATAGGCCTTGGGCGAGAGGGGTATGTGTATTTGGGGGGTACGTGGGAAGTTTCACACGCGATAGGCCTTGGGCGAGCGGGGGAACGTGTATTACGGCGGTACGCAGGGAGTTTCACATGCGATAGTCCTGGTGCGAGCTCGGTACATGTATTTCGGGTTGCGCGTGAATTTTCACGCGCGATAGGCCTTGGGTGAGTGGGGAACATGTATTGCTGGGAATTTCACACGCGATAGGCCTTGGTTGAGAGGGGTACGTGTATTTGGGTGGTACGTGTGGAGTTTCACATGCAATAGGCCTTGGGCGAGCGGGGTATGTGTATTTGGTGGGTACGCGGGAAGTTTCACACACGATAGGCATTGGGAGAGTGGGGTACGTGTATTTCGGGGGTGTGCGTGAAGTTACACACGCGATAGGCCTTAGGTGAGCGGGGAATGTGTATCCCAGGGGTACGCGGGGAGGTTCACACGTGATAGGCCTTGGGCGAGCGGGTTACATGTATTTTGGGGGTGCGTGTGAAGTTTCACACGCGATAGGCCTTGGACGAGCGGGGAACAAGTATTACAGGGTTACACGGGGAGTTTCACACGCTATAGGCCTTGGGTGAGCGGGGTACGTGTATTTTTGGGGTATGCCGGAAGTTTCACATGCGATAGTCCTGGCGAGAGCAGGGTATGTGTATTTCGGTGGTGCATGTGAAGTTTCACACGCAATAGGACTTGGGCGAGCGGGGTACGTGTATTTCGGCAGTGCACGTGAAGTTTCACAAGCGATAGGACTTGGGCGAGCGGGGATCGTGTATTACTGGGCTGCACGTGGAGTTTCACACGCGATAATCCTTGGGCGAGTGGGGTATGTGTATTTGGGGGGTACGTCGAAAGTTTCACACGCGATAGTCCTGGTGAGAGCGTGGTACGTGTATTTCAGGGGTGCACATGAAGTTTCACACACGATAGGCCTTGGGCGAGTGGGGAACGTATATTACGGGGTACGCAGGTAGTTTCACTCATGATAGGTCTTGGGTGAGCGGGGTACGTGTATTTGGGTTTTACGCATGGAGTTTCACACGCGGTAGGCCTTGGGTGAGCGGGGTACGTGTATTTGGGGGGTATGCCGGAAGTTTCACATGCGATAGTCCTGGCGAGAGCGGGGTATGTGTATTTCGGTGGTGCACGTGGGTTTCACACGCAATAGGACTTGGGCGAGCGGGGTACGTGTATTTCGGCAGTGCACGTGAAGTTTCACATGCGATAGGCCTTGGGTGAGCGGGGTACGTGTATTTGGGGGGTACGCGGGAAGTTTCACACGCGATAGTCCCGGTGAGAGCTCGGTACATGGATTTCGGGGGTGCGCGTGAAGTTTCACATGTGATAGGCCTTGGGCGAGCGGGGAATGTGTATTACGTGGGTACGTGGGGAGTTTCACACGCGATAGGCCTTGGGAGAGCGGGGTACGTGTATTTGGGCGATACGCGTGAGAGTTTCACACGCGATAGGCCTTTGGCGAGCAGGGTATGTGTATTTGGGGGGTACTCGGGAAGTTTCACACGCGATAGGCCTTGGGCGAGCAGGGTACATGTATTTCGGGGGTGCGCGTTAAGTTACACACGCGATAGGCCTTGGGCGAGCGGGGAACGTGTATTACAGGGGTATGCGGGGAGTTTCACGCGCGATAGGCCTTTTGCGAGCGGGGTACGTGTATTTCGGGGGTGCGCGTGAAGTTTTACACGCGATAGGCCTTGGGTGAGCGGGGTACGTGTATTTGGGGGGTACGCGGGAAGTTTCACACGCGATAGTCCTGGTGAGAGCTCGGTACATGGATTTCGGGGGTGCGCGTGAAGTTTCACATGCGATAGGCTTTGGGCGAGCGGGGAATGTGTATTACGTGGGTACGTGGGGAGTTTCACACGCGATAGGCCTTGGGAGAGCGGGGTACGTGTATATGGGCGATACGCGTGAGAGTTTCACACGCGATAGGCCTTTGGCGAGCAGGGTATGTGTATTTGGGGGGTACTCGGGAAGTTTCACACGCGATAGGCCTTGGGCGAGCAGGGTACATGTATTTCGGGGGTGCGCGTTAAGTTACACACGCGATAGGTCTTGGGCGAACGGGGAACGTGTATTACAGGGGTATGCGGGGAGTTTCACGCGCGATAGGCCTTGGGCGAGCGGGGTACGTGTATTTCGGGGGTGCACGTGAAGTTTCACACGCGATAGGCCTTGGGCGAGCGGGGAACAAGTATTACGGGGTAACGCAGGGAGTTTCACACGCGATAGGCCTTGGGCGAGAGGGGTATGTGTATTACGGGGTACGCAGGGAGTTTCACATGCGATAGTCCTGGTGCGAGCTTGGTACATGTATTTCGGGTTGCGCGTGAAGTTTCACGCGCGATAGGCCTTGGGCGAGTGGGGAACGTGTATTGCGGGGAATTTCACACGCGATAGGCCTTGGTTGAGAGGGGTACGTGTATTTGGGTGGTACGCGTGGAGTTTCACATGCAATAGGCCTTGGGCGAGCGGGGTATGTGTATTTGGTGGGTACGCGGGAAGTTTCACACACGATAGGCATTGGGAGAGTGGGGTACGTGTATTTCGGGATGTGTGCGTGAAGTTACACACGCGATAGGCCTTAGGTGAGCGGGGAATGTGTATCGCAGGGGTACGCGGGGAGGTTCACACGTGATAGGCCTTGGGCGAGCGGGTTACATGTATTTTGGGGGTGCGTGTGAAGTTTCACACGCGATAGGCCTTGGACGAGCGGGGAACAAGTATTACGGGGTTACACGGGGAGTTTCACACGCTATAGGCCTTGGGTGAGCGGGGTACGTGTATTTGGGGGGTATGCCGGAAGTTTCACATGCGATAGTCCTGGCGAGAGCAGGGTATGTGTATTTCGGTGGTGCACGTGAAGTTTCACACGCAATAGGACTTGGGCGAGCGGGGTATGTGTATTTCGGCAGTGCACGTGAAGTTTCACAAGCGATAGGCCTTGGGCGAGCGGGGATCGTGTATTACTGGGGTGCACGTGGAGTTTCACACGCGATAATCCTTGGGCGAGTGGGGTATGTGTATTTGGGGGGTACGTCGAAAGTTTCACACGCGATAGTCCTGGTGAGAGCGTGGTACGTGTATTTCAGGGGTGCACATGAAGTTTCACACACGATAGGCCTTGGGCGAGTGGGGAACGTATATTACGGGGTACGCAGGTAGTTTCACGCATGATAGGTCTTGGGTGAGCGGGGTACGTGTATTTGGGTTTTATGCGTAGAGTTTCACACGCGGTAGGCCTTGGGCGAGAGGGGTATGTGTATGTGGGGGGTACGTGGGAAGTTTCACACGCGATAGGCCTTGGGCGAGCGGGGGAACGTGTATTACGGGGATACGCAGGTAGTTTCACACGCGATAGTCCTGGTGCGAGCTCGGTACATGTATTTTGGGGTTGCGCGTGAAGTTTCACACGCGATAGGCCTTGGGCGAGTGGGGAACGTGTATTACGGGGGTACGCGGGGAGTTTCACACGCGATAGGCCTTGGTTGAGAGGGATACGTGTATTTGAGTTGTACGCGTGGAGTTTCACATGCAATAGGCCTTGGGCGAGCGGGGTATGTGTACTTGGGGGGTACGCGGGAAGTTTCACACACGATAGGCAATGGGTGAGTGGGGTACATGTATTTCGGGGGTGCGTGTGAAGTTACACACGCGATAGACCTTAGGCGAGCAGGGAATGTGTATCCCGGGGGTACGCAGGGAGGTTCACACGTGATAGGCCTTGGGCGAGCGGGGAACAAGTATTACGGGGTTACACGGGGAGTTTCACACGCTTTAGGCCTTCGGTGAGCGGGGTACGTGTATTTGGGGGGTATGCGGGAAGTTTCACATGCAATAGTCCTGGCGAGAGCGGGGTATGTGTATTTCGGCGGTGCACGTGAAGTTACACACGCGATAGGCCTTAGGCGAGCAGGGAATGTGTATTTCGGGGGTGCGTGTGAAGTTTCACACGCGATAGGCCTTGGACGAGCGGGGAACAAGTATTACGGGGTTACACGGGGAGTTTCACACGCTTTAGGCCTTCGGTGAGCGGGGTACGTGTATTTGGGGGTATGCGGGAAGTTTCACATGCAATAGTCCTGGCAAGAGCGGGGTATGTGTATTTCGGCGGTGCACGTGAAGTTTCACACGCGATAGGCCTTGGGCGAGCGGGGTCCGTGTATTTCGACAGTGCACGTGAAGTTTCACAAGCGATAGGCCTTGGCCGAGCGGGGATCGTGTATTACGGGGGTGCACGTGGAGTTTCACATGCGATAGGCCTTGGGCGAGTGGGGTATGTGTATTTGGGGGGTACGTCGGAAGTTTCACATGCGATAGTCCTGGTGAGAGCGCGGTACGTGTATTTCAGGGGTGCGCATGAAGTTTCACACGTGATAGGCCTCGGGCGAGCGGGGAACGTGTATTTCGGGGGTGCACGTGAAGTTTTACACGCGATAGGCCTTGGGCGAGCGGGGTATGTGTATTTCGGAGGTGCACATGAAGTTTCACACGCGATAGGCCTTGGGCAAGCGGGGAATGTGTATTATGGGGGTACGCAGGGAGTTTCACACGCGATAGGCTTTGGTGAGCGGGGTACGTATGTTTGGGGGTACACATGGAGTTTCACACGCGATAGTCCTGGTGCGAGCTCGGTACATGTATTTTGGGGTTGCGTGTGAAGTTTCACATGCGATAGGCCTTGGGCGAGTGGGGAACGTGTATTACGGGGGTACGCGGGGAGTTTCACACGCGATAGGCCTTGGTTGAGAGGGGTACGTGTATTTGGGTGGTACGCGTGGAGTTTCACATGCAATAGGCCTTGGGCGAGCGGGGTATGTGTATTTGTGGGGTACGCGGGAAGTTTCACACACTATAGGCATTGGGTGAGTGGGTACGTGTATTTCGGGGGTGCGCGTGAAGTTACACAAGCGAGAGGCCTTAGGCGAGCGGGGAATGTGTATCCCGGGGTACGCGGGGAGGTTCACACGTGATAGGCCTTGGGCGAGCGGGGTACATGTATTTCGGGGGTGCGTGTGAAGTTTCACACGCGATAGGCCTTGGACGAACGGGGAACAAGTATTACGGGGTTACACAAACACGCTATAGGCCTTGGGTGAGCGGGGTACGTGTATTTGGGGGGTATCCGGGAAGTTTCACATGCGATAGTCCTGGCGAGAGTGGGGTATGTGTATTTCGGCGGTGCACGTGAAGTTTCACAAGCGATAGGCCTTGGGCGAGCGGGGATCTTGTATTACGGGGGTGCACGTGGAGTTTCATACGCGATAGGCCTTGGGCGAGTGGGGTATGTGTATTTGGGGGGTACGTCGAAAGTTTCACATGCGATAGTCCTGGTGAGAGTGCGGTACGTGTATTTCAGGGGTGCGCATGAAGTTTCACACGTTATAGGCCTCGGGCGAGCGGGGAACGTGTATAACGGCGGTACGTGGGGAGTTTCACACACGATAGGCCTTGGGTGAGCGGGGTATGTGTATTTGGGTGGCATGTGTGGAGTTTCACACGTGATAGGCCTTGGGCGAGCGGGGTATGTGTATTTGGTGGGTACGCGGGAAGTTTCACACGCGATAGTCCTGACGAGAGTGGGGTACGTGTATTTCGGGGGTGCACGTGAAGTTTTACACGCGATAGGCCTTGGGCAAGCGGGGAATGTGTATTACGGGGGTACGCGGGGAGTTTCACACACGATAGGCTTTGGTGAGCGGGGCACGTATGTTTGGGGGTACACATGGAGTTTCACATGCGATAGGCCTTGGGTGTGCGGGGTACGTGTATTTGGGGGGTACGCGGGAAGTTTCACACGCGATAGTCCTGGTGAGAGCTCGGTACATGTATTTCGGGGGTACGCGTGAAGTTTCACATGCGATAGGCCTTGGGCAAGTGGGGAATGTGCATTACGTGGGTACGTGGGGAGTTTCACACGCGATAGGCCTTGGGAGAGCGGGGTACGTGTATTTGGGCGGTACGCGTGAGAGTTTCACACGCGATAGGCCTTTGGCGAGCAGGGTATGTGTATTTGGGGGGTACTCGGGAAGTTTCACACGCGATAGGTCTTGGGCGAGCAGGGTACATGTATTTCGGGGGTGCGCGTGAAGTTACACACGCGATAGGCCTTGGGCGAGCGGGGAACGTGTATTACAGGGGTATGCAGGGAGTTTCACGCGCGATAGGCCTTGGGCGAGCGGGGTACGTGTATTTCGGGGGTGCGCGTGAAGTTTCACACGCAATAGGCCTTGGGCGAGCGGGGAACAAGTATTACGGGGGTACGCAGGGAGTTTCACACGCTATAGGCCTTGGGTGAGCGGGGTATGTGTATTTGGGGGGTACGCATGGAGTTTCACACGCGATAGGCCTTGGGCGAGCCGGGTATGTGTATTTGGGGGGTACGCAGGAAGTTTCACACGCGATAGTCCTGGTGAGAGCGGGGTATGTGTATTTCGGCGGTGCGCGTGAAGTTTCACACGCAATAGGCCTTGGGCGAGTGGGGAACATGTATTATGGGGGTACGCAGGGAGTTTCACATGCGATAGGCCTTGGATGAGTGGGGTACGTGTATTTGGGGGTATGCGTGGAGTTTCACACGCGATAGTCCTTGGGCGAGCGGGGTATATGTATTTGGGGGGTACGTGGGAAGTTTCACACGCGATAGTCCTGGCGAGAATGGGGTACGTGTATTTCGGGGATGCGCGTGAAGTTTCACACACAATAGGCCTTGGGTGAGCGGGGTACGTGTATTTCGGTGGTGCCATGAAGTTTCACATGCGATAGGCCTTGGGCGAGTGGGGTATGTGTATTTCAGGGGTCCGTGTGGAGTTACACACGCGGTAGGGCTTGGGCGAGCGGGGAACGTGTATTACGGGGTACGCGGGGAGTTTCACACAGGGTAGGCCTTGGGCGAGTGGGGTACATGTATTTCGGGGGTGCGCGTGAAGTTTCACAAGCGATAGCCCTTGGGCGAGTGGGGAACGTGTATTACGGGGGTACGCTGGGAGTTTCACAAGCGATAGGCCTTGGGTGAGCGGGGTATGTGTATTTGGGGGGTACGTGTGGAGTTTCACAGGCGATAGGCCTTGAACGAGCGGGGTACGTGTATTTGGGGGGAAGGCAGGAAGTTTCACATGCGATCGTCCTGGCGAGAGTGGGGTACATGTATTTCGGGGATGCGCATGAAGCTTCACACGCAATAGGCCTTGGGTGATTGGGGTACGTGTATTTTGGGTGTGCGTGTGAAGTTTCACACGCGATATGCCTTGGGTGAGCGGGGAACGTGTATTACGGGTGTACGCAGGGAGTTTCACATGCAATAGGCCTTGGGTGAGCGGGTACATGTATTTCGGGGGGTACGCATGGAGTTTCACACGCGATAGGCCTTAGGGTTAGCGGGATATGTGTATTTGGGGGGTACGCGGGAAGTTTCACACGCGATAGTCCTGGCGAGAGTGGGGTACATGTATTTGGGGGGTGCACGTGAAGTTTCACACGCAATAGGCCTTGGGTGAGCGGGGTACGTGTATTTTGGGGGTGCACGTGAAGTTTCACAAGTGATAGGCCTTGGGTGTGCGGGGAACGTGTATTATGGGGGTACGCGTGGAGTTTCACACGTGATAGGCCATGGGTGAGCGGGGTATGTGTATTTGGGTGGTACGCGTGGAGTTTCACACACGATAGTCCATGGGCGAGCGGGGTACGTGTATTTCGGGGGTACGCGTGAAGTTTCACATGCGATAGGACTTGGGTGAGCGGGGTACGTGTATTTGGGGGTATGCGTGGAGTTTCACACGCGATAGTGCTTGGGCGAGCGGGGTATGTGTATTTGGGGGGTACGCATGGAGTTTCACACGCGATAGGCCTTGGGCCAGCCGGGTATGTGTATTTGGGGGGTACGCAGGAAGTTTCACACGCGATAGTCCTGGTGAGAGCGGGGTATGTGTATTTCGGCGGTGCGCGTGAAGTTTCACACGCAATAGGCCTTGGGCGATTGGGGTACGTGTATTTCGGGGGTACGCGTGAAGTTTCACATGCGATAGGACTTGGGTGAGCGGGGTACGTGTATTTCGGGGGTGCGCGTGAAGTTGCACACACGATAGGCCTTGGTCGAGAGGGGAACGTGTATTACGGAGGTACTCGGTGAGTTTCACTCACAATATGCCTTGGGCGAGTGGGATACGTCTATTTCGGGGGTGCGCGTGAAGTTTCACACACGATAGGCCTTTAGCGAGCGGGGAACGTATATTACGGGACTATGCGTGGAGTTTCACATGCGATAGGCCTTGGGTGAGCGGGGTATGTCTATTTGGGGGGTACTCGGGAAGTTTCACACGCGATAGGCCTTGGGCGAGCAGGGTACATGTATTTCGGGGGTGCGCGTGAAGTTACACACGCGATAGGCCTTGGGCGAGCGGGGAACGTGTATTACAGGGGTATGTGGGGAGTTTCACGCGCGATAGGCCTTGGGCGAGTGGGGTACGTGTATTTCGGGGGTGCGCGTGAAGTTTCACACGCAATAGGCCTTGGGCGAGCGGGGAACAAGTATTACGGGGGTACGCAGGGAGTTTCACACGCTATAGGCCTTGGGTGAGCGGGGTATGTGTATTTGGGGGGTACGCATGGAGTTTCACACGCGATAGGCCTTGGGCGAGCCGGGTATGTGTATTTGGGGGGTACGCAGGAAGTTTCACATGCGATAGTCCTGGTGAGAGCGGGGTATGTGTATTTCGGCGGTGCGCGTGAAGTTTCACACGCAATAGGCCTTGGGCGAGTGGGGAACATGTATTACGGGGGTACGCGGGGAGTTTCACATGCGATAGGCCTTGGGTGAGTGGGGTACGTGTATTTGGGGGTATGCGTGGAGTTTCACACGCGATAGTCCTTGGGCGAGCGGGGTATGTGTATTTGGGGGGTACGCATGGAGTTTCACACGCGATAGGCCTTGGGCCAGCCGGGTATGTGTATTTGGGGGGTACGCAGGAAGTTTCACACCCGATAGTCCTGGTGAGAGCGGGGTATGTGTATTTCGGCGGTGCGCGTGAAGTTTCACACGCAATAGGCCTTGGGCGATTGGGGAACATGTATTACGGGGGTACGCAGGGAGTTTCACATGCGATAGGCCTTGGGTGAGTGGGGTACGTGTATTTGGGGGTATGCGTGGAGTTTCACACACGATAGTCCTTGGGCGAGCGGGGTATATTTATTTGGGGGGTACGTGGGAAGTTTCACACGCGATAGTCCTGGCGAGAGTGGGGTACGTGTATTTCGGGGGTGCGCGTGAAGTTTCACACACAATAGGCCTTGGGTGAGCAGGGTACGTGTATTTCGGTGGTGCGCATGAAGTTTCACATGCGATAGGCCTTGGGCGAGTGGGGTACGTGTATTTCGGGGGTCCGTGTGGAGTTACACACGCGGTAGGGCTTGGGCGAGCGGGGAACGTGTATTACGGGGTACGCGGGGAGTTTCACACAGGGTAGGCCCTGGGCGAGTGGGGTACATGTATTTCGGGGGTGCGCGTGAAGTTTCACAAGCGATAGGCCTTGGGCGAGTGGGGAACGTGTATTACGGGGGTACGCTGGGAGTTTCACAAGCGATAGGCCTTGGGTGAGCGGGGTATGTGTATTTGGGGGGTACGCGTGGAGTTTCACAGGCGATAGGCCTTGAACGAGCGGGGTACGTGTATTTGGGGGGGAAGGCAGGAAGTTTCACATGCGATCGTCCTGGCGAGAGTGGGGTACATGTATTTCGGGGATGCGCATGAAGCTTCACACGCAATAGGCCTTGGGTGATTGGGGGACGTGTATTTTGGGGGTGCGTGTGAAGTTTCACACGCGATATGCCTTGGGTGAGCGGGGAACGTGTATTACGGGTGTACGCGGGGAGTTTCACATGCAATAGGCCTTGGGTGAGCGGGTACATGTATTTCGGGGGGTACGCATGGAGTTTCACACGCGATAGGCCTTAGGGTTAGCGGGGTATGTGTATTTGGGGGGTACGCGGGAAGTTTCACACGCGATAGTCCTGGCGAGAGTGGGGTACATGTATTTGGGGGGTGCACATGAAGTTTCACACGCAATAGGCCTTGGGTGAGCGGGGTACGTGTATTTTGGGGGTGCACGTGAAGTTTCACAAGTGATAGGCCTTGGGCGTGCGGGGAACGTGTATTACGGGGGTACGCGTGGAGTTTCACACGTGATAGGCCATGGGCGAGCGGGGAACGTGTATTACAGGGGTATGCGGGGAGTTTCACGCGCGATAGGCCTTGGGCGAGCGGGGTACGTGTATTTCGGGGGTGCGCGTGAAGTTTCACACGCAATAGGCCTTGGGCGAGCGGGGAACAAGTATTACGGGGGTACGCAGGGAGTTTCACACGCTATAGGCCTTGGGTGATCGGGGTATGTGTATTTGGGGGGTACGCATGGAGTTTCACACGCGATAGGCCTTGGGCGAGCTGGGTATGTGTATTTGGGGGGTACGCAGGAAGTTTCACACGCGATAGTCCTGGTGAGAGCGGGGTATGTGTATTTCGGCGGTGCGCGTGAAGTTTCACACACAATAGGCCTTGGGCGAGTGGGGAACATGTATTACGGGGGTACGCAGGGAGTTTCACATGCGATAGGCCTTGGGTGAGTGGGGTACGTGTATTTGGGGGTATGCATGGAGTTTCACACGCGATAGTCCTTGGGCGAGCGGGGTATATGTATTTGGGGGGTGCGTGGGAAGTTTCACACGCGATAGTCCTGGCGAGAGTGGGGTACGTGTATTTCGGGGGTGCGCGTGAAGTTTCACACACAATAGGCCTTGGGTGAGCGGGGTACGTGTATTTCGGTGGTGCGCATGAAGTTTCACATGCGATAGGCCTTGGGCGAGTGGGGTACATGTATTTCGGGGGTCCGTGTGGAGTTACACACGCGGTAGGGCTTGGGCGAGCGGGGAACGTGTATTACGGGGTACGCGGGGAGTTTCACACAGGGTAGGCCTTGGGCGAGTGGGGTACATGTATTTCGGGGGTGCGCGTGAAGTTTCACAAGCGATAGGCCTTGGGCGAGTGGGGAACGTGTATTACGGGGGTACGCTGGGAGTTTCACAAGCGATAGGCCTTGGGTGAGCGGGGTATGTGTATTTTGGGGGTACGCGTGGAGTTTCACAGGCGATAGGCCTTGAACGAGCGGGGTACGTGTATTTGGGGGGGAAGGCAGGAAGTTTCACATGCGATCGTCCTGGCGAGAGTGGGGTACATGAATTTCGGGGATGCGCATGAAGCTTCACACGCAATAGGCCTTGGGTGATTGGGGTACGTGTATTTTGGGGCTGCGTGTGAAGTTTCACACGCGATATGCCTTGGGTGAGCGGGGAACATGTATTACGGGTGTACGCGGGGAGTTTCACATGCAATAGGCCTTGGGTGAGCGGGTACATGTATTTCGGGGGGTACGCATGGAGTTTCACACGCGATAGGCCTTAGGGTTAGCGGGGTATGTGTATTTGGGGGGTACGCGGGAAGTTTCACACGCGATAGTCCTGGCGAGAGTGGGGTACATGTATTTGGGGGGTGCACGTGAAGTTTCACACGCAATAGGCCTTGGGTGAGCGGGGTACGTGTATTTTGGGGGTGCACGTGAAGTTTCACAAGTGATAGGCCTTGGGCGTGCGGGGAACGTGTATTACGGGGGTACGCGTGGAGTTTCACACGTGATAGGCCATGGGTGAGCGGGGTATGTGTATTTGGGTGGTACGCGTGGAGTTTCACACACGATAGTCCATGGGCGAGCGGGGTACGTGTATTTCGGGGGTGCGCGTGAAGTTTCACATGCGATAGGACTTGGGTGAGCGGGGTACGTGTATTTCGGGGGTGCGCGTGAAGTTGCACACACAATAGGCCTTGGTCGAGAGGGGAACGTGTATTACGGAGGTACTCTGTGAGTTTCACTCACAATATGCCTTGGGCGAGTGGGATACGTCTATTTCGGGGGTGCGCGTGAAGTTTCACACACGATAGGCCTTTAGCGAGCGGGGAACGTATATTACGGGACTATGCGTGGAGTTTCACATGCGATAGGCCTTGGGTGAGTGGGGTACATCTATTTGGGGGGTACGCGTGGAGTTTCACATGTGATAGGCCTTGGGCGAGCAGCGTACGTGTATTTGGGGGTACGCGTGAAGTTTCACATGCGATAGTCCTGGCGAGAGTGGGGTATGTGTATTGCGGGGGTGCGTGTGAATTTTCAGACGCGATAGGCCTTGGGCAAGCAGGGTACATGTATCTCGGGGGTGCGCGTGAAGTTACAGAGGCGATAGGCCTTGGGCGAGTGGGGATTGTGTATTACAGTGGTACGCGGGGAGTTTCACACGCTATAGGCCTTGGGTGAGCGGGGTATGTGTATTTGGGGGGTACGCATGGAGTTTCACACGCGATAGGCCTTGGGCGAGCTGGGTACGTGTATTTGGGGGGTACGCAGGAAGTTTCACATGCGATAGTCCTGGCGAGAGCAGGGTATGTGTATTTCGGCGGTGCGCATGAAGTTTCACACGCAATAGGTCTTGGGCGAGTGGAGAACATGTATTAAGGGGTACGCGGGGAGTTTCACCTGCGATAGGCCTTGGGTGAGCGGGGTACGTGTATTTGGGGGGTATGCATGGAGTTTCACACGCGATAATCCTTGGGCGAGCGGGGTATGTGTGTTTGGGGGTATGCAGGAAGTTTCACACGCGATAGTCCTGGCGAGAGCGGGGTATTTTATTTCAGGGGTGCGCGCGAAGTTTCACACACAATAGGCCTTTGGCGAGCGGCGTACGTGTATTTCGGGGGTGCACGTGGAGTTACACACGCGGTAGGGCTTGGGTGAGCGGGGAACGTGTATTACGGGGGTACGCATGAAGTTTCACACACGATAGGCTTTGGGCGAGTGGGGTACATGTATTTCGGGGGTGCGCATGAAGTTTCACAAGCGATAGGCCTTGGGCGAGCGGGGTATGTGTATTTGGGGGATAGGCAGGAAGTTTCACATGCGATAGTCCTGGCGAGAGTGGGGTACATGTATTTCGGGGGTGCGCGTGAAGCTTCACATGCAATAGGCCTTGGGCAATCGGGGTACGTGTATTTTGGGGGTGCGTGTGAAGTTTCACACGCGATAGGCCTTGGGTGAGCGGGGAACGTGTATTACGGGTGTACGCGGGGAGTTTCACATGCGATAGGCCTTGGGTGAGCAGGTACGTCTATTTCGGGGGGTACGCGTGGAGTTTCACACACGATAGGCCTTAGGGTTAGCGGGGTATGTGTATTTGGGGGCTACGCGGGAAGTTTCACACGCGATAGTCCTATTGAGAGTGGGGTACATGTATTTCGGGGGTGCATGTGAAGTTTCACACGCAATAGGACTTGGGTGAGCCGGGTACATGTATTTTGGGGGTGCACGTGAAATTTCACAAGCGATAGGCCTTGGGCGTGCGGGGAACGTGTATTACGGGGGTACGCATGGAGTTTCACACGTGATAGACCTTGGGTGAATGGGGTACGTGTATTTGGGGG
This sequence comes from Ambystoma mexicanum, assembly GCF_040938575.1. NCBI lineage: Eukaryota > Metazoa > Chordata > Amphibia > Caudata > Ambystomatidae > Ambystoma > Ambystoma mexicanum. The sequence goes on from NC_090921.1 coordinate 1,089,304,006, forward strand.
GTACACGTGGAGTTTCACACGCGATAGACCTTGGGCGAGCGGGGTACGTGTATTTGGGGGGTACGCGGGAAGTTTCACACGTGATCGTCCTGGTGAGAGCATGGTTCGTGTATTTCAGGGGTGCGCGTGAAGTTTCACATGCGATAGGCCTTGGGCGAGCGGGGAACGTGTATTACGGGGGTACGCGGGGAGTTTCACACGCGATAGGCCTTGGGTGAGCGGGGTAGGTGTATTTGGGTGGTACGCGTGGAGTTTCACACACGATAGGCCATGGGTGAGCGGGGTATGTATATTTCGGGGGTGCGCGTGAAGTTTCACACACGATAGGACTTGGGTGAGCGGGGTATGTGTATTTCGGGGGTGCGCGTGAAGTTACACACACGATTGGCCTTGGGCGAGAGGGGAACGTGTATTACGGGGGTACTCGGGGAGTTTCACACACAATATGCCTTGGGCGAGTGGGATAGGTCTATTTCGGGGGGTGCGCGTGAAGTTTAACACACGATAGGCCTTGGGCGAGTGGGGAACTTATATTACGGCGCTATGCGTGGAGTTTCACATGCGATAGGCCTTGGGTGAGCGAGGTACATGTACTTGGGGGGTACGCATGGAGTTTCACACGTGATAGGCCTTGGGCGAGCAGGGTACGTGTATTTGGGGGTATGCGTGAAGTTTCACATGCGATAGTCCTGGCGAGAGTGGGGTACGTGTATTGCGGGGGTGCGCGTGAAGTTTCACACACGATAGGCTTTGGGCGAGTGGGGTACATGTATTTCGGGGGTGCGCATGAAGTTTCACAAGCGATAGGCCTTGGGCGAGCGGGGTATGTGTATTTGGGGGATAGGCAGGAAGTTTCACATGCGATAGTCCTGGCGAGAGTGGGGTACATGTATTTCGGGGGTGCGCGTGAAGCTTCACATGCAATAGGCCTTGGGCAATCGGGGTACGTGTATTTTGGGGGTGCGTGTGAAGTTTCACACGCGATAGGCCTTGGGTGAGCGGGGAACGTGTATTACGGGTGTACGCGGGGAGTTTCACATGCGATAGGCCTTGGGTGAGCAGGTACGTCTATTTCGGGGGGTACGCGTGGAGTTTCACACACGATAGGCCTTAGGGTTAGCGGGGTATGTGTATTTGGGGGCTATGCGGGAAGTTTCACACGCGATAGTCCTATTGAGAGTGGGGTTCATGTATTTCGGGGGTGCATGTGAAGTTTCACACGCAATAGGACTTGGGTGAGCCGGGTACATGTATTTTGGGGGTGCACGTGAAATTTCACAAGCGATAGGCCCTGGGCGTGCGGGGAACGTGTATTACGGGGGTACGCGTGGAGTTTCACACGTGATAGGCCTTGGGCGAGCCGGGTATGTGTATTTGGGGGGTACGCGGGAAGTTTCACACGCGATAGTCCTGGTGAGAGCGGGGTATGTGTATTTCAGCGGTGCGCGTGAAGTTTCACACGCAATAGGCCTTGGGCGAGTGGGGAACATGTATTACGGGGGTACGCAGGAAGTTTCACATGCGATAGGCCTTGGGTGAGTGGGGTACGTGTTTTTGGGGGTATGCGTGGAGTTTCACACGCGATAGTCCTTGGGCGAGCGGGGTATATGTATTTGGGGGGTACGTGTGTTAGGGAGAATTCTCTGTTTAGGCTGAATTTCCCTACCTAGTGAGTCCCCCAGCAGCTTTGCTGGATTTCTGGGGTTTCTTTTTTTCTCCTGCCAAGAGTGAGACTCTTTTACCCTCACTCTTGGACATGTTGAAGTGTGTTTTCTTGGTTAAACCTTGTGTTGAATGGGCTATGGGGTCTTTTACTCCATAGGGCCTCCTGTATTTTTGTGATATGGGTTACACAACACCCTCTGTGCCGTGACCCAGGGGTGTCCTAGGGACTCCCCAACATAGACTCCATACCCTGGGACTGACTGCTGTCTCCCAGGGCATGTAAAGTCACCAAAGACTTTGCTAGTCTTGAATCCTGAACAGAACCAGTACAAACCATCATATTGTGGACGTACTGGCTGGGGCAATTCGATTGCCCCAGGGTCTGTTAGTCGAGGGGGCACGTCTCCGTCCCCCCTGATCGAGTTTTGGCTGGTGGCAGTGGAAACTACTTTTTATATTCGACCGCGAATATTTCCCTATGGGATTTCCCATTGTTTTAGGCTAACACATTTAATTATTTATTTACGGTAGCCTTAAACATACCGCCGGTTTATATATTTATTATTATAACTCCGGTTGGGACTTTTTGCCAAAACTTGATTCTAAAATGGCGTTGGCGTTCGCCTCTGTAACTCTGACCCAAAGTGGAGCCCTTTGTTCCACTTTTGGCGGGCTTCTCCACAGAAGCCCTCCAAAGTGGTGCCACTCTGTCTGGGGTACTTAGGAGGGGTGGAGGGGGATTTAGGCACCCTGGACTGAGTTACCTTGGTAACTCAAGTCGCACTCCGTCCTGATTGGCCCAAGTGGTGAGCCGGCCGGCTCACCACTTAGCATGTTTGAGTGACAGCTAGGCTGGGTGAATGGGGGTTTGCTGCATAAAAGCAGGGCTTTGGGGACTGGAACTTCAGAAGTCGCCACAGGACCAAGAATCCGACGAGGGAAGAGCTGAGCCGACCTGCTTCGACGACACCACCCGGTGGAGCCCTGCTGAACCGTCTCACCACTTTTCCCGACGACCGAGGAGAACTCTTAACGGAGTGGCTCCTTCCCTTGACTGGTGGGGACAACCAGTTTTCACCTTCTTTTCGCTTCTCGAGGTATCTCGTGGCTGCCTTGCCCGTGCCAAGCACCCCGGCAACCGGAATACCACACTTTTACCCCTAACCGCGAAAGTCGGTACAACCCTTTAACCGGAGGACTCCGCGGCTGGTTTCTTCCCGGGCAGTGCAACGACCTTCTTCTTCTGCTCTTCAGCGAGAACTTCTTCTCCCCTGACCGACGTCGAGCCTTGCTGCCACTGCCTGGAACAACTGCCACCGCTGGAGGATCCTTTCCGCTTAAGGTACCGTGTTCCGCCTGGCTTCCCTTGCCACCGACTGTACGGGGTAGATTTAGCCCCCGGCTTTCGACCCTGGGAGTGCCTGGGACACCCTGGCTAAACTTTCTAAGCCACTCTAAACTCTTTCTAACTCTTTGCAAGACTTTGAATCCCTAATAACAGTGTGATCTTGGGCACATTTTCGCTCCGGCTACTCTAAGAGTGGGCCCTGCCTAGTGACTTTTGCTCACCTGTGACTTTGTGCTTCTTTGAGCCTATTGCAAGTGTTCTGGACCTTAGAGTGGTGTGTTTAACCCATTTCTGTTTCTTTTTATCCCTTTCTTGAACCTACTAGAGTGTCATCTAACGTTAAGCGCTCACCTCTGTTTTAATTATGTGGTGTTAACTTAGAGTTGTCTAGATAGGAGTAAGGGTTGGAACTGCTTTCCTTATAACTGTGTTTGAAGTGTTTTTACTATATTTTGCTAGAGTGATTTCAACTTATGTGTGTTTAATAAATAAATAACTATATACTTTTGAAACCAAGCTCTGGTCAGTGTTTGCTTGTGCTATTGTATTTGAGTACCTATTGTGTATACTTTACATACTGCCTAACTCTTCTTGAGGGAGGTCTGACTGCTCAGCCACAGCTACCAGGTAAATCTGGGTGGTGCGGACTGCTACCAAGTGGGTTTACTGCTATACCTGTAGTCTTAAATCTTTTGCAGTGTTCCCCAAGGGAACTGCACAGGTTTCTGCCTAACACTGGTGTACAGCGGTGGGATTTGTATTGAGTATACATTTTATTGTGCTTTAAATACCTTAGTGCAACTAACCACAAAGCTTAGCACTGTAAAAGTAAACCTCTAACATGTCAGTTATAGAAAGCTATAGTCAAGAGTCCCTTGCAGCCAAAACTGCTGATTGTTTAAGAGTGCTCTGTAAACATAAGGATCTCCTGACTAAGGGCAAGAAAATGGAGCTGATTGAAAGATTGTTAGCTAACCAAAGTCTGGGTGATGGTTCAGAGGAACCTATCACTCCAGCAACTGTAGATGACAGTATTGAAGTTAACATGGAGCAAAATGTTGATGATTCTGAGGAAGAGTCAGAAGAGGAGGGTGAGGCTGTTGTGACTGTCCCCCCTAGGCCTCTGCCTGCTCTACCTGCTGTACCTACTGGACCTTTATCAGGTCCCACATTTAGTCCTCAGTACTTTGAACTGGAGAAAATGAAACTAGAATTGGAGTATAAGAAACTTAATGCTCAAACTGACAAAGAACTAAGGCTAAGGGAAATGGAGATCAAGTATGACTTAGAAATGAAGAAATTATCTGTTGAGAATGTTTCTCTCTCTGGCTCCTCTAGAAGTTCCAGTCCTAAAAGACCCCGGATGCCTAAAGAATTGATTGGTATGTATGAGCCTAAGTTGGATGTGTTGGATTGGTTGTCTCTGTTTGAATATAATCATGGGCTCCAGAACATAACAGGAAATGACTTACTCACCTGGTTGTTCTCTAGGCTTCCCCCTGTTGCAACTGATGTGGTAATGGAGATGGGGGAGGAGGATAGGAAGGACTATGAATGTGTGAAACTAGCTTTGATAGCTAGGTTTGGGAAGACCCCTTCCCAGTATCTTAAGAGGTTTAGGAGCCTCAAAAAGCATGATGGTACCCCTTGGGCTACCTGGGTGAGTGAATGTTTGAAAAACTTAGAGGGATGGATTAAGGGTTACAAGGTGAACACTTATGAAGGTATGAAGAATTTGTTTATGTTGGAGACTATTTATGATGCCTGCTCTCCTGAGCTCAGACAACACTTGGCTGATTCCAGGGAATTAGATTCCCGGAAACTAGCTAAGGCTTCTGACTTGTGGGTTGCCAACAGGGCCACTCACAAGGATTCTGGGGTCACTCAGAAGAAGGATGGGGAGAAACAGCCCAAAAAGGACTCCAAAGAGAATTCTAATACTACAAATTCCAAAGAGGGCCCCAAACAAAACTATAAGGGTAAGCCACAAGGGAAACCAAATCAGGCTAGTGTACCTCCTGGTCCCAGACCAGAAGGAGGTCAGAACAAGCCTCCATTCCAGCGAGCCTTTGGCTCATGCTTTGTTTGTAAGGCTACTGACCATGTGAAAGGAGATCCCAGATGTAAGGGTAAACCTTCAGGGGTCCAGCTTGCCTCCTTAGCCTTCGCTCCAGAAGAGGAAGTACATATGGCAAGTGGAAACTTTCTATTACTAGCTGATGAACCCACTGGAGTCTCAGCTAGTGTTTCTTTAGTCTCTCTGGGGTTGTGGGAACAACAGAATTTAGATGTCTATAACTCTATCCCAGATAATACTAAAGAGTATTATAAGGACAGTGTCCAGGTGAATGGTCAGGAGACTCCTGCCATTAGGGACACTGGAGCCAGCATAACTGTGGTGGATGAATCATTTTTCAAGGCAGAGGATGTTGCTAAGGCACCCAAATGCCTCACCAAGTTAGCTGGTGGGCCTGTGCAGATGTGTCCTCAGTTACCAGTTCTCATCCAATGTAATGATATGGCTGTAAAAATACCTGTCAGTGTACAATGTGAAGTGCCAGGTAGGGTTCTGTTGGGTAATGACCTCAAAGCTCTTGGAGTTGTGTCACATACCCCCAGACCCCCTAGCAAAAGGTTACAGGAGCTCACAAAACCTGCAAGAGAGAAAACCCTGAGAGGGTTATCTCAGGAGATGATGACAGAAATCACTCCTCTCCCACTGGAGCAACTTACTGCAGTATCAACCAGATCAGGAGCAAAGGGGCAACCCAAGACTCCTAGGAAAAAGCCAGCAGCAAGCACTCCAGTGCTTCCAACAAGGACTTCCCCTAGGTTGTCCAAAGTTACACCTGTAACTCCACCTCCAGCTGAGGCTGAGAGGGAGGTACAACCCTGTGTGGTTGAGCTAGACTCTGAGGAAGAGCTAGAAGGAGGCCCCAACCTTATTGGAGATTTGGACCCTGAGGACCATCCTGAGCTGCAGTCTTTACTGGCAGAAGGTGGGCCTAGCAGGGCAGCTTTTCGTAAGGGGCAAAGAGAATGTCCAACTCTGGAAGGTCTCCGCCACCAGGCAGCTTCTCAAGCTGATGGGCAAGAGCCTGGGAAGTATAGGTTACACTGGGAAGATGGCCTCTTCTACAGTGAACCGACTGAGTCTGAACCAGGAGACTACAAACGCCTTGTAGTCCCACAAGAGAACAGACAACAGTTCTTACAACTAGCCCATGAGATACCTTTGGCTGGTCACTTGAGTTTCAAGAAGACCAAGGAAAGGCTCTCACTCTACTTTTATTGGCCAAAGATGGGGGCTGAAGTAGATAGATATTGTAAGAGCTGCCATACCTGCCAGACTTCTGGTAAGGTTGGTTCCAAGAATGTGGCACCTTTAGTGCCTCTCCCAGTTGTGGGAGTCCCATTTGAGAGGGTAGGGATTGACATTGTTGGTCCCCTTGATCCTCCAACCTCCTCAGGCAACAGGTTTATACTTGTTGTAGTAGACCATGCTACTAGGTACCCTGAGGCAATTCCTATGAGGACTGTTACAGCTCCGGCTGTGGCTAAGGCCCTCCTTGGTATTTTCACCAGGGTTGGGTTTCCTAAGGAAGTAATCTCTGACAGGGGATCAAACTTTATGTCCCACTACATGAAAGCCATGTGGAAAACCTGTGGAGTTACTTACAAGTTCTCAACAGCATACCACCCTCAGACAAACGGGTTGGTTGAAAGGTTTAACAGAACCATGAAGAGCATGATAGGTGCTTTAGAGGAACCCCTTAAGAAAAAGTGGGACCTTCTACTGCCATGCCTTCTCTTTGCTTATAGAGAAGTCCCTCAGGAGGGAGTAGGCTATTCTCCCTTTGAGCTTCTCTATGGCCATCCAGTCAGAGGTCCATTGGCCCTGATTAAGGAGGGATTGGAAGGTGCTCCTCCCCCCAAGCCAGTCAGAGTGACTGACTATGTGATAGGTCTCCGGAGGAGAATGTCGCACATGATGGCAGAAGCAAGTGACAACTTGAAAGCTGGTCAAGCTCTGGTCAAACATTGGCATGACCAGAAGGCTAACATGGTTGAGTTTACTCAAGACCAGCTAGTTCTAGTTATGCTTCCAACAAGGCAGAGGGCCTTGCAAGACCAATGGATGGGACCCTTCAAGATTGTGGGAAAACTTGGAGAGGTCAACTATCTGGTGGATCTGGGCAGACCCAGGGAAGCTCCTAGAGTCTTCCATACCAACCGACTAAAAGCATACATCTCCAGGCCTGATGTAGGAGCCTTGCTTCTAGCTTCAGCTGCAGAGGAAGAAGAGAGTGAATCTCTCCCTGATCTCCTCAGAGGTGTGCCTTTAGATGAAAAAGTTGAAGGAGTCAATCTCTCTTCAGACCTGACACCTGAGCAACAAGAGGAGTGCAAATCTATGTTAAATCAGTTTGCCTCCCTGTTCTCACTGTCCCCAGGCTTGACCCCTTGGGGCCAGCATGAGATACTCACTGGTGACTGTCTGCCAGTCAAAAGCAGAGGGTACAGAATGTCAGAACATATCAGAACCCACATCAAAGGAGAGGTCAAGAAGATGCTTGATCTCGGGGTAATAGAGCCCTCTACCAGTCCATGGTCTAGCCCAGTTGTGTTAGTACCAAAGGCAGGATCCAAAGACTTGAGATTCTGTGTGGACTATAGAGCTCTAAATGCAGTCACCAAGACTGATGCCCACCCTTTGCCCAGGACAGATGAGTTGGTGGATAAACTTGGTGCAGCCAAGTACCTCAGCACATTTGACCTAACGTCAGGCTATTGGCAAATAGCCCTGACAGACCATGTCAAGGAGAAAACTGCATTTTCAACCCCAGTTGGCTTGTACCAGTTTAAGGTCATGCCTTTTGGACTAAAAAATGCACCTGCCACATTCCAAAGGATGGTGAACCAAGTTCTGGCTGGGATGGAAGATTTCTGCATGGCATACTTGGATGACATTGCAGTCTTCAGCCACTCCTGGGAAGAACATGTGAACCACCTAGGACATGTGTTGCAGGCTCTGGAACAGGCCCATTTGACAATCAAAGCCAGTAAGTGCCAGATTGGTCAAAGTAAAGTGGTCTACCTTGGACATGAGGTAGGAGGTGGAGAAATAAGGCCTTTGCCCAGCAAGATTGAAGCTGTGCAAAATTGGACAACACCAACTACTCAAACCCAAGTGAGAGCTTTTCTAGGCCTCACTGGATCTTACAGGAATTTCATTGAGAACTATGGGACCATGGCTTCTCCACTGAATGTAATCTCCTCTCCCAAATTCCCTAAAAAGGTAAAATGGAATGAGGAGTGCAATCAGGCCTTTGAAAAACTGAAGAGAGCTCTTTGCCAAGCTCCAGTATTGAGAGCTCCTGACTACCACCAACCTTTCATTGTACAAACTGATGCTTCCAATGTAGGTATAGGTGCAGTTCTAAGCCAACTGGATGAGAAGGGTAGGGAGCACCCCATTTGCTTCATCAGTAGGAAACTGAAGGATCCTGAGACAAGGTGGGCAACTATCGAAAGAGAATGCTTTGCTATTGTGTGGGCACTGAAGAAGTTTAGGCCATACTTGTATGTTTCTACTTTTGTTATTCAGACTGACCACCAACCCTTGAGATGGTTAATGCAAATGAAAGGGGAAAATCCAAAACTATTGAGATGGTCAATCTGCCTGCAAGGGTTTGATTTCACCATTGAGCACAGGTCAGGGTGTCACCATCAAAATGCTGATGGACTCTCTAGGATGTATATCATCGACTAGAGGTATGAGGTTCATCCAGGAGTGGATTAAATCCTCCTGTCCCTTAGTCTGGGGGGGGCGAGTGTTAGGGAGAATTCTCTGTTTAGGCTGAATTTCCCTACCTAGTGAGTCCCCCAGCAGCTTTGCTGGATTTCTGGGGTTTCTTTTTTTCTCCTGCCAAGAGTGAGACTCTTTTACCCTCACTCTTGGACATGTTGAAGTGTGTTTTCTTGGTTAAACCTTGTGTTGAATGGGCTATGGGGTCTTTTACTCCATAGGGCCTCCTGTATTTTTGTGATATGGGTTACACAACACCCTCTGTGCCGTGACCCAGGGGTGTCCTAGGGACTCCCCAACATAGACTCCATACCCTGGGACTGACTACTGTCTCCCAGGGCATGTAAAGTCACCAAAGACTTTGCTAGTCTTGAAACCTGAACAGAACCAGTACAAACCATCATATTGTGGACGTACTGGCTGGGGCAATTCGATTGCCCCAGGGTCTGTTAGTCGAGGGGGCACGTCTCCGTCCCCCCTGATCGAGTTTTGGCTGGTGGCAGTGGAAACTACTTTTTATATTCGACCGCGAATATTTCCCTATGGGATTTCCCATTGTTTTAGGCTAACACATTTAATTATTTATTTACGGTAGCCTTAAACATACCGCCGGTTTATATATTTATTATTATAACTCCGGCTGGGACTTTTTGCCAAAACTTGATTCTAAAATGGCGTTGGCGTTCGCCTCTGTAACTCTGACCCAAAGTGGAGCCCTTTGTTCCACTTTTGGCGGGCTTCTCCACAGAAGCCCTCCAAAGTGGTGCCACTCTGTCTGGGGTACTTAGGAGGGGTGGAGGGGGATTTAGGCACCCTGGACTGAGTTACCTTGGTAACTCAAGTCGCACTCCGTCCTGATTGGCCCAAGTGGTGAGCCGGCCGGCTCACCACTTAGCATGTTTGAGTGACAGCTAAAACGAAGAGAAGCCCTCCTCTAGCGCTTCTCCAAAATTAAATGTTATAATATAGAGACTTTCTCGTTTTTAGGTTCCATTTGTCATTTTTATTCAGAATTCTATTGTGCTGTAAACAAATAGGGATTCCTTTTTACATCTTGAACATAACATATAAGTTGATGGGAAGACAAAAGAATGCAAAATTTAAATTGGTTTAAAGTTTTTCGTTGAGTTCACTAAGTTGCTGTGTCCCACGTTGTCACTTGAAAGTTGCGAAGCCTTAGTATAATTCACTCGACATTTGGGTTGATGGAGAGACAAAAGAATTCAAAATTTAGATTGGTTCTAAGTTTTTAGTTGAATTCACTAAGTTGCTGTATCCCACGTTGTCACTAGAAAATTACGAAGCCCTAGTTTAATTCACTAGGCAGTATTGGCCTCAATTTGAATTGGTTCAAAGTTTAGTCAATGTTGTCTTCACGTTGTTGCTCGAAAATTGCGAAGCCCTAGTTTAATTCACTAGGTAATATTATCCTCATTCACTAGGTAATATTATCCTCAACACGTGTTTCTCCGCCACATGGTTTATGGCGGTTCTTCAGGAGGAATTTGTAGGTAGATAGGCAAATGGAAAGATCTGAGAGGAAAAAGGTGGGAATAAAGAAAAAAATGGGCAATTTTGAACAGAGTGTTTTATGTTGACGTTTATACAGTCAATGTTGAGTTAGATACTTACAACTAAATATCAAATCTTGTTCATGTATATGATGGTTCCTTTGATGTAGGTAATATTATTAATTCCATCCGGTTTGGTCTGAAAGAGTGAAGAGCATCTAGTTTATATTTGTATCTCTGGGTCAAAGGTACTTTCCAAAAAAATCTAGTCATAATCATCCTTATTTGTTATACTTCAATAGTTCAGTATTATCTTCATGTACAACTGATTCCTGGATTTTGACAATGTAAATGAACTCATATGTTGCCTTGGAACAGTACGGTTTGGTTTAGTATCTAAGTTTGCTTATGCGGACTTTGAACTTAAAGACTGTTCGAAGCAACGAAGTTAGTCTAAATACCAAGTTTTCTTAAGAATTGTAAATAGTTGTAAAAGACCTTGCTTACCATGTGAACGGTGTTTTCCTCGCTCTCTCGATACTGTCTGATGTGGTCAGTGAACTCCACATGTTGTGAATGGGTTTCACATAGAGTCGCGTGCGGAGTGACGTCATGCGTGTGTCGCGTGCGGAATGACGTCATTCGCACGTTGCATCACGTGATGACTTCACGCGCACGTATCTAATGATTGTTTATATTTTTAAGAGCGCCATATTTGCTTGATCCAATTCTAGTGTTCCTGTAGCCTTGTATTTGTTGCAAAATTTACAAAGTAATATAGAGGTAAATATCTCTTATTATGATTTACAAAAAATGACATATCTCCTGGTCTGTGTTAAGACCTGTATGGCAAGTGTCCATCATACAAATCCATCTTGCTTCTTGTTGTCGAAGTCTTAATTGTAGATTCCCTCCTCTTGGGGCCGGTTTCAATTTTACTATTCCGTAGAATTTTATCTGACTGATCTGAGAAGGATGATGTGATTCTGTGAAATGATTGGCTATTGGTGATCTTGTATCTCTGTTGGTAATAGCCCTGATATGTTCACTGATTCTTGTCTTGAGTTTTCTGATCGTGCTCCCAATGTATAATTTTTTGCATGCGCACTGAATGATATATATAACAAATTGACTATTGCAATTGATCAGCTGTTGTATGGTGAAGTTGGTGCCGTTGGGTTTGATGGCGGTTGTTTTACCATTTTCTGCATATTGGCACATGGAGCATTGACCACATTTGTAATAGCCTTTGATAGGTTTTTGAAGCCACATTGTTTGTATAGTGGATTTTTCATCAGGATATTTCAACTCAAAATGTGACGGACTGAGCATTTTTTTGAGATTGCTTGCTTTCTTGAAAGTGATGGTAGGTTTGACTTCCAGGATCGGTGTAAGGTCACAATCTGATTTAAGGATGTTCCAGTATTTGCTAAGAATTTTCCGAATGATTGAATTGTTAGAACTATAGTTCGTGGTAAAATTGATGGTTCTGTGTGGATCGATCACAGTTTTGTCGATTTTGGGTCTTACTTGTAACAACGATTGTCTGGTCCTAGTTGAAGATTTCTGATAGCTGTTTTTGATAAGTTTGTTTGGGTATCCTCTGGAGATGAATTTGCTCATTGTGGATGTTACTTTCTGTTTGAAATCATCAGTTTTTGAACAGTTTCTTTTGACCCTTAGTATTTCACCATAAGGTATATTGTAGATGATGTGTTTGGGGTGGCTGCTTGAAGCATGTAGTAGACTGTTAACAGATGTAGGTTTAGTGTACAGTGTTGTACAGATGGTATTGTTATCGATATAGAAGGTGATGTCCAAAAAGTTGATTGAAGTTTGACTGTATTCTGTGGTTAGTTTCAAATTATAGGTGTTGTGATTTAGATAGTTGAAATAATCTTTAAATGCTGTTAATGGTCCGTTCCAAATCAAAAAGATGTCATCAATGTATCTGGCCCAAAAAATTATGTTGTTTAGGTGTGTGAATGATTGATGTTGCCAGGCAAATTCTATCTCAAAATGGCCCATGTAGAGATTGGCATATGATGGCGCATATTTTGCTCCCATGGCTGTGCCTTGTATTTGTCGATAGAGAGTGTTGTTAAAGATGAAAATGTTGTTTTGAAGGGTAAATTGCAACATTTCTAAAATCATATTGTTGTGATCGTTGAGAGATATAGATCGTGTTTTCAAGAAGTATTCTGTAGTTAGAAGTCCTTTTTCATGCAAGATGCTTGTATAAAGTGCTGTTACATCCATTGTAACTAGCCAATAGTTGTCATTCCAAGGTATATTGTCGATCAATTGGATAATGTGCGTGGTGTCTCTGATGTATGATGCCAATGAATTTGCTAATGGTTGAAGCTGATGATCTATATATTCTGAAATGTGCTCTGTGATTGATCCAATACCATTAATGATTGGTCTGCTTGTTGGTAGGTTGATGTATTTCTTATGAATCTTAGGTAGAAAATATATTGTTGGAGTAATCGGATTAGTTGTGATCATATATCGGTATTCATCTTCATTAAGTAGTTCCAAGTCTTTCCAATGACTGCTCATGGTTTTCCATTGTTCGCTGATTTTGATGAATGGGTTTTCTTTGATTTTTTCATAACATTTATGATCTTTTAGATGGGTGAGTGCCATGTGTATATAGTCTTCTGTGTTGAGTAGCACAATGTTTCCGCCTTTGTCTGATGATTTTATGGTAATCTCAGGATTGTTCTTGAGATTATTTAATGCTTGACTTTGGTTGGGTGTGAGATTATTCCTTATCTTGAGTTTTGCATGTTGGTTCATTTTATTGTTGATGTAGATGTCTCTGAGTTCTTTTTGAACTACTTTGCAGAAAGTATCAATAACATTTTCTGGAGGTAAGATTGGTGTGAATTTGGATTTTTCTTTAAGTTTGGTTTCTTGTGCTAATCCCAATGGTATATTTTGTTCTTCCATGAACTTCTCCTTAGTATAGGGATCTGTCTCATCATTGATGTTAAGAAGATCGACTGTGAGTTCCACATGTTTAACTGTTAATTCCGATGGTACTGGTGTAATTTCAGTGGTGTGTCTTTTGATTTCCATATTTGCTAAATATTTCTTTAGTTTGAGTTTTCTACAAAAACTGTGGAGATCAACTACTGTGTTGAAATAATCATAATTACGACCTGGACAAAAGGTGAGTCCTTTATTAAGTGCTTGAATTAGTGGTGTCGTTAGTTCCAAACTTGAAAGGTTGATGACTAGGTCTTCCGTTGGGGTAATGGGGTCTGAGATCTGGTCTGTACTCTTGTTTTTTCTTCTATGTTTGCGTTTGATTCCTCCTCTCTTGCCACGTTTGGTTTTGGTAGAAGAGTCATAATAGGGTTTCTTTTTCCTGGTGCTGAATAATTCCTCATATATTTTTGTTGTTGAAATTCCTCTAAAAAAGAGGAAGAGGATCCAAATGAATTGTATTGGGATTCTTTGTTCCTGTTGGGAATTGTCATTTGAGATGCAGTGGGCAAGATTGATGGAGGTACGCTTCTTTCTTCCAATTCACTATCACTCACTGTGTCCGTATCTGAGGAAAGAGGAGTTGTAGCTGTTTTTTGTAGCTTGATGTATGCTGATCTGCCCCTTGATGTTGTTGTAGGTCTTTTATTGAATGTATAGACTCTTTTGAATTTATAGTCTAGTTCATCTCGCAAAAATTGTCTCTGTTTTTTAATCTTGATATCTGATGCGTATTTATCTATGATTTCATCTAGAATTTCATAATTCTTAAAAGTTTTCTCAGGAATATTTAGTTTTTCAATATTTTCTTTCACTTTGGTGATTTCTTGTATTAGCCGAATATGTTTTACTTTGGCATATTTGATTAATCTATGTATCATTTCGTTGGATGTGGTGGTAAGTAGTTGTTCCCAATCTTTGATCTCTTCTATATCGTCGTCTTCAAATGGAGGAAATATACAGACTCTTAGTCCTCGTGGTATGCGTCCTATCTGAAGGTATTTGTCTAAAGATTTGATTTCCCACCAGCAAGTAAGTTCTTGTTTGAGAAGTTTTTCTTGGGTTAAGAATAATTGTCTTAATGATGTATTATTGCTATCCGGTTTGGTTGTTGGATTTTCTGATAATCCCGAAAAGATGAGTTCCGCTTCTTCCTCTCGTTTTTCATAGTTCCTAATCATAGTGTCCTGACTGATGATATCGCTTATTGAGTTTCTCCTTTTAGAGCTGCCCACTGCTGACAGAATATATTGAGAAAGACTTTTTCAACCTTAGAAACAGTGTTAGCGCTCTGATGGAGAAGTGTAGCTAAATTGAATATGAAAAAAAGTAGAGATGCTGCAAATGGAGGGATGCCACAGAGGTTGACCTGGGCTTGGACAAAACTAAAACGAAGAGAAGCCCTCCTCTAGCGCTTCTCCAAAATTAAATGTTATAATATAGAGACTTTCTCGTTTTTAGGTTCCATTTGTCATTTTTATTCAGAATTCTATTGTGCTGTAAACAAATAGGGATTCCTTTTTACATCTTGAACATAACATATAAGTTGATGGGAAGACAAAAGAATGCAAAATTTAAATTGGTTTAAAGTTTTTCGTTGAGTTCACTAAGTTGCTGTGTCCCACGTTGTCACTTGAAAGTTGCGAAGCCTTAGTATAATTCACTCGACATTTGGGTTGATGGAGAGACAAAAGAATTCAAAATTTAGATTGGTTCTAAGTTTTTAGTTGAATTCACTAAGTTGCTGTATCCCACGTTGTCACTAGAAAATTACGAAGCCCTAGTTTAATTCACTAGGCAGTATTGGCCTCAATTTGAATTGGTTCAAAGTTTAGTCAATGTTGTCTTCACGTTGTTGCTCGAAAATTGCGAAGCCCTAGTTTAATTCACTAGGTAATATTATCCTCATTCACTAGGTAATATTATCCTCAACACGTGTTTCTCCGCCACATGGTTTATGGCGGTTCTTCAGGAGGAATTTGTAGGTAGATAGGCAAATGGAAAGATCTGAGAGGAAAAAGGTGGGAATAAAGAAAAAAATGGGCAATTTTGAACAGAGTGTTTTATGTTGACGTTTATACAGTCAATGTTGAGTTAGATACTTACAACTAAATATCAAATCTTGTTCATGTATATGATGGTTCCTTTGATGTAGGTAATATTATTAATTCCATCCGGTTTGGTCTGAAAGAGTGAAGAGCATCTAGTTTATATTTGTATCTCTGGGTCAAAGGTACTTTCCAAAAAAATCTAGTCATAATCATCCTTATTTGTTATACTTCAATAGTTCAGTATTATCTTCATGTACAACTGATTCCTGGATTTTGACAATGTAAATGAACTCATATGTTGCCTTGGAACAGTACGGTTTGGTTTAGTATCTAAGTTTGCTTATGCGGACTTTGAACTTAAAGACTGTTCGAAGCAACGAAGTTAGTCTAAATACCAAGTTTTCTTAAGAATTGTAAATAGTTGTAAAAGACCTTGCTTACCATGTGAACGGTGTTTTCCTCGCTCTCTCGATACTGTCTGATGTGGTCAGTGAACTCCACATGTTGTGAATGGGTTTCACATAGAGTCGCGTGCGGAGTGACGTCATGCGTGTGTCGCGTGCGGAATGACGTCATTCGCACGTTGCATCACGTGATGACTTCACGCGCACGTATCTAATGATTGTTTATATTTTTAAGAGCGCCATATTTGCTTGATCCAATTCTAGTGTTCCTGTAGCCTTGTATTTGTTGCAAAATTTACAAAGTAATATAGAGGTAAATATCTCTTATTATGATTTACAAAAAATGACATATCTCCTGGTCTGTGTTAAGACCTGTATGGCAAGTGTCCATCATACAAATCCATCTTGCTTCTTGTTGTCGAAGTCTTAATTGTAGATTCCCTCCTCTTGGGGCCGGTTTCAATTTTACTATTCCGTAGAATTTTATCTGACTGATCTGAGAAGGATGATGTGATTCTGTGAAATGATTGGCTATTGGTGATCTTGTATCTCTGTTGGTAATAGCCCTGATATGTTCACTGATTCTTGTCTTGAGTTTTCTGATCGTGCTCCCAATGTATAATTTTTTGCATGCGCACTGAATGATATATATAACAAATTGACTATTGCAATTGATCAGCTGTTGTATGGTGAAGTTGGTGCCGTTGGGTTTGATGACGGTTGTTTTACCATTTTCTGCATATTGGCACATGGAGCATTGACCACATTTGTAATAGCCTTTGATAGGTTTTTGAAGCCACATTGTTTGTATAGTGGATTTTTCATCAGGATATTTCAACTCAAAATGTGACGGACTGAGCATTTTTTTGAGATTGCTTGCTTTCTTGAAAGTGATGGTAGGTTTGACTTCCAGGATCGGTGTAAGGTCAGAATCTGATTTAAGGATGTTCCAGTATTTGCTAAGAATTTTCCGAATGATTGAATTGTTAGAACTATAGTTCGTGGTAAAATTGATGGTTCTGTGTGGATCGATCACAGTTTTGTCGATTTTGGGTCTTACTTGTAACAACGATTGTCTGGTCCTAGTTGAAGATTTCTGATAGCTGTTTTTGATAAGTTTGTTTGGGTATCCTCTGGAGATGAATTTGCTCATTGTGGATGTTACTTTCTGTTTGAAATCATCAGTTTTTGAACAGTTTCTTTTGACCCTTAGTATTTCACCATAAGGTATATTGTAGATGATGTGTTTGGGGTGGCTGCTTGAAGCATGTAGTAGACTGTTAACAGATGTAGGTTTAGTGTACAGTGTTGTACAGATGGTATTGTTATCGATATAGAAGGTGATGTCCAAAAAGTTGATTGAAGTTTGACTGTATTCTGTGGTTAGTTTCAAATTATAGGTGTTGTGATTTAGATAGTTGAAATAATCTTTAAATGCTGTTAATGGTCCGTTCCAAATCAAAAAGATGTCATCAATGTATCTGGCCCAAAAAATTATGTTGTTTAGGTGTGTGAATGATTGATGTTGCCAGGCAAATTCTATCTCAAAATGGCCCATGTAGAGATTGGCATATGATGGCGCATATTTTGCTCCCATGGCTGTGCCTTGTATTTGTCGATAGAGAGTGTTGTTAAAGATGAAAATGTTGTTTTGAAGGGTAAATTGCAACATTTCTAAAATCATATTGTTGTGATCGTTGAGAGATATAGATCGTGTTTTCAAGAAGTATTCTGTAGTTAGAAGTCCTTTTTCATGCAAGATGCTTGTATAAAGTGCTGTTACATCCATTGTAACTAGCCAATAGTTGTCATTCCAAGGTATATTGTCGATCAATTGGATAATGTGCGTGGTGTCTCTGATGTATGATGCCAATGAATTTGCTAATGGTTGAAGCTGATGATCTATATATTCTGAAATGTGCTCTGTGATTGATCCAATACCATTAATGATTGGTCTGCTTGTTGGTAGGTTGATGTATTTCTTATGAATCTTAGGTAGAAAATATATTGTTGGAGTAATCGGATTAGTTGTGATCATATATCGGTATTCATCTTCATTAAGTAGTTCCAAGTCTTTCCAATGACTGCTCATGGTTTTCCATTGTTCGCTGATTTTGATGAATGGGTTTTCTTTGATTTTTTCATAACATTTATGATCTTTTAGATGGGTGAGTGCCATGTGTATATAGTCTTCTGTGTTGAGTAGCACAATGTTTCCGCCTTTGTCTGATGATTTTATGGTAATCTCAGGATTGTTCTTGAGATTATTTAATGCTTGATGCTTTATACTAAGGCTTCGCAACTTTCAAGTGACAACGTGGGACACAGCAACTTAGTGAACTCAACGAAAAACTTTAAACCAATTTAAATTTTGCATTCTTTTGTCTTCCCATCAACTTATATGTTATGTTCAAGATGTAAAAAGGAATCCCTATTTGTTTACAGCACAATAGAATTCTGAATAAAAATGACAAATGGAACCTAAAAACGAGAAAGTCTCTATATTATAACATTTAATTTTGGAGAAGCGCTAGAGGAGGGCTTCTCTTCGTTTTAGTTTTGTCCAAGCCCAGGTCAACCTCTGTGGCATCCCTCCATTTGCAGCATCTCTACTTTTTTTCATATTCAATTTAGCTACACTTCTCCATCAGAGCGCTAACACTGTTTCTAAGGTTGAAAAAGTCTTTCTCAATATAATTTGAGTGACAGCTAGGCTGGGTGAATGGGGGTTTGCTGCATAAAAGCAGGGCTTTGGGGACTGGAACTTCAGAAGTCGCCACAGGACCAAGAATCCGACGAGGGAAGAGCTGAGCCGACCTGCTTCGACGACACCACCCGGTGGAGCCCTGCTGAACCGTCTCACCACTTTTCCCGACGACCGAGGAGAACTCTTAACGGAGTGGCTCCTTCCCTTGACTGGTGGGGACAACCAGTTTTCACCTTCTTTTCGCTTCTCGAGGTATCTCGTGGCCGCCTTGCCCGTGCCAAGCACCCCGGCAACCGGAATACCACACTTTTACCCCTAACCGCGAAAGTCGGTACAACCCTTTAACCGGAGGACTCCGCGGCTGGTTTCTTCCCGGGCAGTGCAACGACCTTCTTCTACTGCTCTTCAGCGAGAACTTCTTCTCCCCTGACCGACGTCAAGCCTTGCTGCCACTGCCTGGAACAACTGCCACCGCTGGAGGATCCTTTCCGCTTAAGGTACCGTGTTCCGCCTGGCTTCCCTTGCCACCGACTGTACGGGGTAGATTTAGCCCCCGGCTTTCGACCCTGGGAGTGCCTGGGACACCCTGGCTAAACTTTCTAAGCCACTCTAAACTCTTTCTAACTCTTTGCAAGACTTTGAATCCCTAATAACAGTGTGATCTTGGGCACATTTTCGCTCCGGCTACTCTAAGAGTGGGCCCTGCCTAGTGACTTTTGCTCACCTGTGACTTTGTGCTTCTTTGAGCCTATTGCAAGTGTTCTGGACCTTAGAGTGGTGTGTTTAACCCATTTCTGTTTCTTTTTATCCCTTTCTTGAACCTACTAGAGTGTCATCTAACGTTAAGCGCTCACCTCTGTTTTAATTATGTGGTGTTAACTTAGAGTTGTCTAGATAGGAGTAAGGGTTGGAACTGCTTTCCTTATAACTGTGTTTGAAGTGTTTTTACTATATTTTGCTAGAGTGATTTCAACTTATGTGTGTTTAATAAATAAATAACTATATACTTTTGAAACCAAGCTCTGGTCAGTGTTTGCTTGTGCTATTGTATTTGAGTACCTATTGTGTATACTTTACATACTGCCTAACTCTTCTTGAGGGAGGTCTGACTGCTCAGCCACAGCTACCAGGTAAATCTGGGTGGTGCGGACTGCTACCAAGTGGGTTTACTGCTATACCTGTAGTCTTAAATCTTTTGCAGTGTTCCCCAAGGGAACTGCACAGGTTTCTGCCTAACAACGTGGGAAGTTTCACACGCGATAGTCCTGGCGAGAGTGGGGTACGTGTATTTCGGGGGTGCGCGTGAAGTTTCACACACAATAGGCCTTGGGTGAGCGGGGTACGTGTATTTCGGTGGTGCGCATGAAGTTTCACATGCGATAGGCCTTGAGCGAGTGGGGTACGTGTATTTCGGGGGTCCGTGTGGAGTTACACACGCGGTAGGGCTTGGGCGAGCGGGGAACGTGTATTACGGGGCACGCGGGGAGTTTCACACAGGGTAGGCCTTGGGCGAGTGGGGTACATGTATTTCGGGGGTGCGCGTGAAGTTTCACAAGCGATAGGCCTTGGGCGAGTGGGGAACGTGTATTACGGGGGTACGCTGGGAGTTTCACAAGCGATAGGCCTTGGGTGAGCGGGGTATGTGTATTTGGGGGGTACGCGTGGAGTTTCACAGGCGATTGGCCTTGAACGAGCGGGGTACGTGTATTTGGGGGGGAAGGCAGGAAGTTTCACATGCGATCGTCCTGGCGAGAGTGGGGTACATGTATTTCGGGGATGCGCATGAAGCTTCACACGCAATAGGCCTTGGGTGATTGGGGTACGTATATTTTGGGGGTGCGTGTGAAGTTTCACACGCGATATGCCTTGGGTGAGCGGGGAACATGTATTACGGGTGTACGCGGGGAGTTTCACATGCAATAGGCCTTGGGTGAGCGGGTACATGTATTTCGGGGGGTACGCATGGAGTTTCACACGGGATAGGCCTTAGGGTTAGCGGAGTATGTGTATTTGGGGGGTACGCGGGAAGTTTCACACGCGATAGTCCTGGCGAGAGTGAGGTACATGTATTTGGGGGGTGCACGTGAAGTTTCACACGCAATAGGCCTTGGGTGAGCGGGGTACGTGTATTTTGGGGGTGCACGTGAAGTTTCACAAGTGATAGGCCTTGGTCGTGCGGGGAACGTGTATTACGGGGGTACGCGTGGAGTTTCACACGTGATAGGCCATGGGTGAGCGGGGTATGTGTATTTGGGTGGTACTGTCGGGGGGAAATTCTGCCGGGGTCGGCCGGGCCGTCCGCAGACCTCCGGGCAGGGAGGCCCCAACTCCTCCCGTATATCCCAGACGAGATAGAGTATGAGACACACACAAGGAGCAAGGTGACTCTGCTGTTTATTTAGACAAAACGGCAGGGATGGGTCAAGGAGCGTACGCGTTCGTCCTGACACACACACAATCGTGGGGCTCGCAGGCCCTTTTTACTGCATTATGACGCGCTACTTGCGTCACTTCAGAAAGTTAACAAAAAACCTATCGCCACTCTTAATTGGTTGCTCGAGTGGTAGGGTTAGTATAGTACACATATAGAGAATGATATTAGTGGACAAGGTGTAGTCAGGTGGTATATCTGGGTTGTCCCTACAATTAGATACATAAGAATTGTTACATGAAGACTCCTGAGGATTGGCTAGTATTACTGACGTCTGAGATAAGAGCCCCATGTTCTGATTGGTGCATCCGTGAGCTTCCCAGCCTGGGACCACCGTTGTTCCCAGCTCTCGGTGTACCTGGGTTTGCAACAATGTTTCAATATGGGTACGTGCAGACAATGTGAGGATTTATTCATAGGTGGAAAGCTGACCGCTCCCACTGTAGCAGATGTCCATTGAGCCTTTCAAGTGTATCGGCCTGTGTCTCGTAGTGAGGGACCCAGACGCCTTTTCTCTCCTGGGTTTTGGCATCTCGTCAGGTTCGGCTTGGTCACGTGGGGAGGGACCGTGAAAGAGGCAGAATTCTGCACAATTAATATTGTTTTTTCTACTGCGCGTCTGGTTTAATTTGTCGGCGTGCCTTTATCGTTGAGGCGCGGAGTGCGAGGTTGCAACATCGTGCCTTTGATGATTTGTTCTTGGATGTGGGTTTGCAACATTGCGACCTTGGCTGGTTGCTCCACCGGGTTCTTTCTGCAGGATCAGCAACCTGACTCTTGCTTTGTTAATGTCCACGGGAGCTCTTGTTTGAGGCCTACTCGGGCCTGGTGCTTAAGTAGTCTGTTTGGTGCATAGGTGTTTTTGGGTTATAATGGCATATATTTCCATGACCAGTATCGTGTTTCCATTATACCTCTCATGGTGGTAACGGGTTTCAAGAGAAGCGTGAGCAAGCGTTATAGATGAGTTCATGATGCGTCTTGCGTTTCTGCGTTCTGAAAGCCTATGTAAAAATAATAAAGATGCACGTCCGTGAATATGCCTGTCGCCTACGTCAGAGCACTGAGTATGTTCTTCGTGTAGATTGGTGTGGAAATGTTAAGTGTGTATATTTGTACAGATGTGCTTCCCGTTGTCTAGGTCGTCATGGCATCTCTAACGACGTGTGGTTTTTAGTCTAGCTGATCCGAGCCGCAGGTGTCGGCATGGCCAGTGCGGGCTGCTGGGCAGGCAGGTGGACACATCCGTATGTTCTTGTACCAGGGTACCTGGTCGTCTGGTAAATGGACAAACTCTTCTCGCGGCGGGTGTCTGGGCCGTGACCCTCTAGGCCAAGCGCGAGAGGTGAAGGACGGGAGCCTGGTCTTCCATTCTCCCACTTCAGTCCCCCCTCTGGTCGACTTGTCGACCACAAACATATCCTTCTCGTTATCTCCTCTTACCCTCCATATCTTAGTTATCCCTCCGAGATGTCCATAATGGTTTACATGATCTTCAAATGACCAATACATATATTCACATGTTCCTCCAGGAGTACAGTATACCCATCTTCCTATGTAGCTCCTGGGGTTCCTTGGGTTCTCGATCTTCACTGATGGTGGGTCTAGATGATTGGTGATGATTTGGGTGCGCAACTTCTCCCTTTCTTGTATTATCACACCTGTATGCTGGCCGTCATCTGCTGGCATTAAGGGGTGCATTCCCACCATTTCCAGCAACTCGTCAGTCGTGCGTGCCTTCCGGGCCTTCCAAAATCTAATTATGATCAGGGTAGCTCCAGCCAAAATAGTACACCCCACTATTATTTTCAGTCCATCTGACAGCCAAGATGGCATCCATGACCATAATAGTGAAAACCAGCTCTTATCCTTGTCTACACCGTTACTTTCATCCATCATTTTGGAGTGCATCTGGGCCAATTGTGAAACTGCTTCTGTCAGTGTACCATTGTCAGCATCGTTGGCAGGTATGAACGTGCAGCAAGATTGTCCTATCTTTGCACAAACTCCTCCTTCCATTGCTGTGAGAAGGTCCAATACATATCTGTTCTGGAGTGCTACCATCCTTACAGCTCGCAGCTCCTCTTTAATTGCGTTGAACCCATTTACTGTTGAATTGATGGTCATCATTAGTTCCCATCTGGTTATTTGGAGCCATTTTGCGTTTGCGTATGCCTGCAGTCCCGGATGTATTATTGAGGAGAAGAACATTGCTGCTCTGCTGAATAGTCTGTGTTCTGGCGGTATTGATGTTAGTTCCGTTTCCGACCTTCCCCACAGGTAATTTCCTGTCAGTGGCTCTCCTTGTCTTTTTCTCCTATTTAGGACAGTATCATTGCTGTTGGTCCTGTTCTCTTGCTCCTTCTGAAGTGGTGCAGATCTCTTTCTTCTCCTATCCCCTTCATCCATTTTAGGAAATTTCGCCACATCGACATTCTTCTTAGGTACCACTAGTGATGGTACATTGACGTGTACCATTGTGCACACACCATTCCACAGGGGAGGCAGTGTATGATATGCCTTTTCTCCGCAGGCCCAATAATGGTCCATTATTACTGCTGTTCCCGCTCCCCCCTCAGGTAACTCCATCACGCTTGCACAATTGGTGTTATATCCTACGTCCACCTCTCCTTTATGCTGGTAGCATACTTTGGGCGCAGTCAATGGTAGTATAGTTATTGGGTCTTCATCTTCTTCTACCCACGTGAGCATTGGTACATACTTGATCCACGTCGTCCAACATCGATGATTGTGTGTCTCGATAGTTGAGATAGTTTCTTTTGTTACCATGTTGCTGCCAATCACTCCTATCTCCCAGCTGTTGCCCAGATACACCTTTCCCGTTATCGTCAGTAGCGGCCTCTCCCAGCATCCTTGTTTACCCGGAACTTCAGTGGCGTACCAATCACATGGTAGATACTGCAGTGTTACCTTCTTTGTTTCTCCTTTTGCAGGGCCACTTGTTATGTACCTGAATGCTTCAGCATGTAAACTGGTCTTGTGATAACTCAGATAGGTCTTGAGAAAGTTGTTTTCATATGGGTATGAGTCTCGTGTTTTCCATGTCATGTGCACTACTGTTCCTTGAAATCTTCCTTTCGTTTGGAACAGGGCCAAATATATTATGCACTGTGCTGTTTTTTCATCTATTTCTGTGGCAACAAATGTTCGTGAAGCGCTCATGGCGTATGGTATTAATGAGCAAACGTAACAGCTATCCTCGGTTGTCTGCTTACCAATGCGGGTCATGTGCTGGTACCATATGTTGTTTGCGACGTGTGCTGAATCTTGTACATAATTATCAATACCTTTATTGTCTGAGTATGTGCTGCGTTTAACTCTATTTTGCTTGGGTGCAATGTTACTATTACCACCTAACGTAACACCTGTTGCAGCAGGGACCGGGGGTATATTAGGTTTGGGTGCAGCAATAAAATCGATAGCATAGCTGTACTGCCAGACAGAGGCAGCCAAGAACCCGGTGATCATAAAAATCCCTATTATTTTTATTACATATGCTAATCTCACCGGCATTTTGCTCTTACCTTGCTGCAGTCCTGGCAGCGTATTCTTGCGATGTTAAAGTTGCCCGCCTAAAAATTCTCAAAAGTGCTCGTTATTAAATGTTAGTTTTGTTTCCTTTAAGCTCTCCCTATCAAGTAGTCATTCAGTGCCCAGGCGAAGAGCTGCTCCCACGCTACTCTAAGGGATCGGTCTCTTAGGACCGGCAAGTATGGGCGGAGGTGGGGCATGTAATATTCTATGGCCAGGAGGAAGGCTGTGTAGTAGACACGTACCCTTCTCCTTTTTAGGTATGTTGGCCTTTTTATTTCGTATACAAATTGGTGTGACAATTCTTCTGGGTAGTTATCGTCTGGGAGTACCATCTACGTCTGTACACTGAACTTGTTAATTAGCTTTTTCTTAACAATACAATATTACGCAGTTCCTGTATGTGCGAGAGAAAAAAGAGAACATTCACGTGTTTACATGTGTATTGGTGCAAACAATGTCCTTCAGTTTTAGTTACAACTGTACTTAGCAGTCAATGGGGGGGGGGTTTGCGCTCAGATGGCGGAAGTATTTTTACTCTTTGAGCGTGTGACCATTGGGTGGGCAGTATGGGGATCACCCCCTTCTTTGTCAGTTATTGTCTCCGAGGGAACAATTGGGTCGTTGTCTGTGGTGGAACTTTCTTCCGCTGTTGGGGATGTTGTTGCTGTTCTTCCAATGGACCTGTCGTTGGCGCTGGGGCGGGTCTGCAGTTTGTAGATCTTTACGTCATGTAGGTGGTTCCAGGCACGCTTATCCTTTAGTTTTACTGCTCTTGTTGATACGTCCTCTACCAGATGGGGGCCAGTGAACCTCTTCTCGTTCCACTTTCTATTGAAATTGCGAAGTAGCACGTGGTCACCTTTGGCAAGTTTGCACAAGTTCTCCTTTCCCAATTCTGTACTTGCGCCTTTTTCTTGATTGCTGGTAGACCCGCCCCGTGTGCGCTCGAGCTGTTGAGACACAAACACGACACTAGTAATCAAAGAAGACACATATTGATACATTTCATCACCTAACACACTCGCTGAACTTTCGTGGTCGGTGAATGCCCTTGACGTTGGGGTTAGGGGAAGGCGCATTTGACGTTCAGTAACCACTTCGTGAGGGGTGAGGTGGTGGTCGGACCCTGGCCTATTTCTAAGTTCAAATAAAGCTAACGGAAGGCAATACAACCAACTTTTCTTTGTTGTTTGTTGTATTTTTGCAATTGCCTCCTTCAATAAGCCATTCAGGCGTTCACATACGCCATTAGCCTGTGGGTGGTATGCACATGCAAATTTGTGTTTAATGTTCAGCAGGGACGTGATATGTTGGAACATTTCGTTTGCGAAATGTGGGCCGTTGTCTGATCTTAACACCTCGCACACTCCCCACCTGGGGAAGACCTCCCTTACTATGAATTTGGCTGCTCTAAACGCATCAGGGTGTGAACAGGGCCCTGCTTCAATCCACCTAGAAAATGGGCATACTACTACAATCATATACCTATTACCTTGACATATGTTGATCATATCAACATAGTCAATGTGAAGGTGCCGAAAAGGTCCTTCTGGCCGGGGTATGGTACCTCTTATCACTTTTAGAGTATGACCGGCCGTAAACTGTTGACATGTGAGGCAATTGCTGATAAAATTTGACACATGAGAGTTTAACTCAGGACAAAACCAATCTTCTCTA
Organism: Ambystoma mexicanum; assembly: GCF_040938575.1. Lineage (NCBI taxonomy): Eukaryota > Metazoa > Chordata > Amphibia > Caudata > Ambystomatidae > Ambystoma > Ambystoma mexicanum. The sequence goes on from NC_090921.1 coordinate 1,089,330,158, forward strand.
ATTCGTGCTGCGATTATTTCCTTGCCTGTATGGGCAGGGTGATGTAATTGGCTCAGGGCGGTATTTAACAGTGCCAACGGTATTACAACTTTCCCCGTGCCACCCTGGCGCCATAGTGCGTCGGTTGGGGACATTGTACATCCTCTTTTTACCCATACTTCTTTTTCGGCATTGGTGCAGCCGCTTGTAGTTCCATAATCTGTGTGGCTGGGAGATGGGTGTACCCTTCTTTTATTAACATCTCCCTAGCTATTCCCCTCCCTCTCCCTCTCTGTGAGTCTGTGGGGTTCCATATCTCACCAAAGTATGCAGCATATTTCGCATGTGCGTCTGCTGCTGCATTCCCTTTTGATACGTAGTCTTCTCCATTGGTGTGTGCGGTGCACTTTACTAGGGCTAGTTCTTGGGGGTCGTTTATTACTTCAATTAGTTCAGCCAACAATAGGGCATGTTGTACTGGAGTGCCATCAGCTCTCCTAAACCCTCTTCTTCTCCATTTTGATAACCCTGAGTGGACAGTGGATGTAACATATGCACTGTCGGAATATATGGTTACTTTTTTATTAAAACTTTCCTTTAATGCCAATATTAGTGCAACCAGTTCCGCGGCTTGAGCAGAGTAGTGCTGTGGTAATTGTACACACTTCATAGCCACACACACCGGCGCCTCCATCATTTTTACTACTGCTGCCCCAGTTCTCCGTATCCCATCTCCTTGATCAATAGTTGATGACCCATCAATAAACAAAAGCTCACCTCCCTCTAGTGCGTTTTCTTCAACTTTTCTAGTACATGAGTACATTTTAGTTATTTGGGTGCAGTCGTGGGCGTAATCTCCCTCTTCAATTACTTCTGCTAGGAACCTTGCAGGGTTAACCGTGCTACATCTAACAATTGCTAGTTCAGCCTTAGACAAAATAATCTCATAACCTGATGCCCTCTGTGTCGTTAGTGTGGACTTAGGTTTGTTCAATATCGCAAATAGTGCATGTTCCACAAACAGTGTAGTTGGACACCCCATAGTTATTGCTGATGCTTTTTCTACTGCAAAGGCAGCTGCAGCGAGACCTTGTTCACAAGGAAAGTGGCCTAACATCACAGGGTCTAAGTGTCCGCTGTAAAATGCTACTGGTTTATATCCCATGCTCGTTTTTTGTGCCAATACTGCCTTCATCACTGCTGAGTCGCAATGTGAAAATATAAAAAAGCGTCGCTCATAGTCTGGAGATGCCAGTACTGGAGCAGTTGATATCGCGTCTTTCAATTCGTCAAATGCCTCCCTCATTTCCATAGTCCATCCCAACTTTTTCTCCCCTTTATTTGCTTCCTTCAAACCCTCAAGCAGGGGTCCTATGTACGAGCTGTAATCAAATACCCATGCTCTACAGTAGTTGCACAGCCCCAGAAATTGCTGCAGTTCTCTCACAGTCTGTGGCACGGGAGTGCTTGAGATGGCCTGTGCTCTTTGTGGTGCAATCCTTCTTCCATGTTGGGATATCAGTTGGCCAATGTAAAGTACCTGTTCCTGACAGTATTGTATCTTTTCCATGTCTACCTTGTACCCCTTCTCAGCCAATACTGTCAACATCTTTAAGGAGTCCTCTCTACATTTATTTTCGTTTGTACTGCAAATTATTATGTCATCCACATACTGTAACACTGTGCTTTCCACCTCAACGTTACCCAAATCCATCTGTATTACTCTATTGAAAATTGAGGGTGATTCACAATACCCCTGTGGTAATCTGGTATGTTTCCACTTTGTATTTCGGTAAGTGAAGCTTGTCAAATCTTGTGAGTCTGGGTGTAATGGTATTGAGAAAAAAGCATTTTTAAGGTCAATCACTGTAAATCGTGATGCTTCCGCTGGAATGCCACACAATATTGTGGCCGGGTTTGCTGTTACTGGATACTCTGCTTCTACTATGTTGTTCAAGGGTCTGAGGTCCTGTATGAAGCGCCAAGACCCCCCTTTAGCCTTGCGCACCGGGTACACAGCTGTGTTACATGGTGATTCTGAGGGGACCAATATGCCATTGTTTATAAGGGCCGTTATGGTTTCATTTATGCCTTCATCTGCCTCTTTTGACAATGGGTACTGTTTTACTCTTGGTAGTATTGCACCTTTTTTCAATTTTATCCTTACACCCCCTATGCTTTTTATACATCCCACGTCATAAGGGCTAATAGTCCATAATGATTTGGGCACCTTTGACATATCCTCCTTAAAAAATGGGACTGGGGTGCCTGCGGGTGCCTCAAGTGCCATTGCAATTTTCTGTGCTACTTGTTTGTGAGCCACTCCTAGCCATATTTCTACACTCATCATGAACACCATTTCATCTTCTTCCTTTTCTTCTGAGAACAGCTCTTCATCTGACACCTGGGTCAGCCTACATCCTTCTGCTAGTGCTATCACCGCCCTCCATGCTCTCCCTTCTTTATCTTGGGCGTGCACAGCAACATAATCAGCTGTTGCAATAATGCTCTCAATGTCCATTACAAACACCTTCCCTTCCAGTTCATTAACTGGTGTTTCTGGTCGGAACAGATAGGCTGCTGGCCTCCTCCATATTTTCCCTTCTATCCCTGGCATCCATGCAAATGCCATGTCTGTGCCATACTGGAATAGCTCGCCATCTACTGGCTCCGCCCTAATCGCTGTCTGTCCACAGTATGCTTGCAAAATCTGTCGTGCTGCGAGCATGTTAATCCCTGGAGTAGAGCAAATTATGCCATCCTCTGTAAAGGAGATCGTCATATTCAACCTGTTCATTATGTCTCTCCCCAGTATATTTACTGGTGAGGCACTATAATACAAAAGTGGAACTGACAGATCATAATCTCCAATAGATAAGGGAACGTTATCAGTAAATGGAACCAACCCTTTAGCCCCAGAAAATCCTTGGGTGTTCATGGCTTCGCCTGACATCTTAAATTTACCTTCCCTTATGCAAGACCGGGTTGCCCCGGTGTCAACAAGAAATGATAATTTTTTGTCACCTATCGTTACCTCCATGCGTGGTTCCTCCGCACTATTAGGTGTTTCTGACAGGATGGGACACACCAAGGCCGTCTGTGGGCTGACCTATTGGGGGTACAATGATTGGCCATTCCCTGTGTAAGGGTTGTGTCCCAACACCGTCACCCTACCCAATTGCGTTTGTTGAGTTTGGGGTGGTGGTTGTATTAACGCTACTTGTTGTTGTGGCGGTGGCAGTTGCTGTGTTATTTGTTGTTGTGGCAGTGAATAGGTTTGTGGCTGTTGTGTTGTTTGTTGTTGTGGGTCACTCCCTTTTTGTGACATCTGCTGTTGTTGTATGCCCTGCTGTTCTTGTGAGGTCCTAGGTTGTGCTTGTTCATTCCATGCTGGTGTTCCTGGCCTGACCCTACATGTACGTGACATTTGTCCTAATAGTCCGCAGCTCCAACACACGGGTGGTTCCCTCCTTTGCCATGGGAAGCTCCCTGTGTTGTCCTGGTATACGGGTTGCCCTGTGGGGTAGTAATTTCTAAGTCCCCCAGCCTGTTGTTGGGTATTATATCCGTATCCTCTCCCCCTCATAAACCCTCCTCTCCCTCTGTTATAACTATAATACCCAGTTCCTTGCATTGGGTACCCTCCTCCCATGTTTGGTGCGTGTAATTGCAGAGGCGGCACTTGCTGTATTACACCTTGTGGAGGCGCTATTTGGGCGGGATCTTGTGCAGCCACTACTTGCGTTGGGCTTTGGGCCATTGGTGTGGGCGTAGTTATTAGTGCCCCTTCCATTGTGTATTTAGTAAGTTTTTTCTGTACTAGTTTGGCCTCTTCTGTTTTCCTATCCTCTTCCTTTTGTTTCATTTTTCCTTGCCATGTCCTGCAGTGATGTACTATAGTCAGTTATATTTCTGGCCATGGTTTTGCTTCCATCCCCACTACTTTCTTTAGTTGTTTCTGAACCCCTTCTGGGAGCCCTTGTACTAGTATATGATAAAATATGGCTGGTGTTTTGCCCCATTGTTCTCTAGTTTCCATGCGCCACTTCTCTTGAATATCCTGGATATAATCAACAGGGTCCTCATTTTCTCCCATGTTACGGGAAGTAATGGCTCCTATGTCTGATGTGTCTGGGTACTGCACTCTCAGTGCCTGCCATAGCGCATGTCTACAGTTTGCAAATGGTGCCCCATCATGCGATGTGTTCGTTATTGTTACCCCATGGAATCCCGCTCTTTTCCAAATGTCATCCGCTCTATCCCCTAATATTGATATTAACAGGCCCTTCACATCTCCTACTGCTAGTTTCTGTCCTGCGGTGTGTTTTTCCATTTCATATATCCACTTACCCGCACCTCCACTTAGTGATGGGAGCCTACATTTTATATTTTCTTTATCCGTATGTTTCCAAGGTACATACTGTGGTCTAACCCCTCCTCTCTCCAACAGTGGCATTAAATTCTGTCTTGTGTCACCCTTTACGCTCCATAATATTGAGTCTTCACACCCCTCCTCTTCCCCCGTTTCCTTTACTACTTCAAATTCATCCTTACTACCTCTGCTCCTACCTCCCTCTTCTGCCTTTCCCTTTTTTTCGTCATTTCCTGTGTTCAATATGGGTATGTCTATTTGTCTGTCTTGCCTGCGACTAGGGAGGTCCCTAAGCCGACATGCATAAGGTGTAATTTCGTTCATGAAGGGCGCGAGCTTTATTCTGTGCAGTGAGCGTGCGGTGGTTGAACATGTATGGTGTGCCGTGGGAGGGCGTGATGGAGATGTGGGTGGCGTGGTTTCATGGGTTTGTGTTTCCCCTATTCTTTTCACTCCCTCCTTACTTCTCTCCAGCTCCTCCCATCTTCTACTCATCCAGGGCGAATCTATGTTTGTTCTAGTGAGGTATAGCGTATCTAAGCTTTCCCTTTCACTCTTTCTTCCATCCACTCCTTCTTCCTCCTCACTGCAAAAGTCATTCATAAATGGCACCCCCCACTCTGCCTTTTTTCCTTTTATTGTTACTGTTTTTAAGTCTATTAAGTCTCTTTCTCCCCTTTCGTTGTTACCAACTGTTCCCCCTAGTGCTGATGTTGTTGCTACCTCTCTACTTTTATATACATCTCCCCATCTTTCACTCTCCCTACTCCTCCCTTCTCTTCCCCCTTCACTTCTCTCCTCCATTTCCCTACTATTTTCCTCCCTTTTTCTTTTCAATTCCTCCATTACTTCGTTGCTCATCTGTTCCAATATTCTTTCATCCTCTTTCTTCCTTTCCCATTTCACCCTTTCTCTTTCTACTATACTCTCTATTACCTTCCCCTCTTCATATTTCTTAGCTGTCTCTGATAGTACCCTCCTTCTCCATATTTCCATTTCCTTTTCCTTTTCTTCTTCTTCCTTCTTCTTCTCCCTCAGCACTACTCTTGATACCCTATCTGCTGCTGCTTTCACCCTTTCAGCTTCTCTCTTTTGCTCCTCATTTCGTTCCCTTAATTTTTCCAATTCGTTCTTACCTTCTTTCCTTTTCCTCACTCTCTCTCTTTCCTCCCTCTCGAGTTGTTTGATCAATTCATTCTGCTCATCCCTTAGTTTTGCTAATTTTTCCTCCAAAATCTCTTCCTTCTGCCATAGTAGCTCCTCTCCCCTCATTTCACTCTCTCTGGCACTATCCTCGTCTGTTCTCCTTACCGCCTCCCTTTCTTCTCCAGTTAGTGAGCCTCGTAATTTCAATAATATCTGTGCAGCTACCCACTCATCGTTTCCTATCTCTACAGTCTGCTCTTCTCCAATCCTTTCTTCCCCCATTGGTATCTTCCTATGAGCCACATATGGTGGAGGGCTGTATGCCGGGTTCGAGTATCCTTCAGCCGCCCTGAACTGTCCTTCTATTTCTCCTAATTCTCTTAAAGGGTACAACCCTCCTCCCTCTGTTTTCACTCCCGGTGTTATGGGTGTCTCATTGTTCCGTTCCTTTTTTATGTCGTTTAATTTATCAATCTTTTCTCCTCCCTGTCCTCCGTTCCCCGTATTCTTTGTGCTTTCGCACCCCTTTTCCCCATCCGTTCCTTCTTTCTTAATCTCCTTTTCTTCCGGTGTTTCCCCCATAGTAAACATTCCATTTGGTCCTGGTCGGGACCCCTGGAACATCCTCCATAAGTTAAACACCTCCACATGGTTTGCCAACTTCTTCCCCTTGTATGTATTGTGCAGGTGGTTTAGTAGTGAATGTTGGGCATATGGATCGAAACTACCATTAGGCGGCCATGGTGTTAACATTTTGTTGTCCGTCCCCTGGGTCCACTCTATGCTGTACTTAATTAATTTCTCCCTATGTGGTGGCAGTGTGGTGCATATGTGTTGTAATGGGGTAGTGAGGGTGTTCCCCCACCCTCCCGACCCTCTCCCGTATGACATAGTTGCCCTCCCCTTGTTACCCTTCTCTTTACCAGCAGTTTACAATATACAACCTCGTATTGCTTACCTTGCCCCGCAAGTGTGGGGACTTACGACAATCCCTTGACAGATTATGCAATAATAATAAATATGATGTTATATTATATTCCTTCCCCTACGGCCCCCTGCGGCCGAAGCGCACGCAGCCCCCTGCGGCTGCGTACCCCTTACGACGATCTTATACAGTCGTCCTGTTTCTCCGTTCTCTCCCCCTTTTACATTTGCCGTGGCCGGCGTTCTCCGTGCGCAGCCACGCCCCTTTCCCCTTCTCCTTTTCCGATCCTCTAGTCTATCCGTTATCTCCGTGTCTGCTCCCTTATCATCTTTCTCTTCCTCACCACTCTCAACCCAAAGTTCCTTATGCACGCGATATCCTATTAAAACCCTATTGGTGACGTCACCTATTTCTTCGAGCTACTGGTATATTCTTGTTATGTTCTTTAAGTTCAAAATACACTTGCAATCTACCCCGCTAACCCTACAGCTGTCTTCCTGTCTCTCCTGGAACAAGGTAATCTCATCAATAATATAACCGGACTGCGCACACTGCGTCGCCTCGCGTGTGATACGCCCCTCAACAGGAGGGCTTAACAAGCCAATTATCTTCCGTTTTGGGCACCTATGTAACTAGCTACCGCCCACAGGGAAACGTCATCTACCTATCGAGTTTCTTGCTCGAACAATAGGAAACCTCATCTACTCATTGATCAATAAATGTCAAGTCGTAGGAAACCACACACACCCACCCTCACACGTAGTCGCAATTTAGGCCATCAGTGTCTTACGAGCGGCTGCACGTGATGTTTTCGTGCCCCGCCCCCCTCTTTCGCGTAACGTTAGCCGACTGTTCTCGCACTCGTTTCGCTACCATTCATTCCATTGGCAACACTCAGTTAAACCTTCGCCGCACATTTGTACAATACCTCCCTCCTCCCTTATTTACTTCCTCCCCCTCCCTCACAATTTCGCATTGCTTGTTGTGCGTGTCATGCTCACCAAGTTCTCTCGATGCAGGGCCGCTCGACTGCGTGCACCCCTCCAAGCGGCTCGCCACCTCCCCTCGTCTGGACCACGTCTGGACACTCGCCGACCGCGGGCGGGATACTTCTCAACCGGCTCCCGAGGGCCAATATCCGGATTGCGCTGTCCGGTCTTCTCGCAGCTCCGCGATGGTCCTGTAGTCCTCAGAAGGGGGCAACGGCAGAGGGGGCCGCGCCGCCGGGCCTCCTCGCAACGGGAGTGCCTGGAAAAACTAAAAATAAAAGTTGATCTTAAACAGATCTCAGCAGTGCCTCCAACTTGTCGGGGGGAAATTCTGCCGGGGTCGGCCGGGCCGTCCGCAGACCTCCGGGCAGGGAGGCCCCAACTCCTCCCGTATATCCCAGACGAGATAGAGTATGAGACACACACAAGGAGCAAGGTGACTCTGCTGTTTATTTAGACAAAACGGCAGGGATGGGTCAAGGAGCGTACGCGTTCGTCCTGACACACACACAATCGTGGGGCTCGCAGGCCCTTTTTACTGCATTATGACGCGCTACTTGCGTCACTTCAGAAAGTTAACAAAAAACCTATCGCCACTCTTAATTGGTTGCTCGAGTGGTAGGGTTAGTATAGTACACATATAGAGAATGATATTAGTGGACAAGGTGTAGTCAGGTGGTATATCTGGGTTGTCCCTACAATTAGATACATAAGAATTGTTACATGAAGACTCCTGAGGATTGGCTAGTATTACTGACGTCTGAGATAAGAGCCCCATGTTCTGATTGGTGCATCCGTGAGCTTCCCAGCCTGGGACCACCGTTGTTCCCAGCTCTCGGTGTACCTGGGTTTGCAACAATGTTTCAATATGGGTACGTGCAGACAATGTGAGGATTTATTCATAGGTGGAAAGCTGACCGCTCCCACTGTAGCAGATGTCCATTGAGCCTTTCAAGTGTATCGGCCTGTGTCTCGTAGTGAGGGACCCAGACGCCTTTTCTCTCCTGGGTTTTGGCATCTCGTCAGGTTCGGCTTGGTCATGTGGGGAGGGACCGTGAAAGAGGCAGAATTCTGCACAATTAATATTGTTTTTTCTACTGCGCGTCTGGTTTAATTTGTCGGCGTGCCTTTATCGTTGAGGCGCGGAGTGCGAGGTTGCAACATCGTGCCTTTGATGATTTGTTCTTGGATGTGGGTTTGCAACATTGCGACCTTGGCTGGTTGCTCCACCGGGTTCTTTCTGCAGGATCAGCAACCTGACTCTTGCTTTGTTAATGTCCACGGGAGCTCTTGTTTGAGGCCTACTCGGGCCTGGTGCTTAAGTAGTCTGTTTGGTGCATAGGTGTTTTTGGGTTATAATGGCATATATTTCCATGACCAGTATCGTGTTTCCATTATACCTCTCATGGTGGTAACGGGTTTCAAGAGAAGCGTGAGCAAGCGTTATAGATGAGTTCATGATGCGTCTTGCGTTTCTGCGTTCTGAAAGCCTATGTAAAAATAATAAAGATGCACGTCCGTGAATATGCCTGTCGCCTACGTCAGAGCACTGAGTATGTTCTTCGTGTAGATTGGTGTGGAAATGTTAAGTGTGTATATTTGTACAGATGTGCTTCCCGTTGTCTAGGTCGTCATGGCATCTCTAACGACGTGTGGTTTTTAGTCTAGCTGATCCGAGCCGCAGGTGTCGGCATGGCCAGTGCGGGCTGCTGGGCAGGCAGGTGGACACATCCGTATGTTCTTGTACCAGGGTACCTGGTCGTCTGGTAAATGGACAAACTCTTCTCGCGGCGGGTGTCTGGGCCGTGACCCTCTAGGCCAAGCGCGAGAGGTGAAGGACGGGAGCCTGGTCTTCCATTCTCCCACTTCAGTACGCGTGGAGTTTCACACGCTTTAGGCCTTGGGTGAGCGGGGAACGTGTATTACGGGGGTACGCGTGGAGTTTCACACGTGATAGGCCATGGGTGAGCGGGGTATGTGTATTTGGGTGGTACGCGTGGAGTTTCACACACGATAGTCCATGGGCGAGCGGGGTACGTGTATTTCGGGGGTGCGCGTGAAGTTTCACATGCGATAGGACTTGGGTGAGCGGGGTACGTGTATTTCGGGGGTGCGCGTGAAGTTGCACACACGATAGGCCTTGGTCGAGAGGGGAACGTGTATTACGGAGGTACTCGGTGAGTTTCACTCACAATATGCCTTGGGCGAGTGGGATACGTCTATTTCGGGGGTGCGCGTGAAGTTTCACACACGATAGGCCTTTAGCGAGCGGGGAACGTATATTACGGGACTATGCATGGAGTTTCACATGCGATAGGCCTTGGGTGAGCGGGGTACGTCTATTTGGGGATACGCGTGGAGTTTCACATGTAATAGGCCTTGGGCGAGCAGCGTACGTGTATTTGGGGGTACGCGTGAAGTTTCACATGCGATAGTCCTGGCGAGAGTGGGGTATGTGTATTGCGGGGGTGCGTGTGAATTTTCAGACGAGATAGGCCTTGGGCAAGCAGGGTACATGTATCTCGGGGGTGAGCGTGAAGTTACAGAGGCGATAGGCCTTGGGCGAGTGGGGATCGTGTATTACAGTGGTACGCGGGGAGTTTCACACGCTATAGGCCTTGGGTGAGCGGGGTATGTGTATTTGGGGGGTACGCATGGAGTTTCACACGCGATAGGCCTTGGGCGAGTGGGGTACGTGTATTTCGGGGGTGCGTGTGGAGTTACACACGCGGTAGGGCTTGGGCGAGCGGGGAACGTGTATTACGGGGGTACGCTGGGAGTTTCACACACGGTAGGCCTTGGGCGAGTGGGGTACATGTATTTCGGGGGTGCGCGTGAAGTTTCACACGCGATAGGCCTTGGGTGAGCAGGGTATGTGTATTTGGGGGATAGGCAGGAAGTTTCACATGCGATAGTCCTGGCGAGAGTGGGGTACATGTATTTCGGGGGTGCGCGTGAAGCTTCACATGCAATAGGCCTTGGGCAATCGGGGTACGTGTATTTTGGGGGTGCGTGTGAAGTTTCACACGCGATAGGCCTTGGGTGAGCGGGGAACGTGTATTACGGGTGTACGCGGGGAGTTTCACATGCGATAGGCCTTGGGTGAGCAGGTACGTCTATTTCAGGGGGTACGCGTGGAGTTTCACACACGATAGGCCTTAGGGTTAGCGGGGTATGTGTATTTGGGGGCTACGCGGGAAGTTTCACACGCGATAGTCCTATTGAGAGTGGGGTACATGTATTTCGGGGGTGCATGTGAAGTTTCACACGCAATAGGACTTGGGTGAGCCGGGTACATGTATTTTGGGGGTGCACGTGAAATTTCACAAGCGATAGGCCTTGGGCGTGCGGGAAACGTGTATTACGGGGGTACGCGTGGAGTTTCACACGTGATAGACCTTGGGTGAATGGGGTACGTGTATTTGGGGGGTACACGTGGAGTTTCACACGCGATAGACCTTGGGCGAGCGGGGTAAGTGTATTTGGGGGGTACGCGGGAAGTTTCACACGTGATCGTCCTGGTGAGAGCATGGTTTGTGTATTTCAGGGGTGCGCGTGAAGTTTCACATGCGATAGGCCTTGGGCGAGCGGGGAACGTGTATTACGGGGGTACGCGGGGAGTTTCACACGCGATAGGCCTTGGGTGAGCGGGGTAGGTGTATTTGGGTGGTACGCGTGGAGTTTCACACACGATAGCCATGGGTGAGCGGGGTATGTATATTTCGGGGGTGCGCGTGAAGTTTCACACACGATAGGCCTTTAGCGAGCGGGGAACGTATATTACGGGACTATGCATGGAGTTTCACATGCGATAGGCCTTGGGTGAGCGGGGTACGTCTATTTGGGGATACGCGTGGAGTTTCACATGTAATAGGCCTTGGGCGAGCAGCGTACGTGTATTTGGGGGTACGCGTGAAGTTTCACATGCGATAGTCCTGGCGAGAGTGGGGTATGTGTATTGCGGGGGTGCGTGTGAATTTTCAGACGCGATAGGCCTTGGGCAAGCAGGGTACATGTATCTCGGGGGTGAGCGTGAAGTTACAGAGGCGATGGGCCTTGGGCGAGTGGGGATCGTGTATTACAGTGGTACGCGGGGAGTTTCACACGCTATAGGCCTTGGGTGAGCAGGGTATGTGTATTTGGGGGGTACGCATGGAGTTTCACACGCGATAGGCCTTGGGCGAGTGGGGTACGTGTATTTCGGGGGTGCGTGTGGAGTTACACACGCGGTAGGGCTTGGGCGAGCGGGGAACGTGTATTACGGGGGTACGCTGGGAGTTTCACACACGGTAGGCCTTGGGCGAGTGGGGTACATGTATTTCGGGGGTGCGCGTGAAGTTTCACACGCGATAGGCCTTGGGTGAGCAGGGTATGTGTATTTGGGGGATAGGCAGGAAGTTTCACATGCGATAGTCCTGGCGAGAGTGGGGTACATGTATTTCGGGGGTGCGCGTGAAGCTTCACATGCAATAGGCCTTGGGCAATCGGGGTACGTGTATTTTGGGGGTGCGTGTGAAGTTTCACACGCGATAGGCCTTGGGTGAGCGGGGAACGTGTATTACGGGTGTACGCGGGGAGTTTCACATGCGATAGGCCTTGGGTGAGCAGGTACGTCTATTTCAGGGGGTACGCGTGGAGTTTCACACACGATAGGCCTTAGGGTTAGCGGGGTATGTGTATTTGGGGGCTACGCGGGAAGTTTCACACGCGATAGTCCTATTGAGAGTGGGGTACATGTATTTCGGGGGTGCATGTGAAGTTTCACACGCAATAGGACTTGGGTGAGCCGGGTACATGTATTTTGGGGGTGCACGTGAAATTTCACAAGCGATAGGCCTTGGGCGTGCGGGAAACGTGTATTACGGGGGTACGCGTGGAGTTTCACACGTGATAGACCTTGGGTGAATGGGGTACGTGTATTTGGGGGGTACACGTGGAGTTTCACACGCGATAGACCTTGGGCGAGCGGGGTAAGTGTATTTGGGGGGTACGCGGGAAGTTTCACACGTGATCGTCCTGGTGAGAGCATGGTTTGTGTATTTCAGGGGTGCGCGTGAAGTTTCACATGCGATAGGCCTTGGGCGAGCGGGGAACGTGTATTACGGGGGTACGCGGGGAGTTTCACACGCGATAGGCCTTGGGTGAGCGGGGTAGGTGTATTTGGGTGGTACGCGTGGAGTTTCACACACGATAGCCATGGGTGAGCGGGGTATGTATATTTCGGGGGTGCGCGTGAAGTTTCACACACGATAGGACTTGGGTGAGCGGGGTATGTGTATTTCGGGGGTGCGCGTGAGGTTACACACACGATTGGCCTTGGGCGAGAGGGGAACGTGTATTACGGGGGTACTCGGGGAGTTTCACACACAATATGCCTTGGGCGAGTGGGATAGGTCTATTTCGGGGGGTGCGCGTGAAGTTTAACACACGATAGGCCTTGGGCGAGTGGGGAACTTATATTACGGGGCTATGCGTGGAGTTTCACATGCGATAGGCCTTGGGTGAGCGAGGTACGTGTATTTGGGGGGTACGCATGGAGTTTCACACGTGATAGGCCTTGGGCGAGCAGGGTACGTGTATTTGGGGGTATGCGTGAAGTTTCACATGCGATAGTCCTGGCGAGAGTGGGGTACGTGTATTGCGGGGGTGCGCGTGAAGTTTCACACACGATAGGCTTTGGGCGAGTGGGGTACATGTATTTCGGGGGTGCGCATGAAGTTTCACAAGCGATAGGCCTTGGGCGAGCGGGGTATGTGTATTTGGGGGATAGGCAGGAAGTTTCACATGCGATAGTCCTGGCGAGAGTGGGGTACATGTATTTCGGGGGTGCGCGTGAAGCTTCACATGCGATAGGCCTTGGGTGAGCGGGGAACGTGTATTACGGGTGTACGCGGGGAGTTTCACATGCGATAGGCCTTGGGTGAGCAGGTACGTCTAATTCGGGGGGTACGCGTGGAGTTTCACACACGATAGGCCTTAGGGTTAGCGGGGTATGTGTATTTGGGGGCTATGCGGGAAGTTTCACACGCGATAGTCCTATTGAGAGTGGGGTTCATGTATTTCGGGGGTGCATGTGAAGTTTCACACGCAATAGGACTTGGGTGAGCCGGGTACATGTATTTTGGGGGTGCACGTGAAATTTCACAAGCGATAGGCCCTGGGCGTGCGGGGAACGTGTATTACGGGGGTACGCGTGGAGTTTCACACGTGATAGGCCTTGGGCGAGCCGGGTATGTGTATTTGGGGGGTACGCGGGAAGTTTCACACGCGATAGTCCTGGTGAGAGCGGGGTATGTGTATTTCAGCGGTGCGCGTGAAGTTTCACACGCAATAGGCCTTGGGCGAGTGGGGAACATGTATTACGGGGGTACGCAGGAAGTTTCACATGCGATAGGCCTTGGGTGAGTGGGGTACGTGTTTTTGGGGGTATGCGTGGAGTTTCACACGCGATAGTCCTTGGGCGAGCGGGGTATATGTATTTGGGGGGTACGTGGGAAGTTTCACACGCGATAGTCCTGGCGAGAGTGGGGTACCTGTATTTCGGGGGTGCGCGTGAAGTTTCACACACAATAGGCCTTGGGTGAGCGGGGTACGTGTATTTCGGTGGTGCGCATGAAGTTTCACATGCGATAGGCCTTGGGCGAGTGGGGTACGTGTATTTCGGGGGTCCGTGTGGAGTTACACACGCGGTAGGGCTTGGGCGAGCGGGGAACGTGTATTACGGGGGGCACGCGGGGAGTTTCACACAGGGTAGGCCTTGGGCGAGTGGGGTACATGTATTTCGGGGGTGCGCGTGATGTTTCACAAGCGATAGGCCTTGGGCGAGTGGGGAACGTGTATTACGGGGGTACGCTGGGAGTTTCACAAGCGATAGGCCTTGGGTGAGCGGGGTATGTGTATTTGGGGGGTACGCGTGGAGTTTCACAGGCGATTGGCCTTGAACGAGCGGGGTACGTGTATTTGGGGGGGAAGGCAGGAAGTTTCACATGCGATCGTCCTGGCGAGAGTGGGGTACATGTATTTCGGGGATGCGCATGAAGCTTCACACGCAATAGGCCTTGGGTGATTGGGGTACGTGTATTTTGGGGGTGCGTATGAAGTTTCACACGCGATATGCCTTGGGTGAGTGGGGAACATGTATTACGGGTGTACGCGGGGAGTTTCACATGCAATAGGCCTTGGGTGAGCGGGTACATGTATTTCGGGGGTACGCATGGAGTTTCACACGGGATAGGCCTTAGGGTTAGTGGGGTACATGTATTTGGGGGGTGCACGTGAAGTTTCACACGCAATAGGCCTTGGGTGAGCGGGGTACGTGTATTTTGGGGGTGCACGTGAAGTTTCACAAGTGATAGGCCTTGGGCGTGCGGGGAACGTGTATTACAGGGGTACGCGTGGAGTTTCACACGTGATAGGCCATGGGTGAGCGGGGTATGTGTATTTGGGTGGTACGCGTGGAGTTTCACACGCTTTAGGCCTTGGGTGAGCGGGGAACGTGTATTACGGGGGTACGCGTGGAGTTTCACACGTGATAGGCCATGGGTGAGCGGGGTATGTGTATTTGGGTGGTACGCGTGGAGTTTCACACACGATAGTCCATGGGCGAGCGGGGTACGTGTATTTCGGGGGTGCGCGTGAAGTTTCACATGCGATAGGACTTGGGTGAGCGGGGTACGTGTATTTCGGGGGTGCGCGTGAAGTTGCACACACGATAGGCCTTGGTCGAGAGGGGAACGTGTATTACGGAGGTACTCGGTGAGTTTCACTCACAATATGCCTTGGGCGAGTGGGATACGTCTATTTCGGGGGTGCGCGTGAAGTTTCACACACGATAGGCCTTTAGCGAGCGGGGAACGTATATTACGGGACTATGCGTGGAGTTTCACATGCGATAGGCCTTGGGTGAGCGGGGTACGTCTATTTGGGGGGTACGCGTGGAGTTTCACATGTGATAGGCCTTGGGCGAGCAGCGTACGTGTATTTGGGGGTACGCGTGAAGTTTCACATGCGATAGTCCTGGCGAGAGTGGGGTATGTGTATTGCGGGGGTGCGTGTGAATTTTCAGACGCGATAGGCCTTGGGCAAGCAGGGTACATGTATCTCGGGGGTGAGTGTGAAGTTACAGAGGCGATAGGCCTTGGGCGAGTGGGGATCGTGTATTACAGTGGTACGCGGGGAGTTTCACACGCTATAGGCCTTGGGTGAGCGGGGTATGTGTATTTGGGGGGTACGCATGGAGTTTCACACGCGATAGGCCTTGGGCGAGTGGGGTACGTGTATTTCGGGGGTGCGTGTGGAGTTCCACACGCGGTAGGGCTTGGGCGAGCGGGGAACGTGTATTACGGGGGTACGCGGGGAGTTTCACACACGGTAGGCCTTGGGCGAGTGGGGTACATGTATTTCGGGGGTGCGCGTGAAGTTTCACAAGCGATAGGCCTTGGGCGAGTGGGGAACGTGTATTACGGGGGTACGCTGGGAGTTTCACACGCGATAGGCCTTGGGTGAGCAGGGTATGTGTATTTGGGGGGTACGCGTGGAGTTTCACAGGCGATAGGCCTTGAACGAGCGTGGTACGTGTATTTGGGGGAGAAGGCAGGAAGTTTCACATGCGATAGTCCTGGCGAGAGTGGGGTACATGTATTTCGGGGGTGCGCATGAAGCTTCACACGCAATAGGCCTTGGGTGATTGGGGTACGTGTATTTTGGGGGTGCGTATGAAGTTTCACACGCGATATGCCTTGGGTGAGCGGGGAACGTGTATTACGGGTGTATGCGGGGAGTTTCACATGCAATAGGCCTTGGGTGAGCGGGTACGTGTATTTCGGGGGGTACGCATGGAGTTTCACACGCGATAGGCCTTAGGGTTAGCGGGGTATGTGTATTTGGGGGGTACGCGGGAAGTTTCACATGCGATAGTCCTGGCGAGAGTGGGGTACATGTATTTGGGGGGTGCACGTGAAGTTTCACACGCAATAGGCCTTGGGTGAGCGGGGTATGTGTATTTTGGGGGTGCACGTGAAGTTTCACAAGTGATAAGCCTTGGGCGTGCGGGGAACGTGTATTACGGGGGTACGCGTGGAGTTTCACACGTGATAGGCCATGGGTGAGCGGGGTATGTGTATTTGGGTGGTACGCGTGGAGTTTCACACGCTTTAGGCCTTGGGTGAGCGGGGTACGTGTATTTGGGGGGTACGCGGGAAGTTTCACACGGGATCGTCCTGGTGAGAGCACGGTACATGTATTTCAGGGGTGCGTGTGAAGTTTCACATGCGATAGGCCTTGGGCGATCGGGGAACGTGTATTACGGGGGTATGCGGGGAGTTTCACATGCGATAGGCCTTGGGTGAGCGGGGTACATGTATTTGGGTGGTACACGTGGAGTTTCACACACGATAGTCCATGGGCGAGCGGGGTACGTGTATTTCGGGGGTGCGCGTGAAGTTTCACATGCGATAGGACTTGGGTGAGCGGGGTACGTGTATTTCGGGGGTGCGCGTGAAGTTGCACACACGATAGGCCTTGGTCGAGAGGGGAACGTGTATTACGGAGGTACTCGGTGAGTTTCACTCACAATATGCCTTGGGCGAGTGGGATACGTCTATTTCGGGGGTGCGCGTGAAGTTTCACACACGATAGGCTTTTAGCGAGCGGGGAACGTATATTACGGGACTATGCGTGGAATTTCACATGCGATAGGCCTTGGGTGAGCGGGGTACGTCTATTTGGGGGGTAGGCGTGGAGTTTCACATGTGATAGGCCTTGGGCGAGCAGGGTACGTGTATTTGGGGTGTGAAGTTTCACATGCAATAGTCCTGGCGAGAGTGGGGTACGTGTATTGCGGGGGTGCATGTGAATTTTCAGACGCGATAGGCCTTGGGCAAGCAGGGTACATGTATCTCGGGGGTGCGCGTGAAGTTACAGAGGCGATAGGCCTTGGGCGAGTGGGGATCGTGTATTACGGTGGTACGCGGGGAGTTTCACACTCTATAGGCCTTGGGTGAGCGGGGTATGTGTATTTGGGGGGTACGCATGGAGTTTCACACGCGATAGGCCTTGGGCGAGCCGGGTACGTGTATTTGGGGGGTACGCAGGAAGTTTCACACGCGATAGTCCTGGCGAGAGCAGGGTATGTGTATTTCGGCGGTGCGCGTGAAGTTTCACACGCAATAGGTCTTGGGCGAGTGGGGAACATGTATTACGGGGGTACGCGGGGAGTTTCACCTGCGATAGGCCTTGGGTGAGCGGGGTACGTGTATTTGGGGGGTATGCGTGGAGTTTCACACGCGATAATCCTTGGGCGAGCGGGGTATGTGTGTTTGGGGGTACGCAGGAAGTTTCACACGCGATAGTCCTGGGAGAGCGGGGTATTTTATTTCAGGGGTGCGCGTGAAGTTTCACACACGATAGGCCTTGGGGGAGCGGGGTACGTGTATTTCGGGGGTGCATGTGGAGTTACACACGCGGTAGGGCTTGGGTGAGCGGGGAACGTGTATTACGGGGGTACGCATGAAGTTTCACACACGATAGGCTTTGGGCGAGTGGGGTACATGTATTTCGGGGGTGCGCATGAAGTTTCACAAGCGATAGGCCTTGGGCGAGCGGGGTATGTGTATTTGGGGGATAGGCAGGAAGTTTCACATGCGATAGTCCTGGCAAGAGTGGGGTACATGTATTTCGGGGGTGCGCGTGAAGCTTCACATGCAATAGGCCTTGGGCATTCGGGGTACGTGTATTCTGGGGGTGCGTGTGAAGTTTCACACGCGATAGGCCTTGGGTGAGCGGGGGACATGTATTACGGGTGTACGCGGGGAGTTTCACATGCGATAGGCCTTGAATGAGCAGGTACGTCTATTTCGGGGGTACGCGTGGAGTTTCACACACGATAGGCCTTAGGGTTAGCGGGGTATGTGTATTTGGGGGCTACACGGGAAGTTTCACACGCGATAGTCCTAGTGAGAGTGGGGTACATGTATTTCGGGGGTGCATGTGAAGTTTCACACGCAATAGGACTTGGGTGAGCGGGGTACATGTATTTTGGGGGTGCACGTGAAATTGCACAAGC
This sequence comes from Ambystoma mexicanum, assembly GCF_040938575.1. NCBI lineage: Eukaryota > Metazoa > Chordata > Amphibia > Caudata > Ambystomatidae > Ambystoma > Ambystoma mexicanum. Next base: position 1,089,348,631 of record NC_090921.1, read on the forward strand.
GATAGGCCTTGGGCGTGCGGGGAACGTGTATTACGGGGGTACGCGTGGAGTTTCACACGTGATAGGCCTTGGGTGAGTGGGGTACGTGTATTTGGGGGGTACACGTGGAGTTTCACACGCGATAGGCCTTGGGCGAGCGGGGTACGTGTATTTGGGGGGTACGCGGGAAGTTTCACACGTGATTGTCCTGGTGAGAGCATGGTTCGTGTATTTCAGGGGTGCGCGTGAAGTTTCACATGCGATAGGCCTTGGGCGAGCGGGGGAACGTGTATTACGGGGGTACGCGGGGAGTTTCACACGCGATAGGCCTTGGGTGAGCGGGGTAGGTGTATTTGGGTGGTATGCGTGGAGTTTCACACACGATAGGCCATGGGCAAGCGGGGTACGTGTATTTCGGGGGTGCGCGTGAAGTTTCACACGCGATCGGACTTGGGTGAGCCGGGTACGTGTATTTGGGGGGTACGCAGGAAGTTTCACATACGATAGTCCTGGCGAGAGCAGGGTATGTGTATTTCGGCGGTGCGCGTGAAGTTTCACACGCAATAGGTCTTGGGCGAGTGGAGAACATGTATTAAGGGGTACGCGGGGAGTTTCACCTGCAATAGGCCTTGGGTGAGCGGGGTACGTGTATTTGGGGGGTATGCGTGGAGTTTCACACGCGATAATCCTTGGGCGAGCGGGGTATGTGTGTTTGGGGGTATGCAGGAAGTTTCACACGCGATAGTCCTGGCGAGAGCGGGGTATTTTATTTCAGGGGTGCGCGTGAAGTTTCACACACGATAGGCCTTGGGCGAGCGGGGTACGTGTATTTCGGGGGTGCACGTGGAGTTACACACGCGGTAGGGCTTGGGTGAGCGGGGAACGTGTATTACGGGGGTACGCATGAAGTTTCACACACGATAGGCTTTGGGCGAGTGGGGTACATGTATTTCGGGGGTGCGCATGAAGTTTCACAAGCGATAGGCCTTGGGCGAGCGGGGTATGTGTATTTGGGGGATAGGCAGGAAGTTTCACATGCGATAGTCCTGGCAAGAGTGGGGTACATGTATTTCGGGGGTGCGCGTGAAGCTTCACATGAAATAGGCCTTGGGCAATCGGGGTACGTGTATTTTGGGGGTGCGTGTGAAGTTTCACACGCGATAGGCCTTGGGTGAGCGGGGAACGTGTATTACGGGTGTACGCGGGGAGTTTCACATGCGATAGGCCTTGGGTGAGCAGGTACGTCTATTTCGGGGGGTACGCGTGGAGTTTCACACACGATAGGCCTTAGGGTTAGCGGGGTATGTGTATTTGGGGGCTACGCGGGAAGTTTCACACGCGATAGTCCTATTGAGAGTGGGGTACATGTATTTCGGGGGTGCATGTGAAGTTTCACACGCAATAGGACTTGGGTGAGCCGGGTACATGTATTTTGGGGGTGCACGTGCAATTTCACAAGAGATAGGCCTTGGGCGTGCGGGGAACGTGTATTATGGGGGTACGCGTGGAGTTTCACACGCGATAGTCCTGGCGAGAGTGGGGTACGTGTATTTCGGGGGTGCGCGTGAAGTTTCACACACAATAGGCCTTGGGTGAGCGGGGTACGTGTATTTCGGTGGTGCGCATGAAGTTTCACATGCGATAGACCTTGGGCGAGTGGGGTACGTGTATTTCGGGGGTGCGTGTGGAGTTACACACGCGGTAGGGCTTGGGCGAGCGGGGAACGTGTATTACGGGGGTACGCGGGGAGTTTCACACGGTAGGCCTTGGGCGAGTGGGGTACATGTATTTCGGGGGTGCGCGTGAAGTTTCACAAGCGATAGGCCTTGGGCGAGTGGGGAACGTGTATTACGGGGGTACGCTGGGAGTTTCACACGCGATAGGCCTTGGGTGATCAGGGTATGTGTATTTGAAGGGTACGCGTGGAGTTTCACAGGCGATAGGCCTTGAACGAGCGGGGGAAGGTGTATTTGGGGGGGAAGGCAGGAAGTTTCACATGCGATAGTCCTGGCGAGAGTGGGGTACATGTATTTCGGGGGTGCGCATGAAGCTTCACACGCAATAGGCCTTGGGTGATTGGGGTACGTGTATTTTGGGGGTGCGTGTGAAGTTTCACACGCGATATGCCTTGGGTGAGCGGGCAACGTGTATTACAGGTGTACGCGGGGAGTTTCACATGCAATAGGCCTTGGGTGAGCGGGTACGTGTATTTCGGGGGGTACGCATGGAGTTTCACATGCGATAGGCCTTAGGGTTAGCGGGGTATGTGTATTTGGGGGGTACGCGGGAAGTTTCACATGCGATAGTCCTGGCGAGAGTGGGGTACATGTATTTGGGGTTTGCACGTGAAGTTTCACACGCAATAGGCCTTGGGTGAGCGGGGTACGTGTATTTTGGGGGTGCACGTGAAGTTTCACAAGTGATAGGCCTTGGGCGTGCGGGGAACGTGTATTACGGGGGTACGCGTGGAGTTTCACACGTGATAGGCCATGGGTGAGCGGGGTATGTGTATTTGGGTGGTACGCGTGGAGTTTCACACGCTTTAGGCCTTGGGCGAGCGGGGTACGTGTATTTGGGGGGTACGCGGGAAGTTTCACACGGGATCGTCCTGGTGAGAGCACGGTACATGTATTTCAGGGGTGCGTGTGAAGTTTCACATGCGATAGGCCTTGGGCGATCGGGGAACGTGTATTACGGGGGTATGCGGGGAGTTTCACATGCGATAGGCCTTGGGTGAGCGGGGTACATGTATTTGGGTGGTACGCGTGGAGTTTCACACACGATAGTCCATGGGCGAGCGGGGTACGTGTATTTCGGGGGTGCGCGTGAAGTTTCACATGCGATAGGACTTGGGTGAGCGGGGTACGTGTATTTCGGGGGTGCGCGTGAAGTTGCACACACGATAGGCCTTGGTCGAGAGGGGAACGTGTATTACGGAGGTACTCGGTGAGTTTCACTCACAATATGCCTTGGGCGAGTGGGATACGTCTATTTCGGGGGTGCGCGTGAAGTTTCACACACAATAGGCTTTTAGCGAGCGGGGAACGTATATTACGGGACTATGCGTGGAATTTCACATGCGATAGGCCTTGGGTGAGCGGGGTACGTCTATTTGGGGGGTAGGCGTGGAGTTTCACATGTGATAGGCCTTGGGCGAGCAGGGTACGTGTATTTGGGGTGTGAAGTTTCACATGCGATAGTCCTGGCGAGAGTGGGGTACGTGTATTGCGGGGGTGCATGTGAATTTTCAGACGCGATAGGCCTTGGGCAAGCAGGGTACATGTATCTCGGGGGTGCGCGTGAAGTTACAGAGGCGATAGGCCTTGGGCGAGTGGGGATCGTGTATTACGGTGGTACGCGGGGAGTTTCACACTCTATAGGCCTTGGGTGAGCGGGGTATGTGTATTTGGGGGGTACGCATGGAGTTTCACACGCGATAGGCCTTGGGCGAGCCGGGTACGTGTATTTGGGGGGTACGCAGGAAGTTTCACACGCGATAGTCCTGGCGAGAGCAGGGTATGTGTATTTCGGCGGTGCGCGTGAAGTTTCACACGCAATAGGTCTTGGGCGAGTGGGGAACATGTATTACGGGGGTACGCGGGGAGTTTCACCTGCGATAGGCCTTGGGTGAGCGGGGTACGTGTATTTGGGGGGTATGCGTGGAGTTTCACACGCGATAATCCTTGGGCGAGCGGGGTATGTGTGTTTGGGGGTACGCAGGAAGTTTCACACGCGATAGTCCTGGGAGAGCGGGGTATTTTATTTCAGGGGTGCGCGTGAAGTTTCACACACGATAGGCCTTGGGCGAGCGGGGTACGTGTATTTCGGGGGTGCATGTGGAGTTACACACGCGGTAGGGCTTGGGTGAGCGGGGAACGTGTATTACGGGGGTACGCATGAAGTTTCACACACGATAGGCTTTGGGCGAGTGGGGTACATGTATTTCGGGGGTGCGCATGAAGTTTCACAAGCGATAGGCCTTGGGCGAGCGGGGTATGTGTATTTGGGGGATAGGCAGGAAGTTTCACATGCGATAGTCCTGGCAAGAGTGGGGTACATGTATTTCGGGGGTGCGCCTGAAGCTTCACATGCAATAGGCCTTGGGCAATCGGGGTATGTGTATTTTGGGGGTGCGTGTGAAGTTTCACACGCGATAGGCCTTGGGTGAGCGGGGGACATGTATTACGGGTGTACGCGGGGAGTTTCACATGCGATAGGCCTTGGGTGAGCAGGTACGTCTATTTCGGGGGTACGCGTGGAGTTTCACACACGATAGGCCTTATGTCATGTCTCGCTGGCGCCGCGGCTCCCTTTGGCGGCGCTGGAGAATGCGGACTTTGTCCTTGTTTCCTTCTCCAAGCATGGCTCCTGTTACTACGGGTAGCGTTGCAGTGTTCCCGTCTTCAGTCAGACGTCCTCTGACGTCACCGCGCTGTTCCAAGGATCCCGGATATGGTGCAGCAGAACCACAGCTCAGCGCGTCGCTTCTCTCCTCAGACGCTCCGTAAGTTCGCAGCTAGGGTGCATGTTACCTACATCCTTGTCCTTAAACTTACCTTTTTTCTTTACCTACCTATCTACATATCTACAGACTTGTGTCCGTATCCAGCCTCCTTCTCCCGACCTCCGAGACTCCTCAAGACTCCTCCTCCATCCAACTCGCTCGGTACTGCTCTTTTCTCACTTCTGTCTGTTTTTTTCATGATTATATTTCAGCTCATACCCTGTTTGTTTAAATTAGAATACAGAAGCAGACAGAGTCCTGCAAATAGAATCCTTCCCACGTTGAAGATCGACGTACCGAGGACGATTGGATCCATCTCCGTTCCGGCAGGGTTTTCTCCCCCAGGAGGGTTTCCCTGGGATCCCTTACACCACCACTTGTTTCCTAATCAGGAGAGGGGAGGTGTCAGGGTCCCTAGGGGGCTCCCCAACTGCCTCGTTGATTGCTGCACCATCAGGTTAGTGTTTGAAAACCTTACAGCAAGCGACGCCCGTAAAAAGAAATCTAATTATGACAACGCTGCAAGCAGCGTTAGACCAGGTGCAGCAATTAACGACTGTGGTACAAGGTTTGTCCCATGAGGTACAAGCCTTGAAACTTGAAAACGCTTATCTGAAACAGCAAATGTCAGTGAAGCCTCCCACAAGTTCGGAAATCCCTCCGGGTCCATTACCAGGAGGGAAATATGACGGGAATCCTCAAACACTAAGGGAATTTCTGGACGCATGCACAGTGCAATTTGCATTTAAAACATCTTTTTTCCCCTCAGATAGAGATAGAGTAGGATACATGATTACCCATCTAACAGGACCTGCTCTAGCCTGGGCCACCCCTATTGTAACTTCTAATAACGCCATTCTTGATTCAGTGCCCGCTTTTACTGCCAGCCTGAAGGCTATGTTTTCAAGATAAGAGTACCATGTCTCCACTCAGGAGAAACTGCTAGATATCAAGCAAGGATCCTTAGGTATTCTAGAATACATCACTCGATTCAAACAAATGGCGGCCGGCACCTCGTGGGCTGATGACGCTCTGATAACTTTGTTCAGAAGGGGGCTTCATGATGAGTTAAAAGACGAACTCGCGCGGGTCTCTAGGCCCAATACTCTTGCGGAATTGGTCTCCCTCACCATGCAGCTAGACTATCGGCTACAAGAACGACAAGCGGAAAGGAAGAAAGGGAGAAGTCACCGCTTTGGGCCAGACATAGTTTCAGTTCCCAAAACCACTAATTCAGATGAACCTATGCAAGTGGGAATTACTCGGGGACCTCTTACTCCAGAGGAACGGGCTCGCAGGAAAAGCCAAGGGCTATGTATGTACTGCGGCTCTTCCTCTCATACAGTACAAGAATGCCCTATTGCTCCTCTTAGACGGCAATCACGTTCGGGAAACGCCAGACCCCAACCGCAAAGGGAACAACGGTCGGGGCAACGGGTGCTGGTTCCCACTCTCCAACCCTGATTCCTCCATCATTGGACATGGTAGTCTTACGGGTCTCTCTTTCCTTACCAGATAGAACCGTAGTAACGGTACCCGCCTTGATAGATTGCGGTGCAGCGGGATTGTTCATAGACGATTTGTGGGCTAAATCACAGAATTTACCTCGCTCTCCCAAAGCCTTTGCCATACCAGTTGAAGGGGTGGATGGCACGCCTCTAGTTTCAGGACCTATACGGGAACAAACGTTCGCCTTAAAGATGTCTATCGGTTCCCACAGAGAAGAGATTATATTCGACATTATTAAGGCCGCCCACTATCCCGTCATTTTGGGGTTACCCTGGTTAAAGCTACACAATCCATTCATAAATTGGTCAGCTGGTTCTATCTTCTTGGGGTCAGAACACTGTGTTCAACACTGTCTTGCAGACAGCTCTGTAGGATTCTTTACTCCTCCTTCACCTCCTGACAGATCCCATAAAATAGTGGACCAGATCAGTCTTCTTCCTCCCGAATATGAGGAGTTCCAGGACATTTTTTCTTCTCCTCAGTTCTCGGACCTTCCGCCTCATAGAAGAGACGATTGTTCGATTCGACTTGAATCTTCACAACCCATACCCTTCGGTAAAATGTACATCCTTTCGGAGAAGGAAAAATCGGTCTTAAGACAGTATCTGGATACCAACCTCAAGAACGGTCTGATAACGGAATCAATCTCTCCGGCAGGGGCATCATTGTTTTTCATAGCGAAGAAGGACACAGACGAATTAAGGCCCTGCATAGATTATCGGGGTCTTAACAAAATCACCATTCCGGATCGTTATCCGATGCCACTCATCCCTGATATTTTGGAGGCCGTAAAGGGAGCCACAATCTACACTAAACTAGATCTCAGAGGAGCCTATCACCTCATCAGGATTAAGGAGGGGGATGAGTGGAAAACAGCCTTTCGCACCCCTTTTGGTCATTTCGAGTACCGGGTGATGCCCTTTGGTTTATCAAATGCTCCTGCTGTTTTCCAGAGATTTATCGACCATATATTTTCTGATCTCCTTCTCCACACAACAGTCGTATATCTCGATGACATCCTGGTGTACTCCAAGGACCCAAAAGAACATCACCAACATGTGAGTCAAGTTCTACACAGATTACGGAACAACCACCTATTCTGTAAACCCGAAAAGTGCAAATTTCATCAGACTACAGTTACTTATCTAGGGTTCGTCCTGTCCTCCTCTGGGATTTCAATGGATCCCAGCAAAGTAACAGCAATTCTAGAATGGTCTTCACCTCGTACCGTCAGAGAACTCCAAAGTTTTCTGGGATTCTCAAACTTTTACAGGAAGTTTATTGCAGGGTTTTCTTCTGTTGTTCTACCACTAACAAGGCTGCTTAAGAAGGGGAAGACTTTCGAATGGACAATACAAGCTCAGTCCGCCTTTGACACTGTCGGGGGGAAATTCTGCCGGGGTCGGCCGGGCCGTCCGCAGACCTCCGGGCAGGGAGGCCCCAACTCCTCCCGTATATCCCAGACGAGATAGAGTATGAGACACACACAAGGAGCAAGGTGACTCTGCTGTTTATTTAGACAAAACGGCAGGGATGGGTCAAGGAGCGTACGCGTTCGTCCTGACACACACACAATCGTGGGGCTCGCAGGCCCTTTTTACTGCATTATGACGCGCTACTTGCGTCACTTCAGAAAGTTAACAAAAAACCTATCGCCACTCTTAATTGGTTGCTCGAGTGGTAGGGTTAGTATAGTACACATATAGAGAATGATATTAGTGGACAAGGTGTAGTCAGGTGGTATATCTGGGTTGTCCCTACAATTAGATACATAAGAATTGTTACATGAAGACTCCTGAGGATTGGCTAGTATTACTGACGTCTGAGATAAGAGCCCCATGTTCTGATTGGTGCATCCGTGAGCTTCCCAGCCTGGGACCACCGTTGTTCCCAGCTCTCGGTGTACCTGGGTTTGCAACAATGTTTCAATATGGGTACGTGCAGAAAATGTGAGGATTTATTCATAGGTGGAAAGCTGACCGCTCCCACTGTAGCAGATGTCCATTGAGCCTTTCAAGTGTATCGGCCTGTGTCTCGTAGTGAGGGACCCAGACCCCTTTTCTCTCCTGGGTTTTGGCATCTCGTCAGGTTCGGCTTGGTCACGTGGGGAGGGACCGTGAAAGAGGCAGAATTCTGCACAATTAATATTGTTTTTTCTTGGATGTGGGTTTGCAACATTGCGACCTTGGCTGGTTGCTCCACCGGGTTCTTTCTGCAGGATCAGCAACCTGACTCTTGCTTTGTTAATGTCCACGGGAGCTCTTGTTTGAGGCCTACTCGGGCCTGGTGCTTAAGTAGTCTGTTTGGTGCATAGGTGTTTTTGGGTTATAATGGCATATATTTCCATGACCAGTATCGTGTTTCCATTATACCTCTCATGGTGGTAACGGGTTTCAAGAGAAGCGTGAGCAAGCGTTATAGATGAGTTCATGATGCGTCTTGCGTTTCTGCGTTCTGAAAGCCTATGTAAAAATAATAAAGATGCACGTCCGTGAATATGCCTGTCGCCTACGTCAGAGCACTGAGTATGTTCTTCGTGTAGATTGGTGTGGAAATGTTAAGTGTGTATATTTGTACAGATGTGCTTCCCGTTGTCTAGGTCGTCATGGCATCTCTAACGACGTGTGGTTTTTAGTCTAGCTGATCCGAGCCGCAGGTGTCGGCATGGCCAGTGCGGGCTGCTGGGCAGGCAGGTGGACACATCCGTATGTTCTTGTACCAGGGTACCTGGTCGTCTGGTAAATGGACAAACTCTTCTCGCGGCGGGTGTCTGGGCCGTGACCCTCTAGGCCAAGCGCGAGAGGTGAAGGACGGGAGCCTGGTCTTCCATTCTCCCACTTCAGTACGCGTGGAGTTTCACACGCTTTAGGCCTTGGGTGAGCGGGGAACGTGTATTACGGGGGTACGCGTGGAGTTTCACACGTGATAGGCCATGGGTGAGCGGGGTATGTGTATTTGGGTGGTACGCGTGGAGTTTCACACACGATAGTCCATGGGCGAGCGGGGTACGTGTATTTCGGGGGTGCGCGTGAAGTTTCACATGCGATAGGACTTGGGTGAGCGGGGTACGTGTATTTCGGGGGTGCGCGTGAAGTTTCACATGCGATAGGACTTGGGTGAGCGGGGTACGTGTATTTCGGGGGTGCGCGTGAAGTTGCACACACGATAGGCCTTGGTCGAGAGGGGAACGTGTATTACGGAGGTACTCGGTGAGTTTCACTCACAATATGCCTTGGGCGAGTGGGATACGTCTATTTCGGGGGTGCGCGTGAAGTTTCACACACGATAGGCCTTTAGCGAGCGGGGAACGTATATTACGGGACTATGCGTGGAGTTTCACATGCGATAGGCCTTGGGTGAGCGGGGTACGTCTATTTGGGGATACGCGTGGAGTTTCACATGTGATAGGCCTTGGGCGAGCAGCGTACGTGTATTTGGGGGTACGCGTGAAGTTTCACATGCGATAGTCCTGGCGAGAGTGGGGTATGTGTATTGCGGGGGTGCGTGTGAATTTTCAGACGCGATAGGCCTTGGGCATGCAGGGTACATGTATCTCGGGGGTGAGCGTGAAGTTACAGAGGCGATAGACCTTGGGCGAGTGGGGATCGTGTATTACAGTGGTACGCGGGGAGTTTCACACGCTATAGGCCTTGGGTGAGCGGGGTATGTGTATTTGGGGGGTACGCATGGAGTTTCACACGCGATAGGCCTTGGGCGAGTGGGGTACGTGTATTTCGGGGGTGCGTGTGGAGTTCCACACGCGGTAGGGCTTGGGCGAGCGGGGAACGTGTATTACGGGGGTACGCTGGGAGTTTCACACACGGTAGGCCTTGGGCGAGTGGGGTACATGTATTTCGGGGGTGCGCGTGAAGTTTCACAAGCGATAGGCCTTGGGCGAGTGGGGAACGTGTATTACGGGGGTACGCTGGGAGTTTCACACGCGATAGGCCTTGGGTGAGCAGGGTATGTGTATTTGGGGGATAGGCAGGAAGTTTCACATGCGATAGTCCTGGCGAGAGTGGGGTACATGTATTTCGGGGGTGCGCGTGAAGCTTCACATGCAATAGGCCTTGGGCAATCGGGGTACGTGTATTTTGGGGGTGCGTGTGAAGTTTCACACGCGATAGGCCTTGGGTGAGCGGGGAACGTGTATTACGGGTGTACGCGGGGAGTTTCACATGCGATAGGCCTTGGGTGAGCAGGTACGTCTATTTCAGGGGGTACGCGTGGAGTTTCACACACGATAGGCCTTAGGGTTAGCGGGGTATGTGTATTTGGGGGCTACGCGGGAAGTTTCACACGCGATAGTCCTATTGAGAGTGGGGTACATGTATTTCGGGGGTGCATGTGAAGTTTCACACGCAATAGGACTTGGGTGAGCCGGGTACATGTATTTTGGGGGTGCACGTGAAATTTCACAAGCGATAGGCCTTGGGCGTGCGGGAAACGTGTATTACGGGGGTACGCGTGGAGTTTCACACGTGATAGACCTTGGGTGAATGGGGTACGTGTATTTGGGGGGTACACGTGGAGTTTCACACGCGATAGACCTTGGGCGAGCGGGGTACGTGTATTTGGGGGGTACGCGGGAAGTTTCACACGTGATCGTCCTGGTGAGAGCATGGTTCGTGTATTTCAGGGGTGCGCGTGAAGTTTCACATGCGATAGGCCTTGGGCGAGCGGGGAACGTGTATTACGGGGGTACGCGGGGAGTTTCACACGCGATAGGCCTTGGGTGAGCGGGGTAGGTGTATTTGGGTGGTACGCGTGGAGTTTCACACACGATAGGCCATGGGTGAGCGGGGTATGTATATTTCGGGGGTGCGCGTGAAGTTTCACACACGATAGGACTTGGGTGAGCGGGGTATGTGTATTTCGGGGGTGCGCGTGAGGTTACACACACGATTGGCCTTGGGCGAGAGGGGAACGTGTATTACGGGGGTACTCGGGGAATTTCACACACAATATGCCTTGGGCGAGTGGGATAGGTCTATTTCGGGGGGTGCGCGTGAAGTTTAACACACGATAGGCCTTGGGCGAGTGGGGAACTTATATTACGGGGCTATGCGTGGAGTTTCACATGCGATAGGCCTTGGGTGAGCGAGGTACGTGTATTTGGGGGGTACGCATGGAGTTTCACACGTGATAGGCCTTGGGCGAGCAGGGTACGTGTATTTGGGGGTATGCGTGAAGTTTCACATGCGATAGTCCTGGCGAGAGTGGGGTACGTGTATTGCGGGGGTGCGCGTGAAGTTTCACACACGATAGGCTTTGGGCGAGTGGGGTACATGTATTTCGGGGGTGCGCATGAAGTTTCACAAGCGATAGGCCTTGGGCGAGCGGGGTATGTGTATTTGGGGGATAGGCAGGAAGTTTCACATGCGATAGTCCTGGCGAGAATGGGGTACATGTATTTCGGGGGTGCGCGTGAAGCTTCACATGCAATAGGCCTTGGGCAATCGGGGTACGTGTATTTTGGGGGTGCGTGTGAAGTTTCACACGCGATAGGCCTTGGGTGAGCGGGGAACGTGTATTACGGGTGTACGCGGGGAGTTTCACATGCGATAGGCCTTGGGTGAGCAGGTACGTCTAATTCGGGGGTACGCGTGGAGTTTCACACACGATAGGCCTTAGGGTTAGCGGGGTATGTGTATTTGGGGGCTATGTGGGAAGTTTCACACGCGATAGTCCTATTGAGAGTGGGGTTCATGTATTTCGGGGGTGCATGTGAAGTTTCACACGCAATAGGACTTGGGTGAGCCGGGTACATGTATTTTGGGGGTGCACGTGAAATTTCACAAGCGATAGGCCCTGGGCGTGCGGGGAACGTGTATTACGGGGGTACGCGTGGAGTTTCACACGTGATAGGCCTTGGGCGAGCCGGGTATGTGTATTTGGGGGGTACGCGGGAAGTTTCACACGCGATAGTCCTGGTGAGAGCGGGGTATGTGTATTTCAGCGGTGCGCGTGAAGTTTCACACGCAATAGGCCTAGGGCGAGTGGGGAACATGTATTACGGGGGTACGCAGGAAGTTTCACATGCGATAGGCCTTGGGTGAGTGGGGTACGTGTTTTTGGGGGTATGCGTGGAGTTTCACACGCGATAGTCCTTGGGCGAGCGGGGTATATGTATTGGGGGGTACGTGGGAAGTTTCACACGCGATAGTCCTGGCGAGAGTGGGGTACGTGTATTTCGGGGGTGCGCGTGAAGTTTCACACACAATAGGCCTTGGGTGAGCGGGGTACATGTATTTCGGTGGTGCGCATGAAGTTTCACATGCGATAGGCCTTGGGCGAGTGGGGTACGTGTATTTCGGGGGTCCGTGTGGAGATACACACGCGGTAGGGCTTGGGCGAGCGGGGAACGTGTATTACGGGGGGCACGCGGGGAGTTTCACACAGGGTAGGCCTTGGGCGAGTGGGGTACATGTATTTCGGGGGTGCGCGTGATGTTTCACAAGCGATAGGCCTTGGGCGAGTGGGGAACGTGTATTACGGGGGTACGCTGGGAGTTTCACAAGCGATAGGCCTTGGGTGAGCGGGGTATGTGTATTTGGGGGGTACGCGTGGAGTTTCACAGGCGATTGGCCTTGAACGAGCGGGGTACGTGTATTTGGGGGGGAAGGCAGGAAGTTTCACATGCGATCGTCCTGGCGAGAGTGGGGTACATGTATTTCGGGGATGCGCATGAAGCTTCACACGCAATAGGCCTTGGGTGATTGGGGTACGTGTATTTTGGGGGTGCGTGTGAAGTTTCACACGCGATATGCCTTGGGTGAGCGGGGAACATGTATTACGGGTGTACGCGGGGAGTTTCACATGCAATAGGCCTTGGGTGAGCGGGTACATGTATTTCGGGGGGTACGCATGGAGTTTCACACGGGATAGGCCTTAGGGTTAGCGGGGTATGTGTATTTGGGGGGTACGCGGGAAGTTTCACACGCGATAGTCCTGGCGAGAGTGGGGTACATGTATTTGGGGGGTGCACGTGAAGTTTCACACGCAATAGGCCTTGGGTGAGCGGGGTACGTGTATTTTGGGGGTGCACGTGAAGTTTCACAAGTGATAGGCCTTGGGCGTGCGGGGAACGTGTATTACGGGGGTACGCGTGGAGTTTCACACGTGATAGGCCATGGGTGAGCGGGGTATGTGTATTTGGGTGGTACGCGTGGAGTTTCACACGCTTTAGGCCTTGGGTGAGCGGGGAACGTGTATTACGGGGGTACGCGTGGAGTTTCACACGTGATAGGCCATGGGTGAGCGGGGTATGTGTATTTGGGTGGTACGCGTGGAGTTTCACACACGATAGTCCATGGGCGAGCGGGGTACGTGTATTTCGGGGGTGCGCGTGAAGTTTCACATGCGATAGGACTTGGGTGAGCGGGGTACGTGTATTTCGGGGGTGCGCGTGAAGTTGCACACACGATAGGCCTTGGTCGAGAGGGGAACGTGTATTACGGAGGTACTCGGTGAGTTTCACTCACAATATGCCTTGGGCGAGTGGGATACGTCTATTTCGGGGGTGCGCGTGAAGTTTCACACACGATAGGCCTTTAGCGAGCGGGGAACGTATATTACGGGACTATGCGTGGAGTTTCACATGCGATAGGCCTTGGGTGAGCGGGGTACGTCTATTTGGGGGGTACGCGTGGAGTTTCACATGTGATAGGCCTTGGGCGAGCAGCGTACGTGTATTTGGGGGTACGCGTGAAGTTTCACATGCGATAGTCCTGGCGAGAGTGGGGTATGTGTATTGCGGGGGTGCGTGTGAATTTTCAGACGCGATAGGCCTTGGGCAAGCAGGGTACATGTATCTCGGGGGTGAGTGTGAAGTTACAGAGGCGATAGGCCTTGGGCGAGTGGGGATCGTGTATTACAGTGGTACGCGGGGAGTTTCACACGCTATAGGCCTTGGGTGAGCGGGGTATGTGTATTTGGGGGGTACGCATGGAGTTTCACACGCGATAGGCCTTGGGCGAGTGGGGTACGTGTATTTCGGGGGTGCGTGTGGAGTTCCACACGCGGTAGGGCTTGGGCGAGCGGGGAACGTGTATTACGGGGGTACGCGGGGAGTTTCACACACGGTAGGCCTTGGGCGAGTGGGGTACATGTATTTCGGGGGTGCGCGTGAAGTTTCACAAGCGATAGGCCTTGGGCGAGTGGGGAACGTGTATTACGGGGGTACGCTGGGAGTTTCACACGCGATAGGCCTTGGGTGAGCAGGGTATGTTTATTTGGGGGGTACGCGTGGAGTTTCACAGGCGATAGGCCTTGAACGAGCGTGGTACGTGTATTTGGGGGGGAAGGCAGGAAGTTTCACATGCGATAGTCCTGGCGAGAGTGGGGTACATGTATTTCGGGGGTGCGCATGAAGCTTCACACGCAATAGGCCTTGGGTGATTGGGGTACGTGTATTTTGGGGGTGCGTGTGAAGTTTCACACGCGATATGCCTTGGGTGAGCGGGGAACGTGTATTACGGGTGTATGCGGGGAGTTTCACATGCAATAGGCCTTGGGTGAGCGGGTACGTGTATTTCGGGGGGTACGCATGGAGTTTCACACGCGATAGGCCTTAGGGTTAGCGGGGTATGTGTATTTGGGGGGTACGCGGGAAGTTTCACATGCGATAGTCCTGGCGAGAGTGGGGTACATGTATTTGGGGGGTGCACGTGAAGTTTCACATGCAATAGGCCTTGGGTGAGCGGGGTATGTGTATTTTGGGGGTGCACGTGAAGTTTCACAAGTGATAAGCCTTGGGCGTGCGGGGAACGTGTATTACGGGGGTACGCGTGGAGTTTCACACGTGATAGGCCATGGGTGAGCGGGGTATGTGTATTTGGGTGGTACGCGTGGAGTTTCACACGCTTTAGGCCTTGGGTGAGCGGGGTACGTGTATTTGGGGGGTACGCGGGAAGTTTCACACGGGATCGTCCTGGTGAGAGCACGGTACATGTATTTCAGGGGTGCGTGTGAAGTTTCACATGCGATAGGCCTTGGGCGATCGGGGAACGTGTATTATGGGGGTATGCGGGGAGTTTCACATGCGATAGGCCTTGGGTGAGCGGGGTACATGTATTTGGGTGGTACACGTGGAGTTTCACACACGATAGTCCATGGGCGAGCGGGGTACGTGTATTTCGGGGGTGCGCGTGAAGTTTCAGATGCGATAGGACTTGGGTGAGCGGGGTACGTGTATTACGGGGGTACGCGGGGAGTTTCACACGTGATAGGCCTTGGGTGAGCGGGGTAGGTGTATTTGGGTGGTACGCATGGAGTTTCACACACGATAGGCCATGGGTGAGCGGGGTATGTGTATTTCGGGGTTGCGCGTGAAGTTACACACACGATTGGCCTTGGGCGAGAGGGGAACGTGTATTACGGGGGTACTCGGGGAGTTTCACACACAATATGCCTTGGGCGAGTGGGATAGGTCTATTTCGGGGGGTGCGCGTGAAGTTTAACACACGATAGGCCTTGGGCGAGTGGGGAACTTATATTAGGGGCTATGCGTGGAGTTTCACATGCGATAGGCCTTGGGTGAGCGAGGTACGTGTATTTGGGGGGTACGCATGGAGTTTCACACGTGATAGGCCTTGGGCGAGCAGGGTACGTGTATTTGGGGGTATGCGTGAAGTTTCACATAGGCGAGAGTGGGGTACGTGTATTGCGGGGGTGCGCGTGAAGTTTCAGATGCGATAGGCCTTGGGCAAGCAGGGTACATGTATTTCGGGGATGCGTTTGAAGTTACAGAGGCGATTGGCCTTAGGCGAGTGTGGATCGTGTATTACAGGGGTACGGGGGGAGTTTCACAAGCGATAGGCCTTGGGTGAGCAGGGTACGTGTATTTCGGGGGTGCGTGGGAGGTTTTACACGCAATTTGGCATTGTGGCCCCACCCAGGTGTGCCCTTTCCCCCTTCCCATGCCCTGCAGGCAGCCCACACAACAGGGGACTACCCTACACCCCTGACCATGCCCTGTAGGCAGCCCACACCACAAGGGACTACCCAATACCCCTGACCATGCCCTGTAGGCAGCCCACACCACAGGGGACTACACAACACCCCTGACCATGCCCTGTAGGCAGCCCACATGGCACCATGCACTTGTGAGCCCCGACTCAGGTCCCACACCCATCCACCCACCCACCATTGACGGGCACCTGCCACAGGCCCCGACTTACTTCCCCCACCCACCCACCATTTACAGGCACCTGCCAGCAGGCCCCGACTCATGTCCCCCCACTCACCCACCATTGACGGGCACCTGCCAGCAGGCCCCCGACTCATGGCCACCCAACCGAAATTGACGGCACTTGCCAGCAGGCCCTGACTTATGTCCGACACACCATTGACGGGCACCTGCCAGCAGGCCCCGACTCATGTCCCCCCACCCACCCACCATCGACGGGCACCTGCCAGCAGGCCCCGACTCATGTCCCCCCACCCACCCACCATTGATGGGCACCTGCCAGCAGGCCCCGACTCATGTCCCCCCACCCACCCACCATTGATGGGCACCTGCCAGCAGGCTCCGACTCATGTCCCCCACCCACCCACCATTGATGGGCACCTGCCAGCCGGGCCTGACTTATGTCCCCCAAAAACCCACCCACCATTGACGGGCACCTACCAGCAGGCCCTGACTCATGTCCCTCCACCCGACACGTCATCACACTCCAGACCCATGGCCCTTATGGCCACCCAAATCCCCCAGTCCAAACACCCCACATTGAATTCCCAATGTCATGATACAAAATAAATAACCAGCATGCCCATGAATACATGTCCCTCAGACCCACACAAGAGCGACACATGACTGTGAAAAACCACATTGTGACATGCACAAAACAAATGAGAGAAGACCACACGAGTAAAGTATAGAAAAAAAGTGTATAGAAGAATTAACGAAATGAATGAAACAAAAGCACCCAATAATGAAAAGAAAGATTCCAAGTCCGGAAGTCCAAAAATGATTAAAAAAAATAAACGGTGCAACCAATAAAATCCAAAGTAAATGGCTCCAATGGGTCCGTCCATAAAAAAAAATCAGAGTTTAAAAGAAGCAAAGTATTCCACCATGGGTCCAAGAAAATGAAATCCAGGTTGAAAACTATTTACAAAAGAACATCCAAGGGTCCATGAGCCCAACAATCCAAAGGAAACCTAACCTAAATCCTACCTAAAAAATAACTATATACAAAAAGGCGGGGCATAGCCCATGCACCCCAAAGGGAAAAAAAATAGAAAGGAAACTTACACCTACAGAACTATTTACAAAGGCGGCGGGCAAGTCCAACGGCTCACTTGTTGATGTTCCGGGCCAGGGCATCATCGAACTCCTCTTCAATGTCCCGGAGGGTGGGCCTCTTTCCTGGCCCCGAGGTCTCACAGGGATGCAGCCATGGCCTCCTCCAACTCCCTGTGTGAGTAGGCCTTGGGTGAGTGGGGTACGTGTATTTGGGGGTATGCGTGGAGTTTCACATGCGATAGTCCTTGGGCGAGCGGGGTATATGTATTTGGGGGGTACGTGGGAAGTTTCACACGCGATAGTCCTGGCGAGAGTGGGGTACGTGTATTTCGGGGGTGCGCGTGAAGTTTCACACACAATAGGCCTTGGGTGAGCGGGGTACGTGTATTTCGGTGGTGCGCATGAAGTTTCACATGCAATAGACCTTGGGCGAGTGGGGTACGTGTATTTCGGGGGTGCGTGTGGAGTTACACACGCGGTAGGGCTTGGGCGAGCGGGGAACGTGTATTACGGGGGTACGCGGGGAGTTTCACACGGTAGGCCTTGGGCGAGTGGGGTACATGTATTTCGGGGGTGCGCGTGAAGTTTCACAAGCGATAGGCCTTGGGCGAGTGGGGAACGTGTATTTCGGGGGTACGCTGGGAGTTTCACACGCGATAGGCCTTGGGTGATCAGGGTATGTGTATTTGAAGGGTACGCGTGGAGTTTCACAGGCGATAGGCCTTGAACGAGCGGGGGAAGGTGTATTTGGGGGGGAAGGCAGGAAGTTTCACATGCGATAGTCCTGGCGAGAGTGGGGTACATGTTTTTCGGGGGTGCGCATGAAGCTTCACACGCAATAGGCCTTGGGTGATTGGGGTACGTGTATTTTGGGGGTGCGTGTGAAGTTTCACACGCGATATGCCTTGGGTGAGCGGGCAACGTGTATTACGGGGGGCACGCGGGGAGTTTCACACAGGGTAGGCCTTGGGCGAGTGGGGTACATGTATTTCGGGGGTGCGCGTGAAGTTTCACAAGCGATAGGCCTTGGGCGAGTGGGGAACGTGTATTACGGGGGTACGCTGGGAGTTTCACAAGCGATAGGCCTTGGGTGAGCGGGGTATGTGTATTTGGGGGGTACGCGTGGAGTTTCACAGGCGATTGGCCTTGAACGAGCGGGGTACGTGTATTTGGGGGGGAAGGCAGGAAGTTTCACATGCGATAGTCCTGGCTAGAGTGGGGTACATGTATTTCGGGGGTGCGCATGAAGCTTCACACGCAATAGGCCTTGGGTGATTGGGGTACGTGTATTTTGGGGGTGCGTGTGAAGTTTCACACGCGATATGCCTTGGGTGAGCGGGCAACGTGTATTACAGGTGTACGCGGGGAGTTTCACATGCAATAGGCCTTGGGTGAGCGGGTACGTGTATTTCGGGGGGTACGCATGGAGTTTCACACGCGATAGGCCTTAGGGTTAGCGGGGTATGTGTATTTGGGGGGTACGCGGGAAGTTTCACATGCGATAGTCCTGGCGAGAGTGGGGTACATGTATTTGGGGTTTGCACGTGAAGTTTCACACGCAATAGGCCTTGGGTGAGCGGGGTACGTGTATTTTGGGGGTGCACGTGAAGTTTCACAAGTGATAGGCCTTGGGCGTGCGGGGAACGTGTATTACGGGGGTACGCGTGGAGTTTCACACGTGATAGGCCATGGGTGAGCGGGTTATGTGTATTTGGGTGGTACGCGTGGAGTTTCACACGCTTTAGGCCTTGGCCAAAGCGGGGTACGTGTATTTGGGGGGTACGCGGGAAGTTTCACACGGGATCGTCCTGGTGAGAGCACGGTACATGTATTTCAGGGGTGCGTGTGAAGTTTCACATGCGATAGGCCTTGGGCGATCGGGGAACGTGTATTACGGGGGTATGCGGGGAGTTTCACATGCGATAGGCCTTGGGTGAGCGGGGTACATGTATTTGGGTGGTACGCGTGGAGTTTCACACACGATAGGCCTTGGTCGAGAGGGGAACGTGTATTACGGAGGTACTCGGTGAGTTTCACTCACAATATGCCTTGGGCGAGTGGGATACGTCTATTTCGGGGGTGCGCGTGAAGTTTCACACACGATAGGCTTTTAGCGAGCGGGGAACGTATATTACGGGACTATGCGTGGAATTTCACATGCGATAGGCCTTGGGTGAGCGGGGTACGTCTATTTGGGGGGTAGGCGTGGAGTTTCACATGTGATAGGCCTTGGGCGAGCAGGGTACGTGTATTTGGGGTGTGAAGTTTCACATGCGATAGTCCTGGCGAGAGTGGGGTACGTGTATTGCGGGGGTGCATGTGAATTTTCAGACGCGATAGGCCTTGGGCAAGCAGGGTACATGTATCTCGGGGGTGCGCGTGAAGTTACAGAGGCAATAGGCCTTGGGCGAGTGGGGATCGTGTATTACGGTGGTACGCGGGGAGTTTCACACTCTATAGGCCTTGGGTGAGCGGGGTATGTGTATTTGGGGGGTACGCATGGAGTTTCACACGCGATAGGCCTTGGGCGAGCCGGGTACGTGTATTTGGGGGGTACGCAGGAAGTTTCACACGCGATAGTCCTGGCGAGAGCAGGGTATGTGTATTTCGGCGGTGCGCGTGAAGTTTCACACGCAATAGGTCTTGGGCGAGTGGGGAACATGTATTACGGGGGTACGCGGGGAGTTTCACCTGCGATAGGCCTTGGGTGAGCGGGGTACGTGTATTTGGGGGGTATGCGTGGAGTTTCACACGCGATAATCCTTGGGCGAGCGGGGTATGTGTGTTTGGGGGTACGCAGGAAGTTTCACACGCGATAGTCCTGGGAGAGCGGGGTATTTTATTTCAGGGGTGCGCGTGAAGTTTCACACACGATAGGCCTTGGGCGAGCGGGGTACGTGTATTTCGGGGGTGCATGTGGAGTTACACACGCGGTAGGGCTTGGGTGAGCGGGGAACGTGTATTACGGGGGTACGCATGAAGTTTCACACACGATAGGCTTTGGGCGAGTGGGGTACATGTATTTCGGGGGTGCGCATGAAGTTTCACAAGCGATAGGCCTTGGGCGAGCGGGGTATGTGTATTTGGGGGATAGGCAGGAAGTTTCACATGCGATAGTCCTGGCAAGAGTGGGGTACATGTATTTCGGGGGTGCGCGTGAAGCTTCACATGCAATAGGCCTTGGGCAATCGGGGTACGTGTATTTTGGGGGTGCGTGTGAAGTTTCACACGCGATAGGCCTTGGGTGAGCGGGGGACATGTATTACGGGTGTACGCGGGGAGTTTCACATGCGATAGGCCTTGGGTGAGCAGGTACGTCTATTTCGGGGGTACGCGTGGAGTTTCACACACGATAGGCCTTAGGGTTAGCGGGGTATGTGTATTTGGGGGCTACACGGGAAGTTTCACACGCGATAGTCCTAGTGAGAGTGGGGTACATGTATTTCGGGGGGTGCATGTGAAGTTTCACACGCAATAGGACTTGGGTGAGCGGGGTACATGTATTTTGGGGGTGCACGTGAAATTGCACAAGCGATAGGCCTTGGGCTTGCGGGGAACGTGTATTACGGGGGTACGCGTGGAGTTTCACACGTGATAGGCCTTGGGTGAGTGGGGTACGTGTATTTGGGGGGTACACGTGGAGTTTCACACGCGATAGGCCTTGGGCGAGCGGGGTACGTGTATTTGGGGGGTACGTGGGAAGTTTCACACGTGATTGTCCTGGTGAGAGCATGGTTCGTGTATTTCAGGGGTGCGCGTGAAGTTTCACATGCGATAGGCCTTGGGCGAGCGGGGGAACGTGTATTACGGGGGTACGCGGGGAGTTTCACACGCGATAGGCCTTGGGTGAGCGGGGTAGGTGTATTTGGGTGGTATGCGTGGAGTTTCACACACGATAGGCCATGGGCAAGCGGGGTACGTGTATTTCGGGGGTGCGCGTGAAGTTTCACACGCGATAGAACTTGTGTGAGCCGGGTACGTGTATTTTGGTGGTACGCAGGAAGTTTCACATACAATAGTCCTGGCGAGAGCAGGCTATGTGTATTTCGGCGGTGCGCGTGAAGTTTCACACGCAATAGGTCTTGGGCGAGTGGAGAACATGTATTAAGGGGTACGCGGGGAGTTTCACCTGCGATAGGCCTTGGGTGAGCGGGGTACGTGTATTTGGGGGGTATGCGTGGAGTTTCACACGCGATAATCCTTGGGCGAGCGGGGTATGTGTGTTTGGGGGTATGCAGGAAGTTTCACACGCGATAGTCCTGGCGAGAGCGGGGTATTTTATTTCAGGGGTGCGCGTGAAGTTTCACACACGATAGGCCTTGGGCGAGCGGGGTACGTGTATTTCGGGGGTGCACGTGGAGTTACACACGCGGTAGGGCTTGGGTGAGCGGGGAACGTGCATTACGGGGGTACGCATGAAGTTTCCCACACGATAGGCTTTGGGCGAGTGGGGTACATGTATTTCGGGGGTGCGCATGAAGTTTCACAAGCGATAGGCCTTGGGCGAGCGGGGTATGTGTATTTGGGGGATAGGCAGGAAGTTTCACATGCGATAGTCCTGGCAAGAGTGGGGTACATGTATTTCGGGGGTGCGCGTGAAGCTTCACATGCAATAGGCCTTGGGCAATCGGGGTACATGTATTTTGGGGGTGCGTGTGAAGTTTCACACGCGATAGGCCTTGGGTGAGCGGGGAACGTGTATTACGGGTGTACGCGGGGAGTTTCACATGCGATAGGCCTTGGGTGAGCAGGTACGTCTATTTCGGGGGGTACGCGTGGAGTTTCACACACGATAGGCCTTAGGGTTAGCGGGGTATGTGTATTTGGGGGCTACGCGGGAAGTTTCACACGCGATAGTCCTATTGAGAGTGGGGTACATGTATTTCGGGGGTGCATGTGAAGTTTCACACGCAATAGGACTTGGGTGAGCCGGGTACATGTATTTTGGGGGTGCACGTGAAATTTCACAAGCGATAGGCCTTGGGCGTGCGGGGAACGTGTATTATGGGGGTACGCGTGGAGTTTCACACGCGATAGTCCTGGCGAGAGTGGGGTACGTGTATTTCGGGGGTGCGCGTGAAGTTTCACACACAATAGGCCTTGGGTGAGCGGGGTACGTGTATTTCGGTGGTGCGCATGAAGTTTCACATGCGATAGACCTTGGGCGAGTGGGGTACATGTATTTCGGGGGTGCGTGTGGAGTTACACACGCGGTAGGGCTTGGGCGAGCGGGGAACGTGTATTACGGGGGTACGCGGGGAGTTTCACACGGTAGGCCTTGGGCGAGTGGGGTACATGTATTTCGGGGGTGCGCGTGAAGTTTCACAAGCGATAGGCCTTGGGCGAGTGGGGAACGTGTATTACGGGGGTACGCTGGGAGTTTCACACGCGATAGGCCTTGGGTGATCAGGGTATGTGTATTTGAAGGGTACGCGTGGAGTTTCACAGGCGATAGGCCTTGAACGAGCGGGGGAAGGTGTATTTGGGGGGGAAGGCAGGAAGTTTCACATGCGATAGTCCTGGCGAGAGTGGGGTACATGTATTTCGGGGGTGCGCATGAAGCTTCACACGCAATAGGCCTTGGGTGATTGGGGTACGTGTATTTTGGGGGTGCGTGTGAAGTTTCACACGCGATATGCCTTGGGTGAGCGGGCAACGTGTATTACAGGTGTACGCGGGGAGTTTCACATGCAATAGGCCTTGGGTGAGCGGGTACGTGTATTTTGGGGGGTACGCATGGAGTTTCACACGCGATAGGCCTTAGGGTTAGCGGGGTATGTGTATTTGGGGGGTACGCGGGAAGTTTCACATGCGATAGTCCTGGCGAGAGTGGGGTACATGTATTTGGGGTTTGCACGTGAAGTTTCACACGCAATAGGCCTTGGGTGAGCGGGGTACGTGTATTTTGGGGGTGCACGTGAAGTTTCACAAGTGATAGGCCTTGGGCGTGCGGGGAACGTGTATTACGGGGGTACGCGTGGAGTTTCACACGTGATAGGCCATGGGTGAGCGGGGTATGTGTATTTGGGTGGTACGCGTGGAGTTTCACACGCTTTAGGCCTTGGGCGAGCGGGGTACGTGTATTTGGGGGGTACGCGGGAAGTTTCACACGGGATCGTCCTGGTGAGAGCACGGTACATGTATTTCAGGGGTGCGTGTGAAGTTTCACATGCGATAGGCCTTGGGCGATCGGGGAACGTGTATTACGGGGGTATGCGGGGAGTTTCACATGCGATAGGCCTTGGGTGAGCGGGGTACATGTATTTGGGTGGTACGCGTGGAGTCTCACACACGATAGTCCATGGGCGAGCGGGGTACGTGTATTTCGGGGGTGCGCGTGAAGTTTCACATGCGATAGGACTTGGGTGAGCGGGGTACGTGTATTTCGGGGGTGCGCGTGAAGTTGCACACACGATAGGCCTTGGTCGAGAGGGGAACGTGTATTACGGAGGTACTCGGTGAGTTTCACTCACAATATGCCTTGGGCGAGTGGGATACGTCTATTTCGGGGGTGCGCGTGAAGTTTCACACACGATAGGCTTTTAGCGAGCGGGGAACGTATATTACGGGACTATGCGTGGAATTTCACATGCGATAGGCCTTGGGTGAGCGGGGTACGTCTATTTGGGGGGTAGGCGTGGAGTTTCACATGTGATAGGCCTTGGGCGAGCAGGGTACGTGTATTTGGGGTGTGAAGTTTCACATGCGATAGTCCTGGCGAGAGTGGGGTACGTGTATTGCGGGGGTGCATGTGAATTTTCAGACGCGATAGGCCTTGGGCAAGCAGGGTACATGTATCTCGGGGGTGCGCGTGAAGTTACAGAGGCGATAGGCCTTGGGCGAGTGGGGATCGTGTATTACGGTGGTACGCGGGGAGTTTCACACTCTATAGGCCTTGGGTGAGCGGGGTATGTGTATTTGGGGGGTACGCATGGAGTTTCACACGCGATAGGCCTTGGGCGAGCCGGGTACGTGTATTTGGGGGGTACGCAGGAAGTTTCACACGCGATAGTCCTGGCGAGAGCAGGGTATGTGTATTTCGGCGGTGCGCGTGAAGTTTCACACGCAATAGGTCTTGGGCGAGTGGGGAACATGTATTACGGGGGTACGCGGGGAGTTTCACCTGCGATAGGCCTTGGGTGAGCGGGGTACGTGTATTTGGGGGATATGCGTGGAGTTTCACACGCGATAATCCTTGGGCGAGCGGGGTATGTGTGTTTGGGGGTACGCAGGAAGTTTCACACGCGATAGTCCTGGGAGAGCGGGGTATTTTATTGCAGGGGTGCGCGTGAAGTTTCACACACGATAGGCCTTGGGCGAGCGGGGTACGTGTATTTCGGGGGTGCATGTGGAGTTACACACGCGGTAGGGCTTGGGTGAGCGGGGAACGTGTATTACGGGGGTACGCATGAAGTTTCACACACGATAGGCTTTGGGCGAGTGGGGTACATGTATTTCGGGGGTGCGCATGAAGTTTCACAAGCGATAGGCCTTGGGCGAGCGGGGTATGTGTATTTGGGGGATAGGCAGGAAGTTTCACATGCGATAGTCCTGGCAAGAGTGGGGTACATGTATTTCGGGGGTGCGCGTGAAGCTTCACATGCAATAGGCCGTGGGCAATCGGGGTACGTGTATTTTGGGGGTGCGTGTGAAGTTTCACACGCGATAGGCCTTGGGTGAGCGGGGGACATGTATTACGGGTGTACGCGGGGAGTTTCACATGCGATAGGCCTTGGGTGAGCAGGTACGTCTATTTCGGGGGTACGCGTGGAGTTTCACACACGATAGGCCTTATGTCATGTCTCGCTGGCGCCGCGGCTCCCTTTGGCGGCGCTGGAGAATGCGGACTTTGTCCTTGTTTCCTTCTCCAAGCATGGCTCCTGTTACTACGGGTAGCGTTGCAGTGTTCCCGTCTTCAGTCAGACGTCCTCTGACGTCACCGCGCTGTTCCAAGGATCCCGGATATGGTGCAGCAGAACCACAGCTCAGCGCGTCGCTTCTCTCCTCAGACGCTCCGTAAGTTCGCAGCTAGGGTGCATGTTACCTACATCCTTGTCCTTAAACTTACCTTTTTTCTTTACCTACCTATCTACATATCTACAGACTTGTGTCCGTATCCAGCCTCCTTCTCCCGACCTCCGAGACTCCTCAAGACTCCTCCTCCATCCAACTCGCTCGGTACTGCTCTTTTCTCACTTCTGTCTGTTTTTTCCATGATTATATTTCAGCTCATACCCTGTTTGTTTAAATTAGAATACAGAAGCAGACAGAGTCCTGCAAATAGAATCCTTCCCACGTTGAAGATCGACGTACCGAGGACGATTGGATCCATCTCCGTTCCGGCAGGGTTTTCTCCCCCAGGAGGGTTTCCCTGGGATCCCTTACACCACCACTTGTTTCCTAATCAGGAGAGGGGAGGTGTCAGGGTCCCCAGGGGGCTCCCCAACTGCCTCGTTGATTGCTGCACCATCAGGTTAGTGTTTGAAAACCTTACAGCAAGCGACGCCCGTAAAAAGAAATCTAATTATGACAACGCTGCAAGCAGCGTTAGACCAGGTGCAGCAATTAACGACTGTGGTACAAGGTTTGTCCCATGAGGTACAAGCCTTGAAACTTGAAAACGCTTATCTGAAACAGCAAATGTCAGTGAAGCCTCCCACAAGTTCGGAAATCCCTCCGGGTCCATTACCAGGAGGGAAATATGACGGGAATCCTCAAACACTAAGGGAATTTCTGGACGCATGCACAGTGCAATTTGCATTTCAAACATCTTTTTTCCCCTCAGATAGAGATAGAGTAGGATACATGATTACCCATCTAACAGGACCTGCTCTAGCCTGGGCCACCCCTATTGTAACTTCTAATAACGCCATTCTTGATTCAGTGCCCGCTTTTACTGCCAGCCTGAAGGCTATGTTTTCAAGAAAAGAGTAGCATGTCTCCACTCAGGAGAAACTGCTAGATATCAAGCAAGGATCCTTAGGTATTCTAGAATACATCACTCGATTCAAACAAATGGCGGCCGGCACCTCGTGGGCTGATGACGCTCTGATAACTTTGTTCAGAAGGGGGCTTCATGATGAGTTAAAAGACGAACTCGCGCGGGTCTCTAGGCCCAATACTCTTGCGGAATTGGTCTCCCTCACCATGCAGCTAGACTATCGGCTACAAGAACGACAAGCGGAAAGGAAGAAAGGGAGAAGTCACCGCTTTGGGCCAGACATAGTTTCAGTTCCCAAAACCACTAATTCAGATGAACCTATGCAAGTGGGAATTACTCGGGGACCTCTTACTCCAGAGGAACGGGCTCGCAGGAAAAGCCAAGGGCTATGTATGTACTGCGGCTCTTCCTCTCATACAGTACAAGAATGCCCTATTGCTCCTCTTAGACGGCAATCACGTTCGGGAAACGCCAGACCCCAACCGCAAAGGGAACAACGGTCGGGGCA
Organism: Ambystoma mexicanum; assembly: GCF_040938575.1. NCBI lineage: Eukaryota > Metazoa > Chordata > Amphibia > Caudata > Ambystomatidae > Ambystoma > Ambystoma mexicanum. Next base: position 1,089,375,320 of record NC_090921.1, read on the forward strand.
ACGGGTGCTGGTTCCCACTCTCCAACCCTGATTCCTCCATCATTGGACATGGTAGTCTTACGGGTCTCTCTTTCCTTACCAGATAGAACCGTAGTAACGGTACCCGCCTTGATAGATTGCGGTGCAGCGGGATTGTTCATAGACGATTTGTGGGCTAAATCACAGAATTTACCTCGCTCTCCCAAAGCCTTTGCCATACCAGTTGAAGGGGTGGATGGCACGCCTCTAGTTTCAGGACCTATACGGGAACAAACGTTCGCCTTAAAGATGTCTATCGGTTCCCACAGAGAAGAGATTATATTCGACATTATTAAGGCCGCCCACTATCCCGTCATTTTGGGGTTACCCTGGTTAAAGCTACACAATCCATTCATAAATTGGTCAGCTGGTTCTATCTTCTTGGGGTCAGAACACTGTGTTCAACACTGTCTTGCAGACAGCTCTGTAGGATTCTTTACTCCTCCTTCACCTCCTGACAGATCCCATAAAATAGTGGACCAGATCAGTCTTCTTCCTCCCGAATATGAGGAGTTCCAGGACATTTTTTCTTCTCCTCAGTTCTCGGACCTTCCGCCTCATAGAAGAGACGATTGTTCGATTCGACTTGAATCTTCACAACCCATACCCTTCGGTAAAATGTACATCCTTTCGGAGAAGGAAAAATCGGTCTTAAGACAGTATCTGGATACCAACCTCAAGAACGGTCTGATAACGGAATCAATCTCTCCGGCAGGGGCATCATTGTTTTTCATAGCGAAGAAGGACACAGACGAATTAAGGCCCTGCATAGATTATCGGGGTCTTAACAAAATCACCATTCCGGATCGTTATCCGATGCCACTCATCCCTGATATTTTGGAGGCCGTAAAGGGAGCCACAATCTACACTAAACTAGATCTCAGAGGAGCCTATCACCTCATCAGGATTAAGGAGGGGGATGAGTGGAAAACAGCCTTTCGCACCCCTTTTGGTCATTTCGAGTACCGGGTGATGCCCTTTGGTTTATCAAATGCTCCTGCTGTTTTCCAGATATTTATCGACCATATATTTTCTGATCTCCTTCTCCACACAACAGTCGTATATCTCGATGACATCCTGGTGTACTCCAAGGACCCAAAAGAACATCACCAACATGTGAGTCAAGTTCTACACAGATTACGGAACAACCACCTATTCTGTAAACCCGAAAAGTGCAAATTTCATCAGACTACAGTTACTTATCTAGGGTTCGTCCTGTCCTCCTCTGGGATTTCAATGGATCCCAGCAAAGTAACAGCAATTCTAGAATGGTCTTCACCTCGTACCGTCAGAGAACTCCAAAGTTTTCTGGGATTCTCAAACTTTTACAGGAAGTTTATTGCAGGGTTTTCTTCTGTTGTTCTACCACTAACAAGGCTGCTTAAGAAGGGGAAGACTTTCGAATGGACAATAGAAGCTCAGTCCGCCTTTGACACTGTCGGGGGGAAATTCTGCCGGGGTTGGCCGGGCCGTCCGCAGACCTCCGGGCAGGGAGGCCCCAACTCCTCCCGTATATCCCAGACGAGATAGAGTATGAGACACACACAAGGAGCAAGGTGACTCTGCTGTTTATTTAGACAAAACGGCAGGGATGGGTCAAGGAGCGTACGCGTTCGTCCTGACACACACACAATCGTGGGGCTCGCAGGCCCTTTTTACTGCATTATGACGCGCTACTTGCGTCACTTCAGAAAGTTAACAAAAAACCTATCGCCACTCTTAATTGGTTGCTCGAGTGGTAGGGTTAGTATAGTACACATATAGAGAATGATATTAGTGGACAAGGTGTAGTCAGGTGGTATATCTGGGTTGTCCCTACAATTAGATACATAAGAATTGTTACATGAAGACTCCTGAGGATTGGCTAGTATTACTGACGTCTGAGATAAGAGCCCCATGTTCTGATTGGTGCATCCGTGAGCTTCCCAGCCTGGGACCACCGTTGTTCCCAGCTCTCGGTGTACCTGTGTTTGCAACAATGTTTCAATATGGGTACGTGCAGACAATGTGAGGATTTATTCATAGGTGGAAAGCTGACCGCTCCCACTGTAGCAGATGTCCATTGAGCCTTTCAAGTGTATCGGCCTGTGTCTCGTAGTGAGGGACCCAGACGCCTTTTCTCTCCTGGGTTTTGGCATCTCGTCAGGTTCGGCTTGGTCACGTGGGGAGGGACCGTGAAAGAGGCAGAATTCTGCACAATTAATATTGTTTTTTCTACTGCGCGTCTGGTTTAATTTGTCGGCGTGCCTTTATCGTTGAGGCGCGGAGTGCGAGGTTGCAACATCGTGCCTTTGATGATTTGTTCTTGGATGTGGGTTTGCAACATTGCGACCTTGGCTGGTTGCTCCACCGGGTTCTTTCTGCAGGATCAGCAACCTGACTCTTGCTTTGTTAATGTCCACGGGAGCTCTTGTTTGAGGCCTACTCGGGCCTGGTGCTTAAGTAGTCTGTTTGGTGCATAGGTGCTTTTGGGTTATAATGGCATATATTTCCATGACTAGTATCGTGTTTCCATTATACCTCTCATGGTGGTAACGGGTTTCAAGAGAAGCGTGAGCAAGCGTTATAGATGAGTTCATGATGCGTCTTGCGTTTCTGCATTCTGAAAGCCTATGTAAAAATAATAAAGATGCACGTCCGTGAATATGCCTGTCGCCTACGTCAGAGCACTGAGTATGTTCTTCGTGTAGATTGGTGTGGAAATGTTAAGTGTGTATATTTGTACAGATGTGCTTCCCGTTGTCTAGGTCGTCATGGCATCTCTAACGACGTGTGGTTTTTAGTCTAGCTGATCCGAGCCGCAGGTGTCGGCATGGCCAGTGCGGGCTGCTGGGCAGGCAGGTGGACACATCCGTATGTTCTTGTACCAGGGTACCTGGTCGTCTGGTAAATGGACAAACTCTTCTCGCGGCGGGTGTCTGGGCCGTGACCCTCTAGGCCAAGCGCGAGAGGTGAAGGACGGGAGCCTGGTCTTCCATTCTCCCACTTCAGTCCCCCCTCTGGTCGACTTGTCGACCACAAACATATCCTTCTCGTTATCTCCTCTTACCCTCCATATCTTAGTTATCCCTCCGAGATGTCCATAATGGTTTACATGATCTTCAAATGACCAATACATATATTCACATGTTCCTCCAGGAGTACAGTATACCCATCTTCCTATGTAGCTCCTGGGGTTCCTTGGGTTCTCGATCTTCACTGATGGTGGGTCTAGATGATTGGTGATGATTTGGGTGCGCAACTTCTCCCTTTCTTGTATTATCACACCTGTATGCTGGCCGTCATCTGCTGGCATTAAGGGGTGCATTCCCACCATTTCCAGCAACTCGTCAGTCGTGCGTGCCTTCCGGGCCTTCTAAAATCTAATTATGATCAGGGTAGCTCCAGCCAAAATAGTACACCCCACTATTATTTTCAGTCCATCTGACAGCCAAGATGGCATCCATGACCATAATAGTGAAAACCAGCTCTTATCCTTGTCTACACCGTTACTTTCATCCATCATTTTGGAGTGCATCTGGGCCAATTGTGAAACTGCTTCTGTCAGTGTACCATTGTCAGCATCGTTGGCAGGTATGAACGTGCAGCAAGATTGTCCTATCTTTGCACAAACTCCTCCTTCCATTGCTGTGAGAAGGTCCAATACATATCTGTTCTGGAGTGCTACCATCCTTACAGCTCGCAGCTCCTCTTTAATTGCGTTGAACCCATTTACTGTTGAATTGATGGTCATCATTAGTTCCCATGTGGTTATTTGGAGCCATTTTGCGTTTGCGTATGCCTGCAGTCCCGGATGTATTATTGAGGAGAAGAACATTGCTGCTCTGCTGAATAGTCTGTGTTCTGGCGGTATTGATGTTAGTTCCGTTTCCGACCTTCCCCACAGGTAATTTCCTGTCAGTGGCTCTCCTTGTCTTTTTCTCCTATTTAGGACAGTATCAGTGCTGTTGGTCCTGTTCTCTTGCTCCTTCTGAAGTGGTGCAGATCTCTTTCTTCTCCTATCCCCTTCATCCATTTTAGGAAATTTCGCCACATCGACATTCTTCTTAGGTACCACTAGTGATGGTACATTGACGTGTACCATTGTGCACACACCATTCCACAGGGGAGGCAGTGTATGATATGCCTTTTCTCCGCAGGCCCAATAATGGTCCATTATTACTGCTGTTCCCGCTCCCCCCTCAGGTAACTCCATCACGCTTGCACAATTGGTGTTATATCCTACGTCCACCTCTCCTTTATGCTGGTAGCATACTTTGGGCGCAGTCAATGGTAGTATAGTTATTGGGTCTTCATCTTCTTCTACCCACGTGAGCATTGGTACATACTTGATCCACGTCGTCCAACATCGATGATTGTGTGTCTCGATAGTTGAGATAGTTTCTTTTGTTACCATGTTGCTGCCAATCACTCCTATCTCCCAGCTGTTGCCCAGATACACCTTTCCCGTTATCGTCAGTAGCGGCCTCTCCCAGCATCCTTGTTTACCCGGAACTTCAGTGGCGTACCAATCACATGGTAGATACTGCAGTGTTACCTTCTTTGTTTCTCCTTTTGCAGGGCCACTTGTTATGTACCTGAATGCTTCAGCATGTAAACTGGTCTTGTGATAACTCAGATAGGTCTTGAGAAAGTTGTTTTCATATGGGTATGAGTCTCGTGTTTTCCATGTCATGTGCACTACTGTTCCTTGAAATCTTCCTTTCGTTTGGAACAGGGCCAAATATATTATGCACTGTGCTGTTTTTTCATCTATTTCTGTGGCAACAAATGTTCGTGAAGCGCTCATGGCGTATGGTATTAATGAGCAAACGTAACAGCTATCCTCGGTTGTCTGCTTACCAATGCGGGTCATGTGCTGGTACCATATGTTGTTTGCGACGTGTGCTGAATCTTGTACATAATTATCAATACCTTTATTGTCTGAGTATGTGCTGCGTTTAACTCTATTTTGCTTGGGTGCAATGTTACTATTACCACCTAACGTAACACCTGTTGCAGCAGGGACCGGGGGTATATTAGGTTTGGGTGCAGCAATAAAATCGATAGCATAGCTGTACTGCCAGACAGAGGCAGCCAAGAACCCGGTGATCATAAAAATCCCTATTATTTTTATTACATATGCTAATCTCACCGGCATTTTGCTCTTACCTTGCTGCAGTCCTGGCAGCGTATTCTTGCGACGTTAAAGTTGCCCGCCTAAAAATTCTCAAAAGTGCTCGTTATTAAATGTTAGTTTTGTTTCCTTTAAGCTCTCCCTATCAAGTAGTCATTCAGTGCCCAGGCGAAGAGCTGCTCCCACGCTACTCTAAGTGATCGGTCTCTTAGGACCGGCAAGTATGGGCGGAGGTGGGGCATGTAATATTCTATGGCCAGGAGGAAGGCTGTGTAGTAGACACGTACCCTTCTCCTTTTTAGGTATGTTGGCCTTTTTATTTCGTATACAAATTGGTGTGACAATTCTTCTGGGTAGTTATCGTCTGGGAGTACCATCTACGCCTGTACACTGAACTTGTTAATTAGCTTTTTCTTAACAATACAATATTACGCAGTTCCTGTATGTGCGAGAGAAAAAAGAGAACATTCACGTGTTTACATGTGTATTGGTGCAAACAATGTCCTTCAGTTTTAGTTACAACTGTACTTAGCAGTCAATGGGGGGGGGGGTTTGCGCTCAGATGGCGGAAGTATTTTTACTCTTTGAGCGTGTGACCATGGGGTGGGCAGTATGGGGATCACCCCCTTCTTTGTCAGTTATTGTCTCCGAGGGAACAATTGGGTCGTTGTCTGTGGTGGAACTTTCTTCCGCTGTTGGGGATGTTGTTGCTGTTCTTCCAATGGACCTGTCGTTGGCGCTGGGGCGGGTCTGCAGTTTGTAGATCTTTACGTCATGTAGGTGGTTCCAGGCACGCTTATCCTTTAGTTTTACTGCTCTTGTTGATATGTCCTCTACCAGATGGGGGCCAGTGAACCTCTTCTCGTTCCACTTTCTATTGAAATTGCGAAGTAGCACGTGGTCACCTTTGGCAAGTTTGCACAAGTTCTCCTTTCCCAATTCTGTACTTGCGCCTTTTTCTTGATTGCTGGTAGACCCGCCCCGTGTGCGCTCGAGCTGTTGAGACACAAACACGACACTAGTAATCAAAGAAGACACATATTGATACATTTCATCACCTAACACACTCGCTGAACTTTCGTGGTCGGTGAATGCCCTTGACGTTGGGGTTAGGGGAAGGCGCATTTGACGTCCAGTAACCACTTCGTGAGGGGTGAGGTGGTGGTCGGACCCTGGCCTATTTCTAAGTTCAAATAAAGCTAACGGAAGGCAATACAACCAACTTTTCTTTGTTGTTTGTTGTATTTTTGCAATTGCCTCCTTCAATAAGCCATTCAGGCGTTCACATACGCCATTAGCCTGTGGGTGGTATGCACATGCAAATTTGTGTTTAATATTCAGCAGGGATGTGATATGTTGGAACATTTCGTTTGCGAAATGTGGGCCGTTGTCTGATCTTAACACCTCGCACACTCCCCACCTGGGGAAGACCTCCCTTACTATGAATTTGGCTGCTCTAAACGCATCAGGGTGTGAACAGGGCCCTGCTTCAATCCACCTAGAAAATGGGCATACTACTACAATCATATACCTATTACCTTGACATATGTTGATCATATCAACATAGTCAATGTGAAGGTGCCGAAAAGGTCCTTCTGGCCGGGGTATGGTACCTCTTATCACTTTTAGAGTATGACCGGCCGTAAACTGTTGACATGTGAGGCAATTGCTGATAAAATTTGACACATGAGAGTTTAACTCAGGACAAAACCAATCTTCTCTAATTCGTGCTGCGATTATTTCCTTGCCTGTATGGGCAGGGTGATGTAATTGGCTCAGGGCGGTATTTAACAGTGCCAACGGTATTACAACTTTCCCCGTGCCACCCTGGCGCCATAGTGCGTCGGTTGGGGACATTGTACATCCTCTTTTTACCCATACTTCTTTTTCGGCCATTGGTGCAGCCGCTTGTAGTTCCATAATCTGTGTGGCTGGGAGATGGGTGTACCCTTCTTTTATTAACATCTCCCTAGCTATTCCCCTCCCTCTCCCTCTCTGTGAGTCTGTGGGGTTCCATATCTCACCAAAGTATGCAGCATATTTCGCATGTGCGTCTGCTGCTGCATACCCTTTTGATACGTAGTCTTCTCCATTGGTGTGTGCGGTGCACTTTACTAGGGCTAGTTCTTGGGGGTCGTTTATTACTTCAATTAGTTCAGCCAACAATAGGGCATGTTGTACTGGAGTGCCATCAGCTCTCCTAAACCCTCTTCTTCTCCATTTTGATAACCCTGAGTGGACAGTGGATGTAACATATGCACTGTCGGAATATATGGTTACTCTTTTATTAAAACTTTCCTTTAATGCCAATATTAGTGCAACCAGTTCCGCGGCTTGAGCAGAGTAGTGCTGTGGTAATTGTACACACTTCATAGCCACACACACCGGCGCCTCCATCATTTTTACTACTGCTGCCCCAGTTCTCCGTATCCCATCTCCTTGATCAATAGTTGATGACCCATCAATAAACAAAAGCTCACCTCCCTCTAGTGCGTTTTCTTCAACTTTTCTAGTACATGAGTACATTTTAGTTATTTGGGTGCAGTCGTGGGCGTAATCTCCCTCTTCAATTACTTCTGCTAGGAACCTTGCAGGGTTAACCGTGCTACATCTAACAATTGCTAGTTCAGCCTTAGACAAAATAATCTCATAACCTGATGCCCTCTGTGTCGTTAGTGTGGACTTAGGTTTGTTCAATATCGCAAATAGTGCATGTTCCACAAACAGTGTAGTTGGACACCCCATAGTTATTGCTGATGCTTTTTCTACTGCAAAGGCAGCTGCAGCGAGACCTTGTTCACAAGGAAAGTGGCCTAACATCACAGGGTCTAAGTGTCCGCTGTAAAATGCTACTGGTTTATATCCCATGCTCGTTTTTTGTGCCAATACTGCCTTCATCACTGCTGAGTCGCAATGTGAAAATATAAAAAAGCGTCGCTCATAGTCTGGGGATGCCAGTACTGGAGCAGTTGATATCGCGTCTTTCAATTCGTCAAATGCCTCCCTCATTTCCATAGTCCATCCCAACTTTTTCTCCCCTTTATTTGCTTCCTTCAAACCCTCAAGCAGGGGTCCTATGTACGAGCTGTAATCAAATACCCATGCTCTACAGTAGTTGCACAGCCCCAGAAATTGCTGCAGTTCTCTCACAGTCTGTGGCACGGGAGTGCTTGAGATGGCCTGTGCTCTTTGTGGTGCAATCCTTCTTCCATGTTGGGATATCAGTTGGCCAATGTAAAGTACCTGTTCCTGACAGTATTGTATCTTTTCCATGTCTACCTTGTACCCCTTCTCAGCCAATACTGTCAACATCTTTAAGGAGTCCTCTCTACATTTACTTTCGTTTGTACTGCAAATTATTATGTCATCCACATACTGTAACACTGTGCTTTCCACCTCAACGTTACCCAAATCCATCTGTATTACTCTATTGAAAATTGAGGGTGATTCACAATACCCCTGTGGTAATCTGGTATGTTTCCACTTTGTATTTCGGTAAGTGAAGCTTGTCAAATCTTGTGAGTCTGGGTGTAATGGTATTGAGAAAAAAGCATTTTTAAGGTCAATCACTGTAAATCGTGATGCTTCCGCTGGAATGCCACACAATATTGTGGCCGGGTTTGCTGTTACTGGATACTCTGCTTCTACTATGTTGTTCAAGGGTCTGAGGTCCTGTATGAAGCGCCAAGACCCCCCTTTAGCCTTGCGCACCGGGTACACAGCTGTGTTACATGGTGATTCTGAGGGGACCAATATGCCATTGTTTATAAGGGCCGTTATGGTTTCATATATGCCTTCATCTGCCTCTTTTGACAATGGGTACTGTTTTACTCTTGGTAGTATTGCACCTTTTTTCAATTTTATCCTTACACCCCCTATGCTTTTTATACATCCCACGTCATAAGGGCTAATAGTCCATAATGATTTGGGCACCTTTGACATATCCTCCTTAAAAAATGGGACTGGGGTGCCTGCGGGTGCCTCAAGTGCCATTGCAATTTTCTGTGCTACTTGTTTGTGAGCCACTCTTAGCCATATTTCTACACTCATCATGAACACCATTTCATCTTCTTCCTTTTCTTCTGAGAACAGCTCTTCATCTGACACCTGGGTCAGCCTACATCCTTCTGCTAGTGCTATCACCGCCCTCCATGCTCTCCCTTCTTTATCTTGGGCGTGCACAGCAACATAATCAGCTGTTGCAATAATGCTCTCAATGTCCATTACAAACACCTTCCCTTCCAGTTCATTAACTGGTGTTTCTGGTCGGAACAGATAGGCTGCTGGCCTCCTCGATATTTTCCCTTCTATCCCTGGCATCCATGCAAATGCCATGTCTGTGCCATACTGGAATAGCTCGCCATCTACTGGCTCCGCCCTAATCGCTGTCTGTCCACAGTATGCTTGCAAAATCTGTCGTGCTGCGAGCATGTTAATCCCTGGAGTAGAGCAAATTATGCCATCCTCTGTAAAGGAGATCGTCATATTCAACCTGTTCATTATGTCTCTCCCCAGTATATTTACTGGTGAGGCACTATAATACAAAAGTGGAACTGACAGATCATAATCTCCAATAGATAAGGGAACGTTATCAGTAAATGGAACCAACCCTTTAGCCCCAGAAAATCCTTGGGTGTTCATGGCTTCGCCTGACATCTTAAATTTACCTTCCCTTATGCAAGACCGGGTTGCCCCGGTGTCAACAAGAAATGATAATTTTTTGTCACCTATCGTTACCTCTATGCGTGGTTCCTCCGCACTATTAGGTGTTACTGACAGGATGGGACACACCAAGGCCGTCTGTGGGCTGACCTATTGGGGGTACAATGATTGGCCATTCCCTGTGTAAGGGTTGTGTCCCAACACCGTCACCCTACCCAATTGCGTTTGTTGAGTTTGGGGTGGTGGTTGTATTAACGCTACTTGTTGTTGTGGCGGTGGCAGTTGCTGTGTTATTTGTTGTTGTGGCAGTGAATAGGTTTGTGGCTGTTGTGTTGTTTGTTGTTGTGGGTCACTCCCTTTTTGTGACTTCTGCTGTTGTTGTATGCCCTGCTGTTCTTGTGAGGTCCTAGGTTGTGCTTGTTCATTCCATGCTGGTGTTCCTGGCCTGACCCTACATGTACGTGACATGTGTCCTAATAGTCCGCAGCTCCAACACACGGGTGGTTCCCTGTTTTGCCATGGGAAGCTCCCTGTGTTGTCCTGGTATACGGGTTGCCCTGTGGGGTAGTAATTTCTAAGTCCCCCAGCCTGTTGTTGGGTATTATATCCGTATCCTCTCCCCCTCATAAACCCTCCTCTCCCTCTGTTATAACTATAATACCCAGTTCCTTGCATTGGGTACCCTCCTCCCATGTTTGGTGCGTGTAATTGCAGAGGCGGCACTTGCTGTATTACACCTTGTGGAGGCGCTATTTGGGCGGGATCTTGTGCAGCCACTACTTGCGTTGGGCTTTGGGCCATTGGTGTGGGCGTAGTTATTAGTGCCCCTTCCATTGTGTATTTAGTAAGTTTTTTCTGTACTAGTTTGGCCTCTTCTGTTTTCCTATCCTCTTCCTTTTGTTTCATTTTTCCTTGCCATGTCCTGCAGTGATGTACTATAGTCAGTTGTATTTCTGGCCATGGTTTTGCTTCCATCCCCACTACTTTCTTTAGTTGTTTCTGAACCCCTTCTGGGAGCCCTTGTACTAGTATATGATAAAATATGGCTGGTGTTTTGTCCCATTGTTCTCTAGTTTCCATGCGCCACTTCTCTTGAATATCCTGGATATAATCAACAGGGTCCTCATTTTCACCCATCTTACGGGAAGTAATGGCTCCTATGTCTGATGTGTCTGGGTACTGCACTCTCAGTGCCTGCCATAGCGCATGTCTACAGTTTGCAAATGGTGCCCCATCATGCGATGTGTTCGTTATTGTTACCCCATGGAATCCCGCTCTTTTCCAAATGTCATCCGCTCTATCCCCTAATATTGATATTAACAGGCCCTTCACATCTCCTACTGCTAGTTTCTGTCCTGCGGTGTGTTTTTCCATTTCATATATCCACTTACCCGCACCTCCACTTAGTGATGGGAGCCTACATTTTATATTTTCTTTATCCGTATGTTTCCCAGGTACATACTGTGGTCTAACCCCTCCTCTCTCCAACAGTGGCATTAAATTCTGTCTTGTGTCACCCTTTACGCTCCATAATATTGAGTCTTCACACCCCTCCTCTTCCCCCGTTTCCTTTACTACTTCAAATTCATCCTTACTACCTCTGCTCCTACCTCCCTCTTCTGCCTTTCCCTTTTTTTCGTCATTTCCTGTGTTCAATATGGGTATGTCTATTTGTCTGTCTTGCCTGCGACTAGGGAGGTCCCTAAGCCGACATGCATAAGGTGTAATTTCGTTCATGAAGGGCGCGAGCTTTATTCTGTGCAGTGAGCGTGCGGTGGTTGAACATGTATGGTGTGCCGTGGGAGGGCGTGATGGAGATGTGGGTGGCGTGGTTTCATGGGTTTGTGTTTCCCCTATTCTTTTCACTCCCTCCTTACTTCTCTCCAGCTCCTCCCATCTTCTACTCATCCAGGGCGAATCTATGTTTGTTCTAGTGAGGTATAGCTTATCTAAGCTTTCCCTTTCACTCTTTCTTCCATCCACTCCTTCTTCCTCCTCACTGCAAAAGTCATTCATAAATGGCACCCCCCACTCTGCCTTTTTTCCTTTTATTGTTACTGTTTTTAAGTCTATTAAGTCTCTTTCTCCCCTTTCGTTGTTACCAACTGTTCCCCCTAGTGCTGATGTTGTTGCTACCTCTCTACTTTTATATACATCTCCCCATCTTTCACTCTCCCTACTCCTCCCTTCTCTTCCCCCTTCACTTCTCTCCTCCATTTCCCTACTATTTTCCTCCCTTTTTCTTTTCAATTCCTCCATTACTTCGTTGCTCATCTGTTCCAATATTCTTTCATCCTCTTTCTTCCTTTCCCATTTCACCCTTTCTCTTTCTACTATACTCTCTATTACCTTCCCCTCTCCATATTTCTTAGCTGTCTCTGATAGTACCCTCCTCCTCCATATTTCCATTTCCTTTTCCTTTTCTTCTTCTTCCTTCTTCTTCTCCCTCAGCACTACTCTTGATACCCTATCTGCTGCTGCTTTCACCCTTTCAGCTTCTCTCTTTTGCTCCTCATTTCGTTCCCTTAATTTTTCCAATTCGTTCTTACCTTCTTTCCTTTTCCTCACTCTCTCTCTTTCCTCCCTCTCGAGTTGTTTGATCAATTCATTCTGCTCATCCCTTAGTTTTGCTAATTTTTCCTCCAAAATCTCTTCCTTCTGCCATAGTAGCTCCTCTCCCCTCATTTCACTCTCTCTGGCACTATCCTCGTCTGTTCTCCTTACCGCCTCCCTTTCTTCTCCAGTTAGTGAGCCTCGTAATTTCAATAATATCTGTGCAGCTACCCACTCATCGTTTCCTATCTCTACAGTCTGCTCTTCTCCAATCCTTTCTTCCCCCATTGGTATCTTCCTATGAGCCACATATGGTGGAGGGCTGTATGCCGGGTTCGAGTATCCTTCAGCCGCCCTGAACTGTCCTTCTATTTCTCCTAATTCTCTTAAAGGGTACAACCCTCCTCCCTCTGTTTTCACTCCCGGTGTTATGGGTGTCTCATTGTTCCGTTCCTTTTTTATGTCGTTTAATTTATCAATCTTTTCTCCTCCCTGTCCTCCGTTCCCCGTATTCTTTGTGCTTTCGCACCCCTTTTCCCCATCCGTTCCTTCTTTCTTAATCTCCTTTTCTTCCGGTGTTTCCCCCATAGTAAACATTCCATTTGGTCCTGGTCGGGACCCCTGGAACATCCTCCATAAGTTAAACACCTCCACATGGTTTGCCAACTTCTTCCCCTTGTATGTATTGTGCAGGTGGTTTAGTAGTGAATGTTGGGCATATGGATCGAAACTACCATTAGGCGGCCATGGTGTTAACATTTTGTTGTCCGTCCCCTGGGTCCACTCTATGCTGTACTTAATTAATTTCTCCCTATGTGGTGGCAGTGTGGTGCATATGTGTTGTAATGGGGTAGTGAGGGTGTTCCCCCACCCTCCCGACCCTCTCCCGTATGACATAGTTGCCCTCCCCTTGTTACCCTTCTCTTTACCAGCAGTTTACAATATACAACCTCGTATTGCTTACCTTGCCCCGCAAGTGTGGGGACTTACGACAATCCCTTGACAGATTATGCAATAATAATAAATATGATGTTATATTATATTCCTTCCCCTACGGCCCCCTGCGGCCGAAGCGCACGCAGCCCCCTGCGGCTGCGTACCCCTTACGACGATCTTATACAGTCGTCCTGTTTCTCCGTTCTCTCCCCCTTTTACATTTGCCGTGGCCGGCGTTCTCCGTGCGCAGCCACGCCCCTTTCCCCTTCTCCTTTTCCGATCCTCTAGTCTATCCGTTATCTCCGTGTCTGCTCCCTTATCATCTTTCTCTTCCTCACCACTCTCAACCCAAAGTTCCTTATGCACGCGATATCCTATTAAAACCCTATTGGTGACGTCACCTATTTCTTCGAGCTACTGGTATATTCTTGTTATGTTCTTTTAGTTCAAAATACACTTGCAATCTACCCCGCTAACCCTACAGCTGTCTTCCTGTCTCTCCTGGAACAAGGTAATCTCATCAATAATATAACCGGACTGCGCACGCTGCGTCGCCTCGCGTGTGATACGCCCCTCAACAGGAGGGCTTAACCAGCCGATTATCTTCCGTTTTGGGCACCTATGTAACTAGCTACCGCCCACAGGGAAACGTCATCTACCTATCGAGTTTCTTGCTCGAACAATAGGAAACCTCATCTACTCATTGATCAATAAAAGTCAAGTCGTAGGAAACCACACACACCCACCCTCACACGTAGTCGCAATTTAGGCCATCAGTGTCTTACGAGCGGCTGCACGTGATGTTTTCGTGCCCCGCCCCCCTCTTTCGCGTAACGTTAGCCGACTGTTCTCGCACTCGTTTCGCTACCATTCATTCCATTGGCAACACTCAGTTAAACCTTCGCCGCACATTTGTACAATACCTCCCTCCTCCCTTATTTACTTCCTCCCCCTCCCTCACAATTTCGCATTGCTTGTTGTGCGTGTCATGCTCACCAAGTTCTCTCGATGCAGGGCCGCTCGACTGCGTGCACCCCTCCAAGCGGCTCGCCACCTCCCCTCGTCTGGACCACGTCTGGACACTCGCCGACCGCGGGCGGGATACTTCTCAACCGGCTCCCGAGGGCCAATATCCGGATTGCGCTGTCCGGTCTTCTCGCAGCTCCGCGATGGTCCTGTAGTCCTCAGAAGGGGGCAACGGCAGAGGGGGCCGCGCCGCCGGGCCTCCTCGCAACGGGAGTGCCTGGAAAAACTAAAAATAAAAGTTGATCTTAAACAGATCTCAGCAGTGCCTCCAACTTGTCGGGGGGAAATTCTGCCGGGGTCGGCCGGGCCGTCCGCAGACCTCCGGGCAGGGAGGCCCCAACTCCTCCCGTATATCCCAGACGAGATAGAGTATGAGACACACACAAGGAGCAAGGTGACTCTGCTGTTTATTTAGACAAAACGGCAGGGATGGGTCAAGGAGCGTACGCGTTCGTCCTGACACACACACAATCGTGGGGCTCGCAGGCCCTTTTTACTGCATTATGACGCGCTACTTGCGTCACTTCAGAAAGTTAACAAAAAACCTATCGCCACTCTTAATTGGTTGCTCGAGTGGTAGGGTTAGTATAGTACACATATAGAGAATGATATTAGTGGACAAGGTGTAGTCAGGTGGTATATCTGGGTTGTCCCTACAATTAGATACATAAGAATTGTTACATGAAGACTCCTGAGGATTGGCTAGTATTACTGACGTCTGAGATAAGAGCCCCATGTTCTGATTGGTGCATCCGTGAGCTTCCCAGCCTGGGACCACCGTTGTTCCCAGCTCTCGGTGTACCTGTGTTTGCAACAATGTTTCAATATGGGTACGTGCAGACAATGTGAGGATTTATTCATAGGTGGAAAGGTGACCGCTCCCACTGTAGCAGATGTCCATTGAGCCTTTCAAGTGTATCGGCCTGTGTCTCGTAGTGAGGGACCCAGACGCCTTTTCTCTCCTGGGTTTTGGCATCTCGTCAGGTTCGGCTTGGTCACGTGGGGAGGGACCGTGAAAGAGGCAGAATTCTGCACAATTAATATTGTTTTTTCTACTGCGCGTCTGGTTTAATTTGTCGGCGTGCCTTTATCGTTGAGGCGCGGAGTGCGAGGTTGCAACATCGTGCCTTTGATGATTTGTTCTTGGATGTGGGTTTGCAACATTGCGACCTTGGCTGGTTGCTCCACCGGGTTCTTTCTGCAGGATCAGCAACCTGACTCTTGCTTTGTTAATGTCCACGGGAGCTCTTGTTTGAGGCCTACTCGGGCCTGGTGCTTAAGTAGTCTGTTTGGTGCATAGGTGCTTTTGGGTTATAATGGCATATATTTCCATGACCAGTATCGTGTTTCCATTATACCTCTCATGGTGGTAACGGGTTTCAAGAGAAGCGTGAGCAAGCGTTATAGATGAGTTCATGATGCGTCTTGCGTTTCTGCGTTCTGAAAGCCTATGTAAAAATAATAAAGATGCACGTCCGTGAATATGCCTGTCGCCTACGTCAGAGCACTGAGTATGTTCTTCGTGTAGATTGGTGTGGAAATGTTAAGTGTGTATATTTGTACAGATGTGCTTCCCGTTGTCTAGGTCGTCATGGCATCTCTAACGACGTGTGGTTTTTAGTCTAGCTGATCCGAGCCGCAGGTGTCGGCATGGCCAGTGCGGGCTGCTGGGCAGGCAGGTGGACACATCCGTATGTTCTTGTACCAGGGTACCTGGTCGTCTGGTAAATGGACAAACTCTTCTCGCGGCGGGTGTCTGGGCCGTGACCCTCTAGGCCAAGCGCGAGAGGTGAAGGACGGGAGCCTGGTCTTCCATTCTCCCACTTCAACACTTTGAAAACTCTTTTTACGTCAGCCCCAATCTTACGTACACCAGACCAGAGCCTACCCTTTATTGTAGAAACAGACGCCTCTCACTTCGCCTTGGGAGCCGTGTTGAAACAGACTCAGGCACTTGGATTAGAACATCCTGTGGCCTATCTTTCTAAAACCTTCTCTCCCTCGGAAATCAACTACACAGTATTAGAGAAGGAACTATTGGCCATAAAACGAGCATTTCAGGAATGGAGACATCTCCTATTGGGTTCCCAACATCCTATCGAAGTACGCACGGATCATCAAAATCTTAAAAGCCTCCAGTACGCAGAAACACGTAACAGTCGGCAAGCTAGATGGGCACATTTCTTTTCTCCCTACAACATAACATTCACAATCATTCCGGGTAACACCAATCTACAAGCCGATGCATTATCACGCAGAGATCCAACATGCAAACCTGGTTTTCAGACCGAAAAACTGTTTCCTCGGGCTACATTTATTGCTGTAGTCCAAGATTTCCTTCACTCAATTGCATCCCAAACCTGTCTCATCAAGGATTCTATCAGTCTTCAAATGGGAAAGTGGGGTCTCTCCTTTGAAGACGGATGCTATTATCAGAACCATCGAGTCTATGTCCCTACTCTCCAACTCTGTACTGAAGTGATGCATATGTGTCATGATTCTGTCATGGCCGGACATCGCGGTATAGCCAGTACTCGGGAGCTTGTTTTAAGGCATTTTTGGTGGGAAACCCTGGGTAAGGACGTGAAAGACTATGTTTCATCGTGCATGGTTTGCCTCCAAGCCAAAACCCCTCGCAGCAAACCTTTTGGGAAATTGGCAATGGTACAAATACCTACCCGTCCCTGGCAACTGATTTCTACGGACTTCATTGTCGACTTGCCTACGTCTAAAGGTTGTACCACCATTATGGTAACGGTCGATTATTTTACCAAATTGGCCCATTTTCTGGCTTTGCCATCCATACCAACTGCCTCACAAATGGCCAGACGCTTCATCAATACCATATTTTCTCAGCATGGTCTTCCAGACAGTATAGTGTCCGATCGAGGTTCGCAGTATATCTCCCGATACTGGAAGCAGGTCTGTTCCGCTTTGGGGATTAAAAGAGCTTTAAGTTCAGGCTACCATCCTCAAACTAACGGACAGACCGAACGAACGTTTGAATCAAACCCTGGAAACTTATCTGCGTTGCTTTGTGTCTGCGGCTCAAGATAACTGGATGGAACTGTTACCCTTGGCAGAGTTTGCCTATAACAATGCTCCTCATGCATCCATTAAGACAAGTCCATTCCATTGTACCTATGGATACCATCCCTCCTGTTCTCCTTCCTCCCTTCTCAAAACTTCGGCATTTCCAGATGCCGACGCCCTTATGGGGGACATCCAACAGGGACATCTTTTGGCCAGGACTGCTTTGCTAGAAGCTCAGGAAAGCTCCAAACGCTTTGCGGATTTGCATCGTTCACCATCACCCAAGATTACTCCGGGGGATTTGGTTTGGCTCTCGGCAAGATTCCTTCCTAGACACTTGATTCCGTCTAAATTGTCTCCTAAATTCTTTGGACCTTTCACTGTTTTAAGGTCGAAGGGCTCTCTAGCCTTTGAATTGCAACTTCCTCCATCTTGGTCCCGAATTCACCCAGTATTTCATGTGTCCCAACTCAAGCTCCATGTTCCAGATCGATTCGGTCGTTCTAAGGACTGTCCTCCACCTGTGTCAACTGAAGATGGTCCCGAATTCGAAGTCTCCGGTGTTTGTGATTCTCGTTATCATCATGGTCGACTTCAATATCTGATCCACTGGAAGGGGTATACTATAGCGGACCGTTCGTGGGAACCAGCCTCTGCTGTCCACGCACCTTTGCTTGTTCGCCGCTTTCATAGGTTGCACCCCGACAAACCCGGTGGGGGGACCCTTGGAGGGGGGCATACTGTCATGTCTCGCTGGCGCCGCGGCTCCCTTTGGCGGCGCTGGAGAATGCGGACTTTGTCCTTGTTTCCTTCTCCAAGCATGGCTCCTGTTACTACGGGTAGCGTTGCAGTGTTCCCGTCTTCAGTCAGACGTCCTCTGACGTCACCGCGCTGTTCCAAGGATCCCGGATATGGTGCAGCAGAACCACAGCTCAGCGCGTCGCTTCTCTCCTCAGACGCTCCGTAAGTTCGCAGCTAGGGTGCATGTTACCTACATCCTTGTCCTTAAACTTACCTTTTTTCTTTACCTACCTATCTACATATCTACAGACTTGTGTCCGTATCCAGCCTCCTTCTCCCGACCTCCGAGACTCCTCAAGACTCCTCCTCCATCCAACTCGCTCGGTACTGCTCTTTTCTCACTTCTGTCTGTTTTTTCCATGATTATATTTCAGCTCATACCCTGTTTGTTTAAATTAGAATACAGAAGCAGACAGAGTCCTGCAAATAGAATCCTTCCCACGTTGAAGATCGACGTACCGAGGACGATTGGATCCATCTCCGTTCCGGCAGGGTTTTCTCCCCCAGGAGGGTTTCCCTGGGATCCCTTACACCACCACTTGTTTCCTAATCAGGAGAGGGGAGGTGTCAGGGTCCCTAGGGGGCTCCCCAACTGCCTCGTTGATTGCTGCACCATCAGGTTAGTGTTTGAAAACCTTACACCTTAGGGTTAGCGGGGTACGTGTATTTGGGGGCTACACGGGAAGTTTCACACGCGATAGTCCTAGTGAGAGTGGGGTACATGTATTTCGGGGGTGCATGTGAAGTTTCACACGCAATAGGACTTGGGTGAGCGGGGTACATGTATTTTGGGGGTGCACGTGAAATTGCACAAGCGATAGGCCTTGGGCGTGCGGGGAACGTGTATTACGGGGGTACGCGTGGAGTTTCACACGTGATAGGCCTTGGGTGAGTGGGGTACGTGTATTTGGGGGGTACACGTGGAGTTTCACACGCGATAGGCCTTGGGCGAGCGGGGTACGTGTATTTGGGGGGTACGCGGGAAGTTTCACACGTGATTGTCCTGGTGAGAGCATGGTTCGTGTATTTCAGGGGTGCGCGTGAAGTTTCACATGCGATAGGCCTTGGGCGAGCGGGGGAACGTGTATTACGGGGGTACGCGGGGAGTTTCACACGCGATAGGCCTTGGGTGAGCGGGGTAGGTGTATTTGGGTGGTATGCGTGGAGTTTCACACACGATAGGCCATGGGCAAGCGGGGTACGTGTATTTCGGGGGTGCGCGTGAAGTTTCACACGCGATAGGACTTGGGTGAGCCGGGTACGTGTATTTGGGGGGTACGCAGGAAGTTTCACATACGATAGTCCTGGCGAGAGCAGGGTATGTGTATTTCGGCGGTGCGCGTGAAGTTTCACACGCAATAGGTCTTGGGCGAGTGGAGAACATGTATTAAGGGGTACGCGGGGAGTTTCACCTGCGATAGGCCTTGGGTGAGCGGGGTACGTGTATTTGGGGGGTATGCGTGGAGTTTCACACGCGATAATCCTTGGGCGAGCGGGGTATGTGTGTTTGGGGGTATGCAGGAAGTTTCACACGCGATAGTCCTGGCGAGAGCGGGGTATTTTATTTCAGGGGTGCGCGTGAAGTTTCACACACGATAGGCCTTGGGCGAGCGGTGTACGTGTATTTCGGGGGTGCACGTGGAGTTACACACGCGGTAGGGCTTGGGTGAGCGGGGAACGTGTATTACGGGGGTACGCATGAAGTTTCACACACGATAGGCTTTGGGCGAGTGGGGTACATGTATTTCGGGGGTGCGCATGAAGTTTCACAAGCGATAGGCCTTGGGCGAGCGGGGTATGTGTATTTGGGGGATAGGCAGGAAGTTTCACATGCGATAGTCCTGGCAAGAGTGGGGTACATGTATTTCGGGGGTGCGCGTGAAGCTTCACATGCAATAGGCCTTGGGCAATCGGGGTACGTGTATTTTGGGGGTGCGTGTGAAGTTTCACACGCGATAGGCCTTGGGTGAGCGGGGAACGTGTATTACGGGTGTACGCGGGGAGTTTCACATGCGATAGGCCTTGGGTGAGCAGGTACGTCTATTTCGGGGGGTACGCGTGGAGTTTCACACACGATAGGCCTTAGGGTTAGCGGGGTATGTGTATTTGGGGGCTACGCGGGAAGTTTCACACGCGATAGTCCTATTGAGAGTGGGGTACATGTATTTCGGGGGTGCATGTGAAGTTTCACACGCAATAGGACTTGGGTGAGCCGGGTACATGTATTTTGGGGGTGCACGTGAAATTTCACAAGCGATAGGCCTTGGGCGTGCGGGGAACGTGTATTATGGGGGTACGCGTGGAGTTTCACACGTGATAGGCCTTGGGTGAATGGGGTACGTGTATTTGGGGGGTACACGTTGAGTTTCACACGCGATAGACCTTGGGCGAGCGGGGTACGTGTATTTGGGGGGTACGCGGGAAGTTTCACACGTGATCGTCCTGGTGAGAGCATGGGTCGTGTATTTCAGGAGTGCGCGTGAAGTTTCACATGCGATAAGCCTTGGGCGAGCGGGGAACGTGTATTACGGGGGTACGCGGGGAGTTTCACACGCGATAGGCCATGGGTGAGCGGGGTATGTGTATTTCGGGGGTGCGCGTGAAGTTTCACACACGATAGGACTTGGGTGAGCCGGGTATGTGTATTTCGGGGGTGCGCGTGAAGTTACACACACGATTGGCCTTGGGCGAGAGGGGAACGTGTATTACGGGGGTACTCGGGGAGTTTCACATACGATAGGCCTTAGGGTTTGCGGGGTATGTGTATTTGGGGGCTACGCGGGAAGTTTCACACGCGATAGTCCTATTGAGAGTGGGGTACATGTATTTCGGGGGTGCATGTGAAGTTTCACACGCAATAGGACTTGGGTGAGCCGGGTACATGTATTTTGGGGGTGCACGTGAAATTTCACAAGCGATAGGCCTTGGGCGTGCGGGGAACGTGTATTATGGGGGTACGCGTGGAGTTTCACATGTGATAGGCCTTGGGTGAATGGGGTACGTGTATTTGGGGGGTACACGTGGAGTTTCACACGCGATAGACCTTGGGCGAGCGGGGTACGTGTATTTGGGGGGTACGCGGGAAGTTTCACACGTGATCGTCCTGGTGAGAGCATGGTTCGTGTATTTCAGGAGTGCGCGTGAAGTTTCACATGCGATAAGCCTTGGGCGAGCGGGGAACGTGTATTACGGGGGTACGCGGGGAGTTTCACACGCGATAGGCCTTGGGTGAGCAGGGTAGGTGTATTTGGGTAGTACGCGTGGAGTTTCACACACGATAGGCCATGGGTGAGCGGGGTATGTGTATTTCGGGGGTGCGCGTGAAGTTTCACACACGATAGGACTTGGGTGAGCGGGGTATGTGTATTTCGGGGGTGCGCGTGAAGTTACACACACGATTGGCCTTGGGCGAGAGGGGAACGTGTATTACGGGGGTACTCGGGGAGTTTCACACACAATATGCCTTGGGCGAGTGGGATAGGTCTATTTCGGGGGGTGCGCGTGAAGTTTAACACACGATAGGCCTTGGGCGAGTGGGGAACTTATATTACGGGGCTATGCGTGGAGTTTCACATGCGATAGGCCTTGGGTGAGCGAGGTACGTGTATTTGGGGGGTACGCATGGAGTTTCACACGTGATAGGCCTTGGGGAGCAGGGTACGTGTATTTGGGGGTATGCGTGAAGTTTCATATGCGATAGTCCTGGCGAGAGTGGGGTACGTGTATTGCGGGGGTGCGCGTGAAGTTACAGAGGCGATTGGCCTTAGGCGAGTGTGGATCGTGTATTACGGGGGTACGCGGGGAGTTTCACAAGCGATAGGCCTTGGGTGAGAGGGGTACGTGTATTTCGGGGGTGCGTGGGAGGTTTTACACGCAATTTGGCATTGTGGCCCCACCCAGGTGTGCCCTTTCCCCCTTCCCATGCCCTGCAGGCAGCCCACACAACAGGGGACTACCCTACACCCCTGACCATGCCCTGTAGGCAGCCCACACAACAAGGGGCTACCCAATACCCCTGACCATGCCCTGTAGGCAGCCCACACCACAGGGGACTACACAACACCCCTGACCATGCCCTGTTAGCAGCCCACATGGCACCATGCACTTGTGAGCCCCGACTCAGGTCCCACACCCATCCACCCACCCACCATTGACGGGCACCTGCCACAGGCCCCGACTTATTTCCCCCACCCACCCACCATTTACAGGCACCTGCCAGCAGGCCCCGACTCATGTCCCCCCACTCACCCACCATTGACGGGCACCTGCCAGCAGGCCCCCGACTCATGGCCACCCACCCGAAATTGACGGCACTTGCCAGCAGGCCCTGACTTATGTCCGACACACCATTGACGGGCACCTGCCAGCAGGCCCCGACTCATGTCCCCCCACCCACCCACCATCGACGGGCACCTGCCAGCAGGCCCCGACTCATGTCCCCCCACCCACCCACCATTGATGGGCACCTGCCACCAGGCCCCGACTCATGTCCCCCCACCCACCCACCATTGATGGGCACCTGCCAGCAGGCTCCGACTCATGTCCCCCACCCACCCACCATTGATGGGCACCTGCCAGCCGGGCCCGACTTATGTCCCCCAAAAACCCACCCACCATTGACGGGCACCTACCAGCAGGCCCTGACTCATGTCCCTCCACCCGACACATCATCACACTCCAGACCCATGGCCCTTATGGCCACCCAAATCCCCCAGTCCAAACACCCCACATTGAATTCCCAATGTCATGATACAAAATAAATAACCAGCATGCCCATGAATACATGTCCCTCAGACCCACACAAGAGCGACACATGACTGTGAAAAACAACATTGTGACATGCACAAAACAAATGAGAGAAGACCACACGAGTAAAGTATAGAAAAAAAGTGTATTGAAGAATTAACGAAATGAATGAAACAAAAGCACCCAATAATGAAAAGAAAGATTCCAAGTCCGGAAGTCCAAAAATGATTAAAAAAAATAAACGCTGCAACCAATAAAATCCAAAGTAAATGGCTCCAATGGGTCCGTCCATAAAAAAAAAAATCCGAGTTTAAAAGAAGCAAAGTATTCCACCATGGGTCCAAGAAAATGAAATCCAGGTTGAAAACTATTTACAAAAGAACATCCAAGGGTCCATGAGCCCAACAATCCAAAGGAAACCTAACCTAAATCCTACCTAAAAAATAACTATTTACAAAAAGGCGGGGCATAGCCCATGCACCCCAAAGGGAAAAAAAATAGAAAGGAAACTTACACCTACAGAACTATTTACAAAGGCGGCGGGCAAGTCCAACGGCTCACTTGTTGATGTTCCGGGCCAGGGCATCATCGAACTCCTCTTCAATGTCCCGGAGGGTGGGCCTCTTTCCTGGCCCCGAGGTCTCACAGGGATGCAGCCATGGCCTCCTCCAACTCCCTGTGTGAGTAGGCCTTGGGTGAGTGGGGTACGTGTATTTGGGGGTATGCATGGAGTTTCACATGCGATAGTCCTTGGGCGAGCGGGGTATATGTATTTGGGGGGTACGTGGGAAGTTTCACACGCGATAGTCCTGGCGAGAGTGGGGTACGTGTATTTCGGGGGTGCGCGTGAAGTTTCACACACAATAGGCCTTGGGTGAGCGGGGTACGTGTATTTCGGTGGTGCGCATGAAGTTTCACATGCGATAGACCTTGGGCGAGTGGGGTACGTGTATTTCGGGGGTGCGTGTGGAGTTACACACGCGGTAGGGCTTGGGCGAGCGGGGAACGTGTATTACGGGGGTACGCGGGGAGTTTCACACGGTAGGCCTTGGGCGAGTGGGGTACATGTATTTCGGGGGTGCGCGTGAAGTTTCACAAGCGATAGGCCTTGGGCGAGTGGGGAACGTGTATTACGGGGGTACGCTGGGAGTTTCACACGCGATAGGCCTTGGGTGATCAGGGTATGTGTATTTGGAGGGTACGCGTGGAGTTTCACAGGCGATAGGCCTTGAACGAGCGGGGGAAGGTGTATTTGGGGGGGAAGGCAGGAAGTTTCACATGCGATAGTCCTGGCGAGAGTGGGGTACATGTATTTCGGGGGTGCGCATGAAGCTTCACACGCAATAGGCCTTGGGTGATTGGGGTACGTGTATTTTGGGGGTGCGTGTGAAGTTTCACACGCGATATGCCTTGGGTGAGCGGGGAACGTGTATTACAGGTCTACGCGGGGAGTTTCACATGCAATAGGCCTTGGGTGAGCGGGTACGTGTATTTCGGGGGGTACGCATGGAGTTTCACACGCGATAGGCCTTAGGGTTAGCGGGGTATGTGTATTTGGGGGGTACGCGGGAAGTTTCACATGCGATAGTCCTGGCGAGAGTGGGGTACATGTATTTGGGGTTTGCACGTGAAGTTTCACACGCAATAGGCCTTGGGTGAGCGGGGTATGTGTATTTTGGGGGTGCACGTGAAGTTTCACAAGTGATAGGCCTTGGGCGTGCGGGGAACGTGTATTACGGGGGTACGCGTGGAGTTTCACACGTGATAGGCCATGGGTGAGCGGGGTATGTGTATTTGGGTGGTACGCGTGGAGTTTCACACGCTTTAGGCCTTGGGCGAGCGGGGTACGTGTATTTGGGGGGTACGCGGGAAGTTTCACACGGGATCGTCCTGGTGAGAGCACGGTACATGTATTTCAGGGGTGCGTGTGAAGTTTCACATGCGATAGGCCTTGGGCGATCGGGGAACGTGTATTACGGGGGTATGCGGGGAGTTTCATTTGCGATAGGCCTTGGGTGAGCGGGGTACATGTATTTGGGTGGTACGCGTGGAGTTTCACACACGATAGTCCATGGGCGAGCGGGGTACGTGTATTTCGGGGGTGCGCGTGAAGTTTCACATGCGATAGGACTTGGGTGAGCGGGGTACGTGTATTTCGGGGGTGCGCGTGAAGTTGCACACACGATAGGCCTTGGTCGAGAGGGGAACGTGTATTACGGAGGTACTCGGTGAGTTTCACTCACAATATGCCTTGGGCGAGTGGGATACGTCTATTTCGAGGGTGCGCGTGAAGTTTCACACACGATAGGCTTTTAGCGAGCGGGGAACGTATATTACGGGACTATGCGTGGAATTTCACATGCGATAGGCCTTGGGTGAGAGGGGTACGTCTATTTGGGGGGTAGGCGTGGAGTTTCACATGTGATAGGCCTTGGGCGAGCAGGGTACGTGTATTTGGGGTGTGAAGTTTCACATGCGATAGTCCTGGCGAGAGTGGGGTACGTGTATTGCGGGGGTGCATGTGAATTTTCAGACGCGATAGGCCTTGGGCAAGCAGGGTACATGTATCTCGGGGGTGCGCGTGAAGTTACAGAGGCGATAGGCCTTGGGCGAGTGGGGATCGTGTATTACGGTGGTACGCGGGGAGTTTCACACTCTATAGGCCTTGGGTGAGCGGGGTATGTGTATTTGGGGGGTACGCATGGAGTTTCACACGCGATAGGCCTTGGGCGAGCCGGGTACGTGTATTTGGGGGGTACGCAGGAAGTTTCACACGCGATAGTCCTGGCGAGAGCAGGGTATGTGTATTTCGGCGGTGCGCGTGAAGTTTCACACGCAATAGGTCTTGGGCGAGTGGGGAACATGTATTACGGTGGTACGCGGGGAGTTTCACCTGCGATAGGCCTTGGGTGAGCGGGGTACGTGTATTTGGGGGGTATGCGTGGAGTTTCACACGCGATAATCCTTGGGCGAGCGGGGTATGTGTGTTTGGGGGTACGCAGGAAGTTTCACACGCGATAGTCCTGGGAGAGCGGGGTATTTTATTTCAGGGGTGCGCGTGAAGTTTCACACACGATAGGCCTTGGGCGAGCGGGGTACGTGTATTTCGGGGGTGCACGTGGAGTTACACACGCGGTAGGACTTGGGTGAGCGGGGAACATGTATTACGGGGGTACGCATGAAGTTTCACACACGATAGGCTTTGGGCGAGTGGGGTACATGTATTTCGGGGGTGCGCATGAAGTTTCACAAGCGATAGGCCTTGGGCGAGCGAGGTATGTGTATTTGGGGGATAGGCAGGAAGTTTCACATGCGATAGTCCTGGCGAGAGTGGGGTACATGTATTTCGGGGGTGCGCATGAAGCTTCACATGCAATAGGCCTTGGGCGAGCGGGGAACGTGTATTACGGGGGTACGCGGGGAGTTTCACACGCGATAGGCCTTGGGTGAGCGGGGTAGGTGTATTTGGGTAGTACGCGTGGAGTTTCACACACGATAGGCCATGGGCGAGCGGGGTACGTGTATTTCGGGGGTGCGCATGAAGTTTCACACGCGATAGGACTTGGGTGAGCGGGGTATGTGTATTTCGGGGGTGCGTGTGAAGTTACACACACGATTGGCCTTGGGCGAGAGGGGAACGTATATTACGGGGGTACTCGGGGAGTTTCACACACAATATGCCTTGGGCGAGTGGGATAGGTCTATTTCGGGGGGTGCGCGTGAAGTTTAACACACGATCGGCCTTGGGCGAGTGGGGAACTTATATTACGGGGCTATGCGTGGAGTTTCACATGCGATAGGCCTTGGGTGAGCGAGGTACGTGTATTTGGGGGGTACGCATGGAGTTTCACACGTGATAGGCCTTGGGCGAGCAGGGTACGTGTATTTGGGGGTATGCGTGAAGTTTCACATGCGATAGTCCTGGCGAGAGTGGGGTACGTGTATTGCGGGGGTGCGCGTGAAGTTTCAGATGCGATAGGCCTTGGGCAAGCAGGGTACATGTATTTCGGGGATGCGTTTGAAGTTACAGAGGCGATTGGCCTTAGGCGAGTGTGGATCGTGTATTACGGGGGTACGCGGGGAGTTTCACAAGCGATAGGCCTTGGGTGAGCGGGGTACGTGTATTTCGGGGGTGCGCGGGAGGTTTTACACGCAATTTGGCATTGTGGCCCCACCCAGGTGTGCCCTTTCCCCCTTCCCATGCCCTGCAGGCAGCCCACACAACAGGGAACTACCCTACACCCCTGACCATGCCCTGTAGGCAGCCCACACCACAAGGGACTGCCCAATACCCCTGACCATGCCCTGTAGGCAGCCCACACCACGGGGGACTACACAACACCCCTGACCATGCCCTGTAGGCAGCCCACATGGCACCATGCACTTGTGAGCCCCGACTCATGTCCCACACCCATCCACCCACCCACCATTGACGGGCACCTGCCACAGGCCCCGACTTATTTCCCCCACCCACCCACCATTTACAGGCACCTGCCAGCAGGCCCCGACTCATGTCCCCCCACTCACCCACCATTGACGGGCACCTGCCAGCAGGCCCCCGACTCATGGCCCCCCACCCGAAATTGACGGCACTTGCCAGCAGGCCCTGATTTATGTCCGACACACCATTGACGGGCACCTGCCAGCAGGCCCCGACTCATGTCCCCCCACCCACCCACCATCGACGGGCACCTGCCAGCAGGCCCCGACTCATGTCCCCCCACCCACCCACCATCGATGGGCACCTGCCAGCAGGCCCCGACTCATGTCCCCCCACCCACCCACCATTGATGGGCACCTGCCAGCAGGCCCCGACTCATGTCCCCCAAAAACCCACCCACCATTGACGGGCACCTACCAGCAGGCCCTGACTCATGTCCCTCCACCCGACACGTCATCACACTCCAGATCCATGGCCCTTATGGCCACCCAAATCCCCCAGTCCAAACACCCCACATTGAATTCCCAATGTCATGATACAAAATAAATAACCAGCATGCCCATGAATACATGTCCCTCAGACCCACACAAGAGCGACACATGACTGTGAAAAACCACATTGTGACATGCACAAAACAAATGAGAGAAGACCACACGAGTAAAGTATAGAAAAAAAGTGTATTGAAGAATTAACAAATGAATGAAACAAAAGCACCCAATAATGAAAAGAAAGATTCCAAGTCCGGAAGTCCAAAAATTATTAAAAAAAATAAATGCTGCAACCAATAAAATCCAAAGTAAATGGCTCCAATGGGTCCGTCTATAAAAAAAAAATCAGAGTTTAAAAGAAGCAAAGTATTCCACCATGGGTCCAAGAAAATGAAATCCAGGTTGAAAACTATTTACAAAAGAACATCCAAGGGTCCATGAGCCCAACAATCCAAAGGAAACCTAACCTAAATCCTACCTAAAAATAACTATATACAAAAAGGCGGGGCATAGCCCATGCGCCCCAAAGGGAAAAAAAATAGAAAGGAAACTTACACCTACAGAACTATTTACAAAGGCGGCGGGCAAGTCCAACGGCTCACTTGTTGATGTTCCGGGCCAGGGCATCATCGAACTCCTCTTCAATGTCCCGGAGGTGGGCCTCTTTCCTGGCCCCGAGGTCTCACAGGGATGCAGCCATGGCCTCCTCCAACTCCCTGCGAGTTGCCTCGAGGCACTCAGCCCGCCTCAATGCCCTGCACATGGAGTCTCCACCCTGACCATAGTGAGCCGTGCCTCTTCTGCCCGCTGCCACTCCGCATCTATTTGCCGACCCAACTGCTGCCACACGGAAGACACTCCCAATCCAGGGTCCTCCTGCCCTCCGGCCGATGCCTGCCCCTCTGATGTTGATGGCCCTGAGCCATCATCGCTCCCACCTTGAGCCTGCTGCTGCCGTGCATGTGCCCTGCCTGTTGATGCCTGCACGTCCTCCTGCTGCTGGGGTCCAGTTGATGTAGTGGCCACCCCTGCTGGACCTCTGACTCCCGACTATGGCAGGGATGTGTCCTCCACCAGCCTGGCCAATGGGTCAGGGGCAGCTCCACAGGGTGACCAGGTGATACTTGGCCAGGAAGATGGCCCGGAGGTTGACTGGCGCATAGGGGGTTCAGTTGAGGAGGGGGTCGGTAGAAGGTCCAGCACACAGAGGAACCCAGCACTGGTGACCCCTCCTAGTAGGTCGCCGCGGTCAACGAGGCATCCGAAATAACATGCAGTTTCCTCACGAGAACCCTGCACATCATCCCGAATGCCACGTTGACGCAACGCCACCCCAGCCAGGACATGCTCAACACGGTCCCGGATTGCCACGTCCGCAGGGAGAGGAAGGCCAGTTGTTGTTTGTGCATGCCCTCCCTGAAAACACGTCTGGATGAAGGCATCCCTGCTGGTGCGGGATGATGCAGGAACAGGATCGGGGACAGGATT
This sequence comes from Ambystoma mexicanum, assembly GCF_040938575.1. Classification (NCBI taxonomy): domain Eukaryota; kingdom Metazoa; phylum Chordata; class Amphibia; order Caudata; family Ambystomatidae; genus Ambystoma; species Ambystoma mexicanum. The sequence continues at coordinate 1,089,404,628 of NC_090921.1, forward strand.
ACACACAGGCACCTCCGCGGCCACCTGTGCTGCCTCCTGTCCCTGCCCCTGGACTGGCACAAGCACCAGTGGAATCGCCGACTCCAGACCCCGTGCGTGGGCCTTCCACGGCCTCCTCTTCAACCAAACCCCCACCAACCTGGATGACTCCAGGCCATCTTCCTCCATAGGCCCCTGTGGGGTCTCAGCTGCCCCTTCTGCTGCTGAGGAGTCCACCTCCGACCTCCGCCTCTTGGACTTACCCTTGGCAGCTGCAGACGCGGCACCAGACTCCTCACTCCCGATGAGATGACAACATGGGAGGGGAGCGTTGCGTCTCCGGCTGGCGGTGGGATCCCTGCCACTGTGCTCCACAGCACTGTCTCCGCCCTCTTCATCAGTTGACGCTGCAGACAGGGAAAAGATAGAACACAGACATCAGGGCACTGTACATAGGTCTGATACACACATGACAGCTGCACATGAGTGGCAGTGTCAAACTTCACACATGGCATCACAATCCCCAACACACATCATTTGAACCCACACACATGCGCAGATTAACAGGAATGTTGCAGCAAGCAGCACCTTCCATACACATACAACAGCATGAGCATCCAAAGGTTAGCCTGACGTCACATGCAACACGGGGAGTGCCGAACACATGCAAACACGCCACCAGGCATACATGCATCTGTACATCTCCACCACCTGTCGCAGTGAAATCATCAGCATCCATGTCACATCTGCCAATCAGTCTCCTACATGTTGGTGTCACATACATCCATGGTGTATCACAGTGGCACACATGTCAAATATACACACATGCACATGTACATTGTGCACATACATGAAGGTGGAACCAGCATCCACGTGTCACACCACAACCAT